>NC_064626.1:638642341-641142341 GCF_023864275.1 Schistocerca cancellata
CAGTCTGTACCTAAAGAAGAATAACTGAGGTATGACATTAGCTCCAATGGATTATGCGTCAGACAAGAGCATGCAGCAGTAGCAGTCTACCACTGATGGATCTAATATGATTCTGACGCAGCCAACATCCGGCTGCCGACGACAACGCACATCGTCTGCCACGCACAGACAAGCTCTCTCTCTGTCTCCCTCTCTTAGAAAAACTCGAAAAAGCAGTTTCAACCATTACAGTTTTAATTTCAGCTACTAAAATTCTGTTCCTTTTGAATAGTCGTAGGTTTATAGTGAGTGGATTAAACTTCGATGTTCTCGTTGTTTGCGATATCTCTACCACAAGGGTACCCATGGTGAACTTTTCATTTGTAGTTTTAAATAATGACAACGTTTGGAGTAATTGTAGTCGTTGGGATAAGAGTAAGAAAACTTATTTCAAAATGAATCGAAAGACGTGAATTAATAATAATGAATGTATTATTATTTGTATATGCATTTCCATTCGCATAATTCTGAAGAATATTGTTTAAGAAAGATTTCAGTAGTTCGGTGTAAACGATATGGGATTTAAGAACGTCATCTTCGAGTACATAAAATTGTTAATAAATTTACCTATCCTTGGAAAGGTTGCATAACACTGCGAATAATGACGGGATTCGGTAAATACACTCCTGCTCTTTGAAGTGTTTGTCCCTGAGAATTATTTATAGTGATCGCAAATTAAATTTTAATAATCAACTATCCTTTTGTAACTGAAAAGGCGTGCTTGGGTCTGATGATGTTCAGTGTGCCAGTGGTATTACAAAAACTTTCCTGGTGTCAATAAACTGATCTTTAATTGTAAACAAGGGATCCGTACGAAACTTTCACACTTTTCTAGTTGTAAATAATGACCATTTTTTTTAATAAGTACAGTCGCTGGGATAAGGGAAGCTGGCGAGCGCGGCAAATAGCAGGTTTGCCGTTTTGGAATGCATATTCGTTTACAAAAGTCAACTTGTACGACGGGCAGATGTAGTGGACTTCTGCAGTGGTCGTGGTTACAATCAATGGCAATGCTGTATAAAATTATCCATGGAATAAGTAATTAAAAAGAAATGAAATGGTATTTGTAATAAGATAATAAGAAATGGGAGTCTCTTATTACTATTTAAAAAGTTAGCATCCTAAAATATAGGTATGAAGCTGGACATCGGTGATGTTCTTTTGCCTCTGATATAAGTAGAATTACAAAAATTTTCCTCGAGTCAACCAAGTGATCTCTGTTAAAAATTTTCACAAATAGTAAGTTTCAGCCCAAAATCGGTATGCAATGTCCTAAGCCGGTTAAAAATCCTTTCTAACGGTATCTCATTCATCCTTGTACGATTAGTATTTGTTGAGAAAAAGGGATTTTGACTTGAAAAGTTATTTTTAAGATAACTATTTCTGTCTCTCTTTTTCTTATTTTGGTAGGTATTGCTTGTATTTTTACGTAACTGTTGGTGAATGTGTTATGACATTTATGTGTCCAGTGTATATGTTTGGTAATTTGGTTATGTAAATATTTTATGTGGTAAAATTTGTGATACGTGGTGTCCTAGCTATAAACAGTCAGAGTAGGGTAGGTCATTTGTCAATGGTGCAAGGTAGGAACATACTGGGAATTCAAAATTTTCCAGCAGTACGTGTACAGTAATTTGTGTTTGTGTCCTGGAACGCGTCGTGTTGCTACGTTCTCACAGACCTGAGTGAGCCTTCTTGCTTTTGTAGATGCTGAAAAACTGAACTACACTCCGGACGAACAGGCTATGAAGGCCGAAGGGTAACGACCGGCCGCCGTGTCATGTACAGCCCAAATGCGCCAGTGGATGTGGATATGGAGGGGCCTGTGGTCAGCACACTGCTCTCCCGGCCGTATGTCAGTTTACGAGATCGTAGCCACTACTTTTCAATCAAATAGGTCCTCAGTTGACTACACAAGGACTGAGGGCACCCTGCTTGCTAACAGCGCTCGGCTGACCGGATGGTCACCCATTCAAGTGCTAGCCCCACCCCCTCCCCCCTTACCGCTTATATCGTTCAACTTAGGTGATCTAACAAGAACCGTTCTCACCACTGTGGCAAGGCCGTTGTCTTTGTAGATACTACTCAGTTCGTTCTACCACCTAGATTTTAGAGAGGTATACACGGTACTTTCATAATTTAAAACCTTTTGTGGTTAATAGTGACGTGTATGTCTTGTTGTCGTACAACTGATATTTACACTGCTGGGGCCTCATTCTGCCTGTACATTTTCCCATTGAATGTGAAATAATTGTGGGAGAAGATAAACCTTAGCAATTCTATCAGTTCAACTACGTAAGCTCTGGATAAAGTTTGATATTTAAAAAAAAATTATTTCATTATACACTGAAGAACCAAAGAGACTGGTACACCTTCCTAATATCGTGTAAGGTCTCAGCGAACACGCAGAAGAGCCACAACACGACATGGCATGGACTAGCCTAATGCCTGAAGTAGTGCTGGAGGGAAATGGGACCATGAATACTGCTGGGCTGTCAATAAATCCGTAAGAGTACGAGGGAGTGGACATCTCTTCTGAGAAGCACGTTGCAAGACATCCCAGCTACGCTCAAAATTGTTCATGTCTGGGGACTTGGCACCAGTGAAAGTGTTTAAACTCAGAAGAATTTTCCTGGAGCCACTCTGTAGCAATTCTGGATGTGCATTGTCATGCTGGAATTGTCCAAGTCTGTCGGAGTCCACAATGGACATGAATGGATGCAGGTGATCAGAAATAATCCTTACGTAAGTGTCACCTGTGTGTGTGTGAAATCTTATGGGACTTAACTGCTAAGGTTATCAGTCAAGTGTCACCTGTCAGAGTCGTATCTGGACGTATTTGCGGTCCCATATGACTCCACATGCACATGCCCCACACCATTACAGAGCCTCCACCAGATTGAACTGTCCCCTGTCGACAGCTGAGTCCATGGATTCATTAGGTTGCCTCCATACCCATACGCGTCCATCCACTCGATAGAATTAGAAACGAGAATCGTCCGACCAGGCAATATGTTCCCAGTCATGAACATTCCAATGTCAGTGCTTATGCGCCCAGGTGAGGCGTAAAGCTTTGTGAAGTGCAGTCATCAAGGGTACACGGGTGGGCCTTCGGCTCCGAAAACCCATATCGATGATGTTTCGTTGAATGGTCGCACACTGATACTTGATGATGGCCCAGCATTGAAATTTGGGGCAATTTGCGGAATGGTAGCACTTCTGACATGTTGAACGATTATCTTCAGTAGTTGTTGGTCACATTCTTGCAGGATCCTTTTCCGGCCGCAGCGATGTCGGAGATTTGACGTTTTACAGTATTCCTAATATTCAAGGTACATTCGTGAAACGACCTTAAGCGAAAATCCCCACTTCGTCGCTACCTCGGAGATGTTATGTCCCATAGCTCGTGCGCCGACTATAATACCATTTTAAAATTCACTTCAATCTTGATAAACTGCCATTGTAACAGCAGCAAACGATCTAACAACTGCGCCAGACACTTGTTGTCTTCGATAGGCGTTACCGACCGCAGTGCCATATTCTGCCTGTTTATATACCTCTGTATTTGAATATGCATGTCTATAACAGTTTCTTTGGTGCTTCAGTGTATGTATATGTACTATTTGATGAGCATGCTGCTGTGTAAGTTTACTGTGTCAAGGAAAATGAGATTTTCATTTGGTGTAAACTGAAGTTCTTTGAAACCTTGAATTGCTTTTTAACTATTTTTCAATGAAAAAGAGTTTTGAAATGTGTAATGGTTTTTCAATATTGAGTGTAACTTTCTCCTTAGTTTTTAGGCTGGAATTCGTCTCGCTGTTATCGTTGCAATAATTTTCATTAGTCATCTTGAAGATAAACTTCTGAACAACATGTATAAAATTACTCAGACCAATATGCGTTGTTGTAGATATGTAGATGACGCACCTATTGTATATAATGGAAGTAATGAAGAGACAGAAACTCTGTTAAACCGGTTCAGTAATTTCCATTGTAACGTACTCTTCACTGTAGAACAGTAGAAAGAGTACAAAGTAATTTTTGTAGACCTGACCACAAGCAACACAAACAAGACCCTGAACATCAGTGTACACAGAAGACCAAGAAATACAGACAGTCATTAATAAATCTTCCACACGCCCATACCCGCATCAACAAGCTGCATTCAACTCCTTCTGAAGCAGAACACGGTAATTTCCAACTAAATATGCTGAGTGTGAGACAAAAATAAACACTAGCAAATACATTGCGCACAGCAATGATTATGGCGGACAGGATATAGTTGCACTTTCACAATGCATAGCTACAAGCAAATGCTAACAATCCAACATGTGCGCCCATGGCATTCAAAAACCGAAGTATATAACGATGTCATATTTAGGACTCATCTCAGACAAAACAGCCAAGTTGTTTAAAAATACAGACATCAGGACCACTTCTCCCACCAAAACCAACGTTAGAAAATAGCAGGCGCCAGGTTGAGATTCATAGGAAGAATTCTAAGAAAATGTGACTCATCGACGAAAGAAGTAGCTTACAAAACGCTTGTTCGTCCGATTCTTGAGTATTGCTCATCAGTATGGGACCCTTACCAGGTTGGATTAATAGAAGAGATAGACATGATCCAGCGAAAAGCAGCGCGATTCGTCATGGGGACATTTAGTCAGCGCGAGAGCGTTACGGAGATGCTGAACAAGCTCCAGTGGCGGATACTTCAAGAAAGGCGTTACGCAATACGGAGAGGTTTATTATCGAAATTACGAGAGAGCACATTCCGGGAAGAGATGGGCAACATATTGCTACCGCCCACATATATCTCGCGTAATGATCACAACGAAAAGATCCGAGAAATTAGAGCAAATACGGAGACTTACAAGCAGTCGTTCTTCCCACGCACAATTCGTGAATGGAACAGGGAAGGGGGGATCAGATAGTGGTACAATAAGTACCCTCCGCCACACACCGTAAGGTGGCTCGCGGAGTATAGATGTAGATGTAGATGTAGAAAATTGGTCCGTGACTCCTACAGTCTACAGAAAATCAGAGCAAACTAGGAATTTATAAAATGACATACAGTCATTTCAATAGACACCATTTGGCCAAACAGGAATAAACTTAAAAACCTATTTTAAAAAGATATTGACTATTCCAGACTGTATAAAACTAGTAAGTCAGCTATAGCAAAACATATAAATGAAACAGGACGGGGAGTAAATATAAAAAAGTTATCCACAACCTCAAGTCCTCGGCAGAAATATAAAAGTTCATCCACTGTCTTAAGTCCAAAAGTTAGATCGTAAATTAAATGATAGAGTTAAAAACGTCACACTTTTTTACGGATTTCAGTTCAGTACTTTTAAAACAGTAAGTACATGACATTAAGATTATAAATACTATCAAGGTTATATATGTTATATATCCCAGAAATATTCTTATAATTCTGAAAATCAAAGGTATATGTACTGTGATTTGTATTGTAAAATTAGCCAAAGTGGCTCTGTTCGTAATATATTACACTAACCAACACCAGTGATACGACAGCAAAATATTCAGCAGGCATTCCTACTGATACACAGTGATCGACGTATCGATATTTGACGACCATCTTCACTTGTGATTTGTTTTGTCAACCGCACTTGAAAGGCACCATTGTGATGTTTGGTGAAGAAGTCCAAGAGAGCCGTGGTAATAGCGATGCCCCAGCACATCACAAGGAAACTGCCACGCCACAAGAACAAAGTGAGCGATTGTTTCATAAGATTATCATGAGAACAAAAGACCAATACATAAAGTGGTATCGCCTCTTACTAGGCTGTCCTCCTCTCTCTCCAGAGGATGATCACAACAGTCATGTAAAGAAACTTCAGTAGGCGTATACACTTGTGTTAAATGTTCTTGTAATGCCAGTATAGCCTTGTTTGAGGTATCGGCTTGAAACATGGCGCCAAATAAATAATTTAGTGGTCAAACATTTTGTGGCTGGCAACAGTAATTGAAAACCTTTTCACATTTTTGGAACAGTCACAGTAGATTAGCAGTCAATATGGCTTCAAATAATGTTTTAATTGCTGTAAATGAAAATGGAGGAAGCGAAGAAGGAAATATTAGAAGGTGTTATTGAATAACAACGATAATCACAGACAAAATTTGAAATCGTATTCGAAAAGACAGAAACGTAGACCAACAATTCGATCAATAGTTTGAAGAGTTGAAACAGAATTTTCAATCTGGGTTATGAAGAAAATTTTCAGTGTTAGGTTAGAGGTAAATAAAAATTGTGAGAAATTCAAGATTGAAAGAAGTTAAATTGGAGATATCTGTAAAGCAAACAAAATTTCAGTTGCCATAAACGAGAAGACAGGATGTTTTGGTAGAAACACTGAACAGTGTAGTCGAGGAAAATCTGAATGAAAGACTGATTATGACCAGCTTTTTTAGGAGCACAGTGTAAAGAATGAGGCACAAGTGGCGTAAATTAAAGAGAATACTTCTACAATTGAGAATAGAATAGAAAATACAGGAACGCCCGTTCAAAATAAAGATTTTTCTGCATCAGTTGTAGCTGTTTAGTAAGGGATGCTAGTAGCTTTAATTATGAAGTTTTTGATCGTAATGGGGAAGTGCATGCTCTTCTTTAATGAATATCTTGATGGATCAGTTTAGAATGGGTAGAGAAAGACAAACTGAGGAGGCTAAGTGTTGGCTTAAAGGGAGAAGGTTTGAATCGGGTAGCAGATACATAAGGTAGATCAATTTGAGTCTTTGGAGGATTTTGTCTCAGCGTTTCTCTCAGAAAATAAAGGCAATGTGTTAGGAAACCAATATCATAAGAAAACATGCAACCCTGCAGTCTTTATGGTGTAGTTCCTCACTGACCACTTTTGCGAGTTTATTATCCTGGAGATCATCAGTGCCTATTGACGGCATCAGGATGGTTGACTGAAAATTTTGCTCACTGATTTCTTTTGTCACTTGCAGATAGTTTGGTATTCACGTTCGAAGTAATAAATAAAGAAATGTTCTGTAATTATTAGGTTTATGAAACTAAACTTACCCTCATCTGAAATATGTTGGCAATGAGAAATACACTAACCTTTATAAGAGTTCTCGGTTGTAGCTTTCACCATACTTCCAGACCTCTCAACCATTAGTATAACTGTGCACAACTGATAAATATTATCGGTAGCTTGCTAATTTAGCGCTCCATTCAGATCAAACATAAATAAAATATTGCTAAGATGGCTTGTTCGCTTAAGATTCTAAAAGAGCCCTAACAATATTTTTTCCTAAGAAAAGCAATTGTATTTCCAAAGATTAAGAAGCTCATTAACAAGAATAATCTAATTTTAAGGCAATTTTGTGAAATAACGGAAGGTTGTCGGATCTGAAAGACCCCTGTCGTGCAACCAAGATTTAATTACGGAATATTTGAATAGTACATAAATTGTCGCATCCCTGTGGGGTGGAGCAGAACAGTAACAGTGCTGTAAGTGGCTGGCCCTTACGACATAAACAGTGAAATTACAACTCTGTCTAGTGCTTACGTACTGATGTGAAAACGATTTTAGCACACTAATGTAGTAATATCTACTCGTAAATATATAATTTTAGTCGAAACGTATATAATAATACGTTATAAGAATTCTCACTGAGTTAAAGAATGAAGGTTTTAAGTTGTCTGTATGTATGTATGTATTTGTATGTGTGTGTGTGTGTGTGTGTGTGTGTGTGTGTGTGTGTGTGTGTGTGTGTGCGTGCGTGTGTGTGTGTGTGTGTGTGTGTGTATCTGTGTGTCAGTGTACAAATTCGCTTATAAAACACACACACACACACACACACATTTATATTAATTTCCGTAAATGAGGTTTTTTCTCCCAGCGTGGCGTGTATATGTGAGCATAAAACATGGTTCATAGTGCGAACTAATTTCAGCCTTACAGATCTGTAATTAATACTTATTTTTACGACGTATGTTCCTCCAGAGATGTACGTACTCTAAGGGAACATACAGTGGTAGTGATACGCAGCTCTAATGATATTATGTATTAAGTACGAAAGTATTACTTACTGGTGACATGAAAATTTGCTCCGCATACGGGCTTGAACCCATGTTTTGTGCTTATCACACGCGGTTGCCTTAAACATCTCATCTATCTTTACACACTTCCTGCAACGATCCAAAACTCCATATGCCGCACAGTCTACGCTTCTGTTGGTAGTTACGTTACTTGGATTCCCACACCAATGTTAATGAGATAAACGTGTTCAATGTTAGTGTCATTATCATCTGCAATTCCATAAGCATACATGTAAACTGATAATAAAGAAAGACAGAAGTACTGAAATATACTTTGTTCTGTGAAGAAAAAGTGTGTTTTTAACATTAATAATGGTTTTCGGGCTACAGAATAAATTAATCAGTCCCTGTAAATCGACAGCGCTCTTGCACTCCTCCATCCATCGAGTAGCACTGATGCTTGAATATGGTGGAATCTTCCCACTCTGAGTATAGAAGGCTGTATTTAAATTTTTTTAAATACAGCTGCATACTGTTGCAAATACTTTCATTGTATCTCACTGATGTGAGATGCAGTGCTATATTAATTTAGACCTTAAAAGCCATAGAAGTGTAATAGAATTCTAAACTGTAGCAGCAGCATCTAGCTACAAAAGTAAATTACCCGTAGTGTTTGTTAGTGATAATCTAAGCTCGTACACTTTTGTGAATTCCACATTGTGTTTTTTAATTGGATATGTTCTTGCAATCCATGGAGTGTACAACATTTTTAGGAAAAGTTATTTACTTTCTTTAAAAAAATGTAGGGCTGGATTACGTAGTCAAGAGCTTGAGAATGATGCATGGAATACATTAATATTTTAAGGCAATATTCATTTCAGGGTGTACAAGAGAGTTTCCAATCTAAGAAATTTTATAAAGAAAAGTTTGCAAATAATTGTACAAAACTTTTATTGCAGTTAAACAGTTCTACATCAGTAATCAACAAGTAAACAAGACCGTGTATAAAACATCTGGATCAAACTATTTTTGTCGGGATATTGATCAATTCGAAGGGCAACAAAAAATTTTTTCTACAGTAATAAATGCAGTTTGACAAATTACATTTAGCGATGCTCAGTCACCCAGCGTACTGAATAAATGATTACTACAGCGATTGTTTGAAATCTTTCTTTTTGTGTACCACATAAGAAACATTATACACGTTGGAAGTCAGAGAGATAATGAAAGATTTTAGCTGTTGAACTATGCCTGCACAAATATTTTTAATTTTAAGAACCTCATAATTGTAACAACAGTTCCTGCCGTATAATGCACAACAGAAATTTTCGTTGAGAAGATGATGATACTATGGTGTACTATCTTTTAAACAGATTTAATGAAGCCCTTCTGAGAGCTGAATCTGAAAGGAGGCAGCATGCCTTATTTTCCAGAATTGCCAGATACACACAATATTTGTATACTGCGCCTCGGTAACACACTCAGCTAGCTACACAATTGTACTGAACATCGGGATAGCTAATTGTGGAACTGAAAGAAGCATGTCTGATAGCCTAGTTGATGCGCACAAGCTCTGGTTGCTTGTAAGAGTAGATGGGAGCACCGGCAGGATGCAGGTCCTGGTACTGGAAGCGCGCCAGGTAGCCGGGTGCTACTGCTGGCTGCTGCAGAGCGGAGAGCTCTCCAGGATAGGCGCGCTGCTGCTCGGGGGCGGCGGAGACGGGGGCGGGACCGTGGGCGTAGGCGATGCGCTGCAGGCGGCCGTCCGGTTGCAGCACGTAGTACACACCACTCTCCTCCGCCTCACTTAGCGCCGCATTGCGGCCGCTGGGGAAGTCATACTGTGGGCACACATAGCAGCACTTTCGTAAAGTAATAGGAAGAAAGCAAATTGATTCATTATACAAGCACTACACACCAGAAGTAAGGAAATGATATACATACATCAGTTTGTAATACTTACTGAATTGAAATACACATTTTATCATCAACCAGGTGGTACATGGTACTCCTATCACGTCGCATAAATAGCAAAGGCAATTTTTAACTTTTTGCCCAACATGGGTGTCCCTAGTTCCTCATAATTTATTCCCACCTGTTTAAATACTTTTTTCTATCATCCTGACATTCATCTAGTTAGTGTCCAACTAAGAGGGAGTCATATAGAGTGTAGTCTGAGTTAACCCGAGGGGTTGTCCAACCATCTAACTGTTCATCAGAGTCGGGTCTTAAATATATCTGTCGAGTGTACATCACTTCAGTGGGTCTTTGTACAGTGATGTGACATGTTTATATTGTACAATGATGAGATGAGGGACAGCACAGAACTGTGTTTAATACCTACACCTCTTGTCCGCCCTGGTAGCTGTGTGGTCAGCACGACGGAATGTGATACCTACTGGACCAGGTTCGATTCCCGGCTAGGTCGGAGATTTTCTCCACTTAAGAACTGGCTGTTGTGTTGTCATTATCATCATCATTTCATCCCCATCAACATGCAAGTCGACGCAGTGGCGTCAACTCGAAAGACTTGCACCAGGCGGTCTACCCAACGGGAGACCCTAGCCACACGGTTACCTCTGAAATACAACTAAAGGAACTTCATCAGCCGATCGTCAGATCACATTTGACACTGTTAGCTATCCCCACGCTACACGGACGTCACGAATTCAATCAAGACCGTTGGCAATCTGGTGACGTTAAGCTAACAAATTGCCTCACCATGCCAGTCACTTACTAGTAAAGAAATACCTTTCTCGGGTATGGATGTGTGTGTTTGTCCCTAGGATAATTTTGGTTAAGTAGTGTGTAAGCTTAGTGAGTGATGGCGTTAGCAGTTATGTTCCATAAGATTTCACACACATTTGAACATTTTTTTGAACAGAATTCCAACAATTTAACTTGCATCCTAGCAGCCTTATCTATAGAAGTAAGAATTTTCAACACAATCCATTGAGCACTGGTTCTGCAAAGAAATTTCTCACATCTTTGCCACTCAGCTATATAATTCATAGTGTCCTTCCTTCACATCACATACCAAGCGCCTCACTTCCATTTTTCTGCAGAATATTAACTGCAGTTTAGTTTTCTATAAGTTCTGTTGCTCGCCAAGTGACTCCTACACTAAAATCAAAGACAATTATTTTCCCAGAAATTTACATAGAAAAGCAAATGGAACATATCCAATGCCCGTACTATCTATCAGATTTCATAACCCTCTGGAACAAGAGCAGACAAGTGTAATGAATACAATTTATAGATCGGCCATCTATCAAATATATTGGAAAGAACAGGGAACACACCAACTTCAGCTAGTGGTAACGTAGTTGCGCCGCAGTAAGTGAATATATTAACCGTGCTTACGTTGTAAGGGCCGGCCACGGTAGTCGTAGGAGCCTCTGTAGTTGTGGTGGCAGCTTCTGTGGTGGTGGGGGCAGAGTTCGAGAAACTAGGCAGGCGGTAGAGACCCGACAGTCGAGAGGCGTCCTGTGAGGGAATGAAAAACTGTGCGCGGAAGCTGGCCGCAGAGAATCCGGAGAAAGACTGAGGAGCAGCGAATGATGGCTGCGCCTGTGACTGGGCGAATGCCTGTGGCTGCTGCTGCTGCTGCTGCTGCGGTTGTGTCTGGAGACGCTGTGCCTGGCGGAAGGGCGCACCGTAGCTGGTGGAGGGCGCTTCGCCTGTGGCCACCGCCACAAGCGATGCCGCGATGAAAACCAGGATGGCCTGCAGCACACAGCGATGGAACTTGATTTAAGTTATCTCATTTCATTGCATATCACGTTCTAATTCTCTATGAAAGAATCTCTTTTGAGAAGTTAATCATAATTGTTCAAGGTGTGTACACGTTGATCATATCTGGCCTTTTCTGGAAATAATGAACGAGGATCTATTCGCAAAAAATGTAATTTCGTTATTGTCAGTCTATTTTCGGTAAACTTGATTGTGGAACTTCTCTGGTTTAATTCATGGCAAGTGCAATTGAATATACTGATATTGAAACTAAATAAATAACAATCTTCTAATCAAGTTTAGCTCTGTTTCATTAAAACTACAACCAAAGCCTCACTTGTAAAACATTTTACAAATCGTAATCATTCTGTAAGTTAATTCTAGACCTAAATAATGATTGCAATATAAATTCATTCAAAATATAATTTTAATCTTCGACTTTAGAATCTGCACAACTTGAAATTGACTGTGCAATATAAATCTTTAGCTAGCCTGTGAAACACAAAATATGTAATACTGGACTTGTTAAGTAGGTGGAGTGAAGCAACATTTCGGCAAAATTTCTTGATGATCGTTATTCATACGATCCAAACAGTGGAACACATCCACAATGAGTTGAACGATTAGGTTTAAAGCTCCTCGAGGATGATGTCGAGCAAGGAAGGTTAAAAAAAATCGGCTTTGGTCTTTCAAAGTAACCATTGCGGCAGTTGCGTTAAGCAATTTAGGGAAGTAATGGAAGACTTAAATGTCTATCGACAGAAGGGGATTTGAAGCGTCGTAATCCGGGTACCAGTGTTTTACTACTGTAACATCTCACTCGAAATGAAATTTACTTTTACGTCAGGACACACCTTCTAAGAGGAATACGTAGACGTAACGAATGCCATGAAAGAAATTAAATATTTCCTAGTTACATGCACGCATATTATCAACTTCGGATCTCGAACCCTTGAAAATTCCATGTCGTGTTGTTGTTGGTGCAAATATTTTCACATTTACAAAAAATGAATAAATAAATAAATAAATAAAAAATCTTTAAAACGTATGACGAAATGTTGCTTGTTTGAACAGAAACTGCTGATTCCATGTGGATTAGTACGGTTCGCTTTAAGAAGACGTACACTAAGTCTTTCTCATGTGCATTCATTGGCGTTACTAGGGTTCCGCTTGGCGCAAAATATCCTTTTGCTCTGAAGATTATACGTAACGCAACTGTACCACATACTACGAAAATGTACCAAATAATTTTCCCGTAAGACCTTAATCAACTGGATCTCTTAGGTTCGTCCAGATGTACTCTCACCACTGCCAAATATTAGAGGCAAGAGATTCCATCTGATATAAAAAATATATCCACCATCAAATTATTCATATTATGGGAACAAAAGTGCATCTGAAACAGAAAAATAACCGAAAAATTTTTATTGTTCACACATTTTATTTCGATATTTTGATTCAGTTTTGTCATAATTCCTTCTTACTCGTGTTTAGTTTGATCAGTGGGTACTTTAACTGAACCTTTATTTAAATTAAATTGAAAATGGATACAGAATGTGGCGCAGCTATTATCAATATCAGATGTGTTATATTGTCATGCAGTCAACCGCGTCTCTTAGATTCAAGCATCCTTCTTGCTGCCTCTTATCGAACAATTGCGTCTCTTATTATTACGCTGATGCCGCGGCTTCATGACAGCCATGTGGTTCGAGAAAACATGAAACCCACGAGGCGGGGCACTCACCTGCATTACTGCGCTTGGTGCGTCGGGTGACTGGGGGACTGTGGTGCCGGACAGCTGAGGTGGGCGCCTTTTATGCGGACAGAGCCACTGGGGGGAGTGGCGCTGAGCGGCGCTGCTGGAGCTAACCCAGTCGCGTCCGACGCCTGGCACGCGCACGGTGCGGCCGCGGGTCAAGGCCGCAACGCATAGTCCTGCGTACATCGGCAAGTCACGCAATCCCACCTTCCTGTGGGGCCGTTCCACATATAACATCCATCCGCCTAGCTTGGGTTTCTGGCCTCGTCATGTCCATTTTAACTATACAGTAGGTCATGAATTGTGATTAGTATACTACAATTGCTATTGTGATTACTCACTTTGCCAATTTTTTCTTTTCCTTGGCATGTATGTGCCCAAGGATAGTCCACTTCTGACTAGAACTGGTTGTTTAATAAAGTGACAAAACATCTGTATGTAAACCACGATTTTCCAAAAAAATTTCTAGATGTTGTTCACTTATCTTCTTATTTGTTATTCAAGTCATCCCTCTTTTGTCCTATTTGACGGCAGCCACAATTTCTTGCTACATCGTGCTAACACTTCCATCTCCACATTTCTGAGTAGTCTGTTTACTATATTTCATAATTTTACTGCACCTCTAACGCCTCCTCCAGCTCCCTATTTGCTTTCGGGAACGCGTCATTTGCGCAAAGTTGTACAAAACTGTATGCAGAGATCTAATTAAAATTCTTTGGAAAATAAGGGTTACCAATTGTTCTGTTGCTTTCTGTCTAATGGAATTTATTATAACACTTGGATCTTCTGATAGACCAGTTTGCTTGTTGAATGTTAAGTGGACGGTCATTCACTTATATAAGGAATATGATTAGACCTACTTTTGAACCATGTGGGGGTTTCATTGTAATTTTTACCCCAAACACTAAAATTTTATACCTAATTCTCTGAATTACTCAGCACAACTATTTGAGTTTTGATTCAGGCCAGTTGTGTGAATATCCATCAATTCCATAACACTTGAGTTTTTACAAGAAAGTATCATGATGTACACAATCGAAGGACTTGGAGAGATCACAGATAATACCAACTGGCGATATATTATTATGTAAGGCCTGTACTATTTGATGAGTGAATATAATACTGTTTGATGACTGAATGTATAAGTAGCATTCTGAGTCGAGCAACCTTTCTGGAATGCAAACTGTAGAGTGCTTGGTAGGATGTTCCTAATTAAGTGTGCGTCTACTCTTGAGTACGTTACTTATTCGAATATTCTGGAAAACATGTTGTCACTAGCCATTCCAAGTTAGAAAGCTATATGAGAGCAAAACTTCCTTTCTAAGTAATGAGATGTCCTAGAAAATTATTCCTTACGACATTATCGAGTGGAAATATGCAAAATATGTCAGGAGGTTGATACTTTGCTTCCTAGATTAGAAATTATATGAAGGGCTCATATGAGAGCAAATGCATCACAAGTATTTTAGCCACATTAATTATAATAAACAGTCTTAAAAGATCATTATGGGAATCCCACTGTCTTCAGATGTAATTCCAGAACCTATAACCAGCAACCATTTCCAGGTCGCCGATATCACTGATATCACTGAAGCTTTCCGCAAACAGTGAAGAATTTCAACGTTACTCGATTAAAAAATTGACAGATTAGATTAGATTAGATTAGATTAATACTAGTTCCATGGATCATGAATACGATATTTCGTAATGATGTGGAACGAGTCAAATTTTCCAATACATGACATAATTAAGTTAATTTAACAACATACTTAAGTTAATATAACAACTCTTTCATTTTTTTGTGTTTTTTATTTTTATTTTTTTTTATATTTTTTTAAATTTATATCTAAAAATTACTCTATGGAGTAGAAGGAGTTGTCATTCAGAAATTCTTTTAATTTCTTCTTAAATACTTGTTGGTTATCTGTCAGACTTTTTATACTAATTGGTAAGTGACCAAAGACTTTAGTGCCAGTATAATTCACCCCTTTCTGTGCCAAAGTTAGATTTAATCTTGAATAGTGAAGATCATCCTTTCTCCTAGTATTGTAGTTATGCACACTGCTATTAATTTTGAACTGGGTTTGGTTGTTAATAACAAATTTCATAGGAGAGTATATATACTGAGAAGCTACTGTGAATGTCCCTAGATCCTTAAATAAATGTCTGCAGGATGATCTTGGGTGGACTCCAGCTATTATTCTGATTACACGCTTTTGTGCAATAAATACTTTATTCCTCAGTGATGAATTACCCCAAAATATGATGCCATATGAAAGCAACGAGTGAAAATAGGCGTAGTAAGCTAATTTACTAAGATGTTTATCACCAAAATTTTCAATTACCCTTATTGCATAAGTAGCTGAACTCAAACGTTTCAGCAGATCATCAATATGTTTCTTCCAATTTAATCTCTCATCAATGGACACACCTAAAAATTTGGAATATTCTACCTTAGCTATATGCTTCTGATTAAGGTCTATATTTATTAATGGCATCATACCATTCACTGTACGGAACTGTATGTACTGTGTCTTATCAAAATTCAGTGAGAGTTCGTTTACAAGGAACCACTTAGTAATTTTCTGAAAGACAGTATTGACAATTTCATGAGTTAATTCTTGTTTGTCAGGTGTGATTACTATACTTGTATCATCAGCAAAGAGAACTAACTTTGCCTCTTCATGAATATAGAATGGCAAGTCATTAATATATATTAAGAACAACAAAGGACCCAAGATTGACCCTTGTGGAACCCCATTCTTGATAGTTCCCCAGTTTGAGGAATGTGCTGATCTTTGCATATTATGAGAACTACTTATTTCAACTTTCTGCACTCTTCCAGTTAGGTACGAATTAAACCATTTGTGCACTGTCCCACTCATGTCACAATACTTGAGCTTGTCTAGCAGAATTTCATGATTTACACAATCAAAAGCCTTTACATCTATGGACTCTTGAAGCTTAATAATAATGCATCATGGATCACTATTAGAAATTTTTAGGCACTGAGTAGTCTCTGCCGTCAGTACAACACAGTGGCACTGTACTGGGCGGTTCTCTTGAACTCCTGCAATACAGATGAATCTCAGGATACGCGTCACTCTGCTGGAGATGACTCGCCTGGTCATACGACCCAGACACCAGAGTGTCTTTATAAGCAGCGGCCGTTAGCTCCAATGACGTATCGTTCGCCGAAGTCAGACTGTACTCTTCATTCTTCTTACATGCTATTGACACCAGAATGCCTGTTACTGGATTGGACTACATATTACTATACTGACTCTTTATTGATGTACTGATAATAGAATGCGAAAAGTTCCGGAATTTCTGGTGCCATGCCGACGCATGCTTGTTCAGAATTTTTTTTTTTACTGTAATTTGTTCTGTGGTTATTCTATTGTACACTGATACACGCTGTGCGACCTGGTACACAGGAACCAAACAATCGTGTAGGAATGTGGCGACAAGAATACTGGCCACACTTCAAGGGCACATGACAGTGAAGGTAAACAGGGACCTTGGGTTTCTTAGATTTTGACTGTAGCAATTAACACCGACACTTCAAGAGCAACAGGCCAACTAGAAAAACTGGAAGAAGCCGTCAAGCCAACTGACGCAGCAACTTCTCCTACAAGCAACGCAGTTGACACACCACCCGCCTCATTTCCTAATTTCCGGCCAAAATGTTTAGCATTTGGACGCCCATAACCTTCGCCTCCCTTTGTACTGGCATGCGTGTAACGTTTCTTATACGGCTCTGCAATATGCATGTCTTGTGTTTAGGCACCCACCTTTCAGGAAATATACACATTTTTCTGAGTTCTTTATAAATGTACACTGAAGAGCCAAAGAACCTGGTACACCTGCATAATATCGTGTAGGGCCCCCGCAAGCACGCAGAAGTGCCGTAGCACGACATGGCATCGACTAGACTATTGTCTGAAGTAGTGCTGGGAGGAACTGACACCATGAATCCAGCATGTCTGTCCATTTATCTGTAACAGTGCGTGGTGGTGGAGATCTCTTCTGAACAGCACGTTGCAAGGGATCCCAGAAATGCTCAATAATGTTTATGTCCGGGGAGTTTTGTGGCCAGCGGAAGTGTTTAAAATCAGAAGAGTTTCCCTGAAAGCATTCTGTAGCAATTCTGAACGCGTGGCATGTCGCATTGTCCTGCTGGAACTGCCCATTTCCGTCAGATTGGATATGAATGGATGTGGGTGATCAGACAGGATGCTTACGTACGTCGCACCTAGACGTATTAGTGGTCAGATATCACTCTAAATGCACACGCTCCACAACATTACGGAGCCTCCACCTGATTGAACAATCTCCTGCTGACATGAAGGGTTCATGGATTCATGAGGGTATCTCCATACCTGTAGACGTCCATCCGTTCGATATAATTTAGAATGAGACTCGTGTGACCAGGCACCATGCTTCCAGTCATCAACAGTCCGATGTCGGTCTTGATGGGCCCAGGCGAGGCGGAAACCTCCGACAGCCCATATCGATGGTGTTTCGTTGAATGGCTCGCACGCTGTCATTTGTTGATGGCCCATGATTGAAATCTGCAGCAATTTGCGGAAGGGCTGTACTTCTGTCACGTTCAACGATCTCTTCAGTCGTCTGTCCCGTTCTTACAGGATCTTTCTTCGGCAGCAGCGATACGGAGATTTGATGCTTTACCGGATTCTTGATATTTGCGGTAAATTTGTGAAATGGTCGTACGGGAAAATTCCCACTTCATCGCTACCTCGGAAATTCTGTGTCCCATCGCTCGTACGCTGACTATAACACCTCGTTCAAACTCCCTTAAATTTAATAACCTACCAATGTAGCAGCAGTAACCGGTCTAACAACAGCGCCGGACACTTGTCTTATATAGGCTTTGCCGACCGCATCGCCGTATTCTGCCTGTTTAGATACCTCTTTATTTGAAAATGCATGCCTACACCAGTTCCTTTGGAGCTTCAGTGTACTACTGTTGTAGAGTTCTCTGTAGAATATTTAAATAGATCTGCAGGGTATTGCGAAGGATACGATAGTACTGGGGAAAATTTTAATCTTGTAAAAATTTCTTCACCTGTTTGTGAAAAAAATTTTGATTGCAGTTCTGAATAGTCGTGTGGTATGAGATAAATTGCTATGGTCAGGGACTCCAATTTACTAACAAAAAAGTCGAATGGATGCAGTAGTTCTGATGAAAATTCTGGGTAGCATCCGAAGAGTCAGTTAAATCTCGTTCTAGTTGGTTTCCTTCCGCGGCCACTGCTCCCCCTTGTGTGGTTCCTCTGTATTCCCTGCAGTCCTTAATACCCTATGTGCGTGCGTTGCGGTGCGGTGGAGCTAGTGGCGTCCGCGGTGGCCGTTAGTTACTAACTGCATGTTTACGAGCGCAGCGTTGGATAGGGAAACTATGGCAACGAGGCTGAGTTGGTGTCGGCCAAGGTTGAGGGTGTCACTAGATTGGCTGTAATCTGGTGATATGCTCAGCGGTCTGGTGTTACTAAGCACGACCTTGCGTGTGGAGTCCTAAATTTGTTGCTCGCTGCTTCTGGTTAATGTATTGGCTACAGTCAAGGTACAGCCTTGCGTAATTTGAAGCCAACAGTGGTGGTAATTTAGTGGTCTTTCGCTCTTTGTTGTATGTAGCTACACCGTTGTCAGCCGGGTGCTTAACTATGTCTTAAGACTTTGAAATACGACTGTAATAGATTTAGTTCAAGTTATAAGAAGTAAACGCCGATTAGCAAGGCGCCATGAAGAAGTTGTGCGATGTGCCCTTGTTGATTACTTTAAGGACTGGCTACGGCAGCAGCATGGGTTGTTTAAGTCTATTATTTGCCGTCTTAAAGTGACGGAAACGATTGTTCTTGAATTAGTGGTCACCTGTCAAAAGTGTGACACGCATCAATTGCCTCTGTCTCCTTGTTTTTATCGGAAAGGGAGTAATTGGTGGGCTACCGCTTTGGTATGGTTTCGAAAAACAGAGCAACTTAAAGTGTGGAACATTGCTTCGTCCCTGTGATGTATTGTCACATGGCTAGACTCTTCCCGACAGTGCAGGGAATTGTGAGATCAGTTGTGTTGTTCGTAGTTGATGTTGATTTTGCTGAGTTTACTTTAAATGTTCTTTATAGTGTTTTTTTTCGCCTTTCTTGTTTTTGTGAGGTAGGGCTCTTTGCTTGTGTAGAATAGTGAAGTGGTGCACCCCAATAGTTAGTTATTGCAATTATGGAGCTTGACCGTAAGTACTGATCTGTGTATGGTAGCACTGTCTTACTTGACTTGTTCTGCAAAGCGCCTAGGGTCCGTTGTGATATAGCCCGTCCGGTGTTTACACTTGCTTGCGGGGCCACGTACAGTTATGGTTTAGTTTTTCGACATCTGTAGCTGATTTTGTGATTCTGTGTGCGTGGCAGTAACTTATTTCTATTTGAACAGAGTAGTTATCAGCTTGGCCAGCCCTAAGCATTTTCATAAGTATAGTAAGTTACAAAAGCTTTTTTAAAGTTTTATCTCAGCTTCATTACCCATTTAAGTTTTTTATTGTTAAAATTAAGCCCTGGTATTTAAATTGCTTGCCGCCCTTGAGATCTGCGATACATCATATAGCAGCGTTAAGTTGTTGGGTTCCTGTCGTTGGCATCGTATACCAAAGGCCTGAAGAAGCATACTCGTACTACAAACATCAAAAAAGTTTTGCATCCCTCGGTTCTGAGAGTTCCGGGACCTGTTCATAAAACTGCAGTAAAGATCAACATAAACATCGTTTTCGCCCTTTTTATTGATCAAGAAAACCACACATTACATGTTGTTCCACCATACAGCGAGACCTTCAGAGGGGGTAGTCCAGATTTTTATAAACACCGGTACTTCTAATACCCAGTAGCACGTCCTTTTGCATTGATGCACCCTGTCTTCGTCGTGGCATACTATCCACAAGTTCATCAACGCATTGTTGTTCCATATTGTCCCACTCCTCAACGGCGATTCGGCGTAGATCCGTCAGAGTGGTTGGTGGGTCACGTGGACCATAAACAACCCTTTTCAATCTATCCCAGGCATGTTCGATAGGGGTTCATATCTGAAGATAGTGCTGGCCATTCTAGTCTAGCGATGTCGTTATCCAGAAGGACGTAATTCAGAAGATGTGCACGATTGGGGTGCGAATTGTCGTCCATGAAGAGGAATGCCTAGCCAATATGCTGTCGATATGGTTGCACTATCGGTCGGACGATGGCATCACATATCGTACAGCTGTTACGCACCTTCCATGACCACCAGCGGCGTACGTCGGCCCGACATAACGCCACCCCAAAACAGCAGGGAACCTCCAACTTGCTGCACTCGTTGGACATGTGTCTACGGCGTCCAGCCTGACCGGGCTGGCTCCAAACACGTCCCCGACACTTCTCTGGTTGAAGGCATGTGCGACACTCATCGTAAAGAGAAAGTGGTGCCAATCCTGAGCGGTCAATTCGGCATGTTGTTGGGCCCATCTGTACTGCGCTGCATGGTGTCGTGGTTGCAAAGATGAACCTCGCCATGGACGTCGGGAGTGAAACTGCGCATCATGCAGCCTATTGAGCACAGATAGAGTCGTAACACGACGTCCTGTGGCTGCACGTAAAGCATTATACAAATCGTGTCGTTGCTGTCAGGGTTCCTCCGAGCTATAATCCGTAGGAAGCTGACTTGTCTTAGACCCCAATCTACAGTATGCTGTGGATGGGACGAGCGGTGGATGGAAGGCACTTCTTGTTCCTTACGCGAGCGTAGTTGCTCATGTGAAGTCATTGAACTTTAGCCAATTTGAGGACCTCTTATGGTGTTGTGTTGTGCAATTGTAGTCTGTCAACATTCGCCATAGACTGTAGCGGCATAGGCTGAAGAGAATATCTGCATGGTTGATTGCAGCAAGTTAATACAAATAAAATGGCGTTCGCGGTAAAGTCTTTGAAGTTCAGCTGTCCCTGCTGTGTAATGTTGCTAGAGCTTTTGCACGCTAAAAGTATCCTAGCCTGGCTGCAACTACGTGTAATTGCTACTGTCACATAAAGCTGGTGCCTGAATTGCGAGAAACAGATGCGAAAGTTCTTGATAGGTACGCTTTAGTACCAGAATTCTGTGTACAAAATGTTAGTAGTTCTGCAGAATTTCGAGAAAAAACAACTTTACTATGGAACATTTTTATCTTGTAAAAAAATTATTTGCCAATTTGCGAAAAAAAATTATGATCGCAATTCTGAATAGTCCCCCCACCCGCACCCCACCCCACGAGTTCTACAGAAAACACTAGCGACCTGACCGCAGTGGAGTTTGTGCGATCTATAGCCACGTGCTGGCCAATCCACTCCAGTGCAGGTCTGGCGCCGTTTGTCCCACTGCAGCGAAGTTTGGAGCGAGGAGTGGCCACTTGCTCCAGTGCCAGTCCAGTGCAGTCCGCCCGACTGCAGAGTTGTTTTCTGCAGGCTACTGCCACTTACTGCTGACCCAACTCCGGTAGTAGTCGAGTGCAAACTATATGCACGCGACTCCAGTACCAGTCCAGTGCAAGCTACATATTCTGTGTGACCTTATCTTCATTTCCTAATACGGAAAAGCTATGAAGCACCCTTTGGTACACAACACCGGTAGGAAGCATCATGTCCCCTGAGCTCTCTCTACCTCGCTACAAGATGCAAAGCACACATTGCCAAGCAATGTCATATCAAGTGCTCTCTAATGTGCCATGTTAGAATGGTGCTCCACTTGCTGTGCAACATCACTAAGCAGTACCTTCTCCCACCCAATGTTGGTAAGAAGCACCATGTGCAACAGTTATAAGGAAAACTCTGCCACACTCCAGTATGGAACCCTGTCCGCCACGCTCTAATACTAGGACGTGCTACCTTCTACGATTACAAAGAGTTCTGCCATTCACTGATAAATGGCTGTGGCGTAGTTTTCACAGTGAAGAAAGATCTGAAAACCAGTTCGCATTACTCTCTTTTAATAATGCACACGAACACCTCAAATCATTTTATGCACTAGTGGAACTGTATGAAATTGTCTACAGTAGTTTCTGAGATTATTCGCAAAATATATGTAGAACTGTGACAGGGGAATGAAAATAATGTATGTATAGCAAATAGAAGAATAAACAGTCGTCAGTATTCGCAAAATAAATCTTCTTTTTTTTTCAGCTGACAAGACTAAGAAAAAGTTATAAGAGTAATACTATCGAGATGCTTTAGAGACATGTGTACCAATACAACAACGTATGAATAAGCCAGAATTCAACCATATTTGTAAGATATGTTGGCGGCCGGGGTGACCGAGCGGTTCTAGGTGCTTCAGTCTGGAACTGCGCTACTGCTGCGGTCGCAGGTTCGAATCCTACTTCGGCTGTGGATGTGTGTGATGTCCTTCGGTTAGTTAGGTTTAAGTAGCTCTAAGTTCTAGGGGACTGATGACCTCAGATATTAAGTCCCATAGTGCTCAGAGCCATTTGAACCATTTACGATACGTTGAAGGTAGATTTAGTTCCACTATTGGCGCACTATTGACAATGATACTGTCTTCACTGACATTATTGGTGTTAATTCTTTGGATAATTTTAATGAATGCGATCCAATATTTTCCTCTTATAAGCATTAGCTCTTTCGGTAATTGTTTCTGGAAGTGTCTAATATTTCAGTGGTTGTATTTGATAAAAGTGTTTTTAATGTGCAGTACCATTGTCACATTACAATGACACTTTCACAATATCGTGCATTTCCAGTCCACAGCTTCTGCACACACTAAATTCCACCGATTAAAACGTTTTGTTGCAAATGTTATGCTGTAGAGCTCCATATTAACGCTATGTTCATGGTGCGTAGAGGATAAACTTTGTATATGTAGAGTATCGTGCACCTCGATCCGGATAATTAGTGGAAAAATCAGCTCATAAATGCTTTTGATAGCTTCGATTCAACAGAATGCTGAACTAGTCTCTAAACATAAGGCTGAATTTCAAGTCAATGTGTTTCTGAAATTCCTACTCCTCACCTCGTTCGTGAAACGCAACAACTGGCGTTAAAATTGTTCATATATTAATACTGTAACACAATACTTCTTACGGAATAAAATGTGAATATTGTAAATAAATGAAAATATTGCTTGTATCAAGTAATTTTATTTCGTATTATACCAAGAGAGTGCGGCAGATTTCTACACTACCTCAATGGCATGTAAATTAGTTCCCAACGACAACGTTAATTAGAATAAATTTGTGTTCTATGTGCACTTCACGGATTGTAAATTGACATACAAGACATGCATTGTTAACGAGTTCATAGATTCGTGCTCAAGCTGTTTAAAGTAAGATGTGCCATTGGAATTTGCAATAATAGTAGTTCATACCAAAATGATGGACAGTTTATCGTTAGTGAGGAAACTATAACAGTACACTATGCTCCAGGACTTGAGTGAGGAGTGTAATAGAAGTCATTATTGGAAAACCATTCATAATACGCAGTGTACTTCCTCCACGTCTAACACTGAGCCTGATTTTGAAGCTACAACAGGAACCAACGAAGATCTGTCTTCTGAGTTGAAGTCACTCTACCAAATATTACTGCTGACACACACATAACGTTCTCACCCAGCATTTGGAACATGTACTGCTACTCATAGAAACCGTAAAGTGTAAAGTGATGCAAAATTTTTTAGTATTTTTCACTACAAGGAGTTCTGATGTTTATTATAACAGCAATGAAATTTGAATTCTACTATTTCCATAGATTAAATAAAGAGTGATGGACAGCAAGCTAAAGTTCTATTACAGAATTGGTCCTTACGTGGTATCACTTTTAACTCAGGTGAAAAACTTTAAAGAAATATTTGTGTTAATCAGTGAGAAAGGTAACTAGTCGAATTCTGCGTGACTTTGCAAGTTGTGAGATAAGCTTTATCTTCTTTCTCCTTTCCGTAGCGTTCGAAAGACTATGTAGTTTGTCATTCGTTTTGTCGCAATTAACTGGAGAATTATAACTGTAATCAATGAGCGGTTTTGTTTATTTTGAACAGTAACGCTGCATTACAAAGTGAAGAGCTTGCTGGCAAATTTCTGTAGCCTGTGTGTAATGACATGAACTATTTAATATTCGAATTGAAGATACATTAAAACCTATGAGACACTAAAACGAAGTCTTATTATGAAGAAGGTAGTGTAAATAATTGTACTAAATTGTACTGCCTTTACGAAATTTTACATCAGTAACCATCAAGAAATAAAACTATCTAAAAAAAAAAAAAGACAATTGCAACAAGAGATTTGTCTCCACCTATACATCACTCTAAATGGACAGAAAGTAGTTGCCTCAAGTAATAAATGTCAGCAACCTATATTTCTCAAAAATTTTCAAGCCCACTACCGAATTCTGTATCAAAATACAGCCGTTTTCTTAATATATTTATTTCATATAAACCTAACAGATTATTTAACAAAATGGAAATCAAGAACGCTATACGGTTTTGTAATTATAACTGCAGTAGTCTAATGCGTAATGTTCTTCGTTTTAATTTTAGTTCGGCATCATAGTAGGCCAAATCTGAAGTACACAGGCTACAACAGTCTGTTTTAGATTTTATCCGAATGTTTCTGTGTTGTTGTTTTGGTAATACTTCAGTACACATTTCGGTGAAGTCGTGAATATCGTTGCTGACGCTGCCTGCACCAGTTTTCAGATCACCAGTTACAGTATATAACAGAGGTTTACTTAGATATGGGAATACATCATTCCTTGGGATAACTAGCTGTGGAACACGAAAGCCTGAGGAGGTAGTTCAGCTGACTCCCACAAGCTCAGGCTGTTTGTAAGTGTACATTGGTGCACCGACAGGATGCAGATCCTGGTACTGGAAGCGCGCCAGAAAGCCGGGTGTGATCGCTGGCTGCTGCAGGGCAGACAGTTCACTTGAGGCGGCGCGCTGCTGCTGGATCAGCCGACCCGAGCGGACCGCTGCTCTCCGCACCTGGCGTAGCTGCCCGCGGAAACCTCAACTTGAGTGGTCTCTAATAAGCTGCAACAGGCGTAGCTGCCGGTGACGCTCTTCAGAGCACCGCGAACCAGCGCAAGCTGCTTAACGCTTCCGAGCGCTAAGCGGCAAGAGCTAGCGGGTCTCTCCCGTTCTTTGGCAGCGTTTTTTCAGTGTCAAGGGTCCGTTGACGTCAGATAACTCCCGTCCTGTAGGCCGCTCTCTTCTAGCCACGCTCTCTTGCGCCGTTCATTTCACTTTGCGCAGATAGATCTTAGGGACTCCCCACTTCTGTAGGTACACAATATATTGCACTCTCACAGTAAAGCAGAAGTTGTCGTATTCGAAAAGAGCAAAATCGTAGTAAAACCCCCTTGAACCTATCCAAATAAAAATATCCCTATGCAGGAAAGATGTCCGATCCTCTCAGCATATCCCCCCCCCCCCCCCCCCCCCATTAACCCAGAGCAAAGCTTCAGCTCAAGAAGCGGAAATGCCGGCTGTTCCTGCCAGTATCTCCGCCCCACTCCATGCGACCCAAAAGCAGTTGCCTCGAAGGACCAGCAGATCGCCGAACAGCAACAGCTGATCGTCTGCTGATGGGGGGTGAACACACACGAACACCGACACACGCACCACGCACACAAGCGCCTGCCGCTAACACAAGAGATTTGCCCTCGCTCTCACCTCTGGCGGCTCAGACACCGACAGAACCGGAGCCAGATCCGAGAGAAGACGAAAAACACTCGGAAGACGGACCGTGGCAGCATGTCGGTCCACGACGCAAACCGCTTCAAAACACACAAACAACTCACGAAGCAACAGCCGAGTGCTGCTGCCAACTCCAACCAAATCTCAAAAGGGCAACAGCATCAACACAGGGAACAAAACAAACAACCCTGCGGCTGCAGCACACATACACAAACACACAAGCAGCTACACAGAATCCGAACAAGTCGTCGGCTGGCTTCCCACCAATCATTATACATAACTACGGAGACATTAGTCTCCTAAACAAAGAGTTTAATAAGAAACACAACCCCACAGTAATTTACTCCAAAGTCACAGGGACCACAAATTACACTACGCAAATCTACAGATCTTTCTAAAAGAAAGAAAGAAATGTAGAACACTTCACATACAGGACAGTTTTGGAAAAGACCCAGCAGTACATGATCAAGGGGATAGATTTTCGAACCCCGATCGAGACAGTACACGAGGGACTC
The DNA here is from genome assembly GCF_023864275.1 of Schistocerca cancellata. NCBI lineage: Eukaryota > Metazoa > Arthropoda > Insecta > Orthoptera > Acrididae > Schistocerca > Schistocerca cancellata. The sequence continues at coordinate 638,669,127 of NC_064626.1, forward strand.
ATCGCCCTTGGATGTGAGAGCATTCATATAAATCGAATGGAAGAGTTCAGCACAGTGAGACCATCACGTAAATACGTGGTGAAGATGACCGACACGGCCAAGTCCCGCGACCTGCTTAAGTTAAAATTATTTCTTCACATGTTCGTCAATGCAGAAGTCTACTACACGCCGCGCACCCCGAAACAAGGCCGCAACAGCCAACGTTTTGCGCACACGCGTATCCGATGCAGTCTCGCTCCCCGCTGCCGCCAAAGCGGTGGTGGTCACATGACACAACAGAACTCCCCAACACAGCACCACGCAAATGCGCCAACTGTGGTGCGGCCCATCCGCCAACTAGAGGGGGTGTATAGCGTACAAAGAAGCTCTGAGGCCCAAAATAGCAAAACACACGGAAACTACTACCATCACAGCTCCGAAACCTTCCCCACGATCAGTAAGGAGTGGAATCTCCTTTTCTGGAGTGGTCGCTGGCAGTCCCAGCAGCGCGGGGAGGTAAGAGGGGCCTCGGAGCTCCGAACACGCACAACTAACGTCCACACAAACGGACACACAACCAATACATACAACATCCAACACCACACCCGCACCGGATGCACCACAAAACACAAATAACAACACAATCCTACCCCTGACATCGCGGACTGCAGCCCATCACGAACTACAGAAGACGCACCAACACAGGGACAGCCACAACGCCAGAGAAGGAGAAGGAGAAACAACCGGAACAGAAGAGACACGAACGCACCACAACAAGCACACAGACAACAGGACAGCAATACGCACGAACACAATTTGGACACCAATACAAAGACCCACACAACACACCCACTCACAACAGACACCGCTGAGGACCCCACAACCGTCACTCAAACGGCTGACACACAAGCCAGCCCACACCAGACGCCAACACAAGCACCACTGGCCCCCAACACAACCAACCACTCACAGGCCGACACGTTCAGCATTATCTCAACATTATCGAAGAATAATGGAGGCATTATTCTCCAGACTCACGACCACCGAAGTAGTCACGAAGATCATGGTGTGTGACTCACAACTCTTCAAGCAGTTCATGTCGGTCTCGCTCAACAGGACTAGCATACAAGCCATCATCATGCCACTATTTACAACAATACATGTATAACACGCCACACCAACCCCGAAACGCTGACGCCAACACAAAGTCACATATCCTGTTTTGGAATGCTACCGGGATCGGAAACAGAAGAGACGAATTGGTTGCGCTCATGGAGCAAAAGGGTATCTGAATCGCCCTAGTGAACGAAACACTTCTTACGCATCGCAAACAGCTAAACATCCCTGGGTATTGCATTTCTCGTACCGATCGAGTGCATGGCCGGAAAGGGGGGGGGAGGACGCGGCACAGCAATCATCATACACAAAGACGTAGACCACACGAACATCGGGCTCCCTGTGCTTCAGAGACTAGAGGCCACGGCCGTCACGATCAATTTCAACGCAGCCAACACCACACTGGTATCGCTGTACAATCCTCCTAAAAACAAAATAACACGCGATATCAGCACAGTTCTCAACATAGAACCGCGGGTAATCACCGTTGGAGATATAAACGCAAAACACCCCGACTGGAACCCACGAATACGTACTTCCAACGGCAAGAAACCATACGAACATGAACTAGGTCAAAACTACATTATACGTGGGCCTGCCGTTCCCACGTACGTGCCTACAAAGGCCCGACACAGGCCAGACATGTTAGACGTAGCCCTCATCAAGAACATCACATGCACACTCAACCTTATGGTTGAAAACGATCTTGACTCAGACCACATGCCTGTAATACTATACACGGAAGAAACACTGCAGAACCACGCAGGATATTGAACTACAAGCGCGCGAACTGGACCTTGTTCAAGAAAACGTTTCACAATTGTATTCCGGTCACACACGAAATTCACAACTCACAACATATTGATAAGGCGGTGGAAGCTCTTAGTTGCCGTCCAAGACGCAGTGACTGACGCCATGCCACTCCAAACACTCGACAGCCCTGTCACAGGAAATCCTGGGCTTTATCTCATGAGGAACCGCCTCAGAAGATACTGGCAGCATACCAGGCGCCCGTTCCATTAGCTGGACGTCATCAGACTCCAGGGTATAATACGGGACCAAATACAAACATTTCGAAACGAACAATGGGGAGAGAAACTCGCAGGGCTTGATACCACACATCCTGGCGTGTGGAGGCTACCCAGACACTTCACCAGGGAGAAACATTACATTCCCGCTTTACAAGGACCAGACGGCCCAGCTTACTCCGCGACGGAGAAGGCAGAGCATATGGCCACAACACTTGCAGCGTCTTTCATGCCGAATCTTGCTCCTTCAGACCCAGTATTCACACTTGAAACGGAACACGAGGTTACACGACTTGTAGCCTAGAACTAACGAAATTACATGGGATATCAGGAACACCAACGCTAGGAAAGCCCCTTGACCCGATGGCAGTCAAACCCGTGTCCTCCAGGACTTAACGGATGGAGCCGTAAAATACCTTGCACACATAACGAATGCAATCCTAAAACACCAATAATTCCCTGACTTTGGGAAGGCGGCCAAGGTCCTGATGTTCAGGAAGCCAGGGAAAGACCCTCCCAAAAATTACCGACCCATCAGTCTGCTGTGCTAGCTCAGCAATATTGTTGAGAAGGTAATAGTAAAACGCGTCACTAGGCACTGTATCGCCAATGAGACTGTAAGACTGGAGCAATTCGACTTTTGGAATAACCTCAACAACACAACAACTCCAGACCGTAGTCGAACGTGTAACACACGGCTACAACATCAACAAAGCCACAGGGGCCGTGTTCCTGGACATCGAAAAAGCTTTCGAACTCTCTGGCACAACGGCCTTATACGCAAACTAAGAGAAACTGGTTTCCCGGACGGACTCGTACGTCCCATACACTCATATTTCACGAACAGATGTTTCAACACTGACGTGCAGCGCAAACAATCGACACAACACGGTATCCAAGCTAGAGTACCCCAGGGAAGCATCCTAGGGCCCATCTTGTTCAACTTGTACATTAACGACTTCGTAGCAACACAAAACACGACGTTAGTCAACTATGCTGATGTCACAGCCATCCTTTCGTAAAACTGGAAACCGCCGAACATAAATTCACGAATACAGGCGGCAGTCAGAACTACCGAGCCTTTGCTGGAAAGATGGCGTATTAAAGTAAACGTCGACAAGTGCGAAACAGTTCCGTTCACACACAGACCGAAACTACTGCACAAACATCAACATTGTAACCTGGTACAAACACACCCAATATAAGTTTCCGGGAGAAAGATATCTCGGTGTCTGGCTGGACCGGGAACTCTCACATTAGGTTGGTGGTGGCCGAGAGGGGGGGGGGGGGGGGCACATAGAATGCGTTGCCTACACAGCGACGCGAGGCTCAAACAACTCTACCCAATGCTCAGAAGGAAAGTACACTGAATAGGAGGGTGTCGAGGACGAATACATGACACTGACTGACGACATACGCAGCTCCCGTCTGGGGTTATCCAGCTCCTACACATGCGCCTCCTGCAGAGTATGCAGAACAAAGTGCTACGCATCATTAGCAACGCTCCACGCTACACACGCACCGTGGCTCTTCACAATGAGTACCGCCTTGAAAACGTCAAGGAAGTATCCGAAGAACACGGCACACGACTGTACAGGAACTCGAGACACTCGAACAATCCATTCATCCTTACTCTATGAAACTATGATCACAACCATAGGGGGAAGCATAAGCGGCCAAAGACACTACTAGCTAGGGCATAACCACCTATGGCAAGCTAACATACACCAACAAGCGACAAACGTCAGCAAGCCCCTGCGTATGAGCAACGTTGACTGGACGTTCAAGCTGCTATTAAAGCCGACCAGGGAAACCGACGAGCTCGCACACTGACGCACAAACAAATCGCCAACATCACACTACACTGTGCATCTAATATATGACCTATCGGACAGAAAACGATGTCGAACCTGTTTCAGGTACGATTACGCTGACCGAGAGATCAATACCGGCACCCAGTGGCAACCACCGCGAAACAGCACCGCACAACGTCAAAGGTATTGATTTGCATGATACCCACTACTAACAAAGCCTACCATTGCATGACCTGTCGCAGGCAGCAAGACATTCGCTGCTGCTCTTACTACCCGACCTATCGCAGAGGTTTTATCACCTTGGCTCCTGCCTTGGCACTTTTTTCTATCTGCCCTCCAAAGTGATACCCTTCGTTCTACTTTTGACCCAATCTATCTCCAGATGAGCACGTATTAATGGTTAACCTTAACCAGACGTACCCAAACATCGCGGTACCCACGTCCTGCAACAGCTCACTTTAGTGAAAACTAACCCATGTGCAGAGATGGCAGTAGACCTTTTGAGTTCGACATGATGCTGGTGTGGGCGTGGAGGAGCTCCACGCCTATAAAAAAAAGGGACGGATCCTTGGGCGTAGACGATGTGCTACAGGCAGCCGTCCGTGAGAACACGTAATTACTCTATTCGAATGGAGTGGGAAGACCTACAAATGCTTGAGTTGTATGAAAACTCTTCGACAAGATTGGTCTTTATAAATAAAAATTTATGTTTAATACTTGCTGAGATCCCCATATGTGGTAAACAAAAACGTCACATCAGCAAGACGATTCTGATCATGGGCTTAACGTCAACAAGCTACGTGAAGCTGCGACGAATGGCATTTAAACTGATATTAAGGGCCTTCGTTGTCTGGTTACCTGCCCAGACAACTAGGTGCTTTGGTACGCCACTTCAGGTACTTGGGGATGCGATCTGGCCTCAAATCGACTCCAGCCAGTGTATTAACCACGATTATCAGTGTGCCAGGCAGTCTGGTTGTGGTTTTTCGATCAGGTGAATAGCAGGCTGGTACCCACCTCTGTTACACCACTCACGAACGGTTCGCAAACTGGAACTTAAGTGGAAAGTGGCCACCCGCTAACACTAACATTACCAAATGCAGATTAAGATGTCGAATATGTGCCGTGTGATATATATTAAAATGTTTTGTCGTCTTGTGACAGTCTCTTCATCTCAGAGTGCTACTTTTACCCACCATTCTCAGTTATTTCTTGCATATCGTCCTAACTCTGTCTTTACATTAATTTAATTTCCCAACATTCCTCAAAATTTAAATTACAGTTCCATTTTCTTATTAGAAATTCTACATTTTTCCCTTCCTCTAGTCAGCGCTTTTCTTACTAATGCTGCATTCTGTATTCCTTATCTTCTCGCTACACTATCTCTGAAGTATCTTTCAGTATCCGGTTGTAGCACCACGTCCTAGATGGTTCAGTTCTCTATCTTCTCGATTTTAATCACTATTCTTGTTTTTAATTCTTCTATAACTTCGACTTGCTGCCAAGTGCATCCTTCCCTAAATGTGAAGACCATGAGTTCCTACACACTGTAAAAGAGCAAATGGAGTTTATCCAGTACGTTGACGGATTTGTTAGATGTCACATACCTTGAGGATAGAATAAAAATATACAATGAAGCGCAAAAACTGGAATAGGCTCGCGTATTCAAATACAGAGATATGTAAACAGGTAGAAGACGGCATTGAGGTCGGCAACGTCTGTATAAGACAACAGGTGTCTATCGCAGTTGTTAGATCGGTTACTGCTCCTACAATGGCAGGATATCAAGATTTAAGTGTGTTTGAACGTGGTGTTATAGTCGGCGCACGAGCGGTGGGCCACAGCATCTCCGACGTAACGATGAAGTGGGGATTTTCCCGTACGACCATTTAACGAGTGTATCATGAATATCAGGAATCCGGTAAAACTTCAAATGCCGGACATCGCTGCGTCTAGAGAAAGATCCTGCAAGAACGGGACCAACGACGACTGAAGAGAAACGTTAACGTGACAGAAGTGTAAACCTTCAGCAGATTGCTACAGATTTCAATGCTGGGCCATCAACAAGTGTCAGCGTGCGAACCAGTTAACGAAACATCATCGATATGGGCTTTCGGAGCCGATGGCCCAGTCGTGTACCCTTGAAGACTGCGCAACACAAAGCCTTACACCGACGTTGGACTATTAATGACTGGAAACAAGTTGCCTGGTCGGACGAGTTTCGTTTCAAATTGAATCGTGTATGGGTATGCAGACAACCTCATGAATCCATGGACCCTGCATGTCAGCAGGGGCCGCGCGTGATTAGCCGAGCGGTCTTGGGCGCTGCATTCATGGACTTTGCCGCTGATCCCGGCGGAGGTTCGAGCCCTCCCTCGGGCATGGGTGTTTGTGTTTCTCCTTAGGATAATCTTGGTTAAGTAGTATGTAAGCTTAGGGACTGATGACTTAGCAGTTAAGGCCCACCAGATTTCACACACGTTTGAACATTTTTTTTGTCGGCAGGGGACTGTTCAAGATGCAGGAGGCTCTGTAGTGTGGTGAGATGTGTGAAGCTGGAGTAATATGAGACCCCTGATACGTCTAGATACGGCTGTGACAGGTGACACGTAAGTAAGTATGTCTGATCATCCATTCATGTCTGTTTTGTATTCCGACGGACTCTGGAAATTCTATCAGGACAAAGCAACGCCCCACACGTCCTGAATTGATACACAGTGGCTCGAGGAACACTCTTCTGAGATTAAACACTTCCGATGGCCTCCAAACTCTCCAGACATGAAAATTATTGAGCGTATCTGTGATGCCTTGCAACGTGCTGTTCACAAGAGATCTCCACCTACTCGTAGTCTTAAGGATTTATTGACAGCGCAGTAAGGTTCATAGAGTCAGTTCCCTGCAGTACTACTTCAGGCATTAGTATAGTCCGTGCCACGTCGTGTTTCGGCACTTATGCGCGCTCACGGGTGTCCTTACACTGTATTAGACAGGTGTAACAGTTTGTTTGGCTCTTCACTGTATATTCAGTGTTATTAACTGTGGGTTAGCTACTACATAATGATACAGAGATGGCCAGACACATTTAAATCATAGACTGTATGTTTCTGGCGGGAAGCAGAGTGAAAATAACAGCCGTACCTTCGTTTAAGGAGCAGCTGCAGTACGAGTCTTGGTAGTGATGGTTACAGCCTCTGAGATGGAGACAGAGCTTCTGAAAGAAAGTAGCCGGCAGAGATGCGACAGGCTTGAAGGATTCGGTGCGGGAATGAAGGACTCTGGTTGGATGGTGGCCACAAAGAGTGGTGAGATAGACAGAGGAGCTGTGAGCGTGTGACTGGGCGAAGGCCCGCGGCTGAGTCTGGAGGCGCTGAGGATGGCGCAGGGACGCCCCACAACAGCTGGAGGGCCCCCTCCCTGCCGCCAGCGCCGCCATGGTGAGAGCCAGCATTACTACCTGCATTCCGCCGGGACACAACTGCTAGAAATATTTCAGAGATTTCCTTCACCTTAATTATCTTCAAGAAGAACACAACAAGCTGCGCAATTTGTCTCAGGGAGCCTTTCTGCACTATGTAGACATTTAAAAATTTAATTAAAAAGGAATTTATTTCTGAAAAAGGGCATTTTAAATACAGGAGTACTTAAATTAGTTTCAGCCTTTACATATGACAACCTTGTAGATGGATCGTGAAAATGTTTAAATGGGATGACTAGTCAAAACTCTTTCGGACAGAAATCGCTTATGGCGGTAGAGAAAGCAGTTTTCTATCAGTGGAATGAAGAAAACTACAACTGGAACTACTGCAGAAGTTAGGTTGTTGTTTGCCAAATATTAATCATTGTCTAAGCTTATTTTACAAGTACTTAATCACTGAAAAACATATTTCGATGAAGTCTAATACCGGCTTTTGGATTCTATTTTGTGCTACTGAAAATTCTGATTCCCACAAATAATTTCTGGAAATATTAACACACTGCTTCCACGCTGTAATAAGCAGAAGTAAGGTTTGTAGAAAAATGAAAGAACTTGAATATATCCTAGAGAGAAGACTTATATTGTCAACATTCTCATTTGTGTTTCAGAAAGAGTTGTTTCCAAAACTGTGTTAAGGAATTCTTGTCTTTCTGAGCAGGGACCAAGTGTTCATGCTGTTTAATTCATCTTTTGCCAACGAGCCCAACCGTAATGACTGCATAAAAAAATCTTATTGTCATCATTGCACGCTGCGTGTAGGCCTATGCTTTCAGTCACTCTGATATGGCAACTGGTATTGTAGAGGGGTAACCCTAAACTGAATAAAACTATTACTGGGCATTATCACCTCAATATGTTCCACACTTTGCTCTCGGTATAGTCAGATATAGGGGTGTACTTTTATAAATCTTGATTCGTTCTCCAGTTGTGTCACTCATAAGGTTTGCCTTTGCTGTATTATGAGTCAATTTTAAAATGGGGAAGTAATACGATGGATTTGGTGTGTTGGAAGTACAGTCACAGGCAAAGTATTTATCGCTATCACATATGCTAATTTCTCCTTCTTGTCGTTCGCACACTTCGAAACACCAATCTTAATGTTACTGAAAGCGAAAGATAAATAGTAGTTGGTGTTCTACTAAACAAATACATTTCTGTCTCCTACCCTCTGGAAAACGCCCTACTATCCATTTGGTCTGCAGATATTCTGTCACCAGCACTAGCAGTTGCTCTCTTATAGTGATCACAATTTATGAGACAAATAATAATTCAGTAGAAGTGACACCACAGAGTAGAGCAGAGGAAGGAGACAATTTTGATATGAGACGTAATGTATTTGATTTCTAATGCTGTTTCTAGATGTGACATACCCTAGTCAGCCAAACATTACGACCGCTGCCAATCGCGACGTGGGATGCCTCCTGGTTGTGGACACGTGCCACGGTAACAAGAGTATGTAAGAGGAGCAGTAAACGCAAGCAGGATCACCCTAGCGAATATATGATCTGGAAATGGGGCAATTCATTAAGATGTAAGACTCTGACGAAGGTCAGATTATTACTGCGCAGAGCCTGTGCACGAGAATCACGAAAACGGTGAACCTGCCCTAATGTTCACGTGCTACTGTCGTGAGCACCTACGGAAAGAGGAAGGACAGTGAAACGACCACTAGGCACCGCTGTGTGGTTGGACGTCCACGACTCTTGATAGAACGTGGGGTTCCGAGGCTTGACTGCTCTGTAATGAGGCATTGATGGGTGTCTGTGGCATGGTGAAAGGGCACAATGCTCGTTTTTCATTGTTGACCATGGAGATCCGCAGCAGACCACGCCTAGGTGCTGATATCTTGACCCAACGACACCACCACCTAGGACTGCAGTGGGCACGGGCCCATCGAGATTCAATTGCCGATCAACGGAAACGTGTCGTCTCTACGGGTGAATCACATTTTTGCTACACTAAATCGGTGGTTGTCTCCACCAACCCTGTGGTCTGGGTGGACAGCGGGTGCCGCGCGCCACGAACGCAGGCTGGTGGGAGCAGAATCATGCTGTGGCAACATTCTCCTGCGGCGGCGTGGGACCTGTGGTAGTAATCGAAGACACGCTGACTGCTGCGAACCACGTGCATCCCTTCGATGCTTGGGTCCTACCTGGCGGTTATGTCACCTTTCAGCAGTATACTTGTTGGTGTCTCGGACCCATAACCGTGCTACAGAGGTTTGTGGTGCATTATATTGAACTCAGTTTGATGTTTCGGTATCCAAATTCGCCTCATGAATATTCTATGGAACCTATCGTGGTCGCAATCGAGCGTCATCACGGCGTACTCATACCAGCGGTCGTTTATTCATGCGAATTGTATGATACATCTAAAGGCACATACATCAGCAAATCTACCAATAAACTTTCAAATCCCTGTACGGCGTATCAGTGATATATTTCGTTCTAAAATTCACCGAACAAGCTATTAAGCAGGTGGTCATAATGTTTTGGCTTATCAGAGGACTTCCGCTTTCCAAATCCAGTGATATGTTCCGCATAGGGCAGCTCTACAACGGGCACAAAAGAGCCACTTGTTCTGTTTATTGTCTTACGTCGCAGAGGCATTGCAGGTATTGCAAACACAAACGGCTAACTTTATAACCACATCACTGCAGCATATCTGTACGTACTGTGCAATTCGTGATGATTTGGATAGCAGAGGGTACTTCGTCTTCGTAACAATATTGGTGATTTTATATCATTTCCTATGGGCGTTTTGAGTTAGGAACAAATGATTAATTATATTCCTATTCTTGCTCCCCAATCTCCTTCATCTCACTCTACCAATACGCGAGATATGATGGCAACGGAATGGTCACAAAATCACCCTCGAATTGCAGGTGTCTTCATTTACCCGACGGAGGTTCACTAAACAACTATCCTTCCGTCTAAATATTCCCGTCTTAAGTACTGTGTGTTTGCTTCTGAGACATTGGTGTGTCCTATACCAGACGGTTACTAATGTTCAAATGTGAGTGAATTCCGAAGGGGCCAAACTGCTGAGGTCATCGGTCCCTAGACTTACACACTACTTAAACTAACTTACGGGAAGGACAACACATGCACCCATGCCCGAAGGTGGACTCGAACCTCCAGAGGGAGAGGCCGCGCAATCCGTGACATGGCGCCTCACACCGCACGGCTACCCCTAGCTGCGACGATTACTGTAGCCCTCGTCGCACTGAATATCTTGTACACGATTGTCTTTACACAGTGAACGGACTTCTGAAGAATCCTTCCAACAAGCGTAATTCGGCCGTTCTTTCTACTTGCTAAGAATTTTACATATTTGTCTCACTTCATTAAACTGTGTCACGCGCTCCAGATATTCGCCATTAATCTTTTAACCGCATACTACAAGTCCCTTCTCATTCTTATAGGATCTGGCATTTGGCCCCATCCAAAAAGGGAAAGAAAGATAGGGTTTAACTTCACGTCGATGATCAGGCCAAGCGTGAGGTAGGAGAACATCGATTACAATTTCAGCCGTGTTATTTCTAAGAACGATCCCGACGTTCGTCTTACGCGTTTTGTGGAAATCACGAAAAATCTAAATCAGTACGGTAATTGGAAATTTTTCAGGTATTCCGCATTTTCTTACCATCGCCTAGCGGATATATTTTTGCTCTAGACAACAGCGTTAATGAAACGTCTCCACAAAAGCGAATTTTTCATGGAGAGATGAGTTACAGATGATAAGGATCTCTCCTGCATTATATCTCGCAGTGCTTACACCGCATACTGATGGGCTAGTGCTGTGCTATGAGGGCTGTCCAGAAAGTAAGTTACGTTTGATCGCGAAATGAAAATCACAGTGAAAATCAGAAATGTTTTATTTGTAACAGTTAGCTACACCTTTCAGCTACTTCTCTACGTAGTCGCCGTTCTGACTCAGACGTTCGTCGTAGCGTTGTACCAACTTTCCAATACCCTCATCATAGAAGGCAACCGCCAGTGCTTTCTGCCAATTCTCTACGCTGGCCTAAATCTCGTTGTCTGTACCAAAATGTTGTCTTCATAGCCAGCGGTTCGTTTGAGCAGAGATCAAACTCAGTGGGGGGCAATTACGGGCTGTATTGTGGGTAACCAAACATTTCCAATTGAAACGATGCAGGAACATCCTCATTGCCCCTGCAGAATGAGGCTGAGAATTGTCTTGAAGAAGACACCGCACGACAGTTATGTAATGTTGGTTGCATAGCTTCAGGGAAAAATCCTCACAAGGCCCTCGTACTTAGCGGGAGACACTATTTTCTATAACATCCTTACGCGCTCACTAAGAGCTCAGGAATGAAACGAGCGACATAATTTTACCTTGAGTCATACTAGAGACACTGCCCAACACATCTTTGCAAAGCTTTATCGGATTTTCATAGTCGTTTCCATTTCGCGACCGATCGTAACTTACTTTCTGGACAGCCCTCGTAATTATGGGAACGGAGCGCCCAGTGGATCTGCTGGAGTGACGCCACGGGTGAGCTCCTCATTCGCGTACAGCGGCTGGCGCAAGAAACGCGCTGCCTCGCGCCACGGCCTAAGGCTCCCGCGTACATACTTAAGTCACTCTGAGGCTGTTACAGGTCAACTGATCCTTACAATGCCTTTTATTCTGGTTGTGAAAAAAACTATTCTTCTTACCTTTATACTCATTTATAATTATAAGGGGCATTTAAGTGAAACCCGATCACTAGCGTAAGGTAACATTAACGATTTTATTAACTCATAAATGTACTTATACTCATGCTCAAAAATAGTCGCACATTTAGCCCATTGCGACACTAACCGGTCGATTCCATCCTTGAAGAGGTTAATTAGGCTGCTGTTGGATCCAGGCCTGGACCCTATCACACACTTCGTCGTCAGCTGCAAATTGATGCCCACGAATAGCTTGTTTGAGAGGTCCAAACAGACGAAAGTCACACGGTGAAAGGTCGGCTCTGTACGGTGGATGTTCCGGTGTTTCTCACCAAAAATGCTGCAATGTCGTCTTCACCGCATTGTCCGTGCATGGGCGGGCATTATCATGGCGAAGGACAAAGCCATTAGCAACACGCCTCGGCGTTTCAACCTGATCGCTCGTCTAAGGTTCTGTAAAGCGGCTTGATAACGCTGGGCAGTTGATGGTGGTTCCCCGTTTCAGGAACTCGACAAGCAGTGGGCCCCTATGGTAAAAAAAGAAGGACATCGTGACCTTAGCAGAACCGGTGTGCACCGCCTTTGATGTCTTTGGAGGTAGTGAGGTCGCATGTTTCCACTGCTTGCTCTTACGCTTGCTTTCCGGTTCAAAATGGTGACACCATGTTTTGTCATCTGTGACAATACGGGACAGAACGCTACAGATGAATCAAAGACTGCACCGTTAGAGTGTTGCACTGTTCGGCGGTCATTTGGTGGAGAACCCACTGCGCAAAGAATTTTCGAAAGTTCAAGTGTTTATGCATTATGGTGCGAGCAATGCCCACCCTATTACCCAGTAACCGACGGCTCTCGTCCACGGTGATTCTGCGGTTGTCCAAGACTAAAGCAATCACTTCCGCATACATTTCCGGTGTGATGACACGATGAGCCTGTCCAGGGCGAGGATTGTCTTCCAAGTCTCGCACCCATCCAGGAACCGTCTGCGGCATACCACAACACTTGAGCGACTCAGATTGTACTCACCGTACACAGCCTTCACCCGTCGATACATTTCACGACCTCCTACTCCCTCAGTCGCCTAAAATCGAATCACTCCTCGTTGTTCCTGCTTACTCACTTGCATGTTCGGTAGTGGGCGATAACATGTGTGACCACCTTCTCTTCAGCGTGAAATCACACTGGCGCTATGCAATATCAAACGGTGCACACGGGTCTGTCTTCCTACCAATATACGGCGCCACCATACCTGCAGTTACGTGGTTATGTGTAAGGAAAAAGTGGCACGTACTCACCAGGTTTCATATGAATGAAACTCATATTACTGTTATCATTATTATTCATATATTATAATTTTTATCAGTCTTTCGTCTTATTTGATGGAATCCATCATTTTCATCTTCCGCTAATATTTTCATCTTCGCGAACGTAATATACACAACACTCAAGTCGTCTGTTTTGCATATTCCTTGGAGGCATACTGCTGCTGTAATACACACCTGGAAATGGAAAAAAGATCACATTGACACCGGTGTGTCAGACCCACCATACTTGCTCCGGACACCGCGGTGTTGGCCGTCGAATGGCGCTAGCTGCGCAGCATTTGTGCACCGCCGCCGTCAGTGTCAGCCAGTTTGCCGTGGCATACGGAGCTCCATCGCAGTCTTTAACACTGGTAGCATGCCGCGACAGCGTGGACGTGAACCGTATGTGCAGTTGACGGACTTTGAGCGAGGGCGTATAGTGGGCATGTGGGAGGCCGGGTGGACGTACCGCCGAATTGCTCAACACGTGGGGCGTGAGGTCTCCACAGTACATCGATGTTGTCGCCAGTGGTCGGCGGAAGGTGCACGTGCCCGTCGACCTGGGACCGGACCGCAGCGACGCACGGATGCACGCCAAGACCGTAGGATGCTACGCAGTGCCGTAGGGAACCGCACCGCCACTTCCCAGCAAATTAGGGACACTGTTGCTCCTGGGGTATCGGCGAGGACCATTCGCTACCGTCTCCATGAAGCTGGGCTACGGTCCCGCACACCGTTAGGCCGTCTTCCGCTCACGCCCCAACATCGTGCAGCCCGCCTCCAGTGGTGTCGCGACAGGCGTGAATGGAGGGACGAATGGAGACGTGTCGTCTTCAGCGATGAGAGTCGCTTCTGCCTTGGTGCCAATGATGGTCGTATGCGTGTTTGGCGCCGTGCAGGTGAGCGCCACAATCAGGACTGCATACGACCGAGGCACACAGGGCCACCACCCGGCATCATGGTGTGGGGAGCGATCTCCTACACTGGCCGTACACCACTGGTGATCGTCGAGGGGACACTGAATAGTGCACGGTACATCAAAACCGTCATCGAACCCATCGTTCTACCATTCCTAGACCGGCAAGGGAACTTGCTGTTCCAACAGGACAATGCACGTCCGCATGTATCCCGTGCCACCCAACGTGCTCTAGAAGGTGTAAGTCAACTACCCTGGTCCAACTGAGGCGCCAGGTGGAAATGGCATGGCAAGCCGTTCCACAGGACTACATCCAGCATCTCTACGATCGTCTCCATGGGAGAATAGCAGCCTGCATTGCTGCGAAAGGTGGATATACACTGTACTAGTGCCGACAATGTGCATGCTCTGTTGCCTGTGTCTATGTGCCTGTGGTTCTGTCAGTGTGATCATGTGATGTATCTGACCCCAGGAATGTGTCAATAAAGTTTCCCCTTCCTGGGACAATGAATTCACGGTGTTCTTATTTCAATTTCCAGGAGTGTATTTCCGCTGTACTGATCCTTCCACCTCTTATGTGGTGTTTATCTACATCTACAACTATACCGAGCAAGCTACGTCGCAATGTTTGGCGCGGGTTACTTTGTGAGGCACTGTCACTGCCTCCTTTCCTGTTCCACTCCCGAATGGCTGAAGCGAAGAACGATTGCCGGTAAGCCTTCGTCTGGATTCGGGATCTCCTTAGTTATATCTGCATAGTCTTTTTTGCGAAGGCTATGTGTAGGTACGTACGCTCTCGGAACTTAAACAGTAAATTACATCGCGATGTAGAACGCCTCTCTTGTCACTTGAATTAGTGTATCAACTATATGACGTCTACGAGCTTATTAAATGACTCTGAAATCCACTGGTCTTCTTTTAATCTCCTCTATTTCCTCTAATAATCCCGTTAATAATCCTGTCTGGTACGAATCCCATACCGAGGAGCAATATTCAAAGATCGGTCGGACGAGGTTTTTGTGAACTACCGTCTTTGTTGACTAAATTTCCTTTGCGCTCTTCCACTGAATATAAGCCTGGCGACTGCCTCTCATGCGAATAGTTTCACGTTATCGTTCCACTTTACATTGCTCCATACGCATACTCCTAATACCTTAAGACATGACAGCTTACAGTGGCTGTTCTCCAATCGTGTAATGAAGCACTATTGGGCTTTTCTGTCGACGTATACCCAGTACGCTACACTTGTTTATGTTGAAGGCCAGCTGCCTCTCCCTGCAACAAGCGCCCATCCTCTGCAAGTCTCCCTTCAGTTTTCTAGCGTTGCGACTTCTCTGTACCCAACAGCATCATATTCGAAATTTGCAAATTGCAATGTTACCTATTATGTCGTGTATAAATACTGAGAATAGTAGTGCACTACAACACTATCTTTGAGTGCGCTAGAAGTTGCTTTAAGTCTGAAGATTTCCCTCGGTTGGGAATGTTGTGTTGTATTCTACCTGCTAGAAACTCTTCTGCCGATTCACGCATTGATCTGGTATTCCATACTCTCGTATTTTGAACCGTTAATAAAATAATTGAACCATAAACTTCCGATTAAGGAAATGTAAGGCTAATATGAAAGCTGCTAACTTTTTATATCAGTTGTTAAATTCCGTTAACATTTATACAGATTACATAAAACATTACATTTTCACTGTAGAAAAAACATAATCCATATTTATATATATCTAAAAATAAAAATATATCCTCAGTACTACGGAAGCGTATCGAACGCCTCACGGAAGTAAAGGAACGCGGCATCTACCTGGACGCCGGTATTTACTGCTTGCTGTGCTTCGTGGACGAACATACCGCGGCTGTGTTTCACACGTTCATCGCTATCGGAACCCGTGCTGACTGCTACAGAGGAATTTTACGGTCTCCTGAAACACCATAATATGCGAGCATAAACCACGTCCCAAAATTCTACAACAGAGCGACGTCGGAGATATAGCCCTAGAGGTTTGCGCATATGTTCGACGACCCTCTCTGAATACAGCAATGACGTGTGCTTTTTCTGCTATCACAAGGAACTCCTCGCTTCTCGAGAGGCCTACGGCACGCTGCTGTCAGAAGAGGGGGCAAACTATTTTGCATATCTACTCTGTGCAGGATCGAACCGGTATCCCGTTAGGTTCGTTACTAGCATTCCCTGCGGCAGTGCGTGGATATGTGGTTGTTTGTTGAGCGACGAGGACTAATGCCTAATTACATGCGCGTCTGCTGAACAATGTTCGCAATAGTCACTTTGCGACTACAGAAATCAGTTTATCCACCAAGATGAAGAAGAGACATCTGTGGTCGATGTCGATGATCTTCTTTCCCGATCTGCATCATCCACGTATGTGCGGCCTTGGCGAAATCGTTCGCACCATTTGCCTACTGGTGGATGCGACACTGCCTTTCGCTGACACGCAGCCAGAATTTCATGGTTAATCTTTGTGCAGTTCAGTAGTTTTGTTCACAAGAACTGTACTGTCCGACGTATTTCTTCTTGACAGTACGTTTCCAGTTGCCACTTCACTCACTCATAGTGAAGCACGTGTCATACGTACTACTCTAGAACATGAAATGTGAGAAAACCGGAACAGAAGGCTATAGATACAGCAATACGGAATAGCTCCATAGGCAGCACAGTGCAAGAGGAATGGACGTCTCCGAAAAGGACAATTACTGAAGTGGGAAAGAAAAACCTGTGTACAAAGCAGGTAACTGCGTAGAAACCATAGGTAACAGAAAATATGCTGCAGTTAATCCAGGGAGAGAAAGAAGAACAAACCTGCTCAGGGACATTGAGTAATACAGAAATACAAGTCGCTGAGGGATGAAACAAGTTTCCACAATGAAACATTGTGTCAAAATATGGTAGAAAACCCAAAGAGATTCTGGTCGTATGTAAAGTACACCAGTGGCAAAAACAGTCAATACCGTCACTGCGCGATAGCTATGGAAATGTTACTGATGATGGTGCCACTGAAGCGGAGTTACTAATTACAGTTTTCCGTAATGTCTTTATGAAAGAAGACGAAGTAAATATTCCAGAACTCGAAACCAGAACAGCTGTTAGCATGAGTGACATAAAAACAGATATTTTAGGTGTTGCAAAACAACTCAAATCACTGAAGAAAGCCAAATCTCCCGGTCTAAATGGTACACCAATCAGGTTCCTTTCAGAGTATACAAACACACTACCGCCTTTCTTAGCAATCATATAAAACCGCTCACTTGACGAAAGGTCCGTTCCCAAAGGCAGGAAAGTAGCACAGGTCACATCAATATTCAAGAAAGGAAATAGGAGTAACCCATTGAATTGAAGACCCATATCACTGACCTCAATTAGCTGTAGGATATTGGAGCATATACTGTACTCGAACATTATGAATCACCTTGAAGAAAATGACTTATTGATACGTAACCAGCACGGATTCAGAAAATATAGTTCTTTTGCAACGCAGCTAGCTCTTTATTCCCATGAAGTAATGAGTGCTGTCGACAAGGTATCTCAGATCGATTACATATTCCTAGATTTTCAGAAGACTTTTGATACCGTTCCTCACAAGCGCCTATTAAATTGCTTGCATATGGAGTATCGTTTCAGTTGTGTGACTGGATTCGTGATTTCCACTCAGAGACGTCACAGTTCGTAGTGATGGACTGTAAATCATCGAGTAGAAGAGAAGTAATATCTGGGGTTCCGCAAGGTAGTGTCATAAGCCCTCTGCTGTTCCAGATTTACATAAATGATCTAGGTGATAATATGAGCAGCCCCCTTAGATTGTTTGCAGATGACGCTGAAATTTACCGTCTAGTAAAACCATCAGACGATCAATTCCAATTACAAAATGATCTAGAGAGAATTTCTGTATGGTGCGAAAAGTGGATATTGACACTAAACAAAGAAAAATGAGAGGTCATCCACATGGGTACTACAAGAAATCCGATAAACTTTGGGTATGCGATAAATCGCACAAAGCTAAGGGCTGTCAATTCGACTAAATACCTAGGAATACAGTTACGAGCAACTTAAATTTGAAAGACCACATAATATTGTGGGAAGGTGAAACAAAGACTGCGCTTTGTTACCAGAACACTTAGAGGATGCGACAAACCAACTAAAGAGACAGCCTACATTACACTTGCCCGTCTTCTGCTGCAATATTACAGCGCGGTGTGGGACCCTTACCAGGTATAATTGACGGAGAACATCGAAAAAGTGCAAAGAAGGGCAGCTCGTTTCGTGTTATCGTTAAATAGGGCTGAGATTGTCATTGATATAATTCGCGAGTTGGGGTGGCAGTCACTGAAACAAAGGCGGTCTTCTTTACGGTGAGATCTATTTACGAAATTTCAAACAGCAACTTTCTCTTCTGAATGCGAAAATATTTTGTTGACACCCACCTACGTAGGGAGAAATGTACATCATGATAAAATAAGAGAAATCAGAGCTTGAACGGAAAGATTTAGGTGCTCCCTTTTCTCATGCGCTATTCGAGAAAGTAATGCTAGAGAAGTAGAATGAAAATGGTTCGATGAACCCTCTGCGAGACACTTAAGTGTTAATTGCAGAGTTACCATGTAGATGTAGATGAAGACTGACTCAGAAGATAGTAAAGTCAAAACGACCTTCGGTGAAATTAAAAGCAAGGGTAGTGACATTAAGAGTGCAATGAGTATTCCACTGTTCAATGCAGAGCATCTACATCTACATCTACATTTATACTCCGCAAGCCACCCAACTGTGTGTGGCGGAGGGCACTTTACGTGCCATTGTCATTACCTCCCTTTCCTATTCCAGTCGCGTATGGTTCGCGGGAAGAACGACTGTCTGAAAGCCTCCGTGCGCGCTCTAATCTCTCTAATTTTACATTCGTGATCTCCTCGGGAGGTATAAGTAGGGGGAGCAATATATTCGATACCTCATCCAGAAACGCACCCTCTCGAAACCTGGCGAGCAAGCTACACCGCGATGCAGAGCGCCTCTCTTGCAGAGTCTGCCACTTGAGTTTGTTAAACATCTCCGTAACGCTATCACGGTTACCAAATAACCCTGTGACGAAACGCGCCGCTCTTCTTTGGATCTTCTCTATCTCCTCCGTCAATCCGATCTGGTACGGATCCTACACTGATGCGCAATACTCAAGTATAGGTCGAACGAGTGTTCTGTAAGCCACCTCTTTTGTTGATGAACTACATTTTCTAAGGACTCTCCCAATGAATCTCAACCTGGTACCCACCTTACCAACAATTAATTTTATATGAACATTCCACTTCAAATCGTTCCGCACGCATATTCTCAGATATTTTACAGAAGTAACTGCTACCAGTGTTTGTTCTGCTATCATATAATCATACAATAAAGGATCCTTCTTTCTATGTATTCGCAATACATTACATTTGTCTATGTTAAGGGTCAGTTGCCACTCCCTGCACCAAGTGTCTATCCGCTGCAGATCTTCGTGCATTTCGCTACAATTTTCAAATGCTGCAACTTCTCTGTATATTACAGCATCATCCGCGAAAAGCCGCATGGAACTTCCGACACTATCTACTAGGTCATTTATATATATTGTGAAAAGCAATGGTCCCATAACACTCCCCTGTGGCACGCCAGAAGTTACTTCAACGTCTGTAGACGTCTCTCCATTGACAACAACATGCTGTATTCTGTTTGCTAAAAACTCTTCAATCCAGCCACACAGCTGGTCTGATATTCCGTAGGTTCTTACTTTGTTTATCAGGCCACAGTGAGGAACTGTATCGAACGCCTTCCGGAAGTCAAGAAAAATAGCATCCACCTGGGAGCCTGTATCTAATATTTTGTGGGTCTCATGAACAAATAAAGCGAGTTGTTTCTCACAGGATCGCTGTTTCCGGAATCCATGTTGATTCCTACATAGTAGATTCTGGGTTTCCAAAAACGACATGATACTCGAGCAAAAAACATGTTCTAAAATTCTACAACAGATCGACGTCAGAGATATATGTCTATAGTTTTGCGCATCTGCTCGACGACCCTTCTTGAAGACTGGGACTACCTGTGCTCTTTTCCAATCACTTGGAACCTTCCGTTCCTCTAGAGACTTGCGGTACACGGCTGTTACAAGGGGGGCAAGTTCTTTCGCGTACTCTGTGTAGAATCGAATTGGTATCCCGTCAGGCCCCGTGGACTTTCCTCTGTTGAGTGATTCCAGTTGCTTTTCTATTCCTTGCACACTTATTTCGATGTCAACCATTTTTTCGTTTGTGGAGGATTTAGAGAGGGAACTGCAGTGCGGTCTTCCTCTGTGAAACAGCTTTGGAAAAAGGTGTTTAGTATTTCAGCTTTACGCGTGTCATCCTCTGTTTCAATACCTTCATCATCCCGGAGTATCTGGATATGCTGTTTCGATCCACTTACTGATTTAACGTAAGACCAGAACTTCCTAGGATTTTCTGTCAAGTCGGTACATAGAATTTTACTTTCGAATTCACTGAACGCTTCACGCATAGCCCTCCTTACGCTAACTTTGACATCGTTTAGATTCTGTTTGTCTGAGGGGTTTTGGCTGCGTTTAAACTTTGAGTGAAGCTCTCTTTGCTTTCGCAGAGGTTTCCTAACTTTGTTGTTGTACCACGGTGGGTTTTTCCCGTCCCTCACAGTTTTACTCGGCATGTACCTGTCTAAAACGCATTTTACGATTGCCTTGAATTTTTTCCATAAACACTCAACATTGATAGTGTCGGAACAGAAATTTTCGTTTTGATCTGTTAGGTAGTCTGAAATCTGCCTTCTATTACTCTTGCTAAACAGATAAACCTTCCACCCTTTTTTTATATTCCTATTTACTTCCATATTCAGGGATTCTGCAACGGCCTTATGATCACTGATACCCCGTTCTGCGCTTACAGAGTCGAAAAGTTCGGGTCTGTTTGTTATCAGTAGGTCCAAGATGTTATCTCCACGAGTCGGTTCTCTGTTTAATTGCTCGAGGTAATTTTCGGATAGTGCACTCAGTATAATGTCACTCGATGCTCTGTCCCTACCACCCGTCCTAAACATCTGAGTGTCCCAGTCTATATCTGGTAAATTGAAATCTCCACCTAAGACTATAACATGCTGAGAAAATTTATGTGAAATGTATTCCAAATTTTCTCTCAGTTGTTCTGGCATTAATGCTGTTGAGTCGGGAGATCGGTAAAAGGAGCCAATTATTAACCTAGCTCGGTTGTTGAGTGTAACCTCCACCCATAATAATTCACAGGAACTATCCTCTTCTACTTGACTACAGGATAAACTACTACTAACAGCGACGAACACTCCACCACCGGTTGCATGCAATCTATCCTTTCTAAACACCGTCTGTACCTTTGCAAAAAATTCGGCAGAATTTATCTCTGGCTTCAGCCAGCTTTCTGTACCTAGAACGATTTCAGCTTCGGTGCTTTCTATCAGCGCTTGAAGTTCCGGTACTTTGCAGAGAGCAGATGGTTGGAAAGAGTACACTGAAGGCCTCTAAGAGGCGAAAGATTTGTCTCACGTGATAAACGAACAAACTGGAGTCGATTTAGAAGAGATAGGAAATCAGTATTGGAATCAGACTTTATGAGAGCTTCAGAGGACTTAAGATCAAATAAGGCAGAAGGCATAGATAACATTCCATCAGAGTTTCTAAAATTTTGGGGGGAAGTGGCAAACAAAATGACTACTCACGATGGTGTGTAAAATGTATGAGGCTGACGACATGCAATCTGAATTTCGGTAAAATATCTACACAATTCCGAAGAGTGCAAGAACTTACAAGTGCGAGAATTATCACACAATTAGCCGAACAGCTCATGCATCCCACTTTCTGACAAGAATAAAATACCGAACAATGGGAAAGAAAATTAAGGATGTCTTAGTTGGCGATCGGTTTGGCTTCAGGAAAAATGAATGTTCCAGAGAGGCAATTCTGAGGTTGCGATTGGTTATAGTAGCAAGACAAAAGAAAAATCAAGATTCGTTAAAAGCCTTTCTCGAACTGGAAAAAGCGTTGGACAATGAGAAATTGTGCAAGATGATCGAAATCCTGAGAAAAATAGCGGTAATATACAATACGTACAATAGTCAAGAGGAAATAATGAGAATGGACGACCAAGAACGAAGTGCTCAGATTAAAAAGGCTCTAAGACAAAGATATAGTCTTTTGCCCCCACTGTTCAATCTCTACATCGAAGAAGCAATTACGGAAATAAAAGAAAGTTTCAGGATTGGAATTAAAATTCAAGGTGGAAGGACATCAATAAAAAGATTCGCTGATGACATTGCTATCCTGAGTGAAAGTAATCTGCTGAATAGAATGAGCAGTCTAAAGAGTAAGGAATATGGACTGAAAGTAAATCGAAGAAAGACGAAAGTAATGAGAAGTTGCAGATACGAGGACAGAGAGAAACTTAACATCAGGATTGATGGCCACGAAGTAGATGAAAGTACGGAATTCTCCGACATAGGCAGCGAAATAACCAATGACAGACGGAGAAAGGACAACATTAAAAGCAGATTAGAAATGGCAAAAAGGGCATTCCTGACCAAGACATGTGTACTAATTTTAAACGTAGGCCTTAATCTGAGGTAGAAATTTTTGAATATGTACGTTGGGAGTACAGCGTTGTTTGGTAGTGAAACATGGACTATGGGAAAACCGGAACAGAAGAGAATCGAAGCACTTCAAATATGGTGCTAAAGACGAATGTAGAAAATTAGATGGACCGATAAAGTAAGGAATGAGGAGTGTGTGCGCAGAATCGGAGAGGAGAGGAATATATGGAAAACACTGATAATGAGAATGGACAGGACGATTGTACATCTGTTAAGACAGCAGGGAATGACTTCCAAGTTACTGTAGGGAGCTGTAGAGGTCAAAAACTATAGTAGAAGACAGAGACTGGAATACATCCAGCAAATAATTGAGGACGTAGGTTGCAAGTGCTACCCTGTGATCAAGTGGTTGGCAGAGGAGAGGAATTCGTGGGGGGTCGCATCAAATCAGTCAGAAGACTGATGACTCGTAAGTAGTACCTATTGAGCTTCTAAGCTGACTATTTTGCCATACTGACCTCTTTGCTTGAATAATGTATAAGGGCGCAATCCATCGACTCCTTTAAGATATCAGTGGCTGCGACAGACGAAAATTTTGTTCTGCAGCCCGTAAGCCGTAACACGTTCAAGAAGGTCGATGCAGATATTTTTTACACATCTGGGGGACATGGTAATATCCACTACTGCCCAAAACAAGGAATATTTTTAATTATTCTTTGACTTACATCATCTTCCAAAGATCGTATAAGAAGGGACTCATAAAACAATCACCGCAGATGGAATCGCACACGCAACATTAACACTACTGGCCCATTTGCATCATGTCAATCAAATAACCTTTTAGATGAATACCAGTCGGGTTTCAGGCAAAATCGGAGCACGACGACGGCTCTTGTAAAAGTGACTGACAGATTGAGACAATAAACTACAGGTGCCCTTGCTAAACTCCCTTGACAAAATTTTTCTTGAAATGCTGAACAAACGCTACACTCTTACCTCGCGTTCCGTCAGCTGTGTAATTATTGGCACAAAGAGGTAACATCGGAGAGATGTAGTATCATTGGTCACATAAGGATGAGTATTCTTCTCATCATGTGTTAATTATGTATCAACTACTCTCCTCCATTGCAAATATCACCTACACGTTGCCGACGTTCACTTATAACTAAGTGCAAGTCCAACAAACTCGTGCACAGCCATCTAGCATCTAAATGCTAATTTAGCTGTCTTATCTGAGTGAGCGCAAACACAAGTTTGAAACTTAACCCATTCAAAATGCAAGCAGCCTTAGCCGCTCAGAAAACACTTATTACCACGCACTGCAGAGCCTTTCTTCCACGCTTCATGCTAAAATCCACAAAAATAATCTTCTCCTCATATGCAAGAAACTTGGATTCTGGTCCATCACTGGGACTAGACTGATCACACAACTGCAGTATTCGTCACGACAGAAATATAAAAATAATTTCTTTTACAGCTTACAAACAAGCTCTTAGAGTCGCTAATAATCCCCTTACTTCGTTATGGTAATGCTATGGTCCAAAGACTTTCGTAAGGAAGCTCACACAGGGTAGAAATGGTGATGAATGCTTGTGTGCGACACATTTGTGACGTACCAAATTACTCTGAGCAATATGGGACTTAACATCCGTGGTCATCAGTCCCCCAGAACTTAGAACTACTTAAACCTAACTAACCTAAGGACATCACACACATCCA
This sequence comes from Schistocerca cancellata, assembly GCF_023864275.1. NCBI lineage: Eukaryota > Metazoa > Arthropoda > Insecta > Orthoptera > Acrididae > Schistocerca > Schistocerca cancellata. Next base: position 638,693,759 of record NC_064626.1, read on the forward strand.
TGCCCGAGGCAGGATTCGAACCTGCGACCGTAGCGGTCACGCGGTTCCAGACTGAAGCGCCTTTAACCGCACGGTCACACCGGCCGGCCTGTGACGTACCGTTTCGCTGTTTAGATTACGCCACTCCCACCCACGACCTGTTGTCGTGGCTACGTGGTGATAAGCTTAGAGACTGTTGTACTCTGTCGTCTTCTCTGTCATAGCACTCCTTCTTATTCATCTTCAGTTCTTACTCTACTTTCGGAACAGCGCAGCAGAAATACTCGTGGTTAACCATCACATACCAGTGTCATGTTCCCCAAATCATTTGATGTATCAGGGACCCAAAATTGTAACAATGGTCCTAAAAAACCAGAGAAATTGAGTTCCTTCCTAGCTTGAAAAGACAATTAATGGCCCACCTTCAGTTACAACAGCGATCGCTCCCATTTACTAGTCTGTAGCTCCCTCTTTTCGTTTCCCCCTCCCTCACCACTTTCCACTTTCCCATCTTGGGAGAGTTCTATGTTTCAAATTTGTTGTTTCCTAGAAGTCATTGCCACTATCATTTCAAATTTCACCTCTTTCTTTATCACTTCCTCTTCTATTACACTAAATATGTATTCTAATTTTCTATCTACATCTACATCTACATCTACATTTATACTCCGCAAGCCACCCAACGGTGTGTGGCGGAGGGCACTTTACGTGCCACTGTCATTATCTCCCTTTCCTGTTCCAGTCGCGTATGGTTCGCGGGAAGAACGACTGTCTGAAAGCCTCTGTGCGCGCTCTAATCTCTCTAATTTTACATTCGTGATCTCCTCGGGAGGTATAAGTAGGGGGAAGCAATATATTCGATACCTCATCCAGAAACGCACCCTCTCGAAACCTGGCGAGCAAGCTACACCGCGATGCAGAGCGCCTCTCTTGCAGGGTCTGCCACTTGAGTTTGTTAAACATCTCCGTAACGCTATCACGGTTACCAAATAACCCTGTGACGAAACGCGCCGCTCTTCTTTGGATCTTCTCTATCTCCTCCGTCAACCCGATCTGGTACGGATCCCACACTGATGAGCAATACTCAAGTATAGGTCGAACGAGTGTTTTGTAAGCCACCTCCTTTGTTGATGGACTTCATTTTCTAAGGACTCTCCCAATGAATCTCAACCTGGTACCCGCCTTACCAACAATTAATTTTATATGATCATTCCACTTCAAATCGTTCCGCTCGCATACTCCCAGATATTTTACAGAAGTAACTGCTACCAGTGTTTGTTCCGCTATCATATAATCATACAATAAAGGATCCTTCTTTCTATGTATTCGCAATACATTACATTTGTCTATGTTAAGGGTCAGTTGCCACTCCCTGCACCAAGTGTCTATCCGCTGCAGATCTTCCTGCATTTCGCTACAATTTTCTAATGCTGCAACTTCTCTGTATACTACAGCATCATCCGCGAAAAGCCGCATGGAACCTCCGACACTATCTACTAGGTCATTTATATATATCTAATTTATATCACTCTTAATGCCCATTACTGTAATCATTATTCTTAATTTTATCGTCAATTTATTGCCACTGCTATTACTATTATTATTGCTAATATTATTATTTTTGTTGTTATTATTCCTATGAATGTTTTTGTTATATCTTTGGTATCTGTCGTTCCTGGTCGATGTAGTAGGGGCCTTAAGGCCCTAATCTAGTCACACCAAATAAGCAGTAAGGAAATAAGTAAATAAATTTGAATGAATCACGTACTGAAGAATTTCAGTTTTTTTTAAACTTAGCTATGTATTTGTTTACATGACTGTATTTCTTCAGGTCTTATTAATTTCTTCATACTAACTTCGTTGGGTACTGGTAGTATAAAATTTTTGGGACACAGGAAACAGAAAACAGTAATCAAACTGTTTCACCTTTTGAAATGAATAAGGCTGAGGGAGTCATCTTCAATGTGCAGGATCCTTGAGTATCATTCCTCATCCATGGCACACACATATCAGCTTGTATATGCTGATGAGCCGTGGTGATCTCTCGAGGAACTGGGGTAACGTTTTTTAATTTATTCTACATAAGAATTGAGTGAAGATTCTACAATAATATTTTTGCTGTTAATTAATAATGTGAGAACTTTTCCACTCACTGGACTGCCTTTTTAAGATCAGATCAAACTCTCTAGCTGATGTTCCTTCAGTAAGTGTGATATGCTACAATCTCGCTTCAGCTCCAACATTTAGCTTTGATTCAGTAAGGTAGCAATGAAGTTTAGATTGGTAGATCATGTGGATAATGAGGTGGTACTGAATAGAATTGGGGAGAAGAGGAACTTACGGCAAAACTTGACTAGAAAATGGCATCGTTTGGTAGGAAATGTTCTGAGGCATCAAGCGATCACAAATTTAGTATTGGATGGAAGGGTGGAGGGTATAAATCGTAGAGGGAGACAAACAGATGGAAACGCTGAGCAGATTCAGAAGCATGTAGATTGCAGTAGTTACTTGGAGATTAAAAGGCTTGCCCAGGATAGAGTGGCATGGAGAGTTTCATCAACCAACTCTCTGGACTGAAGAGCACAACAAGAGAAGTGTAGCAACTTGTTTTCAGTTGTCAAGTACGGAGGAATCGATCGAGTAGAGATGTTTTCTCCCACAGAAACGATTTATTTTAAATTGAGGAAGCGACATAAACGGGATTCCTCTGATCTCAGTTATTTCCTTAGATGCTGCATGGTGATGTTCTTAAAGAGCTTCTGTCAAACGTTCCACGCAATGTTCACCGGTAAACATTTTTGAGTTTGTGAACGTTGTTCTTTGGTTATGTCCATACAACGTCCAAGATAGCAATCAGGCCAGCGTGAAATTTTTATTGTATTCTCTCTTAAATCATCACCAAATTCACTTTAAAGTCATGGATATCGTATTGTACAGCTTTGATTTTCGACGCGCAGAGAGTAGGTTAATCATGGAGACTCCATATCACAACCACTTCAATTACAAAAGGTGTTTCATCGAGGAAGAAAAAATAGAATTAAAATACACTTGCTCTCTAAACATGTGTAATATTCACTGTCATTTCATCATGCAGTCGACGGTTGTACTGATTTGAAATGGTCTCATGTACTGCTTGTACAAAGATTAAGACTAGTGTGAATACCAAAAAGTAGAAAAGATTTTTCCTTTCAAACTATGAAAAGATTCTCTTGTATGTATGGTGTTCGGTAACTTGCAAAAATCGAAAATATTCCTGATGTGGCGTATATCAAGTTAACTGTGACTCTGATAATGTGAATTCGCTATGATTTGCATAAAAAATATTTATTGAAATGTCTCGCACACAACTGGACAGAGAAAAACTAGGAAACATGTCAAATAAGAATTTTCTGGAAATGGAAAGGAGACGCTTAAGGTTCAAATGGCTCAAATGGCTCTGAGAACTGTGGCCATCAGTCCCCTGGAACTTAAAACTACTTAAACATAACTAACCTAAGAACATCACACACATCCATGGCAGAGGCAGGATTCAAACCTGTGACTGTAGCGGTCACAAGTTCCAGACTGAAGAGCCAAGAACCACACAGCCACACCGGACGGCGCTTAAGGTTCAAGCACTGATATTTACTCTGTTAATTACGATACCACCCTGGAAATACTAAAACTAAATTCTGACGATGCCAGCATGTTGAGCTGAATTAACTGAAACAATGCTTATTAAATTGTAAGCGGAATTACGGAAAATGAAACATTGTACAATCATAAAAGTGCCTCTGTCGGATAAACCTTTCACTAAGGAAAGTGAAATATGCATGCCTATTTGCTGATAAAATGCTACTTTAATTCCATAACCCAGCAGCAATAAGAATATGCAACAGAGAATAGATGAGTGACGCGAAAGACTATCTAGTCTTAGAATTACAATAAAACCAACCTTAACAAAACTTACCTTATACACCTGGCCAATAGTATACAGATTGATTTTAGACAAATAATATATTGATTGACAAGTAAAGTATAGAATATGAAGGAGTTGAAAGGTAACTATTACGCGAAACCGACCATCAAAATTAAATTTTAAAGTAATAGTGAATGTTTCTATGTTATTTGTGATATCAAACATGTTCATTAAAAAATTACGGTTATTCTACTTTTTACCTGTGGAAGATTCACTAGCTTATTTGTTTCAGTTGTAAATATTTGTCATGTATTATTGTTTTTCTGACATTTTCTAGATACTGGAGGACTCCCACACTAGGGATCAATTGGAATGAAAGTAAATCTAATGTACTCTAATCTGTGTCATTATCCTTTCGAACGTCTAGACTCGCTATGCAGAACCTCACCTGATATAGCTGCATATATGTTACATGGTTTGCTTTTCAGTCTGAGGAAATAAAGTATGGCAGGGTGAAATGGACAGGCGAGAAGAAACAAAAACTTGTTGAATGAAAAACTAGGTTACATGTCCACATATTTTATTGACGTTATAAAATTCTACATCAATAGTCAACAAGAAACAAAACTTACACACAAACATAGTCGAAGATAATACTGTACATAATGCTCTAGCACATTGACAACTGGCAACATACAACAGTAACTGAACAGCAGAAGGTTCAGACGCCTGATGCCTCATTTCAACTTGAGGTACAGAACATTTCGAAATTATCAGTGACTCTGCTCCCTTCCAAAGTTTGCTGGAAAAGTAGACTCGAATTGTAGATGAAATCATGGAAAAGCAGTAGTATAATTTGGGAGAACGAAAACACAGGAGACTGCAGTTAAATTATTACCAGTTCCTTTTATTGCAACATGGTATATTTCGATTATTAACTTCGAAATAAATCGAGTTACAATAAAAGGCTGAAGATAATTTAATTGCAGCCTAAAACTGGAAAATACATCTTTATGTTGTAAAATGCTTTGTGTCTATTGGGATCAGATACAAAGCAAATACTTTGGCACATGTTCCATGAAAGTTCAGTTTTTCTCAAACGCCTCATTAATCAGCGTACTTACATTTGATGAGCGTGCAAAATTCACGTCATAGTTGAGAGATAATTGAGCGACAATTAGGTTCAATAAAATTCACGTATGGCAGTAAGTGTAATTACGACCAACTACGCTGGCGAAACATCTGTTTCTGTACTGTAATTTATCATAGACAGTCACTAAGAAGAATTTTAACTAATGAGACATTATTCATTTACCAAAAGAGGCTCTAATGCTGATACTGGAAGGACCAGGTTCGTAGCCTAGTTGATGCGCACAAGCTCAGGTTGCTTGTAAGAGTAGATGGGAGCGCCGGCAGGATGCAGGTCCTGGTACTGGAAGCGCGCCAGGTAGCCGGGGGTGAGCGCTGGCTGCTGCAGGGCAGACAGCTCACTGGAGGCGGCGCGCTGCTGCTGCTTGGGGGCGGCGGAGACGGGGGCGGGACCGTGGGCGTAGGCGATGCGCTGCAGGCGGCCGTCTGGCTGCAGCACGTAGTACACGCCGCTCTCCTCCGCCTCACGCAGCTCCGCTCTGCCGTACTGTGGGCGGATGAAGCAATGTAAAGTACTTGAAGGATGTTGCAGTGAATTCGGTATGCCGTTTCTTCCAACAGTAAGTCGTTTATGGACCAAATTTTGTACGTTGTTTTCGAGATGATTGAGTTTGTGCAAAGGAGAGGGGCGATTAAGAACAACAAGAAGTATTTACGGGCTATACTAAGACGTGTCAAGTATACACTGTGAGACAGCTTGTGGAATGGAGTAAGCAGTAAAAATGGTTCAAATGGCTCTGAGCACTATGGGACTTAAAAGTCATCAGTCCCCTATAACTTAGAACTACTTAAACCTAACTAACCTAAGGACATCACACACGTCCATGCCCGAGGCAGGATTCGAACCTGCGACCGTAGCGGTCGCGCGGTTCCAGACTGTAGCGCCTAGAACCGCTCGGCCACCCCGGCCGGCCCGAGTAAGCAGTAAGGAAATTATTCCAGGCTCGAAGTTTATTCTCTCATTTTTCTTTATTTTTATTTTTAGTTTGTTATTTCTGCAGATATTGTCTGCTTATAGTATTACCAACAGGTTATCAAAAGGATTTTGTACTGAAACTATTCAGCATACCTAAACCCACGTTTTCACAGGGGCTCATATGCTCAGGCAGCCGTCGTCAGTGTTTGGGCCGTTTTTGGTTGCAGTCGTTATCTCTTTTTCAGTACAGTTGTCATAACTTTCTACGTTGAAGAAAATATCGGTATAGGTGTTGTACTTGCCCACCGGATATCTCAAGTTAATGGTACTGACAAAAATGGGATGAGAAAAAAACCGATTGTTGCTACACTTTATCATAGGTCAGTAAATGATACTCTGCAGCACGATTACCGTTCTGATAGTTAATGGGAATGGAAGCAAGTTGACAGGAACGATATACTGGATACTTTTGATCAATATCCATGACTGAAGTTATTTTCACCATTTCTTACGTTTACAAACATATAACTCACGACAGTTTGATGGTGAGATGCCGTGGAGTTTATACGCAGAACAATCATGAAGCCTGCGTTCATTTATTTTGGTTTATGTCCAAAACACGTGTTTTCGAGTGTCAAAGATGTCCACTTGATAACATTTGGGAGTCGATAACTTTTAATGACGCATTTACGGGTGTCCATCACACCATGAAAGTCATGGAATTCGTTATTGGCACCACGTCTAGCTCATTCGCGACGGAAATGTACGAGAAACGGCTGAAGCGTTCGGAGCAGCGCTCGTTCTAGACCAGCGTCGAGGCGAGAACAGTGGATACAGGGACTCGCGCTAGAGAAAATTATATCTTCGACGAGGAGAAGGATTCAATGATGGCTCAGGGCCAATAGTTTAATAGTAATTTCAAAATTTATAATGTTATACACAAAGAAATAGAACTCTAAACCTTAATGTGCATTTCTGGAGACCATTTTCCAGATTGGTTCGCATGAGTAAAGAAAAAGTGATACACCGTAAAACTGATTGCCGCTTTGGATTGAATGGAACAGATACTTTTAATTTTTACGTGAACCTCAACAACATTACATTTTTCATTATGTTTGTTATTTATTTACATTCAGAAGCGAACACATAAGTCAATTTAATACCTACGCGGTCAAGCGGCCACCATTTTCAATTGCACTTCAGGATATTTTATTTTCAAGTTCACGCCATACAGACTTTAATTCTGATAGTGTAATGTGTAATTTTGATTGCAGAGCTATACTTCATCTTCATTCGTGCGAACCGTTTAGCTACGCAGTCCGCGTTGAGATATCTTGAGCGCCATTTTGTGCTGCACAGGCTCATCAGTGTACTGGCCAAACATTATTTACGTAGTATTCAAGATATGTGGCTCTACTTGTTAATAAGGATTTGTATGAGAATGTAACTTACTACAGTACAAGCGTTGAAGATTATAATGATACAAGACTCCGAGACCAGGAAACACCCTTAATAAATAATCCTGTTAATGAGCAACTTAATAAGAAAAATTACGTGATTCAGGCGAGGGCTGCTTACATCAAATAAAACTAGATTACCTCCGACAAGCCAACTGGAAGCAAGAGTTTCACTTACGTTGTATGGGGCAGCCACAGTCGTGGTAGGGGCCTCAGTAGTGGTGGTGGCAGCTTCTGTGGTGGTGGGGGCAGACGTTGTGAACGTGGGAAGGCGGTAGATGTCTGTCAGGCGAGAGGAGTCCTGTGCGGGAATGAAGAACTGTGGACGGAAGAGGGCCGCAGAGAATCCGGAGAATGACTGCGGAGCCGCGAATGACGGCTGCGCCTGTAATTGGGCGAATGCCTGTGGTTGTTGCTGCTGCTGAGGCTGGCGGAAGGGCGCTCCGTAGTTGGTGGAGGGTGCTTCACTCGCTGCCATCGCCGCTAGCGACGCCACAGTGAAGAGCAGTAGGGCCTGAATCAGACAGTATGAGAAAAAAGTTAGCAAAATGGTCGCGTCATTCATCACTTCAACCAGGGCAGGCTAACCACAGGTTATGTCACAGATCGGTTTTTCCTACAAAACGCTGTAATGTCTTAGGTTGCAGGTGCACCACTTTGTTCTTGATTTCTATAACATGAGAATCTTCCTCAAGTAATACTTTACTTACGTTGGAACTCATGTTCACAATCCTTTTACGCAACTGCTGCGCAATATTAACATACAATCCATTTGTGATTTGGTAGGACGAAGTCACACGTCTTTGAATTTCTACATGTATTTTTTATTTATTATCAGGTTATCATTGGGCATATTAAGTCATCTTCACGTTAAAATGTAATTTTATCTGTGGGCCCAACATTCAGCTAATGATGACACAGGAAGTCAAAATATCAAAGAAGCATTACTCATCAAAAATACAATCTATGGACAAAAAATGAAATACGTGGCTTTCGTGAAGTACGAAATACCAGTTACGAAAATTAATCTACAACTACTGTTCATGCAATACTGAATTCCCAGGTGAAAGTGGTGATTTCTTTAATGGTTGCTCAAATTTATTGTGAACTGTAGTTCGCTTTCTATTAATATTGTCGCGTTACTGAAAGTGCACTGCTAGATCACATAGAGGTCACTTGAGTCTCACTACTGATTGTTTGTATGCTTTGGATGCTCTGTGTCACTGCATTATACGAGTATCTATAGGTAAGTCTCGTTGAAATATGTACTTGTGCGAAATTCTTCATTTTATCCAACGGATATGTACATCTGGGATGTATTAAAGTTTATTTGTGGCACAGTATTTGCCGCAACGAAATGTTAAAAACAAATTGCGAAAAAACACATTTCGAGCAAGAGATTACGGATCAGGTTGTCAGTTGACGAAGAAGTGTGGTTGATTGATTAAGGGAAGAATATTTTGCCGACTTAGTTTCCTACAGTATCTTGTAATTGCTTTCGTGAAACAGACGAGGTAAATATACAACTATAAACAGCAGGACTGCTCATTCTGGTACAGAATCGAGGAAAACAAATGTTGTGGTTTTACACAGCAAGATATGTGGAAAGCTAGAAAGAAAGGGGAAAAAATGCAAAATATAAATAATTACCAGAGTAGACTCTCATATTTGATTTTCATTTAGTGTGCATTTTTAATGAGGACGTAGACAGGTACTTACTTAAGCGTGCCAGTGTCAAAGTTTTTCTGGAACATAATTGCAAATCCACGTGTAAGCGAGTCTAAATGTAGTTTTCCTTTAGTTTTATTTGGCGTAGTGGCCCGATAACTGGTTTGAGTTACCTAATTAGGAACGAATTTATCTCCACGCACATATATATAAAGGTAATAAAGAAGTAATTACTTGCAAACATTTCACCTTCGGCTCTTGTAGTATAAATTAGAATTACAGTCTATTACATGAGGGTATTCCTCGATTTTGTATCCACTTCCTGCTAAAACTCAAATTAATTGAAAGTTCTCTACAGTCAGAGGCGACTGCCGCGAATCTTCAGCTCTATCCTATTTCAGTATTTATCCCGACCCGCATAGCTCATTCAAGTTATCGTCCAGCATCTCTAACTTCTCCCAGCGGACGTAAAATATATCCTGTGTCTCTGATCAACGCACTATTTGCTGTTATACAACTATGTATGTAACAGGAAATGATCAAAAATTGCTGCTTTAGCACTTTGTCATTCAAATGGCTGATTTTCAGCGTGTTATGGTATACTGTCGTAACATGAGCTGTGCTGAAACCCCTAAGAGGTTTTAGAAAACGCTCAAAACTTTATTGTAGAGTGGATGTTTGTTCAGTAATCTCCAGATTCTTGTGAATTAATCCCACAGCAGTACAGCCATCTAGCGTAATCTGCCCAGTTAAAAACATGAAAAAAATTCTTTACTTTTCAGCATCGTATTCATTGTTGTTCAATCGACTGGCCACTGAAACTGACCTACACGCCTGAATGTAAGTTGTTAACCCGACGACAGACGTTATCATTTTGAACCAATATGTTATTGTAGAGATGAGGGGATATCTACATATAATCCAATATTTCTCTATACATTTATTGAATTTTACTTAACTTTCCAGTTCTTGTCTAATATATCCGAAGTGATTGCAAGAAAATGACCTCAGCTCCTTTCTTCTGCGTAATGTGTTTTCAGCAATGTAACATGTACAAATACAGGCGAGATGTTAAAAGCTATAGCTCGATATTGTAATTCCTCCGGGTCGGACATGCTAGTGATTCAGTGTGTAATGTGCTTCATCTGCGTTGTGTATAAATATAGCCGCAGCGCATCCATAAAATGACTCACCTGCATGGTCGTTGAGTGTGCGAGCTTGGGAGACCGGGTGGATGTGGTGCCGGACAGCTGTATCGGCTGCCTTTTATATCTGAGGGATCTCCGTGACGCCGATGCCACAACCGCGTCACGGGCGAGCCCAGAAGCGCGTATTGCGCGCCTGCGTGTCAAGGCCGCAGCGCGATGCGTGTGCGTTACACGACGCTGCGGCCACGCGCTCTGGGACAGCTCCAGCACTGGCGGAGGTGTCTGAGGACAGCCAGCCTACGCCTCGTCATGTTGGTAGGTATCGAGAAAGTCCTCCTACCTTATGTTATTAGTATTGTGATCTTGTATTGTATTGGAGCTGAATAGAAAGCCATACAGCCGGTGGTTTACACAGACCACCTGTAAAACTGTGATGATGTCTCTCCAACCATCAACTGCCAGTTGTTTATGTTGCCCACTGACACATCGTGTATACGGATGGTTTCAACCCTTCACCATTAGCTAAGGCCTGAAAATGGTGCACTGAAGCACAGAAACAGGTAGCCAGACAATAAATGATATTATAAGGAAGGCTGTAGGTGTTCCACTTCCTTATGCAAGTGAACGGCTGGCCGAGTGGTTCTAGGTGCTTCAGCCTGGAACAGCGCGACTGCTACGGTCGCAGGTTCGAATCCTGCCTCGGCCATGGATTTGTGTGACGTCCTTAGGTTGGTTAGGTTTAAGTGGTTCTAAGTTCTAGGGGACTGATGACCTCAGATGTTGAGTCCCATAGTGCTCAGAGCCATTTGAACCATTTTTAAGTGAACGGCCCCCAGAACTCCGATCACAAGGATGGACATACAAACTTGAAGTACACAGAGGGCACATGATACGAGCTTTACTAGATGTATATGTAACATTAGCTGACATATACATACCTAGTAAAGCTCGTATCATGCGATTCCGCTTGCACTTGCTTAAGTGTACACCTGGTGATGGAAATAAATCCGAAACACGTTGAGTGAGCAATCTTAGCAATAAAGTCATTTTTCACCGGCCCTATGAAATTTTTGAAGCAAGCTGTTCAGCTGCAGTGCAGTACTGCATTATAATATAATCGTGGTCTCCTCTCTCCTATGTGATTTGATGCCCCAACTATGTGTATGTCATTAACATTTTTACACAATGAGATTTTCACTCTGTAGCGGAGTGTGCGCTGATATGAAACTTCCTGACAGATTAAAACTGTGTACCGGCCAAAATCTCGAACTCCGGATCTTTGCCTTTCGCGTGAAAGTGCTCTACCAACTGAGTTACCCAAGTACGACTCACGCCCCCTCCTCACAGCCGTACTTCTGCCAGTACCTCGTCTCCTACCTTCCAAACTTTACAGAAGGTTCGCAGGAGAGCTTCTGTAAAGTTTGGAAGGTAGGAGGCGAGGTACCGGCAGAAGTAAGGCTGTGAGGAGGGGGCGGGGGTCGTGCTTGGGTAGCTACGTTGGCAGAGCACTTGCCCGCTAAAGGCGGGTTAAGGATTACACTTGTTAAGGATTACATGGCGTTTTACCGTGGCTTTGTTTGTGTGCTAGTTGTAGTTTGAAAAGATCGTGTTTCTCAGTATTTACTGACAGTCAATTTTGAACGCAGCATCATTAGCAGACAGTGATATTTACTATCTTCTTCTGTCTCACTGAAACTTTTTTATAGGAATGCCTTGGGGCAGATTCGTGTCGATACTGTTAAAATATTGTTCCTTTAAAAGCCAATTTTGGGTTTGTGTCAGCTATCTGGTCTATTATATGTGCTAAGAGCTTGTTATACGCATATTGTATAGTGCTATTCGTAATGTGGGAATTTATGTGTGGGTGTAAAGACGGGGGTTTTTAATTGGTGCAGTAATGAGGCCCGAAAAAATTTTGCGATGCGCCTTGTTGGTTATTGCATCTTGAATTATTCTGTGTAAAAGAAGTTCTTAAGCGTGTTAGTATCTAGTGCCTATTAAGTTAGGGATTTTGTGTCAGCTTGTTACATTACCCATTCATCGCTGGTATCTTGTATGAAAAGCCAGAATTTAAGCAAATTTGTAAGATACGTTGAAGGTTAGTTCCACTACTGGTGCAATATTGATGATGCTACTGTCTTCCCTGACGTTTTTGGTGTTAATGCTTTGGTTACTATTAATGTACACGAACCAATATTTTCCCCTTATAATAATTGACTCTCTCGGTAAGCGATTAATATTTCAGTGGTTGTATTTGTTAACAGAGTCTCTAATACGCAGTACCATTGCCATATTACAATGATGCATTCACAACTTCGAGCCACTTCTAGTCCACAGCTTCTGCAGCTACTAAATTCCACCGATCCAAATGTTTTATTGCAAATGTTATGCTATAGAGCCCCTTATTAACGCTATGTTCATGGTGCAAAGAGGATAAACATTGACTTTGTAAATGTAGAGTACTCCTCACCTCGTTTGTGAAACGGAACAGCTGGCGCTAAAGTGGTTCATACATTAATACTATAACACAATACCTCTTACGGAATAAAATGTGAATACCGTAAATATATCAAAATGTAATATATAATATAAAATATAATATATGGCCATTCAATTTGCTACACCAAGAAGAAATGCAGAGGATGAACGGGTAGTCATTGGACAAATATATTATACTAGAACTGACATGTGATAACATTTTCGCGCAATTTGGGTGCAAAGATCCTGAGAAATCAATACCCAGAACAACCACCTCTGGCCGTAATAACGCCCTTGATACATCTGGGCATTGAGTCAAACAGAGCTTGGATGGCGTGTACAGGTACAGCTGCCCATGCAGCTTCAACGCGATACCACTGTTCATCAAGATTAGTGACTGCCGCATTGTGACGAGACAGTTCCTAGGCCACCATTGACCAGACGTTTTCAATTGGTGAGAGATCTGGAGAATGTGCTAGCCAGGGCAGCAGTAGAACATTTTCTGTATCCAGAAAGGCCCGTACAGGACCTGCAACATGCGATCGTGCATTATCCTGCTGAAATGTAGGGTTTCGCAGGGATTGAATGAAGGGTTGAGCCACGGGTCGTAACACACCTGAATGTAATGTCAACTCTTCAAAGGGCCGTCAATGCGAACAAGAGGTGACCGAGACGTGTAACCAATGGCTCCCATACCATCACACCGGGTGATACTCCAGTATGGCGATTACGAATACACAATTCCAATGTGCGTTCACCGCGATGTCGCCAAATACGGACACGACCATCATGATGCTGTAAAAAGAACCTTGATTCATCCGAAAAAATGACGTTTTGCCATTCGTGCACCCAGGTTCGTACTTGAGTACACCATCGCAGACGCTCCTGTCTGAGATGCAGTGTCAAGGTTAACCGCAGCCATAGTCTCCGAGCTGACAGTCCATGCTGCTGCAAACGTCGTTGAACTGTTCGTGCAGATGGTTGTGGTCTTGCAAACATCCCCGTCCGTTGACTCAGGGATCGAGACGTGGCTGCACGATCCGTTACAGTCATGCGGATAAGATGCCTGTCATCTCGACTGCTAGTGATACGAGGCCGTTGGGATCCAGCACGGCGTCCCTCCTGAACCCACCGATTCCATATTCTGCTAACAGTCATTGGATCTCGACCAACGCGAGCAGCAATGTCGCGATATGATATACCGCAATCGCGATAGGCTACAATCCGACCTTTATCAAAGTCGGAAACGTGAACACAACAACGTTTCACCAGGCAACGCCGGACAACTGCTGTTTGTGTATGAGAAATCGGTTGGAAACTTTCCTCATGTCAGCACGTTGCAGGTGTCGCCACTGGCGCCAACCTTGTGTGAATGCTCTGAAAAGCTAATCATTTGCATATCACAGCATCTTCTTCCCTGTCGGTTAAATTTCGCGTCTCATCTACGTGGTGTAACAATTTTAATGGCCAATAGTGCGGTAGTTCATACCAAAATGATGTACAGTTTATAGTTATGAGAAAACTGTTATCGTAAACTATACTGCAGGACTCGAGTGAGGAATGTCTATAATACACAGTGTACTTCCTCCAAGTTTAACACTGTGCGTGATATTGAAACTACAACAGTAACTATCGAAGATCAGTTTTCTGAGTTGAAGTCACTCCACCAAACATTATTGCTGGCAGACACATAAAGTTCTCACTCAGCATTTGGGACATGTAGTGCTACTCATAGAAACCGTTTACAAAATAAATTGTAAAGTGCTGCAAGAATTTTTAGTATTTTTCACTACATGGAGTTCTGATGTTTATTATAACAGTAATGAAATTTGCATTATACTATTTTTATACATTAAATAAAGAATGATGGACTTCAAGCTAATGTTCCATTAGAGAATTTTTCCATACGTGGTATCACTTTTAACTTAGGTGAAAAAAATTTATGAAATATTTGTGTTGATGAGTCAGGAAGGTATCTAGCCGAATTACGCGCGATTTGCAAGTTGTGAGATAAGGTTTAACTTCTTCTCCTTTCCGTAGCGTTCGAAAGAATATGTAGTTTGTCATGCGCCTTGTCACAATTAACTGGAAATTTATAACTGTATTCAATGAGCGGTTTTGTTTATTTTAAATACAAACGCTGCATTAAAAGTGAAGAGCTTGCTTGCAGATTTCTGTAGACTGTGTGTAATGACATGAACTATTTAATATTCGAATTCAAGATACATTAAATGCTCCAAGATACCAAAACTAAGTCTTATTATGAAGAAAGTAGTGTAAATATTTGTACTAAATTGTACTGTCATTATGAAATTTTACATCAGTAACCAGCAAGAATGAAACAATCCTAAAAAGACAATTGTAACAAGAGATTTGTCTCCACATACAGACCACTGTAAATGGACATAAAGTAATTGAATCAAATGATAAGTGTAAGTAAGCTATATTTCCCAGAAGTTTTCAAGCCCGCTACCGAATTCTGTATCAAAATACAGCCGTTTTCTTAAAATGTTCATTTCATATAAACCAAATAGATCATTTTACAAAATGGAAATCAAGGACTGTATACGGTTTCGTAATGATAACTGTGGTAGTCTAATGCATAATGTTATTTTTTCTTTTTATTTAAATGTTAATTCGGCATTATACTGGACCAAATCTGACGTACGTAGGCTACAACAGTCTGTTCCAAATATTTTTCCGAATGTTCCTGTGTTGTTACTTTGGCAATATTTCAGTACACCATTCGGTAGAGTCGTGAGGATTGTTGCTGACGCTGCCTGAACCATTTATCGGACCGCCAATTACAGCATCTAACAGAGGTTTATTTTAATATGGGATCTCTTAAATACCGTTTACTGGACAACCGGTTTCAACACAATAAAGGTGCAATCATCGGATCTGAATGTAGATTAACATTAATAAATCATTAATCTACATTCAGTTCCGATGATGGCAACTTTAGTGCGTTGAAACCGGTTATCCTCTAAATCGTATTTAAGCGATCTTGGCTCTTGAATTACACCTACAACAGAGTGATCGCCCACTACGCACTATGTGTTCACTGCAAAGAAGATAGCTTAGTTGACGCCCACAAGCTCAGGCTGCTTCTAAGAACAGATTGGCGCACCGACAGGATGCAGGTCCTGCTACTGGAAGCGCACCAGAAAGCTGGGTGTGATCGCTGGCTGCTGCAGGGCAAACAGTTCACTGGAGGATGGATCCATACGCAGTCGAGCAGCTGACCGGAGTGGACCACTGCTCTCCGCACCTGGCGTAGCTGCCCGCGGATATCTCAACTTCAGTGGTCTCTAATAAGCTGCAACAGGCTTAGCTGCCGGTGACGCTCTTCAGAGCGCCGCGAACCAGCGCAAGCCCCTTAACGCTTCCGAGCGTTAAGCGGCAAGAGCTGCGTCTCAACCCCGCAACCTCGGTAGCAAACCCCCCTAGCTGCACTCTCCCGTTCTTTGGTATTCTCTTTCAGTGTCAGGGTCCCGTTCACGTCAGATAACCCCGCGCACTGTAGGCTGCTCTATTCTCCCGCGCTCTCTTGCGCCGCTCATTGCACTTTACGCAGATAGGTCGTAGGAACTCCCCTCTCCTGTAGGTACACAATATATTGCACTCCCACCGAAAATCTCAAGTTGTCGTATTCGAAAAGAGCAAAATTGTCGTACATCCACCTTGAACCCATCCAAATAAAAACACCACTATGCTGGAAAGATGTCCGACCCTTCCCGCATATCCCATCGACTAACCCAGAGCAAAGCTGCAGCACCAGAGGCGGAAATGCCGGCTGTTCCCGACAGTATCTCCGTCCCACTCTCCGCGATCACAGAGGCACTTGCCTCGAAGGAGCAGCAGATCGACGAACAGCAACAGCTGATCGTCTGCTGATGGGCGGTGAACCCACACAGAGACCGACACACGCACCACACACACAAGCGCCTGACGCTAACACAAGAGATTTGCCCTCGCTCTCACCTCTGGTAGCTCAGACACCGACAGAACTGGAGCCAGAGCCGACAGAAGACACAAACCACTCCGAAGACGGACCGTGGTAGCAGGTCGGTCCACGACGCTAACCGCTTCAAAACACACAAACAAGTGAGTCCACAAACGCACGAAGCAACCGCCGAGTGCTGCTGCAACTCCAACCAAATTTAAAAATAGCCACAACAGCATCACAGGGATCAATACAAACAACACAACGACTGCAGCACACACAAACACACAGCAGTTACACAGAATCCGAACATGTCCTCGGCTGGCTTCGCATAACTACGTAGACATTAGTCACCTAAACAAAGAATTTAATAAGAAACACAACCCCACAATGATTTACTCCAAACTCACCAGGGACCACGCTGCACTGTTCGTGGCGAACAAATTACACTACGCAAATCTACAGGACTTTCTAAAAGAAAGAAAGGTAGAACACTTCACATACAGGACAGTTTTGGAAAAGACCCAGCAGTACGTGATCAAGAGGATAGATTTTCGAACCCCGATCGAGACAGTACACGAGGGACTCATCGCCCTTGGATGAGAGTCCATTCATATAAATCGAATGAAAGAGTTCAGCACAGCGAGACCATCACGTAAATACGTGGTGGAGATGACCGACACGGCCAAGTCCCGCGACCTGCTTAAGTTAAAATTATTTCTTCTTATGGTCGTCAATGTAGAAGTCTACTACACGCCGCGCACCCCGAAACAAGGCCGCAACAGCCAGCGTCTTGCGCACGCGCGTATCCGAAGCAGTCTCGCTCCCCGATGCCGCAAAAGCAGTGGTGGTCACATGACACAACAGAACTCCCCAACACAGCACCACGCAAATGGGCCAACTGTGGTGCGGCCCATCCGTCAACTAAAGGGGGTGTATAGCGTACAAAGAAGCTCTGAGGCCCAAAATAGCAAAACACACGGAAACTACTACCATCACAGCTTCGAAACCGTCCCCACGATCAGTAAGGAGTGGAATCTCCTTTTCTGGAGTGGTCGCTGGCAGTCCCAGCAGCGCGGGGAGGTAAGAGGGGCTTCGGAGCTCCGAACACGCACAACTAACGTCCACACAAACGGACACACAACCAATATATACAACACCACACCCGCACCGGATGCACCACAAAACACAAATAACAACACAATCCTACACTTGAGATCGCGGATTGCAGCCCATCACAAACTACAGAAGACGCACCAACACAGGGACAGCCACAACGCCAGAGAAGGAGAAGGAGAAACAACCGGAACAGAAGAGACACGAGCGCACCAAAACAAGCACACAGGCAACAGGACAGCAATACAAACGAACACAATTTGGACACCAATACAACGACCCACACAACACACCCACTCACAACAGACACCGATGAGAACCCCACAACCGTAACTCAAACAGCTGACACACAAGCCAGCCCACACCAGACGCCAACACCAGCACCACTGGCCGCCAACACAACCAACAACTCCAAGGCCGACACGCTCAACATTATCTCAACATTCTCGAAGAATACTGGAGGCATTATTCTCCAGACTCACGACCACCGAAGTAGTCATGAAGATCATGGGGTGTAACTCACAACTCTTCAATCAGTTCATGTCGGTCTCGCTCAATTGGAATAGCATACAAGCCATCATGATACCACTATTTACAGCAATACATGTATAACACGCCACACCAGCCCCGAAACGCTTACGCCAACACAAAGTCACATATCCTGTTTTGGAATGCTACCGGGATCGGAAACAGAAGAGACGAATTGGTTGCGCTCATGGAGCAAAAGGGTATCTGAATCGCCCTAGTGAACGAAACACTTCTTACGCATCGCAAACAGCTAAACATCCCTGGGTATTGCATTTCTCGTACCGATCGAGTGCATGGCCGGAAAGGGGGGGGGAGGACGCGGCACAGCAATCATCATACACAAAGACGTAGACCACACGAACATCGGGCTCCCTGTGCTTCAGAGACTAGAGGCCACGGCCGTCACGATCAATTTCAACGCAGCCAACACCACACTGGTATCGCTGTACAATCCTCCTAAAAACAAAATAACACGCGATATCAGCACAGTTCTCAACATAGAACCACGGGTAATCGCCGTTGGAGATATAAACGCAAAACACCCCGCCTGGAACCCACGAATACGTACTTCCAACGGCAAGAAACTATACGAACATAAACTAGGTCAAAACTACATTATACTTGGGCCGGCCGTTCCCACGTACGTGCCTACAAAGGCCCGACACAGGCCAGACGTGTTAGACGTAGCCCTCATCAAGAACATCACATGCACACTCAACCTTATGGTTGAAAACGATCTTGACTCAGACCACATGCCTGTAATACTATACACGGAAGAAACACTGCAGAACCACGCAGGATATTGAACTACAAGCGCGCGAACTGGACCTTGTTCAAGAAAACGTTTCACAATTGTATTCCGGTCACACACGAAATTCACAACTCACAACATATTGATAAGGCGGTGGAAGCTCTTAGTTGCCGTCCAAGACGCAGTGACTGACGCCATGCCACTCCAAACACTCGACAGCCCTGTCACAGGAAATCCTGGGCTTTATCTCATGAGGAACCGCCTCAGAAGATACTGGCAGCATACCAGGCGCCCGTTCCATTAGCTGGACGTCAACAGACTCTAGGGTATAATACGGGACCAAATACAAACATTTCGAAACGAACAATGGGGAGAGAAACTCGCAGGGCTTGATACCACACATCCTGGCGTGTGGAGGCTACCCAGACACTTCACCAGGGAGAAACATTACTTTCCCACTTTACAAGGACCAGACGGCCCAGCTTACTCCGCGACGGAGAAGGCAGAGCATATGGCCACAACACTTGCAGCGTCTTTCATGCCGAATCTTGCTCCTTCAGACCCAGTATTCACGATTGAAACGGAACACGAGGTTACACGACTTGTAGCCTTGT
Organism: Schistocerca cancellata; assembly: GCF_023864275.1. Classification (NCBI taxonomy): domain Eukaryota; kingdom Metazoa; phylum Arthropoda; class Insecta; order Orthoptera; family Acrididae; genus Schistocerca; species Schistocerca cancellata. Next base: position 638,713,407 of record NC_064626.1, read on the forward strand.
CCTCGCGCGACGAAATTAACGCACCAGAACAAACGAAATTACATGGGCTATCAGGCACACCAACGCTAGGAAATCCCCTTGGCTCGATGGCATTCAAAACCGTGTCCTCCAGGAGTTCAAGGATGGAGCCGTAAATTACCTTGCACCCATAACGAATGCCACCCTAAAACACCAATACTTCCCCGACTTTGGGAAGGAGGCCAAGGTCCTGATGTTCAGGAAGCCAGGGAAAGACCCTCCCACAAAAATAACCGACCCATCAATCTTCTGTGCTAGCTCAGCAAGGTTGTTGAGAAGGTAATAGTAAAACGCGTCACTAGGCACTGTATCGCCAATGAGACTGTAAGACTGGAGCAATTCGGCTTTTGGAATCACCTCAACAGCACAACAACTCCGGCCCGTAGTCGAACGTATGACACACGGTATCCAAGCTGTAGGACCCCAGGGAAGCATCCTAGGGCCCATATTGTTCAACTTGTACATTAACGACTTCGTAGGAACACAAAACACGACGTTAGTCATTTACACTGATGTCACAGCCATCCTTTCGCAAGACTGGAAACCGTCGAACATAAATTCACGAATACAGACGGCACTCAGAACTACCGTGCCTTGGTTGGAAAGGTGGCGTATTAAAATAAACGTCGACGAGTGCGAAGAAGTTCCGTTCACACACAGACCGAAACTACTGCGCAAACATCAACATTGTACACTGGTACATACACACCCAATATACGTTTCCGAGAGAAAGTCAGATATCTCGGAGTCTGGCTGGACCGGGAACTCTCACATTAGGGGGGGGGGGGTCACATCGAATGTGTTGCCAACAGAGCGACGAGAGGCTCAAACAACTCCACCCAATGCTCAGCAGGGAAACTACACTGAATAGGAGGGTGTCGAGGTCGAAGAATACATGACACTGACTGACGACATACCCAGCTCCCGTCTGGGGGTACCCAGTTCCTACACATACGCCACCCGCAGAGCATACAGAACAAAGTGCTACGCATCATTAGCAACGCTCCACGCTACACACGTGGCTCTTCGCAATGAGTACCGCCTTGAAACCGTCAAGGAAGTATTCGAAGATCACAGCACACGACTGTACAGGAACTCGAGACACTCGAACAATCCTTTCATGCTTACTCTGGGAAACTATGATCACAACCATAGGTGGAAGTATAAGCGGCCAAAGACACTACTAGCTAGGGTATAACCACCTATGGCAAGCTAACATACACCAACAAGCGGCAAACGTCGGCAAGCCCCTTCATATGAGCAACGTTGACTGGACGTTCAAGCTGCTATTAAAGCCGACCAGGGAAACCGACGAGGTCGCACACTGACGCACAAACAAATCGCCAACATCACCCTACACTGTGCATCTAATATATGACCTATCGGACACAAAACGATGACGAACCTGTTTCAGGTGCGCTTACGCTGACCGAGAGACCAATACCGGCACCCAGTGGCAACCGCCGAGAAACAGCACCGCACAACGTCAAAGGTATCGATATGCATGATACCCACTACTAACAAAGCCTGCCCTTGCAGGACCTGTCGCAGGCAGCAAGACATTCACTGCTGCTCTTACTACCCGACCTATCGCAGAGGATTTTTCCTTTGGCTCCTGCCTTGGCACTTTTTTCGCTCTGCCCTCCAAAGTGATACACTTCGTTCGACTTTTGACCCAATCTATCTACAGATGAGCGCGTATTAATGGTTAACCTTAACGAGACGTACCCAAACATCGTGGTACCCACGTCCTGCAACACATCACTTTAGTGAGAACTAACCCATATACAGAAATGGCAGTACCGCTTTTGAGTTCGCCATGATGCTGGTGTGGGCGTGGAGGAGCTCCACGCCTATATAAAAAAAGGGACGGATCCTTGGGCGTAGACGATGTGCTACAGGCAGCCGTCCGTGAGAACACGTAATTACTCTATTCGAATGGAGTGGGAAGACCTACAAATGCTTGAGTTGTATGAAAACTCTTCGACAAGATTGGTCTTTATAAATAAAGATTTATGTTTAATACTTGCTGAGTTCCCCATCTGTGGTAAACAAAAACGTCACATCAGCAAGACGATTCTGATCATGGGCTTAAAGTCAACAAGCTACGTGAAGCTGCGACGAATGGCATTTAAACTGATATTAGAGGCCTTCGTTGTTCTGGTTACCTGCCCAGATAACTAGGGGCTTTGGTACGCCACTTCAGGTATTTGGGAGTGCGATCCGGCCTCAAATCGACTCCAGCCAGTGTATTAACCACGATTATCAGTGTGCCAGTCAGTCTGGTTGTGATTTTTCGATTAGGTGAATATCTGGCTGGTACTCACCTCGATTACACGACTCACGAACGGTACGCAAATTGGAACATAAGTGGAAAGTGGCCACCCACTAACACTAACATTACCAAATGCAGATTAAGATGTCGAATATGTGCCGATACGGGGATAAGACGTTCCTCTTGCTCGTGTGATATATATTACAATGTTTTGTCGTCTTGTGACAGTCTCTTCATCTCAGAGTGCTACTTTTACCCACCATTCTCAGTTATTTCTTGCATATCGTCCTAACTCTGTCTTTACATTAATTTAATTTCCCAACATTCCTCAAAATTTAAATTACAGTTCCATTTTCTTAATAGAAATTCTACATTTTTCCCTTCCTCTAGTCAGCGCTTTTCTTACTAATGCTGCATTCTGTATTCCTTATCTTCTCGTTATATTATCTCTGAAGTATCTTTCAGTATCCGTTTGTAGCACCACGTCCAAGATGGTTCAGTTCTCTATCTTCTCGATTTTAATCACTGTTCTTGTTTTTATTCTTCAATAACTTCGACTTGCTGCCAAGTGCATCCTTCCCTAAAGGTGAAGACCATGAGTTCCCTATACACTGTAAAAGAGCAAATGGAGTTTATCCAGTACGTTGGCGGATTTGTTAGATGTCACATACCTTGAGATAGAATAAAAAAATACAATGAAGCGCAAAAAACTGGAATAGGCTCGCGTATTCAAATACAGAGATATGTTAACAGGTAGAAGACGGCATTGAGGTCGGCAACGCCTGTATAAGACAACAGGTGTCTATCGCAGTTGTTAGATCGGTTACTGCTCCTACAATGGCAGGTTATCAAGATTTAACTGAGTTGGAACGTGGTGTTATAGTTGGCGCACGAGCGGTGGGCCACAACATCTCCGACGTAACGATGAAGTGAGGATTTTTCCGTACGACCATTTCACGAGGGTATTGTGAATATCAGGAATCCGGTAAAACTTCAAATCCCGGACATCGCTGCGTCCAGAGGAAGATCCTGCAAGAACGGGACCAACGATGACTGAAGAGAAACGTTCAACGTGACAGAAGTGTAACCCTTCAGCAGATTGCTACAGATTTCAATGCTGAGCCATCAACAAGTGTCAGCGTGCGAGCCAGCTAACGAAACATCATCGATATGGGCTTTCGGAGCCGATGGCCCAGTCGTGTACCCTTGAAGACTGCACAACACAAAGCCTTACGGCTCGTCTGAGTCCGTCAACACCGACGTTGGACTATTAATGACTGGAAACATGTTGCCTGGTCGGACGAGTCTCGTTTCAAATTGTATCGTGTATGCAGACAACCTCATGCATCCATGGACCCTTCATGTCAGCAGGGGCCGCGCGGGATTAGCCGAGCGGTCCAGGGCGCTGCAATCATGGACTGTGCTGCTGATCCCGGCGGAGGTTCGAGTCCTCCCTCGGGTATGGGTGTTTGTGTCTCTCCTTAGGATAATTTAGGTTAAGTAGTATGTAAGCTTAGGGACTGATGACTTAGCAGTTAAGGCCCACCAGATTTCACACACATTTGAACATTTTTTTGTCGGCAGGGGACTGTTCAAGATGCTGGAGGCTCTGTAGTGCTGTGAGATGTGTGAAGCTGCAGTGATATGAGACTCCTTATACGTCTAGATACGGCTGTGACAGGTGACACGTAAGTAAGTATGTCAGATCATCGCATCCATTCATGTCTGTTTTGTATTCCGACGGACTTTGGAAATTGTAGCAGGACAAAGCGACGCCCCACACGTCCAGAATTGATACAGAGTGGCTCGAGGAACACTCTTCTCAGTTTAAACACTTCCGATGGCCTCCAAACTCTCCAGACATGAAAATTATTGAGCATATCTGTGATGCCTTGCAACGTGCTGTTCACAAGAGATCTCCACCTACTCGTAGTCTTAAGGATTTATTGACAGCCCTGTAAAGTTCATAGAGTCAGTTCTCTGCAGTACTAATTCATGCATTAGTATAGTCCATGCCACGTCGTGTTTCGGCACTTCTGCGCGCTCACGGGTGTCCTACACTGTATTAGATAGGTGTAACAGTTTGTTTGGCTCTTCACTATATATTCAATGCTATTAACTGTGGGTCAGCTACTACATAATGATAACAGAGATGGACAGACACATTTAAATCATAGACTGTATGTTTCTGGCGGCGAGCAGTGTGAAAATAACAGCCGTACCTACGTTTAAGGAGCAGATGCAGTAGTTGTACGAGTCTTGGTAGTGATGGTTACAGCCTCTGAGATGGAGACAGAGCTTCTGAAAGAAGGTAGCTGGCAGAGATGCGACAGGCTTGAAGGATTCGGTGCGGGAATGAAGGACTCTGGTTGGATGGTGGCCACAAAGCGTGGTGAAAAGAGGAGCTGTGAGTGTGTGACTGGGCGAAGGCCCGCGGCTGAGTCTGGAGGCGCTGAGGATGGAGCAGGGACGCCCCACAACTGCTGGAGGGCTCCTTCCCTGCCGCCAGCGCCGCCATGGTGAGAGCCAGCATTACTACCTGCATTCCGCCGGGACACAACTGCTAGAAATATTTCAGAGATTTCCTTCACCTTAATTATCTTCAAGAACATAATAAGCTACGCAATTTGTCTCAGGGAGCCTTTCTGCACTATGTAGACATTTAAAAATTTAATTAAAGAGGAATTTATTTCTGAAAAAAGGGCATTTTAAATACAGGAGTACTTAAATTAGTTTCAGCCTTTATATATGACAACCTTGTAGATGGCTCGTGAAAATGTTTAAATGGGACGACTAGTCAAAACTCTTTCGGACAGAAATCGCCTATGGCGGTAGACAAAGCAGTTCACTTTCAGTGGAATGAAGAAAACTACAACTCGAACTACTTCAGAAGTTAGGTTGTTGTTTGCCAAATATTAATCATTGTCTAAGCTTATTTTACAAGTACTTAATCACTGAAAAACATATTTCGAACAAGTCTTATACCAGCTTTTGGATTTTATTTTGTGCTACTGAAAATTCTGATTCCCACAAATAATTTCTGGAAATATTAAAACACTGCTTTCACGCTGTAATAAGCAGAAGTAAGGTTTGTAGAAAAATGAAATAACTTGAATATATCCTAGAGCGAAGACTTATATTGTCAAAATTCTCATTTGTGTTTCAGAAAGAGTTGTTTCCAAAACTGTGTTAAGTAATTCTTGTCTTTCTGAGCAGGGACCAAGTGTTCATGCTCATTAATTCATCTTTTGCCAACGAGGCCAACCGTAATGACTGCATAAAAAAATCTTATTGTCATCATTGCACGCTGCGTGTAGGCCTATGCTTTCAGTCACTCTGATATGGCAATTGGTATTGTAGAGGGGTAACCCTAAACTGAATAATACTATTACTGGGCATTTTTACCTCAATATGTTCCACACTTTGCTCTCGGTATAGTCAGATATGGATTTGGTGTGTTGGAAGTACAGTCACAGGCAAAGTATTTATCGCTATCACATATGCTAATTTCTCCTTCTTGTCGTTAGCACACTTCGAAACACCATTCTTAATGTTACTGAAAGCGAAAGATAAATAGTAGTTGGTGTTCTACTAAACAAATACATTTCTGTCTGCTACCCTCTGGAAAACGCCCTACTATCCATTTGGTCTGCAGATATTCTGACACCAGCACTAGCAGTTGCTCTCTTATAGTGATCACAACTTATGAGACAAATAATAATGCAGTAGAAGTGACACCACAGAGTAGAGCAGAGGAAGGAGACAATTTTGATATGAGACGTAATGTATTTGATTTCTAATGCTGTTTCTAGATTAGATATACCCTAGTCAGCCAAACATCACGGCCGCTGCCAATCGCGACGTGGGATGCCTCCTGGTTGTGGACACGTGCCACGGTAACAAGAGTATGTAAGAGGAGCAGTCACGCAAGCGGGATCACCCTAGCGAATGTATGACCTGAAAATGGGGCAACTCATTAAGATGTGAGACTCTGACGAAGGTCAGTTTATTACTGCACAGAGACTGTGCACGAGAATCACGAAAACGGTGAACCTGCTCTAATGTTCACGTGCTACTGTCGTGAGCACCTACGGAAAGAGGTAGGACAGTGAAACGACCACTAGGCACCGCTGTGTGGTTGGACGTCCACGACTCTTGATAGAACGTGAGGTTCCGAGGCTTGACTGCTCTGTAATGAGGCACTGATGGGTGTCTGTGGCATGGTGAAAGGGCACAATGCTCGTTTTTCATTGTTGACCATGGAGATCCGCAGCAGACCACGCCTAGGTGCTGATATCTTGACCCAACGACACCACCAGCTAGGACTGCAGTGGGCACGGGCCCATCGGGATTCAATTGCCGATCAACGGAAACGTGTCGTCTCTACGGGTGAATCACATTTTTGCTACACTAAATCGGTGGTCGTCTCCACCAACCCTGTGGTCTGGGAGAACAGCGGGTGCCGCGCGCCACGAACGCAGGCTGGTGGGAGCAGAATGATGCTGTGGCAACATTCTCTTGCGGCGGCGTGGGACCTGTGGTAGTAATCGAAGACACGCTGACAGCTGCGGACCACCTGCATCCCTTCGATGCTTGGGTCCTCCCTGGCGGTATACCACCTTTCAGCAATATACTTGTCGGTGTCTCGGACCCATGATCGTGCTACAGTGGTTTGTGTTGCATTATATTGAACTCAGTTTGATATTTCGGTATCCAAATTCGCCTCATGAATATTCTATGGAAACTATCGTGGTCGCAATCGAGCGTCATCACGGCGTACTCATACCAGCGGTCGTTTATTTATGTGAATTACATGATCCGTGCGTATACATCTAATGGCACATACATCCGAAAATCTACCAATAAACTGTCAAATCCCTGTACGCCGTATCACTGATATATTTCGTTCTAAAATTGACCGAAGAAGCTATTAAGCAGGTGGTCATAATGTTTTGGCTTATCAGAGGACTTCCGCTTTCCTAATCCAGTGATATGTTCCGCATAGGGCAGCTGTACAAAGTGCACAAAAGAGCCACTTGTTCTGTTTATTGTCTTACGTCGCAGAGGCGTTGCAGGTATTGCAAACACAAACGGCTAACTTTATAACTGCATCACTGCAACATATCTGTATGTACTGTGCAATTCGTAATGATTTGGATAGCAGAGGGTATTTCGTCTTGGTAATCATATTAGTGAATTTATATCATTTCCTATGGGCGTTTTGAGTTAGGAACAAATGATTAATTATATTCCTCTTCTTGCGCTCTAATCTCCTTAATCTCACTCTACCAATACGCGAGATATGATGGCAACAGAATAGTCACAAAATCACCCTCGAATAGCAGGTGTCTTCATTTATCCAACGGAGATTCACGAAACAACTATCCTTCCTTCTAAATATTCCCATCTTAAGTACTGTATGCTTGCTTCTGAGACATTGGTATGTCCTATACCAGACGGTTACTAATGTTCAAATGTGAGTGAATTCCGAAGGGACCAAACTGCTCAGGTCATCGGTCCCTAGACTTACACACTACTTAAACTAACTTACTCGAAGGACAACACATGCACCCATGCCCGAGGGTGGACTCGAACCTCCAGAGGGAGAGGCCGCGTAAATCCGTGACATGGCGCCTCACACCGCGCGGCTACCCCTCGCTGCGACGGTTACTCTAGCCCTCGTCGCACAGAATATCTTGTACACGATTGTCTTTACACAGTGAACGGACTTCTGAAGAATCCTTCCAACAAGCGTAATTCGGCCATTCTTTCTACCTGCTAAGAATTTTACATATTTTTCTCACTTCATTAAACTGGGTCACGAGCTCCAGATATTCGCCATTAATCTTTTAACCGCATACTACAAATCCCTTCTCATTCTTATAGGATCTGGCATTTAGCCCCATACAAAAAGGGAAAGAAAGATAGGGTTTAACTTCACGTCGATGATCAGGCCAAGCGTGAGGTAGAAGAACATCGATTACAATTTCAGCCGTGTTATTTCTAAGAACGATCCCGACGTTCATCTTACGCGTTTTGTGGAAATCACGAAAAATCTAAATCAGTATAGTAAGTGGAAATTTTTCAGGTATTCTGCATTTTCTTACCATCGCCTAACGGATATATTTTTGCTCTAGACAACAGAGTTGTCCGTGAGCAAACCAATGGTGCTCGTCTCCTTATCTACACTGTAATGTGATACTGTTCACAGGGATTTGTACCTCAGCCGTGTCAGAAATTTTTGTGTTAATGAAACGTCTCCACAAGAGCGAATTTTTCATGGAGAGATAAGTTACAGATGATAAGGATCTCACCTGCATTATATCTCGCAGTGCTTACAGCGCATACTGATGGGCTAGTGCTGTGGGCAACGTGCTACGAGGGCTGTCCAGAAAGTAAGTTACGATTGATCGCGAAATGAAAATCACAGTGAAAAACAGAAATGTTTCATCTGTAACAGTTAGCTACACCTATCAGCTACTTCTCTACGTAGTCGCCGTTCTGACTCAGACATTCGTGGTAGCGTTGTACCAACTTTCCAATATCCTCATCATAGAAGGCAGCCGCCAGTGCTTTCCGACAATACTCTACGCTGGCCTAAAGCTCGTTGTCTGTGCCAAAATGTTGTATTCATAGCCTGCGGCTCGTTTGAGCAGAGATGAAACTCAGTGGGAGACAATTGCGGGCTGTATTGTGGGTAACCAAACATTTCCAATTGAAACGATGCAGGAACATCTTCATTGCCCCTGCAGAATGAGGCTGAGAATTGTCTTGAAGAAGAAACCGCACGACAGTTATGTAATGTTGGTTGCATAGCTTCAGGGGAAAATTCTCACAAGGCCCTCGTACTTGGCGGGAGACACTATTTTCTATAACATCTTTACGCGCTCACTAAGAGCTCAGGAATGAAAAGAGCGACATAATTTTACCTAGAGTCATACCAGAGACACTGTCCAACACTACTTTGCAAAGCTTTATCGGATTTTCATAGTCGTTTCCATTTCGCGACCGATCGTAACTTACTTTCTGGACAGCCCTCGTATTTATGGGGACGGAGCGCCCAGTGGCTGTGCTGGAGTGACGCCACGGGTGAGCTCCTCATTCGCGTACAGCAGCTGGCGCAAGAAACGCGCTGCCTCGCGCCATGGCCTTAGGCTCCCGCGTACATACTTAAGTCACTCTGAGGCTGTTACAAGTCAACTGATTCTTACATATACCTTTTATTCTGGTTGTGAAAAAAAACTATTCTTCTTACCTTTATACTGATTTATAATTATAAGGGGCATTTAAATGAAACCCGATCACTAGTGTAAGGTAACAGTAACGATTTTATTAACTCAGAAATGTACTTATACACTTTCTCAAAAATAGTCGCACATTTAGCCCATTGCGACACTAACCGGTCGATTCCATCCTTTAAGAGGCTAATTAGGTTGCTGTTGGATCCAGGCCTGGACCCTGTCACACACTTCGTCGTCAGCTGCGAATCGATGCCCACGAATAGCTTGTTTGAGAGGTCCAAACAGACGAAAGTCACACGGGGAAAGGTCGGGGACTGTACGGTGGATGTTCCGGCGTTTCTCACCAAAAATGCTGCAATGTCGTCTTCACCGCATTGTCCGTGCATGGGCGGGCATTATCATGGCGAAGGACAACGCCATTGGCAACACGCCTCGACGTTTCGACCTGATGGCTCGTCTAAGGTTGTGTAAAGCAGCTTGATAACGCTGGGCAGTTGATGGTGGTTCTCCGTTTCAGGAACTCGACAAGCTGTGGGCCCCTATGGTAAAAAAAAGATGGACATCGTGACCTTAGCAGAACTAGTGTGCACGGCCTTTGATGGCTTTGGAGGTAGTGAGGTCGCATGTTTCCACTGCTTACTCTTACGCTTGCTTTCCGGTTCAAAATGGTGACACCATGTTTTGTCATCTGTGACAATACGGGACAGAACGCTGCAGATGAATCGAAGACTGCGCCGTTAGAGTATTGCACTGTTCGGTGGTCTTTTGGTGGGGAACCCACTGCGCACAGATTTTTCGAAAGTTCAAGTGTTTATGCATTATGGTGCGAGCGATGCCCACGCTAATGCTCAGTAACCGATGGCTCTCGTCCACGGTGATTCTGCGGTTGTCCAAGACTAAAGCAATCACTTCCGCATCCATTTCCAGTGTGATGACACGATGAGCCTGTCCAGGGCGAGGATCCCCTTCCAGTGTCTCGCGCCCGTCAAGGAACCGTCTACGCCATACCACAACACTTGAGTTAGTCAGATTGTACTCACCGTACACAGCCTTCACCCGTCGATACATTTCACGACCTGCAACTCCCTCCGTCGCCAAAAATGGAATCACTCCTCGTTGTTCCTGCTTACTCACTTGCATGTTAGGTAGTGGGCGATAACATGTGTGACCACCTTCTCTTCAGCGTGACACCACACTGGCGCTATGCAATATCAAACGGTGCACACGCGTCTGTCTTCCTACCAATATACGGCGCCACCATACCTGCAGTTACGTGGTGCCACCTTATGTGTAAGGAAAATGTTACACGTACTGACCATGTTTCATATGAATGAACCTCTTATATTTGTTATTATTATGATTCATATATTATAATTTTTATCAGTCTTTCGTCTTATTTGATGGAATCCATCATTTCATCGCATCTTCCGCTAATATTTTCATCTTTACGAACGTAATATACACAACACTCAAGTAGTCTGTTTTGCATATTCCTTGGAGGCATACTGCTGCTGTAATATTTCCGCTGTACTGATCCTTCCACCTCTTATGTGGTGTTAATATACATCTACAACTATACCGAGCAAGCTACGTCGCAATGTTTGGCGCGGGTTACTTTGTCAGGCACTGTCACTGCCTCCTTTCCTGTTCCACTCGCGAATGGCTGAAGCGAAGAACGATTGCCGGTAAGCTTTCGTCTGGATTTGGGATCTCCTTAATTATATCTGCATAGTCTTTTTTTGCGAAGGTTATACGTAGGTACGTACGCTCTCGGAACTTAAACTGTAAATTACATCGCGATGTAGAACGCCTCTCTTGTCACTTGAATTAGTGTATCAACTATATGACGTCTACGAGCTTATTAAATGACTCTGAAATCCACTGGTCTTCTTTTAATCTCCTCTATTTCCTCTAATAGTCCCGTTAATAATCCTGTCTGGTACGAATCCCATACCGAGGAAAATATTCAAAAATCGGTCGGACGAGGTTTTTGTGAACTACCGTCTTTGTTGACTAAATTTCCTTTGCGCTCTTCCACTGAATATAAGCCTGGCGACTGCCTCTCATGCGAATAGTTTCACGTTATCGTTCCACTTTACATTGCTCCATGCGCATACTCCTAATACCATAAGACGTGACAGCTTACAGTGGCAGTTCTGCAGTCGTGTAATAAAGCATTATTGGGCTTTTCTGTCGTCGTATACCCAGTACGCTACACTTGTTTATGTTGGAGGCCAGCTGCCTCTCCCTGCAACAAGCGCCCATCCTCTGCAATACCCCCTTCAGTTTTCTAGCGATGCGACTTCTATGTACCCAACAGCATCATCATCGAAATTTGCAACTTTCAGTGTTAACTACTATGTTTTGCATATATACTGCGAATAGTAGTGCACTATAACACTATCTTTGAGTGCGCTAGAGGGTGCTTAAGTCTGAAGATTTCCCTCGGTTGAGAATGTCGTGTTGTATTCTATCTGCTAGAAGCTCTTCTGCCGAATGACGCATTGATCTGGTATTCTATACTCTCGTATTCTGAACCGTTAATAATATAATTGAACCATAAACTTCCGACTAAGGAAAAGTAAATCCAATATGAAAGCTGCTAACTTTTTATATCATTTGTTAAATTCCGTTAACATTTATAAAGTTTACATAAAACATTACATTTTCACTGTAGAAATAATATAATCCAGATTTATAAATATCTAAAAATAAAAATATCTCCTCAGTACTACGGAAGCGTATCGAACGCCTCACGGAAGTAAAGGAACGCGGCATCTACCTGGACGCCGGTATTTACTGTTTTCTGTGCCTCGTGGACGAACATACCGCGGATGTGTTTCACATGTTCATCGCTATCGGAACCCGTGCTGACTGCTACAGAGGAATTTTACGGTCTCCTGAAACACCATAATATGCGAGCATAAACCACGTCCCAAAATTCTACAACAGAGCGACGTCGGAGATATAGCCCTAGAGGTTTGCGCATATGTTCGACGACATTCTCTGAATACAGGAATGACCTGTGCTTTTTCTGCTATCACAAGGACCACCTCGCTTCTCGAGAGACCTACGGCACACTGCTGACAGAAGAGGGGGCAAACTATTTTCCATATCTACTCTGTGCAGGATCGAACCGGTATCCCGTCAGGTTCGTTACTAGCATTCCCTGTGGCAGTGCGTGCATATTTGGTTGTTTGTTGAGCGACGATGACTAATGCCTAATTACATGCGCGTCTGCTGGACAATGTTCGCAATAGTCACTTTGCGACTACAGAAATCATTTCATCCACCAAGATGAGGAAAAGACATCTGTGGTCGATGTCGATGGCCTTCTTTCCCGATCAGCATCATCCACCTATGTGCGGCCTTGGCGAAATCGTTCACACCATTTCCCTACTGGTGGGTGCGACGCTGCCTTTCTATGACACGCAGCCAGAATTTCATCGTTAATCTTTGTGCAGTTCAGTACTTTTGTTCACAAGAACTGTACTGTCCGACGTATTTCTACTTTACAGTGCGTTTCCAGTTGCCACTTCACTCGCTCATAGTGAAGCACGTGTATCTCTTACTACTGTAGAACATGAAATGTGAGAAAACCGGAACAGAAGGCTATAGATACAGCAATACGGAATAGCTCGATAGGCAGCAAAGTGCAAGAGGAATGGACATCTCCGAAAAGGGCAATCACTGAAGTGGGAAAGAAAAACCTTTGTACAAAGCAGGTAACTTCTTAGAAACCATGGGTAACTGAAAAAATGCTGCAGTTAATCCAGGGAGAGAAAGAAGTACAAAACTGCTCAGGGACATTCAGTAATACGGAAATACAAGTCGCTGAGGAATGAAACAAGTTTACACAATGAAACATTGTGTCAAAATATGGTAGAAAACCCAAAGCGATTCTGGTCGTATGTAAAGTACACCAGTGGCAAAAAACAGTCAATACCGTCACTGCGGGATAGCGATTTAAATGTTACTGATGATGGTGCCACTAAAGCGGAGTTACTAATTACAGTTTTCCGTAATGTCTTCATGAAAGAAGACGAAGTAAATATTCCAGAATTCGAAACCAGAAAAGCTGATAGCATGAGTGACATAAAAACAGATATTTTAGGTGTTGCAAAACAACTCTAATCACTTAAGAAAGCCAAATCTCCCGGTCTAAATAGTATACCAATCAGGTACCTTTCCTAGTATACAGACACACTACCGCCTTTCTTAGCAATCATATAAAACCGCTCACTTAACGAAAGGTCTGTTCCTAAAGGCAGGAAAGTAGCACAGGTCACATCAATATTCAAGAAAGGAAATAGGAGTAACCCATTGAATTGAAGACCCATATCACTGACCTCAATTAGCTGTAGGATATTGGAGCATATACTGTACTCCTACATTATGAATCACCTTGAAGAAAATGACTTATTGATACGTAACCAACACGGATTCAGAAAATATAGTTCTTTTGCAACGCAGCTAGCTCTTTATTCCCATAAAGTAAGGAGTGCTGTCGACATGGTATCTCAGATCGATTACATATTCCTAGATTTTCAGAAGGCTTTTGATACCGTTCCTCACAAGCGCCTATTAAATTGCTTGCATATGGAGTATCGTCTCAGTTGTGTGACTGGATTCGTGATTTCCACTCAGAGACGTCACAGTTCGTAGTGATGGACTGTAAATCACCAAGTAGAACCGAAGTGATATCTGGCGTTCCGCAAGGTAGTGTCATAAGTCCTCAGCTGTTCCAGATTTACATAAATGATCTAGGTGATAATATGAGCAGCCCCCTCAGATTGTTTGCAGATGACGCTGAAATTTACCGTCTAGTAAAACCATCAGACGATCAATTGCAATTACAAAATGATCTAGAGAGAATTTCTGTATGGTGCGAAAAGTGGAAATTGACACTAAACAAAGATAAATGAGAGGTCATCCACATGGGTACTAAAAGAAATCCGATAAACTTTGGGTATGCGATAAATTGCACAAAGCTAAGGGCTGTCAATTCGACTAAATACCTAGGAATACAGTTACGAGTAACTTAAATTTGAAAAACCACGTAATATTGTGGGGAAGGTGAAACAAAGACTGCGCTTTGTTACCAGAACACTTAGAGGATGCGACAAACCAACTAAAGAGACAGCCTACATTACACTTGCCCGTCCTCTGCTGCAATACTGCAGCGCGGTGTGGGACCCTTACCAGGTAGAATTGACGGAGAACACCGAAAAAGTGGAAAGAAGGGCTGCTCGTTTCGTGTTATCGCTCAATAGGGCTGAGAGTCTCATTGATATAATACGCGAGTTGGGTTGGCAGTCACTGAAACAAAGGTGGTCTTCTTTACGGTGAGATCTATTTACGAAATTTCGAACAGCAACTTTCTCTTCTGAATGCGAAAATATTTTGTTGACACCCACCTACGTAGGGAGAAATGTACATCATAATAAAATAAGAGAAATCAGAGATTGAACGGAAAGATTTAGGTGCTCCCTTTTCTCATGCGCTATTCGAGAAAGGAATGCTAGAGAAGTAGATTGAAAATGGTTCGATGAACCCTCTGCCAGGCACTTAAGTGTTAATTGCAGAGTAACCATGTAGATGTAGACTGACTCAGAAGATAGTAAAGTCAAAACGATCTTTGGTGAAATTAAAAGCAAAAGTGGTGACATTAAGAGTGCAACGAGTATTCCACTGTTCAATGCAGAGGAGAGAGCAGGTAGTTGGAAAGAGTACACTGAAGGCCTCTATGAGGCGAAAGATTTGTCTGACATG
This sequence comes from Schistocerca cancellata, assembly GCF_023864275.1. Classification (NCBI taxonomy): domain Eukaryota; kingdom Metazoa; phylum Arthropoda; class Insecta; order Orthoptera; family Acrididae; genus Schistocerca; species Schistocerca cancellata. Next base: position 638,728,713 of record NC_064626.1, read on the forward strand.
ATAGACGAAGAAACAGGAGTCGATTTAGAAGAGATAGGAAATGAGTATTGGAATCAGAATTTATGAGAGCTTCGGAGGACTTAAGATCAAATAAGGCAGAAGGCATAGTTAACATTCCATCAGAGTTTCTAAAATTTTGGGGGGAAGTGGCAAACAAAATGACTACTCACGTTGGTGTGTAAAATGTATGAGCCTGGCGACATGCGATCTGACTTTCGGTAAATATCCACACAATTCCGAAGAGTGCAAGAACTGACAAGTGCGAGAATTATCACACAATTAGCCTAACAGTTCATGCATCCCACTTTCTGACAAGAATAAAACACCGAACAATGGGAAAGAAAATTAAGGATGTCTTAGTTGGCGATCGGTTTGGCTTCAGGAAAGGTGAATGTACCAGAGAGGCAATTCCGAGGTTGCGATTGGATATAGTAGCAAGACGAAAGAAACATCAAGACTCGTTGAAAGCATTTGTCGACCTGGAAAAAGAGTTGGACAATGAAAAATGGTGCAAGATGTTCGAAATCCTGAGAAAAATAGCGGTAATATGCAATACGTACAATAGCCAAGAGGAAATAATGAGAATGGACGACCATGAACGAAGTGCTCAGATTAAAAAGACTCTAAGACAGTAATATAGTCTTTCGCCCCCACTGTTCAATCTCTACATCGAAGAAGCTGTGACGGAAAGAAAAGAAAGTTTCTGGGATGGAATTAAAATTCAAGGTGGAAGGACATCAATAATAAGATTCGCTGATGACATTGCTATCCTGAGTGAAAGTAATCTGCTGAATGGAATGAACAGTCTAAAGAGTAAAGAATATGGACTGAAAGTAAATCGAAGAAAGACGAAAGTAATGAGAAGTTGCAGAAACGAGAACAGCGAGAAACTTAACATCAGCATTGATGGCCACGAAGTAGATGAAAGTAAGGAATTCTCCGACATAAGCAGCAAAATAACCAATGACGGACGGAGCAAGGAGAACATTAAAAGCAGACTAGGAATGGCAAAAAGGGCATTCCTGGCCAAGAGATGTGTACTAATTTTAAACGTAGGCCTTAACCTGTAGAAATTTTTGAATATGTACGTTGGGAGTACAGCGTTGTTTGGTAGTGAAGCATAGACCATGGGAAAACTGGAACAGAAGAGAATCGAAGGACTTCAAAAATGTTGCTAAAGACGAATGTAGAAAATTAGATGGACTGATAAAGTAAGGAATGAGGAGTTTATGCGCAGAATCGGAGAGGAAAGGAATATATGGAAAACACTGATAAGGAGAAGGGACAGGATGATTGGACATCTGTTAAGACAGCAGGGAATGACTTCCAAGGTACTGCAGAGAGCTGTAGAGGTCAAAAACTATTGAAGAAGACAGAGATTGGAATACAGCCAGCAAATAATTGAGGACGTAGGTTGCAAGTGCTACCCTGAGATCAAGTGGTTGGCAGAGGAGAGGAATTCGTGGGGGGTCGCATCAAAACAGTCAGAAGACTGATGACTCATAAGTAGTACCTATTGAGCTTCTAAGCTGACAATTTTACCATACTGACCTCTTTGCTTGATTAACGTTTGGGGGAGCAATCCATCGACTCCTTTAAGATATCAGTGGCTGCGACAGACGAAAATTTTGTTCTGCAGCCCGTAAGCCGTAACACGTTCAAGAAGGTCGATGCAGGTATTTTTTAGACATATAGGGGACATGGTAATATCCACTACTGCCCAAAACAAGGAATATTTTAAATTATTCTTTGACTTACATCATCTTCCAAAGATCGTATAAGAAGGGACTCATAAAACAATCACCGAAGATGGAATCGCACACGCAACATTCGCACTACTGGCCCATCATGTCAATCAAATAACCTTTTAGAAGAATACCAGTCGGGTATCAGGCAAAATCGCAGCACGACGACGGCTCTTGTAAAAGTGACTGACAGATTGAGACAATTACGAATAAACTACAGGTGCCCTTGCTAAACTCCCGTCCATATTTTTCTTGAAATGCTGAACAACCGCTACACTCTTACCTCGCGTTCCGTCAGCTGTGTAATTATTGGCACAAAGAGGTAACATCGGAGGGATGTAGTATCATTGGTCACATAAGGATGAGTATTCTTCTCATCATGTGTTAATTATGTATCAACTACTCTCCTCCATTGCAAATATCACCTTCACGTTGCCGACGTTAACTTATAACTACGTGCAAGTCCAACAAACTCGTGCACAGCCATCCAGCATCTAAATGCTAATTTAGCTGTCTTATCTGAGTGGGCGCAAACACAAGTTTGAAACTTAACCTATTCAAAATGCAAGCAGCCTTAGCCGCTCAGAAAACACCTATTACCACGCACTGCAGAGAATTTCTTCCACCCTTAATGCTAAAATCCACAAAAATAATCTTCTCCTCATATGCAAGATACTTGGATTCTGGTCCATCACTGGGACTGGACTGATCACACAACTGCAGTATTCGTCACTACAGAAATATAAAAAAAAATTCTTTTGCAGCTTAAAAACAAGATCTTAGAGTCGCTAATATTCCCCATACTTGGTTATGGTAATGCTATGGTCCAAAGACTTTCGTAAGAAAGCTCACACACGGTAGAAATGGTGATGAATGCTTGTGTGCGACACATTTGTGACGTACCGTTTCGCTGTTTAGCATACGCCACTCCCACCCACGAGCTGTTGTCATAGCTGCGTGATGATAAGCTTAGAGACTGTTGTACTCTACATCTGATCTGTCGTCTTCTCTGTCATAGCACTCCTTCTTATTTATCTTCAGTTCTTACACTACTTTCTGAACAGCACAGCAGAAATACTCGTGCTTAACAAAGTAGCATTTTCCCTGTACCATCACATACCAGTGTCATGTTCCCCAAATCATTTGATGTATCAGGGACCCAAAATTGTAACAATAATCCTAAAAAACCAGAGAAATTGAGTTCCTTCCTAGCTTGAAAAGACAATTAATGGCCCACCTTCAGTTACAACAGCGATCGCTCCCATATACTAGTCTGTAACTCACTCTTTTCGTTTCCCCCTCCCTCACCACTTTCCACTTTCCCATCTTGGGACTGTTCTATGTTTAAATTTTGTTGTTTCCTAGCAGCCATTGCCACTGTCATTTCAAATTTCACCTCTTTCTTTATCCCTTCCTCTTCTATTACACTAAATATGTATTCTAATTTGCTATCTAATTTATATCACTCTTAATGCCCTTTACTATAATCATTATTATTAATTTTACCGTCAATTTGTTGCCACTGCTATTACTACTATTATTGCTAATATTATTATTTTTGTTGTTATTATTCCTATGAATCTTTTTGTTATATCTTTGGTATCTGTCTTTCCTGGTCGATGTAGTAGGGGCCTTAAGGCCCTAATCTAGTCACACCAAATAAGCAGTAAGCAAATAAGTAAATAAATTTGCATGAATCACATACTGAAGAACTTCAGTTTATTTTAAACTTAGCTATGTATTTGTTTACATGACTGTTTTTCTTCAGATCTTATTAATCTAGTGTGGAATTAATTTCTTCATTCTAACTTCGTTGGGTACTGGTAGTATAAAATTTTTGGGACAGAGGAAACAGACAATGGTAATCAAACTGTTTCACCCTTTGAAATGAATAAGGCTGAGGGAGTCATCTTCAATGTGCAGGATCCTTGAGTATCATTCCTCATCCATGGCACACACATATCAGCTTGTATATGCTGATGAGCCATGGTGATCTCTCGAGGAACTGGGCTAACGTTTTTTAATTTATTCTACATAAGAATTGAGTGAAGATTCTACAATAATATTTTTACTGTTAATTAATAATGTGAGAACTTTTCCACTCACTGGACTGTCTTTTTAAGTTCAGATCAAATTCTCTAGTTCAGGTTCCTTCAGTAGGTGTGATATGTTACAATCTCGCTTCAGCTCCAACATTTAGTTTTGATTCATTAAGGTATCAATGAAGTTTAGATTGGTAGATCATGTGGCTAATGAGGAGGTAGTGAATAGAATTGGGGAGAAGAGGAACTTACTGCAAAACTTGACTAGAAAATGGCATCGTTTGGTAGGAAATGTTCTGAGGCATCAAGCGATCACCAATTTAGTATTGGAGGGAAGGGTGGAGGGTAGGAATCGTAGAGGGAAACAAACAGATGGAAACGCTGAGCAGATTCAGAAGCATGTAGATTGCAGTAGTTACTTGGAGATTAAAAGGCTTGCCCAAGATAGAGTGGAATGGAGAGTTTCATCAACCAACTCTCTGGACTGAAGTACACAACAAGAGAAGTGTAGCAATATCTCCAACTTGTTTTGAGTTGTCAAGTACTGAGCAATCGATCGAGTAGGAATGTTTTCTCCCACAGAATTGATTTATTTTAAATTGGGGAAGCGACATAAACGGGATCCCTCTGATCTCAGCTATGTCCTTAGATGCTGCATGGTGATGTTTGTAAAGAGCTTGTGTCAAACGTTCCACGCAATGCTCACTGGTAAACATTTTTGTGTTTGTGAATGTTGATCTTTGGTTATGTCCATACAACGTCCAAGGAAGCAATGAGCCCAGCGTGAAATTTTTATTGTATTCTCTCTTAAGTCACCACCAAATTAACTTTAAAGTCATGGATATCATATTGTACAGCTTTGATTTTCGACGCTCAGAGAGTAGGTTAATCATGGAGGCTCCATATCACAACCACTTCAAGTACAAAAGGTGTTTCATCGAGGAAGAAAGAATTGAATTAAAATACATTCCCTCTTCTCATTCAAATTTTTAATTGACACATGTGAAATATTCACAGTCATTTCATCATGCAGTCCACGGTTGTACTGATTTGAAATGGTCTCATGTACTGCTTGTACAAAGATTAAGACTATTGTAAATAGCAAAAAGAAGAAAAGAAAAATAATTTCAAACTATGAGAATATTCTCTTGTATGTATGGTGTTCGGTAACTTACAAAAATCGAAAATATTCCTTATGTTGCGTATATCGAGTTAACTGTAACTCTGATAATGTGAATTCGCTATGATTTGTATAAAAAATATTTATTGAAATGTCTCGGACACAACTGGACAGGGAAAAACTAGGAAACGTGTCAAATAATAATTGTCTGGAACTGGAAAGGAGACGCATCAGGTTCAAATGGCTCAAATGGCTCTGAGCATTGTGGCCATCAGTCCCCTAGAACTTAAAACTACTTTAACATAACTAACCTAAGGACATCACACACATCAATGCCCGAGGCAGGATTCGAACCTGTGACCGTAGCGGTCACACGGTTCCAGACTGAAGTGCCTAGAACCAAACGGCCACACTGGCTGGCGCTTAAGGTTCAAGCACTGACATTTTCTCTGTTAATTGAGATACCGCCCTGGAAATAGTACAACTAAATTCTGCCGATGCCAGCTAGTTGGGCTGAATTAAATGAAACAATGCTTATTAAACTGTAAGCGGAATTACAGAAAATGAGACATTGTACAGTCATAAAAGTGCCTCTGTCTGATAAACCTTTCACTAAGGAAAGTCAAATATGCATGACTATTTGCTGATAAAATGCAACTTTAATTCCATAACTCAGCAGCAATAAGAATATGCAACAGAGAATAGATGAGTCACGCGAAAAACCATCTAGTCTTAGAATTACAATAAAACCAACCATAACAAAACATACCTCATACACCTGGCCAATAGTATACAGATTGATTTTAGACAAATAATATGTTGATTGACAAGTGAAGTATAGAATATGAAGGAGTTAAAAGGTAACTATTACGAGAAACCGTTCATCAAAAGTAAATTTTAAAGTAATAGTGAATGTTTCTATGTTATTTGTGATATCAAACATGTTCATTAAAAAGTTACGGTTATTCTACTTGCTACCTGTGGATGATACATTAGCTTATTTGTTTCAGTTGTATATATTTGTCATGTATTATTGTTTCTCTGACATGTTCTAGATACTGGAGGAGTTCCTCACTAAGGATCAATTGGAATGAAAGTAAATCTAATGTAATCTAATCTGTGTCATTATCCTTTCGAACGTCTAGACTCGCTATGCAGAATCTCATCTGATATAGCTGCATATATGTTATATGGTTTGCTTTTCAGTCTGAGGAAGGAAAGTATGGCAGGGTGAAATGGACAGGCGAGAAGAAACAAAAACTTGTTGAATGAAAAACTAGGTTACAAGTCCACATATTTTATTGACGTTATAAAATTCTACATCAGTAGTCAACAAGAAACTAAACTTACACACAAACATAGTACAAGATAATACTGTACATAATACTCTAGCACACTGACGACTGGCAACATACAATAGTAACTGAACAGCAGAAGGTTCAGAGGCCTGATGCCTCATTTCAACTTGAGGTACAGTACCTTTGAAATTATCAGTGACTCTGCTCCCTTCCAAAGTTTGCTGGAAAAGTAGACTCGAATTGTAAATGAAATCATGGAAAAGCAGTAGTATAATTTGGAAGAACGAAATTACAGCAGACTGCAGTTAAATTATTACCAGTTCCTTTTATTGTAACATGGTTTATTTCGTTTATTAGCTTCGAAATAAATCGAGTTACAATAAAAAACTGAAGATAATTTAATTGCAGCATAAAACTAGAAAATACATCTTTATGTTGTAAAACGCTTTGTGTCTACTGGGATCAGATACAAAGCAAATACTATGGCATATGTTCCATGAGAGTTCAGTTTTTCTCAAACGCCTCATTAATCTGCGTACTTTCATTTGTTGAGCGTGCAAAATTCACATCATAGTTGAGAGATAATTGAGCGACAATTAGGTTCAATGAAATTCACATATGGCAGTAAGTGTAATTACGACCGACTACGCTGGCGAAACATCTGTTTCTGTACTGTAATTTATCATAGACAGTCACTAAGAAGAATTTTAACTAATGAGACATTATTCATTTACCAAAAGAGGCGTTAATTCAGAAATGGAGGGACCAGGTTCGTAGCCTAGTTGTTGCGCACGAGCTCAGGTTGCTTGTAAGAGTAGATCGGAGCGCCGGCAGGATGCAGGTCCTGGTACTGGAAGCGCGCCAGGTAGCCGGGGGTGAGCGCTGGCTGCTGCAGGGCAGACAGCTCACTGGAGGCGGCGCGCTGCTGCTGCTTGGGGGCGGCGGAGACGGGGGCGGGACCGTGGGCGTAGGCGATGCGCTGCAGGCGGCCGTCTGGCTGCAGCACGTAGTACACGCCGCTCTCCTCCGCCTCACGCAGCTCCGCCCTGCCGTACTGTGGGCGGATGATGCAATGTAAAGTACTTGAAGGATGTTGCAATGAATTCGGTATGCCGTTTCTTCCAACAGTAAGTCGTTTATGGACCAAATTTTGTACGTTGTTTTCGAGATGGTTGAGTTTGTGCAAAGGAGAGGGGCGATTAAGAACAACATGAAGTATTTACGGGCAATACTAAGACGTGTCAAGTATACACTGTGAGACAGCTTGTGGAATCGAGTAGGCAGTATAAATGGTTCAAATGGCTCTGAGCACTATTGGACTTAAAAGTCATCAGTCCCCTAGAACTTAGAACTACTTAAACCTAACTAACCTAAGGACATCACACACGTCCATGCCCGAGGCAGGATTCGAACCTGCGACCGTAGCGGTCGCGCGGTTCCAGACTGTAGCGCCTAGAACCGCTCGGCCACCCCGGCCGGCCAGAGTAAGCAGTAAGGAAATTATTCCAGGCTCGAAGTTTATTCTCTCATTTTTCTTTATTTTTATTTTTAGTTTGTTATTTCTGCAGATATTGTCTGCTTATAGTATTACCAACAGGTTATCAAAAGGATTTTGTACTGAAACTATTCTGCATACCTAAACCCACGTTTTGACAGGGGCTCATATGCTCAGGCAGCCGTCGTCAGTGTTTGGGCCGTTTGTGGTTGCAGTCGTTACCTCTTTTTCAGTACAGTTATCATAACCTTCTACGTTGAAGAAAATATCGGTATAGGTGTTGTATTTGCCCACCGGATATCTCAAATAAATGCTACTGACAAAAGTGGGATGAGAAAAAAACCGATTGTTGCTACACTTTATCATAGGTCAGTAAATAATAATCTGCAGCACGATTACAGTTCTGATAGTTAATGGGAATGGAAGCAAGTTGACAGGAACGATATACTGGATACTTTTGATCAATATCCATTTCTTACGTTTACAAACATATAACTCACGACAGTTTGATGGTGAGATGCCGTGGAGTTTATACGCAGAACAACCATGATGCCTGCGTTCATTTATCTTGGTTTATGACCAAAACACGTGTTTTCGAATGTAAAAGATGTCCACTTGATAACATTTGGGAGTCGATAATTTTTAATGACGCATTTACGGGTGTCCAGCACACCATGAAAGTCATCTAAATCGTTATTGGCACCACTTCTAGCTCATTCGCGACGGAAATGAACGAGAAACGGCTGAAGCGTTCGGAGCAGCGCTCGTTCTAGACCAGCGTCGAGGCGAGAACAGTGGATATAGGGACTCGCGCTAGAGAAAATTAGATCTTCGACGAAGAGAAGGATTCAATGATGGCTCAGGGCCAGTAGTTTAATTGTAATTTCAAAATTTATAATGTTATACACAAAGAAATAGAACTCTAAACCTTAATGTGCATTTCCGGAGACCATTTTCTAGATTGGTTCGCATGAGTAAAGAAAAAGTGGTACACCGTAAAACTGATTGCCGCTTTGGATTGAATGAAACAGATACTTTTAATTTTTGCGTGAACCTCAACAACATTACATTTTTCATTATGTTTGTTATTTATTTACATTCAGAAGCGAACACATAAGTCAATTTAATACCTACGCGGTCAAGCGGCCACCATTTTCAATTGCACTTCAGGATATTTTATTTTCAAGTTCACGCCATACAGACTTTAATTCTGATAGTGTAATGTGTAATTTTGATTGCAGAGCTATACTTCATCTTCATTCGTGCGAACCGTTTAGCTACGCAGTCCGCGTTGAGATATCTTGAGCGCCATTTTGTACTGCACAGGCTCATCAGTGTACTGGCCAAACATTATTTACGTAGTATTCAAGATATGTGGCTCTACTTGTTAATAAGGATTTGTATGAGAATGTAACTTACTACAGTACAAGCGTTGAAGATTATAATGATACAAGACTCCGAGACCAGGAAACACCCTTAATAAATAATCCTGTTAATGAGCAACTTAATAAGAAAAATTACGTGATTCAGGCGAGGGCTGCTTACATCAAATAAAACTAGATTACCTCCGACAAGCCAACTGGAAGCAAGAGTTTCACTTACGTTGTATGGGGCAGCCACAGTCGTGGTAGGGGCCTCAGTAGTGGTGGTGGCAGCTTCTGTGGTGGTGGGGGCAGACGTTGTGAACGTGGGAAGGCGGTAGATGTCTGTCAGGCGAGAGGAGTCCTGTGCGGGAATGAAGAACTGTGGACGGAAGAGGGCCGCAGAGAATCCGGAGAATGACTGCGGAGCCGCGAATGACGGCTGCGCCTGTAATTGGGCGAATGCCTGTGGTTGTTGCTGCTGCTGAGGCTGGCGGAAGGGCGCTCCGTAGTTGGTGGAGGGTGCTTCACTCGCTGCCATCGCCGCTAGTGACGCCACAGTGAAGAGCAGTAGGGCCTGAATCAGACAGTATGAGAAAACAGTTAGCAAAATGGTCGCGTTATTCATCACTTCAACCCGGGCAGGCTAACCACAGGCTATGTCACAGATCGTTTTTTCCTACAAAACGCCGTAATGTTTTAGGTTGCAGGTGCACCACTTTGTTCTTGATTTCTATAACATGAGAATCTTCCTCAAGTAATATTTTACTTACGTTGGAACTCATGTTCACAATCCTTTTACGCAACTGCTGCGCAATATTAACATACAATTCATTTGTTATTTGATAGGACGAAGTCACACGTCTTTGAAATTCTACATGTATTTTTTATTTATTATCAGGTTATCATTGGGCATATTAAATCTTCACGTTAAAATGTAATTTTATCTGTGGGCCCAACAATCAGCTAATGATGCCACAGGAAGTCAAAATATCAAAGAAGTATTACTCATCAAAAATACAATCTATGGACAAAAAATGAAATACGTGGCTTTCGTGAAGTACGAAATACCAGTTACGAAAATTAATCTACAACTACAGTTCATGCAATACTGAATTCCCAGGTGAAAGTGCTGATTTCTTTAATGGTTGCTCAAATTTATTGTGAACTGTAGTTCGCCTTCTATTAATATTGTCGCGTTACTGAAAGTGCACTGCTAGATCACATAGAGGTCACTTGAGTCTCACTACTGATTGTTTGTATGCTTTGGATGCTCTGTGTCACTGCATTATACGAGTATCTATAGGTAAGTCTCGTTGAAATATGTACTTGTGCGAAATTCTTCATTTTATCCAGCGGATATGTACATCTGGGATGTATTAAAGTTTGTTTGTGGCACAGTATTTGCCGTAACGAAATGTTAAAAACAAATTGCGAAAATACACATTTCGAGCAAGAGATTACGGATCAGGTTTTCAGTTGAAGCAGAAGTGTGGTTGATTGATTAAGGGAAGAATATTTTGCCGCCTTAGTTTCCTACAGTATCTTGTAATTGCTTTCGTGAAACAGACGAGGTAAATATACAGCTATAAACAGCAGGACTGCTCATTCTGGAACAGAATCGAGGAAAATAAATGTTGTGGTTTTACACAGCAAGATATGTGGAAAGCTAGAAAGAAAGGGGAAAAAATGCAAAATATAAATAATTACCAGAGTAGACTCTCATATTTGATTTTCATTTAGTGTGGATTTTTAATGAGGACGTAGACAGGTACTTACTTAAGCGTGCCAGTGTCAAAGTTTTTCTGGAACATAATTGAAAATCCACGTGTAAGCGAGTCTAAATGTAGTTTGCCTTTAGTTTTATTTGGCGTAGTGGCCCGATAACTGGTTTGAGCTACCTAATTAGGAACGAATTTATCTCCACACACATGTATATATAAAGGCAATAATTAAGTAATTACTTGCAAACATTTCACCTTCGGCTCTTGTAGTATAAATTAGAATTACAGTCTATTACATGAGGGTATTCCTCGATTTTGTATCCGCTTCCTGCTAAAACTCAAATTAATTGAAAGTTCTCTACAGTCAGAGGCGACTGCCACGAATCTTCAGCTCTATCCTATTTCAGTATTTATCCCGACCCGCATAGGTCATTCAAGTTATCGTCCAGCATCTCTAACTTCTCCCAGCCGACGTAAAATATATCCTGTGTCTCTGATCAACGACTATTTGCTGTTATACAGCTATGTGTGTAACAGGAAATGATCAAAAATTGCTGCTTTAGCACTTTGTCATTCAAATGGCTGATTTTCAGCGTATTATGGTATACTGTCGTAACATGAGCTGTGCTGAAACCCCTAAGAGGTTTTAGAAAACGCTCAAAACTTTATTGTAGAGTGGATGTTTGTTCAGTAATTTCCAAATTCTTGTGAATTAATCCCACAGCAGTACAGCCATCTAGCGTAATCTGCCCAGTTAAAAACATGAAAAATATTCTTTACTTTTCAGCATCGTATTCATTGTTGTTCAATCGACTGGCCACTGAAACTGACCTACACGCCTGAATGTAAGTTGTTAACCCGACGACAGACGTTATCATTTTGAACCAATATGTTATTGTAGAGATGAGGGGATATCTACATATAATCCAATATTTCACTATACATTTATTGAATTTTACTTATGTTTCCAGTTCTTGTCTAATATATCCGAAGTGATTGCAAGAAAATGACCTCAGCTCCTTTCTTCTGCGAAATGTGTTTACAGCAATGTAACATGTACAAATACAGGCGAGATGTTAAAAGCTGTAGCTTGATATTGTAATTCCTCCGGGTCGGACATGCTAGTGATTCAGTGTGTAATGTGCTTCATCTGCGTTGTGTATAAATATAGCCGCAGCGCATCCATAAAATGACTCACCCGCATGGTCGATGGGTGTGTGAGCTTGGGAGACCGGGTGGATGTGGTGCCGGACAGCTGTATCGGTTGCCTTTTATATCTGAGGGATCTCCGTGACGGCGATGCCACAACCGCGTCACGGGCGAGCAGCCCCATTCGCGTAAGGAGCCCTGAAGCGCGTATTGCGCGCCTGCGTGTCAAGGCCGCGGCGCGATGCGTGTGCGTTACACGACGCAGCGGCCACGCGCTCTGGGACAGCTCCAGCACTGGCGGACGTGTCTGAGGACAGCCAGCCTACGCCTCGTCACGTTGGTAGGTATCGAGAAAGTCCTCCTACCTTATGTTATTAGTATTGTGATCTTGTATTGTATTGGAGCTGAATAGAAAGCCATACAGCCGGTGGTTTACACAGACCACCTGTAAAACTGTGATGATGTCTCTCCAACCATCAACTGCCAGTTGTTTATGTTGCCCACTGACACATCGTGTATACGGATGGTTTCAACCCTTCACCATTAGCTAAGGCCTGAAAATGGTGCACTGAAGCACAGAAACAGGTAGCCAGACAATAAATGATATTATAAGGAAGGCTGTAGGTGTTCCACTTCCTTATGCAAGTGAACGGCTGGCCGAGTGGTTCTAGGTGCTTCAGCCTGGAACAGCGCGACTGCTACGGTCGCAGGTTCGAATCCTGCCTCGGCCATGGATTTGTGTGACGTCCTTAGGTTGGTTAGGTTTAAGTGGTTCTAAGTTCTAGGGGACTGATGACCTCAGATGTTGAGTCCCATAGTGCTCAGAGCCATTTGAACCATTTTTAAGTGAACGGCCCCCAGAACTCCGATCACAAGGATGGACATACATACTTGAAGTACACAGAGGGCACATGATACGAGCTTTACTAGATGTATATGTAACATTAGCTGACATATACATACCTAGTAGAGCTCGTATCATGCGATTCCGCTTGCACTTGCTTAAGGGTACACCTGGTGACGGAAATAAATCCGAAACACGTTGAGTGAGCAATCTCAGCAATAAAGTCATTTTTCACCGGCCCTATGAAATTTTTGAAGCAAGCTGTTCAGCTGCAGTGCAGTACTGCATTATAATATAATCGTGGTCTCCTCTCTCCTATGTGATTTGATGCCCCAACTATGTGTATGTCATTAACATTTTTACACAATGAGATTTTCACTCTGTAGCGGAGTGTGCGCTGATATGAAACTTCCTGACAGATTAAAACTGTGTACCGGCCAAAATCTCGAACTCCGGATCTTTGCCTTTCGCGTGAAAGTGCTCTACCAACTGAGTTACCCAAGTACGACTCACGCCCCCTCCTCACAGCCGTACTTCTGCCAGTACCTCGTCTCCTACCTTCCAAACTTTACAGAAGGTTCGCAGGAGAGCTTCTGTAAAGTTTGGAAGGTAGGAGGCGAGGTACCGGCAGAAGTAAGGCTGTGAGGAGGGGGCGGGGGTCGTGCTTGGGTAGCTACGTTGGCAGAGCACTTGCCCGCTAAAGGCGGGTTAAGGATTACACTTGTTAAGGATTACATGGCGTTTTACCGTGGCTTTGTTTGTGTGCTAGTTGTAGTTTGAAAAGATCGTGTTTCTCAGTATTTACTGACAGTCAATTTTGAACGCAGCATCATTAGCAGACAGTGATATTTACTATCTTCTTCTGTCTCACTGAAACTTCTTTATAGGAATGCCTTGGGGCAGATTCGTGTCGATACTGTTAAAATATTGTTCCTTTAAAAACCAATTTTGGGTTTGTGTCAGCTATCTGGTCTATTATATGTGCTAAGAGCTTGTTATACGCATATTGTATAGTGCTATTCGTAATGTGGGAATTTATGTGTGGGTGTAAAGACGGGGGTTTTTAATTGGTGCAGTAATGAGGCCCGAAAAAATTTTGCGATGCGCCTTGTTGGTTATTGCATCTTGCATTATTCTGTGTAAAAGAAGTTCTTAAGCGTGTTAGTATCTAGTGACTATTAAGTTAGGGATTTTGTGTCAGCTTGTTACATTACCCATTCATCGCTGGTATCTTGTATGAAAAGCCAGAATTTAAGCAAATTTGTAAGATACGTTGAAGGTTAGTTCCACTACTGGTGCAATATTGATGATGCTACTGTCTTCCCTGACATTTTTGGTGTTAATGCTTTGGTTACTATTAATGTACACGAACCAATATTTTCCCCTTATAATAATTGACTCTCTCGGTAAGCGATTAATATTTCAGTGGTTGTATTTGTTAACAGTGTCTCTAATACGCAGTACCATTGCCATATTACAATGATGCATTCACAACTTCGAGCCACTTCTAGACCACAGCTTCTGCAGCTACTAAATTCCACCGATCCAAATGTTTTATTGCAAATGTTATGCTATAGAGCCCCTTATTAACGCTATGTTCATGGTGCAAAGAGGATAAACATTGACTTTGTAAATGTAGAGTACTCCTCACCTCGTTTGTGAAACGGAACAGCTGGCGCTAAAGTGGTTCATACATTAATACTATAACACAATACCTCTTACGGAATAAAATGTGAATACCGTAAATATATCAAAATGTAATATATAATATAAAATATAATATATGGCCATTCAATTTGCTACACCAAGAAGAAATGCAGAGGATGAACGGGTATTCATTGGACAAATATATTATACTAGAACTGACATGTGATAACATTTTCGCGCAATTTGGGTTCAAAGATCCTGAGAAATCAATACCCAGAACAACCACCTCTGGCCGTAATAACGCCCTTGATACATCTGGGCATTGAGTCAAACAGAGCTTGGATGGCGTGTACAGGTACAGCTGCCCATGCAGCTTCAACACGATACCACTGTTCATCAAGATTAGTGACTGCCACATTGTGACGAGACAGTTCCTAGGCCACCATTGACCAGACGTTTTCAATTGGTGAGAGATCTGGAGAATGTGCTAGCCAGGGCAGCAGTAGAACATTTTCTGTATCCAGAAAGGCCCGTACAGGACCTGAAACATGCGATCGTGCATTATCCTGCTGAAATGTAGGGTTTCGCAGGGATTGAATGAAGGGTAGAGCCACGGGTCGTAACACACCTGAATGTAATGTCAACTCTTCAAAGGGCCGTCAATGCGAACAAGAGGTGACCGAGACGTGTAACCAATGGCTCCCATACCATCACACTGGGTGATACTCCAGTATGGTGATTACGAATACACAATTCCAATGTGCGTTCACCGCGATGTCGCCAAATACGGACACGACCATCATGATGCTGTAAACAGAACCTTGATTCATCCGAAAAAATGACGTTTTGCCATTCGTGCACCCAGGTTCGTACTTGAGTACACCATCGCAGACGCTCCTGTCTGAGATGCAGTGTCAAGGTTAACCGCAGCCATAGTCTCCGAGCTGACAGTCCATGCTGCTGCAAACGTCGTTGAACTGTTCGTGCAGATGGTTGTGGTCTTGCAAACATCCCCGTCTGTTGACTCAGGGATCGAGACGTGGCTGCACGATCCGTTACAGTCATGCGGATAAGATGCCTGTCATCTCGACTGCTAGTGATACGAGGCCGTTGGGATCCAGCACGGCGTCCCTCCTGAACCCACCGATTCCATATTCTGCTAACAGTCATTGGATCTCGACCAACGCGAGCAGCAATGTCGCGATATGATATACCGCAATCGCGATAGGCTACAATCCGACCTTTATCAAAGTTGGAAACGTGAAGGTACGCATGAGGCATCACAACAACGTTTCACCAGGCAACGCCGGACAACTGCTGTTTGTGTATGAGAAATCGGTTGGAATCTTTCCTCATGTCAGCACGTTGCAGGTGTCGCCACTGGCGCCAACCTTGTTTGAATGCTCTGAAAAGCTAGTCATTTGCATATCACAGCATTTTCTTCCCTTTCGGTTAAATTTCGCGTCTCATCTACGTGGTGTAGCATTTTTAATGGCCAATAGTGCGGTAGTTCATACCAAAATGATGTACAGTTTATAGTTATGAGAAAACTATTATCGTAAACTATACTGCAGGACTCGAGTGAGGAATGTCTATAATACACAGTGTACTTCCTCCAAGTTTAACACTGTGCGTGATTTTGAAACTACAACAGTAACTATCGAAGATCAGTTTTCTGAGTTGAAGTCACTCCACCAAACATTATTGCTGGCAGACACATAAAGTTCTCACTCAGCATTTGGGACATGTAGTGCTACTCATAGAAACCGTTTACAAAATAAATTGTAAAGTGCTGCAAGAATTTTTAGTATTTTTCACTACATGGAGTTCTGATGTTTATTATAACAGTAATGAAATTTGCATTATACTATTTTTATACATTAAATAAAGAATGATGGACTTCAAGCTAATGTTCCATTAGAGAATTTTTCCATACGTGGTATCACTTTTAACTTAGGTGAAAAAAATTTATGAAATATTTGTGTTGATGAGTCAGGAAGGTATCTAGCCGAATTACGCGCGATTTGGAAGTTGTGAGATAAGGTTGAACTTCTTCTCCTTTCCGTAGCGTTCGAAAGAATATGTAGTTTGTCATGCGCTTTGTCACAATTAACTGGAAAGTTATAACTGTATTCAATGAGCGGTTTTGTTTATTTTAAATACAAACGCTGCATTAAAAGTGAAGTGCTTGCTTGCAGATTTCTGTAGAGTGTGTGTAATGACATGAACTATTAAATATTCGAATTCAAGATACATTAAATGCTCCAAGATACCAAAACTAAGTCTTATTATGAAGAAAGTAGTGTAAATATTTGTACTAAATTGTACTGTCATTATGAAATTTTACATCAGTAACCAGCAAGAATGAAACAATCCTAAAAAGACAATTGTAACAAGAGATTTGTCTCCACATGCAGACCACTGTAAATGGTCATAAAGTAATTGAATCAAGTGATAAGTGTAAGTAAGCTATATTTCTCAGAAGTTTTCAAGCCCGCTACCGAATTCTGTATCAAAATACAGCCGTTTTTTTAAAATGTTCATTTCATATAAACCAAATAGATCATTTTACAAAATGGAAATCAAGGACTGTATACGGTTTCGTAATGATAACTGTGGTAGTCTAATGCATAATGTTATTTTTTCTTTTTATTTAAATGTTAATTCGGCATTATACTGGACCAAATCTGACGTACGTAGGCTACAACAGTCTGTTCCAAATATTTTTCCGAATGTTCCTGTGTTGTTACTTTGGCAATATTTCAGTACACCATTCGGTAGAGTCGTGAGGATTGTTGCTGACGCTGCCTGAACCATTTATCGGACCGATAAATACAGCATCTAACAGAGGTTTATTTTAATATGGGAACGCATCATTCCTTGGGATAGCTAGTTGTGGAACACGAAAGTCTGAGGAAGATAGCTCAGAAATGATTCAAAAGCCTAGATCTCTTAAATACCGTATACTGGACAACCGGTTTCAACACACTAAAGGTGCAATCATCGGATCTGAATGTAGCTTAACATTAATAAATCATTAATCTACATTCAGATCCGATGATGGCAACTTTAGTGCGTTGAAACCGGTTATCCTCTAAACCGTATTTAAGCGATCTTGGCTCTTGAATTACACCTACAACAGAGTGATCGCCCACTACGCACTATGTGTTCACTGCAAAGAAGATAGCTTAGTTGACGCCCACAAGCTCAGGCTGCTTGTAAGAACAGACTGGCGCACCGACAGGATGCAGGTCCTGCTACTGGAAGCGCGCCAGAAAGCTGGGTGTGATCGCTGGCTGCTGCAGGGCAAACAGTTCACTGGAGGATGGATCCATACGCAGTCGAGCAGCTGACCGGAGTGGACCACTGCTCTCCGCACCTGGCGTAGCTGCCCGCGGATATCTCAACTTCAGTGGTCTCTAATAAGCTGCAACAGGCGTAGCTGCCGGTGACGCTCTTCAGAGCGCCGCGAACCAGCGCAAGCCGCTTAACGCTTCCGAGCGTTAAGCGGCAAGGGCTGCGTCTCAACCCCGCAACCTTGGTAGCAAACCCCCCTAGCTGCACTCTCCCGTTCTTTGGTATTCTCTTTCAGTGTCAGGGTCCCGTTCACGTCAGATAACCCCGCGCACTGTAGGCTGCTCTATTCTCCCGCGCTCTCTTGCGCCGCTCATTGCACTTTACGCAGATAGGTCGTAGGAACTCCCCTCTTCTGTAGGTACACAACATATTGCACTCTCACCGAAAATCTAAGGTTGTCTTATTCGAAAAGAGCAAAATTTTCGTACATCCACCTTTAACCCATCCAAATAAAAACATCACTATGCTGGAAAGATGTCCGATCCTTCCCGCATATCCCTTCGACTAACCCAGAGCAAAGCGGCAGCACCAGAGGCGGAAATGCCAGCTGTTCCCGGCAGTATCTCCATCCCACTCTCCGCGATCCAAGAGGCAGTTGCCTCGAAGGAGCAGCAGATCGAGGAACAGCAACAGCTGATTGTCTGCTGATGGGCGGTGAACGCACACAGAGACCGACACACGCACCACACACGCAAGCGCCTGACGCTAACACATGAGATTTGCCCTCGCTCTCACCTCTGGTAGCTCAGACACCGACAGAACTGGAGCCAGAGCCGATAGAAGACACAAACCACTCCGAAGACAGACCGTGGTAGCAGGTCGGTCCACGACGCTAACCGCTTCAAAACACACCAACAAGTGAGTCCACAAACGCACGAAGCAAGCGCCGAGTGCTGCTGCCAACTCCAACCAAATTTAAAAATAGCCACAACAGCATCACAGGGAACAATACAAACAACCCAGCGACTGCAGCACACACAAACACACAGCAGCTATGGAGAATCCGAACATGTCCTCGGCTGGCTTCGCATAACTACGTAGACATTAGTCACCTAAACAAAGAATTTAATAAGAAACACAACCCCACAATGATTTACTCCCAACTCACCAGGGACCATGCTGCACTGTTCGTGGCGAACAAATTACACTACGCATATCTACAGGACTTCCTAAAAGAAAGAAAGGTAGAACACTTCACATACAGGACAGTTTTGGAAAAGACCCAGCAGTACGTGATCAAGGGGACAGATTTTTGAACCCCGATCGAGACAGTACACGAGGGACTCATCGCCCTTGGATGAGAGTCCATTCATATAAATCGAATGACAGAGTTGAGCACATCGAGATCATCACATAAATACATGGTGGAGATGACCGACACGGCCAAGTCCCGCGACCTGCTTAAGTCAAAATTATTTCTTCACATGGTCGTCAATTTAGAAGTCTACTACACGCCGCGCACCCCGAAACAAAGCCTCAACAGCCAGCGTTTTTCTCCCGCGCGTATCCGATGCAGTCTGGCTCCTCGCTGCCGCAAAAGCGGTGGTGGTCACACGACACAACAGTGTAAACTCCCCAACACAGCACCACGTCTAACGTGCACAGAAACGGACACACAACCAATACATACAACATCCAACCCCACACCCGCACCGGATTCACCACGAAACACAAATAACAACACAATCCTACCCCTGAGATCGCGGACTACAGCCCATCACGAACTACAGAAGACGCACCAACACAAGGACAGCCACAACGCCAGAGAAGGAGAAGGAGAAATAACCGGAACAGAAGAGACACGAGCGCACCAAAGCAAGAACACAGGCAACAGGACAGCAATACGCACGAACACAATTTGGACACCAATACAACGACCCACACAACCCACCCACTCACAACAGACACCGCTGAGGACCCCACAACCGAAACTCAAGCAGCTGACACACAAGCCAGCCCACACCAGACGCCAACACAAGCACCACTGGCTGCCAACACAACCAACAACTCACAGGCCGACACGTTCAACATTATCTCAACATTCTCGAAGAATACTGGAGGCATTATTCTCCAGACTCACGACCACCGAAGTAGTCATGAAGATCATGGGGTGTGACTCACAACTCTTCAATCAGTTCATGTCGGTCTCGCTCAACTGGAATAGCATACAAGCCATCATCATGCCACTATTAACAATAAATGTATAACACGCCACACCAGCCCCGAAACGCTGACGCCAACACAAAGTCACATATCCTGTTTTGGAATGCTACCGGGATCGGAAACCGAAGAGCCGAATTGGTTGCGTTCATGGAGCAAAAGGGTATCTGAATCGAGCTAGTGAACGAAACACTTCTTACGCATCGCAAACAGCTAAACATCCCTGGGTATTGCATTTCTCGTACCGATCGAGTTCATGGAAGGAAATGGTTGGGGGGGGGGGGGGGGGAGGACGCGGCACAGCAATCATCATACACAAAGACGTAGACCACACAAACATCGGGCTCCCTGTGCTTGAGAGACTAGAGGCCACGGCCGTCACGATCAATTTCAACGGAGCCAACACCACACTCGTATCGCTGTACAATCCTCCTACAAACAAAATAACACGCGATATCAGCACAGTTCTCAACAGAGAACCGCGGGTAATCGCCGTTGGAGATATAAACGCAAAACACCCCACCTGGAACCCACGAATACGTACTTCCAATGGAAAGAAACCATACTAACATAAACTAAGTCAAAACTACATTATACTTGGGCCGGCCGTTCCCACGTACGAGCCTACAAAGGCCCGACACAGGCCACACATGTTAGACGTAGCCCTCATCAAGAACATCACATGCACACTCAACCTTATGGTTGAAAACGATCTTGACTCAGACCACATACCTGTAATACTATACACGGAAGAAACACTGCAGAACCACGCAGGATATTGAACTACAAGGGGAGCGAACAGGACCTTGTTCAAGAAAACGCTTCACAGTTGTATTCCGGACACCCACGAAATTCACAACACACAACATATTGATAAGGCGGTGGAAGCGCTTAGTGTTGCCGTCCAAGACGCAGTGACTGACGCCCTGCCACTCCAAAACAACACTCGACAGCCCTGTCACAGGAAATCCTAAGCTTTATCTCAATGAGGAACAGCCTCAGGAGATACTGGCTGCATACCAGGCGCCCGTTCCATTAGCTGGACGTCAACAGACTCCAGGGTATAATACGGGACCAAAAACAAACATTTCGAAACGAACAATGGGGGAGAAACTCATAGGGCTTGATACCACACATCCTGGCGTGTGGAGGCTACCCAGACACTTCACCAGGGAGAAACATTACATTCCCGCTTTTCAAGGACCAGACGGCCCAGCTTACTCCGCGACGGAGAAGGCAGAGCATATGGCCACAACACTTGCAGCGTCTTTCATGCTGACTCTTGCTCCTTCAGATCCAGTATTCACACTTGAAACGGAACACGAGGTTACACGACTTGTAGCCTAGTCCTCGCGCGACGAAATTAACGCACCAGAACAAACGAAATTACATGGGCTATCAGGAACACCAACGCTAGGAAAGCCCCTTGGCTCGATGGCATTCTAAACCGTGTCCTCCAGGAGTTCAAGGATGGAGGCGTAAAATACCTTGCACACATAACGAATGCCATCCTAAAACACCAATACTTCCCCGACTTTGGGAAGAAGGCCAAGGTCCTGATGTTCAGGAAGCCAGGGAAACACCTACCCACAAAATTACCGACCCATCAGTCTGCTGTGCTAGCTCAGCAAGATTGTTGAGAAGGTAATAGTAAAACGCGTCACTAGGCACTGTATCGCCAATGAGACAGTAAGACTGGAGCAATTCGGCTTTTGGAATCACCTTAACGGCACAACAACTCCGGCCCGTAGTCGAACGTATAACACACGGTATCCAAGCTGTAGGACCCCAGGGAAGCATCCTAGGGCCCATCTTGTTCAACTTGTACATTAACGACTTCGTAGGAACACAAAACACGACGATAGTCATTTATGCTGAAGTCACAGCCATCCTTTCGCAATACTGGAAACCGTCGAACATAAATTCACGAATACAGACGGCACTCAGAACTACCGTGCCTTGGCTGGAAAGGTGGCGTATTAAAGTAAACATCGACAAGTGCGAAGCAGTTCCGTTCACACACAGACCGAAACTACTGCTCAAACATCAACATTGTACACAGGTACATACACACCCAATATATGTTTCCGAGAGAAAGTCAGATATCTCGGAGTCTGGCTGGACCGGGAACTCTCACATTAGGGGGGGGGGGGGGGGGCACATCGAATGCGTTACCAACAGAGCGACGACAGGCTCAAACAACTCCACCCAATGCTCAGCAGGGAAAGTACACTGAATAGGAGGGTGTCGAGGTCGAAGAATACATGACACTGACTGACGACATACGCAGCTCCCGTCTGGGGATACCCAGTTCCTACACATGCGTCACTGCAGAGCATACAGAACAAAGTGCTACGCATCATTAGCAACCCTCCACGCTACACACGTGGCCCTTCGCAATGAGTACCGCCTTGAAACCGTCAAGGGAGTATTCGAAGAACACAGCACACGACTGTACAGGAACTCGAGACACTCGAACAATCCTTTCATGCTTACTCTGGGAAACTATGATCACTACCATAGGTGGAAGTATAAGCGGCCAAAGACAGTACTAGCTAGGGCATAACCACCTATGGCAAGCTAACATACACCAACAAGCGGCAAACGTCGGCAAGCCCCTTCATATGAGCAACGTTGACTGGACGTTCAGGCTGCAATTAAAGCCGACCAGGGAAACCGACGAGTTCGCACACTGACGCACAAACAAATCGCCAACATCACCCTACACTGTGCATCTAATATATGACCTATCGGACACAAAACGATGACGAACATGTTTCAGGTACGCTTACGCTGACCGAGAGATCAATACCGGCACCCAGTGGCCACCGCCGAGAAACAGCACCGCACAAAGTCAAAGGTATCGATATGCATGATACCCACTATGAAACACGTATGTAACATTGCAGCGATGGTGAGGCACGTTAAAATCTTTGACCAGAGAGCCTATAATCGTAGTTAGTCTGCGCTTGACCGCGCGAGTGTTGCGAGCAGTACTCTGTCAGTAGTCGTTGAGAGCAGTTCAGTAGTGGTCTGGTCCTGTCACGGTCGCGAGCGGGACGCAGTTGGGGAGCGTCGACATGGCATTCTGGTCAAGAGGCTAAATGAAATATATTGTTAATTAAGGTAATCATCAGATAATGTAAAGTTCATTTATTGTAATTAATTTCCAACAAGTGCCCCAATAATAATTTTTGGTTTCAAAAGCAATTTTACAAAAAAAATTATTTAATTGAATTAACGATTTCATTCCACTTCCCTTAAAGACAAATTTCAGTTAAATTACAAAAAAAAAGGAAGATTATTATTTGCAATGCAGTTCCTCCAAGCTTGAGAGCAGTTCAGTAGTGGTCTGGTCCTGTCACGGTCGCGAGCGGGACGCAGTTGGGGAGCGTCGACATGGCATTCTGGTCAAGAGGCTAAATGAAATATATTGTTAATTAAGGTAATCATCAGATAATGTAAAGTTCATTTATTGTAATTAATTTCCAACAAGTGCCCCAATAATCATTTTTGGTTTCAAAAGCAATTTTACAAAAAAAGATTATTTAATTGAATTAACGATTTCATTCCACTTCCCTTAAAGACAAATTTCAGTTAAATTACAAAAAAAAGGAAGATTATTATTTGCAATGCAGTTCCTCCAAGCTGTGCGCAACAATAAGAGCAGAAATTTGACTAGCAGTTACAATGAGGTAAGAATTTAATTGTGATTTTTGCACAGGGCCAAAGACCGATATTTCGGTTTAATTGAATTATCATTATCACTGAGATTTCATTAACACTGAATTGTTTTTCATTGTGTTCTATCAATATTGCCATAAACTGCTCCAAGGTGACATTACCTACTCTATTCTCAGTACTGTTTGATGGTGTATCTGGAATTGTTTCACTTTCTGTAACCATTTGGTCATTTTGAGAATTACAAAAAGGTTTGTCAGTCGAATGTACACTGTCGGTCATTATTTCTGAATTAAATGGACCCGTCGTACTTTCACTACACTGACCATTTTCATTAGACAAATTTGTCTGTACGTTACTTGAATTTTCCAAATCGGGTGTGTTAAGCTGGTCAGCGCTCATTACAATAGGGCGCTCCGCATCATCGATTGTCGTCAAATTAACAGACGAGACAATTGAGTTCGTTTGTTCATTATCATGGTAAAAGTCATCACTAGTGGTTGGAAAGCACTGATTATTAGTGAACGCAGGATTGTCATCATTACACAGCGTGTCACAATTACTATCGGTCACGTTGTTTAAGTCGGTAATTTCATTCAAAATACCTCGCGATACACTATTCACAGTCTTTCGCGGCATTTTTACAATAGTCAAAATTATTCACAAAACAAATAAGCACAAATGCAAAAACAACACACAAATACAACAGAGCAACGAATTGCCGTTGACCTGTAGAAAGAAAGTCACAAGTTAATAAAAGCGTAGCGCCAAATCCTAATTATATCTAAGCAAATAAGAGCAGATTTCTGACTGTTGTTCAAAAGATTCTCAACGAAAAACGATCCTGGACTGCGTGTCGCCAAGTGTAACCTCCCCACAAAATTTTACAAAGAAATGTCAATATTTAATAAAAATGGGAGCCAAGTGAAACCTTCCCACAAGAATGTTGACCGGACGATAATTTGAATGTTAACAAGAATACAACCTAACGTAATCTCCCAGCAATTAAGTTTACTGACAATGACAATTAAACAAAAATTAGCAATCTGATTCTGGTGTAAGCTCCCGCAAAAATAATGAAAAACAATTCAGTGTTAATGAAATCTCAGTGATAATGATAATTCAATTAAACCGAAATATCGGTCTTTGGCCCTGTGCAAAAATCACAATTAAATTCTTACCTCATCGTAACTGCTAGTCAAATTTCTGCTCCTATTGTTGCGCACAACTTGGAGGAACTGCATTGCAAATAATAATCTTCCTTTTTTTTTGTAATTTAACTGAAATTTGTCTTTAAGGGAAGTGGAATGAAATCGTCAATTCAATTAAATAATTTTTTTTTGTAAAATTGCTTTTGAAACCAAAAATTATTATTGGGGCACTTGTTAAAAATTAATTACAATAAATGAACTTTACATTATCTGATGATTACCTTAATTAACAATATATTTCATTTAGCCTCTTGACCAGAATGCCATGTCGACGCTCCCCAACTGCGTCCCGCTCGCGACCGTGACAGGACCAGACCACTACTGAACTGCTCTCAACGACTACTGACAGAGTACTGCTCGCAACACTCGCGCGGTCAAGCGCAGAGTAACTACGATTATAGGCTCTCTGGTCAAAGATTTTAACGTGCCTCACCATCGCTGCAATGTTACATACGTGTTTCAACTACTAACAAAGACTACCTTTGCATGACCTGTCGCAGGCAGCAAGACATTCGCTGCTGCTCTTACTACCCGACCTATCGCAGAGGTTTTTTCCCCTTGGCTCCTGCCTTGGCACTTTTTTTGCTCTGCCCTCCAAAGTGATACCATTCGTTCGACTTTTGACCCAATCTACCTCCAGATGAGCGCGTATTAATGGTTAACCTAAACCAGACGTACCCAAACATCGCGGTACCCACGCCCTGCAACACCTCGCTTTAGTGACAACTAACCCATATACAGAGATGGCAGTACAGCTTTTGAGTTCGCCATGATGCTGGTGTGGGCGTGGAGGAGCTCCACGCCTGTATAAAAAAAATGGACGGATCCTTGGGCGTAGACGAAGTGCTACAGGCAGCCGTCCGTGAGAACACGTAATTACTTTATTCTAATGGAGTGGGAAGACCTACAAATGCTTGAGTTGTATGAAAACTCTTCGACAAGATCGGTCTTTATAAATAAAGATTTATGTTTAATACTTGCTGAGTTCCCCATATGTGGTAAACAAAAACGTCACATCAGCAAGACGATTCTGATCATGGGCTTAACGTCAACAAGCTACGTGAAGCTGCGACGAATGGCATTTAAACTGATATTAGGGGCCTTCGTTGTTCTGGTTACCTGCCCAGACAACTAGGTGCTTTGGTACGCCACTGCAGGTATTTGGGGGTGCGATCTGGCCTCAAATCGACTCCAGCCAGTGTATTAACCACGATTATCAGTGTGCCAATCAGTCTGGTTGTGGTTTTTCGATTAGGTGTGAATTACACGACTCACAAACGGTACGCAAATTGGAACATAAGTGGAAAGTGGCCACCCGCTAAAACTAACATTACCAAATGCAGATTAAGATGTCGAATATGTGCCGATACGGGGGTAAGACGTTCCTCTTGCTCGTGTGATATATATTACAATGTTTTGTCGTCTTGTGACAGTCTCTTCATCTCAGAGTGCTACTTTTACCCACCATTCTCAGTTATTTCTTGCATATCGTCCTAACTCTGTCTTTACATTAATTTAATTTCACAACATTCCTCAAAATTTAAATTACAGTTCCATTTTCTTAATAGAAATTCTACATTTTTCCTTTCCTCTAGTCAGCGCTTTTCTTACTAATGCTGCATTCTGTATTCCTTATCTTCTCGCTGTACTATCTCTGAAGTATCTTTCAGTATCCGGTTGTAGTACCACGTCCAAGATGGTTCAGTTCTCTATCTTCTCGATTTTAATCACTATTCTTGTTTTTAATTCTTCAATAATTTCGACTTGCTGCCAAGTGCATCCTTCCCTAAAGGTGAAGACCATGAGTTCCCTATACACTGTAAAAGAGCAAATGGAGTTTATCCAGTACGTTGACGGATTTGTTAGATGCCACATACCTTGAGGAAATAATAAAAATATACAATGAAGGGCAAAAAACTGGAATACGCTCGCGTATTCAAATACAGAGAAATGTAAACAGGTAGAAGACGGCATTGAGGTCGGCAACGGCTGTATAAGACAACAGGTGTCTATCGCAGTTGTTAGATCGGTTACTGCTCCTACAATGGCAGGTTATCAAGATTTAAGTGAGTTTGAACGTGGTGTTATAGTCGGCGCACGAGCGGTAGGCCACAGCATCTCCGACGTAACGATGAAGTGGGGATTTTCCCGTACGACCATTTCACGAGTGTATCATGAATATCAGGAATCCGGTAAAACTTCAAATCCCGGACATCGCTGCGTCCAGAGAAAGATCCTGCAAGAACGGAACCAACGACGACTGAAGAGAAACGTTCAACGTGACAGAAGTGTAACCCTTCAGCAGATTGCTACAGATTTCAATGCTGGGCCATCAACAAGTGTCAGCGTGCGAACCAGTTAACGAAACATCATCGATGTGGGCTTTCGGAGCCGATGGCCCAGTCGTGTACCATTGAAGACTGCACAACACAAAGCCTTACGGCTCATGTGAGTCCGTCAACACCGACGTTAGACTATTAATGACTGGAAACATGTTGCCTGGTCGGACGAGTTTCGTTTCAAATTGTTTCGTGTATGGGTATGCAGACAACCTCATGAATTCATGGACCCTGCATGTCAGCAGGGGCCGCGCGGGATTAGCCGAGCGGTCTGGGGCGCTGCATCCATGGACTGTGCCGCTGATCCCGGCGGAGGTTCGAGTCCTCCCTCGGGCATGGGTGTTTGTGTTTGTCCTTAGGATAATTTAGGTTAAGTAGTATGTAAGCTTAGGGACTGATGACTTAGCAGTTAAGGCCCACAAGATTTCACACACATTTGAACATTTTTTTTGTCGGCAGGGGACTGTTCAAGATGCTGGAGGCTCTGAAGTGTTGTGAGAAGTGTGGAGCTGGAGTAATATGAGACCCCTGATACGTCTACATACGGCTGTTATAGGTGACACGTAAGTAAGTATGTCTGATCATCGCATCCATGCATGTCTGTTTTGTATTCCGACGGACTCTGGAAATTCTATCAGGACAAAGCACGTCCTGAATTGATACACAGTGGCTCGAGGAACACTCTTCTGAGTTTAAACACTTCCGATGGTCTCCAGACTCTCCAGGCGTGTAAATTATTGAGCTTATCTGTGATGCCTTACAACGTGCTGTTCACAAGAGATCTCCACCTACTCGTAGTCTTAAGGATTTATTGACAGCCCTTTAAGGTTCATAGAGTCAGTTCCCTGCAGTACTACTTCAGGCATTAGTATAGTCCATGCCACGTCGTGTTTCGGCACTTATGCGCGCTCACGGGTGTCCTACTCTGTATTAGACAGGTGTAACAGTTTGTTTGGCTCTTCACTGTATATTCAATGCTATTAACTGTGGGTCAGCTACTACACAATGATACAGAGATGGACAGACACATTTAAATCGTAGACTGCATTTTTCTGGCGGGGAGCACAGTGAAAGTAACAGCCGTACCTTCTTTAAGGAGCAGCTGCAGTAGTTGTACGATTCTTGGTAGTGATGGTTACAGCCTCTGAGATGGAGACAGAGCTTCTGAAAGAAGGTAGCCGGCAGAGATGCGACAGGCTTGAAGGATTCGGTGCGGGAATGAAAGACTCTGGTTGGATGGTGGCGACAAAGCGTATTGGGAAAGACAGAGCAGCTGTGAGCGTGTGACTGGGCGAAGGCCTGCGGCTGAGTCTGGAGGCGCTGAGGATGGAGCAGGGACGCCCCACAACTGCTGGAGCGCCCCTTCCCTGCCGCCAGCGCCGCCATGGTGACAGCCAGCATTACCACCTGCATTCCGCCGGGACACAACCGCTAGAAATATTTCAGAGATTTCCTTCACCTTAATTATCTTCAAGAAGAACATAATAAGCTGCGCAATTTGTCTCAGGGAGCCTTTCTGCACTATGTAGATATTTAAAAATTTAATTAAAGAGGAATTTATTTCTGAAAAAGGGGCATTTTAAATACAGGAGTACTTAAATTAGTTTCAGCCTTTATATACGACAACCTTGTAGATGGCTCGTGAAAATGTTTGAATGGGACGACTAGTCAAAACTCTTTCGGACAGAAATCGCCTATGGCGGTAGAGAAAGAAGTTTTCTTTCTGTGGAATGAAGAAAATTACAACTCGAACTACTTCAGAAGTTAGGTTGTTGTTTGCCAAATATTAATCATTGTCTAAGCTTATTTTACAAGTACTTAATCACTGAAAAACATATTTCGATGAAGTCTAATACCAGCTTTTGGATTTTATTTTGTGCTACTGATAATTCTGATTCCCACAAATAATTTCTGGAAATATTAACACACTGCTTTCACGCTGTAATAAGCTGAACTAAGGTTGGTAGAAAAATGAAAGAACTTGAATATATCCTAGAGAGAAGACTTATATTGTCAACATTTCTCATTTGTGTTTCAGAAAGAGTTGTTTCCAAAACTGTGTTAAGGAATTCTCGTCTTTCTGAGCAGGGACCAAGTGGTCATGCTGATTAATTCATCCTTTGCCAACGAGGCCAACCCTAATGACTGCATAAAAAAATCTTATTGTCATCATTGCACGCTGCGTGTAGGCCTACGCTTTCAGTCTCTCTGATATGGCAACTGGTATTGTAGAGGGGTAACCCTAAACTGAATAATACTACTACTTAGCATTTTTACCTCAATATGTTCCACACTTTGCTCTCGGTATAGTCAGATATAGGGGTGTACTTTTATAAATCTTGATTCGTTCTCCAGTTGTGTCAATCATAAAGTTTGCCTTTGCTGTATTATGAATCAATTTTAAAATGGGGAAGTAATACGATGGATTTGGTGTGTTGGAAGTACAGTCAAAGGCAAAGTATTTATCGCTATCACATATGCTAATTTCTCCTTCTTGCCGTTAGCACACTTCGAAACACCATTCTTAATGTTACTGAAAGCGAAAGATAAATAGTAGTTGGTGTTCTACGAAACAAATACATTTCTGTCTCCTACCCCCTGAAAAACGCTCTACTATCCATTTGGTCTGCAGATATTCTGACACCAGCTCTGGTAGTTGCTCTCTTATAGTGATCACAATTTATGAGACAAATAATAATGCAGTAGAAGTCACACCACAGAGTAGAGCAGAGGAAGGAGACAATTTTGATATGAGACGTAATGTATTTGATTTCTAATGCTGTTTGTAGATGAGATATACCCTAGTCAGCCAAACATCACGACCGCTGCCAATCGCGACGTGGGATGCCTCCTGGTTGTGGACACGCGCCACGGTAACAAGAGTATGTAAGAGGAGCAGTCACGCAAGCGGGATCACCCTAGCGAATATATGATCTGAAAATGGGGCAATTCATTAAGATGTGAGACTCTGACGAAGGTCAGTTTATTACTGCGCAGAGCCTGTGCACGAGAATCATGAAAACGGTGAACCTGCTCTAATGTTCACGTGCTTCTGTCGTGAGCACCTACGGAAAGAGGAAGGACAGTGAAACGACCACTAGGCACCGCTGTGTGGTTGGACGTCCACGACTCTTGATAGAACGTGGGGTTCCGAGGCTTGACTGCTCTGTAATGAGGCACTGATGGGTGTCTGTGGCATGGTGAAAGGGCACAATGCTCGTTTTTCATTGTTGACCATGGAGATCCGCAGCAGACCACGCCTAGGTGCTGATATCTTGACCCAACGACACCACCAGCTAGGACTGCAGTGGGCACGGGCCCATCGAGATTCAATTGCCGATCAACGGAAACGTGTCGTCTCTACGGGTGAATCACATTTTTGCTACACTAAATCGGTGGTTGTCTCCACCAACCCTGTGGTCTGGGTGGACAGCGGGTGCCGCGCGCCACGAACGCAGGCTGGTGGGAGCAGAATCATGCTGTGGCAACATTCTCCTGCGGCGGCGTGGGACCTGTGGTAGTAATCGAAGACACGCTGACAGCTGCGAACCACCTGCATCCCTTCGATGCTTGGGTCCTCCCTGGCGGTTATGTCACCTTTCAGCAGTATACTTGTTGGTGTCTCGGACCCATAACCGTGCTACAGTGGTTTTTGGTGCATTATATTGAACTCAGTTTGATATTTCGGTATCCAAATTCGCCTCAAGAATACTCTGTGGAACCTATCGTGGTCGCAATCGAGCGTCATCACGGCGTACTCATACCAGCGGTCGTTTATTCATGCGAATTATATGATCTGTGCGTATACATCTAATGGCACATACATCCGCAAATCTACCAATAAACTGTCAAATCCCTGTACGCCGTATCAGTGATATATTTCGTTCTAAAAATGACCGAACAAGCTATTAAGCAGGTGGTCATAATGTTTTGGCTTATCAGAGGACTTCCGCTTTCCAAATCCAGTGATATGTTCCGCATAGGGCAGCTGTACAAAGTGCACAAAAGAGCCACTTGTTCTGTTTATTGTCTTACGTCGCAGAGGCATTGCAGGTATTGCAAACACAAACGGCTAACTTTATAACTACATCACTCCAACATATCTGTGTGTACTGTGTAATTCGTGATGATTTGGATACCAGAGGGTATTTCGTCTTGGTAACAATATTAGTGATTTTATATCATTTCCTGTGGGCGTTTTGCGTTAGGAACAAATGATTAATTATATTCCTCTTCTTGCACCCTAATCTCCTTCATCTCACTCTACCAATACGCGAGATATCATGTCAACAGAATGGTCACAAAATCACCCTCGAATAGCAGGTGTCTTCATTTACCCAACGGAGGTTCACGAAACAACTATCCTTCCGTCTGAATATTCCCGTCTTAAATACTGTGTACTGTAACCGGATGGTTACTAATGTTCAAATGTGAGTGAATTCCGAAGGGGCCAAACTGCTGAAGTCATCGGTCCCTCATGCCCGAAGGTGGACTCGAATCTCCAGAGGGAGAGGCCGCCCAATCCGTGACATGGCGCCTCACACCACGCGGCTACCCCTCGCTGCGACGGTTACTGTAGCCCTCGTCGCACAGAATATCTTGTACACGATTGTCTTTACACAGTGAACGGACTTCTGAAGAATCCTTCCAACAAGCGTAATTCGGCCGTTCTTTCTACTTGCTAAGAATTTTACATATTTTTCTCACTTCATTAAACTGTGTCACGAGCTCCAGATATTCGCCATTAATCTTTTAACAGCATACTACAAGTCCCTTTTCATTCTTATAGGATCTGGCATTTAGCCCCATACAAAAAGGGAAAGAAAGATAGGGTTTAACTTCACGTCGATGATCAGGCCTAGCGGGAGGTAGGAGAACATCGATTACAATTTCAGCCGTGTTATTTCTAAGAATGATCCCGACGTTCGTCTTACGCGTTTTGTGGAAATCACGAAAAATCTAAATCAGTATAGTAAGTGGAAATTTTTCAGGTATTCTGCATTTTCTTACCATCGCCTAACGGATATATTTTTGCTCTTGACAACAGCGTTAATGAAACGTCTCCACAAAAGCGAATATTTCATGGAGAGATGAGTTACAGATGATAAGGATCTCTCCTGCATTATATCTCGCAGTGCTTACACCGCATACTGATGGGCTAGTGCTGTGCTACGAGGGCTGTCCAGAAAGTAAGTTACGATTGATCGCGAAATGAAAATCACAGTGAATATCAGAAATGTTTTATTTGTAACAGTTAGCTACACCTTTCAGCTACTTCTCTACGTAGTCGCCGTTCTGACTCAGACATTCGTCGTAGCGTTGTACCAACTTTCCAATACCCTCATCATAGAAGGCAACCGCCAGTGCTTTCCGCCAATTCTCTACGCTGGCCTAAAGCTCGTTGTCTGTGCCAAAATGTTGTCTTCAAAGCCAGCGGTTCGTTTGAGCAGAGATGAAACTCAGTGGGAGACAATTACGGGCTGTATTGTGGGTAACCAAACATTTCCAATTGAAACGATGCCGGAACATCCTCATTGCCCCTGCAGAATGAGGCCGAGAATTGTCTTGAAGAAGACACCGCACGACAGTTATGTAATGTTGGTTGTATAGCTTCAGGGGAAAATTCTCACAAGGCCCTCGTACTTGGCGGGAGACACTATTTTCTATAACATCTTTACGAGCTCACTAAGAGCTCATGAATGAAAAGAGCGACATAATTTTACCTAGAGTCATACTAGAGACACTGCCCAACACAGCTTTGCAAAGCTTTATCGGATTTTCGTAGTCGTTTCCATTTCGCGACCGATCGTAACTTACTTTCTGGACAGCCCTCGTATTTATGGAGACGGAGCGCCCAGTGGCTGTGCTGGAGTGATGCCACGGGTGAGCTCCTCATTCGCGTACAGCGGCTGGTGCAAGAAACGCGCTGCCTCGCGCCATGGCCTTAGGCTCCCGCGTACATACTTAAGTCACTCTGAGGCTGTTACAGGTCAACTGATTCTTACATATACCTTTTATTCTGGTTGTGAAAAAAAAACTATTCTTCTTACCTTTATACTGATTTATAATTATAAGGGGCATTTAAATGAAACCCGATCACTAGTGTAAGGTAACAGTAACGATTTTATTAACTCAGAAATGTACTTATACACTTGCTCAAAAATAGTCACACATTTAGCCCATTGCGACACTAACGGTCGATTCCATCCTTGAAGAGGCTAATTAGGCTGCTGTTGGATCCAGGCCTGGACCCTGTCACACACTTCGTCGTCAGCTGCGAATCGATGCCCACGAATAGCTTGTTTGAGAGGTCCAAACAGACGAAAGTCACACGGGGAAAGGTCGGGGACTGTACGGTGGATGTTCCGGCGTTTCTCACCAAAAATGCTGCAATGTCGTCTTCACCGCGTTGTCCGTGCATGGGCGGGCATTATCATGGCGAAGGACAACGCCATTGGCAACACGCCTCGACGTTTCGACCTGATGGCTCGTCTAAGGTTGTGTAAAGTGGCTTGATAACGCTGGGCAGTTGATGGTGGTTCTCCGTTTCAGGAACTCGACAAGCTGTGGGCCCCTATGGTAAAAAAAAGATGGACATCGTGACCTTAGCAGAACTAGTGTGCACGGCCTTTGATGACTTTGGAGGTAGTGAGGTCGCATGTTTCCACTGCTTATTCATACGCTTGCTTTCCGGTTCAAAATGGTGACACCATGTTTTGTCATCTGTAACAATACGGGACAGAACGCTGCAGATGAATCGAAGACTGCACCGTTACAGTATTGCACTGTTCGGCGGTCTTTTGGTGGGGAACCCACTGCGCACAGATATTTCGAAAGTTCAAGTGTTTATGCATTATGGTGCGAGCGATGCCCACGCTAATACCCAGTAACCGATGGCTCTCGTCCACGGTGATTCTTCGGTTGTCTAAGACTAAAGCAATCACTTCCGCTTCCATTTCCGGTGTGATGACACGATGAGCCTGTCCAGGGCGAGGATCGTCTTCCAGTGTCTCGAGTCCTTCAAGGAACCGTCTACGCCATATCACAATACTTGAGTGACTCAGATTGTACTCACCGTACACAGCCTTCACCCGTCGATACATTTCACGACCTGCAACTCCCTCCGTCGCCAAAAATCGAATCACTCCTCGTTGTTCCTGCTTACTCACTTGCATGTTAGGTAGTGGGCGATAACATGTGTGACCACCTTCTCTTCAGCGTGAAACCACACTGGCGCTATGCAATATCAAACGGTGCACACGCGTCTGTCTTCCTACCAATATACGGCGCCACCATACCTGCAGTTACGTGGTGCCACCTTAAGTGTAAGGAAAAAGTTACACGTACTGACCATGTTTCATATGAATGAACCTCTTATATTTGTTATCATTATTATTCATATATTATAATTTTTATCAGAATTTCGTCTTATTTGATGGAATCCATCATCTCATCGCAACTTCCGCTAATATTTTCATCTTTACGAACGTAATATACACAACACTCAAGTAGTCTGTTTTGCATATTCCTTGGAGGCATACTGCTGCTGTAATATTTCCGCTGTACTGATCCTTCCACCTCTTATGTGGTGTTAATCTACATCTACAACTATACCGAGCAAGCTACGTCGCAATGTTTGGCGCGGGTTACTTTGTCAGGCACTGTCACTGCCTCCTTTCCTGTTCCACTCGCGAATGGCTGAAGCGAAGAACGATTGCCGGTAAGCCTTCGTCTGGATTCGGGATCTCCTTAATTATATCTGCATAGTCTTTTTTTGCGAAGGTTATACGTAGGTACGTACGCTCTCGGAACTTAAACTGTACATTACATCGCGATGTAGAACGCCTCTCTTGTCACTTGAATTAGTGTATCAACTATATGACGTCTACGAGCTTATTGAATGACTCTGAAACCCACTGGTCTTCTTTTAATCTCCTCTATTTCCTCTAATAATCCCGTTAATAATCCTGTCTGGTACGAATCCCATACCGAGGAGCAATATTCAAAGATCGGTCGACGAGGTTTTTGTGAACTACCGTCTTTGTTGACTAAATTTCCTTGGCGCTCTTCCACTGAATATAAACCTGGCGACTGCCTCTCATGCGAATAGTTTCACGTTATTGTTCCACTTTACATTGCTCCATACGCATACTCCTAATACCTTAAGACGTGACAGCTTACAGTGGCTGTTCTGCAATCGTGTAATAAAGCACTATTGGGCTTTTCTGTCGACGTATACCCAGTACGCTACACTTGTTTATGTTGAAGGCCAGCTGCCTCTCCCTGCATCAAGCGCCCATCCTCTGCAAGTCTCCCTTCAGTTTCCTAGCGTTGCGACTTCTCTGTACCCAACAGCATCATCATCGAAATTTGCAACTTGCAATGTTACCTACTATGTCGTGTATAAATACTGCGAATAGTAGCGCACTAGAACACTATCTTTGAGTGCGCTAGAAGGTGCTTAAGTCTGAAGATTTCCCTCGGTTGAGAATGTCGTGTTGTATTCTATCTGCTAGAAACTCTTCTGCCGAATCACGCATTGATCTGTAATTCCATACTCTCGTACTTTGAACCGTTAATAATATAATTGAACCATAAACTTCCGATTAAGGAAAAGTAAGGCCAATATGAAAGCTGCTAACTTTTTATATCAGTTGTTAAATTCCGTTAACATTTATAAAGTTTACATAAAACATTACATTTTCAATGTAGAAATAATATAATCCAGATTTATAAATATCTAAAAATAAAAATATCTCCTCAGTACTACGGAAGCGTATCGAACGCCTCACGGAAGTAAAGGAACGCTGCATCTACCTGGACGCCGGTATTTACTGTTTTCTGTGCCTCGTGGACGAACATACCGTGGATGTGTTTCACATGTTCATCGCTATCGGAACCCGTGCTGACTGCTACAGAGGAATTTTACGGTCTCCTGAAACACCATAATATGCGAGCATAAACCACGTCCCAAAATTCTACAACAGAGCGACGTCGGAGATATAGGCCTAGACTTTTGCGCATATGTTCGACGACCCTTGCTGAATACAGGAATGACCTGTGCTTTTTCGGCTATCACAAGGAACACCTCGCTTCTCCAGAGACCTACGGCACACTGCTGACAGAAGAGGGGGCAAACTATTTTGCATATCTACTCTGTGCAGGATCGAACCGGTATCCCGTCAGGTCCGTTACTAGCATTACCTGTGGCAGTGCGTGCATATTTGGTTGTTTGTTGAGCGACGATGACTAATGCCTAATTACATGCGCGTCTGCTGAACAATGTTCGCAATAGTCACTTTGCGACTACAGAAATCAGTTCATCCACCAAGATGAAGAAAAGACATCTGTGGTCGATGTCGATGGCCTTCTTTCCCGATCAGCATCATCCACCTATGTGCGGCCTTGGCGAAATCGTTCACACCATTTGCCTACTGGTGGGTGCGACGCTGCCTTTCTCTGACACGCAGCCAGAATTTCATCGTTAATCTTTGTGCAGTTCAGTACTTTTGTTCACAAGAACTGTACTGTCCGACGTATTTCTACTTTACAGTACGTTTCCAGTTGCCACTTCACTCGCTCATAGTGAAGCACGTGTATCTCTTACTACTGTAGAACATGAAATGTGAGAAAACCGGAACAGAAGGCTATAGATACAGCTATGCGGAATTGCTCGATAGGCAGCACAGTACAAGAGGAATGGACGTCTCCGACAAGAACAACCACTGAAGTGGGAAAGAAAAACCTGTGTACAAAGCAGGTAACTGCGTAGAAACCATTGGTAACAGATAAAGTGCTGCAGTTAATCCAGGGAGAGAAAGAAGTACAAAACTGCTCAGGGACATTCAGTAATACAGAAATACAAGTCGCTGAGGGATGAAACAAGTTTCCGCAATGAAACATTGTGTCAAAAGATGGTAAAAAACCCAAAGAGTTTCTGGTCGTATGTAAAGTACACCAATGGCAAAAAACAGTCAATACCGTAACTGCGCGATAGCGATGGAAATGTTACTGATGATGGTGCCACTAAAGCGGAGTTACCAATTACAGTTTTCCGTAATGTCTTCATGAAAGAAGACGAAGCAAATATTCCAGAATTCGAAACCAGAACAGCTGCTAGCATGAGTGACATAAAAACAGATATTTTAGGTGTTGCAAAACAACTCAAATCACTTAAGAAAGCCAAATCTCCCGGTCTAAATGATATACCAATCAGGTTCCTTTCAGAGTATACAGACACAATACCGCCTTTCTTAGCAATCATATAAAACCGCTCATTTGACGAAAGGTCTGTTCCTAAAGACAGGAAAGTAGCACAGGTCACATCAATATTCAAGAAAGGAAATAGGAGTAACCCATTGAATTGAAGACCCATATCACTGAGCTCAATTAGCTGTAGGATATTGGACCATATAGTGTACTCGAACATTATGAATCACCTTGAAGAAAATGACTTATTGATACTTAACCAAAACGGATTCAGAAAATATAGTTCTTGTGCAACGCAGCTAGCTCTTTATTCCCATGAAGTAATGAGTGCTGTCGACAAGGTATCTCAGATCGATTACATATTCCTAGATTTTCAGAAGGCTTTTGATACCGTCCGTCACAAGCTACTATTAAATTGCTCGCATATGGAGTATCGTCTCAGTTGTGTGACTGGATTCGTGATTTCCTCTCAGAGACGTCATAGTTCGTAGTGATATACTGTAAATCACCAAGTAGAACAGAAGTGATATTTGGCGTTCCGCAAGGTAGTGTCGTAAGCCCTCTGCTGTTCCAGATTTACATAAATGATCTAGGTGATAATATGAGCAATCCCCTTAGATTGTTTGCAGATGACGCTGAAATTTACCGTCTAGTAAAACCATCAATTACAAAATGATCTAGAGAGAATTTCTGCATGGTGCGAAAAATGGCAATCAGCCAAAAACAAAGAAAAAAGAGAGGTCATCCACATGGCTGCTAAAAGAAATCCGATAAACTTTGGGTATGCGATAAATCGCACTAAGCTAAGGGCTGTCAATTCGACTAAATACCTAGGAATACAGTTACGAGCAACTTAAATTTGAAAGACCACGTAGATAATATTCTGGGGAAGGCGAAACAAAGACTGCGCTTTGTTGCCAGAACACTTAGAAGATGCGACAAACCAAGTAAAGAGACAGCCTACATTACACCTGCCCGGCCTCTGCTGCAATATTGCATCGCGGTGTGGGACCCTTACCAGGTAGGATTGACGGAGAACATCGAAAAAGTGCAAAGAAGGGCAGCTCGTTTCGTGTTATCGCTCAATAGGGCTGAGAGTGTCATTTGATATAATACGCGAGTTGGGGTGGCAGTCACTGAAACAAAGGCGGTCTCCTTTACGGTGAGATCTATTTACGAAATTTCAAACACCAACTTTCTCTTCTGAATGCGAAAATATTTTGTTGACACCCACCTACGTAGGGAGAAATGTACATCATAATAAAATAAGAGAAATCAGAGCTTGAACGGAAAGATTTAGGTGCTCCCTTTTCCCATGCACTATTCGAGAAAGGAATGCTAGAGAAGTAGTATGAAAATGGCTCGATGAACCCTCTGCCAGGCACTTAAGTGTTAATTGCAGAGTAAGCGTGTAGGTGTAAATGTAGATGTAGACTGACTCAGCAGATAGTAAAGTCAAAACGACCTTCGGTGAAATTAAAAGCAAGGGTAGTGACATTAAGAGTGCAATTAGTATTCCACTGTTCAATGCAGAGCAGAGAGCAGATAGTTGGAAAGAGTACACTGAAGGTCTCTATGAGGCGAAAGATTTGTCTGACGTGAGAGACGAAGAAACAGGAGTCGATTTAGAAGAGATAGGAAATATGTATTGGAATCAGAATTTATGAGATCTTCGGAGGACTTAAGATCAAATAAGGCAGAAGGCACAGATAACATTCCATCATAGTTTCTAAAATCTTGGAGGGAAGTGGCAAACAAAATGACTACTCACGTTGGTGTGTAAGATGTATGAGCCTGGCGACATGCGATCTGAGTTTCGGTAAAATATCCACACAATTCCGAAGCGTGCAAGAACTGACAAGTGCGAGAATTATCACACAATTAGCCTAACAGTTTATGCATCCCACTTTCTCACAAGAATAAAATACCGAACAATGGGAAAGAAAATTAAGGATGTCTTAGTTGGCGATCGGTTTGGCTTCAGGAAAGGTGAATGTACCACAGAGGCAATTCTGATGTTGCGATTGGTTATAGTAGCAAGACGAAAGAAAAATCAAGACTCGTTCAAAGCCTTTGTCGACCTGGAAAAAGAGTTGGACAATGAAAAATGGTGCAAGATGTCCGAAATCCTGAGAAAAATAGCGGTAATATACAATACGTACAATAGCCAAGAGGAAATAATGAGAATGGACGATCAAGAACGAAGTGCTCAGATTAAAAAGGCTCTAAGACCAAAATATAGTCTTTCGCCCCCACTGTTCAATCTCTACATCGAAGAAGCAATGATGGAAATAAAAGAAAGTTTCAGGATTGAAATTAAAATTCAAGGTGGAAGGACATCAATGATAAGATTCGCTGATGACATTGCTATCCTGAGTGAAAGCAATGAGAAGTTGCAGAAACGAGAACAGCGAGAAACTTAACATCAGGATTGATGGCCACGAAGTAGATGAAAGTAAGGAATTCTCCGACAGAAGCAGAAAAATAACCAATGACAGACGGAGCAAGGAGAACATTAAAAGCAGACTAGGAATGGCAAAAAGGGCATTCCTGATCAAGAGATGTGTACTAATTTTAAACATAGGCCTAACCTGAGGCAGAAATTTTTGAATATGTACGTTGGGAGTACAGCGTTGTTTGGTAGTGAAACATGGACTATGGGAAAACCGGAACAGAAGAGAATCGAAGCACTTCAAATATGGTGCTAAAGACGAATGTGGAAAATGAGATGGACTGGTAAAGTAAGGAATGAGGAGTGTATGCGCAGAATCGGAGAGGAAAGGAATATATGGAAAACACAGACAAGGAGAATTTACAGGATGATCGGACATCTGTTAAGAGAGTAGGGAATGACTTCCAAGGTACTATAGGGAGCTGTAGAGGTCAAAAACTATAGAAGAAGACAGAGATTGGAATACATCCAGCAAATAATTGAGGACGTAGGTTGCAAGTGCTGCCCTGAGATCAAGTGGTTGGCAGAGGAGAGGAATTCGTGGGCTGTCGCATCAAATCAGTCAGAAGACTGATGACTCGTAAGTGGTTCCCACTGAGCTTCTAAGCTGACTATTTTGCCATACTGACCTCTTTGCTTGAATAATGTATAAGGGCGCAATCCATCGACTCTTTTAAGATATCAGTGGCTGCGACAGACGAAAATTTTGTTCTGCAGCCCGTAAGCCGTAACACGTTCAAGAAGGTCGATGCAGGTATTTTTTAGACATCTAGGGGACATGATAATATCCACTACTGCCCAAAACAAGGAATATTTTTAATTATTCTTTGACTTACAGCATATTCCAAAGATCGTATAAGAAGGGACTCATAAAACAACCACCGAAGATGGAATCAGTCACGCAACATTCCCACTACTTGGCCCATTTGCATCATGTCAATCAAATAACCTTTTAGAAGAATACCAGTCGGGTTTTAGGCAAAATTGTAGCACGATGAGGGCTATTGTAAAAGTGACTGACAGATTGAGACAATTACGAACAAACTACAGGTGCCCTTGCTAAACTCCCAAGTCAAAATTTTTCTTGAAATACTGAACAACCGCTACACTCTTACCTCACGTTCCGTCAGCTGTGTAATAATTGGAACAAACAGGTATTATTGGAGAGATGTAGTATCATGGGTCACATAAGGATGAGTATTCTTCTCATCATGTGTTAATTATGTATCAACTACTCTCCTACATTGCAAATATCACCTACACGTTGCCGACATTCACTTATAACTACGTGCAAGTCCAACAAACTCGTGCACAGCCATCAACATCTAAATGCTAATTTAGCTGTCTTATATGAGTGGGCGCAAACACAAGTTTGAAACTTAACCCATTCAAAATGCAAGCAGCCTTAGCCGCTCAGAAAACACCTATTACCACGCACTGCAGAGAATTTCTTCCACCCTTAATGCTAAAATCCACAAAAATAATCTTCTCCTCATATGCAAGATACTTGGATTCTGGTCCATCACTGGGACTGGACTGATCACACAACTGCAGTATTCGTCACTACAGAAATATAAAAAAAAATTTCTTTTACAGCTTAATATCAAGCTCTTAGAGTCGCTAATATTCCCCATACTTGGTTATGGTAATGCTATGGTCCAAAGACTTTCGTAAGAAAGCTCACACAGGGTAGAAATGGTGATGAATGCTTGTGTGCGACACATTTGTTACGTACCGTTTCGCTGTTTCGACTACGCCACTCCCACCCACGAGCTGTTGTCATGGCTGCGTGGTGATAACCTTAGAGACTGTTGTACTCTACATCTGCCCTGTCGTCTTCTCTGTCATAGCACTCCTTCTTATTTATCTTCAGTTCTTACACTACTTTCTGAACAGCACAGCAGAAATACTCGTGGTTAACAAAGTAGCATTTTCCCTGTACCATCACATACCAGTGTCATGTTCTCCAAATCATTTGATGTATCACGGACCCGAAATTGTTACAATAGTCCTAAAGAAACCAGAGAAATTAAGTTCCTTCCAAACTTGAAAAAATGGCCCACCTTCAGTTACAACAGCGATCGCTCCCATATACTAGTCTGTAGCTCACTCTTTTCGTTTCCCCCTCCCTCACCACTTTCCACTTTCCCGTCTTGGGA
Source organism: Schistocerca cancellata (assembly GCF_023864275.1). Taxonomy (NCBI): domain Eukaryota; kingdom Metazoa; phylum Arthropoda; class Insecta; order Orthoptera; family Acrididae; genus Schistocerca; species Schistocerca cancellata. The sequence continues at coordinate 638,770,706 of NC_064626.1, forward strand.
GAGTTCTATGTTTAAATTTTGTTGTTTCCTAGCAGTCATTGCCACTGTCATTTCAAATTTCACCTCTTTCTTTACCCTTCCGCTTCTATTACACTAAGTATGTATTCTAATGTGCTATCTAATTTATATCACTCTTAATGCCCATTAATATAATCATTATTTTTTTTCGTCTATTTATTGCCCCTGCTATTACTACTATTATAGCTAATATAATTATTTTTGTTGTTATTATTCCTATGAATATTTTTGTTATTTCTTTGGTATCTGTCGTTCCTGGTCGATGTAGCAGGGGCCTTAAGGCCCTAATCTAGTCACACCAAATAAGCAATAAGCAAATAAGTAAATAAATATGCATGAATCACATACTGAAGAACTTCAGTTTTTTTTTAAACTTAGCTGTCTATTTGTTTACATGACTGTATTTCTTCAGGTCTTATTAATCTAGTGTGGAATTAATTTCTTCATACTAGCTTCGTTGGGTAATGGTAGTATAACATTTTTGGGACTCAGGAAACAGACAACAGTAATCAAACTGTTTCACCTTTTGAAATGAATAAGGCTAAGGGAGTCATCTTCAATGTGCACGATCCTTCATCCATGGCACACACACATTAGTTTGTGTATGCTGATGAGCCATGGTGATCTGTCGAGTAACTGGGGTAACGTTTTTTGATTTATTCTACATAAGAATTGAGTGAAGATTCTACAATAATATTTTTGCTGTTAATTAATAATGTGAGAACTTTTCCACTCACTGGACTGTCTTTTTAAGTTCAGATCAAACTCTCTAGTTCATGTTCCTTCAGTAAGTGTGATATGTTACAATCTCGCTTCAGCTCCAACATTTAGCTTTGATTCAGTAAGGTAGCAATGAAGTTTAGATTGGTAGATTATGTGGCTAATGAGGAGGTAGTGAATAGAATTGGGGAGAAGAGGAACTTACGGCAAAACTTGACTAGAAAATGGCATCGTTTGATAGGAAACGTTCTGAGGCATCAAGCGATCACCAATTTAGTATTGGATGAAAGGGTGGAGGGTATAAATCGTAGAGGGAGACAAACAGATGGAAACGCTGAGCAGATTCAGAAGCGTGTAGATAGCAGTAGTTACTTGGAGATTAAAAGGCTTGCCCAGGATAGAGTGGCATGGAGAGTTTCATCAACCAACTCTCTGGACTGAAGAGCACAACAAGAGAAGTGTAGCAACTTGTTTTCAGTTGTCAAGTACTGAGCAATCGATCGAGTAGGGATGTTTTCTCCCACAGAAACGATTTATTTTAAATTGGGGAAGCGACATAAATGGGATTCCTCTGATCTCAGCTATGTCCTTAGATGCTGCATGGTGATGTTCTTAAAGAGCTTCTGTCAAACGTTCCACGCAATGTTCAGCGGTAAACATTTTTGTGTTTGTGAACGTTGTTCTTTGGTTATGTCCATACAACGTCCAAGAAAGCAATCAGGCCAGCGTGAAATTTTTATTGTATTCTCTCTTAAATCATCACCAAATTCACTTTAAAGTCATGGGTATCATATTGTACAGCTTTGATTTTCGACGCTCAGAGAGTAGGTTAATCATGGAGACTCCATATCACAACCACTTCAATTACAAAAGATGTTTCATCGAGGAAGAAAAAATTGAATTAAAATACACTTGCTCTCTAAACATGTGTAATATTCACTGTCATTTCATCATGAAGTCAACGGTTGTACTGATTTGAAATGGTCTCATGTATTGCTTGTACAAAGATTAAGACTATTGTAAATACCAAAAAGAAGAAACGATTTTTCCTTTCAAACTATGAGATGATTCTCTTGTATGTATGGTGTTCGGTAACTTGCAAAAATCGAAAATATTCCTGATGTGGCGTATTTCAAGTTAACTGTAACTCTGATAATGTGAAATCGCTATGTTTTGCATAAAAAATATTTATTGAAATGTCTCACATACAACTGGACAGAGAAAAACTAGGAAACATGTCAAATAAGAATTTTCTGGAACTGGAAAGGAGACGCTTAAGGTTCAAATGGCTCAAATGGCTCTGAGAACTGTGGCCATCAGTCCCCTAGAACTTAAAACTACTTAAACATAACTAACCTAAGAACATCACACACATCCATGCCAGAGGCAGGATTCAAACCTGTGACCGTAGCAGTCACAAGTTCCAGACTGAAGAGCCTAGAACCACACGGCCACACCGGACGGCGATTAAGGTTCAAGCACTGATATTTACTCTGTTAATTACGATACCACCCTGGAAATACTACAACTAAATTCTGACAATGCCAGCATGTTGAGCTGAATTAACTGAAACAATGCTTATTAAATTGTAAGCGGAATTACGGAAAATGAAACATTGTACAATCATAAATGTGCCTCTGTCGGATAAACCTTTCACTAAGGAAAGTCAAATATGCATGCCTATTTGCTGATAAAATGCAACTTTAATTCCATAACTCAGCAGCAATAAGAATTTGCAACAGAGAATAGACGAATGACGCGAAAAACCATCAAGTCTTAGACTTACAATAAAACCAACCATAACAAAATTTACCTTATACACCTGGCCAATAGTATACAGATTGATTTTAGACAAATAATATGTTGATTGACAAGTAAAGTATAGAATAGGAAGGAGTTAAAAGGTAAGTATTATGAGAAACAGATCATCAAAAGTAAATTTTAAAGTAACAGTGAATGTTTCTATGTTATTTGTGATATCAAACATGTTCATTAAAAATTACGGTTATCTACTTGCTACCTGTGGAGGTACATTAGCTTATTTGTTTCAGTTGTATATATTTGCCATGTATTATTGATTCTCTGACATGTTCTAGATACTGGAGGACTCCCACACTAGGGATCAATTGGAATGAAAGTAAATCTAATGTACTCTAATCTGTGTCATTATCCTTTCGAACGTCTAGACTCGCTATGCAGAATCTCACCTGATATAGCTGCATATATGTTATATGGTTTGTTTTTCAGTCTGAGGAAATAAAGTATGGCAGGGTAAAATGGACAGGCGAGAAGAAACAAAAACTTGTTGAATGAAAAACTAGGTTACATGTCCACATATTTTATTGACGTTATAAAATTTACATCAGTAGTCAACAAGAAGCAAAACTTACAGGCAAACATAGTAGAAGATAATACTGTACATAATGCTCTGGCACACTGACGACTGGCAACATACAATAGCAACTGAACAGCAGAAGGTTCTGAGGCCTGATGCCTCATTTCAACTTGAGGTACAGTACATTTCGAAATTATCAGTGACTCTGCTCCTTTCCAAAGTTTGCTGGAAAAGTAGTAGATGGAATCATGGAAAAGCAGTAGTATAATTTGGGAGAACGAAATTACAGCAGACTGCAGTTAAATTATTACCATTTCCCTTCATTGTAACATGGCCTATTTCGATTATTAGCTTCGAAATGAATCGAGTTACAATAAAAAACTGAAGACAATTTAATTGCAGGCTAAAACTAGAAAATACATCTTTATGCTGTAAAACGCTTTGTGTCTACTGGGATCAGATACAAAGCAATTACTTTGGCATATGTTCCATGAAAGTTCAGTTTTTCTCAAACGCCTCATTAATCTGCGTACTTACATTTGTTGAGCGTGCAAAATACGCATCATATGTGAGAGAAAATTGAGCGATAATTAAGTTCAATAAAATTCACATAGGGCAGTAAGTGTAATTACGACCGACTACGCTGGCGAAACATCTGTTTCCATACTGTAATTTATTATAGACAGCCACTATGAAGAATTTTAAATGATGAAACAGTATTCATTTAGCAAAAGAAGCTCTAATGCTGAAACTGGAAAGACCAGGTTCGTAGCCTAGTTGATGCGCACGAGCTCTGGTTGCTTGTAAGAGTAGATGGGAGCACCGGCAGGATGCACCTCCTGGTACTGGAAGCGCGCCAGGTAGCCGGGGGTGAGCGCTGGCTGCTGCAGGGCAGACAGCTCACTGGAGGCGGCGCGCTGCTGCTGCTTGGGGGCGGCGGAGGCGGGGGCGGGACCGTGGGCGTAGGCGATGCGCTGCAGGCGGCCGTCTGGCTGCAGCACGTAGTACACCCCGCTCTCCTCCGCCTCACGCAGCTCCGCCTTGCCATACTGTGGGAAAAGGAAGCAATGTAAAGCACTTGAAGGATGTTTCAATGAATTCGGTATGCCGTTCCTTCTAACAGTAAGACGTTTATGGACCAAATTTTGTACGTTGTTTTTGAGATGAATGAGTTTGTGCAAAAGAGGAGGTCAATTAAGAACAGCATGATGTAATTACGTGCTATACTAAGAAATGTCAAGCATACACTGTGAGAGAGCTTGTGGAATGGAGTATGCAGTAAGGAAATTATTCCAGCCTCGAAGTTTTTTCTTTCATCTTTTTATTTTTATTTCCCTTTTTTTTGCTTGCAGATATTGTCTTCTTATAGTATTACCAACAGGTTATCAAAAGGATTTCGTACTGAAACTATTCAGCATACCTAAACCGACGTTTTGACAGGGGCTCATACGCTTAAGCAGCCGCTGTCAGTGTTTGGGCCTTTTGTGGTTGCAGTCGTTATCTCTTTTTCAGTACAGTTATCGTAAAGTTCTACGTTGAAGAAAATATCGGTATATGTGTTGTACTTGCCCACCGGAGGTGCTACACTTTATCATAGGTCAGTAAATGATAATCTGCCGTGCGATTACAGTTCTGCTAGTTAATGTGAATGGAACCAAGTTGACAGTAACGATATACTGGATACTTTTGATCAAAATCCATGACTGAAGTTATTAACGCCATTTCATACGTTTACAAATATATAACTCACAATTTGATGGAGAGATGCCGTGGAGACTATACACAGAACAACCATGAAGCCTGCGTTCATTTGTAGTGGTTTATGTCCAAAACACGTGTTTTCGAGTATAAAAGACGTCCACTTGATAACACTTGGGTGTGGACCATTTTTAATGACGCATTTACGGGTGTCCTGCACACCATGAAAGTCATAGGATTCGTTATTGGCACCACGGCTTGCACATTCGCGACGGTAATGGACGAGAAACGGCTGAAGCGTTCGCAGCAGCGCTCGTTCTAGACCAGCCGTCGAGGCGAGAACAGTGGATACAGAGACTCGCGCTTGAGAAAATTAGATCTCCGGCGAGGAGAATGATTTAATGTATGGCTCAGGGTCAGTAGTTTAATGGTAATTTCAAACTTTATAATGTTATACACAAAGGAATCGAACTCTAAACCTTAATGTGCATTTCAGCGAGACCGTTTTCTAGACTGGTTCGTATGTGTAAAGAAAAAGTGGTACACCGTAAAACTGATTGCCGCTTTGGATTGAATGGAACAGATACTTTTAATTTTTGCGTGAACCTCAACAACATTACATTTTTCATTATGTTTGTTATTTATTTACATTCAGAAGCAAACACATAAGTCAATTTAATACCTACGCGGTCAAGCGGCCACCATTTTGAAATGCACTTCAGGAAATTTTATTTTCAAGGTTCACGTCATACAGACTTTAATTGTGATAATGTAATGTTTAATTTTGATTGCACACCTACACTTCATTTTCGGTCGTGCGAACCGTTTAGCTCCGCAGTCCGCTTTGAGATATCTTGACCGCCATTTTGTGTTGCACATGTTCATCGGTGTACTGGTGAAATATTATTTACGTAGTGTTCAAGATGCGTGTCTCTATTTGTTAATAAGGATTTGTGTGAGAATGTAACTTTCTGCAGTATATGCGTTGAAGATTATAATGATAGAAGACTCCGAGACCAGGAAATACCCTTAATAAGTAACCCAGTTAATGAGCAACTTAATAAAGAAAAATTACGTGATTCAGGCGAGGACTGCTTACATCAAATAAATTTGGACTACCTCCGACATGCCTACTAGAAGCAAGAGTTTCACTTACGTTGTATGGGGCAGCCACAGTGGTGTTAGGGGCCTCAGTAGTGGTGGTGGCAGCTTCTGTGTTGGTGGGGGCAGAGGTTGTGAACGTGGGCAGGCGGTAGATGTCCGTCAGGCGAGAGGAGTCCTGTGCGGGAATGAAGAACTGTGGACGGAAGAGGGCCGCAGAGAATCCGGAGAACGACTGCGGAGCCGCAAATGATGTCTGCGCCTGTGATTGGGCGAATGCCTGTGGTTGTTGCTGCTGCTGAGGCTGACGGAAGGGCGCTCCGTAGCTGGTGGAGGGTGCTTCACTCGCTGCCATCGCCGCTAGCGACGCCACAGTGCAGAGCAGTAGGGCCTGCATCAGACAGTGATGAGAAAACAGTTAGCAAAATGGTCGCGTTATTCATCACTTCAACCAGGGCAGGCTAATAACAGGTTATGTCACAGATCGTTTTTTCCTACAAACATGTTTCACTAGAATTAAATGACACGTTGTAATTTCTTATGTTGCAGGTGCATCACTTTGATCTTAATTTCCATAACATGAGAATCTTACTCAATTAATATTTTAATTACGTTGAAACTCGTGTTCACAATTCTTTTATGCAACTGCTGCGGAATATTAACTTACAATCCATTTGTGATTTGGTAGGACGAATCACACGTCTTTGAATTTCTACATGTATTTTTATATTTATTTTCAGATCATTAGGCGTATTATGTCATCTTAACGTTAAAACGTAATTATATCTCTGGACACAACATTCAGCTAATGACAGCACGGCGAGTCAAAACATCGAAGAAGTATTACTCATGAAAAATACAGCCTATGGACCCAAAATGAAATAAGTGGCTTTTGTGAAGTACGAAATACCAGTTACGAAAATTAATCTACAGCTACAGTTTATGAAATACTGCATTCCCAGGTGCAAGCGCAGAATTCTTTAATGGTTGCTCAAATTTATTGTGAAATGTAGTTCGTGTTGTATTTATATTGTCGCATTAATGAAAGTGCACTTCTAGATCTCATGAAGGTCTCTTCCGTCTCAGTGCTGATTATTTATATCCTCTGTGTCACTGCTACACTTGCCGTATACGAGTATTTATAGGTAGGTGCCGTGGAAATATGTACTTGTGAGAAATTCTCCATTTTATCCAGCGGATATGTACATCTGGGCTGTATTAAAGTTTATTTGTGGCACAGTATTTCCCATAACGGAATTTTGAAAAGAAATCGCGAAAATACACATTGCGCACAAGACATTACAGATTAGGTCGTCAGTTGAAAAAGAGCTGTGGTTGTTCGATTAAGGGAAGAATATTTCGTCGACTTGGTTTCCTACAGTATCGTGTAATTTCTTTCATGAAACAGACAGCTATAAACAGCAGGACTACTCATTCTGATACAGACTCAAGGTAAGTAAATGTTGTGGTTTTACACAGCAAGATATGTGGAAAGATAGAAAGAAAGGGCAAATATGCAAAATATGAAATATTACCACAGTAGATTCCCGTATTTGATTTTGATTTAGTGTGCATTTTTAAAGAGGACGTAGACAGGTACTTATTTTAAGCCTGTCAGTACCAATGTTTTTCTGGAACATAATTGCAAATTCAGGTGTAAGCGAGTCTAACTGTAGCTTTCCTTTAAATTTATTTGGTGTAGTGGCCCGATAACTGGTTGTGAGGTATCTAATTAGGAACAAATTTCTCTCCATGCACATATATATAAAGGCAAATAAATAATTACTTACAAACATTTGATCTTCGGGTTGCGTAACATAAATTAGAATCACATTTTACTAGATGAGGTTATTCCTCGATTTTGTAGCCCCTTCCCACTAAAACAGAAATTAATTCAGAACGCAGGTTAATGAATGTTCTCTATGGACAGAAGCCACTGTCACGAATCACCAGCTCTTTTCTATTAGAGTATGTATCCCGATCCGCATAGCTCATTCAAGACATCGTCCAGCATTTCTAACTTCTTCACAGTCGACGTAAAATATACCCTGTATCTCGGATCAACGAACTGTTTGCTATTATCCAGCGATGTATGTAACAGGAAAAGATCAAGTGTTGCTGCTTTAGCACTTCGTCGTTCAAATGGTTCGTTTTCAGCTTATTATGGTATACTGTTTTAACTTCAGCTGTGCTGAAACAACTAAGAGTTTTCAGAAAACACTCGCAGAAGTCTCTTGTAGAGTGGATGTTTGTTGGATAATCTCCAAATATTCTTGTGAATTAATCTAACAGAAGTACAGCCATCTAGCGTAATCTGCCCAGTTAAAAACATGAAAAATAGTCTTTACTTTTCAGCATCGTATTCATTGTTGATCAATCGACTGGCCACTGAAACTGACCTACATGCCTGAATGTAAGTTGTTAATCCAACGACTGCCGTTATCATTTTGAACCAATATGTTATTGCACAGATGAGGGGATATCTACATATAATCCAATATTTCTCTATACATTTATTGAATTTTACTTAACTTTCCAGCTCTTGACTGATATATCCCAAACGATTGCAAGAAAATGATCTCAGCTCCTTTCTTCTGCGTAATGTGTGTGTGTGTGTGTGTGTGTGTGTTGGGGCTTATGGGCGCGTTTTCAGCAATGTTACTTGTACATATACAGGCGAGGTGGTTAAAAGCTAAAGCTCGATATTTTAATTCATCCGGGTCGCATATTCTAGTGATTCAGAGTGTAATGTGCTTCATCTGCGTTCTGTATAATACACTCTAGGTGTAAAAATAGCGCATCCACAAAATGACTCACCTGCATGGTCGATGGGTGTGCGAGCTTGGGAGACCGGGTGGATGTGGTGTCGGACAGCTGTATCGGGCGTCTTTTAAATCGGAGGGATCTCCGTGACGGCGCTACCACAACGGCGTCACGGGCGGGCAGCCCCATTCGCGTACGGAGCCCAGAAGCGCGTATTGCGCGGCTGCGTGTCAAGGCCGCGGCGCGATGCGTGCGCATTACAAGACGCAGCGGCGTCGCGCTCTGGGACAGCTCCAGCAGTGGCGGACGTGTCTGAGACAGCCAGCCTACGCCTCGTCATGTTGCTGGGTATCGAGAAAGCCCTCCAACCTTATGTTAATAGTATTGTGATATTGTATTGCATTGGACCTGAATAGAAAGTCGTACAAGCGGTGGTTTACACAAACTACCTGTAAAACTGTGATGATGTCTCTCCAACCATCAACTACCAGCTGTTTATGTAGCCCACTGACACACCGTGTATGCGGATGGTGTCAACCCTTCAGCATCAGCTGAGGCCTGAAAATGGCGCACTGAAGCACTGGTAGCCAGACAATAAATGATATCATAAGGAAGGCTGGAGGTGTTCCACTTTCTTACGTAACTGAAGGGTCCCGAGAGCTCCGATCACAAGGATGGACATAAAAACTTGAAGTACACAGAGGTCACATGATATGTAACATAAGCTGACATATATGTATCTAGTAACGCTCGTATCATGTGATTCCGGTTGCACTTGTACACCTGATGATGTAAATAAATCCGAAACGTGCCAAGTGAGCAATCTTAGCAATAAAGTCATTTTTCACCGGCTCTATGATATTTTGGAAGCAAGCTATTCAGCTCCAGTGTTATTAACATTTGTACAGTTTTGATTCTTAAATCTTTGCTCAGTGCGGATATGACACTGACATCAATGAAATTTACTTTCGTTCTGTTGACATATTTCAGATATCAACTACAGGAAATCGTATTGTGGCAAAAAATTCCCAGTGTAAAATAGCTTGCTTCATTCATCCATGATATCTTCCTAACAGCAGATGAAGGTAGATTCCGAAGATCAGGTGAAGGTAGATTTTCCCTTCTAGGATTTCCGAAAGGTGTTCTACATTGTACTACGACTACTAAACCAGGATTCAGTGAACTTTAGCTTATTCGCAAGTGCGTGATAAAATCAAAACGCTATAATATACGAACTAAAGTAACAACACGTATTCATCCGGGAAAGCGTAACATGACATCTAATATTCTCAACATACGTTAACAACTTATCACAATCAGCAGTATTATCGCTGACGGTGCTGTCTTCTATATACAGAAGACGATCGTAATGAAGTGAAATAAGTGTAGCACCTGGTGTAATGAACGGCAGCTCTCTTCAAATGCGTGTAAACACAAGATATTACCTGAAAGAGAAGCAAAGAACCCGGTAGCGGGCCCCATAGGACCGTACGATTAAAACATGGTGAACCGGAGTGAAAGACACCCATCTGGATAGTAGAGCGCGTTAAGGCGCCCGCTTCCAGAACACAGGGAGGCATGTCGGCCGCGGATAGAATCTACCTAGTGGATTCATGCGAGGGAAATTGTGGCGGCAAGTCTGGGTTTTCTTTTCAGGAGTTTCCCACACCGAACTAGGTAAATATCAAGCTCGTACCCACGAGCCGCGTCAGATACATGCAAATCGAACATTTAGAAACTTGAACACGAAGTAGACGCAGACAGATTGGGTATACAAATTCCGTACAGAGGAGGGGGATGGAGGAGGGGATTGGGGACATTAGGAAGGCTTCATTAACAATGTCACAATCCCTATAACACCGCCGGCCCCGTCGATAAACGTGAAAAAGGCAGAGAAGACGAAGAAGATGATCGTGAGTTAAAGAGAAAGAACACAGTAGTGTCAGGACAACATGATTACGTCGTATATTATATGTATATATGGTTAATACTAATAAGAGGCATGAAACTGGACGAACACATGAAGTCAGTATGAGAAAAGGTGAATAAGAGACGTAGATGTGTTGAAACGGGTCAGGGAAAGTCGCTATCATCTTTCACGGAAACATTACTCAATACGCTAGTGCGACCAATTGAAGAGAATTGTTCCTGCGTTTAAAGTTCTAATCAAGTGGGCCCAGTAACAGTCATCGAAGGAATTCAGAAATGTACTGCCCGGAATGTAACAGATTAACATATGGCCATTTTTAAGTATAACATCAAGGGGTTACAAAAACATTGGGAAACAACGCGAAAATCGCAAGCTTGGGCGTAAAAGGAGACGCTACTCAAGCCTGTGAGTTTTGTTGTTGTATTTGACCACGAACAGCGCCTGAGCAATGTCGGCAGTACATTGCGAGTGGTAGTCGTCATCAGTATAGTGTTCTGTGTAGTTAGTGAACTACGTCGGCGCTAGGTGAAGTCGAACGTGGGAAAATTGTTGACGTGACAGCCGAAATGTTTTGTGTTTCATGAGGCAACGTAACGAAAATTTATACATCCTACAGGAAAAACGAAAAACCATCATCCAACAAGTCGCAACACTAAGTCAAAACGCGCACGGAACTATGTGTTGAGTGATCGTGGGAACGATATTGAAGAACATTGTGATGCAAAATAAGAGAATGACAGCCGCCAAAGCCACAGCAAAACTTACTGGCACTTGCGAAAACTGTCAGCAACAAAACTCCACAGAAAGGAAATTGCAGGACGAGCTTCAATTCCAAAATCATTGATCAATGATGCAAATGTCCATAACAAGAAACCTTGGTGCCAAAGCTATAAAACAAGGACTGTGCAGTTACTTCTGGGAGAGTTTACTTCCTAACAGTGAAACACGGCAGGAATTCGGTAATGATTTGGTCGCCCATATCGTGGTATCCCATGGGCCCCTTGGTTACAGTGCAAGATCACATTACTGCCGAGGGTTATGGTACACTGTTTGTACCGCAATAGTGATGATCTGTTCTAAGACGATAGCGCTCCCGTTCACACAGCTCTCATCGTCCACAGCTAGTTTTGTGAGCACAAGGATGAAATGCCGCATCTCCTCTGTCATCGCAGTCACCAGATTGCAATAGTTCATGTTCGTTCTGTATTATTTATACTACTCACATATTCTCATCTTTGTTTGATATTTAATAAGTATCATCTGTGGCGGTTTCAGTACTCGCCGACACAGATATTATCTAAAATATATTAAAAAAAACAGTACATAATTTTATACAAGAACAAAACAAGATATACAATGGTTTCTCTTTATTACATTATATGTCTTTTGCTAAGAGACGTTACAAGTCGTATCTAGACGTACCAGAGATCCACTACACACAACCGTCACCGTTGCAGAGCCTCCATAAGTTTGAACAGTTCCTTGCTGACATATAGAGTCCATGGATTCATCAGGTGGTCCCCACATCAATACACGTTCATTCACTTGATACAATTTCAAACGAGACTCGTCCGACCAGGCAACATGTTTCCAGTCATCAACAGTCCAACGTCGATGTTGACGGACCCAGGTAAGCCGTAAGGCTTTGTGTCGTGCCGTCATCAAGGGTACACGAGTGGGCCTTCGGTTCCGAAAACCCATATGGATGATGTTTCCTTGAATGATCCGCACGCTGACACTTGTTAATAGCCCAGCATGAAATCTGCAGCAACTTGCGGAAGGGTTGCACTTCTGTTACGTTGAACGATTGTCTTCAGTCGACGTTGGTACCGTTCTTGCAGTATCTTTTTCCGGCCGCAGCGATGTCAGACATTAGGTGTTTTACTAGCTTCCTGATATCTAGAGTACATTCGGAACTCCGGGAGGGGACTGCCAAGGGGGAGGTTACCATGGGAAAAGATTGACTAATCAACGAAAGGATAACGTCCTACGAGTCGGAGCGTGGAATGTCAGAAGCTTGAACGTGGTAAGGAAACTAGAAATTCTCAAGAAGCAAGACTAAAGAAAAATCAAGACACGTTCATAGGATTTTTCAATCTGGAAAAAGCGTTCGACATTGTAAAATGGTGCAAGATGTTCGAAATTCCCAAAAAAGAAGGCGTAAGTTCTAGGGAGAGACAGGTCATGTACAATATTTAGAACAGCAAAGGAGGTATAATAAGAGTCGACGATAAAGAACAAAGTGCTCGTATTAAAAATGGTGTACGACAAGGATGTAGCCTTTCGCCCCTAGTGTTCAATCTGTAAATCGAGGCTGCAGTGATGGAAATAAAAGAAATCTTCAGGACGGATATTAAAATTCAAGGTGAAAGGATATCAATGACACGATTCGCTGATGCCATTGCTGTCTTGAGAGAAAAAGAAGGAGAATGACATGATCTGCGGAACGGAATGAACAGTCTAATGGGTAAAGGGTACGGAGTGAGAGTAAATCAGAGGAAGAGGAAGGTAATGAAAAGTAACAGAAAGAGAACAGCGAAAAATTAAACATCAGGATTGGTGGTCACGAAGTACACTCCTGGAAATTGAAATAAAAACACGGTGAATTCATTGTCCCAGGAAGGGGAAACTTTATTGACACATTCCTGGGGTCAGATACATCACATGATCACACTGACAGAACCACAGGCACATAGACACAGGCAACAGAGCATGCACAATGTCGGCACTGGTACAGTGTATATCCACCTTTCGCAGCAATGCAGGCTGCTATTCTCCCATGGAGACGATCGTAGAGATGCTGGATGTAGTCCTGTGGAACGGCTTGCCATGCCATTTCCACCTGGCGCCTCAGTTGGACCAGCGTTCGTGCTGGACGTGCAGACCGCGTGAGACGACGCTTCATCCAGTCCCAAACATGCTCAATGGGGGACAGATCCGGAGATCTTGCTGGCCAGGGTAGTTGACTTACACCTTCTAGAGCACGTTGGGTGGCACGGGATACATGCGGACGTGCATTGTCCTGTTGGAACAGCAAGTTCCCTTGCCGGTCTAGGAATGGTAGAACGATGGGTTCGATGACGGTTTGGTGATGTACCGTGCACTATTCAGTGTCCCCTCGACGATCACCAGTGGTGTACGGCCAGTGTAGGTGATCGCTCCCCACACCATGATGCCGGGTGTTGGCCCTGTGTGCCTCGGTCGTATGCAGTCCTGATTGTGGCGTTCACCTGCACGGCGCCAAACACGCATACGACCATCATTGGCACCAAGGCAGAAGCGACTCTCATCGCTGAAGACGACACGTCTCCATTCGTCCCTCAATTCACGCCTGTCGCGACACCACTGGAGGCGGGCTGTACGATGTTGGGGCGTGAGCGGAAGACGGCCTAACGGTGTGCGGGACCGTAGCCCAGCTTCATGGAGACGGTTGCGAATGGTCCTCGCCGATACCCCAGGAGCAACAGTGTCCCTAATTTGCTGGGAAGTGGCGGTGCGGTCCCCTACGGCACTGCGTAGGCTCCTACGGTCTTGGCGTGCATCCGTGCGTCGCTGCGGTCCGGTCCCAGGTCGACGGGCACGTGCACCTTCCGCCGACCACTGGCGACAACATCGATGTACTGTGGAGTCCTCACGCCCCACGTGTTGAGCAATTCGGCGGTACATCCACCCGGCCTCCCGCATGCCCACTATACGCCCTCGCTCAAAGTCCGTCAACTGCTCATACGGTTCACGTCCACGCTGTCGCGGCATGCTACCAGTGTTAAAGACTGCGATGGAGCTGCGTATGCCACGGCAAACTGGCCGACACTGACGGCGGCGGTGCACAAATGCTGCACAGCTAGCGCCATTCGACGGCCAACACCTCGGTTCCTGGTGTGTCCGCTGTGCCGTGCGTGTGATCATTGCTTGTACAGCCCTCTCGCAGTGTCCGGAGCAAGTATGGTGGGTCTGACACACCGGTGTCAATGTGTTCTTTTTTCCATTTCCAGGAGTGTAGATAAAGGTAAGGAATTCTGCTGCCTAGGCAGTAAAATAACCAATGCAAACTTAGTTGCATTGAAGGCACGCTTTGCGCAACGCGTTCTGAACGTAATACCGGAAACGCTTCGATCAGTTGTGGAACATGCCGTTTCTCGATTTCAACTTGTTGCAGAAAACGTTGGAAAGCATATTGAACATGTTTTGCGCCAGTCACACGGAAATTAATAATCCGATTTGATTTTGGTTAATGCTTATTATGTGGTTTCTGGCCACAGGACAATTAAAAACAAATGTGATTGATGCTTTTCATGCGGTTTTTGGCCTTAGGGCAATTAAAACCGATTTTTACCATCCGATGTGATATGACTTTGCTGTGGTGGATGTGCGTACGTAGCTAACAGTATCACACCTGTACACCCATGCATACTGAGTAGAACACTTTCTTTAACGTCGAACGTAGACTTTAGGCATTATTGTATGATTCATTTGTCATTTATAGTCGACCACTATTAAATTATGAAGTTTATAGTACCATCTATTGCTACATTTCGTAACTATTTATTTTCTTCTGCAGTACGTTTTCCCCCTTCTCCATTAACATTACGTTGCAATTGGACGTCAGTCTGACCAATGGTGTTATTTCCACGGCGGTTTAGAAATTAAACTTTAATTATAGTCGGCCTATATATGTATATATTCAAATGTCATCTGGGGTGATTATATGATGATGTTACAAACGCATCAATTTGATGTTAGGGACCCTGTTGCGGAAACGACCGAGTCGAACGTTATAAGCGAAGATCGTTCTCATAATTCTGACAGTGGAATACACATATTGGTACTGTTGTTGCTAAGATTGTAGAGTAGACTGTCCCGACGAATACTTACGCGTAGTAGTTAGGATAGTTGGTCAACGAATCCAATGCAAATGACTTACTGTTTAATGACATGAGCAATCCTGAGTACAATGTCTGCCCTGTAGCAGACTGTAGTCAGTATATACAAGCTGACGTACTAACATAGATCAGCCTTAACCCAATGAAGTTGCACCCTGTGCGGAACTTGTAGACATGATTTTCGTGTGTGGGCAGGCAAAAGGATGCAGCCGAAACAAGGAGATGTTGTACAAGACCAAATATCCACTTAGTAGATATGGGGCCCACACCGTATTTCCATGGTTTTTCCAGCGATTTCGTGAAACATGGCAGTTGATAACACAGTACAACTACCGAGGAGGGCGACTAACTACACGGAAATCAGACTGAAGATGCCGCGCCCGCTCGAGTGGATTAGACGCCTGCAATTAGCCCACAATTGCGTGAGAAGTGATTGTTTCACAGAGAATTACACTTCTACCACCCACGCAACGTGCACATTTTGACTCCTGCTGACTTCGGACCTCGTGTCGTTTTCACCCAATTGTTCTCGAAGGGCCTTAGAGTCGATACCTACTCTCCTGCGTGTGTAGTTATGACGGATGAAGACTGTTTCACCGAAGATGGAGTGCTATATAGTTTGGGCCGATGAGAATCCGGTGAGAGTCCACAGTTACGAACAGCCATCAACACAGCTGTTCAGTCAACCTTTGGGCAGGCATAGTCAGTGAGCACTTACTAGGCCCGTGTCTTCTCCGTCTCCACGTTTAATGCACCAGAGTACACAGTGTTTATCGAAGACACACCACCCACTTTCGAGGGATGTACCTCACTTGATATTTGTTAACGGATGTGGTTCCCACGTGATGAGGCCCTATGTGACCTTGAACTGCTGGTTCGTGAACACGTGGATCGGACATTCCCTGAAAAGTGGTTTACGCAGACGAGGCCCTGTTTTGTGGCCACCGTTTTCACCTGATCTCATCGCACTCGATTTCTCCTTGTGGGGCCATGTAAAAAGTCTGTAATTTTTTTCTCCTATCTACGTGATTATGAAGCTCTCAATTCGTTCGAGCAATCAATCATTCATGATAGGAAATACAGTCATAGCTCAGTCACTCAATATGATTCTGAAATTTTACTCGTTAGAATGAAATCAGGCGATGATTCTTCTTCTCTGCAGGCTCGTGCTTTGCGGCAGTCTGCTAATCTGTACAAATAAAATGCCTCGTAATTTTGGGAGCGTTGTATAATCAGTCGGGAAACCTCAGATCAAGCGGATATTTGGCTTTGATGAAGTTTAACCTTCCGAAGAAGTAATGGATCTCTTGGGTTATTAAATGCAGGTTCGTATCCAGTCTTTCGGAAGTCCCTTCTGATTAACAACTACGCAATATATCGATAAATATCATTAATTCCCAAATGTCACATACACACCCTTTTTTGAAAGAGCAATATATATATATTTCCTTTTTAATCGTACAGTTCGTATCAGTTATCTTCTGTGATAAATCTCAATAATCAAATTACAGTTCTTCCAAACCAAGCTCATGCTAATCGGCACGAAGACAATCTCCGAAGCCTTTTTTCTCTTTTTTTTCTAACAACCACCAGAGAGAGTACTACAAAGAATACTTATGCGCTCATGGCATAGCTATTGTATGAACTACTTTTCGCATGGATTCTGCGAGTATGAAGATAGAAAATTAGTAAACGTCATTAAAGGGTAGAATTGTATCAGAATAATTCATCGAATATAAAGAGATATTACAATTGCCCCTCGCTGCGAGCAAAGTTAATGATAATACACTTTGCGAGCTAAGAGAAAAAATTTGTTGGGTTGTTTATTCAAAAGAGGAATATTTTGAATTAGTAGAATTTTCCTATAGAGAGTATGGGTAACATGTTAAGACAATAAGTTACGAGAATACCTGAGCTGTAGCTTTTACATGTACCGGGGTATACCCGCATCCCGAGTACATAACCAGGGAAGATGTAGATTGGTGTAATTACGAAAAAGGTCTACCCATTTGGGAACTGGCCTTCACAGGGAAACCCTGGAAAACCCGGAAGAATAGACCCCAGCTCAGGTATTAAAGAAGATAGGAAAGCCTAAATCCAGTAATTTTGAAATACATAGAAGCTCCATAGATTAGATCGATGGAAAAGTGCCTCATAGCCAAAAAAATTTTACAATATTGCTCAAAAAAATTTTCAGAATTCTTCTTTCGACGATGTAGCCGGCGATCTCGTTGTGCAGTCGATGGAACAGGAACACTGGGTACGGACACCGGGTAGGCGACGCACAGCGTTTGGTGGAGGCGGCACGGAGCACAGGCGATGGCTTATGGTACAGGATAGAAGCTGGTAAAGTGCCGTAGAAACAGGAAGGCGATCTCAGGAACAAATGTTCAGGGACGTGAACATGAAACAGGTTTAAAGTAGAGTAAGAAAAGGTTCTGACTGAATAAATCCCTGGAAGAGAGTGGATTAAGGCAACGAAGTCCATATTTCATCGTTGAACTCAAAATCGGAGTGGATTCTTATATTCTTCCATCTGTACTAGACTGGAACATCCATCAGTCCTGACAATCGCAATTTTTTTTGTAGTCCTCAATACTAAAGTTGTTCTGCATTACAACTGCTGATTGTCCAAAACATTGCCAAATAGACTGTGGGCATAGACTTAACTCAATCAGCAGTATTATCGCTGACGGTGCTGTCTTCTATATACAGAAGACGATCGTAATGAAGTGAAGAAAGTGTAGCACCTGGGATAATGACCGGCAGTTCTCTTCAAATGCGTGTAAACACAAGATAATACCCGACAGAGAAGCAAACAACCCGGTAGCGGGCCCGATAGGACCATACGATTAAAACATGGTGAACCGGAGTGAAAGAGACCCATCTGTATAGTAGAGCGCGTTAAGGCGCCCGCTTCCAGAACACAGGGAGGCATGTCGGCCGCGGATAGAATATACCTAGTGGATTCATGCGAGGGAAATTGTGGCGGCAAGTCTGGATTTTCTTTTCAGGAGTTTCCCACACCGAACTAGGTAAATATCAAGCTCGTACCCACGAGCCGCGTCAGATACATGCAAATCGAACATTTAGAAACTTGAACACGAAGTAGACGCAGACAGATTGGGTATACAAATTCCGTACAGAGGAGGGGGATGGAGGAGGGGATTGGAGACATTAGGAAGGCTTCATTAACAATGTCACAATCCCTATAACACCGCCGGCCCCGTCGATAAACGTGAAAAAGGCAGAGAAGACGAAGAAGATGATCGTGAGTTAAAGAGAAAGAACACAGTAGTGTCAGGACAACATGATTACGTCGTATATTATATGTATATATGGTTAATACTAATAAGAGGCATGAAACTGGACGAACACATGAAGTCAGTATGAGAAAAGGTGAATAAGAGACGTAGATGTGTTGAAACGGGTCAGGGAAAGTCGCTATCATCTTTCACGGAAACATTACTCAATACGCTAGTGCGACCAATTGAAGAGAATTGTTCCTGCGTTTAAAGTTCTAATCAAGTGGGTCCAGTAACAGTCATCGAAGGAATTCAGAAATGTACTGCCCGGAATGTAACAGATTAACATATGGCCATTTTTAAGTATAACATCAAGGGGTTACAAAAACATTGGGAAACAACGCGAAAATCGCAAGCTTGGGCGTAAAAGGAGACGCTACTCAAGCCTGTGAGTTTTGTTGTTGTATTTGACCACGAACAGCGCCTGAGCAATGTCGGCAGTACATTGCGAGTGGTAGTCGTCATCAGTATAGTGTTCTGTGTAGTTAGTGAACTATGTCGGCGCTAGGCGAAGTCGAACGTGGGAAAATTGTTGGTATGACAGCCGAAATGTTCTGTGTTTCGTGAGGCAACGTAAAGAAAATTTATACATCCTACAGGGAAAACGAAAAACCATCATCCAATAAGTCGCAACACTAAGTCAAAACGCGCACGGAACTATGTGTTGAGTGATCGTGGGAACGATATTGAAGAACATTGTGACGCAAAATAAGAGAATGACAACTGCCAAAGCCACAGCAAAACTTCCTGGCACTCGCGAACCCTGTCAGCAGTAAAACAATACGAAGTGGACTCCACAAAAAGGGAATACCAGGACGAGCTTCAATTCCAAAATCATTGATGAATGATGCAAGTGCCCGTAACAAGAAAACTTGGTGCCAAAGCTACAAAACAAGGACTGTGCAGTTGCTTCTGGGAGAGTTTACTAACAGTGAAACACGCCAGGAATTCGCCCATATCGTGGTATCCCATGGGCCCCTTGGTTACAGTGCAAGATCACATTACTGCCGAGGGTTATGGGACCATTTTGGGTAATCATACCCATTCTATGGTACACTGTTTGTACCGCAATAGTGATGATCTGTTCCAAGACGATAGCTCTCCCGTTCACACAGGTCTCATCGTCCACAGCTAGTTTTGTGAGAACGAAGATGAAATGCCGCATCTCCTCTGCCATCGCAGTCACCAGATTGCAATAGCTCATGTTAAAATAACTGACTTCAATACTACCTTGCTCTGAGGGCTGAAATAAACTATACTGACACAGAACCTTATGCTGGGGACGGCTCAGCAGCCTCTGTGACACAATGAGTCACACATTTCCGTCAGACTATCGATGTCAAAGACGTTCGCTGAATTACACTCAACAGCCAACCAGACGCATTCGTCCGACACAAACGCATTGTTAAGCTAGGCAATGTGCTCAACGTACGAGTAGATCTGTTGTGGTCCGACCTGCAGAGTGATTATCGCTATCCGTTCGCCTCCTAAGACGCTACCACTGCAGGCGGGTGCATAAGGGAGCGTCTTGCTGGGAATAGTTCTCTACTGCATGTGTTTATTAGAGATATTGTTACCTTTAGGAGCTGTATGGCTGGTATCCTACAATGAATATGTTTCCCTAATTGGTCATTCACACGTATCTACATTGTGCTAATGGATTTGCACAACCGACCATATAGAGCTGACATAATGAACAGCTACACAGAATAAGTATGCCATGTGCATCTCACTGCCCGGAATTTAATACAGTTTTAATGGGATGCTCTAGGTGGAACAAGTAAAGCTCTAATATCGGCCCCGAATATCATAGTCCAGCTTTAGGTAACTGAGGTCGATAGCTCACCTCCAGACAGTTTACTTTCTTTGCCCGTTCGTGGAATTCTGGTCTCTCTCGATGGAAGGAATGTAAGAGTATAGCTAGCGAGAAAGAGGTGGTCCAGGCGGACACAGCTTGTAGTGGTGTCCAAGGTAGCGAACGTGCTTCTTGTGTGGCAATTGGCTATTATTGTCGGCGCACGGGTTTTCTGGTCGAGCCTCGTGAGCCAGCATTTACCGTGCAGCACACAATGGGGTTGTTGATATGTCGTTCTAGGCGCGGCTACAACTGTTCTGGCAGCGTTGTTTTGCCTGGTTACGGGGTCCCTCCTGTAGAATGTAGCGCGGTTCGGCGAAGCCTACAGATTTGGCCCCGGACTGCCCCTATTGCTCGAAACGGTTTCATCGAGGGTTTTTGGTTTTCTCGATCGAGCACAGAGCCATGTCCTGCCTCCGTCTATTAATGACGGTCAACTTGCTCTCGCTTGCATTGTTTTCGCCGGGGGATGGGGCCAGAGATCTACGACTGGGGCCTCTTGAGCCGCCAGTAGGCTGACGGCCTGGACTAACTTAAGTCATTAACATTTAATGTATGTGACCTTTTGTAATCCTTTTTAAATTGTGAAGCATGTCTAAATGGTTTAACATCCGTATGTGGAATCTAATCAGTTTTCTAAAACCTGATCATTAATTTTCTTTGTTTTTATAAAGGAAAGAATCAGGTTCTCTGAAAGTAATGATTTACCAGTTGTTGTTGTTGGCTGTGCACGATTAGCTGAGCGGTCTAGGGCGCTGCAGTCATGGACTGTGCGGATGATCCCGGCGGAGGTTCGAGTCCTCCCTCGGGCATGAGTGTGTATGTTTGTCCCTAGGATAATTTAGGTTAAGTAGTGTGTAAGCTTAGGGACAGATGACCTTAGCAGTTAAGTCCCATAAGATTTCACACACATTTGTTGTTGTTGTGGCCTTCAGTCCACAGACTGGTTTGATGCAGCTCTCCATACTACTCTATGCTCTGCAAGCTCATTCATTTCCGAGTAACTACTGCACCTTACATACTTCTGAATCTGCTTAGTGTATTCATCTCTTGGTCTCCCTCTACTACGACTTTTACCTTCCACGCTGCCTTCCAATACTAAAGTGGTGATCCCTTGATGCCTCAGAACATATCCTACCAACCGATACCTTCTTCTACTAAAGTTGTGTTGTAAGGTGGCGTCATTTCACTAACCGTGTTACATCCAATACGACAAGTAAGACCCTTCAATGACAGAGAAGACAGGATTGTGATAATTCGGTAAAAACATATATGTGACTAACATCGCCTGGTACACTTTATTTATTGTAGAATGCCTGTATGTTGGGTGACTGGGGAACGAGCAGAGCTGTGAAACTCGCGGTAGAACGGAAAGACACAGGGAATTCACTCTTTCGGACAATAGGACGGCGCAACCGCTTCCGGTGCTAACCTCGGGATTCCCAGGAGCTGGACAACCTGCAAAACGGGAACACGTGTCCGGCGGACAGGCGTGAGAAGGCAGCGGGTCCGCCAAAAACAAGTATTCGCGGACTTTCCTACGGACGTAGAAAGAACTTCCAGAAACTTCGGTCTGAATTCTAAACTGAGATTGGTCGGCGTCGGAAAGGAGTGCCTTTCGGAAAGATGATTCACTATCCAAATTTATGGGGGGAGAAAAGACTTTGAGCCGGGAAGAAATAGAGGAAAGTGAGAGGGCTGTCGCTCCTGGGGCATGGAGCTGAGAGGTCGTTCCTTGGGCACGGAGCTAGAGAGTCGTTCCGGGTCTTGGAGCTAGAGGGCCGTCTTGGGTCCACGGCAGTTGACGGACGTCTTCGTCTGTTGTTTTGGTGAAGTACAAGTTTACTATTATCTCGCTGAGGCGAGAATTTCTGCGGCTATAGCGACTGCGGCCATAGCTTACGCATCGGCGTGTAGGAAAGTAAATTAACAATGCTGAATCACGTGTTCTACTCCGTTCTGCGCTGAGGTTCCACACTGCTCATTGAGATAGTAGTTCCTTCTTGCTATTTAGTACAACGAGGGTTGTCAGTTACACCGCGCCTAATGGTTCAAATGGCTGTAAGCATTATGGGACTTTGCATATGTGGTCATAAGTCCCCTAGACTTAGAACTACTTAAACCTAACTAACCTAAGGACATCACACACAACCATGCCCGAGGCAGGATTTGAACCTGCGACCGTAGCAACAGTTCCGGACTGAAGCCCTTACAACCACTAGGTCACAGCGGACGGCCATCAGCGCCTAATCACAGATCGCGAGTGCATTATAGGGCAGAGTCAGACAGTTTAAGGGCCAATATTATTAATTCAGGGAGAACCTGAGAGTTATAATTATAGCTCAGTGTGTTTGAATTGTGTTTATTATGTATAAATGTGTTAAAATCACGGCATTTATCCTTTAGTTGATAGTATTTTCCTGTGCTAATTAATCTTGCAACTTGTGTGCATTTCATACATGTTTTAACTTGTTCGTTAAAAGAGAACTGGATTTTGTCGGCTTATCCTGATATTCACGCGTATTCACATGATACGATTAGGGAACAGTTAGGCTATCGCACGAAAATTGACTTAACTAATGAGAATAACGTACTCTTACTGGGGAACATATAAGTAGCAGGGCGACTCTAGTCACGTTAAAATATCTGTTACGCAAATTATCACTTGTACGTTCTCGTGGCAAGTCTCCGCCACCAATAGCCAGTAGTAGAATAGATAGAGGTACGTTAGAGTGCAACAGATTCCTCTTCTCCCCAATTCTATTCAGTACGTCCTCATTACTTACATGATCTGCCCATCCAATCTTCAGCATTCTTCTGTAGCACCACCCTTCGAAAGCTTATATTCTTTTCTTATCTAAACTATTTATCGTCCAATTTTCACATCCATACAAGGCTGCATTCCATATAAATACTTTCAGATACAACTTCCTGACACTTAAATCTATACTCGATGTTAACGAATTTCACTTCTTCAGCAACGCTTTTCTTGCTATTGCCACTCTAGATTTTATATTCTCTCTACTTTGACCATGATTAGTTATTTTGCTCACAAAACTCGTCTACTCGTCCCAAAACTCGTCTACTACTTTAAGTGTCTCATTTCTAATCTAATTCCCTTGGCATCACCTGATGTAATTAGACTACATTTCATTGTCATCGTTCTGCTTTTGTTTATATTCATTTTATAGCCTCATTTCAAGACACTGTCCATTTCATTCAACTGTTTTTCCAGGTCCTTTGCTGTCTCTGACAGAATTACAATGTCATCGGCGAAACTCAAAGTTTTTATTTCTTCGCCATGGATTTTAATTCCTACCCCACATTTTCATTTTGTTCCCTTTAATACTTGTTCAATGTATAGATTGACTAACATCGGGGAATGTGCTGCAACTCTGTCTCACTCACTTCCCAACCACTACTTCCCTTTCATGCCCCTCGACTCCTGTAACTGCCATCCGGTTTCTGTACAAATTGTAAATAGCCTTTCGCTCCCTGTATTTGACCCGTGCCACAGAATTTGAAAGAGAGTATTCCAGTCAGCATTGTGAAAAGCTTTCTCTGAGTCTACAAATACTAGAAAAGTGGGTTTGCCTTTTGTTAATCTATCGTCTAAGATAAGTCGTGGGGTCAGTATTGCCTTACGTGTTCCTAAATTTCTGCTGAATCCAAACTAAGATTTACCAGTTCCAAACGCAAATATTAATTAATTCTTTGTTGGTTCGTAAAGTTTTAATAACAAAAGATGTTCAATTTTCTTTCCCTCCTTCCTCTAGTTTCGTACACGGCTTTGTTTCCTGTTTCAGCAACTAGTCGACATGCATGTTCACCTTGCATAGCCATTTGGTGGTGGAATACCCAGTGTTGACCTCTTGTAAGCTACCAATGGAGCGCCAAATCACTCATAAACTTTTTTCGACCTATAATGTACCTCTGTCATTACGTTCTCACTGGCAAGTGGTACTAGTCAGCGACCAGTACCGGTCAGATATTCTAATGGAAAACGAATATTTGTACATATGTTACAACTGCCTTTGCTGTTGCTACTCAACGGTTATTAAAAAAATGGAGAAGCTGTAAATTGACGTTCCCAGACTAGAAATACAACAGCAGTTCAACTTTATTTAATTTTATATACAAGGTGATTCCAACGATGATGCTACAAACTTTCGAGGATGATGGAGAAGGGTAAATGTATCACTCTGAGGTAAGCGACCATACTCCAGAAACGACGGACTCAAATGTGTAAGCGAAAATCTACTCAAGTTCTGCCTCAGATTTGCGTAGCTCTATGTCTAAGAACTCTGATCGTGACGTACAGAATTCGCACTGAATACTCCCCAATATCGTTATATAATTGCCGCTGTTTGATGCAGTGGTAATGCCGCTCGTAACTTGCTGACATAGACCGATATCCTAAATCTACGGTACAGTAATACTGAATTCCATTTATATGTACAGTTTGGACAAACTGCTACATCTACAGCAACTGTTCAAAATGACGTCCCCAATATCCCGGAGTCGTTTGAACAGTGTCTCGGGTAGCGAGAATTCTTGCTAGGACATCTTCTACAGTCTCTGCAGGCGTCTCGTATTCAAGACTTTTTACATGGCCCCACAAGGAGAAATCGAGTGCGATGAGATCAGGTGAAAACGGTGGCCACGAAACAGGGCCTCGTCTGCGTAAACCACTTTTCAGGGAATGTATGATCCAGGTGTTCACGAACCAGCAGTTCAAGGTCAAATAGGGCCCCATCACGTGGGAACCACACCCGTTATCAAAATCAAGTGAGGTACATCCCTCGAAAGTGGGTGGTGTGTCTTCGATAAACACTGTGTACTCTGGTGCATTAAACGTGGAGACGGAGAAGACACGGGCCTAGTAAGTGCTCACTGACTATGCCTGCCCAAAGGTTGACTGAACAGCTGTGTTGATGCCTGTTCGTAACTAGCGAGAGGACTCTCACCGGATTCTCATCGGCCCAAACTATATAGCATTCCATCATTGGTGAAACAGTCTTCATCCGTCATAACTACACACGCAGGAGAGTAGGTATCGACTCTAAGGCGCTTCGAGAACCATTGGGTGAAAATGACACGAGGTCCGAAGTCAGCAGCAGTCAAAATGTGCACGTTGCGTGGGTCGTAGAAGTGTAGTTCTCTGTGAAACAATCACTTCTCACGCAATTGTGGGCTAATTGCAGGCGTCTAATCCACTCGAGCGGGCGCGGCATCTTCAGTCTGATTTCCGTGTAGTTAGTCGCCCTCCTCGGTAGTTGTACTGTGTTATCAACTGCCATGTTTCACGAAATCGCTGGAAAAACCATGGAAATACGGTGTGGGCCCCATATCTACTAAGTGGATATTTGGTCTTGTACAACATCTCCTTGTTTCGGCTGCATCCTTTTGCCTGCCCACACACGAAAATCATGTCTACATGTTCCGCACAGGGTGCCACTTCATTGGGTTAAGGCTGATCTATGTTAGTACGTCAGCTTGTATATACTGACTACAGTCTGCTACAGTGCAGACATTGTACTCAGGATTGCTCATGTCATTAAACAGTAAGTCATTTGCATTGGATTCGTTCACCAACTATCCTAACTACTACGCGTAAGTATTCGTCGGGACAGTCTACTCTACAATCTTAGCAACAACAGTACCAATGTGTGTATTCCACTGTCAGAATTATGAGAACGATCTTCGCTTATAACGTTCGACTCGGTCGTTTCCGCAACAGGGTCCCTAACATCAAATTGATACGTTTGTAACATCATCATAGAATCACCCTAGATGACATTTGAATATATACATATACAGGCCGATTATAATTAAAGTTTAATTTCCAAACCGCCGTAGAAATAACACCATTGGTCAGACTGACGTCCAATTGCAACCTAATGTTAATGGGGAAGGGGGAAAACCTACTGCAGAAGAAAATAAATAGTTGCGAAATGTAGCAATAGATGGTACTATAAACATCATAATTTAATAGTGGTCGACTATAAATGAAAAATGAATCATACAAAAATGGCTAAAGTCTACGTTCGACGTTAAAGAAACTGTTATACTCAGTATGCATGGGTGTACAGGTGTGATACTGTTAGCTACGTAAGCACATCCACCACAGCAAGGTCATATCACATCGGATGGTAAAAATTGGTTTTTAATTGCCTGAGGCCAAAAACCGCATAAAAAGCATCAATCACATCTGTTTTTAATCATTCTGTGGCCACAAACGGCATAATAAGCATTAACCAAAATCAAATCCGATTATTAATTTCCGTGTGACTGGCGCAAAACATGTTCAATATGCTTTCCGCCGTTTTCTGCAACAAGTTGAAATCGAGAAACGGCATGTTCCACAACTGATCGAAGCGTTTCCGGGATTACGTTCAGGACGCGTTGCGCAAAGCGTGCCTTCAATGCAGCTAAGTTTGCATAGGTTATTTTACTGCCTAGGTAGCAGAATTCCTTACCTTTATCTACTTCGTGACCACCAATCCTGATGTTTAATTTTTCGCTGTTCTCATTTCTGTTACTTTTCATTACCTTCCCATGATTTACTCTCAGTCCATACCCTTTACTCATTAGACTGTTCATTCCGTTCCGCAGATCATGTCAGTCTCCTTCTTTTTCTCTCAAGACAGTAATGTCATCAGCGAATCGTGTCATTGATATCCTTTCATCTTGAATTTTAATTTCAGTCCTGAACATTTCCTTTATTTCCATCACTGCTGCCTCGATTTACAGATTGAACACTAGGGGCGAAAGGCTACATCCTTGTCTTACACCCTTTTTAATACGAGCACTTCGTTCTTGGTCGTCCACTCATATTATTCCTCCTTTGCTGTTGTATATATTGTATATGACTTGTCTCTACTTAGAACTTACCCCTTCTTTTTTCGGAATTTCGAACATCTTGCACCATTTTACAATGTCGAACGCTTTTTCCAGATCGACAAATCCTATGAACGTATCTTAATTTTTCTTTAGTCTTGCTTCTTGAGATTTTCTAGTTTCCCTACCACGTTCAAGCTTCTGACATTCCACGCTCCGACTCGTAGGACGTTATCCTTTCGTTGATTAGTCAATCTTTTTCCCATGGTAACCTCCCCTTGGCAGTCCCCTCCCGGAGTTCCGAATGTACTCTGGATATCAGGAAGCCAGTAAAACACCTAATCTCTGACATTGCTGCGGCCGGAAAAAGATACTGCAAGAACGGTACCAACGTCGACTGAAGAGAATTGTTCAACGTAACAGAAGTGCAACCCTTCCGCAAGTTGCTGCAGATTTCATGCTGGGTTATCAACAAGTGTCAGCGTGCGGATCATTCAAGGAAACATCATCCATATGGGCTTTCGGAACCGAAGGCCCACTCGTGTACCCTTGATGACGGCACGACACAAAGCCTTACGGCTCACCTGGGTCCGTCAACATCGACATTGGACTGTTGATGACTGGAAACATGTTGCCTGGTCGGACGAGTCTCGTTTGAAATTGTATCAAGAGGATGAACGTGTATTGATGTGGGGACAACCTCATGAATCCATGGACTCTGTATGTCAGCAGGGAACTGTTCATGCTTATGGAGGCTCTGCAACGGTGTCGGTTTTGTGTAGTGGATCCCTGGTACGTCTAGATACGACTCTGACAGGTGAGTTAGTTAGTTAGTTACGTGTTCCATTGATCAATAGCACGGAGAAACCGTTATGATGTGGAACGTGCCAAATGCGCACGGGAAACAAGTCTCTTTTTTTTACATTATAGTGTTATACCCAAGTACTTCTATTATCTATCCCGTTCCCTTAAATGGCACAAAATCCATATATTATATCTCCAGATTTATTTACTCGTATTCAAGAATTCGTCTATGGTGTAGAAGGAGTTGTCAAGAAGGTATGATTTCAATTTGTTTTTGAAACTGTTACTGCCCGCATCTCGTGGTCGTGCGGTAGCGTTCTCGCTTCCCACGCCCGGGTTCCCGGGTTCGATTCCCGGCGGAGTCAGGGATTTAATCTGCCTCGTGATGGCTGGGTGTTGTGTGCTGCCCTTAGGTTAGTTAGGTTTAAGTAGTTCTAAGTTCTAGGGGACTGATGACCATAGCTGTTAAGTCCCATAGTGCTCAGAGCCATTTGAAACTGTTACTGCTGTCTGTCAGACATTTTATTTCATCTGGTAATTTATCAAAAAGTTTTATAGCAACATATTTTACCCCTTTCTGTTCCAAAGATAGGCAAAGTAAAGGATAGTGTAGGTCTTTCTTTTTTCAGATATTGTAATCATGAATGTCGCCGTTAATTTTAAACTGCTCCATGTTGTTGGGAAAAAATTTAATTATTGAGTAAATGTACTGTGAAACAGTTGTAAGAATTCCTAACCTTTTAAACAGATGTCTACAAGATGTGCGACTATGAACCCCACACATTGTTCTAACTACTTTCTTTTGAACAGTGAATACCTTTTGCCTATGTGTTTAGTTGCCCCAGAATATTATTCTGTATGACATCAGAGAGTGGCAGTATGCAAAGTATGTTAGGTTACTAATTTCTACATCCTCAAAATTGGCAATTATCCTGATTGCAAAAGTTGCTGAACCTAGTCACTTTAGGAGATCCAAAATATGACTTTTCCAATTAAGATTCTCATCTGTACGTACGCCCAAAAACTTAGTATGCTCTACCCTGGCTACTGACTACTTTTGATGTGTTATGTTTATTGAAGGAAATATACTTTTTGCAGCAGAAAATTGGATGTACTGTGTTTTTTCAAAGTTCAGAGTAAGCCTATTCGCAGAAAACCAAATAATAACTTTTCCAAATACATTATTTGTATCATTTTCTATTGGACTTTCTTTTACTGAATTAATAATTATGCTTGTATCATCAGCAAACAGTGTCAGTTCAGCATTTTGTTTCACATAAGAGGGGAGGTCTTTCACATATATCAAGAACAGGAGGAGACCCATGATCGAACCTTGTGGAGCACCTATTGTAATTTCACCCCAGTTAGATGAAGTGGCAAATTCCTTTGAATCACTTGAAGCATATACAGAGACTTTTTCCTTCCTGTTCTGTAGATATGACTTAAACCACTCATATGCTGTTCCATTTATACCACAGAATTGTAATTTCTCTAACATTTTGTAATGGTTCACACAATCAAATGCTTTGGATAAATCACAGAATATTCCTGCTGGTGACATTTTACTATTTACAGACTCTATTATGTGGACAGTGAAATTTTATATTGCGGTCTCAGTAGAACAGCAATTCTGAAATCCGAACTGTGATGTACTAAGTATCCCATTACTGCTGGGATAGCTAACCACTCTTGAGTACAGTACTTCCTCAAAGATTTTTGAAAATGCTGTAAGCAAGGATATTGGCCGGTAATTATTGACATCTGTGGTTTCCCCCTTTTCGTAGAGAGGCCTGACAACGGCATATTTTAACCTGTCTGGAAAAATACCCTGAGTCAGTGATGCATTACGTATGTGAATCAAAACATCGCTGTAGTTTCTCCACATTTTTCTAATAACTTGATAGAGATGCCATCTACTCCAACAGAACATTTATTTTTCAAAGACTTAATAATTTTCCTTATTTCACAAGAGGTTGTTAGATGAAACTTAATCTGATTAAAATTTTTCAAAGCTGACTTTCCATGTACTGCTTGGCTTTTTCTTTTGAACTATTCTCACCAATTTTTTCTCCTACACTTAGGAAGTGTACTGTTGGTTACGATGGTCTCGTTATTTTTAACAGTAATACTACCTACCCCAGTGGTTACTTTTCCTGTCTCTCTTCTAACAACATTCCATATTGATTTTATTTTATTGCTGGAGTTGTTAGTTTCTTTGCTAATATACATATTCCTTTATTTCCTTACAACTTATCTCAGTATGTTAGAATAATTTTTATAGTGTAAAACTACTTCTGGATCATTTCTGGTTCTTGCTGTCTCATACAGTTTTCTTTTTCTTTCTGAAGACACTTTAATACCTGTAGTAATCCAAGATTTCTTTTAAAAGTTCGTGGTGTTACATTTAGTAATTTTCTTCGGAAAACAATGTTCAAAAAGGGATATAGATTTATCAAGAAATATGCTGAATTTATCATTAGCATTTGGCTCATTTTTACGTCTTCGCTGTTTACATTTCCTAAACTTTCTCTGAAGTGATCTATATATACAGGGTTGAGCACCCTCACACTTGTACTTAATGGTTTCTGAAGTGTACGCCCTGTTAGGTTAATCAGTTGTGCATCATGATCAGATAATGAAAGACATGTATGCAAGCATACTGTCTGATCACCTACATCCTTTCTTGTCCATTGTGCACTCCGACGGTCTAGGACAATTACAGCATTACAACATGACAGCGCACACGCCCTTCATTGCTACAGAGTGGCTCCTGGAACACTCTTCTGAGTTTAAACACTTCCACTGGCTACCAAACTCCCCAAACCTGAAAATTATTGAGCACGTATCTGTTATGCCTTGCACCGTCCTGTTTAGAAGAGATCTCCACCCGTTCGTACTCTTACGGATTTATGGGCAGCCATGCAAGATTCATGGTGTCAATTCCATCCGGCAATACTTCAGACATTAGTCGAGTCCTTGCCACGTCGTGTTACGGCAGTTCTGCGTGCTCGCGGGGCCCTACACTATATTACGTAGGTGTACCAGTTTCTTCGGTTCTTCAGTGTTATGATAGCTTTTATTGCAGAAACGGTAATAACGGTAATACTCATATGTATAGGTTCCTAAGAGCTCTAGTTTTTATTGTGAAAAACCAGATAGTTGTATCGAAACAATTACGCTGGTTGGCGATAATGCCTTCTTCTTAAGGAAAGTAAATGATGCTTCATATGACACGTTAGACTATGGTATCGCTAGCTGCAAAAGAAGAAACGCAACAAGTCGGTGCACTTATGAGGGAAATGACAAATTTATCAAGTGCATCATAAAGGAATATTCAGGACTATTACTTATAATCGTAATTTCAGATAACTTGTTGGAGCAATCGTTCATCCGACAATCACTTATACTCGCAAGATTAAAATGACTAACAGAGCTGAGGGAGGCGAGCTACGTCGGTCATATCGCCACCAGCTGGTCGCAGTGGGAATCAAGCTTGCTGGCAGATCATAATCGTGTGCCGGACCAGGTCCTGCCTTGATTTGCCTTTCGAAGGCACGTGCTCACCCGCTGAGCTATCCAGGAACGACTCACGATCTGCCGTTACAGCTTTATTTCCACGGGTGCCTGTCTCCAGCCTTCCAAAGAACGCACGTAAGTTCTCTTGCATTACGGTACTAATTCTCCTGTAAGATAAGGTAATTTGGAGAAAAGATATTGTGGAGAAATTGTTTAGCTGTAGCCCAGCAGAGCTGTTTCGAATTTTTGCTTTGCAGCGGAGAGTGCGCTCAGTCCTTACACACTGCTAGTGTCAAAATTCGTTCTGGTTCCTACTGAGAATTTAACAGAAGCATCTCTTGGATAAGAGTTACTACCTCCACCTACACTTTACAGACCACTTGTTCGCCTATGTATATGGTTTCATATGTTTTTTGCCACTGCAAATATTTCAGCCTCACTGCACTAGGACAAAGACCCATGAGCGGACTGCACGGGCAGTGCGTAATATCTTTGACAATGAGTTTAATTTTATCTTCGGTACCCTTGGTCGCTAGTCATTTGTGCAGTGCCAGGGCGTTCCCATTGCGGGCATAGTAGTGAGAATGTGACTTTTGGCTAAGGAGATTAGATTTGATATTTCTGACTCTGGAAGAAATTATCTAGAATGCTTTACTATGAACTGAAAACTTGTTTCTAAAATTATTTTTTGACTACGTGGATGGAGAAGATTGTTGGACGAATATTTCAAAGTGACCAAAGCACGTGCATGAATGAAATATTTCTTAGCCAGAAATACAAATTGAAAGAAATCTTTATTCCTCAGACAACTAATAATATTTGTGATTAGTGTAAATTTGATCTCTTAGTTTTCATTACGGCGCAAATAATGTAGTTGCCTTAAGTGTCCGTAATTTTTTGTGACGAGAGAATTTCACAATTGTTAGAATTATGTTGTGCTGTACAGTCTTTTTCGACTGCAATCAGAGTTACATTTTTCAAGACCGCTATTCCTTAAAGCAAAACCCTCGTACATCAGTCTTAGTATAGTTTCAAAAATTTTGTAGTGCTAACATTGCACCTTACGCCACACGCTGCCATGAATTATTTCCGAGAAGCAAACGAAATTTTTGTTGTAAATCCATTGTTTTTCTTTAGCTCCTGTATTTGCTGACTTCAATTTGCCTTCGAGAACGTCAGTACACTAGACACAAAATATCATGCTGAGCATGAAGTAAGTTACTTATCTTCCAGAGCAGATCTCACTTCGCATTCTTGTGAGGAAACAGCATGTAGCCAGAATTTCAAGTTTTGTACTAACTAAGCAGATTAATTTTCAGTGACAGGGTTGGTAACCTTCAACAGTTATTTTCTCCCGGGTTGAACAATATTTTATTTAGTAGATATTCCAAGTCAGACATTGAACTTCACGTACGGGACTTTCATAACGCATTTCAGTATTGACTTCGAATTACACAGCTTTCACTGAGCACAATAGTTAGTTTTGGGATTTAATTTGACTCATTTTCATTATTTCAAATTCAGCATTCCACTAAGATCGAAGTTTTGTTTGACGGCACAGTTCACAAACACAGTACAGGGCTACCCAGCAGTCGCTGTTGCTCAATAATCGAATGCGGTATATAAGTAAACGTTAAACGAGGAGTTTCTGAAAAAGAATATACATTATTTTGTATATAAATAAATTTCATAGAAAGGTTACAAGCGGTGCTCAAGATGAATGACTGCTGACACCGTTCTAAAATTTCAAATTTCAAATACGGTTGTAAGCAAGGGGCTGATAGTGGTAAGGTGCTAGGCCAGAAAAACACTGTATATCATCTAGAAATAAAGATTAACTTTATTAAGCAAATAATTAAAGACATAATTTTTCTTGTTCTTTTCAACCTTTACAATCCCAAAAGAAGGCAGAAAATGCAAAATATTTAATAGTTTCAATTCAGAAACTTTCAGTTCGTGTTCTAAAATGGGAGGTTGTGTACAGCTTCTATCCAAATATTCTCATTTAACCACACTACGAAACTCACGCTTTACTTGAACAAAAAAACCTATTTTTAATTATTATAATTAAAACACATTAGGAAATTCAGGCGTTACTAGGAATGAGCAGAATCCTAAATTTTTCTGTTACGCTTGTTCCAAATAAAAATCATTATTAAGCATTTAATTGGTACCTGAATAAGCTATCAATTCAGAACAAGCAGTGTGCAATTATTAAACAATGGAAAAAATCAGCATTACTTAAATAAAAAAAAATACTTGGATTTTCAGCCTAGTTCTGTGAAGGAATGTGTAGTTAAAATTTAGCTACAGGAGGACAGAAAGAGTTAACAACGTAAAGTGATTGACTAATTGACACTAATCAGACTAGTTCCGTAAAACAATTTCTTAATAAAATGTAAAAATTTCCCCCCACAAGGCTTCAATATAATCAACAAGGAATAAATTTTGTACCGAGTGGAAAATTTACTAAAGGCGAGTACCAGTTAGAAACCGGACTCATAACCGATACATATGAATTACTATGGCATAAACAGAAAGAAACCTTAACCAAAGTCATGACACCGGTGAAATGGTGAAATACATCCGGGTTTAGCTCAAATCAAAAACACATAATATCAAGATCACCACGGAACAGCGAGCAGCTACACACTGTGTGCTCAGATAACAAGTCCCAATTTGCTCGTGACTTTTGTAGCAAGATATATCTGGTTTTCACCAAATCCGAGTAACGTTCTTCTCTAGCAAACGAGTTGGTCCCATAGACAACAGCCGCTCCAAATGATTCCAATCTTGGCAAATAATCAAGGCGTCCATGTGCCAGATAACTGCCAACGCTTGTCATTTGGTGGCTATACTACCTGTATCAGTGGTCAACGATTGAGAGCGACCTCACATGCACCACCGTTCAGCTGGCTCAATAGAGACCTACAAACGCACGGAGGGAAAACCACGCATTCGATATACAAATCAAAGCGCCGTAATGCTCGGGTTTCCTCTGGTTTTCCACGAGATGCATGTGGCAAGAAGTTATGTGTTTTTAAATGAGCACACCGCCATTTGCCAATATTGTTGTATATTTAATTACGACCCAGTTTGGTCCTTTTACGCCATATTCAAGTGATTGAATTTATGTCATTAATATATATTTCCTGACGTGGCTTGGAATGTACACTAAGCCTCTCACGTAGCGTCTGTGACTGGTGCTTACCAAATGCTGTTAGTAAAGGAACCTGCCTCGACAGCTCTGTTCTATTGAGGATCTATATTTCCTCCATTAATTATCCCTGGTAGTGACCCCCTGGTCGAATCGTAGATTTCTTTGGTTGGTTTCTTCAGTTTCTTTCAGTCATCTCGATTTCGCACATTTTTCCTACACCGGTGACACACGCAACTATTGGTTCTACCGATGTGTCATCAATAATTTAATCAAAGAATTATGTTCCTTTGTGCTTATGTATTCGCTTTTACTAATTTACGCTTTTAATGTCGAGGGTCAGCTACCAACCCGTACAGCAAGCGTCGATCCTTTGTGGGTGCTCTGGCAGTTATCTGGAATTGCCACCAACAGCCACACGGAGTGCTCGGCGTTGTCCATCAGAAAATTTGTATCTATCATGGAAAAAAGTGGCCACATGTCTCTCTTTCGGGTAAATCTGAGGTTTTATTTACATCTAACGATTTCGTATAGTTAGAACGTCATGTTATGTTCTACCTTCCAACAAGTCCTGAATTCTGTTACAGCGCTCGTCCGATGTTCAGTAAACTCATACTTTGAAACTTACTGATAGATTACAACTTTGTGCCGGACTGAATCTGGAACTCGGGACCTTTGTTTTTCGCTGGAAAGTGGTCTACCGGTTGAGCTAGCCAAGCACGAACCACGACCCGTCCTCATAGCTTTACTTCTTCCAGTACCTCTCTCCTACCTTTAAAAGTTCAGAAGCTCTCCTGCGAAACTTGCAGAGCTGGTACTCCTAGGAGAACCGGTAGGACGGAGACATGGTTTAGCCACAGCCTGGGGGATGTTTCCAGGATGAAATTTTCACTCCTCAGCGCAGTGTGCGCTGATACGAAACTTCCTAGCATATTAAAACTGTGTGCCGGAACGAGATTCAAACTCCGCATGTTTGACTTCGGCGGGCAGGTTGTAGGACACTTGCTCGCGAAAGGCGAAGTTGCTGTCCGGCACACACTTTTCATATGCCAGGGAGTTTCATATCAGTGCACACTCCACAGAGGAGTGAAAACTTCAGTCTGGAAACTCATGTTTGTCCTTTCAGAGATGGTACGTAATTGTATGTAACTATTTGTGTGACCCTCATAATAATAAAAAGCATATGATAATATACGTGCAACGTCAAATCATTGACCCATTTTAAAGCTTTACTGAAAAAGATATTATATCTAACAACTATGGACGGCAGTAACAGTTTACTCAAAGTTGACATATGTCCATCTCCGACGTCAGAATCTGAGTACAATACCCACCACAAATATCTATTATAAATTACATATTATGTGAAAATTTTTGTCTGACGACCATACTGAAAGACCGATGACACCTACATCTTTTTGCAACGGTTTATAGCACAATGTTTTACCAGAGACGCGAGAAAATTTAGAGGACCAAGGACCATAGTATACATATGGAATCTTACAGGTATAACATCAGGTTAAATCTTTACTCCACTGTTGTCTGAATATAGTTAATTTTCCATTCCTTCAGTCAACTATCGGGCTCCTCCATTTCTCCGTTTCTCGCTTCAGAAGAACTTGAGCTCTTGCACAATAGTCGCCACATCCACTTCATTTGCTGCCATAGCACAAGCCGTTACACCGGGATTTCCGAGCTGAATACCGAATGAGGTGCGTGTCGCAATCTCGAGTGGCCAGAGGCGTGCATTGTGCACTTTCAAGACGTATTCCCTCCTCCTGTGTGAAGTTTTGCAAACTCATTACTGTGTTTCTGACGCAAACAACGAAGTAAGAGTCTATGTGCGTATTTAGCATCATTATCAGCATATGTGAAATCCAGGACATGTCAAAAACCATGTTAAAATGCTGAATCACGCTAGAAAATAAATAAATTAAGACCCAACGAAGCATTTCTCCTTACTTTCATTTCAAGCTACAGTACGACACGAAACAGACCTAACAAAGACTTCATTCACTTTCACATACCGTGAGAACATTCATAAACCTTGAACAGTTTCCTAGAAAGTAATGAGCTTTTCAGTGAGTGAATACCAGAGCATTGAGAAAAACAACACGATGTATCCACAGAGAGCAGAAAGGAACATAAACATAAGTCGCAGGAAAGTTATTAGAATTTCTCACATCTAGGCCTATGTCATAAAAAAATATCTCTCAGTAGGTTTTTCGTCACGTTGGGAAAGATGGCACAAGTAAAGTCTTGTTGTTCACAAATACCTGATGGAACTACCGCACACTGGATGCTATAGCCGAAGAAATTGCTGCTGTTGTAGGCTATAACACTGCTGGACAGTATTTTTGTTGTCCGGAATTAACTTACATGTTTGGCGAGGTGAGATATGTACAGGTTATACGACGTCTCTTGTATCTTTTACAGTTTTACATCTCTTTCGACCTACAATATTTTATGTCGGAAGTCTTCTGACAGCTTTGATGCCTGTGCCAATCTCTTCATCTCAGAATAGCAACAGCTTTGATGCCTGTGCCAACCTCTTCATCTCAGAATAGCACTTGAACCCTACATCATCACTTGCGTGTTGCATGCAGTCCCATCTCTCTTTTCCTCTACATTATTTAGCCTCTACAGCTCCCTCCGTTGGCATAGAAGTTATTCCATCTGAACATATGTCTGTCATCCTGTCCCTTCTTCATGTCAGTGTCTTCCATATGTTACTTCGTTCGCCGATTCTCAGTAGAACCTTGTCGTTCCTTATCTCATCTGCACAACAGATTTTCAACAGTCTTCTCAAGAATCACATTCTTCCGTTCTGGTTTCTTCAGTATCCATGATTCGTTATCACAAAATGCTGTTCTCCAAACATATTTTTCTTCCTCGAACTGAAGCGTATGTTTGACACCAAAAGATTTGTTTTGGACAGTCCGCCTTTTATGTTCTCCCTTGCTTCATCCGTCATCTTTCTTTGCTTAGAATGTGACAGAACTCCTTAGCTTCGTCTGCAAAATTTCTTGTATTCTCATCTCTGTTGCCTATCATCTTTTTTTTATATTTCTTTTCAATCTACATGCTGAACTCGGTACACTGTTCATTCCATTCAACAAATCTTGTAATGGTTCTTCACCTTCACTGATGACTGCAACGGCCTCAGCTAATCTCATCATTGATATCCTCTCGCCCTGAATTGTAATTTCCCTCTTGAACTCTCTTTTAGTTCCGTCATTGCTTCTCGATACACAGACTGAACAGTAGGGGCGAAAAACGGTATCCCTGTCTTACACCATTTTTCATCGAAGCACTTCGTTCTTAGTCTTCGAATCAAATTATTTCCTCTTTGTTCCTGTGCACGTTATGTATTACATGTCTTTCCCTATAGCTTACTCCTATTTTTTGCGATAGTTGTGAAACCATTTTTGTGGTCTTGATTTTCTTCAGTCTAGCTTCCATTGTCAAATGTTACATGATATCTGTGTCTCCGTTCGGTGAGGTGAGTTCACGTGTTTCTTCACGTATATGACATTCATCTGAAGGGACTCAGTGATTATTAGCTCCTATGCAGCAACTATATATTGGAGCTGTTCCATTTCATCCATATGGCTTTCAGATTGGGCGATTTACCGGGACACTTGAACAAGAATTTTGAGAATAGACGTGGTTGATATCATCTCGGAGGGTGGAAGTGCCCATAAAGTGAGACCTGAATTTCTCCCGACTTATACAATATTCAAATAACTTTTGAGAATTCAGTCGTGTGACGTGTCAACAACCACCGATATTTCAATAGGAGCACACTCTGCCACCTTGCGGGTCTGTGGGTTAGAATGGGTTCGAGGGACTTCTGTCTGTTATAAGATGCGACTAAAAGGAGTCTCCAACCTTTTGACATACTAAGTTATGCTCCTCTTTCTAGGACTGACCGTCATCTTTCCAATTTTTTTTGAAACGCAGGCGATTTGAGGGAAGACTCCTTAAATGTGCGATTACATAGTGCGATTAGATCTTCTGCACCATTATTGTCTTGGTTCTGCCGCTCCACCCGAAATTCAGCTGTATATTCGAGGGCACCTACCGGGATACATCTTCTTCTGTTGTCCACTGTCCTATTTTGCCCCATGACACTATTGGACTTCTCTGCACCCAGTATCCAGAAAGGTAGCATAGTGGAGAGGTCAATATGTACAGACAGTAGCCCACTGACTACACAGGGATCGCACTACTGATGCCTGAGCTGCAACCTCCCCATATTTGACAAGGAGTAGTTGCCCAACATCTTGGAGCAAAAAGGCCATCGCCCCAGGTGGCTTTCCTGTGATTGGGTGTGGCCCATGGGGAGAGACCCTGATCGGAGTGGGCGCCATCATGGCGGATGGCTCACAATGAAGTGGACAAAACCATCTTTTGCTGGGGACTGAATGCCCCCAGTGGTCTCTAAAACAAGGAATGTAGATTACAATGCTGCGACGTATGACCCTACGTCATTCCTCTCCATAGCCATCCCATGGGAGGAGCGTGGGGATACGGTATAAATGTCTCATTATTTAGTGTGCATCAGAGCTGATGGGGACTACTTTCTGGATACAAAGTCTCTATTTTTTTTTTTTTTTTTGTTAAACATCTTGAGGATAAGTTTGGGGAAATGACAGCACTGTCCAAAATGGGTAACACTTCAGTCCTGATTCAGACGGTGTCCCCAGCCCAGTCCCAGTCGTCACTCGTCTGTAACAAGCTGGGTGATATTCTTGTTTCGGTTAGTCCCCATAAAAGCCTCAACATAATCCAGTGATTTATTTTTCATAGTTACCTCCTGCTGCTTTCCGATGAAGAACTACACCCCAATTTAGAATGGTGGGGTGTTCACATCGACCAGTTCATCTAAGTGGTACCTAAAGGTAATAGGGTTGCCACCAATGCCTTCATCTTGGCCTGTAAGGTTTATTCATTACCTGAAAAAGTCACGGTGATGGTATACCACTGTGACGTCAAGCCCTCCCCCTACGTGGAGCTTTGAGTGCTGGAAGTTCTGGCACATGTCTTCCTGGTGCACTTCCAGCGCCACATGTAGAGATTGCAGACGTCAGTGCATGCAAATACTCCATGTGCCCTCCTCCCACCTGTGTCAACTGTAGGGCACCATCACCCCATCCGGCTGGACTGTATTGTACTCCAAAAGGAGTGGAAAATTATGGAGTACCAGACCCTGGACAAACTTACTTACCACGAGGCTACACAGAAGTATGAATGGCTGCACCGCATTCACTTGACATCTTTGTATAAATTGCCATCATCTCACTGGCGACGATAATCCCCACATTGCTGCATAATCTAATCAGGGTCACCTAAATGCATCCATTGCTCCTAAAGCAGTATTCAAACGCCGGGAACATCGGTGCCCACACCCGTGTCAGAGAAGTGACAACTCCCTCCAATTCCTCTCACATGGAATGGGTCCCTCGGGAGTCTTCCTTCCAAGGTCTCTGCAAGTGTCAAAGTGGACACCAGCTAGTGACGAGGAGCCATGTGCTACTAGTCGCCGGCCGGGGTTGCCGAGCGGTTCTAGGCGCTATAGTCTGGAACCGCGCGACCGCTACGGTCGTAGGTTCGAATCCTGCCTCGGGCATAAATGTGTGTGATGTCCTTAGGTTAGTTAGGTTTAATAAGTTGTCAAAACTACGAATACGTGGCAGTAATCGATGCGAGATATGCCGGCTCTGCATCGGCCATACTGATGACCTCAGAAGTTAAGTCTGATAGTGCTCAGAGCCATTTGAAACATTTTTTGCTATTAGTCAAAGGGCTTCATGCTCATCCTCTGTGCCTGACGCTACTTCAGGGAAGCCCTCCCAGGAACCCAGAAAGAGCAGCGAAAGGGCAAGCTTATGAAGAAGAAATCAGTTAAGACATATGAGCCCCCGGTGATCTGTGGATGAGGTGGACATTCTAGCATCCCGAAGAAGGTAGAGCTTGCCAATACTTTGGACGCTATGGTCCAAGATATCAACACTCAATCATTGGTGGCAGGTGACTCTGAGGCATAATCTGCTGCCTTGGTCCCACTGTGCCTTCCCAGATGACTGACAGCGTCATCCTCCAGGGGGAATTGTGGCAGTTTTGTCTCCCACATGCTCGAGCTGCGATAACTTTTAAGTGGTACATCTGGCTTTTGTGTTACCCTCCAGGAAACCAGATTTCCCGCAGTGTGGAACCCAGTTCTTTGTGGCTATTGGGTGTACTACAACAACTGTACTGACTGTAACAAAATATCAAGTGGAGTCTGTATATGTGTCCTGGCTTCTATCTGTAGTGAACCTGTGCCCCTTCCGACACGTTTAGTTTCCGTGGCTATGAAGTTGAGGAAAACAGGAAAATGCCATATTTAACATCTACCTTCCTCCAGATGATGAAGTGCCACACCATACATTGGCTGCACTTATTTACCTACTTTTCTACTGCTGGGTGATTTTAGCGTCTATAAACATTTGTGGGGTGGAACCAAAATTACTGTCTGTCGTAAAGGCTGGGTGTTGTGTGCTGTCCTTAGGCTAGTTAGGTTTAAGTAGTTCTAAGTTCTAGGGGACTTATGACCACAGCAGTTGAGTCCCATAGTGCTCAGAGCCATTTGAACCATTTTTGAATCTGTCGTAAAGACGACGAGGATCTGCTAACTCTTCAGTACA
Organism: Schistocerca cancellata; assembly: GCF_023864275.1. Taxonomy (NCBI): domain Eukaryota; kingdom Metazoa; phylum Arthropoda; class Insecta; order Orthoptera; family Acrididae; genus Schistocerca; species Schistocerca cancellata. Next base: position 638,812,317 of record NC_064626.1, read on the forward strand.
GACGCTCATTTCAGTGTGTCACATGGTACATACTCCGCTGTTGATCTATAGGTTTCGCAGGCCTAACCATCTCTGTCTATCCATTGGAGAGCTCATGATGACTTGTGTGGTAGTGATCATTTTTCATTCTTCCTGTCCTACCCCAGCGTCACTCAGCTGGAGAATTTCCCAGATGGGCTCTTATGAAGGCTGAAAGTAGTGCTTTCACCTCCGCTACCGGTGTTGAATCTCCATTTCATGGACCCATCGATGAGGTAATCAACGCCATCACAAGTACCATTGTTGCGGCGGCTGGATCGGCAATCCCTGGTTCCTCAGATTGGCCCCAGTTCAATTCAGCGCCCTGCTGATCGCTGAAAATCGTAGGCGAGTTCTACAAGCGCCGCCGTTCCTCGAGCACCTCACTGCTCTCAAAGAGCTCTGTGCACGGGTCCGTCAGCTCATCAAACGATGGAAGAAGGAGTGTTGGGAACGATACGTCTCTACCATCATATCACGAACCTCCTCTTCCCAGGTTTGGACAAAACTCAGACCCCCATACAGATATAAGACTTCTGCAGGTACACCTGAAATTTTCCCACACGGAGCTGTATCTGCCGATTCAGACGTGATCGAACAGCGTCTTGCCGAGAACATTTGCATCTGAGAATTACCAACGTGTAGTCACCTAAAGCAGCGTGTCGAACGACGACACGTGTCTTTGCTCTCTGCCACCCTCAGTCATATAATGCAACCTTCAGACAGTGGGAATTTCTCAGTGCGTGGCCGACTCTCCTGACACATCTCCTGCACCAGTCCACATCCATTACTAAATGATTAAATACCTCTCAGCGGATTACCAGCGCCACCTCCTTGCTGTCTTCAATCGCATTTGGAGCGAGGGTGAATTCCCGTCGCAGTGGCGAGAAAGTATCATCATTCTAGTGCTAAAACCCGGTAAGAACTCGCTAGATGTGGATTTCTATCGTCCTATCAGCCTCATCAACGTTTTGTGCAAAGTGCTCGAACGTACGGTGAATTGGCAGTTCTGTTGGCTCCTTGAGTCTCAGGGCTTTCTGGCTCCATCCCACGGCGGTTTACGCCAAGGGCGCTCCACCATGGACAACCTGATCTATCTGGAGTCTCAGTGGCCTTTTCCCGCCAACAACACCTTATTTCCTTACGAAAGCCTATGATACGACTTGGTGACAGAACATCCTCTCTATTCTGCACAAGTGGGGTGTGCAGGGTCAGCTTCCGATTTTTATAGAACTTTTTGTCGGTCAGCACTTTCAGAGTTCGAGTTGGTTCTTCCCACAGTTCACCCCATATCCAAGACAATGGGGTACCGCAGGGCTCTGTCCTGAGCGTCTCACTCCTTTCAACTGCTGTTAATGGTCCCACATTAGCAGTGGGGTCCTCAACTTCTTTCCTCCAATATACATACAATTTTTTTATATCCTTCTGCTTTTCTTCTGTTGCTGTGGCTGAACATCTAGTGCAGGGTGCCATACAAAAGGCTCTGTCGTGGACCCTCACTCACGGCTTTCAGTTTTCAGCCACCAAGACTTGCTTCATGCACTTCTGTCATTGTTGTACGGTCCACCGCCATCAGGAACTTTACCTTGATGATCGACTACTTAATGTAGTGGAGACTTACCACTATTTGGGGCTGGTATTGAACGCCACCTTACCTTCACTTCCCCATCTTAGTCAGCTTAAGGGAAAGTGCTCGCTGCATCTGAAATTATTTTATGCCTGAGCCCACCGACTGTGATTCCGATCGTCCTTTACTGCTGCAGGTTTACAAAGCACTTGTGCAGTACTGACTTGACTATAAGAGCCTGGTGTATGATTCAGCATCGCCTTCGGCGTTGCAACTGCTAGACACTATACACTACAGTCCGGCTTGTGATGCGAGCTTTCCGAACCAGCCCAGTGAACAGCCTCCTTATTTAAGCTGGCGTTCCTCCATTGAGCATTGCGCGACAGCAACTGCTTGTAAATTAAAGTTTGCGTCGCCATCCAAATTCCTATCTCGCTTATCCTAACGCGGCCCAGATCAGGGATTCCAGTTGCCTTCTGTGTCTGGTCGCTTGTTACTGCACTCCACACTTTTCCTCTACCTGCAGGTCCACTCATGAACACCTCCATGGTCCGTGCCTCAGCCATAGCTTTGTCTGGACCTGTCGCAAGACCCAAATGACAGTTCTACCACAGGTCCTCCAACGACGGATTTTCTCTATTCTCAATGAGTTCTCAATGGCTCGGTGGTTGATGGTCACGTTGGATTCACTTACGCTGACGTTGGCCATACCGAACAGAGCTCCTTGCTGGATGACTGCAATGTTTTCAATGCAGCCGCACGGAGTGGCCGCGTCATGTCACCGACTGCGCGGCCCCTCCCGCCGGAGTTTCGAGTCCTCCCTCGGGCATGGGTGGGTGCGTTGTTGTTAGAATAAGTTAGTTTAAGTTAGTTTGAGTAGTGTGTAAGTCTAGGGGCCGATGACCTAAGCAGTTGGGTCACTGCAGAGTCGGTAACCATCTCTCGCGTTGTTGAGCATATCTGCTCCTGCGCAGGTGAGGCTTTATCATCTGTTTTGTGAGTCCTTAATCAGCATACAAGCTCTCGACCAGTGCTTTCCTCGCCATCCTTTAGTGCTGACTGACTATCCGGGAGTCTCTTTACGCCCTCAGAAACAGAGGACGTCCCCTCCTCCATTTGGACACCAGGACATGACGGGATCCCAGGCAACGAACTAGCTGATAGGTTGGCCAAACAAGCTACTGGTAAACCAACTCTGTAGATGGGACTGCCATTGGCTGATCTCCGATCGGTCTTAGGCGGCAAAGTTTTTGTGATCTGGGATGCTGAATGGCGTACCCTCAGTGCACCAAATAAACTACATGTTGTCAAAACTACGAATACGTGGCAGTAACCCATGCGAGGTATGCCGGCTCTGCATCGGCCATACTTGGATAACTCATGGTCTCCTCCTCCGTCGTGAGGACTCACCTCAGCATTCCTGAAGTTCCCCCTTGACTGCCGTCCACATCTTGTTGGACTGCCAAATTTTAGTCGCTCTGTGGCGAACTTTCATTCTTCCCAGCACCTTGCCTATGGTGTTGGGCGACAATGCGTCACAGGCTGATTTAAATTTACGTTTTATTTGTGAGGACGTGGGGTTCATCACACAACCTAAGAGTGGACGATTGGTCATCTATCCCACGTCCTCGCCCTCCCTATTTTAACTCTCCATCATTCTTCCTTTGCTGTTTGTTCGCTTTCGTGTTCGTCTTTTCCTTATCTGTGCTACTCTAGCCTTGTCTTTTAGGCTGGAGATTTTAATATGGGTCAGGGTGACTGGCTCATCTTTTTTTTTTTTTGTTTGCAGACAGCCGTACCACGCCATTTGCTATATTATTTTAATATCATCCACTAATTTTTAATTTTAGTGTATGGTTTTTCCTTTTTGTTAGCTTCTTTCGTTTTGTCTTTCAGAGTGGTTCAAAGTTAGTTTCACGACTTCTGGTTTCCCTGTCTCCTTTTGGAACTGTTTTTGACCGGAGACCTATTTAAACGTGAAAAAAGATAGTGATGATCCCCTAGTATGATCCCTTTACTCCTCCAAACCAACCAATCATCTCGGACCTGAGAGACTGTCAGCTTAATTTACCCCATATAGAAGTCAATTTTCGTCGGGATGGTTATAGTAGAATAGTAACTGGATCCATTCACCGACCTCCCACCTCAAATGATAAATTCCTGAAATGTTCAAACAAAACTTGAGTTTGATTTCAAACAGTTCTAGTTGGTGGTGACTGTAATTTATCGCCGATATGTTGGCGGAAATACAAGTTTAAATCTGGAAGTACGCATAAAACATCATCCGAAATTATGCTAAACGCGTTCTCTGAAAATTGTTTCGAGCAGTTAGTTCATCAGCCCACGCAAATAGTAAACTGGTGTGAAAACACAATTGACATCTTGGCAACAAATAATCATGTACTCACAGCGAGCATCAAAACGGACACACGGATTAATGAACCCAGGGGTCTCGTAGCGAGACTGTACATTGTAACTCCCAAATCCTCCAAAAATAAACTAAAATATACCTTCTCAAAAAAAAAAACAGATAAAAATTCACATGATGACTTCCTGAGAGACAGTCTCCTATCCTTCCAAATTAACATTGGAAGTGTAGTTCCTAGGCCCCTTGAATTCAAAAAATATCGACAACAGTTGAGAGATTTCCATCAAATAAATTAACAAACGACGGAGCCGATTCCAGATGATAAACAAAACGGGGCAGTACATCGTTACAGAAACAACGAAAAAAGCATGCCAAATTTAAACGAACGGAAAACCCCCAAGATAAGCGATCTATTACAGAAGCTTGAAATTTAGCGCAGACATCAGTGGGAGACGCTCATAATAGTTTCCACAACGAAATTTTGTCTCGAAGCCTGGCAGAAGTCCAAAGGGATTCTCATCGTACGTAATGTATGCTAGCAGCAAGGCACTGTCAATGCCCTCTCTGCCCGATAGCAATGGAAATACTATCGACGACAGTGCTACGAAAGCAGAGTTACTAAACACAGACTTCCGAAATTTTTTCACCAAAGACAAAGTAAATACTCCAGAATTAGAATGAAGAACAGCTGGCAACATGAGTAACTTAGAAGTAGACATCTTCGGACTAGTGTAGTAACTTAAATCACTTAATAAAAGCAAGTCTTCCGATCCAGACTGTATACTAATTAGGTTCCTTTCAATGTATGTTAATGCAATAGCGCAATGCTTAACAATCATACAAAACCACAAGCTCGACGAAAGATCCGTACCCAAAGACAGAAAAGTTGCAAACGTTACACCAATATTCAAGAAAGGCACTAGGAGCAATACACTAAATTCCAGGCTTATGTATGCAGCAGGATTTCGTAATATATATTGTGTTCGAACATTACGGATCCCCTCGAAAAGAACGGCCTATTGACACACAGGCAGCACGGATTTAGAAAACATTGTTCTTGTCAAACTAGCTCCTTAGAGGCACAAGTGTTGAGTGCTACTGACAAAGATTTTCAAACTGTATCCGTGTCTAGATTTCCTGAGGGCTTTTGACACAGTACTGCACAAGCAGTTTGTAGTGAAATTGCGTTCTTGTGGAATATAGTCTCACTTATGTGAATTTATACGTGATTTCCTGTCAGAGAGGTCACAGCTCGTAGTAACTGACGGAAAGTCATAGAGTAACACGGAAGTGATTTCTGGCGTTCCCCAAGGTACAGTTATAGGCTCCCTGCTTTTCCGTATTTACGTAAGCGTTTTAGGAGACAATCTGAGCTGCCATCTTAGGTTGTTTGGAGATGATTCCGTCTGGTAAAGTCATCAGAAGAAAAAATATAGCCAAACTATTTAGAAAAGATGTGTATAGGTGCGAAAATTTCCAATTGACGCTAAATAATGAGAGGTGTGAGGTCATCCTCATGAGTACTAAAAGGAATCCGTTAAACTTCGGTTACTCGATAAATCAGTCAAACCTAAAAGCCTTAAACTGAATAAAATAACTAGGAATTACAATGAAGAGCGACTTAAATTGGAAAGAACAGATAGAAAATGGTGTGGGGAAGGCAAACCTAAGACTGCGTTTTATTGGCAGAACAGAAATTGTAACAGGTCTACTAAAGAGTCTGCCTACACTACGCTTGTCCGTCCTCTTTTGGATTACTGCTGCACGGTCTGGGATCCTTACCACATAAGATTAACTGAGTACATCGAGAAAATTCAAAGAAGAGCAGCGCGTTTCGTATTATCACGAAATAGGGGAAAGAGTCTCACTGACATTATACATGCTTAAGAGTGGACATTATTAACACAAAGGCGTTCATCATTGCGATGGAGTATTCGAACGAAATTTCAATCACCAACATTCTCCTCCGAATGAGAAAATATTTTGTTTGCGCCGACCTACATAGGGAGATACGACCATCATAATAAAATAAGGGAAATCAGTGCTCTCACGGAAAGGAATAGGTGTTCGTTTTTCCCACGCGCTGTTCGAGACTGGAATAATAGAGTACGGCTGTGAAGGTGGTTCGATGAACTCTGCCTGGCACGTAAGTGTCATTTGCGGAGTATTCATGTAAATGTAGATATAGATGCAGAACATTGAGAATCTTTTTGTTATCGCGGCTCAGTGACTGCTCCATTAAATTTCGGACGTGCAGCCACGTAAATTCCACTTATCCTTTTTATATCTCCTGTGTGTCGTTAATACATCTTCAGAGAGAGCCGTATGAGTCACTTTGTATATAGCTAAAAGAGACACAGCCAAAATATTAGAAGAAGAAGTGGAATTTATGCGCCTGCACGTCCGAAATTAAATAGAGGAGGAGGAGGAGGAAATTAGTGTTTAACACCGCTTCGACAACTAGGTCGTTAGAGACGGAGAAAAGGATGGGGAAGGAAATCGACCGTGCACTTTCAAAGGAACCATCCTGGCATTTGGCTGAAAGGATTTAGGGACATCATGGAAAACCTAAACGAGGATGGGTGGCGACGGAATTGAACCGTCGTCCTCCCGAATGCGAGTCCAGTGTGCTAACCACTGCTCCACTTCGCTCGGTGAAATTTAATAGAGTTATCTGGTTTTACCACAACATAGTCATTGTTAAGATGTAGAAAAAAGGACAGCACTGGCTTATCGAGGATATTGAATGATATACCCTGGGTTATGTTCAAGGTAACCTTAATGAATAAACTCAAGTTACGTTGTGGAAAACACCTACAAGACATCAAAAAACACCTTCGTCCTCAACCACACCCACCGCAGACAGCAGGTCAAGCTAATGACAGTACTGTCGGTGCTTACTGGCCTATCGAATATGTGTAGTTTTATTTACCGCTGTGTGCAATAGCCTTTTGCAAAATACCCGACTCTAAATGCTAATTTCGTGCAGTTTATTTCTCTATTATTGTCCCTAAAGAGACCAAGAAGGACCAGAATTCACTGACAACAGCAGTTACTGTCAGGTTTAAAGCCAAATGTCATTTATGCAGTGTGACACATTGCTCGGGTTTCTGACATTCCGGATCTTTATATCACCACTTTCCTCACTCCATTTTACAACGCAACGAGTGGTATAGCATTCCTAGCATTAGTAATTGTGAGTATGGAGCCCCATTGGCTGTATATATAGGAATGACGACACTATAAATATCTACCCGACAAGGACTCGAACCTGGACATGAGTACATGCCCGAAACAGTGTGGCACTGTACTTCTTAACAACACATGCGTTGCAATATCGTATTTATTCATCGATACCTGGCAGCGACTTTCAATTAAAGTGCACCCTTCTCCGTACAGGAATTCAATAATGTGTACGAGTTCATTTTGTGCCGCATTAGCAACGACTTGGTCTGAGCGTGAGTGGTTCACGGGTAGCCAAAGCGGGAATCGGGTTTCGAGTCCCGATCAGGCACAAATTTTCACTGTCGCCATTCCAATATATAGTCGATGGGGACTCATATTAGCAACTGCTCATACCTTTCGTGTATTGCTTGACGGTTGTAGTCGCCGCAGTGTCCATTCATTTGGACGTGCTTACGTTCTTCTTAAGAACACAGGCAGTATAATGTCGCATTCATAGTAGACGTGTCAGATAGTTAGCCCTGATTCACTAACAAACGGGAATTCCTTAGACATGGCGAGGTCGTGGTCACAACCAAAAACAACGTTCTATCATGTCATCACGTCGACCCACCACGCAGCGTTTTCGTGTAAACTCCTCTGACTTCCAGACTTTACCTCAGTGGCGAAGAGTGAAATAACTGCCTGTTGCCTGTTCCACACCACCCACAGAAGTCAAAAGTGGCCAGTGTGCTCCTTTATGGTAGTAACCAATCTTTTGTCCATTGAGAATGTAACTAGAATGTCTTAGGTCGTCATAATTGACACTGTCAAATCCTCAACAAAACACAGAAAGGTGACCTGCGTAATATAGATTAAGATTAAGCTCTACTATTTTTGTTGCTCATATTTATTTCGATGCATTTGGATATACACACTAGGAAAAGTCTTAATCTGGAATAATTGAAAATGGGATGTCCGACAATTCCTACGAGCTGTAATACGCAAAGCTTAAAAGACAGGAAAGAAAATGGAATAATAATCTGCAGTAGCAAGAATGAGATTTTCACACTGCAGCGGAGTGTGCGCTGATATGAGCCGGCCGCGGTGGTCTAGCGGTTCTGGCGCTGCAGTCCGGAACCGCGGGACTGTTACGGTCGCAGGTTCGAATCCTGCCTTGGGCATGGGTGTGTGTGATGTCCTTAGGTTAGTTAGGTTTAAGTAGTTCTAAGTTCTAGGGGACTTATGACCTAAGATGTTGAGTCCATAGTGCTCAGAGCCATTTGAACCATTTTTGCGCTGATATGAAACTTCCTGGCAGATTAAAACTGTGTGCCCGACCGAGACTCGAACTCGGGACCGTGGCCTTTCACGGGCAAGTGCCTTACCATCTGAGCAACCGAAGCACGACTCATGCCCGGTCCTCACAGTAAAGCTGTTTTGCAAAGTAAATCTCTTCCTGGTTAGTTTCATGCCCCGTTCGTGCATTTGACACTCTTCGTTTGAGTATGAAAGATAATACAAAAATCCGTTGCTTAATATCCAGGCAGTCTTGTTTTTGTTCCGCACACGTATTTGACCAAAAACGTATAAAATACGGTATATATTGCTTAAAACTACCATTACTCACAGAGTAACCATTTTTCGTGCAATGCCAAGTATGGAGGAAATACTGGTACTATGTTTCAAAATATTTTTCTAAAAGCTAGTTTGGATGCATTAAAGTTAATATTTATTAGTCTTGACTTTATAAATAATAAGAATTATTGTAAGAGCTCTAGACAAGTCGCAGTGGAATGCTGAAGAAATTAATCTGACAAAGATACCGAGATGCCAACATTTTGCGAAATAACTACTAAAATGAACTGTTATTTGAGAGGACAAAGTTCTTACGTTCGTGGCACACGGTGGGTGGGCGGAAAGATGTGAGGATGACACCAAAGACAGTTGCGCACCTTGGTAGATAAATTCCAGCAATTGTGAAGTATTTTTTTCTTCGAAGTATCCTTGACGGAATAGGCGTCGCTCGTAATTCCCTCTCTTTCCTCCTACCTCTTAGAAAGGAGGAGGATTTTGAATTTACAGAGGAACTAAGGGAAGAACCTGCGGCGCAAAACTGTAAATCCTAAATCACGAATTATTAGCCTCGCAAGCGATCTACAGTAATAATAACTTTCAAAAATAAAAGACTCCCATTAATAGAAGAGGTATATAATATGAATACTGCATAATAAATCACTGTTTTCAACAAGGAGAAGCTGTTTGACTTGTGATGGGGAATCTGACGAGCAGCAGTTGACCGACTTCAGAATGAGGCAGTTGAGTGTGATGGCGACGCTAGTCCACTAAAGCTACTGCGCAGGACTCCACTCTCTGGTTGCTATATGATAGAGGAAAGACGTGCCCTGGGTGCCCCAGGAGAACCACTGAGCACGGCCGAAGCTGACCAACAATCGCAGGGAAGTGTAGTAGTACTCTAGGAGGATATGTAGGACGAGATGTGTTTACTATTAATTTACCCATTTTATTATTCATAAGGTAACTCTGTCATTGTGTGGTAAAAATTTATTTAAATTTAATATAGATGAGTGCTTACTGTGCCTCTTGGTACGAGAGTGTTACCTACCCTTAGAGTAAGTTGCTTCATTTGATAGTACATGGTTAGGAAAGTTGACTCTCTGCTCTGACTAGACATGTAGTGCAGCAGAACTTACATTCTTTGTTTTCTATGTAGTAAAACCTAAGGCGATCCTGATATAAAATATTAATTTTTTACGTATTCGAGAGTTACTTGTAGACTTGGAACAGGGCCTTCTTTATACTGTAATGTAACAACCTGTAATGCAATGTGGAAATGAATTAAAGATGCTAAGGTAATAGAGTAATGAAGTAGATAAAATAATTCAAAGAAACAGACCAGAAGGCTACGAGAGACAGAACGACGGTGACGGAGAAGCGGCTGACTCACTGGGAGAATAAGCAGAAGAGGGAACATTTTCTCAGTATCGGAATGGAGACAAGGCGAATCCTGAGAAGATATTATATGTAAACACATTATCAGAACAGCAAGAAATCACGTATTTCGAGTGCATCAAAAAGCGGAAACGTGGATGAGCCGTGCACGGCGCGCGTTTATCCCATTTTTACGGTAATGCCGCCTCGTTTTCTTATTCCACTTACTGGCGTCGCTAACATACTGCCTTACTTGCCCGTGAGCGGCAGCATTTGCGCGTATCGATAACTGCACTGTCGTACCATCTCTGGAGCGACCGATAGTATTTCCGGGTCGTCGTGTGTCTGGCAGTCAGTTGGAGACGGACCAGCAGTGCAGTCGGGACGCTACAGACGTGATGTCGGGGACGGAGCGCCCGTGAGGCGCTGACAGCCAGTGCTCGCCGACCGCTGGCGACACACGTGAACTGTCCGACAGAGGGAGATTGGAGCGGGACGGCCGTCGGTTGGTTGTTTGGTTGGTCGTCTCATCGGCCGACGTATATTTGGTCCTTTCACCGTTTCCGGGCGTAGGTAGTTGGTCGGTTGGCGTGGAGCAGCGAGGAAATTTCCATGGCGCTTAGTTTGGCCGAGGCCGCTGGCGGCGTCCATGCGTGATTGGAGTGTGTGGTGCTGTTCCCATTGCTACAAGGTCCGTGGTTCACGAATCCTGGACACGAAAGTTGAGTTTTGACTTAATCCACCAACAAGTCACGACTTTTCACATTTTGTCGCTGTCGGCTGTCGTCGGTTGTTGGGACACTCCTGCGACCAACAACGTGTGTTTTCAAGTTGGCAAATTTTAGCCAACCTCCGCTGGAGACTAGAAATCTACTCTGTAGGAATCAGCATGGGTTTCGAAAAAGACGGTCATGTGAAACCCAGCTCGCGCTATTCGTCCACGAGGCTCAGAGGGCCACAGACACGGGTTCACAGGTAGATGCCGTGTTTCTTGACTTCCGCAAGGCGTTCGATACAGTTCCCCACAGACGTTTAATGAACAAAGTAAGAGCATATGGACTATCAGACCAATTGTGTGATTGGATTGAGGAGTTCCTAGATAACAGGACGCAGCATGTCATTCTCAATGGAGAGAAGTCTTCCGAAGTAAGAGTGATTTCAGGTGTGCCGGAGGGGAGTGTCGTAGGACCGTTGCTATTCACAATATACATAAATGACCTGGTGGATGACATCGGAAGTTCACTGAGGCTTTTTGCAGATGATGCTGTGGTGTATCGAGAGGTTGTAACAATGGTAAATTGTACTGAAATGCATGAGGATCTGCAGCGAATTGACGCATGGTGCAGGGAATGGCAACTGAATCTCAATGTTGACAAGTGTAATGTGCTGCGAAGACACAGAAACATAGATCCTTTATCATTTAGCTACAAAATAGCAGGTCAGCAACTGGAAGCAGTTAATACCATAAATTATCTGGGAGTACGCATTAGGAGTGATTTAAAATGGAATGCTCATATAATGTTGATCGTCGTTAAAGCAGATGCCACACTGAGATTCATTGGAAGAATCCTAAGGAAATGCAATCCGAAAACAAAGGAAGCAGGTTACAGTACGCTTGTTCGCCCACTGCTTGAATACTGCTCAGCAGTGTGGGATCCGTACCAGATAGGGTTGATAGAAGATATAGAGAAGATCCAACGGAGAGCAGCGCGCTTCGTTACAGGATCATTTACTAATCGCGAAAGCGTTACGGAGATGATAGATAAACTCCAGTGGAAGACTCTGCAGGAGAGACGCTCAGTAGCTCGGTACGGGCTTTTGTCAAAGTTTCGAGAACATACCTTCACCGAAGAGTCAAGCAGTATATTGCTCCCTCCTACGTATATCTCGCGAAGAGACCATGAGGATTAAATCAGAGAGATTACAGCCCACACAGAGGCATACCGACAATCCTTCTTTCCACGAACAATACGAGACTGGAATAGAAGGGAGAACCGATGGAGGTACTCAAGGTACCCTCCGCCACACACCGTCAGGTGGCTTGCGGAGTATGGATGTAGAGTTTAACTGTACTTGGTTATTTTGAATTGAAGTGCACCAGCGGAATTTTCTGCCTTGCGGCTGTTAACGTTCCGGTTACCTGCCCTGGCCGTTGTCGTAAATTCAGGCAGTGTGTTTTCCTCATCGTGTTGTCGCTGTCCAGCATCGTGTGTAGTCTGACAGCTCAATTTATAATTGATTGTGGGCGTCAATACCTTCCACGTTGTTCCATTGAACTCCCTGTTGTGTGGTGGTCGGGTGGAGCGGAAGTTATCTTGTCAGTGAGTCAGTTGACTGTCTGTCGGTTGGGATGTCGTCAGATCGAGAACGGTGGGGCTGACTGCCTGTCTCAAGTAAGCGAGCGTTACTGATGGAATTCCAGGCCGACCCTCGGAAACTTCTGAGGGCCTTTCGGTGTACTGCCTTTTCTTATTTGTTCTTGTTGTTTTTATTTGTATGGCTTCTAGCCGATTTTTTAAATTTAGGTTGTTTTGCCCTTAAGGCGTCAGATTGTTTGAGCCTTCAGCCTAATTCAAGGAGCTGATTCAAGATAAGGCTTTCTGTCTTTTAAATCTCTGATTTTGGTTTGAGTCTTAAGTTATTGGCTTTCAGCTGATTTTAAATTATAGTGGTCTTGCCCTAAAGGCATGAGTTTGTATCGCGCATTCAACCGGTAATTGTTGTTGTTGTGGTCTTCAGTCCTAAGACTGGTTTGATGCAGCTCTCCATGCTACTCTATCCTGTGTAAGCTTCTTCATCTCCTAGTACCTACTGCAACGTACATCCTTCTGAATCTGCTTAGTGTAGTCATCTCTTGGTCTCCCTCTACGATTTTTACCCCCCACGCTGCCCTCCAATACTAAATTGGTGATCCCTTGATGCCTCAGAACATGTCCTACCAACCGATACCTTCTTCTGGTCAAGTTGTGCCACAAACGTCTCTTCTCACCAATCCTATTCAATACTTCCTCATTAGTTATGTGATCTACCCATCTAATCTTCAGCATTCTTCTGTAGCACCACATTTCGAAAGCTTCTATTCTCTTCTTGTCCAAACTATTTACCGTCCATGTTTCACTTCCATACATGGCTACACTCCATACAAATACTTTCAGAAATGACTTCCGGACACTTAAATCTATACTCGATGTTAACAAATTTCTCTTCTTCAGAAACGCTTTCCTTGCCATTGCCAGTCTACATTTTATATCCTCTCTACTTCGACCATCATCAGTTATTTTGCTCCCCAAATAGCAAAACTCCTTTGCTACTTTATGTGTCTAATTTCCTAATCTAATGCCCTCAGTATCACCCGACTTAATTCGACTACATTCCATTATCCTCGTTTTGCTTTTGTTGATGTTCATCTTATATCCTCCTTTCAAGACACTGTCCATTCCGGTCAACTGCTCTTCCATGTCCTTTGCTGTCTCTGACAGAATTACAATGTCATCGGCGAACCTCAAAGTTTTTATTTCTTCTCCATGGATTTTAATACCTACTCCGAATTTTTCTTTTGTTTCCTCTACTGCTTGCTCAATATACAGATTGAATAACATCGGGGAGAGGCTACAACCCTGTCTCACTATCTTCCCAACCACTGCTTCCCTTTCATGTCCCTCGACTCTTATAACTGCCATCTGGTTTCCGTACAAACTGTAAATAGCCTTTCGCTCCCTGTATTTTACCCCTGCCACCTTTAGAATTTGAATGAGAGTATTCCAATCAACATTGTGAAAAGCTTTCTCTAAGTCTACAAATGCTAGAAACGTAGGTTTGCCTATCCTTATTCTTTCTTCTAAGATAAGTCGTAAGGTCAGTATTGCCTCACGTGTTCCAGTATTTCTACGGAATCCAAACTGATCATCCCCGAGGTCGGCTTCTACTAGTTTTTCCATTCGTCTGTAAAGAATTAGTATTAGTATTTTGCAGCTATGGCTTATTAAACTGATTGTTCTGTAATTTTCACATCTGTCAACACCTGCTTTCTTTGGGATTGGAATTATTATATTCTTCTTGAAGTCTGAGGGTATTTCGCCTATACATCTTGCTCACCAGATGGTAGAGTTTTGTCAGGACTGGCTCTCCCAAGGCCGTCAGTAGTTCCAATGGAATGTTGTCTACTCCCGGGGCCTTGTTTCGACTCAGGTCTTTCAGTGCTCTGTCAAACTCTTCACGCAGTATCGTATCTCCCATTTCATCTTCATCTACATTCTCTTCCATTTCCATAATATTGTCCTCAAGTACATCGCCCTTGTATAGACCCTCTATATACTCCTTCCACATTTCTGCTTTCCCTTCTTTGCTTAGAACTGGGTATCCATCAGAGCTCTTGATGTTCGTACAAGTAGTTCTCTTTTCTCCAAAGGTCTCTTTAATTTTCCTGTAGGCAGTATCTATCTTACCCCTCGTGAGATAAGCCTCTACATACTTACATTTGTCCTCTGGCCATCCCGGCTTTGCCATTTTGCACTTCCTGTCGATCTCATTTTAGCGACGTTTGTATTCCTTTTTGCCTGCTTCATTTACTGCATTTTTATATTTACTCCTTTCATCAATTAAATTCAATATTTCTTCTGTTACCCAAGGATTTCTACTAGCCCTCGTCTTTTTACCTACTTGATCCTCTGCTGCCTTCAGTACTTCATCCCTCAATGCTACCCATTCTTCTTCTACTGTATTTCTTTCCCCCATTCCTGTCAATTGTTCCCTTATGCTCTCCCTGAAACTCTGTACAACCTCTGGTTCTTTCAGTTTATCCAGGTCCCATCTCTTTAAAATCCCATCTTTTTGCAGTTTCTTCAGTTTCAATCTACAGGTCATAACCAATAGATTGTGGTCAGAGTCCACATCTGCACCTGGAAATGTCTTACAATTTAAAACCTGGTTCCTAAATCTCTGTCTTACCATTATATAATCTATCTGATACCTTTTAGTATCTCCAGGGTTCTTCCATGTATACAACCTTCTTTAATGATTCTTAAACCAAGTGTTAGCTATAACTGGTAATTAAGTTTCAAAAATTAATGCTGTGTTTTTTTATATTTTCTTGGCTCTTGTAATGTTTGGTCAAATAAATAAAGTCGTATGTACAAGTGTAATTCACAGCCGCTCATTTTGGCACCTTTCCTCAATTTAAACTACCTGTCCTGTCCAGCAGGTTCAGCAGGGCGGCAGTGGATTTTAGAGCCCAACGTTTTTGATTGGACATACTTATGGCAACCTAATAAATGACAAGCAAAGATTGTAGAAAGATGTACAGAAATCGTCTCTGAACTCTTGAGTCCTCCAGACCTAGGTGAGATGCTACTTGCATATACCACGTAGATAAGTAAAAATGAAGAAGAATACAAGTGACTGAAGATGTGAAGATTGCATTCAAAGGATTCAGAAATAACAAGGACCTTTGGATGGCAGAAATGCAGGAGAACTGATCATGGACAGCATTCATGGAGAACAACATACAGAAATACCAAGCTGGCTTCGACCAAACCGATCGACAATATATCATGTTTCCTTCGTAAGACGACTGTTTCAAAAATTCTGGTAATCAGATAAAGATTTCTATAACGTGTTCGTTGATTCCTAATGTGCATACAGCAGCATCCAGTGGGATACCCTAAACAATCAACGCACTGCGTGACTTCATAATCACTGAGCAGCTACTGAGAATGGTAAGAACTTGTACCGATGGATCAACGGCCTCAATGAGTTCCGCAGTGTCACGTCGGAAAAGTTCAAAGTTGAGACGGGTCTCAATGAAGGCAATAGTCTCTCATCTGTGCTGTTCAACGTCATTTAAAAGAAAACAGTACGGGAGAGCAACAGGAGTGGGCTGGAGTACAGACGGATGGTAATATCAATTTTCTCGCTTATTCAGATGATATAGTACTTCTATGTGAATCAAATCATGCATTGAAAGAAACGTACCAGGAGATAGATAACCCTACACAGGACGTTGGACTAAAGGTGGATCAAGACAAAACGGAGATCATGTAGTTAGGAAGAAGACAAGAGCAGCAAGAACATTTTAGTAAAGCGGCATGTGGTCCAAGAGGTTTCACCACTTCAGATACTTGGGACGCTGCTTAACCAGCAACAACAGCATACAAATCGACCTCAAAAAAGGAATATCACCAGGAAAGACACGCATGTATCCACTCAGGGAGATGTTCAGCCTAAAATGAATATCGGTGAATACTAAGAAGTGAATATATAGTACAGTGACATGCCCAGCAGTATGTGTGACTCAGAACCCTGAAGCGTGACTAAATGAGAAAAGGATAAACTATTAATATTTGAAAGAAGAGTAATGAGGAAAATATGCAGACCGATCTTAGATAAAGGAGAACGGACAAGGAGGAACAAACAGGATATCAACCTCTTGATGCAACAACCCACAACCTTAGAGAAGCTGAAGAGCAAAACAACGCAGTGGGTGGGCCATGTAGCCTGCATCCCAGAAGAAAGGTGAAGAAACCACTTGAGAAGAAATTAAATATCAGACGTCCCAAAGGACGACCACGACAGCTCTGGATGGACGACCTGGCGAAGGACCTGGCAAGCATTGGGACTGAGACACTTGGAATATCCGAGAACAAAACAGAGAGGAATATAGGCAGTTTTTAGAAGTAGCGCGTGGTCTGCAAAACCTTTGGTCTATGGATATGTATTTGTAGTATCTATGTATGTCTGAATGTTTGTATGTAATAAAGCAGCTAGTTTGAAGGGCAATATTCAAACAACTCTCAAAATTCAAATATCACGTTTTAAGTCCCAAAATAGTACTTCGTATTATTCGTTGAATCAAATATTTTTCTGCCCATAACAAGATAATCACAGGAGGAATGAACATCGAGACGCTACACTGTTGCAACGCGTCAAATATAACCAATGCAGGTCATATCGTTGTGTATGAGAAATTGGAACTCTTTCTATACAGAGAGAGAGTCAGGAATAAAGGCGCATCCTTTGAGGGATGGTGCTATTGGTGATTTTGAACAAAAAACTTACTATGAACATGCACCTTATTCTGAATGGTTCCCGAGATAAAACACATTTAATGTACATTGTTAGTAGTCTGTATTATTCAGTACAGTGCCATTGTTAACAATGTACTGCAGTTGTCTAGCGGAACTCAAGACGAACTATTTCATACGGGACACTTGTGGTCCAGCAAGTCAGGAAACCACCTCAAATTGGCCTACAAGAATTACCTAAGCTATAGAGCATGCAGATTCCACGAGATTTTCTATGTTCTCTACGTCTCTTCGCACAAACTGTCAGCCCAACAGAGAAAATTAATAGGACCTTTAATGTAGGAAATTTAATGTAATTTAATTTTGTGCTGTGAGAGTTTTTCGCTAGAGGCCACAGTTTTCGAGTTATCGAGAAATCGTACAAAACTTACTTTCTGTCTTGGGAACCATTCGGAATGTGACACGTGTCCATATGAACTGTCTGTTGAGAATTATCAGCACTATCACTCCTCAAGACATACATCTTTCCTCCTGACTCACCCTGTAGGTCAGAGAGATTAACTGTGCTAATGTTCTGCCAGAAAAGTTTTTGGATATAAAATTAATTCACATGGTTTCTATTGTAATCAACAGTTTACTTTCAACCCAATGGTCATCGCACTGAAAGGAATAATACTAGTGCAATCAAAATGACAAAGTGCTACAGAATAACATGGCAGGTCAGTAAATTAAATTGCATTTCATTGTTTCTATAAAAAAATTTATTGATGTGTGTCCAGCCTTACATCAGTAGTTAACAACAAAATGAAACATTTATACAGCAAATTAATCTTTCAGGCGTTTCCATACGTCACTACATTCCATTAAGAATAATTTTCTTCCATTAAAAACGTTATAGATAATATGAGCTTGAGAGTAACTGAGAGTCGGTAAGTCTAAAAATAAGATAGTTCGTATTACAAAAGGTGACTTATTTCTCTTTCATTGGCCAACAGTTACAAATATTTGAGGTGTAATTTCGTCCGTCAAGTCATATGTGAGATCAGAGGAATTGAACTGTGTTGTTATATTGGCATTTTTCTGTGCCTTCATGAACTACTGATATTGAACATAGAGTTCTGTGGATATATTTTAATTATGAGGTAACTGCAGATTCCTAGATGCAACACCATATCACAAAGTAGTTAATTAACATCGTGAAGATACTTTGTTTGGCCATATAAAAGTATATATGATGGTCTATCACTATGCATGGTATCACCAAAAAAGTTGTTCATTTCACACATGTTATGCACTTTCAGTAATTGCATATGATTGGGTTGCATTCAGATCTTTGAAGGATTAATGACTTGAAGTTTCCCACATATTTTTGGAAGTAGAAATAGAGAGGTAGGTATAGTCAACCTAATTGATGCGCACGAGTTCGGGTTTTCCATACGTGTAGATCGGTGCACCGGCAGGATGCAGGTCCTGGTAATGAAAGCGCGCCAGGTATCCAGGGGTGTGCGCTGGCTGCTGCAGGGCAGACAGCTCACTGGAGGCGGCGCGCTGCTGCTGGGGGGCGGCAGCTGCGGAGGCGGGACCGTGGGCGTAGGCAATGCGCTGCAGGCGGCCGTCTGGCTGCAGCACGTAGTAGACGCCACTCTCCTCTGCCTCACGCAGCGCCCCGTTGCGGCCAGCGGCGAACCCAAACTGAGGACAAGTTAGTGTTTGTTATGTGCTTTGATTCAGAAACACCAGCCTGCTTAGATTTATTTCTAACTGTACTACCCGGTAAGATTTATTTTTTTTATTCTTGACACAATCACTTGCTTGCTCTTTTAACAAGCTTTCTTATCTCTTGGCCACACTTGTATTTTTCCTACAACACTTTACGTATTTCGACTTTCCATCGTTTTCAAAGGTAGTGCTACATCAGTCATGAAATTGTTCGTTATATACAATGGTATAAGGTGCCGTTTGCGCTTGAGACTGAGAATGTTGACGTGATACAATGTATGTAATAAACAATTTTGTACGACTAACATAACATTGCTTTTGAACATGGCATTCTGTCGAAATGCTTAATGTATTGTTGGAAGAAAGCAGGTGTGGTCAACACAAGAATAGCTATTCTCATCTCACAGCATTTTCGTGCAAATTTCTGCTATCATACAAACATTACCCACTTTGGCCATGAAAGATCTTCAGATGCAACGAGCGGCATTTGATAAACAAGTGTTCATGCATTGCCACTTGTTCATCAATTGTCGCCCCTATCATCTGAAGACGGCCTTTGGTTGCCGAAACCGGTTATGATTATATCACAAAGAAATGACTGTGTCAAAAATGAAAAAGTAATATCTCACAGTAAATCAATCACCATTTCCATAAATGGAGTGTCATTTTTTCCATTTATCCCAGGTGTATGAAGACGATTGTTGACTACTTACATTTATTTTAGTGTCGAACGACTACATAGTTTAGCTTAGCTATAATCAACAGGTGAATGACTATTCTCAAGTATCTGTATATAAAAAAATGAGGTAACCTGTAAAACGTGTAGGAGTCAGTATTGCAAGAAACAATTTCACCCAAAATCATGACCATTTTCGTTGATATCTTCATTCAAAAAATAGTTTAGTTTTACATGGAGCTCAATCACTTACCTTCTCTTGTCAAGACTTTCTGTCAGTAGGTCACTATCAAAAAGGTTTCGGCGATAGCCCTGGTGATACAATTAAGATTGTCACTCCAATACTTTCCTTACAGACGTACAGGGTTTAAGTTAAGATATTGTGATTGTTGGTACCTTAATAGGCACCCTCTTCAGTGCGTTAGTTGTATTTCCTCTGTATCTAACAGATCCTCCCCCCTCCCTCCCACAAACCTGTAACGTAATTTACTACCTGATCTCAACTGCACAGTTGTAACTCCGTCACTAAGTGAACTACACCTGTCAATATAGACTTACCCTTTTTGTGTCCATGCATCCACATTTCAAAACCCAATCTGCTTTCTAGGGAAAATAAGCATTAATAACTTTCTCTTGGCAGATGTTCGTGGAGGTACTAACCAACCTAAAAATCAACCATTCCTAATACCTATATTTGTTTGCCTATGAATCAGGTAAATACTGATGTAACATTGTTTAGTACACTGTCCTCAGCGATCAGTATAAGTATCTACACTTATACCACTAACACAGTATATGTAAAGACTGGAAAACAACATTTGGACAACAGGTACATTTTCTGGACATTCATGTGGTTCTGAACGGCTACCGTGTCATCCGTTGTCATTTGACATTATTCGGATGTTATATGAGGGGAGGGAGTGGGACCAACACATCTCTCTACTGCAATTGATAGATTTCCAGGACTCGGCGTCACTACAACTCATTGAAGTAGTGCCTTAATTAACCTCATATGGAGAAATGGAAAGTTCAATTCTCCCATAAAAAATATCTCAGAATGCACTGGCAGTTGAGTTCGGGTCTTCTACAAGGCAGAAAACTGATTTGTCAGCTATGGAGACTGCTCAGTAGATGTATAATTTGCAGTGACGTCTATCCCCATTCAATTCTTGAGCAATTATGGGAGGAGACTTACACCTGCCGAAACATAAAGGGGGTACTGAAAATTATTTCACCAAGACACCTGAGGGACTTCCATTCATCTGACATTTCTTAACAACGTTCTTTCTCACACTTCTGTAGAGTTACTGATGTAATTTGAATTGTTGTGTAAATTTACAACTTATATGCACACATGCATTACTTGGTATTGGCTACGGAGAACTAAAGCAATTCACCGTGGTAGACTATATACGGGACACTTTAAGATAAAAAAGCGCTACTTAATGGTTTACTGGCGGTAGAAGTAGTAGTATTCATGACGAAAATATATCTCAGTTCTTAGTTAACAATACTAAAGAGTGCAAGTGGCGTACTAGCTCCATAATTATTTTTATATGTCAAAGAACTACAGATATACGTGGTCCCGTGTCAATGATTGGAGTTTAAAAGTGTGGTAACAAGTAGCATGGAGATCCTACTTTAACACAGATATATTAATTGAAGATGGAGTTTTTACTGTATATGTATTTTCCCACCAAATACGAGCGAATAAATTACCTACTTGATTTTTCCCATTTAAAGATATTTCGATTCTTATCAAATAATCATCGTTAGGGACTTGAAATTCAGTCCAACCTCAAGAACTCTACCGTACTTTTCCTTGACTTCTGGTGGTCCACAGTAGTACACAATCTGCAAGTTTTCTAACGTCATCCAACCGCCTTCCATTATATTGTAGTGGCGTTTTATTATGGCTTGAAATCCAGCACATAATTTCCTCTATGCTTATCGACCTCTGGAACGTCTTTTTTCCAATCCTTCGCGAGCCGCGATGCCGTTTTGGATCCCTGTGTCACATGTGCTGGAGTCTCTCTTTATGGAGCCAGTAGGGCCCCAAATCCTGGGTTTTACCCGCCTGCCACCCTGTTTACTGGAGAGGCCTAGAGTGACTTTAGTCTTTGTGCTGTACAAGAGAGATTGCACTCCAGCTACCGTTCTTAATGCAACATTTTCTCCCATTTTATCTGAGTACCACGACTATCACATATATGTAGCTATTTTTATGGGTGTGTCTAAACAGAGGGATTCTGTTGGTTGCTCTGTTGCTTTCTCGGACTCTGTCCTCAAGGTTCGACTGCCTCAAGCGTTTATTGTCCGTGGTGCAGAATTGTCTGCGATCTTGCGGTAATTACAGCAGATGAGACGTCCTTGCAGTGCTAAATTTCTTGTCTGTTCCGATTCTGTAAGTGCCCTTCACTCGTTGAACCATTTGTATCCAACAGATAAAGTAGTCCAGATCATCCAGGATACCCTCCTCTAACTACAACGACTGTGGAAGGAGGTGGCTCTCTGCTGGGTACCAGACCACATCGGCATTTCTGGGAACTAAAGGACAGATCTAGCAGCCAGCAGCCAAGAAGGCGTGTTTCGATCCGCAGCCCTCTACACGCTATCACCTCGCTATTGGGCTCAAGAGTCTTCCATCGGTGGGAGAATGAGGGGCTGGAAGTGATCTCCAATAAGCTCCGTTTAACAAGGTCCACAACTTCCAGCCACGTAGACGGGACGAGGTTATCCTCACTCGTTTTCGTATAGGCCACAGCCCTATGACGCATGGTTTCTTGCTCTGGCGAGAGGACCCTCCTCTGTGTGGTGCTTGTGGTGTACAGATCACTGTGCGCCACGTTTCAGTTGACTGCGTTTTGCTGGCGGATCTGCAATCTCTTTTAGGTAATCAAACGAATCTGGTTAGGGTTTTACAGTTCTGTGAATTTTCTTGTACTTTTTACTAATATTTTTGAGAGAGGGTTTTAAATCGGTCACAAGGTGACTGGCTCGCCCATATTTTACGTAAGTGACCATCCAGTGAGAATTTTCTATGGCGTCCTTCTAGCTCCTTTCTCGTTCTACTTATATTCCAGTCTCCTGTACAGCACTTTTAGTCTTATCCCGCTGTCTTTGTGTGTGTGAATCAATTTTAGTAATTTTGTCCATATTCGTTTCTTTTAATGTGTGTAAGGGCGCTCATAACATTGACGTTGAGCGCCCGTAAGCACCAACACACACACACACACACACACACACACACACACACGCACGCACGCACAGACACACACACACACACACACACACACACACACACACACACAGAAAGACACACACACACACACACATAATTTCCTCCCCGCAGATACGACCCTTTCACCCACTGACATTTGCTGTACACTTACTTCCTATTTCTGTCATAATTACTTTCTCTCTATCATTAAGTCTTCCTCTCTATCATTACATTTAATGGAAGAGAGTTCTAAAGTCCCTAAGGGCCATTTGAACACTTATTTTCTCCGTTTAATTTTTGGAAGTGGCTAAGAGCAAGAATCCCATAGGCCTATAGGTGATTTGCGTGGTAATTAGAGAATACGAGGGGCGTTCAATAAATAATGCAATACAGTTCTTTTCTCTGCCAATTTAGGTTCGAAAAATGTGGAATTTGTTGTGGCATATCGACAAATATTCACGCTTAATACACTGTAGCTTCGTGAAGTTAGCATGGGTGATGGCGCTACACGTAGCCTTCAAATTGGAGTCTGTAACGGAGGTGTGTACTAAGCAGGGAGGTGTCACTGAGTTTCTTTTGGGGGGACGCTTGTAGAATGTTTAACAGGCAGTGAACAAAAGCACGGTGAGTCGTTGGGCGAGACGTTGCAATCAGTTTGCGTAAAGCTGTGCGATCTGACGGGTGCCAGACGACTGCACACGGTTACAATGTTGTAAAGTGCACTCTCATTAGCTGTGATCGACGGATCACAATCAAACACCCCGCAGCACAAAATGGTTCAAATGGCTCTGAGCACTATGGGACTTATCATCTGAGGTCATCAGTCCACTAGGGATTAGAGCTACTTAAACCTAAATAATCTAGGACATCACACACATCCCTGCCTGAGGCGGGATTCAAACCTGCTACCGTAGCAGTCGCGCGGTTCCGGACTGAAGTGCCTTGAACCGCTCGGCCACCGCGGCCGGCTCCCCACTGCACAACTGGACATCTTTGTTAGTAGGGCTAACACATTAGCCCACCGGTTGGAGTACTCAAAGGTGTGTGTCAGCTGGCTACGCCTAAAAGGAGAGCATAAAGAGCAACGAAGGACAATCTGTGAAGCTGACAGTGGCTGACAGTGTAACCGTCAGGAAAAGGCTTCAGCGTGTTCGTCGCGATAAACATGTAAACAAACTTCTCCTTGTCCCTATTAAGGCAAGGCTTCGTACAAGTGTGCACACCATAGAAGGGCTCACGAAACTTCATTGGACTGTTCTTTCTCATCCACCCCACCACCTGCATATCGCACCTTCTGATTTCCATCTGTCTGGTTTAACAAAGGAAGGACGGCGCAAGAAGCAATAACTGGTTGATTAGGAGGTTATTGATGCAACAAGACGTAGGCTCCGACGTCGACCAGTAGAGTGGTACTGTGCAGGATACCGGCGCTCCCACTAAGGTGGCAAAAGGCCGTCGCATTGAATGGAGATTATGTTAAAAAAACAGGTTCCAAAGCCAAAAGAGTAGGGAATAACGTGATGTATTGGGATCCTGAATAGGACCAGCCGGCTTTCAGGAAAAAAAAATCGTTGCGTTACTTGCTGAAGGCCCAACGTGAAAGCTCAACCAGGCAAAGATATGATATGACATTGGTTTCACATTTTGGAAGGTGGTGTTTTAAATCTGTTTTAGCCACCCAAATTTAAGTTACTGCAACCATGTCGAAGGTCCCTTCGGAAGCATAGACAATTTCCTTCATTGTCTTTTCCCAGTTCGGATTCATTTTCCATATCTAATGAGCATCGTCGACAGCAGATTGTCTTCCTGCATCTCCCAAAACACTTCACGCGGTACTTACATCAGCAGGAGCGACAGTGGTAGGAACCTCGGTCGTGGTGGTGGCGGCCTCGGTAGTAGTGGTGAAAGTGGCCGGTGGCGGGCCGTACTCGTTGGGCAGGCGGTACAAGTCCGACAGGCGTGACGGTTCTGGTGCCGGGATGAAGAACTGCCTGCCGAATAGGCGCGGGCTAGCTCTCGAGATCGGTGAGAAGGACGCAGGTGCCGAGAAAGCCGGGAGCGACTGCGTCTGGGCGAACGCCTGCGGCTGCTGCTGCGTCTGGGGCAGCGGCTGTTGCCTGGGCTGATCCCTGGGCTTTGGAGGCGCCTGCTGGCGTTGCGCCTGGCGGAAGGGCGCCCCGTAGCTGGAAGAGGGCGCCTCCGCTGCTGCCATCGCCGCCAGCGACACCGCCACCACCAACGCGAGGACCTGCAGTAGGCGTTTATGCTCTTTAACACCAGCAGCCACCCATACAAGAAAAACAGCCTACCCATTCCAGAGTATTGTCCATGACCTTCATATACACAACTGGCCATTAAAATTGCTTCCCCACGAAGATGACGTGTTACAGATGCGAAATTTAACCGACAGGAAGAAGATGCTGTGATATGCAAATGATTAGCTTTTCAGAGTGTTCACACAAGATTGGCGCCTGTGGCGATACATACAACATGCTGACATGAGGAAAGTTTCCAACCGATTTCCCATACACAAACAGCAGTTGGCCGGCGTTGCCTGGTGAAACATTGTTGTGATGCCTCGTGTAAGGAGTAGAAATGCGTACCATCACGTTTCCGACTTTGATAAAGGTCGGATTGTAGCCTATCGCAATTGCGGTTTATCGTATCGCGACATTGCTGCTCGCGTTGGTCGAGATCCAATGACTGTTAGCAGAATATGGAATCGGTGGGTTCAGGAGGGTAATACGGAACGCCGTGCTGGATCCCAACGGCCTCGTATCACTAGCAGTCGAGATGACAGGCATTTTATCCGCATGACTGTAACGGATCGGGCAGCCACGACTCGATCCCTGAGCAAACAGATAGGGACGTTTGCAAGACAACAACCATCTGCACGAACAGTTCGACGACGTTTGCAGCAGCATGGACTATCAGGTCGGAGACCATGGCTGCGGTTACCCTTGACGCTGCATCACAGACAGGACTGCCTGCGATGGTGTACTCAACGATGAACCTGGGTGCAGGAATGGCAAAACGTCATTTATTTCAGATGAATCATGGTTCAGTTTACAGCATCATGATGGTCGTATCCGTGTCTGGCGATATCGCGGTGAACGCACATTGTAAGCGTGTATTCGTCATCCCCTTACTGGGGTTTCACCCGGCGTGATGGTATGGGATGCCATTGGTTGCACGTCTCGGTCACCCCTTGTTCGCATTGACGGCACTTTGAACAGTGGACGCTACATTTCAGATGTGTTACGACCCGTGATCTACCCTTCATTCGATCCCTGCGAAACCCTACATTTCAGCAGGATAATGCACGACCGCATGTTGTAGGTCCTGTACGGGTCTTTCTGGATACATAAAATGTTCGACTGCTGCCCTGGCCAGTACATTCTCCAGATCTCTCACCAATTGAAAACGTCTGGTCAATGGTGGCCGAGCAACTGGCTCGTCACAATACGCCAGTCATTAGTCTTGATTAACTGTGATATCTTGTTGAAGCTGCATGGGCCGCTATACTTGTACACCCCATCCAAGCTCTGTTTGACTCAATGCCCAGGCGTATCAAGGCCGTTATTACAGCCAGAGGTGGTTGTTCTGGGTACTGATTTCTCAGGATCTATGCACCCAAATTGCGTGAAAATCTAATCACATGTCGGTTCTAGTATGATATATTTGTCCAATGAATACCCGTTTATCATCTGCATTTCTTCTTGGTGTAGCAATTTTAATGCCAGCCAAGGGTCACCAAATGGAATATTATGAAGAATCTGGAATATTCATACATGGCACAAAATGTGGTGACATATTAGTAACTGATTAAGTAATAATATTAACATCTTTAAAAACTTCTCCAGCATTGAATGTCTATTTCATTGAAAAAGTTGTCTTTATGAAATAATCACCTAATATTTGCCATTATATAAATACATCTAGATATAAATGCTTCATCTTCACTGTGTACTATTATCTTAGTAGCAGAAACCAGCTTATCTCAGCTTTTAGGACTCTTTGCATTAATGGAAGCAAATGTTTGTGAAAGAATTTAGTTGCGCTGTACCTGTTACTGTGCCCTGTGTGCCACATAACAAAATTACAAACAAAAATGAAATTAAATGCCCTAACAAAGTGACTGATCATTCTTATCACATAATGTACACACTATAGCTTATTTATCTGGAACATTACCTCACTGGCACACAACGCAAGGGAAACTAATCTAACGTCTAATTGATTACAATTAAAAGTAACTGTAAATGAGCGTTACGATACAGTAAGTTACCGAAACGTGTGGAGCTGGAAAAAAAAAAAAAAACAGGTAAAGCGGTTTTCTCCTGCTTTTAGTATGACTTTATTTTCAGTTGTTGACAGGTTTGATATTTACCACTGCGTTCCATCATAAAGCTCTACCTCTGCTTAGTCTTTGTATATAAATTCTTATGGCAGCTCGTATAGTCTGTGTGTATTTCACTATTACAGACGTCTTGCACATATGTCTCGTACATAAATATCTCCACTGATCACATGACTAAATAGTCTGCAGTACTGTAGCAATTGCTTGCATGACTCATTCCCGTTAAACGGAGGTTGATATTTCTCGACTTAGTTGCCTTACCAGGTAGGATTAATGTAGAGGGAGTTGTCCAAATTTCAGCCAGGGTCTAGTGGCTTTGGTACTGGGAGATGCGCAGCATAGTGCAAACTGTGTAATAGAGTGCTTCAGGCTAAGTCAACTGTTCTGTAAAACCACTACGAGATTTCATTGTAGTGTGCGATTGTAGTCAATTTATACTCCATTTCGAACATTTTAGAACTTTCTCAGGCATGAACCGATTATTTTTTCATATATTCTGTGCTTACAAATTGTTTTCTCTCTAATATCTCGTGTAAAGGGAAATCTTAGCTTTTAGAATGTCTCTACTTTTAATAAATAATATATTCCGTTTTATGTAATTAAACTACAAATTACAAAGTGGTAATGCTGTATATTCGGGCTCCTATATATGACCTAAATTCGCACCATATGTAAATTTTGGACCAATTTTTCAGTACAGCTACACTGTTTTCTTTTTAAAATACCGACGACAAAGTCAATATATATCCCAGCAGGAAAAGAACAATAGAACGAAACAAATTCGTGTGGTCAGACATAAAACTACGGTGATTACTTTCTTAAGGGTACTCATCCACTTAGGATAGTCCTGTGCTGGGAACATTTGACATGTCAGCCCCTTTAATTATTGACCTCACCCGAACAGATTTCCATCGACTGTTAGTCCTTACGCGGTACGACATTGCTCCTGCTGCTACGGCAAAGAAAAATGCTACAACAGACGTAAAGCAATAGGATCTGTTCTAATCACTGGGACGCCTTAGAAAACAAAGTTGTAAAAGGATGCTGATCAATAAATCCCGCCAAATGAAACTCTGTGAAAAATAAACTGAGGTTTGAAAAAGAGTGCAAAACCTCGTCGAAAAAACTAAAGGTTGAGAGAAATAAAAGAAAAATTACGAATGGATATGGGCGGAAAAAGCAAGAAAATAATGTAAATGAGTCACAGACAGATGAACAGCTACGTCATTCCCTGATTGACGAAAGAAGACAAACACCGATGACGCAAAATGCATTTTTTGTGAATGAAACTTTTATGATGAAATGTGTTACGTGCATCACGTGTAAAATGTGGTCACACAACAAATGTGCAGGAGCTCATAGAAACATTTATATTTGTGACTTTATCAATTGAATAGAACGTTTTACATTATGTGGCCACATTTTCTGTTCAAAAAGATGATTTGTTTTGCGACCACATTGCCAAATTTTTATAAAATTTTATTCTATAAGTAATATGTTCCTCATTTATTTTATTGAGCTTTTGTTCAGTGATATCTCCATATTTTTAGGATTACCCGTAATTGAGGCCACACCTCTAAGTTTTATCAACGTTACCAATATTTCTTTGAGTACCAAAATGACAAGAAAATAGTGGGCGTATGTTACATGTCACCGCAATGGGTAAAAGGATGGCACTTCAAATTGTTGTTCATCTCAATATTCTTTATGTATTTCCTTCAAAATGTGAGCAATGTATTAAAAACAAAATTATAGCTCAAATTTAGACCAGTTCCTCCTCACATCTACGTGTTACATTCATATTCCGCAAGCTGTCACAGATGCATGGCGGAGGGTACCGTTATCACTGCTCTTCATTGTGTTTCTTGTTCCACTAGGCAACAGATAGACTGGAAAAAGACAATGTATATGCTTCTCTACAGGGCCTCATGTCTCTTATTTTCTCTTAACAAACCTTACGCGGGATTTATATTGGTGGGAGAAAGAACGTTATTCAGTCTCTTCCAAATGCCTGGCCTACAAACTTTCTCAACATTATTTCGTGGTAGGAACGTCGGCCTCCACGGAGTCTCATTTCGATTCACAAAGCGTCTCCATAATACTTGATTTTTGGTGGAGCCAGTCTTGGTGGAACCTACCAGTAACAAAACTATCAGTGCGTCTCTGAATTGCTTCGATGTCTTATTTTCGCTACAAGAGAAGTGTTGTGCATCACAGAGTAATTCTCTTAAAGTGTAGGGAAAAAATTCCTATTAATTGCTCCAGTACATATAATACAAAATAGTCATGAAGAGAAAGTCTGAAAAATATGGGAGCATGCCGAGTGTTGTTAAAAGTGGTCTCTTCTGTGCATCATCCACAAAGGGCTGTACAACAAGTAAAATAATACTGTTTCTCGAGAAACACTCCGGCATAAACGTGAAGGCAGGTTCTATACAATAGATGAAAATCCAAATCTAGGTCTATATACAGATGACCGATAATTCAAGGGTTTTAGATCTGGCTACTACTATTTTGTGACGCTCAACAGTCAATTTCGTGACATATATATGTCCCACTAATGTAATAAGTCAGCATGCAGCGAGATGCTTTCAAGACTTGGAAGAAAACATACTACGGGCTATGGTGTTGATATGTAGAAGACTGTGGGGATCAAATGCGACGGCCTGTGTCCGTAGGTGGCACAGCGAGTCTATTCCACGAAAACCACATAAAATCACCAACTTCTCCATTCCAACGATGTCTGAAGTAACTAATTGTGGTTTCTTGTACATCATAGACTCTGCCTTGACACGTTACTGCATACCTCAGTAATTTTGCTGGTTTGTACTTAATTTATGTGTAGTGGGACGAATATGCCCCATAGAACTTCACAGAATTTAGAAAACACTGGTGTGTAGTATGTCAATGCTATCTTCAAAACGTTAAATTGAAAATTGTTCTCTGATACTTCATGTTTTTCTTTGTCAGGAGAATAAATGTGTTTTGGTACTTATATGTTATACTTTTTTCTGAAAATGCCCATCCTGATAAAATCATTCTAAGATTAGCAATTTAGCTCTGGAAATCCCAGGTTCATACGAAAACATGGATACAATTAGGTTCGTGGGACATGTGTGTCCCACTTCACTGACTTTCGAAGTTGGTCAGTTCACAAATTTTTCGTAGTGCAAACGTGTTATTTATCACAAAGGAAGACAGCTTTTAATCTTTTACTTTTCTAATATAAGAAAAATAATTTTTGAGCATGAAAGGATGAAGAGAGCTACGTGCAGCTGTTGCCTTGTAGAAAGACCGATGATGATATGCGAAACTAACTACACGTCTCGAAATAATTCAAAATAAAGAGGACGTACCCCAGAAGGAAAAACTATTTCAAATTCATGGTGTGACATTTCATCTCACCGTTTCTTTTTTTCTATAAAGGCATCAAACTGACGGGGTAGTCCTTCCACTGCTCGTTTTATTTAGCTAAGGAATGATGTAAAGTTTGTCCATAAGATTTAGTAATCTTTTTTTATCTTTCCTTTAACTCCTTCACAATATAACAGATCCGAAAGGACTTTTAAGTCCTATTACACCGTAGTGTAAATGCGTAGGTGCTCTCTCGAATTCGATAGTGGGTCGTACTGGATCAGAGTGTACGTCTGACTTAACTGAAGTCGACATGGCTCCTTGAAATGTTTTGCATTTTGTATTTGAAATACAAACAATTAGTAAAGTCAACTTTTCCAGACAAATTCTAATTTCGTAGCTTTCTTTTCCACTCTGAGACTCTCCATTAGCTGATCTTCAATAATTTATTTATGATTCGAACCAATTAAGAGGTTTTGTCAATAAGGATTCTCAAAAACTTAATCAGGTGTCATTAATTTACTTGAAAGTAGGTTAAATCTCAGTTTTCTAGATTAATTCATCACTTTGTCGTCATGAATAATTAATTAAAATTACTCAGGTAGAAAAGAGGTGATAAGAATACTTTGATGGAACTAATGACACTGTGTTTCGCATTAACGCACTTAACATTTAATCTTACAGACTCTCACGGAACTCACGTAACTGTTGTTAAAGTCACTTCTCATCTGCAAAATGTTTCACATTTGTTATTAAAGTAATTGTATGTAGGATTGGTTAATCTTATATGTGAACCTAAATAAATTCAGCCTTCTTCAGGTATCACAGTAATTAATATTCTTTAGGAACAATTAACATCAGTCCAGAGCATTGAGAGAAATTTACTATGTCAAGAAGATGATCTATTTGTTTCACATCTACATTCACCCCTTTGAAGTTTCAGTGTAGCCCTTCCTATCAGTACATGGGGTTATTTGAAGATTCACTGCAGCTCGTCTTATCGGTACATGCGTTTATCAATCGATGACTGACGTTGCCAGGTTTCCTTTCAGGTTAACCATTACTTACACCAGCAAATGGTTCAACGATACACTCCTTACAGTACTACGTTAAAGGCAAAAGTTAATGCTGCACGGCAAGGATTTTCATCACTAGTCATGGATTCCTGTTAACATTGTTTCTTTTTATCATATTATTTTTGGGAGTGTTATTGATCCTTTAAACTCGAATGGTGGGGAAGAAGAAACACTGAAAAATGCTTCTCGTACGTCTAGAACTTCAAGATAGGAGCGAGAGATGTAGTCCTTGAGGAGAACTACACCAAAAGGACTAAACTGCAATGTAACGACACTAGTTGTTTACCAACTAAGTGCGAGGAAGGCTTCTCTCGCAGTTCAGATTAACAACAGACCAGCTCAGCACTTACCTTCATATCTGTCGTTGTACTTGATGCACCACGGAAAGCTTGACGAGTGTGATGCCTTATGGCCATATCGGGCGCCTTTTATACCGATCGGAGCTCCGACACAGGCGGGGTTACGCCACGGGCGATCTCCCCATCGCACGCCCAGCAGGTGCCACGCGAGTTGCGAGACGACGGCAGGTCAAGGTGTCTGCAGCCTCGCGTTACGTCACGCGGCGAGCCCTTGCCCTGCGACGATTCCAGCCACTGCAAGATCGTTTTTGAGTCGTATTCCAGCCTGCTCTAAACTACTGTCGTGTAGAAGGACCAACAAGTGTTTCCTAATTTCTGCTCGATGTGTTCCCTGTTGCTTCTGGATGGTTATGTTTGTAATAGGCAATTAGGCAGTTTCAGGTAAGAGTGCTGCTCCTTGAGGATAGTGCCTTAAGGAACACGTGACGCTCCCTGGTATCTGTTGCAATCTTAAAATCACACGAAGTATGTGGAATAGAGACCGTCATAAGCTGTTTCCGGCGTTTTCTACTGTTTTTGTACTTGTGAGTCATGAGGCTGTGTTTTGTGGTACATTCGCAAATATTTTAAGATCCATACGTTTAATAGCTGTACAATATATTTAAGGTATTTGGCAGTTATTGCTAATACTTCAGTTTCAGAAGAATACTGTGAGAAAAACTATATATATTTTTTTAAAACTGGTTTCGCAGGATGGGCAGAAACAGTCTCAAAAGCTTGTAAGGATGTTCCAGGGTAGGTTATGCTGAGAAATAACCATTAAGGAAAAGAATCTATACGTTGCGCAGTTTCCAAGTTAATTAGCACTGAAGGTAGGAAATCACGCCGTTGTGCTCGCAGATTCAAGCGGCACGCCAGATACGACTACAGTTAGTTGTTCTCGTAGCGTAGATGATAGGGCACGAGCCTTGTCAGTCTCTGGCTCAGGTTCCATCCTTAATACCGTCCCACGTCCAGTTTTTGTAACACTGTCTGGTTACGTTTTAGGAAACCAAACGAAAACACGTTTGGTGGTACCGTCTCTGACAGGCCGCTTGAATTTGCATCCACAACGTCATGATTGACTAGATTCAATGCTAATTATCTCGGAATCGACACAACGTATCGACTTTTTTTCTTGCCCTTATTCCTATTCACAACCTACATTTAACACCCTTAGAAGTCATTCACACTTTTTCTGATCACCCTCTATAAAAATGAGGATCTTGAAGCCATGGTTCGTCGATTGTGCACGAAAGAAGGTCAGTCCACCATCGAACATCCCGGATTTGAAAATTAACGGAGTAACATTAGTGTCGCAATCGTATTACCTGTATTTAATTGAACATTTATGTTAGTTTTCAGTAACTTTTTTTCCAAAATATATTGAAGTTCTATTTAATTTGATTCTACTTACTGATTATTGGTGTATAGTGTGTAATAACTCAAGAGGGAGACATTGACAAGGAATTCTCGATTGAAGCACTTAGAAATTTCCATAAAATGTTTGTTCCTGGGTACATGACCAGGTAGTACCACGGAATATTTTTCCACGTTTTGATAAACATTTGAGAAACATACTGCAGCACAGAAAAATTTCATACCATCGTTTAAAAGTGGAACAAAAGAAGTTATAAAACTTCTGTTCCAGGGTTATATAGAGGCAAAAGTCTGAAAAGTGTTCGACGATTGTAAAGTATCTTTGCTTTCTTGCAGGTAAGAGTGAGACTTATATAGGGTGACCCTGAACTCCATTAACATTTGAAAATCTCTTAATTCACGGAATGATATAGGCAGAGAGGCAAAGCTTGACACACACGCATGAAATGACGTGAGGTTTTATTGAAACCAAAACGAGCCAGCAGATAACGCTGAACGGCAACATTAGAACACCCACAACTGCAGAATATAGACTACCAAAAATAGTAGAACTGCTTCACAAACTATCAGCGTGCGTGTGCGAGATACCCCGATGTGTCACAGAATCTTATCACCTCTAGCCTGCCTGATAAACGCCTGCTGGAAGGTACGACTTCAAGGATGGCGTTCCAACCCACATTGCTACACGCGTGAAAGATTTCTTGCACACGTAGTTTGTTAAGGATCACCTGCTTAGCCGCCACTTTCGTCGTACTACCAGGTCCCCAGGCATCAATACGGGTCATTATTGATTGCACATCTATCGCGATCGTCCGACCTGATTAGTGATGCTAAAATACAACATAGATGGCAGTTTCTCACCATACCAATTGATATGCTATACAGTGCTGTTCACAACACTGTCTCTCAACTACATGTATTGTTGACGAATAACGACCGAAATGCTGATCGTTTGTTATAAAGAACACGGCCTTTGCTAAGAAACTATTATTATGCTGTTTATTGCTTTTGTGTCATATGAAGCGCCATCTGATGGTCATTTTGTGCACTATCCTTGTTTCAGTAAAACCCCATCTCATTTCCGTGTGTGTCTCATTTTGTACCTCTCAGCCTACACTATTCCGCAAAGTATTGAATCTTCAAGTGTTGACCGACTTTTGGGTCACAGCTTAAGTTTTGATAAAAATTTGTAATGCGTGAGTAAAAGTTTGCATCGGAAAAGTCACACCAAAAATTCGGTGGCACGATCTGGTACGCTATAATATGACACACATCTGGATACAGTCAAATTTCTAAATTTCTATTGTACTGAATCATCGTCAATCAAATACCTGTGCCATCGTCCAGCATGATCGTTGGATGTTTGAAGCTCTGGTGGCCATTAAACGTCATTATTTTTCGACGGCTCGTTCACAGTGAAAATACTATACCGACAGCCACGTACAAAGTGGTAATGCATATTAATTCGGACTTCGTAAGAATAGATCTATAGGGTGGACTTGTCGAGTATACAGTGCTTAAACGATGCAATGCGATAAGCCATTGGTAGTTCTGCCTTCAAAAGTGTGCGAACAATTTCCTAATACATCTAACTCAAGCATTTCAGACCATTAAATAAAATTAGCGTGGTAATCACAAAGTTTTCAAAAATAATTGGAGAAACCAGCAATTATGGATAATATCTTATCTTCGGTAAATCAAATAGACGCAAAGCTAACAACACACGCGGGCTGAAAAATTAGTGAGTAGACAGAGGAGGAAGTCTCAGCTTTGTAATGCTTCGTTTGTTCCTCAAAAAAATTAATGTAATAAAGAGGTTACTTATTATGCCTTATACATACTGTCTATGAGTACAATTGTTAGCTGTTTTTCCATCTTCGATACTGCACATACGATTTGCGATATAAGTAGTTCCACAAGTTTATAACATTTTCGTAACAGGAATAAAAAAATAATAAAACCTCTTTTCATATGATCCGCTTCACAGCAAAATATTCCCCATTATTTAAATCGTAGCCTTTCACAGAAGTTGATGGATGAATGTTTTTTAATCATGTTCCTACAGATTACTTGTTGCATCCTTAAAGCGATAACAAATCGCTCACGAGCTTTGAGGATCCATCAGAAACTTACAGACATGTCGCCCCGAGGATACGTATTTTAAGCTTATAGACTACCTTTCCTTACGACAGAAAATACTGCACAAATGCTATACGTATTGATGAGGGCAGTTTACACCTACCTACGGACACCTCACACAGGAGATTTTTCTAAAAAATGGTTCAAATGGCTCTGAGCACTATGGGACTCAATATCTGTGGTCATCAGTCATCTAGAACTTAGGACTACTTAATCATAACTAACCCAAGGGCATCACACACATCCATGCCCGAGGCAGGATTCGAACCTGCTACCGTAGCGGTCACGCGGTTCCAGACTGAAACGCCTGAAACCGCACGGCCACTCCGGCCGGCTAGATTTTTCTAATTATCTTCTGTAGAGCGAAGAAAAATCGTCCATCCTATAACGAATGGGCACGTGTGTGGCTTAAGAAACATCTAACGTCTCTGCCCATCACGGCACAATGGTATGATGTTATCACTGAAAAAGTGATGGCGCAAGATAAACTACTTCAAATCGGAGGGGCATAGGGGCCATTTTGCGTAACGTGCGTTCTGCAGGACAGCCTAGAAGATGGTTTCATATGTATCGATCAAAACAAATGCCGGTTGAGTTTTCGTAAAATGTTGGTCCCTGTCACCCGCACCACACTTTCATCAACATACGTAATTGGAAGGCATGTTACGACCAGATTGACATTTCCGTAACGGGCAAAGCTGAACAGCTATGTTTGGCACGCGGTTCACTTTCTTTCTTACGCCCTTACTTCGACGCCAGAAACAACGGGCATTAAAGGCTATTTAATTAAGCTACACCAGCTGTTAAAAGTTTGAAAATTTGTCTGCACTTTTCTTGAAATCTCTTCTTATGAAGAAAGATTTTCTCACACTAGTGAAGTTTATTCGCTTGGTGATTTTTTCAAAGCGTGTTAATTGTTTTCTTCTAGAAGAGTTGCTTTGGTTGTCTTTCTCTGCCGGCCGGTGTGGCCGAGCGGTTCTAGGCGCTACAGTCTGGAACCTTGCGATCGCTACGGTTGCAGGTTCGAATATTGCCCCGGGCATGGATGTGAGTGATGTCCTTAGGTTAGTTAGGTTTAAGTAGTTCTAAGTTCTAGGGGACTGATGATCTTAGAAGTTAAGTACCATAATGTCCAGAGTTATTTGAACCATTTGTCTTTCTCTCTGACGAATAATTTCCTTTCTTTTCCAATTTAGTTTAGAGAAATAATTCGTTTTTATTTCAAGATTATAAAGCATAAAGGACTAAATAATTTATGAAATAAAAACATTGATGATATAACAGGTTACAGATCCAAAGGTCTTGGGATCGATCCATGGTGTCACTTACCACTACTTGCACCTCTGGCAATGTATGTTAATATGAAAAATGCCGACTTACATAATGGTTTGGAATCTATTTAAACTGGAGATCACCCTGACAGTCCCCCTACCAGTGAGATAAAAGGACGCAGGACAGAAAAGGAGTACCACCTTTAATAGGACCGCGTCTAGTATAGCACCATTCCGTTTATACCAAAACTTGCAGGTGCGCCAGTGATACGAAGTCTCATGTCGAACTCATTATGATATCTGAATTAAGAGATACTAATGACATCAGTCGCATTCGAGCTTTCAAATAAATCAAAATATGATAGGTGGAAATATGCGCCGGACCAGGATATGAACCCGGATTTCTCGGTTAAAGTGAGCGGTCTCCTTTTCCGCGTCGGCGCTGTCCTGGCACGCTTCCCCTCCTTCCTAAATTCCCATCCTGCCGTACGCAGGTAGCGTCCCCATCCACTCTCACCCTGCTGGCAACGAATCCTGACTCGCACAGGAGTTCTGACATAATGTTCAGCCGGACTGAATTAATTTTAAGACCCGTCTCGCTCACGGACATGGAGATACACATAAATCTCCAAGGTCCAGTCACAGTAATGTAATCCTCTGTCGGAAGCCTGAATAACTACCGCCGGCAGATGTGGCCGAGCGGTTCTAGACGCTTCAATTCGGAACCATACAGCTGCTACGGTCGCAGGTTCGAATCCTGCCTCGGGCATGGATGTTTGTGATCTCCTAGGTTTAAGTAGTTCTAAGTCTAGGGGACTGATGACCTCAGATGTTAAGTCCCATAGTGCTTAGAGCCATTTGAACCATTTGAAGCCATAACAAAACATTCGACTTATGATGTACGAGACACTCAGATTGCTCTCATCAGAACTAATGTGCATGAGTGATGGAAAAAGATAAACCTTTAGTCATAATTAAAGATCGAAGCTATTTTTCTCCGACGGTAGGTCACGTGCTCGGACCGCCGGTCGCAACCAGGGACGAAAGAACCTGGATACAAGATTCATTTTGCATTCCTAGCTCTAGGTGTTTTCTTAGGAGACAATCAGTGTTAAAACTGTAATAAGTCATTTGTCTTTCTTTTGTGATTAATGTTCAAAACGATTCGATGCTACGATTTAAAATGACTCGAAAATACATCAAAACAATGCTGCCATGTTAGAATAATATATCCGCCATTTGAGTATACAAAATTATTTTATGTTACTATCGTGATTTCGTCCTTGCAAATAGTTAGAAACTGAGGATGAAAATTTAGCATCGTTTATGTCATTCCACTGTCATATTAAAAGTTATCAAAGAAATGCTACTTACATGTTGTGTATAATTAAACTTTGATGAGTGAAGTCATCGCTAAGATCTAGTGAACTGGGTATCACAGCGAATAGACAAATACAAAATCACAGAATTGTATGGCAGACTGTTATCAGATATGTTTTCCAACAATACAACTGAGCCTCAGAACGAATGTCAATAGAGTCGTAACATATGCTGGGTAAATGGTGTGAAAACGTACTGTGAAAAGTATTGGTTTGATTGGTAGTCAAACATGAACAGCGTAGGTTCTAAGCCCACGTTGCATATTCCGTGATTACGCAAAGGTTGTAGGTACATAACTTTGGAACACTTTCGCACATTTTCGGAAGATCAGCTGTAAGGTGTCAGGCAAATCCAACACCTTGAATGAAAACCCTGACATGATAAGCAAATCCAGTAGTATGTCACATAGCTTCGAATAAATCGTGACATTAAATTAACCAAAGTAATACGAGTAACGAGTGAGCAAATGGAATACCACAGACTAAGACAAGAATGCCTAAATGAATGTCATACCTTCCCACCGTGAGACAGACGCAGTTCCGAGGGGAGAAACGAGAACAGAAGCCGAGAGCAGAACCGTGTTAAGCTGGAAGGCCCTACGATAAGGGACAGACACCCACGTCGCCAGCTAACCGCTAGGACCACCCGCCAGCCCATGTTAAAAGCTAGAGCCCTCCAGAAGAACAGTATAGATCTTACGATAACATAAAAAGGGCCACCCCAGCAGCAAGTTTTAGCGTGAGACTTTTTCGCGTCTCTGTTACGTCAGGACCACCTCCCAGCCCATGTTAAAAGATAGAGCCCTCCAGAAGAACAGTATAGATCTTACGATAACACTAAAAGGACTACACCAGCTGCAAGTTTCAGCGTGAAACTTTTTCGCGTCTCTGTTACGTTGCAAACTTTAAAAACATTGCCCCACTACGAAAAGTATAATGTATCTCATTGGATTGACAGAACTTTTGTAGGTGGAGCTTAAGGTTAACA
Organism: Schistocerca cancellata; assembly: GCF_023864275.1. Lineage (NCBI taxonomy): Eukaryota > Metazoa > Arthropoda > Insecta > Orthoptera > Acrididae > Schistocerca > Schistocerca cancellata. Next base: position 638,851,303 of record NC_064626.1, read on the forward strand.
TTGAGACCCTGATTGGTCAGATGAAAACACGGCCAGATAGTTTTTTTAAACCAACTTCGGTAAATTGTAGTAAGGAGAAGTTAAGAGAGAGTTGCTCCTGAGACGGCGTGGTGAGGTGAGCTGTGCTGTCCGCCGCCCCCTGACGAACACCGACAAGGTAATGAACGCACGCGATGCCACATAACAGCGCATAAAGCTTCACTCAGAACTGCAGAAGTCTCATCTGTTACACCCCCTTTTTGCGTAATACTAGTGTCGATCGTCAATTAAAGCTCATGGTGTTCACATTTGTCACTTGAAGTAAAAATCTGAAACGCGATGATTTTTCTGTTATATAGTTATTGAGAAGCCACATCAGCCACTGTAATTTACGACAAGTTAGATAAGTAATTTAAGATAATTGAGGGTCACTGTAGACCATTTTGATAGTTTTCTCTTTTGTGAAACTTAATTTAAACCTAGATTATAGATGTGATATGGCATAGGTCATCCTTCGATCCATTGTAGAAGTTGGGAACCCACTCAGGGAATATTTGTTCGCATTTTTGTTGAATGCAGTTGGTTTTTATCATCCTGTATTAAAACATTTCCTTTTATCAATAGTGCAATTTATAAACAATATTTTGTGCATAGAATAAAATTTCCAATGGGAAACTTAACTGCTTTTTCGACGTTATTTTACCAGCTAACTAAAAATAGGAAAGCCTTGAACCCCTTCCACTAAACTTAATTAGTATTAAGATTCTTTTACAGAGAGTGCAGTGGAGCTGACGCTGAAATCATTAAGTATTTGGTTATATCATCGCTAGTCTCACTGAACTCTTCTGAACTCTAAATGTCATGTGTGGTCTGGCGTCTCCTTACCAGCAACAGGTCCCAGGTTCAAACTAGTCAATTCCCTAAAAAACACGCTCAGAGCGTCGTTGCGCGAAAGTGGTAGGGAGACACGATATAGAACAAACAGACTCCACGCAGAATGTTAGACAGTGTCCTATGAGAATACATATGTAAATACATCTGTGAAGTATCAGCGTCATCTGTTAATCCAAGGAGAAAACTATATGCTGATAGTGCGAAAATATGACATCATTCCGGGAAGAGCACTGTACGTCATATATTAGTTTAAATGAGAAGCACTCATTCAACACTGACAGAATGCAACCATCTGCCGAAACTTATTACGAAGTAGGTCTATGTGTCATACCTAAACATGGTAGAGAAAATTACGAAAGTTAATCATTGTGTTCTAACCATTATTCAGTAGAAGAAATATAATGCATAAAACGTAAGGTATTAAATGCACATTCATATAATGTTCGGATATTTATATATATGGTGGGCAGCGGGTGGTAGTGGAATAGCAGTCAGGGAGAGAGGGGCCGGAAATATGCAACATAGACTTACAACCTACGATGTAAATCTTCGATCACCAGTCAACCCACAACTTCCACAGTATACTTCCAGACTATGTTCACTGATATGTAACTACTGCCGTCCATTCTGTGGCTCAGCTGTTCTTTTTTTGGAAAATATATTTGCTACCTGTCAGCTACACATTTCTCTGATTTTGTTGTTGTCTATATGCTGGAACTGCAAATTCAATAGGTATTGTGCATAATAATCTCAAATTTTGGTCCTTTCCACTTTCTATGCTTCTGTTCAAAAAATTGTTCAGTATTGTACTTGATAGTGGCTTTAGGGCGAAATCATGATAGTAAAATAAGATAATGAAATTTGTACAGTCAAATGGATGAAATATCATTCAAAAGTTGTTACATGACTGTGGCCCAAAAATTTGAGATGGTTACCAATTTCTGCCTCTTTCGGCTGGTGGGCTCTGCTATCCGGTGCGGCGCGGGGCCAGCGCCATCCGGAAGCAACGAGGAAATCCCACTGTGACTGGAAGACAGCATGTTGTGGAGCACCAAAACAGTACGGATCTGAGGAGGTGTACGGGTAGCCACTAGTTGGTTAAGTAGCTGGAAGAATGAGTTTTCTGACCAACTGGTGGAAGTAGGACTCTTTTCTGGTTCCAGTGCAAGCTGCTGTCAAGCCTGGCCTATACATATTCTTTACCGCTGTACATGCAAGTCACCACCACGACGTTTTCTCCTGTGCCAGTTTCCTCACCTCAGAGTAACATTTACACACAACCTCCTCCTATTACCATGTCCCATCTTCTACTTCTGTCTTCCATAGCCTTCCTCACCGATTCTGTGGATAAACTAACTTTTGGTATAACCATTGCACTTAATATTCCTTATCTGTCCGTAGAAATACCTCCTAAAAGCTTCTATGTTACATCTATATACATATTCCGTAAGCCATCCTACGCTGCATAGCAGGGGGTACCATGCACCGCTATTAGTCTTTTCCTTTTCTGTTCCACTCACAAATACAAGGAGCGAGAAGTGAGTATCTAAAAGAGTCCATCCAAACCCTAATTCCTCGCGACTTATCTTCGTGGCTCTTACGCAAAATGTACGTTGGTGGCAGGAGAAGCGTTCAACAGTCGTCCTGAAATGCCGGTTCTCCAAATTTCCGCAGTGGTGCCACGCTAAAAGAACATCTACATCTATATATACGTGATTACTCTGCTATTCACAATAAAGTACCTCGCAGAGGATTCAATGAACCACCTTGAAGCTGTCTCTCTCCCGTTCCACTCTTGAACGGTACGCGGCAAAAACGAGCAATTAAATTTTTCGGTGCGAGCCCTGATTTATCTTATTTTATCGTAATGATCATTTGTCCCTATGGAGGTGGGTGCCAACAGAATGTTTTTGCGATCAGAGGAGAAAACTGGTGACTGAAATTTCATGAGAAGATCCCGTCGCAACGAAAAACGCCTTTGTTTTAATGATTGCCACTCCAATTCAGTATCATGTCTGTGACACTATCTTCTCTATTTCGCGATAATACAAAATGAGCTGCCCTTCTCTGAACTTTTTCGATGTCATCCGGCAGTCCTACCTGACGCGGATCCCACGCCGCACAGCAATACTCCAGAATAGGGCGGACAAGCGTGGTGTAAACAGTCTCTTTATTATACCTGTTGCCTCTTCTAAGTGTTCTGCCAGTGAACCGCAGTCTTTGGTTTGCTCTACCCACAATATTATCTATGTGATCGTTCCAATTTAGGTTATTTGTAAATGTTGTTGTTGTTGTTGTTGTTGTCTTCAGTCCTGAGACTGGTTTGATGCAGCTCTCCATGCTACTCTATCCTGTGCAAGCTTCTTCATCTCCCAGTACCTACTGCAACCTACATCCTTCTGAATCTGCTTAGTGTATTGATCTCTTGGTCTCCCTCTACGATTTTTACCCTCCACGCTGCCCTCCAATGCTAAATTTGTGATCCCTCGATGCCTCAGAACATGTCCTACCAACCGATCCCTTCTTCTAGTCAAGTTGTGCCACAAACTTCTCTTCTCCCCAATCCTATTCAATACCTCCTCATTAGTTACGTGATCTACCCACCTTATCTTCAGCATTCTTCTGTAGCACCACATTTCGAAAGCTTCTATTCTCTTCTTGTCCAAACTAGTTATCGTCCATGTCTCACTTCCATACATGGCTACACTCCATACAAATACTTTCAGAAACGACTTCCTGACACCTAAATCTATACTCGATGTTAACAAATTTCTCTTCTTGAGAAACGCTTTCTTGCCATTGCCAGTCTACATTTTATATCCTCTCTACTTCGACCATCATCGGTTATTTTACTCCCTAAATAGCAAAACTCCTTTACTACTTTAAGTGTCTCATTTCCTAATCTAATTCCCTCAGCATCACCCGACTTAATTTGACTACATTCCATTATCCTCGTTTTGCTTTTGTTGATGTTCATCTTATATCCTCCTTTCAAGACACTGTCCATTCCGTTCAACTGCTCTTCCAAGTCCTTTGCTGTCTCTGACAGAATTACAATGTCATCGGTGAACCTCAAAGTTTTTACTTCTTCTCCATGAATTTTAATACCTACTCCGAATTTTTCTTTTGTTTCCTTTACTGCTTGCTCAATATACAGATTGAATAACATCGGGGAGAGGCTACAACCCTGTCTCACTCCTTTCCCAACCACTGCTTCCCTTTCATGCCCCTCGACTCTTATAACTGCCATCTGGTTTCTGTACAAATTGTAAATAGCCTTTCGCTCCCTGTATTTTACCCCTGCCACCTTCAGAATTTGAAAGAGAGTATTCCAGTCAACATTGTCAAAAGCTTTCTCTAAGTCTACAAATGCTAGAAACGTAGGTTTGCCTTTTCTTAATCTTTCTTCCAAGATAAGTCGTAAGGTCAGTATTGCCTCACGTGTTCCAACATTTCTACGGAATCCAAACTGATCTTCCCCGAGGTCGGCTTCTACCAGTTTTTCCATTTGTCTGTAAAGAATTCGCGTTAGTATTTTGCAGCTGTGACTTATTAAACTGATAGTTCGGTAACTTTCACATCTGTCAACACCTGCTTTCTTTGGGATTGGAATTATTATATTCTTCTTAAAGTCTGAGGGTATTTCGCCTGTCTCATACATCGTGCTCACCAGATGATAGAGTTTTGTCATGACTGGCTCTCCTGAGGCCATCAGTAGTTCTAATGGAATGTTGTCTACTCCCGGGGCCTTGTTTTGACTCAGGTCTTTCAGTGCTCTGTCAAACTCTTCACGCAGTATCTTATCTCCCATTTCATCTTCATCTACATCCTCTTCCATTTCCATAATATTGTCCTCAAGTACATCGCCCTTGTATAAACCCTCTATATACTCCTTCCACCTTTCTGCTTTCCCTTCTTTGCTTAGAACTGGGTTGCCATCTGAGCTCTTGATATTCATACAAGTGGTTCTCTTCTCACCAAAGGTCTCTTTAATTTTCCTGTAGGCAGTATCTATCTTACCCCTAGCGAGACAAGTCTCTACATCCTTACATTTGTGCTCTAGCCATCCCTGCTTAGCCATTTTGCACTTCCTGTCGATTTCATTTTTGAGACGTTTATATTCCTTTTTGCCTGCTTCATTTACTGCATTTTTATGCTTTCTCCTTTCATCAATTAAATTCAATATTTCTTCTGTTACTCAAGGATTTCTATTAGCCCGCATCTTTTTACCTACTTGATCGTCTGCTGCCTTCACCACTTCATCCCTCAGAGCTACCCATTCTTCTTCTATTGTATTTCTTTCCCCCATTCCTGTCAATTGTTCCCTAATGCTCTCCCTGAAACTCTCTACAACCTCTGGTTCTTTCAGTTTATCCAGGTCCCATCTCCTTAAATTCCCACCTTTTTGCAGTTTCTTCAGTTTCAATCTGCAGTTCATAACCAATAGATTGTGGTCAGAATCTACATCTGCCCCAGGAAATGTCTTACAATTTAATACCTGGTTCCTAAATCTCTGTCTTACCATTATATAATCTATCTGAAACCTGTCGGTATCTCCAGGCTTCTTCCATGTATACAGCCTCCTTTCATGATTCTTGAACCAAGTGTTAGCTATGATTAAGTTATGCTCTGTGCAAAATTCTACAAGGCGGCTTCCTCTTTCATTCCTTCCCCCCAATCCATATTCACCTACTATGTTTCCTTCTCTCCCTTTTCCTACTGACGAATTCCAGTCACCCATCACTATTAAATTTTCGTCTCCTTTCACTACCTGAATAATTTCTTTTATCTCGTCATACATTTCATCTATTTCTTCATCATCTGCAGAGCTAGTTGGCATATAAACTTGTACTACTGTAGTAGGCATGGGCTTTGTGTCTATCTTGGCCACAATAATGCGTTCACTATGCTGTTTGTAGTAGCTAACCCGCACTCCTATTTTTTTATTCATTATTAAACCTACTCCTGCATTACCCCTATTTGATTTTGTATTTATAACCCTGTAATCACCTGACCAAAAGTCTCGTTCCTCCTGCCACCGAACTTCACTAATTCCCACTATATCTAACTTTAACCTATCCATCTTCCTTTTTAAATTTTCTAACCTACCTGCCCGATTAAGTGATCTGACATTCCGCGCTCCGATCCGTAGAACGCCAGTTTTCTTTCTCCTGATAACGACGTCCTCTTGAGTAGTTCCCGCCCGGAGATCCGAATGGGGGACTATTTTACCTCCGGAATATTTTACCCAAGAGGACGCCATCATCATTTAATCATACAGTAGAGCTGCATGTCCTCGGGAAAAATTACGGCTGTAGTTTCCCCTTGCTTTCAGCCGTTCGCAGTACCAGCACAGCAAGGCCGTTTTGGTTAATGTTACAAGGCCAGATCAGTCAATCATCCAGACTGTTGCCCCTGCAACTACTGAAAAGGCTGCTGCCCCTCTTCAGGAACCACATGTTTGTCTGGCCTCTCAACAGATACCCCTCCGTTGTGGTTGCACCTACGGTACGGCCATCTGTATCGCTGAGGCACGCAAGCCTCCCCACCAACGGCAAGGTCCATGGTTCATGGGGGGGAGTATCTATCTTACCCCTAGTGAAATAAGCCTCTACATCCTTACATTTGTCCTCTAGCCATCCCTGCTTAGCCATTTTGCACTTCCTGTCGATCTCATTTTTGAGACGTTTGTATTCCTTTTTGCCTGCTTCATTAACTGTTTTTTTTATTCCGATTTTGGCCGTCTAGGGACCACGTTAAACTACTATTTTTTAATGTACATTTCTCCTATTGCGCTCCTCCTCTTTTCTCTTCTGCCAATATGTCTTCATCCTCTCTCTGTGCTGCTCCCTTCGGTCTTCTGTCCACACTGTTCCTCCAGTTCTTCTCTTCTTCACTTCAAATCCTTCAAAATGTTGAATTTTGTCTCTCATTAAGTCTGTGTTGGTTATATCATCTTCTCCTATACCCATCTCCTCTAAGTCTGCTTTGACTTCTTTGAACCAGGTGATTTGGGTTCTGGGGTTCTTGTCAAAAAACATGAATATTTTCTTTGTCAGCCTTTCATCATTCATTCTTTTCAAATGGGCGTAAAAGCTTACTCTTCTCTTCCTCATAGTATCTCCCACTTTCTCAATTTTGTCATACACTTCTCTATTACTTCTAAGCTTCCAAGTCCCATTCTCAAACCTCGGCCCAAGTACTCTTCTAATGATTTTTCGCTCCTTTTTTGCTATAGCTTCCATTTCCTTGTTAGTGTTTATTGCTAAACATTCAGATGCATACAGACACTCTGGCTTAATCACAGTGTTGCAGTGCCTTATTTTTGCGTTAATTGATACTGACTTCTTGTTGTACACAGTCTTTGTTAGCTGGAATGCCATTTCCATTTTTCTTGTTCTTGTTTTATTTCCTTCTTTATCTGAAGCATTGGGCTGGATGATTTCCCCTAAATATTTGAAATTAGAAACCTTCTTTATCTGGCCATACTTTGTAATCATATTGTTCGGTGCCTCTTTTGCATTGGTTAGGTACTCTGTCTTTTCAAAGGAGATTTTCAGTCCTGCTTTTGCTGCTGTTTCATTCAGAATATTGATCTGTTTGACTGCTTCTTCCAAACTTCCTGCCAGAATCGCTAAGTCATCAGCAAAAGCGAGGCAATCTACTTCTAATCCATCCTTTATTCTTCCTAATCTGATTTTTTGTATTCCTTCTTCAGTCGTTTTCTTCCTCCACTCTCTAATAACTTTTTCTAACACACAGTTGAATAGGGTAGGTGATAACCCATCTCCTTGTCTTAATCCTGTTCTGATTTTGAATGGTCTGGATACCTCACCACGGAACTTTACTTTTGCATAGGTATCCGTAAGTGTCTCTTTGACGATTGCGACTGTTTTCTTGTCTGCTCCAAACTCCCTAAGGATGTTAACCAAGGTTGTTCTGTCAACGGAGTCGTACGCCTTCTTGAAGTCAACAAACGTGATAAAGATGTCTTTTCCTCTTAATCGTCTATATTTAATAATTAACTTCAGGTTTAAAATTTGCTCCACACAAGATCTTCCCTTCCTAAAGACTGCTTGGTATTCACCAATTTCTTGATCAAGATGTTTCTCCAATCTGTTTTGTAGGGCCTTAGATAGAATTGTATACGTTACCGGAAGTAAAGATATCCCTCTGTAGTTATTTGCATCGGTTTTATCCCCTTTCTTGAAGATGGGGTGGATTAATGCAGTTTTCCATTCTTCCGGTATATGTTCCGTTCTCCAAATCTCATTGATTATTCAAAGTAGTTTTTCTTGAGTTGTATTATCCACACTTTTCCACATTTCTGCAATTATCATGTCTTCCCCTGGTGCTTTATTGTTCTATCTAGAGAAATTGACATCATGCATAGTTGTTTGAAATTCAGGGGGGAGATGGCTTTTTGGGCCATTCCGAGGTTAAAACTGGGATTGTAAGTTCCAGAGTGTGTGTTCAACCGCTCCTAAGATGGAGAACAGACGCTGTTTGTAGCCGCTCTTCTAGGAGTTCAGACGCTACATTTCGCTAGTTTTTGGTCCGCCCTGGGTATTTGATTTCCACAGTACCACCTATATCTAGGAGGCATTCCCCTATCCGCCACTTGGGGAGGCGCCCGATGGGGGTACTAACAACACCACACGGGCTTCATTAACTGTATTTTTATATTTCCTCCTTTCATCAATTAAATTCAATATTTCTTCTGTTACCCAAGGATTTCTAAGAGCCCTGGTCTTTTTACCTACTTGATCCTCTGCTGCCTTCACTACTTCATCCCTCAAAGCTACCCATTCTTCTTCTACTGTATTTCTTTCCCCCATTCCTGTCAATTGTTCCCTTATGCTCTCCCTAAAACTCTGTACAACCTCTGGTTCTTTCAGTTTATCCAGGTCACATCTCCTTAAATTCCCACCTTTTTGCAGTTTCTTCAGTTTTAATCTACAGGTCAATAGATTGTGGTCAGAGTCCACATCTGCCCCTGGAAATGTCTTACAATTTAAAACCTGGTTCCTAAATCTCTGTCTTACCATTATATAATCTATCTGATACCTCTTAGTATCTCCAGGGTTCTTCCATGTATACAACCTTCTATCATGATTCTTAAACCAAGTGTTAGCTATAATTAAGTTGTGCTCTGTGCAAAATTCTACCAGGCGGCTTCCTCTTTCATTTCTTTGCCACACTCCATATTCACCTACTACGTTTCCTTCTCTCCCTTTTCCTACACTCGAATTCCAGTCACCCATGACTATTAAATTTTCGTCTCTCTTCACTATCTGAATAATTTCTTTTATATCATCACACATTTCTTCAATTTCTTCGTCATCTGCAGAGCTAGTTGGCATATAAACTTGAACTACTGTAGTAGGCGTGGGCTTCGTGTCTATCTTGGCCACAATTATGCGTTCACTATGCTGTTTGTAGGAGCTTACCCGCTTTCCTATTTTCCTATTCATTATTAAACCTACTCCTGCATTGCCCCTATTTGACTTTGTGTTTATAACCCTGTAGTCACCTGACCAGAAGTCTTGTTCCTCCTGCCACCGAACTTCACTAATTCCCACTACATCTAAATTTAACCTATCCGTTTCCCTTTTTAAATTTTCTAAGCTACCTGCCCGATTAAGGGATCTGACATTCCACGCTCCGATCCGTAGGACGCCTGTTTTCTTTCTCCTGATAACGACATCCCCTTGAGTAGTCCCCGCCCGGAGATCCGAATGGGGGACTATTTTACCTCCGGAATATTTTACCCAAGAGGACGCCATCATCATTTAATCATACAGTAAAGCTGCATGCCCTCGGGAAAGATTACGGCCGTAGTTTCCCCTTGCTTTCAGCCGTTCGCAGTACCAGCACAGCAATGCCGTTTTGGTTATTGTTACAAGGCCAGATCAGTCAATCATCCAGACTGTTGCCCTTGCAACTACTGAAAAAGCTGCTGCCCCTCTTCAGGAACCACACGTTTGTCTGGCCTCTCAACAGATACCCCTCCGTTGTGGTTGTACCTACGGTACGGCCATCTGTATCGCTGAGGCACGCAAGCCTCCCCACCAACGGCAAGGTCCATGGTTCATGGGGGGGGATTTGTAAATGTAATCCCTAAGTATTTAGTTGAATTTATAGCCAACAGATTTGTGTGCCTTATAGCGTAATCGAAATTTAGCTTATTTCTTTAAGTACTCATGTGAATAAATTCACACTTTTCCTTATTCAGGGTCAATTGCCACTTTTCGCACCATACAGATATCTAAATCATTGTGCAAGTCGTTTTGATCATCCGATGACTTTACAAGACGGTAAATGACAGCATCATCTGCAAACAATCTAAGATGGCTACTCAAATTTTCTTCAGAGTCATTAATATAGATCAGGTACAATAGAGGGCCTATAACACTTCCTTGGGGAACGCCGGATAATACTTCTGTTTTACTCGATGACTTTCCGTCTATTACTACGAACTGTGACCTATCTGACAGAAAATCACGAATCCAGTCGTACAACTGAGGCGATACTCCTTAGGCACGCAGTTTGCTTAGAAGACGCTTGTGAGGAACGGTGTCGAAAACTTTCTGGAAATCTAAAAATACGGAATCAATTTGACATCCCCTGTCGATAGCACTTATTATTTCATCAGTATAAAGAGGTAGTTGAGTTTCGCAAGAACTATATTTTCTGAAATCGTGCTCACTATGTGTCAATAAATCATTTTCTTTGAGGTACTTCCTTCCAGCAATTGCCATCTGAGTTCACAAAGCATCTCCGTAATACTTGCGTACTAATCGAATGTATCAGTAACAAATCTAACAGCACGCCCCTGAATTGATTCGATGTCTTTCCTTGATCTGACCTAGATTCTTCCAATAAAGTGAAGTAGAGCATTCATCTACCCTACTGCCAACCTGACGTGCTCATTCCGTTTCATGTCGCTTTGCATCCTTACGTCTAGGTATTTAATAGATCTGACTGTGTCAAGTAGCACCTCATTAACGCTCTATTCGAACGTCACAGAATGGTTTTTACTATTCATCCAGATTAACTTACATTTTTGTACATTTATAGCAAGCTACCATCCGTCACACCAACTACAAATTTTCAGTAACCGTTTATACTTCTACAGTCACTGAACGACGACATAATCCCGTACATCGCATCGTTATGCTGCTCACCCTGTCCGTCATATCATTTATGTATACATCGGACAACAGCGATACTATAATACTTTCCTTGGTCTCGCCTGACGATACCCTTGTCTCTGACGAACACTCCTCATCGAGGGCTACGTAATGGATTCTAAAACTCAAAAAATCTTCGAGCCCCTGGGAATCTAAACTGTATGCTCGGACCTTCGTAACAGTTTGCAGTGTTGCCCTTCATCCATGGCTGCAGGATATCATTTGGGAAAAGGACAAACTAAGTTCAAACCAGCATGATTTCTAAATCCGTGCTGGTTTGTGGGCAGAATCCTTTGTTTATCAAGGAATTTTACTATATTCGAAGTCAAGAATATGTTCAAGAATTTTGTAAATAAATGAATGCCGTGTGACTAGCGCCTCCCATCGGGTACACCATTCGCCGGGTGCAAGTCTTTCGATTTGACGCCACTTCGGCGACTTGCACCTGGATGGGGATGAAATGATGATGATGATTAGGACAACGCAACACCCAGTCCCCGAGCGGAGAATATCTCCGAAACAGCCGGGAATCGAGCCCGGACCTTTAGGATTGACATTCTGTCACGCTGATCACTCAGCTACCGGGGGCGGCCAAGAATTCTGTATCAAACCGGTGATAATGATATTGATCCGTCCTATTACCTTTATCACACACAGCGCTTTCTTCCAAACGCTTGGCACTTTCCGCTTGGTAAGAGATTCGTAGCAGAGTCCTCTCTGTAAAACCGAACTTGGATTCCATCTAGACTTGCCGACTTATTTTATCATGCCTTCCAGTTGCTTCTCTACGCCGCGGATGCCTATTTCTGTGCCTTCAATGAGTTAGTCTGTACGATCCTCCTACGTGAATGATATCTTAGAAGTGAAATTTAAAACTTTTTTCCTTCTGCTGTCTTCTAGGCCATTTCAGACTGGACGAAAAGTGACAGGATAAAATCTTTCTACCCAATTAGTGATTTTATGTATCACCGCAATTTTTTAGGGCTCTGAGCAAGACCCTAAGGTATGACGGTGGAAGTTGTTGTATTCTTCACGCATTGATCTTCTTATGGACGCAAAAATTTCTTCTAACTTTTGAATGTCAACATTCGGGCGGTCATTTTTTGAACCGCAAGTGCAACAATGTCTGTTCCGTCATCAATTTCCGAATTTGATTATTAAATTCGGTCCTGAACCCACTTACTTGGTACATACGTCTCCGAAGCACGATTTTCGATTTTAATTTTTTCATAATGCGGGGCCACAGTCATAATATAATTCTTTAAATTCAGTACCGCCATTAAACTGTTTTTTTATTTGTATTGTTACATTTATATGATCATGATTTCGGCTTCAATGTGCCACTATCAAATGTTCTAAGTGTTATACTTAGCCAAATGTCATTCATTCAAGATGGTATACTGAGTGATACACCAAAGCAGTAGGCTTTACCAGAAATATCGACCCTTAGACAATATGTCTAACAGTGTATTTTAAATACGACAATATGCCATCTTACGTACTGTATAACACTTAGAACACTTGATAATGGCACTTTGAAACCGAGATTATGTTCGTGTAAATGTAACACTGCAAATAAAGGAACAGTTTAATGACGGTACTGACTTTAAAGAGATATTCTATCAGTTTAAACATTCCCCGTAATTCCTCTGCGTCCGCCATATTGAAGTTAAATGAAGTTCCTTCATTATCTAAGTGGAATGCTAACTATGCTACCAACTGCGTATCGGCCTTATCCAGCATAAACACTGTCTTAGCCTTCTTGGCGAATTTATTAACTTTAACAACCATCATCGCTATAACAGCATCATGATCACTAATCCCTGCCTCTATACTTACACTGTCGATCATGTCAGGCCTGTCTGTAGCTAAAATATCTAAAATAATTCCGTTGCGTGTGGGTCGCAGTTCAAGGGAGTTTCCGGAAAACGCGCTCAAAAGTGCTTTGTAAGACTGTCTAGCCTTATCACCCTCAGTGAATCCATAGACGTCCCAGTCTGGACTCGATAGATTAAATTCGCCTCCAAATAAAACTGCATGATCTGGCTATTTCACCGCTACTGAGCGTAGACTTTCCTTGAATGGTTCTACACCTGTTACGGTGGAATCAGGCGCCCTGTAGAAACATACAGCAATGAAACGGAGTTCATCTACACCCGGCTACTCGTGTCCAGATAAATTCACAGTCAGACTCAAATTTGAATGCCATAGACACAATTATTTTGCCAACGGCAATGAACACTCGCTCTCCTATGGCATTCAGTCTGTCCTTTCGACATACATTCCAAGTCTCACTAAATATTTCTCTTGTTATCCTGCTATCGCACAGTACATTAATCACTTCCATTCAGCACTATGTTCCAGATACACATTCTCAGAAAGTAACGCCTATGACACCAGTGGACTTCTTTCACTTACGTTAGTTCGCGTCTGATGTCCTCCCTACGTCGACTATCCTGCGTTTCTTTGTCTCCAACTTAGCAGGATGTCGTTACTCCAATAATGGAGGTACATCTGTGTCACTTATGCTTCTCATCAAGACTTTCGTCTTTGTGTGATTCACTGTGTCTACTTTGTCTGGCGTCCGTGAATTCAGTGCGTGCAACACTAACATTTTATCAATAATTATAAATGAAATGCAGATTTTATTTCATTTTATTTTGACTACCAGTTTCAGCATTTCATTATGCATCTCTCAAAAACAAACTATGTTGGCGTTCAGTGCCACATATTCCTGGGTGTCATGAATTCAAAACCGTATCCCAAATGCTGCATTCGAAGACTTGATTTCAGTCAGGTCTTCGAATGAAGCACTTGGTATACGGTTTTTAATTCACGATGTCCCGGAATATATGGCGCTGTTCATTGTTAATTACTTAACCAGCTGGTGTCCTCTGTCCATGATGGATCGACTGAGATTAGCTAACATCGGTCACTCATCCCATTCCTCATATCTCCTAAATCTTCTTCACCCTAACTAGAGATTATAATGCCATCAACGAATCTTATAACTGGTATCTTTGAAAGCCTGTTCCGTTTATTAGGCTATTCTGATTAGCGTCTCTAGGCCTTCGGTTCCTTCCGTTTCCTTTTGCATTTATTTCTACTAACCATTACCCCTATAGAGCGTACCTTTTTTCTGAAGGTTTTATATAAATTATATCACTGTACTCTTGCGAACGGTTATTGTTGGTCACACCAGCCAATGCAAAGACAGGTGCTTTTTAGCAGTGTTTCCCATATCATTCTGAGTACTAAAACTGACATTAAAATATGATGTATAACACGAAACTGTCCCGTTATGTACCATGGTAAATCTCTAGACAACCCTCTGAATTACAGGCAATAATGCTTCTAAGCATTCTAAACGTCCTGTACACGTTAAGAATACATGGGTGTGGCTGCTAATATGAAAACAACGATTTGTGTTTTAGGAATACTTTTTCTCGTGCGAGTACGCCGCGAACTATCTTTTTATCCCTGTCGGTGGCAAAAGCCTACTTGGAATGAATGCAAATGGATGCATGGCAACATATTCCTATCTCTCCCACTCAATATATTACAGTTGACGGAACTGCTGCCGTCCTCGAGAACAAACTGCTATATGTACACTCTGTCAGATAACTGCAAATAAAATAAAAATAAAAAAAATGGTTCAAATGGCTCTAAGCACTATGCGACTTAACTTCTGAGTTTAATTAAACGTAACCAACCTAAGGACATCACACACATCCATGTCCGAGGCAGGATTCTAACCTGCGACCAGAGCGGTCGCCGGTTCCAGACTGTAGCTCCTAGAACCGCACGGCCACTCCTGCCGGCTAGCTGCCCATAAAAACGAAAGAAAGCGAGTAGAGACATTGCTTAGGCCTACATATTATCTCCTTTCCTAATTATCTTATATGTGTAGGTCTTACACGATGGTTTAAGTTACAGTGCGTAACTCTTACATTTGACTGAAACACACTCAAAGAAAGAAAAGACGCATCACGAAGGAACAATCCAAATGGGACAGAATTTGGAAGAAATGATGCACAGTCCGCAGCTCGTGGTCGTGCGGTAGCGTTCTCGCTTCCCACGCCAGGGTTCCCGGGTTCGATTCCCGGCGGAGTCAGGGATTTTCTCTGCCTCGTGATGGGTGCGTGTTGTGTGACGTCCTTAGGTTAGTTAGGTTTAAGTAGTTCTAAGATCTAGGGGACTGATGACCATAGCTGTTAAGTCCCATAGTGCTCAGAACCAAATGATGCACATGTACAGAAAAATAAGAAATGATTACAATTTCACAAAAATTGTGTTTTGTTGCAAACATACGGATTGCACATGCCCTTCCCTGCTACAAGCATAATACTGAGGCTGTCGGGAGGGACAGTCTTGGCGTTTATGCCGTGAATAACACCACGGGTAAGACTTACTTCTGTTCACCTTAGTAGCCGCCTATTTAGCGAATAGCTTACGTGGCGTTAAGTTTTGTTTACTCGGAGTAAGGAGTGCAGGCTGCTGAATGGGCCGATCGCAAACAAGGGACTCAACATGACAGATTACTGGCTGTTCAAATTTATCGGCTGACAGCACATCTGGATTGAATTGATCTAGGATTTGCACTACCTGGTGAAATGATGGATCGGACTGTTTCAAAATTTGTTCTCTGAGCCTGACATCAGGGACATTTTACATGGCCGTATTATATAACAAGCATCAGAATTCGACCCACTCACAAAAATCTGCTCACAAGGCCCATGTCATTCAAAAGAAAAAAAAAAGCACTCCGTCTTCAGGCCACGAGTGGCCTAACGGCACCATCCGACCGCCGTGTCATCCACAGTGGAGGATGCGGATAGCATGGGCGTGGGGGCAGTACACCACTCTCCCGGTCATTACGATGGTATTCGTGACCGAAGCCGCTACTGTTCCATCGAGTCCGCAGCTCGTGGTCGTGCGGTAGCGTTCTCGCTTCCCACGCCCGGGCTCCCGGGTTCGATTCCCGGCGGGGTCAGGGATTTTCTCTGCCTCGTGATGACTGGGTGTTGTGTGATGTCCTTAGGTTAGTTAGGTTTAAGTAGTTCTAAGTTCTAGGGGACTGATGACCATAGATGTTAAGTCCCATAGTGCTCAGAGCCATTTGAACCATTTTTGTTCGGTCGAGTAGCTCCTCAGTTGGCATCACGAGGCTGAGTTCACCCCGAAAAATGGCAACAGCGCATGGTGGCCTGGATGGTCACCAATCCAAGTGCCGACCACGCCCGACAGCGCTTAACTTCGGTGATCTCACGGGAACCGGTGTAACCACTGCGGCAAGGCCGTTGCCGCATGTCATTAAAGGAGTGTATTTAAAGTCTCCAACAGGTATTAGAAACACTAGCACACGAGCAGTTTCTTCAGTGATATGCCAGTCGAACAAACATTTTATTCATTTACCTCTTTATGGGAAACATATGAAATTTCAGTTGGAAACCGGTGACTCTGACACAATGCTAAATCGTTACACATATAAACTGTTCGGCTCCCCACGCCTGTCTAAAGCTAGCACGCAATTGACGGCTTGTAATGTACAAGACATTCCCTTTCTCGGAATATGTACTTTGCCTGCCATGTATCGCTCGCACAAGCGAACATTGACTTTTACGGTGCTACAATCACACGATTGTGCTAACATATTTGATTTGATTTGTTTGGCTTTAACATTCAGGGATATGTGTTGTCAGTTGCTAAAAGAATTGCCGGAACTCTTTTGTGAGCGTTTAGGTTCAAAAATGTTTCAAATGGCTCTGAGCACTACAGGACTTAACATCTGTGGTCATCAGTCCCATAGAACTTAGAACTACTTAAACCTAACTAACCTAAGGACATCACACACATCCATGCCTGAGGCAGGATTCGAACCCGCGACCCTAGCGGTCACGAGGTTCCAGACTGAAGCCCCTAGAACCGCACGGCCACACCGGGCGGCGAGGGTTTAGGCAAGGCTAACTATTTTGTTCCACATATAAAGACAATGCTCATCCGAAATTTTGCCGGGCCAGAAGTGTTCTCGTTGCATTACAGGACAAATTCGTTGCTGAACTTAAAGAATTGCAAGATAGCGGAGCTATTGCGCCCGTACCAGCTACTCAACGGGCAAGTCCATTAGTTTTGCTTCCCAAACCTTCAGGTTGCATACGCCTCTGTGTTGACTTTAAGTGTACAGTCAACCCACAAACAGTGATTGATACTTACCCATTTCCACGCCCAGAGGATCTCATGGTCACGCATATGAGGAAAATCAGTCCGCTCCTTCACAAAAATTATCTGCTTGGCCTAAGCCGCAATCACCAAGGCAACTTGGGCACATGGACTTTGCGGGAGCTTTTTGGAACACTCGTTGATTGATTGTGGTTGACTCGTATAGCAAGTTTCCTTTTACTGTGCCAATGTACTCGAGAACGTCACGTAGTACAATTCAGGTGTTGTCCTCGAAGGCTTACCTGAAGTAATAGTGTCAGACGATAGACTTCACGTTAAATGAATTTGAAACATTCTGTGAATGCAATAGCAAACAGCATTTAACTAGTGCTCCGTTCCATCCGCAATCAAAGTGCGAGGGGAAATGTTTTGTCAGAACTTTCAAGCAACATATGGCCAAACGTCGCTCCACACACACCAGGGATCTAGCATAGCAACTGCTTCTCGCCTCCTATCGTTCACAGCCATGAGGTGGACCGTCGTCGGCGGAATTGCATCACGGACATCGCCATCGGACGCTGCTCCAACTGCTCTACCCTCTTCAGCATCCGGCGCCGAAGGAAGGCCGCAAGTATCGCTTCGCACTGCTTGTCTTTCACAGGGCATTTAGCGGCAGCAGACGGAGGCTGCGAGGCGAGATCGTCCGTCGATTTGGCGCTTGCTTGTATCTTATTTCAGGTCCATATGGCTTGCAGCGCCGTCATAAAAAACAACTTCGCCTCTGTCATGTGCACGACGATCTTTCAGTGTCTCTTCCCCCAAATTCACGGATGCCGAGGACAGCGCGGCCACAGCAGCCGCCAGAGGGTGTCATCACGACACCGTGGGACGACCCCATGGAGACGGAACCTTCGTCTCCTCCGCCTCCTCTCGTCCTACCGATGGAGCTGGACCTGCCCACTTCGCAGCAGACGCCGCCTCCTTCATCTGGTTCATGGCATCAGGAAGTGGAGGCGTACTCTTCTGGTCGTTCCCCGGGAGACGTTTCCACCAGAGCGAAGGCCGGATGGCGTGGTACGACCGGAAGCTTGAAGTCCCCTGCAGCCACAATGTCCGGTCCAGTATTGCGCCGACGCTCATGACGACGGTCCATCGCTTTGATGAGGGGGGGGGGGGGCACGAAGATCAAGAACGATACAGCAGAGACGGCTGTGAGACGACGTCAGCCAATAGCAAGCTGGCAAGGACGGCACCACAGCAGGAGCGGCATGTACACGATGAGAATAAAAGCGACGGGCCTCCTGGCCGCGGTCGCACTAGAGGAGAGGAACTAGAAGAGCTGCGGTAGAAGACGAGCAGTGAGTTATGAACTTGTGTGATCTGTATTTAATTGCTTACGTGGAAGTTGTATACATTGAAGAACATTGATTATTTGCATGTCGCCAATTGCTTGAGACATGTCATTGTAAATCAAAGTTAAGTATTGTCAATTCAGTTACTGTTGTAAACTCCATTAATATGATTTGTTTGTATGTTGTCCACCTATGCACGAAAGCAGCTTCCTAGGCACACTGCATTACACGAGTGGGCTGGATTCCACAACTTGGACGATTTGCTCAAGAGAAAGAGCTTCTCAAATGCACCTTGTCAATAACGCTATGGTCCGTATATGGACACTGCTCAAGCAGTTATTCGGCTTGGCATTGTTTGATGTAGTTGTTGGATATTCTCCTGAGGGTTATGGTGCTGAATATTGTCCAATTTTCGCGTTAGAAAATCAGAATCTAAGGATGGTTGGAGTGCCCTGCTCAATATGCTCCAAACGTTCACAATTGAGGAGAGATCAAGTGATCTTGTTGGCCAAGGCTGGATTTGCCAAGCACGAAGACGAGCAGTAGACACCCTCTCTGTGTGAGGGTGGGCATTATCTTGCCAATATTTGTCGACGATCGTTTGCCATGAAAGGCAACAAAATGTAAAGGAGAATATCATCGTACCTCTTTGCTGTTAGGCTGGCGCAGGTGATAACCAAATGGGTTCTATTATGAAAAGAACTGGCGTTCCAGACCATCACTCTTGGTTGTCGAGTAGTATGGCAGACTAAGTCAGGTTGGCATACCAACACTGTCTGGAGCGTCTTTCGACACGACTTTGATCTGGAATGTCACTGACTGGAGTATAATTGCCTTCAGTGATGTCTCACTTCGAACTCAACCCTGATGACAAGCCAAGACGTGTCTGGGGACGCCCCAGCTAGCGGTGCGATACCAACCTGCCTTGCTTTCCGGCATCTGGGAATGAAGTTCTTGAGGGCTCCTTTCATATGAGGATTCCTTCGGTTGAAATCCGCGGCACACTCACAGCACAAATATACGTCGATGATATTTTACGGCCTGGTTTGTTGCCCTTCATTGAAAGCTATCGAGGACTTACAATTGGGCAAGATAATGGTCATCCGCACATGGCGAGAGTTTTTATTGTTTGTCTTCCAATTTGCCAAACCGTACCTTGTTCAGTGCTCTCCCACTAGTTCGGGATTTTAACGATCCAACGTGGCAGCTGCACAGAATTTGGTACGATATTTCTCAGGGCGTCCACCAACTGTATCAATCAATGCCAAGCCGAGTAACTGCTAGCATAAGGACCAGAGGTGGATCAGCACTTTTTCATTTACTCTGTTTGTCAAGCTCTTTCTCTTGAATAAATGATCCAATTTTTATGAAACTATACTCATTTGTTTGTACATGTACGTGACATCTACCTATTTCCGTCGCATTCTGCAAATTACTTCGTGGTCTATAGTTTCTTTTGTCTTAGAGTGTATTATGCATTTATTCAAAGAGTGAAACATCCGCAGATGATTTACCGAAACAGTAGATATGTAGTAAAGATTAGAGATACAAGATGACAATTTGATGTCTAATGGATTGATAATTTCTAATACCAAAACCTCAGTGGTAAGACTGACCTCGCGTTGTTTATCAGAGATCCACACTTCGAAAGAACTAATGAACGAGTTTCCAGCCGAAGGAACAATTAGAGATAAGGAATGACAATTATTGACGTATGTGATGTAAAATAGTCATAAATTCTGAACGGTTTGCGTTACGACGTTCAAACTGCACTGCTGGCTGCAGGGGATGACGGGAAGTAGAACACAGATGCGTGGTTTGGTTTAGCGACGAAACCCAATTTCACTTGGATGGGTTCGTTAATAAGCAAAATTGGTTCATTTTGGGGACAAAGAATCCTCATTTCGTGATCGAAAAGTGTCTTCACCCTCAACGGGTAACTGTTTGTTGTGAAATTCCTTGATGGAACGGTGAGTACCGAAAGGTACGTAAGGTTTTGGAAAACGATTTCATCCCCATTATCCAAAGTGACACTGATTTCGACAAGATGTGGTTCATGCAAGACGGAGCTCGACCTAATCGAAGCAGGAGAGTGATGTCCTGGAGGAGCAGTTTGGGGACGGTATTCAGGCTCTTGGGTACCCAGAGGCCACTGGCATGGGCCTCGATTGGCCACCATATTCTCCGGACCTGAACACATGCTACTCCTTTATTGGGGCTGTATTAAAGACAAGAGTACAGTAATAACCGAAAAGCCAATGGTGAGCTGAAAACAGCCATTCAGGAGGTCATCGAGAGCATCGATGTTCCGAAACTGCAGCGGGTCATGCAGAATTTCGCTATTCGTCTGCGCCTCATCATCGCGAATGATGACAGGGATATCGAACAGATCATAACCTAAATCCAAATATCTCTAGTGACATTTATATGTTGAATGAAGTGTGTGCACTCCGTAGTTTTCACATAATTGACGTTTTTTCGTGTAGTTCAATAATTGTCACTCAGTACGAAAGCTTACATAAAATAGTTTTATTGACATTTGCTAGTAATATCTGAAAAGGGATAAATATCCTAGGTTCACTCCTGAGAATCAATTAGGGATCTAACATCGTTTTAACATTAAAGTTGTAACGTCCTATATAGAGTGTAGTCGAATTTTTCAAATGGTGCTGATAGATTAGGTCATGAGACATTAAACATGGAAGGTGTGGTTTACTATTTGGACAGCAAACTCACTTATGATAGCTTAAGTAAACTCCGTCCGAACATGACACAGTAGGCCCAATGGTACCAGCCGCCCGTCGTGTCTTCCTCGGACGGTAGGCGTGACTGGATGTGGGTCTGGAGGGCCATGTGGTCAGTACACGCTATCTCGGCCGCTACTTTGCAATCAAATACCTCAACTGGCCTCAGAAGGGCTGATTGCATCCCATTTGCCGGGAGCGCTGGGCAAACTCGTATTGTCACCCAGACAAATGCTAGATAAGACCGACAGCGCTTAACTTCGGTGAAATGACGGGAACTGGCGTTATCACTTCGGCAAGGCCGATGGCTGTAGCTGAAGCAGAGAGGATATGAAAAATGGATTGTCAGTTTCTGGAAACGAGAAATTTCTTAACATCAAATACCAATTTAAATGTTCGGAAACGTTTCTAGCAGGTATTCGGATTGGTTACAGCCACATACAAAATTGAAACACGGAGGACAAAGAGGGCAGACATGAAGAGAACAGAAACGTTTGAAGTGTGATCTACAGAGTAAAGCTGAACATTAGGGTAGATCGAACAAATGATAAGGAGAGAAAAGACCGTTAAGGGAACATTTCCTAAAATATCAAGGATTCATCAGTTTGTAATGGAAGGAAGTACGGGCGGGTGGGAGGTCGCACAAATTTTAGGAGGAGACAAAATCGTTATTACAGTAACCTGATTCAAATGGATGTACATTGCAGGAGTCATGCAGAGATGAAGAGGTTCGACGAGAACAGATTAGTGTGGAGAGCTACATCATATCAGCCTTTAGACTGAAAACTAAAATAACAGCATTTTAATTGAACATGCCAGGTTTAGTTTAGTTTCTGCTTCAACGTTATGGTGTCTGTAACAACGTGAAACGCAGCTGAGTTTACCCTGACGACGTAAGTTCCACGTTAAGGTACATTCTAATTGTGCCATTAACAGACCCCTGTTTCTCATAGCGTCTACGTATCTCAGTGGGGAAATCATATCACATACTTGCACTGTTGAGGCTACCAGCTTTTCTGGGGTCATCAAGATTCTCTTCTTACACTCTAAGACAAATAGAATAAAGATGCGGAATGAATTAATTACCCTAATGGAACGAAAATCGATATATATGACGTACATGTACAGACAAACAAATTAATTCAGTTTCAGAAAAAACTGTTTTCTGACGAGAAATTAGCTAAGTCAGTGTCGCGTTGGTATCCCATCACCGTCCAGGGCGTTTCAGCGCACGTATTCGCTGGTCATTGGGGCTCAGCTGGAAGTGGGACTTATCACTGAAGGCAACGCCACTATGATCAATGAGATTACAGGTCAAAGATGTGTCTGGCGACTCCCAGGACAATCGTGGGATACCAATCTGACACGGTCCGACAACCAGGAGTGATGGTATTTTCATAGCAAGACCCAATATCTGGTTGTCACCCACGTCATCCTTAAAGCACAGCGGTACAAAAACAATTTACTACGCCCAGTTTCGTTGCCGTTCATGGCAAGCCATCCAAGGCTTACATTTCACAAGGCAATTACCATCCGCAGACTGCAAGGTTTCCACCGCTTGCCTACCTACTTACCAAATACTGCCTTGGCCAGCAAGTTTTTACGATCTAGAGCACCGACTGGACAGAATATGGCACGATATGTGTCAGGTCATCCAGCAAATCCCTCAATCAATGCCAAGCCGAATAACTGCTTGCATAAGGGCCAGAGGTGAAGCAACGCGTCATCGACCTTGCTCAGTTGTGCTGATACTCCTCTTGAAGACCTTCCCATTAAATCGTCATTTTTTTTTAATTGTAGTCATTTGTTTCTCTGTACATATGCATTACAACTATGGATTTAATTCGCGTTCGGATAACTTGTTCGCAATGCGACGGTTTTTTCTAGAGTAAATATAAACGACGGAATTGTTAGCAGAAAAGAATGTTGATGTGCTTATGGGAAAAATAAAGAAGAAATTGTGATTGCACCGTACGTTGTAATTCTAACAGCAGAGCTGACCGTAATCCTCACCGACAAGCAGAAGAACTGATCATGATATCGTGAAGTCCAGATAAGTGTCATTTCTTCTGAATACAGCATAAGAAGTATCTGCCGTGACACTTATAACTGGAATTGCGAACGTTATTCCATGATTGCGTACAGGCGACAGCAGTCGTTGTTACAGCAGTCGTTGTTCAACTTATATGAAACTAATTTGATTTGACTATATGGTGAATGTATGCATCAGATTTAATTACTATATTTTGGAAGTCATGAATTTACTCCTCTGGCTAGATACTATTATAATATTTGTATTGATTAGATGATGCTCAAGAGAGACAGAAGTTAGCTATCCTGAATAAAAGATATTTACATACTAGTTTTATTTACTCTCAAAATGTCATAACTAATATCCATGAAATCTGTGACGCACTGTCTATATTCGTAAACAGATGTTTTCAGTCGACTTGGAAATCCACCTTGAAGCATTAAGCAAGTATAATACTGAGTGAAAATGGTGGAACGAAGTAAAATGTTTACCTAACTGCATTGCATGATTACTTCATTCACTAGGAGTAATAAATTATTTCGGCAGAGCTATCGACTTTCATTAAGAAGTAGCACTTCCGTTTGATTTATACACAACAGCCTTTCTTCTGTTAGCAGGAGTATTGCCCTCATTCCTGGTTCGTTCTATTTGAACACATGAAAAGTTCAGGGAACAAAAGGATGAGGGTCCTGTAAACAAAGTTTTGAGAACCCAGCGGTTTTAATTTTAAAAAGAAGTAACTGAATATTAAACAAAATGACAATAATTGTGGCGGGGCTGCACTGATAAATAACATATCTGACACATTTTTATTATTTGCATTAATGTAGAATATGAAAATAACATTAAAAGTGATTCATGTGACAAAAATGTAGGTAAGAAGGATGACTGTCCATTCATTTGTAGTGAAATCTATGAATATATTGTTTGTGTGATAGTTTTTGAAATACTTAAAATGTCACTTGATATAAATTGGCCTATGTCATTGCCTAAAACTAATAGTAGGCTTCTTAAATACCCAGTGAACTTCAAAAATGAGGGAGTGATGCATAAAATTTTGGGTCTTTGACAGAACAAATTTTTTTCATCAGAATTTGCTTTTGGAACAGGTATAGGTTCATCATACGCTAGTTCAGGAAGGTGAAAGCAGTCGTCAGGTGGAGATAAGATTTTCCTATTGGGTTTGGTGACAACGCTTCCTTCATCCATGCCATTGTAGGTTTACCGATGTAGGACGGTGACGGACGATCTTCAGTTTCCTTACTAGACGTGTTTTAAAGGGACATTGTTTCACATATAGTGGGGAAAGAGAGGTGGTCCCCGATCTTGATTGTCACAACAAGTGACTTTAAATGGTCTTGGTTTGTTTCTCGAGTTATGGAGAATTTCGTTCCACCCAGAAAGAAGTTCAACCACAGATTTCTGGTTAACTAAACACATGTTTTCAACGCATTCTAAGTACGAATTGAAAAAAAAACAAACGATTTGTACTGTATCTAATCGTTTGGTGTTATGTACAACGTAGTGTAGCATTATAAACACAAAGTAGTTCCTGTTTTAACCACTACACGAATTATAAAAAATTGAAAGTTCTTTTACTTCAGAGTCAATGTGCTGAAAAATGAAATCGCACAGCAAGGAAAAAACCTCATCTACTCCTTTTTTGCCGGATGTTTGGGGATACATATAAAAAATAGCTTCATAATCTGATAATTGGTGTATGTTAAACATGTAGAATGGTTGTAGCCGTCGACAGTAAATATCGTTTATCCTGATATTAGGAAGAGGCAGGTTGTTTTGAAGTTCCATGGCGATTGCTTCTTGTCCTGTCGGACTCCAAGCCTAGCATTTTTCTTTTGTTTCTAAAGAGAACCAGCTCGCTCTAAGTGTAACTCTTTTCTTTGTAGTAGGTTGTTTAATTCACAGTTAATTTTTAACGCTTCATTCTGAGTAGTAGTAGGCAGGCTTAGTTTCGAATGAAAACAGTCTATTTTCACAGTAAATTCGCCACAGGTGCTACAGGTGTCACACTTGGATAGAAAAGGTCAAATTAAATGATGTGTTCAATTTTTCTCTGTACTTTTGCAGTGATATTTTATTGTCTGGGAAAGCCGTTTTGTAGAGACAAAACATTTTACTCACCTTAAGTTTCTCTGGTAAGTAGCGTTATTATGATTTAGCTAAACCATAGTGAGACTTTCGGCTTTGAAAGGAGTGAATGTGCTAAATTACAGAATTTACAACATCTACGGAAAGCCTGTTAGACTTGGAGCTGTATTTTCCTCGCATATCCAATGGTGGTAAACCTGTTATTTCAATACTCTGTTGTAGCACTTTCAGCTTTTTAGCTGTAATGCCATGAAGTGATAAAAATGATTTGTAACATACAGGGATTTCAAAAACCTGTTCGTTCCTTATTAGTCTCACATTATAAGAAAATGAATATGTGTAAAACTCATCATCAGATTCTAGTTTCCTAGGCCGATGACGAGTGACAGGAGAACACTATATTAATTCACAAAGATGCAGCGACTGTCTTTCATGTTACTCAGTTTGATTAAACTTTGAAATAATATTACCTGTTTCACTTTCACTTATGTATTTAAAACACTCTACTTTTAAGCACTGTCTGGTCATGTTTCATGGCTACTTAACCCGATGTTTTTCATTACATTTTGTATATGGCCAAAAAATTTTCTTTCCCTTGAACTATTTTCAAAGGTTGTATCGTATTCATTTTCACAGATTTTCATTGATATGTTATAGACCAAACAAGCCACAACAACCAATAAACCAACACTGGGGTAACACGCTTCAACGGTTAACACAACATTAAACAACCAACAGCTGGTTGAACTGAAAGCAGAGCATTCTGCAGTCAGCACAGCAAACTAAGCGGACCCTCATACTTCTAGCTCACATACAACGATGGCACCCTCATCTTTCATGCCTAAACCACATATTTTTGTTGGCTGTGTATCAACAGACATTCATCTATTTAGTCTTCTGGGAGTAATTCCACATACTGTATTTGGGTTAAAATATACAAATTCGCTGCAAGCTCATTTTTCATAAAAAGTGGATTCTCGTCCTTTTTCCCCTGGACTCTTCACAACTGTCACATAAAAATGGGTTTATGTTGCAATTCATATATTTTGTGCATCATCCAATGGTAGAAATTCGCACCAAAACATGTTTCTTAGAAAACTTTAACAAACAGCAGACCTCTGTCATTTCTTAATTCATGGTATGTTTATGTTCCAGTTAGAACGCCATTATTACATTTTTCTTTTATCTATTCTCTAACGACCAGTTGGTATTTATAAACTGTCCTAATTTTGCTCATTGACTTCGAAGTCGTCTTCCTTTTCCTCCTTTTTCTGTGAAATTGAGGATTACCTTGGAAATTTTACCGTTTAACAGACATTATGATGAAATAACCATTCACCATATCGTTCTGGAAATGGGAAATTCTCCCAGAAATCGGTCTGGAAGCTATGTCACAACTGAGGGGACATGATGCACTCATGCTGCACAGCAAGCATTAAGTACTAATACTGTGCATTCAGCGGGTCACCGTACTGGGATAAGAGCCTGTGTCATATCGTCATCAGTGACTAGGTGATAAGAACAGGCACTATTTTATTAATATCTCAGACGACGAGCTGTCTCCTTTCACTTTTATTTATTTTGTATTTATCAGCAAATAATCATTGTTTATTCTCGTCCATGTTTCCTTCCTATCATAAATAAAACAACAGTTGGTGCAATTGTACAAGTCTTAAAGAAATGTCTACCCCATTTTTCTGTTTTTAATACATCTATTTCACCAGCTGCGACATATTCGCGTATATGAACCGTGATCCAACACTGGCAAATATTTTTAATTCTGGTATTTTTTCACAATATCAATTCTTTTGACGATGACCGGTTTCAGTCAGTAATGACTGAGCATGGTCATTGCTGACTGAAACCGGTCATCGTGAACAGAATTGATACTGTGATCAAATACTGGAATAAAAACCATTTAATACATCTGTTGTTGCTAATATTCTTTATTTGGTACGCATTAGCATCAAACGCTATTTTTTCTGTTATTCTGAATTTGTATGATGCAAGTTCTTTAGTGCAGCTTCATGTAAACACGTGAACAACATTTGACTACGTTCATTTATATTTCAGGTTATTCACATTGTTGTATCGGTTTCATTATTTTGCAGCACTTTGTTTGTATATTTTCAAGTAAATATTAACACATTTTACGAGTATTTGGTTGTTATGTTTTGACGCCAACTGGTGATGGCTTATTCAACAGTGTTTTTAGCAGTTTAGTTACTTTTCTTATCTATTTGTTATCTGCCGCTTACCCTTGTAAGATTGTGTCCTGAGTTTCTCCTCAGTTAATGATGCATTCTGCAAATTAATATGGAGCGGGTAAATACACTCCCGGAAATTGAATAAGAACACCGTGAATTCATTGTCCCAGGAAGGGGAAACTTTATTGACACATTCCTGGGGTCAGATACATCACATGATCACACTGACAGAACCACAGGCACATAGACACAGGCAACAGAGCATGCACAATGTCGGCACTAGTACAGTGTATATCCACCTTTCGCAGCAATGCAGGCTGCTATTCTCCCATGGAGACGATCGTAGAGATGCTGGATGTAGTCCTGTGGAACGGCTTGCCATGCCATTTCCACCTGGCGCCTCAGTTGGACCAGCGTTCGTGCTGGACGTGCAGACCGCGTGAGACGACGCTTCATCCAGTCCCAAACATGCTCAATGGGGGACAGATCCGGAGATCTTGCTGGCCAGGGTAGTTGACTTACACCTTCTAGAGCACGTTGGTTGGCACGGGATACATGCGGACGTGCATTGTCCTGTTGGAACAGCAAGTTCCCTTGCCGGTCTAGGAATGGTAGAACGATGGGTTCGATGACGGTTTGGATGTACCGTGCACTATTCAGTGTCCCATCGACGATCACCCGTGGTGTACGGCCAGTGTAGGAGATCGCTTCCCACACCATGATGCCGGGTGTTGGCCCTGTGTGCCTCGATCGTATGCAGTCCTGATTGTGGCGCTCACCTGCACGGCGCCAAACACGCATACGACCATCATTGGCACCAAGGCAGAAGCGACTCTCATCGCTGAAGACGACACGTCTCCATTCGTCCCTCCATTCACGCCTGTCGCGACACCACTGGAGGCGGGCTGCACGATGTTGGGGCGTGAGCGGAAGACGGCCTAACGGTGTGCGCGACCGTAGCCCAGCTTCATGGAGACGGTTGCGAATGGTCCTCGCCGATACCCCAGGAGCAACAGTGTCCCTAATTGGCTGGGAAGTGGCGGTGCGGTCCCCTACGGCACTGCATAGGATCCTACGGTCTTGGCGTGCATCCGTGCGTCGCTGCGGTCCGGTCCCAGGTCGACGGGCACGTGCACCTTCCGCCGACCACTGGCGACAACATCGATGTACTGTGGAGACCTCACGCCCCACGTGTTGAGCAATTCGGCGGTACGTCCACCCGGCCTCCCGCATGCCCACTATACGCCCTCGCTCAAAGTCCGTCAACTGCACATACGGTTCACGTCCACGCTGTCGCGGCATGCTACCAGTGTTAAAGACTGCGATGGAGCTCCGTATGCCACGGCAAACTGGCTGACACTGACGGCGGCGGTGCACAAATGCTGCGCAGCTAGCGCCATTCGACGGCCAACACCGCGGTTCCTGGTGTGTCCGCTGTGCCGTGCGTGTGATCATTGCTTGTACAGCCCTCTCGCAGTGTCCGGAGCAAGTATGGTGGGTCTGACACACCGGTGTCAATGTGTTCTTTTTTCCATTTCCAGGAGTGTAGATATAAAACATCGATTTCTTGCACAGACTCACGCTCCGCCACAGATAAGCACGCTATCTGCTTTGTACAACTGTTCATCTTAAACTTTGGAGGATGTACATCCTGAAATGTTTATTGACGTTGTTCCAGTTCACTTGGCACTAGCAGCTTGTAATTGTGACTTGGTACGTGCTGCACCGAATTTGATTAAAATGATTTCATGAACTGCGTTACTTGGTATGTATTACTTGTGCTACCTACGGTATAATGTGTGACACTTGGTTTTGTACAACTTTTTGATCTGGATTACCATGAGCCTATGAATGTTTTTTAAAATGTTGTTTCGACAGATCACCTGATGATGGGCTACAGCTGAAATGCGTAATATAATAATGACGTTCAACTGACATCTGTTGACTGTTATCAGCGACCAACTATTTCTCAGAAGTGCCTACTAGACCAGCCCAGCCTGCTGTCCGTCGCCCAGGACGTACACACGCTATCACCATCATCAATGATAGACCGCACAGTTTAACCCTGCCTGCCCTGGTGTGCTTACATTGAGTTGCACAAACTGGACAGTGGCTGTGGTTACTTTCTGCAGTCCACCAGTGGTAGCCACGGCTGCTCTTTGTCGCTTCTGTGCTGCTGTGCTCACCACAGCACCTGACCAGCCACTACCATAGACCAGTGGAACATGCACCATCTCTCTCTTCTGGCAGGCTACTGCTAACTTCCACATGCTGCACCGTCAGATTCGTTAAGTCATGAAGGCTACTAACCGGCTCTACAGCCCTGTAGCCATTGTCTTAACTGTCAGGGAACAAAGAACTAATTGAAGTGGCATAGCTTCCATGGAAGTCGACCGTTCGACACCTGCTACTATTACATTACAGGTGGACTACCATACAAGCTATGTTCTCACTGCCAGATTCACCTTCAACCATAGAAGTCACTTATCATGGCATGCTATAAGTAGTGTCAGCAGCTTTTGACAGATGCCAATGGGTAGGTTATGTACATAATCACCACATCCAGCCTGCAGTCTCGACATCAGAGTGCGGTTAATGGATCTGCTATTTCCTCCCTCTCCTTTGCATATGCACGGGGATGACTGGGAAAGCTATCACATGAACTGATGTTTCTGAGGGTTGAGGAAGGTACCAACCTTTCTCAATTCAGACGGATCTGTAGGGATGATGGCATAGGACTAGAGAGATGCATGCAATCTGTTGGTCCTCATGGTATCATGTTAAGTCGCCATAAGTGCCATGTGGCCATTTAGCTAAACAGTGTACGGAGCAAAAGTAGATGAGATGACTAAAAAGCTATCTGTTATTGTCATTTGCCAAAGTCATAACGATAGGTTATGTCACGGTTTCTGTTACTGCAGTATTCGTATAATTTGTACCAACTTTCGGCGGAAATCCGACTAACCACTAGAGTTTCCTGTACGTCTATCGCTTGTGGACTAGGTTAATATTATAAAACAGGAATTACTTTAACGTGCAGAGAAAGAACGTTGTAGTTGTTGCTGAACTAGAGTAAGGAGAACTGATGAATGTTGTGGTCTTTTGTCACACCATGAAATATGTTGTGAGGTTTTTCAGAAACATAAATATTCAACAATCTGATGTACCTGATTCCATGAAGAGGAAGATTGCACCAAGGTCTTATCTGGCTCTGATGAAGGGTCTTTTGACTTCACAGCAAAACAACATTGCAAGAAAAGGCATCAGTGCCCACCTTTGTAACTGGGGCCCTGATATGAGGCGGGCGTTGCAGAATACGCTCTTGAAAGGAGAAGCTCCGATACCATTACAGTGCCTCCAGAGCTATGAAATTACTGACAAGACAGAAATACTGGAGCATGGTGTCATGTTTCTCATCAAAGGCTAAGCCTCACGCTTTGAATTAGAGGGCAAAACAGCTGCCATTGCAGAAACGAGAGCTGACCAGTGAATATCAATTCCGCTAATGGTCATGTATCTGTCCTGTCGTCGTCGCTTTGGATGGGCAGGCACCAATACTGTCTCAGTGCAGGCACACGTCACCATCGTCACCCACGATGAAGAACGCGGATTAATCCCACCTGCCCTGATGTGCTTCCGCCAAACGCAGGAGAAGGCCAGCAGCTGAATCCACTTTCTACTTCCGCCACTGTCCTCATTCACCACCTCTGGTAGTGTGCTGGCCGCTGCACCTTGACAGCCGCCGTCATCACCAAGGCGGAACACCCAGTGTGCCGTCCTTCTGGCGGGCTACTGCTGACTTCAACATGCTACACCGGCCGTGGCTGCCGATGTAACAGACGCTATTGATCGCCTCTCCAGTTCTTTCCCCACAGCCGTAACTGTCATACAGTAAAACACAAATTCAACCGGCACTGTTTCCGCGACAGTCCAGCACCAAATACCTGCCACCATTCCTCTGCAACCACGCCCTGGAATGTAAACTGCAATACATACTGACCTATGACAGCCAGATTCATCTTCACTTGCGGTCACTGACACTGGCCACATTACGACAGCTGTAAGGTAACGTTCACATAATGGAATGAGATGTTTTGTGGTAGCTTGTGCCGCAAGGGTCACCATGGTGCATTGTTACCAACCTCAATGAAAATGTAGTGTAATAAAGACACCAGCGAATAGGGGAAAGGATGTCAGGGAACTGCAGCTGTTTGAAGTAGAGTTTTAACTTTTCACCAGACAGTTGCTAAAGAATGGGTAATTGCCTATTCCAATGAAACGGGTGTTAAGAACGCTAAGTAAAGTTCACACTGACTAGCAGCAGTCTGCGAAATCCAAAGTTTTCCTCGCGTTCAAAGACGGAACACGGTATAGTTGTGGAGAACGAGAGATAAACGACTGGATGAAAATAAAAGCAAGTATAGAAGTGCAAGAGTGCATCGATCAGCTGTTACGGAAGACACTTTACAGCCTTGAGATCATCAGACTGAACTTCATAAGTTCGTGTCCCAGCTATCAGAACCGGAACCAGTGACTGGCAATGGCCAGTTTCACGTGAGTTTCGGAAACAAATGACATCATGCCTCTGCAGGGGAACACATGAAAACGATCTTCTACTGTTGTCAAAAGTGATCCACTGTGCCTATCTGACAATGATAGACACTAAAATCTCCATCGAAAATGTCCCCCACAGATAGTGACTAAATGTTGGGCTTATACAAGAAATTCATTCTGTCACGATATAATAGCCCAAATTATTACATTTACGGCTGTGACAGTTTATGTTTAACTATCTATTTACTTGTTTAATATATTGTTACATGTGTCGAATATGTTTATTTCATAAGTAGACTATTTTTGCCACATGGACATGAAAGCAACATTTATTGAAATAATATAAATTTAACTTTTTAAAAAATTGTCATGTCTAATTTCATGTCAGTGGCTTTCAGAAAATGGGCTATGGAGAAGGAGGTTGGGTAAGAAAGCTTCTTCGACAGTTGGTGTGGTGTTGGACTGCGTCTTTGTAGAATCAAGATTGTTACTTTCCAAGCTAAGCTTGTTACGTATTAAGCTGACAAATCCAGTACGGTACTGCGGAATAGCATCAAAACATTACATGTACCTATCACTGGGCACGAGGCAACTTGCTACAGTGTATCCTGAAATTTACTACAGACCTGAGTTTATAACTGCATTCAATCATGACTCCAGTATGTCATACATACAGTTTCCCTATCCACTACACTGAAGAAACATTTTGAGTATTACGAATCGCGTGTATTGTGTTTATCTGATTTCACTGACAGACCATTTACAAGGAACTCTTATTAATGTTCTAGACAATGCTATTTACGTTTTTAAATACTGAATTTGCCCCATTAAATTTTCATGCTTCGCCGAGAGATCTTTTTTGTTTCTGATATAAGACGGCACGTCATTCACTGGTATCTATAACAAGAGTGAACGCAACATCGAACTGTGTGGTACACCTAAAATGATACTCCCAGTTCTAAAGATGTCTACATTCCCAGTTTGCCTTAATGTAACAGTCTGTATCCTATTCGGGTGAAAACCAGCAAGATCGCTGTTAAAGTAATCTTTCAGCTTCTCCAGGAGAATCCTGTGAGCTGCCCTATCAGGTTCTTCTGATAAGCGATAGAAAATGCTTCATCAATGCCTCGAGATCTGTAGGTCATTTAACAATAAAGCCATGATTACTAACGAACACCACAGATGACTTAGGATAAGACAACAAGAAGAACTGAACCAGTCATCCCTCTTGCTGATTGGACAATGTATTATTTCGTAGATATTTATTGCCAGACTCAATCTTCAAGTAACCCTAAAGGAGGCAAAGAGAAATAAATCATCCATTCAAAGCTCTGTCATTGGTAACTGTTTTATATCTTAAGTGTTTTCCTCACGTTTCGCGAAATCCTGATGAACGAGTATATTCTATACACAATTAGTCCTTGCTGGTATATAGAAGAAAAGAATTGTGTTAGAACAATATTATTTGACTCATGTCTATAATAATACGGATTCGTGTCAGAATATACATTTTCTGTTGGAATTTCCAGACATGGTGTACAGTTTGTGGGTCTGTTCTCCAACATCCTATCTGTCGTTGAAGATCTCGTCGCTGATGTGAACATTTCTCATAAATTCTTTCCCTAGATTTTTTTCCTGTGATTCATTTATGTGAACGTGACTTCTACAGTTGCCTGCAATTTTATGTTTGAAGGAGAAAATTGAATAATTTTGTCTTTCGATATGGTAACGTAGAGGTTAACAGTCACTCAACTGACTTGTAATCAATTATTAAATGATTGAAAATGTGATTAAGCTGTCGATACACTCTTTTCAAGTTATATGTAATTCTGAGCTAAGCACTGCAGTAGCAACGCTCAAGAATTACACAACAAATGACTCGAATATTTTCCAGTCTCGCTGTGAGTCCACAAATTAACAATTTTCGCTGTGGGGCACAGTTTTTAGAGCTGGTAAGGCACTGATGAATAAATGAGATTCCATTTCATCAATTGCATAAAAATTTTATTAATATGTACACAACCTAACATCAGTAATTAACAAAGAGGTACAACGTATTCACAACAAAAGTTTCAATTACATGTACTACACACTGTCACAATCTATCAAGATTTGTAACACGAAATACCTTCAGCAACAGGAGGAAAATAAAAAAGCATTGGTAATTTCAGAGAAGCTGGGACTCAGTCACATCTGTTACAAATTAAAAACGTAAAGTGACTTGTGAAACATCGGTTCTCTTCACATGACACTAGCATGTCAACTGATATAAATATCAAAACAGTTTGACACATTAGTCTCTTTTTAGGTGCGCCAAGTGTAGTGTATGGCTGGTAACCTGTTTCTCTATATGTGTAAGAGCTGTCACAACCGATTTGGACATATCTTGTTACAGGATTAGTCGCATATGTCTTCGTTTGTGAGTGATTTACCATTATGCATTCACTTCTTGAAAACGACAATTGGAAAATATATTGGAAGCCATGTGGAAAGGATATGTGTTGAATGGAAGGATAAATTTGTGGAATATATACGTTAGTATTGCCCTATTATACATTTAGGATACAAACTGTGCTGATACCAGACACCGAAACGCTTCCCTGGAATAGAGACACTGCACAGCAATCTATCATTGAGACCGGTTTGAGATAAAAAGAACTGGGAGATAGCCTCTTGTTTGTGGCTTTAAGTATTAGTTGTAGGAGGGATCCACAGGGGGTTTAGTTAACACGCACAAGTTCGGGTTGCCCGTAGGTGTAGATTGGTGCCCCAGCTGGTTGCACCTCCTGGTACTGGAAGCGCGCCAGGTAGCCGGGAGCGAGCGCTGGCTGCTGCAGGGCAGACAGTTCACTGGAGGCGGCGCGCTGCTTCTCGGAGGTGGGGGCGGCTGCTGCGGGGGCGGGCCCGTGGCTGTAGGCTATGCGGTGCAGGCGGCCATCCGGCTGCAGCACGTAGTACACGCCGCTCTCCTCTGCCTCACGTAGCGCCGCGTTGCGGCCACCGGCGAAGCCGAACTGTGGGTAGGTCAGTGGTCTTTAGTATGCAGCGTGGCTAGCTTTCTCGAACAGTGCAGTATGGTATGGAATCGAAAAACAAGCTGTGATCACAAAGAACCTGGCGGTATTTGAAATCGTGGTGCCTCATGTAGTAGTTAAAACGTGGTACGTGATCACATACATATAACACTGTAATAGGAGCTGCTGAAAAGTACAGATGAAAGGTATATGCCCAACTTATATCAGAATAAATGTTTGTGAGATATATTATAAGGCGTCTACGTAAAGAATTAACTTGGTGAAGAAAAGAGCAACAGTGGTTGAAAGGTTTAGTATGCTGAGAAAGGAAAACTTAAAATAGATTATTTAAGGTGGTGGCTGTCCCGCATATGAGCTGCAGCCTGCAATTTGGAATACATTATTTTTAAGTGAAACATACTTTCTTTGTACAATGAAGTCTCTTGTTAGATTTCACTACATCAAACTTTACTCCTGTGAGCAGATCATCTCACTGACATATGTTCTCTGAAAGTGTACAAAACAGAGTAACACGCCTGTACACATAACCATTTAGATTTCACTTTTAAAGGTCGATTTCTAAGAAATTAGACTTGGAATTTTCTTTTATCGAGCGTTCACCACATGTCGCTCACATTCTTCGCAAAGAAAATCATCCATGGAAAATACATTGCATCCCCATTATCCGAATAAATTGTGTACGTTTAAGGGCCGAATATCCGGTAATGTATTCTGCACATTCTCCTTGTTTTCATTTGTCATTATAGAGACACATGTTAATAACTGCAAGAGAAACATGACTACTTAAAAGTCTCCAGTTATTGCTTAAATGTTGAAACTGGTCGAACAGACTCATATGAATCCATCACTATTACCGAAAAATTTCCGTCGAAACAAATGACAAGATACCTGAAGAATCTAGAGTATCATACTTCCAAAACTTGTCTTCAGATCCGACTCGCTGGTGGAGCTACGTTATTGAACAACAACTATCAGATTAGGAATGGTATTCTTATGTACAGCTTAAACTGGCACTGTAAGATAAAAAGACATGGATCAATTAAACAATGTGGAAGACAGAATACAAAGAGAAGACAAATAATTTTGTTCAGCGCTGCACTATGAAAAGATGGGAAGATACACATTTAAGTTTGTTTCAGTTTTGTGCCATGAGGGTTTTCACAGTACGGTACAGGTGACTTTCAAGTCTTTTTCGCAGATTCACATTTTATAATGATCTCTATAGTAGTGAGTGTAGGGACTGTACTGTTGTATAGCAAAGAAATCAGGTAACATGATGCTCTTTACGCCCAAACAGGTGAACGTTTTGGTTGTCAGTTGATTCTTTTTAGGTAATAAGGATGTGTTTTACTTATAAAAGGTAGAACTATACTAAAATGGATTATTTCAGCTATTTAGCAATGGTGGATACATGCACCCAGTTAAAACCATGACTCAGACTGTTAGGCCTCACCGTCACTGACAATATTGTCCCTACTGCGCTGCTGAAATATACATCATAGATCCACTCGAATCTTCAAGTTTGCACTATATTCTCAACAATTTTTCAGTTTACCTAGGAGAGAAATAGTTAAAGATTACAGCGAAAATATGCAGGTATTATTACAATTGAAAGGACGGCCCTCGGTCACTATTTTTAACATATTAACCTGGTTTCAACACTGCTGGGAGTGTCTTCCTCATAATTTAAATCAAAGAATGGTCTATATTCTATAACATGGTCACAGAATTATGACTAAAAACGTATGATAGGGTATAAGTACGGAATCATCGCAAATGACTGCCAGTACTTACATGTCATTTCTGTGACCATGTTATGGAATATAGACCATTCTTTGATTTATATTCTGAGGAAGACACTCCTAGCACTGTTGCAACCAGGTTAATTTCTTAAAAATAGTGACCTGGGGCTGTGTTCCTTTCAATTGTAACTATTCACGGTCTCTGAACGTGCAGCCATGTACAAAATTTTGCAGGTATTATTATCAGTTTTTTTACGTAGATTGAAGTGCAGTTCCTCAAAAATGTCTTCCACTGAAGCACCCATTGAAAATTCAACCATGTAATAATGGATGGAAGGCTGCTTAGGCCTATCTGTGGGAAGCTGCATCATAATTTATCATCTGACGTACTGTTCAAGAACCAAAGTATATTTTTACACTGAGACAAGGTAAAGGTAACTTAGGTTGCTTCAGAAACGAAAGTTCTTTACTAGGCATGATCCTACTGGAAGTACTTCGAACTGGATTACCCAGTCAGTTACGGAGAGACTAATGTTTCAACACTGACTTGCAGTCAATGCTCAGCATAGAAGTTTGGATAAATAGAGAGATTTTTCAAACCATAAAAGGTTTGATAAGTAACAGAAATAATCCTACAACTTCGAACTGAATATGAAACCATTAGCTTTTAGTCTGACAGTTTCCAATAATCCACAAGGCTAACATCATCTGAAAAAAGTATCTAAAAGGTTGAAAAGAGAGAAATGCGAGTGGTTTTCTTGGTAGTTTCGTTGCTGTGGTATTCAGTCCAACGACTGATTAGATGCAGCTCTCCACATTCGTCTATCATGTGGAAGTATCTTTAACTCTGTGTAGCTATTGCACGCTGTATGCACTTACTTCTTTGCTGTAGTAATCCTTCGTACGAATTCTGCAATCTGTATCTTCATCTTTCGTCGCTTGTTGCTTGGTTACCCAAATAAAAATACTGGTTTACTATCTTCATTAGTATTTGACTGTCTAACCTGACTCCTTCAGAATCTTCTGTTTTAAAAGTGTACTTCACCACTCCTTCATTTTAGTGTATATTACAAGGTACACAGGTGAAAGAAGGCAAGGATACTTACGTTAGCTTGTTCCGTTGTGGTTGGAACCTCGGTTGTGGTGGTGGCGGCCTCAGTGGTGGTGGTGAACGTGGCTGGTGGGGGACCATACTCGTTGGGCAGGCGGTACAGCTCAGACAGCCTAGAGGGTTCTGGTGCCGGGATGAAGAACTGTCTGCCGAATTGGGGGGAGCCCGCTGCGTACAGTGGCGACAAGGACAGGGGTGCAGAGAAGGCAGGCTGCGCCTGCGACTGGGCGAACGCCTGAGGCTGCTGTTGAGGCTGGGGCTGAGGTTTGGGTTGAGCCTTAGGCTGAGCCTTGAGTTTGGGCTGCGCCTGCTGGCGCTGGAACTGGGCCTGAGGTTGAGGCTGACCGAAGGGAGCGCCGTAACTGTTGGAGGGCGCCTCCCCTGCCGCCATCGCCGCCAACGATACCGCCACCAGGAAAGCGAGCACCTGCAACAGGTGGAGCTGCATTACCATATGTGCAGCATTCTGTTTCTTCGTGATTTGGCTCATTCCTCAAACCCTGTTCATACACTCCGAATAATGTTTCAGCCACCACTTCTATATCTAGACCTTCTTTTGTATTCTAAAAACTACTCTACTACACATCAGAGCCGGATCATTTTCCCATCCCCTTGTTTGTGTTCTGTTGACGGATACTAGACACGAATCTAGAGCATAGGTACTCTTTGTGTAAGCCGATATATCTCCCATTTTTCCGTGCTCATAAAATAAGAACTACATTGGAGGAAAATTTTCGACGTTCATACTCATTGCAACCTTAGACTTAAGAAAATAAGATTCTTCGTAACACACAAACACATGACTATAGAGTCTCCCACTGTCATAAATATCTGCGACACTTATACGCCAGTAAAATATCAGTCATCAGATCATACGTCACTTCTATCAGTATTTCTTGAATAACAACGATTTCACTCCTCTGTTGTACCACATTTATTTTCATTTCAAAGTGCAGGACTCATTTCAGCGTCTGCTTTTATTTTATACTTTTTCAACAGAAGAAAATTTCCGTCTTTTTCAGCCACACTGGGGTTACAGTAAAAATGTGTTTTCACTAGTGCGTGTTGCCTCACTGATGTATCTGGTGTAGAATTACATTTTTGGCCTCTGCGTTCGTAGACAGTTGACAAACTAGAAATGTAATGTATGTCTTGCACTTAGCAGTCAAAACTTGTGAACGTCATCAGATGCCCAAGGATGCTGTTATTCAATAAATAACTGCAAGGCGTGGAACACGGAAGATCTGCACAATATTCCCTCTCTCAGAATCGCCTACTGGCGAATAGTACTGATGAACGGGTCGAGCTATAATGTGGTAAATGTTCTCCTTCTGAGACCAATTAATTTCATTACGATTTATTTTACAAAACTCAGTCTGATATCAGCATTTTATAACGATAGATGTAAAAGGCTCTTTCGTATAAATCATGCCAGCCATGTACTCCCACATGTTTAACGGTTGTGGGTAACCTGGATGACTATTGTGAAGCTAAATATAAAGTCTTTTCGTCTGCTTCAACACATTAAATTCTTTTGTATTCATGGTCAAGTGCCGAAACCCTAGACTAAGAACGCTATAAGGTATCAAGCACATCGAGACAATTCTATAAATACATCATTTCCGCACATCGTTGTCGGAAATATCCTAAGACTTGAACAACCTCCGTTATGTTACCAAACAAGGCACTCCACGACAATTTCATACAATATTTATCCATTACATAACTAAATTTTGTGAATGTTATCTTCCATGTTCTTATTTGGCATTTTATTTCACTTTATCTAATTAATGAATAAAAATTTTAAATCGCAACATTTCAGACTGATGCTAGAATAGTTCCTGATCATGGTTTCTTGAGCCAGATAAAGAGGACAATTATTTGATACAGTTTTTCATCATTTCATTCCATTCAATAAGTTGTTAATCCTGATAACGTTACTAGTTCGTGAAATATGTCAGTTACATCTGCAAATTTATTTAAATTTAAATATTTCAGTGTTATAGAGAATGTGTTAACTTTTCTTGGACATATTTCGTTATAGTTCTTTTTCTACTATTGTGTTACTTGTATTGTTCTCTCTCTTACACACACACATACTCTCTCTCTATCGGCACCCTATTAACAAATACCTTTATTATTTCAATCACCATAAAATTAACTTGCCATCTTCAGTCAGGATGGAAAATGCACTTTCGGGAAAACTCCATTTACAATAAAGAACAAGGGGAAGATTATGATTTTCCATTTCAAGTAGGTATTTCTGCTTTTATACTTTCTATAACTTTGTGGGTAAAGTCTAATTCTATCAAAACTTGGTTTATATGTAACATTCGAACTCAAAGATTCCAGAGAATCTTTAGAACACGATAAACACGGGCTCTATACTGCCATAGTAATACCATACCATCAACAAACATCGATTAAGCGTGCTATAAACATCCTAGACATTTCCCTTTAACTTTTCTACATTCAGCTACTCTAAAAGTTCATTCCCTGTGATAATCCTTTACATCTGTCCAATACTTCAGTCTTGTATACTTTCATATGCACTGATAAAAAAGTTGATTAGGTTCTTATATTCCAGACACGTTGCAGATATTTGATGTACAAACAGAAGGATAAAAGGTATTATGAAACTTACAATATTGTTTAACGTTAAGCATATATGCACAGTAAAAACAAGAAGTGTTCTGCTGCTTTTGTAGAGTGAAGAAAGCAGAAAAGAATCAAAGCAGAAGTTTTTCCCTACAGTTTCTTTTTTCGGTTCAGTCGCATTCCACTTAGAACTATTCTTGCAGTTTCATGTTAATACTTAATGCCTGAAAGGAGTGATATCCACCTATTAAAGAAGTCGCTCCCATAAATACTGTTAGGAAGGATATTTGTTTTATCTATTCTCTATTCATTCTTTCGACTGATTTTGTTCCGGTCTTCATTTCCTTCATTATTATGCCAGATACTTTATTTCAGCGTACCCTCTACATTTAAGCAGAATTATAATTTATGTAGCACATCCGAGTCTACGTCTGCGTCATCCATTGCCTAGTACACTACTGACTGGGGTAGCAACACATATTTAATAAACTCACTCCTTATCCAAGAAAAATTTTTCCACTGATCTTCATCGTCACCTAGTACATCCTACGTCTCACTTTCAGTTTGTTTTTCCCTTCAGTATATCGTATCATGCGCATGAGATGCAAAATCTTCACCGAACGCAACACTGAATTCGCTGATATTTAGGGTGGCGTGTAAAACGGCAGGTTCACAACTGAAATTATCTACATGATTTCAACAATAAATTCAGAACGTAAAATAAAAGCTTGAAGTTGTCGAACTGATCAACGTTGCTCGTAAAGAACTTCAGGGCAAAGTGAGAATTTGTACACGGAATGCAACAACAGTATATAGACTCCAGAATGAGAACTTTACTCTGCAGCGGAATGTGTGCTGATATGAAACTTACTGGCAAATTAAAACTGTGTGCCGGACCGAGACTCGAACTCAGGACCTTTGCCTTTCGCAGGCACACAGTTTTAATCTGCCAGTAAGTTTCATATCAGCGCACACTCCGCTGCAGAGTGAAAATCTCACTCTGGAAACATCCCCCAGGCTGTGACTAAGCCATGTCTCCGCAATATCCTTTCTTTCAGAGTGCTAGTTCTGCAAGGTTTCAGGAGAGCTTCTGTAAAGTTTGGAAGGTAGGAGACGAGATACTGGCAGAATTAAAGCTGTGAGGAAGGGGTGAGAATTGTGCTTGGGTAGCTCAGTTGGTAGAGCACTTGCCCCCGAAAGGCAAAGGTCCCGTAGTTCGGGTCTCGGTCCGGCACACAGATTTAATCTGCCAGGAAGTTTCAGTATATAGACTGTCCAATATATAAATGCGATGAAGCCAGGACAGTGTCGCAAGGTGTGACAAGCTAAGCACTCACCTTCATATCTGCCGTTGGGCTTGCTGTACGTGGAAGCCTGGAAGACTGTGATGTCGGTCCGCTGTATCGGGTGCCTTTTATACTTCTCCGAACTCTGGCGAAGCTGAGGTTACGCCACGAGGCAGCAGCCCATTACGCGTCCCGCAGGTGTCGCGTGCGTTGCGAGACGACCATGGGTCAAGGCGCATTCAGCGCCACGCAAAGCGTTCGTCCTGTGTGCGGCAGTTCCAGCACTTAGATGTATATTTCCAAGTATCGTTCTGAACACTTCTCAACAAACTGTGAACTTCAAAAAAGGGCTGAATCTCGTTTTAGATTATCAAGATACACTGACGGAAATGAAATGTGTTACAGCTTGAAGCTCCAGCCCGATTCTTGTTAAACATTGTGCAGATATTTATCAGATAACCTGTACCAAATGATGTCCATCATTATGATTCCTGTGGGCACGAACGTGGCCAAGACGCATTCTATGTTCTCTCATGAAGATTGCAGCCTGCAGACTGCTATAAAACTATACGTCTTTCTACAGCATTTAAGACATTTTCAGTGGTTGACAGATCGGAGAAGCAGGCAGGTCAGTTAACATATATCTCTCGAGTCTTCCGTAGTGTCAGCTGATGGAGTATGTAGGTTGTTAGGACAGTCATGTAGGATATCACAACAAGGTGTACCACTCTTACCGCATACTAATCAACATCCAGCATCTGAAACTTCCTGGCAGATTAAAACTGTGTGCCGGACCGAGACTCGAACCTTTGTCCTTTACCTTTCGCGGGCAAGTGCTCTACCACTGAGCTACCCAAGCACGACTAACGCCCCGTCCTCACAGCTTTACTTCCGCCAGTACCTCGTCTCCTACTTTCCAAACATCACAGAAGCTCTCCTGCAGACCTTGTCTTCAACAGTTACCAAATCAGTTCCACTGACATACACAAAAACTTCGTATACCATGGCTCCAATACTTAGGACATGTGTAGGAGTAGAGACTAGCTGCTTATTGTGAACTTTCAAGAGATCAACGAAAATCGAAATACGTGCAATAAATTACCACACATGGCCCAAGTGAACCGTCAGATCTGTTAAACTTGGATTTTGAGGATACAGGTGTACCTGTGTACCTGGCTACCGGCTTTTCATTCGACAGCCCCTAGTTTCCAAGAAAATAAATGATGAATTTTTATACGTACTTCCTCTACGTGTGCCGGCCGGAGTGGCCGAGCGGCTCTAGGCACTACAGTCTGGAACCGCGTGACCGCTACGATCGCAGGTTCGAATTCTGCCTCTAGCATGGATGTGTGTGATGTCCTTAGGTTAGTTAGGTTTAAGTAGTTCTAAGTTCTAGGGGACTAATGACCTCAGAAGTTAAGTCCCATAGTGCTCAAGGCCATTTGAGCCTCTACGTGTAAAGTAAATAATGTTCCAAGCAAGCGAACTAGGAGGCACAGTTTCAAACCCTGCGTGTACCTTCTCTTTCTCTTTTCGATTGCATCATACACAATATTATTAAATGGTATATGCCACGCAGAACTATTCAAAAATACTCAACTTCGTTTTATTCTATTGTTAAATCACAGGACATTTTCTTCAAATGCGTATTCTGTTACCGAATAGATTAAGTGAAAACATCAGAGGATTCGCAAATTTTAACCGCTGCGCTACGCTCACGTGGTCGCAACATTACAATCATTAAAGGTATAGACCGTACCTATTAAACATCAGGATCTAGGGGCCGTCGAATTAAAATCCGCTACCCAGTTAGACAGGACAGGTCCATCTACAGCTTACCTGAGAGACGTGAAAATCAGTGATTGACATCTCTGACGGTTCCTCTTGTCAGCTCAGAGATATACTAACTTCATGAAGGTTTGTGGTTTGTGTTTTGTGTTAATTCAGTCGGTATGATGGTGATAGTAGTGTGTTACTTACGGTTCGCACATGATCACAACTGTACAGGTGGACGCTTAATTATTTGATGGCACCTGTAGATGAAGCTTTAAGTTTCCATACCGGTCATGGAATACTTTAAGAAAATTACTTGCAATCGAAGTGGATTTTTATTCTTTAAATATGTTCCTCGGTTCCGGATGTTCAACTGATCAAATGTTCAGTGCGTAGACGTCCG
Source organism: Schistocerca cancellata (assembly GCF_023864275.1). Classification (NCBI taxonomy): domain Eukaryota; kingdom Metazoa; phylum Arthropoda; class Insecta; order Orthoptera; family Acrididae; genus Schistocerca; species Schistocerca cancellata. The sequence continues at coordinate 638,895,474 of NC_064626.1, forward strand.
GCGCGACGTATCTCCGAAAACTTACCAATGACCTACCGAATCCACGCCACAGAGAATAGCTATTGTATTCTGCTCAAAAGTACATCAGCACCCCATTAATGAAGTGGGGATGGTATTCAGCTCCTCAGTGTGTGTCCCAAATTACATAATCATGTGTGTCAGATAGATTTATGAATTTTAATATGTAGGATGAACCCATGCGTGCTTCCAAACAGGTCACATTGTAGCATAAAAAAGCCGGCACCCTCATTTGTGTCCTTTGTTTTTCACTCCCGTCATTGTAACGTTTTTTAATTGCGATAATTTTTCCTCCTCTTTGCATAGGATTCGTTATTTGCCCCTGTTGTCATGGCAGTATATGAACTGAGAATTCGCCCGAAACGGCGTCACGTTATTGCTGTGTCAGCTTCCAACTGTCACGGTTATCCCGGGGGGCTGCTGCGTAGCTGCGTGTCTGCCACGGGGCAGCAGCTTGACAGCACATATTTCAGAACACGCATCAAGGGCAAAATAATTTCATTATTTGAGGTCTGTACTGGTTACAATTTGATGCCTGAGGAATTTATTTCTTCCGAAAAAATATGAGAGAATCCGGAGCAACAGTTGTTGTTTGGGAGGGGCTCCAAGACTTCACGTTCATTAATTAGCTTTCAGTACATCACTAAACACTCTCCGTTACCAGCTTTGTTTCATACAGAGTCCTTAAATGGATAACTGGAATAAATTGTTTAATAAGGCTCATTACACATAGTAGGAAAGAGGACGAGACTGTTATGACCTCGTCACCAGCGCGACGTTGCATACTAATACTTTTCCCTTTTGGGTAGGGACACTACAAATGTAGTGTGTGGATATAAGATGAGAATGTGGGTCTCGCTGGAGGCGTTGTCTCTACAGTCACACTATCTTCTGTGCCCTCGGTGGCTCAGGTGGTTAGAGCGTCTGCCATGTAAGCAGGAGATTCCGGGTTCGGGCCACGGTTGGGGATCACATTTTCACCTGTCCCCGTTGATATATATCAACGCCCGTTAGCAGCTGAAGGTATTAATATATAATACTAATTTCTCTTGTGAGTCTATTGTAATTTACGAATGTGACTTGTACGTAGAGAAATTGAAGGAGAGATGTTTGTCAGTTCTTGGGGTGGTGGTTGTGGGGGGGGGGGGGGGGAGGGAATGGTGACTGGAGAAACGTGGCAGCATGGGAGGTGGTTGGACAACTGTACACAAAAATCTGGATGGAGAGAAGACAAAAGGGCAGGGAAATATACAATCAATGCATTGAGATTATTATGAAACGAATGTCACATTTCTCGCTATGGATTAGTTCCGCTTTTTGTGCTAAGTTATTTCTTCTCTTTTCGCTTATTTTCATTTGATATTTTCAAGAAAAATATTAGTGTAAGAAAGAATTCTTACAGCTCAACTTCTAGCTGACAAAACGTAAGATGTTCTCAGGTTTGTGCAGTAGCATTGGCACTACAACGCAATGATGTCTCAACATTTAATTTCGAAAAAAGGAAAAGATCGAAGACTGTTCTACAATATCCTATGAAATATTCTTTCTTATATCTACACGGATACTCTTCAGATCTCACTTAAGTGCCTGGAAGACGTTTCATCGAACCACCTTCACAATAATTCTCTATTGTTGCAATCTCGAACAGCGCGCCGAAAAAACGAGCACCTATGTATTTCCGTGCGAGCTCTGATTTCTCTTAATTTATTATGATGATCGTTGATCCTTATGTGGTTCGGCGTCAACAAAATATTTTCGAATTCTGATGAGTAAGTTTGATTGAAATTTCGTGAGAATATTCTGCCCCAACGAAAAGTGCCTTTATTTTCGTAACGTCCACTCCAAATCGTGTATCAAGTCAACCACACTCTCTATTTCGCTATAATGCGACACGTGCTGCCCTCCTTGGACTTTCTCGGTGTACTCTGTTAATCCTCTTCAGTAAGGATCCCAGACCGCGCAGCAGCACTCCAAAACAGGACGGACCAGCGTTGTATAGGTAGTCTCTTTAGTAGATATGTTGCATTTCCTAAGTGTTCTCCCAAGAAAACGCAGTATTTTGTATGTCTTCCTCACAACGTTTTCTGCGTGTTCTTTCCAATTTAAGTTCTTCGTAATTGTAATTCCTAGGTATTTAGTTGAATTTAGGGTCTTTGGATTTGACTGATTTATCGTATAACCGAAGTTTGACGGATTTCTTTTAGCATTCATACGCATGTCCTCCCACTTTTCATTATTTAGGTTCAATTGCCAATTTTCTCTCCATATAGATACCTTCCCTAAATCGTTTTCCAATTTGTTTTGATCTTCTGATTACTAGTCGATAAACGACAAGATCATCTGCATACAACCCAAGACGCCTGTTCAGATTGTCTCCTAAATCGTTTACATGGATAAGGAGCAGCAGAGGGCCCACAACACTACCTTGGAGAACGGCAGAACTCACTTCTGTTCTACACGATGACTTTCCACCAATTACTACTAACTGTGACCTCGGTGTCAGGAGATCACGGATCTAGTCCGTAAATGAAACGATATTCCATAATCTCGCAGTTTCACTAAAAGTGACAAAAGCCTTCTGTAAATCTAGAAAAACGGAATCAGTTTGAGATCCTCTATCAATAGCATTGAACACTTCGTGTGTGTAAAGAGCTAGTTGTGTTTTACAAGAACGATATTTTCCAAATCCGTGTTGACCATGTGTCAATAGACAGTTGGTTCTCTTCGAAGTAATTCATAGCGTTGCAACACAAATTATGCTCCGAAATCCTACTGCGCATCGACGTTAATGATATCGGCCTGTAATTCAGTGGATTAGTCCTAGTACCTTTCTTGAATATTGATATCATTTGTGCAACTTTCCAGTCTTTGGGTACGGATCTTTCGTCGAGCCAGAGGTTGTATATGATTGTTAGGTGTGGAGCTATTGCATCAGCATATTCTGAAAGGAACATAGATGGTTCACATTCTAGACCAGAAGACTTGCTTTTATTAAGTGATTTAAGTTGCTTCTATACTTCAGGGATATCTACTTACAATTTACTCATTTTCGCAGCTGTTCTTGTTCGAATTCTGGTACATTTACTTCGTCTTCTTTAGTGAAGGAATGACGGAAGGCTGTGTTGGCAGCACTGCTGTCTGCAATATTTCCATCGGTATCGGGAAGATTAGGCATAGACTGTGTCTTGCCGCTGGCATACTTTACTTACAACAAGAATCTCTTCGTATTTTCGCCACGTTTCGAGACAAAGTTTCGTTATGGAAATTGTTATAAGCATCTCGCATTGAAGTCCGCCTTATATTTTGAGCTTCTGTAAAAGATCGCCAATCTTGGAGATTTTGCGTTCGTTTAAATTTGGCATGCGTTTTTCGCTGCTTCTGCAACAATGGTCTGGCCCGTTTCGTGTAACAAGGGGGAGAAGTTTCGTTGATTGTTAATTTATTTGGTATGAATTTCTCAATTGCTTTCGGTACTAGTTCTTTGAATTAAAACCACGTTTGGTCTACACTTGCATTGTGACGATTGTCTTTCAGGAAGGCGTCAACTGAATTTTTATCTGCTTTTCTGAATAGGTGTATTTTTAGTTCATTTTGGGAGGATCTTGGGGCTACAATATTAAGTTTCGCTACAACAACGATGTGTTCACTAACTCCTGTATCCGTTTTGAAGTTCCTTACTAGCTCAGGATTGTTTGTTGCTAAGAGGTCTAGTTTATTTTCACAACTGTTTACTATTCGCGTAGGCTCATGAACTAACTGCTTGAATAATTTTCAGAGAATGTACCGAGCACAAATCTGAATGATATGTGTAGATCCAGACTGTATTTTCGCCAATGTATCGATGATAAATTAAAGTCACCTCCTCAGATACAATTGGTAAATATTACGTGAGTCGACTCGAAAAATTTCTGCAGTAACTGTTTAGAGACACGAGTAAAGGTTTTTTTGATTCTCTGTCTGGATCGATGTTAGTGATAAATAAATGTTTCAACTTCCACATGACTATGATGCAAAGGTGTCAAAAACCAGAGTCGTTACGATAGTTGGAGCGGTAAGAAAGCCAAGCAGAATGCGAGAGTGTGCTGTGTGCTGAAAAGTATTCCCTCCGAACTCTTACTATATTTTTAACGTCGGTTGAGATTTTACAGGTCATGCATACTACTCGGTCGACTTTCTGCGCCGCTGACGCGAAGTACAACCCTCTACGCTAGAGGGCTCCGAACTGAAGCTTGTGACATGGCGATGCTTAACGTAACTACGTCGGTGCGTGAGAAAGATCGTGCAGTAGTAGAGTTTCTAACTGCAGAAAACGTAGACAAACAGAAAACCTAGAGCATCTTGTTTTTAATGGACTCAAAGTGGTTGAAGAAAATAGTATGAATATACCTGTAAGAGCTAAAACAGCGTTAGTCATCCTAATCATCAGTCCTTACAAATCCCGAATACTGCATAATGGAATGTTATATCGTTCTCTGTGGAGAAAAACATTCAGTCATCCAATAAATACGAAACGTGAGTTCCCCACTACCTGAGTCGTACGTTGTTCGACTACTATACGTTTGCGAGGTTCACTGCCGTTGGACGAGTTTTATCACGGCGTACACCAGCGAAAGAGTGCAAGTCAGTCTTCTTTCGACTGTGAGGCACAACACAGGGTTTATAGCAGTTTGTCTGACGGTATAGTGGTTTGCAGTACCTCTGCAGTCATCGTGACTCTGCCATTGATGTCAGGAGTGAACTGCATTAAATTTAACAATCTCTGTTTAACAACAGTGGAAACGTCGAGTGCTGATTCGATGAATTTGAGGATGAAGTGAAAGTGTCTAAGCGAGAAAAAGAAAACTCAGAACGTCTTCAGAATGAGATTTTCACTCTGCAGCGTAGTGTGCGCTGATATGAAACTTCCTGGCAGATTAAAACTGTGTGCCCGAGCGAGACACGAACTCGTGACTTTTGCCTTTCGCGGGCAAGTGCTTTACCATCTGAGCTACCGAAGCACGACTCACGGCCGGTCCTCACAGCTTTACTTCTGCCAGTATCTCGTCTCCTACCTTCCAAACTTTACAGAAGCTCTCCTGCGAACCTTGCAGAACTAGCACTCCTGAAAGAAAGGATACTGCGGAGACATGGCTTAGCCGCAACCTGGGGGATGTTTCTAGAATGAGATTTTCATTCTGCAGCGGAGTGTGCGCTGATATGAAACTTCCTGGCAGATTAAAACTGTGTGACCGACCGAGACACGAACTCGGGACCTTTGCCTTTCGCGGGCAAGTGCTCTACCATCTGAGCTACCGGGCACACAGTTTTAATCTGCCAGGAAGTTTCATATCAGCGCACATTCCGCTGCAGAGTGAAAATCTCATTCTGGAAACATTTATATAAATCTAGAATGAGGTTTTCACTCTGCAACGGAGTGTGCGCTGATATGAAACTTCCTGGCAGATTAAAACTGTGTGCCCGACCAAGTGGATCCACTTGCATGGGGCCGCTCTGTCATGTTAAATGGAGTTACAGCGGCTGATGGAAAGTAACACAAGACACTTCTTTTACTTGCGGTCCTGTTAGTAATGGCAATTCGGTTAAACGTCAGGTTCCCACAAGTAACTCCAATCCATCTTATATTATTGCATTTAACAGATGCTGTCCCATAAACTTAGTCTTCCCACATGATACCATACATAGTGGCCCTGTGTATAGTCAGTAGATGTCGCAGTATTCTTGCTGTGTTAGCAACTTAATCAGGGATAAATCGCATCTCTTCTCCTACTGAAACCACCTGACTACTAGGCGCTTAGACTTAGTAAGACCTGAGATGTTTTAGTGCAAAGAAAGAGAGTATTGTTGGCCTGGAGAACGAGGATGGTTTTTAAGCGATGTAATCGGAAATGGCTTTCCTCGTCCATGCCAGACGCTTTCCCGTGTGCTGTGTATTAAAAGTGTCTGTTGAGTGTTGATGACTGTAAAGTATGTCTGGTATAATTGCATGATGAGTAAGGACAGATGGTGAAACATGGTGCCAGCATATTAAATACGCATGGTACCGAGGCCCAAGCTAAATGTTGCCATACGCCGTACAGATCTTCATCGAGAGTGTCACCTGCACCAGTCCTTCAGACACCGCGGAGGACGTTCCTGCAATGTCTTGAGGGCAGGTATTTTACGCCAATAGAATTTTTCTGGGGTTGTGACCGCATTGTCAATATGTAAAACTACCGACGTTTCGTTCACTATTGCCAGTGACACCCAGAAGAAGGTCACTTCCAACAGTGACTGAAACGTCAGTAATTTTACGTATTGACAATGCGGTTACAAACGCAGAAAAAAATAACTTATTGATTGTGACAAGCCTAAGTTTATAATGGTGGTGAAAGTTTCTCTCACCAAATGGATTTCACCGGTTACTTTCGGAATGTGCGCGAAGCACAGGCGGGAGTCAACGACTCCACCTTTGGAGACAGGTCTTTATAGATGACTCAGGAAACAACATACGGAATAGACACTTTTGTACTGGAACTTTCAAAAAATTCTGCCCAAACCCGTATAGGGTGCTACTTCCCAACTGTATTTTGTCCAGAAAAAAATTTCCATTTTAACAATTATTTCCCTCCTTATTAATTACTAGTTTTGGGGGTCGCAGCCCCATTCTCAACCGACTGCTCTCGTTCAATGCAGCTGTGACCCTGAAATGAGATGAGTAACAAGCAAGGAAATAAAAAACGTATGAAAAATATAGCTGTGGTAATATTATTTCCAGGTAAACATCATCTACGGGCTGTCATAATAACAGGAAAGAAAAGATCTGAGCAACCATTCCTTACTGCATGCAGTATGCGTTCAAATGCAACTTGTGGTATTCACCACATGTTGGTCACAGTTGGTTTCTATATCTTTGACAAACTAAATATTACCAAACAAAACATGTCTTCAGAGCTCAGTATTTATTTCGCAAACAACTGATAGAGCTGGAAGCTGACTGCTATCGGGCGTGTTTACACGCTGCCACTGAGTCACATTTTCTTGACATTCAGAAACGTTTAAAGTTTGGCATTTGTATGGTACCCACCAAGGCATCAACTCACTTTCAGGTGAAGTTAGGCGCCTACCTAAAATTTATTTAGAGACATCTCTCTATTCACCGGTTTAAGAGATGGGATATCACAAAACAAACTATAGACGTGTTCTTAAAAATTTAATTAAGCTCCGTAGAGGCCAGCTCTGTTTTCATTTCTGTCAGTATTAATTTGAAAGATTTTTCTGTTTCATACTAAAGTTGCCTGAATGGTTGTTAATGTGCTAGCGACCATCCTTAAGTCTAGTACTATACCCTCAGACCTACCTATTATCATAGTGAAATAATTAGGGCCGGCCGCTGTGGCCGAGCGTTACTAGACGCTTCATCCGGAACGGAGCTGCTGCTACGGTCGCAGGTTCGAATACTGCTCGGGCATGACTATGTGTGATGTCCTTAGGTTAATTACGTTTAAGTAGTTCTAAGCCTAGGAGACTGATGACCTCAGATGTTAGGTCCAACAGTACTTAGAGCCATTTAAACCATTTTTTGAAATAATTAGGAAATTTAAAAGTACTGGGCACTGAAGTAAAAAAGTCTCATCTTCAAGGAACTACTCTGTTGATTCCAAAATTTCTCTTAGATTTAGCGAATCTACAATAGTTTCTAATTTACGGATGATTTAATTTTCTGCGTCATATGTTAGTAATAATAATTTACCTGAGCGTTTGAATTCAGTTTTATATGTAAATAATGATCTTATTACTCCACCGTCTATTGAGTAAATATCACTTTTGAAAACAGTCAATTAACTGAACCTAGATACACTCCTGGAAATGGAAAAAAGAACATTGACACCGGTGTGTCAGACCCACCATACTTACTCCGGACACTGCGAGAGGGCTGTACAAGCAATGATCACACGCACGGCAAGCGGACACACCAGGAACCGCGGTGTTGGCCGTCGAATGGCGCTAGCTGCGCAGCATTTGTGCACCGCCGCCGTCAGTGTCAGCCAGTTCGCCGTGGCATACGGAGCTCCATCGCAGTCTTTAACACTGGTAGCATGCCGCGACAGCGTGGACGTGAACCGTATGTGCAGTTGACGGACTCAGAGCGAGGGCGTATAGTGGGCATGCGGGAGGCCGGGTGGACTTACCGCCGAATTGCTCAACACGTGGGGCGTGAGGTCTCCACAGTACATCGATGTTGTCGCCAGTGGTCGGCGGAAGGTGCACGTGCCAGTCGACCTGGGACCGGACCGCAGCGACGCACGGATGCACGCCAAGACCGTAGGATCCTACGCAGTGCCGCAGGGGACCGCACCGCCACTTCCCAGCAAATTAGGGACACTGTTACTCCTGGGGTATCGGCGAGGACCATTCGCAACCGTCTCCATGAAGCTGGGCTACGGTCCCGCACACCGTTTGGCCGTCTTCCGCTCGCGCCCCAACATCGTGCAGCCCGCCTCCAGTGGTGTCGCGACAGGCGTGAATGGAGGGACGAATGGAGACGTGTCGTCTTCAGCGATGAGAGTCGCTTCTGCCTTGGTGCCAATGATGGTCGTATGAGTGTTTGGCGCCGTGCAGGTGAGCGCCACAATCAGGACTGCATACGACCGAGGCACACAGGGCCAACACCCGGCATCATGGTGTGGGGAGCGATCTCCTACACTGGCCGTACACCACTGGTGATCGTCGAGGGGACACTGAATAGTGCACGGTACATCCAAACCGTCATCGAACCCATCGTTCTACCATTCCTAGACCGGCAAGGGAACTTGCTGTTCCAACAGGACAAAGCACGTCCGCATGTATCCCGTGCCACCCAACGTGCTCTAGAAGGTGTAAGTCAACTACCCTGGCCAGCAAGATCTCCGGATCTGTCCCCCATTGAGCATGTTTGGGACTGGATGAAGCGTCGTCTCACGCGGTCTGCACGTCCAGCACGAACGCTGGTCCAACTGAGGCGCCAGATGGAAATGGCATGGCAAGCCGTTCCACAGGACTACATCCAGCATCTCTACGATCGTCTCCATGGGAGAATAGCAGCCTGCATTGCTGCGAAATGTGGATATACACTGTACTAGTGCCGACATTGTGCATGCTCTGTTGCCTGTGTCTATGTGCCTGTGGTTCTGTCAGTGTGATCATGTGATGTATCTGACCCCAGGAATGTGTCAATAAAGTTTCCCCTTCCTGGGACAATGAATTCACGGTGTTCTTATTTCAATTTCCAGGAGTGTATGAAGCAACAGCGTCTTTTGTTCGTACGTGATACAACTAAGGAATTGTCCAAACGATTTTGGATTTCCCCGATAATTATTATTCTACTACAGCTTTTAGTTGCTATCGATCTGCAGTTTATGGTAGCAACATACGAGTAATTAATTAAACTGGTCAACATTCGAAATATCCGTTCCTTTCAGGAGTACTAAAACATTATTTCGTAAGGATTGTTTGCACCAGTTAACTCGTCAGGCAATCAGAGGTACTGCGCTGCATAAATATACCTTAACCCTAGCAACATCAACGCATTTTCCATAACGCATAATACCTAGGTGCCTTGGTGAAGCGGGGGGGGGGGGGGGGGGGGTACTTCCTTGTGACCACCACAAAAAACTACAAAAAGAAAAACAGATTTTGTTAAACGTGTTTAAGTTTTATTATCAGCATACTTTCTTGAGAAGGTAGTGTTGTGTAAGTACGGTACAGGACCTGAAAATATCTTTTAGCACACTCTTACCAACACAAACGTATTTTCCGTTATGTTACACTGACCGGAGGGATACCTTATGAATACAAAAAAACCTTTTCCTGCTGATTACAGAGATCTACTCTTTTTTTCTTAATGACAGAAATCTACCAGGTAGAGAGTGTATTTACCGGTTCGTATGTTCCAATTTACGTATTTGACTTCAGACCACATTGTGAGTCGGTGATTATTATTACTGCCTCGGTATTCAGAGGCATCTTGCGTGTCTTATGGCCTGCACAACAGCAAATATTTAAGCTAGAAATGTGCAGGCATCGCTTGGTAGCTGAAATATTCGTTTTTCTGCAGTTTGCGGACAGAAGAAAGTGCATTCCGTTTGAATTTCCGTATCCATTTTGAGCCATCTGTACACTTTCGAGTATTTCCTGCTCATTTTTCTTCCAGATATGATACAGGAGTAAAACTGACAAACCTTCTTTTTTGCAGGAACAATCGACATATGTTACAGGAATATTACGATAACAGCTGCGTTCATATAGGAATGCTTGAAGATCTTCGATCTTCTGAGTACTTTATTTCGCAGATATTTCAAGATAAGAGTGTTGAGGTTCCTTTTGTGTAGTGTTATTTACATAGGACAAGAAACAAGCATTTTACAAGAGTGATGTATCGAACACCAGCGACACGTGCCCTTACAATAGCCTGCAAATAGGTAGTGGCTCAACATTGTCTTCAACTGGCCGTTCTTCTTCTTCTTCTTTCCAATGGGCCAGCTAAGGACCACGATATTCAACTTTTCAGTCTGGAGAGGGACTTGATGTTTGCCCAGTAATCTCGCATTCTCTGGCTGTGTTTCTCCTTTCTCTCCTTTGTCTGAAAGGAGCCGGTCTTTTTACGGGATGATCTTTTTTCTTTTAGTATCCTTCTGAGAAGTGCTAGGTTTCTAATGTCAGTTTCAGCTACGTTCAGTTCCTGGATGTCTTCCTTGAATTCTATCAGCCACGGTGTCACGGTCTTCCTGCTATTCGAGTAGTTGAGAAGTCTGTTGGTCAATCTTGTTTGGTCCATCCTTGTGACATGTCCGTGGAAAGTAAGAACTCTTCCTGACTACATTTGTGATTTTTTCAGTATGATTGTATAGCTCCTGGTTTGATTGTGTTCTGTTCTCACCATCTGTTTTGATCGGTCCCAGAATTTTTCTGGGGATCTTTCTCTCCTGAATCTCTAGCCTGCCTTTTGAGCATTTTCTGTTCAGATTCAAGCATTCTGAGGCATATAGGGCTTCAGGGCGGATAACTGTTTGGTAGTGTTTTAGATTGGAATTGTGAAACAGGCATTTATTATTAGAGATGTTCTTGGTATGGATTTTGAAAAAGTAACTTTTAGTCACAGCTTTATGCTACTGGGTTTCACTGGTCAGGGAAGGTGACGGAAAACAATAAAGGTATGAGAATACAATTAACAGACAACCTCTCAACCAAGACGAGGTTTCCAGTTCCACAAATCATGTAAACCACTCATTTCACGTCTGCGCTTTCAAAGGGGTTACTGTTCTGAGTCTTCGCTGCCGGCCATCCAGTTTTATAAATAAGTACATAATCTGTAGGAACTGGCCATTTACTGAGTCAGCGCTATGTCAGACGCCTGATGTTTTATCTGTGGTTGGCACAGTACTGTTGATTGCCTTGTCCGTGATCGACGCGAATTTGGTTCCATAGTATTTCATTGTATTAAGTGGTTTTAAATCAGTCGTCCACTCGTCTTGAAAAGGCTACGCGATTTTCAGCAAAAATATATGTAGCGGAATGTTGCTCTCCCTGATGTATACCCGAAACGTGATGCAATATTCTATCTGTTGGGAAAACTTCAGTTCGGAGTTCTCTGATGAATGGTAACGTGGTAAGATGTCTCTGATGAAGAGAATTGGTCTTTGATCACTATGCAAATTTAACTGTGACCTGTCAGTGGAGAAACCTTCCTTCCCTTTCCTTTCATCCGTTTTACAAGTAGGACTGCATGTTGCATAATGCTCCCTTCTACTGCGAGAAATGACGAATATAATAATCTGATGGTCTTCCCCACATGCACACCGTTATATTGAAGCTTACTGTGTACGGTATCCTATGATCTCTGCCTTCCGGCACTACAGCACTCGAATACTATATTCAGAACCATGAGGCAGCTTATTTATTCGACTGCATAACAACAGATGTTGGCCACCGTCACAAGTCGTAAATCATTACAGTCCACACTGAATATTTTGCGCGCTCATTGTCCTTAACAGCATCTTAACTGCTTTGCGGGTAACATACCGCAGATTCCGCAAGGTGGCTTCCGCAAGGTGTTTCGGAGAGACAAAAGTGAAACAGCATGTAAAAATGGCCCTTCGAAGTAGCAAAATCACTCTCTGCAAAAATGCAGAATTCTACTTTAACATTTGAAGTAAATATAACAAGCCTCCAAGACTGATAAAGCCTTTCAGTTTGACAGTACGACGTATAGTTGCGCATGAACACCGTTGTCTATTTATTCAAGCATTTTCTCACTTCTTTCGAAGAGGCTGACTGGACCTCGAATAAGAAATCTGAAATAACGTATAAAATAAATGACATACAGCCGTATATATGATATGTATTGTTGTGACTTGGCAAGACAGCCAAGTCACTATGCGAGGGTGTCGAAAAGCACGCGTTTAATTACACGCTGACTGGCGTGAGGTCCGGAACAGTTAAGGGAATTAATAGTAGCAAATAAAGTACGTAGTTGATATAATACTTAACTTTAATCCACAATTGATGTACATCGCTCTTGACGATACATGTTATAATCTTAATATCAAATGCTATGGCGCCTTGCTAGGTCGTAGCAAATGACATAGGTGAAGGCTATGCTAACTATCGTCTCGGCAAATGAGATCGTAGTTGTCAGTGATTCATCTCTGGCTAAGTCGGCTGTACAACTGGGACGAGTGCTAGGACGTGTCTCTATACCTTCCGTGTGGCGGCGCTTGGTCTGCAATCACTGACAGTGGCGACACGCCGGTCCGTCGTATACTAGCGGACCGCGGCCGATTTAAAAGCTACCACCTAGCAAGTGTGGTGTCTGGCGGTGACACCACATGTATTATCACTAACGATTTCAGTTAGTGACGATATCTGGATAAAGCTTAAAAACAAGAAATGCTTACAAATCGTTATACAAAAGTTGATTTATTTCTTATAGTGCCAAGTCATATCAATAGATTAATTTTGTTAATACAGTTCGGGCACAGCTGCTAAGCAGCAAAAGAGGAAAGCACATTTACAACTGACCTTTAGCTAATGGTAAACTGATCAAAGATATTCACAGTTATTATGCTGCTATGTTAATAAAGTAGCCATAGTGATAAGAAATGACATTATACCTAAATAATATACGATATTTTTGTAATTATTAGACTTCACCAAAAAATATATGACACTGTAGACGGCTGCATGACGTGCATTTCGTAGAGTACTTAGCGACTGTTGGCAGGCGCCCCCTCCCCGCCCCCCTCCCCCCAAGTTTCAATAGCACAGTTTGAAACATCTAGTCAAGGTGAGTTGAAACCCAATCATCTTCATCAGTAGCCAATGAGTCATGATATATCCCTACCACTACTTTTGTAATTTAGTATGCTTTTGCCTAAATAACAGAAAATCCTGTCTATATGTTGCTACGTATAAACCCCTTACAAAATTTAGTTTAGTTTCCAAATAAAATACACTGTGGGAGGACAGTCCTGTTAATACGAAAAGCTAATCAATAGAGTCACCATTTTTACAGGATTCGACCGTGTGTTGTGTCTAATGGAAAAGTAAATCACACTATTCAATTCATTTCCTAAGATCTTACCCAGCAGTTAGAAACAAACGCAGTATGAATCTAGGACAACTTAGTTCATAGTTCATTTAGTGGTTTAAAATATGTACTAATGGTCGCCAACAATGAAACAGTGAAGTACTGGAAAAGCAGAAGTATGAATTTTGCCTACTTTCTTGCTGCTGCTTAAGTTGCTTTTTCAAATAAATATTACTCCACGTTAACAATGTTGGTGCAAGCAATGTAATTTCTTTGTGACTACTAAACCCTTATACATTACATTTTTAAAAGAGAAAAGTCTATTAGATAATCTCAAGTAAGCTAAAAGAAATTTGACTAGGTGGGATATTTAGAAAAGCTCTTTCCATTATCAACAAACTTAAATACTAAGGATTGAGTTGTTTTGGGGGTAAGAGACCAAACAGCGAGGTCATCGGTCTCATCGGGTAGGGGAAGAATGGGGAAGGAAGTCAGCGGTGCCCTTTCAAAGGAACCATCCCGGCATTTGCCTGGAGCGATTTAGGGACATCACGGAAAACCTAAATCAGGATTGCCGGACGCGGGATTGAACAGTCGTCCTCCCGAATGCGAGTCCAGTGTGCTAACCATTGCGCCACCTCACTCGGTAGATATTAAAGCACACATTTCTTATGCTAAACATTTCACTTCAAGAAAACCGCTTTCTTACTGGAATTTACATTCAAAAACATTCTTTGAACTAACTGTGTATAGTCATTTAATAGATTCTAGTAACTTGGTTTCACTCTGATTGAATTTTTACGTAAGCAAACTTTTGCTATTACACTTTTCAATAGTTAAGAAAACTTTCTCGTCTCTAAAACAGGATACTCGGATTAATGAAACACCAGGAAGGAACCTTATATGGATGTATAAGTAGGATGAAATAACGGGGTGAACCAGTTTCTGTAAAGTGCAAAAATGATTATTGAAACACAGTTTAAATAAATGGTTCAAGCTGTACAAAAGTAAAATACAAAAAAAAAAAACGTTGTCTCCTGGCTGCAGGTTAGCGTGTGGCGAACAATTATGACGGCTGTACTACCCACTGTATGGCCTGCAAGTATGTTGCTGTAAGGGCTCATTTCTCTTCTTGGCGTCGATCAGTTTTACATACAGTACCCCAACAACTCTCAGCTATGCCGTAAACCGTTTGCGGCCTTCATCCGAGGCATTTTTGTGCAAATTTGCAAGAAGAGTTTCTTCTGCTCCGCCATGGTGTTGCTTCAATCACTGCTGCCTACAGACTGTGTGACTTAGCTCCTGCGTTTGCTCTAGGGAGCACACCAAGTCGCCCTTGACATCTCTTCCACTCCCCAGAGCCACTTCCGTTTCAAACAAAAGCACACTGGCCTTTACATAACACCTATTTCTTACATTGTTCCTAGGAGTGGCCATTTCATACAATTGTCAAATTTAAGTCAACATGAACAGTTTATACAAACAAATAATTTTAAATACAAAATGTCACCAGAAAATTATTTAACGTAACAAACAATTTTCATAGTATTTTACATACATTACTCACATACAATGCAAATAACTCTAGTCTCCAGTACAGTACACATTACTTTACATGTACAGAAAATATAGTACCAATATGCGAACATTATAAAGCAGGAAAAATTATAAAAACATAAAAATAGGTGAACCATAAACAAATAGTGTTATAATGCAAGCAGACATGAGTAAACAGTAACAATAAGGAAGGCTATTACAATGTAGAAATAAATACTGCATGGTGCTGTGGAAGTTTGTGTTTTGTCATTCATGTACGATGACAACAACGTCTCTTTCTTCAATTTGTAGCTCCATTGCATAGGTGGCAGTGTGTTTCGAATATGTGAATCAGAAACATACGCAGCAATAAAACCGAAGACAATTTCTTTCCATTAGTAAAACCGATTCATAAGAAGCCGCGAACCAGTTTAGCTAGTGAATGTTTTTATACATAGTTCATAAAACAATAACACAATGACTTGCTTTAGACAATTAGCTGGTTCCAGGTTGCAGTGCTGTTTAATTTCAGGGATGAATGGAAACGCAAGTAAAGTTGCACGTTACCAATAAATATCATATCCTCACTCTTGATTATTTCTTAAGACATTGTACAGTATCATGTTATTAACATATGAAATGAATATGTGTTTATCACATTATTTCGGGATTTCCTCCTGTTAACATAGTTGAAGCAATAAACTACACAATTTGTTGTTTCGTTTCACGACTATGATTGAGGGAAAACGTTTTTCAAGGTCATACGTCCCATTAACAAATAACACGCTAGTATGGTGACAGAGATTTCACCATAGATCTTCTAAGATTCTTATTACAACTGAAGAGCCGCAGCTGCAGACACCTCCAATTTAATTATTCTGGAGTCAAAACATGGCGCAGAAGAGACGAATGTTTCAGAAAGCCAGTTGTCTAAGGCGTGAGTACACTTTAATACTTCATTTTGCCATTCGTAGAATATAAATTAATACATTCCTATTTTGAAAACACTTAGTCTCTCAATTAATTGAATTAAAAGACACAAGGTCGATTCTGTACTGCCTTTAAATGTGTTTTCATATCCTTCGGCTTAATGAAATCGAGATGAGATTTATATATTCATATAAAACAACTGAATAGCTACTTTGGCACAAGGGATTTTGCACAACCAGTTCTCTTAATGGAGGGAAGTTTTGATGTGGGATTCACAGTACACTGGAGAATAATTGCAACAGAGTAGTTCTGTACCGCCAGGTAAGAGTACCGATTTTCCTCAAGTGCATATCGTTGGGCTTGAAAGCCCTTGGCAGGGAGTCGAACCAAGAATCTTTCTTGCGCGTCGTGCCAAGACAGCTCAGTCGGCCGCACTTACCGCGATGACAAGGTCAGAGGTTCAAGTCCACAGCCCACAGTTTTAATCTGCCAGTGCAGAATCCGCTACACAATGGAACATTCACTATGATTGGATTTATTATTATTACTACGCCAGTGAGAGTACATGGGAACAACTGCTGCGACGAAAGAACCTGGTTGGTTAAATAAAGTGATATAATTTAAATCAGATACTAATGTGAATGCTGATTCATGCATTGTAAAATTGTTAATGATTAACAAAATCATCCTGGACGCCAATGCTTCTGAGGATGCTGGACACCAAAAACAGGGAACACAAGACACGTACTGAAGAAGTGAATTTTTTCCGGGACTTACGTTAAACGTCTGTCATATCATGTCGTCCTGTAAGTGGACCCCAAATCACTTTAACCGCCCATACAAATTTCCACTGCTTTCACGAGTTCGCAAGTTTGCCTGAGTTGTATACCTCTAACAAATTGCAACACTGCGTCATCAAAATGCTCGTACAATGGAGTATGCTATTTTTTTACGCTAATTGTGTTCGATGTCTCTATCTACACTGCCTATGACGATTTTCAGTTTGTTGAGACTGGTGAAATACTGACCTAGTACATACTCAACTGTAATGTCCAGAAGAGGGAAAAAAGTAAGAATAACGTCTAAAACCTCGTCGGTGATGAGGTTATTAGAGATAAAGAACTAGCTGAAACCGAACGTAGATGGGACAGGAAACTGACTGAGAAGAGACGCGGAAGGGTAAGTTATAATACATCTGTATTCTTCCATGAGTTCTTTCAACATTTCGTACGTGCACTCAATCATATGGCGATACGTGTAAGCAAATTAACTCCCAATGGATTCATGTCGTATGAGGAGGTGTCGTATATTTATAGAGTGCACATAGTTGGGCATTGTGGTTGGTATGCGTATAACTTCACAATTGAAAGCACGTACAAACCGATGTCAGCATCCACGACCCACTTGTTAAGGCTATCGTGGTTTGTTATGGGCCCTTGCATACTCCGCTGTCAGTCTGGCATAGAGAAGACTCCAGAAATAGACGTCGACTGGTGCTGTGCTGAATCGTATGACCTGTTCGCGTGACATAATGGCCGCTGTTTACAAACAGACGGGCACCGTCTCGCCCCAAAGCCGTTATCTGAATCCGAATGCTGCTCCGTTACAGCACGGCGTCGCAGTGTGCCAAGGACAGCACGGAGTCACCGCTGCGACCGGCGCTATTCGCCACGAATAGGCAAGCGGCTACCCCAGCGCGTCCGTGTGTGAGGGAGCAGTTGCGTGCCCGCCTGGCCCTCCGCCAGATTCCCGGTGATCGCTCACGCGTGCCCGCCCCTGGCACTGTCTGCGACTGCACGTGGCCCGCACGTGGTCCGACTACTCCATCGCACTGGCAGGCCACCTGTCAGGATGCAGACGGTATCGTTTGCTGCACGTGCCAGGTAAACCGAATTTAGCTTTGTCACTGCCTTGACTCGCAAGTGTCTCCTGAGTTTAGTCTCTGTGCGTGTGAGTTCTGTCGTATACCTTTATATAGGTTATCGAAGCAAAGTCGATCGTAACACCAAACGACAAACTCTTGGAACCTAACTAATCATGCTGAATCCAATTTGTTACACTTAACCCTCGCAATACCACGGGGAGGAGAACATATATTGTCCCTACCTTTTGAAAATATCTCAAGGGTTGGATGCGTTCGGCCCAAATGATCATTACTCACCAGTCGTAAAATAAGTAAGATAATTTATTTAAAACTACTTTACAAGACTGAAATGCTTTCTTCAGACATATTTAAAACAATTTTAGTACTGATAACAATATTTTGATTAATACAGAAGAAAAGCATTCGGGCTTCGCTAGAGGTTTGAAATAATAATTGAACAATTATTCTGAAGTGGGAAGGCAAACCATCGGACAAAATGAATGCAATTCAACGGACATTATTACGCCTTCTGTAGACTTTACAGGAATGATCATTAACTTTACCAACTAGAAACGCAAAATTGCTCCAAGAGCTGTTCCAAACTGAAGGTAAAATTTTACCAGCAAGAGCAGTTACAGAATAACAGCGGTATCACAAATACTGCAAAATGAGAACAAGTGCAAAACGTCATAGCCGCCCACAACAAGCGCTGAATGGCAAAGAGAAACGCCGCACTGACGTTTTGACTAAGCACGGGAACAGAACACACAAAATACTTCCTTAGAAACACAAACGACTATTAAATACCAATTGAAGGCTTCGATCGCATAACTGGGTGAGAGTTGAGCTTAGGACGGATAGATGAAACAAAATCTTCAGGTAAACGAGCTAAGAACGCAATGAATAATTAGTTTTAACATGTCATTTGCCTCTCCTTCCGCCATAACAGTAAATGACTCACGAGAGTCTTCAGCAAGAGGTCAGGTTAGACTACTAACGAACTCTAAGACGGGAGAAGAGAGTGCACAATAGTAACTGAAAGTGCCAGAATATTTAAGTAGAATCGGTCAAACTGCTTTTTAAACTGAACTAGCACATCCCAGGATGAATGCGTTACTATTCCACCTGCTAATTTACATTTTAATATACCTGCGAAAAGGAAGCAAGTCACACAACAGAGCGGCTCCATGCAAGTGGAACCACTCGGTTACACAGTCTGCGATGCACAAATCCAACAGTAAAATCAATGTCCACAGCACAGAAAACAATCAGCAACGTTAATGCGGCTGGAGTCCACAGACTAAGGGCCAGTTAGGCACTCCCACATCGTGCGCAGTGCCCGCACGGTTAGGTACGGGTTTGGCATGGTTAATCTGAAGGGATGGCCGGATGCCCTATCTGCTGCCACCTCGTACCCCCTGGGACAGAATGAATGTACCCCAGATATCTGCGTCTAGTGTGAATCATGAAACAGTGCGAATGTGTTTGAAATGTCTGTGAGTCGTGTGAGTCGGGACGTGGGGTCCAGCACGGTCTTCACCTAGAGGGATGTGGAAAACCACCGAAAAACCACATCCAGGCTGGCTAGAACACCGGCTCTCGTCGTTAATCCACCGGGCGGATTAGATCTGGGGTCGGCGCGCCTGCCAGACTCCACGAAGCAGAGCATTAGCGCTCTCGGCTAACCTGGTGGGTGATTACTATATGATCTAGGATACATAAAATACCTCAGAGAGACACAAGTGACGCTAAGCCATGAAAACCTACAACACGATGAGGCTGAGCAGAACCAAGCTATAGAAGTGAGTCAAATATCGGCTACCGACAGTACAACTAGCTATCGATTTGATTCTGACAGGAACCGTTATGCGGATGCATAAGTTAGCCGTTGAATTAACCTGCATTGACCACGACTTAAATGCAGCGCAAAAACGGAACCGTAGTTCGAATAATTCCAAATCAAGTATGTGATCATCGGATTCTCAGTCAGCGTTGAAGACAGCTAATCTGTGTGGCGGCAGCAGGAAGGTTAGCAGACGTCATTCCAACAGGTCACAAATCCTACAGCCGATCTTACTGTAGATAGACAAGACCTCTCGGACAGCCCTGCCGTGTTCCAATCAGACATCCCAACCGGCGTTACAGTCTCCACATTCCTCGTCTTATGTGACCACGAAGTCTTCTGTTGGGCCTAGGAACGTTGGAACTCAGAAGGCCACTTGCTAACATCGTATCACTTCAGTGGGCAACCCACAGCCAGCTCCCTCCGCTTCGCCTCGAACAGTATCGTCAAATTTCCGTTTAAAGGGCACAGGTGCGCCGTCTTGAGGGCGCTTTCCGCGCACCAAAATCTTTGCCTCGAAAGCGTGCTACGATTAATCGATAGGCCGTGGCACAGCTCACTTTTTATAAGAAATATTTATTGATTTTAATGATTTTGTGTATCAGATTTCAGTTAAAAATTACTTCTTAGTAGTGAATTCACTTTTTGCAACAGATTTCATATTCATATTTTCAGGTTCAGGACCGTTCTCACACATTTGCATAATTTAAAACATTATATTGTGAATGATGAAAAATATAAGATGAAAACAAAAACTGCTATGTAGGTTTGTTTGAAACCCAGAATACGCAGATCAGTGGAGACGACGCCCTAAATGCTTATTGGTACGTACGACAGAAGACTTTCGTCAAATCATACGAGTATTCTTCGCTTGACCACAGAGATTGCATCTAGAGGCAAAATAGCCTACACGGCAAACAATTCAGTGCGTGTAGACGGCACGACAGCAGTTTGAGGCATTGTTTCCAAGTTACACTTATTCCACTCTTCGGTTTTTTTTTTTTGTAATAACACAGAACAAATTAAATTATAAAGGATGTCGTTTTAATTCGTCAGCTATAAACATAGTGAATTACTTCTGTTCGTCATTCAATATGTCACAAATTTCACTTAAGCTTAGTGAAAACTGCACCATAGTATACTATTACTCATTACACATATGTATGTTCGGGTTGGACTAGCTGCCTCACACAGTGTGTTTTTATTGTAGTTGTTGTTGCCGTATTTAATTCTAAGACTGGTCTGAAGAATTCTCCATGCTAGTCTATCCTGTGCAAGCTTTTTCATCTTGACAGACATCCAAGCATCTTTCGTAAATCATACAAACGCGGGCTAAGGCGAGTCATTTGTCAACTACCGCGGTACAGCTTGAAACGTCCCCTTAGAATAATTTATGAATGACTGTACTGATAAATCTCGTACATTATTGACTTTCAAACAGCTGAGCAAAACTGAACGTACCCAGACATTTCGCTCTTTACCTATTCTGATCAACACTAAACTGACACACAATTATTTTCAATAATCCCTACAAGACAATGGCCCTGACTAAATTAGCCTATATGTTTCACAAATCACTAACTTCACAAAAATCTTTGTTACTCGAACTACTGCAATACAGCGAGTGCCACTACTGCCAGCTTAATAGTGTTCAGATGTCATATATATAGCAGTTCATGACATCCATTCTTACAAATGTACTCTTTCTGATGGACACACGTCCAGTCAATCCGCTCCCAAAAATGCGCAATCTCACTTCCCCACATCCACCACTGCTGGCAGCTCACCTCCAACTGCGCAACGTTAAGCGCTGTTAACATCCAGCTGTCCAACACTACAATGGCGGGTATTACAACAATGCCAACCAGCCACTGACTGCACACGGCACAGCCAGTGATTTTCATACAGAGCGCTACGTGGCGTTACCAATATAAAAAGCCTAAACAGCCTACTTACAAGCTTTGCGACAGGAAAGGGCAGGTAACGTTTGTCAAGACACTAAGACTTGACGAGTGCCGCCTAATCAGAGAGCTGGGTCTTTATTTCTCCGTTGGACACTTGATGCAGTTTTAAGCATTAAATACTCTTTCCCTGGGCAGCACGTCGAGTAGAAGTGATTTAGACATGCATCATGTAAATTGGATGTCATTAACGATTTATTAATTACCCGTAAAACAAGTGATGTAAAGATTTTCTCATACACAAGGACGTTTTTAAGAGTTTGAAATTTTATTTTTAAGGAATATAGTGCCATTATGTTCGCCGTGGATTAATCCCCTGTTTGGGATTTTCCATGACGAGTTACTTTGAGTACGTTGTTCACTCGTAACTTTTTTATACTGCATCTTTCATACGTTTTGTACCCCTGAATTAATTATTTTAAGCTTTTTCATTTGTTTCCAGATTCCACCAAATGTGCTGTCATCTGTGGATACCTAAGGTTTGCCTCATACGAAACGTGTTCCATTCAAAAAATGGCTCTAAGCACCATGGGACTTAAATGTTCCATTCACTTACACTGCCCTTTGCTCAGGGGCTACAATATATGCATAAGTAGTGCTTACATAAGTTTTCCGTAACAAAGTTTTAGTAATTCATGTCCAGGCTGGACCGTGTACAAAATAACAGCATGACAGACCCAATAGGTGACGATAGATCAACAATAGACACGACAGAGATGAAACGTCTTAAATGGTACTGACATATACAAAGAATGGACGATGAACAATGGCCGAAAAAAGTGGACCCCAGAGGACAAAAGAAGTCGTGGAGATCCTAGGAGGAGCTTTGATCAAGATGGCTGGCCGTAAAGAATGCAAAGAATGCCTGAGGACTACAAGAAGGAGACTGTCGTGATCGGAGGAAGTAGATCAGGGGAAGTGAGAAAAGAAGCCAGCCGTAAAATACTCGCAACCTGATGATGATTATGATGATGATGATGATGATGTCAGAGTGCTTCAGAAAATCGACATGCAGACTACTGCATAATGGTGTCTGAGAGTAGGCATGGGAAGGAATCCAATGGGTATCTATATACATTTGCTACGAAAAGTGAAAATACTTCTTCAGTATTTATTCACAAGTACCGAGCGAGGTGGCGCAGTGGTTAGCACACTGGACTCGCATTCGGGAGGACGACGGTTCAATCCCGTCTCCGGCCATCCTGATTTAGGTTTTCCGTGATTTCCCTAAATCGTTTCAGGCAAATGCCGGGATGGATCCTTTGAAAGGGCACGGTCGATTTCCTTCCCAATCCTTCCCTAAACCGAGCTTGCGCTCCGTCTCTAATGACCTCGTTGTCGACGGGACGTTAAACACTAACCACCACCACCTTTATTCACAAGCGCATGCCTCTATGTGCTGGTAACTACAAAATATAATTGCTTCAGAATTTTTCAATATCTGTGTTAATACGTATATGTAATAACTCCTTTTCCCATATTACTTCGACATTAGTAAGATGCTAGAGTGTAACCTTTCGTATTTAACTTCTCTAACCCTTTGATTAAGTGGTGCTCCAGTGGGTTCAAGATGTCTATAATTTCGGAGTCCTCTAAATTTTCTGAATATATAGGAAGCTTTCCTGCCTCATTAGTCTTTCCTCTAACATTCTGATGGAATAACCTACTTTATTTTTCCATGCATTCTTAAGCATTATGTTGGGCTCTTCTCAGGTTTTAACTTCTTTCACAACAGAATAATTAAATCTTGATTTACATGAAACAAGTGGCTCTCTGGTAACAGTAACCACAGAATCTTGACTTGTGCGATGATGGTCCTCTGTAAAAGGAGCTCGGCCAACCAATGCATCCCTGTCTTACTCCGACACGTCCCATGCCTTGTATATACCCTCCATTTTAACAGATTTAATTTTCTTCAACATACACATTCAAGATCCTAGAAATTTTATGCATGCCTCTGCAACGGACTATAAACAAATTCAAATGCCTTGGATTCCAGTCAGCATAAGACCTAGCCCAATGTTAAGCAATTATGTTCCTTTCGTGGAAGGGTGATAACATCCGCTTCCAATTGCAGGCAAGTTGGTTGTAGCTTACCTGGATCTTGGAGCCATGTTTTTCATGGACAAACCTCTCTTCAGCACTGCGAAAGTAAATGTTCGCTGATGTATTGTATAGGAGGTGTTTTGAGTTGTGGACATAATTTCATTTGTTACTATTTCTTATCAGTAAGTCTCATTTTATTTACAGTAATATTAATGACCCTCACATTACGTTCAGATTCTTTTCATAAACATTCTTTCTTTAATAAATTAAGTATTATGTAATGAAGGTGAATAGTAGTTTCTCTCTTTCAAACTTGACTTTCTATACAGAAGTTTTGGGAGCATTAACCCAATCACTAGGAAGTTTCTCACTGCCTCACATCAATAAACACGAACCTATTTCTCGGAGGAAATGCTTCCCACTTGTAGGTGAAACTCGCCGATTCGACGTATTTTATGAGTTGCAGCTTTAACAGTAGAAGGTTCATAGAGGCAGTTTTAAAAGTTTTAGAAAGATAAATGAATAAAATATCTCGAACTAGCGCAGCCTTGGCAGGGATATTATAATAGGCCACTCACACACTATGCATTCACAGCCTAAATGTGGACAGAAATGTGTAATCCGTACTTATACAGAGAAGGGAATGGACAGCCAGCTATTTGATCTTAATATTGTTTCCATTTGGTTACAAAGTTGCCAGCATTCCCTATAGAATTGTTTTGTCGATGTAGGGTTGCAGTCCATGAATAATACTCTAATATAAATTTATGCTGTGACAAGACATAGACTTTTTTGCCTTATGATGGTGCAAACGCTTAATGGAAACAGATAGAAAATCCAACAGCCATAAGTACGAGTCTTTAGGAGACCACTTTAATCGGCATGTAAAATGTGGTCGCCGTTAATTAATGTAATGAACAAATTAATTTAAATGCCCATACTTCTAGCAACTGACATTATTCATAGGTGGAAATGAATTGACGGAAAGAGCGATAACTAGGGTTTAACGTCCACTCTATGACTAGATCACTGATAAATATGAATGTC
Source organism: Schistocerca cancellata (assembly GCF_023864275.1). Taxonomy (NCBI): domain Eukaryota; kingdom Metazoa; phylum Arthropoda; class Insecta; order Orthoptera; family Acrididae; genus Schistocerca; species Schistocerca cancellata. The sequence goes on from NC_064626.1 coordinate 638,920,262, forward strand.
AGTACCGAGATTTGAACTGGGCTCCTCCTTAATGTAATTCCTGTCATTCAGCTAACGTTCCTGTTGCTAGTGTACTAGACAGCTTTGCCTCAATAGCGCTATTATGACACAAGCTTTACTTACGTTTTTGAGGGTCAGCACATTAAGCGTTTTCCTCTTTAGTGAACATCATGAATTAATGGATATTTTTATCTCATTAACACGTAATGCGTAGAGATAATGCTAAACTACTTCTTATAAGGAGAAGTTGTATACATGGAAGAATCCTGGAGATACTAGAAGGTATGAGGTAGATTATATAATGGTAAGGGAGAGATTTAGGAACCAAGTTTTAAATTGTAACACATTTCCAGGGGCAGATGTGGACTCCGAGCGCAATCTATTGGTAGATTAAAACTGAAGAAACTGCAAGAAAGTGGGAATTTAAGGAGATGGGACCTAGATAAACTGACTAAACCAGAGGTTGTACAGAGTTTCAGGGAGAGCATAAGGGAACAATTGATAATAATGGGGGAAAGAAATACAGTAGAAGAAGAACGGGTAGCTTTGAAGGATGAAGTAGTGAGGGCAGAAGAGGATCAAGTAGGTAAAAAGACGAGGGCTAGTAGAAATCCTTGGGTAACAGAAAAATATTAAATTTAATTGATGAAAGGAGAAAATATAAAAATTTAGTAAATAAAGCAGGCAAAATGGAATACAAACGTCTCAAAAATGAGATCGACAGGAAGTGCAAAATGGCTAAGCAGGGACGGCTAGAGGACAAATGTAATGATGTAGAGGCTTATCTCAGTAGGGGTAAGATAGATACTGCCTACAGGAAAATTAAAGAGACCTTCGGAGAAAAGAGAACCACTTATATGAATATCATGAGCTCAGATGGAAACCCAGTTCTAAGCAATGAAGGGAAAGCAGGAAGGTGGAAGGAGTACATAGAGTGTCTATACAAGGGCGATGTACTTGAGGAAAATATTATGGAAATGGAAGAGGATGTAGATGAACATGAAATGGGAGATATGGTACTGCGGGAAGAGTTTGACACAGCACTGAAAGACCAAAGTTGAAACAAGGCGCCAGGTGTAGTCAACATTCCATTAGTGCTACTGATAGTCTTGGGAGAGCCAGTCCTGACAAAACTCTATCATCTGGTGAGCAAAATGTATCAGACAGACGAAATACCCTCAGACTTCAAGATGAATATAATGATTCTAATCCCAAAGAAAGCAGGTGTTGACAGTAGTGAAAATTACTGAACTATCGGTTTAATAAGTCACGGCTGCAAAATACTAACGTAAATTCTTTACAGACGAATCGAAAAAATGGTAGAAGCCAACCTCGGGGAAGATCAGCATCTACCCTTGGCTATGATGCTTTCAGGTATGCAAAGTGTTCCAAATACGTTCTGCCGCTATTTCATCAAACTGTTGCTCTTATCTCGCAGATGAAAGTAAAAGTTATCCGCCTTTTTCCAACTGACAGTTTACTCGTTTTAACAATATGCATTTATGTTGTTCTTATTAGGTATCATCAGTGATCTATTAAACAAAAGATAATTTCTAGCCTTAAACAATTCGTTATTAGAGACGAACTGTTTACTGGTGACCCATTTAGGTTATCTTACTGTCAGAAAATATGATTTATCACTTACTTCAATTTTTCTTATCCTCTTCATGTGGACATTTGCTCTTGTGTATGTACTGGACGAATGCAATATAAGTATCCAACGACGACTGTGCGTCACAGCCAGGTATTTCAATTGACATAACCATGAAAAAGTGACTACAAAATATTGCCAGACTGACAAGACACTTGCTAAGACATGTGGGAATAACTTCTACGCTACTAGAGCAGTTGTAGCGTGTAAAGAATGTAGGGGAAGTCTAAGGTTGAAATACGAGAGTAGTTTGATAAGTCGCACTATCCATGAAAGAATAGAACATATTTGTTGTGTCTTCATGTTGATAAGCTTGATTATTCGAAGCATAGCGTAAAGAATTTCAACATACAGCTTACAGTTCATTGTTGACAACCTGGCCAGTGCGTCGACTGAGATCGTAGAAGGAGCAAATCGAGTTTCGTGCTGTTACTAAACATTTTCGTTTGGAAGGTTGGAATGCACCACAGATCGAAACAGAATGGGATGACGTCTACGCAGACCGTACAACAATGCTGAAGTTCAATTACTTTTCTATTAATGAATTTAAACGTAGTCGGACAAGTACCGAAGACGAAGCGCGCTCAGGCCTCCAATTGAGGTCACCACAAAGGAAATCATTGACAAAATCCATGACCTGGTAATGGAAGAGCTCTGAATAAAAATTCTTAGGATTCCTGAGACTGTAAGTATCTCAACCAAGCGAGTGCACGGATAATAGGCGATGAAGAAACAGTGTGAAAGATGGATGCCAGGGCTGCTCACATTCGACCAAACGTGTCTCCGACACAACTTTTCAATACAATGTCCAACGATATTTAATCGCAATCTGCAAGAATTCTTGTGCAGATTTGTGACTGTTGATGAAACATGTGTCCATCATTACACACTAGAATAAAAACGGCAGTCAAAATAATCTACAAAAGTTGGTGAAAGTGCATCAAAGAAAGCAAAAACCATTTTATTAGCTGGTAAGGTGTAGCTACTGTGTCCGCAGCTCGTGGTCGTGCAGTAGCGTTCTCGCTTCCCGCGCCTGGGTTCCCGGGTTCGATTCCCGGCGGGGTCAGGAATTTTCTCTGCCTCGTGATGACTGGGTATTGTGTGATGTCCTTAGGTTAGTTAGGTTTAAGTAGTTCTAAGTTCTAGGGGACTGATGACCATAGATGTTAAATCCCATAGTGCTCAGAGTCATTTGAACCATTTGAAACTTCGCCTTGATGGGTAAAATTTTTGATCAAATGAGGAAGTCACAGTTGCAGTCAATGATGGATTTGCAGAGTTTGGCAGAACTTATTTTTTTGCGATGGGATGAAAAAGCCCGATGCTCGCTGTGAGAAATGAATGTCTCTCAAAGAAACCTACGTTGAAAAGAATGATGAACTGTTAAGGAAACGTTCTTTTATGCATTTTTTTACCAGACTTGTCAAGCTACCCTCGTAGATCTAACAAATAATTGAGAACTTCGGTTAAGTGCTACACTTAAGTGAAAAGTTTGAAACAGAAGAGGAAGTTGTGGCAGATCGCTGGCAACAAAGTATTAACCTGCTTTGAGTTGTCTCTTGTCCCTCCTTTCTACATAGCGAATATAAAACAAGAGAAATTTCCAACTATAGTTGCCATCTGTGTTGGGGAGGTTCGTGTAAAAGTGACGACAGTCGGGTAGGTATTGGCCCTGTTGTGGCTAATATGAGACATATCTGTCTGTCGGTATATAACAGTTTAAGAATAAATGTTTCTAACGACTACGTCGATATATGGCCACGAAACTAGATACCACAAGAATCACAAAATTACCTATAATTTAGTATGGTACGTACTGCATGTGGTAAACTGAGGCACCGTGTAGAAAAGGTAGTAAAAGTAGTAATGTTACAATATGACTTTAGTATTCAAAGAAAGTGAATTCCATGCGTTATGTTTAACGTCTCTACCCTGGATATTTTCCGGACAGAGGTCTTTGACAGTCGATGTGTGGCGCCACAGAGGTTTTGAGACCAAGCAAAGTGATCCTCGGTTACACAGTATTGTTGTCGTCAGCAGCAATCAGTGAAAAGTAAGCGACAGAGTCGGGTGAAGTGGGACTTTAGGTCACAATGAGAAGAAATAATTATCTGGACCTGAAGGCCAAATTGTATACGCAATTCATCCTTTACTTGCTTTCATTTTCTCAATGAAATGTAAGTAAATTCAATAATCTGAAAAAGTATATAGACTTATTCCAATCGAGCGTGAGGACGCCAGAGAAAAAAAAAGTGCTCTCATGGCTTTAAAAAGAATTATTAGTAGTCTTTGAATAAGATAAATATATCTCTGAACTGAGCTCTTGGTTGAGCTTGTGGTTGTTGAGCCCACGCAGACGTCACGGACTATAAGTCGTGGGGCAGTATGGACATGGGAGGTAACGTCGCCTCGTATTATGTATAATTGGAGTTGAGCGTTCTGTTCTGAAGTAATTGTTAAAAGTTTGTACTTCAACGAAGAGAAATAATAAGTAAGCTACAGGACAAAAAATGTGTATCAGGAATAATTTAAAATTGTGTCCCAAAAGAGCCTTACAGGAACGTAATTCTACACGGCGACCGAACTTCTACAAAGGGTCTAGCTAACAAGCGGTACATCGCTTCTTAGAGAAAGTAAGGGATAAAAAATACTGACATAACACACTAGCAAAACGTATATTAGAGAACAGTTCTTTATTAAGAGAAGTAAGCTGTAGGAAGCAGGTGTAATTACGCTGCGATTTTGAACTAAATAATGGTATTGTAGGACTGTATCCACTGATATCACAATTTCCAATTCAACACATTTAAATGTAGATGTATACTCCCATTTACATAATTAAACAACATGCCTTTACTACTCATTTTTATAATTTAATTACATTTTTTATTATATCCTGCTAAAGGGTGCTGGTTACACTGCTGAGTGGTCTGTAAATAGCTAGCAGGACACAGAGATGCAAACGCAGGATCTGTTGCTTTTTGGGAATACTATTTTCTAAAGAGTTTTGACAAGTATGAAGGTTTATATCGCTTGCTTGCATGTAATTTATGATGAGTTTTTGAAAGGCAAATTTTGGGTTAATCGATGGTTTGATTGTCTCATAACTATAGTTCTACCATTCATTTACCATTTCTGTAAATGGCAGAGTCATACGTTTTATAAGAAGTGAATTTTGTAAAGGTGTCTGTAATTGTCAAGGAATCAGTGTTTCATAAAATAGTTTTGAATGCTAGTCTCCTTTCAATCATTTAATAAGTCGTGCTTCTACCACCGTCTCCTCACAAAAATTTGTTCTGTAATTTGTATCGTTGCATTGCACTGAGCAGAATACGGTCATTCAATGTAAAACATGATGTGCTTAGCGTAGCTATTGTTCCTTGCTTTGCACTGCGGTCTGGGAAGCTTTCTTTTGTTTAATTGGTTTGTTGCTGCGCTCTATTTTGCCATTCACCACTTACGAGTCAACACTTCACAGTCAGGACACAACAAGATTATTTGAAATTAAGTTTTGCATTTCAGAATGCAGAGGTTTAGTTTACGTAGAGTTCAGTTCAGATTTTATTTCTTATGCAGTCAATCTTATGCTTACAGTGCAGCTTTACATTCATGTGTGTGACATTTAACATTCGGAATTATATTTAGCCAGTTTGCGTACATTAATCAACAGAGCTTTTTAATAGAAGCATTTTGGACAGTCATTCTTTCAAAACTCGTTTTGTAATTTTATGTAGAAAATTTATTGTGTTAGTTTTGTGTGTTAAAACTGAAAATTACACTGTGACATCACACATTGTGGTTCTGCTCAATGAAGTACACAATGAAGAACCACACGAAACTTATTTAGTACACATTTTTACGTTTTCTACTTATTTTTAGTAAACGTCAATTGCAATACAGTTACACCGTTTCTGTTCGATATGGCAGTGCTTTTTATCGTACAGCCAGGTGACAGCTCGACGTGGCATGGATTCAACAAGTCGTTGGACGATTCCTGCATAAATACTGAGCAATGCTGCCTCTATAGTCATCCATAACTGCGGAAGTGCTGTCGGTGTTGGGTGGCCAAATCGTTCTCTCGAATTGTCCATTATGTCCTTCAAAGCAATCGCGAACAATTCTGGTCCACAGACACGACGCATTGTCATGAAGCCGATGAATGGTTACAAATGGTTTCCAAGTAGCCCAACATAACTATTTCTAGTCAGAGGTTGATTCGATTGGACCAGAAGACCCATTCCATGTAAATCCAGCTCACACAATTACGGAGACACCGCTTGCTTGCACATTGTCTTGGTGACAGCTTGGGTCCATGGCTTTGGGGGGTCCGCGCCACACTCGGACCCTACCATCAGGTCTTACTAATTAAAATCGGGACTATTCTGACCAGACCACGGTTTTCCAATCGTCTAGGATCAACCGATATCGTTACGAGCCCAGGAGAGGCTCTGAAAGGGGATGTCGTGCTGTTAGCAAAGGCACCCGCGTCAGTTCTGCTGCAAAAGCGCTTAACGTCAAGTTTTGCCGCAATGTCCTGACGGATACGTTTGTCCAATGTCCCACATTGATTCGCACGGTTATTTCACGCAATGTTACTTGTCTGTTAGCGCTGATAGCTCTACGCAAACGCCGTCGACCGCTATATTGAATGTATTGAGAGGTAATGCCCGAAATTTGGTATTCTCGGCACACTTTTGACACTGTGGAGCACGGGATATAGAATTTCCTAACGATTTGGAAAATCCAATGTCCCATGCGTCTAGCTACAACTACTATTCCGTGTTCAAAGTCTGTTAATTTCCGTCGTGCGGCCATAATCACGTAGGACACCGTTTCACATGTACCATCTGAGTACGAATTTCTGATCCGCCATACGCGGCCGTTTTATACCTTGTGTATGCGAAACTACCGCCATCTGTTTATGTGTACATCGCTGTCCCATGACTATTGTCACCTCAGTGTGTAGGTTTACATTATCACACAACCTTCATTGTTGAGGGTATCATTACAACACTAACATAGACCTAGAAGTTTAAGAATAGGAAGCTAGGTTAGTTTACAACATTTACAGTTACAAAGTACTGAGCAACAATTACAGACGGAAGATCCGGGGAAGAAAGAATCAGCAATAGTGATCTGTCAAATTCCTCAAAATTATCAAAGAATATAATTTTCTAGACAGTTAACAGTGAACATTGTGGAACATATCACCTAGGAGGGAAATAAACTACTCATCTGCTATTTGGTTGGAAACCACAAAACACAGCATTCTCTTCTTTAACATGATTTTAGTCCGTTTCCTATCAGGTGCAATTCGCATCTGCGTAACGCATCTGAAAGTTAGTGTAGTATTACCGCAGGTGGGCTCAGAGGGACATTACTTCAATGGAAGCGGTAGCAACGGTATCGGTGTGCAATAATCCCTAAAAAAGCTTCCCGCGTTGAATCTGACCACCCTTTGCTTTATGGCTGGCGCACGGCCTGCCTGTTTTATTCTGCTCCAGGCTGTATCAAATAAAGCGAAACAAAAAAAAAGTAACGGTATCGTCAGCGGTATTACTGTCCGATAGTCCATAAAAGCGAAATAAAAAAGAGGCGCTGTTTCCGAAACCACTAGCGAGGAGGCTGTCACTTAACTTTTTTGCGGTTTTAACGGCCGCCGGCAGAACCGATGACGCAGGAAGTGGGGGAGGGTATAAATAACGCCGGCTGGACGTGAAACACGGCACGCCGGCCCTCCGGATGGCGCTGTATACGGTGCGGTGCCATATCAGCCCGGAGGAAAATGAAGGGGGGGGGGGGGAGGAGCAGGAGTGAGGGGGGAAAAGGGGAGAGGGAGGCCAAATTACGCCAAACCCTGGCAAGCCAAGCAGCAAGGCGCCGGAAAAGGACGTCCCGCATCATCCCATGCTGCCTCTGCGGAATTTCCCCCCGGAGCAGTCTGCGTCTGTGTCGTAAGGGAGATACGCATCCGTCACTATCCGCCAAAAAACTTTCACAGTTTCCAGACGTCATTCACGACGTGGGACGTTTCGTCTGCTACCTGTTGCATAAAATCGACTTGTTACTACAGTTCATTTCATTTTTTCCAGAAGTGAGTCACCTGTTTCAGCTAGCCCGATACCTTTATGATTTTGTGATTCACATATGGAAGCCAAAACACATTACATCCGTTTGTCTTCACACCATCGTTTATTTCAAAGGCTAATTTCTGAAACGTGTTAAATTATTTTCAAATTCTGTACATACATATGAGGCACAGAACGCCAAACTCGATAAACACTGGGTCAAGTAATGTTAAGAACAGACAGAGGGGCATAAGGAGACGATTTGGGGGAAGGGGTCGTTATCTACATTTTATAACTCTACAGTTACGTACGATCGACAGTTATATATGGTCCACAGTTTACACTGAGGCGACAAAAGCCTTGGGATAGCTCTAAACATCGTTCGGAATGCCTTTTTCCTGGCGCAGTGCAGCAGCTCGACCTGACATGCACGGACTCAACAAGTCGCTGGAAAGCCCTGAGGATATAACGAAGCATGACGCCTGTATAGCACTCCATATATGCGAAATTGTTGCCGGTGTAGAATTTTGTGCACGACCTCTCGATTATGTTCCATAAATATTCGATATGATTCATGCTGAGTGCTCTGGTCCAGAACGTTCTTCAATCCAGTCGTGAACAGTTGTGGACTGGTGAATATTCCATCGTTGTCTGGGAGGAAGAAGTCCATAAATGGCTGCAAATGGTCTCCAGGTAGGCAAACATAGCCATTTCTAGTCAATGATCTGTTCAGTTGGAACAGAGGACCCAGTTCATTCAGGGTAAACACAGCTATCGCCATTATGGAGCCATCATCAGCTTGTGCAGTGCGATTTTGACAACTCGGGCCAATGGCTTCGAAAGTCCTGGGCCACAATCAGCTCCATCAAGTCTTACCAATTGAAATCAAGATTCGTCTCACCAAGCCACGGTTTTCCAGTCGTCTAGGGTCCAACCTATATGGTCACGAGCCCACTTCGGTCGTCTTGTGTTACAAACCATTGACCCGAAATTTCGCTGCACTGTCCTAAGGGGATCATTAGTCTTACGTCCCACATTAATTTCTGGGGTTACTTAACACAGAGTTGCTTGTCTGTCAGCAGTGATAACTCTGCACATACATGCTGTTCTCGGTTGTTAACTGAAGGCCGTGGATCATTACGTTGTTCGTGGTGATAGCTAATGCCTGAAAGTGATATTCTCGGCACACTCTTGACACTGAGGTTCTCAGTACACTGAAATTCCTAACGATGTGATGCGCTGAGGTGTTTCCATTTCCGGAGCTCTCTTGGCTTTCTTGAGCACTGCTCAAAAATTTTCACTAACGTGACAGTAACTTGGAAACACGATCACACAAACAAGTACGTGAAGTAAGTATGTATGTAGAACTGAAAACGGATCCTAGCCCAGGCTCGACACACATTACGTACCAAGAATAATGGAGATATAACCCTTGAGAACAATATCTGGTTAAGCCACCTCACAAGGACAATTATGAATTTAAAAATCACAGGATTGCCACCAGCCCAAGCCCTTCCTAATAATTAAGAAAAGAACGAACTGGAAATTACCAGTTTCATTAAATTAAGAATTTACTTATAAGAATGAAAATTTTTCAAAGAAACTAACAAGATGAACAGCATTGTATGTCGTACATCAATGAACTTGTTTAATTAAATGTAAATTCGTTAATTTTGAGGCAGTACACCAGTTCACTTTCATTTTTTCTCCCATTCTTGTTCATCACAAGCAAGAGGATTAACTTTTTAAAAAATCAGGGAATAGAATATTAATCTGAAAAGTGGCATCAATAAGAAAGACAAAGGACGCAGAATTTATCTTTTACGCAACACATTTATTTCATGACTGAATTTAATGCACATCCTAAGAATACATATGCCTGGAACCTGAATAAAAAATTTAACCAAATAATTCGCCAAGAAATGGTAGAATAGGGCAATTAAAAAAGAAAAAACACACAAAAGGGAAGTGGAATTCAATAATTCAATCATTCCATCTACATACCCACGACAGAATAGTTCAGAGAGATGTCTATCATCATTATGCTCATGCACTAGGTTGGAAAGAGGTTTATCCGATTCGCAAGGTTTTATAGAGTAGATATACGACATGGAAAGCACGCCTGCCACTTACGAGCGGCCGAACTTCAGCGTGTGGTAAACTTGATTACGAGTTAGCACTGTTCAGAAATTAGACATTAAACGAAAAATAAATGTAAGAAATTTTAATGGTCCAATACCAGAATGATTTTGCCACCACAAAAGAAAATTAACTCGGCAAGGCAGAAACTCCAACCCCCCCCCCCCTTCCCACCAACAGTTTCAACTTACACGTTGTCCGTTCAGAAACAAACCGTTGCAGACATAACCTCTATGAGCACGAAGAACTGATATTTTACTGAAATTGTAACACAAGAAACAATTAAACTGGTTACATGAAAACAAGTTTTAATGCAGTAGTAGACCAGAAGGATCATCGGTTACCAAACACGAGGTACAAGACGAACACATAGAGGTAAAATCATCTTCCCAACATAGAAAATAAGAACACAAAAAATCACACTCGCTCGAAAACGCTATTATTCTCACGTTCACCCGAAGTTACACTGATTAGCAGAAACAAACCGTTACAAACATAACCTCTATGAGCACGAAGAACTGATATTTTACTGAAATTATAACACAAGAAACAATTAAACTGGTTACATGAAAACCTATTTTAATGCAGTAGTAGACCAGAAGGATCATCGGTTACCAAACACGAGGTACAAGACGAACACATAGAGGTAAAATCATCTTCCCAACATAGAAAATAAGAACACAAAAAATCACACTCGCTCGAAAACGCTATTATTCTCACGTTCACCCGAAGTTACACTGATTAGCAGAAACAAACCGTTACAAACATAACGTCTATGAGCACGAAGAACTGATATTTTACTGAAATTATAACACAAGAAACAATTAAACTGGTTACATGAAAACCTATTTTAATGCAGTAGTAGACCAGAAGGATCATCGGTTACCAAACACGAGGTACAAGACGAACACATAGATGCAAAATGATTTTCCCAACATAGAAAATGCGAGAACGCTACCGCACGACCACGAGATGCGGGCCGAAAAATAGTCAAAATGGCTTCAAATAATGCTACACTCTTCATCGGCAGAGCATGTCTCCCGGTCACGGCATCACTGCGACCACAGGCATCGGTGTTGATTCCTTTTTCCGGCTGCTGACAGGAGGAGGAGATTAGTCTTTAACGTCCCGTCGACAACGAGGTCATTAGAGACGGAGCGCAAGCTCGGGTGAGGGAAGGATGGGGAAGGAAATCGGCCGTGCCCTTTCAAAGGAACCGTCCCGGCATTTGCTTGAAGCGATTTAGGGAAATCACGGAAAACCTAAATCAGGATGGCCGGAGACGGGATTGAACCGTCGTCCGCTGCTGACAGTCTCCGACCAATAATGCGTGATTGCACAGAATGATTCAGGGAGTGTATTACTTGTTCTCTAATGGTATGCACAGATATGAAAAGATCACGTTGTGGGTGGTGCACAATGCGGCGGTTCTTCTATGTGCTCGTCAGACAGGTCGACCAGGACTTTCGCAACGAGTATACCAGCCTTCAAGTTCCCATGCTGTCCAGCATCGGGCCCTAACCGAATGCCCCGCAGATCTGCAAATCACACGAATGAAGAAGCCAGCCAAATGGAGACCAACAACGAGGCTCCTTCCAAATTTCGTCAGATGCAAATTATACAGCCTCATACGAAGTACGTGGTATCTCCGTGTGCTTCACAGTGATCACTCAACATCTGACTCTGTTCACGTCATTGTAAGGGGTGGACCACTTTAATCCATAATGGGAAATAACTCGGGACGGATATTCGATAATAGCGAAATGTTTTACATAAATGTTATGGGTGGCAAAGAGGATCACGCAATACTGCTAAAGTCCGTGATCTTGAACTTGATTTTAAGGTGATTTGAAGGTTAAAGTCACATTTTCTTAATGGGAATCCTAATATTTGATTCAAGATTTGAAAAATGGGGTAAATTTTACCTATAAATATATACATTATTCAAGGTCGTGTCTAACTCAATGTAAGTCAAATAAGCAAATATGTTTTACTCTCACTAGGAATTAACTTAGAATGGAAAAGGGGTGTAGCAAAATACAGTGTTAGACACACATTGGAAGGGGCAACCCGAGGAATAAGAGGCGAGGGGACTCTTTCAACGACTTGTAAATCAATGACAGATTAAGACTTCTAGGCTGGTATGTATTTATTTTTGACAATAAACACATTAATTAAAACTGAAAATTCAAATATCTGTTTGCTCCTTGCAACATTCTATTTTACTGAATCCCTCCTCTATTTCTAGTTAATCCCTATTAAGACTTAAAGCGCATTTACTTATATGATCTTGATTGAACCTTGTCGTAACCTTGAATAATGTATCACTTCATACGTAAAATTTGCCACTCTATCCAAATCCTGAATCAAATATTATGATTTCCACTTTAAAAATATCACTATAACCTGCAAATAACCCTGAAAATCACATTCGAGGTCACGGCCATTAGTAGCAACTTGTGACACCGTTTACCATATAGAATTCTTATTTTTAAACGTTTTGCTGTATCTCATGTATATCACGATTTATTCCCAGCTGTATACCCTAACAGGTCTGGTAGCATCACTAAAACACGAACAAGAAACACTCAGTTCGGTGGCTATTCTAGTTTTCGGAGACAATATTGCAGTTCTAACCATTTACACATCCACTAAGTTGTTTGACATTTCACCATTTTTATGGGCCTCACGAACACTAAAAACATTCCTGTCAGTGTAAATTTAATAGCAATTCCCATTCCTTGTAGAAGTTTTGTCACACAAAATCTTATCACAAAGTCATTTCACAGACAATTCAATATTATGTATATCGAGGTTCTCTCCCATACATTTAATACACTGTTCTGTCACACAGATGTGACACCTGTCAAAACTCTGAGCACCCACCATTTAGAGCGTGGAGCACTGCGGGACGTGCAGGAAGAAAGTGAGCTTCTGGAAGCTACTGATAGGAATGTGGATCCGTGCTGGCTCTAGTGCAGTGGCCAGCTGCGCTAGGTTTCTCGGTTGAGGATCCATGGCATAAACATCCGTATCGAGGCGGTCCTACAGACTCTCGATCGGATTTAATCGAAACAGTTTTGTAGTCCGGGTAGTACGGTTAACTCATCCTTGTGCTCATCGAACCATTCGAACCCCGCCCATAGGCTGCAAACAGTGTGACACTTTGGATTGTCCTGCTGGTAGGTGCCATCGTGCCGAGGAAAAATAGCTGCATGAAGGGGTGGATATTGTCCCGAACTGTAGATGCTTACTTGTGTTAATCCATTGTGCCTTCCAGAATGACGAGATCGCCGAGGGAATATCAAGGTAAACATCCGCCAGACAATAACACTTCCTCCCCCGACCTGCACCATTTGCTTTCAACCGTTTCGCGCGGTACGAGCCAATGGCCACCTGTCCGAAGGAACATAAAACGTAATTCATCTATAAAAGCCAGCTGGCGCTAATCAGTGGGCCTCCAGTTGCGACATTGGCAAGCAAATTCCACACTCCGTCTTCGACGAACAGGAATCTGCAGGAGCGCATGGACCAGGTTCCTGCTGAACGGTTGATGAGGGGACGCCGTCGGTTGCCCTTTGCTCAGCAGTTGCACGTCTGTTCAACAGTACACATCTCCGCAGCCGTCATTCGCGCTGGCCTCGGTGGCCGAGCGGTTCTAGGCGCTTCAGTCCGGAACCGCGCTTCTGCTTCGGTCGCAGGTTCGAATCCTGCCTCGGGCATGGATGTTTGTGTTGTCCATAGGTTAGTTAGGTTTAAGTTGTTCTAAGTTCTAGGGGACTGATGACCTCAGATGTTAAGTCCCTTGCCGGCCGGGTGGCCGAGCGGTTCTAGGCTCTACAGTCTGCAACCGCCCGACCACTACGGTCCCTGGTTCGAAACCTGCCTCGGGCATGGATGTGTGTGCTGTCCTTAGATTAGTTAGGTTTAAGTAGTTCTAAGTTCTAGGGGACTGATGACCTCAGAAGTTAAGTCCCATAGTTCTCAGAGCCATTTGAACCATATAAGTCCCATAGTGCTCAGAGCCATTTGAACCAACCGTCATTCACCCCTGTCATCTACGGACAGTGATGCGCCACAGTTGCCTAAGCGCCGATTTTGGATAGCGCCATTTTTCCATGCACGGTAAACCTTACCCACGCCGGCACGCGGTTTACAAACTTACGTTAGTCGTTTTGCAAATGCTTCTTCCACTACCCGGAACCTAGTCCCATATCCTATTTGACGTCCGATAAATCGTTCCGTTCCCGCATTACGAGCACGACCGCACTGTTTTCCGCGTCCTTCCTACACACGTTTTATATCCTCCACTGCTAGTGCTGACACCTACCATCTAAGAGTAGGTATTGTATGTTGACGTCGAACATAAGCGGCGATCACATTAGTGTCACTGGACCGTGTAGACGGCAGTAGGTTATAAACAATCTTCCTCTCTCTGCATTTATAACCTCTCTGACACACATAGAAGGAAAATAAGGGAAAAATTTTACATCAAAATGTATCGACAACTTCCAGTGAAAGCGGAAAGCAACGACCGAGGGTGGAGGTTTGACAATGCTAGCCATTCGTAGTGGTGAAACACATAAAAGCCTCAAAATGAACGTCGGCAGCATCCGAGACAGAAGTCAAACAAGCAAATTGTCAACAACTGGCCACCAAAATCTCTATATGTTAGTAGAAGGCAGTCAGATGAATCCACATCAACTGAACTTCCTTCCTAACTGGTCTGAATGCAAGACACCAAAGTTCCGTATCCAGAGGTACGCAGCATTCAAAAGCAGAGAAGGACACAGTTTAGATGATTTAAAGACGGCTGGCATTTATTTCCCCGACTTATGCATCCTCCCCCCAAACACAGGAACAACGCGACGAAAGGCTTTGTCTTATTTGGTTAGAGGCAAATCACCCTGCTTCCACAAAACTAATACTAATAAATACTTGTGGAACCATTTGTGGCATTCCCTGAAGAACACGCTTTAACCAGTTGGGAAATATCATTTTGCACAGAAATTGTGTCGTTATGTTGGCTAGATAACCCAAAATAATAGTATTATGTTGTGTCGTCCTTCAGTCACTCAAGAGAAGTACAATAAAGCCAAGACGGGAAATCAGTATTAACCTCAAAAGACATATGTATAAAAAACTAGCTGCGCCCCACTGTTATAGAGTAATTTATAAAAAAATAATGTTAATGCCGAAAGTCATGCGTATGCGCCATCATAACAGTTATCGCTTGGAATTCTTACGCTGCAAGCCACTTGCTGCCCAACAAACCGAGTGACATAAAAAAGTACAAAATTTTGAATGGATGGGAAAGGTGATAGGTCCTTCTACTCCACCTCTCTCTGTCACTCTCCTCATCTCCTATCCCCTCGTCCATCTCCACCTCCCGCTATCCTCTCCTCCTTCCCTTTCTCTGTCTGTCAATCTTCTCCTACTTCTCTCTTCACGTTATCACCCCATCCGAATAGCGGGGTGGTCGTTCTTAACCCCACCGCATTTCTTTCCAGATCGTAAGTAATACGTACCAAATGTGGTTGAAATCGTTCCAGGGCTTTATATTGAGCTTTCCTCATATTAATTCCCCGCGTACTCACATGTGAAATCTATTTCACATATATTTAATGTATTGCATACGTATTTTTGCACATAGTTCACCTGCATCTCTAGCGGTTTTTACCATGGGTTTTCATTTTCAAGCAGCATAATGTTTATGACGTCGTATGTCTTGAAATATGTATCGTACAGTGGAATGATTGTGGAGGTACATCCAATGCTACGTGTGGCTACTATCTGTGAAATGTGTTGCGATTATAGTTAATAGTAAGTAAAATATTTAAATGTTTTTCGTGATACCTCAGTTCATCACGCATCTCATTAGTAGACACCGTATTTACTATGTGTCAAGCAATGAAATAATTCTGCTGGTTCATTAAGTGATTTGTGTGAACACTTTATGCAAACTTTGGCGCGAATAGTGTCAGTAGCAAAGAGGTAATAAATTAAAACATTATTCCCCATGTGGCAGTTTTACTACATGAATAGCGGAAATACAGTAAGCGATAAACCTCTTTCCTTTCCTCACTTTGCGGGGGTTGTCAGAGACAAAAATGTTTCATATACATTGGATATTATGTGTAAAATTCGTTGCAAGACACTAAGTACTCTCATTCTGAAATACCAGTTGAATAAAGTACGAGTATTCGCCCGTCGACAGCTACACTCCTTTTTCATCTCACCCCTACTCTTTTGATGGATGTTTGTACATGAAGTAGCCTGTGTTTTAATTCGGGATAGAAGATTTCTCCAGTCCATATTTCACCCAAATCCGTCCACTCGTTTCAAAGTCATGGAGTAACGGACTTACTGACACGCAAATATACAAATATTCTCCATTACAATGTATTCATACTGTATATAGGACTAGGTCAGATGGCAAAAACCAGTACAGATGCGTAAGAGAAGAAATATTGATATGTGAGAAAATTAAGGCCTGATCTTGGGTCGTTTTGACAGGTGTAAACACAGAATGACCAGATATGCCCATAAACTATTACATTTATTACGTAAAATGACAATCTGTATACTGCTATCGGTGGTAAAATGTCAAATTTGCGAGGAATACGTACCAGTATACACCGCGACGAAAAGTTCATTAGAAAACCGGTGTGACGAGACGGGTTTTCAAATTATTTACCAAATGATCTGATGGCAGAGGAAAAAAATATTATGAACTTTTACGGGATATCTGATACACCGTCCAGGGAAGTACTAAAGGCGTGCCCAACAACAAAAGATGAATCGTGTAACTTCAATTATATTTCTACAGAATTTGTGAGGATCGGAAAACCTTTGACATTTTGAAAATAAGTAAGAGCATTACGATCCAAAGGAATGTAGCATAAAGTGCAGTGTTACGCGAACTATTTTTAATTTGTACGTAATGCAAGAAGGATCAACTCGCATATCTACACTCCTGGAAATGGAAAAAATAACACATTGACACCGGTGTGTCACACCCACCATACTTGCTCCGGACACTGCGAGAGGGCTGTACAAGCAATGATCACACGCACGGCACAGCGGACACACCAGGAACCGCGGTGTTGGCCGTCGAATGGCGCTAGCTGCGCAGCATTTGTGCACCACCGCCGTCAGTGTCAGCCAGTTTGCCGTGGCATACGGAGCTCCATCGCAGTCTTTAACACTGGTAGCATGCCGCGACAGCGTGGACGTGAACCGTATGTGCAGTTGACGGACTTTGAGCGAAGGCGTATAGTGGGCATGCGGGAGACCGGGTGGACGTACCGCCGAATTGCTCAACACGTGGGGCGTGAGGTCTCCACAGTACATCGATGTTGTCGCCAGTGGTCGGCGGAAGGTGCACGTGCCCGTCGACCTGGGACCGGACCGCAGCGACGCACGGATGCACGCCAAGACCGTAGGATCCTACGCAGTGCCGTAGGGGCCGCACCGCCACTTCCCAGCAAATTAGGGACACTGTTGCTCCTGGGGTATCGGCGAGGACCATTCGCAACCGTCTCCATGAAGCTGGGCTACGGTCCCGCACACCGTTAGGCCGTCTTCCGCTCACGCCCCAACATCGTGCAGCCCGCCTCCAGTGGTGTCGCGACAGGCGTGAATGGAGGGACGAATGGAGACGTGTCGTCTTCAGCGATGAGAGTCGCTTCTGCCTTGGTGCCAATGATGGTCGTATGCGTGTTTGGCGCCGTGCAGGTGAGCGCCACAATCAGGACTGCATACGACCGAGGCACACAGGGCCAACACCCGGCATCATGGTGTGGGGAGCGATCTCCTACACTGGCCGTACACCACTGGTGATCGTCGAGGGGACACTGAATAGTGCACGGTACATCCAAACCGTCATCGAACCCATCGTTCTACCATTCCTAGACCGGCAAGGGAACTTGCTGTTCCAACAGGACAATGCACGTCCGCATGTATCCTGTGCCACCCAATGTGCTCTAGAAGGTCTAAGTCAACTACCCTGGCCAGCAATATCTCCGGATCTGTCCCCCATTGAGCATGTTTGGGACTGGATGAAGCGTCGTCTCACGCGGTCTGCACGTCCAGAACGAACGCTGGTCCAACTGAGGCGCCAGGTGGAAATGGCATGGCAAGCCGTTCCACAGGACTACATCCAGCATCTCTACGATCGTCTCCATGGGAGAATAGCAGGCTGCATTGCTGCGAAAGGTGGATATACACTGTACTAGTGCCGACATTGTTCATGCTCTGTTTCCTGTGTCTATGTGCCTGTGGTTCTGTCAGTGTGATCATGTGACGTATCTGACCCCAGGAATGTGTCAATAAAGTTTCCCCTTCCTGGGACAATGAATTCACGGTGTTCTTATTTCAATTTCCAGGAGTGTATATAGAGTATCTCATGTTGAACAGGCGTAACATCACGTTAGGGGTATAATGTGAGTGTCGCTTTTTGTGTACGTTGCTAAGTGAAGGGAGTGAAGTAGAACGTCAATGATGTACTCAAAGTACAAAAATCTGATGTCGAAAAGGTATTGGTCAGAGAGCGTAAACGGTAGGCATCACAACAACAAAACGAACGAAGAAACGGACAACCGAAAGTACATCAAATTTGAGGAACATGGAATACTAGAAGTGATAAGATGTAGTGTGTACATAGGAAGCTCAATGGCGATATCAGTAACAGAACTGCGAAAGCATGAAAGACACATACCATTTCTAAATCTGTCGTAACGGTACTATGTGGTGCAACATAATAACTGTAGGGCAACGTATTAAAGGAATCTTATTGAATCTGTTTTGCGTTTACTGTCACTGTAAAATGAAAGCCACGTTTTGGGCATTAAGTATGCAGTATTTTAGCATCTTTGATGACATTTTTGAATCATACGGAAGAACAAAGACGAAAAGTTTGGCGAGAGAACTCACTCATAAAGTAAAGGAAGATATGCTTGAGTCTGGTAAACATGTTGATTATAGTCGATTTTTCTTTAAGGGAGCTGTAGAAATAGGAAAATCATTTCTATGAAAGTGCTTTATGCGTCGTCGTTCAAGGAGTGAGCCCCGAAAACTGGCTAAAGTTCATTTAAAGAAAGAAAATGGTGTGCAGATTCGTCATTAGAACTCCGGATCAGTGGCTTTTGAATTACTTATCTGGTATTTTATTCCTCGTGAAATTAAACAGAAGTGCTAACAAAACAACATCCTGAAGTACCTTACTTCAGTGACCTAAAATTCTTTGCTTAGCTCCTTTTATGCAAAGTGTCATTTTTGCTTCGAAAGTTTTTCAAGAGTTCATCTCTCTTTTCTTTCTGTCCTGCTGCATTACTGAAATTATTTTGTTCTAATTTATGTTAGTTACGTGCAAGAAGCTTTTTTTTGAGTCATCAGTCTTAGGCCTGGTTTGATGCAGCCCGTTACGAATTCCTCTCCTGTGCCAACCTCTTCACCTTATAGTATCACTTGCAACCTACGTCCTCAATTATTTGCTGGATGTATTCCAGTCACTGTCTTCCTCTACAGTTTTTACCCTCTACATCACCCTCTAGTACCATGGAAGGCATTTCTTGATGTCTTAACAGATTTTCTGTCACCCTGTCTCTTCTTCGTGTCAGCGTTTTCCACATACTCATTCCTCTCCGATTGTGCGCAGAACCTCCTCACTCCATACCTTATCCTTCAACGTAATTTTCAAACATTCGTCTGTAACATCACACCTCAAATGCTTCGACTGGCCTCTGTTCTGGCTTTCTTACAGTCCATGATCCACTACCACATAATTCTGTGCTCCAAATGTACATTTTCTGAAATTTCTTCCTCAAATTAAGGTTTATGTTTGATACTGAAAGACTTCTCTTCTCCAGAAATGTCCTTCGAGCCAGCGCTACTCTGTTTTTGATGTTCTTCTTGCTCTGTCCGTCATTGGTTGTTTTGCTTCCTAGGTAGTAGAAGTCCATCAACTTCGTGACCATAAATCCTGTTGTTAAGATTCTACCTGTTCTCATTCCTGCTACTTCTTCTTTCTTCGATTTACTCTCAGTCCATTACCTGTGCTCATTAGGCTTTTCATCCCATTCAGCAGATTTACTTTCAGTCATGATAGCAATGTCAAGTCTCAGAATTTCGAACATCTTGATTTGTTTTTAGTCTTACTTCCATTATCAACCGCAACGTCAGAATTGCCTCTCTGGCGCCTTTACCTTTCCTAAGGCAAACTTAATCGTCATCTAATACATCCTCAATATTCTTTTCTATTCTTTTGTATATTATTGTTGTCAGAATCTTGGATGCATGAGCCATTAAGCTGATTGTGCGATAATTCTGGCACTTGTCAACTCTTGCAGTCTTCGGAATTGTGTGGACGATATTTTTCCGAAAATCAGATGTTACGTCGCCAGACTCATACATTCTACAACTCAACATGAATAGTCGTTTTGTTGTCTCCTCCCGCATGGATTTTAGAAATTCTGATGGAATATTATCCATACCTTCAGCCTTATTTGCTCATAAGACCTCGAAATCTCTCTTGAACTCTGATTGTAATACTGGATCTCACATCTCTTAAAAATCTACACATGTTTCTTCTTCTATCACATCAGATAAATTTTCTCCCTCATAGAGGCTTTCAATGTATTCTTTCCGACTGTCTTCTCTCTCCTTTAACAGTGGAATTCCCGTTGCACTTTTAATGTTACCATCCCTGCTTTTAATTTCACCGAATGTTGCTTTGACTTTCCTATATGCTGAGACACTTCTTCCGACAGTCTTTTCTTTTTCTATTTCTTCATATTTTTCATGCAGCCATTTTGTCTTAGCATCCGTGCACTTTCTATTTATTTCATTCGTCAGTGACTTGAATTTCTGTATTCCTGCATCTCCCTGAATACATTTATTTCCTTCTTTCATCAGTCAACTTAAGGATTTCTGCTGTTAACCATGGCTTCTTCGCAGTTACCTTCTTTGTAGCTATGTTTTTATTCCCAATATTCCGTATTGCTGTATCTGTAGTGGCATAAAGTACATCGACAAAAGTTAAGGAAGGTTACCGTGTAACGTTCCAATGACGAAAACGGGAGCACGCTCTGATACGAAATAACGAAGGAAACGGGGCGTGTTGTTTTCGAATGAGCGAGTCTTGAATTTTCCTTTAGTTACGCAAGGAAATCACGAAAATTCCAGTGTCGTACCACTGAATCACCTCACTCGTTATATTGCATCAAGGAAACAGGAAAACAATACGAGCATCGCTACCGTACACGATTATTTAACTGATGTAAGGCAGCTTCGAAACATCTGAAAGACTCAGATTGTGTTTATACTGCAACAGCGATGTCTGTAGTTTCTCCGAAAATTAACAGGAGGACAGTATTCTTGACGACAGATACAATTTGTTAACACACTGAACTGCGATTGTCAATATCAATGAAATTTTGCAACAGCTGTGTAACTAAGATGTTATTTTTATTTTATTTTGACGACAACAAAATTAGGAATCCCACTATGCCATCTTCAGGCCCCATATTCATCTCTCAAAGTAAACGATAATGTCATCCAGTGTCATATATCTCTGAATTCCGTGAATTCAATCCGTTTCAAAAGTGCTTTATTTGAAGACTTGCTAACATGTTCGCCTTCATACGTACAGAGCTGCACGAACGTTTAAAAGTATTTGCGCATTCATTTTAACTAAAATATTATTTTTATAACGGTCAATGGTTGTGTAATAAACAACCTGCCTAGTCTCAGTAGTTGCAAACTGCAGTAGATGAAGATCACTTCAGTTACATCTCGTTACATCATTAGAAATGAATTGTTGTGTATACCAGGAGAGTGTATGACGGATACCTTATTTCAAGTCTCTAGTGATGTATGACCTTAACCAAACTATCATACGCGAAAATATGATAATTTTGGAATTTTTACTTTCTGACCGAGAAACCGTTGGGAATCAAGTCAACTCTGTACACGTTATGAGACTGCTATCAAGCGATTACGAAGCACGTGCACAACAATGAACTAGGCTCACGTTAAAATTATTTAGTTCAGTGTAAGAACGTCTTCCGGCACAAGGGCCTCGCAGAGAGCTTAATATGCAGTACGGTTCATTTCAGTGCTGCGTTTCTGTTACAATTCGTATTAGTACTTAAATATTTCACCAACAATGGATTTCAACTAGTGCTTCCTGTATTATATTATTTCTTTTAACACATAGTTATACCAGCAGCAGTGCTGTGAGCAAGAACGTATCCAGGATTCTGCCAAAGGAGGGTCAGATTTGTTACAGAGGCTCTCATTTTCCATTTATTCTGAAAACATAGGTATGTAATTTTTAATTTTATGTACATAATTTGCTTTCAGAAGGCTTTCATACAAATAATAATAGGTCTACACATTTGAGCAAGGAAAGACTTTTTCAAAACAATATCACACACACTTTATACGAACCTCAGAAATACCGAAATGCACAATTAAAGTTTTATTCATTTGGCAGTATAATAACTTTACTGCCAAAGGAACCAATATTCTTATCTAACGCATTGCCACTTTGCTAAAAAAGCACACCTCGATGTTCTAAAATCAGGTTCACTATCACACAGTAAAGGAATCTTAACTTTGGATGAATAACTCATAAGGTTATTATCGTTCAAGTCTCTTTTTACAACAGCTATCTTTCTTCTACAACACTCTCGTATTTAAATTTAGGGCTTATCTGAAACCAAGTTAGAATTCCTTCAACACATCAAAGCATCCCAGATTCCTCATTTCAATCTAAAAATTTGTTCAAATATTTTTCATTCCATCAAAATTCTTCAATCTCCTTCTGCTATCAAGATCTTACTTTAAAATTATAATTTCAACAGTCAACCTGAAGCTATAGCAAACAGATTTATATACAGAAAAACACAGTATACACAAATCCCCTACAGTTTCGGGATCTTAATATTGATTCACGCATTAATGTCAACTAGGCTTCTAATGCAAGCGACCTCATAAATCAGTTTGTGGTTATCCACGGTAATATTGCTATACAGCCTTCTTGCTAATAAAGTCCACTACAATATGCAACTAACGTTGTCGTTCGTATAATTTCTATTTACAAATATGTTAGAGCTGTAATGGTTGGACTCGCTATTCCAAGGACATCACAAATAAATTTCACTGTACAAAATCTTTTTTGTAGTAAAAATTGAAGACATATCAATATGTCCCTCCCCCACGAACCATGGACCTGGCCGTTGGTGGGGAGGCTTGCGTGCCTCAGCGATACAGATAGCCGTACCGTAGGTGCAACCACAACGGAGGGGTATCTGTTGAGAGGCCAGACAAACGTGTGGTTCCTGAAGAGGGGCAGCAGCCTTTTCAGTAGTTGCAAGGGCAACAGTCTGGATGATTGACTGATCTGGCCTTGTAACGATAACCAAAACGGCCTTGCTGTGCTGGTACTGCGAACGGCTGAAAGCAAGGGGAAACTACGGCCGTAATTTTTCCCGAGGGCATGCAGCTTTACTGTATGATTAAATGATAATGGCGTCCTCCTGGGTAAAATATTCCGGAGGTAAAATAGTCCCCCATTCGGATCTCGGGGCGGGGACTACTCAAGAGGATGTCGTTATCAGGAGAAAGAAAACTGGCGTTCTACGGATCGGAGCGTGGAATGTCAGATCCCTTAATCGGGCGGGTAGGTTAGAAAATTTAAAAAGGGAAATGAATAGGTTAAAGTTAGATATAGTGGGAATTAGTGAAGTTCGGTGGCAGGAGGAACAAGACTTCTGGTCAGGTGACTACAGGGTTATAAACACAAGGTCAGATCGGGGTAATGCAGGAGTAGGTTTAATAATGAATAGGAAAATAGGAGTGCGTGTAAGCTACTACTACAAACAGCATAGTGAACGCATTATTGTGGCCAAGATGGATGCGAAGCCCACACCTACTACAGTAGTACAAGTTTATATGCCAACTAGCTCTGCAGATGACGAAGAAATCGAAGAAACGTATGATGAAATAAAAGAAATTATTCAGATAGTGAAGGGAGACGAAAATTTAATAGTCATAGGTGACTGGAATACGAGTGTAGGAAAAGGGAGAGAAGGAAAGGTAGTAGGTGATTATGGATTGGGGCTAAGAAATGAAAGAGGAAGCCGCCTGGTAGAATTTTGCACAGAGCACAACTTAATCATAGCTAACACTTGGTTTAAGAATCATGGTAGAAGGTTGTATACATGGAAGAACCCTGGAGATACTAAAAGGTATCAGTTAGGTTTCGGATAGATTATATAATGGTAAGACAGAGATTTAGGAACCAGATTTTAAATTGTAAGACATTTCCAACGGCAGATGTGGACTCTGACCACAATCTATTGGTTATGACCTGTAGATTAAAACTGAAGAAACTGCAAAAAGGTGGTAATTTAAGGAGATGGGACCTGGATAAACTGAAAGAACCAGAGGTTGTACAGAGTTTCAGGGAGATCATAAGGGAAAAATTGACAGGAATGGGGGAAAGAAATACAGTAGAAGAAGAATGGGTAGCTTTGAGAGATGAAGTAGTTAAGGCAGCAGAGGGTCAAGTAGGTAAAAAGACGAGGGCTAGTAGAAATCCTTGGGTAACAGAAGAAATATTGAGTTGAATTGATGAAAGGAGAAAATACAAAAATGCGGTAAATGAAGCAGGAAAAAAGGAATACAAACGTCTCAAAAATGATATCGACAGGAAGTGCAAAATGGCTAAGCAGGGATGGCTAGAGGACAAATGTAAGGATGTAGAGGCTTATCTCACTAGGGGTAAGATAGATACTGCCTACAGGAAAATTAAAGAGACCTTTGGTGATAAGAGCACCACTTGTATGACCATCAAGAGCTCAGATGGAAACCCATTTGAAAGCAAAAAACGGAAAACAGAAAGGTGGAAGGAGTATATAGCGGGTCTATATAAGGGCAATGTACTTGAGGACAATTTTATGGAAATGGAAGAGGATGTAGATGAAGTTGAAATGGGAGTTACGATACTGCGTAAAGAGTTTGACAGAGCACTGAAAGACCTGAGTCAAAACAAGGCCCCCGGAGTAGACAACATTCCATTGGAACTACTGTTGGCCTTAGGAGAGCCAGTCCTGACAAAACTCTACCATCTGGTGAGCAAGATGTATGAAACAGGCGAAATACCCTCAGACATCAAGAAGAATATAATAATTCCAATCCCAAGAAAAGCAGGTGTACAGATGTGAAAATTACCGAACAATCAGTTTAATAAGCCACAGCTGCAAAATACTAACACGAATTCTTTACAGACGAATGGAAAAACTAATAGAAGCCGACCTCGGGGAAGATCAGTTTGGATTCCGTAGAAATACTGGAACACATGAGGCAATACTGACCTTACGACTTATCTTAGAAGAAAGATTAAGGAAAGGCAAACCTACGTTTCTAGCATTTGTAGACTTAGAGAAAGCTTTTGACAATGTTGAGTGGAATACTCTCTTTCCAACTCTAAAGGTGGCAGGGGTAAAATACAGGGAGCGAAAGGCTATTTACAACCAGATGGCAGTTATAAGAGTCGAGGGACATGAAAGGGAAGCAGTGGTTGGGAAGGGAGTAAGACAGGGTTGTAGCCTCTCCCCGATTTATTCAATCTGTATATTGAGCAAGCAGTAAAGGAAACAAAAGAAAAATTCGGAGTAGGTATTAAAATCCATGGAGAAGAAATAAAAACTTTAAGGTTCGCCGATGACATTGTAATTGTGTCAGAGACAGCAAAGGACTTGGAAGAGCAGTTGAACGGAATGGATTGTGTCTTGAAGGGAGGATATAAGATGAACATCAACAAAAGCAAAACAAGGATAATGGAATTTAGTCGAATTAAGTCGGGTGAAGTTGAGGGTATTAGATTAGGAAATGAGACACTTAAAGTAGTAATAGAGTTTTGCTATGTGGGGAGCAAAATAACTGATGATGGTCGAAGTAGAGAGGACATAAAATGTAGACTGGCAATGGGAAGGAAAGCGTTTCTGAAGAAGAGAACATCTAGTATAGATTTAAGTGTCAGGAAGTCATTTCTGAAAGCATTTGTATGGAGTGTAGCCATGTATGGAAGTGAAACATGAACGGTAAATAGTTTGGACGAGAAGAGAATAGAAGCTTTCGAAATGTGGTGCTACAGAAGAATGCTGAAGATTAGATGGGTAGATCACATAACTAATGAGGAAGTATTGAATAGGATTTGGGAGAAGAGAAGTTTGTGTCACAACTTTACCAGAGGAAGGGATCGGTTGGTAGGACATGTTCTGAGGCATCAAGGGATCACCAATTTAGTATTGGAGGGCAGCGTGGAGGGTAAAAATCGTAGGGGGAGACCAAGAGATGAATACACTAAGCAGATTCAGCAGGATGTAGGTTGCAGTAGGTACTGGGAGATGAAGAAGCTTGCACAGGATTGAGTAGCATGGAGAGCTGCATCAAACCAGTCTCAGGACTGAGGACCACAACAACAACAACAACAACATCAATATGACCTCGGAAGAGATGTTTGGCTCGCCTTCGATGTTTCTCATTTCATTCAAGAATCTGGGAACTGACATCCTTCAGGAAATAAACGAATTCGGAAGGAATTGACCATGGCCTAAAGCACGGGAGCAACCCATGCATTTGTTTAAATGGAATACGGGAAGCCACAGAAAACTGTTTTCAAGATTTCTGGTGGATGGATTTGAATCATCTCGCCTCCAAATACAGGGCTTGCTGTCCCAGTGCCTCAACGCGCATATCTACCCCAGTCTAAGGGCTGTTTTGAAAAAATTTGTAGTTGTACATGGTTTCAAAGTAATATAAAGTGCATCGCAACAAAAGATGAAATTCTGATATTGAATGGTTTTCCTTTAATTCTGCATGCTTGTTCGTTTGATTGCCCATGAATACATGCAAGGAATTCCTGTCTTTAGTTGTTATATAATGGCCAATGGGGCTACGGGTGGGGGGGAGCGCAGGATGCTGAAAAAGACTTATATAAAGACTTATAGAAACGAAGAAACGAACATACTGTAGAATATGCTGTCACCACATACCGCTTCAGCTCTCCGCGTAACCTCCATCGTTTCGTACCTAAATTGATTTTCATAACTGAGTTTCGCTTGGGTGACCACACTGGGCTGTTTTGCCATTTTGGTAATTATTTTAAAAAATAAGATGCTTCGTTCCAAAACACATTAAATGCAGCCGAGGCCAAAATGCAGTTTGATACAATAGATCGTATTACCTACATCGCAGTCGACGGTTGAAAACATTATGTTCAGGACAAGTCTCCCAGCCTACGTTATTAGCCCGCACTTTTGCTCGTTGTTTTCATCTTACAGCTCACAATGTGGTGCTGATTTGTGAACGAGCACACTCGATCGCCATGGAGGGATATTTATCCTTGAGAGAGCGATCGAGAAAATGTAGAATGAGAATTAGTGCTGCAAAACAAAAATGTGAACAGAAAGCTCAGTAATTAATAACATCTGATGTATTCGAATGACCATTTTCAGTGAAATTAGTATTGTCAGTGGATTTCGTGTGCGAAATATTGCATGAATGAACTTTTCTATTTGTACTTAGGACCTGACGAGACGTATTTCGTTTTAGATAATTCAACGGAGATTCACATTAAATGGATTTTGAGCCGCTTTGTAATCACAACGATGGCAGCTTCAGGTGTGGAATCATCCCAGTAAGCCGGGTGAAAGCAAAAAATAAAGTTTACAGCGTACGAACCAAACTGGATAAAGATCGCAGACTCAGTTATACGATGAAGAACTGGAAAGCATTAAGCAGAAAACCGCAGTCGAAATTCCATTGATAAACCATAGTACCTGACGCTAAGAAACTAGACGTCGATAAAAGGTTGAAAACAAGATTTGGAGATAATTGGAAAGAGGTTGGTAGATTGCAGTTTTGTATTTTGACACTGAAACTGGTAGTCCGACTCATGTGGAAGATGACAGTCTGTTTACACGACAAAGAAGGACTAAGTGAAAGACTGTAACACATATATCTCCAAACACAATGTGTTAATAACTTTAGTATCTTACGTAATGAGCTATGTCCAAGAACTACATGAATAAAAAATTCAAATGAAGTTTCAAACCATATTATGTGAAAATATGATTACATCAAAACGTATTTTTTAAGTGAATAGCTTCAAAACGTATTGAGTGGAATTTGAAACTTAAAATGTCGGCTTCTTGCAGTGGGAAACAATTTAGATCACGACCGATTCTGGAGCATAATTTAAATACTTAGATCCTGCAGTCAAGAAATTTTACGTTTTCGTTTGGTTAGGAAGAGAAACAGTTTTTTCTATTCCTGTAAAATTATGATCTGCACACTTAATACGATTTGGAAACATGCCCAAACGCAACCATCGCCATTTGGGCGATGTGATTTTGATCAGTGCGAATCCAACTATATTTTTATGCCTTCGATGTTGTCTGTAACGATGCTTACCGCTCCCACGCCTCGTGACACAGTGAAATATTACAACTCTAAAATTCTACCAGTCTCCCACTCCAATGCTAACATTAAACTACTAGGAGTAATTAGGCTGTCTTAGTAGTGCGTACATAGTAGATATATCAAAATCGGTTTTTCCTTTCTTTCTTCTAACAAAATTATCGGTAATTTAATAATATTACAACAGCACGAAGACATAAGAAGAAAAGCAGCACTTACATTAAATTCAACTGCAAGTAAGAATTGATCTGATTAACAAAACAACAGTTGGGCTCAAAGAAGGCTAACCGCGTGCAGCAGTTGGTCATGGCAGAAGTAGGTCATGGCGATAGCCACCAGTGTTATCATTATATCGGTAGTAAAATCCATCTATTGCGATGTTTACTACCGGCAGTGGTTATACCTTTTCCGTCGTATGATTGGAAACCTTCCAGTCTCATTGCAGGGCAACTGGGTCATGCGTAATGGGAGAATGATCCAGCATTTCGTTCATGGACAGCAATTCTCCTAATAATTACTGTAAGGCTAAATGCTACCGCCTTAGTGATTCTATAGCACCTACTCTAACCCAAAAAGATTCTAGTGTTGATCCGTGATCCATTTATTAAACTGTACTTCCAACATCTCAAGTAGCTATTGCCCGGATTTAATAAAATGAATACATACTTCGAATCTAATCTTCAAGAAACAAGTGAAAAAAATCTTATAAAGTCATTTTGCTAACCTACATGAAACACGAATATGTTCAAAAATAATTTCTAGATATAATTATTGCAGATCCTGTAGAGGCTGCACATGGCATCAAGTTTTGTGACGTTAGCAGCACGTATTTAGATCTAGAACTTCTAGAAGCAATGATGTCGAAGAATGTTTCGACCAGATTTCGTCTCCCTAAGGAAGCTTGGGAGAGACGCAGCTACTTCTTAATTCATGAATATAAATGAATTAAGAAGTGGGTTAAATTTAATGACTCTCTGCTAGAACATTTACGTGTCTTACCTCCAAAACGTGCCTTGTCTCATAAAGAGAGAGAAATTACACCTATTTCAACACCACTGTCGGGTCCTGTACTACGAGTTCAACTACCTACAATGCAAAATGTGGATATTGAATGGCGCTCTTTGCCCTAGGATATGCTCCAGCAGATCCTTCTTAGCAATCTGAACCTGACAGATTTAGGCACGAGCTTTGTATAGCTTTTCATTGTAATATGCTATCTATGGACTTCTAAAATAATTTTAGTTTGACTCACTGTATGAAGGGAAAAGTTTTGCAGCATACTTGTAATGTATATAAATACAGGAATAACTAAAGGACAATGTATATATTTACCAAGTTGAACAAGTCCAATCCGAAGACGGTGTAGATTTGTATAGTGCAGCGCTCTTGGGCCTGGCAGTACTTTCACTCTCGCATTCTATACAGAAATTCCGTAGAGAAATTATTGAGATAAGTTAAAAATCATTACTGACAGAAGATGAGCTGTTTGGTTATTATTATTAATATCATTATCAGCAACTACTGAGAGATTTAATGAACAAGGAAGAATGAGGAATGAAACATCAGAGTTTCAAATTTTTTAATATTATTTTTAACATTATTTTCCTTGCTATTTTTTGTTTTCAGGACGATATTCAGAATGAAAATAAAGATGAGCAACCGGCAGTTTACGTCTATAGTGAATTGACCTCACCTGGCATTACAATGCGTCACATAGTCCAGCATTTGCTGCACTACATTCCAGCCAACAACACCTGTGACTGAAAGAACAACCACTGCTCATCTTTGGGCATGACAGGATGAAGATGATACTGGTAAGTTTCAAACTACATCAGACGATTATACTGAAGTCAGTGACTGTGAATAAATTCATCCAGAGAAGTGCATACAGTTTTAGCAGTGACATTATTTTCCTTTCACTTTATTAAATAATTTTAATGAATTTTATTCATAGTGGATGCTGTCGAACTCTGTGACTGTTCCTTTATGGGGTTGTCTCCAACAGTACAAACATGTACATGAATGTATAAACACCTGAAGATGGGCGCAAGCCCGAAACCGGTCGTGCGACAAATAAACAACCTTTTATTGTTCCTGGGAGCGGATATTTTTCTACAACCCAATAATTTTAATGTTTTTGTTACTATGGACCATAGGGAAATTAATACTATAGTGGAAGCTCCTGCCACCGAATGTATCAGGATGACCAAATGAAGCGGGAAGAGGTAGAAGGCGCTGTATTAAGACTCGTCCGAGCTTTTCATGTGATTTATTTGTGTCTACTACAGTGCCCTGCTTTCCTCGGTCCGTGTCACAGGATCCCACAATGCTGAGGCCACCGCCCCAGTGACCCAGTGCAACACGATGCTGTGTTGAGCCTTGTAGCCAGCAGTGTTGTGATGTCGTCAGGACGTCGGCAGTTGACTCACTGGTCCACGTCCCTGCTGACTCAGCTCTGCTTGGTGTAAGCCACAGGCAGCCAACTGCGACCTTCTCGCTGGTGTGGCTGAGATCGCGGCGACAACGAGCGCCGGCAATCCGGCGTCCGAATCTGTGGCGCTCACCTTGGGATGCCTCCAGCGTGTGCTGAAAGTCAAGACGACTGCCCGCGGTAGTGAGCTGTGGAGTGGCCTGCCGCTGGCTGGCTGCGGACCCCATGTCGGCCTCAGAGGGTCGAACCAGCGACCCGCTGTGGACTAAAACACTTGCGCACCATCTACTGCTGCGTATAGCTGGTGGTATGACACACCCCACCGTCCAGCGGAGCTGCCAAACTTGAATGACTCTCGTTCGAAAACGGCTTCTATTGAAACTTGTCTGTGCGCCCCTGTTTTGCGAACATGACACTCTGAGTCATGTACACACCACACCTAGGTTGCAGCAGTGGGCCCCTTCTGCCTGTAACTTGCGCCATGCAAACCACTGTGTTTACGTTTTCCAGCTGTTCGATGGCCCTATGACCTCTACTCTACTTCGCAACTGCTGGTCAACATAACTTTCTGTCAACTGGCCTGTGCCTGGCTGTAACTTGAGCAGTCAGAAATGTTGCACTGAATCTAACTTTCCTATCTTAAACTGTGATGCCGCTAAATTATTCTCCACTTTGGAAAGACCCAGTTCACTGGTTGACCCTTAACCAGCTCTTAACTAGGGTTGGCACCTATGGCATATTTCCTTACTATTAGAACACTTAAATGTGGTCGAGCGCCCCTTAAAACCACGACATGAAACAAAACGTAAAAATTCCCTACTGGACGACCACTACTTGATCAACCCCTTACCTACTCATCTCACGCCCTCGGTATCCAATCCACTGAGACTTCGACTACCCTGGGTTCCCTCTTGAAATTAGCTCTCCGCCTGATCAGAAAGAAAACAACAAGTAACAAAGTTATGGTTGCCTTTCCATATACTGAGTGACATGTTGCACAAGCTGTTTGGCTGATGTGCGCCCCTCTTGCTCTAAAATGAACTGATTTATGGAACTCGACAGACCTGTCTCAAGAGTTTGATTTAACAATGTCAAATTCTGCCTTGGCAAAACTTTAAAATGGCTCCTGGCCACTACAGCTGTGGCTGCGTAACATTCAATTGCGTCACTCCTGAAATTGACGCTGGCAGGTGGGAGGTTGGTCCTATTATGTTACACTTAATTCCATTGATTAAAATTCCGCTCCCATCGAGCTCTATACGTTACGCTTCTACAAATACTCCCTGCTCAAAACAACTTGCCACTACTACCAAATTCTCGTAGGTGGAGGAGATCCAATGCATCCTGACCCGTTGCAAGCTCAATTTTGGCTCCACGATGTCCATTGGTCAGTCTATTCCTTTTACCCTGTCCATAAATAACTGCACCGTGCACGTGTCCCATATATGTAGCTTCACATATCTTCCTCCAAAATTCACTATTTTTGATCCACACTCAACACCGATTGTCTGACTACTTTCATACTTAAATTTAAGTTATATGAACTGGTGCAATAAACACGACTTTCCTGACCCAACACTGTCGACAACTAAAAATTTATACAGGAAATCGTATGACTCTGACATCGTTCAACACATATTTATTACTGCATTGCCACAAAATTTACTCCGACACATTTATTCCTCCAGAAATGCGTTTGATTTCTCCTCCAACAACACTCCACATACGCCGGACGCTACACTTCCCTTTTCAGTGATCTGAGGACAGTGACCACCATCACCCTTTTTTCCTCTTCAAAAAGACTGTTGTCCCTACCAGGCTCACAGTACTCGAAAACACATATAAAATACAATGCCTAATAAATCCATGCAAACCCAGTAATACATGAGACGAAAACAAAAAAACTACAATTACTCTATCACTCTCTGGATCGCAAAGCATACAGTACTTCATGCTGTACTCTATCTTCCTCTCTTCGTTCTCACTTTCTTCCTCCTTCTTTCCTGTTACACACCTGGAATCACGTCCGGGCAACCCTTTAAATGGCCGTAACCGCCCCATGCGTGCTA
The DNA here is from genome assembly GCF_023864275.1 of Schistocerca cancellata. Classification (NCBI taxonomy): domain Eukaryota; kingdom Metazoa; phylum Arthropoda; class Insecta; order Orthoptera; family Acrididae; genus Schistocerca; species Schistocerca cancellata. Next base: position 638,953,109 of record NC_064626.1, read on the forward strand.
TTGTTGTTCTAGTTGGCAGCTGAAGCTTAACATTAACAGAGAATGTGGTTTCCACAACTTGGTATGGCCCTTGATATCTCGAGAGGAACTTCTTCGTTTTCACTTTTTGCATATAGGGGCTGGACAGCATTACTCATTGCCCCACTTTATATTGTGGTAAACTTCCTTTCCACTTTACTGCGTCTTCCTGCCTTTCCAAAGCCTTTATATTCGCCTTTTGTACACGTTTCCAGACATCCAGAATTGTCCTTGCGAATTGACGTACAGATTCACCGGTCCTTCCTTTCTGTAGCCTCACCAAATCAAACGATGGTGACATTTGTCGCCCGTACACTACCTCATATGGGCAAACTGGTACTTGTATGGACTTTTGCATTGCACATGCATACAATTTGCTTCAAATACTCGTCCCACTGATGGTAATGAGAATCCACATAAAAACTCAGCATCTTCCCTTTCTTCTGTGTACCCGTTCTGTTCTTCCGTTGGCCTGTGGATGCAACGCGCTGGTCCTCAACTTATTTACATTCAATAATTTATCCAGTTCCTTCATTAAATCCGAGATAAAGTTGGTCCCCTGGTCAGTAATTATTGTCTCCCGTACACCAAACCTCAAAATCCGATTGTTTCTTAACGCTTGCGCGACCATTGCTGCCTGTTGATTTGCCATAGCCACAGGTCCACATACCTCAAAAAATGGTCTATTATTGTCAAAACGAATCTGTTCCCCGATGGTGTTCGCCTAAAAGCTCCTAAGACATCAATCCCCAACAAAGAGAATGGACAAGTTGCGTCCGGTTTTCGTTTAAGCTGTATCTGTTTCCGACTCAAATCTGCTCTCTGCTCACATGGTATACAATTCTTGACATACTGTTCCACACCTACTTTCCTACATCAATTCCTCTCCGCCACTCTTCTGTTCGTCGCTCTACACCCTCCATGACCAGATAACATGTGATCATGTGCTTCCTTTAAAACCGCATCCCTCAACTTCGTTGGCGGTAACTTCGTTTCCCTGCACAGAAGACCATCGTATATATTAAATTGTGGCTGTGTCCGATACAATTCACAATCGGTGTAAGCGTCCTGTAATTTCTGCCATCCTGCTAGGTCATACGACTTCTACTTATGCCACCTTCCTACTTAGTGCACCCGCATTACTGTGCTTCTTCCCAGTCTTGTGCACCACCTCACAGTCGAATTCACTAAGCCTCACAGTCCATCTAGAGAGGCTAGTGGACGGATCCTTCAACCCAACAACCAGTTCAGTGCAGCATGGTCTGACACTAACCGACATCTTCTCCAATATAAAGAACATTTAAAATATGTGATTCCAGAGATTACGCTAAGCATCTCAATCTCAGTTGTTGAGTAATTCCCGTCTGCTGCATTCAACTGCCTAGACGCATAGGCTACAGGATGTTCTTTCCCATCAATTTCCTGACCAATAACACACACTAATGATTGATTCGATGCATCGTATGCTAGTATAAACTCCTTTTCAAAATATGGAAACACAAGAACCGGACTTGAAGTTAACACTTCTTTCAGTTTGTCAAACGCTTTCTGACGCTCTTCTGTCCACTCAGATTTCACACCCTTCCGTAAAAATCGCATCAACGGGTTTGCTAAATCTGCAAAACCCGTCACGAACTTTCGGTAGAAATTGCAGATTCCGATGAATGACTGCACTTCTTTAACTGTTTTCGGTTCCCGAAAATCCCTTACAGCCTGTACCAACCGCGGATCTGTTCGCACTCCGTCCTTACGATAATATGCCCCAAATATTTTACTTCTTCTAACGCGAAATGATACTTCCCGAGGCTCAACGTCAAACGAGCTGCTCTTAACCTCATAAAACCTTAACCGCTGTCTATGTTGCTCCATACTACTTGAAAACACTATAATGTCATCCAAATAGACCAGACACTGCTGTGGTTTCAAACCGCTCAAGACACTGTCTAGCAACCATTGAAACGTTGCCGGAGTGTTTTTTAAACATGAATGGCATTCTAACGTACTGGTAATGGCCTCCACATGTAGAGAAAGCAGTTTCCGGACGATCCTCTGGAGCCACCTCTAACTGATGATAACCACTTGTCAAATCCAACGTAGAAAAGTACTGGCACTGTCCTAAGTGATCCAAAGTATCCGATATGTTTGGAATGGGGTATGCGTCCATTACTGTCTTATTATTGAGGTATCGGCAGTCACAACGGAACCTCTATTTCTTAGTTCCATCCATAGATTTTTTTAGGCACAACGACAATGCCCGCTTCCCAGCAACTATTACTACGCTCTATAACACCATCCGCAAGCTGCTGATCAATGAAATCCTCCACAATCGGCTGCAAGTATCTCGGTGTTCTGTATGGTTTAAGGTAAACAGGTGCTTCTTTCCCTGATGGAATCCTATGTTAAACTAATGGAGTTTCTGGTAACGGCCCTTGTGGAGAGAACAAATCCTTAAATTCCCACAATAATTCTCCCATATGCTCTCTTTCTCCTCCTTTCAAATGCTTAATTTTGTCACGTAATGCAGTTCTATCAGCAGCTAATGGTTGATCGCTTCGCCTACCTCCCTAACACCAGTCTCCGTCATCTGGCACATGCAAATTTGTTACTAAATCTTCTTTCCTCAAATTCCCGTCTACAGCGCTTATAGTATCCACTTTCACGGGAACTACTCGCCCATCGTTCCCCTCCTGTACTCGTACAACACTACGTTTCACAAAACAACCCACTGGACCTAAAACTTCAGTATCCTCCAAAAAAATGGCTCTGAGCACTATGGGACTTAACATCTGTGGTCATCAGTCCCCTAGAACTTAGAACTACTTAAACCTAACTAACCTAAGGACATCACACACATCCATGCCCGAGGCAGGATTCGAACCTGCGACCGTAGCAGTCGCGCGATTCCGGACTGAGCGCCTGAACCGCTAGACCACCGCGGCCGGCAGTATCCTCTAATGGTTCACTAACGCATACTGTACCCACAGGTAGATTCGACTCCACACTTACCCAAAGCGATTTCCCGGTGCCACTTATCATACGCTCATGCGAATTAAGCCTTAATGCTAATGTATGCGGTTCAATTGGTTTGTTCATTAAGTTGAACGCCCCTCGCGACAGCTCTGCATTGACAGCAGTTTCCCCCAGCTGAAATAACATTCCACCAAGTTCCACAGTTCGTTGTCCAAGGTCAATTTCGGCATGACGATGATGCAAGAAATCCACTCCTAGGATCAGGTCGTAGCCCTCTCTTACCCATGGTACTACCTCCATGCATTCATTAAATCTGACTTCCTCTAATCGAAAGTCAACTGTCACCAACCTCAAAAGCGTGACCTCCTTGTCCCCCACTCCATGCAACCTGTAACGTAGTGGGTATAACTTTGTCCCATTATATTCCTAGTAGCCAATGACACTTGCGTTCCCTTATCCAACAAAATCTTAAAACTTTTTCGTTCCTAGGGATACTATCACTGAATATACCACCTCTGCATACGTCATCGTAGCACTGAAATTAAATGGGAACTCCCTTAGGTGTGTCTTGAGCCCCCACTGCCGTTTAATGCTTGTCTACCTCTTCTATCTTCTCCATACTCCACACTGCTGATTTCCACCCCTTTCCTGGGTACACTGCCTCTGCACATGTCCCATACGACCACACTTCGAACATATCACGTTCACTGTAAACACTGTTTGCCTGTCACGTACCCCTGTTGCCACATCTATTTCCTCACATGAATTGTCAGCTGAATGGCCGAATACAAATCTTTTGGAGTGCCTTCATGCACTTTCCGTGACATATGCGCCGGTAGCCCTCTCAAAAGTACCTCAAGTTCCCTTTGCTCGGCCTCCTGCAACTGAACACCATTTGCTTCATCACTCTGACCCAACTAGTAAGTATACTCATTAATTTCCCTTATCCTGTCCACGCATTTCTCCATCGTCTCCCCCTGTGTCTTTGACATTGTACTTAACCTCTCTCTAAAGTGCCAAGCCCTATTCTGTTTTTTGTATCTTTGTAAAAGCCGTTCATTTAACTGCTTGAACTGTCCTGCCTTCCTTAAGGGTTCAAATGGCTCTGAGCACTAAGGGACTTAACATCTGAGGTCATCAGTCCCCTAGACCTTAGAACTACTTAAACCTAACTAACCTAAGGACATCACACACATCCACGCCCGAGGCATGATTCAAACCTGCGACAGTAGCAGTCGCGCGGTTCCGGACTGAAACGCCTAGAACCGCTCTGCCACCGTGGCCGGTCCTTCCTTAACGCCCCAGGACTCCTTACATGTGTTTTCACTTCACCTGTTAATCTAATCTTGGCTATACGTAACAACTGTACATCAGACAACCATTCATCACCTATGAAGTCTCCAAGTCCTCCACACACGAACGCATATCCTCAGATGCCTTGCCAGAAAACGGCATAATCAAACTCGCAGCAGCTGGATCAATCTCCTTCACCCTAGGCAACAACGACTGATCCGATGCGGTTTTCTGCTCACTTCTACATGTTAATTCACTTCTCAACTTCGCATTGTCCGCTGTCAATTGTGCTACTTTTTCCATCAAAATCCGCAACACTTCTTATTACAGCACACCTTGTGTCCTTGACTCTGTTATTATGTTGCTTTTGTTCCCAGTTAGTCCTGAAACCAAACATGTAAGTACAAGAGCAACCTGACTTCCTACAGCTCCATATCATCACACTCAGTATCATCATAAACCAATACAAAAGTAATTAAATGCTACGAAAAATAATAACTCTTACTGCCCCAAATACACTAACACTTACCCACAAAACAAAAAATACTATGCACACACAAAACATCTGAAATGTGGATTGTCAGGAGCCATACTCGAAAAAACAGAAAAAAAGCAAGAAAACTTGCAATACTCAAAAGAAAACTGGTCAAAACTCACCACATCTTGTGACCATAATGCAGGTGGTGGGCACGAACGTCATACTGGACAGACAATGTCTGCTATTCTGTCACCAAATATATTGGGTGTCACCAAATGTATTGAGTGGAGGTAGAAGGCACCATATTAAGACTCGTCTGAGTTTGCAAGTGATTTATTTGTTTCTACTAGAATGCCCTGTTCACATTGGTCCACATCAGAGGTCCCGCAATGCTGAGGCCACCGCCCCAGCAACCCAGTGCAACGTGATGCTGTGTTGAGCCCTGTACACCAGCGGAGCTGTGTTGTCGTCAGGATGTCGGCAGTTGACTTGGTGGTCTGCGTCCATGCTGACTCAGCTCTGCTTGGTGTAAGCCACAGACAGCCAACTGCGGCCTTCTCGCTGGTGTGGCTGAGATCGCGGCGACAACGAGCGCCGGCAATCCGGAGTCCGACTCTGTGGCGCTCACCTCGGGATGCCTCCAGCGTGTGCTGAAAGTCAAGACGACTGCCCGCGGTAGTGGGCCGTGGAGTGGCCCGCCGCTGGCTGGCTGCGGACCCAATGTCGGCCTCAGAGGGTCGAACCAGAGACCCGCTGTGGACTAAAAAGCTTGCGCACCATCTACTGCTGGGTGTAGCTGGTGGTATGACACACTCCACCGTCCAGGGGAGCTGACACATTTGAATGACCCTCGTTAGAAAATATGATCTATTTATACTCAACTGTGCGCCCCTGTTTTGCTAAGACGCTGACTCACGTACTAACCACATCTGGATTGCACCAGAGGGCCCCTTCTGCCTGTAACTTGTGCCGTACAGACCGCTTCAATGGCCCTGTGGCCTCAATTATACTTCACAACCGCTGGTCAGCATAACTTACTGTCAACAGGTCTGCGGCTGGATATAACTTGTGTGCTCAGAAATGTTGCAGCGATATTAACTTCCCTATCTTAAACTGTGTAGCCACTACAATACTATCAGCGGAGATAGGGATGGTAGTAGGTGAGAAGAGGTTAAAAAATAATAATATATGATATTTCAGTGATAGTATAATATTTTTAGGGGGTTGTACGATCCATTTGCCGTGACTTCCTAGCAGCAGTGATAGGTGCCATGTTCATTGGGAGGTTTAGAAATACACCTTTGCGAGAAAGTTGTATTTGAATTTATTCACTTTCCCATATTTAATGAATCAGAATGTCCAGCCTCAGTAACTGTAAATTTCTGCAGGTTGTGATCGTTGTACGAGTAATATGAAGTGCTAGTTACATCTTTTTTTGAATGAGTGATTCTGTAAACCATGTTCGTTGGAAGCTATATTTTGTGAGAATGTTGTATTTAAGTTTATTCAATTTCCATGCAAATACACTTATAAGTAGTATCAATGAGCGATACTATTAAATAGTATCGTCATATTAAGAGACGACGCTGAAAAAATTATCGGAATCACAGACACTGGAATTTTATGTTCCAGGCATTGGATAAGGCATTACGTGTCTTCTAGATTGTGCAAAATGTCGAGGACACCATGGAATTCAGTCTACGTTTCGTGGATACATATATGACGAATCCTTGGGTGGGAACTGTTGAGTGCCTTCAGTTCTCTGTAACAGCAAGCTCCTGGCGTGTTTCAGAGATCACCGCGGGACGCAGGGGTTTAGCGTCGTCTGACACAATGACTGCGAATGTTGACCTAACAGTCTGGGTCACGCGGAGGGTACGGTACACCTTAACACCTACTGTAGTTTGGGCGGATCTCCAGGAAGCATTAATACCTAACCAAACAAGGAAGGACCATAACGGAATCCTCCTTATCAGCACTCGAATAAAACTACAGCAGAACGTTTTACCTGTGCACCACTGATAAAGGAAAGAGAAGCAAACCTTAGCGCTTTTCCGCAGTGTACCTGCGAAAACCATCAGAGGGGAGGTTAGTAGTCTCAAAACTGTGAAACGGCTGGGTATTGGTACTCTTCTAATGGAGGTTTCTAATCGATGCTTCCATTGAAGAATAAGTTGTAAAAGTGTTTAAGGCAAAGAAATTAACTAACATCCCTATCGCACAATACACGCAACTTTCCTAAGGCAGTTGTGACTTGCCGCAACGTAATGAATAGTGACTTGAGGGGTTTATAGGAAGGGCGATCAGTAAAGGAAAAACATATAATGAAGCTTTCAGTGCATCTGCATTGGTGGAATAAATAAAGACTTGGTATACACATATTCAAACACGATGCTTGTATGCCAAATCAGATTAGATATTTTTAGTATCATGGGTGTAGGCCTACCACAGTTCATTAAAACGACAAACCTACACAGACAGGATCTTCTACAAAATTGGTTAGTTATCAGATTAATCACCTCATGTGGAACAGTGAATGCACTGTCCAGGAATTGGACAAGAATGTGGGGACATCGCAAGAAATGGAAGCTTGAACATAAATCTGGATGCTGTGCAAGCCATCACGTTGCGCTGTTCTATTTGACCGTGAACGGTACCTGTGGAATGACCTCTATACGTTGCAAGCGTAAGTCGTGGTCAGAACAGTGTTCTGAGTAGTTGTGAGTGCGTTTGTCGGAAGTGAATTCGAAAGTGGGCACATTGTCGGTGATCACCTGATGGGTACTTCATAAACAAGGCAGCCGAAATGTTTGGTATTTCGAGAAGCATTGTATCGAAAATTTGCGCAGCTTGAACGGAAAGCGAAAAAGCATCATCCGCTAAGTCACAACGTGGACGAAAGTGTGATTCTGAGTGATCGTGACAGACTATCATTATAGAGAATTTGAACGAAAAGTAAGAGGACGACAGCTGCAAAAGTGACTGCAGAATTGAATGTCGCACTCGCGAACCCCGTAAGTACCAGCACAACACGAACGGAGCCCCTTTAGCAGGGAGTCGCAGAGCGAGGTGGAATTCAAAAACTACTCGTCAGTGATGCAAATGTCCGTTACTGGGAAACATGGTACCTAAGCCATAAAACCTAGACTGTGGAGCAATGGGAGAGATTACTTTTTTGTTGTTTCAAACTGTTCCCTGCCTCCGACTAGGTTTACGTCCCATGAGTAAAACATGGCAGGCATTCGGTGACGGTTTTGATAGCCATGACCGGATACTCCACACGCCCCATGCTATTCCTAAAGCCGAATTGCTGCCAAGGATTATGAGACCGTTTCGGCTGATCATATCCAAGTTTGTTGATTTACTATAAATCCCTATTCTGAACTTATTACACTGTTCGTTTCTTTGTACTGATCCTGTTCCTCTTCACCTTCAGTGAGAATAGCAATGCCATCAGCCAATCTTATCATCGTTACGATTTCACTATGAATTGTAATCCCACTTTCATTGCTTCATCGATGTATGTAGTGAACGGCCGGCACGAATGCCTGAATCCGTGTCTTATACCCTTCTTCGTTCTTGGCTTTCCAGTCATGTTGTTTTCTATGGTTCTTGTACATATAGTTTAGTGCCCGTCTTTTCCTATAGCTTATTGCTATTTTTCTCAGAATTTCGAACATCTTGCACCATTTTACGTTGTACACAAATACTATGCACGTATCTTGATCTTCTTTCAGTCTTACTTCCACTGTCAACCGCATCACCAGAGTTGCTTCTATGGTGTTTTACTTTTCCTCAAGCCAAAATGACGATCATCTAACAGATCCTCAAGATTCGCCTCCAGTCTCCTCTATATTATTCTTGTCAGGATCTAAGATACGTGAGTTGTAGAGCTGATTGCGAGATAATTCTCGCACTTTCCGCTCTTGCTTCGGAACTGTGCGGATGATATTTTTCCGACATCTCCCAATGATTTTAGAAAATCCATTGAATGTTATCGATTCTTTAAGTTTATTTGATCTCTGGTCTTACAGATCTCTTTCATACTCTGACTCTGATACGGGATACCTGCCTTCCGTATAAAGTTTCCTGTTCTATCGTGTCATCAGACATTCCTCCCCCTCAGAGTAGCCTTCAGATTCCCTTTCCCCATTCCACTCTTAATGTTTCCGCCGTTAATTCTATGTTTATTGAAGGTTGTTTCGACTTTTCTGCATGCTGAGTCACACCATCAGACGATCATTTCTTTTTCTGATTTCTTCTCATTTTTCCTTCAGCCATTTTGCCTTGGCTCCCTGCACATTGTATTTATTTCCTTCCCAATTGGGTTACGCTTCCTGAGCATGTCTGTAATTCCTTCTTTCATCGATCAACTTAAGTAGTTCTTCGTTTGCCAGGATTCCTTCTCAGTTACCTTCCTTATATCTATGTTTTTCCGACCTATATCTGCGACTACCTGGCTACTACAGTATTCGCTATCGCAATATGCACATCTTTAGCGAACTTCAAACGCTTCTTACAATTCCTCAGTTTTTCAGTGTCCCAATCACTTAAACACTGCTTCTTTCGGATGATTCTCTTAAACTTCAGTCTACTTCTCATTACAGCTCCATATTTGCTACCGGATTCGCCTTACAATCCTATGTTTGATTTCGACATTTCTGTGCATCCATAATGAAATCCAGCTGGAATCTTCCGTATCTCCGGGCCTTTTCCAGGTATACCCCTTGTCCTGTGATTCTTGAACGGAGTAGTCGCTGTTGCTAGTTGAAATTTATTGCAAAACCCAATTAGACATTCCCCTCTTTCATTCGTACTATCACGCCCGTGACAGATTATTTTCTGCTTGCAACGTCTGCACGTATTTCTGGAATAGTGTCGTTGGCGTCCGTTTGCTGTCCATCTTAACACGATGATCCTATCACCGAATCGTTCCCAGCAACTCACTGTAAGCCCTACCTTCCTATCCATAAGTTATCCTATTCCCGCTATACCACTGTGCGCCGGCCGAAGTGGCCGTGCGGTTAAAGGCGCTGCAGTCTGGAACCGCAAGACCGCTACGGTCGCAGGTTCGAATCCTGCCTCGGGCATGGATGTTTGTGATGTCCTTAGGTTAGTTAGGTTTAACTAGTTCTAAGTTCTAGGGGACTAATGACCTCAGCAGTTGAGTCCCATAGTGCTCAGAGCCATTTTATACCACTGTGCTGCTGTTGATGCTCATCAAGATACCTTATCGGCATTCCATATCCCTCTCGCATCCCACCCATATACCTATGCTGTCTCTTTGCATTTCCTTTTTAAGATTTTTTGCCTCCCCTGCCACGTTGAATCTTCGGACATTCCACGCTGCAAGCATTCGTACAAAGGATTAAAAATCAAGCTGTGTACACTTATTTCCAGACCAATGGTTGGTGCAGAAGGCAATGAGCAAGATATCACTGTAGCATCGCAAGAGCACAGCGCTAAAAACATCCGCTCAATATACTGAGAACTCCTCCGAAGCAGAAACAAAGCCACAGCAAAACCAGGGTAAACGGCGGACACCATGAAACCAACTCTCTGTCTGTGAAAGCAATAACCGAAATGTCAATGTTTATAACATAATTTGTCTATGATTTATTAAATTTTTATAATTTTTTTAAAATTTTCTCTTATTGGTACTATATTTTCTCTAGATGTAAAGTAAAGTGTGCAGTACTGGAGTTTGAAATTCTTTTCATTGTACTTGAGTAATGTATGTAAAATACTGTGTAAATTGTTTATTGCGTTGTTGATTTTCTGGTGACATTTTGTGTTTAAAAATATTTGTGTGTAAAAATTGTTCATGTTGATGTAAATTTTACAGTTTAAGAAATGGTCACGCTTAGGATCACTGCAAGAAATAGGTGTTACGAAAAAGCCAGTGCGCTTTTGTTTGAAACGAAAGTGGATCCGGGGAGCGGAAAAAGTAGCAAGAACGAATTCGCGCGCTACCTAGAGCAAGGGCAGGAAGTAAGTCACACAGTCTGTAGGCAGCAGTGATTCGGGCAATACCTTTGTGGAGTAGGCGAATCTTCGCCTGCAGATTTGATCAAATTTACTCGGATGAATACAGCAAACGGCTTATGGCGTAGCTGAGAGCTATTGGGCTACTGTAAGTAAAACTGAACGACGCCGAGAAGAGAAATTGAGCCCATACAGCAAGATATTTGCAGGTCATTCTGTGGGTAGTGTAGCCGTCTTAATTGTTCACCACACCCCAGCCTACAGCTTTTTCAAATTTTTCTTTTGTACAGCGTGAACCTTTAATTGAAACTGTGTTTTAATAATTATTGTTGAACCTTAAAGAAACTGGTTCACCCAGTTATTTCATCCTGATCATTAGTATAAAGTATTTAAGTATTTGTGTTTGTTGATTATGGGAAATGCTTTTCTAAACGTCCCCCTGGCCAAATTTTCTTAGCTTCCTTGAAATTATCTACTGGGCTTTTTCTCTCTTAAAAACGTAGTTTATAAGGGTGTCATCTAACACTGTTTAAGTGGAGTAATATTTATTTAAAGAATCAAATTAAACAGCAGCAAGAAAATAGGCAAAATTCATACTTCTGCTTTTCGAATACTTCACTGTTTCATTGCGTGGATAGGCTGGCGACAATTAATACATGTTTTAAACCACTAAATGAATTGAGGACTGAGTTTTCCTAGCTTTAGTATAATATTATTCGTACCGCATTTCTATCTAACCGCTGGGTAAAATCTTAGGAAAAGAAGTGAATAGCCTAATCAACTTACCCATTACAGACAAGACACGGTAAAATCCTATAGAAAAGGTAACTCTATGATTAGCAATTCCTATTAACAGGACTATCCTCCCATAGTGTGCTTATTTGGACTAAATCCAGTGAGAGGGTTATATATGGCAACATAGAGAAGGGGTTTTCTGTTTTTTAAGTAGAAGCATACTAAATTGCAATAGTACTGGTAGGGTTATACGTGGCTTTTCCCATGAGAGGACTATTTTTTCTGATGGGAAGTGGCGCATAGTGACAGGACCTTTTACAGCAGTTTGCCATAAGCAGTTAACCGCAGTTATATATTTTACAGATAGATAGGATTCTTTACTAAAGACATCTTTGTGTATATGGTATACGCTTATAGGAAAACATACATATTATTTTTATAAATTTTTGTTTAAGACATTTAAGCCACTAATTTTGATAGATAAATTGCTTTAGAAAATAAGGAAACTGTGGACGAAGTTGCACCATGCAGCAATATAAAAATCGTATGTAGCTAAATTCAAGAGAAAAATAAGGAATAGACGTTACTCTTTTTATAGACCATGGTAGTTTAGCCATCCCTAGTCATCTTAATTCTTCAATCTTGTTTCTCCCAAAGCCACTGAACTACGTCACATGCAGATTTTAGAATATGATTATTTTTTTCGATGATGCCCCATCGTAACAGTTCTACTTTACTAGATGTACTTCAAGAAGAGCCTTGGGATGGTTTTCGAAAACAGTAAGCTCACTGTTCGAAGCTTCCGCTTCGACAGTGGCACTCTTAGACAGGTAATAAATATCAACAGCGGCGATAGTGGTTGGAGGAAACGAAACACAAGGATTGAGAAGCAATCCAATCCCATTAACAATAGCCCGGATTAACTCGAAGGATATAGTGAATTTAGTTAGAATGCTTTTAAAGAGAAATGGGTAATATCAATGGATATTGTAAAAGCAGATTTTCCTATGCTTTGTATGGTCAAAATCACATGTCCGATCGTTCGCCGACCAAAGAGAATCACGAAAAACATCCTAGCATCCGTGGGCTGATTATTTGGCAGAGCCACATTTCCGAGGTCTCCTTCTAATGCCTCTTCTCTACAGAATAGAAGTTTAGATCTCCGTAATCCAGAAATGTATTGCAAGTCCATATTTCTGCGCCATGGATACGCGCTTGCAGTGAAGGTAGTAGCAACTATTCCGAGGCAGTTATTCACAATGCTCGAGCCAAGCATCTTACAGTTACCCTTAGACCCGTCAGATATAAGGGTTTAATTATGTGGTGGAATATAATTCCAAGTAGTTTACGGTACCAAACTCTAACCTGTAGTATGGTAGACATCTATAGAACAGTGACTACTGATTTTCTTCCACATCCACGAAATATACAACAACCGTTGCGACACAGGAAAGAATGTGAAGGGATGAAACTTCCTAGCAGATTAAAACTGTGTGCCGGACCGCACTACGGTGCAGAGTGAAAATCTCATTATGTGAAGGGATGTTGACACTCGGATGCTTCCGTCTGGTAAACTCTGATTTCCATCTCTATTCACATTGGCGTATAGAATGTATGAGTCTGGGGACACAAGATCAAACTTTCAGAAAAATGTCATCCACACAATTCCGAAGACTGCAAGTGCGAGAATTATCGCATAGTCAGCTTAACAGCCCATTCATCAGAGTTACTTACAAAAACAATATACAGAACAATGGAAAAGGAAATTGAGGGTGCGTTAGATGACGATGCGTTTGACTTTAGTAAAGCCAAAGACACGAGAAAGGCAAGTCTGACGTTGCGCTTGATAATGGAAGCAAGACTGAAGAAAAATCAAGACACGTTCATATGATTCGTCGTCCTGGAAAAACTGTTCGCCAGTATAAAATGGTAGGAGATGTTTAAAATCCGGAGAAAAATAGGGAGAGAAGAGTGATATACAATACATATAAGATCAAAGAGGGAATAATAAGAGTGTACGACCAAGGACGAAGTGTTGAGATTAAAAAGTGTGTAAGACAGCGGTATAGTCTTTCGCCCATACCGTTCAATCAGTGATGGAAATAAAAGAAAGGTTCAGGAGTATAATTAAAATTCACGGTGAAAGGATATCAATGATAAGATTAGCTGCTGACATTACTATTCTGAGTGAAAATGAAGAGGAATTACGTGACCTGCTGAATGGAATGAACAGTCTAATAAGTACAGAATATGGATTGAGAGTAAACCGAAGAAAGAAGAAGTAGCAGGAATTAGAACACGGAGATACTTAACATCAGGGCTAATGGTCACGAAGTAGTTGAAGTTAAGATATTCTACTACCTAGGCAGGAAAATAACCAATGACGGCCGGCCGGTGTGGCCGTGCGGTCTAGGCGCTTCAGTCTGGAACCGCGTGACCGCTCCGGTCGCAGGTTCGAATCCTGCCTCGGGCATGGATGTGTGTGATGTCCTTAGGTTAGTTAGGTTTAAGTAGTTGTAAGTTCTAGGGGACTGATGACCACAGATGTTAAGTCCCATAGTGCTCAGAGCCATTTGAACCATTTTTTGAAACAATGACGGACGGAACAGGGAGGACATCAATAGCAGGCTGGCACAGCCGAAAAGGCTATTCCAAGACAAGAGAAGCGTACTAGTATCGAAAATAGGCTTTCAGAAGGAAGAAGTTTGTGAGAATGTACGTTTGGGCCACAGTATTTTATGATACTGAAGCATGGACTCTGGGAAAAAAGGAACAGAAGGGAGTCGAAGCATTTGAGATGACGAGCTACATACGAATGTTGAAAATTAAGTGGACTGATAAGTTGAGGAAACAGGAGGTTTTGCTCACAATTGGAGAGGAAGATTTGGAGAACACTGACAAGGAGAAGGGACAGGATGTTAGGACATCTGTTAAGCTTCCCAGCTACATTTTTTCACCTCGCCTTATTGTGACTTGTACGAACCAACAGGCTTCGCCACACAACATGCAAAGACCAGAAACAAAGAATGGTTTGGACATGGACAAAATTGACATAAAACAGGACAGTCAGAAACAGTTTGAAAAGCCTGTAATGGTGTTACAGTGGTGTTTGTGCTGAAAATAATTGTTAAGAGAAAAATTCGATACAGTGAGCCGTTTCAGAGTTACTTAGCACTGAAGTTAGCCAATGAGATCGTTGCAGGCAAAAATTCAAAAAGTTACACGCGTTTAAGTGCTGTAACTTACAGAGGTGTATGGGTCCGTGAGTTGTCACATGTTGAAATGCTCATTACCAGTTAAAACTTACCTTTCCTGGAAGTGGTAAGTTTAATCAAAGTGAGGAAAAGCTACGTTCATTCAGAAACCAAATGAGAAAATAGTGTGGTGACACTCTCTTTGAATTTGCTCATACAATGACCTGACTGTTTAACTGAAATGCTAACAAACAAGAAACACCCTTACAAGTTTTTCAGACTGTTCCTGGTGGCACTCTATAACCAAGTTATCAGCCAAATGCCTTGTGATCGAGAATATATTAACTCTGGATTGGTCTTCCTACACAGCAATGAATAACGCTTTTGACTGGCTAACGGAACATCTGGTCACTGTCACGTTATGTTCAAAACCAATGTCGATAACTGACTGGCGAGACAACCTACGCCAATTGTATTGGGTCGCACGAGATAAACTCGGCAGCAAAGACACAAAGTCTCATTCATGCCTCACCCCACTTGGTATTCCACCTAAATTCAGACAGCTTCGAATGGGAATTGGGATTCAGGAGGGAGGCTTGCTGGGTAGTCCTTGCAGTCGTGCAAAGCCACTGTGCCAGGATGGCCTAGTGGTTAACGTATCTGCTAGTGAATAGCAGACGCTTGTTCGAATCAAAGCCTTGGTAAAAATTTTCATTCCTCGCTTCAGTCTCCATGCATACGTTATAGATATTTGAGACTTGAGAAATACTCTGAAACCATAAAGTCTCATTTGGTTAATAATTTTTATGTTTACTGTCCTTCTTTGCCAGTTGCTGGAACAGCTTAACGCGCACCGCGCTAGCTTGCGAGACAGGGAGGTGAACCAGATGCGTACTCAATCCGCGCAGGGTATTTAACGATCGTGTTTGGGGCACCAGCCAGCCTGAGCGCGGATTTTTGATAGTTTTCCATTCTTGTCTAGGCTTAAGCGGGGTTGTTCCCCAATTTCCGCCTTAGGAAATACGATACACAAACAGTTAAAACGCCTTCACACAGAGGATAAAATTTACCCAGTTCTCGGCCGGTTGTATACATGGCTTGCCTCCCTGAAGTTAAATGACGAATTGGGTGACAGGCCGCAGAATTAAACAGAAATGGTGTTGCCAAATTTTCAGCATGGTGGGGTCCCTGTTACATAGGATTGATGCTAACTAAGAGAAGTAAAAGGTTATCTATATTTATGAAAAATAGGTTTTTCTTGAGTATATGTAGCTTTAGTAACACAGATGATACCCATGGAGAACTTACGCGAAGAAAAATTTCTCGTAGCATACGTGCTTGAGCCGACGAAAGCGTATATATGGCGGGTGTAAGCCGGGCCTTACTGGTGGATTGTCTTATTTGAAGGGTGTTTATAATTAACCATTCGTTATCTAAGAAGGACCACATGAAAAACATGACCTTAACATGTGGATGAGAAATAACAAATAAACCATTGAAAAAAAACGTATTTCAGATTCCACATAACAGTTTCAATCAAGTCTTCGAGTGAAGCACTTGGGATACGGTTTTGAATTCTCGACGTTCAGGAATATATGGCGCTGTACGACGATATCCTTTAGTTTTGAGAGATGCATGTGGAATGCCGAAACTGGTAGTCAAACTAAAATATCATCTCAAATACACGGCTGTTGGCGAGTGACATTGTTAATTATTGAGAGTGTAACATTCGTAAACTGCGTACCATATTTACTTGCCTGGTTACAGAGGTTGCTCAATTTGAAGACCATCTGCGTCCACGACAGCCTTGAATTGCAGTAGAGATTTCTCTGCTGCTGCCTGGAAAGTCTCAGGAGAGATGCTGGAACTTGGAATGTTCAGCTGTCGCGACACAGCTTGTGCACAGCTTGAAGATCGCATACTGCTTCCTGCATTCTCAGCCATGGCTACAGTAACTTCTTCAAAACTTTATGGCGCCGTTGACGAATGGCCTTTCCTAGGAGCAATTCTCTAATTCGAATTTCCGAATCATGTTCTTCAACCCTGCTGCGGAAAGATGACCTGTTCATATTTCTTCATCGCGTCGACATTCAAGAAGAGCAGCAGCAGCCGGCCAGAGTGGCCGAGCGGTTGAAGGCGCTACAGTCTGGAACCGCACGACCACTACGGTCGCAGGTTCGAATCCTGCCTCGGGCATGGATGTGTGTGATGTCCTTAGGTTGGTTAGGTTTAAATAGTTCTAAGTTCTAGGGGACTTATGGCCACAGCAGTTGAGTCCCATAGTGCTCAGAGCCATTTGAACCACTTTTTGAGCAGCAGCACTGTTGCTTTTGGTTGGATAATGCAGCTTTAAAGCCGTATTAACCTTGTCCTCACTCATGTTCACTGTTTGCAGCTACGATTCACATTGATACGTGTGTTTCCACCCCACATCGGCGTACCAGAACTGGCGCATAACGGCAAGTCATTATACTAACGCTACTAATAGAGCATATCCTGCAACAATCAGTCTGAACATAATTTTATATTAAGTTGGTTACACATACGGTGGAAGCACCCATGGTGTAGGGATCACCAAAAAATGGTAGTGGTGTCTTGATTAGTAATCAAAACGTCCTCGCTCCTTGGTTCGAATCACGTCATTGCTTCAATTTTGATTGATAATCAGCATTGTCAGCCGAAGACTTCCGACAGAAGAGGTCACCCTCGTTCTGCCAACGGCCTTGTCAAAAAG
Organism: Schistocerca cancellata; assembly: GCF_023864275.1. NCBI lineage: Eukaryota > Metazoa > Arthropoda > Insecta > Orthoptera > Acrididae > Schistocerca > Schistocerca cancellata. The sequence goes on from NC_064626.1 coordinate 638,970,516, forward strand.
GGCGGAGAAGCGGACAGAGGTTCAAGGCAATCTCTTGTCCTAGGAGTGGGATCTGCCCCTAAAGGTGGACGAATCAGCAGTGATTAGCGGAATGCGGATGCAGAAGGCAATGGAAATCACTAAATTAAAGACACGTCACTTTTATCCACAGGACATGTGGTGTGTAATTGAAAAGTTTCATGATGATCTCTCCATTGGAAAAAGATTCCGGAACAGTCTCCAATTCGGATCTCCGGGAGGGGACTGCCAAGGGGGAAGTGACCATGAGAAAAAGACTGAATAATCAACGGTACGATAACGTTCTATGAATCGGAGCGTGGAATGTCAGAAGCTTGAACGTAGCAGGGACACTAGAAAAATCTGAAAAGGGAAATGCAAAGGCTCAATCTAGATATAGTAGGGGGTCAATGAAGTGAAATGGAAAGAAGACAAGGATTTCTGGTCAGATGAGTATAAGGTAATATCAACAGCAGCAGAAAACGGTATAATGGCAGTCGGATTCTTTATGAATAGGAAAGCAGGGGACAGAGTGTGTTACTGTGAACAGTTCAGTGATAGGGTTGTTCTTATGAGAATCCACAGCAAACCAACACCGACAACGACAGTTTAGGTATATACTCCGCGTTGCAAGCTGAGATGAAGAGATTATATGAGGATATTGAAAGGGTAATATTGTACTTAAAAGGGGGACGAAAATCTAATAGTCTTGGGAGACTGGAATGAAGTTTTAGGGGAAGGAATATGGACGGACAAGTAATGAGAGAGGAGAGAGATTAATTGAGTTCTGTAACACATTTTAGCTAGTAATAGCGAATGCTCTATTTAAGAATCACAAGAGGAGGGGGTATACTTGGAAAACGCCGTGTGATACGGGAAGATCTCAGTTAGGTTATATCATGGTCAGACAGAGCTTCCTGAATCGATACTGGATTGTAAGGCGTACCCAGGAGCAGATATACCCTCTGAAGGCTCAGGAGTGCAACTAAAAAGTGAAAGGATATTAATCATATGATTCGCCGATGACATTGCTATCCTGAGTAAAAGTGAAGAAAAATTACATGATCTGCTGAACGGAATGAACAATCTAATGAGTACAGAATGTGGAATGAGAGTAATTCGAAGAAAGACAATAGTAAGGAGATGCAGCAGAAATGAGAACAGAGAGAAACTTAACGTCGGGATTGGTGGTCACGAAGTAGATGAAGTAAAGAAATTCTGCTACATAGGCAGTAAAATCACCTGTGACGGTTGGAGGAAGGAGGACGCCAGATGAAGTCAAACAATGGTAAAAAGGGTATTCCTGGCCAAGAGAGGTCTCCTATTATCTAACATAGGCCTTAACTTGAGGAAGAAATTTCTGAGAACGTACGTCTGAAGTACAGCATTCTGTGGTAGTGAAACATGGACCCTAACAGAAGAGAATCGAAGCATTTGAGATGTGGTGCTACAGACGAATGTTGAAAATTAGGTGGACTGATAAGGTAAGGAATGAGGAGGTTCTGCGCAGTTTCGGAGAAGAAAACACTGATGAGGAGAATGGACTGGATGACACGACATCTGTAAATACATGAGGGAATGCCTTCCCTGTTACCAGAGGGAACTATAGAAGGCAAAAACTGTTGAGGGTGACAGATATTGGAATACATCCACCAAATAATTGAGGACGTGCAAGTGTTACTCTGAGACGAGAAGGTTGGTATAGGAGAGGAATTCGTGGCGGGCCGCATCAAACCATTCGAGACTGATGAGAAAAGGAGAATTTCATTGATATTGACAATTACGTAACCAGCTGATGTCCCCTGTCCATGATGGGCCACCAGAGACAATAAACTGTTGTCAAGAAGCAAGGTTAAGTTGTAACCACCTGCATACTGATCAATCAGAACATTATTACCACCGTACCGACCTACTATCGATATAAGCGCGTCCAGGCGAGAGCAGCGTCACCTGGTCACCTGAAGATGAATGACAGCTAGTCAGACACACGCACGTTGCATGTATTATCAGTGCGTCCGTGTGAAGAACGGGGAAGGCGTCCCATCTGTCTGAGGATGGCCAAGAGCTGACTGTGATGCCCCAGACGCCCTGCACTAGCATTTGGGAAGCTGCACGACTTGTCGGGTGTTCGAGGAATGGTATGGTGGGTGTCTTGACGAAACCAAGCTGAAACCACGTCCAGACGTTGTGTGGTCGGGCGTCCATAGGCTGGGCAGATAGATAACACAGGAAGGACGGCAGCTCTAGCGGAATTAACATCAGATTGTAATGCTGGACAGAGTAGAGGTGTGCCTGAACACACAGTGCACCAATCACTCCTAACGATGGGCCTCCGCAGCCAACGACCGATGCATATGCCAATGTTAAAACCACGACATCGGCAGCTACGACTGAAATGGGCATGTGACTATCGGCACTAGACGTTGGCTCAGTGAGCCGGCCGGAGTGGCTGCGCTCTTCTAGGCGCTACAGTCTGGAACCGAGCGACCGCTCCGGTCGGAGGTTCGAATCCTGCCTTGGGCATGGATTTGTGTTATGTCCTAAGGTTAGTTAGGTTTAATTAATTCTAAGTTCTAGGCGACTGATGACCTCACAAGTTAAGCCTCATAGTGCTTAGAGCCAGCCATTGGCTCAGTGGCAGAGCATTGCATGGTCGGATGAATCCCGATACTTTCTTCATTATGCTGAAGGGAGTGCTCGAATCGATCGTCTTCCTGGCGACGGGCTGCATTGTGGGTGATCAAACACTTCCCATCGAAAACACTGTTGGAGCACCTTCATTGTCCCTGCAGAGAGCGGCCGAGAACTGTTTTGAAGAAGGTAGCAAAATAATGACTCTGAGCGCGATGGGACTCAACTGCTAGAACTTAGAACTACTTAAACCTAACTAACCTAAGGACATCACACACATCCATGCCCGAGGCAGGATTCGAACCTGCGACCGTAGCGGTCGTGCGGTTCCAGACTGTAGCGCCTTTAACCGCTCGGCCACTCCGGCCGGCAAGAAGGTAGCACATGACAATTATGTGGAGTGCTTGGCATTAGGTGATGTCCCTTCTAAGCCCTCATACCTGGCGAGAGACAATATTTTCTAAGAATTTTTACGTGCTCACTGCGCACCCAGAACTGAAAAGAGTGATGTGACGAGAGTGGCGGGTTACTAGAGACGCTGCCCAACTTATGTGTGCAAAGCTTCATCAGATTTTCAGTGTGGTTCCAATTTCGCCACAGATCGGATCTTACTTTCCGAACAACCCTGGTATATCATACCGCCACATGGTAAAAAGCCTTTCTATCTTATGGCAACAGATTTTTAGCCAGCTAAGCGAGAAGAGCCGCCCCCAGTATAAAAAGCGTATTGAAATTTTATTACAGAAACAATAGCACAGCAATCCAAATGCCATCCACATGAACATGTCAACAATTCGTGAAAAGACATGGAGACCTCAACCGCTGCTCTTTTTTGCGTGGCGGGTGGCTCGAGGCGCACGCGAAAGTACTCATCATTCTGAGCCTCAGAGGGATAATTAACTCGACGGCGAGCTGGGAGGATGACGTTTCATAAATTACGGATGACGCGGCACGGGCTTAATCTGCCTGAAAACGCGCGCCGGCCGCGACTGTTTTTTCTAACAGGGCGCTCAGTTGTTATTAGCTACGTCACTCACCTGTTATTAAATTTTTAAGACCACTGTCCCTTTGATCTCACGTGGGGAGGTGACATTTCGTTCCAGCGCGTAACGAGTGCTGTACTGAGTGTGGACAAAATTAAGGGAACACAGAAATACAACGAAAAATAATTTTTCATAATTGGTTACACTGGGGTGCAGTGAATACAATAGCGCTTTGTCACCATGACGTTCTAGCATATGAAAAAGATTTATTTCGAGCGCTTTTGTTGAACATCTGCAAATAAACCGGAAAATAAAGGAAACCACACAGATATTCGAAACTGTAATTCACGAATTACAGATAAACGAACGATACGTCAGTTCGTAGTAACTGACAGGAAGTCATCGAGTGAAACAGGAATGAAATAATGTTACAGGCGCTCCGTTTTCCCTAATCAATAAAAACGACTTAGCAATCTGAGCAGCCCTGTTAGATTGTTTACAGATGATTCTGTCGTTACCCGTGTAGTAAAGTCATCAGAAAATCAAAACTAACTGTAAAATTATTTAGGCAAAATATCTGTATTGTGCGAAAAGAGGCAATTGATGCTAAAAATCCGGCCGGAGTGTGCTAGCGGTTCTTGGCACTTCAGTCTGGAACCGCGCGACAGCTACGGTCGCCGGTTCGAATCCTGCCTTGGGCATGGATGTGTGTGTCGTCCTTAGGTTAGCTAGGTTTAAGTAGTTCTGAGTTCTAGGGGACTGATGACCTCAGATGTTAAGTCCCATACAGCTCAGAGCCATTTTGATGCTAAAAACAAATAAAACATGAGGTTCTCTTCATGATTACTAAGAAAAATTCCGTTAAATTTCGGTTCACAATAAATCTCACAGCTTTAAAGAATGTAGATTCAACTAAATTGCAAGGAATTACAATTACAATCAACTTTAAATAGAATATCAAATAAATATTTTTTGAGTGAGGCGAACCAAGGACTGCATTTTAATGGCAGTACATGCAGGAGACGTGTCTAATCACCAAAATAACTGCGTGCACTACATATGTCAGACTCGTTGTGGAGGAAGGATGCGAAGTATGAGATGCTTACCAGGCACGACTGACGGAGAACACGGAAAAAGTTTAAACAAGGGCAACTCGTTTTGTATTATCGCTAAGTTGAGGAGAGAGTATCCAGACTACACGAAATAGGGTGGTAATCATTAAAACAAAGGTGGTTTCGAGTCCGGAGGGATCCTTTCAAGAAAATTGAAATACCAACTTCCTCTTCCGGAAACGAAATTATTTTCTTGGCTCCAACCTACATTGGGAGGAATGACTAAAGCAATAAAATAAGATAAATATTAGCTCCTACAGGAAGATTCTGGTGTTCTTTCTTTCCACGTGCTATTCGAGAGTGCAACGTTAGAGAAATTAGTCCAAAGGTGGTTCTACGAGCCCTCTGCTGAGCACTTGAAGTGACTGAAGTTCAGTGGAAATATGTGGATGAAAGGTGACTTTTTCCTTGCGAAATTCTGTGGGGCTAATTAGGGCAACTGGCAGTCCAGAAAGACTGTGCTAAAATATTGATTGTTTTGGCGCTTGTCTCGCGTAGCCGTCATGAAAACCAGATCACAGAGATACACGAATGAAATAGGACAAAAAATCGCTAACCGAACTACGAAATAATCTCTATCACACCATTTATAACAGGTTGCAGTTTACATGTGTAGATGTGGGTCCTCGACATCCAAAATTAAGAAGAAACACTTCACTTAAAACTTCCGGGCTGATAGGCCGTGGTCGATGTATAAAGCTTTTCCCTGAAGTTTCGTCTCAGACTGCAGGAGACATCCTCTGAGGTACAGTGGCGAACTCTACCGCGGAGGATGTTTCCAGCAGTCGGAGACGAAACGTCAGGGGAGAGTTTTATGCATCAACCACGGTCTATCAGGCCGGAAGTATTAAGTGAAGTCAATACCGGCCGTGAAAGCCTAGAGTGTATGATAAGAAGAAGTTTCTCGTTATGTCATTACAGAAAATGAGGTAGTCGGTAGTAGCTAAGTGATACTTCGATGAGAAATTTATAGCAATGAGTATCTTCGCGAGTGGTGCCTATCTGACACTTGACATAGGTTTGTCTGCTAACAACAGATGAGTTTTCATTCGATGAGAACGCGAAACCTGCTATCATCAACCAGTGGAAGATACAGAGAAACCTCAAGGAGGGGGCGCTAAAGATATCTTGTGATAAATTTACTTTTACCTTAATAAAAAATAATCAAGTCACATGGAAAGTTTTATTTAAACTGATTATACACGTATATAAGGCAATGCAATCTTACGATATAAAATAGTTACAGTTGTGGATCTCTTCGTTAAATGATGAATTCTGTGTGCCTATTCTTCCTGGCAAATTGGGTAATTACATCATCAACAGGACAATCACTGCCAGGGTGAGTGTTCAACAAAGCTAAGCCATTAAGTCTATCCTTCTTCACTGTCGAGCTCAGCCATGTCTTTGTATGCCGCAATGTTGTAAAACTTCTTCCTACTGTAGCAAATATTTTGTACAGCGTTTGCAAAGTAGGATAGTCAGATGTAGGACGTTACTAGTAAAAATATCGTTACGAGTCTCCTAATGGGCAGGGCCACTACGAATGTAGAGTGTGGACATCAAGTTGGGAATGTGGGTCTCACGGGGAGCATGCAATCGCGCTATCCTCTGTGCCCTCGGTGGCTCAGATGCTCAGATAGACGCTGGCACGGTAGTTCAGCGTGTTCGGTCAGAGGGTTCGCTGCTCTCTGTAATAAAAAAAGCGGAGTTAATGGATCACTGATGATCTTGGACAATCGTCATGGGACGTCCAGCCTGAACAAACTGAACGAATAGTACAGAAAAAATGACATAAACAAAACAAAAAAGGATGGATAGAGCGTCTGCCATGTAAGCAGGAGATCCTGCGTTCGAGTCCCAGTTGATGTACATCAACGCCTGTCGGCAGCTTAAGGTCTTGATTTAATTATCATTTCAGTTGTGATGATGTATATTGAAAACAGATAAACGGCTAGTTGTTGATATACCATCGGTATTGAATAAATAGCAGTTAAACTAAACTCTCGACTTATTTCTTCCTCCCTTCATCATAAAGAATAGGTGAAAGTAAGTACCACAGTCGAATGATGGGCCATGAAAGTAAATAAAAGCTCTATGTTTTCTAATAAGACCTGCATAGGTGCCTTCTGTAGTGGTTTTAAAAAAATATTGCGTTATTCGTTGCGATCAAATTTTTACCAGTTGGTTAAACCCACCCACTAGAAACTATTAATACCCGGAAATAGCTCGCAAGGGCCTGGAATTTCGTAGACCACACGAATTTCTTACAGCATTACTACAGAGGGTAGCTTGCATGAGCTGTAGGACGTGAAAGCGACGGTAACCTTCCTGCCAGGTCGAGTTTTAACAATAACTATACCACCGCTGATAGAAGGTTAGTTTCCAAAAGCAAGGGTAGTAACACTAAGAGTGCAACGGGAATTCCACTGTTGAATGCAGTGGAGAGTACAGATAGGTGGAAAGAATACATTGAAAGCCTATATGAGAGGGAAGATTCGTCTGATGTGATAGAAGAAGAAACAATAGTCGATTTAGAAGAGATAGGGGATCCAGTATTAGAATCAGAATATAAAAGATCTTTGAGGACTTAAGGTCAAATAAAGCAGAAGGGACAGATAACATTCCATCAGAATTTCTAAAAGCATTGGGAGAAGTGCCAACAAAACGACTGTTCACGTTAGTCTGTAGAATGTAAGACTCTGTCGACATACCATCTGACTTTCGGAAAAGTTTCATCCACACAATTCCGGAGACGGCAAGAGCTGAAGAGTGAGAGAATTATCGCACAGTCAGCTTAACAGCTCATGAATCCAAGTTGCTTACAAGAATAATATATAGAAGAATGGAAAAGAAAATTGAGGATGTCCTAAATGACGATCAGTTTGGCTTTAGGAAAAGTAAAGCCACTAGAGAGGCAATTCTGATTTTGCGGTTAATAATGGAAACAAGATTAAAGAAAAATCAAGAACGTTCACAGGATTTATCGACAATGAAAGATGGTGCAAGATGTTAGAAATTCTGAAAAAGTATGGGTAAGCTATAGGAGAGTCGACTCTTTTACAATATGTGCAACAGCCAAAGGGGAATAAAAAGACTGCACGACCAAGAACGAAGTGCTCGTATTAAATAGAGTGTAAGACAGGGATGTAGTCTTCCCCTCCTACTGTTCAATCCGTACTTCGAGGAAGGAATGATGGAAATAAACGAAAGGTTCAGGAGTGAACATTCAAGGTGAAAGGCTATCACGATTCGCTGGTAACATTGCTGTCCTGAGTGAAAGTGAAGAAGAATTACATGGCCTGTTGAACGGAATGAACAGTCTAATGAGTACAGAATATGGACTGAGAGTAAATCGAAGAAAGACGAAGGTAACGAGAAGTAATACAAGTAAGAACAGTGAGAAATTTAACATCAGGCTTGATGGTCACGAAGTAGACGACGTTAATGAATACTGCTACCTAGACAGTGAAGTAACCAAAGACGGACGGCGCAAGGGGGACACCAAAAGCACACTAGGTATGGCAAAAAAGGCATTCCTGGCCAGAAGAATTCTACAAATATCAAATATCAGCCTTAATTTGAGGAAGAAATTTCTGAGAATGTATGTCTGGAGTACAGCATTGTATGGTAGTGAAACATGGACTGTGGGAAAACTGGAACACAAGAGAATCGAAGCATTTGAGATGTGGTGCTACAGACGAATGTTGAAAATTAGGTGGACTGATAGGGTAAGGAATGAGGAGGTTCTACGCAGAATAGGAGAGTAAAGGAATATGTGGAAAACACTGATAAAGAGACGGGACAGGGTGATAGGACATCAGTTAAGACATGAGGTAACGACTGCCATGGTACTAGAGGGAGTTGCAGAGGACAAAAACTGTGGAGGAGGACAGAGATTGGAACGCATCCAGCAAATAATTGAGGATGTAGGTTGCGTGGGCAACTCTCAGATGAAGAGGTTAGCACAGAATAGGAATTGGTGGCGGGCTGCATCAAACCAGTCGCAAGGCTGATGACAAAAATTGTGTCCATTTTTCTATAGACTAATCTGTCTTCCCCCTGGAGTAATGCAGTTCTCCGTATTTTCCTGTCCTGTGCAGATACTTTCATCTCTACATAAATATTACACCACAACTTGATTTCTGTAATCCATTCTTGTTTTGAGCCTGCTACGTCTGCACTATACTGCTTCCTCTACTCCAAGTCATTAGTTCCAGCATACCATCTCACTGTTTCTTCTTTTGGTAAAGTTATCCGTAGACTTCGTTACTCAGCAATTTTTATAGTATCTCTGAAACGGAACTTCGGTAGTGCCATATTTTACGTGGTCCCAGTTTATTTCTTTCATGATTTATGGTTATCTGCATCTCACTTCCATACATTACTTGGCTTGATAAAATTGCTTATGGTTTACCCTCAATCTTACTTCAATCATTTGAAACTAACAGAGCTCTAGGACTGATAGAATCTTCTATATACCTAATACCTTTGTTGTGTTGGTCACTCTGTAATTTTCCTTTATATCTGTCGTAAATTGTATGATGCCAAATGTTTCTTTAATTTTGTGTTCCTCTTTCTAGTACTCTTCGTCGTCTTCGTGCTGCATTTGATTACCTTAACCCATATTCCACGTCATGTACGGTGTTCTTTTCTCAGAAATACAAGTCTTGTACATCTGCCTTACTTTCGGCATGAAACTTCATAGTTGTGGGGAGTAGTCTTGTTGCTTGAGGTTATTACCTAGGAACACGTGATTGAGCCGTATATCGACTCGTGCTACACCTTGTGTTTAGATGGCATTGGTTTTCCTTTTCTTCCCCTGACATGTTTGTCTGATATGTTGTCTGTCATTAAGTGCCTGCTTGGTTGTCTTTTCCCTCTGCTATCGATATCTGCGTTTTTGCTTCCGGGAAACTGCTATGGAGGAAGTGAGATCTTTGACCAGTTGTAACCTCGTGTGGTGGTGCGGAAGTAAGGGGTTGCGCGCAGAGAGTGTGGTGGACACGGGAGGGCGTGGTGGTTTTCCAGCGCAAAGCAGGCGTGGTCGGCCGTACCGAGTCCCCACGTGATGGATGTCGGTTATGTGTAACGAGCGGGTCGAGTTGACGGAAGAGCTCCTCCTCGTGTTGGTTGTATACAGAATCACCCCACGAGTAGTTGCTGTTCATTTCGCCGTGGTGGGACGTTAACAAGCTTCTTTAAATCCTCCATTTCAACACTGGAGTTTAAAAGGAGACACCTAACATGAAGGAGCGGTCACTACCCGTCAACGTTGCAAAGAAGTGAACTCCGGTGACAGAGCGTGTTGTCGCCTGACCGTGGCGTGTTGGGTACGCTGGCGACGCGTGTGCGGTCGAATGTGTGGATCCTTGTCGTCGGAGGTCACGTACTGCCTGTTCGAGCATAATTGCAAGTTAAGTTCGTGGAAGGTTTAACCATTAAGTAATAATTTTGTGTAACCAGCGTCTCTTCTGCCTTGTGGCCTCCGGCGACCGGGTTTCCTGTCCCTGGCACCGGTATAATTGAAGACAGTGATCTTTTCTCCTCCTCTCGTTACTCTCCGATGGGAGGTGTAGTTTTGGCAGTTTAATTGTTTCGCTATTCTGTCGTGGGTTATGAGTAAATTCATGCTTCTTGTTGGTTGATCATGTGGTCGCTCATTCAGGACCGTGTGGTGTAGTGTTTCCTTGCATGAGGTTAGCTCTAATTCTGTAAGCAAGTTAAGCCATCTTATAATAAGTTTTCGCCGACTAAAAGTCGGTGCAGTGACCAGCCTGAGAGTGGCAATTGTGTTTACGAGCGTGTTTCAATTGGTCAGTATTCTGTCTAACCTGAATATCCCTGAGTGGGTGATCAGTGGCCGCCTTACACGGCCCCGTCATATGTGTTATGTTCTAATGATATTCCAGGACACTTTTGTTTAAATTTTTTTTAAATTCCTCCAAGTTTGTAAATTCCTTTTATTGCCATTAATCGTGTGTTTGCTGAGAGCTGTTTAATTTTTTTAATGGCGGTGATGTAGCTTCACTACCCCACCGCACTTCTGTATTTACTTTAGTAGCCTGTTTACTAATGTTCTTTTAATTTTGTTTTAAATTGTTGTATTGCTATAAATTACTTGATTGCCGTTAGCGGCGTGTTTAAAAGGCTGTTTATTGCCGTTCTGCTAGTTTCTGTAAGATACGAATAAAACATTTGTGAAAATCTCAAGTCGACATTAAACTACTAGAAATTTGGCCCCGTTTCCCAACTTGTGGTGTGGCTTGTAGTAACCGTCACCACTGTGTGTGTCAATGATGTTTCCCGTTCCGTGTTTCAATCTAGTAACATATTTTAGTATCAAGTGCAGGGCTGCGCGCTAAGGACCGCCATAAGCAGTTTCTGGTATTTTTGCTGTTGTAAGATCTGAGGTCGTGTTGTGCGAAGCTTTTGTTAATATTTTCAGATTTACACGTTTATCTATGTTGAAGATATTGTTGAATCCTTGGTTACATAATTTTATTATGAAAAACACTGTATATGTCATTCCGACGTCTTTCCGCACCCATCTCCTTCGGGCCATTTCTCTCCCGAGACTATTTACTAGTAGAACACGGGCGTGATACTATTGCACTTACATTTACAGCAAACAAGTACAATGGTGACTAAGGAAAAAGCATCACATTGTGATTGATTTCCAGGCAGTTATTCATGTACTGTCAAGTGGTTCACTGTGTCCTCGTGAAACGTCTTGATAAACAATCGAGATAAATCGATCTAAGCGCAATCACTGCTCGACTAAAATGGACGCAATACTGCATACAATCAGGCTGTTGATACACTGTGCCACGCTTCCGAGCACCGTGCGCAACGGGAAAACAGTGTCCCAACTATCGAGGAAACAAGTACCGTCTGCATGTCACGTGGTGGCGCACGTACTTCCGTCTCCTGGATACTGAAGGCGAAGCACAGCCTCCAGTAGGCATTCATTTACTCACCGAATTCCGGGTCAGCAGTAGGGTAGACTCGCAGTTCTTCAAACGGAATTCTCCGAGACCTACCAGGACGGTCGCCTCTACTCTCCTCCGCACTGTCTTCGTACTTCTACGCGTCACACCACACGGCGTAGCACACACAGAGGTCGCCCGGCAGCCGTTCGGGATGACGCTTCCCGCGGATGTAGTATCGCGCTATAAAATTATACTCTGTCGTATTGGAAGTCAGATCTGAAACTGGAGAGACCTGTAGAGACTGAATAAGGGTCCCTAACCGTTCTTTCCACAAACCTGTAGTCTTCTAATGTGATGTTCCCAGCTCAGAAGACACCTCGTCGGTCATGGGATCTTCTACGGCGGAGGCTGCTATGCTATCATCTCGAACTTGAACCTGTGTTTGTCCTTTTTTGTGCGGGATGCCAACTGCCCAGTTTAGTCTCTGTATCTAAAGAGTGCAAGATCTGTAGTACTGACAGTGACGGTAAGTCACACCTTTCATTAATGTATCCTGTTTGTATATATTTTAAAATATCACTTTTTACACTGTCTTCTACAACGTTCGACACAGCTTTCTTAATAGCACGCCAACTTTTGTGACTACTTCCGATATAGAAGACGACATATTCACCCATAAATAGATACACGTCCGGCTCTGAAGAATACTCGGAACAGAGTGACTAGCGCAGCCAAAGTACTTCGTCTCCCAGGTGCGCCGAAGCGACTCGAAGTTGTCCGAAGACTTCGGTTGTAATATCATTACTCCTATGATTCTCAAAACTAGTGAAATTTAATAAACAAAAACGGTGGACTCCTAGGGTAACCATGAGAGATTGTCGTACAGAAAACTGGTTTAAATACAATGAAAAGTATATAAATAATTAATAAGAGAAGTGCCGACCAATCAGAGGCAATATCAGTACAATTGGCGGACTCTCCCACAGGGATGGTACATACTGTAACATCTTGTGCTTGTACCTCGCTCCACTTTTGTACCGTATGCTTGTATGTGTATCAAGCTGCATCAAGGCGAGCTTCTAGTAAGATAAAATACTGGCAGCCACAGCCAGGAATATCTCAACGCCACTGAACTTTGTTAATATGAAATGATCACGAACGATCTTTCACTTGTTCTTGGAACTAACTTATCTGTGTACTTGCGCTGTGAATAAAGTGTTCTTACTCTAGCTTGGAATTCATCATTTTACTACTACATGGATCAGCAAGAAGTAGGTACAGTGGAATATGCACTGGCCGCCGGTAGCTGGTGAGCCCGGCGTGTCGTCGTTTGGGGGAAGTCAACAATGATATTGACTCATCATCGGGTTTTTGGTTCTGTAACCGAGTCCGGAATCAGAAGTGGCTCATTGACATAACAGGTGCGCAGTTATCTGGATAAACCGCAAATATTTTAGCAGAATAATCCACAGTGCTGGAGTCTACTACGATGAAGCGGCTATCTGAGACAAAGTGGCGGCATGGTGCCGCTAGAAGCAGCCTCTTACAATACAAGCTTTTCCGCACTGAGTGCGCCCTCTGGACCTGGTGCCACAGCGCAGCTGGTTTTTCCTGCTCGCTTCGGCAATAGTCGAACTCCTGCCTTGGTAGTGCAAGTCGCAGGCCGGACGGGGACCCACCTTCTTGAAACGCAGTGGGCATGCCTGCTCGCTTCTTGCGTCGGCAGCCTGTGTGCGGTCGTTCATTACAGAGTAGACTGCCTCTGGAAAACTACGGTCCATCTGCAAGTGCTACAGACGCAGGTGCTGTAGCTCACGCAACATGTATGCGTGTCAGACATCGAGTACAGGCGTCAGCGAAGCATGATGCGAGCAAGTGTTATAGCCAGCTGGCAGGTCGCTCGCAGCCGCCTAGCTGGCTGCCAAGGGACAGCGTCGTGGTCGCCTCCCCAATCGATGCAGTGCTGTCGTACAAGTAGAAAATAAGTGATTTTGAGATCTACTTGTTTTTGGACCTTCATCGGCCTGCTACGTAGCCTCTGATTTTTATAAGGTCAGGAAAAAGGGCTGCACACAAAAAGTGAATTCCATCACTTAAAAATAAAATAAAAAATAATATTAATATTCTATTTAAAAGCTGTTTTGAAGCAGAAATATGGAAAGTGTTCCAAGGTACAACATTCTCCCCTATCCGTTCCATTGCAGTCCATTTTTCTTCAGAAATTTCCTGTCTTCCCGCCACTTTTCGATATATGAGTTTATTATCAGTGGTTACGAAATGGAACCTTAATTTTCACAGTTGCATTTCTCAGAATTTCACCTTACTTATTCTTCCTCGGTTTAGTAGATGCTGTAGATTTCTCGTTTCTCTTTGTTTTTTGATCCAGTTGTCTCAAAATTGCGAACATCTTGTTTCTCGTTTTATTTTCGAAAACTTTGTATGGGTTCGGTCCACGTAGTGTAGTAAGGTTTCATGAATGTTCGTCAACCCTCTATTTAGTGCTTCTCTGATAAAGTACCTGTGTCTTTTCTGAAACCAGACCGATCTCCACCTAATACAGAATCAGTTATTCCTTCTATTAATCTCAGCAGTTTATAACCACAGTTTGTCCGACTTATAGTCCGTCAGATTGAGAGTTTAAGACTGCAGACACACTACTGATGTGAAACACTACTGATGCCGGCCGGAGTGGCCGAGCGGTTCTAGGCGCTACAGTCTGGAACCGCACGACCGCTACGGTCACAGGTTCAAATCCTGCCTCGGGTATGGATATGTGTGATGTCCTTAGGTTAGTTAGGTTTAAGTAGTTCTAGGTTCTAGGGGACTTATGACCTCAGCAGTTGAGTCCCATAGTGCTGAGAGCCATTTGAACCATTTTGAACCAAACACTACTGATAGTTGCCTTCGGCTACAACGGGATGAGCGAAAGAAACATCTGCAGAAGCCAACATGTTTCTGTGTTCCGCATTCAGCAATGACGACTCTAGAGCGATTAGCATAATATGTTTTCATTTTTGAGCCGGCCGCTGTGGCTGAGCGGTTCTAGGCGCTTCAGTCCGGAACCGCGCTGCTACTATGGTCACAGATTCCAATGTGGGTGATGTCCTTAGGTTAGTAAGGTTTACGTAGTTCTAAGTCTAGGGGACTGATGACCCCAGATTTTAAGTCCCATAGTGTTTAGTGCCATTTTTGACAACACTCTGATACTTTATGCTAGTATCAAAGTAGTACCAGTCGGTAACGTACAACGCTGTAGCGTGTCACAGTTAGTCCATATAACTTTCATATTTTACTCTCATATCTATACTACTATATAAAGGCAACTTGTTATTTACCGTTGTTACTAAATATCCAGAACAGATCCTGACCTAAGAACTTGAGATTTTTGCACGGCGCTCCAGTAAACGTTCAGGAGGATGTAGATTACGTAGTTTTCATATGTATCGCATATAAATTTATATGTATGCTGTGATGATGATGAAGTCCCATGCTTCTCGACAGAGCGTAGGGGAACGATGCGGGAGACCCTCACCGCCGTATTAGGCAAGGTCCTAATGGAGGTGGTTTCCCATTGCTTTTCTCCTACCGTAATGGGGATGAATATTGATGATGAAGACGTCAGAACAACACCCTGTCATCTGGGGGCAGGTGAAGATCCTAGACCCCACAGAGAATCGAACCCGTGACCCTCGCTACCGCGAGACCACGTTGTGCAACATATGTATGCTATATAGAGGAGAAATGTTGTTAGCAAAAATCTCGAAAAGTTCTTGAACTATGTACCTGAAATTTTGGTACTATAATCTAGTAAACATAGCGAAAAATTCTCAGCTATAATATCAAAATTCCTTGGGCGACTTACTTCAAACTTTCATACGGCAGTTAATATACAGTTAGACTGCTATACATATTTTTAAAAAGATTTCTGATGAATGATGTGCTTTTCTGAGAGACGAAAAAGTGCCGATACGTTTTGTATCTCGCAATCGCTTTTAATTACAATGTCAGCACATTTCAACATTAGACAAACTGTCATCAGACAAATTGTTTCTACCGTCTATATTCTTTCTCCTTACATATAATTGTAAACAAAAATTGTGTGCACGACTGTGTACTGTTTCGTTTTCTTCCACGCAATCTGTTTTAACAGGAAAGTTGCACATATGGGTTAGAATATAGTGATGTTTGGTTTGTGGGGCTCTCCACTCTGTGGTCATCAGCGCCCGTACAAAGTCCCAATTTTTACACAGTCCATTTTCTTTCACAATCCAGTCTAGTCACTCTCACAAATGATGATGATAATAACGATGACGTTGTATCCAAGCCGTTACCACATTACAAATATGTTAATTACTGTCGTTGACTACTATCCACACAGATTCAGCAGCAGGGTAGTTTTCTCAATCCCGTATAACAATTATACCAAACAGTTTGCAAAATCATTTTAAGTGACTAGTGACTTCAGTTACCAATGAGGCTTTCATTGGCAATAACAATAAATAATACTTGAGGTCAGAGGGGCGTAGAGAGTTGTGGGGGTTGGGTGTGTGTGTGTGTGTTGAGAGAGATACGAAGGAGCAGGAGATCGACAGAGCAGTGTGTAGAAGGCCATTAGAATGGTAGAAATGGTACAAATGGCTCTGAGCACTATGGGTTCAAAATGGCTCTGAGCACTATGGGACTTAGCTTCTGAGGTCATCAGTCCCCTATAACCTAGAACTATTTAAACCTAACTAACCTAAGGACATCACAAACATCCATGCCCGAGGCAGGATTTGAACCGGCGACCGTAGCGGTCGCGCGGTTCCAGACTGAAGCGCCTAGAACCTCTCGGTCACTACGGCCGGCCATTAGGACGTATGTGCCGCTCCCACACACATCGAGCAAAGGCGAAGCTTTGCCAGGTTTGCTAGCTTGTAGTTTCCTTCACGCGTATTTGTTGCCACATTGTTTTACCCACGTATAAAACTGCAAGGTATCAGTACTTATTTATGTCTCTCCTTCCGGAGGTGGCCGATTACTGAACCCACTTGTATGCAATTGTTCCCACGCTCTGCCACAGTAGCTGTCACCTTGCTGTGTCGTCGATGCTTTCCGGCGCACGTGTTTCCCCAGGAAAGCAGGTAGCTGTCCACTCGCGCCGGCTGGTCGCTGCGCGCTCGGCGTCAGCACGTGCTCAGCGCCCGGCGCTCGCATGCGACACGCGACACCCAGGCGTCCCGGCGTCGCCACCGCTCAAATGTGATTGCTGTCCGGACTCACTCCGCGGTATTGTTCTGCCGCTGCCTTACACAACACGCCGTAATGGATTGAGGCCTCAGCAGCTGACCCGTCCGCTGCGCCCGGGCGGCGCCCTGCTATCGCCGGGGACCTTCCACAGGACTGCTCTCCGGTGGCCACTCGTTAGTATGAGTGGTGGTTCGTGGAATAACTTACCCGAAACCGTGTTATCCGAGGGCGTTATTCGCTGCTCGACTCCAAGATCCTTGCTGATGTATATGGGAGGACGACAAATATGGAAGTTGACTGACGGAAAAAAATTGCGCCGCCAAGAAGTCTGTACGCGTGTTTCTACATATGAAAGATGATGTCAGTGGTGTTTTCAGTGCTACTATCTGGATTGAAGTCAGTTTAAAAGAGAACTAATGACATGGAACTGCAGCGAGAGAGGTGGCGCACTGGTTAGCACTCCTTCGTGACTACGACAGTTCCAACCCATGTCCGACCAACCTGAGTTAGGTTTTATGAGATTTCCCTAAATCGCTTCAGGCAAATACCTGGGTGGTTCCTTTGAGAGGGCACGGCGGACTTCCTTCCCCATCCTACCCTAATTCGATGGTACCGTGACCTCACTCGTTGGTCCTTTCCCCCATGTCAACCAACCGTCATTGAACTGAATCAATAAAATCCAGTTAATGCAGTTTGGTGTCATGAGCTTTCTCAAACACATATAGACGCTGAAGATTACCTGAAAAAATTTATGGATCCAAATCAGGCTTGCTTTATATACTTATTGTAACGGTCGTGAACTTGAGTAACCTTTGAGACTGGACGTCGTGAGTTGATGTTAATCACGAATGTCTTTAAGGCAACCAAGACGCCTTGAAACTATGTCGTGTAACATGCCTCCGAGAAACTGGATGTTCCTTCTGCGATATTGCAGAAAGGCTTGGGAGGAATCCAGCCACTGTACATGATTGGTCGCAGGGGTGATTACGAGAATGTACGGTCGTAGGAAGACTGGGCTCCAGAGAGCCAAGTAGCACTACCGAAAGGATGATGATGTTTGCTTTGTGCGGCGCTCAACTGCGCGATCATCAGCCCTTGTTCCAATTCCCAAACTGTACACAGTCAAATCTAGCCACTTTCACGAATTCTGATGGATGTTGAGGACAGCAAAAACACCCAGTCACCTGGCAGAGAAAATCCCCAAACCGGCTGGCACTCGAATCCGGGACCTCGTGATCCAGAGGAAGCAACTCTAGCCACTAGACCGCGAGCTGCGGACGCTACCGAAAGGAAAGACCATTCTGTTCGGCGTATGGCTCTGGCCCATCGTACCACACCTGGAGCAGCAATTTGAGCAGCAATTGGCATCACAGCCGATTGCAGGGCAGAGCAAAACTGTTGTGTTTTCTGATGGAAGCGTGTTCTGTCTCCGGTGCCAGTGATATCCGTGTATTGGTTAGGAGCAGACCACTTGAGGGCCTGCAACCAATCTGTCTACATGCTGCACACTATATACCTACAGCTGGTGTTATGTGATTTCGTATCAGCAGGAGCACTCTCGCGTCCATCCCATGCACCCTAACTGCAAATTTCTTCGTAAATCCGGTGATCCGACCTATTGCACTGCCGTTCGTGAACATCACCCCACTGCGAGTTTTCTAACAGGATAACGCTCGCCCACAAACCGCTGTTATAGCACAACATGCTCTACGGTGTATTGACATGTTGCCTTGACCTGCTTGAACACCATATCTGCCCCCAATAAAGCATGTATGGCACATCATCGGACGACAACTCGACCGTCATCCACAAACAGCATTAACCACCCCTGTATTGACAACTATCGCAAGAGGCATGGAACTCCATCCCAAAAACTGACATCCAACATCTGCACAACACAATGCATGCACGTTTGCGAGCTTACTTTCAACATTCTGGTGGTTACGCCGGTTATTAATGTACTAGCATTTCAAATTTGCGATGGTTTATCTCGTTTTTACAATAACACAATCTTGCAGTGTTCATCACTTCAATACGTTACCTAGACAAATGTATTTCCTAAATTTCATTACTCTACATTAATTATTTTTGGGCATTGCGATGTTTTTTCGTCAGTGTGCTAGAAACACAACACATTACGATGCCTAATACGGAGTAGGAAATATGCTGGCATTCAAAAGTGCTTCATCTCGTCTCGGAATGGATCAGTGCAGCTTTTGTATGACTCTTAAGGAGAACTGTGCTAAGTTCGAATAACGATGATGCACGTGAAAACCGATCTGACAATCTTCCCTTCAAAGTAGACCGTGGAACCGCAATAATATGAAATGTGTTGACCGTGGTGGCCAGGAGATTTGCGACATTTCTTCCTGGTGCTCACAAAACCAGTCCAGGACGATGCGAGCTTTGAACACAGCACCACTGAGTAACAAACATTGTACCATGCGATAGACCTCTTTGGCCGGGGTTCGTCACATGACGTTTGGCACTAATGAGGGGGAAGATTTGTCTGATTTGATAGAAGAAGGAACCTGCTATTTAGAAGAGATAGGAGATCCAGTATTAGAAACAGTATTTAAGTGAGCTTTGGAGGACATAAGATCAAATAATAATTTAAGAGAGATTTGGAGGACATAAGATCAAACAAGGCAGAGGGCATAGATAACACTATCAGAATTTCTAAAATCATTAGGGGTAGTGCTAACAAAACGACAATTCACGTTGATGTGTATAATGTAAGTATCTGGTGATATACCGTCTAACTATCGGAAATATATCATCCACACAATTCCAAAGACTGTAAGGGTTGACAAGTGCGGGAATTCTCTCACAATCAGCTTAACTGGTCATCGGTTCAAGTTGCTGACAAGAATAACATACAGAAGAATGGAAAAGAAAACTGAGGATGTTTTAGATGACGACTAGTTTGGAATAAGAAATGATGAAGGCTTTCGCTCCAGCGCTATCAATTTGTCCGAGTTCTATTCTATTATGTTTGGAAGCTTACAGGACTCCCGCGGCATCAAAGCTATCAAAGGTCCGGCGAAAAACACGTCCTGCCCCATTACATTGGATGAAGCGGCAGCTGCAGCTTCTTCACCGTCGCAGATGCGGTTGTTGCAGTTTAGGAGTTCATCACTTTGAACACAACGCAGTAATGCCATTCCCGTACGTTTGGCTAGCGCAAGTGTCTCGAGCTGCAAATCCAGGCAAACGTCGCCATCTATGTGGAGAGATTTACCCGAATCTCCCTCTTTGTCACTTTGATGTGCTTTCTTCGTTATACACTCTATATCCGGCTTCACTCTAGTTCAGTGAACCTTGCAATGGTTTCAATACGCTGCGACGGTCGGCGAAATGGAGTGGGGTGCAAATGCTTCTGCTCGCTGGCTCTGCTCGTCTGTCTCGGGGATAATCTTCAACCCCTTGTACCACCGCGCTTCATACCTGTTAAAGTACATAAATAAAATACTTTATTCCCCATGTGCTTACGGATAAGTGAAAAATGTTATCTAGGCTACAGTATATGAGACTGATGTAAATAACGAGTGAGACAAGTATGTTAAGTTCATTAAAATTCACAAGTTTTTATTCGTAACTAAACACAGTTCACTGGAGGTGTCTTCCAGTTACGTACCATTTTAGATATTGATAGAGAGCCCACTAGCAAATCAGAACATGCTGTATATTTTAATATAGTAGTTGAACTGTGAAGAACAGTGATTGATATTTACCAAATCCGTCAGTTCGATAAAACACGCCCCAATCCCGATGATGTAAAGTTCTCTCGACACTATCGCGAATTCCTAAGTGTCGAATGCCACAAAATATTCAAAGTCCCGACTAGTTTAAACATTGTCAATGTCCAGTGGCACTGTTCAGAATCAATCACCTAAACGTGGTAAAAATAGTTAGAGTCCAACTGAAACTAAGTCCAGTTGGTATCCCAAAACACAGTTCGGGATGCTTAAAAATAAACAGCTTCCCACAGCAGCGCTTCAGCGGTTAAGTTGGGCGGCACTCGAATGGAAACAGAGTCCCACAGCTACGATTTAGCAGAAAGTCCGCTTTCCCTACAAAAACAATCACCAAAAAAACACTACACTTGAAAAACACTAGCCCCTACAAGTCAGGATTCTTCGCGAAAAATTCTTTCTGTTGCGCTCACACACGCAGTTTGGCCAAGGTCATCATTTCTGGGCCGGCCGGTGTGGCCTTGAGGTTCTAGGCGCTTCAGTCTGGAACCGCGTGACCGCTACGGTCGCAGGTTCGAATCCTGCCTCGTGCATGGATGTGTGTGATGTCCTTAGGTTAGTTAGGTTTAAGTAGTTCTTAGTTCTAGGGGACTGATGACCACAGATGTTAAGTCCCATAGTGCTCAGAGCCATTTGAATCATTTTTGAATCATTTCTGGAACCGCAAAAACTATAACCAAAGTGTCGCGTCATGGAAGACATGTCCGGCGTCGGCAAAGGCGCGCAGAACTCTGACCTGGTGGTCTGTGTCAGCTCCGCTTGAATACCCTCGATCCGAAATTCCCCACGCTACGTCACGTAACTGCTTTCCTCTGAGCACCACTTATTTGTATATTTTGCACATAGAAGAGGAATCTTAATTCTGTTCGTGGCATTATATGCGCACTTACAGATTCATCAAAAAACATGCGTTACACAAATTTCTAGCTGAAATAGTTAGTCCACAATTCATGTTTTAATGTTTTACAGTTATTTTTGTAGAGTGCGAAAATAGTTTTTGTCCAGTTCTGCCACTAAATAACGTTGCAGTTCTTTATAAGGCTCCGCTTTTCTTATCTATTTGAAGTGCTCTTTCTGATGTGCTAGGCACAAGTTATGTATATACAAAAGCTAAACAAATGCGGGTAAAACTGCTGTGGCCTTCTCCACCAGACATCACGGCGCCTACCGTATCAGCTACCAAACTGACAGCCCGCAGCCGCGGGTTGCCCGCATGGCAGGCACACCGAAGCAATACACAACTGACAGGCAATATTGATGAACGGCCACAGCAACAACCACAACACCAACAACACAGAAAAGACACCAGCGGCCACCAGGGGCCACTACCGGCCCACATAAACATAAGGAAGAGGTCGCTGCAGATCCCGGAACAATTTTCACATGTCAAATCACGTGATGGAAAATAGTTCCAAGGTACTAATTCGCCGAAGCGCTATAAAGGCCGGCGCTCGGCCGCCCATCGGCAGTTCATCGACCGCCAGCAGATGTGAATAGCTGCCGCCCCGGCAGCCCGGCTTGGATCTTCTTGTTGAGCTCTGGATTAGGCTTGGTATATCGGAGAAGTCTCGGACGGAGACTAGTAGGAAATTATTTCCGTTGTTTTCTATATTATTCTTGTATGTAGTTGTGATTCGAAGACGGATCACTGTTTTGTGTTGGTGTTATACTTGGAGAATTTGTTTTGGTTAATTGAATAGTCCAACAAAATGCTTTCGGACTTTGATCGTCAGTTTCTTCTGCTTACACAGACATATCAAAGACCATGCAAAAGTTATTAATACACAAACACAGCATATTATAATAACTGCAAATATCGCAAACTAATCATGTTGAAATGTATATATGACACCCGCTATCGTACAATGCCTTGCTGTTCGTGCATCTGTATTGTATTATTTGTTTCAATTAAATACACTCCTGGAAATGGAAAAAAGAACACATTGACACCGGTGTGTCAGACCCACCATACTTGCTCCGGACACTGCGAGAAGGCTGTACAAGCAATGATCACACGCACGGCACAGCGGACACACCAGGAACCGCGGTGTTGGCCGTCGAATGGCGCTAGCTGCGCAGCATTTGTTCACCGCCGCCGTCAGTGTCAGCCAGTTTGCCGTGGCATACGGAGCTCCATCGCAGTCTTTAACACTGGTAGCATGCCACGACAGCGTGGACGTGAACCGTATGTGCAGTTGACGGACTTTGAGCGAGGGCGTATAGTGGGCATGCGGGAGGCCGGGTGGACGTACCGCCGAATTGCTCAACACGTGCAGCGTGAGGTCTCCACAGTACATCGATGTTGTCGCCAGTGGTCGGCGGAAGGTGCACGTGCCCGTCGACCTGGGACCGGACCGCAGCGACGCACGGATGCAAGACAAGACCGTAGGATCCTACGCAGTGCCGTAGGGGACCGCACCGCCACTTCCCAGCAAATTAAGGACACTGTTGCTCCTGGGGTATCGGCGAGGACCATTCGCAACCGTCTCCATGAAGCTGGGCTACGGTCCCGCACACCGTTAGGCCGTCTTCCGCTCACGCCCCAACATCGTGCAGCCCGCCTCCAGTGGTGTCGCGACAGGCGTGAATGGAGGGACGAATGGAGACGTGTCGTCTTCAGCGATGAGAGTCGCTTCTGCCTTGGTGCCAATGATGGTCGTATGCGTGTTTGGCGCCGTGCAGGTGAGCGCCACAATCAGGACTGCGTACGACCGAGGCACACAGGGCCAACACCCGGCATCATGGTGTGGGGAGCGATCTCCTACACTGGCCGTACACCACTGGTGATCGTTGAGGGGACACTGAATAGTGCACGGTACATCCAAACCGTCATCGAACCCATCGTTCTACCATTCCTAGACCGGCAAGGGAACTTGCTGTTCCAACAGGACAATGCACGTCCGCATGTATCCCGTGCCACTCAACGTGCTCTAGAAGGTGTAAGTCAACTACCCTGGCCAGCAAGATCTCCGGATCTGTCCCCCATTGAGCATGTTTGGGACTGGATGAAGCGTCGTCTCACGCGGTCTGCACGTCCAGCACGAACGCTGGTCCAACTGAGGCGCCAGGTGGAAATGGCATGGCAAGCCGTTCCACAGGACTACATCCAGCATCTCTACGATCGTCTCCATGGGAGAATAGCAGCCTGCATTGCTGCGAAAGGTGGGTATACACTGTGCTAGTGCCGACATTGTGCATGCTCTGTTGCCTGTGTCTATGTGCCTGTGGTTCTGTCAGTGTGATAATGTGATGTATCTGACCCCAGGAATGTGTCAATAACGCTTCCCCTTCCTGGGACAATGAATTCACGGTGTTCTTATTTCAATTTCCAGGAGTGTATTAGCAATAAATTAATAAAATTCGTGTTTTGCCAGTGGCATTTTAATACTGCAAATTATACCTGTATGTTAGTCATTGCGTTTTCACGAGACCTTTAAAGTGAGCACTCTCTCTACTTTGTATATGCACTGGTTCGCAAGTTAAAAATTTTTCAGTAAATCTCACATCTTCATCTGTTTATTTGATGTGATGTAAAATTAGTATAAATCGTATCAGCATCTCGGATGATTCCTCTCAACTCCTCTTTTACTTGCCGTATTCTGCTTTGTCATACTAATTACCGAATAGGTGTGATCAACTCAAACTTGGATATAATATTGCCTAAAAGCTGTGTGCTGGAAACGAGTAAACCCTCGTGATGTCATGTAACCTCCAGTTGCTTGAAACGTGCAGGTCCACGCGGAGCGATATGCCGTTGAACGCTCCCTCGCCACTGTCTTGCCCTTCGACCACACCGGCCGCCATGTAAGCGCCCTATGAGGGCAACCAGTGATCAAACTTCTCTCTCCAAGTGACAGCATATCACTGTCGCAACACTATATGTGCTGAGTCTTGTTTACCATTATGGAACATCAGTGAATGCTGCCCTCGGCTGAATATAGTGTTTTTCTCGATTTTAATTTCTGAATATACCAATATTTTTCTTACTCCTTACTTCTTTCTTGTTAGAGCTATGATATCCTCCAAACTTTCTTAATTGTTTCAGTTTCTACTAACAGGAATGTTGACGACGTTCGGCACACTCTAATACTGGACAGGCCTATTAACAATTACAGCGCCTGCAAAGCAGGGCAGAACCCTGCCATTTCACCACTTGCTACTGCAGTTGCTATGGAAGACTGCAGGGTGAGGCGGTCACAAGTAATATGTGCATAAAAGATATATTATTGTAAAACCGGACGGTTGTCTTGCAGAAAGGAAAGAAGAAAAATCTTTGTAGCACTTCCCATACGTTAAAATTAATCAAAATTCTGTATTGTCGTCCTTTTAGGGTGTACGAATATAGTCTCGTGAAACTGGATCAATTGTTCTGAAGCGTGCAGTATAGCCTCTGCGAGCATCAGCAAATTCTTTTGGTAGCTGTACTGCAGGACGGAAGACATCAGCTATGGACTGAGCACGAAAACCTACACTGAAGCGCCATATAAATTGGTATATGCATTCGTATACAAAATGGGAGATATGTAAACACGCAGAATACGGCACTGCGACCGTCAACAACTATATAACACAACAAGTATCTGGCGCAGTTGTTAGATCGGTTACTACTGCTACAATGGCAGTTTATTACGATTTGAAAGAGTTTGAACTTGATGTTATAGTCGGCTCACGAGGGATGGGACATAGCATCTCCGAGGTAGCGATAAAGTGTGGAGTTACCGTACGACCATTTCACGAGCGTGCCGTGAATATTACGAATCCGCTAAAAC
The DNA here is from genome assembly GCF_023864275.1 of Schistocerca cancellata. Lineage (NCBI taxonomy): Eukaryota > Metazoa > Arthropoda > Insecta > Orthoptera > Acrididae > Schistocerca > Schistocerca cancellata. Next base: position 638,995,921 of record NC_064626.1, read on the forward strand.
ATCGAAACTCAGACATCCCAGCTGCCGGAAAAATATCCGGCAAGAGCAGGACCTACGACGACTGAAGAGAATCTGCTGCAGATTTCAATGCTGCGCCATCAGCAAGTGTCAGCAAGAACCATTCAACGAAACATCATCGATATGGACTTTCGGAGCCGAAGGCCGACTCGTGTACCGTTGATGACTGCACGACACAAAGCCTTAAGCGTCGCCTGGGCCCATCAGGACCGACAATGGGTTGTTGATGATTGGAATCATGTTGCCTGGCCGGACAAGTCTCGATTCACATTGTATCAGGTGGATGGACGTGTAAGGGTATGGAGACAACCTCATGAATCCATGGGTCCTGCACGTCAGCAGGGGACTGTTCAAGCTGGTGGAGGCCGTTAAATCGTGTGGGACGTGTGGAGTTGGAGTGATATGAGACACGAGATATGTCGCGTGCGTAAGCATCTTGTCTGACTATCTGGATCCATTCATGTCCATTGTGCATTCCGACGGACTTTGGCAGTTACAGGAGGACAATGCGACGCCCCACACGTCCAGAACTGCTACAAAGCGACACTTCTACGTTTAAACACCTCCGCTGGCCATAAAACTCCCCAGACATAAACATTATTGACCACGTCTAGGATACTGTTCAGAAAAGATCACCAACAACACCTCGTTCTCTTACGGATTTATGGACAGCCCTGCAGGATTAATAGTGTCAATTTCTTCCAGCACTTTTTCAACCATTAGTCGAGTCTATGACACTTCGTCTCGCGGTACTTCTGTGCGCTCTAGTTAATAATTTCACCGATATTACATCCCTAATCTACACTCCTGGAAATGGAAAAAAGAACACATTGACACCGGTGTGTCAGACCCACCATACTTGCTCCGGACACTGCGAGAGGGCTGTACAAGCAATGATCACACGCACGGCACAGCGGACACACCAGGAACCGCGGTGTTGGCCGTCGAATGGCGCTAGCTGCGCAGCATTTGTGCACCGCCACCGTCAGTGTCAGCCAGTTTGCCGTGGCATACGGAGCTCCATCGCAGTCTTTAACACTGGTAGCATGCCGCGACAGCGTGGACGTGAACCGTATGTGCAGATGACGGACTTTGAGCGAGGGCGTATAGTGGGCATGCGGGAGGCCGGGTGGACGTACCGCCGAATTGCTCAACACGTGCGGCGTGAGGTCTCCACAGTACATCGATGTTGTCGTCAGTGGTCGGCGGAAGGTGCACGTGCCCGTCGACCTGGGACCGGACCGCAGCGACGCACAGATGCACGCCAAGACCGTAGGATCCTACGCAGTGCCGTAGGGGACCGCACCGCCACTTACCAGCAAATTAGGGACACTGTTGCTCCTGGGGTATCGGCGAGGACCATTCGCAACCGTCTCCATGAAGCTGGGCTACGGTCCCGCACACCGTTAGGCCGTCTTCCGCTCACGCCCCTACATCGTGCAGCCCGCCTCCAGTGGTGTCGCGACAGGCGTGAATGGAGGGACGAATGGAGACGTGTCGTCTTCAGCGATGAGAATCGCTTCTGCCTTGGTGCCAATGATGGTCGTATGCGTGTTTGGCGCTTGCAGGTGAGCGCCACAATCAGGACTGCATACGACCGAGGCACACAGGGCCAACACCCGGCATCATGGTGTGGGGAGCGATCTCCTACACTGGCCGTACACCACTGGTAATCGTCGAGGGGACACTGAATAGTGCACGGTACATCCAAACCGTCATCGAACCCATCGTTCTACCATTCCTAGACCGGCAAGGGAACTTGCTGTTCCAACAGGACAATGCACGTCCGCATGTATCCCGTGCCACCCAACGTGCTCTAGAAGGTGTAAGTCAACTACCCTGGCCAGCAAGATCTCCGGATCTGTCCCCCATTGAGCATGTTTGGGACTGGATGAAGCGTCGTCTCACGCGGTCTGCACGTCCAGCACGAACGCTGGTCCAACTGAGGCGCCAGGTGGAAATGGCATGGCAAGCCGTTCCACAGGACTACATCCAGCATCTCTACGATCGTCTCCATGGGAGAATAGCAGCCTGCATTGCTGCGAAAGGTGGGTATACACTGTGCTAGTGCCGACATTGTGCATGCTCTGTTGCCTGTGTCTATGTGCCTGTGGTTCTGTCAGTGTGATCATGTGATGTATCTGACCCCAGGAATGTGTCAATAAAGTTCCCCCTTCCTGGGACAATGAATTCACGGTGTTCTTATTTCAATTTCCAGGAGTGTATATATAAGAAGGCAACGAGAATAAAGCAAGATTCAATAGTGAATACATTTTTCAAACAGTATATGCCAAGCCTTAGCAAGGCCATAGCCGAAAGAAGTCCTTGTTCCTCAATCTTTCTCCGAATACCACGTACATCTACCATGTATTGAGGCGACATAAGGAATAAATAGCGATTGTGGACCCCAACATCGTCACATCACAAAGGCTCTGTCTGAATGTTCCTTTTCCTGTATTTCCCTTCAGATCTGGAGCCTGTGAGCACTTTGTTCCCTTTATATGCACTCGTCTTTACCGTACGTGCTCTGCGAACTGACTCTGCATTTCCGCTTTTGAACAACCTGCGGAGATTGCGAAGCTGGCTTCGAAGCCAAGAGTTTCCATCAGCTAATGGCACACGCGCCACGGAGGTAGGCCACTTTTGGTGATATCGGCCAGAATTTAATAAACCGCCTTTCCACTTCGAAATGTGCTTAGTCATAAATGTTTCCCGTAGCAGGTGGGCCACGGCGCTGTCTCTTTCCTCTGCTACTTTATGCCCCTTGAGACGTCCGAATAACAAGTGTTTTAGACCGCTGTGTTTCCCTGAATTATATGGCCGTGGGCGTGCTAAATTTTGGAAACAAATTTACAGGCAGCTGTGGGTTTAGGACGTATTGCTACTGTGTTTTACATGGCTAGACGGGGGGTTGCCAACATTTTAGTGGCAGCGAAGGTGGGGCAAAAACCGTTCGAGTTCCCAATGGTATTCTAGTCTCCATTTTCCGGAATTACCCAAATCATTTCACATCATTTCTTTCGAGAAAAATGGTTCTATTAACATGTGTTCGGAAATGCATCGTTCCCACGGTAGGTCGCGCTGATGAATGAAAGCTACTTTTACCAATTTCCCTGTGTTCCTTGTGTGTTGTGCGCTATGCGATGGACGCTGCGCACTATGAGTAGCAGAACGGTCCGATATTCATGTCGGGAGCAACGCGTGATAGTGTACGACCAAGCAGATGGAAACGGCCCAGAGGCAGCACAGCTATACAAAAACAAGAACCCTTAAATACATAAAACAATATCACACAACAATTCAACCCCTTTTTGGTTTTGGGGTTTTTATGTCCTTTCAGACATGAAAAAGTGCAGGGCGGACTGTACTTACACTAGATTTGGAGGACCGGTTCTACTGGATATTGAGAAGAACCCTAGCACAAGCTCGATATAAGTGGGCAGCCAACATGGTGTATGTCGAAGCCCGGCAATCCATCATGCTACGTGTAAATGATTACATTGCTCCCATTGAGGCCATTTGTTGTGATATAGATGTGATGAGATCCGGGACGATTCGTTGTTGTTGCGTACACACCATCCATTTCTGGGCACATGTTCATAGGACCTTGCGACCGAACCGCTGAATCTTTCCATCAGTAAATGGGGTATGTTCTCCACTGACTCGGTTGTTTTAACCCCCTCCACTGACGGAATGACCCACTTCCCAATTCTGTATGTATAAAACCAATACGGACTTGTAGTTGTCACGCCTTTGCGCTTACTGCTACGTATTTTAACTGTAAATAGCTCAGTCCCAATGGTAAGAGGCAGTAGTGAATTCACGTAGTTAATATTTGAATCCAGCACAGCTGCCACAAGCTCAGCTCACTTTTACTCCACTCCTACCCTCGCCATTGCACCACATTAACTAGGTGCTACGTGGACCTTGCTAAATTCACTTGCGTATACATTTTTGACCGTTACTCGCCAGTATTTACCTAATGATTAGTACACTCCTAACCGGACTATTTCCCTAAGAGCTGTGATGATTGAACGGGTTCGATCCACGGCCTACAGTGCCCTACAGTTCACACGGTAACACTGCCTGCCTGACCCACTTAACTTGGTAGTGAGCTTATGTATCCAATCACCACTGCTAGCAGCAGTGGATAATCCTATCAGCACGACGAGAGCAGCAGACTTACCGTCGAATCCTCCTGAAAATACTTATAACTACAGTCGCCAGCTCTGAAGGAGCAAAAGAATAAATCAATTTTTGGGCTAGTTTCAAAGTGAAATGACTTGAGTTGAATTTAAACTTAATTCTGAATATTACTATTTCTGATCATTCTAGATGATTCTACAAAGCAAATACTCTCTCAATTTCTGTGAATTGGCTTGGTAATTACTACCAAGACAGGTTATGCAACTTTGGTTAACAAAATTCTATCCTTCAACTTATTTAATGATTTTGGATGTTACTCTTTGGACCATTGATACAGAATTAGTTAAGTGACTTTACTTGAAAGGTTTGCTCAGAAAAATTTAAGTAACTGTAAATAGGCGACTCATTCTGGTGTGACCATTGCTCTTTTCCACATTCTTATACGCTAAAGTATTCTACAACCAAAAGAATTGTAAATGAAAGAGGCGATGGTGGCCTCAGTCTGATTTCACTATACTATGTTTGAGGTTACTACACTTTACAATGAACAACATGCATCATAATTTTACTCATTACTATATTCTGTCCTCTGCACTTGCATAAAAGAAAACTGGTATTCTCCTTTTACATGTATACAAAGTTTGACTTAACAATTGCAAGCAGTCTTGCCTTGGGTAGACGTGTCGGTGCTGGTGGTGAGATGCATGTGGCTAACGCAGCTCTTCACGCCTCATGCCCTTAATGGCGGCTGGAACTATGAGCTGTAGCACTCGTATAAGCTACTGCACGTCCGCCATAAAATCTGGGCACAGGATCTCTTACAATCAGCCCCAGTGGCATAGAGGCGGCTTCAACAACCATTCGACACGTTTTACTCCAAAAACGGCGACGATATTCGCCTCTTCGCTGTTGCACAATCACTTTTGCGTGAGCACAGTTACGCACGTCCGATCACGTCAACACTCCCCAGGCCATTTCATTGTTCAGTCCCTGTATCTCCAGCTACCCCTAGCTACGCTCGTATCACCAAGAGTGGGGGCGTTCCCCTACCACCTTTTTACCGAAATCATTTAGTATTTAAGAATATTTATATTTACTACCCTGGAGTTCATACCAATCATAATAATTTACTACTAGCGCTTTACAACATTAAATTATACAGTAATAACTTATAATTACCAAGAAAAAGATTACATTTGACTCCGAGAGCTTAGTGCATTGTCTGACAGGCAGCGCTAATTCCCAGTTTCGCCAATAGATGGCATCAGGGTGCACTCCCTGGCAGTCTCACACAAGCGCGCCCGTTTCCGACGCGCGGGCTCCAAATTACTGTCAGCCCACCATCATTTCAGTTCCGTTACAACCTGTTTTCCGCTATGTGCACTCAGGAATCTATCCCTGCAGTTTGTCGGTTTCAACTGTGTGTGCTTGTGTGAGTGTGTGTGTGTGTGTGTGTGTGTGTGTGTGTGTGTGTGAGAGAGAGAGAGAGAGAGAGAGAGAGGAAGAGACGGGGTGTTTCCGTAAGAGCATGCAAAAATTTAACACGACGTAAAGGATGCTCCACTGAACATATCAGGTAGGCAACCGGTGGTCGGAGAAGTCAGCTTAAGGAGATAATAGAAATATAATGAGAGTACTGAGTAATTTTTTATTTACACTAGTTACAGTTGACTGCAAATACCATCACTGACACACTCAACTTACCATTTGTACTGTATCTTAGAAAATATGCTAAGAGTCACTGCCATCAACCTCAATACGAGCATGACATCGGCGAACAGGACCCTGACACACCCGGACAATGTCCCTGGTGTGTTTCTAATCACACCACAGGCAGCTACACTCTGGAAACTAATTCGATCTGCGTATCCACTGGGGTCTCATACACAAGTGACTTTAGATATCACCATAACAAATAATCAACGGGGTTCAGGTAAGGTGACCTTGCCAGCCATAGAGTGGGACCTTCCCTTCCAATCCAGCGACCAGGATATACTTCCTAGTAATCATGCTCTTTCTCCTAGTTTCCATGCAGTAAATAATGAATGTACATGTAAATAAACAGCACATTATATGTAAAATTGTACAGCAATGCTAGACAAAACGCTAGACAAGTTTACTTCCGTATCTCCTTAAGCTAAGCCCAGGTTCCCTACCTCATGGAGCATTCTCTATATCCTGTTACATTTTCGCACGCTCTTACGCGCTGCATATACAGGGTGCCCCATTTAACTTGACCACCCTAAATAACTGTTTGTCCAGATGAAAATTAAGAAATGTTTCAAGCAAATGTCCTTTAGCCGTCAGGGGGATATCAATCAGCATGACTGCCTGAGGAGTAGCTTTGTTTCTTACAAGGATATGAACCGTGGTATGACTTTTTTTAAATGGTACCCTCTATTTTTTTATTCGGTAATTCATTTTCTCTCCTAAAGCCTATTCGAAAATTTATCATAGCTTACCATTCACTGAAACACAACGTTGTTAATTACATAACACAATATTGACGTTGACGCTCCCAGCGCTTAGTGCAGGCACTCAGGCAACTGAACACATCCACTTGCTGACGTTGACAAAGGACAACTGTAAACATAAATAGAATGCACACCCGTCATTCCACCAAGTTTTGGAGTTGGATAAGTGAATTATTATACAGGGTGAGTTTTTCCACCCTATACAAACTCTAGAGATTGATCGACGAGAGGATGCGGAACAAGAAAGGCCTAATTAACCTATCTCCAGAAATGCGCGGTTTCCACGCTAGAGATCATTTATTCTTTCATACTTTGTTACAGAGGCTGCGGTCTAATACGCGATGTACCATTTAGTCACAGTTACAGTGTGCACGGTTTCCTGCTAGAGGGTGGTACTGTTATTCACATGTCATGCCCTAGCGCCCTCTCCTGCCATAGTCATTAGTAATGTTGTATCCGATTCACTTCTCTTGCTAACTTATTTGTAGTGGATGTGATACATCACTGTATAAAATGATTCCGTATTCGAGTCGACAGCTTTCCGACGTTGTGTTTACTTACGGAATAGGAAATGGCTGGCAGCAATGTTGTCCCCCCCCTCCCCCCAACAACCACCAAAGCGTTCAGTTTTTGCAACAAAGTTTCGCCGTTTCTCTGAGACAGGGTCGTTTCACGAAGCAGAAAACAATGAACGATGTACCCGAAAATGTTGGGAGGTAAATGTGATTAACACTGTGGCAGGACACCACCACGTGACTACCAGGCAATCGGCCTGCCAGCAAAGGGTAAACCAGACGACCGTGTGGAACATATGTAACCTCCCCCTCACTTATCGACCTTATTGACAGTGAAAAATTATGCCGCGTGCACCTAATGGAAATTTGGGAAAAGCAATCGTCACCGAAGTTAATTTGTCGGTAAAGAGGAAGGAAAGGGTTACATCTAAATGAAAGGAAAAATGCGAATGAAACTGGTGGAAATTAATTTTGAGAAAAGGGTAAAATTAATAAAGCAAGCAGTGAAATGGAATGATATTACATTAATGCTGGCGTTTGAATTTCAACGACACTCGGGTTCATTCCGGAAAAGGAAGGGACCTTGCTTCGTAAAGCAATTGGGGCAATGAGCAACAAAGGTTCATGCTACGTTGCTGTAATTTAGTGAGAAAAATTTAACAGTTTGAAAAGCTGAGGTCTGCCATACAGTTCTAAAACTTTACGTGCTTTCAGTCTTCCTTGCTGTTTGATTGAAGGTTTGAAGTCGTCGATCGAGGAGGTGGCGACAGTCACTCATTGTCGGCCGTCGCTGTTGCAGAAGCTGGATGTTGGCGCGCCTTCTTCTCGACACGGTCACCAGGCGAAACGGGCTCTTGATGTGCGCCAGCTAATGGTTCCCATCCGCTACACCGTGTCATAAATTATCATAGCAAGTCAAGCGCAATTACATGCTGCCAAACCCCGAAAGCGTGGCAACTCGCGGCAGCTTCACACAACACACCTGCTCCACTGCCCCACTCCCGCCAGACTCTCCCTTCCCGCGCTCCTCCATGTGGCAGAGTTAACACTACCAAAGATCCTAAACACTTTGGTTCTCCACACGACCTATCGATGTAATCGTTCGATATATATATAATAAAACAATAACAATATATAAGGAAACAAAAATGTCATATCTTCAGGTAACAAAATAAGGAAAACATTTATAGTACAGTACATGGAAATAGGAGGATATGCATTTCCAGCGTTACACGTGCCCCTCATTGTCTGATGATGTTCGTGTAACCTAAACAGACTCAGAAAATGTCCCAAAAAGGAAAAAAAAGCTGCGGAAATGCATATGCTCAGAATATCAAGAAAATTTAGCATTAGGCTAATTAACCATAAACCAATTTTTAGACCATAATAATTGAGTAGAGACACTCCTAACATTATTCCAGTCAGTCATCTTACACAAAAGAAAACACGTTGACAACACATTAAAATTCATAGAAAACATAGAAAATGGTTTAGCTATTCTAAAATCAACAAAATTCCTAACAGTATCAAAAAATGGAATACTATTTACAAAATTAATCACAGTACATGGTCAAAAAAACAGGTATATCAAAATACGCAAATTACTAATCAATTACATAGAATACACATTTTTATATAAACTTTTCATAATCAATATTCTTGTCATGAGAATCCACTTAACGCTAAACAAGAAAATAATATACAGCAGATCGAAAAAAACATAAATATTGACAGCAGAATTCTTCCACATCAGCTGTCCGGGAAGAAAAACAACTCCGCCTTCCGTACCCACAAGTACAAAGAATGCCGATAGCGGCACAAGAGCCGTCAGCGGTTCCGCCTCGCCAGTACTGTTGCGCCCGCCTGTTTGGAACGCTTGATCTCACTCGCCTGTGTTACGGCATTTCTAGAATGTCCGTTTCACTGAATTCTTTCGGAAAAACTCACTCCCGAGTAATCTCAAGGAGCCCATTAATACTATCACAGTGGATAACTCTACACTCTCCATCATCATACGCTGTACTAGCCTGAAACTTAAAACAGCATCTAAGTACATCGGCAATGACTAGTAAAACACACATTCATGAAATCTTACAGCTAGTTACAAAATCATATTTACATTCCTTAATCTACAGTGACTCAGCTGAAAACTTCAACTAGCAGCTTGGATTTTTCAATTGATTAATAATCAGTTACTCTAAAATCATTTAGTCAAAATTAATTACTTATTAATTACAACTTCTTTAATGTCCTCTTGGTTCAGGCAAAAGCATGGCAACCTAGCAAATACTTAAATTTTACGCTCTATATTTACGTACTGTACAAATTACCCATTCTGTGGTATTAATCAATCGTTGGTTGGTACAATTTCAAGTCTACAATGTTCCGTATACCCAATAGTTTTCCAGAGCTTGGATACTCTAAGCTATAAGCATTTGTGTGAGGTATACCAATGACTTTATATGGTCCATTATAAACAAACTTAAATTTATAGACTTCATTGTCTATCTCGCTCGATTTCACATGAGCTTTTACAAGTACTAAGTCTCCGATTGCAAACTTAGCGAAACGCGCTTTAGCGTCATGGCGACGTATGCGAGCATCGGCTTTTAGCTTCATTATTTCTCCCAAACCATCTTCCTTCACACCAATACTAATGTCAATCCGAGATTCCTCACGTTCCAGTATTTCAGATTCATGCCCACGTCAATGGCATCCGGCCAGTTAACAATGTGTATAGGCTGGTATTGCCTATGCCCACCGTCTCCTGCCTCGCCAAAACCAACTACTACAGATTCATCTTGTGACGTACATGTCAAAGTTTTGCTTTCGCAATTAATCACTGCACGGTACTTTAATAGCCTATTTAACCCGATAATTACTTCCGTAGTTAAGTCTGGCACGACGACAAACTCTTGTTCAAATCGTGCCCCACATATCTCGAAATTGACAAGAATCTATTTTGTGACTAGTTCACATGTTTCCCAGTAGCACCTATAATTTTCACTCCTGTTACTGGCTAGGTCTGTCTTTCAGTAACTGAAATATTTTTCCAGATACAGCACTCAATTCTGCACCGGTGTCAATCAACACGTTTAGTTGTAGGTCGTGCATATTAACAGACACTGCTATCTATCTTACACTTGTCCTCGACTGTTTCTTCATTTTCCCACAATAAATCCTCATCTATATCCAGGCCATTCCAGAAAAAACCATCCGGCTTTGATCCTAAATCCGGCTTATCTGGCCGCTTTTTCACCCTCTGTTCACATACTGTTTTAACTTCAACACGTTTGTCCTGGGGCTTAGTCTGTAGCTTCGCCTCCAATACCGAAATCTTTTCCTGTAGCTCGTCAACTAGTGAGTGTTACTTTGCTATCAATTCAATAATTGTCACCTTCGTTGATTCCTCTTTTCTCAGACTGATCTCATCTGCCAATCTACCTGGAGGAATGTGCCCAGTAGTATCTGCAATTACTTCCTCTGGATCTGCGCAATCCACACTGCTAACGTCCGTCCGTATAACGTCAGCTCTAACCTCATACACGCTGTAATCTGCGTGCTTTTCTACCAATCGTGTCCGGCTATCACTAAAATTTTTCGTAATCTTAATACTCTCGCAATGTTTAAACTGGAGTTTTGGGTCGAATGGGTCTGCCACTTCTACCACTATAACTTTCGGTAAAGTCTGCCGGTCAGGGAGAGAACTTTCCGTTACTACTTCAACATCTAACTCCCGCGGGACGAAACACGACGAATCTTGCTCGTGCTCCCCATTAACATCAACTATTTCTGGTAAAGTCTGCCAGTTGGGGCCAGAACTTTTTATCACTTCACAAACACTATCTTCCTGCGGGACGAGACACGGCAAATCCTGCCCGCGCTCCCCATAAACACTTCTCCCGCACAGGCCCCTATAATCTCTTAGTTCGTCGTATAAGCGACCGAACTGCCTTAACCAGACCTCATCCCTCTCTGCATCCCCTCGCGAGATGACGGACGTGTTATCCGACATCTGATCTTCTCTCAACAATTGCGAATCAGTCTTAAACTCAATCTCCAGCTCCGCTGTGGGTGTTGCAGCTGCCACTTTATAATCGATTTCCGGAACACTACTTAAATTGTTCTCACTGACAGTGAATGTGTTTTCTACTGCCTTGTCTACAGCTGATCTACTACTTGTGGGCGTACTCCTTTCTCTTAACACTGGCACACTCTCTCGCGGTTGATTATTCCACATGGAATTTTCATAACGACGATACCTGGGTTTTCTCCTGTTATTGGGTCGCCAAAATTTCTCCACCCCCGGTCGGCCCCTCACCGGCGCGGCTAATGGTTTCCCTGTCTCGTCCCAGCAGATCCGCTCCCCGGATGCTATTGTGGCGGCTGATCACACGCTCTTGCGTTATTACCATTCTGCGAAGCCCGTATCACGTTAGTATGATAATGGTTTCCGTCATTCCTGTTATTATTTGCATTATACCGATTGTTATTACGGTCCGAACCATTATTGTTATTGCTGCCATGGTTCCGGTATGCATTATTCCCATGGTTATCGTAGTTGTGGTTGTTGTGGTACCCGTTGTTGTTACCACGGCCTCTACCACTGTCGCGATTATTGCGCCAATTGTCCTTGTCCTCAACTCTTTCCAGGAAATCATTGATTGTCCTGTAATTGCTTCCTACGTAGCGTTTTGTATCTTCTGGAAGCTTCTTGTAGAGTTCCCAGACTATTTCGGATTTCGTGCGGCGATCACGCAAATATTCCAATTTGCGGATCCAGCCCTCACAAAACTCCTTCATCGAGCCACGCGAATTCGCATCGAAAGGCCTCGATACGACAAATTCGCGCCAGACACTTTGTTGTTTTTGCTCTGACCAGTATTAAGCCAAAAACAAATTTTTAAACTTGTCGAAAGTCAGGTTCGTGATGTTAAGGTTTAAGCCCCAACGCTTGGCATCACCAGCCAACACGTCAATAACCGCATTAATTTTTCTCTCATTAGTCCATGATCTGGGTAAAACTCTTTCAGAATTTTTAATGAAATCCGTAGCGTGTATACCACCTTTTTTCAAGGGGTCGAACCGCTCCTCTTTCGTCAGCAATTCTGAACTATGTGCACAGATTGGCACATCGTTTTTCATCAAGTTTCTTTTCTAATTGCGACACTCTCGTAACTACTTGGCAAGTGGTTGTCGCAAGCGTTTCCACTTACCTCTTTTTCTCTTCGCAGGTATTAGTCTGCTTCCTCACTTCAGTATCTACTTCGGATACTAAAGCCTTTAAAGTTTCCGCCTTCTGTTGAATCTCTTTTTTCACTAATTGAATTTGTTCCGTCACCTTATTCTCGATGATTGGAGCAACTGCTTCTCCTACACTTTTCTCGATTCTGCTAATTTCGGAATCAAAACGAGTATTTATGCTCGCAATTTCCGCCTGAACGCTTATCATTTCCTGTTTAAGATTACCAGTTTCGGTATTAATCACAACAATTTCTTCTTTGACTTTATCAACTTTTGTGTTAACAACTCCAAAATTGTTGTTAACAACATTAATAACTTTCTTCTGATTGTCTAGCTTCCTGTCAATTTTTTTCAGACAGAGCTTCTTGCTTGGCAGACTGAGTTTCTATCTTGCTAGACTGAGCCTTGATTTCGTTAGTCAAAACTTTCAATAAATCTACTAAATTCCCGGAAACTACCGGTTTTACTTTCGTAGCGGCTTACTCTTCAATTGTCCCCTCGTATTCGTCATCAAGGGGTTCAGATTTAATTTTCACTTCCGATTCCGAAACATTTTCTAAAGTTTGGAATTCCATTTCTGCTCTTTGTTGGGTTTCGGCGGTCGCGTCTTACATGCTAGCCGCCTGCCGCTGAACAATGGGTTCCGCGTTGCGCGTTTCCCACTGCTCAACCGATTGTTCCGTACCCAAGTCTACCAAATTCTGGTAATTGTTGCCTTCACTCATTTTACAAATTTTCAATATAAGTGACAAGTCTCAAATCTAATTATGATTCCTCCCACTACTTATTCTCGCTGACGTAACGACCTGATCGTAACCAGTACTTTGTTACGAGATTTGCACAATGCAAAATTCGTCTCCAGAACAACCTCAAATCCGATGATTGTCCTGTCACCAGGTCGCCACGTGTAACCTCCCACTCACATATCGACCTTAATGACAGTGAAAAATTAAACCGCGTTCACTAATGGAAATTTGGGAAAAGCAATCGTCACAGAAGTAAATTTGTCGGTAAAGAGGGAGGAAAGGGTTACATCTAAATGAAAAGAAAAATGCAAATGAAATTGGTGTAAATTAATTTTGAGAGAAGGGTAAAATTAATAAAGAAAGTAAATGTGCGATCGTTACGTTAACAATTAATTGGCGTTAATTGGATATTGGAGACTTGGGGAAAATTACGGTCGCCAGTCCTATGGACAACTACTTTAATAACTGATAATGAAAGATTAATGCACATATAATTAGCACTAAAAGCGTGGCATCTGAAGGTTGACACATGCTGTGTGAAAACTGAATGTTTGTCAGAAGTAATAAATTTCGCTACGCTCTGACTTAAATTAGCAAAAGAATAATAAAAACCGGAAAATTGAAAGTTAATTTAGTGACTGAAATTAATAGTGAACTTTGTTTCTGAATCACTATGAAATTCAATAAAATAAAGTTAGTCTTGGGCTACCTCAACAATCATTTCAAAAGCTACTGGAATCAACACTATCATCATCATCATCATCATCATCATTTAAGACTGATTATGCCTTCCAGCGTTCAATCTGGAGCATAGCCCCCTTTATACAGTTCCTCCATGATCCCCTATTCAGTGCTAACATTGGTGCCTCTTCTGATGTTAAACCTATTACATCAAAATCATTTTTAACCGAATCCAGGTACCTTCTCCTCGGTCTGCCCCAACTCCTCCTACCCTCTACTGCTGAATCCATGAGTCTCTTGGGTAACCTTGCTTCTCCCATGCGTGTAACATGACCCCACCATCTAAGCCTGTTCGCCCTGACTGCTACATCTATAGAGTTCATTCCCAGTTTTTCTTTGATTTCCTCATTGTGGACACCCTCCTGCCATTGTTCCCATCTACTAGTACCTGCAATCATCCTAGCTACTTTCATATCCGTAACCTCAACCTTGTTGATAAGGTAACCTGAATCCACCGTGCTTTCGCTCCCAGACAACAAAGTTGGTCGAAAGATTGAACGGTGCACAGATAACTTAGTCTCGGTACTGACTTCCTTCTTGCAGAAGAGAGTAGATCGTAGCTGAGCGCTCACTGCATTAGCTTTGCTGCACCTCGCTTCCAGCTCTTTCACTATGTTGCCATCCTGTGAGAATATGGATCCTAAGTACTTGAAACCGTCCACCTGTTCTAACTTTGTTCCTCCTATTTGGCACTCAATCCGTTTATATTTCTTTCCCACTGACATTACTTTCGTTTTGGAGATGCTAATCTTCATACCATAGTCCTTACATTTCTGATCTAGCTCTGAAATATTACTTTGCAAACTTTCAATCGAATCTGCCATCACAACTAAGTCATCCGCATATGCAAGACTGCTTATTTTGTGTTCACATATCTTAATCTCACCCAGCCAGTCTATTGTTTTCAACATATGATCCATAAATAATATGAACAACAGTGGAGACAGGTTGCTGCCTTGTCTTACCCCTGAAACTACTCTGAACCATGAACTCAATTTACCGACAACTCTAAATGCTGCCTGACTATCCATGTAAATACCTTTAATTGCTTGAAAAAGTTTGCCTCCTAGTCCATAGTCTTGTAGAACAGACAATAACTTCCTCCTAGGAACCCGGTCATATGCCTTTTCTAGATCTATAAAGCATAGATACAATTCCCTGTTCCACTCATAACACTTCTCCATTATTTGCCGTAAGCTAAAGATCTGGTCCTGACAACCTCTAAGTGGCCTAAACCCACACTGATTTTCATCTAATTGGTCCTCAACTAATACTCGCACTTTCCTTTCAACAATACCTGAGAAGATTTTACCCACAACGCTGATTAAAGAGATACCTCTGTAGTTGTTACAATATTTTCTGTTTCCATGTTTAAAGATTGGTGTGATTACTGCTTTTGTCCAATCTGATGGAACCTGTCCCGACTCCCAGGCCATTTCAATTATCCTGTGTAGCTATTTAAGACCTGACATTCCACTGTATTTGATGAGTTCCGACTTAATTTCATCCATCCCAGCCGCTTTATTGCACTGCAATCTGTTGACCATTTTTACCACTTCCTCAAATGTGATCCTATTTTCATCATCATTCCTATCCCATTCTACCTCGAAATCTGAAACATTACTGATCGCATTTTCATCTACATTGAGCAACTCTTCAAAATATTCCCTCCATCTGCCCAATGCATCCACAGGATTCACCAGCAGTTTTCCTGACCTGTCCAAAATACTTGTCATTTCCTTCTTACCTCCCTTTCGAATACTGCTAATTACACTCCAGAATGGTTTTCCAGCAGCTTGACCCATAGTCTCCAACCTGTTTCCAAAGTCTTCCCACGATTTCTTCTTGGATGCTGCAATTATCTGTTTGGCTTTGTTTCTTTCTTCAACATAACTTTCTCTGTTTACCTGGGTTCTGGTATGTACCCATTTTTGATACGCCTTCTTTTTCCTTTTACAGGCTGCCTTGACTGTATCATTCCACCAAACTGTTTGCTTCATCCTACTTTTACACACTTCTGTTCCAAGACATTCTTTAGCCACTTCTAGTACTGTGTCCCTTTACCCTGTCCATTCTTTTTCCAATGACTGTAATTGACTACATTCAACTAACTGGTACCTTTCTGAGATCGCTGTTATGTACTTGTGCCTGATTTCCTTATCCTGAAGTTTCTCCACTCTGATCCTCCTACATATGGACCTGACCTCCTGCACTTTCGGCCTCACAATCCCAATTTCACTGCAGATTAAATAATGATCAGTGTCATCAAAGAATCCCCTGAATACACTTGTGTCACTCACAGCCTTCCTGAATTCGTGATCTGTTATTATATAGTCAATGACAGATCTGGTTCCCCTGCCTTCCCAAGTATACCGGTGAATGTTCTTATGTTTAAAAATGATGTTTGTGATTACTAAGCCCATACTGGCACGGAAATCCAAGAGTTGCTTCCCGTTACTGTTGGCCTCCATATCCTCTCCAAATTTACCCATAACCTTTTCATACCCTTCTGTTCGATTTCCAATCCTGGCGTTAAAATCACCCATGAGCAGAACACTGTCCTTGTCCTTTACTCTAACAACTACATCACTGAGTGCCTCATAAAAACTATCCATCTTATCTTGATCTGTCCCTTCACAATGCGAATAAACTTACACAATCCTAATTTTCTTGCTAGACACTGTCAAATCTATCCACATCAGTCGTTCGTTTACATACCTTATTGCAACTACGCTGGGTTCCATTTCTTTCCTGATGTAAAGCCCTACACCCCATTGTGCTATTCCTGCTTTGACTCCTGACAGGTAGACCTTGTATTCTCCCACTTCCTCTTCTTTCTCACCCCTTACCCGAATGTCACTAACAGCTAAAACGTCCAGCCTCATCTTACTTGCTGCCTCTGCCAGCTCTACCTTCTTCCCAGAGTAGCCCCCATTGATATTAATAGCTCCCCATCTCATTACCCTTTGTTTGCCAAGTCGTATCTTAGGAGTCCCTGGTTTGTCAGTTAGAGGTGGGACTCCGTCACCTCCAAAGGTCCGAGGCATTTTGCTCTGATTGTTGCCAGCATCATATTTAAAGTACCAGGGAAGCAGGTTGCTAGCCTTACTTGCCCCGAGTCCCATTGGGTTTCACCCCTAACGGCTGAGGGACTAACCGGTGGATTTGGTAGTCTTTGCCGTATGAGCACAAAGGTGACCACGACTCAGAATATGTCCGAGATGCCCAGCCTTATTCCAAAGTAACTGGTATCCCGACTGTCGGGGCCACTTACTTGGCCACTCATACGTTGCCCGTGGTTCATGAACTAGGACATGACTACAGGAACCGACACCATGAACCACATCAACACTATTTAGAAATAAAAGATTTAACTTGGAACTTGAATTAAATTATTCTGAATAATTAACAATAGTAAAATTTAGTACGTACCAAGCTTTGCTGCAGTCACAGGTAAGCTAAAATATGGTAACAAAACTCGCACTCTTAATTTGTGCTTGTGTAATCTAAGTATTGTATACTTGAATACTTAAACTGAACTTTGAAATTAAAGTAGTGAAATGGAATGATATTACTTTAATGCTGGCGTTTGAATTTCAACCACACTCGGGTTCATTCTGGGATAGGGAGGGACCCTGCTTGGTAATGCAATTGGGACAATGAGCAACAAAGGTTCATGCTACGTTGCTGTAATTTAGTGAGAAAAATATAACAGTTTGAAAAGCTGAGGTCCGCCATAAAGTTCTAAAACTTTATGTGCTTTCAGTCTTCCTTGCTGGTTGATTGAAGGTTTGAAGTCGTCGATCGAGGAGGTGGAGACAGTCACTCATTGTCGGCTGTCGCTGTTGCAGAAGCTGGATGTTGGCGCGCCTTCTTCTCAACACGGTCACCAGGCGAAACGGGCTCTTGATGTGCGCCAGCTAATGCTTCCCATCCGCTACACCGTGTCATAAATTATCATAGCAAGTCAAGCGCAATTACTTGCTGCCAAACCCCGAAAGCGTGGCAACTCGCGGCAGCTTCACACAACACACCTGCTCCACTGCCCCACTCCCGCCAGACTCTCCCTTCCCGCGCTCCATGCGGCAGAGTTAACACTACCAGAGATCCTAAACACCTTGGTTTTCCACACGGCCTATCGATTTAATCGTTCGATACCATAGTTTTCCCCAGGCCAGACCCAGCGTAAAATTACAAATAGTATTTACAAAACAAACCAATTATACATATACATACATACACACACACACACACACACACACACACACACACACACACACACATATATATATATATATATATATATATATATATATATATATATATGTGTGTGTGTGTGTGTGTGTGTGTGTGTATGTGTGTATATATATATATAAATAGTAAAACAATAACAATATATAAATACACATTACGAGGAATGGTATCTTCAACTTTCGTAACATTCGTCAGTGAGATAGTATGCAAAACCGCCATTGTGCGGTGACAAGGAATCATCAGCGTCGGTGCAGCCGGAATATGTATGCCGGGATGATTGGCGGACCTATTTTCGGACCAGTCTCCTTCCATGTCGCCTAAGAGAGCGGAACTATCGCCGATTCTTACAGGTGACTTTGCCTCGCGTGCTGGAGGAAGCGTCATTTATGATTCGAAGTGTTATCTGGTTGCTACTGATCATACTCCAGCCTACTTCTGAGGTAACGTCTGGGCTCATCTCAATCGTGTCTTCCGTGGTCGACTGATAGGACGAAGGTGTCCAATTGTATGTCCTGCTCATTCACTGGATCTCAACCCGCGCAGTTTCTGGTTATCAGCTCATCTCAAAAGTATCGTGTATACAGAGCCCATTCCATAAGTGGAGACACTGCAGCAGCGTAATCACGCTGCCTTTGACACTGTTTGGATGCAGCCTGGCCGATCTGAACGTGTGAGGCAGAATCTGCTACAACTTGTACGCACATGCGTTGAGGCACATCGAAACCATTTTGAACACATACTGTAACTGTGGCTGCATGCTACAGCACGTATTAGACGGCAGTCTCTGTAATACTGTGTGATTGAACAAGTCTTTAGCATGGAAACCATGCATATAGATACATAAGTTGATTGGACCTTTTTGTTCTGTATCCTCTCATCAATCAATCCCTAGAGTTTCTACATTGCTGGAAAAACGTCACCCTAAATAAAAGTGCCCAATAGATGCAGCTATCAACAGCCTGCCATATTGAAGAGCTTGCCACAAGTGCAAAGTGCTGTCTGTATGTATCTGACAATGTCGATTTCATTGTCTCCACGGTCTATGACAGGAATAATTTTCACTGCATATGTTGTAGCACTCCAGCCTCAGGTGTCCCAATATCTTAAGAGGCTGAGGGGCTTAAATTGCAACAGAAGTAGATCACCTATGTGAAGGCATTTAAGTCGATTTATGTTCTAGACTTTAACATGATCAACTTCATTCCATCAGACTGTGAGGTAACAGGCGAGATGGGGCGCCCTAAAAATATTCTAAGATCGGAGTTGGCGTGGCCGCACGGGCCGCTCGTAGGGCGCTGGCCGCTCGGCAGGCCGACCACGTGGTGCCGGACGTTGGCCGAAACAAGAGGGGTCCAGCCTGAGTGCGTGGCTGGGAATTCCATGTAGACGCTGTGACGAGGATTGTTCTTCGTCTCGATGAAGGACATTTGTATGTCGGTAGTGCCAAACATGGCGGACTTCGTGAAACCTTAATGGCAGACGTTTTGCAGTTCATATAGAAATTAATAGTAGCCAGAGGAATCAAGATACCTTAAAAGGAAACGTGAACATCAACATTATTTGCACTACGATTGTGATGCTGTAATCCGATTTTCAATACCGTTATTAGTTTAAATATTTCTATCTGACTGTAAGCTATACATGTAACACCCAGTAGGAAATACTTGTCCGCCACTCGTGGTCTCGCGGTAGCGTTCTCGCTTCCCGAGCACGGGGTCCCGGGTTCGATTCCCGGCGGGGTCAGGGATTTTCACCTGCCTCGAGATGACTGGGTGTTCGTGTTGTCCTCATCATTTCATCACCATCCAGGAAAGTGGCGAAATTGGACTGAGCAAAGATTGGATAATTGTACGGGCGCTGATAACCATGCAGTTGAGCGCCCCACAAACCAAACATCATCATCATCATCAGGAAATACTTGGAGAATGTTGAGTGGTTTGCGCGTGGTGGCGGGAGATGGAGATATTTCGTAGTGCCGATTTGTGAGATTTCCGTGGCTTCTGCAGTGAAGACGTAGTATGATTTAGAAGTCAATATCTCACGAGCTATGTTATTGCTCATAACTAATTACGTGAAGTGGGAATCTATTGTTTCCCTGTTATTCCACTTATATTTTATTTAATTACTGGGCCATCGACACCAATAAGTGTTTTGCAGAAATAAACGGCGTTCTTAAATGTACTTCTGCTATCGTACTCATCATTTAAAGTCGTTAAAATAGGACCTTAAAATTTTATTTAATTGCAGTCTTTCATTTGTAATTTTCTATGTTACATTCAAAATTAGCAATT
Organism: Schistocerca cancellata; assembly: GCF_023864275.1. Taxonomy (NCBI): domain Eukaryota; kingdom Metazoa; phylum Arthropoda; class Insecta; order Orthoptera; family Acrididae; genus Schistocerca; species Schistocerca cancellata. Next base: position 639,016,350 of record NC_064626.1, read on the forward strand.
GCTAAATGATAGGAACCTCGACCATTCGAGTCATATGTATATTCATATTGTATACTGTAGACTGAGCAGTATTTGGCATGTAATGCGGCAACTACGTATCCCAGGCCCTAGACAAGGAAACCAGCCAAAACTTTGAATATTTCAACTCTGAGTCTGAAGGTACGTAGCTGAGGATTACCAGTATTTTTTTTTCTTTTTTCAAATCCCGCAAGACATATCCACACCTCTGCGGGATTCTTCTCGGGTTATCAGCCGAGTGGCGGCGTCATTTTGTCGTCTGATAATCCGAGAAGAGTTCATTATGGGAATACGCCAAGAAAGACTGCAATCGCATATATCCACACCTATCTTGGAAGATATGCTGTGAGCATGTGGTAAGTGGCTTCTCTCGGTTCAGACCACTCTGCAAATGCCAGAAATTCGAAAATGGAAAATTTATGCGGTTTGCCACCCAACGCAATTAATGGTGAGAGAAATGCAGTGACGTACAAGTCATACATTTATGAACAACTAAGTGATTACAACACGGTTACATGGCTTTGCAATACACTGTCAACGATGGAAAGCCGCAAGGTTTACCAATCCAAGCCCATTCCTAACAACACTATTTACGTCACTGACAACAATACACCTACAAATTAAACACTTCTTAGCCACTGTTTACAGGAATGTCGTTCTCTTAAAATCTCACTTAAAAGCTAAAAACGATGAATAAATTCGTAATAACACCACACTATGAACATGAGCTCACTAAAGTGATTGTTTCTACTTACTTAAGAAAATGGACACAAAATGCTGCGGAGCTACAGTCTGTAAACTAAAGGGCGAGCAGTGCTCGTGTTGTGTCAAGTCCCCTTCCTCAGAAGCATTCAAACCCCGTACAGAAAGACTAAGAGTCAATTTTCTCTCTACCAACGTACAGCAGTGGGCAGAGATCTGTGTTTGCGTTTGTTGCGTTAGTACTAATAGTAAATCATATCTTTCTTCTAGGTAATGTCAACGCAGTTTGTAGAATATAATCTCCTCCCCTCCTCTCCGCTCCTGGAGTGTCAGCACTTTGTGCACCCAGTGGTTCGTAAGTTACACTGCGGAATGGTCGGTATAACTTTGTGAAACACCCTACAGTTCCCTTTTGTAACGTATTGTGCTAGAGTGCGTGGGGACGACAACTCGCTCTTCATTTTGTAACCCCACGAAGGAGGGAAGTGCATGGCAACCATCCGGCCACCTGATTCCCATCAGGCGTCTATCTTCCATGGCCACGCCCTGCTCACAACAGACGATCACTCACCCACAACATAATTTACCCCTTTAATACGGCTCTACTGCACTTAGATGTGATAGATATATTTAATGTTTTTTTCTTAACTCACATCATTTAACAATAAATACTAATTTTATACCTTTGTATCACTATCTTTAATAAGATGAGGTTTTTCCATTCCCTGGAACATGGAAACAATTAGTCCTAGAGAAAAGAACGATTAGGATATTTTCTATGGGAAAATAAATTTACTGTAATGTTGTACATGGAAACATTTTCGTTAGAAGCTGAAGTTCTCGAGTTATTAAAGAAAAAGTAATATAAAAAAGTGACCTGTAAACGCATCCTACAACACAAGCTCACAACCCGTAGGCCAGGATTTTTATTATGTTGTTCTTGCCACTCCATCCTATCACAATACAAATATTTGCCACCTCAAGAAGTTTTCCCCTTATTTTCTGTCATTGACGGTACTATTTGGACATTTTCTAAACGTGTGGTTGAATAGCTTGTGGTGAATATTCACAACGTAGCCAATGAACAGTATGTTTTATGTGAATTAACGACGTTGTATTAATTGACATACGGCTTGTAAGAAAACGATAACGTTAAACTTCAAGAGGTCCCAGAAAGTTTCGTGAGGAACAAATTCACAGAGGGAAAATAGGTTAGGAAATGCCATCGATGGAAGCAACAGACCATTGTAGCGAAAATTAGTCTCTAGGCCACATTCACCGCAGCTATTTGATTTGTATGAGTTCAACGTTGAAGTTTCAGCTGTCATTACGCTTAGCGGTCTCTACCGTGCTGGTTTCAAATGCATGGACACGTCAGACGCCATCTAACGCCCTGAAAACTGCCCGATTAATTGCAATGTGTTTTTCCTGCAATACGTCTCACTTTTGCTGCTACAGGGTTGGCCCAATGCAAGGCCTTTTGCTGTATGGCTCTATATAGCATTACGGTTTGTTCCTCAAAATACCCTTAGAACAGATAGAAGTTTGTCGATAATGTTTTGCTAAGCCCTTTTATATACTCTTTGTTCTATCTGTGAAATGTTGCCCTAGAAAATTGTAATATACTGAACTGGTAACTCTTAATAATGTTCTTTGTAGCTACCTGCTTCTTCAGGCGACAACAGGTGTAACAGTCACTGATAAAATAAGTGAGATTTACGTAGATATTATTTATATAGAATACACAAAAGATACCACATAATAAAATGTTGTATTTGCATTGGAAGATATTATATTTAAGTTATTGTAAGAAAGAAAACAAAATTTTTAAACTGTGGTTCAAGTTACCAATTAAGACATAAAAAGTTCGGTTTACAATTTTAGTCTAATAATTGTAACTAAGAAACATAATTCAACAGATGGGAGAAAGTGTACTGACTTTTATGCCACAGGATAGGCACTCAGTTGTACACTACAAATTCTCCCAAGTTCTACCTTGGCAGCTCCCAGAAGCTTAACCGCCTGAGCCAATGACCAGTAGCCGAGGAGAAACGCTGAGCAAGTTGCGGAAGACACAGTAGCTATTGCAGCACGGGGAAATGAGTGAGTATCGAAGTCTATAAGCAGAGCACAATGACATTATGGAAGCCGAGAGATACCCCCATACTAGTGTTGCAAGAAGATCTAGGTACAAGGCAACAATAAGTATTCAGGAGCCAAACCAGCATAAAACTTGAGAAAGTCTAAAAACCTAGGATAGCTGACAGCGAGAGAAAGCGAGAACACATGACGTCACTGCTATCACCAACACCACAGAGTGGATGGGAGGCGCCAACATAAATGCCTCACCCTTCTTAACCAACGTCTGATATCTGAGTGCAGTTTGCTGACCGCCCATTGGGTAGTCGCAGCCGTTGTGTCGAAGTTGTCGCCTTTCGGCTCACCTAGCAGTCTTCCATCGTGAAGGGAGCCATTTGTGCAGGTGGAAGAACGCTGCAGCTGCCAGCTGCGCTGCCAACTTCCAGGGCAAAGCTGATGAGTTATGGAGACTGCCACCAGTCTGCAGGCCTACTTGAGGCTTGACATGCGTGACCAGGACACTGTCCAGCATCTGCCTTTGAGAGGGACGTCCACTGCTGCTGCTCATCCTGTTCCTGAGGTCGACAATGATGCTGCCAGCTCCTGCCTCCTAAACGGGGACCAAGGGCTTACCCTTGCGGGTCAGCGAGTAATTCAAGTGGACCTGAGGGCGTGACACCTAACATCGGCGAGAGCATTCTGGTGACCGATACTTAGAGCTCGACGCACCCCCCCCCCCCCCCAAGACTTAACCGCCATTGTCGAACGATTTGCTGCACTGGCATAACAGCGAGTCGAGCAACTATTGGCCCTCTTCTGTTGACAAGCCAGCCACTCTCATGGCCTGGCTGTGGAGCGGTGAAGACAATCATGTATTGCTGCTTAATAAATGTGTTATTGTCAACGATCTTTTTCAGGAGCTCTCGAGCATAGCTAGGTCCTCATCACCACACACTACCAGGCTATCTCCTCACGACGATAGGAGCCTGGAACTGAACTTATATATGACGTTTCTCATTTAATACTAACCTTCCAGTCTTTGTCATATGTTACTTGATTTCTAGTACATCCCACAGTAACATATTTCTGCTTTTCTTAATGGAGTGAGTGGTCCTCTATGAAAAGACAATCAGCAAAGGTGAATCATTCACTCTTAACCTGCAGTTTCTTTCATTCTGAGATAACCTAATTGTTACAGCTCAGAATGGATGGACCATCAGAAAATTTTAGACTTTACACTTCTCGTTTTCATCACTTGTTTAATGTTTGTTGACATAAAAGGCTTTACATGTCCTTTTAGTTACTGTAATTACTTCTGTGTGGCATAGAAAATGTAATACCTTCCTCTGAAAACACTCTAAATTTCATAATTTTTTCTATCTTTTGTATTTTCTGTGTTATTAATCTCTGTTTTAGCCACATGTCATTTTTATACGTTAGTAACATTCAGTTGTCACCTGGCGACAGCTAGTTCATGAGCAAATGTATAAAATTTTACATAACGTTAACAAGCCTTTTCTGTTAACTATTGTCAGCATGTTCTGATAAGCACAGATGGAATATTCTGTTAAGTTAAGAAAGTTACTGTAGGAAAGTAAACCGAGATAAACGTAAAGCAACAAACACTCTCAAGTGTAGATATTAATCTGAAATGCAAGTGAAAGATTGGTTTAAATCTGTAACGTAGCCACCATGGTGGTATTAAGGTCACATTTTCCAATTTTCATTTACATGCACAAAAGCGATACCTCACTCCTATCTCTCTTGCTTAGTCTTAAACCAGTTGTGGTTTAGTCATATGAATGGAGCAGGAAGACGTTACATATTCATGTTTGTGGTAGGGATGCTGAGTGTCTAGCTGAAATATTACTATGGAGCAAAAATCGTTTTCTCAGCCGAGGCTGCCTATTAGTACACTATCTAGGCTGGCGCCATTCTGTAGCTCCGAAGGCGCTTAACCATTATTGGTTTGTAACGCTGCTGAGTAAAACAAAATAAACTTGTTAGTTGATTAGTAATTATGAAGTAAACATTAATGTTCCCTTCATTTAGCACTGTGTGCCATTAAATCTGCAACGCCTTGGAATAGTAAATGATTAACTTTCACTTATTATGTATATAGAGTGTAGCAGGTTGAACACATGATTAAATTGATCAGTAATTTAGGGGTTGCATTTTTAATGGCCAGTCGTTGTTATTACCGCAATCCAGTTGTTGTAATCACTTTGGATGGACGTTCTAACGTCAAAACTAATGAATCCCAATAACGACAAAACTTTAAATATAGATCATATCAGTTGCAACAAAAGAATTTTCGCTTTCAAATTCAAGAGCATGAGTGTGAGTGCATGTAATAAACAGGAACAGTGACTTTAAATGAGCGGGTTAACTGTATTTCGGTGTCAATAATTATATAAGCTATTGTTTGCCTACAGAACAAATCCATAAATTTTTTGGTATAAATTTATTCCCAGTTAGCTGCGAAATATTTTATTTGTCTCGTGCCGGTTGTATTTCTTCGCAACAGGATTATTTCGGTAGTCACTGCTAAATGTACCTGTTGGTTTTACAATTAATATACCTTACTCACGTCTATGTATATTGCATATGAAGTTATTCTACAATTTTACGTACGTATAGGTGTTTGGTGTTATTGTGTATGACTACTGTAATTTCATCTGTTCAGAATACAGTTTTTGACAGATGATGTGACAGGTCTCGCTCCTACGATGCCTTATGATTACGGTGTAAGTCCTATCCCCGAGGGTCAAAGATGGGGTTTGTGTATCATAGATATTTGAATTTTGTTAACTGCAGTCGATGATTTTCTGTTGTTATGCATATGATGTGGTTTTTATTTTTCTAAACTTTCAATAAAGTTTTCTAAACAATTTCTATGTTTCAGAGCAGTTTTAACGTTAAGGACGTCGTTAAGATACTTTCAGTTCTTCCAACATCTTTGTAGTAGGGCCCTTAGGGTGCGAATGTAAAAACTTTCTAAACCATTTTCGACGTATCCTGAAGCGTGATTTTCATCGTTAAGGTGTAAGTAGATTCTTCACGTTTGCCCAATATAAAACTTAGTGCGGTCGTTACATGAAAGTTTATAGACGCGTGGGTTGGGACGAATGTGGGCTTCTGTCTTTTCTTATTTTATTGCTCTTGAATTATTGTTGGTGCGAGATGTTAGTTTTACGTTCGTTTCCCTTAAAAGATCATTCTATTTGCTGGGCATGTCTAATAAGCACGTTCCTTGTACTTACACTACTGGCCATTAAAATTGGTACACCAAGAAGACGACGTGCTACAGACTAAAAATTTAACCGACAAGAAGAAGGTGCTGTGATACGCAAATGATTAGCTTTTCAAAGCATTCACACAAGGTTGGTGCTGGTGGCGACACCTACAAAGTGCTGACATTATAAAAGTTTCCAACCGATTTCCCATACACAAACAGCAGTTGACAGGCGTTGCCTGGTAAAACGTTGTTGTGATGCCTCGTGTAAGGAGGAGAAATACGTACCATCACGTTTCCGACTTTGATAAAGGTCGGATTGTAGCCTATCTCGATTGCGGTTTCTCGTATCGCGACATTGCTGCTCGTCTTGGTCGAAATCCAATGACTGTTAGCAGAAAATGGAATTGGTGGGTTCAGGAGGGTAATACGGAACGCCGTGCTGGATCCCAACGGCCTCGTATCACTAGCAGTCGAGATGGCAGGCATCTTATCCGCATGGCTGTAACGGATAGTGCAGCCACGTCTCGATCCCTGAGTCAACTGATGTGGACGTTTGCAAGACAACAACCATTTGCACGAACAGTTCGACTTTATCAGCAGCATAGACTATCAGCTCGGAGACCATGGCTGCGGTTACCCTTGTCGCTGCATCACAGACAGGAGCGCCTGCCATGCTGCGCTTAACGACGACCCTGGGTGCACGAATGGCAAAGCGTCATTTTTTCTGGTGAATCAAGGTTCTGTTTACAGCATCATGATGGTCGCATCCTTGTTTCGCGACATCGTGGTGAATGCACATTGGAAGGGCGTATTCGTCTTCGCCATACTGGCGTATCACCTGGCGTGATGGTATGAGGTGCCACTGGTTACACGTCTCGGTCACCTCTTGTTCGCATTGACGGCACTTCGAACATTGGACGTCATATTTCAGATGTGTTACGACTCGTGTCTCTACCCTTCATTCGATCCCTGCGAAACCCTACATTTCAGCAGGATAATGCACGACCGCATGTTGCAGGTCCTGTACGGGCATTTCTGGATACAGAAAATGTTAGACTGCTGCCTTGGCCAGCACATTCTCCAGATCTCTCACCAATTGAAAACGTCTGGTCAATGGTGGCCGGGCATCTGGATCGTCACAATACGCCAGTCACTACTCTTGATGAACTGTGGTATCGTGTTGAAGCTGCATGGGCAGCTGTACCTGTACACGCCATCAAGCTCTGTTTGACTCAATGCCCAGGCGTATTAAGGCCGTTATTACGGCCAGAGGAGGTTGTTCTGGGTATTGATTTCTCGCCGGCCGGAGTGGCCGAGCGGTTCTAAGCGCTACAGTCTGGAACCTCGTGACCGATACGGTCGCAGGTTCGAATCCTGCCTCGGGCATGGATGTGTGTGATGTCCTTAGGTTAGTTAGGTTTAAGTACTTCTAAGTTCTAGGCGACTGATGACCTGAGAAGTTAAGTCCCATAGTGCTCAGAGCCATTTGAACCATCTGAACTAATTTCTCAGGATCTGTGAACCCAAATTGCGTTAAAATGTAATCACATGTCAGTTCTAGTGTAATATATTTGTCCAATGTATACCCGTTTATCATTTGCAGTTCTTCTTGGTGTAGCAATTTTAATGGCCAGTACTGTACGTCGGTCAGATTTTACTTCTGTCTTCTCTTTTCAATGTTATGTCTTAATATATTTTTTAGGTTTTGCGTGTAATTCATGGATTGTGAAGAATATGCCCCGGTTGGAACTATTCTTTCGCGCTATGTAACTCATTTTGTATTCGTTATTTTTTCATGGGTCGATTTACGATCCTGTTGACCACTAAATTGAAAAATGCAATTTTCTGTGAGATGGGATGACATTAATTTCTATTTATGCTGTTATCTGTAGTCGTGGATTGTTTACAAATTAAGAATATATGATGATTATTGCTGTTATCTACTTTTAAGTCCAGAAAATTCATACAACGCCAGAAAAAATCAGTACACTGGGAATGACGACGTCTATTTTAATCTGATGACTGCTTGTGCCATCTAGCGGATAGCAGAGGTACTGATGAGAGTTTAAAAATCGGCTGCCAACAGGATAGCGTAGTGGCATAGCTAACGTAACGCCATTTGTGCCTATCTATCAATAATAAATGCTCACAGACAGAAGGCTAAGTGTGGTGCAGATGTGTGAAGCAAGCAAGCAATATGACACGCAGACGCACGCGTGCTTCTTACAGCCATTTGAAAGAGTCTGGAACGGGTCAATGTGTGGCCTTCCGGTGGTGGGATGGTCCTGTCGGAGAACTGTCACACAATTACGTCAGTTGTGCGACAATGCTGGTATCAGTTTTCACGTGAACATTCTTACATCCGTAATAGAGGTTCTGGACATCCACGCAGCGTTTGCCTACCAGGATCGTCATATTGTAAGAGCACCATTGGCAGATCGTACAGCTACCACAGCAAAGGTAAGAGGGCTTGTGAGCCTAGACGTGTCCTGTTGCGAACCCGTTATTAGCAGTGGGTCTACGGAAACATACACCTCTAGTCCGTATTCCATTTATGCCACAACAACGGCGAGCGCGGCTCGACTGAGGATCATTTGGATGATGGAATGGTGCGCCTCGGTCTTAATCGATGAAAGCTGATTCTGCTTGCACACAGTTGATGGTCCTTTGCACGAACGACGTTGACCTGGAAACTGACTCGTAGAGTGCATTCGTCCAAGATACACTGGCCCCCATACGTCCTTAATGTCATGGGTGCGATTAGCTACAACTCTCGTTCATCTGTGGTGCTTCTGTTGGGAATACTAATTAGCACTCGGCACGTGCGGAATGTTGTTAGACCTGTTACTCCTCCGTTATTACAACTTGAGGGTGAGGTGTTACGTCAACAGGACAGTGCTTGCACACATACCACCTGTGAAACGACGAGCTCTGCCAGACGCGCAGCAATTTCCCCGACCATCACCCCGGACTCGTCTCCCATCGAGCACGTGTGAAATACGATGGGGCGAGATGTGTCTTTTCTTTTTGTTAACCAACAACTCTTACAGAACGTCGTGAATAGGTTGAGAAGGCGTGGCATGACGTATCCCAGGACGATATTCGACGTCTGTATGTTCGATTGGATGCCAGAGTCATCTCCTCCTTCGCGGCTTTGAGGAGCTACAGCATCTACTAATATGGGTGTTTCAACATGGGTCGATAACTCATACCTCAGAACCGTTTGTGCTATTGATCTCTTAATGCAATCATTTCATGTACTCCGTATGCTCTGTTGCAACAACAAATCTTGAAAGAATTGTGAACCTTTAAAAGGGTCTAATATTTTTTCCGACAGTGTGTATTTCTTTTTTTTATGTCGCCATTTTGAATTTATCTTCGGATGCAAGATGTCTAGTTACAGGTGAATTGTATAAATGTCATTCTCTCGAGCTATTAGCGGTGATGTGTCGTCTACTCAACAGTCGTAATGTGTGATCGTCGTAAGTAATGGTCAATTTTAATTGAAAAATTTATCCTCGAGTCTGTTAATGAATGTACCTGCAATTCTACCTGTAACACCGTTTCCCACTGTTACTGCATTACTAATATATAGATTTTTTAATAAATTCAAAATAATTTAGGAATAAAGTAGGATCATCAAATCTGTGATTTCATAGTCTTCTGTGATGGTAATTTTCCTATATCTGAACAGATTGTTTTTCATAATTTCACTTGTTTCAGAAACAGGTATATTTATTTCGTCTAATGAAACCATATTACCTGCTTGTAGTACCTGTATATATTTCATGGTATATGCTACTGTTCTCGTATTTTTAATAGTGCCCTTTTTGTTAAATGTGTATCGGTTTGGTTCTGGTTCATTAAGTTCCATATCTACACTCCTGGAAATTGAAATAAGAACACCGTGAATTCATTGTCCCAGGAAGGGGAAAATTTATTGACACATTCCTGGGGTCAGATACAGCACATGATCACACTGACAGAACCACAGGCACATAGACACAGGCAACAGAGCATGCACAATGTCGGCACTAGTACAGTGTATATCCACCTTTCGCAGCAATGCAGGCTGCTATTCTCCCATGGAGACGATCGTACAGATGCTGGATGTAGTCCTGTGCAACGGTTTGCCATGCCATTTCCACCTGGCGCCTCAGTTGGACCAGCGTTCGTGCTGGACGTGCAGACCGCGTGAGACGACGCTTCATCCAGTCCCAAACATGCTCAATGGGGGACAGATCCGGAGATCTTGCTGGCCAGGGTAGTTGACTTACACCTTATAGAGCACATTGGGTGGCACGGGGTACATGCGGACGTGCATTGTCCTGTTGGAACAGCAAGTTCCCTTGCCGGTCTAGGAATGGTAGAACGATGGGTTCGATGACGGTTTGGATGTACCGTGCACTATTCAGTGTCCCCTCGACGATCACCAGTGGTGTACGGCCAGTGTAGGAGATCGCTCCCCACACCATGATGCCGGGTGTTGGCCCTGTGTGCCTCGGTCGTATGCAGTCCTGATTGTGGCGCTCACCTGCACGGCGCCAAACACGCATACGACCATCATTGGCACCAAGGCAGAAGCGACTCTCATCGCTGAAGACGACACGCCTCCATTCGTCCCTCCATTCACGCCTGTCGCGACACCACTGGAGGCGGGCTGCACGATGTTGGGGCGTGAGCGGAAGACGGCCTAACGGTGTGCGGGACCGTAGCCCAGCTTCATGGAGACGGTTGCGAATGGTCCTCGCCGATACCCCAGGAGCAACAGTGTCCCTAATTTGCTGGGAAGTGGCGGTGCGGTCCCCTACGGCACTGCGTAGGATCCTACGGTCTTGGCGTGCATCCGTGCGTCGCTGCGGTCCGGTCCCAGGTCGACGGGCACGTGCACCTTCCGCCGACCACTGGCGACAACATCGATGTACTGTGGAGACCTCACGCCCCACGTGTTGAGCAATTCGGCGGTACGTCCACCCGGCCTCCCGCATGCCCACTATACGCCCTCGCTCAAAGTCCGTCAACTGCACATACGGTTCACGTCCACGTTGTCGCGGCATGCTACCAGTGTTAAAGACTGCGATGGAGCTCCGTATGCCACGGCAAACTGGCTGACACTGACGGCGGCGGTGCACAAATGCTGCGCAGCTAGCGCCATTCGACGGCCAACACCGCGGTTCCTGGTGTGTCCGCTGTGCCGTGCGTGTGATCATTGCTTGTACAGCCCTCTCGCAGTGTCCGGAGCAAGTATGGTGGGTCTGACACACCGGTGTCAATGTGTTCTTTTTTCCATTTCCAGGAGTGTAGTACGGACATTGGGTTACTGATCCAATTAATAATCGGACAGTCTGCAATTAGGTCTTGGCATATTCTCGGTTATGCATGTAATATTTGAGTGTTTGGGTTCATAAGAAAACACACATAAAGTACACTAGAAATATTTTTATTGCTTTCTTAGTGTTTGCAGCAAATTGGATGGTAGGGTTTAATGGTAATCCAGTGATGTCGTTACCCTTACTTTTCAGTTAAAATTATCCATTACGTCCCAAAATGTTACATTACCACCGTTATGTAGAGACACATTACTACCAAAAGCTGAAGACGATAATGACATTCAAAAACTCACCAGAAATTAAATTTCTTTCATGAGAAAATAATAATTCAAAATGGAGACAGAAAAGGAAATAAACCCATAAAATTTCTGGACTTAAAAATAAGTAACAGCAATAACTATCACACAGTCGAAATGTATAGAAAAGCACCATAGATAAATTCATAATTAAAAATTCAGGTGGTCCAAATTCAAACAAATGTGCATGTTATCAAATTAATCGGCAATACAATCGCAAATCTACACCTGGAACAAAACGTAATACAAAATGAACTTAAAACACTACAGTACACAAATGAGTAATTTCAACCCAGTCATAGTGCTACAACTGTATAAAGAACACACGAAACCTAAAACACTACTCATGTATAAAGACATAATATTGGAAAAAGAAGATAGAAGTAAAATACACGAGCATCTCTACCAATACGATACTTAACAAGCATGTAACAAAATGAACGCACGAACAACAGTTTAAGAATCAAAACGAGATCAGAAAAGACGAAAGCCCACATTTGTTCTATTCCAGGCGTCTACAAAATTACATGTCACGAACGCTCTAAGTTTTATATTGGGCAAGTGAGAAAAGCTTTAAAATTAGATTTGAAGAACATATGACAAACTGTGGAAGTAACGAGTCATGCTTCTGTTTATACTAAAGAGGCCAAACTGCACAACAGAAAACATCGAAAATGGTTTAAAAATTCTACACGCAATACTTAAATACGCTGATGTGAACATTTTGGAAGAATTCGGAATTTACACGCCTACGAATAAATATCCCAGCGATATCTTCATTGAACAAAGAGATTCGGAAACAAAATTATCTAGATACCTTCATTGAAAGTTTAGAAAAAGTAAACGTTTGAAAGCCCTGTGATACATAAAAGCATTAGACGAACTTTTAAGGCAGTTAACAATACAGCTCTAATATCTATGGTTCACAACCACCGTCTTTAACTTTCAGAGATATGATTTATTCTGTAAGCTTTATCTGTCGAAAATAGTGTTCTGTCAAGACGAAATTATGATTCATACAACTTGTCGCAAGACAAATATTCTCTCTGAGATATGTTATCACCGTCACTCGACTCAGGTGTAAGTAAAATTGTAAAACAATTTTACATTCAACATACATAGACGTAAGTAAGCTACATTAATTGTACCCACAACAGGTACATTTGACAATGGCATACTAGCGGAAAAAAGCTTGCAATGAAGAATTATGACCAGCACAAGCAAAATAAAATATTTTTCAGCTAACGGGGCATCAATTTATATAAGAATGTCTTAGTCTGATCTCGTACGTGCCATATGACCGGCCGAGAAAGAAGAGTAAAATGCTCATATCGGTACGAGGGATGATTCAATTTTTAAATTGTTTATAACATACAATCATACACTGACAATCAGAGTAAGCACTACGTATTTAATCTAAAATGCAGATATGTAGTTAGTGACAACTTCATTGGCCTGAGAGAGAGAATATCTAAACGTATAGTACTTGATTAAAGCTTATTCTGAATATGAATATAACTTGATGTCCATCAGAGCGAAGCCTCGTAAATCAGCCAAACATGGAGAACGTATGTCTTCCACTCGTGAAATACACGCACGCCAACATACTTAGATGTACTGGCATGTGGCAGCTTATCTAGAAACTGTAACCCAATATAATTCATAATTTATTAGAATTAATAAAACTAAAACATCATTTAATACCTAGACGGCAGTTACACAAAAACCTGATACATCTGGTTTGTTCCATCCCAGGCCATGTAAGAGTATGGTGTACACCTGGGCTCAATTTTGTTGTTGCTGTTAAAAAAAGTGTTTCTTGTTCACGCTGACTTCTACACAAACTCATGTCACATGAGGATTACTACTGTTGTTTGCACTTCGTGCTCAACCCGCATTTTGCATACGCATGATCTGGAGATGGTTGATACTTACAACTGTAATTAGATTGTCATCTTATTTTAAGTGTTTTATTTAAATGCGTCCTAGGTCTTAAAAGATTTTTGTAAAAAAATATTAATTTTAATTAACTACATAAAGAACATTTTCTTCAATCCAGAAAACGTCAGGCTTCATTAATGTTTCATGTTGTTATATGCACATCCTCATGATCAAAGTAGTCAACTCTTACGTGCTACATCATGGCGGCAGACAATATGCAATACAACCAGTGATTTTCCAGTTAATTACATCTTCTTTTTATTATGATTGCGGGGAATGAATGATTATGGAGTGAAGGGCTGGGTTTATTTGACTTACACGACTCAGCTAAACTTTCTTTATTCAAATTTCATAAGAACAGTAAAATGTTCAGTGGAGCCTCTGGCGCATCTTCTTCCTAGCAGCAAGGGCCTAACTACACCATATGCAGCAGCTGTAAAATACTCTTCAAACAAGGACAAGCAGTGTATTCGGAGACAGAGATCTGTGTAAGTTAACTGACAGCGCCAAAAACAGCTTATTTTCTGACGCTTGCCTTAGAAGGCAGAAGGCAGGCTAAAGTGATCTATCAAATACGCTGTGATCTTAAATACTATGGATTATTTGACAACGATTCTACCTTCAGCTTCAAAACAACTCACTTTTACAATTACGAAACTTCATAATTCTAAACCGCATGAAACATTTAAATCTTGAAATTTGAACTAGAAAACTATTACTTTAAGTTAGATGGAACCTTTATGGCTTGAAGGCATATAATAACAAGATCTCAAGCAATTTTAATCACTTCGCGTTTCAAGCAATATATATATATATATATATATATATATGTGTGTGTGTGTGTGTGTGTGTGTGTGTGTGTGTGTAAACACGTAGCTACACAGATAAACTGAGACCCACCTGTAGTAGCCATATTAATGAGTCCCAATATCTAGCTATTACATTTTCTTACATTTACCAATCTGACTCGCTGGTATATACTTTGCCACATCGTAAAAGCACAACTTATACTGAATAGTACGCTTTATGAATAACTTAGTACCAGGCTGCTTTAGGTTTTACACATAAGCCTTGGTACGAGTAGTAACTTAAGCGGATAGGAACCTGCCTAGCCCAAGGCAGAAAAATCGCAATATCTTGGGCTACGCTTATTCACCATTCAAATTTTATAGTGACAATTAACCGTAACCTAGAACTACGGAGTACATTCAACGTATTTGAGTAACGCCGTGCTACTTGTAACTTACACTAAGGAAACAGAAAGCTTGCGCTTTGTTATGTGTAACCAAATCAATAACTTTAAGCAGGGCTACTAACGCTGGTTCCAAGAGCCAGCACTTGGACACAAACCAACACTAGGTAGCCGCTCAAAAGTAACAGCAAAGGCAATGTTCTGCTTACAGATCACTTAACAAATGTCTTGCACACACAAGAAATATGAACTTCACTTTCCAACACGAACACAATAATTAAACCGCTCATCGTTCAGCAAATAATCAAAAGCAACATACCACTAATGCAGACTTAACTAAAGTCACTAGCACAGGAGCGACCTAGAAGCGACTGCTTCGTAGCCAAATTAGCAAAGCAATCCCAGAGCATGGGGAAATTGCTTATGCACTGCTCAGGCAACTTAACGTGAGTGAATTCTCCATACCAACGATATTGTGTAGCAGTAAATAACACACAGTCTTATCTGAGGCACCCACGATTGGCGAGCATTTCTATCTGAACCCCAGTCACTTTAGTCTATAGCGATATACAGTGGGGCAGAGGTTTATGAAGAACATCAGATGTCACATTTGTAACATCACTAGCAACCCCATCTTTCACAACACTACGCCATCTTGTAGCTGGAAAGTACCGGCGCACATATAAAAGAATTAATGATTAAACAAAAAACTGCCCAAAGCAACACCCCAATGCAGGAACCTCCTCTGCATGATATCTACAGATGCGTGAACCTGAGTGATTATAACTCACAAACCAAAGAAGACAGTAGCAACCGTCACTAGTAACAACCAAGGTGAAAGACAAGCATTCCGAAATAACACCCACGATTCAATTTCACTGTTTGTTCTAGTCATCAAAGAAGTTACTGCAAGACCCAGTTGTTAGCCTTGTTTCACGTATGCAGGAATCCAACTGCCTACGCCATATCTGAACTGGAAAGATCTACTGGCCACTGGCAATCACTATCAAAAAACTATATTTTCCTGCAGGAGTAGCACACCCTATCACACCACAAAACGAGGGTAGTCTCCAGGCCGGCCGAGCAAACATCCTCACTTCAGAACACTGACATGACGTGAGGGAACCTTTCCACGCAACAGTCGTACCACAGAAATAGTGTCACAATCCATAAACGTGACTATTCAAATTGCTGGATGGATGAACACCTGGCAAACGGTGAAGGGCTTTTTATTTTCTTACAATTGTGAAAGGTTTCTAGCTTGCTTGGGTGAAGTAGAACTGTACTTAAAAGCTTGATAGGTCGTGGCCACCACTGGTGCCAAGTTGGTATTTCTTTGTGGTGGATGTTGGCTGGGAGCAGATGACCCATAATTCCAATCAGTTGTCTTGTTGGCATGTTATACAACTCTAAGTGACTTTGCGTCTAAGCCCGTCAGGCGGGAGGCTCCAAATTGTGGCAGAATGCTCACGCATCCTCCACTGTGCTGCCTTCTACCGTGGAACAGGGCGCTGGTGGGAATAGCTAATGAGGAACCCACGGAATTTAAACTGTTGCCCTCATTCCCCCATACACCAATGCTGGTGCACCAACCACTATCCCAACATCTGTAATAACCTGCCTCTTCAGTGGAGCAGGCTCCATCAACATTGTCTGCTTCGGTGGTTGATTCAATATCGAGTAATCTCTCTCTCTCTCTCTCTTTCTCTCTCTGGCCTCCCCAAAAGGTCGCGGCATTTACCTAGCCATTTTCCGTTCCACATGACTTTCAGAGGGAGAGAGACAAAGTAATCTAGCCAGAGGATACAGGAATGGAGGTAGATGAGCTGGCACGAATATCACAGTGGAATAGTGGAGAATGCTTGTTATGGGAGGTTTGCACGAAGCATTTCATACGAAGACTACTGATCTAGCTGTTTACCTTCCGGTGGCAACAGGCCTGCCCCAGCAGTTCTTGTGCAAACATCTACTACATCAAACATGTTCCTCGCCTTGCACCAGGAACATCAAAAATTTCCCTCACTTTCGTGCGATCAATATTTCCGTTTAAAGTATTGAGTTATCTCCTCAAACATTACTGAGCGGAAGTATGCAAACTGTCTTAAGAGATTCGATTGAGTTTATATTCTGGAGAACATGCAGGCCAGCCTAGTCGAGCGATGTCGTTATCCTGAAGAAAGTCATTTACAAGTTGTGCATGATGGAGCTGCGAATTGTTGTCCATGATGACGAATGACTCGCCAATATGCTGCCGATATGGTTGCGCTGTCGGTCGGAGGATGGCATTCACGTATCGTACAGCCGTTGCGGCGCCTTATATGACAACCGGCGTCGTGCGTCGGCCTCACATAATGCACTCCAAAACAGCAGGGAACCTCCACCTTGCTGCATTCTCTAAACAGTGTGTATAAGGCGTTTAGCCTGACTGAATTGCCTCCAAACACGTCTCCGACGATTGACCGGTGAAGGCATATGCGACGCTCATCGGTGAAGAGAACGTGATGCCAATCCTGAGCGCTCCATTCGGCATGTTGTTGGACCCAACTACCGCGCTGCATGGTGTCGTGGTTGCGAAGATGGATCTCGCCATGGACGTCGGGTGTAAAGTTGCGCATTATGCAGCCTATTGCGCACAGTTTCAGTCGTAACACGACGTCCTGTGGCTGCCCGAAAAGCATTATTCAGCATGGTGGCGTTGGTGTCAGTGTTCCTCCGAGCCATAACCCGTAGGTAGCGGTCATCCACTGCATCATTAGCCCTTGAGCGGCCTGAGCGAGGCATGTCATCCACAGTTCCCCCATGTCCGAACAACATCGCTTTGGTTCACTGGGAGACACCTGGACACTTCCCATGTTGAGAGTCTTTCCTGGCACAAAGTAACAATGCGGACGCTATCAAACCACGGTATTGACCTTCTAGGCATGGTTGAACTACAGACAAAAACGAGCCGTGTATCTCCTTCCTGGTGGAATGACTGGAACTGATAGGCTGTCGGAACCCCTCCATCTAATAGGTGCTGCTCATTCATGGTTGTTTACATTTTTGCGCGGGTATAGTGACATCTCTGAAAGTCAAAGGGACTGTGTCTGTGATACAGTATCCACAGTCAACGTCTATCTTCAAGTGTTCTGGGACCGGGGTGATGCTAAACTTTTCTTGATGTGTGTATAATATTTCTTATTCAAGTGAATGCTGCTTCATATAGAAAGTGATTGTTAGAAGCACTTGCAACTTGAGAATTATCAGTCACAACGTTATCACTGATATTATTTTTAGCACTGTCTTCCCATATAGCTTTAATCTTATAAACTGCACTACTGACTTATGTTATGAGACGCACGTTCATGTACATATTAATGACTTTCCATGAAATAGTACAATATTTTTTGTACAATGCCAGTAACATTGAAACTTTAATTTATCTTTTTATAACGTTCCCTTTCCCTCTTACGTGACATCTTAATTGCTTTAGTTGCCTTTCAAATGGTTCAAATGGCTCTGAGCACTATGGGACTTCGGAGGTCATCAGTCCCCTATAACTTAGAACTACTTAAATCTAACTAACCTAAGGACAGCACACACATCCATGCCCGAGGCAGGGTTCGAACCTGCGACAGTAGCGGTCGCTCGGTTCCAGACTGAAGCGCCTAGAACGGCACGGCCACACCGGCCGGCTTAGTTATCTTTGGGTTACTTGCTTTCCTTTTTTTTAATAGACCCTCCAGATAAGGTTTCAGGAAAACAAATTTCAAACCTTGACGCATATTTACCTTGGAATGTACTGAATTTCGCATAAGATCTTCTACCTCTCATCTCGTTCCACGTTTTTTTACGTGTTCTGAAAACAATGTGTTCTGTTATCATTATAAGGCTCGATGCCTTGTATGAACTAAATGTATCTTAGAGATTTAATGCGTTACTGGCTGTATTTATATTAATTCAACGTATCAGATAGCTATTAACAAGTTGCTACAAATTGTCGGTTTCAGCTTGAGTACTCTACAGAAAGCACATCAGTCTGGGTCCTGCTGTCAAGATGCACACGAATTGGAAAATCCATTACTGAGATGTAACTGAAACAGAGACGTAATGTTGTTCCACTGACACATTTTAAGAAATTTACAAAGTACTCTCCACAAACTGCAGACTGTTTCTTCTTTTCTGAAAGTCATCCCAATAATGGAACTACATATTTTGATAAAAATGTGAAAGTTTCCTGGCGAGTATCTGCAAACTGCTACAGTTACATGGGAAATGTTTTGCAGTATCAACTCACAAGCACATACATCTAGGATCTGGTCTACGCAAATAGACTTGTTCCCGTTTTTTTGATTTTTTATCCAACTTTTACGTATGTTGCAAACTCCTCCTTTTTCCATGTTAATCTTGCAGAAGAATGATGTTAGTCTGCACTCTATGATATTTAACCTGTCTGGCACTGTTGTTGCCAACGGTCTTTCCGCAGTCGTAAACCCGATTCTCGTCAAATCACCGAAGTTAAGCCCTTTCGCGCTATTGGCAAGTTGGATGCACTGAGCGCTACTTAGGAAAACTGAGGAGTTACTTGATTAGAAGCAGCGGCTCCGGTCTCGTAAATAGGCATACTGCAGAGCGGTGTGCTGACCACATGACCCTCCATATCCGCATCCAGTGACGCTTGTGGGCTGAGGATGACAAGACGGCTGGTCCGTACCGTTGGGCATTCATGGCCTGTTCGGGCGGATTTTAGTCTTTTCTTTATCACTATCGTTGAAGTGTTCAGATAAGAGCAAAACATACACCTCTTCACAATATTCCACATTTTGACATTCAAGAGGCTCACCTACTTTGTTATTGAGCCATGTAGCTGTGCCACGGCGGCTCATTTCACTATGGATAACTTTTAGCTGGCGTCTCCTCCAGGGGGAGCGGATTACTCCTCTGTGCGGTTATAGCTGCTTCTCCTAGTCTTCAACAACGGCCGCTAGAGTCACGTATATAGAGAGAGGTCTCCGTAGAGGGCAGCGCAGGCAGTTGAGGGGTAGTTTTCGCACATTATGGAGCCGGGGGCAGCAACAGTGCTTGGAGCGAAGGACACGCAGTGTTGATTGGCACGACGTCTTTTCCAGGTCGTCGTTCATTCTTGGCAGAAGGCAAAGGTCTGCTTCGCTTATGTTGTGCTAACGAGCGTTCTCTCTTAAAATATTCGCGATGGTTAATGTTGTTATGGCTATGTAGTGTGCCCAGTTGGTCGGACGGTGTGGCCGCGCGGTTCTAGGCGCTACAGTCTGGAACCGCGCGACCGCTATGTATTTAGGTTAGCTAGGTTTAAGTAGTTCTACGTTCTAGGGGACTGATGACCTCAGCAGTTAAGTCCCATAGTGCGCAGAGCCATTTGAACCATTTTTTGTGCCCAGTTGTCACGCACATCTATATCAGGGTCCTACGTCTTCCGGTTTAAAAAAAAATGTATCTATTTTAAAATTCTCATTCAAGAGAACCAGCTGTTCTACCATGTTTTAAAGCTGGTGGGCTCTCTGGTATTATACAGTTGTCAGGTCCTTTTAAGCATGTTGCGAAGTCCGGCTAGTGGTAAGACCCTAGCGCGTTGTTCATTAATTCCGTCCTGGAAGAAGTTACAGCTCCTTTTCTGTAGTTTTCTGTAAGCGATGCTAATTTTCTAGGGCGTATCAACTTACTGGAAACGCTCTGTAAGTGCAATCATGATTAAACCATTATTTCACTTGTAGTGTTATCCAGTCAGACACATATTTTTCATTGTTTGTTAACAGCAGTTAGTAATCTGCTCGGAGAGTGATCTGTGGCGGTGGTCCCTAGCCACGTGGGCCTCGTTTACTTGCGGCCGGGTGCAGGGCTCTCGAGCTTTTCCCAGGGCTTCCTGCTGTTTGTTTGCAGTCACACGTCCTGGCTGTCTTTGCTCAAGTTGAGTAACTTACGTTACGCGAAATGCACTGAAAACGAAATGTTGGTGTCGGCCAAGAGGCCTTTGATTAACTGGCTTCACACACAACTTTTCTCTTTAACTTTCTTTTACGTATTGTATTCTTGTTCTAAGTTTTCTAGTAATTATTTCTGTGTAAACTTTTGGGTAATCGCTTTATCTTTGTAAATATTTATCTCTTGTGGTCCGACCGTTGTCTTGGACCTGAATGTACTTGAGGAAATATATCTAGAACTGTTTTAATCATTTAATTGGATGGTTTATTTAAAATGGTTTAATTTAAAATTTTTAAGAGGCCTATATTTTAAAGGCGCTATTTCTCAAATTTGTTGGACGTAATTATTATTGTAATTTAATAGCCGTCTCATTCACTATTTTGAAGGCCTGTAATGGCAAATTAACTTAAATTTTTCTACCTGTTTTTCAAGGGGGATCTATTTTTGTTATATATACAGGGTGTTACAAAAAGGTACGGCCAAACTTTCAGGAAACATTCCTCACACACAAAGAAAGAAAATATGTTAGTTGGACATGTGTCTGGAAACGCTTACTTTCCATGTTAGAGCTCATTTTATTATTTCTCTTCAAATCACATTAATCATGGAATGGAAACACACAGCAACAGAACGTACCAGCGTGACTTCAAACACTTTGTTACAGGAAATGTTCAAAATGTCCTCTGTTAGCGAGGATACATGCATCCAACCTTCTTCGCATGGAATCGCTGATGCGCTGATGCAGCCCTGGAGAATGGCGTATTGTATCACAGCCGTCCACAATACGAGCACTAACAGTCTCTACATTTGGTACCGGGGTTGCGTAGACAAGACCTTTCAAATGCCCCCATAAATGAAAGTCAAGAGGGTTGAGGTCAGGAGAATTTTTCCACCTCTACCCATCCATCGGTCACCGAATCTGTTGTTAAGAAGAGTACGAACACTTCGACTGAAATGTGTAGGAGCTCCATCGTGCATGAACCACAAGTTGTGTCGTACTTGTAAAGGCACATGTTCAAGCAGCACAGGTAGAGTATCCCGTATGAAATCATGATAGCGTGCTCCATTGATGGTAGGTGGAAGAACATGGGGCCCAATCAAGACATCACCAACAATGCCTGCCCAAACGTTCACAGAAAATCTGTGTTGATGACGTGATTGCACAATTGCGTGCGGATTCTCGTCAGCCGACACATGTAGATTGTGAAAATTTACAATTTGATCGCGTGGGAATGGAGCCTCATCCGTAAAGAGAACATTTGCACTGAAATGAGGATTGACACATTGTTGGATGAACCATTCGCAGAAGTGTACCCGTGGAGGCCAATCAGCTGCTGATAGTGCCTGCACACGCTGTACATGGTACGGAAACAACAGGTTCTCGCGTAGCACTCTCTATACAGTGACGTGG
Source organism: Schistocerca cancellata (assembly GCF_023864275.1). Taxonomy (NCBI): domain Eukaryota; kingdom Metazoa; phylum Arthropoda; class Insecta; order Orthoptera; family Acrididae; genus Schistocerca; species Schistocerca cancellata. The sequence goes on from NC_064626.1 coordinate 639,038,494, forward strand.
TCAACGTTACCTCGTACAGCACCAACGTCTCTGACGCTGACATTAGGGTTATCGTCAACTGCACGAAGAATTTTCTTGTCCACTGCAGGTGTCCTCGGCGTTCTAGGTCTTCCCCATTCGCGAGTCATAGGCTGGAATGTTCCGTGCTCCTTAAGACGCCGATCAATTGCTTCGAACGTCTTCCTGTCGGGACGCCTTCGTTCTGGAAATCTGTCTCGATACAAACAAACCGCGCCACGGCTATTTCCCCGTGCTAATCCATACATCAAATGGGTATCTCCTAACTCCGCATTTGTAAACATTGCACTGACTGCAAAACCACGTTCGTGATTAACACCAACCTGTTGACGCTACGTACTGACGTGCTTGATGCCAGTACTGTAGAGCAATGAGTCGCATGTCAACACAAGCACTGAAGTCAACATTACCTTCCTTCAATTGGGCCAACTGGCGGTGAATCGAGGAAGTACAGTACATACTGACGAAACTAAAATTAGCTCTAACATGGAAATTAAGCATTTCCGGGCACATGTCCACTTAACATCTTTTCTTTATTTGTGTGTTAGGAATGTTTCCTGAAAGTTTGGCCGTGCCTTTTTGTAATACCCTGTATATATGGTGGGAGAAAACCGTGTCGCGAAATTTTAACCCTATCTAGCTGATGCCAGTAAGAACCAAAATTACAAATTTTGTGTAAGTCGGCAAAGCACAATTTTTAAACTACGGAAACTTGCCGCCACGAGCTCCGTATGGCTGCGGAATTGCCCTGTTGCCGGATGCTCTGGAGAGTGCACGATCGCGTATGTTTTGCCTGCCGGAGATCGCGATGTATCCAAGGCGGTCCGCACGCTCGTGGTAGTGCGCCGGCCTTCCACTCTTGGGGGGCTTGGGTCGAATCCGCGGGGTTCCCGACACATCCATTGTACTTTCATTATAAGACGTACTGGGAACAAACCCGTCAACAGCTGTTAGTTCGCATCCAGAAAGTCTTTTACAAATTGTGTTGGCACTCAAAAGGGCCTTTTCTGTAGCTAGTACATTTGTCAACTATATGAGGTGCTCGAAATGGCGACCATCTGACGCGACACAAGCTTGGTAACGCCGAACGGTGTTTTGTCGAACTCTTTCAAAGATTCCTGGCATTATTGTTATATGATTGGCGGCATGTCGATTGCGATCCTTTAGTTCCTCATCGTTTCTAGATGCTTCGCGTCCGGGTTGGTGAACTAAAACCTTGTAGAATACCGTCAGGAATACGTCCGGTGGCATGAGGTCTGGTGTTGGCGGAGGCGATGTCCTATAAGCACATCTGCCAATTACCCGGGCGTCCTAGAGTTCATTTAAATATCCACGCACAGCATGACTGTTACGTGCAGGCGCCCCATCAAGACGCAACCATATGCATAGTCGTGTGCCCAGGGGAATATTTTCCAGCACGGTGGGTAGAGTTTCTTACTAAAAGTGAAGGCAATTTGCCCCGGTGAGGCGAGGAGGTGGACGGACAGGCCCAATCAGATGGTCACTCACAATGCGTGCCAAATTTTGAGCGAAAATCGTTCCTGGTGTCCGTGAAACATGAAGTGAGGATTTTTCGTTGCCCAGTAACGAACGTTTAGAGTGTTGTAGAGGACATCCCAATGAAAGGTGCACTCGTCGGTAGACAACACAATGGCGGGAAAGTGGAGATCTCGTGCAACATTTTGCAGAAATCACCGGCAAAACCCTAGCCTGTGTTCATAGTCCGCCACAGAATTAAGGTTCAAATGGCTCTGAGCACTATGGGACTTAATATTTGAGGTTATCAATCCCGTAGAACTTAGAACTACTTAAACCTAACTAACCTAAGGACATCACACACATCCATGCCCGAGGCAGGATACGAATCTGCGACCGTTGCGGTCACGTGATTCCAGACTGAAGCGCCTAGAACCGCTCGGCCACATCGACTGGCGGTAATGTAGCTTCCTACTGGCTTCAGCTATCCACAATTTCTTGTCAAATTTTTCTCCGCCCTGTATATACAGGGTGTTACAAAACTGTACGGCCAAACTTTCAGGAAACACTCCTCACACATAAATAAAGAAAAGATGTTATGTGGACATGAGTCCGGTAACGCTTGTCTTCCATGTTAGAGCTCATTTTAGTTTCGTCCACCTACGCTCAATGGAACACGTTATCGTGATTTCATACGGGATACTCTACCTGTGCTTCTAGAACATATGCCTTTACAAGTACGACACAACATGTGGTTCATGCGCGATGGAGCTCCTGCACATTTCAGTCGAAGTGTTCGTACGCTTGCCAACAACAGATTCGGTGACCGATGGGTTGGTAGAGGCGGACCAATTCCATGGCCTCCACGCTCTCCTGACCTCAACCCTCTAGACTTTCATTTATGGGGGCATTTGAAAGCTCTTGTCTACGCAACCCCGGTACCAAATGTAGAGACTCTTAGTGCTCGTATTGTGGACGGCTGTGATACATTACGCCATTCTCCAGGGCTGCATCAGCGCATCAGGAATTCCATGCGATGGAGGGTGGATGCATGTATCCTCGCTAACAGAGGACATTTTGAACATTTCCTGTAACAAAGTGCTTGAAGTCACGCCGGTACGTTCTGTTGCTGTGTGTTTCCATTCCATGATTAATGTGATTTGAAGAGAAGTAATAAAATGAGATCTAACATGGAAAGTAAGCGTTTCCGGACACATGTCCACATGACATAGTTTTTTTCTTTGTGGTGTGAGGAATGTTTCCTGAAAGTTTGATCGTACCTTTTTGTAACACCCTGTATACCGGGTGATCAAAAAGTCAGTATAAATATGATAACTTAATAAACCACGGAATAATGTAGATAGAGAGGTAAGAATTGACACACATGCTTGGAATGACATGGGGTTTTATTAGAACCAAAAAAACACCCCATATTGCTAGACGCGTGAAAGATCTCTTGCGCGCCTCATTTGGTGATGATCGTGTGCTCAGCCGCCACTTTCGTCTTGCTTGGCCTTCCAGGTCCCAAGACCTCAGTCCGTGTGATTATTGGCTTTGGGGTTACCTGAAGTCGCAAGTGTATCGTGATCGACCGACATCTCTAGGGATGCTGAAAGACAACATCCGACGCCAATGCCTCACCATAACTCCGGACATGCTTCACAGTGCTGTTCACAACATTATTCCTCGACTACAGCTATTGTTGAGGAATGATGGTGGACTTATTGAGCATTTCCTGTAAAAAACATCATCTTTGCTTTCTCTTACTTTGTTATGCTGATTATTGCTATTCTGATCATATGAAGCGCCATGTGTCGGACATTTATTGAACGTTTGTATTTTTTTGGTTCTAATAAAACCCCGTGTCATTTCAAGCATGTGTGTCAATTTGTACCTCTCTATCTGCATTATTCCGTTATTTATTCAGTTTTCAAATTTATACTGTCTTTTTGATCACCCGGTATATATGTACTGTTTCCCAAGGATAAACAATATTAGTTATAGAGCCTCGTCCTTCCATGTCATTTCCCTGATACTGGTAATTCCCGATTTCAGTAATGTTGTGATGGAGCAAATGTATTTCACTTTTGTAGAAACTTCAGGAATATGCTCCTCTGATCTGCGTTCAAATTCCTGTTTGTCATCTATTCATGTTCAGAAAATCTGACGGATTGTTGCTTTTTCATTCCTTCCTTTCTTTTCCATAAAACGTAGATGGGGTGGATGAACGTTAAACAGAATTATTAACCAAATGCTTTTCCATCACAAGACCAATACTGGTTTACAGCAAACGGCACAAGTAGATTTATCTTGCAGTAGTCATGCAGAGGTGAAGATGGACTGTTGATATCGTGAAGAGCTGCTGCGAACAAGCCTTTGTCCTGAAAACATAGTTTTGTAATAGACGGAATTAAATCTTTTTAAAGTTGTGCTCTCGTCAAAAACACTCTCGCCTCCCACGATGCTCCTGCTGGCCTTGTCTGCCTCCTCTCCACAGTCTCTATGGTGCGAGCGGAGGATGAACGCGTGTAGCGGATGGGAGCTCTCCAGATTGGAGAGAGACCGGCTGCCCGTGTCTGCGTGCAGAAATAAAACGCCGCGCAGCTCAGCACAAGCCTGTGTAGGGTGTAGGGGAGGGGGTGGGAGGGGAGGTGGGGGAGGCCTCTCTGAGCCACGCCGTTTGTCTGCTGCGACGTTCCATTAGCCGCCCGCACTGCTGCGCCGCCTTGCTGCGGCCACCGTGGGCTGCTCCTGTGTCTTAATCCGCGTAAAGCGCTCCAGCACGGCTTACGCCTCGCCACCGTCCTTATATACGTCCATGTCTCATAAATACTCTAGTCTAGAGTGGAAAATGTACGTCTAAAGAGAAAAAGAACAAAACTGTTGACGTAGTGACAGAAAGTGTGGTGGATCCAGGAAATTAGCGGTCCTCGCTGGTCATTCTAGGCGCATTAATCCGAAATGTTGGGATCAATCTTTAATCCTCTCTTTGCACTGTTAATTTAAAAACTGCCTTATAGACAAAATTTTACACACTCCGAGGACGAAGTTGGTTGTCAGTGTAATGTCCTGCACGTTCATACCATCGCCAGGTATGTAAATTATATGAACGCGTGGAGTCTGTTCTTGCGGACATGACTGAAACAACAGACACCACCCATTCATACAACTGATTTGCCTCGATGCTCAACGGATCCACCACATACAGTTCGGATGTATGATTACGCCGACCTTCTACATCAATCTCCAGTAAGCGAGCATAGAGGACACGGACACTTAATTGCGAATAGGTAGCACGAGGTGGGAATGTTGGTCAGCGGAGAGGCGTGTTGAGACAGTCCGCGCGGTCGCGATAAACACTGTGTCTGGATGGCGTAATGGATAACGCAACTGCCTAAGATCCTGGTCTCCTATCCTGGTGTGGTACAGATTTTCACTCGCCGCCACTGACGCTGGGCGTAGTTCTGATGCAGGTGATATCAATCCCTTCGCATTCTGCGACCCCCCTACTTCAATTTACTTGATAGGTAAATGACTAGAGATGAAGTTCTCTGTGTCAGGTAGAACGCTTACCAGACGACATTAATATTATTTGTGTTTGTGAGGGTGGTTTGCTAAGTCTGCTAAGTTTCAATAAAAGAACGTATAAGTTTTTTTGCGCCTTCGTAGTTGGTAAGCTTGGTTATTCGAAGGAACGTATGAAGAATTTCAGCAGTATATAATGCACAGTTCATTGTTGATACAGCCGTCTAAATTGGTCAGTGTGGTGACTGCGACTGAAAATGGAGAAAACCGAAATTGGTGCTGTTATTCAACATTTCTATTTGAATGTTTGGACTGCTACACAAATCAAAACTAAGTTGAATGAACTCACGCGGAATCTATACCGTCATTGAAAGCCATTTACTTTTTGATCGATGAATTTAAACGTGGTCGGACAAACACCGCACATGAAGCGCTCTAGTGCCGTCCAGTTGAGGTTACCACAAAGGGGGCTGTTGAAAACATGAATGATATGGTAATGGAAGACCACCGAAAAAAAAATCGTGAGATTGACGAGACTGTAGGCACCTCAACAGAGCGAGTGCTTATTGTCCAGCACAGAGAATTGACGACGACGAAGCTGTGTGCGAAGTGGATGCCGCGATTGCTCACAGCCGACAAAGGCACATCCGGCACAACATTTCAACGCAAGGCATGATAGTGTTTAGCCGCAATCCGCAAGGTTTTTGCTCCTTTTTGTGACAGTTAATGAAACCTTAAGAATGAGGAGGAAACAAGGGTCGATTTAGGAGAGACAGGGGATCAGTTATTATAATCAGAATTTAAAAGAGCTTTGGGTGACTTAAGATCAAATAAGGCAGGAGAGATAAATAACACGCCACCAGAACATGTAAAGTCATTGGAGAGAGTGGGAACAAAACGACAATTACGAAGACTGCAAAAGCTGACAAGTGCGAGAATTATCGCACCATCAGCTTAACTGCTCATGCATCCAAGTTGCTGACGAGAATAATAAACAGAAGAATCGAAAAGAAAGTTGAGAGTGTGTTAGATGACCATCAGTTTGGCGCCAGACAGGCAATGTCATAACGAATCGTATCAATGACATCCTTTCACCTTGAATTTTAAGTCCATTCCTGAACCTTTTTTCTATTTCCATCATTGCTTCTTCGATGTACAGATTTAACAGTAGGACGAAATGCTACATCTATGCCCTATACGCGTATAAGCCAAGCACATCATTCTTCCAGAGTGAACGTGAGGAAGAATTACATGTTCTGCTGAATGGAATAAGCTGGCTAATAAGTACAGAATATGGACTGAGAGTAAATCGAAGGAAGCGGTAGTAATGAGAAGCAGCAGAAATGAGAACAGCGAGAAACTTAACAACAGAATTTGATGGTCACGAAGAAGATGAAGTTAAGGAATTCTGCTACCTACGCAGCAAAATAACCAATGATGGATGGAGCAAGGAGAAGATTAAAAGCAGACTAGCAGGGCGAAACGGGCGAAGAGAAATGTTTGGTCTTAATCTGTGGAAGAATTTTCTAAGAATGTACGTTTATATTACAGCATTGTATGGTAGTTAAACATGGACTGTGGAAAAACCGGAACAGAAGAGAATCGAAGCATTTGTGATGTGGTGACACAGAGGACTGTAGAAAATTAGGTGGACTGATAAGGTAAGGAATGAGGAGGTTCTCCGCAGCATCGGAGAGGAAAGGAATACATGGAAAAGGTGAAGGGACTGGGTATAGAGTATCTGTTAAGTCATCAGTGGAGGGAGCTGTAGGGGGCAAAAACTGTAGAGGATGACAAAGATTGAATACATCCAGCAAATAACTGAGGACGTAGGCTGCAAGTGCTACTCTGAGGTAAAGAGGTTGGCACATGAGAGGAATACGTGGTGGGCTGCATCAAACCAGTCTGCAGACTGATAACAAAAAAAAAAAAAAATCTTGCATCCATACTTTCGCACCAGAGTCGAAACTGCAGTCATAACAGTGGACAAAAGCTGTTTAAATTTCATTGAAGAAAGCAAAAACCATCTTATCAACTGATAAGGTAATGGTGACAATTTTAGGGGCTTCTGAAGCTATCATGCTCATAGATTACTAGGACAAAGGCAGAACCATAACTCTACCTGATTGTACTTCATTGTTGGATCGAGTGAAACTTACTTTGGCTGAAAAAAGACCAACATTGTCATAAAAAATGCTCTTTCAACAGGATAATGCACCATCCGATACATCAGCGATATTCAATGCCAAAAGTGCATGAATAGTGGTTTGAATTCGTTCCTCGTCCTCGTTATTCACCAGAATTAGCAATAAGTGACTTCTTCCAGCTCCCTAAGCTTAAACTTTGGTTTGCTAGGAACACATTTTCATATGTGGAAGAGGTGATAGTTGGAGCCATCGAGTATTTTTGCTGAGTCTGACAGAAACTAATTTCTCGATGTTGTGAAAAAGCTAAAGAACCGCTGGACCAAGTGTACAGCCCTAAAGAGGGATTACAACGAGAAGAAAAGTGAGTTGTTTACGTAACAATACTTTTTATTGCTTTTTAATAGACTAATAAACCTGTAGAGGTGTTACCAGATTTGACTAGGTATTTAATGTGTGTCAACATGACAGATCTTGAGTCATCGTTCAGAAGGACAGGGAGATGCTGCGTACTCATGTGATCAGTTTTACCATCACCTGTCAGTGTTAGAAAGTCGCATCATCGTCAGTTTCCGTTTGGCCAGTTGGCCGATTTGTGCAGTATACTTATTTGTGTGACATTCGGATGGACAGTGGCCCTACGTTGTACTGCATGGGAACCTGAGGGCAGGAGTACTCATCGTCACGATTCCACAGTGGCAGATCCTGTATTGCGCACCAAGCATATCGCAACCCCTTCACATATGTCCCTACCAGCTGAAAAGTGATTGACTTCCCACAAAATTTTGTGTCCTGTCGCACAACTGGCGGAGACTAGGAACAGCCAGGCTGTGGAGTAACCGTCAATATGTACGCTGCAGCTAACACCACACCAATATGCTTCGTTTTGGAGCGGTGCTGTAGTCAGGAATTATGGACAGCTTAATGTTTGTGAGTGTCGCATTATTATGTTCAGCGACGAATTGTGGTTCTGCACTATCCTAGGTGTACATCGTCGCGATTATAGCGATGGCTTAGAGAACTGTACCGTTCTTCTAATGTAGTGGCAATGTTACTCTTGGCATCGTGATGTGAAAGGCCAACGCTTTTGACTTTACAGCTGGTAGCGATTGCGGAGACTTTAACGACACAACGGTAGTTCATGGACATCCTGCTTTCTCATGTGTTACCTCTAATGTGACAGTATCGTGGTACCATTTTTCAACAGGACAATGCTCGTCCACCCATAGTACGTGTGTATAGGAACAGTCTTGGAGACGTGGAGGTACTGCAGTGGCCAACATGATCTGCAGAACTGCCTCTGATGAAACGTGTTTGCTCGGACAGCAACTCAGCCCCACTGCCAGTACCCAAGATATCAAGGACCAAATATGTGAACGAACTTGGTTCAGATGACACAATGGCTTCATGACACCTTTGTCAACAGAGTTAGTACATGCAGAGAGGCCAGAGGGATTGCCAAATCACACTGATAAGTGAGCTTACACTCCCAGGTGTTCTGTGAATTTAACTCGGTTTTGTAATCACCAAAATAATATCACATACCCTGCCAACTTTAGAAATTTCATTTCGTTTCCCCCTCCCCTTTTCATATGCTTCACAGTTTTTATCGAGTAGTTGGAAAGTAACTATCTGTCCCACTTTCACCACTAAACCGCTAGGCCGATTGTGGTAAAATTTTGTATGTAAATTGCTTTAACGCTGAGTATGAACAGAAGCTACTTTAGAAAGTACACTATATTTATTGGTTTGAAGAATATAACGGGAGACATAGAACAATAATTACTCTTTGAAAAAACTATTTAACCTTTGGCTTTTGAACTTTAACATAAAAGTGAAGATGCTTTTGTTGTTCCATGTGCTCTACATATTACTATTCAACGTAATGAACACGACGTGTATACAATCATCTACGTGGTTACTCTATACTTTCTAACTACTGTCACTCACAAAGCCGTCATATTTCAGACTCTGACAGCCACGCGCCTCTTATAACTTCTTTGTTGCGTTCCAATTTACGTGAACTGCTACTTGTCATGAGGTTAGTGTCACTGTTACCTAATCATGGGTTCCAGGGTCTTAATTCCCGCTCTTGTCCATTTCCTTTGCTGTTCGCATTTGGATGTGTGCGTTGTCCTAGTCAGCATTTTACATCATCGACGTGCAAGTCACCGAAGTGAATCAAATGAAAAAACCTAGTACCAAGCTCCTGAACATCCCAGCCAAGGCCTCCCGGCAATTATAGTCATCTGCCCATTTCATTTTATTTTACTGATATGCGAGTGTAGTCGTAGGTAACAGTTGGAATGCTTATACAACCCTCAACGTGTTGAATGTATGCCAATCCGTACTAATATTACAAATGCGAAAGTAGCTCTGTCTGTTACGTTTTCGCGATTCCTATGGTATTTGATATTCATGTAGCTAGTACCCTGAAGAAGACAATTACAGACATTTTTAAATACGATATACGTGTGTGGTAGGCATCAACATTGCCGCGATGGTTGGCTGCTCTTGTTAGTGGCTATAGATTATTCCATGACAGTGCAAATCCAATGTCATTGTGCGCATGGCCAGAAGCGGTGGTCTAGCGCTGCAGTCCGGAACCGCGGGACTGCTACGGTCGCAGGTTCGAATCCTGCCTCGGGCATGGGTGTGTGTAATGTCCTTAGGTTAGTTAGGTTTAAGTAGTTCTAAGTTCTAGGGGACTTATGACCTAAGATGTTGAGTCCCATAGTGCTCAGAGCCATTTGAACCATTTTTTGTGCGCATGGTTTATAATATTGAGTTCCTACACCACCTGGCATAGGAGGAGAATTTTGGTGGCGTTACAACAATAAAATTTGATGGTAAGTCCCAGACTATTGCCAGCCTTTGAGGCCGAGAGGTTCTAGGCTCTTCAGTCCGGAACCGCACTGCTGATATGGTCGCAGGTTCGAATGTTGCGCTACGGTCGCAGGTTCGAATCCTGCCTCGGGCATGGATGTGTGTGATGTCCTTAGGTTAGTTAGGTTTAATTAGTTCTAAGTTCTAGGCGACTGATGACCTCAGAAGTTAAGTCGCATAGTGATCAGAGCCATTTCAACCATTTTTTTTTTCGAATCTTGCCTCGGGCATGGACGTGTGTGCTGTCTTTAGGTTAGTTATTTTTAAGTAGTTCTAAGTATAGGGGACTGATGACCTCAGATGATAAATCCCATAGTGTAGTGGAGTGTACTGTTATGAAGGACAGATGGGGCTCACATTCGCTGTAACGCACAATACCGTGAGCTGTGACGACTACTGTCTGTGTTGCTCGCTGCTGACAAATAGCACAACTATCTCTTTCTGTCTGGATTGATCTTCGCCAATCAAACTCTCCCTACACCTTGATGAAGTCAAGGACTCCTATCCACCTCTAGTCTATTGGCATGGTACACCGGTCCGATAACCAGTCCACCGTGATGTCACTCAATATTCGCTCACAGGCATTTAACTAGTACTCTGTTAGTGTTCACACTGCACAATAAGTGTGGCAGCCAACACAGTGAACAACGCTTAATCGCGAGTGACTCAGTATAGAGTATCACTGCGATTTGCTAATGACAGAGGTGCTCTCCCAGTGAAGTACTGAGGAGAGACTGTGTTCCTCGATCTTTGCGCATTCGCCCTCATTACGTGTTCCTGCTTTAAGAGCGACGATGGAACGGCTCCTTTTTCTGGAAAAATTGCAAGGGTATATCATTCGCTGTCTTCCCTCACTCGTCTGGCTCTTTGCGTCAGAAATAATCCGCCAGTCAGCGTTTCTCTTTTAAACGGGAGAATGACATTTGGTTTACGTCGACCAATACAGAAATATGTAGCATCTCCGTTAGGTGCATACTGTCCTCCTGTGAGAACTCCGTAACTATGCAGTCGGCCCAGCAAAAAGTGCATCTTCTGGGCACTCCCACACAATGTAGCGGAATTTGCTTTTAAGTCAAACATGGGAGTCGTTATCACTTCGCTCTGGCAAATGCTGTCCTCTCTTTGAGTGGTCGCTCCGGCGGCATCCTAGTGGGCTGGTTGCCTCCATAGAACGAAAATTCCTGGAGCCGTCATGTTGTGCACACCAGCCTCGACTATTTCAACCTCAGTGCGCACTTGCGATTTACTTATTAGATTTGCATATTGTTTACATGAATTCATACAAAATTGACTCTACCTTATCGAGTCTGGGTTCGAATGAAGCGTCTTGATGTGCAGAGTACGATTATGAGGATGAAATATGTAAGAAATGATGGCCAGGAGACCATGCCACCTTACAGTGCTTAGAGCCATTAGAAGCCAGATTATTACTGCAAGCCTGGCAAACGTCTGATTTAGCACATAGTTAGTTCTCAGAGAGCTCCTGCTTCAAAAATGGAAAATTTAATGCCTGCGCGGTGTAGCCGCGTGGTCTCAGGCGCCTTGCACGGTTTGTGCGGCTCCCCCCCCCCCCCTCCCTTTGTAGGTTCGAGTCCTCCATCGGGCACCGGTGTGTGTGTGTGTGTGTTGTGCTTAGTGTAAGTAAGTAATGTGTAAGCCTAGGGACCAATGACCTCAGCAGTTTGGTCCCATAGGAACTTATCATGCCAAAGAAAAAGGATTTCATTAATGCATTCTTTCAAATTCGACATGCAGCAAAATAATAGAAACATGTTCGTTACATACCTACATACTTGTACTGCATACGTTCTGTATACTTACGTATCTACATAGCTATATATTCAGACATCTGTTAAAGTTACTATCTTACCATCACTAATCATAACAATACTACTCATATGCGAGCGAAGCAGCGGGTAATACATAAAATGTAATAAAATATATTATGAACACCAGAGATAAGTCGGATGATAACCAATGTTGTTGACCACAACAGGTGCTCAACACAATCTCGTACCAAATATACCATGGTTGCAGCACATCTTATGATTGCAGAATGACGCTAAAATGATTTGCAAGTGAACGCCAATAATGACAACTACGATTCAAGTGTCGTTAGACAACATATATATTACGTGAAGCCATAACAATATACAGCGATGGCGTAAGCATTCAAGAATAATCTTAAAATATTTGACATTTGACATTTGACCTCCAAATACGGTGAACACGCCACACACGTACACGCTACTCTGCTACGAAGACGCTCTGCAGTTCAGCATTAGAACTAGTAAACTTAACGTAACTGCCCAAATGAGTGATAATCACGTTTATTCATAATTAGCATGAACAGCGTTTGTATGATTCATTGAGGCTGTAGTTGCAAAGAAGTGAGGACAATGGTAAACTCGCAACATCAAATTAAATCCGTAGTATTTCATTGCATGTGCACATAGTATTCGTACGACAAGCATAGGTAGCGTAATTTAGCTCATAAGTTAACAGTGCATTACTTAAATAAATATTCACCCAAATACCGTTAACTTTTTACACAAAAAAAAGTATAGCATGAGGTATGAAAATGATCAGCGAGCTATGGTTCTTATATTGAACACCCGTCTTTGCTCAAGATACGGTACGGAAAATGCTTTCCTGTTATCAAATTCATAAAATGTTGTAATATGCAGTGGTTGACTTCTTCCGCAGACCTAACAAACCAAGACGTCATTTAAACAGGGACTCAACCATGGATGTACAATAATGTGAGATGGTATGACATACATTCGCTGTACGATGTTTTGAAGCCGGCATCGCTATGTTAGATGTCCCAGGACATTGGCAAACGGAGTGTTTATAAAGATGCAAACGAAATTAGCTTGACATACAATCTGATTAACAGCTACAGTGGTTTTCCTCCTAGCAGGACATGTAACCTGTACTATCCCGCATCAAAACAGTACGTTCTTCGGTGCGGCCAGCCCCAGCGTCGGAAAATAGTTCATGATTGCCATAGATAGGTGTTCAACAAAGGGCGACGCTACCAGCCCAGACTTTGAGGACAGTAACTGTGATGGGCGGCGCATTAAGCCGTGTACCGTACGGAGGCCCTTATAGGACGACGATTTACTGCCCTGGCACCAGTTTTCAGCTGGAATCAGAAGAAACAGCGTTCTCCTGAAGATAGCGGACAAAGGGTCGCCGAAATATCGAACGGTTCTCGTTACGTCCAAACGAAACTGACTTTCAGATTATTTACTTCTCCCGAAAATGCTGAGAAAATGTTTTGCTATATTTGGTCGGTTTCCAATCCTTCCTTCTCACGGAATTCACCCAAGGAGCTCTTCCAGTTGTACTTACAGGATATCCAAAGTCGAATAACAAATAAAACCACTGCAGTAATAGTAAACAGTGAGACCAAAAGAAAAAGAAGTGAGGTTCTCACACACTGTAGACTACAGCCAGAACGATTTGTACATCCGTAAATGACGCAAGCTGACGCAGTAGATCAAAATATTTCGATCAAAATGTAATGTTGGTGGCAACTAAAGTGGCGGACGTGGGCTTCAGATTTGTGACGTCATGGCAGCTTTGCTTATTGTACCTCCATGCATTCAACACAGTTGGGGAACCGTTGCTTCCGTCGCTAGCGACTACATTTCAGTTAATAATTTTCAATATTGATATACCAGAGGAATAAATATAATGCATTCTGCTTGTGAAATTTTCATTGACCGATCATTTTGATCTCCTTCCTGCTCTTGAAAAACAAAAATATTCTTTTGTAAATTTACGTCGTCGAGGTATTAAAATACCGGAGCTCTGTACTTCAGAGTTCTAGCACTTCCCAAAATTTCACAAAGTTTTCATATGTGTTTAATCATTGATTAAAATTCAATAAGAGGTGCAAGCGAAATAATCATCTTCTTACGTGTATCATGCAGTAACTGTGTTACATTATACACATAAGAAGATGATTATTTCATTTGCACATATTATGGTATAATAGTTACATTTGCTATTGTATGGTTTATTTACACCAACGATATACTGAATTAGGTCATATAATAAATTTTTTTGTCTTATTGCACAAAATGAACTTCATTCATAACTAACAAAGAAAAGCCTCTACACATTTTTAAAGTCGTATGTTGCGTTGAACATTCATTGGCTCATTTCATTATCAGATCATAGCTGCCAAAGGAGATGTACAACTTCAATCTTCTTGTTGTGGTGGACTATTGTCGAGCTGCTTGCATCCAGCGACGTTTTAACTCGTGCTGCGCGAAATATAGTATTCATGAATCGTAGGATCTAGGCGATGTGCACTTGGTAGTCAACATAGTGGGCTACTGCTAAATGCAACCAACATAACGTAGCTGCGTCGTAGGTCCTCTAAATGCCAAAACTCTGTGGGTTATAGTCTGACTAGACACTTTCGTTACCACAAGAGACCACTAGAAAACAGTGCTCATTTTGGCAACGAGTCAAGATATAAGCCAATACCACGATGCAACATAGATTAGAAAACATGTTATTAGAGATGAGACCGTCCCTAACGCTGGCAAATCAAAATTCGCTATAATAACTGACACTTTAAAACTCTTGTTACACTCATTAAATGACATGACGATTTGTTGTTTGTGATCCGAATTTGAACCCACTGTTAACCAAGCAAAGCTTGCATCTCAATCGAGACTTGACTGGGCATAAAGAGGCGGAAAATATTGAAATGTTCACCGGTATCAGTTCACAAGACTGAATGTCCGTATCTGGAAATAAATGATGATACGTTTACCACTGCACTGGGAACGCCATGAAACCCCTGAGAAGTAACAACGAAAGCTATGTAATAAAGTGCAACGCAGTAGTGTGAAACACCATGAAGTAGAGTGGTGGTAATGGACATGTAGTAGAAACTAGTGCCTATGTGAATTATTTAATAAGTAGAATCAGATGTCAGATATTAAATATGTTTACCAACAACATGATATTGGAAATTGGAACGTCAATTTAAATGATTTTTTCCTGCCAGGGATTCGAACCAAGCACCTTTTGTTATTGTCTTGTAGATACGAATAGACATGGAATATTTATTGTTTCTTCACCAGTAGCGAGATGTGCACATTTTCCGCTAGAGGTAACACAACGAATAATTCTGTGCAACCTGGGACTCCAACCTCGCGCAAATCGTCGTTGTTCATCCCACACGAAGAAGTTTCAACTAACAATTTCTCTTTCACTAGTAGTTAGGATCGCTCCAGGAGGAGTTCTGCATCGCGAAGAAACAACGAAATGATGGGACAGTATCATCTCTAAGGGTTCACATCTAGAGAAAAATTTAAATCGAGCTAGAATTCCAATCCAGTGTCAAAATTTACAAACTCTCAAGGTCACTTAAAATAAGACCTTTTACCTTATATGACTACTGGTTCGTGAACTTAAATTACTAGAGACGTAGTTTCTGCAAGCAGCGACTTACGCCCTTGACAGCCAAAACTAATCGAGCTCTGTTCCAGTCGGTAGGGAATGGACAAGTTTAATGTTGATTTGGAACCATGGCGTACTCCATCGTTCTTTACCTGGCGTTACTGAAGGTCGAGAGGATATGTTTCTGTTGTTAAAAACTGTTAATCCAGCGCACATAAAAATGTTGGCGTTCGCTTTTCTTGTAGTACGTGAGTGGAACTGTCGAGAAATTAAAGTGATTCTGTGAACCATTTACGAAACTCTGTGACTTACAGAGTAATTGTGTATCATTGTTATGTAAATCAAGTGCCTCAGCAGAACGTAATTTCCGTTGTACAGCACTTACTGTTTTAGAGACATTGAGCTCACTTCTTAAGTGCTCAAACTGTGTATGCTACGTATACACAATTATTTGGCAAGGTTGCCACTTTTACACTCTGCTTAGTAGAACGAGATTTTCACTCTGCAGCGGAGTGTGCGCTGATATGAAACTTCCTGGCGGATTAAAACTGTGTGCCCAACCGAGACTCGAACTCGGGACCTTTGCCTTTCGCGGGCAAGTGCTCTACCATCTTTCTTTTTTTTTAATCTCATTTTGTTCGTTTTCGTTCGTTGTATCTGCTCTGGGCGGTCGTCGAAAGACACCCGTTTCAGTTCGTTGTTGATCCATTAACTCAGTTTTTTTATTACAGAGGACAACTATCCCTCTGACCGAACACGCTGAGCTACCGTGCCGGCTGCCATCTGAGCTACCGAAGCACGACTCACGCCCGGTATTCACAGCTGTACTTCTGACAGTACCTTGTCTCCTACCTTCCAAACTTTACAGAAGCTCTCCTGCGAACCTTGCAGAACTAGCACTCCTGAAGGAAAGGATATTGCGGAGACATGGCTTAGCCACAGCCTGGGGGATGTTAACAGAATGAGATTTTCACTCTGCAGCGGAGTGTACGCTTATATGAAACTTCTTGGCAGATTAAAACTGTGTGCCCGACCGAGACACGAACTCTACCTTTTTTTTTTTTTTTTAATCTAATGAACCACTGCAGGAGCAGGACGACGGGTAGGGCACGGGTCGACACCCGAAGCCTGGCCATCCCGCCGCCACGCCCAAGCAACGTGTTCAATTCGAGGATCGAAGGATCAGGAAGAGGATGTAGTGGGTTTGTCGATGTTTTATTTATTTATTTCTTTAATTTTTATAACATTTTTTATAGATTTGTTTTTGTTTCATTACAAATAAAGATCCTACAACTGCCGTAGCCGTGCGTCCGAGTCGTCTTCTCGTCTGTTGGGTGGGGTTCCCCCCTATTCAGTCTGTAGAGGATCAATATGCTCCAGGATTCTTCTTCGTTTTCAGCTTCTCATACCCGGAACGCCCCAGTGAGCAGGAGGATCCGCAAATAATGAACCTAAATAATTTGCGAAACGAGTTCTGTACTTCGGGTGGCGGTTGAAAGCTGCATGTGTCGTCATCAATAAGGACCAAAAGTCGAGTGTGCCTTTGGGAGCATCGTAAAATATGTAGTAAACGGCCATGCCTTTTGGCCAGTTAACGTCGTTCGTTCTGGTTGATGGAAAGTATACGCTGTCGGGGCGCAATACTTCATCAGGGGAGATAGACTCCGGCAATCGCCGCAAGAGTAACGCCAGCATGCGCTGCGTCAGTAGGCAGCACTCGCTGGTCACGGCACAAGTCAGACGGTGTGCGTCCGAGTCAGCGACTGAGCATGTCGGACACAAGGGGTCGTCCGTCAGATGTATGGAATGTAGCCTCTGACGAGTAGCGAACTTCCCATTCACAACCACGTACCACAATGAACGCACCGTCGGAGGTAGAAAAGGCGTGTGTATCGCTCGCCACACCGTGTTCCAGGCAACTTCAGGATGTCTGTGGGTGACCGTATTTACAGGTTGCTGCTGTTGATAGAGGCGATAATAGTCTTTTGTGCTGGGCTTCCGTGTCGTCGGAAGTTTTGACCGTAAGTAGCTGAAGTCAATCAAGAACTCTCTGATGTGGGTGAGTGCCGGTGAAATGTGTCCTACAGAAACCGGGGGATGCAGAGAGTGTGGTGCCACTTCCGCTATCAGGGTGCCCGTCAGAGTGGCGTGGGCAGAGGTCCACTTGCGACGCATAGTGTTGAGATAAAGCGATCGCGCACGGTTATATACATGAATTAAACCGATACCGCCCGCCCGCTGCGACAGCGTCAGGCTGGCGTATCGGACTTTAAAAACTAGACCGGTGCTTACGAAATGTCCCTATGCTGCTTGAAATCGTAGCCGTCAAGGGAAGGATATGCGCAAAATAGTGCAGTTTTGAGACAAGACAGGTGTTGACATAACGTGTTCTGAGAAGCATATCCAAGCGACGCAGTTTGTTGTCCTGCAGCAGAGCACGTATCTGGTGTAGGAGCCGGCGGTACGTAGCCGCCGCCGCGCGGCGGACATTGCTATAGAATTGCACTCCTAAACACTTGAATACTGGCACCTTGTCAAAGGGCACCGCCGTTGTGTGGGAAAGCCCCCCTCCGACATCCATGTATTTTGTCTTCTTCACGTTGATGACGCTCCCAGCGACCGCCCCGTACTGGCGTAGCCACTGTAGCGCCATATGCATTTCATCCTCTGATCTGGCCAGGAACACCACGTCATCGGCGAATGCACCACAACGAAAGGTCTCGTCCCGCAAGGAGATACCAGTTAATCGCTGTCGTAGACCATGTAAAGCTGGTTCAAGCGCTGCAGCAAATAATATACCCGACAGGGGGCACCCTTGTAGCACTGACCGTCCAACAACAATGTGACCAGACTGATAACCGTTGACCATCATGCGGGAGCGCGCTCCGTGGACCAGTCGAAGGACCACCTGTGCAGACTCCGGAGAGGGGCCCATGCGTTGCAACACTGCGCGTAAGAAGCCGTGGTCGACGAAGTCGAATGCGTGGTCAAAATCTACGGCGACAAGGGCGCCTCGTATTTTGCAGGCCGCCGTCAAAGCAATTACGTCGCGGTATGCTCCTAACGCCGTATGAATGTTGCTGACACCACCTAAACGTGTTTGATCGGTCTGGATGGCTTTCCCGATAGCGGTGTGGAGACGCGCGTGGAGGATACGGGCGAAGATCTTGTAGTCGTTGTTGAGGAGTGCGAGTGGGCGAATGTCCTGCCACCTACAACCACCATTCGGTTTCGGTACTAGGATCAAGATGCCCTCTGTGAATTCTGTGGGGACAGTGAAATCAGGGCGGATCAGGTCTTGAAACATTTGGAGCCACTCGTCACCCATAAGGTGGTAAAAAGTGCGGTAGAATTCCAGGGGTAAACCGTCCGGTCCAGGCGACTTGTTCGGTGCTCCACGTGCCAAGGCCGATGTCAGCTCGTCGGGTGTAATGGGCAACAGCAGACTATCATCGGGTGCCACGTCCCGAGGGGCGGGAAAATCGTGCAACAGCTCGTCATAATCACGTACATTTCGCGGATCTTCCATGTACAAGGTCCCATAGTGTCTGGCGAACGTGTGCGCGAAGTCCGTTTGTGTCACTGCGCGGCCGCCCTCCTCCGTGTTTACCGCCGTAATGAGCTGACGTTTGCGGTGGCGCCTCTCGCGCACAATGTGATACACTGACGCTGTTTCGTTGGGGATACAGTCTTCCACTCGCGCACGGATGCGGACACCTTCGAGCTGCTCGGTCCTGATGCGAAGTAGACGAGCTTTGATGCGTTGTACGGACATCTGACGTTCAAGAGACGGCGGTTGCGTCGCCAGCTCACGTAACGCTGTATAGTAAAATTCCGATGTTGCCTTTTGCCAGTTCGATCTGTCACGCCCGTAGGCCATCAAGGTCTTTCGGAGTGCAGGTTTGACACATCCCAGCCACCACAGCAACGTGGAAGCATGCATGGGCAGGCGCCTGATACATCGACGCCACGTGTCAGTGACTGCTCGCCGACACGCTTCCTCGGGAAGGAGGGAGACGTTCAGCGTCCACGGGCCCCTGCTGCATCTTGTGAGTTGTCGGGGTAAGGTGACAGTGCAGATGTACGCGAGATGGTCCGTGAAGGCCGTCGGCCAGAGTTCTGCATCACAGGTTGCTGTGCGGAGGGCACGTGAGACGTATATCCGGTCCAGACGACTGGCAGAATGGCTGGTAAAGTGCGTATATCCACTCTGGGTCCCATGATGTAAGAGCCATGTGTCGTGGAGCGCGAGGTCACGTATCAATGCTTGTAGAGCCGGGCATGGGACGTAATGCGGTAGCTGGTCCTCGGGCCGCAGAACACTGTTAAAATCGGCGCCCACTATGTAATGGTCCATATTTACTTGCAAAAGTGGGGCTACCTCCTCCGAATAGAAGACATGCCTGTCACCACGGTGCGAATTACCGGAGGGAGCCTAGACGTTAATGAGGCGGACTGCGCCAAGTGTGAGTGCGATGCCTCGCCCGTTCGGCAAGTACGTCGCGTCCGTCGCGTCTATGCCATCTCGGAGAAGGATGGCCGTTCCTCCTGCACCATCACCTAAGGGTAGGCTGTAGGTGGTGTAGCCATATAGGTCTAAACGCAGCTCGGGACGGACCTTCTGGAGAAGGGCAATGTCCAAGTCTGCCGCTCTGATCATGTCGTGTAACATGCCGGTCTTGACAGTGGAGTGGACACCATTTACATTGACTGTTACCACACGGTATGACTGAGACATATCAAGTGGCGGAGGCAGTGTGCCGGTGCAAGCCCACAGTGATCTCACACACCACACAGCCATCCATCTGCATGCTGTGCATTACTGTGCCGTATGAGTCCCTGACTGGCAAAGCCCTCCGGGCTCAATGTCAGCCATGGGCTCTGGTGGAGATATCAATGATTGCTATGCATCATCTGCCTCCATATCGTCTGCCCAATCACCAAGAGACGATTGTGATGTCATTGGGGGCTGGTCGATTTCACAGGAGCCAACATTTTGGGAGTCGACGCAATGCGCCTCGTTATCTGGGCCACCAGATTTAGGAGAGTGTTCCTTGTCTTCAGGCACCTTCTGGTGAATGATGCCACTGGAGGCCGTTGCAATTGTGGACGAGTCAACGAAGTCGATGTCTTCCGGCGGCTTCACATCCCTGTCCTGTTCTTCAGAGACGATTGTGATGTCATTGGGGGCTGGTCGATTTCACAGGAGCCAACATTTTGGGAGTCGACGCAATGCGCCTCGTTATCTGGGCCACCAGATTTAGGAGAGTGTTCCTTGTCTTCAGGCACCTTCTGGTGAATGATGCCACTGGAGGCCGTTGCAATTGTGGACGAGTCAACGAAGTCGATGTCTTCCGGCGGCTTCACATCCCTGTCCTGTTCTTCAGCTGACAATCGCCTCTTCTTGTGTCGCTTGGGTGATTTTTGCTTTCGGGTCCGAGATTCGACATCCACTGGAGGGCGGGATTCGACACAGTCTCGGTCGCTAGGAACCCCTGTGTCCGATTCCGACAGTGACGGTGGCTGGGTGCCCACGACGCTGCGGTAGGCAGAGGCTGTAGGAACCTCTGCACCGTTGGGCTGCGGCGTCGTCGACGGCGCTGACTCTCCAACGGAGCTGGCAGCGGCTTGAGGAGGTAGCAGGTTTTGATCATCCATCACATCGTGTTGTGCCGCCTCTACGTATGTTAGCGGGAGAGAGGTCATAATGGATCGTTGGGGAAGTTCATTGCGGGGTACCTGAACGAGGCGGTGCTGCAGACCCTCAGTTCTAACATGGCCTTCCTGGCCGCAGCCCGAGCAGGTCCTCGGTTGTCCATCATATATAACAATTGCGCGGCAGCCACCAACGAAAATATATGACGGAACGTGCTTCTTAATTTCTATGCGCACTTAGCGTACCCCGTTAAGGACAGGGTACGTTTCGAATGTGTTCCATTTCTCCTCTGTGTGGGTCAGAACTGGGCCGTATGGCCGCAGCGCATCAACGACTAGGTTGGCAGGAACTTCGAACGGTAGTTCAAAGATGCGCACGGTACGCACCCCCAGACCAGCATGGTCAACTCCCATCACGCTCACGTTACCGTCTGCGTGACAGAAGCAAAAGCCGGTTGCAGATCGTTGGAGTAATCTGTCACAGGCCGCTTCGTCAATCAGTCTGAGGTACACTGTGCTGGTTACAATAGACAGATGAATTCCTATCAGTTCTTGTGTTTCTATGTGCATGATGTCTCGTAGAAACCGTTCAATTTCATGGGCCTTCGGTCTCGCGTACGATGCGTTGAACGTTAGTTTGATTGTAGCTTTTAAATATGAGAACGCCATGTCGGGTCGGTACAGGTACTATACGGCAATACAACGACGCGACCGCGCGCTAGCGGGTAAACAACAACACCTGCGGAGCACTGCCCGGCGCGCTGAGCCCGTCCGCACGGTATCACTGCTGAAAGCCGACTGTCCATCTGAGCTATCGAAGCACGACTCACGCCCGGTACTCACAGCTTTACTTCTGGCAGTACCTCGTCTCCTACCTTCCAAACTTTACAGAAGCTCTCCTGCGAACCTTGCACAACGAGCACTCCTGAAAGAAAGGATATTGCGGAGACATGGCTTAGCCACAGCCTGGGGGATGTTTCTAGAATGATATTTTCACTCTGCAGCGGAGTGTGCGCTGATATAAAACTGCCTGGCTGATTAAAATTGTGTGCCCCACCGAGACTCGAACTCGGGACCTTTGCTTTCGGTAGCTCAGATGGTAGAGCACTTGCCCGTGAAAGGGCAAGTGAGAATGCTGTATGGAGAAGGGAACTTAACACTTAAAAGTACCATTCTACGTTTCACAAGTCTGCATTCATTCAGCAGCACCTCTCCACGATTGACGTCAACATCAAGCACAGGCTGCCCAGGGGTTGCTGATGCGAACCCTATGTGGGCTGAGGTCACCACAAAACCAACCAACTACTGCTGACGCCCTTTGGGACTGCGTTCTTGAAGTCTGGGAGGAAGTAGCTTCTTCAGGAGGTTGTAGATTCTATGCCACAGTGCATGATAGAAGCACGCAGTAATGTGGGATTCTGTATAAAATATTAGTACCTACAACTTTTTTATATTGCCTTTTCCATCATTTTTTTCCTCACTCTCGCCTTTTTTTTCATTTTTCTTTACAGAGAGCCAGTGGAAGATCAATTTAGTTAATTTTCCTTTGCCGTTTTAAGTGAAGTGAGTTTTGATCAATATAGTTTGTTACACGTTCCTTTTTTTTCATTTATACTTCGTGTAGATATTTACAACGGAATCAGTTCAGATGGGTGCTTTTAAGGTATTTTGTGTTATTTCAAATACATCACTCTCTCTTCCCCTCCATACATTAATACACCCTCCGTTATTAAACATTATGCAAACGATTTCGTTTGACCTTTATTCATTGACAATTTCTCTTCCATTTTCCCTCTGACTCTCTCGCGCCTCTCTGGTATTATCACCTCAAGTGCCCTTTATTCTCCCAAAACGCTATAAAAAGATATATCGGTTTCCATTGAAACTATAAATTCTCGTTTAATATCTACTTTCTTTACTGTCCTCTGCCATTCTTCTGAATACCTATGAAACTGTGTTCTTTTATATCTCCTTACCTATACTTCATTCTTCGTTCTGAAAATATTGCTTTCTTTCCTCTCTGTCCTAAGATAAAACTAACTGTGGCATACGTTTAACTATGGATTACTTCGCAAGCTTTCCGTTCTTTTATTTTTCACTTCCACCCCTATCCTTTGCCGGCCGGAGTGGCCGAGCGGTTCTTGGCGCTACAGGCTGGAACCGCGCGACCGCTACGGTCGCAGGTTAGAATCCTGCCTCGGGCATGGATGTGTCTGATGTCCTTAGGTTAGTTAGGTATAAGTAGTTCTAAGTTCTAGGGGACTTATGACCTCAGCAGTTGGTCCAATAGTGCTCAGAGCAATTTGAACCATTTTTGACCTCTATCATTTCCTAGATCTCTCCCTCCTTCCTGCTTTCCCTCCGTTGACATCTGCATCCACTTCTGCATGAATATTCTGCAGTTCACAATTAAGTACTTGGCAGGATGTCCTTTGAACCACTGTCACATTAGTTCACTACCATTCCACTCTCAACAAGGGTGCGGAAATAATGAACTACTGAACCCCACTGTGCAAGTACTGATGTCTCATATCACAATTGTCATGTCTCCTATGTATGTCATGGTAAACAAAACATTCAGCGGAGGAGGTTGGCAATTGGAATTTAGTGCAAACACCTCGCCTTACATTTCAATGATCCGTGACACAATCTCCGCTATTTCGTGGTAATGAAAAGCGATCAGCCTTCGTTGAACTTTTTCGATGACTTCCGTCAGTCCTACCTCGCAGGGATCCTATACCACGCAGGAATACTAATGAAGAAGACGGACAAGTTTATTGTAGGCGGTCACTTTAACTGCTTTGTTGTTTTTTTTTTCTACGTATTCTACCAATAAACGTCGTCTTGGAATTTGCTTCCTCACAATAATTTCCAAATGAGGGTTCCAGTTTAAGTTGTTCGTGACTGTAGCTCTTAAATATTTAGCTGATTCCATAACCTTTAAATGAGACTGATTTACCGACTAAGCGAACTTTAACCGAATGTATTTGGTATTCATGTGAGAAACTTCAAACATTTTTTTGTTTTGTTTATGATCTCTTTTTCACGGTTTTGCACCATAAAGATTTATTTTGAACATCATTTAGCAATTCGCATTGCACTTCTGAGATTACTTGGCAACAGCATTACCTGCCACAGATCTAAGAGAAGTGCTCTGATTGTCTGCTGAATGGTTTATATATATTAGAAATAGCAGAAGGTGTACATCACTTTACTTGCGGAATCACACTTTCGTTTCACTAGGTGACGCCCCATAAGTTACGGCGAACTGTTGTCTTCGAGACAGGAAATCATGAATCCGGTCGCACCAATGAGACGATAGTCCATAGGAAACCAACATCGTTGGAAGCTGCTTACCAGGAGTGATACCAAAAGCCTTTTAACAACTGTATAGATACAGAGTCAGTCTGAGAGCACCTGTACGTAATGCGAATAAAATACAACGGTGTCTCACAAGAGTGACTTTTTCCAAATCCGTGGTGGTTTGATGACAGTATGTAATATATATCGGGGTATTTGTTAACGTTGGAACAAAATATTTGTTCACCGGTCCTGCTACAGATTGATATCAATAAAGTGTATCTGTATACTTATTACATTTACTTTCTTTCGTACGTATTGGGTGGTCTGTGGAGGTTTCCAGTCTTCTCCCTCACTGTGGACAATATAATATTCCTCTTCGCAAGATACAATCCTAAATACTTAGCAGATACAAGAATGACATTGCCATTGGAAACCTAACTGTCATGCTACGACTGTGATAGGTCATAACAACATAGCAGGACATGTCTGGTGGTACTGTGATATTGTTGTTATTTCCTGGAATAACAAATAATTGTGGTGTGGCCGAGCGATTCTAGGCGCTTCAGTCTGAAACCGCGCGACCGCTACGGTCGCAGGTTCGAAACCTGTCTCGGGCATGGATGTATGTGATGTCCTTAGGTTAGTTAGGTTTACGTAGTTCTAAGTTCTAGGGGACTGATTACCTCCGATGTTAAGTCCCATAGTGCTCAGAGCCATTTGAACCATTTTTGAAACAAATAATTATCTTACAATATTCACTTGATATTTTCATGGTATACCAATCATAGATTCTGAATGAATTTCACTTTGGTGTTTACAGACAGAAGAGAACACGTCTCTGCAGCAACTGCAATCAATCGCGTTATCTGCGTTAGGAATTATCTGCAATATAAGCTTTGTGGGGTTTCCTGTGCAGTTCAAAAAATGGTTCAAATGGCTCTGAGCACTATGGGACTCAACTGCTAAGGTCATTCGTCCCCTAGAACTTAGAACTAGTTAAACCTAACTAACCTAAGGACATCACAAACATCCATGCCCGAGCAGGATTCGAACCTGCGACCGTAGCGGTCTCGCGGTTCCAGGCTGCAGCGCCTTTAACCGCACGGCCACTTCGGCCGGCTCCTGTGCAGTGGTAAACGTACCGTCATTTATTTCCAGTTTCGGACATTCGCCTTTGTAAACTGATGCAGGTGAATACTTCGATATTTTCTGTCTCTTTAAGTCTATTCGAGTCTCGATCAGACATGCAAGCTTTGTTTGCTTAACCAGTGGGTTCAAATTCCTATCACGAACAACACGTCGTCATGTCCTTTCATGAGTGTAACAAGAATTATTGTAATTAAGTTTATTTTACAATGTTTAGAGTTTGTTTCATCTCTAATAACGTGTTTCCTATGACGGTATTGGTTTACACCTTGACTGACTGTTGCTTGCGTGCAGTCAGGTGCGACGTACACATTCGAATTCAAGGGTGGCTCGCTTTTTGTACTGTCGAGTGGACATGTGACACAAACAAAAAATATAATTTGTAGCTGTTATTATAATATTTACTATAACAAATTTACCACATTAATTATATAGAACATCATACATCGTGTATGTGCCAAAGCATGTATGTAATGCTGCATAAAGTTTATATATCCTTAGACAAAAGGAAAACTAACGCACGACGAATGAATTCCCAGGATGAGATGCAAATTGCTGGATGTGATGCTCACGTACATATAAACAACTGAATATAATTTTAAAAAATTGTATGTTTCATTAAGGAGAAAGAACTTAACAAACTGAGCACGTCCTGCTCTGGCCCTTATGCAAATAGCTAGTCGCCTCGGCATCGACTGATAGGGTCGTTGTATGTCCTCTTGAGGTTACATAGTGCCACATTCTGTCCAGTCGGCGGGTTAGACCATCCAAATCACAAGTTTGTAGGATGTTGCTGTTCATAAGGCTCCAAATATTCTCATTTTGGAGAGATCTGACGACCCTGCTGACCAATATACCATTCGAGAAGCATGAACTCAATAAGCAGAAACTCCTACCCAGTGTGCGCGGGCTTTATCTTGCTGAAATGTGAGGCCAGGATTGCTTGCCATGGAGAGCAAAACAACAGGGAGTAGAATGTCGTCGATGTACCGCTGTGCTGTAAGGATGCCGTCGATGACAAACAAAGGGGTCCTGCTACGAAATGAAATGTCACCCTAGTCCGTCTTTCCTGGTTTTCAGATTGTATGGCGGGTGACCGTCGGGTTAGTATCCCATCGCTGGTCGTCGGCGCTTAGTCCAAAGATGGATTCATAAGTGGAGACAATTCTAATACAGTCGATGAGATTCCAGGTCGAAGATGTGTCTGGAGACGCCTAACTGTCACCCTCCATACGGTCCGACATCCAGGAGTGATGGTTTGCCGTGCCATATTTTTTCATAGCAGGACTCCTTTGGTGGCCATCCACGGCACTCTTACAGGACAGTGGTAGGTCGACTATATTCTATGCCCTGTTTTGTTGCTCTTCATGACAAGCCATCAGCAGGGTAAGGACAACCCACGCTCGGTGCAAATTTCGACTGTTTGTCTTCATGCTTGCCAAACCCTGTTTTAGCCAGCAAGGTTGCCGGACATCTACTTAATAGAGAACGTTTGGAGAATTATGTGTAGGGTCTTCGGACCATCACGGGATTTTGGCGATCCCACACTCCAATTGGACAGAATTTTGCCCAATATCCCTCAGCAGGACTTCCGACAACCCTATCAGCGAGTCCAAGCCGAATAACTACTTGCTTAAGGGCCAGACGTTTTATTAACTCGCTCAATTTGAGAAACTATTTCTCTTAAATAAATCATCCACTATCTCTGAAACTGCAATAGTTAGTTTGTCTGTACATGTACGTCAAGTCTACCGATTTCAGAACCATCCTGATGTTTCCTACGTTGTTTGTAGCCTTTTTTTCTTTTTGCCTCGGGGCTTAGTTCTCTGAGGGCTCCTTTGCTCTCCTAACATACGAGCTCCCGTGACCAGCTTAGCAAAGTTTTGCACTTTTCCGCAACTGGCAAAAAAAAAAATCAGCCACATGCTGAATAGAAGAGGCGACAGTGTCCTGGGTGAGATATGGTATCAACAGAAGACACCAATTCGTACCTATAGCTGAGGTATATGGTGGCAGCCGTGGAGCAAGTTCGCAGTTTCACCCTTCGCCCAGACGTACGTGAACCCACCACTGTTCGAACTGTTTCGCCCCCACGAAAGACATGCCAACCAAATGTTGCGCATGAGAAAGTGCAATAACAGCAGCTTTCCTGGGGGATTCCAACGGCGCCAAAGGTGTCACAGCTATCGGCACTGGTGTCTCGATATGCTCGGAGTTTAGAGCAATAGCCGAAATCCTTTCAACCGTGGCCAACGCAACTTCAGGCTACGAATACGGTTTTGATGGAGCTCTCCTTTCCTTCTAAAACTTTTACCTACTCATATACACAGCACACACACACACACACACACACACACACACATACACTTCGCTCTAACGCCAAACTAATAATAATTGAATTGGGTAAGCATTCTATTGTTCAGTAATGTTTTTAATAACGTGCGTCAAAAGTCATCTTTAAATAATCGTCACTCGCTTCATTTATCTGAATTTATAGAACGGCTACCTACTAGGTATTACCTGTAAGTAAGTGTGCTTGGGCCAATCACAACACGCAGTATTATTCGTTCGGTTGGATTCATAAACCATACATTGCTTTGCACAAAACCTCTTCCTATCTCAGTCACTAGATCTCATTATAGATATGAAACGCCGTTTGGAACACAGTTTTTTGTTAATGATAACAGGTTTCAGCCGAACTAGCAGACCACGTTCAGACCTAGTGCTGGTGGCTAACAGGTTTTGTCAGAATGTAATTTTGTTTTGTTTTATTCATATTGTCACTGACAAACTGCAACTTGCAGCCCTAAACCTGAAGATTATCTACTAGTCATACTGAAACCGATCTTCATTAATATAAATTGCCGATCCATCGGTGTTTTACATTCATTGTACAAAAGCGCATCACTGTTTGCTGATGGACACCGTCTACTATGAAATCAGATTTAAACATGCACGTATACAGATGACGGTAGTATTGCGTACAGAGGGTATAAAAGGGCAAAACATTGGCGGAGCTGTCATTCGCAGTCGGGTAATTAATGTGGTAAGGTTTCCGACGTGATCATGGCCGCACGACGGGAAGTAAGACCTTGTACTCAGAATGATACTTGGAGCTAGATGCATGGGGCAGTTCATTTCGGATATCATTAGGGGATTCAGTATTCCGAGATCCACAGTGTCAGGAGAGTGTCGAGAATATCAAATATCAGGCATTATCTCGTACTACGGAGAATGCAGTGGCCACCAACCTCCAATTAACTATCCACAGGTATTTGCGTACGGTTGTCAGTGGCAACAGACAAACAACTCTGCATGAAATAACCACAGGAATCAATGTGAGACATACGATGAACATAACAATTAGGAAATAACAGATTTTGAATGTGGAAAGGTAGTTGAAGCTAGACGCATGAGACGGTCCATTTCCACAATCATTAGAGAATTGAGTATTCTGATACCTACAGTGTCAAGAGTGTGCCAAAGGTACCACTTTTCAGGCATCATCTCTCGCCACGGACAATGCAGTGGCCGACGGTCTTCACCTAACGACCGAGAACAGCGGCGTTTTTGTACGATTTCAGTGCTAACAGACAAGCAACACTGCGTCAAGTAATCCCAGAAATCAGTGTGGGGCGTACGATGGACGTATCCGTTAGCAAAGTGCGACGAAATTTGTCGTTCATGGGCTATGGCAACAGCCAACCTCCGCGAGTGTCTTAGCTAACAGCAGGACACCGACTTCAGCAACTCCCCTGGGTTCGCGACCACATCGGTTGGACACAAGACGATTCGTAAACCATGGCCTGGTCAGGTGAATTCCGATTTCAGTTGGTAATACCTAATGATAGCAGTCGAGTGTGGCGGAGACCCCAAGAAGCAATGGACCCAAGTTGTTGACAAGGCACTGTGCAAGCTGTTGGTGGCTCTAAAGTGGTGTGGGATGTGTTAACATGGAATGGACTGGGTCCAGTGGATAATCTGCCACTTGGAGACAGTTTACATCAACTGACGGACGCCAGGTTTCCAAACTACGTTGGAATTTTCAGGGATGACAATACGTCATGTCACTGGATCACAATGGTTCGTGATTGGTCTGAAGAACGTTCTGGAATATTTGAGTCAATGATTTCGTCACACTGATCGGGCGACACAGATGTCATAGAACATTTATGGGACACAATGGACAAACTTCTGCACCGGCAACATTTCCGCAATTATGGACAGCTATAGAGGCAGCACGGCTCAGTGTTCCTGTAGGATCGTCAAACGAGTTAGGGAGTCCATGCCACGTCGAGCTGCTGCACTAGGCCGGGAAAAAGGTGGTCTCATACGGTATTAGGAGGAATCCCATGACAAAAAATGGTTGAGATGGCTCTGAGCACTATGGGACTTAACATCTGTGGTCATTAGTCCCCTAGAACTTAGAACTACTTAAACCTAACTAACCTAAGGACATCACACACATCCATGTCCGAGGCAGGATTCGAACCTGCGACCGTAGCGGTCACGCGGTTCCAGACTGAAGGGCCTAAACCGCACGGCCACACCAGCCGGCCGAATCCCATGACATATGTAACCTCAGCGAACTCTCAGTTCTTCGAACAGCTGAACGTAGTACTAATTTTTGTAGCACTACAGTTTTAGTGTGAACTCATGTAGCAGGCATACGTTTCAGTAAATTTCGGGTAACATGGAGAGACATCAAATGAGGCAGAAGAGGTACAATACATGCAATAAACATCAAACGATAGTACAGGGCTGCTTCTGTGTTGTTCTTCTTCGAGTCTCTGCCACAGATCTCGTAGTTGGTATCTCCAGACCGTTTTTCCTCGCCCCATGGCTTGTGAAGTAGGCTGCATTTAGAACGCATTCTAACGATCGCCTGAACTACACTGAAGCGTCAAAGAAACTGGTATAGGCATGCGTGTTAAATACAGAGATACGTAAACAGACAGAATGCGGCATGCCGTCCGCAACGTCTATATAAGACAGAAATGTCTATCACAGTTGTTAGATCGGTTAATGCTGCTACGGTGGCAGATTATCAAGATTTAAGTGTGTTTCAACGTGGTGTTCTAGTCGGCACACAGAATCTCCGAGGTAGCGATGAAGAGGAGATTTTCCCGAACGACCATTTTATGAGTGTACCGCGAATATCAAGAATCCGGTAAAACATCAAGTCCCCGATATGGCTGCGGCCGGAAAAGAATCCTGCAAAAATGGGACCAATGACGACTGATGATAATCATTCAACGTGACAGAATTGCAACACTTCAATCATTTACTGCAGATTTCAATGCTGGGCCACCAAAGAGTGTCAGCGTGCGAACCCTTGAACAAAACATCATCGATATCGGCTTTCAGAGCCGAAGGCCCACTGGTGTACCCTTGATGACTGCATGACACAGAGCCTTACCCCTCGCCTTGGTCCGTAAAAACCGACATTGCACTATTGATGACTGGAAACATACCGTTTCAAATCCTGTCGAGTATACGTGTACGGGTATGGAGACAATCTCATGAATCCATGGACCCTACATGTCTGCAGGGGACTGTTCAAGCTCATCGAGGTTCTGTAATGGTGTGTGGTGTATGCAGTTGGAGTGAAATGGGACCCCTGACACGTCTAGGTACGACACTGACAGGTGACATGAACGTAAGCATCCTGTCTGGTCACCTGCATCCAATCAAGTCCATTGTGCATTCTGACGGACTTGGGCAATTTCAGCAGGACAATGCGACAACCCACACGTCCATAATTACTAAAGAGTGGCTCCAGGAAAAGTCTTCTGAGTTTGAACATTTCCTCTGGCCAACAAACTCCACAGAAATACTCTTCCGGATTTATGGACAGCTCTGCAGGATTCATGGTGTAAGTTCCCTCCAGCACTACATCAGACATTAGTCGAGTCCATGTCACGTCGTGTTGATGCACGTCTGCGTGCCAGGGGAGGCCCTACACAATATAAGGCTAGTGTACCAGTTTCTTTGGCCCTTCAGTGTAGATTCATTGTCCAGTCTCAGTAATATGACAGCGTTTGCTGTCAATTTGGTACGTCACGATCTTCGCTAGCAATCCTTAAGCTCCTCTTCATCTTGAAGGACATGGGATGGGTAAGTATGAGTGGATTTAAAAGAACGTATTTTATGAACATTTGCAGAAACACTTCATATTTATCGAGACTGTTTAAAACTTCCAGAGATAGATGCACGAAGGGATGTTAAACACTAAACTCCTTTTCCTCTACAACTGGATTCAGATGAAACATTGTGCAGTATCACAGAAGTAGACAATTTCTCTTGAAACGTTTATAATTAGAAAGAATGCAACAATAACTTCATCTTCATTCGTGATGGAACTTATATAATCCTTCCTTTTATCGACACAAACAATATGTGAACTTACTGGATGTGCGTATGTGATAGTTCACCTCCCAGAAAATTTCATGAGACAAAAACTTTCTCGAATGCTGACCACCTTTGAAGTGATAACTCACTTCTGTATTTTACGTTTAAGTGTTTTAATGCAATCAGTACTACTTGTAGAGTAAATAATTAGGACTCTATATTGCAGACTTATACAACTGGCGATATGCTAGAGATACGAACTTCATGTTGTGTAATTAGTTCCAATACAGTAACGACGTCTCGTGGCACACCGTCTATCCATATGCAGAATTTGATGATGATAGTTTTTGTACCTGTTGTTGTGTTGTCCAAGCTAGATGTCGCTGATTGGTTCAAATGGCTCTGAGCACTATGGGACTTAACTTCTAAGGTCATCAGTCCCCTAGAACTTAGAACTACTTAAACCGAGCTAACCTAAGGACATCACACACAACCATGCCCGAGGCAGGATTCGAACCTGCTACCGTAGCGGTCTCGCGCTTCCAGACTGTAGCGCCTAGAACCGCACGGCCACCCCGGCCGGCTGTCGCTGATTCAAACTCTCATGAGAGCCATGAAGAAATACGAAATGCCTTCGTATCGTCAGCGAATATAAGACTGCCAAGTGTACCATAACATTATAAAAGGGTAGTGATTGTAAAGAGTGGAAAGTCTCCGTCTCGTGTATATTTCAACATAATCTTATAGTGTTACCAAGTCGTCTTTTACAGACTGTGTTAAGGCGCACTGCATTTATTTGTGCATTAACCTTATTCCTGTAAGTTGTAAGTGAGCTTTCATTCGTGGTCTGTATATGCAGACTGAAGAGGCGAATGAAAATCTGTACCAAGGCCAGGATTCGAATCCGGGCCACTCATTGGGCAAATGCACTGACCACTCGGCCAGCTAGCACAGTGGTTTTGCATATGTGCACGGACTACCCTAGCAAAAATTCCTCCTCAGTATAAATTCCCAGTGACGCCTAAGACCATTTGGCATTCCCCCGAAACTCGAACAGCATCGCAGAGGCTCTCTAGCTGCATTTCAATAGCATCTGGTGTGCTCATGTCACACACAGTTACTCATTAAGCTAAAAGATAGCTGTATTAAGTAATGGAACTTGTATGGGATTAAAAGGTTGAATTACTATCAGTGTTCATAGTATTTCTAATTCGGGCTACTCTTCTACTGAAAGGAAAATTCGGAGTAGGTATTAAAATCGATGGAGAAGAAATAAAAACGTTGAGGTTCGTCGATGACATTGTAATTCTGTCAGAGACAGCAAAGGACTTGGAAGAGCAGTTGAACGGAATGGATGGTGTCTTGAAGGGAGGATATAAGATGAACATCAACAAAAGCAAAACGAGGATAATGGAATGTAGTCGAATTAAGTCGGGTGATGTTGAGGGTATTAGATTAGGAAATGAGACACTTAAAGTAGTAAAGGAGTTCTGCTATTTGGGGAGCAAAATAACTGATGATGGTCGAAGTAGAGAGATTATAAAATGTAGACCGGCAATGGCAAGGAAAGCGTTTCTGAAGAAGAGAAATTTGTTAACATCGAGTATAAATTTAAGTGTCAGGAAGTCATTTCTGAAAGTATTTGTATGGAGTGTAGCCATGTATGGAAGTGAAACATGGACGGTAAATAGTTTGGACAAGAAGAGAATAGAAGCTTTCGAAATGTGGTGCTACAGAAGAATGGTGAAGATTAGATGGGTAGATCACATAACTAATGAGGAAGTATTGAATAGGATTGGGGAGAGGAGAAGTTTGTGGCACAACTTGACCATAAGAAGGGATCGGTTCGTTGGACATCTTCTGAGGCATCAAGGGATCACCAATTTAGTATTGGAGGGCAGAGTGGAGGGTAAAAATCGTAGGGGGAGACCAAGAAATGAATACACTAAGCAGATTCAGAAGGATGTAGGTTGCAGTAGGTACTAGGAGATGAAGAAGCTTGCACAGGATAGAGTAGCATGGAGAGCTTCATCAAACCAGTCTCAGGACTGAAGACCACAACAACAACAAAACAAACAACTTCTACTGAAGAAAGCTCAGAAGAATTATACGAAGAATAAAACTTCTGATGCAATACATAAACGAAACGGGAGATCCTGTCGGAAACCGAGGCATAGTTGATTTAATCAAATCAATCTATATGGATCCAGAGACATTATCAAGTCTCACACACCTATGACGAATACATGCGGACTGAAGTGAAGAATGAAAATTTAACAGGAGACTCAGCCTTAAATCCCGGCCTTCATACAAATTTCTATTCTTCGCTTCAGTGTGGATAAATACATCATAGACGTTTGAGACTTGAAAAGGTCTCCGGAATCATGAAGCTTCATTTCATTTGATTTAGTTCGTAATAGTTATTGTTGTGGTCTTCAGTCCTGAGACAGGTTTTATGCAGCACTCCATGCCACTCTATCATGTGCAAGTTTCTTCATCTTCC
Source organism: Schistocerca cancellata (assembly GCF_023864275.1). Classification (NCBI taxonomy): domain Eukaryota; kingdom Metazoa; phylum Arthropoda; class Insecta; order Orthoptera; family Acrididae; genus Schistocerca; species Schistocerca cancellata. The sequence goes on from NC_064626.1 coordinate 639,072,928, forward strand.
AGTACATACTGCAGCCTACATCCTTCTGAAAGTTCCTAATAAGCCAAACAGAAATTTGTGAATAGACTAGAAGAATACTTGGTGACTTAATTTCTGGAAAATGATGCATGATTTTTCTAATTTCTTTCCATAAACTCACTTTATTAAATCAGTCTTTGATATATCAAAGAGATGTCGCGTTATGAAGGACAGACAGACAGACACACACACTCAAACTCTCTCTCTCTCTCTCTCTCTCTCTCTCACACACACACACACACACACACACACACACACACACACATACACACATACACACACGGCATAGTATACCAAGTGTGTTACCTCACTACTTCTCTAGATGTAAATGATATGATTACTAATCAGACAATAAATTACTGTGCAGTTTGTGCGCTATTTATTATCATCTTCGTTCCGATACTGTTAATTATTTGTGAATTACTCTGACTGTCCGAATTAGGTTCGACAACTTACGGACACAAGTGTCCGTTTTCGCTGCAACAGTAGCTGCATCTGTCGGGTCAACGGAGCGCCGATTACAGCGGCGTCCACTGAACGGTGTGGCCTGAAATATTTGCGCGCTCCCCAGCTGTGCACTCGATATCAGATGCGGCAGTGATAGCTGCTTGCTCTGTTTTACAGAACGAGCAAACATCCAATCTGCCTCTTTTGTTGTATAATATGGGTTTCGCCTTGCTGTTTAGTTTTCTAATGGTGACAGCAAGCGAAGATACCACGTTATCTATCTCTTTTGTACTTATAGCAACTATGTAAAACCATCTTGTCTCTCTCTCTGTTTGAACACGCTAATCTTCAAAACCAACTTACAAATTTTCATGGGGCCTTCACAGACAACGTACACGCTTTATTTCATCAAAACCTGCCGCGCGGGATTAGCCGAGCGGTCTAGGGCACTGCAGTCATGGGCTGTGCGGCTGAGCCCGGCGGAGGTTCGAGTCCTCCCTCGGGCATGGGTGTGTGTTTGTCCTTAGGATAATTTAGGTTAAGTGGTGTGTAAGCTTAGGGACAGATGACCTTAGCAGTTAAGTCCAATAAATTGTTTTGAACATCATCAAAGCCGGATCACAGGATAATGAAATATCGCTATTTAAAGTTTTATCTAAAACTACCATGTCTGTCTGTCTGGAAACACTAACCTCCAAATCTTGTTGAAATTACCTGGGGTTTTCACTGGTAACTTGTGGCACTATATATGTTTTATTTGGTCAAAATCAGATAAGAACAAAAGAGAGATATCCTAATTTACAGTTTTATTTGAAATCGTCTGCTGAGCTTAGTATTTCCGGTGTTTAATTATCACAACAATGTACTCCAAAGAACCAATAGATGGCACTGTTTCTTTTTAACACAATGACTGATGTATTTCCGGAAGTTTGGGTCAGACAGAATTAAGCTGGGTAACCTGTTTTTTCGTTGAACTTACTTGACTTGGATATACGAAATTGCTGATTTCAGTTTGTGTATTAAAAAGTTAACGACACTGCTTTGTTTGTTTCGATAGGTTTTATTCATATTCTTTGCCAGGAGGAACTAATTTATCAACTTTGCTTCAATATTTGGGTGTCTGCTCATTGTATTTTGGTTTCTGGTACGCCTACTGCCATTTATTGATGCATCAAGGCTTGGAAGCACTGGATGCAATTGAAGATTAAGCATTATTCATAAAATACATAACACAATTTATTGAAAATCATAGAACGAGACTGAAATACTATCTTCAGAGAATACTTAAACCGATTACCACAGGAATTATTGGTGGGAACAATATACCGATTAATACAGAACAAGAGCCTTTAGGCGCCACTGGAGCTCCGAAGTAATTATTATTCTGAAACGCTAATGGCAAACCAGCGCCCTAACTGAATGTAATGGAACAAGAATTATTAAACAGTTTTTAGAATTTAAAGGAACAAGAAATAACTTTACTAATCAGGGACAAAAATGGGAAAGATTAAGTGCTCAAAGAGCTATACCAAAAATAAAAATGTCACAAACAATAACAGTTATAGAATAACAGTGACATCATAAATACAGCAAAACATAAGAATTTGTGCAGATCGTCTAAGCAGCCCAGGCGGAAGTACTGTGCTACGTACACTATGTGATCAAAAGTATCCGGACACCTGGCTGAAAATTACACGTTCGTGGCGCTCTCCATCAGTAGTGCTGGAATTCAATATGCTGTTGGCCCGCCCTTAGCCTTTATGACAGCTTCCACTCTGGCAGGCATACGTTCAATAAGGTGCTGGACGATATCTTGGGGAATGGCAGCCCATTCTTCACGCAGTGCTGCACTGAGGAAAGGTATCGACGCTGCGGCAAGAAGAGGAAACGTACACTGCCGTTACATACACTAACTCCAGGACTGGTAACTGGGGCGTTAGCGGCCACTAGGCAGGAAAAATTACCGCTGGTTGAACTTAACAAATTGTTAGTAATAAAAAGTAGAGGAAAGCTAATCAGATCCGCCTTCCTCAAACACTCCACTCGCTGCTCTTCGCCTCGGCGACACTACCAGCAGCAAGACGAACCCAAGTCACTGGAGAATCGCGAGATATCACAATGGTGGAGGTTTCTCTACTTGGATTGAGATGCAGTCATCTTAAAGCTTGCTGGACCCGGTTTAAGACGAGGTCGTGCACCCTCGCCACCACAGCCCTTCCATCTGGCAGTCCATGTGTGCCGCCAACGGTCCTGGCGTGTTCTGGCACTGCGTGGACCTGGCTGCTCCTGCGTCCCCAACCGAACTGGCCCACTCTCACGACGCGGAAAAACAACGACGTTGTCCCAAACATAGCGCAACAAAAATGGTTCAAATGGCTCTGATCACTATGGGACTTAACTTCTGAGGTCATTACTCCCCTACAACTCAGAACTACTTAAACCTGACTAACCTAAGGACGTCACACACATCCATGCCCGAGGCAGGATTCGAACCTGCGACCGTAGTGGTCATAGCGCAACAGTTAGTACATATCTATAACCGCCGCTGCTGCCGCTATCGGTCAGGCAACGCTTGCGAAACCGAGCGGCGCCAGTCAACGCGAGAAGAAGACAAACAACCGCAACCATGTCAGCTAAACGATACCGTCTGGCCTCCAACAGAGGGTGGAAACCCACAAACAGCACCAACGCGAGCCACAGCACGGCTCCACCACATTTACCGAGATGCCACAGGACGCTTACACAAGAAATAAGCCGTTATAGTAGTAACATTATTAGTACAACTGGAATGACACTGTTAAATGCAGAGGAGAGAGTGGATAGGTGCCAGAGGTACACTGAAAACATGTACGAGAGAGAGCGGATAGATGGAAATAGTTCATTGAAAGCATACATTGGAGGGAAGATTTGTTTGATGTGATACAAGAAAGCACAGGAGTCGATTTAGAATAGAATAGAGTAGGTAGGGTATCCAGTATTAGAATCATAACTTAAGAGAACTTTGGAGGAATTGTGATGAAATGAGGGAGAAACGATACATAACATTCCATCAGAATTTCTAAAATCATTGTGAGGAAGTAGCAAAAATCGACTGTCGCATTGGTGTGTAAAATCTATGAGTCTGGCGACATACCATCTGACTTTCGGAAAAATATGGTCCACGCAATTGCGAAGACTGCAAGAGCTGACAAGTGCGAGAAGTATCGCACGGTCAGCTTGTAAGCTCATGCAACCAAATTGCGGACAAGAATAATATACGAAAGAATGGAAAGGGAAATTGAGGATTTGTTACATTACGATTAGTTTGGCTTTAAGAAAGGTAAACTCAGCAGAAAGTCATTTCTGACTTTGCTGTTGATAATGTAAGCTAGGCTAAAGAAAATTCATAGGACTTGTCGACCTAGAAAAACCGTTCGACACATTAAAATGGTGCAAGACGTTCGAATTCTGGGAAAAATATGGGTCGGCTATAGCCCGAGACAGGTAATATACAATACGTACACTAGCGAAGAGAGAATAATACGAGTGGATGACCAAGAAGAAGTACTTGGATTAAAAAGGCAGTAAGACAGGGATTTAGTCTTTCGCCCCTACTGCTCAGTGGCCGAGCGGTTCTAGGCGCTACAGTCTGGAGCCGCGCGACCGCTACGGTCGCAGGTTCGAATCCTGCCTCGGGCAAGGATGTGTGTGATGTCCTTAGGTTAGTTAGGTTTAAGTAGTTCTAAGTTCTAGGGGACTGATGACCTCAGCAGTTAAGTCCCATAGTGCTCAGAGCCATTTGAACCAGTTTTTATTTTGCTACTCTGAGTTGAAGAGGTTGGCACGGAGGGAAAACTGTGGCAGGCGGCATCAAACCGGTCAGAAAAATGATGACTCAAAAAAAATGTTGCATATGTGGTCCCAGACTTCCTTAGGGAAACCATCTTCACAAAGTCCTGCTTCCTTCATCCACCACACATCGTGTTGTCGAGTTTAGAGGAAAAAACAACTAGGGACATGTTCCAGAAATTTTCGTAGTTTCGCTGTGGCCGCGCTTCTACTCCGCCGCTGTCTGGCTGCAAACAAGAAGAGCTTGTCTTGTACTGGAGTTCTCGCCGTCAGCGTCCTCACCACCTCCAGGTACGCTCAAAAGCGGAGCTCCGCTGTTTTGAAACAGCAACTGGAACTTTCATTCGGTACATTACCTTATAAAATTCACCTGGTAAAAGCGTACACTGTTATGGAGTACATTTCATAACCAGTTACTTCACTTCATCCTGTCCACGTAAATGAGAACTCACTTATCATATAGTACACGTTCACTTCGATTTTTCCACTAACACACCACTATCAGTAAATACAATTCAGGCATTAACTTTATACACAGAAATCAGTTACTAATAAACACAGTTGCACAACGGATACCCGGCCAGTGTGGCCGAGCGGTTCCAGGCGCTTCAGTCTGGAACCGCACGATCACTACGGTCGCAGGTTCGAATCCTGCCTTGGGCATGGATGTGTGTGATGTCCTTAGGTTAGGTAGGTTTAAGTAGTTTTCAGTTCTAGGGGACTAATGACCTCAGATGTTAAGTCCCATAGTGCTCAGAGCCATTTCAACCATTTGAACAACGGATAGATTGTATTTGTCTTAGATTCATTATATGCCTTGGTCCAGCGAGCAGTCATGTTTTAACAGTCCTCACCACCACCAGAAAGTACTTGAGCCTCTCAACACCTATTACCTTTACCACATAAAGACGTGTGCGGCCTAATGATACATGTTTCGCTAACACCGTCCCTGCCAACCCACTCACCCCCCCCCCCCCCATTTTAGATTTATGTTATTTATACTGTTTCCTGAGATGGTCATTATCTGTTTTTACATATAACATTATTTCGCTTGTACATCATGTATCGGAGAAGCCATGGCTGGTTTCAAATATTTTATTAATGTGTGTCTCATGTTATTACTTTGCCACTGTCCAATCCACTGTCATCACTGACCGCCGTACTTTACTGCCGATAGTTAATCGGACAGTAGAGAGATGAGTTTGAAAGTGTTTGAACCCGAATGGTACTCGCATCCTTCAGCTGACACGCATGAAGTAATGAATGATTTTTGCTTTCAGATGGATATTGTCAACCGCCGCTCTGCATTCGTTTGGCGCATCGACTTTTGCTGTCATCTTAAGCCTCCTTATACATACGTGTTAGCGAGCCCTTGATGTTTAATCGATATACCCGTGTCTTGCCCTCCACCGGGCACCCTACAGGTTTACAGTGATTTAATGTTGATGATACCACATTCAGTGACCCCGTGTTCAGTGATAGCATGGAGTGAGAAGTTTGAACTTAATAAATTATGATCTCCCTATCCACTCTGATCGACAACCAGTTTATATCAGACACATTAATCCTTCCCTGTGTCCAAAGATTTCCTCAGAGGCTACTAATAAGCAACCGGCGTAATTGTTATCATCTAACTTTGAACTGAAAAGACAACATTGGACGCCACATGGGACTACTCGCGTGCCGATGAGGGTAGCACAACACCCAGTCTACGAGCGGAGGAAGTCTCCAACTCGGTAGGGAATCGAGCCCGGGCCCTCTGCATGGTAGGCAAGCACGGAACAACTCAGCGAAACAGGAAAATTATGTACATTTTAATTTTTTCCCCCAACATTCGGCCCCCGTTTACGTGTACCTCTGTTGCTTTTTTAAGAACTCTCCCAGGGCATGTACTAAAATACATCCTGTGAGTTTATTCCAGCCAATACATACACCCATACCTGAAATGGAAGTGACTGCTCCCAATAATTGATAATCAGTACTGTTATCATAAGATAAAATGTATTTCTGCTAATTTATGCGCATTACGTTACATATAAGTTGACGGTAAACTGTTAATTTCAGCACCAAACATCGATTGTCGACTGGTGTGGAGTGGAGTTGAGTGGATTGATTTGGGGAAGTAGACCAGACAGCGAGGTCATCGGTCTCATCGGATTAAGGAAGGATGGGGAAGGAAGTCGGCCGTGCCATTTCAAAGGAACCATCCCGGCATTTGCATGGAGCGATTTGGGGAAATCACGGGAAACCTAAATCTGGATGGCCGGACGCGGGATTGAACCGTCGTCCTCCCGAATGTGAGTCCAGTGTTTAACCACTGCGCCACCTCTCTCGGTTGTCGACTGGTCCTCGGACGTTTCTCACAAAGAATTTCACAAAGAACTTGTTGCAAGAAGTTTGTTTCCATGTACAACAGAATCGTCTGCTTGCAGTCTCATTAACCCTTCGTCGTTAGTCAATTATCTGCCGGTGTGGTACTTTTCACCAGCTGTCTAGTGACTGAACGTTACGGAAAATGAACGACGTCACAAAACAAGATCGGAAGACTTCATACTAGCCACTATTTTATCGAGACTGATATTTGGTCTGCAACTTCAGCAGTTTAAGCTTCCCCTGCATCACAGATAACCAGTTATACTGAATTCACGTATGACCTATATGTCAAAAAACTGTAGCAATCTGTGTTCTCTTCGTTCGCTTTTTGCACCAATGCTTTTGGTAAATATCCAGGAAGACTTCAAACGATTTTATTTAATTTCCTTTTTCTGCTTCATATAGCTCGCAAAGTTGGAAACTTCAGCAAGGGAGGCAGCGTCAAAGGGTTGGAAATTAACGTAACGTACTTGTGGGCGACAAGAGGAGAGGGCAAAGCAGCGGGGCTCTGGTTCAGGCGAAACATTAATCTTCCTTTGTTGACATGGAAAGAAATTCAGCGTGAACAGCAGAGCTGCAGGAGACTAGGGACAGCGTGTGTGCCTACACGTGGGTCGTAGCGGAAGTCCGAGAGTAAACGGGTGACTATTTACAGACCTTAGCAAAAAAAAGCGAAGCCCTCAGAAGAAACGGTCGGATGTAAACGAAACTTCACACACATACACACATTCAGCTGACATGTAATTCATTAGAGTTGCAGTATTCTGTGACAAGCGGAATACCCACCAGTGCTTTTCGTGTTTGGTATTTTTGACAGGCCTGGTAGAGTACGTAAGCCATGCGCACAGTGTCAGATTGAATGATCAGAATGAAGGACGTGTAGATGTCGCGTTTTCGTGTAAGAGAAGGTTACAACCACCTTACCGAAAGCAGTCTCGTTGTTGGTCTCCAATCATAAAATCTAGATATATGGAGCATTTGTAAGTCACAATGGTCTGATGTTGGGCTGCATGGGGCCATGGCGGCAGGAATATTCGTCTTAAAGTCTCCGGTAAACCATGTGTGACCACCACAAGGGAAGATCGCTGTGGAGTTCGCCAAGCATATTAAAACCCCTTCACAGAAGCGACTGTCATCCGAGAAAAAGTACAGCACAACACATGTAACCCATCACCTTTTGGACTAGGGTATGCTTCGAAATACAAAAAAAATATTGGATTCTCAGGAAGTACGGAAAGCTAAGGATTTACATTAAAACAACCAATCTCCGCACCAAAAAATGATAACTGTAAGTATGTACACTCTTCTCTACAGTAAAAGCATTGCAATAAACAACCCAATACTGAAGAAGAGCCTTACTGTACAGTGTGTACTTAGTGTACTATACATACAGTACATATACTTGTAAGTAGGCTGTTTAGGTTTTTATGTTGGTAATGCCACGTAGCGCTCTGTATGTAAATCACTGACTGTGCTGTGTGAAGTCTGTGGTTGGTTTGCATTGTTGGAATATTCGCTATTGTAGTGTTGGGCAGCTGTATGTGAACAGCGCATAGCGTTGCGCAGCTGGAGGTGAGCCGCCAGCAGTGATGGATGTGGGGAGAGAGATGGCAGAATTTTAAGAGCGGACGATCTGGACGTGTGTCCGCAAGAAAGAGTAAATTTGTAATACTGGATATCTTGAACTTTTATATATATATATATATATATATATATATATATATATATATATATATATATATATATATGACTTTTGAACGTTATGAAGGTAAATACATCGTTTCTTCTCTATCAAAATTTTTCATTTGCTAAATATGCCTATTAGCAGTTAGTGCCTTCAGTAGTTAGAATCTTTTATCTAGCTGGCAGTATTGGCGCTTGCTGTATTTCAGTAGGTCGAGTAACGAAGATTTGTGTGAGGTATGTGATTCATGAAAGGTATAGGTTATTGTTAGTTAGGGCCATTTTCTTGTAGGGATTTTTGAAAGTCAGATTGCGTTGCGCTAAAAATATTGTGTGTCAGTTCACTGTTGATCAGAATAAGTAAAGAGAAAAATGTCTGAATAAGTTCAGTTTTGCTCAGCTCTTTGAAAATCAAATACCGTAGAGGTTTATCAGCACAGTAATTTATTAATTTTACAATGGGAATGTTTCACACTATGTGATAAAAAGTATCTGGACACCTGGCTGAAAATAACTTAAGTTCGTGGTGCCCTTGTAACGTTGGAAATGCATATCCTCCTATTTCTATCAATTGTAAACTATTTTTTTTCCTTATTTTGTTACCTGAAGATATGACATTTCTGTGTCTTTATATATTGTAATTGTTTTGATATATATAAATTTGTGTCGATGTATAATTGGTTTGTTTTGTAAATATTATTTGTATTTTACACTGGGTCTGGCCTAGGGAAAACTATGCTATCGAACGATTACATCGATAGGTCGTGTGGAGAACTTAAGTGTTTAGGATCTTTGGTAGTGTTAACTCTGCCGCATGGAGCGCGGGCAGAGAGAGTCTGGCTGGGGTAGGGTGGTGGAACAAGTGTGTTGTGCGACGCTCCCGCGAGTTGCCGCGCTTTCCGGGTTTGGCTGCATGTAATTGCACTCGACTTGCTATGATAGTTTCTGAAATGGTGTCGCGGACGGGAAGCATTAGCTGGCGCACATCAAGAGACCGTTTCGCCTGGTGGCGTGTCGAGAAGAAGGCACGCCAACATCCAGCTTCTGCAACAGGGACGGCCGACATCTGACTGTCGCCACCTCCTCGATCGACGACTTCAAACTTTCAATCAACCAACAAGGAACTCTGGAAGCACGTAAAGTTTTAGAACTTTATGGCAGACCTCAGCTTTTCAAACTGTTACTTTTTTCTCACTAAATTACAGTAACGTAGCATGAACCTTTGTTGTTCATTGTCCCAACTGCATTACCAAGCTGGGTCCCTTCCTTTTCCAGAATGAACCCGAGTGTCGTTGAAATTCAAAGGCCAACATTAAAGTAATATCATTCCATTTCACTGCTTTAATTTCAAAGTTCAGTTAAAGTATTCATAGCTGGCCACAATATTTAGATTACACCAGCGCAAATTAAGAGTGCGAGTTTTGTTACCATATTTTAGCTTACCTCTGACTGCAGCTCAGCTTGTACGTACTAAATTTTACTATTGTTTATCAGAATCATTTAATTCAAGTTCAAAGTTAAATCTCTTATTTCTAAATTGCGTAGATTCAAGTAGCTTTTGAAATGATTGTTGAGGTAGCCCAAGACCAACCTTATTTTACTGAATTTCGTAGTGCTTCAGAAGCAAAGTTCACTATTATTTTCAGTCACTAAATTAACTTTCAATTTTCTGGTTTTATTAATTCTTCTGCTAAATTAAGTCAGAGTGTAGCGAAATTTATTACTTCAGACAAACATTCAATTTTCACACATGTGTCAACCTTCAGTTGCCATGCTTTTAGTGCTAATTACATGTGCAATAACCTTTCTTTTTCAGTTATTATAGTAGTTGTCCCTAGGACTGGCGACCGTAATTTTCCCCAAATCTCAAACATCTAGTTAACGCTAGTTAACTGTTAACGTAACGACCGCACATTTACTTTCTTTATTAACTGTACCCCTTTTATAAATTAATTTCCATCAGTTTCATTTGCATTTTTCTTTTCATTTAGATGTAACCCTTTCCTCCCTCTTTACCGACAGATTGACTTCGGTGACGATTGCTTTTCCGAAATTTCCATTAGGTACACGCGGTTTAATTTTTACTGTCATTAAGGTCGATAAGTGAGGGGGAGGTTACACCCTCCATCAGTAATGCTGGAATTCAATATGGTGTTGGCTCAACCTTAGCCTTAATGACAGCTTCCACTCTTGCAAGCATACGTTCAGTCAGGTTTCTTGGGGAATGGCAGCCTATTCTTCACAGAGTGCTGCACTGGGGAGTGGTATCGATGTCGGTCGGTGAAGCCTGGCACAACGTCGGCGTTCCAAAAGATCGGAAAGATGTTCTATGGGATTCAGGGCAGGAGTCTGAGCAGGCCAGTCCATTACAGCAATGTAATTGTCGTGTAACCACTCCGCTATAGGCCGTGCATTATGAAGAGGAGCTCGATCGTGTTGAAAGATAGAATCGCCATCCCCGAACTGCTCTTCAACAGTGGGAAGCAAGAAGGTGCTTAAAATATCAATGTTGGCCTGTGATGTGGTAGTGCCACGCAAAACAACACGGGGTGCAAGCTTCCTCCATGAAAATCACGACCACACCATCCGAATTTCACTGATGGCACTGCATACGCTGTCAGATGACGTTCACCATGCATTCACCATACCCACACCCTACCATAGGATCGCCACATTGTGTACCGTTATTCGTTAGTCCACACAACGTTTTTCACTGTACAATCGTCGAATAGTTACGCTCCTTACACCAAGCGAGGCGTCGTTTGGCATTTACCGGTGTCATTTGTGGCTCACGAGCAGCCGCTCGACCATGGAATTCCAAGATTTTTCGCCTCCCACCTAACTGTCATAGTACTTGCAGGGGATCCTAATGCAGTTTGGAATTCCTCTGTCATGGTCTGGATAGATGTCTGCCTATTACACATTACGACCCTCTTCAACTGTCGGCCGTCTCAATCAGCCAACAGATGACGTCGGCCTGTACGCTTTAGTGCTGTCTGTGACCTTTCACGTTTCCACTTCATTATCACATCGGAAACAGTGGACCTAGGGATGTTTATGAGTGTGGAAGTCTCGCGTTCAGACGTATGACACAAGTGACACTCAATGACCTCACCACGTTCGAAGTCCGTGAGTTCCGCGGAGGGACCCATTGTGCTCTCTCACGATGTCTAATGACTACTGAAGTCGCTGCTATGGAGTACCTGGCAGCGGGTGGCAGCACGATGCAAATAATATGAATAACGCATGTTTTTGGGGGTGTTCAAAAACGGTTCAAATGGCTCTAAGCACTATGGGACTTAACAGCTACCGAGCGAGGTGGCGCAGTGGCTAGCACACTGGATTCGCGTTCGGTAGGACGACGGCTCAATCCCGCGTCCGGCCATCCTGATTTAGGTTTTCCATGATTTCTCTAAACCGCTCCGGGCAAATACCGGGATGGTTCCTTTCAAAGGGTACGGCCCCAACAACAACCCCAACTTAACAACTGAGGTCATCAGTCCCCTAAAGTTAGACCTACTTAAACCTAACTAACCTAAGGACATCACACACATCCATGCCTGAGTCAGGATTCGATCCTGCGACCGTAGCTGCCGCATACTTCCGGACTGAAGGGCCTAGAACCACTCGGCCACAGCGACCGGCTTTTGGGGGTGTCCGGATGATTTTGTTCGCATGGTGTATGTAAAGTACTGTAAAAACTGAATGCACTAGGAAAAATGTCTAAAGAATTAAGTCAACTATAGATTCTTCTGTAGTAGATGAAATTCTAGGCTTAGCTGCAGTGTTCCTACATTTCGTCATCATTAAATGTCCATACAAGTTGCATTTGAGGAAAAATATAAAGCGTTCTTGACCTCGGTGTGTGAAATCCAGGTTGGTGGTTTGTCATTTTCACCATCTAAGTTCTCATTCACATTTTTTTAACCTTTGTTTCGGTAGGCTCTCAGCCGTGGTAGTATGCGGAACTGCCCGCGTGCCTTCAGTGCTCCGCCCTCGGCTTTGTTTACTTCCAGGTCGCGGTATTTCTGTGTGTAGAGTCTACTACTACCGTACCTCATGGCACTCTCTTGCCACCGTGCGACGATCAAAGTAAGATTTCAGGCGGAACATCCACGACCAAGAGTGTCTGAAGTTGAACAGTTCATACGAGCGGCCATGCGTTTGAACCCCACGGACGTGATGGGAATACATTTTTCCATCACAGGAAGTGTTGTATACTAGTCAACGGAGGCGCTATGCGCTGAAGTTGTCCAACAACGTGCCTCAATACTAAAATTTAAACACCCTGATGGACACTTAGGCGCAGTAATAGTGGACCATGTGGGATTCGGTATCCGAATTTTTCGGGTTTTTGAGCTCCCGTTCGAGGTGCCTCAAGAAGTGGTCTTTGCCGCTTTTCAACCGTATGAAAACGTCTTGGGTCACCTCGCGGAGAAGCGGCAAACATTTACGACGTACCCCTAATTAAATGACCTAATGATTGGCGGTACGATGTACGATGACCAGCCACTAACATGCTCTGGATGTGAGCAGGAAGGACATGTAGCCTACCTGTCACCTACGCGATAGTAGCCATGCCACTTCAGGATACGCCTGAAGCTGCGTTAACGCCACCCACCGCACCGCTGGCGAGACCAGCATGCCATCACTCCCACTGCTCGCACAGGGACCATCCAATCTCAGGATTGTGACGGAGGATCCTGCTCGAACCTTGGTCGTCGAACTAGATGTCGTGACAAATGCTGCTTTCATCCCGACAGGTATAGCATCGGATTAAGGGCGACCACATTCTGATTCGGAACAACATATTAGGAAACAGTGGTCGCTCAGGAAGCGAGAAAAACACTGACGAACACAATCCGATGACGCCCTCCTTCAGATGGCCTCGAGAGATGACGATCGGATGTCTGATGGTGACGTTGCGTCAGTCACGTGGTAGACCACACCTGACGCCCCTCCTGTGAGGGATCCTCTCTCAATTCTGAACACAAACACAACTTTGCCAGTATATTAGGATGACAGATCCCCACAGCTATTGTCACAGCGCCTGCATCCCCTCTCTGACTGTCACATGTCTTCGAAGTCAGCATCATTGGACAGTGATGTTGAAAAAGAAACAGATCAGATCGCTAGCGTGTCCAAGTGAGAGTATCCCATGCAGGTGCCTGACTTGGTGCCCTGCCAGAAATCAAGACCACTGTTGCAGACCTTACGGATCTACACCTGCAGGATGCTTCCAGCACACATTCTGCATCGACTGCAAGGGACCATACACAGGAATATCGTGTCGCCTAAAACGAATGCCACCATCCGAGGCCCTCACAAACTGGCCATCTTCCGAGACAGTCATCTCTCCAGGTGTGGATATTGCACTTCTCCAGGAGGTGTTGACTGTTGATTACCAAGTGCCCACTAGGTACCTGCCCATGATTAGTGTGTGAATTCGTAAGGGACCAAACTGCTTAGGTCATCGGTTCCTAGACTTACACACTGCTTAAAATAACTTAAACTAACTTATGCTAAGAACAAGATACATACTCATGACCGAGAGAGGACTCGGACCCCTGGCATTAGGGGCCATGCAGTCCATGACATGATGCCTCAAACCGCGTGGCCACTCTGAGTGTTGCCCATGTTTCTCATGCCTCCATTACTGGTAGTGGCATCGCCATTCTGCTAGGTTACAGGTTTCTAACCACCACTGTGACACACATGCATTATTCGCCAAGAAGGTCACATGCCCATCACAGGCCCACAGCACGATTTGGTGCTCAGTGGGCACTTCAACTCAACACAACGGCTCTTTGACCAACTACCACGGCAATCATCTTATGCGGCTCTCTCGATGGTCATCCACTGCCTGTGACTCTTTGACAACTGGAAAAAGCTCTATGGAACCCAAATGGATGACACATTTTGCACCACTCACTCATCAAGCCGCATAGACCACATCTACTTACTGGTGGCATCTGCCATGCAGACGTCTAGCCCACGGCCTTTTCAGACCATGAAGCATACATCTGCGACGTCACTCTTGCCCGATAGCGTGTGTGACATAGTCATGGTTAGTGGAAATTCATTGTCACTCACCCGACCTTCCCAGACTGTCACTGCATGGCTGATAATGCATGGGCTTCATTCTGGCGCTGTCGTGACGCATGTGACTCCACATTATCTTGGTGGCTCTATCGTGCAAAGCCGACCCTCCGTGAAACATTGATGAGCTATGGTAAGGAAGCCAATGCATGACGTACTAATAACTTACATTTTCATTATTCCATTCTCTGTGGTGTGATGCTTTTTAAGCCAGCCAGGCAGACAGCGGTATTTTGAACAATGGCGCTGATCTCCTTATTCATGCACCATCACTTGGAAGACACTGTAGTCCGATGTCGGACCTCTAATCGTATATGTCAAAAACATCTGTTGAAACGTACATCAATGTACCACCTCCTCCGGGGAAGACAACAAAGACGTAGGGCTTTGATCCACGTCCTTACTGATGAGCGAGGGCAATGGCATGTCCCAACAAACCATCGGCCATGCTCTCCACCATCATTTCGCCAGATTGTAGGCAGGTATACCACAATCTGTGGAAATGATCGCAGAGGTCGCATGACTTACTATTAGCACTACCCTGATGGAGGTAGCGCATGAACTCCAAGAAGATGTAATGGCAGATGAAGTACTCGATGTGGGCCGGGTGGGATTTAATAACAGATCCCCAGGGCCCGATGGTATCCCCACTGAATTTTAAAAAACATTTAACTCCATCTTGGCTTCCACATCGACGACCATCGCACAAGAGCTGATGCCCCCAGTGCAGTGGTCCATAACACATTTCTCGAGGGCATCATTGTACACATTCACAAACGGCGCGGGCGATCGAACGTCCCTGATTATCGAACAATCACGTTGCTCGACAGTGATATGAAAATATTTACGTGGTTGCTGGCTCCGCGACTCAAGATGGTCGCACGTTATGTCACCCCCAGCGACCAAACTCCTCTAGGAGGCGGCACAATATCTGTTTGGACCTTTGCCATTACCAAGACATGACAGCATTTGCTCGTCACCAACGTCTCCCTGGTGTCTTGGCAATGCTGGACATCAGCCAGGCCTTCGACTGTGTAGGCCATTCATATTTTCATATGGGTTTCCCCGGCAGTCTAGTCACAGTAATTTTGCACCTTTTGAGCGTCGCGACGTTCGCCTCACGCCATCCCGAGTCATAGCACGATATGTCTGGCAGGGTTGCCCTCTTTCCCCGATTTTTTATGCTCTCGCTTTGGAACCACTGCTCCAGGGAGGGCGCCAACGAATGGAAGGTATGGTGTTGAGTGGGCACCGTTTCTGTTGCATGGCCTTTGCCGATGCCCTCATCCTTTATGTGCACAGTGAGGATGAAGTTCGAGCAGCCTTGTCATAGGTAGCGACTCACAGCGAATCATCGGTCCGCACCCTCAACATGTACAAATCCAAGGTATTGCTCATTGGTGAGGGCCTACCGAAGAGAAGCATCGCCCCCCTCAGTGTCGCCGCCATGGCTCGACTCTTGGCATGGAATTCACAGCCGACCTCCGTCGCTCAGCGGCTATTAACGGTATAAGTTTGCTACAGACCATCAGAGCTAGCCTTGCAGTTCACTGGCTACAAGCCGTCGACATTATCCAACGCCCCCAATACGTGAACATCTGTCATACCTCCCGTATACCACGTGTGGCTCAGGTACTACCAGTCCCAACTCTCCTTCCCTGACGTCTGTTGATGGCATTGGTCTCCTTCATCAGCTCAGGAATGTTATTCAAAGTGCAGTATGACTCCCTTGTACTCCCACGCGACTGTGATGTGGTGGGACTAATACATGTGACAACCAAAGTTATGGCGCTGTACATCAGCTCCAAACTTAAACTCTGGCATCATTTCTTGCAGAGCCTCACTAGACTCCTATTCCAAGACAATGCTCTGGTCTCTTAGTACGCCCCAGTTTTCGTATTGCCCATCCCATTCCCCTTTTATCATATCCAGCTATTTTTCCCGACCTTCAGTTATGTCTACTAGTCTTAACCATTTACAGGTTTGGTGCAGACGAAAACAGTTTACCAAATGCTACAATATTGCCACCCGCTAACCCCATGGAAATTAAATATCTCCAGTATGTGTGACGGTACATATGGAAAGCAGTCCACGCCAGCTTTCTCGAATCCTACGTCCAGTCAGCGTGGTATATCACACTGATTGGCAAACAGGTTAACGGACATCGACTGCATCGCATCCACCTAGCCGGCTTGCCCCTCTACACCACTGTGGAGTGGACGACACAGACGACCACTGGTTCGCCTGTGGTCCAGCGTTCGATGTCTAGACACTTGCGATGCATATTCTGGAGTTTCTTACACGCCAGATACCCGCTCAGATTGACGTGCACATACTTCTATTTACCCCACAACCAAACCTCACTCTGTGAACTGGATCTGTGACCACACAATCCATTATCTTTTTGATTTTAGCCATCAGTCAGTGCTAGGATTTTGGAATCATCTCAGTAAACGAGACTGCATCCTAAGGAATCTACTACCCCCAGTCAACGAGAAGTCACGCTTGGACGTGCTGGGAAATGCGAGATCCATTCCTCAAGGCACTCATATATATTTAAAAAAAAGCAAATAAATAAAAACGGAAATAAAAGAATTATGTTTAATTTTCGTGGCTCCCCTGTGGTTTCCTTTCATTTATCCTTTCTCACCCCCTCATAGCTCTAGGTTAGTCATACTGGGAGCACAATTAGATAGGGGCCAACACCTCAAATGGTGTTTTATGGAAAAAGTGGCGGTGGCAATTTTTCTTCCTGATTTTTGAATCCCTTGTATACTCCCTATGGGCAAAAAAAGTAATGTTACCTTTGCACAAGGAAAAAAATTCTAAAGAAGAAAGTCAGTTAGAGATTTTCCTGCAGCAGATGAAAGTATGGACTTAGCTGCAGTGTTCCGCCATTTCTTCATCCACAAATTGTCCATACGCGTTGCACTTGAGTCAATATAACAAGCGTTCTTGGCGTCAGTGTATGAAATCTTCACCACCTGAGTTCTGGTTCACAGTTTTTTAAACATTGTTTCCAAATCGGCGGCTGTAATCTGGTTGTCATTGAGCTCTTTGTTGGTTTCACAGTCTGTGACTCACTGGACAATCCCCTCCTCAACTTCACTCGCAGGGACATTCCATTGTACATTTCGTCGATCTCTAACGATTCCCAGTGTGTCGTTGTTGTGATCGCCTTCTATCTGGTCACTTTCGGTCATAATTTATGGCCAAAGCTTAAATTATTCGAACACTACAGGCAAACCGAGCCTTTACCTTTTTCATTTGTATTTGTTTGCGCGTAGGATGGGGAATTTACTATGGATCTACGCTACGATTGTGGCAGTGTGTCTGCTTTAAATTCCTCCCATGATTCAGCAACCGAATAGATAACATCTTTGAGGGATTTCAAACCCTTGAGTACGTTACAACTTTCTTGGGTCTTTTCTAAAATTTAACCGATGAATTTTTGGCGATACCGCCTTCTTAACTATTCTATCGCTTCTTGATCAGTTGGCTGCATAAGCGATGTGGCATCTGGTGGAAGGAAGATAGCTTTCATGTCCTCTTTCACTAAATCCTCCTCCGATTAAGTGATGGTGCGTTATTCAACAGCAATAGAGCACAATCATGGAGCTTCTTTTGTTTTATATCTTTTTCAATATGTGGAACGAAATCATCAAAAAGCCAAGATTTGAAAAGATTGTAGTCCATCCAAGCAGACTTTTGGTTGCGGTAATAAACCGCCGAGGAATATAAGTTAGTAATGTTTCTGAATTCCCTAGGCTGCTTACATTTGCCAATAACGAACAGGGAAAGCTTGTGTGTACCGTCGGCGTTGCTGCAAGGAACAACGCTTAGCATGTCCTTTTTTAAGTTTCGTTCATGCCACGGTTTTATTTGATGCAATGGGCGTTTTAATTGGTAGAATTTTACAGTTTGGGCGTGTCTTGTCTATATTATGGACTTGGCAACGCCACATTTTATTTTCTTCGAAAATTTCTTGAAACTCCACAAAATACTCCCATCATCGGACACTCTTTCACCAGACACTGAAGAAACCAAAGCCATGACAGGTTTTCCAGCGATGAATCCAGCCTTCACTAGCAGCGAACTCACTTTCGGCTTCTACTTCTTCGTGCGAAGCTATTGCATTTTCTTTTATAACTGACCCTTGGAACACATCCAAGCAGTTCAGTTACAGGCTTCTTAGGTTTTACGATTCTTAAGAGTGTTTTCCCTATCTATCGTCATTGTAACAGTTCTTCCCCATTTTTTCTTCAATCTTTTATTGAGTTCCTTCGCAATTTTTTGGAGTCATTCCACTTTGTCAAGTCCTTCGTAGCACTGCTGATTTTTCATTCAGGAAAGAGCAACGTGTTTGTGCTTCATTCCTGATACAAAACTGTACAGTACACACAGTGTAAAACAAATGCATACATTACTGAAACGAGGACACAAGAACTATATCGTTAACTGTAAGCCCTAAAAACTCGGCAGTGTACAAAAACACAATACACGCGCAAAACCAGAAGTGATACGAGAGGTGACGGCGTTCTAAGACAGACAACCGGTAACAACGATTACCTGTAAACAACAATACAGCAAACAACAATGGTATGACGGGTAGTGCAGCACCGTCGTGACTGGGGGCAAGATCGGCTGGAGTATGGTTGTTAGGTGTATGGTAGGTACCATGATTTGAAGTCCTGTAAGATATGTAATCCTAACTGAAGGATTATATGCAGAATAAGACAGTTTAGTGATTTTTACTTTCGGATGAGAAACCATTGCAAAACAAATCATACATTATTAGGATAGTATCAAGTGACCGCGAAGCATGTGCACAACAATAAACTACGCTCATGTTAAGATTAATTAGTAGTGCAGTAAGTCTCATTTTAGCTCTGTACGTCTATTACAGTTCGTCTTACTACTTCAATATTTAACTAACAATGGATTTCGGCTAGATGTTTCCTGTATTGTATTATTTCTCTTTACACGTGATAACATCGGCAGCTGTTTAACAGTCATTCTCAGCGCTTTGTGCTCCAATTTGGTACAGCGCCTTGTCAAACAGCATACAACGTTAACTTTTTGTGTTAATTTGTGTAATTTATTAAGTGGGTTTAATGTCAAGTAGCCTACTGATGAAGATATATGCGACGTTTCTACGCCAAAGAAAAAGGAGATTCAAAGATGTAAGTTGTCAAAAAGTTTAGAAATGTCAGCACAGGTTTCAACAATATCGCAGAAAGTGGGAGTAGGATCGATCATTTCCCTCATGGCTAGCATAGGATCTTAATAATTACTGTGAGGCAAAATGCATATACTGTAATGATTCTATAGCTGCTACTGTAACTCTTATAAACAAACATAAGCAATCAAAAAAAGCACGTTAATAAAATGAATGATACCACTGAAAAATCATGCATAACGTTTGGAAAGATTTTGTCTAAAAGCACGAGACCACTCGCCAAACAAAATACGGAGGCCGAGCTTAAAATTGCCGCATACCTAGGACCTGATGATATGCCTAAAAAAAAAAACTATTTGAAAGCTATGTTAAAGAGTGTGTTTCCTGATTCTAAGGCAACACAAAATGTTGTTATGAAAAAGAACAGAGCTCGGCTTTTATAACAACTTCTAGAGCACCATCCCATAAAAATGATTTTACTTTGTTAGATAGTTTTAATGGCTTTTCCTTGTAATAGTGGAACACTGAGTTATTACTACCAGCATAGCGCAAGATGGCAGAAGGGAGCCAGAGACTGAAAAATAAAAATATATGATATTTTTAGTGGAAGTATGACGTTTCTGTAGTTGGTTGTATGATCCATTTGTGTTGTTTTCCTAACAACACTACCCTCGAGCACGGTCGGATCAACCGGAGCTGCCGACCATCCCAGGAACGGCGAGAGCGTTTCTACTGTAATGAACTTCTTGCAACAATCCGTGGTCTCGCACGCCACTGATCAGGGAATAGCAGCAGCAGAAGTAGGGAAGTGCAGCCCCAGGCGTGAGTTGCCATCAACACCACAATACAAACGAATCAAAAAATTTTTTACATTTTTGGGTAACAGCGATCTTGTCAGTTATATACACTGAAGTGCCAAGGAAACTGGTACCGACACGGTTATTCAAGTACAGAGATATGTAAACAGGCAGAATACGGCGCAGCGGTCGGCAACGCCTATGTAAGACAATAAGTGTCTGGAGCATTTGTTACTTCGGGTACTGCTGCTACAATGGCAGGTTATCAAGTTTTATGCGAGTTTCAACGTGGTGCTGCAGACGTCACACGAAATATTGGACACACAATCTCCGAGGCAGCGCCGAAGAGGGAATTTTCCCGTACGACCATTTGATGAGCGTACCGTGAATACCAGGAATCCGGTAAAACACCAAATTTCCGACATCGCTGCTGCCGGAAAAAGATCCTGAAAGAACAGAACCAACGACGACTGAAGAGAATCATTCAGCATGACAAAAGTGCAGCTCTTGCGCAAACTGATGCAGATTTCAGCGCTGTCAGTCTGTAACCACGCGACCGCTACGGTCACAGGTTCGAATCCTCGTTCATGGACGTGTGTGATGTCCTTAGGTTAGTTAGGTTTAAGTATTTCTATGTTCTAGGGGACTAATGACCTCGGATTTTAAGTCCAATAGTTCTCAGAGCCATTTCAATGCTGGGCCATCAACAAGTGTCAGCATGTGAACCATTCAGCGAAATATCATCGATATGGGCTTTCAGAGCCGATGGCCCACTAGAGTACCCTAGATGACGGCACGACACCAAGCTTTAAGTCTCGACTGGGGCCTCCAACACCCACATTGGACTGTTGATGACTGGAAACATGTTGTCAGGTCGGACGAGTCCCTTTCAAATTGTATCGAGCGGACGGAGGAGTATGCATATGGAGACAACCTCATAAATCCATGGACCCTGCATGTTAACAGGGGACTGTTAATGCTGGTTGAGGCTCAGTAATGCTGTGGAGCATGAGCATTTGGAGTGATATGGGACCCTTGACACGTATAGATACGACTCTGACTGGTGACACTGTCTGATCACCTGCATCCATTCATACCCATTGTGCATCCCGACGGATTTGGGCAAATCCAGTAGGACAATTCGACACATCACGCGTGCAGAATTCCTATAGAGTGGCTCAAGGAACACACTACTGAGTTGAAACACTTCCGCTCACTCTCCAGACATGAACATTATTGAACATATCTGGGATGCCTTTCAACGTGCTGTTCAAAAGAGATCTCCACTCCCTCGTAGTCTTACGGATTTATGTAGAGCCCTGCAGGATTCAAGGTGTCAGTG
Organism: Schistocerca cancellata; assembly: GCF_023864275.1. Classification (NCBI taxonomy): domain Eukaryota; kingdom Metazoa; phylum Arthropoda; class Insecta; order Orthoptera; family Acrididae; genus Schistocerca; species Schistocerca cancellata. The sequence continues at coordinate 639,094,694 of NC_064626.1, forward strand.
TCCTCCAGAATTACTTCAGACATTAGTCGAGTCCATGCCACATCGTGTTGCGGCACTTCTGCGTGCTCGCCTTCTGAAGAAGAAGCCCCTAATTGGCATTTAAAGCTAGTTAAGGAATTTTAAATTCTATTTGCAACTGTTTGGCTGAGAATTTGTGACACTGTAATAATCCACCCATTCAAAGTCGCTTATCATTTGTTGCCCCTATCTTCGCTAGGGTGATCCCCCGTCAGTGTCTGCCCCGCTTACATACTTTAGTTACCACGTTACGTACGGTACCCGCAACGCCACTAGAAGGCAACCGACGTCGCGGTGGGTGATGGTTAAAATGTTTTGTCTGATCAGTGCATCTTCCCACAGTTATTACCTCCAGAGCGTATTTGCATATCAACGTAATCGTCTTTACTTCCTCTTTACCATGATGTAAAGTGCTCTTCTGTAGCTATAATACAAGGGACATTCAGTAAGAAATGAAAATTTTATCTCGCCCAGCTTCGGTTGAAAGAAACGCAAAATTTGTTGTGGGAAGTCGTGGAATATTCCCCTCTTTAGTTTAACGATGTTCTGGTAAGTAACTGTGCTACATGCTGCCTTCAAACGCCGTCTGTAACGAAAGTGTATTCCAAACGGTGAACTGTCATTGAGTTCCTTTTGGAGGAAAACGAGACAAACACAGATAGTCACAGGCACTTGCAGACTATCTACGGACACCTGATATTAAACAAAAGCACTGTGAGTCGTTGGGCGAGGCGTCTATCATCATCACAGCAAGGTCGCACAAATCAGCTAGATTTCCAACCTACGCCCTGGACATTGAAGAAACGCCTTCAACCTGTTCGTCGCCACAAAAATGCAAATGAAACTCTCCTTCTCATGCCAATGCAAAGCCTCACACAAGTCTGCGCAACACAGAGGAGCTCGCTAAACTTCACCCGACTGTTCTTCCATATCTACCCTACGGCCCGGATCTATATGTTTGGACTCCGCGGGAAGCAATACGTGTACGAGTATATTGGGGAAGTTATTGATGTAGCAATAGTTGTCTCCGGAGTTGACCAGTAGAGTGGTATCAAGTGGGCATAGGGATCATCCTGGTAAAGTGACGTGAGGTCGTCGCATTGATAGGAGATAATATTGAAAATAGGGTTTTGCAGCCTACTGGTGGCACGCATCATGGTGTAGGGGTTCGTCTTTGATTCGTAATCAAAACTTTCTCGGTTCTGGGTTCAAAACCCGCCACTGGTTACATTTTGAATAAAAGTCATCAGCAGTGGAGACCGAATACTTCTGGCATAAGGAGTTACCCTCATTCAGCCAATGGCCTTGTCAAAGAGGAAGAAGGAGCGGACAGAGGTTCAGAGCACTCTCTTGCCCTTGAGGTGGAGGACGGGGTCTGAACTGCTCCTAAGGCGGCTGAATCAGCAATGATCAATGGCTTGAGGATGCAGAAGACAATGCACATACTACATTGAAGACACAATGTGTATCCACAGGAGAAGTGGCTCGTAACTGAAAAAGAGTCATGATGATCTCTCCGTAGGCCAAATATTCCTGACTAGTCATCAATTCAGAGGAGGCTGCCATGAGGGAATTGACCACGAGAAAGAGATTGAAAAACCAACGAAAGGATAAAGTTCTATAATTCGTTGCGTGGTGTGTTTGAAGTCTACACATGTTAGGGAAGTTAGAAAATCTGAGGAGGGGAATGCTAATGCTCAACCTAGATATAGCGGAGGCCAGTGAAGCGAAATGGGAAAAAGACAAGGATTTCCGGATAGATGAGTACAGGGACTATCAAAATCGGCAGGAAATGGTGCAACGGGAGTAGGATTCGTTATGAATAGTAAGGTCAGGCAGGGAGTAAATTACTGTGAACAGTTCACTGATAAACATGTTCTCATCAGAATCGACGACAAACCAACACCGACCACGATAGTTTGCATATACATGACGACGTCGTAAGAAGAGACAGAGAAAGTATATGAGGATGTTCAATGCTAATTCAGTAGGTATAAGGAGAAGAAAGTCTAATAATCATGGGCGACTGAAACGCGGTCGCAGGGGAAGGAATAGAAGAAAGGCTTACAGGAGAATATGGGCTTGGTACTAGAATGAGATTCGGACTGATAGGGTGAGGAATGACAAGCTAAGGAAAGAGGAGGTTCTAAACAGAATCAGAGGGGAAAGGAATATGTGGAAAACACTGACAAGGAGAAGGGTCAGGATGGTAGGACAACAGTTAAGACATCAGGAAATGTCTTCCATGGTACGAGAGGGAACTGTAGAGAGCAAAATTGTAGAGGAAGACAGAGACAAGCAGGAGAGGAATTCGTGACAAACCGCATCAAACCAGTGAGAAGACTGATGGCAAAAAAAAGGGAAAAGAATAGTCCAAATGGGTGGAGAATAATGTGGTGGGTTGGAATCCTGAATAAGAAGAATCTGCTTTCAGGTATGGATATTTGCGTCGCGCTCGTAGATTTCCCAAAGCGAACAATGTAAATCTAACCTATGTGAATCATGTCTGGAGCGTTTAAACATGACAGGAGCACGTGAGCGCACCTGGCCTGGCTGTTCGGCCCTGTCTGCCCACCCATGTGGGGCGCCGCCCCCATCAGACGTCGTCAAAGGCGCGTCAGGCGGTTCTCGCGACGGGTAGTGAGGAATTCAGATACAGAGTCAGACAAAAATTAATAACCAATATTCTGTTAAGACATGTCATGCCATAATTTACAGTGACTATGAATATACTGTGTATCAGCAACCAGTCACATACCTCTGATAAACGTATTTGTAGAGAAGCTCCATATTATGTTCGTGTCGCTGTATATTGATCGCAAAGCAGGCAATGTGAGAAATAATCAATCAAACTTTTATCCATTATGGATTAGGAACACTGCGAAGGTGATAAATAATAGTTTCTGGAAATTACTGTAGCCAATCGCTTTTTTTTTTTCGTTCTTAAATTTTTATTACTTCACTACCGATTTCGAGCCGCCAGACGATTCATTATCAAATGGTACAAATTTTACCTGTCTGTAACAGTGTGGGAGCCATGTAGTTGTGGCAAGTTGTATAAACGAAATATGTAAGCACTGAGGGTGGCAAGAATTATTCACATTATGAGATAGATTTTACTTACAATGAGTAGTATCCTTTGGTTGGATGTTGGTGTACAAAGTATTCTGGAAAACATAATATAAGTTTTCCAGTGACGTTAATTGTACTGCATTTTACGCACTTAGCCACTAGTAACACGTTCCATATGCTTTACAAAACGCAAGTTAACCAAAGAGTATGTCTAAAGTTACATTAAAAATTGGTGTTGAGACAGATATTCTATTTCTTGAGCTCTTGTAATAGACACTGACGCCAGTAAGTATATATCTATTTATCAACTGTAAGATAACATGTAGTAATATAGCAAAAGTGACATGGGCTGTTTATAAAATCTGTTAAACAATCAGTTTGGAAGATAACACAACTAAAATTTTAGCATTCCAATTTCGATTGAGATTTCATCTGTCTTTTGTTTAACTGATTTTGATCATCACTTGTTAAGTTAACAATAAACATCACAGCATTGCCTTCATTTATTTATATACTTATATATTTATTTACTTTTAGATTCGAACTGTTAAGGTGGCTGGTATGTGGGAGGAGGAAATTGAGTGTGTGTGTTTGTGTGTGTGTGAGTGTGTGTGCGTGTGTGTGTGTGTGTGTGTGTGTACTAGAAGGAGGAACGGAGCGTTGAGCAAATGTGCCAATGTGAGAGAGAGAGAGAGAGAGCGAGAGACAGATAGATAGATTGGGGAGAGGAGAGGAGATTGTTCTTTTTTCTTTCTTTTTCTCTTGAGTTATTTAGGTTCTTAAGTGTAATGATTCTTTGAAATTTTGGAATTTAGTGTCTAATGTGTTAAGTCTGTTTATTCGTTTAAGGAGGTGTATCTAGGGGGGGGGGGGGGGGGCGGTGCACTTATTCTTATGAGCAAAATTTTCTAATTGTTGCACTGATACTTGTAAGTGTATTACTGTTGCGTGCTAGGTGGAATGCAAAACTAGTTTTGCTTAATTTTTTAAATGTAGTGCACCTATGTGTTCTTAGTATAAAATTTCAAAGTTTTATCCTGGTTCCCTATGTAGTACAAAGAGCAGCTGTCGCAGGTTAATTTATATATACCTGATTTTATATATACCTGGTCTGACTGTTTTGGTGCTGTGAACTATTTTCTTTTCTATTTAGTTGGTTGTATGGTAACTTACTTTGACTCTATGTGGTTTAAACAGTGCTTACATGTTTCGTTTGTATGTCTTGCTGCAGTTACATGACTCCCACAATTAATACATGCATTATCTAATGATGAAATGCTAAATGGTTCGAACATGGTAATGAGATAATAATATATTGAAGAACAAAACAAAAGGCAACTGGTTGCTATAATCTCAAGCAATCTTTATTCATCACAGTCGCAGTATTACACATCTGTAATGGATAAAAGTGTAATTTTATTACATAGCCAGGTAAAAGGAACAGTGATTACTTATAGAAGGTGTAAACTGAAGTTAATGAAAACAGTTCTAGACAATAAACTCAATAAACAGTGTATACTAGAGAATGTGTTCTCAGTTATGTAAAGATGTAGTCAAGGACCAAAGCAAATCAGCACAAGCAGCCAAAAGAAAGAGTGAAATCACATGGACAGTAATAAAATCAGATCTCATTATAAACAAAGACATCTACAGGCTGACCCTAGATTTTAGCGACTATCTTATGGTATCCATACTTGTAAAATTCTATGATGTAGTTCAACAATCAGTGCACAATGAATTGCTAAAAATCTCATCCAAACAAAACAAAGGCTGTTTGCTCTCATACCTAAGAAGTCCACCAACTCTCAGTATAACTCACCTGCTGAATAACATAAATTTTCTCACAGAATAGGTAACACAACTAACATTAATTTCAACAACACAGAACTTAATTTTTTTTAAATAAAGGACTCAAACATAATAACGCCACAAAATTGATGAAAACAGTTAAAGAACTAATTATTGACATTAAAATATTATGCATATCAGCTAAACTGAGTCAAAATGAACAAAATAGCATCAGACACAAAAAAATAATGAAGATAAACCTAAAAACATGAAAATTGCAAAGAAACACACATAATGAAGCTACAACACTGAAACAAATCAATTAAATACTAGCTAACAATAATCATCTTGTCATTAAGGCAGACAAAAGCAATACAGCTGTAATAATTTATGAGTTAGAGTACATTAACAAAGTTTAGAATTTTTCGAAAACAACAACATAGCTAAATTAGAATCTGATCCCACTTCCAAACTCGAAGCTAAAATATAAAACCTGATAAGAAACTGCCATTTCCTCCTCACATGCACTGACACGAAGTACTGCATAATAACGAACTTTACAGCTCCAGAGCTTAGATAATAGACCAAGATTCATAAACTAGGCCACCTGATACATCCATTAGTCATCACAATAAGCAGTGCTGATTGCAAAATAATTAAGAAACTTCATCAAATCCTTAGCAAATAATACACATTTACAACCAACTGCTCTATAAAGAACAGTTATGAATTGATTAACAGCATCACAGATATCAAGCAAAACTTTCATCCCTTGACATTGTAAACCCCTACACCAATGTACCTATAACAAACAACATGTTACGACACAAGAAGTTCTGTGATGTGGAAATCTGTGAACTAATGGATCTGCCTGAGCTGGTGCCATCACATAATTACTTTTCCTTTAACAACAAAATCTATACTCTGTGAGATGGCCTAGCAATGAGAGCTAGCTTAGATGGCCTGCTAGCTGACATCTGCATTAATAATCGAGAAGCCAAATTTTTCAAAGCAAACAAAACGGAAAATGACAGGATCATTCATTACAAACGTTATGTCGATGGCACCTTGGTACTGTACAATGGGACAACCACAGAAATACAAAGCTTACCTGAGAAAGTTAATAATATACATCCCAAAATACAATCTACAGTTGGACACCAAACACAACAAGGAACTAATTTTCATTACATAAACATAACCTATCATAACAACAAACATAAATTCCAAATTTATAGAAAACTTCTCACTTCACAAGTCATTATAAATAAGATATCATTCCATCCAAATCAGCACAAATTAGAATTTGTTAGATCAGCACTCAAATATGTACACAAAATTCATTCTGAACCTGATGTAAAAACCAAAGAATTATACATTTTAAAAACAATAGTCCACAACAATGCTTATGAACCATCCATAGTTCACTAACTAGATGAAAGCATAATATCCAAACAAACAGCATCAACAACACAGTCCTCAATGGCAGATGAAACTAAGCGTATATCTATGCCATTCCTCAATAATATTTCATACCAACTTGCAAATTGTTTAAACCACACAGTCAAAAAAAGCTACCACACAACTAACAAAATACAAAACAAAAGAGTTCATAACGCCAAAACAGCCAAACTACTTTCCCAGATCATAGCAACAGCTACTCCTGCAACTACTTAACCTAAACAGGACAAAACTTAGAAAATCGATACAAAGAACACAGAGATGCACTAAATTTAAAAGATTGAAGTACATCTAATTTTACAGCCCACATAGTACGAAACTCTTCCATTTAAAAATATCAAACCAAATCTCCATATCCTACGCATTGTAGACAAAGGAATAAAAATGGATCTCCTGTAAAATGTAGAATTTTTTGTTCACAAGAATAAGTCTCCCCACGCCATCTTAAATGAACAAATAGATTAATCTCATAACCCAGTCTCCCAGTATCATTACACTTGGAAACCTATATAACTACCGAGCGAGGTGGCGCATTGGTTAGCACACTGGACTCGCCTTCGGGAGAACGACGGTTTAATCCCGCGTCCAGCCATTCTCATTTAGGTTTTGCGTGATTTCCACAAATCGCTCCAGGCGAATGCCGGGATGGTTCATTTGAAAGGGCACGACCAACTTCCTTCTCCATCCTTCCCTAATCGGATGAGACCGATGACCTAACTGTTTGGTCTATTCCCCCAAACAACCCAACCCAGCCCCAAAATAATTCAATAAAAAAAAAGGAATAGAAAAAAGAATCGACATCAGCCCCTCTCTCCCTTTCTCTCCTACATTGGCACACCTTCTGAAAAATCATTCTCTCCTGCTAGTACACACATACACACACTCTCACACACACAAACACACACACACACACACACACAATTTCCTGCTCCCACATACCACCAACCTTAAGAGCTCATTATTAAAAATAAATTAATAAATAGAGGTAATGGTGTGACGTATATTGCTAATTTTATAAGTGATGGTCAATATTAGTTAAACAATCGAAATTGCAGTGCTAAAATTGTAGTTCTATTGTCTTACAAACTGACTGTTTAATTCATTTTATAAACAGCACATGTCAATTTTGTCATACACTGAAGAGCCGAAGAAACTGGTACACCTGCCTAATATCGAGTAGGACCCCCGCGAGGACGCAGACGCAGAACAGCCCTTAGACAGCGTGGCGTGTACTGGACTAAGGTCTGAGGTAGTGCTGGAGGGAACTGATCCCATGAATCCTGCAGGGCTGCCCATAAATCCGTAAGATTACGAGGGGGTGGAGACCTCTTATCTACACCATGTTGCAAGGCATCCCAGATATGCTCAATAATCTTGTTTTCTAGAGAATTTGGTGGTCAGATGTAGTGTTTAAGCTCAGAAGAATGTTTCTAGAGCAACTCTGTAGCAATTATGGATATGTGGGGTGTTGCATTGTCCCGTTGGAATTGGTCAAGTCCGTCGCAATTCACAATGGATATGAATGGATGCAGGTGATGACACAGGATGGTTATGTACGTGTCATCTGTCAGAGTAATATCTAGTCGTATCAGGGGTCACATATCACTCCAACAGCACACGTTCCACAACATTACTGAGCCCCCACAAGCTTGAAAATCCCCCTGCTCACATACAGATTTCTTGGATTCATGAGATTGTCTCAACACCCGTACACGTCCAATCGTTCGATACAATTTTAAATGAAACTCGTTCACCCAGGCAACATGTTTCCAATCATCAACTGTCCAATGTCGGTGTTGACGGCCCAGGCGAGACGTAAGGCTTTGTGCCGTGCAGCCATCAAGGATAACGAGTGGGCGTTCGGCTCGCACGCTTCCATTTGTTGATGGCCCAGCATTGAAATCTGCAGCAATTTACGGAAGGATTGGACTTCTGTCGCGATGAACGATTCTATTCGTCGTCATTAGTACTGTTCTTGCAGAATCTTTTTCCGGCCCCAGCCACGTCGGAGATGTGATGTTTTACCGGATTCCTGATATTCAGTGTACACTCGAGGAAAGGTCGTACGGGAAAATCCCCGCTGCATCGCTACCTCGGAGATGCTGTGTCAAATCGCTCGTTCGCCGACTGTAACACCACGTCCAAACTCACCCAAATCTTCGTAACACGCCATTGTAGCAGCAGTAACCAATCTAACAACTGCGCCAGACACGTGTTGTCTTACATAGGCGTTGCCGACCGCAGTGCGTCTTCTGCCCGTTGTCATATCTTTGTATTTGAATATGCATGTCCATACCAGTTTCTTTGCCGCGTCAGTGTATTACTACAAGTTATTTTACAATAGAGAAATAGATACATTCTTAATGACAACAGTGTATATTAGAAGCGCTGAAGATATATATTGTACTGCCCGTTGTCATATCTTTGTATTTGAATATTTTACAATAGAGAAATAGATACATTCTTAATGACAACAGTGTATATTAGAAGCGCTGAAGATAGATATTGTACTGCCCGTTGTCATATCTTTGTATTTGAATATGCATGTCCATACCAGTTTCTTTGCCGCGTCAGTGTATTACTACAAGTTATTTTACAATAGAGAAATAGATACATTCTTAATGACAACAGTGTGTATTAGAAGCGCTGAAGATAGATATTCTCTGTCCTAACAGCAAATGTTTGACGTAACTTTAGCCATACTCTTTAGTTTATTTACGTCTTGTAAAGCATGTGGAACGTATCTGCAACTGCTAAATGTGTAAAGTGCAGTACAATTAACGTTACAATGAGTGCTTATATGTTTCGTTTATACATCTTGGCACAACTACATGACTCCCACACTCTTGCAGAGAATTAATATATGTATTGTCTGATGATAAACCGCTAGGCGGGTCGAAATCGATAATGGATCAATAAAAAAATTGAAAAACAAGACAAAAGGCGACTGCTTGCAGTAATTTCAAGAAAAGTTGATTATCAATTAATTCGATAGTGAATAAAATATGATGATAAATATGATAAAATTCTAAAGAAGGCTTGTTATTAGCTAAAGAGTGTAAACTGATGAAATATAGCCACACAGCATCGGACCGAAAACGTTGGTATCGAAATGGAAAATAGTATAGATATAGCAGAAATATTTTGTGTGTTCTTGGATCATTGTTTCATTGAGAAATGAAGTAGTGTGCTTTCTCTCGTCAGTTGGCATAGAAGTGCCCAAGTGACAAACATTTATATTAAATAAATGCTAATCAATAGAAGAAACTCTATTTCTAGTAGATTTTTAATAGCTTATACGATGTACGTTATCGCACTTTTTTCAGTTTATTGTAGGTCGCTACATCGACGCTTGCTTGTACAGCAAGTCCTCTAATCATGGCCAATTCCCATAGATTAAAACCAAAGAGAGGACGTTTGACACAGAACTTTTACTCAAGACTAGGTTATTCAACAAATGGAGTTGAGAATATCAAAACAACAACAGATCATAAAAATAGTATTTACCTGAGAAATTAGCACGGATGTGTAAACAGTGTGTGAGTTATTTCCTCTGACTCAGCCCAGAATACACGTCCTCTGGTTAAGTTATCAGCTTCATCACGACAAATATGACAATGGTTGATGATACGGTTTAATTTCACTTTTTTGTCCATAGAACAAAAAAAATTTTTGGGATCAAACAGTTACAAAATATGTAATACCTTCCACGGATGAGAAGAGTGTGTATGATACGGAACACGGCATTGAGTCCTATCTCCATTGTGAGGTGATCCTCACCACAATGGTACTCACTATTCTAACATAATGTAACGCGGATGCTTACATGCACACTCTGTAAACATGTACATCAGATCACCACACATCGTCAGCATACTTACACTTCCGCAATAATAAAGGACAAATTCCTCATTTCTGCGGCCCTGGAATCTGTAGATGCTGAATATGTAGTTCATTAACGTTAGAAGTATGCATACAACTGATGAAACCCGTTTCTTTGCCACGAAATATGTTTCGTCTCGTGAAAGGCGCGATATTCTCGTTTCTTTTATACAATCAGCATCTGATATTTGTATACGCTTTTCACAATTTGGCATCTGAACTGTCAGTTCTCTCTTGCAATGGAGACAGAAGGGAATAATCTCTGTGACTACGAATTCACAAGTCACTGAATTAGAACTTTTTTGGAAAAAGAGAAAACATGGAATAAAGTAACATAAAACTTGAAAACAAAACGTACGACTGAAAGAAATGTGGTGTTGTCAAAAGGCAAACAACGAAATACGGTGCACTGCTCCAACTCGCTGCCTGTTAACAACGTTCCATCTGCAGGCAGTGGGGGCGAATCCTCGATTTAGCCAACCCTTATAGTAATTTGAGTTCCGTATATTAATGTGGAGGGGAGGGGGTACCGTGTCGAATCATGGAACACCTTGTCGGTTATATCTTCGAAATGCAATATCTTTTACTATACTGAGAGTGTCGTTCGTTAAAGTAAGGCCTAATTAATTTGCTCACCTCACAGAAGCACCGTTCTACATGGTTCCATGCAGCATGGTAGAAACTAGTTCTGTGTACAGTGACATTGTATTGCGGCATCTCTCTAACCCAGAAGCTAAAGTTACCGGAATGCTGCCTAAGCATTCCGTGTATAGCCGAAAGCCCTAAGCTCGTGCAGCTAGTTCCACGATAGCTGTGGGCGGACTGTCATTATGACCATTCCAAGGCCACCCACACTTTTTTTCTCGATTGTGGGACCTCCATTACCATAAGGTGATTCCAGTGCCGGTCCTCTTGACGACTCTCAAGTTTTTGATGGCTCTGTATAGGTTTAGCGTTAGGTTGTGATTGTCGCCAGACACCTATCTCTGCAACGCAGTGAAACCTAGGGAATTCTAGGCAGTTAGGACCGAGTGCAGCTCCAATTTGGGGAAACTTAAACTACACGAGGAGTAACTGTTTGGAGATATTATGTTTATAAACAGATTCAAAACTAATTTTTTTTAGTATTATTACAGTAAAGGAAGTACTTTAATCAGTTAACGTTTTACTTAATGAGTCATCAGACCACTTTTTGGACCTCTTTTAGTTTGCTGTTGAGTAACCCACAAATAATGAGGCTTCAATAGCCTGACGTCACTGCTTTACGATCCATGAACTTTTACGTGTGTTTTGAAGCAGATGATGCTTTGATGGAATACCACTGCTGTACATTGATCGTGTTGCGTCACCAGTCGCCTGCTGTTATTTCGCCAATGTCCAGCTCTGCACCTACCTTTTCATAGTCTCTCCATCGTCCAATATTTTCAATGTTGAAACTTTCGTCTTTAAAGAAATAAATTTACTCTTCAATTTTGAACAGCCAGCGTTCATGCAGGAGAAAAGTCTCAAGAACAGTAGCAAATGCGTAACGCTACCCGACTACACAAACACACAGCACTGAACCTGAGCCGACACTAGGATGTTGCCAGGTCCGATATTTCAAAAAGGAGAGTTTAAAAGTTTCAGAAGCTGTTTTCAAAAGAAGAAAAACTTCTTAATGCAACAACAAAAAGAAAAAAGGAAAAGAAAAAGCTTTCAGCAGAACCTAGTCGACGGAAAATGTACACGGCGCTGCAAGCAAGGTCGAAAACGCTTTCCAGACGCGGTAGTGACGAAACAAAACGCAGGGCAGAGAGGACACGAACATGGCGAGTAAACATGTTTATTATGCTTAGTACAGTAGAAATCAAGAAATAAAGGGAAAGAAAAGAATGAACGTGACCAAAGAAGGAATTCTAAATTACTACCACGGAAGAGATGCAAGCCCTAAATATGCATCTGATGGAAGTCTGTCACTTAGATGTACTCTCTCCCACTGAAACTCTGTAACCGCTGTGCTGAAACATCCTGTCTCATTTATAATTTTCATTCGCCAATCTAGGCTTCTTCTTGCTCCCCGCCATCCTTATAAATGACTTGGTCATCAGACATAGAAATTCAGGGCCAGTATGGAAGTTGTAACAGGGCACGAATCTTGAATTCCTTTTGAACTGCGAAATTCCGGTTGTCGTTCTAGTGCTCAGTCTGTTTCTTACTTTTCATTCTTTTTATTGCCGAAAATACTCTTTCAGCACTAGCCGACGAATGTGTAAGCACAAGTGTGACCTCATCTTGGCTTGGGGATGACCGGTGTTCCACCTCCCCGTTTCAGCTTAGGACAAAATTCCAGAATTCAGCTGGAACTGTACTCTTCGTTTCTGCTTCTTTTTCCCAATTGCCTCCATTCAGGGTCAATTTCTCGAATGCGGCTTTTCATTAAACTGGAAAACTTTGATACAAGAGTGGCAGTAGAAGGAATTCTCTTGTCTCTAAAGAAAACTGCGGCAAGTACCTTCTAATCTGCCGTCTGCGTCACGTCTGCTGTGCAGCGAGCTACATTAATTTAAGTATTAACTGTATTTTTCTTACTTGTCACTTCTTCTTCCGTGTGTTTTTGCTTTTAGGAAGCTTTAATTTTCGAGTGCTAGTAATAGTGTTCCATAGATTTCGTGTTTGTTTTAAATACAGCCAGAGAGACTCCCTTTAGTCAGCTGTAGTGCCAGTAGTGTTAGTATTTGTTTTGAATACAGTCCAGAGACAAGTAGTGCTATATACATTGTTTTCAACAAGTAGTGGTCAGCTATCAGCCGCCTTTAGTGAATTAGCAGTCTAGTTAAAAGTTGATTAACTCTTTACAGTAAATTGATTCGTAGGATGGATAGGATGTGTGACTGCTGTGTATGGACGCAGGAGGAGCTGGCCACTGTTCGCGAACAGCTGAACGTGTTGATGGCCGCGGTCAGCCGTCTTCAGGCTGCTGTCTTGGAGTAGCGGCAGTGGGGAGTCTGGTGCGTCGCATGGTACACCCCAGGTGTTACATGCTTCACCCACTGTCCCTGCTGTCGAGACATCTTCGCGGGTACAGGGCGCGGTCGGGCCACCCTCTCCCCAAGGGGAGCGGAGGGTTCAGCGGCTTTCGCAGCGCACGAGGCGGAGGGTCAATGTGGAGGCTGACCCTGTGGCATCGCCCGCTAGGCCTGTGAGTGGACATGTGGCCACTCCTTCAGCAAGGTTCGAGCAGGCACACGGGGGGAGGGGTTTATTAGTTATTGGGAGCTCCAGCGTTAGGCGGGTGATGGAGCCCCTTAGGGAAATAGCGGAAAGGTCGGTGAAGAAGGTCAGTGTTCACTCTGTCTGCTTGCCGGGGGGTCTCATCCGAGATGTGGAGGAGGCCCTACCGGCGGCGATAGAGAGCACTGGGTGCACCCGACTGCAAATTGTTGCTCATATCGGCACCAATGACTCCTGCCGTCTGGGTTCAGAGGTCATCCTCAGTTCATACAGGCAGTTGGCGGAGCTGGTGAAGGCGGGAAGCCTCGCTCGTGGGGTGGAATCTGAACTAACTATTTGTAGAATCGTTCCCAGAACCGATAGGGGTCCTCTGGTTTGGAGCCGAGTGGAAGGTTTAAACCAGAGGCTCAGACGATTCTGCGGAGATCTGGGGTGCAAATTTCTCGACCTCCGCTATCGGGTGGAGAAATGTAGGGTCCCCCTGAATCGGTCAGGCGTGCACTACACGCAGGAAGCGGCTACAAGGGTAGAGGAGTACGTGTGGAGTGCACATGTAGGTATTTTAGGTTAAAGAATTACCTCCCTAGGCCCGACAAGACGCCTCCTTAGACGCGGCAAGGTGAGGCGTAGCGCTTTCGCATCGCTCCTGTCACTTGTTACGACGACATCGTTATAGGCATTAGTCATCGACAGATGTCATTAGATGACATGGACCTGAGTTACAGAGCTGCCCGTAGTAGTACTAGTAGGCGGCAGAGTTCAGCAGTTGACGGACAGTGCTAGCAGTCGTATTCAAAACATTGTTGTAAAGTTATTTTTGAGTAATATTTAATGCATGTGCATAATTATAATTGTTTTATATGTCTAGTAATTAGCAGTGTGACTGTCGTATGAGTGAAGAAGAACAGAAGTAAATGAAAACTGTTTTGTGTATTCACGAAGTACCAGTTAAACTATACAGGGGATTTACTATAATTAAATGTGCAGTCAGTTTATGGAACTAATAAATCGTGAGTAGAACACAAATTAATCGGTAATTTCAGAAGGAGTAATTTTATATTTGATACTTTTCTATATTTATTTATTTAGCAATTTCCATAGAAAGAAATGTTTTACTATGATTGGTCATTGAAATAAAGCGCGGGTTAACGCGGGATAATACTGCAACCTGATTTGCTGCTTGTGACATGAGCCAATCAGAAAAATGCAGGCTCGCGCCAATCTATGCTGGGAACAAAGCCTTTGGTGTGATCTAGGTAAGTCAGAGCTGAGGGTTCGAACTAGTAACATCTCACTGAAAGCAGCCCCGACGAAAAGTACTGTAAAATCGCGGAAAAATCCCAATTACGAGTTCGCGAAGTAGTACAAAGTGTATTTAAGTGAACGGTATAGTGGAAGTCGTGTGGAATTTCGGAAGAAATATCAAAATTATTGCTTTTGACTGTTAGTTAAAACCGCGTGGCGTGTTGTGCGATCTAAGACTGGAACAGGTATTACGTGTAGAGCAGAGTGCACAACACTTGAGGGAGCATTTTCATAACTAAACGATCCGGTGAACTCTATTAACTCCGGTAAGAGGTGTAAATACCATAAACCGGCTACGTGTGTGATTGTGGATTACGTGTGAACTTTACATTGTGTTTCACTTAGTACGGACTTGGCAGTATTAACTGTGATCTTTATCTTTAAAATATACCTGAAAATTTACATTGCCGAGTTAAAACGTTTATTTCAGTATGAGCCACATCCAGTTTACCGGACAATTCTGTGTATGTTGCGACCTACAATAGACAGTATTGGTCTAGTATTTTCTACTACAGCTTTTACCTAGACAAACGAACACTGCTGGACATTGGCAGTGCGGTAAAAAGTAACGTGCCGCGCCGCAAAGGTAGTAGTAGGCAAACCACAACAGGGAATAACAATATTAATGTGGTAATAGTAAACTGCAGGAGCGTCTGTAGAACGGTCCCATTAATAAACGGTCACAATGCCCATATAGTACTAGGGACAGAAAATTGGCTGAAACCAGACGTAAACAGTAATGAAATCCTAAACTCAGATTGGAATGTATACCTCAAAGACAGACTGGACAGTGAAGGGGCAGCCGTGTTTATAGCGATAAAAAGTGCAATAATATCGAAGGAAATTGACGGAGATCCGAAATGTGAAATAATTAGGGTGGAGGTCACGGTTAAAGCAGTCTCAAACATGGTAATTGGATGTCTCTATAGGCCCCCTGGCTCAGCAGCTGTTGTGGCAGAGCAATTGAGGGAAAATTTGGAAAATATTTCGAGTAGATTTGCTCACCATGTTATAGTTTTGGGTGGAGATTTTAATTTGCCAGATATAGACTCGGAGACTCAAACGTTTATAACGGGTGGCAGGGACAAAGAATCCAGTGAAATTTTTTAAAGTGCTTTGTCTGAAAACTACCTAGAGCAGTTAAACAGAGAACCGACTCGTGGCGATAACATATTAGACCTTCTGGTGACAAACAGACCCGAACTATTTGAAACAGTTAACGCAGACCAGGGAATCGGCGATCATTAGGCGGTTACTGCATCGATGATTTCAGCCGTAAATAGAAATATTAAAAAAGGTAGGAAGAATTTTCTTTTTAGCAAAAGTGACAAAAACCAGATTTAAGAGTACTTGACGGCTCAACAGAAAAGTTTTGTCTCAAGTACAGATAGAATTGAGGATCAGTGGACAAAGTTCAAAACCATCGTACAATATGCATTTGACGAGTTGTGCCAAGCGAGATGGTAAGAGATGGAAGAGAGCCACCATGGTACAACTACCGAGTTAGAAAACTGTTGCGGCAGAAAAGGGAACTTCACTGTGAACATAAATATAGCCAAAGCCTTGCAGACAAACAAAAATTACGCGATGCGAAATGTAGTGTGAGGAGGGCTATGCGAGAGGCGTTCACTGAATTCGAAAGTAAAGTTCTATGTACTGACTTGGCAGAAAATCCTAAGAAGTTTTGGTCTGATACCAAAGTGGTAGGTGGATAAAAACAAAATGTCCAGACACTCTGTGACCAAAATGGTACTGAAACAGAGGATGACAGACTAAAGACCGAAATACTAACTGTCTTTTTCCAAAGCTGTTTAACAGAGGAAGACTGCACTATAGTTCCTTCTCTAGATTGTCGCACAGATTACAAAATGGTAGATATCGAAATAGACGACAGAGGGATAGAGAAACAATTAAAATCGCTCAAAAGAGGAAAGGCCGCAGGACCTGATGGGATACCAGTTCGATTTTACACAGAGTACACGAAGGAACTTGCCCCCCATCTTTCAGCGGTGTACCGTAGGTCTCTAGAAGAGCGTAAGGTTCCAAAGGATTGGAAAAGGGCACAGGTCATCCCCGTTTTCAAGAAGAGACGTCGAACAGATGTGCACAGCTATAGACCTATATCTCTAACGTCGATCAGTTGTAGAATTTTGGAACACGTATTATGTTCGAGCATAATGACTTTTCTGGAGACTATAAATCTACTCTGTAGGAATCAGCATGGGTTTTGAAAAAGACGATCGTGTAACCCAGCTCGCGCTATTCGTCCACGAGACTCAGAGGGCCATAGACACAGGTTCCCAGGAAGATGCCGTGTTTCTTGACTTCCGCAAGGCGTTCGATACAGTTCCCCACAGTCTTTTAATAAACAAAGTAAGAGCATGTGGACTATCAGACCAATTGTGTGATTGGACTGAAGAGTTCCTAGATAACAGAACGCAGCATGTCATTCTCAATGGAGGGAAGTCTTCCGAAGTAAGAGTGATTTTAGGTGTGCCGCAGGGGAGTGTCGTAGGACCGTTTCTATTCACAATATATATAAATGACCTTGTGGATAACATCGGAAGTTCACTTTTTGCGGATGATGCTGTGGTTATTCGAGTGGTTGTAACAATGTAAAATTGTACTGAAATGCAGGAGGATCTACGAGGTGCCTTCAAGTTCTAAGGCCTCCGATTTTTTTTATAATTAACTACTCACCCGCCACGAAGAGTGTCTTTCATTGTTGGAAAAAGTCAAAAGTCACTAGGAGCCAGGTCAGGTGAGTAGGGAGCATGAGGAATCACTTCAAAGTTGTTATCACGAAGAAACTGTTGCGTAACGTTAGCTCGATGTGCGGGTGCGCTGTTTTGGTGAAACAGCACACGCACAGCCCTTCCCCGACGTTTTTGTTGCAGTGCAGGAATGAATTTGTTCTTCAAAACATTTTAGTAGGATGCACCTGTTACCGTAGTGCCCTTTGGAACGCAATGGGTAAGGATTACGCCCTCGCTGTCCCAGAACATGGACACCATAATTTTTTCAGCACTGGCGGTTATCCGAAATTTTTTTGGTGACGGTGAATCTGTGTGCTTCCATTGAGCTGACTGGCGCTTTGTTTCTGGATTGAAAAATGGCATCCACGTCTCATCCATCGTCACAACCGACGAAAAGAAAGTCCCATTCATGCTGTCGTTGCGTGTCAACATTGCTTGGCAACATGCCACATGGGCAGCCATGTGGTCTTCCGTCAGCATTCGTGGCACCCACCTGGATGACACTTTCCGCATTTTCAGGTCGTCATACAGGATTGTGTGCACAGAACCCAAAGAAATGCCAACTCTGGAGGCGATCTGTTCAACAGTCATTCGGAGATCCCCCTAAACATTTCTCTCCAGTTATCGATCATGTCGTCAGACCGGCTTGCGCAAGCCCGAGGTTGTTTCGGTTTGTTGTCACACGATGTTCTGCCTTCATTAAACTGTCGCACCCACGAACGCACTTTCGATACATCCATATCTCCATCACCACATGTCTCCTTCAACTGTCGATGAACTTCAATTGGTTTCACACCACGCATTCAGAAAACGAATGATTGCACGCTGTTCAAGTAATGAAAACGCCGCCATTTTAAGTACTTAAAACAGTTCTCATTCTCAGTACTGGCGATAAAATTCCATCTGCCGTACGGTACTGCCATTGATAATGAACGCGGCCTCATTTTAAAACAATGCGCATGTTTCTATCTCTTTCCAGTCTGGAGAAAAAAAATCGGTGGCCTTAGAACTAGTATGCACCTCGTACAGTGAATTGACGCATGATGCAGGGAATGGCAATTGGATCTCAATGTAGGCAAATGTAACTTGCTGCGAATACATAGAAAGAAAGATTCCTTATCATTTAGCTACAATATAGCAGGTCAGCTACTGGAAGCAGTTAATTCCATAAATTATCTGGGAGTAGGCATTAGGAGTGATTTAAAATGGAATGATGATATAAAGTTGATCGTCAGTAAAGCAAATTCATTGGAAGAATCCTAAGGAAATGCAATCCGAAAACAAAGGAGGTAGGTTACAGTACACTGGTTCGCCCACTGCTTGAATACTGTTTACCAGTGTGGGATCCGTACCAAATAGGGTTGATAGAAGAGATAGAGAAGATCCAACAGTGAGCAGCGCGCTTCGTTACAGGATCGTTTAGTAATCGCGAAAGCGTTACTCCAGTGGAAGACTGCGGGAGAGATGCTCAATAGCTCGGTACGGGCTTTTGTTGAAGTTTCGAGAACATACCTTCACCGAGGAGTGAAGTAGTTATTGCTCCCTCCTACGTATATCTCGCGAAGAGATCATGAGTTTAAAATGAGAGAGTATAGAGCCCACACAGAGGCATACCGACAATCCTTCTTTCCACGAACAATACGAGATTGTAATAGAAGGGAGAACCGATAGAGGTACTCAAGGTACCCTCCGTCGCACACCGTCAGGTGATTTGCTGAGTATGGATGTAGATGTAGATGTAGAACATTATCTCTGAAAGGAAACGGTTTGAATATCTGTTGAGAATTCTCAGTCAAAAAGCCTAAGCACCGATGTTAAAAGTTCTTCAGTTGGTGGGACGTAAGATTTGTATTTTTATCAGTGTTCAACGAAAGCTTTGCTCGTAAATTCATTTAGTCAACAGATTTAAAATGGTAGTGATTTAGATCCTTAACTCCTTTCAAGGCCGTAAAATATAGATGACTTTCCTTCGTATATCATTCTTATACTATTTGGAATGGTATCTCAACGTCACAAAACACGGTGTGGATTAGAGAGGACTCGGAATGAATCAGAAGATTAAGCGTTTTGTTGAAAAATTAGGAATGAGCCGTATCGTTTAATTTATGCAGAATTGTGTAGCTTGCAAATGTCTCTCCTCAGCTACATCACCAATAAAGAAGTAGTTTCTGGGAACCATATTGCTCAGAAAGCCAGCATAGTACCAAGTGTAAAGAGAGCCAACGTGTCTGCCTAGGATGAAGTAATTCGTGCTATTTCACCTTCACGAAGTTCTGAAACTCTTTCAGTTCAGCAAGACGTTATGTAGACACTGGGGATTGCTATACACATCACTCGTTAAGACGTCCGTGGCTCTACGAAGGGTTAAGCCAGCGTAAGAAGCAGATAGCGCAAAAAAATGACATATACATATAATTACCAACAGCTCTAGAATATCTTGCTGAAACAAAGTGGATACAGAAAAACGGGTCCCTAACATAGTATGCGCACCATCCGCGGCGAAACCAGCTAATTCTCTTTTTTATATTACTGTTACAGAAGAACTTGACAAACTCCTAATGTATAACATACCATTAGTGGCATCACTAAGTGGAGTCAGTCGGAGAAAGGCATCAGTTATTTCGTTTCCTTCTCACAGAAGTGACAAACTTTTTACGGCCCCTTCGCTGTTGATTCATAAAAGGCGATGCTAAACTGATTTTTATTAAGCATTTCAGTTAATTTGACAAAACTGCCCTTGCCTATAACATTATTTATGGTTCCAGTTACTTTTGATAGGCCACAACGAGTATGTTCTCAATTTGTGAATTAGTACACGATACCTGGATGAGTTTCGGCAAATGTTCAATAAACCGAAGTGGTAAATCATACTGTGCAACAAAACCAGCAAGGCGAATTTCATTGGACTTAACTATGTCATGAAATATTGAGATACTACTAACCGATTACATATCGTTATGTTAAGGTTGACTTTGCTGGCAACCACAGTTAATTACGTGCCTCTTACTACTCGCCTGCTTTACTATCTTATTTTTACCAAACATAAGTTTTGTATCACATTCACATGAACAGTAGGAGGCAGCATAAGGACTTTTCTTGCTGCTTCTGAGATAACCACTAAACGCTGTTTCTTTTTCCCGTTGGGGATTATTTCGTGGCATACTAATAATCCGATTTCGAACTCATATCTAAAGACGCACAACACTCCATTACTTTGCACGAGCTTGTGGTGTCACCTGATGACGGTCAAGCCTCCTTGTGCCCTGCATGCACTTTGTAGCCCGAATGCTCCTTTGCTGATTCAGCAAAATTTGAATACATGAGCTGGGTAGTGCTTGTTTTAATTGGCTTTTTCAGCCCTTGCGTCCAGGCAGTACTGCAGATATACAGTAGTAGTCATTGTAAACGAAAAGTTCATTATAGACGAATTTAAATGTGTTATGTATCTGCATAAACTATCACTGAAGGAAGATCAGAAGATTTCGGAAGATTTGCGCAAAATTTTGTATTTTCTGGAATAATTCCAAAAATCGGGAGATCTTCTGAATTTTCGGAGAACCTGGCAACACTGCTGACACTGACTGGCGACGGATAAAATAACAATAGCTGCTAAAGAGGGATAGTTGTAGAAAATGCATGCACGCCCACCTTGACCTCTCTTCACACAAACTCCGTGCGTAGATTTGATTTTATCCGTGTTATTCCACTTTTTAACGCTGTAGTCATTCGCCATCAACCTAGCATTAAACAGAGGCTCTGATTGCCTGGGCTCGAATTCCCAATGTTTTACTGTACATACAAGCATCCAAATCCTAAGTTACAGTATGGGAAATCTCTCACAGTAAAACAGAGGACATATTTCTGTAGCTCTAAAGAACTTTAAGTAGGGTTACATTAACCAATAACACAATTCTCCTTAAACAACAGCAGAATAACTTCAAATCAAGAACATATTTAATCTTTCCCTACAAGGACAACCGGGCAACAACACAACAATTTACAGTGACTGACCATTACCAGCACTCATAATCAATGAGTCATAATGCAATACATGTACTGGGGATCGGCGAAAATCGTCGTAATGACACAACTACCGCAAAAACCAACGGCGAACGGCCACACCAGGAGAGAGGGGCCACAGTTATACATGTGTTCTCATTGGAGTGCGGTCACAAAGTAACGGACTTAGAGCCACCCTTAACGCACCCCCTACCTTCCCGCAAACCTCCCTCTCCTCACTGCATATAGGGTTACAGGCCTGTTCTACCTTATCGCTGATGGTCCACAAGAAGATCCATCTAGAGGCAGTGAC
Source organism: Schistocerca cancellata (assembly GCF_023864275.1). Taxonomy (NCBI): domain Eukaryota; kingdom Metazoa; phylum Arthropoda; class Insecta; order Orthoptera; family Acrididae; genus Schistocerca; species Schistocerca cancellata. The sequence goes on from NC_064626.1 coordinate 639,116,498, forward strand.
ATACTGTCTCCGGTCTGCAGAACTCAGTCACATATGGACGCCTTCTGCAATTGGTGAAACGCATTTCTTAAAAAGACTCGAACAACAACGAAATTCTAGAGACCTTTCCAGATCGCTTTTCCGAATGGTCAGCTGGTACCGCTTCTGGTTGCCACCCCAGCAGGTCGGCATGGCAGACCATAGCGGGAGGTCTAAACAGTTAGTCACTGCTAGCTATGCTGACATACGTAAGAGGCCACGACACCATTGGGCAACAGAACTTGGTGAGATAAATGATGGTTACCCCAACTGCGACTCACTTATCTAAACTGAAACTGCACGTTGCCAGCGTACCATCCACGGAAGCGCCAGCCGTTCTGAGAGGAAAGAAACTACATTGTAACAATTGTATTTATGTCAGTGCACCTATTATAAGCGAGCATCTTTTAAAAAAAGAAAACACAATCACGATGAGTCCAAATGTTCGGCTTCCACGAAGATAGGCACAGTGCATTTGCTTTTAGTTTTATAAACAACATCGCCATAGTTTGAGGGCATTCATAGAACGGCATCTACACAGTCATGTTCGAGTGCAATATACAAAACCCATCTCTCTCTCTCCCCGCCTGCCATTGTTTTGCGACATCCAAGATAGTGAAAAAGAAGCTACAGCACTGCTGCTGATTGCAGATGACCATACTGTAGAGTTCCATGCTCTACATCTGAAAGATGTATTAACTTTTCTCACATATCATAATTATACATATCCATCCTGCTTAAAATTGGAAAAAATTTCCACAATTTTGCTACGAATCACTGCATAATGTCTATATTATTTCGATACTGCCACTGGAGTAAAGAAAAATTGAGAACTTAAACTCTGAAAAAACGTCTATGTTAAGCTATTTCTTTCAGCTCGATGGACAAAATTACATGGGTTGAGAGAGTCCCTCACGTTCAGAACAGTGTCTATAAATAACTGTCATGCTTGTGTGTATCACAAACATTTGAGACACATGAAGTAACATTACAGAATTCTGCCTTTCAGACCATTTGTTAACTTGTTGGAAACAACACAAATATTTTACCGAAGTTTTATCAACAGTTTACTATATCACACTGGCGTTTACGGAATGTAAGAAACAAATCGTGAGAGCCTTGTAATGGAACCTCCTAACATCACCTAGTACAGCACCGTATAAGATTACATTGCTACATCGAAAATACATACTGTCTGCTGTCTAACATGACATTTTTTGCTCCATAACTCGATTCTAGCAAAATTACTAATCCACAAATACATCGAAAACAAAAACCATATGCGTGCTGACATCTAATATATTTGGCCCCATTACTCGCTTTCAGCAACCTGTGTGTAAAGTTTATGTCACCCAACAGACCATCGTTCGCAATATCAGCAGATTCAGCAGTTTCATAAGAAAATTGGTCATCAAAGAGCAGAATGTTTCCTCGCAAACTACTCACATGTCGCGAGAAACACTATCATTTCTAAGTTCCACAAGAAGCTGTAATTGAGGTGGTGGCCGGTCTATTATTAGAGGTTATGAAGCAGTAATATGTATTTTGAAACACACAATCGTTATGATAATAGTAAAACATTCATGATTCCACGAGAATAGATAAATTCTATTTGTATTAGTTTTATGACTGAAAATTGTGTATTTTGAGTGCATTCTGCACATTCAAATTACAAATTGTCATGGATGAGTGCATTACTTTCATTTGAGGCATATTAAACACCGATGTAGGTCAGCATCTATACTGTCATTTATTACATTAAAGAGCACTTCTCATTTTCTTTAACACCCATAGTAACTGAAAAACGAAGAACTACATGCATCCCAACATTAACCAGTCATAACACCCCTTCTTGTAGAATCTCCTAACGTTGCCCTGTAATGTTTTACCGCATCTTTCTCTTCCAATATATAGGAAAACAAATACCATCTGCGTATTGCTATCGAGCATATTACATACCTATATATTGGTCCACTGGAGCAGGTGGCCAGAGATCGAAGTTGCTTGCATAGACATGTACAAAGTTTTGTCGCCTGTACTACAGGAAGACCATATGCCTATGGATCCTATGACCCATGGCAGGCTTGGGTCAGTGTTCAAATATGGATCCACCCCATGTTACATACAGAACGGTGTCTAGATAGGATCCATGATGCGCTGTGTCTTGGACAGGGTTCGAAAATGGATCCACCATGTATTATATCCAGAATGGCGTGTTTTGCATTGTGGTTCATCGGGGATAATGTTTAAAGGTGGATCCGCCAGCGAGAGGACTTGGTCTGGTTTATGGGACCCATCCACAACACACACATATACACAGAAAAACAGGAAATAGAGCAAATGCACTGCATCTCCAGAATATATGGTTGTAAATGCCTGGGGGCATTCGAGTGCAATGGTATACTATAACGCCCGACTAATGTGGTGTTCTATCTTGTGCGAAAAATAATACTCATGAAGGACTGTCTCCTTCATCCAATGTACATCTGACCCACAAAATAGCGGAATTAGGATGATCATGTGCCAACATCGTGGATATTGAGAATATAAAAGGATGTGTGATAGGCGCAGCAAGATGCAATGGCTTTTTTGTTGTTACTGGAGGATCTAGACAATAATGTTACGAAATATCGGTAAAGCAACTTTCAACTTTGTTCTTTAATAGAAGGAATTTAAATGTGCTTATATTCCCTACAGAATCGTTTTGCGAAGAGTCTTTCGCTATTTGCAGAGCTGTAGCACTGTCGAAAAGCAGAGCTGTAGCACTGTCGAAAACAATGTACAGGTGGTTGAAATCAAGACTTCGCAAGGAATACCTGGAATAATTACGACAAATTGATGGTAAATACGTAAAATTGAGGAAAATATTACGAAATATGTAAAATCTGGAGAAAAACTTGCAAAATTACGTAAACTGACTGAGAATACATAACAGTAGAGAAAACGTATCATACAATTCGGGCAACTGAGGTGAGTTAGGGATACCCAGATATTCAAGACCGAGAAAAGCTTAAAAATTACGCTCTGTTTGTTTTCACTTTTAACGCTCCCCCTCCCCGTGTAATCTACATAGGTGTTCGTAATAATACTTCAACAAAGGCGATATGATCATTAAGAAGCGCTATATTAAAGAAGGCGAAATATATCTATCCTCATTAAGGACTGTGTTCCCACACATGCAGTCGAATATATATGTTACCGAATTATGGTTGGTTCTGAACTCTGGTTTCGCAGGACAGAGCGGGTCAGGTTATGGTTGTGGAGGGGGTCGTAATCAGTTACTGTTAGTTGCACAAAACACACAAACTTTTATTTTCCTAAGAACCACTGAATTACACGTTGCCTTAAAAGGATCAAAATAAATGAATATGGCTGAAGGCCTAGATAAGAAAACTTGAGAGACCTCCTGGGCTGAAGGCCCAAAACCACACCCAAAACAAGAGCAGCAGAAGGCCTGAACACAAGTTACAAAAAATTGCTTTAAAGGATACACGCAGCGGAAGGCGTTACTTAAAAAAATATTTCACGTAAATACTCAGTTGAAGGCCACACACAAGACATTAAACAACTCAAGGCTTATGGCCTGGATAACAAGAATTTCAGATTGAGAAAACTTAAAAAAAGTCATTTTTCAAAATTTTAATTTAAGGCCGCTGAAGGCCTTATCTTAGAAATACACTCCTGGAAATGGAAAAAAGAACACATTGACACCGGTGTGTCAGACCCACCATACTTGCTCCGGACACTGCGAGAGGGCTGTACAAGCAATGATCACACGCACGGCACAGCGGACACACCAGGAACCGCGGTGATGGCCGTCGAATGGCGCTAGCTGCGCAGCATTTGTGCACCGCCGCCGTCAGTGTCAGCCAGTTTGCCGTGGCATACGGAGCTCCATCGCAGTCTTTAACACTGGTAGCATGCCGCGACAGCGTGGACGTGAACCGTATGTGCAGTTGACGGACTTTGAGCGAGGGCGTATAGTGGGCATGCGGGAGGCCGGTGGACGTACCGCCGAATTGCTCAACACGTGGGGCGTGAGGTCTCCACAGTACATCGATGTTGTCGCCAGTGGTCGGCGGAAGGTGCACGTGCCCGTCGACCTGGGACCGGACCGCAGCGACGCACGGATGCACGCCAAGACCGTAGGATCCTACTCAGTGTCGTAGGGGACCGCACCGCCACTTCCCAGCAAATTAGGGACACTGTTGTTCCTGGGGTATCGGCGAGGACCATTCGCAACCGTCTCCATGAAGCTGGGCTACGGTCCCGCACACTGTTAGGCCGTCTTCCGCTCACGCCGCAACATCGTGCAGCCCGCCTCCAGTGGTGTCGCGACAGGGGTGAATGGAGGGACGAATGGAGACGTGTCGTCTTCAGCGATGGGAGTCGCTTCTGCCTTGGTGCCAATGATGGTCGTATGCGTGTTTGGCGCCGTGCAGGTGAGCGCCACAATCAGGACTGCATACGACCGAGGCACACAGGGCCAACACCCGGCATCATGGTGTAGGGAGCGATCTCCTACACTGGCCGTACACCACTGGTGATCGTCGAGGGGCACTGAATGGTGCACGGTACATCCAAACCGTCATCTAACCCATCGTTCTACCATTCCTAGACCGGCAAGGGAACTTGCTGTTCCAACAGGACAATGCACGTCCGCATGTATCCCGTGCCACCCAACGTGCTCTAGAAGGTGTAAGTCAACTACCCTGGTCAGCAAGATCTCCGGATCTGTCCCCCATTGAGCATGTTTGGGACTGGATGAAGCGTCGTCTCACGCGGTCTGCACGTCCAGCACGAACGCTGGTCCAACTGAGGCGCCAGGTGGAAATGGCATGGCAAGCCGTTCCACAGGACTACATCCAGCATCTCTACGATCGTCTCCATGGGAGAATAGCAGCCTGCATTGCTGCGAAAGGTGGATATACACTGTACTAGTGCCGACATTGTGCATGCTCTGTTGCCTGTGTCTATGTGCCTGTGGTTCTGTCAGTGTGATCATGTGATGTATCTGACCCCAGGAATGTGTCAATAAAGTTTCCCCTTCCTGGGACAATGAATTCACGGTGTTCTTATTTCAATTTCCAGGAGTGTATTACACGTATTAGCCCGGCTGAAGGCCACACACTGGACGTTGATTAACACAGGACTTAGGGCCTGGATAACAAGAATTTCAGATTGAACAAACTCTCTAAATCTTAGTTGTTAAACGAATCAATCTCCAAACCTTAATTTAAGTCGGCTGAAGGCCTTGTCTTAAAATTTAAAAAAAACTAAATGAATAGACGCCTGAAGGCCTCACACAGTACATCAGACTAAAATGAAAAGCACAATCTAAAAGCAACAGAACAGTGGTGCTCGGAAGTTTCCCAAGGGTCGGCCTGAGGAGATAGCTCTAACGTAAGGTGAGGTGAGACAGGTAGCAAAGAGTAAGGTTAAATAATCGGATGGCAAAATGACCCAGGGACGACTGAAGGGTCGACCAACTACCTAATCAATTCCCTTCTGCCCGACCAACGGCACGACAACGGAAAGTATCAGCCGAGGACGAAGATATCAGCAGCACTATGTCTTCAAAGTTGGCGTCTAAAATCAGCCAAGGCACAATAACAACTCCATGAAAAAAATATGAACAAACTACTAAAAGGCTGTCGATTCACATGCCGTGATGGACAGCATCAAAACAGCGAGGAAAAACACGCTGCTGGAAAACTACACTAACGACCAGGGCAGGTAACTGGGACTTTTACGGCCAGAAGGCAGAGAATACCGCTGGTGCGCCTCACTGATAGGTTACAACCAGTTTAATAGTTGAAGACCATACAGGAAGATGGCTGCAAAATTTCGACAACTCCAACACACCATACGTTGCTGCAAGGCGGAATGGTTCAAATGGCTCTGAGCACTATGGGACTTAACATCTTAGGTCATCAGTCCCCTAGAACTTAGAACTACTTAAACCTAACTAACCTAAGGACATCACACACATCCATTTCCGAGGCAGGATTCGAACCTGCGACCGTAGCAGTCCCGCGGTTCCGGACTGCAGCGCAAGAACCGCTAGAACACCGCGGCCGGCGGTTTTTACACCTTAAGGTATGTCACCGTAGTGTTTAGTGTAGGAAACTTGCAGTGTGGTTGTATGTCTGATGTTGGACACTTATGTCGTGCATTAGAGTATTAAGAGCGTTGCATTCAGCACGACTAATACTTCAGCATCCAAATGGCTTTAACAGCACAGCGTTTTTAGGTGCAGCACCGTGAAGCCATTGGAGTGTATGTTCATTCTCAATTAGTCAGGAACCGCGCGACCGCTACCGTCGTAGATTCGAATCCTGCCTCGGGCATGGATGTGTGTGATGTCCTTAGATTGGTTAGTTACCATTTCCGTCAAGCTCGTACCTTCTTTTTACTGACTCAGGACAGGTTTCTTCTAAACCATCTGCTATACCTCCACAACATTCTCATGTTTACTACACTCCTGGAAATGGAAAAAAGAACACATTGACACCGGTGTGTCAGACCCACCATACTTGCTCCGGACACTGCGAGAGGGCTGTACAAGCAATGATCACACGCACAGCACAGCGGACACACCAGGAACCGCGGTGTTGGCCGTCGAATGGCGCTAGCTGCGCAGCATTTGTGCACCGCCGCCGTCAGTGTCAGCCAGTTTGCCGTGGCATACGGAGCTCCATCGCAGTCTTTAACACTGGTAGCATGCCGCGACAGCGTGGACGTGAACCGTATGTGCAGTTGACGGACTTTGAGCGAGGGCGTATAGTGGGCATGCGGGAGGCCGGGTGGACGTACCGCCGAATTGCTCAACACGTGGGGCGTGAGGTCTCCACAGTACATCGATGTTGTCGCCAGTGGTCGGCGGAAGGTGCACGTGCCCGTCGACCTGGGACCGGACCGCAGCGACGCACGGATGCACGCCAAGACCGTAGGATCCTACGCAGTGCCGTAGGGGACCGCACCGCCACTTCCCAGAAAATTAGGGACACTGTTGCTCCTGGGGTATCGGCGAGGACCATTCGCAACCGTCTCCATGAAGCTGGGCTACGGTCCCGCACACCGTTAGGCCGTCTTCCGCTCACGCCCCAACATCGTGCAGCCCGCCTCCAGTGGTGTCGCGACAGGCGTGAATGGAGGGACGAATGGAGCGTGTCGTCTTCAGCGATGAGAGTCGCTTCTGCCTTGGTGCCAATGATGGTCGTATGCGTGTTTGTCGCCGTGCAGGTGAGCGCCACAATCAGGACTGCATTTTTTTATGTATGCATGTTTACGGTGTTTTGGTTTTCTCAAGTCTTGCTTACATTATCAGTCGTAACATAAAACCTGCCTCTTTGTGCCTTTACCTTTCATAAAGGCAAACTGATCATCACCTAAAGATAAAAAACTTTTTCCCACATTTTATGACCCTGCAATGTGGTTCAGTTGATTAGTAATCAAAACGTCATTGGTCACGGGTTCGAAACGTGCCAACGCTTAAATTTGGATTAATAATCAGCATTGGCGGAAGAAGACTTCCGGCGTAAGAAGTGTACCTCATTGTGCCAACGGCCTTATCAAAGAGGTAGGAGGAGCAAACAGAGGTTCAAGGGACTTTCCTATCCTTGGGATGGAAAACTGCCCTTAAAACTGGCAGAATCAGCAATAATCAACCGCATGGTGATGCAGAAGTTAATGGAAATCACTGCATTAAAGACGCATAACGTGAATCCGTAGGACATGTGGCTCCTAACTGAAAAAGTGTCTTGATGATCTCCCCATTTGCTAAGCATTCTGGAATAGACCCACATTCGGATCTCCGGGAGAATACGGCCAAGGGAGAGGTGACCATGGGAAAAAAATTAAATAGCCAATGAGAAGATAAGGTTCTACGAGTCGGGGAGTGGTATGTCGGAGGTTTGAACGTGGTAGGGAAGCTGGAAAACGTCAAAAGGGAAATGCAAAGGCTCATTCTAGATATACTAGGGACGAGTAAAGTAAATGGAAAGAAGACAAGGAATTCTGGCAGATGAGTATAGGGTAATGTTAACAGCAGTAGAAAGTGGTATCACAGGAAAACGATTTGTAATGAACAGGAACGTAGGACAAATGGCGAGTTGCTGTGAACAGTTTAGTGACAGGGGTGCTCTTATTACATTCGACAGCAAAACAACGATCAGTTATACATGCCGTGGTTGCAAGCTGAAGATGTAGTGAAAGTATATAAGGATATTGAAAGGGTACTACAGTATGTAACGACGATTGAAAATCTAGTTGCTATGGGGGACTAGAATGCAGTTGTGGGGAAGGAGTAGAATAAAAGCTTTCTGGAGAATAGGGACTTGGGACAAATAATGAAAGAGGAGAAAGACTAATTGACTTCTGTAATAAATTTCAGCTAGTAATAGCGAATACTCTGTTAAAAAAACACAAGAGGATGAGGTATACTTGGAAAAGTCCGGGAGAGGAAAAAGACTGTAGTTGCATTACATCATGGTCAGGCACAGATTGCGAAATCAGATACTGGATTATAAGGCGTATCCAGGAGCTGATGCAGATTCAGATCTCAATGTAATAGTGGTGAAGAGAAGGCTGAAGTTTAAGAGATTAGTCAGGAAGAATCAATACGTAAAGAAGTAGAATACGGGAGTACTAAGGAATGACGAAATACGCTTGAAGTTCTTTAAATGCTATTGATACTGGAATTAGGAACGTCTCAGTAGGAATTACAGTTGAATAGGAGTGGATACCTCTGAAAAGGCGATCACAGAAGTAGAAAAGAAAAAAGTAAGTACAAAGAAGGTAACTGCGAAGAAACCATGGATAACAGCAGAAATACTTCAGCTGATCGATGAAAGAAGAAAATATAAAAATGTTCCAGGACGTTCATGAGTACAGCAATAAAAGTTGCTGAGAAATGAAATAAAGATGAAGTGCAAGGAAGCTAAGACGACACGGTTGCAAGAAAAATGTGAAGAAATCGGAAAAGAAATTATTGTCAGCAGGATTGACTCAGCATATAGGAAAAGTCCGGGAGAGGAAAAAGACTGTAGTTGCATTACATCATGGTCAGGCACAGATTGCGAAACCAGATACTGGATTATAAGGCGTATCCAGGAGCTGATGCAGATTCAGATTTAAATTTAATAGTGGTGAAGATACTGAAGATAATGTCAATGAGACGATTGGCTTATGACACTGCTATCCTGACTGAAAGTGAAGAAGTATTACATGATTTGCTGAATATAATGAACAGTTTAATGAGTACATAATATAGATTGAAAGTAAATCGAAGACAGACGAATGTAATGAGAATTGGTAGCAATGATTACAGCGAGAAATTTAGCATCAGGTCAACTTCGGTGAAACTAAAATCAAGGATGGTAACATTAAGAGTGCATCGGGAATTCCATTGCTAAATGCAGAGGAGAGAGCAGATAGGTACAAAGAGTACATTGACGGTCTCAATGACGAGGAAGATTTGACTGATGTGATAGAAGTAACAGCAATCGATTTAGAAAAGGTAATGATTCCAGTATTATAATCAGAAATTTAGAGATCTTTGAGGATTTAAGATCAAATAAGGTAGAAGCGATAGATAGCGCCCCATCAGAATTTCTAAAATCATTAGGGGAAGTGGCAACAAAACGACTATTGACGTTGGTGTGTAGAAAGTATGAGTCTGGCAACAAACTATCTGACTTTCTGAAATATATCATCTGCACAATTACGAAGACTGCAAGAGCTGATAAGTTCAAAAATTATCGCACCATCAGCTTAACACCTCATGCATTTAAGTTCCTGACAGGAATAATATACAGGTATCGAAAAGAAAAGAGGTTGTGTTAGTGGTTTGACTTTAGGAAAGGGAATGGCCCCAGAGAGGAGATTCTGACGTTGTGGTTGATAATGGAAGCAAGATTTAAGAAAAACCAAGACACCTTCAAAGGCTTTGTCGACCTGGAAAAAAGTTCGACAATATAAAATGGTGCAAGATGTTCGAAATTCTGCGAAAAAAAGCACTGAACTATAGATAAAAACGGGTAATGTACAATATGTACAAGAGCAAAGAGGGTATAATAAGACTGGACGACCAAGAACGTAGTGCTCGGATCAAAAAGGGTATAAGACAGGGATGTAGTCTTTCGCCCATACTGTTCAATCTGTGCATCTAAAAAGCAATGATGGAAATAAAATAGAGGTTCAGAAATGGAATATAAATTCAAGGTGAAAGAATGTCAATGAGACGATTGGCTTATGACACTGCTATCCTGACTGAAAGTGAAGAAGTATTACATGATTTGCTGAATATAATGAACAGTTTAATGAGTACATAATATAGATTGAAAGTAAATCGAAGACAGACGAATGTAATGAGAATTGGTAGCAATGAGTACAGCGAGAAATTTAGCATCAGGATTGATGATCACGAATAGATTAAGTTAAAGAATCCTGCTACCTAGTTTAAAGCCACTTCCTCGGACGAGAAATAAAAATCAAAAATTAGCTCCCAATATTCCAAAGATTTCACCCCAAGTCCCAAATTTCCAGAAAAGTGAATAAGCGAACGAAGTTCCATTTATCACTATTATTAGGACAATAACAAGTAATTAAATCAGGAATCTAAGACTGGACAATTTAGCAATCTACGAAAGAAAGATTAAATTTCACTAAAATTAAAATCTAAAACATAATGTATCGCAAAATTAGCCTAAATTAACATTCGCAAAGTAGAATCAACGATCCCAAAGAGTACTCCGTGTGAGTACTCTTTGGGAATCGTGAGTAATGACTAAGTATAATTCAATGCATTGTCACTACGTTACGAGAGTTAGCCGAAGCAGGTCATATATTTGAATGCTCGTACATGTAGGCGCGCTTAGATTGTTTTTGAGATTGAATAATTGCGATCTATTATGACGCAGTAATACGATCTTCTGACTTCAAATATCACTGCATTAGTATTCGAACGGAGGACTATTACCTACTAGAATAAAGTTAACTTTTAACTAGATAATTGAACTAAACATTACTTAGACAGTGATTTAGGCAACGAACACTGATAGACAATTTTAATTCATAATAGCCAGTGGTATATGGAACTTCAGTGAAAGGTACGAAGCATATAATTTAAATCCCCCCAACACCTGGGAAAGTCTTCTTCTCAAGGCTCGGTTAAGAAGTGACTGATATTGTGCAACAAAACACCCTCTCGTGCCAAGTCGTGGATTTGTGATTTAAAAATTTATCAAATTATTGACATGAAACTCCCGAGTAATAATTATGCGACGCGATAATATTTGACTGTAGCGCTGGGCGCTTGTGTAGAATCTTTGACTCAAATAACAAGCCCACTGTTACGATTTGTTACATACTTGAAATTACGACCAGCTTGTAGGGAATTTGTTTTGGATGTGACTGTATTGGTTTTATAATTAATATTTCATCATTAATATGTTAAACATCGATTACGAACGATTAATTACGATTCTTGGTGAAGTAAATATCTCACGCACGTCGACATTTCGGTTCAGCACTATTATTTTGTGTAACGTCGTCTTCGTAACTTGATAACGATCTCAACACTCTACCGACTGTCTCCGAGTTTTAGCCCGGCCAAGGACAAATTAAACCAAATCATTAAGAAGAAGAGGCGTTATACAAAGGAAGCAAAATAACCAATGACGGACGGAGCGAGGAGCACATCAAAAGCCGACTAGCACTGAAAAAAGGGGCATTCCTGACCAAGAGAAGTCTTCTAGGATCAAACTTAGGCCTTAATTAGAGGAGGAAGGTTCTGAGAATGTATGCTTGGAGCACAGCATTGTTTGGTTGTGACAGCATTGTATGGTTGTGAAAAATGGACTTTCGAAAAACCGGAACACAAGAGAATCGAATCTTTTGACATGTTGTGCAAGAGACGAATGTCGAAAATTAGGTGGACTTATAAGGTAAGGAATGAGGATTCTGCTCAATATCGGAGAGGAAAGTAATATGTGGATACGAATGACAGGCAGAAGGGACTGTATGATAGGACACCTGTTAAGACATGAGGGAATGACTTCCGTGGTACTAGGGAGAGTTGTATAGGGCAAAAACTGTAGAGAAAGACAGAGAGTGGAAGACATTCAGCAAATAACTGAGGACACAGGTTGCAAGTGTCACTCTGAGATGAAGACATTGACACAACCGAGGAATTCGTGACGGGCCGTATGAAACCCACACGAGGACTGGTGTCTTAGAAAAAAATCATCGAAATAGTTTAGATGATACTGTTCCGAATATCGGATAGTATATCTCCAGTCTTATAGATTTTATACACGAACTAGTTCATCCCCCTCCCCCTCCTCCGTAGAGCAAACAATATATTCTTTTCACCTATCCCCTCTTTCCCTTACGTTTAACAGTGGAGTTCCCATTCCACTGTTACTGTTGGCGCATTTGCTTTAAATTTCATCGAAGGGTGTTGGGAGTTTTGTATATTCTGAAGCTTTCTCTTCGATAAGAATTGCTTTCTCAATTTACTTACCTTTTTCCTTCGGCCATTTCACCTTAGCCTCCCTGAATATCCTGTTTCTTTTATTTCCAACTTATATGGTTGTATTCCTGTACTTAGTTCTTTCGTCCATTAGTTGAAGTAGTTCTCCCGTTGACCAAGGTTTTTTGAGTTACCAGCACTGTACCAATATTTATCTAACTTCTGCGATGGTCTTTTTCAGATGTGTCCATTCTTCTGTAGCATTCATTATTGCAGTATACAGGGTGTTACAAAAAGGTACGGCCAAACTTTCAGGAAACATTCCTCACATACAAATAAAGAAAATATGTTATGTGGACATGTGTCCGGAAACGCTTACTTCCCATGTTAGAGCTCATTTTATTACTTCTCTTCATATCACATTAATCATGGGATGGAAACACACAGCAACAGAGCGTGCCAGCGTGACTTCAAACACTTTGTTACAGGAAATGTTCAAAATGTCCTCCGTTAGCGAGGATGCATGCATCCACCCTCCGTCGCATGGAATCCCTGATGCGCTGATGCAGCCTTGGAGAATGGCGTATTGTATCACAGCCGTCCACAATACTAGCACGAAGAGTCTCTACATTTGGTACCGGGGTTGCGTAGACAAGAGCTTTCAAATGCCCCCATAAATGAAAGTCAAGAGGGTTGATGTCAGGAGAGCGTGGAGGCCATGGAATTGGTCCGCCTCTATCAATCCATCGGTCACCGAATCTGTTGTTGACAAGCGTACGAACACTTCGACTGAAATGTGCAGGATCTCCATCGTGCATAAACCACATGTTGTATCGTACTTGTAAAGGTACATGTTCTAGCAGCACAGGTAGAGTATCCCGTATGAAATCATGATAACGTGCTCCATTGAGCGTAGGTGGAAGAACATGGGGCCCAATCAAGACATCACCAACAGTGTGCTTGATGCTAGTACTGTAGAGCAATGAGTCGCATGTCAATACAAGCACCGAAGTCTTTATTATCCTCCTTCAAATGGGCCAACTGGCGGTGAATCGAGGAAGTACAGCACATAATGATGAAACTAAAATGAGCTCTAACATGGAAACTAAGCGTTTCCGGACACATGTCCACATAACATCTTTTCTTTATTTGTGTGTGAGGAATGTGTCCTGAAAGTTTGGTCGTACCTTTTTGCAACACCCTGTATACAGTCTCCGAGAACTTCAGACACATCTCAGCCTCTTTCTTATATTCAGTATCAATTTTTTTTTCACGTTGATTCTTCAAGATTAAGCTCTCGAACTTCAGTGTACTCTTCGTCGTTACTAAACTGTGATAAGTGTGTGTATCTGCTCCTTCATGCGGCTTACAATCCATTATCAGATTTTAGAATCTTTGTTTGACTTTCATATAAGTCAGCTGGTATTTTCCTCTATCTTTAGATCTTTTCATCTCGTACCGTGGGTTTGAATTATTTTCTACAGCTTTCCTTCGTAGCATTTGTGCCTTGAAAAAGACGGTGCGTTCACTGGTTGCTTGAGAAGTCTAATGGCGGAAGAGATTTCACAACACGATCCTATCACAGGCTGAGATGATTCTCACTGAAATTTTTACCGTCAGTTATTCAGGTGACGATTACGCAAGGAATTTTCTAGTAATCAGAGCTGTTGGCGGCTGTGTGTAGAACAGAGGAATGCGTGCGGACCGGAGTGTGCTGCCTCCGCTGGCAGCTGGTGTGTGAGCCAGAGGGACTTATCTGCGCTCCGAGACAGCGACAGCGACAGACGTGGGTTCTTTCCGGCGGCTTATTGTGCCTCCAGAGACAGACGGGGCGGAAAACTTGCCCGAGCTACGCACACCACGAGCAGCGACGCTCCACCTCCAAACCCCCCCCCCCCCCCCCTCCATTCCACCAACCAGCCCTTCTTCACTCTGAGATAAGCAGCGGCGGCTGGGGAGTGCTTGGCTGCTGCCGGCAATCTGCACAGGCCCGACCCAGCCGGATCCACTGGAGGGGCCCTTCAGCCTTCTTCGTTCGTAAGCACTAATCTCACGTCTTCTCACAAGTTCAGTATCTTTGCACTGAGGTGACAAAATTCATGGGATAGCGATAAGTGCATTTATAGATGGCGGTCGTATCGCGTATGGAACAAATAAAAGAGCATCATATGAACTCAGGTGATCCATGGGAAAAGGTTTCCGATGTAATTATCGCCGCACGACGGGAATTAACAGACTCTGAACGCGGAATATTATTTGGATCTAGACGCAGAGTACTTTCCATTTCGGAAATCGGTAGGGAATTCAATATTCCGAAATCCACAGTGACAAGAGTGTGCCGGGAATACCTGCTTCAAGCATTACCCCTCATTGCACACAATAGAGTGGCTGACGGACTTCCCTTAACAACTGAGAGCAGCGACGTTGGAATGGAGTTTTCAGTGCTATCAGACAAGCAACATTAGTTGAAATAACATTCAGTGTTGGTAGCACTATGAATGTACCCGTTAGGGAAGTGCGGCGAAATTTGGGGTTAATGGGATACTGCAGCAGATGACCGATGTGTGTGCCTTTGCTAACAGGACGACATCGCCTGCTGCTATTTTTTTTTCCTCGTGACCCTAGACTACCAGAAAACCGTGGCCTGGTCAGTGAGTGCCAATTTCTGTTGGAACGGCTGATTATAGTGTTCGAGAGTGGCGAAGGCGCCACGAAGCTGTGGACCCATACTGTCAACAAGGCATTGTGCAAGCTGCTGGTGGCTCCGTAAGGGTGTGGGCTGTGTTTACATGTAAAGGACTAGGCCATCTGGTCCCACTGAACCGCTAATTGACTGTAAATGGTTATGTTTGGTTACTTGGAGACCATTTGCAGCCATTCATGGACTTGATGTGCCCAAATAACAATGAATTTTTATCGAATTACAATGCGCACTGTCACTGGGCAACAGTTACTAAATTATTAAAAACACTTTCTGGACAATTTGTGTGAGATATTTGGCCACTCAGATTGCCTGACATGAATACCATCGATAATTTTTGGGACATAATTGAAAGGTAAGTTTGTGTACAAAATCCTTGACCGGCAGATCTTTTGCAATTATGTAGTCATGCATTCTTTCCCAACTGCCCAATATGCTTTAATATTTTTCCGTGTGTCCACATGTTTTTCCCAGAAAGATGCTTTTCTTTCTTTACAATTTCTATCTTACAATATTCCAGTAGGACCTGTATTCCAAAAGTTTCAGTATGTGTGGTGGGGGAGGGGAGGGGACCTGGACTATATTAAGTAGCTTCTTGTTCTGTTAATAAAGAACGCTATTAAAATATGTATGCAATTTGTGTTGTAGAAAGAAAAATACTATAACAGTCACTGGCTTAAAGATGCTGTCTTTCAAAAAGTTTTGTATGACTGTGAATCACAGCTACAACAAGTATGTCAATTGAAGTCAGTTTGCGAGTACACGCAGTCGTGGAGGGCACTGTCTCGTATAGTGCATTCGTCCAGGACACACTTGCCCCATCGCAGGCATTATGGTCTGCTATGCGATAAGTTACAGCCCCCGTTCACACTCGGTGTTTCTGCAGTAGACGCTAACCAGCGCTAGGTATGTGCAGAGTGGTGTTAGACCCGTTATTCTGGCATTCTTGCATGATGTTCCAACAGGAAACAGGATAATGCTCGCCCACGCACTGCCTTGAAACTCAGTATGCTCTGTAAGACGTGGGGGATGTCATCTTTCCTCAGACTGGTCTGATACAGCTCTGAACTTATCTCCAATCGATCAAGTGTGGGGTAAGATGGGATGAAAAGTGACTAGTCAGCCAATAACTGGATGCCAGACACAGCAGTTACAGTGGCGGCCGTGGAGGTTACACCACGTACTGATATAGGCGTTTCAGCGTGGGTTGATATCTGGTATCTCAGAGCTGCTCGTGTTATTGATCTATAAATGTAATTATTTCATGTACTCTACGTCACTGTTACAACAATAAATCTTGAGTAATTCGAAACCTCTAAAAGGGTGTATTATTGCCGGCCGCGGTGGTCTAGCGGTTCTGGCGCTGCAGTCCGGTTCCGGACTGCAGCGCCAGAACCGCGGGAATGCTACGGTCGCAGGTTCGAATCCTGCCTCGGGCATGGGTGTGTGTGATGTCCTTAGGTTAGTTAGGTTTAAGTAGTTCTAAGTTCTAGGGGACTTATGACCTAAGATGTTGAGTCCCATAGTGCTCAGAGCCATTTTGGTGTATTATTGTTTTTTTCTGGTAGTGTATTTGTAACGAACGAAGTAACCCACAAGCCTGTTCGAAGGATTCTCTTTTCATCAAGCTGGAACCCTTATCACGTACATCTGACGGAAGAGAGAGAGAAGATCCAATGAAGAGCGGCGTGTGTCGTCACGGGAGCGTTTTGTTACTGCGCAAGCTTAACAGCGATGCTCAACAAACTCCAGTGGCAGACGGTAGAAAAGACGGATTATGTATAACGGAGAGGTTCACTATTGAACTTCCGAGAGTGTACTTTCCGAGAACAATCGGGCAAAGTATTATTTCTTCCCACATGCACGTCGCGATAGGACAACGACGATAAAAGTCTATAAATTAGAGCTAATGCAGTTGATTATCAACAATCAATGTTCCCATGCGTCATTCTCGATTGGAACAGAGAATGGGCTATCATTAGTAGCAGCAGAAGTAACCTGTTCCACACATCTCAGGTAGCGTACGGAGTATTGATGTAGAATGTTTTTCGCGTGTACCTGTCCCTACTCAACGGCCTTGCCGCAGTGAATACGCCGGGTCCCGTGAGATCACAGAAGTTAGGCGCTGTCGGTTGTGGTCGGTACTTGTATGGGTGACCATCAAGGCCGTCATGCGCTGTTGCCATTTTTCGGGGTGCACTGAGCCTCGTGAGGCCAGTTGAGGAGCTACTCGACCGAATAGTAGCGGCTTCGGTCAAGAATACCATCAATACGACCGTGAGAGCGGTATGCTGACCCCACGCCCCTCCTATCCGCATGCTCCACTGAGGATGACACGGCGGTCGGATGGTCCCGGCAGGCCACTAATGGCCTGCAGACTGAATGCTACCTCTCCCCACTGGTACTATGGCCAACCCCTTTATTTCGTATCTTATCGGTGGATTTTAATTTCAGCGTCCCTAAACGGCACCACACATCAGACACACAGATTCCCTTCTTTCTCGGCTTTCTCACAGTCCACGATTCACTTCCATATATTTCTGTGCTCCAAGCGTGCCTTCTCAGAACCTCTTGGCCTGGAATGCCTTCTTTTCTTACACTAATCTATTGTTTCACGCCTTTCTTGCTTCGTCAGTCATGTGTTGCTTTGCCTCCAAGACAGCAAACTTTTCTCGCCTTATCTACCTTTAATGTTTTCTGATACTACCATCATACCCGTATTTCTTCGGTTTACCTTCCATCCACGTTTTGCACTCATCTGACCATTTCGTTCTACAGGTTCTGTAATTCTTCACCTTTCTTCACTTTCACTGAGCAATGTCATTAGCGAATCTTATCATTGTTATCATAACACCCATAAGGTTAATACCATTCCTAAGTTTTTAGTTTTCGTCTTTACTTCTTCGGTGTGTAAATGGTATAGTAAAGTCTGCATTATTTGTTGAAAATGTAAAGGTATGTAATTATTGCAGTTTCAGCCATTTGGCCATTTTCATTATGAGGCAGTAAACAATATGTGCTTCAACACATTTCACCTTTTTTAAAAAGCAGGTATTAGCACGATGGCAATTATTGGAATATATGAAATTAACTCATCATAACTTCTGAACAGTTTCCGTTAGGACGTTCAAACTGCATGGTTGGCCGCGGGGCATGATGGGAGTTAGTGTGCACTGTATGGTTTGGTGTAGCGACGACGCCCACTTTCATTGGGATGGGTTCGTCAGTAAGCAAAACTGGTGCATTTGGGGGTCCGAGAATCCGCACTTCGCGATCGAGGAGTCCCTTCACGCTCAACGGGTGACTGTGTGGTGTGATGGCATGGTGACGTCCCTAAAACTACGTGAAGGTTGTGGAAGATGATTTCATCCCCATTGGCCAAAGTGACCCTGATTTCGACAAGATGTCGTTGATGCAAGATTCAGTCGAAGCAAGAGAGTGATGTCCTGGAGCAGCAGTTTGGGAACCGCAATCTGGCTCTGGGGTACGCATAGGCCACTGGCATGGGCCTCGATTAGCCGCCCAATTTTCGGGATCTGAACACATAAGACTACTTTTTGTGAGGTTATATTAAAGATAATGGGGTACAGAAATGAATCCAAAACCATTGCTGAGCTGAAAACAGCCACTGAGAAGTTCATCGTCAACATCGATGTTCCGCCACTACAACAGGTCATGCAGAATTTCGCTATTCGTCTGCGCCATGTCATCGCCAATGATGACATGACCTCCATATTGAACACATCATAAGCTAAACCCGAATATCTGTAGTGACGTTTACATGTTGAATAAAGTGTTTGCACTCCGTAGTTGTAACTAATTTACGAATTTTTTCATATAGTTCAGTAATTGTCACCCTGTATGTATGTATGTAAGTATGTACGTATATATGTAATCATCGCGTCCATTGGTTGAGTATTTTATTTTCCTTTTTGACATGTATTGTATGAATAACATAAAAATACCGCACAAGTCACTGTCTGGTAGCTAGGGAAATCAAGAAGTAGTGTTCCGTTCTGGGACTAGATTTACTCCAATTACAATACGTGATGACAACTCTACATTTGTACAGAGGTTGTGACAGAATTCTCTCGGGTTAGTAGTTTATTTTCCTTTGAATGATATCTCCTGTGTTATATGAACTGTGTTGTTGTTGTGGCCTTCAGTCCAACGACTGGTTGATGCAGTTCTCAATGTTCCTCTATCCTGTGCAAGCCTCTTCACCTCCGAGTAACAACTGCAACCTGTATCCCTCTGGATCTGCTTACTGTTCCCTCCAGTACTAAATTGGTGATCCTTCGATGACTACCAACCGATCTCTTCTTTTAGTCAGGTTGTACCACAAATTTCCCTTCTCCCGAATTTAATTCATTACCTCCTCATTACTTATATTATCTACCCATCTAATCTTCAGCATTCTTCTATAACATCATATTTCAACAGCTACTGTTCATTTTTTGTCTAAACTGTTTATCGTCCTTGTTTAATATCCATGCATGGCTACACTCCATCAGATACTTTCAGAAGGGATCTATACTCGATGTTAACAAATTTATCTTCTTTGCGAATGCTTTTCTTGTCACTGTCAGTCTACATTTCATATCCTCCCCACTTCGACCATCATCAGTTTTCTGCTTCCTACATAGCAAAACTCATTTACTACCTTAGGCGTCTCATTTCCTAATATAATTCGCTCAAAACCACCTGATTTCATTCGACTACATTCCATTATCCTCATTTTTCTTTGGTTGGTGTTCATCTTATATCCTCCTTTCAAGATACTGTCCATTCCGTTCAACTGCTCTTCCAAGTCCTTTGTCGTCTCTGACACAATTACAATGTAAGCCGCACACGTCAAAGTTTTTATTTCTTATCCCTGGATCTTACTTCCTACTCCAAAACTTTTCTGTTGTTTCCTTTACTGCTTGCTCAGTATACAGATTGAATAACATTGGGGTAGGCTACAACCTTGTCTCACTTCCTGCTCAATCACTGTTTCCTTTTTGTGCCCGTCGAGTCTTATAACTGTCACCTGGTTTCTGAACAAATTGTAAAGCGTATTCCTAAGTTTCTCCATAATCAAAACTGGTCCTCTGCGAGGTCGGCCTCTACTAGTTTTACTATTCTTCTGTAAAGGATCTGTGTTAGTATTTTGCAGCCGTGACTTATTAAACCGATAGTTCGGTAATTTTACACCTGTCACCACCTGCTTTATTTGAAATTAGGATTATTATATTCTTCTTGAAGTCTGAGAGTATTTCGCCTATGTAATACATCACCAGATGGTAAGGTTTTGCCATGGCTGGCTCTCCCAGGGCTATCAGTATCCCTAATGGGATGCCGTCTACACCCAGGGCCTTGTTTCGACCTATGTCTTTCAGTGCATTGTCAAATTCTTCACACAGTATCATATCTGAGTTCTCATCTTCCTCTACGTCCGCTTCCCTTTCCGTAATATTGCCCTCAAGCGCACCGCACTTGTACAGACCCACTACATACTTCTTCCAGCTTTCTGGTTTCCTTTCTTTGCTTAGGATTGGTTGTCCATCAGAGATCTTGATAATGATACAGTTTAATTATACTGTAGGCAGTATCTACACTCCTGGAAATGGAAAAAAGAACACATTGACACCGGTGTGTCAGACCCACCATACTTGCTCCGGACACTGCGAGAGGGCTGTACAAGCAATGATCACACGCACGGCACAGCGGACACACCAGGAACCGCGGTGTTGGCCGTCGAATGGCGCTAGCTGCGCAGCGTTTGTGCACCGCCGCCGTCAGTGTCAGCCAGTTTGCCGTGGCATACGGAGCTCCATCGCAGTCTTTAACACTGGTAACATGCCGCGACAGCGTGGACGTGAACCGTATGTGCAGTTGACGGACTTTGAGCGAGGGCGTATAGTGGGCATGCGGGAGGCCGGGTGGACGTACCGCCGAATTGCTCAACACGTGGGGCGTGAGGTCTCCACAGTACATCGATGTTTTCGCCAGTGGTCGGCGGAAGGTGCACGTGCCCGTCGACCTGGGACCGGACCGCAGCGATGGACGGATGCACGCCAAGACCGTAGGATCCTACGCAGTGCCGTAGGGGACCGCACCGCCACTTCCCAGCAAATTATGGACACTGTTGCTCCTGGGGTATCGGCGAGGACCATTCGCAACCGTTTCCATGAAGCTGGGCTACGGTCCCGCACACCGTTAGGCCGTCTTCCGCTCACGCCCCAACATCGTGCAGCCCGCCTCCAGTGGTGTCGCGACAGGCGTGAATGGAGGGACGAATGGAGACGTGTCGTCTTCAGCGATGAGAGTCGCTTCTGCCTTGGTGCCAATGATGGTCGTATGCGTGTTTGGCGCCGTGCAGGTGAGCGCCACAATCAGGACTGCATACGACCGAGGCACACAGGGCCAACACCCGGCATCATGGTGTAGGGAGCGATCTCCTACACTGGCCGTACACCACTGGTGATCGTCGAGGGGACACTGAATAGTGCACGGTACATCCAAACCGTCATCGAACCCATCGTTCTACCATTCCTAGACCGGCAAGGGAACTTGTTGTTCCAACAGGACAATGCACGTCCGCATGTATCCCGTGCCACCCAACGTGCTCTAGAAGGTGTAAGTCAACTACCCTGGCCAGCAAGATCTCCGGATCTGTCCCCCATTGAGCATGTTTGGGACTGGATGAAGCGTCGTCTCACGCGGTCTGCACGTCCAGCACGAACGCTGGTCCAACTGAGGCGCCAGGTGGAAATGGCATGGCAAGCCGTTCCACAGGACTACATCCAGCATCTCTACGATCGTCTCCATGGGAGAATAGCAGCCTGCATTGCTGCGAAATGTGGATATACACTGTACTAGTGCCGACATTGTGCATGCTCTGTTGCCTGTGTCTATGTGCCTGTGGTTCTGTCAGTGTGATCATGTGATGTATCTGACCCCAGAAATGTGTCAATAAAGTTTCCCCTTGCTGGGACAATGAATTCACGGTGTTCTTATTTCAATTTCCAGGAGTGTATCTTACACCTAGTGATATATGCTTCTACTTGCTTACATTTCTCCTCTAGCTATTCCTTCTTATCCATTTTGCACTTCCTTTCGTTCTCCTTTCTTAGACTTTGTATTCCCCTTCGCCTGCTTCATTTATTGCCCTTTTATATTTTCTCCTTTCATCGATTAAATTCAGTATATCTTGTGTTCCTTAAGGATTCCTACTAGCCCTCGTCTTTTTACATACTTGATCCTATGCTGCGTTCATTATTTCGTCTCTCAAAGCTGCCCATTCTTCTTCTATTGTATTTCTTTCCCTCTTTCATGTCAATTGTTCCCTTATTCTCTCCCTGAAACCCTGTACAACCTCTGGGTCTTTCGGTTCTACTGGTCCCAACTCCTTAAACTCTTACATATTGCAGTTTCTTCAGTTTTAATCTACAGTTCATAACCAATAAATTATGGTCAGAGTCAACATCTGCCCATGGAAATGTCTTACAGTTATTCCTGACTCTCTGTCTATGCCTTATATAATCAATCTGAACCCTTTCGGTGTCTTCAGGTCTCTTCCATTTGTACAACCTTCTCTCGTGATATTTAAACCAAATGTTAGCTATCATTAAATTACGCTCTGTGCAAAATTCTACCAGGCGGCTTCATGTTTCATTCCTTTCCCCCAGTCCATATTCACCTACTGCTTTTCCTTATCTTCCTTTGCCCACCACCGAATTCCAGCCCCCCCATGACTATTAATTTTTCGGCTGCCTTAACTATCTGGATAATTTCTTTTATCTCATCATATATTACCTCAATATCCTCCTCCTTTGCGGAACTAGTTGACATATCAACTTGTATTGCTATGGAGATGTTGGTTTCGTATTTATCTTCGAAACAATAATACGTTCACTATGTTGTTTATAGAAGTGTATCTGCATTCCTAATTTTTACTCATTATTAAACCTACTCGTGCATAACCCCTATTTGATTTTGTGTTTATAATCCTGTATTCATCTGTCCAGAAGTCCTGTTCCTCTTGCCACTGAACTTCACTAATTCCCACTATTTCTAACTTTTACCTATCCAATTCCCTTTACACTTTCTGTTGTCAAAGTAATACGCCCAGAGAAAATACGATGATTGCAAAATCATAGGAACATGGGGAACAATTCAGTTGAAAGACAGTGATAAGAGACACAAGACTTTTCATATCTTCCACTAAGTTTAATATGATTATAACTGTAATTATTATTATTATTATTACTACCATTAGCATTATTAGTGGCAGCAGCAGCAGCAGTAGTACAAGTACTGGCATTATTAACTTTATTAGTTCATAGTCAGTTTTATTTACTCATATTGGCTCTATATGCACTCATACCATTCCTATAGTATTTGTCATACTGAAATTGTTATTTCCTCGCTGACTGTGATGCTAAATAGAATGGTATGTCTGAAACTCTGGTCCAATGTAAGATAGAGCCTGATTACTAATGAAATCAGTTAAAATAAATACATATACAAGTAGAAGCGTTTATTGAGACTGCAAGCTTTGTATAAAAAATTGTCTGTATCTGAGGAAACTGAATACATCGATTTCGAAAGCTTTCTCCTCATGTGACGTGTACTTGGGTCTCGTATTCTGTAATTGAGCAAAACCAACTGTTGGTTGGCCGTGTGTTGCGTATGTAAATAGTGTTGGGAAATAAAACTTTAAATTTCACGAAATGTAGAATTTGATGTAAGTAAGTTAATCGACTTAAATTCCAAAAAGAACAATTTATATGATATGCATTATGAACATAGCGAGATGTGCGGTGTTAGACTTGGAAAATCCACAAAAATATATTACTACTCAACTTATAAGAAAATAACTGGTTGAAATTACAACTACTGTTCATTGAAAATTAACCTGCTTGCTAGCACGACGCCCGACAGTCCTTACTACACACTGTTTGCTCAAGAATGCAAGGTTGGATCTGCCTTGAAACAAAAGTGACCTGCCAGTTACACAGCATGCTGTTTTAATGTGTGGAGTATAGACGTCCTCGAAAGCAAATGCAATTTAACAAATGCAGCAGCTACAGATAAATAATCAACTCAAAATTTGTTTGTCAGGAAAAGTGTGTGTCTTTGTGTGGGGTAAGGGCAATGCATACACGACTGAATCTTCATAACTTTGTTACGAATCATGGAGGTGGGTTCTATTCTAAGGAAAATCGTTTGTAAGAATTTAAACTCTCGTTATTGACAAAAAGACTGCACAACATAACAACACGTTAAAAGTTCCATAACTGTCTCGTCATAGAAAACGACAAACATAGTTTTAAAATTCCTCCAAAATCTTCCCAGGAAAGTATTGTAAATGGGTTTCCATCTCCACAGTAAAGTATTCCAGTCAGTTTCTCTTAGAGAATGATATTTTCACACAGCGGAGTGTGCGCTGTCATGAAACTTCCTGGCAGACTGAAACTGTGTGCCGGGCCGAGACTCGACTCCCGAGTTCGAGTCTCGGCCCTGCACACAATTGTAATCTGCCAGGAAGTTTCAGTTTCTCTTAGATTTACAAATAACAAATCTTCTTCTCTGAAAAATTCAATTAGTCGCTACGGTGCCTCAAATATGAATGTCCCACCGCTGCACAACTGACTGACTGGCAGGTCAAGCACGGATAAAACTAAACACAGAGTCAAGGATCTTATTCTTTACTCATGTAATGCACTCATTTATCTCTGTCCCAATACAGAAAAGGTGATTTATTTACAATAGCAGAAAACATGTCAGAATCGTGCAAGGTATTTGGCGGTCCGATGCGAGAAACCCATAGGTGAATTAATCACTGGTGTGTGAAGTGGTGTAAAGTGAGTGCAACTATCGATGGTCGAGTTGACGTCTAAAAGCACTGATACAGTGCGTGTTTTATGGTAAGTACAGTTATTCAAAGAAGGAATGGTACGATCTAGAAGGTCTTCTGTATAACTGGTGTGGATACAGTACGACTAAATTGCGGTCCATAATCTCTGTCTCTGCATATTACAAAATGTGTGTGTATATGTATGCAACCAGACTTGACGCACATATCTCATGCTCTCTGCGGAAAAACACTGTAGGTCTCGGAACCACATGCCCCTCAAGCGGTTGGGCGTGAGAAACAAGCGTCACGCACAGGTTGCAAGTAACACGACTTTATTCATCCAGTAAGATAACTGAGAGTGAAGCCGCTTGCAGAAAGCTTACCAAATGTCAAGTGTTTATGAAAATTTTCTTCCATAAACCCCCCCCCCCATATACACACCAAAATGAGGAAAGGAAACAGATTATCGCTTACTACATTTTCACTGTTCATCCACTTAAGAATGCCGTATCAGGCAAGACGTTTTCATTTATACTTCTTTAGTAACAAGGCTAGGTGAGCACTGGAGAAACCCGCTTCATTATGATCAATAACGGGACGTGCGAGTATTAATTTGTCAAAATGTATTGACCTGAGATAGTATTAATACAGGTCCCTGGCCTGAGGGATAATTTATTTAAATGTGATTTACGGCGTCATTCGCGCAACAACTGGAAACGAAAGTTTTCTTCCGGCTGTGAGCTAGTCGCAAGCATCGGAAGCAATATACACTCAGTTGACAAAACTTACGCGATACTTTCTGATATCGCGCTGTACCTCCTCTTGCCCGGCATAGTGCAGAAACTCGACGTGGCATGAACCATTCGTTGGAAGACCCCTGTCAAAATATTGAGTCACGCCGCCTCTAAAAACGTCCATAGCTGCGAAAATGTTGCCAGCGCAGAATTTTGGTTACGAACTTGCTCCTCGATTGGCCAAATCATTCATTCGAATTATCCAGGATGTTCTGACATGGCGTATTGCCACCCATTAAAATTTCACCTTCGTTTGGGAAAATGAAATCAATGATTGGCTCCAAATGGAGTCCAGGTTCTTATCTACTGATCAACCAACAGTTTTCCTATCGTCTTGGGTCCACCGATATGGCCACGAGCCAAGGAGAGGCGCTGCATGCGATATTGTGCTGTTATCAAAGACATTCCCCTCGGTCGTCTGCTGCTATAGTCCATTAACGTCAAATTTCGCCGCACTGCCCTAACGAGTAAGTTCATCGTACGTCCCACACTGATTTCCGCGGTTATTTCACACTTGTCTTACCACTGACATCTCTTCGCAAACGCCGTCGTTCTCGTCGTTGTACGTGGTGAGGGGTAAATCCTGAGATTTGGTATTCTCGGCCCACTCTTTACACTGTGGATCTCTAAACTCTGAAATCCCCAGTTATTTCCTGATGGGAATTTCCCATGCGTCGAACTCCAACTACCAGTCCGTTTTCATTGTCTGGTAATTCCCCTCATGCGGCCATAATCAGGTCGGAAACCTTTTCGCTTGAATCACATCATAACAAATAACGGCTCTGCCAGTGCACTGTCCTTTAATACTTTGTGTACGCCATACTACCGCCATCTGTGTATGTGCTTATCACTGTCCCATGACTTTCGTCACTTTGAAACGGGTTCATAATTGCAATAACAGTTGTACGGAAACATATTAAGTTTTGTCTCTTTCAGTACCGTTCACTGATTGAGTTGTTGTTGTTGTGGTCTTCAGTCCTGAGACTGGTTTGATGGAGCTCTCCATGCTACTCTATCCTGTGCAACCTTCTTCATCTCGTAGTACCTACTGAAACCTACATCCTTCTGAATCTGCTTAGTGTATTCATCTCTTGGTCTCCCTCTATGATTTTTACCGTCCACGCTGCCCTCCAATACTAAAATGGTGATCCCTTGATGTCTCAGAGCATGTCCTACCAACCGACCCCTTCTTCTAGTCAAGTTGTGAAACAATTCCTCTTCTCCCCAATCCTAATCAATACCTCCTCATTAGTTATATGATTTACCCACCTAATCTTCAGCATTCTTCTGTAGAACAACTTTTCGAAAGCTTCTATTCTCTTCTTCTCGAAACTAGTTAACGACCGTGTTTCACTTCCATACATGGCTACACTCCATACAAATACTTTCAGAAACGACTTCCTGACACTTAAATCTATACTCGATGTTAACAAATTTCTCTTCTTGAGAAACGCTTTCCTTGCCATTGCCAGTCTACATTTTATATCCTCTCTACTTCGACCATCATCAGTCATTTTTCTCCCCAAATAGCAAAACTTCTTTACTACTTTAAGTGTCTCATTTCCTAATCTGATTCCCTCAGCATCACCCGACTTAATTCGACTACATTCCATTATCCTCGTTTTGCTTTTGTTGATGTTCATCTTATATCCTCCTTTAAAGACACTATCCATTCCGTTCAACTGCTCTTCTAAGTGCTGTCTCTGACAGAATTACAATGTCATCGGCGAACCTCAAAGTTTTTATTTCTTCTCCATGGATTGTAATACCTAATCCGAATTTTTCTTTTGTTTCCTTCACTGCTTGCTCAATATACAGATTGAATAACATCGGGGAGAGGCTACAACCCGGTCTCACTCCCTTCCCAACCACTGCTTCCCTTTCATACCCCTCGACTCTTATAACTGCCATCTGGTTTCTGTACAAATTGTAAATAGCCTTTCGCTCCCTGTATTTAACCCCTGCCACCTTCAGAATTTGAAATAGAGTATTCCAGTCAACATTGTCAAAGTCTACAAATGCCAGAAACGTAGGTTTACCTTTCCTTAATCTAGCTTCTAAGGTGAGGCGTAGGGGTCAGTATTGTCTCACGTGTTCCTATATTTCTATGGAATCCAAACTGACCTCCCCGAGGTCGGCTTCTACCAGTTTTTCCATTCGTCTGTAAAGAATTCGCGTTAGTATTTTGCATCCATGACTTATTAAACTGATTGTTCGGTAATTTTCACATCTGTCAGCACCTACTTTCTTTGGGATTGGAATTATTATATTCTTCTTGAAGTCTGAGGGTATTTCGCATGTCTCATACATCTTTCTCACCAGATGGTAGAGTTTTGTCAGGACTTGCTCTCCCATGACCGTCAGTAGTTTTCATCTTTACCTACATTCTCTTCCTTTTCCATAATACTGTCCTCAAGTACATCGCCCTTGTATAGACCATCTATATACTCCTTCCACCTTTCTGCTCTCCCTTCCTTGCTTAGAATTGGGTTTCCATCTGAGCTATTGATATTCGTACAAGTGGTTCTTGTGGTGTCACCGCCAGACACCACACTTGCTAGGTGGTAGCCTTTAAACCGGCCGCGGTCCGTTAGTATACGTCGGACCCGCGTGTCGCCACTATCAGTGATTGCAGACCGAGCGCCGCCACACGGCAGGTCTAGAGAGACTTCCTAGCACTCGCCCCAGTTGTACAGCCGACTTTGCTAGCGATGGTTCACTGACAAAATACGCTCTCATTTGCCGAGACGATAGTTAGCATAGCCTTCAGCTACGTCATTTGCTACGACCTAGCAAGGCGCCATTACCAGTTACCATTGATGCTGTAAAACATGTACCGTCAAGAGCTATGTTCACCCATTATGGATTAAAGTTAAGTATTCTACCTGTTACCTCCTCTTTCTCTGAAGTCTAAAATCCATGGCCTGTTCCAGACCTCACACCAGCCTACGTGAGCTTAAAGGCGTGCCTTTCGGCTTCCTCCTAGTGGATTGGCTATCTTGCCAGGCCACAACAGTTGGCGACGAG
Organism: Schistocerca cancellata; assembly: GCF_023864275.1. Classification (NCBI taxonomy): domain Eukaryota; kingdom Metazoa; phylum Arthropoda; class Insecta; order Orthoptera; family Acrididae; genus Schistocerca; species Schistocerca cancellata. The sequence continues at coordinate 639,145,357 of NC_064626.1, forward strand.
GCCAATTCGCGTTCGTAACTATACTGCCCTGATTTACTTGTGTAATGGCTTCGCCACAATCTCCAGATGTATTGTCCGAATTTTATCGCTTACAGAATCAGCAGACGCAGGCCTTACTGGATGCCCTTGGTCAGCTCGTCCAGGGTCAACGTGCACTGCAAAACGATGCGGCGGCCGTCGCTCCACCGCTCACTCAGCCACAACACGCAGTTGCATCAACTTTTCGTCCTTTTGATGCGGCACTGGGAAGCTGGACGGAGTGGTCACGCCAATTTGGATTCCATCTCGCAGCCTACAGAATTCAAGGTAACCAGCGGCAGCCTGTTCTTTTATCGTCCGTCGGAGTGACTGCGTACCGTGTGATAGTCAAATTATTTCCCCGACACGACGTAGCAACTCTGTCCTACGACGAAATTTTGTCTGCGTTAGATGCATATTTCAAAGAATCAGTCAATGTAGTAGCCAAACAGTATATGTTCTTTCATACAAAACGTACGGCCGGTGAGACTAATAGGGAGTGGGTTGCAACCTTGCAAGGCCTTACTAGGGATTGTTCTTTTGAGTGTCAATGTGGACTCCCTCATTCAGATACTATGGTACGTGATGCAATTGCACAGAACGTTTCTGATGTTCATATAAGGGAACAGATTTTTAAACTAGTCAATCCCTCCCTTCAACAAGTGATGGACATATTGGATCGGCAGGACACACTTGACTTTTCTCAGGAATCATTTGAAACTTCTCCACTCATGTGTCAGGTTATGCATCCCTTCGGGTGAGCTGCATGGAACAGTAAACAGTCCTCGCGCCCGGCCGCCTGGGTCTCAGCCATGTGTACCGCACCAGCAAGCAAATGCAGTGAAATCAGGCCCAGGGTGTGCTACTGGACATTCGCGTAAGAATTGCCCATCACGCCAGGCTATTTGCTTTTTCTGTAATAAAAAAGGACATGTTCAAAGTGTTTGCCAGAAAAAGCTCTGATCGGAAACTCAAAACCATTCCAGGCCCTTTGCTCGCGCCGGAATCGGAATCGAACCAAGGATACTCAGGCTCGAGAAACTTCGCCTATGGAAATTCATGTAGTTCATTACACTCCGCCCAGTGCTACTCTCTCTAACAGTGACTGTGCTCGTCCCACAAATAGTGTGCGTCGACATTGCCGGAAATCCAGTCAAGTCGCAAGTGATTCTGTACCAGTGTCAGTTCACGTTGCACGAGACAGTCGCTCTTGTCGTCAGTAGGACAATAAACTTTTTGTGGACTTGGACATTAACGGCAAAGTGATTCCGTTCCAGCTCGATACCGGAGCTGCAGTTCACTGATCAATCACGACATGTACAAACAGCTGGGCACACCTCCGTTGCGTGCCTCAAATGTTAAGTTACGTAGTTATTCAGGACAAGCGATCCCTGCGTTAGGAGAGTGCAGCCTTCTTGCAACATACAAGGGACAAACAAAACTTGTGTCATTTTACGTCCTTCGTTCTTCTTCTGCAGTGAACTTGTTTGGTTTCGATTTATTTCAGTTGATTAACTTGTCTATAGTCAATCAGGTCCTATCCGTGAACCAGAGTGTGCCTTCAGACAGTGTTTCTCGTCTATGTGAAGAATTTGCAGACATTTTTGCACCGGGCCTTGGTTACGCTAAGAACTATAAAGCACATTTGGAACTGAAAGTCAACGCGCAACCGAAATTTTTCAGAGCGCGCTATGTTCCCCACGCATTGCGTGATGAGGTCGCAAAAACGTTACACGATTTGGAATCACAAGGTGTAATTGAACGTGTCCAGGCTTCTCTCTGGGCATCACCCTTAGTAATTTTGCAAAAACCTTCCGGAAAATTGAGACTTTATGTGGACTTCAAGGCAACAGTGAATCCACAACTAGTGACTACAACTTTTCCTTTACCCCGCCCGGAAGATCTTTTCGACAAACTGTGCCCGGGGAAATATTTTTCGAAGTTGGACCTAGCAGATACATACTTGCAAATACCGGTGGACAAAGAATCCCAGCGCGTATTGGTGGTTAACACGCATCTTGGTTTGTATCGATTCAAACGACTGCCATTTGGGTGTGCATCCGCCCCTGCATTGTTTCAGCAATATCTACAAACTGTTTGTGCGTCGGTCCCTACTGCAGCAAACTATCTGGCCGATATTGTGATCTTCGGAAAGACGGAAGAAGACCATTTAGCCAATCTCAGAACATTATTTCAGGTCTTGCGACAAAATGGTCTTCGCTTGCGGAAGGACAAATGTGTGTTCTTTGCTCGTGCTTTGCCATATCTGGGACATGTCATTAATGCCCAAATCATACATCCCAGTCCAGAGCACCTCCGTGCCATACAAGACTTGCCTTCGCCGCAGAATTTGAAGCAGCTACAGAGTGTGCTGGGCAAAATCAACTATTACCATAGATATGTGCGCCACGCCTCTTCCATTTCAGCTCCGCTTCATCGCTTACGCCGTAAGGGTGTTCTGTTCGTCTGGGCGACGGAATGCGAACGCGCCTTTCGCCAGTTGAATTCGGAGTTGCTTTCCAATACTTGCCTTACGCCATTCGATCCCCGGAAGCCCCTTCTGTTGATGGTGGATGCATCGGATTTCGGGATCGGTGCTGTGCTTGTGCACAAAGATGATTCGCACGATCGCCCTATTGCTTTTGCGTCCAAATTGCTCTCGTCTGCGCAAAGACATTATTCACAGACCGAGAAAGAAGCATTGGCGCTCGTCTTTGGTGTTACAAAGTTTCATGATTTCTTGTATGGTCGTCACTTTACCATCATCACAGACCACCAACCTTTGACATCGCTTTTTCATCCTACCAAGCCTGTACCTCCACGTAGAGCGCAGAAATTCATTCGCTGGTCTATTTTGCTCTCGCAGTACTGCTACGATATCTTGTATCGGTCCACTGCTCAGCACGGAAACGCCGATGCGTTGTTCCGTTTGCCTGTTGCTGAGGATAACGCATTCGATTCCTCCGAACTTGCTTGCATGTTCATTGATTCGGAAACCGATGACGTGGTCGAATTGTTTCCGATTGATTTTCGTTGTGTAGCTACAGCCACAGCTGCCGACCCTGTCCTTGCTACCGTTCTGCGTTTGTTTGCTCCTCTATGGCCCTTGTCAAAGTCACGGATCGGGGATCCGTTGGTTCGCCGATTTTTTGCTCACAAGGAGAGACTTTTTGTACGACGTGGTGTTTTGCTGTTGCGTTCTGATAATGATCAGTCCAGGGTCGTGGTCCCACGTGCGTTACAGTCCTCTGTCTTACGGCTTCTCCACCAATGATATTGGGGTATAGTGCGAACGAAACAACTAGCTCGTCAGCACTGTACTTGGTTCGGAATCGATACCGCGATTACGAATATGTGCTCTTCTGGCATGGTGTGTGCCAAACAACAATCAGCACCATCGCCAAAAGCCACTTCCACTTGGTAACGCTTACACATCGATTTTGCTGGTCCATTCTGGAATGCTCGATGGTTGGTTGTGGTCGATTCATCTGCCGCCATCCAAGCGTTATCCGCTATCTTTTGCATTGAAGATCTTCCACAGACTATTGTTTCCAACAATGGCCCACAATTCGTGTCCGCGGAATTTCAGTCATTCTGCAAGGCCAATGGTATTCAACATCTGACGTCCGCGCCGTTTTCGCCACAGTCAAACGGTGCCGCTGAACGTTTGGTCAGGACCTTCAAGTCACAGATGTTGAAGTTGAAAGAGTCTCATTCTCTGCAGGCTGCTTTATTGCTCTTTTTGTCCTCGTATCGCTCTCAGCCCCGAGATGGTCGCTCGCCGGCTGAGTTGCTCCACGGTCGCCCTCATCGCACCTTGATGTCTTTGCTACATCCGCCGCATCAGGCTCCTGTGCAGCGGCAGACACCTGCTTTGCCCCGGGCGACGTTGTATACTATCGCAACTATCGAGGTTCACGACGTTGGCTCGCAGGGCGCATTCTTCGCTGCCTCGACCGCGCTACGTATCTGGTTTTGGGGGCCTCTGGTGAGGTGCGTCGGCATCTCAATCAGCTGCGCCTCTGTCGTGGCACGGAATCTGCCGCTCCCCGTCTGCTTTCAGCGACGGTGCCGTCCGGTCAGCGCCCTGGGGACCCATCTACTGGGTCGCCTCAGCCCCAGGTGTTACCGACGCTGCCTTCCATTTTGCCCCATGGCGACGTGCCGTCGCCGCCTGTTTTCCCGCCGGCGACGCCCGCAGTGGACGCGTCGCTGCAACCGCTGGGCGCCTCCCTGGGTCACGCGACGCCGATCGCTTCCCGTGACCAGTTGTCCTCCGCCATGGAACTCTTGCCCGCTCCGGACCATCTGTCGTCTTCGCCCGTCGGTTGCCCCGGCCCGATGGAGGTCGACCCTTCGGCCCCTCCTGTCTCTCTACGGGCGCATACACCGCACGTTGGCGTGCACCCTGAAGCAGGTTTTCAGGCGTTTCCTAGCTCCCCTCGGTCCGAATGGCAGGGTGCGGGTGGCACAGCTTCGCCTGTTGTTAGGCTCCCCACCTCGTCACATACGCCAACATGGGGTCCTCTCCACGGCGGGCGGAAGCCTTATGATACAACCGTCCGCTGATTTGCGCGGGAGGAATGTGGTATCACCGCCAGACACCACACTTGCTAGGTGGTAGCCTTTAAACCGGCCACGGTCCGTTAGTATAAGTCAGACCCGCGTGTCGCCACTATCAGTGATTGCAGACCGAGCGCCGCCACACGGCAGGTCTAGAGAGACTTCCTAGCACTCGCCCCAGTTGTACAGCCGACTTTGCTAGCGATGGTTCACTGACAAAATATGCTCTCATTTGCCGAGACGATAGTTAGCATAGCCTTCAGCTACGTCATTTGCTACGACCTAGTATGGTGCCATTACCAATTACTATTGATGCTGTAAAACATGTACCGTCAAGAGCTATGTTCACCTATTATGGATTAAAGTTAAGTATTCTACCAGTTACCTCCTTTTCTTCTGAAGTCTAAAATCCGTGTCCTGTTTAAGACCTCACGCCAGCCTGCGTGAGCTTAAACGCGTGCCTTTCGGCTTCCTCCTAGTGGATTGGCTGTCTTGCCAGTCCACAACAGTTCTCTTTCCTCCAAAGGTCTCTTTAATTTTCCTGTAGGCAGTATCTATGTTACCCCTACTGAGATAAGCCTCTACATCCTCACATTTGTCCTCTAGCCATCCCTGCTTAGCCATTTTGCACTTCCTGTCGACCTCATTTTTGAGATGTTTGTATTCCTTTTTGCCTGCTTCACTTACTGCATTTTTATATTTTCTCCTTTCATCAATTAAATTCAATATTTTTGCTGTTACCCAAGGATTTCTACTAGCCCTCGTCTTTTTACCTACTTGATCCTCTGCTGCCTTCACTACCTCATGTCTCAAAGCTACCCATTCTTCTTCTACTGTATTTCTTTTCCCCATTCCTGTCAATTGTTCCCTTATGCTCTCCCTGAAACTCTGCACAACCTCTGGTTCTTTCAGTTTATCCAGGTCCCATTTCCTTATATACGCATCTTTTTGAAGTTTCTTCAGTTTTAATCTACAGTTCATAAAAAATAGATGGTGGTCAGAGCCCACATGTACCCCTGGAAATGTCTTACAATTTATAACCTGGTTCCTAAATCTCTGTTTTACCATTATATAATCTATCTGAGACCTGTCAGTATCTCCAGACTTCTTCCTTGTATACATCCTTCTTTTATGATTCTTGAACCAAGTGTTAGCTATGATTAAGTTGTGCTCTGTGCAAAATTCTACCAGGCGGCTTCCTCTTTCATTTCTTAGCCCCAATCCATATACACCTACTATATTTCCTTCGCTCCCTTTTCCTACTACCGAATTCCAGTCACCCATGACTATTAAATTTTCATCTCCCTTCACTATCTGAATAATTTCTTTTATTTCATCAAACATTTCTTCAATTTCTTCGTCATCTGCAGAGCTAGTTGGCATATAAACTTGTACTACTGTATTAGGCGTTGGCTTCGTGTCTATCTTGGCCACAATGATGCGTTCACTATGCTGTTTGTAGTAGCTTATCCGCACGCCTATTTTTTATTCATTATTAAACCTACTTCTGCATTACCTCTATTTGATTTTGTATTTATAACCCTGTATTCACCTGACCAAAAGTCTTGTTCCTCCTGCCACCGAACTTCACTAATTCCCACTATATCTAACTTTAACCTATCCATTTCCCTTTTTAAATTTTCTAACCTACCTGCCCGATTAAGGGATCTGACATTCCATGCTCCGATCCGTAGAACGCCAGTTTGCTTTCTCCTGATAACGACGTCCTCTTGAGTAGTCCCCACCCGGAGATCCGAATGGGGTACTATTTTACCTCCGGAATATTTTATCCAAGAGGATGCCATCATCATTAAACCATACAGTAAAGCTGCATGCCCTCGGGAAAAATTACGGCTGTAGTTTCCCTTTGCTTTCAGCCGTTCGCAGTACCAGCATAGCAAGGCCATTTTGGCTAATGTTACAAGGCCAGATCATTCAATCATCCAGACTTTTGCCCCTGCAACTACTGAAACGGCTGCTGCCCCTCTTCAGGAACCACACGTTTGTCTGGCCTCATGACAGATACCCCTCCATTGTGGTTGCACCTACTGTACGGCTACCTGTATCGCTTAGGCACGCAACCCCTTCCACCAACGGCAAGGTCCATGGTTCTTGGGGGGGGGGGGGGGGGAGGGGGACTGATTGAGTATAAAAGCAAGCAAAAATGTAGTTATTCCTCCCACGAATTACAACGAAATATGTCGTCTCGCCGTTACAACTGCGTAATCATTAACATTCTAAAAATGTTTTAAAAAAAGCAATACTGCTATCCATTCAGAGCGTAATTCATACACTAATTACAGCAATTACTGCCATACTTATATACACAGAAATTATAGGGGGTGGGAGGGGTAGCTTTGGTCAACTAACCTTAAAATGTGTAAATAAATATCAAAGAAACCAATAAAAACCTATACTTTATGTTACTCAGAAAATTGATGATTTAAATGCTGACAAACCTAACATAGACTTTTAATTATTCCACAATGTCTATACTCAATAAACACGTTTCTCTTCACAACAAAGACACGAATAAAACACTGAGCGTATCCACACACAAATCAGACAAAATCCCTCGAGTGAGCAAGCGACCAACAACTGAGTGCAGCGAAAACGCAAATTACAAAAAAATCCTTAACTAATACTAATTCTCCTTCGGCGCTACTAGCGCGGCAACGGCAGGCTACGATCTCTCAAGTCGCGCGGCTGCTCTCCACCCCACCCTGTGTCCAACGACTTCCGACTCTCCTCGACAACTTCTCGATCGCTTCTATTCGCGATAATATCTCAGACTTAACGTTAGTGTATGCACACAGCAGAATCACAGACGTCCAACTTTCATAACACGCATCCTCACTTTTAAGAATTTTGCGGGGTGATTCTTGCCTAACATGTTGTTACGGAGCAAATGCAAAATTCTTACATAATAAAATTAAGAAGAATTGCATCAGTAGTTTTACAGAAATGGTAGTATACATAAAGATAAGCGTAAGATTACGAAAGTTATGTACATAATAGGAAACTGATAAGCTGTGCAATACAGTCAAGAAAAAATAATATACAGTTATCACCTTGTTCATGTAAGCACTCATAACTACCTGACATTTATAGCACTTCATTTGACAGGATACCAAGACGTTGTTTACAGTTCTCCAAGAGTGTCAAAAAAAGATCTATCTGTTGAGTAGGTACAAATACTGCATAGAGTTGCGAATAGTGCAAAGAGAGAGAAAATAAGTATACAAGCATCATTGTGCTGGTGAGCATTCAAATCTACCTGACATTGGCGGTAGTTCATTTCAGAAGACAACAAAATGTTATATACAGTTCTGTTGCCATCTGGCAACAGAAAACAAGGTAAAGAAACATATGTTTTAGGTGCAGCAAACGCAGGGACAGCACACATTATGTCCATTGACAACCACACCAAAAATGTTAATATTCTCGTTCGACGACACACAAGTTTCAGGTGTAAGCAGACTCAGGACCTCATTACACACTTTATTTCCACTGATAACCACACCAAAATATTTTAGTGCGTCACTCCTTTTCATATACAGATAAAGAAGCAGTACAAAATTAGTAATAATAGGATAAGGCACAAACGTACCATGCTGAGTACCAAAGAATTCATGATGACAATAAAAGCATCGACGTTGTATCCCATTGTGAAAGCAGGTTTTCATAATTGACATGGGGGATCAAAAGTCTTATATATGGCACAGTAACAGAAACAAATCGTATTGAATAAACGAATAATAATAAATTATAGGCACTTGAATATAAAAGTCTACATTATGCGAATAGACACATAAGCACAGTGCTCAGTAAATGACTCAAATGTTTATGACCACACATAATTACATAATGATGGCAAGTTCCTTAAGGTACAGTTGTAAATATGAAGTTTAGACCAAGCACATAGTGGTAAACTACTTCTACACAAATAATTTTCTAATGATACCGCACGAAGCTCACCACGAATTACATGTCTTGGTCCAGACGATACAAAAGCCGGCCACTGTGGCCGAGTGGTTTTAGAGGCTTCAGTCCGGAACCGCTTTGCTGCTACGGTCGCAGGTTCGAATCCTGCCTTGGTCATGGATGTGTGATGTCTGTAAGTTAGTTACGTTCAAGTAGTTCTAAGTTTAGGAGACTGATGACCTCAGATGTTAAGTCCCATTGTGCTTAGAGCCATTTGAACCATTTGAAGATACAAAATACGTGACTGATTCATAACATCACTGAATGACATACAGATGTGTCCAAAGACATCAATGGTGACCTATCTAAAAATGTTACAATTAATCATAGATATCAGATTTGATATATACACAGTAGTTAAATGTCGTACAATAGAAAATTAGCGGTGCTCGAAGATAATTTACATAAACAGCAAAATTACAGGTAAACAAATTATGAAGTTCACATAATCCAATTTCTGTGGGAGAAATTTAAGAAAACATATACGTGAATATACATGCAACTCCTTCTTGTACAGAAGAAGTGACTTGGGCTACAGTCAACATAAGTTAGGAAAGAACGTCATTTCTTATGACTGCATATTCAGTTTAGTTCTCATAACTTACTGCACATTCAGTCATTGATTAATGGGCAAGTGATTATCACAACTAGTTCCTTATTTTTGCAACATAATTAATTCATTTCTCAAAAATCATACTAATGTTTACATGATGATCACCGAACAGAGAATATTAGGTAGCAGCACAAGGTCAATATCTTCAGATGTGAAGTGTGAACTTGTTCGTGTATGGGGTCAGTATTGTATGGCCATATTCAGTTAGTCACCACAGCAAAATAAACATGGCATTCAAAAGACATACAGTTAGTCAGCACAACAAAATAAATACGACATTCAAAAGACGTATCTTAAAGACATGACTTACTCTAAGACGCAATACAAAAAACATTTATTTTCGAATTGTTCAGTAGTAGCTGAAAGAAATAGTTTATTAGATGAAAATGAAGCAAATAATTTCTCTTGAGCTACAGTATTGCTTAATGAAAAGACAAAAAAGTTATCATCTTACAAGCATTAACTTTACGTGATACAATCGGCACTGCATCACTGCTGTAGCAGAACCATAAGAGGGAGCCTGAAATAAAATTGTTTAAATAGAAAGACAGAAATGTATTGAAATAACTTATTTAACTTAATTATTTACAGCCTACATAAAAATGTAGCTGATCAACTTGCATTAAGGCATAAAAATACTACACTCTGAAAACAAAAAGCCGCGAGGGATTAGCCGAGCGGTCGAGAGCGCTGCAGTCATTGGCTGTGTGGCTGGTCCCGGCGGAGGTTCGACTTCTCCCTCGGGCATGGTTGTGTGTGTTTGTTCTTATGAGAATTTAAGTTAAGCAGTGTGTAAGTTTTGTCTAGTTCTCTATAACAGACCACTGCAACATTCGTATCTTTTAGAATGTAACTCGCTCGCAACATAGGCTATACTTCGATCTGAAAAATGTTTTTTACTTCCTACAACTGCAGACAGTTCTTTGTTCTTTTTATTACTTCTGAAATAAAGAAAAATTCAGTTATGGTCATGACAAACACAAAATGAAGGTACAATGAGTGTAAACAGTAATAAGTAGAAAAACAATTATTTTATGAAGACAATTTCTTTCCACAACTTCGCAAAGCTAGAAAATTCGTTTCACGCATACCTCACAAAATTCAGCAATAGAGAAAAAAATCTTTATAAAACCATCCATGTTCATTATTCGACGGATACATCCACACTTGCTCTCTTATCTACAAATACGTGAAAAGTGTCGTCTGCAAAGGCACGTGTTTTATACAAGTCTCGTGTTTTCTAGAGTTTGCAATGTTTGTAGTAGGTTGATTGGTATCTCAAACTGTAATTCGTTTCTTTCCATAATCGATTAATCTTAATGTCGTAATACATCTCGTCAGTAGCAACAAAACTTCAGTAGTACTGTCCTCTCAGAAATCCTTTCATGACAAAATAAATCTCTTATGAACATATCACTGTGACTATACCTTCGAATAATGTGTCCACAAACAGAACCTCCAAGTATCTAACACAACTGTGGGCTGCTTCGTTTAAAGAGTGAACTTTCCTTACCTTGTCTTGTTCCATAAATAGTCCACTTGACATAATATACCATAAGCACACCAAAAATATACAATAGTTAATCATAATAACCCATATTAATATCATAAGTCTCACACGGCAATCTTAAAGAAAAATTCCTCATCATATTCCATATCCACATCGCACAGTATTCCCTAGATTCAACATGTGTATGCATTCAATTCTAAAATTATCACTCTTCAAAAAATACTTCATAAATAGCAGAAAAAACTTCAGTCAGTAATGTTCCTAGTTAAACTAGTGCCTTTCAGAAGCACCTTCCTCATTTCAGAACCACTCATACAAAGTCTCTCATTGAAAATAAAGTCAGCAGTTATATCTCTACAATTCATGACCTACTTCACAAAATAAGTATCCGCAGAAAAACTAATCTCATCCACTTCCCTGAAAAACAGCACAGTATTGTGTCTGGCAAAGTTAGAGCGAAATGTACATCAGAAGTTACCACAGGACACTTCACTATATGAGCAAACTAACTTCCTTAAGAAAAAAAAATGAGTATCTTAGAACCTCAAAACCCACTCTACTTTACTATACCAAGATCTCAAAAGAAAAATTCCAAACTCAAGATATTATATAACAGTATCACATTTCAATCAGATATACACCAATAAACTCACAATAACAGCTGAATTCAAATTGTTCACAGATGGCTTACGATTCCATATTGTCATAGTGCAAATACAGCTTGCAAAGACAATTATCTACACTCCTGGAAATGGAAAAAAGAACACATTGACACCGGTGTGTCAGACCCACCATACTTGCTCCAGACACTGCGAGAGGGCTGTACAAGCAATGATCACACGCACGGCACAGCGGACACACCAGGAACCGCGGTGTTGGCCGTCGAATGGCGCTATCTGCGCAGCATTTGTGCACTGCCGCCGTCAGTGTCAGCCAGTTTGCCGTGGCATACAGAGCTCCATCGCAGTCTTTAACACTGGTAGCATGCCGCGACAGCGTGGACGTGAACCGTATGTGCAGTTGACGGACTTTGAGCGAGGGCGTATAGTGGGCATGCGGGAGGCCGGGTGGACGTACCGCCGAATTGCTCAACACGTGGGGCGTGAGGTCTCCACAGTACATCGATGTTGTCGCCAGTGGTCGGCGGAAGGTGCACGTGCCCGTCGACCTGGGACCGGACCGCAGCGACGCACGGATGCACGCCAAGACCGTAGGATCCTACGCAGTGCCGTAGGGGACCGCACCGCCACTTCCCAGCAAATTATGGACACTGTTGCTCCTGGGGAATCGGCGAGGACCATTCGCAACCGTCTCCATGAAGCTGGGCTACGGTCCCGCACACCGTTAGGCCGTCTTCCGCTCACGCCCCAACATCGTGCAGCCCGCCTCCAGTGGTGTCGCGACTGGCGTGAATGGAGGGACGAATGGAGACGTGTCGTCATCAGCGATGAGAGTCGCATCTGCCTTGGTGCCAATGATGGTCGTATGCGTGTTTGGCGCCGTGCAGGTGAGCGCCACAATCAGGACTGCATACGACCGAGGCACACAGGGCCAACACCTGGCATCATGGTGTGGGGAGCGATCTCCTACACTGGCCGTACACCACTGGTGATCGTCGAGGGGACACTGAATAGTGCACGGTACATCCAAACCGTCATCGAACCCATCGTTCTACCATTCCTAGACCGGCAAGGGAACTTGCTGTTCCAACAGGACAATGCACGTCCGCATGTATCCCGTGCCACCCAACGTGCTCTAGAAGGTGTAAGTCAACTACCCTGGCCAGCAAGATCTCCGGATCTGTCCCCCATTGAGCATGTTTGGGACTGGATGAAGCGTCGTCTCACGCGGTCTGCACGTCCAGCACGAACGCTGGTCCAACTGAGGCGCCAGGTGGAAATGGCATGGCAAGCCGTTCCACAGGACTACATCCAGCATCTCTACGATCGTCTCCATGAGAGAATAGCAGCCTGCATTGCTGCGAAAGGTGGATATACACTGTACTAGTGCCGACATTGTGCATGCTCTGTTGCCTGTGTCTATGTACCTGTGGTTCTGTCAGTGTGATCATGTGCTGTATCTGACCCCAGGAATGTGTCAATAAAGTTTCCCCTTCATTGGACAATGAATTCACGGTGTTCTTATTTCAATTTCCAGGAGTGTATTTCCACTGTCTAATCAGCTTGTCAGACTATGCTTATCAAATTCATAGTACTTTTGTTCTTACAACACAAATCATAGATTACCACTATTCTATAAAATTCCGTATTAAGCAGACTGACAGTAAGAGATACGTTAACAGATCATAGACTAGTTAAAGAATATGAGACAAAGCTGAAATCTAAAGTGATAAAATGCACTGTAACAGCCAGGGCACCTATGCTCGACATTGAATATGTTTATCAAAGTACATCAGACCGCCTAGTGTACCATTCTTCGTGCACTGTGATGTTCGATACATGATGAAGACCTTTTGATTGATGTGTGATTATGGTTTCAAATTCCACAGTATCTGCATGTGCTATTCGCCATACGCGAAAAGGACCTTCGTACAGCAAGGAAAACTTGCTACTTAAAGACTTTCCTTTATGATATAAACGATGCGATTTGAGCAACACTTTTTGACCTGCCTGTGTAAAATATTGGTGTTCATTTATGGATGTTGTAGCTTCTTGCTTTTCTCTGCGGCCTTGTTGATATTTGCCAATGCTAAATTAATTATTTCACGGTGTCTTAAACGCAGTTGTGTCCGGTAGGCTACTACGTGTTTTATGCGATCTGGTGTTGGTTTATTCTGTAGTATAAGGAGTGGTGGTAAATTTGTAGGAGCATTCGGCAGTTCGTTAATGATATTTTGAAAATCAGATAGATGTGAAACCCAGACTCTCTGTTGACGATCGTTATGCAATCTGCTAAGATTAGCTATGTCTTTCATAATGCGTTATGAAGTGTTACAATATGGCTTAAAACGTGATATAAATATTAGTCTAATTATCCTACGCCTCAAAGTTTTTAGCCATATGTTAGAACGAAGTAGTGGATCTTTATCAGAAATTTCTTTGTCAACATTCCTTCTTTCAGAAAATTCTTTACGAATGTTATAGAAACAGATCGTGCAGTAGCTTTCCGTAGAGGTGAAATAACACAGATTTAGAGGTAAGCTCAACAGCTACAAAAACAAATGAATGACCATGAGTAGATTTCGTAACAGGACCCATAATGAGAAAAGCAGCTGTGAAAGATGCAGATATTGCTTCTACTTCTACAAAGCAAAAAAATGGTACCACTGCTTGTTGGGTGGAATGGCGGGTGACAGACGGGTTGATACCCCATCGCTTTCCGGGGCTCCTCCAAACACTTTTTCGGCCTGGAATCTCATGGAGTGGAGTTGGATTGTGATCAGTGATGAGTCCCGCTTCCAACTGAGTCTTGATGGCTATCGCCTCGGTCAGGGCGGACAGGACATTCAACAACTGTATAAATCAGTGCGAAGCCGAATAACTGCCTGCATGAGGGCCAGAGATGAACCAGTGCGTTACAGGCTTGTGCAGTTTGTGAAGCTCTTTCCTTTGAATGAATCATCCAGTCTTTCCAAACTAGTAATCATTTGTTTCTACATCTACATCAGTACACAACAAATCCACCTTACGCCACGTGGCGAAGGGTACCCTGTACAATAACGTGTCATTCCTTTTCCAGTTCCACTCGCAAAGAAAACGAGAGAAAACGACTGTATACATGCCTCCGTATCATCCCTAATTTCTCATAGCTTATCTTCGTTGCCCTTATGCGCAATGTATGTTGGAGCCAACAGATTCGTTCTGCAACAGCTTCAGACACCGGTTCTCTAAATTTTCTCAATAGTTTTTCCCGGAAAGAACATCGCTTTCCCTCCAGCGATTCCCAGGGATTGAGTTCCAGATGCAAGTCCGGAACACTTGCATATTGTTCGAACCTACCGGTTGCAAGTCTAGCAGCACGACTCTGAATTACTTCGATGTCTTCCTTTCATACTACCCGGTACGGATTCGAATCAACCGAGCAGTACTCAAAAGTACGTCACACTACCGTGCTACATGCGGTCTCCTTTACAAAAATGGTTCAAATGGCTCTCAGCACTATGGGACTCAACTGCTGTGGTCATAAGTCCCCTAGAAATTAGAACTACTTGAACCTAACTAACCTAAGGACATCACACACATCCATGCCCGAGGCAGGATTCGAACCTGCGACCTTAGCGGTCGTGCGGTTCCAGTCTGTAGCGCCTTTAACCGCTCGGCCACTTCGGCCGGCTCTCCTTTACAGATGAACCACATTTTCCTAGAATTCTCGCAATAAACCGAAGTCGACCAGTCGTCTTTCCTACCACAGCCCTCAAATGCTCGAAACATTTCACATCACTTTGCAATGTCACGCCCAGACATTTAAAGGACGTGAGTGTCTCAAGCAGGACACTGCCAATGGATCCGCATTAATTTACATTTTTATACTAGCTGCCATTCATCACAAAAACTAGAAAATTTAGTCTAAGTCATCTTGTATCCTCCCACAGTCACTCAACTTCGATACCTTATTGTACATCACAGCATAATCATCAGATAACCGCAGATTGCTGCCCACCATGTCCGCCAAATTATTTTTGTGTTTAGAGAATAGTAGCGGGCCTATCACACTTCCGCGGAGCACTTCTGACGATACGGTTGCCTCTGATGGAAACTCGCCGTCGAGGACAACGTACTGAGTTATATAACTTAAGTAGTCTTCGAGCCAAAAAAGTGGGACTTAACTTCTAAGGTCATCAGTCCCCGAGAACTTAGAACTACTTAAACCCAACTAACCTAAGGCCATCACACACATCCACGCTTGAGGCAGGATTTGAACCTGCGACCGTAGCGGTCACGCGGTTCAAGACTGTAGCGCCTAGAACCGCTCGGCCACCCCGGCCTCCTCTTTTTTTATTTAATTTTTTATGGGGGGGGGGAGGGATTTGGCGGGAATGTTGGCCGTGGCCATCGAAAGGGTACAGTCCCGGCATTTGCTTGGAGTGACTATAGAAACGACGGAAACCTCAGTCAAGACTGTCGGACGCGGTATTGAACCCAGGTCCTCGCGAATGCCAGGCCCAAGCGTTACCGATCACCACCTCCGAGCCACTCACATATATGAGGACCTGTTCCATACGTTCGTATTTTCTTTGGCAGCCTGAAAGGAGGCACCGTGTCAAACGCTTTCCAGAAATTTGTGTATATAGAATCTGCCTGTTGCCCTTCATTCATGGTGTACCATGTGAGAGCAGGGCAAGCTAAGCTTCACACGAGATTTGCTTTGTAAAACCATGCTGTTTCGTAGACATAGGTCTTTCCGTCTCAAGGAAATATTCTATATTCTAATTAAGGATTCTGCAACAAACCGATGTTAAAGATATTGGTCTGTAATTTTGCGGGCCTGGTCTTTTGGTCTTTTTATATGCAGGAATCACGTGCGTTTTTTCAAGTCGCTTAGAACTTTGTGCTATGAGAGAGATTCAAGATAAATGCAAGCTATATAAGGTGCCAATGCCGTAGAGTACTTTCTGAAAACCCGAATTCAAATTTCATCCGGCCCTCGTGACTTTTTTTCTTTTCAACTCCTTCATTTGTTTCTCCACGCCAGGGTTGCTTATTACTATGTCGTCTACAGTGACCCTCTTCGATGACCAAATGACGGTATGTTTGTACGATTTGGCTGCGTGAACGATTTCTTGAACGTGAAATTTAAAACTTCGACTTTCGTTATGCCTTCATCAACTGCCACACCAGGCTGGCCAATAAGTGACTGGATGGAAGCCTTAGACCCGCTAAGCCGTTTTGCACAGGACCATAATTTTCTCGTGTTCTCTGGCTGATCTTTTGCTAAGGTACCGCAGCGTTAGATGTTATATGCACCGTGCATAGATCTTTTCACAAATGGGCGAATCTCTACCAACTTTTGCTTATCTTGATTTGCGCGTTCTCTTTTGAACCGAGAATGCAACAACCTCCGCTTACTCAGCGTTTTCCGAATATCGTTATTAAACCATGGTGGGTCTTTTCTTTATCCACAAACAAGGCACATAATTCTCCAGAATACCATTTACAATTTGCTTAAACTTCATTCATAATTTCTCTACGTCCATCTTACTGGAACTCGCCGGCCGCTGTGACCGAGCGGTTCCAGGCGCTTTAGTCCGGAACCCCGCGACTGCTACGGTCTCAGGTTCGAATCCTGCCTCGGGCATAGGTGTGTGTGATGTCCTTAGGTTAGTTAGGTTTAAGTAGTTCTAGGGGACTGATGAACTCAGATGTTAAGTCCCATAGAGCTCAGAGCCATCTGAATCATTTTCTTACTGGAACTAAGCGATGTCAATTCGTCGTGTGTAGTAATTTCATGGAAATGTCTTGCTCACTAAAAACTTTATTTATGACGCATTTGGAGTCGTCATCATCAGATAACTGTGACAAAATGTACATAAAGACTACTTAGGAAAGTTAATACATAATTACTACGAGGCCAACGTAACATCAGGAACGGAAGTACATGTTAGGTACAATGGGAAAGCTCATGTAAGTGAGAAATACCAGGAAAATCTACAGTCTCATATACAGCTACCGTTAGGTGATATTTGCAAAAGGTGTTAATTTGGACACTTCGCATGCCAGACTGAAAACAGCAAATACGATAACCGTATTATATCAACTTGACGACAGGTAATGTTGATGTTAAAGATCGAGCCAAACCAAAACATAGCTTTTACAGTACACAAACCAATGTAAATATTCGTCCCACATTTCATCTTTTTCTTTTCTTTCAATGAGCGTCATATCCTCAATGAACAAATAAAACAGAACACGTTATGAGTCGTATGAGTCAAAACCTGTCACAACACACGTACAAAGATCGTACAGCACATTAGGCAAATAGGCACATCGAGAGAAAGGAAGCAAGACATTACGATGGAAGACATTACAATTTTTTACTTACAATTTTCCAGACAAAGTGAGCAAGCTTCAACCTATGAGTCTACAGAAGGATCATGTCAAAAACAAAACCTATCACAAAAAGACAATCTTCCTGTGCCATGGTGGCTGGGGATGGATAGGAACAAATAGGAGTGGCCGTTAAGGGCGTTGGGGGGAGGGTTAGGTACTAAGGGCAGTGTAAGGGTCAAATGGAAAGAGATGTTGAATTACTTGGAGGGGGAGGGCAGGAGGAGGTGTATAGGGAAATAGCAGAGGTTAAGGAGGGGTGCAGGCTCGAGGAACTGGACGCAAGGTTAGCATGAAGGGATTGAGGGAAAGAAAGAAAGAAAGGGGGCAGGAAAAGAAATGTTCCAATTGCGCATTTTCACTAAATTTATACAAGAAACATAATTACTTTACAACAGGATTGTCCATGGGTTTTTCTCAGTATATTATTATCCTTCAAAGCAGACCATTATGAATATGTTTACAAGATAAGGTCATTAAACCATATTACTGTGTGAGGAAGGCGGTAAAGGAGGGAAAGGGATGGGGGAGAAGAGGAAGGGGGAATGAAAAGAGCGATATGCAGATACATAACATTACTGAAATACAATATCCCACTACGTAACTTCGCTCAAACACATCTTATTTGACGATGGCCGGTGGTTTGAGGCGCCATATCACGGACTTCGCGGCCTGTCCCGCCGGAGGTTCGAGTCCTCCCTCGGGCATGGCTGTGTGTGTTGTTCTTAGCATGAGTTAGTTTCAGTAGTGTGTAAGGCTAGGGACTTTTGACCTCAGCAGTTTGGTCCCATAGGCATTCACACACATTTCAACATTTCATATTTCCGTTGCGTGTGCGCTGCTAAACTAGCTGCTCAAGGAAGTTTTCAGAAAACGTGTACGAAAGTACTTCACATGATTGTCTGTCTGTACCCCCTGCAATGAATCGTTAGACCTCCCAGTCTATGACTCGGTTGGTTATAAGTCACATCCAACTAGTAATGCATGATGTGGGTACTTACGCGTTACTGACCATAGACATTCTTTGAATGACTCTAGAACTGTCACAACAGAATCGGGTGACCGGTAGCAACACCAAACAATTAACATGGTTTCATCTATCTGTAATACGCGATCAGATAACTTTACTGTCATACTGAACTTGGACAATACTTTTGTCAACTGCAATGAACACTCCCTCTCCTACGGCCTCCAATCTGTGTTTCCGATATACTCTAAATATTTCAGAGCTTTCCACTTTGGGTTTCAGCGAGCCCTCGGTCCAGACAATAATTTGCCTGTACGTGTACATCATACCTGCTGATTTCCGTTCCATTCGGATAGTTACTTGCGGTGTATCCGTTTTTTGTCTTAGAGTATAATGCACTTTGATATCTCTACCCGTTCCTGACAAAAAAGAGTCTTAATTGTCGTTCTGACAGACAGACTGACAAACAGACTAGTTGACAACAAAGTGATGTTTTTAGAGAGTGATCTAAGGACCACTAAAAACAGTAAATAATTCATCAAAGAAAATTCCGTGACAGTGAAGACGGTAATTACAATTGATCCATTAAGTAGAAAATTATATTTAGGGCTTATTTCAATAGTGGTACAAGTCCACTTTTGTTCATATTGAGATACAGAGTCCTAAAGGTAAATGAGCGCTGAAAAATGTGCAGTTGAGATACCAGAAATATTCAAGCATATGGCTTCTTGCTAGAGATGAACCTTTCTTTCTGTTTGTTTGGGCTAATTAATTTCAGAAGCTTTATAGATAGAGAATTGGAGGTAATGGACTTGTACCACTATTGATATAAGCCCTTCATATATGATTGACATTGCATCACTCGTTGAGGACGATCCGAAGGTTATCTTACACTTGAAGAATCAAATCTGCAAAGATCACTAGTAATTCATTTCATTACTGTTTTCAGTCTCGACAGATCTACCGTTCATCATCGGATCTGAGAGTTATAATAACAAAGGTCCCAAGTACGGGTGGCTCAAACTTATAAGATTTATGTAACCACTATGTGTGTCTGATCTACTGCAGCATTAGAATGTACCTAGAAACATGGTTAGATGTACATAATTTTTTCCAACACTGAAAGTCACACTGTGATATTGTGTAAAATTGTAAAAACAAGTGGCCGGGAACATTGGCAAGTCACAAATAAAATACCAGACAATTTAAGCATGCCATATACTGTGTTTATGTCCGAGCCTACACTAATTACTTAACACCACAGCGGCGACTTAGCTGGTATAATATTTTCACCGATAAGTAACATCGAGATTGTTATGATGTATGTAGTGTTAACGTCAACTTAAACTAAACCTCAAGTTCGGTAATAAGCATAAACATCGAGTACCACATTAGTTACATACAGACTTTTCACTCTGGGATTAAGATTTTATTATGCGAGAGATACTGGCATCGGTACTACACCATTTTCATGTGATGTTTACCTCCTTACCATGACGCTTGTGCCAACCTTGATATATTTATTGATATATCCACTTGAAGAAAATCTTGAATATTGTGATAAATATGAGCATCTAGCACCACGTCGTTTATGTATAGGAATTTCATTAAGACGTTATTATATAAAAGTCATCGACATTTGGTACCATATCACATTTGATTTCCAGATGTACTTTGTGCGTATTTAAACTAAAAACTAATATCTATAAACTATGGCTTCTCAATCATACGTAAGCTTTGAATTCCACAATGTGCATGAGGGGATGCATGTGCTCTCATGTAAAAGCTTCCCACAATATTTTTCAATAATCCGCTATGAGGTTATACTCACACTGTTCTTGTTGTGGTCTTCAGTCCAGAGACTGGTTTGATGCAGCTCTCCATGCTACTCTAACCTGTGCAAGCCTCTTCACCTCCAAATAACTCCTGCAACCTGTATCATTCTGAATGTACTTAATGTATTCATCTATTGGTCTCCCTCTACGATTTTTACTCTCCACGCTTCCCTCCAATACTAAATTGGTAATCCCTTAATGCCTCAGAACGTGTCCTACAAAACCGATCCCTTCTTTTAGTCAAGTTGTGCTACAAATTCCTTTTCTCCATCTAAATCTTTAATACAATAATAAACCTAGTAGTATTTGGTTGAGTGATTTTGAATGGCAATAATAAACCTAGTAGTATTTGGTGGAGTGATTTTGAATGGTCCGTGCATGGCCTATATTCGTCTAACGTAAAGTTACCTTGACGACATTTCCTGTCAGCACATTTCATGTGGCTCTGTGTTGATGAATAAACTGAACATTTTTATTGTTAACTTAACAATAACATAGAACTATAGTTTACTATTACTGAACATGCAGAGGGTCAGAATGATTACTCCTTTGTAAGCCGTACGTTTTTTGAAAGAAATGACTGTATGTTTTCAAAACGTAATGTTATTTTGAAGCTGTGATTTAAAATCTTAGATGTTGTCGTCAACTTAATTTTAATGAGATTGGAAATGAGACAGAAGTGCAGTGTGGCACATATATTTAAAATGTATCGATTATCAGACACCGCTACGTAAACAAGTGTGTACTTATGTGTGAAAATATTATACCAGCTACGTCACCTTTATGATGTCAAGTGATTAATGTATGCTGGAAAATTAGCGCAAACTGTTGTACCTACATTTACATCTACATGGATACTCTTCAAATCACATTTAAGTGCCTGGCAGATGGGTCATTGAACCACCTTCACACTTTTCCATTATTCCAATCTTGTATAGCGCGCGGAACATTATTCCAATCTTGTATAGCGCGCGGAAAGAATGAACACATATATCTTTCCGTACGAGCACTGATTTGCCTTATTTTATCGTGGTGATCGTTCCGGCCTATGTAGGTCGGTGTCAATAAAATATTTTCGCATTCGGAGGAGAAAGTTGGTGATTGTAATTTCTTAGCCGGCCGCGGTGGTCTCGCGGTTGTAGGCGCGCAGTCCGGAACCGCGCGACTGCTACGGTCGCAGGTTCGAATCCTGCCTCGGGCATGGATGTGTGTGATGTCCTTAGGTTAGTTAGGTTTAAGTAGCTCTAAGCTCTAGGGGACTGATGACCACAGCTGTTAAGTCCCATAGTGCTCAGAGCCATTTGAACCATTTGTAATGTCTTGAGAAGATTCTGATGCAACGAAAAACCCCTTTCTTTTAATGATTTCCAGCCCAGATCGTGTATAATTTCTGTGATACTCTCTCCCATATTTCGCGATAATACAAAACGTGCTGCCTTTCTTTGAACTTTTTCGATGTACTTCGTCAGTCCTATCTGGTAAGGATCCCACACCGCGCAGCAGCATTCTAAAAGAGGACGGACAAGCGTAGTGTAGGCGGTCTCCTTAGTATGTCGTTTACATTTTCTAAGCGTCCTGCCAAGAAAACACAGCCTTTGGTTAACCTTTCCCACAACACTTTCTATGTGTTCTTTCCAATTTAAGTTGTTCGTGGTTGTAATACCTAGATATTTATTTGAATTTACGGATGTTAGATTAGATTAATTTATCGTGTAACCGAAGTTTGACGAGTTCCTTTTAGCACTCGTGTGCATGACCTCACACTTTTCGTTATTTAGGATCAACTACCACTTTTCGCACAATTCAGATATTTTTTCTAAATCGTTTTGCAGTTTGTTTTGATCTTCTGATGACTTTATTAGGCGATAAACGACAGCGTCATCTGCAAACAACCGAAGACGACTTGCCCAGATTGTCTCCCAAATCGTTTATATAGATAAGGAACAGCAAAGGGCCTATAACGCTACCTTGGGGAACGCCTGAAATCGCTTCTGTTTCACTCGATGACTTTCCGTCAATTAGTACGAACTGTGACCTCTCTGACAGGAAATCGCAAATCCAGTTACATAACTGAGACGATATTCCATAAGCAAGCAATTTCACTACGAGCCGCTTGTGTGGTACAGTGTCAAAAGCCTTCCGGAAATCCAGGAATACGGAATCGATCTGAAATCCCTTGTCAATAGCACTCAGCACTTTATCTGAATAAAGAGCTATTTGTGTTTCACAGGAACTATGTTTTCTAAACCCATGTTGATTGTGTGTCAATAGACCATTTCCTTCGTGGTAATACATAATGTTCGAACACAATATATGTTCTTAAATCCTGCTGCAAATCGACGTTAAAGATATGAGCCTGTAATTTAGTGGATTACTCCTACTACTTTTCTTGAATATTGGTGTGACCTGTACTACTTTCCAGTCTTTGGGTACGGATCTTTCGTCGAGCGAACGGCTCTATATGATTGTTAAGTATGGGGCTAATGCATCAGCATACTCCGGAAGGAACCTAATTGGTATACAGTGTGGACCAGAAGAATTGCTTTTATTAATTGATTTACATTGCTTCACTACACCAAGGATATTTGCTTCTACGTTACTCATGTTGGCAGCTGTTCTCAATTCGAATTCTGGAATATTTACTTCGTCAACTTATGTGAAGGCATTTCGGAAAGCTGTGTTTAATAAATCTGCTTTGGCAGCACTGTTTTCGATAGTATCTCCAGTGATATCGCGCAGAGAAGGCGTTGATTGTTTCTTGCCGCTAACACTTCGCATACGACCAGAATCTCTTTGCATTTTCTGCCAGGTTTGAAGACAAAGTTTCGTTGTGGAAACTGTTATAGGCGTCTCGCATTGAAGTCCGCGATAAATTTCGAGCTTCTGTAAAGGATCGCCAATCTTGGGGATTTTGCGTCTGTTTAAATTTGGCATGTTTGTTTCGTTGCTTCTGCAACAGTGTTCTAGCCCGTTTTGTGTACCAAGGAGGATCAGCTCCGTCGTTTGTTAGTTTACTTGGTATAAACTTCTCAATTACGGCCGATACTATTTCTTTGAAATAGTCTGGTCTAAACTCATATTATTCTGGTCTAAACTTATATTATTAATTTGGAATGAGTGGAGATTGTCTTTCAGGAAGGCGTCAAGTGAATTTTTATCTGCTTTTTTGAATAGGTACAATTTTCACTTATTTTTCGAGGATTTGGAGGTTACAACATTCAACCTCGCTACGTCAACCCTGTGTTCACTAATCCTTATATCGGTTGTGATGTTGGTTATTAACTCAGGATTATTTGTTGCCAAGAGGTCAAGCGTGTTTTCACAACCGTTTATATTCGCGTGGGCTCATGAAATAACTGCTCGAAATAATTTTCAGAGAATGCGTTTAGCACAATTTCGGATGATATTTTATGCATACCTCCGGAATTAAATATGTATTTTCGCCAGAAAATGTGTTGAACGTGTGGAATTTTATTTGAAACACGCAGATGTCTCCTACCACTTTTTATTGCAGTTTGATGCAACATAACTCTGTGACTTTCAGTGTTATAAAAAAACATGCATCTCTCATTGTGTTGCAAGGTTCGTTCTAATGCTTTAGTAGTGTACACAGTGTTAAAAACAAATCGTATATATTTTTTAGTTACCTTCCCTTGGGATGTTTGTTTTTGTAACTTTCAGATCGGATGATGAGAGCGTATATTTGTCTAAACCAGTAATAGTAATAAATATAATTGCTAGCGACCTTGGCAAAGTTGTTTCTTCAGGAGTAAGGAAGCGCTGCTACGTTTACAACAGCTATGCTTTTGTTATCACAGGTTTGCTTGCCTTCTGCCTGGAAAGCTGCTAGCAACGACACCGGAGCTTCACGCAAGCATCGACGCCGCCACAGCTGTGCCGCCCGAGAAACCTTGTCGCAGCAGCCGCTGTTGTCAGAGACATAAAAACACTGTCGGCCGAGCTCGGACCGCGCCCGGCTGAGTGGCCGCGCACGCGTGTTTTGCGGGCCCGGCCGGCCGCCCCGCGCGAGCCATTCGGCCGCTGCGTCGCGCCGTCCCACCTTATATACGGCGCCGCAAAAACTTCCCCCGGCATATTCGCCGGCCCTAAGTTTGATGAGTTACGGCACCGCCGCCGCAGCAGCAGCAGCTGGCATTCCGCCGCAGCCCGCCCCGGTCTCGACCCCCGCCGTATCTCAGGCTTCGACCCATCGCGGCAAGTATGCGGCCCACAGCGACCCAGGAATGCGTCCTCGGCGCCGTAACCCGGCGCCACACCGCACAGTGAACTGTCACTACGGGGTACCACCAGCTTTGCTCGTATAGTGCCCTACACTGACTATGGACCAGTGCTTTGCCACAAACAGTATGTCAGTTCGCGAACTAAATAAACCATCAACTAATTGTAAATATCCAGACGAAAAAAGAAATACCGAAAAATACTTCATGCAGAGTAATGAAATTTCAGGAGTACATTTCCCTAAGTGACTAATTTAAGTTATTAACATTGCAAGACCATAGGTTACTGTAAAGACGAGATAAGCCATTGCAAAAGTGAAATGCTGGTATGTTAGTAAACATGTAAGGGCCAGAATGTTGAACGCAAGCATCCAGACGTGTTTGCATTGTGTTGTAGCAGGTGCCAGATGTCAGTCTGTGGGAAGGAGTTTCCCTTGGGACGGATAATGCTGTTCGTGGATGATGCTCCCGTTGTCTTTTGATGGTGTCCCATATGTGCACGATTGGAGATATATCTAGTGATCGAGCAGACAAGACAACATGTCGACACTTGTACAGAATGTTGCGTTACGTTAGCGGTATGTGGACGAGTGTTATCCTGTTGGAAAACAACCTGTGAAATGCGTTTCCTGAGTGGCAGCACGACAGGTCGAATCACCAGACAGACGTACAATTTTGCTCTCAGAGTGAGGGGGATATCCACCAGAATTCTCCTGTTGTCATACGAAATCGCACCACAGACCATAATTCCAGGTGTATTTCCAATGTGCCCAGCCCGCAGACAGGTGGGCTGAAGGCTCTCATCTGGCCTCCATCTAACCAACACACGGCAATACTGGTACCGAGGAACAACTCGCTTCCATCGGAAACCGCAACAGACCTCCACCTTGGCCTCCAATGAGCTCTCGCTTGACACCGCAGAAGTAGCAAATGGCGGAGGTTTGGGGTCATTGGAATGCTCGCTACATTGCTTCTAACTCGGAGTTGTCTTTGAAGTAAGCGTTTTGTAACAGTTCGCTGTGTCACTGTGGTGTCAAATGCTGCTGAGGCTGCTGCTGCAGATGCAGTACGATGTGATGGAGTCATAGGTAGAATACGATATTCCCTTTCGGTAGTGCCACGTGGCGGCCTGGAATCCGGTCTTCTTGCGATTCTACATTCTCGTGATCATCGCTGTCCGCAATCAAGTGCAGTGGCTACATTCCTCTCAAGTCTTTTGGCAACATCGCAGAAGGAACATACGGAATTGGGTAACCCTATTACACGACCTCGTTCCGACTCAGTGAGGTGTTCATTAAGGCGTCCTTATCAGCGTAAGACATTCACGGCTATCATCAATTCACCACGTCCGTCTCAAGGCTAACTAACGCTCACGACCGTTACAGCTTGTGAATAAAGTAAACCTGGTTTTAATTCAAATGGCTCTAAGCACTATGGGACTTAACATCTGAGGTCATCAGTCCCCTTGACTTAGAACTACTTAAACCTAACTAACCTAAGGACATCACACACATCCACTCCCGAGGCAGGGTTCGAACCTGCGATAGTAGCAGCAGCGCGGTTTCTGACAGAAGCGCCTAGAACCGCTGGGCCACAACGGCCGGCCTGGTTTTAATCTTCATAGTGGCGCTGCTAGCGCGAAATTTGAATAGACATCATCTTTCAGATATAGAAACACTTCTACCAACTTTCGTTTAAGTCGCACAACTCCTTCTTCGTGCTGTGATTCTTTTATCTGTCAATGTAGATCTGCTTCTCCTTTTTCCTCTTCTCCTTCTTTTCCATGCAAGAAACATTACCGACTTCATATTTAAAGGAGAAAAAGCACTCTAGTAATACAGGGTGTTACAAAAAGGTACGGCCAAACTTTCAGGAAAAATTCCTCACACACAAATAAAGAAAAGATGTTATGTGGACATGTGTCCGGAAACGCTTCATTTCCATGTTAGAGCTCATTTTAGTTTCGTGAGTATGAACTGTACTTCCTCGATTCACCGCCATGATTTCGTACGTGATACTCTGCCTGTGCTGCTAGAACATGTGCCTTTACAAGTACGACACAGCATGTGGTTCATGCACGATGGAGCTCCTGCACATTTCAGTCGAAGTGTTCGTACGCTCCTCAACAACAGATTCGGTGACCGATGGATTGGTAGAGGCGGACCAATTCCATGGCCTCCACGCTCTCCTGACCTCAACCCTCTCGACTTTCATCTATGGGGGCATTTGAAAGCGCTTGTCTACGCAACCCCGGTACCAAATGTAGAGACTCTTCGTGCTCGTTTTGTGGACGGCTGTGATACAGTACGCCATTCTCCAGGGCTGCATCAGCGCGTCAGGGATTCCATGCGACGGAGGGTGGATGCATGTATCCTCGGTAACGGAGGACATTTTTAACATTTCCTGTAACAAAGTGTTTGAAGTCACGCTGGTACGTTCTGTTGTTGTGTGTTTCCATTCCATGATTAATAACGATTTGAAGAGAAGTAATAAAATGAGCTCTAACATGGAAAGTAAGCGTTTCCGGACACATGTCGACATATTTTCTTTCTCTGTGTGTGAGGAATGTTTCCTGAAATTTTGGCCGTACCTTTTTGTAACACCCTGTATATAAACCTCAGAAATCGATCCAACGAGAAAATTTGAGCCATAATTCTGATAATACGTAGTAATCACTTCCTGAATGTACCGGTACATCCTTTAAAAATTCGCTCAGCCATAGATCAGCCACCTTCCGCTCGTGTGAGGTACTACGTCGTAGAGTGACAACTAGGGAGCTCCTGTTCATATGATGGTGAAGGCGAAGAGGAAAAAAATAGGATACGTGGTCATGATTGCCGACGTGTTTCCAAATCTTTCTCAAGAACACATATTATTTTAGGCGAGAAATAGGTATGTAATATGTCAGCCGCGTCCACTTACACAGTGTATCCCATCAATGAAGCGTCTGACGCATTTCTTCTGGTGTTTCGCCAGATATTTGATATTTTGCTTTCGCCGTGTATTGTTTGAGTCTCCTTGAATAAATACTGTTCATCACGGCTTTCACGCGGCCCCCAGGTCCAGGGAAAGAATACGTGAAGAAAGTACTGCAGCAGCGATGTGTAGCGCTGCTTCATATAGAATAACTGTTCAACAGTGAAAAGGCAATATTTGATTTGCTTGAGGTATTCTACTCCCGGGGCAAGCAATCATGGGCTTATATTTCAGCAAAATAGTGCCCATCCGCACACGGGGAGAGTTGCTACTGTTCCTCTTCGTACTCGCCAAACCATACCTTGGCCAGAATTGTTGCCAGATTTCATTCTAGCTGAGAACATGTGGAGCATTATGGGTAGGGCAATCCAACCATCTCTGGACTTTACGATCTACCTCACCAAATAGACAATTTGGCACTATATTCCCCAGGAAGGCTTTCAACTAGCGTATCAATCAATGCTAAGCTGAATAATCGTATGCGTATGTACCAACCCGTTATAGATGTGCTCTCTCTCGAATAAATGATTCTGTTTTCTGAAGCTGGAATCATTTGTTTGTCTGTTCATGTGCATCACATCTATCGATGTGCGTGACATTCCGATAATTCCTTCGTTCTTTCTTATGGTGTAGTTGCCGCATACTAAGGTCAACCTTCGCTTAAAGGTGTAAAAGATTTAAGCTTGTAAGTAAAAGCCATCAAAAGATACGGCCCTACATGTCCGATATTTTGTTATTCACAAAACTCAATCTTTAAAACCTGTAGAAGAAATATTTACACATTATGGGCTTGCTGATCATGCGGTAAGGCGCGTGTGCCTGTCAACGGAACAGCTGCGTGTTCGACTCTTCAAGGAGCTGCGGATTTTTCAGTACTCTTTTTATCCCTTTCAGCCCCAGTGGCTTCGGTCTCACTCCAATATTTTACTAACTTTTTCTTGTTTGAAGTCTCTGTACCAGTGCCTTTCGCGTGAAGCCGCCGTTGGTATTCCAAACCAGAGACTCCAAGTGGTGCACCGAGGTAATTCTACAACTCTAGTGCAATGCACAAATTTTCGTTTTTTAATTTACTTGACTTGTGGTTATTGCATAGTGACCAGTATGAGGAGATCATATACAATGAAAGTAATTGTATCAAAAGTTTTGATAACGTAAATTTGAGTTTTTACTACAGCTTTTTATGAGCGGTATCGACTGGAAACCATATGCTCTATATGTACTGTTTTAACTAATTTTGTAATTTGATGTAAAGTTATTAAATTTGAGGCACGTTTTTGCTTGTTATTTTGACTATAATTTGGTTTATTTTGACTATAATTTGGTTTAGGCACTATGTGTTCACGAAAGTTTCGACACTTTAATGTAAACGTCCGTCTGTTAGAAGAAGAAATTCCGAGTGAACTGGATTCAGAGACATCTGAGGGTACGTCTGTGAATGTTCTCCATCAGGCATCTACATCAGTACGATGACAATAATGGTGAATTTTGCGGAAAATTTTAAAATTATATGTTTATTCGTATTATTGGGACTAATAGGGTTAGCGCAGATTTCGCCTGTCAGCGACATTAGGAGTCGCCAGAAACAACACGTGGTTTGGATTCCACGTTGAACCGTAGGGCACTATCCCGCCACCCCCACTCATGCTTCATAAGTGGCGTAAGAATGAGGACGCAAGGCACCAAATTCTGAATATTGTCAAAAAAGACTGTACGACATAATGAGACTCTAACAATTACGAAATTCTCTCATTACAAAAATTATCAACATTTCAACCAGTCGCGTAGTTAGTGACGTAATGAAAATAAGTGTTGTTAGCTATCCAGGGGTAAATAATTCCTTAAATTGATAGTTCAGATAAACATTTCGCTCTTACGCGATCATGAAGTACTCTTCCAAAAATTTTCTCCATCGATTCAATAGATGAAAAAGCTCCATAAACAAGTTTTAATCTCCATGACAAAGAATTCTGAATAATTACTCCCAGATTCACAAATATCAGATCTCCTTCTCTAAAGCTCGATTGCTCCTTATTATTCTTCTAACAAGAATGGCCCAGCGCTCCACAACTGACTGGCAGTCAAGTGTACCACAGATTACATTAAATACAGAGTTAATGATCTTATCCTCTACTCGTGTGACATGCTCATGCATCTATGTCCCAGTACCTGAAGGTGAATTATTCACAACGGCAGAAGACATACGAAAACCTTGCAACGTAATTCATCTACATCTACATCTACGTGGTTGCTCTGCTATTCACAATAAAGTGCCTGGCAGAGAGTTCAATGAACCAGCTTCACACTGTCTCTCTACCGTTCCACTCTCGAACGGCACGCGCAAAAAACGAGCACTTAAGTTATTCTGTGCGAGCCCTGATTTCTCTTATTTTATCGTGATGATCATTTCTCCCTATGTAGGTGGGTCCCAACAAAATGTTTTCGCAATCGGAGGAGAGAACTGGTGATTGAAATTTGATGAGAAGATCCCGTCGCAACGAAAATCGCCTTTGTTTTAATGATTGCCACTCCAATTCACGTATCATGTCTGTGACACTGTCTTCCCTATTATACAAAACGAGCTGCCCTTCTGTTACTTCACTTCGTGCTAAACCCTAAGAGTGCGAATCTTCCTCGAATATGATCACTTATTTCTTTTTTTCCTTTGTGCTAACTTCATCTTTTAATGAGTTTGAGGGCTTTAAGCCCTAAAGCTGAAAACAAAAGAAAAGAACCATAATAGATAAGGAAAATAAAAACTGCACTCTATAAAAAGTTGTAAAGGACTTGATTACAAAAAGCACAATGAAAGAGGGAAGTCAGTCACAACGGAGGAGATATCCACTGCAAACGGTAGTCCATCGTTACCGGCATCTGGATACATCTTCCACCCTTCCCGTCTCCAATTGTTTAAGAACTATTCGTACTCGGACCTTGTGCGTTTTCCAACAGTCTGAGGATGGAGGACTCATTTAGGAAAGGATCCATCTGCCCCAAAGTTGTGGCCAAACTACTGAAGAGTCTTCTATCCTAATACTCAGCGGATGTGTGGCTTTCCAACCTGCATGTACAGGTCTTCTTTCGTATCTCATTCCCATTTACCTTCCATAGTATTGCAGACAGATTCATAGATTCAACGAAGTGCCTCCCTCTCGAAAGCACGAATTGTTTCTTCAGTTGTTGCTGATGTCGCCCAGGTTCCACAATCACATAAAACTACCGACCGTAGACGTATCGTCTACAGGAGAATCTTACTCTTCTGTGATACAAGAAATGACATGAATAAATTGTTCAGACAAAGGAACTTGTGAATGTCGTTTATTGTTTATTGATCCATTTCTTTCATCACTTTCATTAGTCAGAATGTATCCAAGGTACTTAATCTCTTGAACTCGTTCGGAAGTACACCAGTCAACAACAATGGAACTTGGGAGAGCTAGCCGGCGTGATTCAAGGATATGTATATCGTCATTCAGTACCATACCAGTTTACTTCTCATTTTGGATAAATCTGGACGTATCAGCTCATACATGCTCCAGAGTGTCTTCAAGAAACACATCGTCAGCAAACGCTACGATTGTACTTGCTCCCATCATTTCAATTTCTCTCATTCGACAAGTGTCACGACCTACTTCTATGAAACTGGATATTACTGGCACCAGTGGATACCTCTGTCTCAAACCGTTTCGAGTACTGAATGGTGGCTCTACGAGGGTGAATCAGAAAGTCTTTGACCTTATTTTCTTGGCCAAATTACGGCTGTAAATGCGAATCCGGCTTGGTCTTGTCTGCCGGTAGATCCAAGGTATGGTGCTGTTGTCAGTTAGTGAAGATGGTGGCTGCGCTTCACATATCCACGAGATACGAACAATGAAGTGTGATTCGTTTTCTGTGGAGCAAGGGACGAACGCATATCAAAATCCACAGGGAGATACAGCCCACAAGTGAGGAAAGGTTTCTCGCTCTGGCAACTATAGGTGGTGGTGCGACATGGATGCAAGTATGAAAGCGGTTGTCGGTGTGCAACTCAAGGTCATAACCCAGGAGTTTGACATTTCGTTTGGGTGTGTTTACGACACGTTTCACGGGTCCTTAGGGTACCGGAAGGTTTCGAATCAGTGGATGGCTAAGCAGTTGGATGGCATGATGAAAGACAAGCGACTGATTGCTTCACTGAATTATCTGCTACGGTATGCCGAGGAGAGTGGCGGTTTTCCGGACACCATTGTTACTGCCAGTGAAACGTGGCTCCGACATTTCACGCCGAAATCGAAGCGACAGAGCATGTTGTGGAAGCATCCGGGTTCGCTTGTTATTAAAAAATAATAACCAACAATAAAATCCGTTCAGTGCCACCTGTTGGGAAAGTGATGTTAACGGTCTTGTGGGATCGCCGTAAACTGCTTCTGCTCGATTTCATGCGACCAGATGTAGCCGTGAATGCCAACTGTTTCTTTTCATACTGTCATATCTGCGGGCTGTCATGAGGAAGAGTCGCCGACGACATCTTGATGTAGACCACCTCCACGACAATGCGAGGCCACGTGAGGCAACCAGAAACGCTGACAAGCCCTGCTCATTTCACTGGAAGAGTCTGGACCACCCATCATACAGTACGGACTCGCCTCTCGTGATTTCCATGATTTTTGGTCCGCTGAAGAAATGCCGGGTAGGAGAGCGACTCACGTTCAATGACGAATCCAATACGGCTGTCCGACAGTGGTTCCGCAGTCAACCGGACGGATTCAACTTTTGGAGCGTATCAAATTTAGTTCTACAATGGGACAAATGTTTGCATTGGTGTGGGGACTATGTGAAATAATCGGGTAAGGTACTTAGAGTAGTACGTATATTTGTAATTTACTGATTGTAAATTCGGCAAATAAAAAGTAGGAGGAAGGACTTATTTGACAAGCTGATTGAGAACATCAAACAGCAATTAGTCGGATGTATCTGGTGCGATGTCGAATCCCTCTAACGTTTTCCATATCATAAAGTGGTCAATGCTGTCATAATGTAAACTTATACGGAAAATACTGATAATGTATATTTCCTGTTGTACAGCTGGTATTTCCAGAGAGAGTAAGGTCTGTGAAATGTAAAAGGAACATACATCTGAGCAAAGGGGTTAAAAAGGAGGAAAAAAAGAGGGCTCGAGGGAGTATTTCAAGAGATCTCATGAATGAAATAAAAATTTCAAAATAGGTCAGGTGCTTTGTGATATGATATGTCTGAAAGTAAGAGATAAAATAGATTGAAGAACTTTGATGCACTTTTGAATGAAACTCGAAATCATGTGCCGCAAGTGAAATGACGATTGGGGATTTAATGTTTTAACAGAAGCCTAGAATTTTAAAGTGTACTGGATGTTTTGAGTAACCTTCAAAGGCGCGTCAGATGTTTCTCTATACTTTTATACAAACAGTTTCACAGAACGTTTGACCGTGTTTTCTTTCAATTTCTTTATTTTCAATTTTTTCTCAGAATGCCTGAGATATGACCAGTATTCTGTTATTTTCTTAATTACCCTCATTACTTTCCAGCGATTAAATATTATTCTTCAAAAAACTAGAACTAACGCTGGTCAATCTGACAATCATTTGTCCATTTCCGATTCTCCGCCAATGGAAATTCTGACAAGCATTCATTGCTGATTTTGTAATGGGCCTTCTTTTCGTTGCAGACCCAAAATTCTTCTGTTCCGCCTCACAAAAGGTGCCATACGACTCTGTGATTTCTTGTGCTGACGTGCAGCTCACTTCCTTTGTTGGGTTAAACTGTGTATGTGACTATTACAGACTTGGCGAGCAAAATTTGAATATTGTTAATTACGTTTTCCGCATAGTGCAATGAAAATGTACCTAAATGCTATTATACAGATTATATGTCTGATGTATGGATCAGCACGTAATTTATTAACCGCCTCTCTCACTGTTTGTACTGATGGGCATTTCCAGAATAGAGGTGACTGAACATTGACGAAGTTTAAAGCTGTTGATGGTCGTTTTAAGCAGCCTGAGGCATTTAAGCCTGTCACTTGTGACTGAGACAGGCCTTGATGGACGAGGACACTGGAGAAAATACTTCTTCAATAAGTTGACGACGGCCCTAGGTGCACTGCAATTTCTGTAGTGGTTTTCACATGATTGACTGGCGAATGTCTCATTGTAACCTCCTATCTCGAAACAATCTACCAGTGCAGGCGCAATGAGGAGCCGCTTTACCTGCACTGGGGTACTGTAAGGTTCCATTCAGTAATGCCAAATCATGTGTCTGCTAAGATGTTTACCACAGATTTTTTCTGTCCGGTTAACATACGGAAATTCTGTTCTCGCCCAAATGAACTGTGGAAATTCCTCATTGAAAAGACGTTAAGCACCTTCCTTTGGTGTATTAATTACCGAACAGTTGCATCAACTTCGATTTTTGAAATATATCCGTAGTAATTTCTGGTTTTGATATCGTAGTTCTGCAAGAGGTGATTTCATTCTCACTTCACTCTTCAAAATCCGATTAGTGTTTTCCCAGATATATCAATATTTAGATCTTACAGAGCAGGGCAAGTGCCATTACATGATTTGTCAGGAACTTCGCATAGTGTAAAATGTGTCAAATTAAGCGTGCACATGTCTCAGCTTGGTATAGATACTCGGTAGTTTATAAGTAGTTTAAGTGTTGTTTAGCGCATAACATGTTCGATCGATCCTTGGGTAACAGAAGAAATATTGAATTTAATTGATGAAAGGAGAAAATATAAAAATGCAGTAAATGAAGCAGGCAAAAAGGAATACAAACGTCTCAAAAATGATATCGACAGGAAGTGCAAAATGGGTAAGCAGGGATGGCTAGAGGACAAATGTAAGGATGTAGAGGCTTGTCTCACTAGGGGTAAGATAGATACTGCCTACAGGAAAATTAAAGAGACCTTTGGAGAGAAGAGAACCACTTGTATGAATATCAAGAGCTCAGATGGCAACCCAGTTCTAAGCAAAGAAGGGAAGGCAGATAGGTGGAAGGAGTATATAGAGGGTTTATACAAGGGCGATGTACTTGAGGACAATATTATGGAAATGGAAGAGGATGTAGATGAAGACGAAATGGGAGATAAGATACTGCGTGAAGAGTTTGACAGAGCACTGAAAGACCTGAGTCGAAACAAGGCCCCGGGAGTAGACAACATTCCATTTGAACTACTGATGGCCTCGGGAGAGCCAGTCATGACAAAACTCTACCATCTGGTGAGCATGATGTATGAGACAGGAGAAATACCCTCAGACTTCAAGAAGAATACAATAATTCCAATCCCAAAGAAAGCAGGTGTTGACAGATGTGAAAATTACCGAACTATCAGTTTAATAAGTCACAGCTGCAAAATACTAACGCGAATTCTTTACAGACGAATGGAAAAACTGGTAGAAGCCAACCTCGAGGAAGATCAGTTTGGATTCCGTAGAAATGTTGGAACACGTGAGGCAATACTGACCTTACGACTTATCTTAGAAGAAAGATTAAGAAAAGGCAAACCTACGTTTCTAGCATTTGTAGACTTAGAGAAAGCTGTTGACAATGTTAACTGGAATACTCTCTTTCAAATTCTCAAGGTGGCAGGGGTAAAATACAGGGAGCGAAAGGCTATTTACAGTTTGTACAGAAACCAGATGGCAGTTATAAGAGTCGAGGGGCATGAAAGGGAAGCAGTGGTTGGGAAAGGAGTAAGACAGGGTTGTAGCCTCTCCCCGATGTTATTCAATGTGTATATTGAGCAAGCAGTAAAGGAAACAAAAGAAAAATTCGGAGTAGGTATTAAAATTCATGGAGAAGAAGTAAAAATTTTGAGTTTCGCCGATGACATTGTAATTCTGTCAAAGACAGCAAAGGACTTGGAAGAGCAGTTGAACGGAATGGACAGTGTCTTGAAAGGAGGATATAAGATTAACATCAACAACAGCAAAACGAGGATAATGGAATGTAGTCAAATTAAGTCGGGTGATGCTGAGGGAATTGGATTAAGAAATGAGACACTTAAAGTAGTAAAGGAGTTTTGCTATTTGGGGAGCAAAATAACTGATTACGGTCGAAGTAGAGAGGATATAAAATGTAGACTGGCAATGGCAAGGAAAGCGTTTCTGAAGAAGAGAAATTTGTTAACATCGAGTATTGATTTAAGTGTCAGGAAGTCATTTCTGAAAGTATTTGTATGGAGTGTCGCCATGTATGGAAGTGAAACATGGACGATAACTAGTTTGGACAAGAAGAGAATAGAAGCTTTCGAAATGTGGTGCTACAGAAGAATGCTGAAGATAAAGTGGGTAGATCACGTAACTAATGAGGAGGTATTGAATAGGATTGGGGAGAAGAGAAGTTTGTGGCACAACTTGACTAGAAGAAGGGATCGGTTGGTAGGACATGTTTTGAGGCATCAAGGGATCACAAATTTAGCATTGGAGGGCAGTGTGGAGGGTAAAAATCGTAGAGGGAGACCAAGAGATGAATACACTAAGCAGATTCAGAAGGATGTAGGTTGCAGTAGATACTGGGAGATGAAGAAGCTTGCACAGGATAGAGTAGCATGGAGAGCTGCAGCAAATATATGGCGCTAGCTGCGCAGCATTTGTGCACCGCCGCCGTCAGTGTCAGCCAGTTTGCCGTGGCATACGGAGCTCCATCGCAGTCTTTAACAATGGTAGCATGCTGCGACAGCGTGGACGTGAACCGTATGTGCAGTTGACGGACTTTGAGCGAGGGCGTATAGTGGGCATGCGGGAGGCCGGGTGGACGTACCGCCGAATTGCTCAACACGTGGAGCGTGAGGTCTCCACAGTACATCGATGTTGTCGCCAGTGGTCGGCGGAAGGTGCACGTGCCCGTCGACCTGGGACCGGACCGCAGCGACGCACGGATGCACGCCAAGACCGTAGGATCCTACGCAGTGCCGTAGGGGACCGCACCGCCACTTCCCAGCAAATTAGGAACACTGTTGCTCCTGGGGTATCGGCGAGGACCATTCGCAACCGTCTCCATGAAGCTGGGCTACGGTCCCGCACACCGTTAGGCCGTCTTCCGCTCACGCCCCAACATCGTGCAGCCCGCCTCCAGTGGTGTCGCGACAGGCGTGAATGGAAGGACGAATGGAGACGTGTCGTCTTCAGCGATGAGAGTCGCTTCTGCCTTGGTGCCAATGATGGTCGTATGCGTGTTTGGCGCCGTGCAGGTGAGCGCCACAATCAGGACTGCATACGACCGAGGCACACAGGGCCAACACCCGGCATCATGGTGTGGGGAGCGATCTCCTACACTGGCCGGACACCACTGGTGATCGTCGAGGGGACACTGA
The DNA here is from genome assembly GCF_023864275.1 of Schistocerca cancellata. Classification (NCBI taxonomy): domain Eukaryota; kingdom Metazoa; phylum Arthropoda; class Insecta; order Orthoptera; family Acrididae; genus Schistocerca; species Schistocerca cancellata. The sequence continues at coordinate 639,182,396 of NC_064626.1, forward strand.
ATAGTGCACGGTACATCCAAACCGTCATCGAACCCATCGTTCTACCATTCCTAGACCGGCAAGGGAACTTGCTGTTCCAACAGGACAATGCACGTCCGCATATATCCCGTGGCACCAAACGTGCTCTAGAAGGTGTAAGTCAACTACCCTGGCCAGCAGTATCTCCGGATCTGTCCCCCATTGAGCATGTTTGGGACTGGATGAAGCGTCGTCTCACGCGGTCTGCACATCCAGCACGAACGCTGGTCCAACTGAGGCCCCAGGTGGAAATGGCATGGCAAGCCGTTCCACAGGACTACATCCGGCATCTCTACGATCGTCTCCATGGGAGAATAGCAGCCTGCATTGCTGCGAAAGGTGGATATACACTGTACTAGTGCCGACATTGTGCATGCTCTGTTGCCTGTGTCTATGTGCCTGTGGTTCTGTCAGTGTGATCATGTGATGTATCTGACCCCAGGAATGTGTCAATAAAGTTTCCCCTTCCTGGGACAATTAATTCACGGTGTTCTTATTTCAATTTCCAGGAGTATATATATATATATATATATGTGTGTGTGTGTGTGTGTATGGTGTTTCAGAGATTACACTATTTTTAATTCTCATATTCTCCTATTCCATTCTTATATCAGTTTTTGCATTAACTCTTACATTCATTCCTATATTAATTTTTATATTAATTGTTACTTTCCTTGTTATATTTTATTCTCACGTCATATTTTGTATTTTATTCTTATGTTTATTCTTCAGAGAGATTTGGTACGTGCCCTTGGATGACACCGATCCTAGAAATATCCGAAATATAGAAATTCCGTACACGATGAGTATCGCGCGAAGGTCTATCACAGCAGTATTTCTTGGTACGTCTATTACTCAGGATAGAAACCTCGTTAACATTACCGTAGATTGCACCCGCTGGCAATACTTTCGTGGCAACCCACGAGGATCATTTTCTCGAAAATAGAAGTACGCAAAATCACCAGAATTGTTGGAAAGACACTGGAATTTGACCGACAACTATTTCAGATAACTTTCTTCTCTCTTTTTCTCACTTTTCTTTAAATTCGTTCGCCAGAGAGACAACTATAGACTAATAAGAACAATGTTATTTCAACTTACGTTGTAAAAAACATTCGTGTAGTACTCTTGTACAGGCGTGGATAGAAAAAATAGTAAAAAATCGACAACGTATTTTTGAACATGGGGTGCAAAACAGTGAAGTCGCAACGCTAGGCTCAGCGCTACCCCTTGAGCCTAATGTTCTACGCCCTAAAAGGCACCTGAAGTACGTTGAAAACTATGACCGTCGTATTCTCGGAATCGATCGCGTGTCTACGGGTAAGCCGAGCTATACCGCCGCCTATTTTTACCTGTCATCCACTAAGCTCAGATTCTAGGAAATCGGGTTATAGCGTTTGCCGCATTCTCCTCTGTGGGATTCATCTGTTTTGAACATAAAACCGATTGCTGTCATATACGGATCGGTCACGTCATGTTCATGGGACACTCCAGCTTGACTCTGCCAATAGGGTCAATTTACAAAAGTGGAGTGGTGGAGAAAAGTTTAATTTAAAGCTGATACTAAACACACTTGGCTACATATGGCTGGACAGACAAACGAGCCTAAATGCAATGAACGTAGCATCGACGGTGATCCCCCAGTTAAATATGATTACAGATCTGCTCTTGTTTTTGCCAGAGCCTTGACAGAAAGGCGCCCGTCTGTATATAAATGAATTTGTAAAACATGTAATTGAGGTGTAAAGTTAGTTAAATAAAAAATTCAGATCGTGAGTCGATATACACATATTAACCCTGCCAAATTACATCAGCAACAAAAAACGACATCACAAAAGCATTTGGTCATAAACACTTCTCTAAAGTTATACTACGTCATCAAGAGTTCGAAATGGCCACTGTCATACGAAGTACTCGTCTGCAGTCGCTGGTGGGAGCACTTATATACAGCCTGAACAAGTTCCTTCGCTATCACTGCGCATGCCCAACAGTGTGATGTTTTAAATCCTCTAGGGTTCATCTTTGACCCTACTCTAAAGAAAAGAGTCTAGCGGCGTCAAATCAGGCAAACGTGCCGGCCAACTTATAATACCTTCACGTCCTATCCAGCCACCATGAAAGAGCCACACGTGAGCAGTGAGCCATACAAGACCCACCGTGCTACTACACACGTCTGCGTATTTCAAATGGTGTTTCTCTAGGACAGACGCTAGGACTTTGGTAATAAATTGTGTGTGTACATTGGTAATAAATTGTGTATGTGCCTTACCCATTAAAGTGTCTTTAAATAAGTAAGAACCAGTAACGTAGTTCCACTAATTCCGCACCAACATTTCACATTCCACTGCCTCTGATACTTAACCTCCATCACCCAATGCGGATGTTCAGTTATCGATTAACGCATAATTCTTGCAGTCGGCTTACCATAATTTTTAAAAGCAGCTTCATCGGTAAAACGACTTCCTTGAAAAAGAAATTATTGTCTCGTAGAACTTGAGTTTTTCTCTGTATATAAAGTGTCCAAATAACTTGTGAGAAAGCAGCCGGGTACAGTTTTCGATACCCACCTTTATTTCGACACATGAACACTCCGTCATTATTAAGGCTACAAATGCAACGTGAACACAGAAAATAAAATAAAATTCTCGCTAGAAGTAGCTAAGTTGGCCAATAAAAACGATACTGTGTATGCAGTAAGGCAACATACACTCACCATAAACAACTAGCGCCACCAATCACCAAAGATGACTAACGACAGAAGTTATCGATGGTGAATACTAACTGCCAAGGAGCTAGGAAGTACCATTAACTCAGTCTCTCTTATTGTTTTATCAAGAAGAGATTAGGATCCCATACATACGAGTAGTTTAAGCGGAAGCCTCACAAGGTTGTTACTCCAGTATCTCCAAGTCACGTCTACCACCAGTCTCACTGCCATCAATTAAACTTGCAGTGCGCAAGAAGTCTCAACATCTCATTTATATATACAGCACTGGCCATTAAAGTTGGCCGGCCGCGGTGGTCTAGCGGTTCTAGGCGCTCAGTCCGGAACCGCGTGACTGCTATGGTCGCAGGTTCGAATCCTGCCTCGGGCATGGATGTGTGTGATGTCCTTAGGTTAATTAGGTTTAAGTAGTTCTAAGTTCTAGGGGACTGATGACCATAGATGTTAAGTCCCATAGTGCTCAGAGCCATTTGTTTTTGAACCATTAAAGTTGCTACACCACGAAGATGACGTGCTACAGACGCGAAATTTAACCGACAGGAAGAAGATGCTGTGATATGCAAATGATTAACTTTTCAGAGCATTCACACAAATTTGGCGCCGGTGGCGACACCTACAACGTGCTGACATGAGGAAAGACTCCAACCGATTTCTCATACACAAACAGCAGTTGACCGGCCTTGCCTGGTGAAACGTTGTGTGATGCCTCGTGTAAATAGGAGAAATGCGTACCATCACGTTTCCGACTTTGATAAAGGGCGGATTGTAGCCTATCGCGATTGCGGTTTATCGTATCGTAACATTGCTGCTAGCGTTGGTCGAGATCCAACGACTATTAGCAGAATATGGAATCGGTGTGTTCAGGAGTGTAATACGGAACGCCGTGCAGGATCCCAACGGCCTCGTATCACTAGCAGTCGAGATGACAGGCATCTTATCCGCATGGCTGTAACGGATCGTGGAGCCACGTCTCGATCCATGAGTCAATAGATGGGGACGTTTGCAAGACAACAACCATCTGCACGAACAGTTCGACGACGTTTGTAGCACCATGGACTATGAGCTCGGAGACCATGGCTGCGGCTACCCTTGACGCTGCATCACAGACAGGAGTGCCTGCGATAGTGTACTCAACGACGAACCTGGGTGCACGAATGGCAAAACGTCATTTTTTCGGATGAATCCAGGTCCTGTTTACAGCATCATGATGGTCGCATCCATGTTTGGCAACATCGTGGTGAACACACATTGAGCGGCCCGAGTGGCCGAGCGTTTCTAGGCGCTTCAGTCTGGAACCGCGCGACCACTACGGTCGCAGGTTCGAATCCTGCCTCGGGCATGGATGTGTGTGTCGTCCTTAGGTTAGTTAGGTTTAAGTAGTTCTAAGTTCTAGGGGACTGATGACCTCAGATGTTAAGTCCCATAGTGCTCAGAGCCATTTGAACCATTTGAACACACATTGGAAGCGTGTATTCGTCATCGCCATACTGGCGTATCACCCAGCGTGATGGTACGGGGTGCCATTGGTTACGCGTCTCGATCACCTGTTGTTCGCATTGACGGCACTTTCAACAGTGGACGTTACATTTCAGATGTGTTACGACCCGTGGCTCTGCCCTTCATTCGATCCCTGCGAAACCCTTCATTTCACCAGGAGAATGCACGACCGCATGTTGCAGGTCCTGTATGGGCCTTTCTGGATACAGAAAATGTTCGACTGCTGCCCTGGCCAGCACATTCTCCAAATCTCTCACCAATTGAAAACGACTGGTCAGTGGTGGCCGAGCAAATGTCTCGTCACAAAACGCCAGTCACTACTCTCGATGATCTTTGGTATCGTGTTGAAGCTGCATGGGCAGCTGTACCTGTACACGCCATCGACGCTCTGTTTGTTTCAATGCCCAGGCGTATCAAGGCCGTTATTACGGCTAGAGGTGGTTTTTCTGGGTACTGATTTCTCAGTATCTATGCACCCAAATTGCGTGAAAAAGTAATCTCATGTCAGTTCTAGTATAATATATTTGTCCAATGAATACCTGTTTATCTTCTGCATTTCATCTTGGTGTAGCATTTTTAATGGCCAGTAGTGTAGCAATACCGAAACCATTTAGTTTACCAGAGGCATTGTAGGCCAACGCTACTCTTTTAATTATTTATTTTTACGTCCAATTAAGTCTATGTCTTGGACTACAATAAATATAAAAACTCCTCAACTGGTACGATGATTTTATTCCTTGTCTTTATTGTGTGTTGATTAAACGTTATTTTGGTCAACTTTATCCCCTTCGCTGAACTGGAGACTGTGACAGTACATCAATTAATGCCACTTACTGGTGATAATTGAGGGCAATTGGAGTCCGAAATTCTAGACATATGATCTCTGCGTGGCTAATAGCGGAAGGGGGTTGAGGGTTTGCTAGTGCCGGGAGGCGAGTAGGAAAGACTCTTTATTAGTGATGATATAACATAATCGGAACGTGACTCTGGAACGGGCAAATTTAATGGCCATATTTGCAGCACTTTTTTTAATTTCTTTCCTTTCTTTAACTTGATAGGTCATAATATTTCACTTCAGTTGAACGATAAGACTGTTTTGTATCTCCTGCTTGTGAAACCTCTATTCTCATTGCTAGTATTACCATTATTACTTCCATTATTATCGTTATTACTACTGCTGCTACTACAAGCGGTTCCAGACTGTAGCGCCTTTAAACGCTCGGCCACTCCGCCCGGCTTCAAACAATCTATCAGGTACTGTTGTGCGCCTTTGCACTACAAATGCAAACACTATGAAATGCGTTATCTTTTTACACTACCACGGTTATCATTTCCGTATGTCTACTTATATACTTCGTTAACGAATTTTGCAGTCTAATCTAAGTTGATTGCAAAATCTCATCCTGAAAAATTCTGTTCCTAGAGGCCAGGAAGTAGGGAAAATTGCGTGTGTGAATTTTGTCCCCTACTGCGACCCAGGTATGCCAAATAGTAGAGAAAACAGATTGTTTCTTTGACTGAATTTCACAGGGACCAACAGGCGCACAACAGTACCTGATAGATTGTTTGAAGCCGGCCGGAGTGGCCGAGCGGTTAAAGGCGCTACAGTCTGGAACCGCACGACCGCTACGGTCGCAGGTTCGAATCCTGCCTCGGGCATGGATGTGTGTGATGTCCTTAGGTTAGTTAGGTTTAAGTAGTTCTAAGTTCTAGGGGACTTATGACCACAGTAGTTGAGTCCCATAGTGCTCAGAGCCATTTGAACCAGTTTTGATTGTTTGAAATCATTGCGCACAGACGCATAAACAATGCATGACAAAGCGTCATTATGAAAGCAAATGTGTTAATACTATTCATGGTAAATGGCTGATTGTTTTGTTGCCTCACAAAAGCTAAGATGAAACTTTACTTCAGTATCATATTTTTTCACATCTTTGCAAAAACTATGTTGCCATCGTTGAACTATTATGTGTTTAGGGAAAACTGTCGTTAACTCAAGTGCACCCAGTATACCACTTAGAAAACTCGTCGAAGTGTTGCTAGAACTCAACACGTTTGGCGAAAACTCAGTGCGTAAACATTAAATGACATGCATCATGCTCTTGGTTTACTTGTAAGGAGGCTAAGAGTAGACTATACTCTAGTATAGAGTATTGCTCCATAAATAGTCCACTGACAACTCAGAAGCAATGTCCCCGACAACAGTACTGTAAAGTTCCATAGTAACGCAGAAAGTACTACAGTAAAGCATTGGTTCACCAAATGTCTGTGAAATAATTACATAAATTCAATTGAAGTGCATGACATAGCGTTGTAAAAAAAGCGTTAATTCGTTGCATAAGTGTCTGACAGCGCAGAAGAGTATGCTGAAATATTTTTATGAATGTTCAGACTCAGCATAATATGTAACAGACAAACACTGATACAAGTGAGTGAACATACAAGCTACAATAAAAATTGAAATGTGTGTCTTATCACATTATTATACAAACAAATACCGAAAGTAAGTTTCCGTAAGAGAGTTAGTTTGGTGGTAGCATTGAAGACTAGTTCACAATAAGAAGCTAAAGCTGACAAATTACCATAAACGCTGGAGAGTAACACATAAATAATTCTTTACATCAATGTTATACAGTTTTCATTGTGATAAAACACGAGTAAAACACTGTATGTATACAAGATATAAATTGAGAACAAAAGTCATCGCAATTTCGTATAAATATTCGTCAAAATACAGTTACAAAAGTAAAAGCTTCCTTAAAATAGTCTTCTTTACATCGTGTACTAATCATAAAACTAAAAACTATTTCTTACAAAGATTTGTAGCTTGAGCAACTATTCAGAAGGAAATTGAATGAGGGAAGAGAATAAAAGTTTCTGCACAAAATTATTGTTGTACATATCAAAGGAAATTAACTACCTTAAAGCGTCAATCGTCAGTCCGTCACAAAACAAAACTAAAGTGAAAATGTAGCCACAGATGCCTGTTTTATTCACGTGCTAACTAGTCATTGTCATCTAAAACAATACTTAGCGTACCCCAAATGCAAGAAAGATAAGGCCTTAGACCTATACATAAATAAGATAAAGAATAGGTGTGCTAAATGGTTAGTAAACATACTAAAACCTGCTCAGCTGACCCGAAAAAATGAAAGAAAATTGGTCACGAAAAATTGTTAATAAAAGCAAAACCAAACAATTGTCGAATCAGAACAGAAGAGCCAGCCTCATAAGTATCACTACCAACACAAAAAATGCTGATAAGCCAAAAAGTTATCATTATATTGCATCAGATAAAGTAGCAAATATTTCAGTACGTCTCGTTCCCATTTATAACAAATCTCCTACTCCAGAAAAAAATTACTAAACCACAGCAGTTCAAAGCGTCCACAATAACCAAATCATGATGAAATTTTTAACTGTCGCTAACCCATTGCACATATTCTGAAACCTTAAAACGTATTTCTACAGATACATAATTCGTAAATCCACAAAGTCATCAATTATTTATTAAAAAGTAACGGATCAAGTCGGAAAGATTTTAGAGAAACATGACTTTAGTCCGGTCTTTAGACCAACAAAGAAAATAATTCAAGTACTCCGATCTGTGAGGGATAAACGCTCTCCTCTGTCATCATTTGGTGTATGCAAAATTCCGTGTACGTGTGGTAAAGTTTATATTGGAAGTACCAAGAGGATCTGAAATACACGACTCGTACATTTAGTCATCGTGAGAGCGTTACAAATCTAATAGAAAGTTTGAAGTGGGAACACACAATTGCAGATAGGCGATATTCTAAACGGAAGGGGCTGCTCACTAAATTCCAAAATCGATATTCGCTAAGGATGTAGAACAAATATTATTACCAATAACTTACAAATCGCGCTATGATCACCATTCAAAGATAAGGGACTATAGAGCTCGTACTGAGGCGTTCAGATAGTCATTTTTCCCTCGTGCGAACCATGAATGGAACAGATGGGGGTAATAAAACTTTAGCGCGAATAGTGCCCTCCGCCACACACCGCTTGGTGGCTAGCGGAGTATATATGTAGATGTAGAACTACCACAAAACCATGATCGTCAACAATCTAATGCGTCAAGTTCTGGTTACAGTGATAATACGACATGAAAATGATTATTGGTCAACGACAACTGATTATCTAATTGCTCCTGGTTTTTATTACAACTAACTCTTAACTCACGAGGTGTGGTCTCTCAGACCGCTCCCTAATTTTCCAAGTCGCTCTCGTAGGTCAATTATGGTGAAAACATTTTATACACCACGTACCCTCTTTTAATCACCAGCCCTACAAATTACTGTTGTCAGTTGCGTTATCGCCTTATTTGACTTGTTGACATGTGATGGGGCCTCCTAGACCACGCCACAAGAACTAAGCACCTGCTTTCGTCAGTTCAGTACAAAACGTGTTAGCAAGAAAATTTTACATACTCTAAGTTCGATAAAATCTTTATTCAGTGGATGGAGAATGATGTCAGAGATATAGATCAAGAAGTAGACGAAGAAGCCAAGGATATTTCGACAGCCAGTGGTCACAATTCTGCTAGCGAACAAGAGGACCATTCAGAGGAAGAACTTCAGGACAATAGTGATGAGGACCTTTCTGTTTCTCCAAAAAAATACTTCATGTTAGTTAAAATTAAATTTATTCTGTGTCGTGGTAAAGAAAGACGTAGGTAGATATCAGTAGTGAATATTAATTTTGCAGACTTTCTTTTTCTGTCTATCGAGTTCAGATTTTATATGTAAGTTTGAATCCTGGAAATTAGTTTTATGCGAAAATATGCTTTCTACAGACATACCATAATTTTTGAAACGTAAAATTCAAATCTCTAACAGTTCGTTTTGTGTACAGTTGAAAAAGCTTCACGGAAGAATGTGATTTTTGCTTGATACAAAAGTAAAATACTGTTGGCTTTATTTAGCGCAATAAAATCAACAAGGAATATTTAAACAACACTTTCGCAGTTGTAATCATAAATGCTATATAACCTAAATTAACAAATGATTTACAGCTTAAACCTCCATTTAAAGATAGACGTCTCAGAGACCACACCTCTTAGAATACGGTACAGAAAAGTCACCTCGTGAGTTAAGGGTTAATACCTTCAAACTCTGGAATAAGTAATGCAGACTGCTGTATCTTCTTTGCCAGACGGTGTCACGTTCTGACAGATCTGTATTCTTGACAGTCTCGTCGTGAAGGAGCTTACCTGCAAGATGGCCTATTCACACATTGTTGTTCTGGTCTTCAGTCACGAGACTGGTTTGATGCAACTCTCCATGCTACTCTATCCTGTCCAAGCTTCTTCATCTCCCAGTACCTACTGCATCCTACATCCTTCTGAATCTGCTTAGTGTATTCATCTCTTGGTCTCTCTCTACGATTTTTACCCCCCACGCTGCCCCCCAATACTAAATTGTTTATCCCTTAATGCCTCAGAACATGTCCTACCAAGCGATCCCTTCTTCTAGTCAAGTTGTGCCACAACTCCTCTTCTCCCCAATTCTATTCAGTATCTTCTCATTAGTTATGTCATCTAGCCATCTAATTTTCAGCACTCTTCTGTAGCATCACATTTCGAAAGCTTCTATTCTCTTCTTATCCGAACTATTTATCGTCCACGTTTCACTTCCATACATGGCTACACTCCATACAAATACTTCCAGAAACGACTTCCTGACACTTAAATCTATACTCGATGTTAACAAATTTCTCATCTTCGGAAACGCTTTGCTTGCCATTGCCAGTCTGCATTTTATATCCTCTCTACTTCGACCATCATCAGTTATTTTGTTCCCCAAATAGCAAAACTCCTTTACCACTTTAAGTGTCTCATTTCCTATTCTAATTTCCTCACCATCACCCGATTTAATTCGACTACATTCCATTATCCTCGTTTTGCTTTTGTTGATGTTCATCTTATATCCTCCTTTCAAGACACTCTCCATTCCGTTCAACTGCTCTTCCACGTCCTTTGCTGTCTCTGACAGAATTACAATGTCATCGGTGAACCTTAATGTTTTTATTTCTTTTCCATGGGTTTTAATACCTACGCCGAATTATTCTTTTGTTTCCTTTGCTGCTTGCTCAATATACAGATTGCATAACAACGGTGAGACACTACAACCCTGTCTCACCCCCTTCCCAGCCAGTGCATCCCCTTCATGTCTGTCGACTCTTATAACTGCCATCTGGTTTCTGAACTAATTTTAATAGCCCTTTGTTCCCTGTATTGTATTTGACCTCTGTCACCTTAGGGATTTTGAAAGACAGTATTCCAGTCAAAAATGTCGAAAGCTTTCTTTAAGTCTACAAATGCTAGAACCTCAGGTTTGCCTTTCCTTAATCTTTCTTCTAAGGTGAGTCGTAAGGTCAGTATTGCCTCACGTGTTCCAGTATTTCTACGGAATCCAAACTGCTCTTCCCCGAGGTCCGCTTCTACCAGTTTTTCCATGCCTCTCTATAGAATTCGCGTTAGTATTTTGCACCTGCGACTTATTAAACTGATAGTTCGGTAATTTTCGCATCTGTAAACACCTGCTTTCTTTGCGATTGGAATTATTATATTCTTCTTGAGGTCTGAGGGTATTTCGGATGTCTCATACATCTTGCTCACCAGATGGTAGAGTTTCGTCAGGACTGGCTCTCTTAAGGAATGTCGTCTACTCCCGGGGCCTTGTTTCGACTCAGGTCTTTCAGTGCTCTGTCAAACTCTTCACGCAGTATCATATCTCCCATTTCATCTTCATTTACATCCTCTTCCAGTTCCATAATACAGTCCTCCAGTACATCACCCTTGTATAGAGCCCTTCTTTGCTTAGAACTGGGTTTCCACCTTAGCTCTTGATTTTCGTACAAGTTGTTCTGTTTTCTCCAGAGATCTCTTTAATCTTCCATTAGGCAATATCTGTCTTACCCCTAATGAGATAAGCCTCTACATCCTTACATTTGTCCTCTAGCTATCCCTGCTTAGCCTTTTTGCACTTCCTGTCGATCTCATTTTTGAGACGTTTGTATTCCTTTTTGCCTGCTTCATTTCTTGCATTTTTATACTTTCGCATTTCATCAATTAAATTCAATATTTCTTTTGATGCCCAAGGATTTCTACTAGTCCTCGTGTTTTTACCTACTTGATCCTCTGCTGCCTTCACTACTTCATCCCTCAAAGCTACCCATTCTTCTTCTACTGTATTTCTTTCTCCCATTCCCAATTTTTCCATTATACTCTCCATGAAACTCTGTATAAACTCTGTTTAGTTAGTTTATCCAGGTCCCATCACCTTAAAATCTCACCTTTTTGCAGTTTCTTCAGTTTTAATCTACAGTTCATAACCAATAGATTGTGGTCAGAGTCCACATCTGCCCTTGGAAATGTCTTACAATTTAAAACATGGTTCCTAAATCTCTGTCTTACCATTATATAATTTATCTGAAACTTGTCAATATCTCCAGGCTTCTTCCAAGTATACAGCCTTCTTTTGTGATTCTTGAACCAGGTGTTATCTATTATTAAGTTATTCTCTGTGCAAAATTCTACCAGACGGCTTCCTCTTTCATTTCTTCCCACAAATCCATAATCACCTACTACGTTTCCTTCTCTTCCTTTTCCTACTACCGAATTCCAGTCACCCATGACTATTAAATTTTCGTCTCCCTTCACTATTTGAATAAATTCTTTTGTCTCCTCATACATTTCTTCAATTTCTTCGTCATCTGCAGAGCTAGTTGGCATATAAACTTGTACTACTGTAGTAAGTGTCTATCTTGGCCACAACAATGCCTTCACTATGCTGTTTGTAGTAGCTTTCACGCACTCCTATTTTTTGATTCGTTATTAAACCTACTCCTGCATTACCCCTATTTCATTTTGTATTTACAACCCTGTATTCACCTGACCGAAAGTCTTGTTCATCCTGCTACCGAACTTCACTAATTCCCACCACATCTAACTTTAACCTATCCATTTCCCTTTTTAAATTTTGTAACCTACCTGCCCGATTAAGGGATCTGACATTCAACGCTCCGATCTGTAGAACGCCAGGTTTCTTTCTCCTGATAACGACGTCGTCTTGAGTATTCCCCACCCGGAGATCCGAATGGGGGACTATTTTACCTCGAGAATATTTTACCCAAGAGGATGCCATCATCATTTAATCATACAGTAAAGCTGCATGCCCTCGGGAAAAATTACGGCTGTAATTTCCCCTTGCTTTCAGCCGTTCGCAGTACCAGCACAGCAAGGCCGTTTGGGTTAGGACACAAATTATCCGCTACAAAATGGAGGAGAGGGTACGTTTTATTTGCCGTTAGTATAATAGTGAATGTTGATCACTGACAGCTGAAAGCTTTCAACTGTGAAGTGTAAATGGCTGCAGGTGAAAACTATATTTGTTTATAGGGCTGCGGCGACACTCAGGTGTTGTCATAGAGATTTGACAGTATCGCGCTACGTTGATGATTCAGTGGATGTGCGAAGGAGCCGAAGCAACAGTGAGGGATCTTTTCTCGCCGACTCAGTTATAGGAAACTCGTTTACTTCTACTACCATTACCTCATTCCATAAACAGATAACATTTCAATCTGTGCCCCTTGTTTATAGCAGGAAAATTCTGCAGAAGAGAATTCTTCCTCCATTTCATTTATTTGATCAACGATTTACTCAATGATTTACGTAAAATTTTGTTGTTTATTGAAAGTAATGACTGACCAGCCTGCCACATAAGGTTGCTGGGACAAGCAGCAGTGTGGGAGACCTCTTGCTTCGTGCTGGCAACACTCGAGAGACGCATACAAGCTATTGTGTGCCACGTCCACTCGAAGACATTCACCAATTATCACCGTCCTAGCAAGAGTGCTGTGTTTCCAGAGTTGCTGAAACTTTTCGTGCATTTTGAGACCTGAAATCCTTACAGTACGATAAATATCTATTAGTTTAATGTTTTTTTGTTTCGTTGTGACAGACAAAACTACTTTCGACAGGCCATAATGTGGATACTTTGACTGTTCAGTGAAGTGGCACATCAAACTAGATCGCATGAGATCTCAGTTCACTTTATTATACAAACGAATAAGTAAACAGTGTTTGCCGCAGGAGTGCTGGATAATGTACAGGTCAATATGAAAGTATATCTTGGTGCACAAATAAACAAACAGTTCTCTAGTGGTACAATGTTCGACATACACAACAATACAAGTTCATCTCAGATTCTTACAACTTGTTGGTCCTTGACTATGAGACCTCGAACCAGCTTTTACATGCTGCCTTATGTCGTTGCAGATCGCAGCGAGCCCTCGCTAATGTTTGTGGAACATAGTCGCTTTCCCGACTCGCTGTGACATCACAATTTCTCGACAGTACCACCGTTTTTTATCTGCAGATTACTAGCGATTACGCTGTAAATGTCCATGTTCATTAAAAACTGTAACTATTTGTTCGATTCGTTTCAGCAAGTGATTTTCCATAACACTGCAAAATCATCCTGTTTGTATCAATGAAGCAAGTACAAGGCCAATTCTGGGATTCAAGTTACTTTCCATTAGGGACGTGGAATGAACTCAACGACTGTGATAAGACTTTCAAAAAGATGGCGCACAGCTATCAGTCGTCCTTTCGTTTCAGGCTTTATTAAAGCAAATCTGGATTTAGCCTACTAACTAGTCATTATCAGTGAACTATTTCAAAGTTTTAATACATGTGCTAGTAGTTCTGGGTCTGCAAGGAACTGTGACAGAAGCCCGAGCAAGAGGGGACTGATGTACTAGCACATGTACTAAGACCCTGAAACATTGCACTGATAATGACTGGTTACTATGCGAAATACAGATTTGCTTTAATGAAGCCCGAAAGTAAAGGACGACTGTTAGCTGTGCTCCATAATTTTGAATTTCTGGGATACTCACATCCAGCATAGGAACAAGTGGCTTCATTTAGTAACCTCCCCTATTTTCTGCACACCATGGCGATTGGAAAACTAGCCTTTTTTGTCATCACTGATTAGGTTACCGTTTATTCCACGGCTTTTCACTGCAAGTTCGCAAGTTTCGAGGGCAAGCACAGTATTCTGACCAATCACAGTATATCAGTTGCTTACTGCTTCATACCATCATATTACTGAACTAATCCCTTGCTTACATCTTAGGACTTATTTGGATGCAGTTACACGTATATAGATTACATCCAGTGCTATCATCTGGAAGTGTCCTGTTTAGCCACTTCCAGAAACATTAGGTAATACGCTACGTAATGATAGATGTATATCTAAAACAACTATAGATTTATATAACTGAATATTATCTAACGATTTAAGTCTCAGCATACTTCATTTTCTTATTCTCTAGTCGTGTTACCATATTAGAGGCGAGTGAATTTTGGTTTTCATTTCTGTATGGAGTCGATAAATGTCAGTTTCTACAATTACAGATACAACTTGCTCAAAGAAGATGGAGATTCTGTGATCCTCCTCTGTATCCGAATCTCAGTTCTTTCTATTTATTTTACGTACCTGTTTTATCAGCTTCCACATTCAATAAGTCAGTGGAAGAAGGTGCTAACTCTCAATTTACTATAGATTTGCCGTGTTGCATTTTCAATTGGACCACGGACTGGCAACACGTAGTTACATATGTGCCGCTGCAAAATGTTGCCTGCCTATACAAAATGCTTTGTCTTATTGTATTCATGTCTTTCAGTTTAACAAGACATATAACACGCAGTACTGAAAAATACGCTCTTGTGGGTTAACATTTCTTCCCGCCGACCTCTTCAATTGATAACTGTAACCTAAAACACTCCTCACGGACGAGTTTACAAATTTCTTCCTTATTTCTCTATTCTGGCAAATGTTAGCTAGTAAAATAATAAGCTGTTTTCTTGTTACTGCAATTGTTCCGATGTGAATATTGCATTATGTCACTGCACATGTCTCGAACAGTCAAGAATGTTAAACTGATGCACGCAAGTCTCATGAAATGACAACATGAATGAAGTAACGCTGACGTTGCAGTGATCAAGTCAATGTTATTACTGTGTCAGTCCTTGAGAGAGAGTTTAGAGAAAAATAATACACTAGTTTTAAAAATAAAATAGGATTTAAAAGTCACAGCAAGAAAAGTAATCGGATTTTCTTTTATGAATTAATTTTTGGAAGTCTCACAATAAAAACATTATTGATAAATGAGGATAGAAACAACCAACATAAGTATGGTCTCAGTAAATATTTAAGAGGTTCTAAAAATTAGCAAATATGTACCTCGGTGAACGGTAAAGAAAAGAGTGGGATTACGTAAATGAACGAGGAGGGTGCAGTATGCCGAGGCATTAGATGTCCACTGAATAGGAATGGTTGTACCTGACTCTAAGTCGACTGTATAAAAGCCCTCACATAAAGGGTGTCTTTCATGTAGAGCAGTTTACAATGTAGCTGTGTTTTCAAAAATATTCTTGTCTTTAAATTTCGTTGCTTATCGCTGCACCAGTTTCACTGCCAGTTTCGAGTACGGGGTATTTTGACTCCACATTCAAATGTGCACGTAAACGGCTACGGTGTTGATTCTTTCGCCATGATGAATATGCACGCAATGTCAATTTGAAATGTGCGAGCTGAGAGGACTGGTATAAAGATAAAGCGGTACTTTTTGTTTTGTACCAGGAAATGGTGGAGAGGGGGGGGGTGTAGTTCCGTGAGGATTTACGAACGCCCAATCGCTTTTTTAAGCACGTATACAGGCGAGATAAAGTGGGAGAATAGTTGGGGCTGCTTTTATACTGCGTATAACCCTTTCACGCACAGTCGTAATTTTTCTCGCGTTAAGAGAAAAACACAGCAGCACTTCGCTTCCATGTGGGACAGTGCCCGCCATGCAGTCTGATAAGGCTGCTGATAAAGGCGGTGACTTGCGCTAACCTCAGTGACTCGGCTTCGGATCCCACTTCTTACCGACTGTCTCTTCTTAAATGATACTTTTCCGTTCGTTCGTCAACATCTTCCACTTACATGATAACTTTTTTTTTTCTTTTTAGTCATCAGTTTTCTGACTGGTTTGATGCGGCCGCCACGAATTTCTCTCCTGTGCCAACCTCTTGATCTCAAAGTAGCACTTGCAACCTACGTCCTCAATTATCTGATGGATGTATTTCAGTAACTGTCTTCCTCTATAGTTTTTGCCCTCTGCAGCTCCCTCTAGTACCGTGGAAGTCATTCCCTCATGTCTTAACAGATGTCCTATAATCCTGTACCTTCTCCTTGTAAGTGTTTTCCACATGTTCCCTTCCTCTCCGATTCTGCGCAGAACCTCCTCATTCCTTACCTTTTCTCCAAACGTACACTCTCAGAAATGTCTTCCTCAAATTAAGGCCTATGTGTTGACCCCCCTTGGCCAGGAATGGCCTTTTTGCCATTGCTAGTCTACTTTTTATGTCCTCCTTGGTCCGTCAATCATTGGTTAGTTTGCTGCCTAGGTGGCAGAATTCCATAATTTCATCTACTTCGTGACCATCAATCCTGATGTTAAGTTTCTCGCTGTTCTCATTTCTGATACTTCTCATTACTTTCGTTTTTCTACGATTTACTCTCAGTCCATATTCTCTACTTATTAGACAGTCCATTCGATTTAGCAGATAATGTAATTCTTCTTCACTTTCACTCAGGATAGGAATGTCATCAACGAATCGTATCGTTGATACACTTTCCACTCCTGAACCTTTCTTTTCTTTCCATCTCTGCTTCCTCGATGTACAGATGGGACACTAGTGGCGGAAGACTGCTTCCCTGTCTTACACCATTTTTAATCCGAGCATTTCGTTCTTGGTCGTCCACTCTTATTATTCCGTCTTTGTTCTTGTCCATATTACATGTTACCGTCTCTCCCTATAGTTTAGCCCCATTCTTTACAGAATTTCGAACATTTTGCACCATTTTACATTGTCGAACGCTTTCTCTAGGTCGACAAATCCTATTAAAATGTCTTGATTTTACTTTGTCTTGCTTCCATTATCAGCCGTAACGGCAGAACTGCCTACCTGGTACCTTTACCTTTCCTAAAGCCAAATTGATCGTCATCCAACAAATCATCAACTTTCTTTCCCATTCTTCTGTGCATTATTCTTGTCAGCAACTTGCATGCCTGAGCTGTTAAGCTGATTGTGAGATTATTCTCTCACTCGTCAACTCTTGCAGTCTTCGGAATTTTGTGCATGATATTTTTCCGAAAGTTGGACGGTGTATTGTGAGACTCATACATTCTACACACCAACGCGAATTATCGTTTTTTTGCCACTTCCACTAAGGATTTTAGAAATTCTGGTGGAATGTTATTGCTCCCTTCTCTCTTACTTGAGCTTAATCCTCTCTTAAATTCCGATTCTAATTGTGGATCCCCTATCTCTTCTAAATCGACTCTTGTTTCTTCTTCTATCACATCAGACAAATCTTCCCCATCATAAAGGCCTCCAGTGTACTCTTTCCGCCTATCCGCCTTCTCCTCTCACTGTCAGTCCTCAGGCCGTAGAAGACTGTTCACGTCTGGGGAGTTTGGACGCCAGCGGAAGTGCTTAAACTCAGAAGAGTGTTCCTGGAGCAATTCCGGACGTGTGGGGTGTCGTATTGTCCTGCTGGAATTTCCCAACTCCGTCGGATAGCACGGTGGACAAGAATGGATGCAGATGACCAGACAGTATGTTTACGTGCGCGTCACCTGTCAGAGTCGTATTTAGACGTATCAGGGGTCCCATATCACTCCAACTGCACACCATTACACAAACCTACACCATCTTTAACAGTCCCCTGCTAACATGCAGGGTCCATGGTCATGAAGTTGTCTCCATACCCTTACCCGTCCATCCGCTTGATACAATTTCAAATGAGACTCGTCCGACCAGGCAAAATGTTTCCAGTCATTAACAGCCCAATGTCGGTGTTGACGGGCCCAAGCGAGAACTAAGGCTTTGTATCGGGCAGCCATCAAGAGTGCACGAGTGGTCCTTCGGCTCCGAAAGCGCATATCGATGGTGTTTCGTTGATTGGTTCGCACGCTGACATTTGTTGATGGCCCAGCATTAAAATCGGCAGTAATTAGCGGAAGGGTTGTATTCAATGACGTTGAACGATTCTCTTCAGTCGTCGTTCTTCCCGTTCTTGCAGGATTTTTTCCGGCCGCAGCGATGTCAGAGATCTGAAGTTTTAACGTATTACTGATAGTCATGGTACACTCATGATGTAGTCGTAAGGGAAAATCACAATTTCATCGCTACCTCGGTGATGCTAGTCCCATCGCTTGTGCGCCGACCATAACACCACGTTTAAACTCATTTAAATCTTGTTCTTCTGCCATTTTAGTAGCAGAAACCAACCCAACATCTGGGCCAGAGCGTTGCCGACCGCAGCGCCGTCTTCTACCCCTGTTTACACGTCTCTGTATTTGAATAGGCATGCCTATACCAGTTCCTTTGGCGCTTCAGTGTAGCAAAACTCTAAGACATAAGATGTGAAAGTGCATCTTTTATTCTATAGGCCAGTGGATAACGCTGCATAAAGATTGGGCTAGTCAGTTGCAAATATGAGCGAACACAATTGATAGATGGCAGCATAGCGATTTCTATACGACCGACAACATAGTGAGGGTGGAAAGGAAGATAAATTTTGGTTGGAAACTGCTTCATGCAATACATAGCTGTTGTTGTTTTGGTGATAATCTTTCCATCCTGGCACTCCTAAAAGAATGTTACACTCCTGACAAAAAAAAAAAAAAAAAAAAAAAATTGAAGCGCTGTAACACTGTACATGTACACACCTTCGGCGGCTATTTGAGTGATTAGAGCGGCAATTCTTTTTGACTGGTAGAATGGCCCCCAGAGTGTAGTAGTGTTGTTCGTCTTTAGGACAGGTTAAGTATATAACAGACATGGACAGTGTCAGACGTCGAGCGATTTGGAGTAAGCGGAAATGAAGCGTACTCGTATGACACACTGCCGTTAGCACCTGACAGAGTTTGAATGGGACCTCATTGTGAGTCTCCATTTGGGCAGCTACTCGAATAGTGCAATATCCAGATGTGTTCGAATGTGACAGTAGGTCAGTACTGGACTGCTTGAGAACGGCTATTCGTTGTCAACATTCTAGTCGACCACTACTGATCACCACTAGGAAGGATCGGTGATTTCTGTACCAAGCGCATCGTAAGCCCTTCACATCTGTGCCTGTCATCTAAGAACAAGTAATGGACTCCCTGCAACATTCGCTGTCGTACTACAGCGTTAATTGGTGATTTTTGTTAAGACCACAAACAAAACCCCTAGTAGTTCGTTTAGCGTTGAAAAGAAGTTCAGAACGACCCCCGCTGACCATCGTCGGCGAGTAAGGCGCGATCTGGCATGCGGTCCCATTCTTCCAAGCGGAGTTGACCCTGGCGTCACGGTGTGGGGAGGTATCGGGTATAACGACTGGCAGTGATTGCTAGAACACTGACTGCGAGACGGTAAGTCACTGACATGCTCTGAGGGGACAGTGTTGTGGTGTCATTTTTCAATAGTACAATTCTCGTTCCTACAGGGAACAGTCTGTGTTATATTAACGTACTTCTACGCCTTGCAGGATCCCAAGATCTGGCAGCGTTAGAACAGGTCTGGGACCAGCTCGGACGTCCATGCTATCTTAATTATAGTAGTCAGTATGTCAAGGACCAGTGACAGCAGATGTGGGCCAGTTTGTCACACCAAAGGATACAACCACTTCACGACACCTTTTCGAACTAAAATGTCAAATCAACAACTCTCCGAGCCGTCTATATTTCCAAGTATATTTTATTTTTGCTATCAGTTTCGGTGTAACACTACACCATCTTCAGGCTCCCTGACTGACTTGTAGTAAGAATCCAACCTCTTGTAAAATCGAAATGTGGGCCAGTATACAGTCACTGGTGTCTGCAGACTTCTTTCTAACAGCGCGACCCGAACGATGGGATTGATTTGACGTTTATATAGAACAGCCAAGGTCCTGTAATCATTCTGTTCAAAGATGAACTTACAATCGCTTCCGAACTGGTTCCAGGCCGGAGGGGAATGCAACGTCGTATTGTACACTGATAACTGGGCTCACACTGTCAAGTCTGCATATCTGGATCGACCTTGTTATCGCTGAAATAATATCAACCCCTGAAATTTCGTTACCTCCTGCCCTTTCGGGCGGTTTAGTCAGGCAGTGTGATTACTTATCACAATGCACATCTAATGCGCCAGGAGGTTGCCCACCACATACATGAACAGTGTTGAGCATATGCGGGATGCCTTGCAACGTGCTGCCGCGCGGGATTAGCCGAGCAGTCTCAGGCGCTGCAGTCATGGACTGTGCGGCTGGTCCCGGCGGAGGTTGGTGTCCTCCCTCGGGCATGTGTGTGTGTATGTTTGTCCTTAGGATAATTTAGATTAAATAGTGTGTAAGCTTAGGGACTGATGACCTTAGCAGTTAAGTTCCATAAGATTTCACACACATTTGAACATTTTTTGCAACGTGCTCTTCAGAAGACTCTCCACTCCCTCGTACTCTTACAAATTCATGGACATCCGTGCAGGATTCATGGTGTCAGTTCTCTCCAGCGCTACTTCGGACAGTAGTCGAGTCTATGCCACGTAGTGTTGCAGCACCTATGCGTGCTTGCGGGGCCCTACACGATTTTAAGCAGGTTTACCAGTTTCTTTGGCTCTTCAGTGTATTGTATGTCATAATCTCTGCCGTTATTGGAGTTGTAATCTTAGTGCCAATAATAGCCGCTTAAAAGCATGTTCTGCAACAAACAGTGAAATACCGGTGAAGTTCACAGCATTTTGTGCACGAGATAAACTATTGCCTGTTGTTTAACACCTTCCCTTATAGCTTCAGGATTTCCCAGGACACTGCGAAATAAGAGTGAGCCGTAACATTTTCTAGTATTAAGGAAAACATTAACTTTCTTTTCATAAAACCTGTTTATTTAACAATATATCATCATAAATCTGTTTTCTTAACAAATTAACAACTTTGTGAAATGAATAAGATTTTACAAGAGAATTCAAAACAAAAACAGCAGGACAATAATTACAATCGCCCGGACCTGGAGCCCGCCCGTTATCGGGTGAAACAGCGCTTTTTAGTACCGCGCTGGACACAGTTTCTCTTATTGAATGCCCTCCTGCAACACATGTAAACATTTAAGTAATATTGGTGACAACAGTGTTCCAATTACTCAAACAAATGACGAAGTTTGTTTTTTATTTGGAAACTGTATGTCGAAAGGTTCGGGGTTAAGATGCACACCTACGCTTAAAGGTTAAACAAAGTAGGAAACAACTATGACAATGAGAAGGCTTGCTTCAAAGCCATCATTAGTTTCATTTCAAACAGCAACAAGGTGCGCCTGGATCCCAACCCGTCCGTTTTGATAAACTTATTCTGGCTAAAGCGTTGGTGACAATTGGCTGTTAATATGTGAAAAATTAAATTGTTTCTCAGTTATGAATGTCGCTCTGAAGGAATGTTTTAAAACATTACTATGAGCACTTATTACAAGAGAACTCACCCGGTCGAACTACAAGATCCAACTAAAGTATACGGTCTTTCAAAGATAGAAACGCACAGCTTAGTTTCAACAGGTGGTTTAGATTATCTCAAATACAATTAAAATCAATGATTTGAACCGGTTAACATCTAAATCTAACCACAAGACCATTGTTTGTTTAACGCCAACCTGTGCATTGGTACAGTTGTTCTGACCGTATTTCCAACCAAGAGCAGATTTATTCAGACGTTAATGAACGGGTATAAACTAGAAAGGAAGGCCAATATACTTCAGAAGAAATTTTCAAACGAGAACTAGTTGAAACGGCTCTGAGCACTATGGGACTTAACTTCTGAGGTCATCAGTCCCCTGGAACGTAGAACTACTTAAACCTACCTAACCTAAGGACATCATACACATCCATGCCCGAGGCAGGATTCGAACCTGAGACCGTAGCGGTCGCGCGGTTCCCGACTGTAGCGCCTAGAACCGCTTGGCAACGACAAATAGTGTCTAGTAACATACTACAGTCTATATTTACGACCAAAGAGCCGACAGAGTAAAGCTCAGATGTTAATGTGAGGTGTTAATGACTTCACACCGGCACCAAATTTCACCACAGTCCCGCCCAACGCCGCCGTCGGCGTGTCTCACGATAGGAAGGTCGTCACAGCCCTCCTACCCGCATTTCAGACCTTCTTCTGACGTCTCTGCGCTGGAGATCAGAGCCGCGACACCCAGCGTTGAAAAGACACGGTTTTGTTATGGCTGACCGCTGGAAACATTTCAGACTCACCGCCGCTCAGAATCGATATGAAAAGGCCTCAGTGGATGGCATGAAGAGCGTCAACGTCAACAATACCGCGTCTTCTCTTGAAACGTTGATTGTCACACATTTGAAAGTTCTAAGAACCCCTGGGCGTTCGAACCACAACCTAGCGCCATTATTGGGCTCAGCATCATTAAAACTGATCTGACCGCTTGGAGTGTAGTGCGATCGCAATTTCTGCACCGGCATACAGGGTGGTACCATTAGGATCTATTCAAACCAATTTGGTGGAATTTGACTTGATGCGAAGCATAAAAGCTTTTCATCCTTCCTTTTTCGCACCACTCTTTGGCGGGATCGTAAGGGGTGGGGAGGAGGAGGGGTGCAACATTAACATATTAACACGTGCGTGAATAAAACGTCACAGGCAACATCTTGGTGCCACCCACGCACCTTTATTAACCCTTTATAAATGTATCTGTCATTAGGAACTGAGAGAGAGAGAGAGAGAGAGAGAGAGGGGGGGGTAGAAAGCATATAACTCTTTTATGCTTCGTGTCACATTCAGATTTCATCGAACGAATTTGAACGGTCCCTTGTGCTTCCACCCTGTATACCGGAGCAAAAATTGCGATTGCGCTACTCTCCAAAGCAGTCACATCACGTTTAGCAGTATTGCAGCCCCATGAAGGCCATGGTCATCGCACTGCGAAGTGTCGGTTTCGTCCTTGAAATGTGTGGCAGTCAACGCCCCAAGAGAATGGGTGGTTTCATTGAGGCCCTTTATGCCACTCCCCGAGGCCTCTCCACGTCGATTCTGAGGGCCGGTGTGTCTGTAATGTTTTTCGTGCCTACCCATAAGAAAACCAGTTGATTTCAAGGCTTGGTGTCGCTGTTCTTCCACTATAGAGGCGTCAAAAGAAGGAATGAAATATGGGTAAGAGGACTTGTGACGAACTTCCCATTGTCATATTCACGGTGGTGTTGGACAGGTAATATTTTGTGCCAATATGACGTCATTAACCGACTTTAGAGCTGACATCAGTTCTGAGCTGTTTCCTTTTATTCCCCGTTGGGCGACACTAATGTTTGAAGCGTAGCCGAGGCCGAGGCTGACGTCACAGGACGCACCCTTGCAGAGGAAGGTCGTAGGCATCTTTGAGCCGAATTTCAAAGTTATGCTTCGGAATGAAGGACAGTTACCGGGGTTCGAAAAATTAATCCTTGAATTTTGTTGCGCAGTGTGGGTTCCGTCGTTGGAATTTTTCTTAGAGTCTTCACACGACGCCTCAAAACGGTAACCATCATTACTCAACTGAAGGTCTTTGGTGTCGTCCATCAGGGCCTTCTAACATAACTGCAAGTTTTGTCGAACTTCAATGTCCTCGTAACAAACCGATCGTGACTGCGTCGTAACCAAGAGCTTTTCTCTGATTTTCGTTTTTTATTGTTATTAGGATTGGTTTGTGACTGTCTTCCGGTCAAGCCTAAGTTATGTAAATAGCTTCACCTTGCTGCACAAGACTCAGTCTCCACGATAATTTGTTCTACGTATTCATATCTTAAGCTTTTCCTATTTTTTTCATCCCTTTCCGCTTGAAGACTTATTTACAGTTCTACACAAAATGGCTCTGAGCACTATGGGACTCAACATCTTAGGTCATAAGTCCCCTAGAACTTAGAACTACTTAAACCTAACTAACCTAAGGACATCACACACACCCATGCCCGAGGCAGGATTCGAACCTGCGACCGTAGCAGTCCCGCGGTTCCGGACTGCAGCGCCAGAACCGCTAGACCACCGCGGCCGGCCAAACAGTTCTACACAAAAAAAAAAAAAAGTTTTCCGCAACACTGGTTTCGTAATACACGCTGCTTGAGCAGTCGCCTGGAACAAAGAATAGTAAATGACCAGTTTTCCGCAATGGATGAGCTGAATGCAGTGTATCAATGTGGTAACATGACATGAATGTAATTACTGTTATTTGTAACTCACTTGTTATTAATGGACCTGTAAACTAAATACGAAGGAGTTTAGGTATCCCATTTGATGACGTCCATTCGCATATCAATGTTGGTATTCGAAAGATCACTAGACGCCTATAAAAGAGTGAATTCGCAATGAGTTTCTCGGTACAGTATTTATCCAATTCAACAGTTCCGTAATTCCTCCCTTATTTTACTGACAATAGCATGTCATCAGCGCATCTTGTCATCCGTATTCTTTCATCCAGAATTTCAGTCTCACTTTTGAACCTTTGTTTTAATATATTTATAGCCTTTGCGATAAACACGTACCACTGTCTTTCAATCCCAGTTTTTTTTATCTTGTTCTTCCATCCTTAGTTCAATCCATACTATATACTATCCGACTCTCCCAACTGCGTATGTCTCCCTCAGGCGGACGGGAGTTCACTAAGTAATGCAATACCTTTTTTCTCGGCCAATATCGATTGAAAACGTGCAGAATTCGTTGTGAGACATCCTGGGATTATCCCGTTCCAGCCCCTATAGATTCACGAAGTTCCGTTAGGTGGCAGCGCTGTAAGTAGTCTGTTACGGATGTGTGTTCCGAGCTGAGACTTGTCGTTGAGTTTCTTTTAGCGAAAAACCAGAGAATCGCAGATATTCATACGCGCTTGCAGAATGTCTACGGAGACCTGGCAGTGAACAAATGCACGGCGAGTCGTTGGACGAGGTATCTGCCATCATCGCAAAAATATCGCGCGTGTCCGCCGACCACAAATAGCAGTGACTCTTGCAATGTTGGAACGTGAGGACACTATTCGAAGTGATCCATGGATCATAATCAAACACTTCGCTGTACAACTGACGTCACTTTGGTATTCTATTTGAAATCCTTCCTCATGGTGCAACGATCAATTCCGCAGTGTATTGTGCTTCCCTCAGGAAACTGAAGAAACTATTGCAGCGTGTTCGTCGCAACAAAAATGCATACGAACTTCTTCTCCACAACAACACAGGGCCTCGCTCAGGTAAGTGGAACCGAGACGAGCTCACAGAATTTCATCGAAATGTTCTTCCTCATCCAGCCTATAGCCCAGATCTAGCACCTTCCAACTTCCATCTGTATGACCCAGTGAAGGATGTAGTCCGCGGAAAACAGTATGTGTATGACGGGGAGGTTTCTGCAGCAGCAAGACGATGGCTCCGACGTCGACCAGTAGAGTGCTACCTTGCGCACACACAGGTCGTGCAGTAAGGTGGCGTAAGACCATCACATCGAATGGAGGTAATGTTGAAAAATAGGGTTTTGTAGGTAAATAAATCGGGGACAATATAGTGAACTGGAATTCTGAATAAAAACAACTTACTTCAGAAAAAATGTGTTGCATTATTTAATGAAAGCCCCTCGCCTGTCATCGAAAGCTTTTATTAAGTCGACAAATGTAGTAGAAATGTCTCGATTTTTCTTGTGTCTTGTTCCTTCAGCAATTGCACGGTAGAACTTCTTATCTGGTACCTTTATCTTAACAAACGCCAAACTGATCGCCACTGAACAGATCAAGTTTATTTTCAATTTTTCTGTACATTGAGCTCTTTAACAACTTCGATAAACTATCTGCAAAGGTAATTGCGCAACATTTCACCCATTTCTCTGCTCCTCCTCTCTTCATGGTTGTATAGATGAGTATTCTTCCCATGGTTGATTATATGTTTCAAGTCTCTTAGGTTATAAATACTGACCTGAATAATTGTTTGTTTTCCACCTTCCTCATAATTTTAGGATTTCCGATTGAATGTGGTCTTACTCTAGTATTGAAAATATTATTGTTACTTAATGAGTCTAATTTTTATTATTATATCTGTTCATTGCAGCATGTAAAATGTTACTACTAACTAAAGAAATCTTGAGTTCTTACAGACCTTAATTTTGTTTTAGTGTTACCGCATATTTTCCTGAATATTTCGGATGGGCATTGCAATGTATGTTTATGCTGCGTTATTCTGCTGTGGAAAATTATTTACAGGGTATTGTATTGATTAGTTTTACTTCTGTTTTTGCGGCTTTTGGAGGGATGTGTGAAACGACCTATATTCGCATTTGTTTAGTTACGGGAAAAATGAAATTGATATGACATAGTAAGCGTTACATAATTTCGGGGTGAATTTCTTTGCGTGCGGCTTGACTGTAAGGTATGCTTGATTGAAAGCAGCTGTATCAGTTTTTGTGGCGACTATAACATTTGAATGGTCCTAGGGAGTAAAGCCAAGCAAATGGGAGACGTATGTACTGTGCCAAATTTATTATTATCAGCCTGAGTAATTGCATCACAAAGGGGACTTCATTCCATTAAAACTTTAAGCAGCCTTAGAACAGTATTTCAACTTAGTAAATGGATTTTCTTTGAACCATCCTTCGTTTCTAGATATTATCTTGTATGCTTCGAAACCAGAAGAAACTTGACGAAGGACGCTGAACCTGTGTAGAAGTATGATAGTACACCTGACGATTAATCGTTATAAAACTAATATGCTGGCATGTTGGCACAAAGAGAGAGGAAGGACAAAACCTTAATGTGAAAAGTTAAAGATTGTAAAGAAGTAAAAATTCTGAAAAAGGCCTTTATACGGAAGGTGATGAGAAATGGAACATGAACAGGACATACAGTATTACTGAATAAAGTTAGCCTGCCATGTAGTAACTGATCTTACTCCTACTACCTTTTGGTACATATCCTCTACCACCGTAAGATACAACGAGCTATTAGAAATCCTACCGACTGTAGAGCAGTCTTTTGCAGCCAAACACCAGACAAGTTAGTGGTGAGGCTGAGGGACTTCTAGTTAAGATTATTAGGTATGGGGGGGGGGGGCAAGGTTTATCTTCAGTTCAGGGCTTTGCTGCATAACCAAGCCAAAGATACCGAAAACTTTGGTCATAACTATAGGATGAGAATATTTTTATTTTACTTCTGAGGCAGTATTTGGCAGCCCATTGTACATGAATGTGCATATGGAATAAATCGATGACTTGATACACAGGACCAATGTACCAGTGTCGACATCAGTTGCCAGCGATGATAGACGACTGTTTCTCTGTGGAGTTTAATCAAATGTTTTTTATCATCACAAGAAAACAGCGAGAATTATTGTCAGAGTATTAATCACCTATTCAATTAAAAAACATGCAATCAGTCCTCCGAAAACGACAGAATATTCCACAGTCACTGATTTTGATTCTTCGTTTGAACAAAGAAAGTATTTACATACAGACTTTGGTTTTCGCAGTCACTTCTCTGTCAGCTTGTTACATTTAGGCAACAACCTTCCTCTAACGGAAATGGGAGTCTAATGTTGTTGTGGTAGAACACATGTGACTGATAATATTGGTAAATAGTAAGAGCCTTGTCGGCAAAATATATGTACAGAAATTGTACGAAATTACTGTTAAGAGGCTTGTTAAGTATGTGAGTAAATAATTGGGAAGTATGAGTAGAATAAATTATGAAAATCAGTTCATGAACTCGATCTTCCTCATTTCGCCAGACTAATGAAGGGAAAACGTATGAAATTCAATATGTGTTAGGATTTTCACGTTCCACAAAACAAGTGTCGTCCATGACTGTTGTAGGGCCTTAACCGGTGGAACTGCATGATAAGGCGTCTTTCGACTGGCGGAGACAACTGCAAAAACGTAATTTATCTTGTAGTTTTCATTCTGCTTCCTGAGAAAAGCACAAATCATCATGTCAGATTAAGCTTCTCAGAGGCGGATGTCACTTTTGCAGCAACAGACAGATGGCGGCGATAGAATTTGCTCCATGCAAAATATATTAGGTGTCTTTAATCCTAGTGCAGTGCTCCCTGACAGTGTCCGTCGAGCACACTTTAGACTGCTTGAAAATTAGCGGCAACTGAGAGGAAGATTCCGTCTTACAACTGAAGCAAAACTCCTCGTCCTAGGAATGAACTACTGGATAGAGAAAAATCATCAGGTTCGTAGCCTTTTTTTCTCTTAAATGTAGCAAACACAAGAGATACACATAACAGAGACTTTAGGCATCAATAATATATTTTCCATCACCATTTACAACAGATGCCAACGCTGGAGTAAATTTTCAATTATGTGACTGTAGAGATCATGTGATTTTGATGCGAAGATTGCGTTGGGTCATGTTTGTGGCGCATTTTCATCTCGTAAGAACATTCCTCGGGGGGTCGTTCGACAGAGAGTGGAAATGGTGAAAACCTAAGAGCGCGAGATCAGTTGAATAAGATGGGTGCGGAACGATTTCCCGACACAATTGCTGTATAGTCTTTCCTTCAGTCCCGCGGAATGCAGGCGGGCGTTATCGTGCATTAGCATCATTTCGCGCCATCTTCCTGGAGCCTGTTCTTGGACTGCGTCTGCAAAACGTCTCAGCTGTAGATAGAAAATGTCAGCAGTGATAGCTACATCTCCGGGAAGCAATTCAAAGCACACCACACTGTCGCAGATCCACCAGATGCATAACATTATATTTTGTGGATGCGTGCAGGTCTTTGTACATGGAATTGGTGCTTTTTTTGGGCTCAACCATTCCTTTCTTTTCCTCTTTTCCTCATGTTAGCATAAAGACACCGTGTTTCATCAGTAATGATACAGGTTTGGAATGGCCGATGTTGTTCACGAGCTGTTTGGTGACGAGTAAGCGGAGATGCACACTATGGCCATTCACTGGTCTTTGTGATTCTCACATAAGGCATGCAGTATCCATGCACCCGATTTTTGAACCTTCCCCACTGCTCACAAATGTCGCACGATGGTGGAGTGATCACAGTTCATCACTGTTGGCAGTTCTCGAGTACACTGACGCAGATCATTGTCGATTAATGATTTTAAACAATCTTCATCCTACCCCGAAGGTCTTCCTGAACGCGGAGAGTCACTAATGTCAAAGTGACACATCTTAATACGAGAATATCATTTTCTTGTCGTACTTTGAACAGTGGCATTTCCCCCAGCGCAACTGTTGCTGGCTGCTTCTGCTGCTGTCACCCCTCTACTGAACTCAAACAGAAAAATATGTCTGAAATGTTCCGATTTCTCGACTTGGCACCCCATATTCTAGCGTCCACAGCTCGACTTACTATCTCCAAATTACAATATAATAATATGTAAACTGAAATAGCAATAGCGAACTACAAACAAAAAAGTTTTGGGATGTCCATCCTTTTGTTTGGTGGCCTTGGGGACCACGGCCATTCGATACTGTAAAAAATGAAAGCCTACAGCCGTCCTTATGATCTTATTTATTGTGTTCCTACCACTTCCGGCGCTTCAGTGTGCCATCTTCAGGCCGTAGTTGATGCCGATCAATATATACACTGAATCAGTAAGCAATATAACTGGTTTACGCAGACTGTCTGCTGACACCACAGTTATAAACGGGCTGCGTAAAATATTTATGCTGGCCACTAATGCAGTGTATATATGGATCTGATAACGCCTTGAGCATCAACTACGGACTGACGATGGCCCGTTGAAACGGCGAAACTTGTAGCTACACCATAAACAAGATCATTTTCTTACAAACAAAAACTGGCAATCGATAAATAAATCCATAGCAACAGGAATATCAACATGATAAACAAAAACGCTACAAACTTACGTGCCAAACTAATATTTATATTGTTTTAGCCACTTTACATTAAAGGACTTAACTCAGTTCCACCATGTCTTAAGTACCGTGAACTTAACCAGACAACAAAACATCGTGACATAGGGCATCAGACATCTGGCAACTGTGTTAAAACAGGTTACCACAAAATGAATGCAACGAGTCATTTGGACTTATACCATGTCATTATTGTAAGCGAAGGAACAAGGACAGTAAGAATGGTTGACAGACTCAATGTTTTTGCAGTGGCAGGTTTTTTAGATAGAATATGGAGAGTAAATACATCAACTTGTTTTAGACTTCAACCTATTCAACTAAAACTGAAACAGTCCTCACTTTACGCACACCCGTCTTCAGTATTTATGAAATGGCGACGCGCAGTGGCGTAGCGATAGTGTCTGGTAATATTATCGACAAATTAAATGTATAATAAAGTATCCTTCCTCCCCAACAATTTTTTCCTTAAAATCAAAAAGCTATTTAGACCGTTAGAATACATCGACATTTAATTTACCCAAGGGCAGGTGTCAATGGAACTTGCCACAGACTTCAGGGCACAGATATTTCAAAGTGCTATTCTCCAAACCCGACTGATTGCCAGAACTGAAGAACTGAGAGATGAAATAATGAGTAGTGACCATCAACCAAACTCCAAGAGAGATCGAGCCATACAAAATACCACCAAGGAAATTTATTTGAAAACAGGTACAAAAACATGCTTTGCACAATCTCCCCACGATAGCAACGATAAAAAATTATATGAAACACATGCTAATATGTTCTCTGTAATTATAATTTGTAACGTTAGTGAGAGTGACATAAGTACTAGATCAGTGAAGTTTGAATCTCAGAACAAGATGCGGTAATAGTGCACAACCAACATGCATTACCATTACGGGCATGTGCAACAAAAAAGACAAGCATAGTGGGCATATAAGTGCCAGTCGAATGAAAAGAAGACAGATTGGAAGAAAAGTAAGCAAACTGTTTATTATTAGTGTAACTGTTAATACATTTACTCTATTGTGAGACAAAACGGTCAATGCCTCCTTTGAAAAATGTTGGCGATTGCCTACGGACCCATGACTATATCCAGGTGTGCAGTTCACGTCGGGAGAAACTGGGACTGTATGGAGGATGTCTTCGCAGCGAAACTTCTACAGTAAATTCGAAGTAACCTTACGAACATGTGGGCGGTTGCTAAGGGTTCCAAGTTTGTTTTTGCCAACCATATTCTTGGTTGGCTTCGCCTTGGCTACAGTCATCGTTTCGTAGAAACCGTAAACATATTTCCATGATGACACTGATCGCCTTGTCTCACAGTGTGGTACATGTATTAACAGTTTTGGGGCATACGTTTGAAATAATAAATAGCTTCCTTACTTTTTTTCCATCTCTGTCGTTCTCATTTGACTTTCCCTTATATACCACAACGAGATGAACAAGGATGAAACGAAATTGTCTTAGATACAAAACAAAGATATCACAGGTAGAAATACAGTCACTAGACAACGTTTACGTGCGTGCTTGCGATGCACCAATTGCGACGGATTATACGAGTACGTTGCTGCTGCAATGCAATTTCTTTTATAATTTTTGTTCACCTACCTCTTTACAGCGGTAGATCTTCGCACGTAAACTCCTGACTGCAGCTACTCACGAGATCACATAAAAGCAGTGTTGAGGAAACTGTAACCTCATACCTCCACGCCTGAGGCCGCTAAAAGTAAAATTTACTGAAAATTGTCTATGTACTTTAAAGAAATGATTCGGAAAGTGGATGTCACTCGTACTTTAAACATGAAGTTCAATAGATCTTTATTGCCGTTAAGCAAGATCATCAGCCCACATTTAGGAAAATTACTAAAGTTTCTGCTCACAGTTATCACCATACCTAAAACAGTCAGAACTTTTACTATCCAAAATCCAGAAACCAATTACTTGTAACACAGTCAATGATCGGCCAATTACTTCTGCACACGATATTCAGTGGTTGTCTTTAGTTGAAGTTTATGCTCGCCATGAAATATCAGTGAGAATATATTCAGTACCGCCACGCTATATAATTCAAATTCACTCGCGATTTTCGTCGCAACGAATTATCACAACAATCTAAAGTTTTCATAAACAGTTTCTGGTCACTACCAGATACCATTTACACTGGACCATAACGCGGAAGTCATCCCAAGACTTCAGCTTACAGATAATGCGAAAAGTCATATCCAGCATAACCGCCTCCAATCAAAGCTAGCTCGCGCCTCCCCTCTCACTCTCCCACACTCAAAACTATATCTCCTCGCTAGACGGCCAACCGTCTCGCTTCTCATTGGCTGTCAGCACTTACGAACAATGAGAACTCACTTCTAGGGCGCGGCTCGCCCCAAAATCTAGCAAGCACCAATCACTTCTATAGGCTCATTGACGACATCAAATTAAGTAACACAATACTCTCTAATTAAATAAACAAAGCAAAATGAACTATAAGCTTTACTCTATATCTGGAAATTTATTGATGTAGTCGCGAATGTTCTGGCTGTCTTACACATAAGCACACATACTTGGACATCCGACATTCACTAGTAGGGGAACCACTAGTGGATTCGCTCCCACGTTACAGAGTTGGAACACTTGCCAGTCCCTGTAGAGAATTACATGAATGATTTTTAATAATGCCGAACGTCCCACATACTCCCACGCACGCATTCTCATTCACACGCACCCCTAACACACAATATACATATTTACTTAAAATTCTTGACATTATTATTATAGAAAAGTCACAGAGGTTTTCTGAAACTAAAAACTTTCCAAATTTATATATGAACACTGAAAGTGTTATCATATCATCGTACATAGTCACTGAAGGTGAACTACTACATCACTGTATTTATTTCAATTCTTGACTGTCGGAAAATTACGTTTTTTTATGGAATATTACTAACTTCCAAAATACAACTATTTTTGATCTCAGACTTGTTTTCACAACAGAAGGTTTTACATCAAATATGACGTTCCTCAGGTTATTCCTTTTGTAGTTATTAATATTTTTATTTCGTATAATGTAAATGGCCTGCCAGCGCTACCTCACTGCTTTCACACGCGCAGCTGCAACAGATGGTCGTGACGTTGTAACCTCCGAGTGACACAGTACTCGTTGAAGCCTGTGATATGGTAAGTGAGCGGGGTTCAAATTATAAGAAAGGATTTGCGTGTAGATATTGACCGCATGTACCTGAATGGTGTCAAATCAGACTTACACCCACTCTGTGACAACAATGATCCGTCAAGCAAGTTTGAAATGCAATTTCACGTCAGGATGGACCAAAAGCAACACTGAAGCTGCTACCCATTTGGTAATAATACCGTCGCCAGCCTAATTAGGCATTCACTGAGTTTCTTCCATGTACAAGTTGGTAGATATTCATGCAAAACAACAAGTAGTAACACTGCATAATATAGAATTTTAGAACCAGAAAATCTATTGAACTGATAATTTCATGTACTGTACTGATATGGAAAAACCAAGAATACATAACACTACACTACAATGTATAATGGTTCAAATGGCTCTGAGCACTATAAGACTTAACATCTGAGGTCATCAGTTCCCTACAACTTAGAACTACTTAAACCTAATTAACCTAAGGACATCACATACATCCATGCCCGAGGCAGGATTCGAACCTGCGACCGTAGCGGTCGCGCGGTTCCAGACTGTAGCGCTTAGAACCGCTTGGCCACACCGGCCGGCTATAATGTATACTACAAAAATTTATACTGTCTATTAATCTGACTAAAATCGGATCGGGCATAGGTTACCCTAGAAATAGCACTTTCGTACTACACACAAAATGTCGATTTTGGTAAAGATACAACACTGGTAAATTTTCTCCTTTATATTGACTTTAACTTTTGCAGGTCAAACCAATTTAGAACACTGCAAAATTCAAATGAATAAAAGAGGGTAGGGGGACACCCTGAAACTGTTGTGATAGCTGTATTAAAAAAAAAATGATTACTGAATTTGTTATGCGCTCAAGATTTCCAGTATGTAAGTTACTACTAT
The DNA here is from genome assembly GCF_023864275.1 of Schistocerca cancellata. NCBI lineage: Eukaryota > Metazoa > Arthropoda > Insecta > Orthoptera > Acrididae > Schistocerca > Schistocerca cancellata. Next base: position 639,216,649 of record NC_064626.1, read on the forward strand.
TTTCATCTCATTTACTGCTCATTTAAATGCCTGTCTCGAAATAATAAACTTCATTACTATGTCGATAATAAAGTTATCTTTCAACTTTGTTAGACCTTCGTTATTCATTTCTTTAAACACCATTCTAACATATCTAGTTCTGCAAATAATTATTATTTACAAAAATTTTAATTTTCATTTCGGGACACTCGGATTGCACAACATTTGGAAAGGACCCTGTCTAGGTTAGTTGTTAGGATAATTAAATGATGGGAAAATTCTGGTAAAGTTTAGGTTATTATTCCACATTTCACTCTGTGATCCATACGAATACAGTACTAAAAGTTTCAACCTGCTAGTATCGATGCGGCGGTTGGCGGGCGGCGAGTTGGCGAGGCACAGAGCACACACACAACCACAGCTATGGCTCTTGATGTTCGGCACTTTAATTCTTCTTAACGTCGCAATACTTTTCCATTTAGTGCCTATGGAATTTTGCCACGCTATGTCGGCTTGGGAATGGCATACCCGAGGCTCGGTGAAGCTACATCTTCCAGGAAAGCCTCCTCGCTCCAGAATGTGTTGCTCAAACGAGTGCCAAAACTGCTGAGCCCGTTGTGCCGTGCAGCGCCCGTGCGCATTTTCCTGCGCTCTCCTGCCATTTACCTTTTACCGCTCCCTGACAGACCTGGTATTCACCCGAAGGTTTTGCATTCTACATATCCTAACACATTGCGTACGTATGGACCAGACTCACAGTTACAATTTTAAACAACTTACAACTGTCTCAACATTTGTTACATTTCAATTCTATTACAATATTGCTTGACATTTGACATAAACATTAATATTCACATTGAAACTTGTTTACAGTTTTCTTAATACAATGACATGAAACAAAAAAGGAATGAAATCAGAACAATAAAAAATGGTTCAAATGGCTCTGAGCACTATGGGACTCAACATCTTAGGTCATAAGTCCCCTAGAACTTAGAACTACTTAAACCTAACTAACCTAAGGATATCACACACACCCATGCCCGAGGCGGGATTCGAACCTGCGACCGTAGCAGTCCCACGGTTAAATCAGAACATCCATTACACTAGTTTATCGAAAAATCAGAAGAAAAAAGTATTATTTATATGTACAGTAGTACAGCGTCGTTGTTGTTACACATGCCTCTGTTTCCAGTAAATTTCACTAAGTGCAAATTTGATGGGAACACTGAACTTTATATTTATACAGGGGTTTTCAAATCGAGAACATTTACCTATCATTTACTTAAGTGCCTTTGGCACAGTCCAACGACCTATCGCAACATGATTAGAGTAGCAAATTACTTATCAGTATTAAATTTATTAGAAAATTAAAATCAAAATTTGGAACACAAACACTTATCTACAAAGCATATACAAATACCTATATACACTATAAAACAATTTGTTGCTGCTTGCATTGAATGCCAGTCCATTTCCTTACTTACTAATAAACACACAATACTGTTTAAAAAAATTACTACACATATTTGCTGCCTATTATTCAGATTTGGGCAGTCCATTTCACATCATTTTATCACGTCACCTGTACCACACATACAATTCTCCTTTGACTATTTATCTGCCCCCTTTGGCGTTTGGCAGTCCTTTACATAATGACCCACTTTGATTTTTGTCAGTCCCATCTTTTATTTGACTTGCAGCATTTACCTTTTCTTTTCAGCCCTTTTTTCCATACACCTTTATATTTATAGTACATATGGTAATCCGAAACTTACATAAGTGCATTAGCACACTGACATTAGTATACACACATTTAAAAAGATTTGTTACATTTAGAATAAAATAGTTTCATCGACACAGCACATTTACTGCAGATTGTTTTCTGAGTGTAATTAGGTCACTCACTCCTAGGAACATATAGTTTCAGGTCCACAACGTTTCTTACACCTAGAGGTTTCTTGGACTTTGGATAGATCAGGTAGTGAGCATTATCATGTGGGATGTTCTGTATTATATACGGTCCATTATAAATATATTTAAATTTGGAAATTTCATGGTTCAGTTCACTAGATTTTTCGTGGGTTTTTAAAAGAACATAATCCCCAATTTTAAATTATGAAATATTCAGGTTTTTATCATGTCTTTTAGATCTAGATTCAGCTTTTTGCTTTGCCCTTTTTCTGACTAATTCTGACTCAACCCCAACCTCGTACAAGGTGTAAACTCTAGTTTTTCCTCAATTAAACTTTTACTTCTGCTGCCTAACAAAATTTCTTCCAGTAGGAACCCAGTAGACTCATGATGTAAGGTGTTCATGACATTCTCAAAGTCTGATATAAATCTGCGACAGGCTCTGAATCATGCCCCTTCCTGTTTTTTCCACAGCGCAGCTTGGTCGACTGTGACATTGTCACAAGATACGTTCCTGACCTGTGAACCATTTGTATCTGGTGGCTTTCTCGGTTTCTGGAGTTCAAAGTCTTTGCTTACTTGAACTCTTTGCAAAATAGACACTGAGTTGTCAGGTGGCTCTTTCTTTCTGTGTTCAGTCTCAACATCTGGGTTTTGTTTTGAAACTTCGTCATCAGTAGGTACAATCTTGCAATTAGCTGTATTCCCATTATTTTCACTAGTACCGAAATACTCGTCATCTGAACTATCGTCAGAGTCCAACCATTCTGGATCGCTTTCAGGTTCTAACATAAGAGCTTTTCTGAGACAGGCACTAAGTTTCTCCTCTGCATTTTCGTCATGCTTTGATTTTAACTCAGTATCCTCTTTTGACAAAACGACCTCATTATCAGCATTACTCACATCCACTGTTACTTCATATTTAGTGTAATCCTCGTGAACTTCAGTTACTTGTAGGTAATTACCTGCCCCTTCCCCACGGTGCCTTTTGGTAACAGCTTGTACTGTTGGCGGATCGTTAACAGAAGTTACTTCCTCGTCGATGCTTAGGATTTCATCCTCCAATTCCTTCCTATCTTTAACCATCGTCCTATCGGCAGCACGCGTACTTTGCGTGGCGCTATTTACTCCCTTCTCCTTAAATTCGGGCCACGTCACCTTATATCGACGTCCCTACTATTTCCTTTTTCACTAATTAACCTCCTTGCCTCATATTCCGTCTTAAAATCCTCCCACTCACATTGCTTGAGGTCCTTGTACAGATCATCGATCTACACACGCCAGTCAGTTACTTCTGCTGATTCATTCTCGCCATTTACTTCATTGCTAACACTGCTAACCGCACCTTTCTGTGTATCCACTGTTCCATCTACTATTTCTTTCGCCACGGAGTTACCACTCGTAATGTATTTGCCAGCTCTTAGGGCAATGTCCGTACCTAATTCTGCCGCCTTGCTAGCGGCTTCTCTCTGAACAGCTGATCTGCTAGGCTGGGTCGTTGCCCTTTGATGCTCCACTCGCCTGTTAACATGTATCGCACTGCAAGGCGAAGATGAATCATCTGTGCGCGCACCTAATGCTTGTTTTGCAACAAAACGCTACGTCGTTCCACGCCTGTCTCTAAGCTGTCTGATAACTTCACTGTCAGTCCGGTAATGTTTCTTAAATTGGGGCCGGTATGTTCTGTCTGCTTCCGTTTGGACCACAACGTCACGGAAATCAGTTTTCCGCGTACCCTCTACCGCGACTTGGATAACCCCCTCTTCCTCTTCCTCTGCCTCTACCTCGCTGAATCATGTTGACACGAAACCCATCGCCGTCATTCCAATCGTCATTATTGCGGTTATTCCTGTTACTAAAATTCTGACAATTGGCACGACTTTCGCGCCAGTGGTCTTCGTCTTCGGCAGAAATCTTTCAAAGAATTCCTGTCCCTGTTATCATGAAGTTTGGCCATGATAAACTCGCGCCACAAATGATCCTGTTTTTGTTCGGTCCAATATTCTTCCGTTAACTTTTGTTTAAACTCTTTGAACGTCATTAGTTCGTTATTCAAGTTAATTCCCCAGCGCTTAGCGTCACCTGCTAAGGCGCTAATTACTACGTTTATCTTCTCCTGACGAGACAATTGTTTAGGGAATATCCTCTCGCAATTTTTGATGAAATCCAACGGATGCCATCCGTTATGTTTTTTGGCGGGATCGAAGCGCTCCGCACCTTCCAACAGATTCGTAAGTGGCGTGCCATTACAGGCAACACCAGGCCTATCTTTGATTTTACTCTCGAGATCGAAAATTTTGCCTTCAATTTTCGATGTATTTTGTTCATACTTTTGTTCACATCCAGTAACTTTTTCGCCTCAATTTCTTTCAGTATCTGAAGCTGCCTTTTTCAGCTGTGGTATTGTATGTTGTCATTTGTTTACGATCTCAGTTTTAAGACAGAAAACTTTTTGGTCTACTTTTGTTTCAACTAGAGGCTCTACTTTCTCTTGGATGTTGAGAATTTCAACATCAAACCTACTGTTAATGTCATTAATTTCCCCCTGCATAGTATTCATATTTTTATTAATTGTATCAATTTCAGACTTCATACTATTTACTGCAGAGCTTACATTACCCACTTTCTGTTCTATTTGTTTACTAATTTTAATTCCTTGTTCTTCGACCTGTGCCTTAAGCTGACCAACTTGTGTTTTAAGCTGCTCGCCAACGTGTGTTTTAAGCTGATCATTCTGTGTTCTGAGCTGATTACTTTGTGTTTAAGCTGCTCGTCAACGTGTGTTTTAAGCTGACTAACCTGATTACTGACTTGTCTTTGAAGCTGATTATTCTGTCCTGCAATTTGTTTGGTTAATTGTTCAAATAAGTCTTTCATGCTTAAAATTTTCACACTGGCTTGTTCTACGGAATCGGTGCGTTCCGATCCTACTTCAAAATTTTCTTTCGGTTCTTTCTTTATCTGTGGTGAATCAAATATGTCAGTGGATTCGTTCACGTACCCACTATCATCTACAAAGTCACCCTCTATTTCCTGTTTTATTCCTTGCTGTAATCGAGGCGATCTCGACACTTCAATCTGTTCGTCAAAATGTTCGTGGTATTGTATGTACGCCAAATGTCTACCACTAACGCCATCTGTTATCTGGCCGCGTAAACTTCAGTCATTGCAAGCCGTATCTTCCATTACGCTCGGCGCATCTACTGTGTTTACATTATTGTCCATACCGAACGCAAGTTACACCTCACCACCGTACTTGACGTTCACTGCTATTTACTTCACTAAATATTATTGCAATTCGTGCCAATGAACATCCAGTGTTCGATATTCACGTTAATTTGTGAACCAAAATCAACTGGAAGTCCTGTCACAGTCGACACTTGTAACCTCCGCGTGACACAGTACTCGTTGAAGCCTGTGATATGGTAAGTGAGCGGGGTTCAACTTATGAGAAAGGATTTGCGTATAGAAATCGACTGCGTCTACCTGAATAGTGGCAAATCAGACTTACACCCACTCTGTAATAACAATGATCCGTCAAGCAAGTTTGATATGCAATTTCACGTCAGGATGGACCAAAAGCAACACTGAAGCTGCTACCCATTTGATAATAATACGGTCGCCAGCCTAATTAGGCATTCACTGAGTTTCTTCCCTGTACAAGTTGGTAGATATTCATGCAAAACAACAAGTAGTAACACTGCATAATATAGTAGAATTTTAGAACCAGAAAATCTATTTAACTGATAGTTTCACGTTCTGTACTGATATGGATAAACCAAGAATACATAACACTACACTATAATGTACAATGGTTCAAATGGCTCTGAGCACTATAGGACTTAACATCTGAGGTCATCAGTCCCCTAGAACTTAGAACAACTTAAACCTAACTAACCTAAGGACATCACATACATCCATGCCCGCGGCAGGATTCGAACCTACAACCGTAGCGGTCGCGCGGTTCCAGACTGTAGCGCCTAGAACCGCTCGGCCACACCGGCCGGCTATAATGTATACTACAAAACTTTATACTGTCTATTAATCTGATTAAAATCGGGCATAGGTTACCCTAGAAATAGCACTTTCGTACCACACACAAAATGTCAATTTTGGTAAAGATACAACACTGATAAATTTTCTCCTTTATATTGACTTAACTTTTGCTGGTCAAACGAATTTAGAACACTTCAAAATTCAAATGAATAAAAGAGGGGAGGGGGACACCCTGAAACTGTTATGATAGCTGTATTAAAAAGAAAAAAGTGATTACTGAATTTATTATGCGTTCAAGATTTCCAGTATAGAAGTTACTACTATTTTCATCTTATTTACTGCTCATTTAAATGCCTTTAAATCTGTCTCGAAATAATAAACTTCATTACTATGTCAATACTAAAGTTATCTTTCAACTTTGTTAGACTTTCGTTATTCATTTACTGGTTCATTAACAAAAAATTTCTTTAAACACCATTCTAACATATCTAGTTCTGCAAATAATTATTATTTACAAAAATTTTAATTTTCATTTCGGGACACTGGGATTGCACAACATTTGGAAAGGATCCTGTCTAGGTTAGTTGTTAGGATAATTAAATGATGGGAAAGCTCTGGTAAAATTTAGGTTATTATTGCACAGTTCACTCTCTGATCCATACGAATACTGTACTAAAAGTTTCAACCTGCTAGTATCGATGCGGCGGTTGGCGGGCGGCGAGATGGCGAGGCACAGAGCACACACACAACCACAGCTATGGCTCTTGATGTATCGGCACTTTAATTCTTCTTAGCGTCGCAATACTTTTCCATTTAGTGCCTATGGAAATTTGCCACGCTGTGTGGACCTTGGAATGGCATACCCGAGGCTCGGTGAAGCTACGTCTTCCAGGAGAGCCTCCTCGCTCCAGAAGTTGTTGCTCAAACGAATGCCAAACTCCACCTACTACTGTTGAGCCCGTTGTGCCGTGCTGCGCCCGTGCGCATTTTCCCGCGCTCTCCTGCCATTTACCTCTTACCGCTGCCTGACAGACGGGTTATTCACCCGAGGTTTTGCATTCTACATATCCTAACACATTTGGGTGATCGCTATCCACTTCTATCATAGTTACCTGGTCATGCCGCTGTTTTGCTGGAGTAATCTTAAGAGGTTCTCTTGAAAACCATACAGGAACTGAATTAATGCATCCCGAGTTGCCTGGTAGATGTTTTGAATGCCAGCAGTTCTCCTATCCCGTATTAGCCATGGTAGTGTGTTGTGTTTTTGTTGTTTTCTTATTTTGTTCCACCTCCTATCCAACACTGACATCATCTCATTCTTTTTCTTTTATTTTGAATCATCAGCCTCGTGAGCGGTTAGATGCGCTGCCAAGAATTCCTCTTCTGTGCGAACCTCTTCATTTGAGAGTAGTACCTACAATCAACGTTCCAATTTTTGTTGGATGTACTCCAGTCTCTGCCTTCCCCTACAGTTTTTACCCTCTACAGCTCCCTCCAGTATTCCCTTCTTCTTGTGGCTGTTTTCCGTAAGTTCCTTTGTTTTAGGATTTCGCGGAGAACCTTCTCGTTCCTTCCCTTGTCAATTCGCCAAATTTTCCACATGCTTCAGTTGCATCAAATATTCATTGAAAGAAATACTAACAGCTGTAATTCTTCCAAAAAATTTTGCTATTCAGGCTACCAGTTAGACACTTCATTAGCGTCGTTTTCAGGTCCCTATGCTTGAAGATGACACTAATGAAGCGTCGAAATGGTAGCTCAATAATACATAGAATTTTTTAGGAAGAATTAGGTCCATTGGCACTATTTTTCTACGAGTTATTGTTCAGACATAGTCTCGCATCCATATCTATATGACAGGTCTATACTAATTACATCTGAAATGCTTCAATTTTTTTCTGTTCCCGTTTTCCCAAAGTCTATGATTCACTACCACACAATGTAGTCCTCCAGTGTACATACTCAGGAATTTCTTCATCAAATTAAGAACTACGTTTGATAGTTATAGACTCCTCTCGGCCAGGAGTTGCCTCCTATCCAGCGCTAGTCTACTTTTTATGCTCTCCATGCTCCGTTCGGCGTGGTTACTTCGCTTATAAGGCAAAAGAAATACTTAGCTCCGTCTCCTTCGTGATGATCAATTTTGATGTAGAGTTTCTCGCTATTAGCATTTCTGCTACTGCTTATTATTTTCGCCTTTCTTCGGTTCACTCTCAATCCATATTTCAAAGCGGATAGCAGACAGAGTGTTACACCACAATGGACAAACAGGACTGACTTGGTAAATAAGGCTGAATGCCTCCCTGCACCCGACAAGAATAGTAAAAGCTGTTGTCGTAGCCTTCTTGAACAGGATACCAACACTGAAGATCACACCACAAACACCTAAAGGAATGTACGGATCATTGACCGATCTTCCCAGCCTCCTGATTTGTCATACCAATAGCCCATCAGGAATGTGACTCGAAGATGTACACTTTCCTACTGGCCTCCAGCCAGCAGTCTTGATGAAATGTCACAGCACGTGTTTCAGGAATGGCTACATATTGCTCTAGACGTCATTTGTAGACCGTTCGCTTCCATAGGACAGCGAAGAGTGTATTCGTGCCTGTATGGGTCACTACTCAGGATGATTTTGACATCAGACTTTAGTTTCGAACAGAATGAGAGTTCAACAATTTAATATCTGTTATGTGTTGAATATCTTAGCCGAATTCATGTAACATCGCACTGGTTCTTCCTGGTGTAACACACCTTATTTCTCTCGATTTTTTAAAATATAAATGTAGACAGAACAGAACTACTCTTAAATGAAGAGCTTCGCAACGGAGAGGTAGCTCGTCGCATGAGACCATTCAGAATATTTATATCATACTCTCCCCTAATAAATAAAAAGGAAGAAAGTTGTATCTCACTCATCCACCCCCCACCCCCCTCACCTTTTGGTTATACCGCTAAAGACTAAAGCATCATACAACCACTCCTAGTGACTGTTGCTAATGTTGCATTTAATATTTAATGTTCTAAGAGAAGATGTCACATTAGTAGTAATCTTCAAAAAGGCGTCAGCCTCCAGAGGAAAATTACAGATAACTTTCGTCACGACATTGAGTTTCATCTGATCTTTTTGTTATGAAAGTCAGAAGCACTTTCTTGAGGTTTAACTTTGACGCTTTTATTTCGACAATTCCTCATCACATGTTTCCATTACAATAATATTTGTTAACAGAATCACAACATACAATTATTACTCACAGGAGAGAAATTTACGTAACATTTTTTCGAAACAAAAGGCAAATTATGTGTGCAGTACAAGTTCTTACAGATCACAGCCTGACTGACCCACACTGAGACGTAACAAAAAGTGCGTGCTCTCATGGCCATTTCGATGTATAGGGCATGGGCTTGTTGTACCGTGAGCATGAATTTATTTTTGCCATCATAGCAGACGCTGCTGAACAATTTCTCCAAAGGATTATAAAAAAAAATAAACCTTAAACCCGATATATATATATATATATACGCTTAGATTACAAATAATGATCAAGCAATACTCTAGCACACTTGGGCCGGCCGTGCGGTTCTAGGCACTTCAGTCCGGAACCGCAGGACTGCTAAGGTCGCAGGTTCGAATCCTGCCTCGGGCATGGATGTGTGTGATGTCCTTTGGTTAGTTAGGTTTAAGAAGTTCTAAGTTCTAGGGGCTGATGACCTAAGATGTTAAGTCCCATAGTGCTCAGAGCCATTTGAACCATTTTTGAATCAAGAACACCGCAAAATCAAATCTTGATCCATCTTCACTACAAGAAAAGGGGCGCGACCAGCCCACATACCCACATACGGACATACTGTCAACAGCAGCCGCCTTCAGGCACGTAACATAAAATACAGTTCCAGAATAGCAGCTTTTATAAAACAGAGGTGATAGCTTATAACACCACAATACAATGACCTCGGTTCAAAACCCTTCAATGAAGCCCAAAAGATGTGCTCGAGGCAGACCTATAACCTAAAACAAATTATTCTTAGAAATAAGTAAAGGATAAAACCCTTAAGAGAGGTCTGAAATAATTTAAAAGTATATAACTAAAATGATATAAGATAGATAGCAGCACCATTGTTTAAACTGTCACCGGAACGTCTGTGAAATAGAAACCTACTTACACAAGATCACAAAATTTGTGAACCTGATCTAAGGAGCGAGAAACTGTTTGACAACTAGATTCTGAAAAGAAAAAAAATTAACAAAATTATTACTGAAGAATAAAAACCTTTAAACGAAATTTATCACGAGAAACACAATTTCCTCATATAATAAAAAGCAGCCGCCATCAGAGGCGCCGCTGAAATGTTCCTGGAACCGACAAGCATCACACTTTTAGCTCTATAAGATTGCAACGGCAGATGCTCACTATGAATAATCGAGCAACAAAGTGTAACTTTACTGACTCCAGTAAACTGGTTCTTCATCCATAATGAAGCCATGCTGAAATCAAGACAGAGGGCTAGCATCTCGCTTCAGACTGATACTGATACGTAAGAACCCGATGACAACGAATTAACAAATTACATTTCAAAATTCGTGTTAATAAATATTTAAAAGCAACGGATTACTTTTACTGTTTTAAGCCTATGTAGCATTTCGGTATTGTTAATCTCTATTGCCATATTCATGAATGTCTGTTGCAAAGTACCTTAAGACATGATAATGGTACACAATCACCAGCTCGTTCAAGATACAATTTCCATCCCATTTCAGTAACGGTTAACATAGCCTAAAGTAAGGAAATGTCGAGAAATTTCATAGCGTGGTTATTGGGACGAATATCGATCAAAATTATAAACCACTTCAACTTTTCCTTGTGTGTATATAGATGGAATTAACACTGAATAAAGATAAGAAAAACTTACCTTTAGCGAAAAAAGATGATACATCCAGGAAACTGAAATAATTGCCCCTTGTTCCAGTAACAACAGCTGTCAAACTTTCGTGCGAAGAAGACTGAAATTAGACAGTGAAGACCAGATATGTAAGGCTGAAACAGCTCAAGCCATTCTCCTGTATGTAAAACAGCTTTGCTCCCAAAATGTGCTACACATTTCACTGCTTCAAATTAGTAAGTTGTGCAACTTCCGCTTTTTGGAACCATTGTTAATCTAGTAAGAATTATGTTTTTAATGGCTGCTAAATTCTCAAAAATATAATAGAAACGAAAGGTCAAGAATGAGATTTTCACTCTGCAGCGGAGAGTGAGCTGATATGAAACTTACTGGCAGATTAAAACTGTGTGCCGGACCGAGACTCGAACTCGGGACCTTTGCCTTTAGCGGGCAAGTGCTCTGCCCTTGAAAGGCAAAGGTCCCGAGCTCGAGTCTCGGTCCGGCACAAAGTTTTAATCTGCCAGGGAGTTTCATATCAGCGCACACTCCGCTGAAGAGTGAAAATCTCATTCTGGAAACATCCCCCAAGCTGTGGCTAGGCCATGTCTCCGCAATATCCTTTCTTTCAGGAGCGCTAGTTCTGGAAGATTCGCAGGAGAGCTTCTGTAAAGTTTGGAAGGTAGGAGACGAGGTACTGGCAAAAGTAATGCTGTGAGGACAGGGCGTGAGTCGTGCTTGGATAGCTCAGTTGGCAGAGCACTTGCCCGTGAAAGGCAAAGGTCCCGAGTTCGAGTCTCGGTCCGGCACACAGTTGTAATCTGCCAGGGAGTTTCAGAATCGAAAGATACTTGTATAGCTACTAAAATAAATCTAGTAATTAAATGGCTCTGAGCACTATGGGACTTAACATCTGTGGTCATCAGTCCCCTAGAACTTAGAACTACTTAAACCTAAGGACATCACACACATCCATGCCCGAGGCAGGATTCGAACCTGCGACCGTAGCGGTCACGCGGTTCCAGACTGAGCGCCTAGAACCGCACGGCCACACCGGCCGGCGAAAAAAAAAAATCTAGTAATTGTCAAAATATGCCATGTCACAAGGTTTGTTTATGTGTACATGTTACATCATGACAGGGTATATCTGAAGAACTTAGCTATGGTTTTGGAATATAATAATGCTTCTTTCTTCAGTGACCAATAATGTTTTGTTTAGTGCTACTTACATTAAGTTTGTCGTGCATTAGTTATGAGTAATATGAAAAAAATCAAAACTGGATTACTTTTGCATGTTGTTGTTGATGTGGTCTTAAGTCCTGAGACTGGTTTGATGCAGCTCTCCATGCTACTCTATCCTGTGCAAGCTTCTTCATCTCCCAGTACCTACTGCAACCTACATCCTTCGGAATCTGCTTAGTGTATTCATCTCTTGGTCTCACTCTACGATTTTTACCCTCCACGCTGCCCTCCAATACTAAATTGGCGATCCCTTGATGCCTCATAACATGTCGTACCAACCGATCCCTTCTTCTGGTCAAGTTGTGCCACAAACTTCTCTTCTCCCCAATCTTATTCAATACTTCCTCATTAGTTATGTGATCTATCCATCTAATCTTCAGCATTCTTCTGTAGCACCACATTTCGAAAGCTTCTATTCTCTTCTTGTCCAAACTATTTATCGTCCATGTTTCACTTCCATACATGGCTACACTCCATACAAATACTTTCAGAAATGACTTCCTGACATTTAAATCTATACTCGATGTTAACAAATTTCTCTTCTTGAGAAACGCTTTCCTTGCCATTGCCAGTCTACATTTTATATCCTCTCTACTTCGACCATCATCAGTTATTTTGCTCCCCAAATAGCAAAACTCCTTTACTACTTTAAGTGTCTCATTTCGTAATCTAATTCCCTCAGCATCACCCGACTTAATTCGACTACATTCCATTATCCTCGTTTTGCTTTTGTTGTTGTTCATCTTATATCCTCCTTTCAAGACACTGTCCATTCCATTCAGCTGCTCTTCCAAGTCCTTTGCTGTCTCTGACAGAATTACAATGTCATCGGCGAACCTTAAAGTTTTTATTTCTTCTCCATGGATTTTAATACCTACACTGAATTTATCTTTTGTTTCCTTTACTGCTTGCTCAATATACAGATTGAATAACATCGGGGAGAGGCTACAACCCTGTCTTACTCCCTTCCCAACCACTGCTTCCCTTTCATGTCCCTCAACTCTTATAACTGCCATCTGGTTTCTGTACAAATTGTAAATAGCCTTTCGCACCCTGTATTTTACCCCTGCCACCTTTAGAATTTGAAAGAGAGTATTCCAGTCAACAATGTCAAAAGCTTTCTCTAAGTCTACAAATGCTAGAAACGTAGGTTTGCCTTTCCTTAATCTTTCTTCTAAGATAAGTCGTAAGGTCAGTATTGCCTCCCGTGTTCCAGTGTTTCTACGGAATCCAAACTGATCTTGCCCGAGGTTGGCTTCTACTAGTTTTTGCATATGACATATATACCCGGACTGAAGCGACGAATGATAATCTGTACCCTGGCCTAGATTCGAAGCTTGGTCTTCTGGCCACCCTGGCAGAGTGGCTTTGCATAACTGCATGGACTATCCTAGCACGCCTTCCTCCTCAATCAAAATTCCCATCTACACCTCATACCTCTGGTATTTCCCCCGTAAACTCGAACATAATTGCAGAGGATCTTTCACTGTATTGGCATCGAACGAGATGGAGGATCCTATCTGAAACACAAACATAGGTGCTTCAATCAAATGAAACTGTACGGTTACAGACATCTATGATGTACACAGCATATGTGCATACTCTGTTTTGAATCTAAGATTTTGTAAAGCAAGACATGTGGCATCCGTAGCTTCTGCAGCGTTATATTATGAATCTTATGGACCAATTTGGAACGGAAAAAAATTCGGAAATGCACCAGAGTGTTGCCTAAGTATCAGAGTAAGATGACTCTTTTACTCTTTAGTCGAAAATCGGAATAGACATTACCGAAAGGAAAGTAGGATCGCAATATTCGGTTGTATGGGTGTTGTTTGGCCGTTTTGCGGATGACTTCATTGTAGGCTGTTGAGAAAGAGGTCTCTTAGCAGTCGGGGAGAGTTACTGATACAGCATTACGCAGCCTGGGGGGCTGTGTCGGCGGGAGATCCCTGCACTGTCCACAGAGGGAGGGACTAGCCGGGGAGGCGTCCGAGTTGCGGAGCGGTGCGATTACGGAGGAAGCGAGCGCCCTCTGGGGCCGGTAGCGGGCCGGCTCAATGAAGGCCTCCCCCCCCCCCCGCACCCCACCTCGCCCACGCACTCCCTCTCCCCCCTCCACTCCCACAACCCCTGCCCCGGCAAGTTTGTGCGGCAGGTGCCCACTCGCCGCCTTTATCGAGTTAGAGCGAGTTAGCGCGCCCGCCGCTCCCCAGGGTCTGCGCCCAGATGCGATGTAGCCTCCTGCCGCTGCCACATTTCTTCCGCCCTCACTATCCCATAGCCTCCTCCGCGCTGTGTCTCCGTCTCGGCAGTGCTACTCTCTCTCCTAATGAGCGGCTGCCCTTCTTCTCCTCTCTCGCCGCGCTCCACAGTCGGACGAGTGCGTTACTTAATTTACTACCTAAAGTGAATGAAATCTCTAAGCTACGAAATCACTTCCAGAGTACCGTTCATTGCACCAAGCTTTTCACATTGCATGTGACTTTCTTTTTTTTTTCTTTATTGGGTTTCGATTCTCCCTAAAGGGGGCGGGCTGGCAGCAGCTCATTACGCCGCTCTTCAGCCTACAGAATTTGTTTTAAAAAGATGAAGATAATAAAAAATAATAACAGTTGGCGATAAAATCGGTGACTTAAAGGTAAAAATGGCAGAAAATTCTGGAGCATAAAACATAAAACACAGGGTCGATGAAGCTAATAAAACACACAGGAAGCAGAAAAACAATAGACAGACGCGACAGTCTGGGTTCTGTTCGCAAGAGATATAAAAAGCACACCCAGCGCATGTGACTTTAGACGTAATCGGTACTAATAGTAAAATTTTAAAGCCATCACGTCTGTCTGTTTGAACACGCTATTCTCGAAAACTACTTCACGAATCGTCATGGCGTTTTCACAGTTAACTTCAGCGTAGGTTGGGGCAACACAAAGGCTTTATTTCATCAGAATCAGATTACAGAAAGGAATTATGTCATAATTTATTAACCCAAAATAAATCATCTGCTCGTGTATATCATCATGATATAGTACACCAAAGAACCAATAGATGGCACTGTTAGTTTCAACTAACGCAACAGACTCAATACAGTGTGTAAACTTTTAGATGGCAGACCTCTCCCCAGTCCTGAATCGGCAGAAGTCGGTAAACGTCGGGAGGCTTCGGTAGGCACGCAGTTTAGACTGCTGCCAACATTACGTAGCTGACTGTGTTGTACAAGGTAGCCATTGTCGTCTGCTTCGTTATTGTTTTGCGCTGTACAGTTCTGCGTGTTTTTATTGTGCAGTTGTGCTAAACATTATCAAAATAAGTGAAGAGGCAGTTGCTGGCCCATCTCGGGAGTCACCAACAACCCCTACCGGTAGGCCTACGGTTAGAAGGAGACAGGTATTATGTAGCGATGCTCGCAAAATTATATTGCGTGTGATTGAATGCTGCGAAAGGGAAAGGGAGCAGAAAAAATTGCTTCACCCCATTTACAAATCTTCAGTGAGAGCTGCTACATACACAGGACAAAGCATGCGTAGCATTGGAAGATTCAAACAGTTTTCCAAGAATCATCCTGGCGTATCACCACAAACGCCTGGCAAGTAAAGGTGAGTTTCCATTTCAGATATTTTGTTCACGATCACTTTGAAGGAATCACCAAAATTTCATCGCAATCGGATGAATGGTTTGGGAACGAACAAAGGGCAGACATACATACATTCATTTTTATATATAGAGATTGACAGTTACGTTATACTATATGACCTGTTTAAGGATATTTAAATTTTATAATTAATAGTTTAACATTGCGGGGAATGAAATAAAATGAAAAAAATTGCGAGTAGTGGGAATCGAACGCGTGACAAGCCTTTACCTAATCAATTGCGCTACGCATAAAACGGTGACCTAACTGTAGATACAGTGCCCATTACTGTTTTCGGGCGTTCGGAGAACAACTCACCAAAGTTTCATTGGAATCGGATGACTGGTTTGTAAGCGCGTAGTAGACAAACATACATATATATATATATATATATATATATATATATATATTTTAATGTACATGACGATTTCAGTTTCGTCTACGAACAACATTTAAAGCGAGTTTTACTTCCAAGCCTTTCGTCTGCTTTCGTGTAAGCATGACGCGCAATTTGTAGTGCCAGCACTGCAACTGGTAGGCGTGCCTTGTCCCCCCCAACGGCTCCTCTCCCCTCGCCAGCCAATGCTTGCTTCCTCCTCTCCCAGCACCACCCCTCACAACTCTGCCGTCTTACAGTTAACACACTGTAGATGGCACTGTAATGTTTTTTTAAACTCGGTAGTACATATATTTTTGCTAGTTTACATCCATTCAACTGTTTTTATACGACAATAAAAGTATACAGCAAGTGCGAAACACCAGTCATGTAATTGTAGAAATAACACCAAGCAGAATTCGATTTTCAAAGATGTGACGTCACTGTGCTCCCATCACACATTTACCTCTTTCTCATGGAAGTCAGCTAGCCCGTTCCTCACGCAGAGGCAAGCACTAAACAAGGTGGCCAACTTTCCCTGATACATTTTGGTCACGACAGTCCGTAAACACCAAAGGATCACTTGGCCTTTACTCAGCGTCAGTCAGTGCACTCCTTCACTCAAAAGGACGCCAGGAAAGCAATCATGCTGACATCAACAATAAAATGTGAAGCTATACTTTCCCGCAACGTGGCAGGTGACACCGGCTGATAGTAACTTCTACCCTCTTCGGCGGCACTATGGCGACTAACCTCTTCTACAGGATCCATCCATAGCTCCATGGACACTGCCACAAGAGCCACCACAGCGGTCGGCAACTCTACCCATTACTATTAGTGGCCGTGCTTCAGATTCCAGCGGACAGTGATCCATTGGCTCAAGTCTCACAGATTCTACACAACAAAATATGTCCTAGTTTGGTTACCACTTGCGCCAATGATTACAGAATTTCCGAAGGAATGTTATCTACCGTTTATATCATTAAAGTCTTCCAAATCACCCTTTATTTCTGTCTCTGTTGCTAGAATCTCTGTAATTTACTCATCGATTCACTTCTTCTAAAACCTCATCACACAACGGATTCCACTTGTAGATGCGTTCAGTACACTCCTTTCAAGCTTCCACTCTCTCCTCTGCATTAAAAAGTGGATGTGCCTTTGCACGCTTAATGTTCCCACTCTGGTTTCCAATTTCAGCGAAAATTTGGTTTTAAATTCCTCGATGGTGACTCAGTATTTCTGATAACCATTCATTTTTCGATTCTTCACATTTTCCCAGCAGCTATTTCGCCTTGGCTTCCCTGCAGTTCTTATTCATTTCGTTAGTAACTGACTTAGGTTTCTGTATTCCGTAGTTTACTGAAGATTTTGTACTTCCCTCTTTCACCGATCAGCTGAAGTATTTCTTCTGTCCTCTGACGTTTCTTCGTAGATACCTTTCTTGTACCTATGTCTGTCTGTCCATGTTCTGTGATAGTTGTATTCAGAGATGTTCTACCCTCTTCAACTGAACTCTGCTGCGATATTCATTATCGCAGTTTCCTCAGCTTAGAGAAACTGAAATGCATCCTGCCATTCTTCGGTAATTCAATAGACCTCTTATTTCCACCCTTTATCTTTCAGGGGTTAATCTTAAATTTGATTCTACTCTTCATCATTACAAAATTGTGTTCAGATCCTGTATCTCTCCTTGGGTACACCATACAATTAATAATCTGATTTCGAAATCCGTCTAGCAGTGATGTAATCCTGCTGGACTCTTCCCGTGTCTCAAGTCATTTTCCCGGTATGTCTCCCCCTCTGGTGATTTTTAAATAGTATTTCCCCACTACTATTTATTGTTAGTCTTCTTCCCCGCTGTTCTTCAGTAATTCTTTCTTTTGTTCCTTCCTCACCAACCAAGTTCCGCTCCCCATAATTGTTATGCTATTGCCTACATTTATAAACTGAACTACCCGCTCAGTATCCTAATATACTTTCTGTATGCCTTCATCTTTCGTTTGCAACTTTACATCTCACCTCTTGTGGCTCGTTTTAGTTTACTGATAATCCTTAATGAGAATAACCGTAGTAACAGTATCACTGGACTATCTACAGTAACTTACTCTCTGCTTTGTCCTTCTGTTCATAATGAATTTTACTCCTTCTACGCTATACTGCTGTTTATGTAACTCTGCATTCGTCTGATTAGAAATCCTTAACGTCTTTCCGTTTCACTTCACTGAGTGACGCTGTATTTAAATTGAGTTTATGCATTTCTATTTTTACTTTTCTTCCTCCCCTATCATGTGTCAAGCCCCAATTCGTAGATATTTACCGTTTTCGCGATTGTTTAATGTTTTTCTCATGGTCACTTCCCATTGGCAGTTCCCTCCTGAAGGCCTCAGTGGGGTTCTGATACGGAATCTTTCGGCAATGGAGACATCATCATGACATTTTTCAGCTAGAGGTCTCACGTCTTGTGGATATACCTTTTGTGTCTTTAATGATCCTCATGTCATTCACCATGATGATTCAATTTCCTGTCCTAAGGGCGAGAGGTTCCCTTTAAATTGTGTCAGCTTCTCTTTCCACTTTTACAGGTCTGTTGACAGAACGACGGCCATTCCTTATACTTGTAGTTTTCAATCCCTATTTTTGTTGAAGTTTTGGAAGAATTTAAGCAGTGGAAGGGATCTAAATCGAGTCCCAGGGCCTCTGGAAATCTGGGCGACAACGATATTTCTAACGTTTCCTGACAGTTGTGCAAATGACCAGTTGGTGCCATACTGCTGAAAGTATGCCGAGAAACGATAGATTTATAAGGTAGACAATAGATTACACA
Source organism: Schistocerca cancellata (assembly GCF_023864275.1). Lineage (NCBI taxonomy): Eukaryota > Metazoa > Arthropoda > Insecta > Orthoptera > Acrididae > Schistocerca > Schistocerca cancellata. The sequence goes on from NC_064626.1 coordinate 639,235,483, forward strand.
AAACAAAACCTACCACTTGGTAACTACATATTGAAACGTCCCCTTAGAAAATTATGTATTACTGCGCTGTTAAATCTCTTACGTTATTTGATTTTCAAACAGCTGAGCTAAACTGGACGTACTCAGACAGTTCTCTCTTCACTTATTCTTATCATCACTAAACTGACACGTAATATTTTTCAGCACAACGCAATCTGACTTTCAATAATCCCTACAAAACAATGGCCCTGAATAACAGTAACCTATACGTTTCACGTATCCATTACCTCACAAAAATCTTCGTTACTTGAACTACTGCAATACAGAGAGCGCCAGTAATGCCAGCTAAATGAAAGATTCTAACTACTGAAGGCACTAACTACTGATAGGCATAGTTTGCAAATTAAAGATTTTGATAGAGAACAAACAATGTATTTACCTTAATAGTGTTCAAAAGTCATAATATATATATATCAGTTCATGACATCCAGTCTTACAAATTTACAAGGCAATCCAGCAGCACAATACAATTAACACAAACAGCAATGACAAAAAATGCAAATTGGTGAAGCAAACAGCAGTATATCTAAACTAGCAAAGCACATGCAACATTACAACTAATATGAACTAGTTTGCAGCAACAAGAAAAATAAATCACTAGTAAAACTGGCTTAATACAACATAAAATTCAGTAGAACTATGCATGACAAGCAGCAGCAGCAAATGCAGTAACTTATGCATAAACATGACAAAGCTCAAGCAGAAAAAATGTTACAGTAAAGATAAGAAATGCATATACCTTTGTCACATCTTAATACTAGAGTGATGCATAACAATATCTTACTCTACAAAACAAGTTTCCAAGTCACTGAAAAATTATGTATGCAGTTCCTCTGAAGGGAAATGTCTATTGGTGCTCCCTTTTTTTTAAAATAAGTAGATCATAAAATTTTTATTTACTGGATCTGTTGGTATAAAATATTTATATTGGTACATCTATTAAATTTTATTTTAAACAATGCTGCAGTGCAACTAGAAACTAGATATGAGTAAGTGTATATATTAGCCAAAGCAAGAAACGTCATTCACTAGCCATATTGCATTTCAGTAAATATCAGCAATCATGAGCTCCAAAGTGTAATTATATGTCTTCAAGTATGATTATGTAATATTTGCGATGCTTTCTACAAAGATATGTCAATAGCTAAGTTAATGGCCTCTTTTTCTCCATGTAATGGCTCTTTTGCAGGCAACTGTTACGCAGCTGGGCACCCGCAATGCATTATATCAAAGTCAACCTTCCTTACGAAATTTCGAAGGTCGAAAAATTACAGTAGAAATGTGTAGAAACGAAATCTCATGAATAGCAGTGTTGTGATACATTCACACATGTACACACATTTCATAGCTCTTAAAGTACGATTCTTTGTTTCCAACATCCTTTTCCCAAATCAGAGTCCCTAACCACTACTCATTATTCATATACATATAACCACATAACCACATTACTCATATAGCATCATCTTATTGATCATAAACATATCTCAACAGCATAATAGACATCGCCGTCACAATAACATAATCATAACAGATCAATCACATATCAAAATCGTCGCAGCTTCTTTCAATAATACCAAAACCTAAAAAAAAGTGCTCACTGTCCGTTTCAGTAGTGCAACTATCGCAAACGTACTTCAAGAATCATGATCCCTTACCAAATACATAATTCAAAGCTTTCATAGTATCACTATGGTTCCCAAAAAATTTGAATGGCTCACAAAGTACAGACAAAATACAATTTAATAAGAGCAAATTAATTTAACTATGTAATTATGCAAATATGTCACTGATATATTAACAAATAAATGTTTGTCTCTGTGTCAAATAGATAGCTGTCAAATTCTGTGTTAGAGAAATATGGTACCGATGTTAAGTTGTATAAGCAAATAACATATTAGCTAGGGCTCCTAGTACGTGCCACACGCTTAGAACACAAAGTAGGCATGTACCCCCTGAGGATAAGTGTAATTATACCCTCAGATGTTGCAGATTACAGCAATAGAATGAAATGTATTACCGAAAACCTTCTTTGTATCTTTGTAATTCAAAAATTTTTAAAAATTAATGTTTTAAGTACAAAAATTAATCACTTAAATGCGTGTCCTTTAGCGCTAAACTGTGCATCTTGCTGTAAGATAATTTCTGTCATTACTTGACGGTACAAATGTGCCAAGTGTCGCAATTATAGTCCTCTGTAAGTAAAATTCTGCAAAAGACAATGTACTTACCTCATCAAAAACAAAAATGAAATGCTATGGATATAGATATCGAAGCTATTTTATACATTACCGCGACCAAGAAAGTACTGTACTGTAATGTATCGTTGTGCTACGGAAAAGGCTGTATCATTGTAGCTATACCACAAAGTTACTTCTAAAACATGTTTTACTTTCCAGAATAATACAGAAAAACTGCACAGATATAAAACAGATACGGCGCAAAAGCAATAATATCAATTGCGTCACTTGTAACGCCGGAAATGCATATCCTCCTATTTCCATCTATTGCACTGCAAATTTTTTTCCTTATTTTGTTACCTGAAGATATGACATTTCTGTCTCGTTATGTATTGTAATTGTTTTACTGTTTGTAGATGTATATATTTATGTCGATGTATAATTGGTTTCTTTGGGAATATTATTTGTATTTTATGCTGGGTCTCGCCTAGGGAAAACTATACTATCGAACGATTACTGCGATAGGTCGTGTGAAGAATCAAAGTGTGTAGGATCTCTGGTAGTGTTAACTCAGCCGCGTGGAGCGCGGACTGAGAGAGAGAGTTTGGCTGGGGAGTAGTGCAGTGGAGCAGGTATGTTTTGTGACGCTCCCGCGAGTTGCCGCGCTTTCGGGGTTTGGCAGCATGTAATTGCGCTCGACTTGCAATGATAGTTTCTGACATGGTGTCGCGGACGGGAAGCATTAGCTGGCGCACATCAAGAGCCCGTTTCGTCTGGTGACCGTGTCGAGAAGAAGGCGCGCCAACATCCAGCTTCTGCAACAGCGACGTCCGACAATGAGTGACTGTCGCCACCTCCTCGAGCGACGGCTTCAAACCTTCAATCAACCAACAAGGAAGACTGGAAGCACGTAAAGTTTTATAACTGTATGCCAGACCTCAGCTTTTCAAAAATTGTTGCATCACAAAATTACAGCAACTCAGCATGAACCTTTGTTGCTCATTGTCCCAATTGCATTACCAAGCAGGGTCACTTCCTTTTCCGGAATGAATCCGAGTGTCGTTGAAATTCAAACGCCAGCATCATTAGATTTCTCTGCTTTAATTTCAATGGTCAGTTAAGGTATTCATAGCTGGCTACAATATTTAGATTACACAAGCACAAATTAAGAGTGCGAGTTTTGTTACCGTATTTTAGCTTACCTGTGACTGCAGCTCAGCTTGGTACGTACTAAATTTTACTATTGTTAATTGTTCAGAATCATTTAATTCAAGTTCAAAGTTAAATCTCTTCTTCTAAATTGCGTAGATTCAAGTAGCTTTTGAAATGATTGTTGAGGTAGTCCAAGACCAACCGTATTTTACTGAATTTCGATGTGCTTCAGAAAGAAAGCTCACTATTAACTTCAGTCACTAAATTAACTTTCGATTTTCCGGTTTTATTAATTCTTTTGCTAAATTAAGTCAGAGTGTAGCGAAATTTATTACTTCTGACAAACTTTCAGTTTTCACACTACACGTGTCAACCTTCAGTTGCCACACTTCTAGTGCTAATTATATGTGTAATAACCTTTCTTTTTCAGTTACTATAGTAATTGTCGTTAGGACTGGCGACCGTAATTTCCCCCAAATCTCAAATATCTAATTATCGCTAGTTAATTGTTAATGTAACGGCCGCACATTTACTTTCTTTATTAACTTTACCCCTTTTCAAAATTAATTTCCACCAGTTTCACTAGCATTTTTCCTTTCATTTAGATGTAACCCTTTCCTCCCTCTTTACCGACAAATTAACTTCGGTGACGATTGCTTTTCCCAAATTCCCATTAGGTACACGCGGTTTCATTTTCACTGTCATTAAGGTCGATAAGTGAGGGGGAGGTTACACGTGGCGACCTAGTGACAGGACAATCTTCGGATTTGAGGTTGTTCTGGACACGAATTTTGCATTGTGCAAATCTCGTAACAAAGTACTTGTTACGAACAGGTCTTTACGTCAGCGAGAGTAAGTAGTGGGAGGAACTTTGAGATTTGGCATTTATATTGAAAATTATTAAAATGAGTGAAGGCAACAATTACCAAAATTTGGTAGACTTGGATACGGAACAATCGGTCGAACAGTGGGAAACGCGCACCGCGGAACCCGTTGTTCAGGGGCAGGCGGCTAGCATGAAAGGCGCGACCGCCGAAACGCAACAAAGAGCAGAAATGGAATTCCAAACTTTAGAAAAGGTTTCGGAATCGGAAGTGAAAATCAAATCTGAATCCCTTGATGACGAATACGGGGGGACAATTAAAGAGGAAGCCGCTACGGAAGTAAAACCGGTAGTTTCCGGGAGATTAACTGTTTTATTGAATGTTTTCATTAACGAAATCAACAGTCAATCGGCAGCAATTAAAGCTCTGTCTGCCAAGCAAGAAGATCAGGCTGCCAAGCAAGAAGCTCAGGCTGCCAAGGAAGAAGCTCAGTCTGAAAAAATTGAACGAAATATAGACAATCAGAACAAAGCTATTAATGTTATTAACACCAATGTTGGAGTTGTTAACACAAAAGTTGATAAAATCAAAGAAGATATTGTTGTGATTAATACCGAAATGGGTAATCTTAAACAGGAAATGATAGGCGTTCAGGCGGAAATTGCGAGCATAAATACTCCTTTTAATTCCGAAATTAGCAGAATCGAGAAAAGTGTAGGAGAGGCAGTTGCTCCGATCATCGAAAATAAGGTGACGGAACAAATTCAATTAGTGAAAAAAGAGGATCAACAGAGGGTGGAAACTTTAAAGACTTTAGTGTCTGATGTTGATGCTAAAGTGACGAAGCAGGCTAGTACCTGCGAAGAGGAAAAGAGGGAAGTGGAAACGCTTGCGGCAACCACTTGCCAAGTAATTACGAGAGTGTCGGAATTAGAAAAGAAACTTGACGAAAAACAGAGGTATGTGCCAATATGTGCACATAGTTCGGAATTGTTGACGAAAGAGGAACGGTTCGACCCCTTGAAAAAAGGCGGTATACACGCGACGGATTTCATTAAAAATTGTGAAAGAGTTTTACCCAGATCATGGACTAATGAGAGGAAAATTAATGCGGTTATTGACGTGTTGGCTGGTGATGCCAAGCGTTGGGGCTTAAACCAATACATTACCAACCTGACTTTTGACGAGTTTAAAAATTTGTTTCTGGCTGAATACTGGTCAGACCAAAAACAACGAAGTGTCTGGTGCGAATTTGTCGTATCGAGGCCTTTCGATGCGAATTCGCGCGGCTCGATGAAGGAGTTTCGTGAGGGCTGGATCCGCAAGTTGGAATATTTGCGTGATCGCCGCACGGAATCCGAAATAGTCTGGGAACTCTACAAGAAGCTTTCTAGATGATACAAAACGATACTTAGGAAGCAATTACAAGACAATCAATGATTTCCTGGAAAGAGTTGAGGACGAGGACAATTGGCGCAATAATCGCGACAGTGGTAGACGCCGTGGTAACAACAACGGGTACCACAGCAACCACAACAACGCTGACCGTGGGAATAATGCATACCGCAACTTTGGCAGCAATAACAATAGTGGTTCGGACCGTAATAACAATCGGTACAATGCAAATATTAACAGGAATGACGGAAACCAGTATCATACTAACGTGATACGGGCTTCACAGGATAGTAATAACGCCAGAGGGTGCGATAAGCCGCCTCAGCAGCATTCGGGGAGCAGATCTGCTGGGACGAGACAGGGAAACCATTAGCCGCGCCGGTGAGGGGCCGACCGGGCGTGGAGAAATTTTGGCGGCCCAATAACAGGAGAAAACCCAGGTGTCGTCGTTATGAAAATTCCGTGTGGAATAATCAACGGCGGGAGAGTGTGCCAGTGTTAGGAGAAAGGAGTGCGCCCACAAGTAGTAGATCAGCTGTATACACGGCAGTAGGAAGTACATTCACTGTCAGTGAGAACAATTTATGTAGTGTTCCGGTAATCGATTATAAAGTGGCAGCTGTAATACCCACAGCGGAACTGGAGATTGAGTTTAAGAATGATTCGCAAGTGTTGAGAGATGATCAGATGTCGGATAAAACGTCCGTCATCGAGCGAAGGGATGCAGGGAGTGATGAGGTCTGGCTAAGGCAGTTCGGTCGCTTATACGACGAACTAAGAAATTATAGGGGCCTGTACGGGAGAAGTGTTTATGGGGAGCGCGGGCAGGATTTGCCGCGTCTCGTCCCGCAGGAAGATAGTGTTTGTGAAGTGATAGAAAATTCTGGCCCTAACCGGCAGACTTTACCAGAAATAGTTGATGTTAATGGGTAGCACGAGCAAGGTTCGTCGTGTTTCGCCCCGCAGGAGTTAGATGTGGAAATAGTAACGGAAACTTCTGGCCCTAACCGGCAGACTTTACCGAAAGTTATAGTGGTAGAAGTAGCCGACCCATCCGACGCAAACTTCCAGTATTAAGGAGAAAGATTACGAGAATTTTAGTGATAGCCGGACACGATTGTTAGAAAAGCACGTAGATTACAGCATATATGAGGTTAGAGCTGACGTTATACGGTCAGACGGTAGCAGTGTGGGCTGCGCAGATCTAGAGGAAGTAATTGCAGATACTACTGGGCACATTTCTCCAGGTAGATTGGCAGATGAGATCAATCTGACCAAAGAGGAATCAACGAAGGTGACAATTAGTGAATTGATAGCAAAGCAACACTCACTAGTTGACGAGTTACAGGAAAAGGTTTCGGTATTGGAGGCGAAGCTACAGACTAAGCCTCAGGACAAACGTGTTGAAATTAAAACTGTATGTGAACAGAGGCTGAAAAAGCCGCCAGATAAGCAGGATTTAGGATCAAAGCCGGATGGTTTTTTTCTGGAATGACCTGGATATAGACGAGGGATTTACTGTGGGAAAATAAGGAAACAGTCGAGGACAAATGTAGACAGATAGTAGTGTCTGTTAATAGCACGACCTACAACTAAACGTGTTGATTGACACCGGTGCAGAATTGAGTGCTGTATCTGGGAAAATATTTGAGTTACTGAAAGAGAGATCCGGCATCGTAGTTATGCCAGTAACAGGAGTGAAAATTATCGGTGCTACTGGGAAGGCCAGTAAACCGGTCACAAAACAGATTTTTGTCAACTTCGAGATATGTGGGGCACGATTTGAACAAGAGTTTGTCGTCGTACCAGACTTAACTACAGAAGTAATTATCGGGCTAGATTGGCTATTAAAGTACCGTGCAGTGATTAATTGCGAAAGCAAAACTTTGACATGTACCTCACAAGATAAAACAATAGTAGTTAGCTTTGACGAGACTGGAGACGGTGTGCAAAGGCAATACCAGCCTATACACATTGTTAACTGGCCGGATGGTATTGACGTAGGTATGAATTTGAACTACTGTAATGTGAGGAATCTCGGCATTGACAGTAGTGTAGAAAGTGAAATGGAAAGTATTGTAGACGGTGTGTCAAACGTAACACACGAACAAAGACGAGGCCTGTATGAAGTAATAATGAGGACTAAGAGTGTGTTTTCAGACAAACCGGGACTTGTGGAAGAGATAATCAAATTCCCTCCACGGATTGACATTAGTATTGGTGTGAAAAAAGATCGTTTGCGAGAAGTAATGAAGCTAAAAGCCGATGCTCGCATACGTCGTCATGACGCTAAAGCGCGCTTTGCTAAGTTTGCAATCGGAGACTTTGTACTCGTAGAAGCTCATGAGGAATCGAGCGAGACAGACAATGAAATCTCTAAATTTAAGTTTGTTTATAATGGACCATATAAAGTCATTGGTATACCTCACACAAATGCTTATTGCTTAGAGTATCCAAGCTCTGGAAAACTATTAGGTACACGGAACACTGTAGACTTGAAATTGTACCAACCTAGGATTGATTAATACCACGGAATGGGTAATTTGTACAGTATGTAAATATAGAGTGTAATATTTCACGATTTGCTAGATTTCCATGCTTTTGCCTGACCATGAGGACATTAAAGAAGTTGTAATTAATAAGAAATTAATTTTGACTAAATGATTTAAGAGTAACTAATTATTAATCATCTGAAAAATCCAAGCTGCTAGTTTAAGTATTCAGCTGAGTCACATTAGATTAAGGAATGTAAATATGCTTTAGTAACTCGCTGTAAGATTTAATGAATGTGTAATTTACTAGTTATTGCCGATGTACTTAGACGCTGTTTTGAGTTTCAGGCTAGTACATGCGTGTGATGATGGACAGTGTCGAGTTATCCACTGTGATAGTGTTAATGGACTCCTTGAGATTACTCGGGAGTGAGTTTTTCCGAAAGAATTCAGTGAAACGGACGTTCTGGAAATGCCGTTACACAGGCGAGTGAGATCAAGCGTGCCGCAGTGGCGGGCGCAACAATAGTGGCGAGGCGAAGCCGCTGTCCGCTCTTGCGCCGCTGTCGGCATTCTTTGTACTTGCGGGTACGGAAGGCGGAGTTTTTTTATTCCCGGACAGCTGATGTGATAGAGTTCTGCTGTCAATATTTATGTTTCAGTCGATCTGCTGTATATTATTTTCTTGTTTAGCGACAGTGGACGTTCATGGCGAGAGTATTAATTATGAAAAGGTTATATAAAATGTGTATTCTATGCAATTAATTATTAATTTGCGTGTTTTGATATACTTCTCTTTTATGACCATGTACTCTGATTAATTTTGTAAATAGTATTCCATTTCTTGATACTGCTAGGAATTTTGATTTTTAGAATAGCTAAACCATTTTCTATGTTTTCTATGAATTTTAATATGTTGTCAACCTGTTTTATTTTGTGCATGATGACAGAGTGGAATAAGATTACGAGTGTCTCCACTCAATTATTATCGTCTAAAAATTGGTTTATGGTTAATTAGACGAACGCTAAATTTTGTTGATGTATTGAGCATATGCATTTCCGCTGTTTCTTTTTTGGGACATTTTCTGAGTATGTTTAGGTTACACGAATATCCTCAGACTATGTGGGGCATGTGTAACGCCGGAAATGCATATCCTCCTATTTCCATCTATTGCATTGCAAATTTTTTTCCTTAATTAGTTACCTGAAGATATTTCTGTCTCTTTATATATTGTAATTGCTTTACTGTTTGTATATATATATATTTATGTCTATGTATAATTGGTTTCTTTGGGAATATTATTTGTATTTTAGGCTGGGTCTCGCCTAGGGAAAACTATACTATTGAACGATTACATCGATAGGTCGTGTGAAGAATCAAAGTGTGTAGGATCTTTGGTAGTGTTAACTCTGCCGCGTGGAGCGTGGGCTGAGAGAGAGAGTCTGGCTGGGGAGTAGTGCAGTGGAGCAGGTGTTGTGTGAAGCTCCCGCGAGTTGCCGCTCTTTCGGGGTTTGGCAGCATGTAATTGCGCTCGACTTGCGATGATAGTTTCTGACATGGCGTCGCGGACAGGAAGCATTATCTGGCGCACATCAAGAGCCCGTTTCGTCTGGTGACCGTGTCGAGAAGAAGGCGCGCCAACATCCAGCTTCTGCAACAGCGACGGCCGACAATGAGTGACTGTCGCCACCTCCTCGATCGACGGCTTCAAACCTTCAATCAACCAACAAGGAAGACTGGAAGCACGTAAAGTTTTAGAACTGTATGGCAGACCTCAGTTTTTCAAACTTTTAAAATTGTTGCATCACAAAATTACAGCAACTTAGCATGAACCTTTGTTGCTCATTGTCCCAATTGCATTGCCAAGCAGGGTCCCTTCCTTTTCCGAAATGAACCCAAGTGTCATTGAAATTCAAACTCCAGCATTAACATAATATAATTCAATTTTGCTGCTTTAATTTCAAATTTCAGTTAAAGTGTTCATAGCTGGCTACAATATTTAGATTACACATGCACAAATTAAGAGTACGAGTTTTGTTACCGTATTTTAGCTTACCTGTGACTGCTGCTCAGCTTGGTACGTACTAAATTTTACTATTGTTAATTGTTCAGAATCATTTAATTCAAGTTCAAAGTTAAATCTCTTCTTCTAAATTGCGTAGATTCAAGTAGCTTTTGAAATGATTGTTGAGGTAGTCCAAGACCAACCGTATTTTACTGAATTTCGATGTGCTTCAGAAAGAAAGCTCACTATTAACTTCAGTCACTAAATTAACTTTCGATTTTCTGGTTTTATTAATTCTTTTGCTAAATTAAGTCAGAGTGTAGCGAAATTTATTACTTCTGACAAACTTTCAGTTTTCACACTACATGTGTCAACCTTCAGTTGCCACACTTCTAGTGCTAATTATATGTGTAATAACCTTTCTTTTTCAGTTACTATAGTAATTGTCCTTAGGACTGGCGACCGTAATTTGCCCCAAATCTTAAATATCTAATTACCGCTAGTTAATTGTTAACGTAACGGCCGCACATTTACTTTCTTTATTAACTTTACCCCTTTTCAAAATTAATTTCGTCCAGTTTCATTAGCATTTTTCCTTTCATTTAGATGTAACCCTTTCCTCCCTCTTTACCGACAAATTAACTTCGGTGACGATTGCTTTTCCCAAATTCCCATTAGGTACACGTGGTTTCATTTTCACTGTCATTAAGGTCGATAAGTGAGGGGGAGGTTACACACTCATGAACGGTATCATGATATGAAGTAAAACGAACCAAATACTAAGTCATCTGTAATTTCACAGAGAGTACTTTAAATAAAGAATGTCTTTTCAAGTAAACCATAATGTTACATTAAAATCTTATAAGCAGTATAAGTTCCAAATATGTAAGCATTATGGTCGTTATGTAATCATGCAACTACCAAACAAGTATGTATACACAATAACACTGTGTTGTCTGATCACTATAACAATGCATTCGTAATTACTGTCTAAATAAGTTCTTTCGGTTCTTGACTGGATAATTAACTTCAAAACTTTATTGCATGTTAACATTTTCTAAGTGTGACAAAGCATGCTAGTTACGTGAAGTGAAAAATTTGATAGCAAAGAGTAAGATAAAAAGCAGATTATTTCTCAATAAACGGTTTTACAAGTGAAATGCGGTGTAATACTTTACTTTTCCTAGTACACAGAGTTTCAACTTGAAGGCAATCATCATGCGGTATATGTTAGTAAAGAATGCTCAAATTTTTCTCAAGGTTAGTGTCTATGTTTTTATCTCTGAGCCAGCCAGTGTACGTGTCTGCCTGCGGTTCGAGTCATTGTCTATTCTCTGTTTGTAGGCACACATCGTTGTTGGGATTAGGAGACCTAACTTCTACAAATTCACCTTGCTGAGAGGGCCCTGCCCTGTTTGAATCCTCCCAGTTCTGATTAAATTCAGATCTGTCATTATGATTATATCGTCTGGCGTCATGTCGGTAGTTTCTGTAGATTCTTTTTTGTTTGTTAAGTAGTGGAGAATTTCTCCCTGAATTGTAACTGCATGGTGGACCATTGTGTCTGAAGTTATTCTGTCTCCCTTGATAATAATACTTCTGGTTCTCATATTGTCTGTTTCTATGATTGTCATTAGTCATTACCGCAGAGAGGTTATCTTTCCCTATAATTATTACTATTCTGCCAACGGTTGTCATACGGTTGGTGTCTGTTTTGGCCACGATTTGCGCTATAAGAATAGCCTTGTCGTGTCCAGTGATTCTTTCTGTCGTCACGGTATTGTGACAGATGTGGCCTGTAATTCTTATTCTCCTGGTTTCGCGTCCCGCAATTGTCAGTGTCAATTTCCAATTCTTGTAACAGTCCCTGAAAAGTTTCATTGTCGTCATTGCAACGTCCTGCCAAAGTAATATGTTGTAAATGTTCAGGAATTTTGATTAAGCAAATGGGTTTGACAGGTATTGATTCTTGTGCAAAATGTTTTCAAAATATTGGGCAAGATTGGGAAATTCAGATTGTTCAAAGTGTTTCATCATTATGATGCTGTGTTTTACTCGGTATTGAGTAGCTTGAGACCAGTATGCTGAGAGGAAGGCATGATAAAATTCTCCTTCACTGTGACAATCGCAAATGACCGATCGCATTCTTAAAGCTGGTTCATTCTCTAAGTAGCCACACATAAATTCTAATATGTGCTCTAATGATCAGTTGGGAGGAAAACAATGAGATAATTGATGAAGCCATGCTTGTGGATGAATGTCGTTGCCGGAATTGTTAAATGTTTTAAATCCATGTGTAGTAATGAACAGCTTATAGTCAAAGTCATCGAGATGGCGAGTCGCATATCGGTCATTGTTACGTAGTGTCGGCGGTTCCATCTCAAAACTCGGTGCACCCTGCCTGTCTCTCTCATAAATTCCGAAACGCCCTGTGTTATTATTTTGTGGATTTTCTGTATTTCTATGTCCCTCTTCCCGTATCGGAGCGCGAGTGTCCTCTGAAATATGTAATTCTTGTATTACTTGTTCAAATGGCTCTGAGCACTATGCGACTTAACTTCTGAGGGCATCAGTCGCCTAGAACTTAGAACTAACTAAACCTAACTAACCTAAGGACATCACACACATCCATGCCCGAGGCAGGATTCGAACCTGCGACCGTAGCGGCCGCTCGGCTCCAGACTGTAGCGCCTAGAACCCCAAGGCCACTCCGGCGGGCGTACTACCTGTGCCAACTGATATTGTACTTCCCGGATTTCTCTTTTGTGTTGCGCGTTAATTTGATTCTGATTTTGTTTAAATTTCTTAATTTGTTCATACTCTTCTGAGTCAGTGTAGACTACGGGTCTTGTGTCATTCAGATCATCATCTACCTTTGTAGATAAGTTAGTGAACTGATCTGCAAGCTCGGCTACTTGCTCCGATAATGAACTGATTTCCACCGTGTGTTTTCCTGAACCAAGTTTTAGAGTATCTACTGTGTCTTTTAAGTTTTCCTGAGTTTTTGCAAGTTGTGTAACCGAATCGGTAGATGCAACTGAGTCAGTTTTAGCCGGCAAGGTCTTGTGATTTTCATGAACAATAGTTTGCAGTTCTTTTCTGGCTGCTTCGTGATTCTAAAATGCACCATTTAGGTAAAGACCTGCAGTTCTTCACTAACGAAGTGCCAGTACAAGAGTGTCCTCTTCTCTTCCTCTTAGATTTCCTCGCCAGCTCGGTAGCCTAGCACATTCACATCTTTGACTACTCCCACTTTAGCCCCAGCCAATCACGACCTGGAGTACGGCACTCGAAGTCGCTGGACCGGCCCCTGCTCTGCATACACAAATTTGACCAATCAGATACTTTTAAAAATTAATTAGGAGAAAACGAAAGAGAGATTCAGCTTTGCGGCCTCACTCCCGTGTGTTTATGCCGTGTCTTTTGCTAATAGCATGACCCGAATGGAACCACAGCGCTTCATAAGAAGATCGTTATCACCCCTGTTGCATCCATTTTGAACTTTCCAAAGAACGACCATAAACTCCCTAAAAGCCTCATGCCTTCACAAGTATGCTTTGTAGACAGTCTGGACGTCTGTGCGCCAGTGATTTGTCCCACAGAAATTCGCAGAAACACACAGTCGTGTCATCAGCTTCCTCCCTAACAAGGGCCCATTACTGCTTTACTGCTGGTGATCAGTGCTCTGCCCATAGCAGCGGCGACTCCTTGGCGCTAGTCAGCCTACCTGGATGCGGGCACCACCAGGCCAACGCCATTCAACATGTCTGCACAATGAGACAGAGGGGCTGGGGAGTCCGCAAAGTTTTCACCCTGGTTCTGCCGAAAAAAACGCGCCCCTCGGCCCTCAGCCGCTGTACGCCTTTACTGCAGTCATTTAAATTGGAACCCTTTTCCCTTGAACGCAGGTAAAGCTTACCGTTATTCCTTCACTAGAGCATACAAGCAAGAGCATTAACTACTGCCAACCATTTCATCATATGAATGAAGTCAGATCGTACCCAAGTATAGCAACCAAGTAATAATGATCATATTCCTTTAGCACATTACACAGCGTAACACTGTGTCAGAAGTGAGGCAGCCCTGCACTCTCTCAATGTAAAGAACATTGTAGGTGGAGAATCGCCGATGCAAGACCTAAGGTCGAAGAGTAGCCCCTGCCATTCATTGAATACCCCTGATCAAAGCCAGTGCTCCATAAGGCACTGAAAAGGGAAAATTGAGCAACTCAAATTCATTGCTTGTACAAGAACTGCGATTATTGCCTCTCTTTTATCGAATGAGGAATGAGCTACATAGATATGAACATGATGAACAGAAGTATTAGACTATCCAGCTGCAGTTATTGATTATCAAAGTGAACAGTAAGGACATGTCATAACGCAGTCCTAACTGCGTTATCAGATGCTGAGCTTGTGCTTGGCTGCATAGAGAAGCTCGATTAGTTAGCGGGCTGCAGTGCCAAATACTTCCTCAATTGATGGGAGCGTTTGCTACTGTGTCAGATGATGCGTTTGCTTAATACTAGGGATATGTCTACACTATGACCTACGAGTAGCGTCCTTCACTAGTAATCAGAACGTCCTCGGTCCTGGGTACAAACCCCCTCACTGCTTAAACTTGGAATAAAACACATCATCAATAAAAATACAACATAAGAAGTCAATCTCTGTCTACCAATGGCCGTGTAAAACAAGGCAAACGAGCGGACAGAAGTACAGCGCACTTTCTTGTCCTTGGGTGGGAAACTGCCCCTAAAAGTTGGACGAATCGGCAATGATCATGGGCATGAGGGTGCACAAGGCAATGGAAACGCTGCATTAATGACAAATAATGTGGATTCATAGGATATGTGGACTGTAACAGATAAAGCGTCATGATGATCCCTCCATTGGCAAAATATTCCGGACCAGACCCAACTTTTAATTACGTGAGGGGCTGCCAATAGACAGGTGACCATGAGGAAAATATTGAATAGCCGACGTAAAGGTAGCGTTTACGAGTCAGGGGTCGCACTGACAGGAATAGGGAAGTTGGAAAATCTGAAAATGGAAATTATGAGGCACAATCTAGACACATTGGGAGATTTCTTGAAGTGAAATTGCAAGGAGATAAGGATTTCTGGTCAGGCGAGTGGATGATGATATCAAGAGCAGCAGAAAATGGTACAACGCGAGTAGGATTAGAACATAAAGAGAGATGAAATCATAATAATCATATTCTTGTTATGGTCTTCAGTCCTGAGACTGGTTTGATACAACTCTCCATGCTACTCTATCCTGTGCAAGCTGCTTCATCTCCCAGTACGTACTGCAGCCTACATCCTTCTGAATCTGCTTAGTGAATTTATCTCTTGTTCTCCCTCTAAGATTTTTACCCTCCACGCTCCCCTCCAATACTAAATTCGTGATCCCTTGAAGCCTCAGAACATGTCCTACCAACCGATCCCTTCTTCTAGTCAAGCTGTGTCACAAACTCCGCTTTTCCCCATTTCTATTCAATACCTCCTCATTAGTTATGTGATCTACCCATCACATCTTCAGCATTCTTCTGTAGCATAAAATTTCGAAAGCTTCTATTCTCTTCTTGTCCGAACTATTAATCGTCCATGTTTCACTTCCATACATGGCTACACTCCATACAATTACTCTCAGAAACGACTTCCTGACACTTAAATCTATACACGATGTTAACAAATTTCTCTACTGCAGAAACGCTTTCCTTGCCATTGCCAGTCTCCACTTACATCCTCTCTACTTCGACCGTCATCAGTTATTTTGCTCCCCAAATAGCAAAACACCTTTACTACTTTAAGTGTCTCATTCCCTAATCTAATTCCCTCAGCATCACCCGAGTTAACTCGACTACATTCCATTATCCTCGTTTTGCTTTTGTTGTTGTTCATCTTATATCTTGCTTTCAAGACATTGTCCATTCCGTTCAACTGCTCTTCCAAGTCCTTTGATGTCTCTGACAGAATTACAACCTTAAAGCTTTTATTTCTTCTCCATGGATTTTAATACCTACACCGAATTTTTCTTTTGTTCCTTTACTGCTTGCTCAATATACAGATTGAATAACATCGGGGAGAGGCTACAACCCTGTCTTACTCCCTTCCCAACCACTGCTTCCCTTTCATGTCGCTCGAAACTTATAACTGCGATCTGGTTTCTGTACAAATTGTAAATAGCCTTTTGCACCCTGTATTTTACCCCTGCCACCTTCAGAATTTGAAAGCGTGTATTCCAGTCAACATTATCAAAAGCTTTCTCTAAGTCTACAAATGCTAGAAATGTAGGTTGGCCTTTTCTTAATCTACCTTCTGAGATAAGTCGTAGGGTCAGTATTGCCTCACGTGTTCCAATATTTCTACGGAATCCAAACTGATCTTCCCCGATGTCGGCTTCTACCAGTTCTTCCATTCGTCTGTAAAGGATTCGCGTTAGTATTTTGTAACCGTGACTTATTAAACTGATAGTTCCGTAATTTTCACATCTGTCAACGCCTGCTTTCTTTGGAATAGAAATTATTATATTCTTGTTTGAGGGTATTTCGCCTGTCTCATACATTTTTCTCACCAGATTGTAGAGTTTGATCTGGACTGGCTCTCCCAAGGGTGTCAGTAGTTCTAATGGAATGTTGTCTACTCCCGGGGCCTTGTTTCAACTTAGGTCTTTGAGTGCTCTGTCAAACTCTTCACGCAGTATCATATCTCCCATTTCATCTTCATTTACATCCAGTTCTATTTCCATAACATTGCCCTCAAGTACCTTGCCCATGTGTAGACCCTCTATATGCTCCTTCTACCTTTCTGCTTTCCCTTCTTTGCGTAGACATGGGTTTCCATCTGAGCTCTTGATATTCATACAAGTGGCTCTCTTTTCTCCAAAGGTCTCTATAATTTTCCTGTAGGCAGTCCCTATCTTATCCCTAGTGAGATAAGCCTCTACGTCCTTACATTTGTCCACTAGCCATACCTGCTTAGTCATTTGGCACTTCCTGTCCATCTCATTTTTGAGACGTTTGTATTCCTTTTTGCCTGCTTCATTTACTGCATTTTTATATTTTCTCCTTCCATCAATTACATTCAGTATCTATTGTGTTACCCAAGGATTTCTACTAGCCCTTGTCTTTTTACCTACTTGATCCTCTGCTGCCTTCACTATTTCATCCCTCAAAGCTACCCATTCTTCTTCTACTGTATTTCGTTCCCCCATTTCTGTAAATTGTTCCCTTATGCTCTCCCTGAAACTCTGAACAACCTCTGGTTCTTTCAGTTTCTCCAGGTCGCATCTCTTTAAATTCCCACCTTTTTGCAGTTTCTTCAGTTTTAATCTACAGTTCATAACCAATAGATTGTGGTCAGAGTCGACATCGCCCCTGGAAATGTCTTACAATTTAAAACCTCGTTCCTAAATCTCTATCTTGCTATTATATTATCTGTCTGAAACCTGTCAGTATCTCGAGGCTTCTTCCATGTGTAATTATCATAGGGTATTGGAATGCGGTTGTCGGGGAAGAAGTACAAGAAAGAGTTACGGAACAGCATGGGCTTGCTAGTAGAAGGGAGAAAGCAGAAAGACTAACTGCGTTGTGCAACAAATACTAGCTAGCAATCGCGAACACTCTGTTTAAAAACACAAGAGGAGAAGGTATATCTGGCAAAGGCCATGGTATACAGGAAGATTTCAGTGAGATTACGTCATCGTCGGGTACAGATTCCGAAATCACATACTGAACAGTAAGGCATACCTTGGAGTAGGTGATGAAGAGGAGGCTGGAGTTCGAGAGACTAGTCAGGAAGGCACTATGCACAAAAAAAGAAGTGGGATACGGAATTTCTAAGGAATGAAGAGAAGCGATTGAAGTATGGTGAGGCTATAAATTCTGCAGTATCGAATAGTTCACTAGGCAGTTTATTAGAAGAGGAATGGACATCTCAAAAGAAGAAGTACGTAGGTACAGTGAAGGTAATAATGAAAAACCCATGGGTAACAGATCAGCTACTTCTTTTGATCGACGAATGATTGAAGTACAAAAGTGTTCAGAGAGATCTAGGAATACAGGTACTTAGGAGTGAAATAAATAGGAAGTGCAAGGAAAGTAAGACGAAATACCTGCAGAGGAAATGGGAATACCTCGAAAATGAAATTATTGTCAGGAGTATTGACACCGGATACCGAAAGGTCAAAACAGTTTTGAGTGAAATTAAAAGCGAGAGAATTTACACTAAAAGCGAGACGGCCGGGCTTGCCTCGCGGTCTAACGTGTGCTTCCCGAACGGGAAGGCGTGCCTGTCCCCGGCACGAATCCGCCTGGCCGATTTCTGTCGAGGTCCGGTGGTCCGGCCAGCCTGTGGATAGTTTTTAAGGCGGTTTTCTACCTGTCTTGGCGAATGCGGGCTGGTTCTCCTTATTCCGCCTCAGTTACAGTATGTCGGCGATTGCTGAGCAAACACTGGCTCCGCGTACGCGTCCATCATAATTCCTCTTCCACGAAAACATTTGAGGTTACGCTAGTCTGGTATGATACGTTCCCGGGCGGGGGACTGACAGGATGAATCTTTTTACACCAAACCTGCGATTGTTTTCAGATATGCCTCATTCAAGGTAAACGGCTGCTCGAAACATGCACGATATTGAATTCACGTTTATGTCATAGCCACAAAATTCATCTTACCCGAATCATTTGAAACGCATCGGGGAAGCTATCGGGCGCTAGTCCAGGGCCAGTAACAACCGGCCGTACTTTGCGGAAATTGGGTAACTTGTGCTTAGACACGTCATTTCACCTACCTTCAGAAACATGCTACGGACTTAATGAATCCACGCTGCGCACATTCACTGCTGTGTTGTGATCCAAAACTCGACCAACACGCTATTAAACAGGAAACCATAACTTTCTGGCTCATCAGTGCAAGAAGGTAAAAATGTAAATCTTGGGGTGTGGAAAATCGCGAACAGTAACCACCAGATATCAAACTGGAGAGCCCTTGAAACCAATTGCCAGCTTAGAATGTAGGCAATAAACAAGTGAATTTCATCGATGTCACCAGGTGGCTGGATTCAGAAATATACGAGTGTGGTCTAAGAAGATGAAACTATTGAAAGCGAGAAGTATAAGCTGAAATTACAGCACTATATGTTGAGGTCATTTCGTTTGGAGAAATTTCCTGCAAAGCTCAGAAAATTAATGAAAGTAATATTTAATATCTATTGTAGAAGAACAGAAAAAGATAGGTCACTGAATTAAGGTGTTGGAAGAAGAGTCTTAACAATGTTATTAGCTTAAAAAAGTTTTCAAATGTGTGTGAAATCTTATGGGACTTAACTGCTAAGGTCATCAGTCCCCAAGCTTACACACTACTTAACCTAAATTATCCTAAGGACAAACACACACACCCATGCCCGAGGGAGGACTCGAACCTCCGCCGGGACCTGTTATTAGCTTACAAAGCAAAGTACTGAGAAGTTTCTAAATAATACTGAAGAGTAAAATACTTACTTATGACTGTCATATGACGTAGAGATCTCAGGTGTACTACAATAAACGTATTTCTACTGACGGTAAATATTAATGAAGTGATGATGTTCGGAAGAAAAAGTCAAAGAAAATTTTTCGATAAATCAAGGAGATAAGACCACCAATTTAAAAAAATTACTCCGATGTCAGCAATTAACGGTATTTAGGGACAAACAACCATGTGGCCAGTTCACGTTTCTAACTATTGGCTACGAAGACAACTAACACAAAATACTCTCCCTGTCAGATTGACTTGATCGCATGTATTTTAACATTAAATAGACGGGTGAGTGGAAGGAAATACAGCACTCATATTGTGCCTATTTACAATTTTAATTTGCTAGAGGATGCTGCGTGATACACTGAGGGACAGTGAGTCGCGGTAACTCCAGTTTAACCTCGCTCTCTGGGCCCAAGTTACGGCTGCAGCAGTGGTGACCCTGTCATAAAAAATGCATCCACCGTGTTAACAGAAAAGCACGTTTCGATCATCTGTAATGGATGAAAGCACCTCTGTGGCACCGTTCCCCACATCCGTCTAGACGTATGCATTCGTATTCACTAGCAAATTTTCCGTAGCTTTGTCATTACTATAGATAAAAAAAGCTATGGCTACAAATTTTCTTTTTACGAAATATTTATCATGCTCTAGAGTAAATCTAACGACGTTTTATCGGCATTGTAAACTGCCTAAGAAACCCATGTAGCTCATGGAAAGCAACAATGATAATGGCTTCCTGCTCTCTTACTTCTCGTATCTGTCGCTATGACACTGAAGCATATCTGCACTGCTCCCTAAACTTCAAATAGCACTCAAAACATGATTTTGAAGACAAAAATAATGATAAGGCACCGAGCATTTGTACAAGTGTTTTCCTAATTTTATTGCACAAAAATGATCGACAATCCTTTCATCTGGCAATATGCCCACATTTTCATTCGAGATGTGAAGCTCAAAAGCACTGTGGACAAGAATACAGCTAAATTTACTCGCGAATCACACTCCAGAAATTATCGAAACGAACCTGAATGTAGTAGGGCAATGTCCGTATTTTTCAATGCCTCTATTGTCTGGTGCAATGTTCCGTCGAACATGCAGACACTGTAAAATACAGACACTATCCTACTATATTTTATGCCACAACGAGGCAATCTGACGAGCACAACAACGTCTCTTCCTGTGCGGAAAAGGTTTGATTTGTATGCGAGCACTAAGGGACGTAGACACTACGACATATGGAAGGTTGGGTCGGTCCTGGAGGCGTGATCGGATGGCCGTGGCTGTTGAAGCGACTACACGAGTAAATCAGGAAATCAGGTTTCGAGTCAACGTTCGGTACAAATTCTCATATGTTGTGAGTAAAATCGTATTCAAAATTTGCGAAAACATTGCGAATCAGAAAAGATTTCGTATTCGCAAATAAAAGTATCCACAACTGATTTGGGATGTTTCAAGACAAGATCTTTGCCAGATGGCTAGAGACTGTGCAGATAATACAACAGCTTGAAAATAACACTGGGTCACGGGAATCCGGTCCACTGGTTACAAGCGATGTCGATTGTGTACTATCTATTACTCAGAGAGATACAAATGTTCTGTAAAATAATAATATATACTTCGCTCTGAAGCATATATTCAGAGCACGTATTGAAATCATTGAACAGATATAACATGTACCTGAAGTCATTCTTGAAGGACTCATAAATATTTTATTTAGTGACGCCACCCTAGTAGCATGTAATACGTCCTTAAGCCACATAGCAACAAAACGCTATGGTATGAAAGCGTTCGGGATCCCTCCTGCCCCATGAGTGCTCAATCATGACCTCTATACGCTAAGATACGTCCGATATGTGTCCGTGAGGCAGACGTCAAGCTCCATATAGTCTCACACATGTACTGTAAGTTAGTAGTTGAGTACCTGAGTACTGACAAGTTGTGGGAGGGTTGCTGAATCAATTCTGACACATTTCAATATCAGTAACGTACTGCATTAAATGGATGAAAGCTGCCTGCTAGGTATGGTAAGCTAACAGACAAGTGCACGTGAACTGAAAGTAGGATTTTTGTTTTTATTACTCGGTGAGTGATGGCGGCGGAAGTAACAAAAACTCCGTTTTGTGACGTGGAAGGCCCACAGTACAGCTGACATTCGCCGTTTCGATGTTCGACAGCCAGTGTATATATTTATACACTCCTGGAAATTGAAATAAGAACACCGTGAATTCATTGTCCCAGGAAGGGGAAACTTTATTGACACTCCTGGGGTCAGATACATAACATGATCACACTGACAGAACCACAGGCACATAGACACAGGCAACAGAGCATGCACAATGTCGGCACTAGTACAGTGTATATCCACCTTTCGCAGCAATGCAGGCTGCTATTCTCCCATGGAGACGATCGTAGAGATGCTGGATGTAGTCCTGTGGAACGGCTTGCCATGCCATTTCCACCTGGCGCCTCAGTTGGACCAGCGTTCGTGCTGGACGTGCAGACCGCGTGAGACGACGCTTCATCCAGTCCCAAACATGCTCAATGGGGGACAGATCCGGAGATCTTGCTGGCCAGGGTAGTTGACTTACACCTTCTAGAGCACGTTGGGTGGCACGGGATACATGCGGACGTGCATTGTCCTGTTGGAACATCACGTTCCCTTGCCGGTCTAGGAATGGTAGAACGATGGGTTCGATGACGGTTTGGATGTACCGTGCACTATTCAGTGTCCCCTCGACGATAACCAGTGGTGTACGGCCAGTGTAGGAGATCGCTCCCCACACCATGAAGCCCGGTTGTTGGCCCTGTGTGCCTCGGTCGTATGCAGTCCTGATTGTGGCGCTCACCTGCACGGCGCCAAACACGCATACGACCATCATTGGCACCAAGGCAGAAGCGACTCTCATCGCTGAAGACGACACGTCTCCATTCGTCCCTCCATTCACACCTGTCGCGCCACCACTGGAGGCGGGCTGCACGATGTTGGGGCGTGAGCGGAAGACGGCCTAACGGTGTGCGGGACCGTAGCCCAGCTTCATGGAGACGGTTGCGAATGGTCCTCGCCGATACCTTTAGGAGCAACAGTGTCCCTAATTTGCTGGGAAGTGGCGGTGCGGTCCCCTACGGCACTGCGTAGGATCCTACGGTCTTGGCGTGCATCCGTGCGTCGCTGCGGTCCAGTCCCAGGTCGACGGGCACGTGCACCTTCCGCCGACCACTGGCGACAACATCGATGTACTGTGGATACCTCACGCCCCACGTGTTGAGCAATTCGGCGGTACGTCCACCAGGCCTCCCGCATGCCCACTATACGCCCTCGCTCAAAGTCCGTCAACTGCACATACGGTTCACGTCCACGCTGTCGCGGCATGCTACCAGTGTTAAAGACTGCGATGGAGCTCCGTATGCCACGGCAAACTGGCTGACACTGACGGCGGCGGTGCACAAATGCTGCGCAGCTAGCGCCATTCGACGGCCAACACCGCGGTTCCTGGTGTGTCCGCTGTGCCGTGCGTGTGATCATTGCTTGTACAGCCCTCTCGCAGTGTCCGGAGCAAGTATGGTGGGTCTGACACACCGGTGTCAATGTGTTCTTTTTTCCATTTCCAGGAGTATATATATATATATATATATATATATATATATATATATATATATATATATATATATATGTGTGTGTGTGTGTGTGTGTGTGTGTGTGTGTGTGTGTGTGTACGTCTGTTTGGCTTCTGGGAGCTCAATGGCGAGATTTCGACATCTTTATCAGGTACAGAACGCACTGTCCCACACATGTAGCTTTGCCTAGCCTAGATCAAGTAAAGTAACACATTGATTACCATTTGATGCAGAAATACTGCCACTGGATGCTTACTATTACGGAGGCCAAACTGGTAGCGTTACTGAATGAAATATGCATGTAAGATCAGAAAAACTCCGAAAATCACTTCCTGACACTATGTTATCCACGAAAGCACTTTAATATTTTCTATTTGAAATAACCGTCATGTGCACACGACGGAAGTAAAAAACAACAAACAATTGTAAACATTAGTCTGCTAACATTTTGAAGTAAAAAATGGCGGCGCCCGATTCAAAGCATTATACAGTGGCGCCATCTCCCCTCATTATACGTCCATGGATGGAGCTCTTATGATGCAACAGGTCTACTATAGAGATGTCGACACTACATTAGTCCATCCTCTGCTAGAATATTGATGTGCACTATGGGCTCCTTACCAGATTGGATGGCTGGAGGACATCGAAAGAATCAACAGAAGGGCGGCTCATATTGTATTATAGCAAAATAGGGGGAGATTGTTACGGATGTGATTAGTGAGTTAAGGTGAGAATCGTTAACACAAAGGCCACCAGATGTTTTCACAAAATTTCAAACACCACCTATCTTTTCTCAAGGCGAAAATATTTTATTGTTGCCAGCCTACGCAGGAAGAATAATGAAATGAGAGAATCAGAGTTCATACAGAAAATTTGTGTTCATTTCTTCCCTGTGCTGTTACTCACTGTAATGGTAGAAAAATAGTGTGGAGGTGGTTGGAAAACCTCTCAGCTAAGCACTTAAATGTGAACTGCGGGCTAGTCGTTGCAGGTGTAGAAGCGTGTTAAAAGGGCTCATTCATAACAAATTCTGTGTTGATCATATTGCACATAACAAACTGTATGACACAGGTATGCTTGAAATTTTCTTTCTTACTGTAACAGAAAAGATACTTGCTATCTTTAATTGCGTACATCCTCTTTGCTTTGCCAGGTATTTTGCATTTTACAATGATGTACGATGCAACAACAATAAAATTTTGAACAATTTTCAGTTATCCCCAAAATTTCATGAACTATATTTCTTTTCTCGATGAATTTGCTTCTTAGATCCTTGAAAGCACATACTTCTTTATTAATTTCTCCATTTAAATTTACATCCTTCATGTTTTGTATCTTTCCTGTTGATTTTCATTACTTCATTTTTCGTTAATCTTATTTCTATGCGTGTTCTTCAATTGCTTTCTGCCAGATTTTTAGTTCATCCAAGTTTTGCTCATTTTGTTCCTGAGTCATCACATCGTCTGCATATGCTATCACTTCCATATAATCTGCTGTTGACCCTTGGCGAAAATTCCCTATGTAGTCGTCCATGATTATATTAAAGAGCAATGGCGAGAGCACACTTCTTTGAATGCAACTACTATGTCTTCCCCAAATTCAAATTCCTTTTCTGCAACTTGTCTTGCTGTGAATGTAGCATCTGTACCTTATTTATGTCGAAATTCTGGTTGCTATTCTCTTAAATGTGTCTGCCTTATTCCTGATTTTCTGTAACATTCTGTTTTCATAAATCTTCATGCAGTGTGTAACATCGAAAAATGAAACAAATTTTGCCGTTTAATATGCGTTGATAATCTGTACTGTATTTATAATTCTGAAGCTTTAAGCGGTATTACAGAACTATATTTAATAAGTACTCCATGTAGTAGTGTGTTCCTTTCTGAATGTATATAACTGATTGTAATTATAGTGAAAGTATTGTCAACTGTTGGCTAAGAGCCAAGGGAACTTTATTTAATGTATCGATAGTAACGACTAAATGGCAGTAGCTGTGCCATTGTTAATCTTTGTGTATGGAGACTCTCTGCTGTGTTGCGAGCAGAGAGGAGTCAGAGCAGCGTGCGTCATGGAAGAGTGCGGAAGTGTTTCTTGGGCGCTTCCTCCGGCGCTATGTGTTGCAGTGCTCGTACCAAGGTAGACGCGGCTGATTTGTTAACACACAAGTATTGACCGCACGGTAGGAGTGGACAGGCGAAGGAGTCTGCATTCCAACTGTTGCCTCTCCCATAATTAGCTGTGGCTCTGGAGACGACTCGGGATTCTCATGGAAAAGCAGCAGCAGTAAAAGTTGTAGCTCCGCATTGTCGTCAGCTACATTCTTCGTCGTCAGCACCGCTACAACACCATAAGATTGTAAAGTGAAAAATTATGTACTTACGTTTGCATTGCCCAGCAACTTTTGTTTCACAGAGTATGAATAACTTGATTAATGACTTGCAATAGTTAAAACTTGTAGGGCAGCTATGTTGTCATAGTCTTCATACATTATTACCAAGTGGGTCCCTTTCCTTTCTATGCAATCACCGAGTGTCGTAAGAATGTGAAAATTGATTATTTATTTCCTGCTAGTTTTGTGTGTCTGCTAATGACCAGTTTCAGACTAAATTTTCTGTCTCAGTAACTGCTTATTCCTATATTGCGTAACAGGGGCACTTAAAGTAAAATTTCGCTATCAAAACTAATAACTATAGGTACATGATTTATTCTGATGGCTTGGTATGTATTTTATTGTTGTTATTTTACAAGTAAAATCAATTGCTCATTTCTTTGATGTAAATTCAGTTCATTCTTTCAATAATCAAAAGTAGTTTGCCTGTCTCTGTCTAAATTTTACATTACGTTACAGTGAGGCTACTGAAATTAATTGTTTTACACAACAGAGTTTAAGGTAAGCCAGTTATTCATTTAACCAGTAGCTTCATTTAATTTTTCTTTCACGATTCACTATTTCAGAATAAGTAAAAGCAAACTCAGTGCTTTCTGATTCATTATTTTCTCGTGAAGTGTTGTGCTATGGAAAGCTTGACAACCTTCTGTTGCCACGCCAGTGTTTACTGGCTTAAATTTATTTGCCACTGCTTTTCTCAAGATTCTGGAGATTGACTGCCTATCGAGTTTCAATATCGCTTCTTTTTAGCTAATCAGTGTTTTCTTTGTGTTATTAGTGATTTTTGTAGTAAATATTACGTGGTACCCTTTTTCCCCCTGTATAGTTCGTGAGCGACTGCACTATATTCAACCCATTTCAAAATTATCATCAGTTATTTAGCTTAAGTTTAGAATAGATTCTTCCTTCAGAAGAGTGTGTTGTACACTTTCCTCCAACTAACCGCCGTTATTTTCCTTCGATAGCGATAGCCTTATTCACTGTAAAAATTCATTAGGCATATGCGATCATGGTCAGTTATATCGCAATCCAGTAGGCCGATTACAAAGGGGGAGGTTGCAAGTGGAATAGCAGCGTTATTTCTATGTAGTTATAATAGAACTGAAAGATGTAAATAACAGCACAGAGAAATCCCCATACACTTTCATTTGCCCTCTATAAAAGGTAGTCGAATAGACACGTATGATTATGTTTACTAGTCATGACTTTCACGAGTTACCGTTTTTTGACTTGGCAGATTGACAGTCTATCCGTACCATTCCTTGTGGTGCCGGACTATCGCTGATTGCTTCACAGATATTACAAACAAAAACGTCGTACTCAGGTCACTGTACAAACTTCGCTGTCGTGGATGAAGTGGCTCCAGCGGGGATCGAGCAAGTGACAAGAATGCATTACATTCAGATCCTAACTGAAGACTGCTGCCAGTATGGCCCAAATTTTCGTGCGGGATTGTTTGCTGGGGCTGATCACTTGCATGTATTCCTTTTCCTCTCCTTTAGATCTACTTCTGCATCTACATTCATACTCCGCAAGCCACCCAACGGTGTGTGGCGGAGGGCACTTACGTGCCTCTGTCATTACCTCTCTTTCCTGTTCCAGTCGCTTATGGTTCGCGGGAACAACGACTGCCGGAAAGCCTCTGTGCGCGCTCGAATCTATCTAATTTTACATTCGTGATCTCCTCGAGAGGTATAAGTAGGGGGAAGCAATATATTCGATACCTCATCCAGAAACGCACCCTCTCGAAACCTGGACAGCAAGCTACACCGCGATGCAGAGCGCCTCTCTTGCAGAGTCTGCCACATTAGTTTGCTAAACATCTCCGTAACGCTATCACGCTTACCAAATAACCCTGTGACGAAACGCGTCGCTCCTCTTTGGATCTTATCTATCTCCTCCGTCAACCCGATCTGGTACGGATCCCACACTGATGAGCAATACTCAAGTACAGGTCGAACGTGTGTTTTGTAAGCCATCTCCTTTGTTGATGGACTACATTTTCTGAGGACTCTTCCAATCAATCTCAACCTGGTACCCGCCTTACCAACAATTAATTTTATATGATCATTCCACTTCAAATCGTTCCGCACGCATACTCCCAGATATTTTACAGAAGTAACTGCTACTAGTGTTTGTTCCGCTATCATATAATCATACAATAAAGGATCCTTCTTTCTACGTAATCGCAATACATTACATTTGTCTATGTTAAGGGTCAATTGCCACTCCTGCACCAAGTGCCTATCCGCTGCAGATCTCCTTGCATTTCGCTACAATTTTCAAATGCTGCAACTTCTCTGTATACTACAGCATCATCCGCGAAAAGCCGCATGGAACTTCCAACACTATCTACTAGGTCATTTATATATATTGTGAAAAGCAATGGTCCCGTAACACTCCCCTGTGGCACGCCAGAGGTTACTTTAACGTCTGTAGACGTCTCTCCATTGAGAACAACATGCTGTGTTCTGTTTGCTAAAAACTCTTCAATCCAGCCACACAGTTGGTCTGATATTCCGTAGGCTCTTACTTTGTTTATCAGGCGACAGTGCGGAACTGTATCGAACGCCTTCCAGAAGTCAAGGAAAATAGCATCTACCTGGGAGCCTGTATCTAATATTTTCTGGGTCTCATGAACAAATAAAGCGAGTTGGGTCTCACACGATCGCTGTTTCCGGAATCCATGTTGATTCCTACAGAGTAGATTCTGGGTTTCCAGAAACGACATAATACGCGAGCGTAACACATGTTCTAAAATTCTACAACAGATCGATGTCAGAGATATAGGTCTATACTTTTGCGCATCTGCTCAACGACCCTCCTTGAAGACTGGGACTACCTGTGCTCTTTTCCAATCATTTGGAACCTTCCGTTCCTCTAGAGACTTGCGGTACACCGCTGTTAGAAGGGGGGCAAGTTCTTTCGCGTACTCTGTGTAGAATCGAATTGGTATCCCGTCAGGTCCAGTGGACTTTCCTCTGTTGAGTGATTCCAGTCGCTTTTCTATTCCTTGGACACTTATTTCGATGTCAGCCATTTTTTCGTTTGTGCGAGGATTTAGAGAACGAACTGCAGTGCGATCTTCCACTGTGAAACAGCTTTCGAAAAAGGTGTTTAGTATTTCAGCTTTACGCGTGTCATCCTCTGTTTCTAGGCCATAATCATCCCAGAGTGTCTGGATATGCTGTTTCGAGCCACTTCCTGATTTTACGTAAGACCAGAACTTCCTAGGATTTTCTGTCAAGTCGGTACATAGAATTTTACTTTCGAATTCACTGAACACTTCTCGCATAGCCCTCCTTACGCTAACTTTGACATCGTTTAGCTTCTGTTTGTCTGAGAGGGTTTGGCTGCGTTTCAACTTGCAGTGAAGTTCTCTTTCGTAGTAGTTTCCTAACTTTGTTGTTGAACCACGGTGGGTTTCTCCGTCCATTACAGTTTTACTCGGCACGTACCTGTCTAAAACGCATTTTACGATTGCCTTGAACTTTTCCATAAACACTCAACATTGTCAGTGTCGGAACAGAAATTTTCGTTATGATCTGTTAGGTAGTCTGAAATTTGCCTTCTATTACTCTTGCTAAACAGATAAAACTTCCTCCCTTTTTTATATCCCTATTTACTTCCATATTCAGGGATGCTGCAACGGCCTTATGATCACTGATTCCCTGTTTTGCGCTTACAGAGTCGAAAAGTTCGGGTCTGTTTGTTATCAGTAGGTCCAAGATGTTATCTCCACGAGTGGGTTCTCTGTTTAATTGCTCGAGGTAATTTTCTAATAGTGCACTCAGTATAACGTCACTCGATGCTCTGTCCCTACCACCCGTCCTAAACATCTAAGTGTCCCGCCTATACCTGGTAAATTGAAATCTCCACCTAAGACTATAACATGCTGAGAAACTTTATCATGCCCATTATAATTATCCGGGCTGTTATGCCGTGGTCGGTTGATGAATTCTGTGTCAGTTCCCAACGTTTCGTCACCGACTGCGGGAGACATCTTCAAGGGGGTCCCGAGCCAGTGGGTGTGTTAGACCTTCCATCGAGCTACCTACCCCCTTGAAGATGTCTCCCGCAGTCGGAGACGAAACGTTGGGAATTGACACAGAATTAATCAACCGACCTCGGCATAATAGCCCGGCTAATTATAATGGACATGATATTTCCGGCCGTGAAAGTCTACATTTAAGTATGAGAATTTATGTGAAACGTATTCCAGATTTTCTCTCAGTTGTTCTGCCACTAACGCTGCTGAGTCGTTAGGTCGGTAAAAGGAGCCCGTCATTGACCTAGTCCGGGTGTCGAATGTAACGTCCACCCATAATAATTCACAGGAACTATCCATATGAGGTCTAGTTGATGATGTTTACCTGTCACTGTACTAGTGCCTTTTTCTGCAATTAATTTTAGGTGTTCATTAAACTTTATGTCACTATGGATATTTACACCTAAGCATTTTGGTGTAATTATTTTTCCCAATTGTTTGACAGTGAATCTCTTCACCTGCTTATGTGAATTACGCTACACACATTTACATTCTACGATAAATTCCTGTCCATATATAAGTCGTAATAATAATTCTTCGCAGGCCTACCTGCGTTTTGCTAGTCTTATGTCGCCGTTTGGATTATAAATCGAACTAACACGGACGACAGAGTGGTACAGTATTCTCAGAGACTGTACTTGAAGCGAAGTAACCGTTTCAGAAAGTTCACGATACAGATATTTGTAAACAACTGCAGTAATCAACGAACGTCCATTGTATTCTGTACTGTTCTTCCATATACGCTGTGAAAGAACGTGAAGGAACGGTTCCAGAGAGCTTATGGGAGCGAGGCTAGCTCTGGAGGTTGCCAGAGTGTAGACGTGGAGCCGCCATGCAGCAGACAAGTGGGGTCTCGGTGTAGTGAACATCCTGTAGTAGCGGCCACTCGTGCTGCCTGTCTGCAGTGCGCCTTTCCCCCGCCCCTCCTCCCCCCCCCCCCCAACCACACCAAGCCCCTTCCGCAGCCACGTTTCTCGAGTGTTTCCAGTCTTCCTGCAGACCACAGGCTGCGCTGCTGGTCGGCTTCCACCGAGGGCGACCACTTGGCGGCTTACTTATTATTCGTTTCCTCCACTGCCTTCATTATATTCCCCACGTCCTGTCCTCCTAGATTTAATAACGTATCGATACAGAGACTTGACAGTAAACAATTTGAGCAATATCAGAGAACATATCAAAAATTGTACTCAGTTCAAAGAGACGTCCTTTTGTCATCAATCATCTGGCTGATGAGGCCTGCCGAAGTGGCCGAGCGGTTCTAGGCGCTGCAGTCTGAAACCGCGCGACCGCTAAGATCGCAGGTTCGAATCCTGCCTCGGGCATGGATGTGTGTGTGATGTCCTTAGGTTAGTTAGGTTTAAGTAGTTCTGAGTTCTAGGGGACTGATGACCTCAGATGTTAAGTCCTATAGTGCTTAGAGAATTTTTTTGAGACCAGCGTTCCGACATTACTCCAAGATTTGAGTTACACTACTCTCCGTTAAAGACAACGTAGGTTTTCGAGTTCGCACCACATCTCAAGCGCCTCCATTCTGTTCTGCTCCGGTTTTCCCACATGTCAAGATTCACATCCATACGACACTGCGAACCAAACATGCATTATCAGAAATTATTTCCTCAAATTAATGACTGTTTGATACTAGAAGACATTTTGGTCAGGAATTCCCTATTTGTCTGTGCTAGTGTGCTTCGATGTCCTTGTTTCGTCCGCCATGGGTCAAGTGGTTCAAATAGCTCTAAGCACTATGAGACTTAACATCTGAGATCATCAGTCCCATAGACTAAGAACTACTTAAACCTAACTAGCCTAAGGTCACGCACATCCCTGCCCGAGGCAGGATTAGAACCTGCGACAGTAGCAGCAGCGCGGTTCCGGAATGAAGCATCTCGAACCGCTCGGTCACAACGGCCGGTCACCATGGGTCAATTTAATTCATAGTAGCAGAATTCCCTCACTTGATCTACGTAATGGTCCCAATGTTGGAGTTAAGTTTATTATTAATTTGATTTCTGCTACACATTCTTCAGTTTACTCTCAATCGATATACTACTCTCATTAGACGCTTTTCATTCCGTAAGTCTTTTATTACTCACCACCTTCACTGACTACAGCTTTCTGATTACCGAATATTACCATTAATATCCTTTCACCCTGAATTCCAATTACCCTGTACTTTAGTCGCACTATTGAAACCTTCTGTCATAGATTGGGTCTTCAATGTGCGGACTGAACGGCATTATCGGACTATCAGAGCCCTGTCTTACCAGCTTTCTAGTCCAACCACTTAGTTATTGGTTTTCCATGTTTATTTTATCTCTTGATTCTTGTACATATAGTATATTACCTGCATTTGCCTTTAGCTTAAGCTTACTTTCCTGAGAATCTCGGACGTCTTGCACCATTTAAGTTGTCGAATGCTCTTTCTAAATCGGCAAACTATATGAACGTGTCGTGATTCTTCGTGTCTTTTTATTATCAAGCGCAACGTCAGCACTACCTCTCTGACGCTTTAATCTTTTCTGAAGTCAAACAGAAAAATGCCAATTTTCTTGCCCATGACAATAAGATATTTATATTTAGCGTACGGGGCGGTAAATAACTCAAAAGCTACAAACCGTAAAAATAATCCGTATCATTATTATTTCGATACACGTGGATGATAACAAAGGATTGGGCAGTGACTGTTTATTCAATGTAAAACCAGAAAACTTCAACGCGTAAATATTTTAAAAGTCTACTTAATTGCATAACCCGGTTTTGAAGTCTTTTCAGCCCGACCTTCAGATGGTGTAGAGGAGGCTAATTGATTATTTGAAAGCATAACGCTGCGTGCTGGCTCTGTGACAGGAAGCTAGAACATGCTATAATATATCTCAATGAGTATTGTTTACAAGGCGATTTGGATCCAAAGATGAATTCTGTACTGATTGTGACAGTATAGGCAGCTATGTTATTGGTATCCATGTCACATCTTCCAGCTTCCGTTGTGATACACAGTCGGTAACATCACTAAAATCATTTAACCGTAGAAATGATATATTCGGCATGTGGAATACAATTGTGCTTGTTACGTTATGCAGAAGAAATAATACTTTGCTCAGGCACGTTATTTGTTTATGTTTGTGTATAATTTAGTCGATGTATAGGCAAATATTTAATGAAAGCTGGTCTTAACACAATGCTCGAAAATAAAGTTATAATATTTGCAGAAAATTGCAGTTTTTTTATACATACAGGAATTTTACATTTACAAACAAAATGGACAAATCTTCAAATTAACTGCAGCCTCATTTCTATTCCCACGTTAACACGGAGAAAAGGATTACTAAAACCAGATTCTATACATTGCAGGTACAAATTTTATATTAAAATAAGGATATAATGTTCGCAGAACATTGTAGCTGTTTGTACGTACACGAAAATTAGTCAGGAAGACGTTTCTCGTTTGTTGTTAGCCATTCTGTGAAGGACTGAAATCTTTTACTTAACTGATGGCATCCAGAACATGCTTTCAAACTTAAAATTTCCCAACAGCCACAAGACGTGACCATCATCAGCACCAACAGTACCGAACACTAATGCAAGATATGTTTTACTTATGAGTCATAAAAAATCGCGATTATCTTCCAACAAATTCGTACTTCATCTTAACGATATGTGTTAACACAGGGTGACGATTATTGAACTATATGAAATAAAATCGACATAACTACTGAAGGGTTTGCATTAAGACTTTCAGACTCCACGGGTGGGCGCGGGGATGATGGGAATTAATATGCGTGGTATTGTTTGATTTAGCAACGAAGCACACTTTCATTTGGATGGGTTCATCAACAAGCAGAACTGGCGCATTTGGGAGACTGAGAATCCGCATTTTGGTTGTGTGTGCAATGTCCAGTCACCGAATAATCAGAGCTATGTTCCTTGATGGCACAGTGACTAACGAACTGTACGTGAAGGTTTTGGATGATGATTTCATCCCCATTATCGAAAGCGACTATGATTTCGACAAGATGTGGTTCATACAAGATGGATCTCAACCCATTCGAAGCAGGAGAATGTTTGATGCCGTGGAGGAGCACTCTGGGGACCGCATTCTGACTCTGGCATAACCCAGAGGCCACTGGCATGGGTCTCTATTGGCCGCCATATTCTCCGGATGTCAACACATGCGACTCCTTTTTGTCGGCTTTATTAGAGACACGATGAACAGCAACACCCCGAAACAATGATTGAGATGAAAACAGCCATTCAGGAGCTCATCGGCAGCATCCATGTTCCGACACTTCAGCGGTTCATGCATAATTTCAATAATCGTCTGCGTCTCATCATCGTCAATGACGGCAGGCACATCGAACATGTCATAACCTATATCTGAATATCTGTAGTGACATTTACTTGGTGAATAAAGTGTGTGCATGCCTTATTTGTAAATCATTTACTTTTTTTTCATATAGTTCAATAATTGGCACTCTGTAGATTTTAAATCACTTTCTTTTACATCTTCAATTTTACTGGAAGAACTACGTTACAGTTACCGCTAACAACCTATACCGTGAAACTATGGAGCGAGGAGAGTTAAATAAAAATAAAAAAATACGAAGTCAGACTTGCTAAAGTTTCTCAGCAAAAAACTGTACTGTTCTGATGAAAATTTTCGTAGACATTCTAGCTGGTAACAAGTTAAAATCATCTTCCTCACCTTCATTGTCACTTCTTCTCGACGAATCTCACGACAGCGATTCCACATGCTACAGCGTCTCTGTTGCTGTTTGTAAATGGCCTCATGCGATGCAACAGGTGCCATCAGGTGCTACATCCATTTGTCTGGCTTTGCTACAGCTGCAATATACCAGACATGTATTTTCAGCACCAGAATAGTGAACTGCTAGTGAGGATGTCGTCGGAAATGTTTTTCGACTGTGTTCCTCAGGTAATACCGGTCAAGTCCGCACAACGCTCTTCCGAGCTACTGGCATGTGCTTGATGTTGAAGTTCTGTTTGGTGTAGATGGGAGCTCTATCCTGATTCACTCCCAGGTATTTTGCATCTGTGGAGAGGGAAGAAATGAAACGTGCTCCTACAGGGTTCAAATGCTGATCGCTATACGTGGCAGCTTGGATTCATAATTCGCGCAGGAAGGTTAGGTGGAGATTGTACATTATGTACTTACAGTGTTAAATTTGTCAATTTTGGGTACATTTATCTCGTTAACGGTTTATGATGTCATAAAATTTTAATAGCGGGTGGAGGAAGAGTCTTCCCATTGACCAATTTTTATAGATTAGTCGCTTGCATAACTTATTTTTTAGAGAATTTTTTGCAAGTTGTAAAATTTTTTCCACACATTTTCGCTTTATTAACTCACAATTTCTACAATATTTAACTCAACGTCTTTTAAAAATGCCTCATTGATGTTCAGCCCAGTTTCTCTAAAATGTGTAATTTTCACTGTTCTGTGATGGTAAGTTCCTGAAAAAAATGTAACTAATCACTAAAAAAATAAAATCTCAGGAATCCGGCTTTAAAGATGAACATAAATTGTTACTGACCTTAGAACATTCTTGCACGATATCCTGGGTCTTCTCCATTTTCTTCATCCTCCTTGGCTCTCTTAGCGTTCCTTGAGTGCATTCTTGCCTTCCTAGCTATCATAGTACTTCATGATCTGCTTTCTTCACACGGACGGTGTACAATTCGGAACATGCCGCCACATTATTATTTTCCCCAGGTTGTATGCCTAACTTATGAAGCAGCCTAACTCTCCCCATATTGAAACTTCCAGACAGATTAAAACTGTGTGCCATCATTAAATGAAAGAACTGCATCATAAACACCCGAATTCAGTGTATCTTTACCTACAAATACTGTTTTAGGAATTCTAGACCATATCGCTCTGTTAGATGATTCAATTGGGTTCTGGAAGGACAAGGAACAAATTAATGTAACTGGCGAACAGGGCAGTCACCTGTGAGCACGAAATATTTTCACACATAATCAGATTTGGTTTCTCAAGTTCAAGAAGGCAAAAGATGGTGGAGGTGGGGGGGGGGGGGAGGTGGAAACATGTGCTGTCCTGGAGGTAAATGAATGTTTAAAGCCTTTAATGACTAAAATGTCCTTAGAAAACTTGTTTATAAGCAAAAAAAGAACTTTTTTCTATTTTGCCCCTTACGAAGATACAATATCCCCGCAACATGGAAAGATGTGTCATAAGACTCCGAGTACCGTTCAGCTCCTTAATCCGGAGCAACTTTTCCAGCTGCGAAGGTAATGAATATTAGGTTTCGAGTTATATTAATACGGAAAAAAGTATATATGATTTAAATAATGAAACGCTGCTTTCTTAGGTAGTTTTGATGCTTTGCTCGACGATTTTCGGACATTCCTCATTGCCAAGTATTTTTTTGCTTAAGTATTGTAGATATTTACAACTGACAATCAGAATAAACTCTCGAAATTCATCGTGCTAAGTAGGGAAAAAGTACGTAACTGCAGTTTTTCCTTTTTTATACCATGGATGACACATTTGCAGTCTTTCCTAAAACTATGATAGTGAGGAATCAAAAAAAGCATACACTTCAATAGACTTTTAAAACTCTTGCTGACGTGTGACATTTGTGTTGGCCGTCAACAGGCACAGCGAAATTTCGATGAAGTACAATGTTCGCTGGCACAAAATCGGAATCTCTCTGACTGACATCGCAGGTGTAAAGGATTATGATAGACAATGATAACGTCGTCATTTAGAAACATGTATGTAGTCGACAGGTGTCTTGCTAACCTGCGTCGCTCAAACTGAATGCCAGACAGGATTCAGTATGGATGAAAACTGCCAGAGAAATTGCAGACCTAGATACAACTTTCCCGCTAACAGTCAACACATTATGTGACACTTGGTGCTATCAGTGCAGTGTAGGTTTACTTATATTTACCTAATACTTATTTAAATCTTTATTTGTACGACCTTCCAATTAGGGGTCACGGTAAATTAAGAAAACTAGTACTCATCATTTTTAATTTCGTGTTTTCTACTGCTTTCAATAGGTAGCCATTTCTGCCGTATGCAACAGCAGACTGTCGGATGTGTTCCGTCAGGAAGGAAGGGTACGATGAAGGCATAGGCCCGTAGGTTGCGCCCGAAACAATAAAAATCGTAAAGAATTAAGAATATTCAAAGAAATGGTTCAAATGGCTCTGAGCACTATGGGACTTAACATCTGTGGTCATCAGTCCCCTAGAACTTAGAACTACTTAAACCTAACTAACCTAAGGACATCACACACATCCATACCCGAGGCGGGATTCGAACCTGCGACCGTAGCAGTCGCGCGGTTCCGGACTGCGCCCCTAGAACCGCTAGACCACCGCGGCCGGCATTAAGAATATTGAATCATTAACGAGAACGAGCGTCTGAAAAGTGTTAATATATGTAGTGACTGTTTGTAGGTCGCATTGTTGTCTGTGCTGAGTTTCTGCGAGCAGGTGTGTGAACAGTTAAGAACGTGTGTAGTTGTTAAAAAGTAGTCTTAATAGATGACGAACAGCAGTAACCATTTGGAACGATATCCGAGACAACTGATTCTGTGAAGTAGTATCAGATTTGGAACTCTTCATTTAGTTTTGAGCTTTATCCAAATCTTAGCTAAAAGCTCCTCCTACAAATTCGCAGAAGTGCCTTTGTTTTTCTTAAAAGATATAAAGAGCGACTAGTGGTAACCTTATAACAAATGTGCGAGTGCTCATTCAGTAACATTAGCAAACCAGTCGTAATGGAAGTAGCTATGTGATCAAAAGTATCCGGACATGTGGCTGAAAATGAGTTATAAGTTCGTGGCGGCCTCCATCGGTAATGGCGGAATTCAATATGGTGGTTGCCAATCCTTAGCCTTGATGACAGCTTCCACTCTCGCAGGCACACGTTCAGTCGGATGCTGGAAGTTTCCTTGGGGAATGGCAACCCATTCTTCATGGAGTGCTGCACTGAGGAGAGGTATCGATATCGGTCGGTGGGGTCTTATACGAAGTCGGGGTTCTAAAACATCCCAGATGACTTCTATAGGATTTCAGTCAGTACTCTGTGCAGGCCAGTCCATTATAGGAATGTTATTATCGTGTAAGCACTCCGACAGAGGCCGTGCATTATGAATAGGTGCTAGATCGTGCTGAAAGATGCAATCGCCATCCCCAATTGCTCTTCAACGGTGGAAAGTAAGAAGGTGCTTAAAACGTCAATGTAGGCCTGTGCTGCGATAGTACCACTCAAAACAACAAGGGGTGTAAGCCTCCTCCAACGAAAAACACGACCACACCATATCACCACCTCCTCCGAATTTTACTGTTGGCGCTACACACGCTGTCAAGTGATGTTCATCACGCATTTGCCATACCCACACTCTGCCATCGAATAGCCACATTGTGTATCGTGATTCGTCACTCCACACACCGTTTTTCCATTGTTGAATCGTCCAGTGTTTACTCTCCTTACACTAAGCAAGGCGTCGTTTGAAATTTACCAGCATGATGTGTGGCTTATGAATAGCCGCTCGACCACTTCCAAGATTATTTTGTTTATGTAAGAGGTGCGTAATAGAGTTTTTTGTTATTGTTCTGAAAATGAACCGTAAAAATCAGTTAACTGTGTGGAATGTTTTCAAGAAAGTGGGAGATAATAGTCAGTTTGTAAAGTGTACCATCTGCATTAAAGATTATAAACATGATTAGGGAATAGTACTAATTTAAGAGACCACTAAAACTAAAACATGGTGAAAAACTAGGAACAACGAATTAGTAATAGAAGAGAGAGGTGAGGGATCAACTTACAAGCTAGATCAAGTGCAAGTGGTGCAGCCGAAGGAATCTAGAAGTTCTATAAAAAAATATTTGAACAGAAGTCAGTTGTACTATGCCAGTTCAAGATTAAGAAAAGAACTTGATTCTCTTTACGCACAAGTGATTGCTATCGATATGATGCTGTACGCAACTTCCGAGCATCAAGGTTTGAAAAAATTTGTTTATGCCTTTAGACAGCAGATATGAGTTGCCAGATAAAACCACACTTAAACAGGTTTGAGATAACCTATAAGAAGAGATAAAAACTGAATTAGAAAAATCTCAGAAAATGTAATTTTTGTTGCAACGGGCATGTGGAAAATCAAGGCGAATGAAGGCATGATGCAATTGACTTGTCACTTTATAATAAAGGAAAAATTAGTTACATCCATATTAAAAGTGATAAAAACTGAAGGTCATCACAACGCAGAATCTATACACATGTAACTAACGTTTTTTAAAAATGTTACCTTCCTTAAGTCGTCAATGCCATGCTGAGTTTCGTTTCATTCTTGTGATCGGCAAATGTCAGTGTAAGTGAAGTGGGCGTAACTCGTAAGGTATTTGTTTGTAGTTTCACCCCTCGCCTCCCCGCCCCCACTCCACCTCACCCTCTTGTCTACAGAAATCTGAAGCCATCGTGTCATTTGTGTTCTGTTTACGGACACTGCTAACCATAACAAATCATTGAATAATTGCGTTCCAAGAGGCTTAATACATTTTCTTATTCATTACTACAAATAAGCAACACATTTGAACATAGATGTCTCTATAAGGTACTACCTCAAAAAATTGTTTTGCTTCCGCCCCCAGTTTCCACTTGAGAGTTCGTGCGATACCAGACCGGCAGGGGAGAAACGAACGTGAACCCCAACACCGTGTGAACCAAAATTAATATAGCATAGGAAAATGAGCTGGAAGTAGCGTTACAATTACTGTGCTACTGTCTTCCAAGTATATAAACAACTTGCTTTTGGGGAGAATTATGTGGAAAGGCATCCATTGTGTTAGTGAATCGGAACAGAATTCAAACTGTCGATGCTTATAGAAAAGCATCCATAATAATGCACATACTTGCCCAAAAAACACTAACCATAGCAAATGATAAATATAGGTCTTATTAACAGAATCCGAAGTTTCCAGTGACAATGGAAAACACTCAGCTAATGTGTAATGGAAGCTGAGCTAATGTGTAATGGAAGCTGTTGTATTACCACTGCAGTGGAATCGACGAAAGGCTATCTTATCAGCTTCTGTCAAGTGCAAACTTTGAGCGTCGAGCGTATATTATAGGAATACAATGGTATGAGGGTGAGGGTGTTAGAAGTACTGACTCTCGCCGCACCTTTCCTTATCTTTAATTACTACCGTATGGTGCTCTTCATAGTGCTCCGTGCGCTTCCCCAACAAAACGTCAAGCTACACGTCATGTCAACTGCCTTAAGATCACAAATGGTTCAAAGGGCTCTGAGCGCTATGGGACTTAACATCTGAGGTCATCAGTCCCCTAGAACTCAGAACTATTTAAACCTAACTAACCTAAGGACAGCACACACATCCTTGCCCGAGGCAGGATTCGAACCTGCGACCGCAGCAATCGTGCGGTTCCGGACTAAAGCGCCTAGAACAGCTCGGTCACCACGGCCGGCCCTAAGATCACAAGTGCTGCCGATCTCAGCGATGTAGCAGCTGTAGCACTGCAGTAGAGTGATGGCCCTTTTGTTTTCTGCTCAACTGAGAAAAAATAATAATAAGTGAAGAAGCCACCTTTGATATCTTCAACGCAGTTTCAATCTTGTTATTCCCATTTGCAGTTTATACCGTATCTGCTGCAATTCATCAGCAAGCACGCACATCTAAGGTAGCAACATTGCGTGGCAGATCAGCAAACACTTCTCTCGCATACCTATTCCTTATGGTGACCTTCCTCTTCTTCTTCTTCTTCTTCTTCTTGCTTCCCCATGCTTTTAAGACGCTTAAGCTCAATTAACATTGACAAGTAATATATTGGTCGAATTTTACGAGAATTATTTCTTTTACAAATGAAAGTAGTTTTTCAGATAACAAGACGCTGGAAAAAAGAAATTTTTTGACAATATAATTCAAAATTTCAGACATAATGGAAGTTTAGTTTAACATTACACTTTCTTGCAAGTCATTAATCAAATCTTATTAGAGTACAATATCCGTGATAAGACAGTAGTAGTGATTAAACACAACGCTGCAGTTTCGAAAGAGCTGCCTAAATCTTAAGGATTGGACATTCACCCTATTTTGCCCACTGCATCAAATTAGCTGTACAAGATTGTTTCAAAGCAGAAACATTTTCTAAAATTTCATTGAAAACAAAGCCTTTGGTGACTTTCTTTCCTAACTCTACACGAATCAGTCACAAACTGCGCAGTGTACAAAAAAGAGCAAACAAAAAAGAATGAGACTGATACCAGAGGTACCAACTCAATGGAACAGCTCATGCCACACTCTCAAAATAATTTTGCAGGTAGGAAGAGAGCTTGAAATTGCGATCTGTAGAAATTCAAAAGCCCTACCTATCCTCACAGCAGAAAATTACTCAGCTGTACAAGAGATAATAGATAATCATGAACCTTTTGAAGCAAATACAACACACAATCTCAGGGGAGTCATACATCACTGCTTCCTTGATTATACCTATTATACGAGGTTGTGATGTTGCGTACTAAGTTGTTCTGAAAGCGGTGCTGATATTCAAGACAATAAAAGCGGGTTAAAAGCTGTGAGGTATCTGGGGAAGCTAACCTTAAATTACTGAGGAACTGTTTCACCAAGTATCCAGTCTAGCTTACCGAATTCCCAATCAGACTAATATTAGTTATAATCTTTTAATAGTCTTCTTACGATAACCGATGATGTAGTATGTATAAAGCGAATTTAAATAAAAAGAAATAAATCAGTTTATATTTGGACATTTATTTTAACATTGATCATTGTTCCGCTAAAATTTCAGCATATTAAACTTGATTCATAACTAAACTGGTGCCTTGTTTAGGATTGTGAAAATGTGAGTTTGTAATCTTATGGAACACATCAAATATGGAGCCAACATTGGGAGACTTTATACAACACTGCATTCATAAAATAACACACTAAGAACGTTGAAACATAAGCAAGAGGAAATTAACCAGAACCAACCGATTCAAATTTCACCCAAAGAAGTTACGTTCAAAGCGCAATCCTCTCCGTCATGAAATCACCACACACTGGTATACTAAATTCATACTAACTCTCTGTGAAATCTTCCCGAAAAGAATAGCTGAGGGCTAATTTGATGATTACATCACATGCTTCATGTGGTTAACTTGGTTTACACAAAGAGTGTAACTCCACATTAATTTTGATAATTAAAATAAATTACATCGAAACGAAACTTACAAAAGAAAAACCTCGAACTGGTTACTATCGTCCTACTATTAACCTGATGGGTCAAACAATTGTATAAGCATGTGGTACTGGTCTCACAAAGTACACCCCACGTGGGTTGAACATAAAGAAAAGTTGCTATATTGAAAAATATTGTCAAGACGAGACATTATAATCTCACGCACATTCGCATTTAAGATTGATGATCTTAGTTAGAGTTACGGATCATCCACATGTGGTTCCACTTTACTCACAAAGTAGTGACAAAGCAACTACTAGAAGACATTCTGAACTTCAAACTCGAATTACACTGCGTTGCAATTTAAGATAACATTAGATATTTTAGATCTAAACCTGAAATGAAGGTGATTAAATTTTCAGTTGGCTGAACTTAAAAAATCCATTGTCCTACGGAGTTAGCAGAGACATGGTTAGCCCAAGATCTTACCACTTCAGACGCTCGCCGCAGACAGACTGCCATGGGCCCCTATCGAGGGTGCTTCACAGATACAAACGGAAGTGACCAGAGAGGCAGCTTCCTATACCAACATAAAAAGGGACGGACAGGACCATATTAAGAATAGAAACCTCTTTGCTTTTAGTAAGCGTAGCTACCCGTTTCGACGTTGGTCCTACGAGCAGACAGGCTTCTCTGCTACCATCAGGCATGCAACTACAAATGCATTTGCACATTCATTCTTTCACACAGAAGGGAAGGGGGATGACAGTATCTTATCATATACAGTATATAAAAGAAAGCGGATGTAGGTTCCGTATGAGACTGTGTAACATGAATTACATATAAACTGTGTTTTAAAGTGTAGTAGTGTGACAGATCGTTCTTGATTACGTGTAAAGGTAACACGTTCCACTGCTCAGTCTCCTCCCACATAGAGTCCGAAACACCACAGTAAATTTAGAAGTGGAATGTATGCCGTAAATGACAACAGATTTGAGAAATTAACATGAAAGGAATCCAACAGAAACCTTTTAAGGTATTGCTGCAAATTTTTCAGACTTGTGAAGCACTTTAACAACTAATGAAGGATGAAGTATTCTGGATTCCTTGATTAGATCATTCAGTGAAAGAGTGATACCATTTAACACATTGACTGTTAATATGCTTGTGACATTATTAGATGCTAGGCTTAAAGAAACTTGCTTCAGGGCATTTCAAGAGGCAGAGAAGGTTGTACAAGTACTTTACAAAGAGTATACTGCTATCATGGCATCAACTACAAGAATAATATCTAAAACAGAAGTATCCATGAGCAGTGCTAATACATCTACTGATACGTGCTACATTTTGACATCGGATGGTCTACTTTTTTGCTCAATTAGCGACAGCTTAACGTTGATGCCGTTACACCAGTCACTGATTCCATGATTGGCCTACATCAATATTTTGAAAACCTGTAATAGACAAGCAAGCTTGTGTATTAGAATATTTTTCAAAATCTAATAGTATGTGGCGTGTAATGGTCATTAAATGTTTGTGGTG
This sequence comes from Schistocerca cancellata, assembly GCF_023864275.1. NCBI lineage: Eukaryota > Metazoa > Arthropoda > Insecta > Orthoptera > Acrididae > Schistocerca > Schistocerca cancellata. Next base: position 639,278,875 of record NC_064626.1, read on the forward strand.
TCCAGCGACTTCAGTTCCTGCAGAGAGGGTTTTCTCCATGGCAGGATAAATAATTACTTAAAAACGCAACAGACTAAAGGAGAAGAATTTAAACATGTAACGTGTATCTTTTAATGTTGTATATTAAGCAAGATACGAAAGGACCAGAACTTAAATACAGCAATTTTTATAACAAAATTTACATATTTTTGAATTTTGTATTTTAACCAATAAAAATTCATCGAAGGCTGTTTTTCATTTGAAAAACCTGCCAAAACAGTCACTTGTTAATAGATACATCGATAGTTTTTAAAAATTCTATACATAATATCAGATGTGACAACGATCGGTGCTTAAATAACACTAATAGATGGAGCTGTAGAGGGTAAAATCTTTAGAGGAAGACAAAGATTTTAATAAACGCAGCAAATAATTGAGGACATAGGTTGCAAGTGCTCAGTGCTCCTCAGAGATGAAAAAGCTGGCCCAGTAATTCATGGCGGGACGCAACAAACTAGTCACAAGACTGATGACTCAAAAAAAGAAAAAAACTTCTAGAGTAGTGGGTAATATCGTATTTCAAGAACACAACATAAAAAATACCGCGGTAACGAACTAATACTACGCATAACGTTCAGAGTGTCATACCTTGACGAATATCCAAAGGCATCGATAGGCTCCAAAAGACATCATTGCTGACAACTTTCAACAGCGTTTTTATTGTTTGAAGAAAGTGCTTTATGATAGCCTTTCCTCACATTTCCTATTTGTATCTGCAGCAAGTGGCATATGCGCAGTGAGCATCAGCGAGCAGATTAATAATTACTGAGGATACAAATTTGTTACAAGCAAATAATTTGACAGCATTCAGAGAGTGTATAGTCTATAAATTTTCTTTAGCTGTTCCTATCCAAGTATATAATTTCTTGAAAAAAAGTTAAGTTGAACACACTAACACATCCTCAGGCGAATCACTTTATTCTTCTGCAAGTTTCTATCGTAAATTATACATAAAAAGTGTACTGTAAGCTTTAGCAGGTCGGGGGTGCAATGGTCGCTACGGAGGGTGGGAGAACAATTCTAGCAGTGCTTAGACGGCTACGGTTCTCTAAGGCGAACACTGTGTCTGTGATGGTTTTAAAAAGTGCTTTTTTATTCCAGTCTCTGATCACAAATGAATTCTTTAGACGATTACCGGTTTCAGTCTGTAATGACCATCCTCAGATCTTTTTTACACCATGTCCTAAGGTGATGACGATTTTCAAAGGCTACTGAAGGCTGTCGCGAGGTGAAGGTCGCTGCAAGCAAGAAGGTACATCAACTACAGGTGCGCGCTGTTGTGTGGCAACGAGTCCCAGCGTCTGTGTTCCACGGGGTGCCCAGGAGTCCATTTAGTGCCCTTGCATGGTCGGCTTACCTCGGCAATGTTGCTTCAGATCAGGCGGCTGTATGTACTAAGCTGCTGACAGGGCAGCTGTGTTCCGCCCTGCTATGACGAGTGACGTGCGTCGACAGGCTTTGTGTCTAGGAAGACAATGTTTCGCCCCTCAGCGATAGCAGTCACTCGTAAGAAAAAAGTAGGCGGCCTCACAGGGGAAGCCAACACACCGCGGATGCCTATTTGAAATCCAGCTGTTTCCACATGCCCTGCCTGGCCGGACGGACAGCTTTTATACGCGTTCGGGTAGGATCTGTTGCAGCTAAGGTCACGCACACGGCCTGCAAACACCGCCAGAGTTACTCGAAACGCCGGTTACTGCCCCGGCAGAGTTGTAGTTTCAGAGCCGATAGCATGATGTGAATCCCGAGCTCGCGGGTGTAGGCAGGCTTTGGGATTTCGGCATCCGGCTCCCGCCTTGTGAATGCGCTGCTACAAAGCAATCCTGCCGTCTGAAATGATAATTCAGAGGCACCACAGTGGTTGCACTGTGCCCCATGGCGTGTCACCTGCATTCGTCATCCGCCCGCTTCACTTGCTATAAAGGAATATCTGCTTAAAGGAAATCGACCTCGAAAATAATATTTGGAATCAAATACAAATAAAGATTATTTTATTATTGTCATTAATTTGTGCTTCATTTCCAAAAGACAGCAATGAGTCCTGCAATCGACAAGTAACAGCTCTCACGTGGAGACAAGGCAAAAACCTGCCACGGGAATAACATTTTAAACACTACCACACACTTCACGTTCTAAGGGCATCTGACTCACTTTAGTTTGATAACGTTCACAGTAAAAACATTGCAAGAAATCATCACTGTTGCAGCTACTTATTTACAAAATCCACTATCGCAATTTGAAGTGGGGTACAAGGAAATTTTTGTGCTTTTACACATGTGAAAGTTTTAAAAATATCTCACATGTAAACATCCAACCATCAAGTGTACGTGCTGAATGTACACATATCAAAAGCAGTTTTCCGTCACCCAGGTTCCCAGAACTCCTGAAGATTGAGTTTGACAGTGGATATTGTATCACAGACACAGTCCCTTTGATTGTTCAGAGATGTCACTAAACCAGCCCAAAGATGTAAACAACCATGCATGAGCAACGCCTATTAGACGGAGGGGGTCCGACAGCCGATCAGTTCCACTCATCCAACAGGAAGGACGTACACGTATTGTGTTGTCTATAGTTCAACCATGCCTAGACGGTCAATGCCGCAGTTCGATCGCGTTCGCATCGTTACTTTGGGCCAGGAAGGGCTCTCAACGAGGGATGTGTCCAGGCGTCTCGGTGTGAACGAAAGCGATGTTGTTTGGACATGAAGGAGATACAGACATAGAGAAACTGTCGATGACATGCCTCGCTCAGGCTGCCCAATGGCTACTACTGCTGCAGTTGATGACCGCGACCTATGGATTATGGCTTGGAGGAACCCTGACGCCAACGCCACCATGTTGAATAATGCTTTTCGTGCAGCCACAGGACGTCATGCTACGACTCAAACTGTGCACAGTAGGCTGCATGATGCGCAACTTCACTCCCGACGTCCGTGACGGGACCCATCTTTCAAACCACGACACCATGCAGCGCGGTACACATGGACCCAACAACATGCCGATTGGACCGCTCAGGTTTGGCATCACGTTCTCCTCATCGATGATTGTCGCATATGCCTTCAACCAGACAATAGTCGGTGTCATGCTTCAAGGCAATTCGGTCAGACTGAACGCTTTAGACACACTGTCCAGTGAATGCAGCACGTTGCAGGTTCCCTAATGTTTTGGGGTCGCATTATGTTGTGCCGTCGTATGCCGCTGGTGGTCATGGAAGGCGCCGTAACGGCTTTACGATACGTGAATACCATCCCACGACCGGTAGTGCAACCATATCGGCAGCATTTTCGCGAGGCACTCGTCCTCGTGGACGACAATTCGGGCCCCCATCGTGCATATCTTATGAATGACTTCCTTCAGGATAGCGACATCGCTCGACTATAGTGGGCAGCATGTTCTCCAGACCCTAACGAACATGCCTGGCATAGATTGAAAAGGGCTGTTTATGGACGACGTGACCCACCAACCCCTCTGAGGGATCTACGCCGAATCGACGTTGAGGAGTGGGACAATCTGGAGCAACAGTGCCTTAATGAACTTGTGGATAGTATGCTACGACAATTACAGGCATGCACCAATGCAAGAGGACGTGCTACTGGGTATGAGAAGTACCGGTGTGTACAGTAATCTGCACCACCACCTCTGAAGGTCTCACTGTATCATGGTACAACATGCAATGTGTGGTTTTCATGATCAATAAAAAGCACTGAAATAATATTTATGTTAATCTCTATTCCTATTTTCTCCACAGTTCCCGAAACTCTCGGAACCGAGGTAATGCAAGACTTTTTTGATATGTGTGTGTTACGTTATTGCCATCTTTCGCGTAAACGTTGCCAAACCGGTACACATGTTTCCTGTTTGATGGAAAATCATCTCTATTATCAGGGACTAAGAGCATATCATAAAAATTCTTGGCAGAGTCCAGTAATGTTAGGAATTACTTTTCATTTGATTTTTGTCTCATTAAAGCTGGAGTGTTGTCGTTGACTCGAACAAAACTGAAGCTTTTTTTCCGTAAAAAGTAACGAGTACAATATCAATTTCTGATTATTACGTCAAATACATAGCCGTCTTGCTTGGGTACTCTTTCGTGAGAGAACATGAAAAATAGTGTTAGGAAATTGCTTGGTATACACTCCTGGAAATTGAAATAAGAACACCGTGAATTCATTGTCCCAGGAAGGGGAAACTTTATTGACACATTCCTGGGGTCATATACATCACATGATCACACTAACAGAACCACAGGCACATAGACACAGGCAACAGAGCATGCACAATGTCGGCACTAGTACAGTGTATATCCACCTTTCGCAGCAATGCAGGCTGCTATTCTCCCATGGAGACGATCTTAGAGATGCTGGATGTAGTCCTGTGGAACGGCTTGCCATGCCATTTCCACCTGGCGCCTCAGTTGGACCAGCGTTCGTGCTGGACGTGCAGACCGCGTGAGACGACGCTTCATCCAGTCCCAAACATGCTCAATGGGGGACAGATCCGGAGATCTTGCTGGCCAGGGTAGTTGACTTACACCTTCTAGAGCACGTTGGGTGGCACGGGATACATGCGGACGTGCATTGTCCTGTTGGAGCAGCAAGTTCCCTTGCCGGTCTAGGAATGGTAGAACGATGGGTTCGATGACGGTTTGGATGTACCGTGCACTATTCAGTGTTCCCTCGACGATCACCAGTGGTGTACGGCCAGTGTAGGAGATCGCTCCCCACACCATGATGCCGGGTGTTGGCCCTGTGTGCCTCGGACGTATGCAGTCCTGATTGTGGCGCTCACCTGCACGGCGCCAAACACGCATACGATCATCATTGGCACCAAGGCAGAAGCAACTCTCATCGCTGAAGACGACACGTCTCCATTCGTCCCTCCATTCACGCCTGTCGCGACACCACTGGAGGCGGGCTGCACGATGTTGGGGCGTGAGCGGAAGACGGCCTAACGGTGTGCGGGACCGTAGCCCAGCTTCATGGAGACGGTTGCGAATGGTCCTCGCCGATACCCCAGGAGCAACAGTGTCCCTAATTTGCTGGGAAGTGGCGGTGCGGTCCCCTACGGCACTGTGTAGGATCCTACGGTCTTGGCGTGCATCCGTGCGTCGCTGCGGTCCGGTCCCAGGTCGACGGGCACGTGCACTTTCCGCCGACCACTGGCGACAACATCGATGTACTGTGGAGACCTCACGCCCCACGTGTTGAGCAATTCGGCGGTACGTCCACCCGGCCTCCCGCATGCCCACTGTACGCCCTCGCTCAAAGTCCGTCAACTGCACATACGGTTCACGTCCACGCTGTCGCGGCATGCTACCAGTGTTAAAGACTGCGATGGAGCTCCGTATACCACGGCAAACTGGCTGACACTGACGGCGGCGGTGCACAAATGCTGCGCAGCTAGCGCCATTCGACTGCCAACACCGCGGTTCCTGGTGTGTCCGCTGTGCCGTGCGTGTGATCATTGCTTGTACAGCCCTCTCGCAGTGTCCGGAGCAAGTATGGTGGGTCTGACACACCGGTGTCAATGTGTTCTTTTTTCCATTTCCAAGAGTGTATTTGATAACAATGAGGGAAAATAGACTTTGATGTGATCGGCTGGAACGGGTATAACAAATAGTTGAAGAGGTTGGATGTACGTGCTAGATTGTGGCCATACGACGGGAATTAACAGCTTTTGAACGCGGAATGGTAGCTGGAACTAGACGCATTGAACATTACATTTCAAAAATCATTTGGAAATTCAGCATTCCGAAATTCACAGTGTCAAGACAATGTCGAGAATATAACATTTCAGGCTTTATCTCTGACCACGGACTACGCAGTGGCCGACGGCCTCCACTTAGCACCCGAGAGAAGCGGCGTTGGCATAGAGTTGTCAGTGCTAACAGATAAGGACACTGCGTGAAATCACCGCAAAAATCAGTGTGGGATCGAACGTATCTGTTGGGACAGTGCTGCGAAATTTGGTGTTAATTGGTTACAGCAGCAAGCGATCTACTGAAGTGCCTTTGATAACAGCACGACATAGCTTGCAGTGCCTGTCTTGGGCTCGTGACGAAATCGGTTGGACCCTGGACTGGGAAACCGTGGCCTGATCAGTAGTAACCCGATTTCCGTTGGTAATAGCTGATGGAAGGATTCGAGTGTGGGCACGCCCCAAGAAGCCATGGACCCAAGTTCTCAACAAGGCACTGCGCAGGCTGATGGCGGCTCCTTAATGGTGCAGGCTGTGATTACATGGAATGGACTGGGTCCTCTGATCCAGCTAAACTTGGAGACCATTTTCAGCCGTTCGTGTTCCTACACAGCGACGGAAATTTTATGGATGACGATGCTGCAAGTCACATGGTAACACCTGTTCACGATTGGTTTGGAGAACATACTGGACAGTTCGAGCGATGAATTTGGCCACTCAAATAGGTCGACACGAATACCATCGAACATTCACTGGAAATAATCGAGAGGCTGGAGAACATTCTGGACAGTTCGACCGATGAATTTGGCCAGTCAAGTAGGACGACACGAAAAACATCGAACAGTCATGGGAAATAATCGAGAGCTCAGTTCGTCCACAAAATCCTGCACCAGCAACGTTTTCGGCTGTACAGGCAGCATGGTTCAATATTTATGCAGGGGACTTCCAAAGAATTTTTGAGTCCTTGCAATGTCGAATTGCTACATTACGTCTGGTATTTTTGTAACCTCAGTGTATTTGGCTATAGAACAACAACACGGGAGATGTCAGCCATAATTATTTAAATAGCCAAGGCTAAATGTGACAGATATGCTCTGAAAGCATTTACATAGGTTACAGCAGAATATAAATAAAAGATAATTGTAATTAAGTGGTTCAAAAACTTTGTTCTGCCTTGGCAGTCCGCGAATTGCAAGAAGAACCTTAGTTATAAATTGCACCCCTGATGCGGTTAAAAATGAAAAACATTAAACAAACAGTTAGCAGCCAACCCAGAGGAAGGCAAGGCGTACCCGCAGATTGCTCATCAGTGTGGGATCCGTACCAGATCGGGTTGACGGAGGATATTGAGAAGATCCAAAGAAGAGCGGTGCGTTTCGTTACAATGTTATTTGGTAACCGTGATAGCGTTACGGAGATGTTTAGCAAACTCAAGTGGCAGATTCTGCAAGAGAGGCGCTCTGCATCGCGATGTAGCTTGCTCGCCAGGTTTCGAGAGGGTGCGTTTCTGGATGAGGTATCGAATATATTGCTTCCCCCTACTTATACCTCCCGAGGAGATCACGAATGTAAAATTAGAGAGATTCGAGCGCGCACGGAGGCTTTCAGACAGTCGTTCTTCCCGCGAACCATACGCGAATGGAACAGAAAAGGGAGGTAATGACAGTGGCACGTAATGTGCCCTCCGCCACACACCGTTGGGTGGCTTGCGGAGCATAAATGTAGATGTAGATGTAGATTTCGGTAACCATTATAGCTCTCTGAGACCTGAGTTTCTCCTGGCGTATACAACTTTCAAATGACTTCCGGAAATTCAGCCAGGTAACACTTTCAGCGACCGCCGATATTTCGGCAGGAGAACACCCCGCCATTTTCAAGGCAAACTGCAACGGACAGGCGACGTACGTGCAAATTTAAAACCTCGGTTCTCGGGTTGATGCAGGAAAGATAACACACATACTGAACACTAGTGCCACCAAAGACGACCGAAATCAGAGATATCGATAGTGAGATTACGAACTCGCAAATGAGGTAGCATTGACTCTGTCCCTCTGTTTCTTGACAAGGGAGAGAGAAGGATTCCAAACAGAGCTTATACAGACACCTCCATCCCTGTTAACGAAGGTTGCTTCCTAATTTAATCTCAATGCCTCCTTAATAACACTGTCCCAGCAGCTGGACGTGCATGCCAATATCTCGATGTTATTATATAACATGGGGTGACCAATATTCAAACAATGTTCGGCAATAGCAGATCTACTTGGCTGCTGTAACCGTGTGTGCCGTTTATGCTCAGTACATCGGCTCTCCACGGTCCTGATAGTTTGACCAGTTTATGCCATGCCCCAGTTACAAGGAATGCGATATACACTCGCCTTACGCAGACCAAGATTATCCTTAACAGAACTCAAAAGCACTCTAATTTTAGATGGAGGTCGGAAAACACATAACGTTAGAGTGATGTTGCGGACTAAGGTATAAAACGAAAAGATACCTTTTAGGATGCAAAAATTTGTGTATGTCCATCACCCAGTTAATCATAAAACCATAAAATAAATATAATTACAATACATTCGTTGTCGTAGATATCCCACGATGATATTCTTGTTCTGTAGGAAGGTTACGTCCTATAAAAACAAGTCCAAGGACAACCAATTCTGAATTTAATAAGGAATGACAGCAAGGACAAATATCGAAACTGATTAATATCTAGGTTGCATGTAATGTAGATAGAGTGCCTCAGTTATATGTCGGGAGTGTCTAAATACGGTAAAGCGGAGACCTGTGTGTAATATAACGCAGGGTGTAGACTTTGAATGTATGACTGCACATCAATATTATATAGAATAAAGTCTCCAGGAAACTTAGGAAATATGAAATGCTGCTAGAGCATTTTAGTTGACATCATTAAACAGCTATAGAAGTGATGGTGGCATGTGGCATGTGACAATAACTAATCCCTATGCCCCAGAGATTCAGTTAACATAAAATTGCCAAATAGTCAGTTGCTTAAAAGGACATTGGCATGTCATACGTATGGTAAAACGTAGTCGGACGGTACAGTTGGGTGAGGTTCAGTTTAGTAATTCGAAGAATAGATCTACACGCGACGTTTTAAAAAAAAAGAAACACTTCTTTTTCGAGGCCAGTTTCGGTTGAAAAAATGTGAAATTTGTTGAGGGAGGTGGTTAAATATTTCAGCCTCAATCCCTGTAGTATCATGAAGTTCCGTTAGGCGGTGGCTCTATACGTAGCCATCTAATGGAGGTGAGTTCCAAGCAGACAGCTGTCACTGAGTTTGTTTTTTGCGGAAAAACAGAGCGTCACAGATATTTACAAACACTTGCAGAATTTCTACGGGGACCAGATAATGAACAAATGCACGGTGAGTCGTTGGGCGGAACATTTGTCATCAAAGCGACAATATCGCGTAAAACTGTCCTATCTCCCGCGCGCCAGCCGTCTGTACATAGCTACTACTCCTGCAAAGTTGCAACGTGCGGACAGTCTCATTCGAGGTGATCGACGGATCACAATCGAACACCTCATTGCACTTCTGAACGTCTCTCCTTGTAGTGCTGCCACATTCGCTGCGGTACTCAAAGGTGTGTCCCCGCTGGGTTCCTAGCCGCCAAACAGAAGACCATAAAGGGCAATGAAGGACCATCTGCAGGTAATTGCTTACGCGTTACAAAGCTGATCATGACAATTTCTTGTCGAGCATGGACGCAGACGATGAAACATGGTTTCATCGCTTCGAACCGGAAGCAAATCGGTGCCACATCACCTTTCCTATGAAGAATATTCAAAGCCGCATCCTCAGCTGGCGACGGTTTTCTAGAACTCTGACGGAGTCTTTCTCTTTGTGTCCATAGCCCATAGTGCAACGATTAAATCTTAAGTGCATAGTGCAACCCTCAGGGAACTGAAAAAAGGATTTTAGCACGTTCGTTGCCACAAAAATCCAAACAGACTTCTCATTCACCTTGGCAACGCGTGACACACGTCAGTGCACTCGAGACGAGCTCACAAAACTTCGTTGGAATGTTGTTCTGCATACACACTACCTCCAAGATCTATCACCTTCCGACTTCCATCCGTTTGGCCCAATGAAGCACTCCGCGGAAGGCAGTACGTGGATGGTGGGGAGGTAACTGAGGCAGCAAGACGCTGGCTCCGACATGAATGACTAGAGTGGTACCATGCGGGGATACAGGCTCTCCCAATAAGGTGTCTTAAGGCCGTCAAACTCAACGGAGATGATTAAAACAGCGTTTTTCAGAGTGGGGGATAATATATGTAATGGAGTGCTGAATGTAACCAAGCTTTCAGAAAAAAAGTGTAGCAATACTTATTGAACACCCCTCGCAGATACCAGGTGTACAGGTATGAAACGAGCTTCTTGTGAACAAGCTTTAATTTTTTTTTGTTTGGTTGGTGTGACATCTGTCAAAGATATTTAGTATACATCAAGTCATGGAACAAACAACATCATATGTTTTCATCGTTTTAACAATGTCGAATTTTGTACCCGAAAGCGATGATTTGCGGAAAGCATTAATTTTTGTTTTCATTTGAAAAAAAAGTGCTTCAGAGTCGCATCGAATGCTTGACGAGACATATGGTGATCATTCTCTATCAGAAGCAACATGCAAAAGGTCGTTTCAACGGTTCAGAAATAATGATTTTGATGTAAGAAATGAAGAACGTGGAAGACCACCAAAAAAGTTCCAAGACGCCGAATTGCAAGCAGTTGAGTCAGAAGCAAATGGCGGCAATGCTAAATGTTGCACAACAAACAATTTCTGACCGTTTGAAAGCTATGGGAAAGATCCAAAAGTGTGGAAAATGGGTGCCACATGAATTGAATGAAAGACAGAGGGAAAACCGAAACACCAAATTTTCAAATTTTGCTTCAAAGACATGAAAGAAAATCATTTTTCCATCGAATTGTTACTGGCGATGAAAAATGGATTTATTTTAAGAATCCTAAACGGGAAAAATCATGGGTTAATCCGGGACAACCATCAACCTCGACTGCAAAACCAGATCGATTCGGCAAGAAGACAATGCTCTGTGTTTGGTGGGATCAGAAAGGTGTGGTGTATCATGAACTTCTAAAACCCGGTGAAACTGTGAACACTAATCGCTACAGGCAACAAATGATCTATTGGAACTATGCATTGATCGAAAAAAGAGCAGAATGGACCAGAAGACAAGGCTAAGTAATTTTTTTACACGACAATGCACCTGCACACAATGAGAAACTGGTTAAGGATACAATCAAAACACTTGGCTGGGAGCTGCTACCCCACCCGGCGTATTCACCACACTTGGCCCCTTCCGACTACCAATTGCTTTCATCAATGGAACACGCACTGGCTGAGGAACACTTCGATTCCTACGAAGAAGTCGAAAATTGGGTGGGGACTGATGATCTCAGAAGTTACGTCCCATAGTGCTCAGAGCCATTTGAACCATATGATATTCTAAGATGAGTATAAGGCAATATGGAGATTCATTGAAAGTATTGTATATCAGTCAACAATGAAGATGTCCCGCCGTTTGGCAATCGTACACTATTTAGTATATTTTGTTATGTTATTTATCGTGTGATGGGATTTTTATAGTGAAAATTTAAACTTTTGTTCTATTTCTGCGGTTTTCCATCTTACAGTTCTGAAGATGGCTTGTAGATAACCCGAAACTAGTAATAAAACAGAATTAATGTTGGGGTCCTATTAATAATTTTTCTCAATTCGCAGCATTAACACAAAAGATCAGGTATCTCCTTACTTGCCCATGTCAAATAATGAGATGGACTAATGTGGCAATGTACCATCTCTGACAGCGTCACAACTCGTTCCAGCACACGACACACCCGAGAAGCTCGATCGATTCACTTAAATCTGTGTTGCACTTGCTGCCGCCTGGGGAATGTAGAGTGAACACCTCCTGCCAGTTAAGAAAAGATGCGCCTACATACAGTATCGATCTCTCACGTTTTCGCATATGTCAAGTGGGAAAAAAGAGAAAAATCCACCACATCAGGTTATTATGTTTAGGTATTTTCAACTATGTTATAAATGTTTCTAAACTTGTTCACTTATTTGTCTCCCTATTCTGGAGAAAAGGCTAACACAACAGCGCTAATTTTAAGAACCGTTACTTTCATTCTGAATGCTGTGGCATGAACAGCATCCAATTGAATTACCCACGCTTGTCAGGCCGTGCAGACATCTGATACGAGTTCCCAGTGAGAGAGTGCTGCCAACCTGAGAACAGAAACGTGGCGTTTTTGTGGTGCCCTCCGGCTGTGCCGCACGAGGGCCTGCTAACGCGACAGCAGAGCAGCAGGCTGGCGTTTGGGCTGCCACCAACCGCTAATGAGGCGGCCGTGCCGTAACGAACTGAACTGCTGTACTCGTTACCCGGCAGTCCCAGCGGCGGGCAGCGGCTCACAGCAAGTGCTGGCCACCTCTGCTGACTTACGCACCAGCCGCCACAATTTGGCCTATCGTTCCGAATTGGCCGCTGCGAGGAAATTAAACTTCAAAGGTTTGCTGTTAGCTGCCGTCAGGACCTTTCCTCGTTCGCACTACGCGTTGCTGACTAAGGAGTAACAGCAGTAGAAGTAGTGGCCCATGCCGGGAGCTTACTTGGGCTGCACAGTTCGAAAATACTTGATTTATTTTTTAAAGGACATCGTACTACCCGCTGACTGTAGAAAAATTTACTTCACAATTTCAGATTCGGCCTTTGGCCGGCCTTCGAGTAGCATGGCAAACGATTTTGTTTCAGCCCATGTCAGACTTTAAAATCCTCCAACACATACACGCCTAATTCACAGCATAATGTATGGTTGTTGACAGTAATTATCAGAGTAAACAATATCATTCCCATGTCTACATTCATAAAACACAATTCTCAAAAACTGATGCCACACTCGTCCAATCATTATGCGACTCCCCGAGGGAATTTGCTTTAGCAAAAATCTACTAATACCTGTACTGCTGGCCTCTGCTTTTGTCACAACCAAGGTAGAATCTTCCTACACGTCGGTAAGGAGCCTGATGATGGCGTAGTAAAACGCTGAAACCTGTTGCCAAGTAAAATAAAGCAGGAAACTAGACGGCCGAAAGGTGTTTAATTTGACATCCTGCCGAGTCTCGCAACCGTCTCTGAAAAGATGGCCATACAGAGACTAAATGGAAGGTCTCTCCTAGTTTGTGCAGCCATGGTGCGATTTGGCACTTGTAGCTTTATGTTAATGGGAGAAGTAATTTCATTTGCTTGGAAAAACTCTTGGTACCATGTAAGAAACCTCTTAGTTTCGCTTTTTACTACCAATGGGTTAGTCGGCAAACCCCACCGTCTGATGTGATACTTGCCGCTCGGAATTAGCCGAGCGGTCTAGGGCAGACTGTGCGGCTGGTCCCGGTGGAGGTTCGAGTCCTCCCTCGGGCATGGGTGTGAGTGTTTATTCTTAGGATAACGTAGGTTAGGTAGTGTGCAAACTTATGGACTGATTACCTTAGCAGTTAAGTCCCATAAGATTTCAGACAAATTGGAACATTTGATGTGATACTTCGATAGCGTGGTTTTCCCTTTTCGTGCACCCTCTTGCCACTCAGATGCCTGTATGATGGTCTCAGGTGTCCCAAATTTAACAGCCACTGGTTCATCGCTGTAAGAGGACCTGTTTCAGCTAGCTGGTTCATTGCCACAATCACATACAGAAATAGTGAACAATGATTTTATTACATTCAACACACCGATTCCGTACTGGTATAGGTGTAAAGAGACTAGAATGTCCAAATTGATTATTTGGAGTGGTCTCCTTGCCTGACACAACCTTTGTGCACACTTTCCGTATTTTGACGTTTGTAGCACATCTTGTTTCGGCATACTTCACTAAAAATTCTTCGTAATCTGCCATTCTGTAGCTCATCAGCCCATATCTTCAGCTAAAATAGTCATCGGCCCGTCTTATCACTTGTTAACGTAAACAAACTATATGCAAATGCATTTCTCCCACCTTGTTTGTCTGTAAAATCCTCTTTCGTCAACACTGAACTGAGCTAATGTCATAAAAAGTTGACGTGCTCAGCAAGTGGTTAACCTTTCGCCGGTCGTCCTCTGATACACCAATATGTTGTACAGAACACATCTTGTGAGTTAACCCATTGACTTCATTATGATTCTTACAAAACTGATGTATGATTTCAAAGTGGAACAGCTAAGCATACCCACGACTGGTGGCTAGATGTATCCTTCAGCCCCAGAAGCCATTTCAGTGTTGCATGATCTGTTGTAACTTTAAACAGTTGACAACACAAAATGCTATGGAAATAAGTGATTCTGAAGATCAAACTGAGAATCGCTTTTTCAATAGTTCGATAGTTTCTCTCTGCCTTTTTTAGCTGCCGAGAAGCATAAGCTGCCAGGTGCTCAGCTGTGTCAAATTTCCTGACTTAAAATGCACTGCAAGACATAGTTGCTCGAATCACATGATGATATAAATTCTTTTTCATAATCTGGGAATGTGAGGACAGGACAAGAGATATACTAATTCTTTTGTCGCTCAAAGGTTTCCTCACATTCTTGTGTCCACAGAAACTTCGTTCCCTTTTTCTGCAAATAGCTCAGTGGTCTTGCTATTTCTGTAAATGTCGGCACAAATTTTCCATACTAATTTGCTATTCCGAGATAAGACAATAATTATTTCACCATTACAGGTATAGGAAATTTCCAACATGGCTTGCACAAGCAGAGGATTGGTCTGCACTCCAAGCTGGCTGATAATAGGGCCAAATTAGCGAACCTCCTTTAGCACAAAATGATGCTTTGCTAAGCTAAGCGTTAGTCGTGTTTCAGCCACTCATAACGAAGGACTTCGTGCAATTGTACCACGTGTTTCTGGGCGACCTTACAAAAACTATAATATCGTTTAGGTACAGCATTGTCTTGGTTTCAAACCTCATAGCACACTGTCCATTATGCACGTCCAGTATGCGTTGTTGCTGACGCGTTCTTACATCTGTATGGTATTTGGGTACTGGAAATGACTGCATGGGACTATAAACGCCGCCTTGGGTCGATCCTTTGAGGTTAAAGCTATCTGATGATACCCATTCTGCTTATGTATGGTTGTAAAGTAACAGAATTGAGCCATTTCTTCGTATTTGGAACCCCTAGGAGTTTAGGCGAATTTATAAGTTTTAAATATATGTGATTTAACATCTACAGGATGATTATAATTAAACTTTCAAACCGCTGTATAAATAACATCACTGGTCAGAATAACGTCAAATTGCAACGGAATATTATCGGAGAAGGGGGAAAACGAATGGCAGAAGAAAAATTAATAGTTATAAAATGTAGCAATAGATGGCGCTGTAAACATCACAATTTAATAGTGGTCGACTAAAAATGTCAAATGAATCTCACAATAACGCCTAAGGTGTGCGTTTGACGTTAAACAAACTGTATTTCTCAGTGTGCATTTCTGTACAGGTGTGATACTGTTACTTACGTAAGCCCATCCACCACGGAAAGGTCATATCACATGGGATAGGAAAAATCGGTTTTCAATTCTCTTGAGGAAAAAAATCGCATAAAAAGCATCAATCACATCGGTTTTAATTATCCTGTGAAGTATCTGCGCTAGCAGAATAGAAATGCGGAAAACCCAAGTCCAAAATAATTTATTGGAATCTTCAAAACGAAACAATAATACAATCTCCAAAAGAACAACAGACCCGATCCCAACTCCTAATCGACACAAATATAAAATACCAAATAATAATAACAGAAAACACCTGACTCTTCACGGAGAGCAAACACAGTAAACAATTGTATAATGTCAAGAGGTTCGTCGACTATACCAATTCCATCTACAAATGATCGGCCAGTTAGAAGAGACGTCTGCCGTGACTGCCGAGGTGGCAGCCCTGTATTGTACGTGGGCTGCTTCTGTGTTAGGAGCGAGGTGTGGCGCTTTGCATTGGATCTCTGACTGCGCTTTCTTTGTATGAGAATCTGTGGCTGGTTAGACTCGTTGTTGGAAGTTAATCGCCAGTAGTGTTGTGCAGTTGGAAGTTAGTCGTCAGCAATTATGGAAGTACTGTTGGGCAGTTGGAGGTGAACAGCCAGCAGTGATGGATGTTAAATGTGAGAAGTTAGCATTGACGGAAGCTAGAGGTCAGAAGTGTTAGCGTAGGCTAGCGATCTGGAAGTATCCGACTTGGATATTGAAAATTATTCATGATTATATATCTTTGTACTGGATGTCAATGACGATTTATATTCGTGTTTCAACTGGATGTCACATTATTAAGTAAAAAATACTTAATTTGGTTTGCAACAAAATCTTCCCTTTGCTAACCACACGCCTATTAGTAGTTAGTGGCTTTAGTAGTTAGAATCTTTTATTCAGCTGGCAGTATTGACGCTCGCTGTACTGCAGTAGTTCGCGTAATGAAGATTTTTGTGGGGGAAGCGCTTAATGAAATGTAAAGCTTACTGTCAGGATTGCTTCTTATTCAGGGCCATTCTTTTGTATTAATTATTTGAAGTCAGGTTGAAATTTTTTTGAGCGGTCAGATTGCGTTGTGCTAGATTATTGTGGGTCAGGGTTGACATGATAAAAAGCAAAGAGAAAGTAGGCTCAGTACGTTCAATTTTACTCAGCTGTTTCAGAATCACATAACGTAGAAGATTCATCTTCTCAGTAAATCAGCAATTTAAGTACATACACACATTTTTCAGTACAGAAGTTTCAGTATCCTTCCAAGCGGTGCGACGAACTGCCTTTTGCTGGCACTGTGCTGCCTTATAAAGCCCGTTAGTGGGGGTACCTGCCGGAACTATTTGCGATCAAGTGCCTGGCGTATGAAAGTAGTTCCTGGACTAGCTGCAACCTCTGGTGAAACTGTTCTTAGGCTCCACGAACGGGTAGCGGTCCCTGGCGGCCGTTGGTGGAGACCTGGCGTTGTGTTGTGTTGGGGCTGCTGGTAAGTCTTTGTTTTGACAACACAGGCGATGTAGGTTTTTCTCGTGAATATAAGACCAGTGATGCAGGCATCTCATATTGATTGGATGCCGATGCAGTAGGTGTTACGATGTAAGAAATGGGCGGCCACAGCATTCTGAGGCCAAAAACCTCATAAAAAGCATGAGTCAAAATCAAATCGGATTATTAATTTCCGTGTGACTGGCGTAAAACATGTTCATTATGCTGTCCACCGTTTCCTGCAACAAGTTCAAATGGTGAAACAGAATGTTCGACAACTGATCGAAGTGTTTCCAGGATCATGTTCAGAATGTGTTGGGCAATGCGTGCCTTCAATGCAGTTATGTTTGCAATCGGAACACTGAACACGACATCTTTCAGATAGCCCCTTAGCCAGAAGTCACACGGATTAAGATCAGGTGATCGAGACGGCCAGGCTCTAGGGAAATGGCAGCTGATAATTCTAGCATTTCCGAAATGGTGCTTCAGCAGCTGCTTACCCGGATTTGCATTGAGCGGAGGTGCTCCAGCGCCATCTTGCATAAAAATGATCCCATCCACACATCCAAGCTGTTGGAGAGCTGCAATGGCGTGGTTGCGCAAAATTCACTCATAGCGCTTACTAGAAACGTTATAGATAAAAGGACCGGAAGCATCTGTCTCTTCGAAAAAAATACGGCCCTATGATAAATGACGCCGTAAACCCGCACCACACAGTGACATTTTCAGGATGAAGTTTACTGATTGATTTGTGTGTGGATTTTCCATTGCTCATACTCGACAATTCTGTGTATTGACATATCCTGTCAGATGGAAGTGGGTTTCGTCTGTCCACAAAATCTTGCACGGCCCATCATTTTCCACTTCCATGCGAGCAGGATATTCTAAAGCAAAGGTCTCTCTTCCTGGCAGGTCAACAGGGAGCAACCCGTGCACATAGGTAATTTTGAATGGATAGCAAAGACGGATGTTTCGTAGAATTTCATGCACTGTGCTCAGGGGTATGCCCAATGATCGGACAATTCTCTGTGCACTACACAGTTGCACACCACCACTCGCCTCCTCCTGCACTGCTTTGTCCACTGCTTCCACTAACGTCAAATCCATTCGCTTCTTCCCTCTACCAGGTTGCACACCAAGAGAACCCGTCTTTTCGCTGTCGATTCTGACGGCAACAGACCTATCACTCAACTGTTCACTGTAACTCACTCGCTGCACTCACGTTCATAAAAAATCCTACGCCAGTTATACCATTTCCTGGTGCTGCTGGTATTACGTTATACTCATCTGACCAGATATCCTTGTCTTTTTTCTATTTCACTTCTTTTACTCCTACTATATTTAGATTGAACCTTAGCATTTCCCTTTTCAGATTTTCTAGCGTCCCTACCAAGTTCAGACTTCTGACACTCCACGACCCGATTTCTAGAATTCAACTGTCTTCTTGGTTATGCAATCTTTTTCTCATGGTCACCTCCCCATTGATAGTCCTCTCATGGGGATCATAACTGGGGCTAGTCAGGAATCTTTTGCAAATGAGAGAGATCATAACGACATTTTTCAATTACAGGCTGCATCTAATGTCAATACACATTATCTATTTGTAACGCCATGGTTTCAATTGCGTTATGTGTCCTCATGCAGTTTTAGCGGCAATTACTACCCCAAGGGCAAGAGAAAATCCTGAAACTCTATCACCTTATTTGCCTTGTTTTACAACGCCCTTGACGGAATGGAGGTGGCTTCTTATATCGGAAGACTTCGGTCACCATTGCTGATAACGTTATTGAAAATTTAATCAGAGGCAAGGTTCTGAACCGCAAACGAAAATATTTCGATTGTTAGTTAAGACGCTACCCCTAGACGACATGTAAAACTGACACTGAGTTATCAATTTTAGAGACCCCGCCGATAGCACTCTTTAGCTCGTGTGAATAAAGATCCTGCTGTGTTTCACAAGAACGGAATTTTCTGAATCCGGCATGATGTTAAATGATATGTGTCTAAAATTCGGCAAAATACTTATGTTTTCCTTCTTGTGTACTGGTGTGATCTGCAGCCACTTTCAGTCTGCACGATCCTCCTAAACACTTCCGGCCCACATCCTTTCCAAAACACTCCCCATCCAACAATTCTGTTCACCTACCGGTAAATTTCTGTGACAACAGGAAAGTTAAGTGTTCAGTTTTTGTAAAAACTACCGTTAGATGAACACATTTTGAAAAATAGTGTAATATTTTACACAAAAAATATACGCGTGCAGCATCCCATTTTAATCATTTTAAAAATATGTAGACATTTATATTTCTTCAAGTACTTTAGAACGTGGTTAAAAATGGCTCTGAGCACTATGGGACTTAACTTCTGAGGTCAGCAGTCCCCCAGAACTTAGAACTACTTAAACCTAACTAACCTAAGGACATCACACATACCCATGCCCGAGGCAGGATTCGAACCTGCGACCGTAGCAGTCGCGCGGTTCCAGACTGCAGCGCCTAGAACCGCTCGGTCACCCCGGCCGGCACTTTAGAAAGTGAGTTTTATATTTTGCCAATGCTCTTGTCTCAGAGTAGTAATGTACAAGTGCGAGCTCGTCCTCTCCCTGATGGGGAAGAGTGAGGGACAACAATAAAAGTGGATTAAAAATGTTGTTTGTGTGTTTTGGTTTGGGAGATTTGAGTGCAGTGCAGACAAACTACAGTGGGCTTGATGTGTGTTTTGTTCTCTAAACTAAAAGTCAATAAACAATTTAAGTGTGATCGCTCAAAGACTACACCATAAATACAGCTTTCGGATTTCATAACAAGATGTATTAATTAATGCATCGATACGTCGGTAATCAACGCGTTTTCGGCAGGACGTTAAACTCTAATCTACTTTCAACATGCATCGACCATTTTACTTCAATAGTGCGAACATAACTTTGGAAGGCAATCACAAAAATGCAGATATTGTCGTTCACAACGGAGTAATTGAATATTAACTCACACTGAAACGTCTGCGGCGTCTCTCAAAAATCGAGATACAAGCGTACCTCTCCCAAACAGTTTAAAGCGGGCCAAATTTCCGGCATACAAGCTGTGCGGGCAAAAGCCTAGCCTCTCTCGAATTTGCTCGATCCTTACTCCAAGTACCCGGAAAGTGCGACATTACATTCTGTATTGCGGTGTGGCGTTTTCCGATCGACGCTCTCTGTAGTTAGATAGAACCACGGAGCAGCTTGGTTTACAGTTCGCTGGTCGTACGCGATATGAAAGACGTTTACAGATCCTAGTACCTTTTGCACAAAAAAGACGATCTAGCGATCCACAGTCTCAAGCCTATAAAAATGAATGGGAATGATAGAACAGAGGGATGAGAATTCTCAATATATATTATGCAGTCTCATAAGTGATGTGTACTGCAAATGTGCTACGACACAACGTTAAAACACCATGCAGAAAGAATTTAAAGATTTAGTTGATAATGAAAGAGCACAAAATTACAATGATCGACAGTCGGGATTCATTGTTATGTACATTAGGCAGCACTTTGTGCTAAATTTGGATGCATGGAACACGTGAAGAAATTGATGGTGAGAACAGTAAAATTTCATAAATCGCACGCATTATTCTAGTGCCAGATTTACCAGTTTTCGATGTAAATGAGTACTGAGTGTGGAAACTTTACATATTACTGCAAAGTACGCTAAGTTGGTACCGTCACGGGACATACCTGGAACCATTTTTAGAATTAAAACTCTCTATTGTTGACTTTATAAAGGAAAAAGACGTGCAGGAAACCAAATTAGAACATCCGGAATGGATTGCAGGCGTCGCATTTTACGTGAACTTGACAGCACACTAGCCATTCTAACAAGGGAGCCCTTGAGTGCGTAGTTGCAAGTTCAGTTATTTGTAATGCTCATTTGAAAGTGTTGTGTTAACAACTTGTAACGCCGGAAATGCATGTCCTCCTATTTCCATTTATTGTACTATAATTTTTTTCCTTGTTTTGTTACCTCAAGATATGACATTTCTGTCTCTTTACATATTGTAATTGTTTTACTGTTTGTATATATATATATATTTATGCATTTATGTCGATGTATAATTGGTTGTTTTGTAAATATTATTTGTATTTTTACGCTAGGTCTTGCCTAGGGAAAACTATGCTATCGAACGAATACGTCGATAGGTCGTGTGGAGAACCAGAGTGTTTAGGATCTTTGGTAGTGTTAACTCTGCCGCGTGGAGCGCGGGCAGAGCAGAGAGAGTCTGGCTGGAGAAGCGAGTGGAGCAGGTGTGTTGTGTAAAGCTCCCGCGAGTTGCCGCGCTTTCGGGGTTTGGCAGCATGTAATTGCACTCGACTTGCGATGATTGTTTCTGACATGGTGTCGCGGACGGGAAGCATTAGCTGGCGCACATCAAGAGCCCGTTTCGCCTGGTGACCGTGTCGAGAAGAAGGCGCGCCAACATCCAGCTTCTGCAACAGCGACGGCCGACATTGAGTGACTGTCGCCACAGCCTCGATCGACGGCTTCAAACCTTCAATCAACCAACAAGGAAGACTGGAAGCACGTAAAGTTTTAGAACTGTATGGCAGACCTCAGCTTTTAAAACTGTTCAA
Source organism: Schistocerca cancellata (assembly GCF_023864275.1). Taxonomy (NCBI): domain Eukaryota; kingdom Metazoa; phylum Arthropoda; class Insecta; order Orthoptera; family Acrididae; genus Schistocerca; species Schistocerca cancellata. The sequence goes on from NC_064626.1 coordinate 639,300,235, forward strand.
ATCACAAAATTACAGCAACGTAGCATGAACCTTTGTTGCTCATTGTCCCAATTGCATTACCAAGCAGGGTCCCTTCCTTTTCCGAAATGAACCCGAGTGTCGTTGAAATTCAAACGCCAGCAGTAAAGTAACATTATAGCATTTCACTGCTTTAATTTCAAAGTTCAGTTAAAGTATTCATAGCAGGCTACAATATTTAGATTACACAAGCACGAATTAAGAGTGCGAGTTTTGTTACCGTATTTTAGCTTACCTGTGACTGCAGCTCAGCTTGGTACGTACTAAATTTTACTATTGTTAATTGTTCAGAATCATTTAATTCAAGTTCAAAGTTAAATCTCTTATTTCTAAATTGCATAGATTCAAGTAGCTTTTGAAATGATTGTTGAGGTAGTCCAAGACTAACCGTATTTGACTGAATTTCGATGTGCTTCAGAAAGAAAGCTCACTATTAACTTCAGTCACTAAATTAACTTTCGATTTTCCTGTTTTATTAATCCTTTTGCTAAATTAAGTCAGAGTGTAGCGAAATTTATTACTTCTGACAAACTTTCAGTTTTCACACTACACGTGTCAACCTTCAATTGCCACGCTTCTAGTGCTAATTATATGTGTAATAACCTTTCTTTTTCAGTTACTATAGTAATTGTCCTTAGGACTGGCGACCGTAATTTCCCCCAAACCTAAAATATCTAATTACCGCTAGTCAATTGTTAACGTAACGGCCGCACATTTACTTTCTTTATTAACTTTACCCCTTTTCCAAAATTAATTTCCACCAGTTTCATTTGCATTTTTCTTTTCATTTAGATGTAACCCTTTCCTCCCTCTTTATCGACAGTTTAACTTCGGTGACGATTGCTTTTCCCAAATTTCCATTAGGTACACGCGGTTTAATTTTTCACTATCATTAAGGTCGATAAGTGAGGGGGAGGTTACAAACTATGGGAGGAAAGCATCAGCTGCTAAGACCCACCATGCGCGTCAGGAGGGCGACAGTAAATGAGTGTCCGGAAGTTGCAGAGATCAACCTTGGCTATGAGCACTATGGGACTTAACATCTGTGGTCATCAGTCCCCTAGAACTACTTAAACCTAACTAACCTAAGGACATCACACACATCCATGCCCGAGGCAGGATTCGAACCTGCGACCGTAGCAGTCGCGCGGTTCCGAACTGAAGCGCCTAGAGCCGCTCGGCCAACACGGCCGGCGAGATCAACCTTCTATGAGATATATGTACTACATTTCACAAAATAGACGTCGTCGACATTCAAGACATGTTCAAAGAAAACCATTAACTTGCAACATGAACACCAAATGAAAAATGGCGCACTAAGGTGAGCTCCTTGGGATTTACAAACCGTGCAGAGCTTTCAGCTATGTATCCACTATTGCATATAGAAACATATTGATGTAACTTGGTGATGAGAACTGATGGCTAGCATCCCACAGAATGTAAAACAGTCTGTCTTGGACCTTATGGTGAATCTGGCTATGCGTTAAAGGGTGCGATAGTATGTTTTATATTCAAGGAAAAAACAACATCCAGGGGGGGGGGATTTTGTCAATGGTTCCGGGTAGTCTGAACTGCAACGTCACACATTTTTAGGGGTAGTAGTTTGCTCTAACAGAGCACGGTCCTTATACGCAGGCCTGTAATCAAGAAAATACAAGTTATTTTGACCATCTACTGGTGAAAAGCAGTGCTCGTATCATAGCTGTGTGTCTCGAACGCACATTTTCCCACTTTTGCTTGCTGTGACGTATATACTCCTTATTGCCCTTAAAAGATCACGCGCACGAGAAATAATAGTGGGGATAGAGCACCTCCAACTTTTCGTAGCACAATAAATAACTTTCCAGCCAATTTACGATCCAGACTGATGTTCTTTGATCTTGGTACAATTGTCTTGGTATTTCTGATTTCCAGGTTTCCTTTCATATGCATCTAATCTTCAAATATTGATTGGTCGAAGTGAAACAAAAAATTTCTTACTGAAACATGGGAGAAGTTTGTTTATCTCATCTACAAATTTTCGTGGCGATTCTGCAGTTTGCTGTGCATTGTCCCGTTGACTCTTTGTTCAAAATTAGTTTATCTACGTCTTCCAATTTTGTAGCGCTGTTTGACGCTGTGCAGCCATCCACTGCTCCCCTTGAAGTCATTGCAATCTGTGTCACGCGCAATTTGATGTGCATAGCGTAGTAGGTCATTGCCACGGTCTTCTTGTAACTTGTATCAAGCTTCCTTGAAACGCACAAACACCAGTTCTTGCAGCAAGTGCGCCTTGTCCTGCCTTGAATATCTGTAGTTTTTCTTATTCATTACACTTTCATATGTCTGTGGACTTATTCGAAATCTGTTCATAACTTTTTTTACCATGCTGCGGATGATCTTCCATGTACGTAATTATGTTTACTACCCGCTCCTTGGACCACGACTGTCCATTACTACGTTTATCCGGAGACAGGATTTGTGACTCCTTGTCCGACATGGATGATGACCTACAAGGCTCGACACTTGTTTCAGTATCACTTTCATTTGTTAAGCACATATCGTCATTTCTGTACTGCTCCTTTACATTATCTGCATAGTCGAGTGTATATGACACCACACATTTCACTGACATATTCGGAAACGCTGATATTTCACCTGACACTTCTTTCACAGTCTGCGAAATTCCTTAGATTTCTTTCTAACGAAATGTCAAATTCGACATCTATTGTTGTCGGTATAATGCAATGTTTGATTTGTTTATCGATGCCACTGCTCTGATTTGTACCAACGCTACTAGCACTGTAGCAGTGTTGTGAGTTACTCGTCGAGTAAGCAGTTCAACTAAGCCTCGAGGCCTGAGGCTGTGCTCGCCATAGTATGTCTCCTGTCTCGCTCCCTGTTTACATTAGCAACCAATATTATGTTCCACGGTATACAATATGTGAGACTTCAAATGCCGTAAACATCATTGGCATTTTGCCACCCGACACTGAAGGGGTTCCTCGTAAGATATTGCAAGGCGAGAAACCAGTTCGCTCTTGGACATGGGAGTGTTCATACGTGCTCTGCGGTTGTTCTTCCTTGTGAAACTTGTGTCTCCCTGCCGGCCAGTGTGGCCGAACGGTTCTAGGCGCTTCAGTCTGGAACCGCGCGACCACTATGGTCGCAGGTTTGAATCCTGCCTCGGGCATGGATGTGTGTGATGTCCTTAGGTTAGTTAGGTTTAAGTAGTTCTAAGTTCTAGGCGACTGATGACGTCAGATGTTAAGTCCCATAGTGCTCAGAACCATTTGAACCATTTTGTGTTTCCCTTCTATTGTGTGTGCATAACAGCTTTGAGTTCGGTACTGTTCTCTGTAACGTACTTTAACACTTAAATTTAGTTTCTGTGGCAATAAGCCCCGCCATGTATCGTAAGGCACGTGGAGAAGCTGGTGGTGATTTCGTCACTCCCGCGGGACAATATCACCAACAACCCACTGCCCAGCGGCCACATCCAGATGCAGCTTTCTTACTAGCTCCTTCTGGAACTATACTGGACAGCACAGCGGCAGTTATCAGCTACTCCTTAGTGGTCATTTGGGGCGCTTCTGCAATACACCCGGCAGAAGAGCAGATGGAGTTTTCGGAACAGGGATCCTCCGGCTTCTCCGACACGAGAAACAAGCGGCAAAGTGAGGTTAGTGTGAATTTAAGGAATTCCAAAATCTTTGTACCGGACGCCAGTCACATCTCTTCTGCAAATGATGTTACAGATGTAGCTGATCCCTCCTGTAACAACTGCTTCTGCTCTCAGTCCTAACAACCACACTGTTCTGGGCTTGATTCTAATGGCTCTGAGCACTATGGGACTTAACTTCTGAGGTCATCAGTCCCCTAGAACTTAGAACTACTTAAACTATCTAACCTAAGGACATCACACACATCCATGCCCGACGCAGGATTCTAACCTGCGACCGTAGCGGTCGCGCGTTTCCAGACTGAAGCGCCTAGAACCGCTAGGCCACCACGGCCGGCTAACAATGTTCTCTTCCCTCCTCCCGAGGGATCTGTACCTACGTAATGGTCTCTCAGCTTTTACAAACGTACAGATAGTGGGCCGTGTGTTGTTTATACGGAAAATTTGGAAAAAAAGGTTAGGCCATTTGTGCCCCAAGGCTCTCGGGAAACTGTTGCACCTCTCCTTGCCAGAAATTAAGAATGCTATAGTAAATATCTCTTCATTAGGAAAAACCGAAATTAACGTGTAAGTGAACACTCTAGACAAGGCTAATTCCTTAGTTACTAGTGCGGTATTGCGGTCCTGCTTTTGTTGTCCGCATATTGGGAGTAATCAGGAAAAAGCGGAGATTTAGGAAGCTGTAAAACCTCCCTTCCCTGTTACAGACATTCGGAGGTTTACGAAGAGACATGGTAAAGACCAAATAGTCAACCTACACATCTGTTTGTGAATCTTTGACTCCCAAACACTGCCGGAAGCTTTGGATATCCATGACACAAGATGTCCTATAGCTCTTTACGTGGCAGCTATCAGGCAGTGCTTTAATCGCCTTCGTTATGGCCACATCAGTAAACAATGTCGATCCCAGATAAGATGCGTGATATGTAGTGGGCCACATTCTGTCGAGTCCTGTGCCTCTCCTATCACTAGTTGCGCTCACTGCAGGGGGACAACACGCAGCCACTGATCAGTCGTGCCCTCAATACCATAGAATACCATATACAGCGACGAGCTCAAGAATTATCTTCGTTCAACAATATTGACCTCAGGGATGTACTGTCTCTTGCTCGTATGCCAACATATGCATCTATCACAGGAGGTCAAAAATATTTCTTTCTTTTTGAACAGTTCTCGAGTATCCGACAGGGTAGCGTTTTAATTTCTCCACAATATTTCGGTAGACGTACACTCTGCCATCTTCAGGTCGTTTCTGACGAATACCGTGCTGTGCCTCTCGGCGCCCTATATATACTAGCCGTTACCCCCTCCACCGATCCTCTCCTGGTGTCTTCGGTGCGGCCGGGTCTGCAGCCTACAGCTTAGTCAGGCTTGGAACCCTGCACTCAGCCTATAGAGAAAAATTCGGTCCCAGAGATCGAAGACCGCCCCCGACGGCGGCAGCAGAAGACTGCAGACCTCAGTTCAGGCCCAGGCGCCGCTTCTCCCACCACCTCCAGTAGCTGCCGCGCCGGCCGCACCGAATACACAAGGAGAGGAACGGTGGAGGTGGTAACGGCTAGTATATATACGGCGCCGAGAGGAACAGCACAGCATTCGTCAGGAGCCACCTGAGAATGGCAGCGTGTACGTCTGCCGAAATATTGTGAGGAAATTACGACCCTACCCGGTCGTATACCCGAGAACTGTTCAAATTGGAAATACGCCGGGAAAACTTCAGATCGCAATATTTCTTTCCGTCGCCTATCATTGCCGTTCCGACAAACTTAAGCGCTCCGGACTTTCAAAACTCACACATCTTCCCGCTGCTGTCTGCTAAAAGCATGCAATCGACAGCGAGGAAGTGAAGACGGAATGCAATGTGTGAACGTGCCCCGGCAGACTGTCGTCGCTTACCGACCTCCCTGGCGGCAGGCAAGAAGTAAACAAAATAGCAACATCCGTGGGTGGTCTCAGTACCGCAGCATATTATATCCAACGTAACATTCGTCTACTCCTACAAGCCGGAATGCCCGTCAGCCTGTTGCTCACATATTAACAGCTCCACAAGTACCGACCCAACGACAACCTCCAGTTCATGCTGTACTCTTCGATTAAATAATAAATTTTATTGCTACTGTCCTGCAAAATATGAGGCAAAACAGTGTTATACATGATTCCGATATCCGGCAACTCGCAACCGACACATTTCAGTTTCTCTCTGCCTAAATTATGACTGCTTTAAGAGTATTACAATGTGACGCGAGATCGACAGACTCTAACAGAGAAAACCTGCAACGAGAACTGTTCATCAGTCAGCGGAAGTTGGTTCAAGTTTGAGCGGACTGTTCGCTTTCAAAATTATTTCATACTACGGGAGGACCGTCTCGATATACTATGCCAGTAAGAACTTTGCTGCCGCATCAACCATACCCCCTCTACACGGCAGCAACGCCAACATCGAATCAGTTGCTGTGCAGATACAAACTGCCCACAAAACCTTCACAGCTGTCTCGTTGAATAACGCTCCTGCCCATGGTATCGAAGAGGATGAGAGGGGACACTTATTAAACCACCTTCGGCCTTCCTCTGTTCTAGCTCGAGAATTGAATCCCCACCATGTAGCACGGCGAGGAGATATGACTGACAGCAAAGGCAAGACATTGATTAATGTTATTGAAGACTATAACTTAGTGAAACTCAATGACGGTACTCCTAATATGGTATCTTCGCCTTCACGTAAACCCTCGGTGGTCGACCTAATGCTTTGCACTCCCTGTTATGATGATGGTGATGATGTTTGGATTGTGGGGCGCCCATCTGCGCGGTTATCAGCGCCCATAAAAGTTCCTAATCTTTTCTCAGTCCAATCTTCCATTTGCATGAATGATGATGACAACACAAACACCCAGTCACCTCGAGGCAGGTCAAAATCCATGCCCCGGCGGGAATCGAACCCGGGAACCCGTGCTCGTGGAGCGATACTCGACCGCGAGACCGCGAGCTGCCGACACTCCCTGTTATACTGGATTATGTAACTGACACTTTAAAACAGATTCAGTGGACTCTGGTCATCTCCTAACACAGATCAACGTTGTTACGACGCAAATATGTTACGCTAATAGTACATGGAAAATCAAGGAAGGCAACTGGGACTCATATAAATGGGCAGTTCCTGAGGCGCTCGTAAACATGGGATGTGACTTACCAGATGGATCCCAGCATTCCTAAGAAAAAAGTGCTCACCCGCATGAAGCACCGTTCCCCTCCTTGGTGGAATCCCGAATGCTCTCAAGAAGTTTATAAGTGCAGACTTGCTTTGAAAACTTATCGTCGAAATCCCACTTTGGATTTCTTGGATGTTCGAAAAGCGAATGCGTGAGCCAACAGATTCCTGAAAAGAAAAGAATAGTTCGATAAAATTTTGTTCTTCCCTCAATAAATGAAACCAGTGTGCCAATCATCTGGGATAAGACAAAGGCATTCGGAAACAGTCGATGGTCTTCCCCCCTCCCCCTCCCTGCTACCAGTGCCTGGATAGAGGAATTTATAGATACATTTCCTCCTCCCTCGGCCCCATTCTCGAATCATTTGTTCACAGTTGAAGGAGACAAACACCATATTCTTCTTCGCCCTTTCTCCACAGAGGAACTCAACGAATCTATTAGATCACCGAGTAACAGATGCCCCGGTATTGATTTTGTTTATTATTCTAAGCTTGTGAATTTGCCCGCAGTAGCGAAAGATTTGCTCTTACACATTTTATTACGCAGTGCTCCAACCTCGGATTTCTGCACAGCCGTGGATCATGAGGACATATTTAGACCGATCCACGATTTCTACTATCATAAGCCTCCGCTTCAGTCATGCCTTTTTTCCTCAACATCAGCGGCGGATCAAAGTTTACGCTTCGTGTGATCCTTCCTGAGTGGGAAGCTAATCTCAACCACATAATATTTGTCTGGCCCAAATTAGACTGCGAACGGTTGGACTTTCTGAAGCCATTGCTTAGTATGGGATACCTCCTTCCTCAGTCAGCTACTTTTCTTTAACAAAGACATTCGCCTTTATAAAGTGATTATTTACTTAAGAGTACAGGGCACGATCTGTAGGTTTTAATAGTGTACACATTCAATTTTTCTGTTTTGTCTCTTAAGATGTTTCAGGAATGGTGTGAATTGTAACTCAACACGATTTTCTCTATCGTTTAATTTAATTGTTGCAAAAATTTAGTGTACGTAGCTATGATGGTTTGAGCTTTCTTTGCTTGTAAATATGTATTTCTGTACTCTTTTATTCAAATCTATGTATATTGTAACTATGTGTTACTGATGGCTAAATCGAGTTGCTATTCGGAAGGTCAAACAAATAAAACAGAGGTGAAAAACGACTTCCTTCTGATTTGATGGGGACGTATTTAAAAAGAAAGTATCGTTGTAGTTCCAAACTCAGTCCTGCTCCCTAAGCTTACTGGCGTTAAAGAAAACGCCAGGTTTGAAGAATTCATTTCTACCTTGAAAGAATTACAAGGATAATTTCTGCTGTAAGCTTCTTCTTGGACACTGAGGTGGCTAGTAATAACAAAGTAAATTAGTACACTCCGAATAAGTAGTACTTTATTAATTTCAACGAAATGTATCTTAGTTCGCCAGGTTCGGCTGTGGATATGAAACTGCACACTTAGACTTGCGGTTAAGAACACACTAAATGAGCAACGATTACTGAGTGGCGAATTGATGAGGGTTCAAAACGACTGTACTGTAGCTCACTGCAGTCACTACAAAACATAAGTTCGTGGACACTTGTTGACGCAATTGCGATAGCATAGGCGTTTAGGCACAGTTCACAGGAGACGGAGCCGTGCGGCGTAACCACGCGGTTTGAGGCTCCTTGCAAGAGTTCGCGCGGCGCCCCCTGTCGGAGGTTCGAGACAACCCTTGGGCATGACTATGCGTGTTGTCGTTATCATAAGTTAGTTTAAGTTCGATTAGTAGTGTGTAAGCCTAGGGACCGATGATCTCAGTGGTCTAGCGGTTCTAGGCGCTCAGCCCGGAACCGAGCGACTCCTACGGTCGCAGGCTCGAATCCTGCCTCGGGCATGGATGTGTGTGATATCCTTAGGTTAGTCAGGTTTAACTAGTTCTAAGTTCTAGGGGACCGATGACCACAGATGTTAAGTCCCATAGTGCTCAGAGCCATTTTTTTGATGATCTCAGCAGTTTGCTCCCATAGGAACGTACCACAAATTTCCAAATTTTACAGAAGACTGAAGTCTCTTCACTCTCTTGCGGCTGACACGGTCTGCGTCACGGCGAGTAGGCAGCACGTTTCTCCGAAAGGAACATCCTGGATGTGGTCAGGATCCGAACTCGACCAGAATTGCCCTCCTGACCTCTGGCGACGCTATTTAAGGGCACAGGCGCGGGCGGGGGTGCCGTAGAACTACGGGAAGCTACTGCCTAGCATCTAATTGGCACCTTGTGATACCACTCCGCTGCGCGGAATCTCTGCGGTGGCCGATACTTCTTGAGCCGCTCTAGATACTCGACGACATCGTAGTTTCCTCAACGTTTTGAAGACAGGGTCAATTTTACGTATGTTCTCGAGGTCATTTGCCCTTTCAGTTCAATGCACTCTTGTGCATGTGCAGCTGTAAATGATTGATTTACATGGTAAATCCCATTTCAAAGACAAATTCCTTTGATGATAAAGCTATCCAAGACGTCTACATTGCTTACCGCAGGTAGAGGTCCCAAGTCTCCCCACTAAGGTTGCAAAAGTGGTACAGTATTCCAATCTACACTTGTGTGCGAAACACCATTTTTCGGCTATGAAACTAAATAAGTTACGATTACGTCCTACTGTGAGTGCCAAAATCTGTAAAATTTTCCGAGTCTGGCCGTATGTCGACAGTTTGTACCAAGTAAAAAATTATTCCTTCAGCGCGCCAAAAATAATTAAATAATACTGAAAATTTCTTTGGCTTCTCATCTTCATCTTCCGCTTTTGAGATGATGTTGGCGATTGTATTCAGTTGTGTCCATGCATCTGGGTTCCTTAGTATGATACGTGAAATTTAAAATCAAGTCGTCCGAAATTCGTTTCTTTTGCCATTTAAAGGCGGCGGATTCGCAGTTCCCCCCGCCCCTCACCCACCACTCTTACCCACCCTTCCAGCTCAGACAGCGTGGCGGTGGCAGTCGCGGTGGCGGTGGCGGAAGTGTGCCAGCCAAGCTGAGCGGTATGGCCCTATGGCACTTGTGTCAGTGCCTGGCCCACGAGCCGAATTCTAAGTGGATCTTGGTTTCAGGGATGTGAGGGCGCAAAAAGTGAACTATAAATATGTTCTGCATAGTGGAAATAAGCTGTCTGATGGCTAAAACTCTTTCGATTTATGTTAGTTTTTGCAAAAAACAGTCCTTTGTACGTTGACTTATTCATTGTTGTTGTTGTTGAGATTTTCAGTCCAGAGACTGGTTTGATGCAGCTCTCCATGCCACTCAATCCTGTGCAAGCTTCTTCATCTCCCAGTACCTACTGCAACCTAAATCCTTCTGAATCTGCTTAGTGTATTCATCTCTTGGTCTCCCTCTACGATTTTTACCCTCCACGCTCCCCTCCAATACTAAATTTGTGGTCCCTTGATCCCTCAGATCATGTTCTACCAACCGATCCCTTCTTCTGTTCAAGTTGTGCCACAAATTTCTCTTCTCCACAATCCTAGTCAATACCTCCTCATTAGTTATGTGATCTACCCATCTAATCGTCAGCATTCTTCTATAGCACCATATTTCGAAAGCTTCTATTCTCTTGTTGTCCAAACTATTTATCGTCAATGTTTCACTTCCATACATGGATACACGACTTCCTGACACATAAATCTATACTCGCTGTTAACAAAGTTCTCTTCTTCAGAAGCGTTTCCTTGCCATTGCCAGTCTACATTTTACATCTTCTCTACTTCGACCATCATCAGTTATTTTGCTCCTCAAATAGCCAAACTTCTTTACTACTTTAAGTGTCTCATTTCCTAATCTAACTCCCTTATCATCGCCAGACTTAATTCGACTACATTGCATAATCCTCGTTTTGCTTTTGTTGATGTTCATCTTATACTCTTTCAAGACACTGTCCGTTCTGTTCAACTGCTCTTCCAGGTCCTTTGCTGTCTCTGACAGAATTACAATGTCATCGGCGAACCTCAAAGTTTTTGTTTTTTCTCCATGGATTTTAACACCTACTCCGAACTTTTCTTTTGTTTCCTTTGGTTCAAATGGCTCTCAGCACTATGGGTGCTAATATCTTGATAGCTGAAGTGTCTTTACACTGAGTGCGTCCTGATTTCCCTGCCTGCACGTCGACTGGTGGGTGTTCATCAGGACACCTCGCACTACTGCCTAGCCTAAAGAAACCCCATGTGCACGCCACAAGTACTCTGCTACCCGAGTAGCCGCTTCCTTTGTGTAGTGCACCCCTGCGTTTCTTTACAATAAGAAAATAAAACGCAAAGATAAGCAAAGCTTCTAATCATTATGTGTAATGTATTCATGAAATCAATAAAGTGCCAGACCGAGGTATACTTCCTTCTTAACAATCATGGTCCCCGTAAACGACAATAAATAAGTAAACAACAAGACAGTAAACATATCTGTAGTATGGAAATAATATTATGCATATCTATCATTCAGTGTGGAGTGGATGTAAATAAATCATACATAACGTTAGGGTGATGTGCAGATACCTTTTAAGATGCATAAATTTATGCATGTACATCATCTAGTTAATCATAATACCATAAAATAAAGATAATTACAATATATTCACTGTCATAGATGTCCCATAATGATATTCTTGTTCTGTAGGAAGGTTACGTCCTATAAAAACAAGTCAGAGGACAACCAGTTCAAATGGTTCAAATGGCTCTGAGCACTATGGGACTTAACCCTAGCATTACCAACGGGGGGGCCTCGTAGGCCCACTGACTCAGTTTTTCTATGTTGTATCCACACCCTTTGATATATGAACTTGGAAGCAAAGGTAATTGTTCGTTATTGAATGTACTATTGAGTCATTACAGAATTTCGGAATAGAAATGTAATTAAAATTCATTTACTTGATTTAATTCTCTGTGGGCCTTAGAAGCCCACCCGTTGGTAATAGCAAGGAAAGATTTACGAGGTTGGGTCTCTCGTTTCAAATTCTTACCATGGAACGAATTTTGGCATTGTTGCCTTCAGACATATTATTATGAAGCGGACCATTGTTATTTTCAGTGTTTCTGCTGCTGTTGAACCAGCAACATGAGTAGACATCGTTTACGTGATAGTTCCATTGAAAGAGTGCTAGAAGAAGTTTTGAACGAATCAGATTTAGAGGAAAGTGAAGTGGATGATGATGTGGAAGAAATTAGAACTGATTCATCGTCTGAGAATGAAGATGAGGTTGAAGCCAATCCACCAGATGATAATGATACGGAATGTGATAAATTCATTGCAAAAAGTGGACGAGAGTATATTACGAAGCCATCTCGACAATATCGGCGTTCTGTACAAAATATAGTGCGAGAAAGAATGGGGCTAGGACAACAAGGAAGAATTGCGTCTCCGAAAGAGGCTATAGAGCTCTTTTTTACACCTCAAATTATGAATCTAATAAAACTACACTCAAATGAAGAGGCTTCTCGACTAGGTATTCAGCACACAGATGAAGATGAGTTATTTTGTTATATAGGACTCTTGCTAATCATGGGTTCAAATCATGACAATAAGATACCTGTCCAAGATTTATGGTCTTTGCTTCAGGGCCGACAAGTGTACTATGGATCAATGAGTCGGACCAGATTTTTCGAATTGACTAAAATATTGAGGTTTGATGATAAGAACACAAGAGAAATTCGTCGCCAGACTGACAAGTTTGCTCCAATGAGGGAAATTTTTGAAAGCTTCAATTCTTCACTTCCATTGTATTTCATTCCTGGTCTACATACAACAGTGGATGAGATGTTGTCTTTGTTCCGTGGTCGCTGTCCATTCAAGGTGTTTCTAAAAGAAAAACCTGGAAAATACGGCATTCTAATTCGAATGCTGTCTGATTCTGAGACTAGATATGTGATCAGCATGGACATCTATACAGGCAAGTCAGGAAATACACAGCATTCAAATGGACCGATGGAAATTGTAAAGAGACTAATAAAACCTATTGAAAAATCAGGCCGTAATGTTACCACAGATCGGTACTATACTTCAGTGGAGCTTGCTGAGACTCTATGGAATGATTTTCACCTCACACTTGTTGGCACCCTACAGTCTAACAGACGACACATACCTGAAGAGCTGAAGACTACAACTGGCCGCAGTTTACACTCTTCCATCTTTGCTTATACTGACCCTCAGACACAGAGGCCACCAGTTACTCTTGCATCAACGCTAGTCCGCGAGAAGCCAAAACGACTGCTGTTGATGCTTTCAACTTATCACTCAGAAGGGGTGTTGAATGAAGACTCAAAAAAGACTAACATAAATCTTTTTTATAATTCTACAAAGGGAGGCGTGGACACCATAGACCAGATGGCAAGACACTACAGCACAAAGAGAGGAACAAGAAGATGGCCTTTGTCCCTCTTCTACACACTCATTGACATAGCAGCAATAAATGCATATTCCCTCTTCCTCCTCAACTTTCCGAATTGGAAAAAGGATTTGCTAAACCGCAGAAGAGTTTTTATCACTAACTTAGGTCTCGAACTAATAAGATCTCAAGTAGATAAACGGGCACAAAATTTGTATGGACTTCAGAAGCCAGTAATAATGGCAATGGAAAGCATCACACAACGGAAGCTCAGCTGCTCTGTAGAACCATCATCCTCAACAGCAGAACCAGGAACACGTGGACGGTGCCACCTATGCTGCCAAGAAGCTGCATCTAAAAAGATCAAGTACAACAAGCTGGGAAAGTCAACTGTTACCTGCTCTCAGTGCCACAAACACGTCTGTGGGAAACACTGCAGGAAGACAGTGTTGTGTGAAAAATGCGTTGCAGAATGAGACAGTAAATTTTGTTTGCTTCATGTAGTGTATCGAATTAAAAAAGTCGTTTTTATAAGAAAACACTATTTTGAAACATTATTCCAAAAAATATATAAACTGAATCTCGTGATTTGTTCATTTTATTCCTATTATAATAACATCTTTTATTATCCAGTATACAAAAACAATGTCTAAGCATTTTGAATTGTTATTAGAGGTATCAGAAGTAAATAAACTTGATTTATGATAAAATAAATTGTGGTATTCTTTATGGGCCTTTGAGGCCCCCCCGTTGGTATTACATGTAACAAAAAATACGTTGGTAATGCTAGGGTTAACTTCTGAGGTCATCAGTCCCCTAGAACTTAGAACAACTTAAACCTAACTAACATAAGGACAGCACACACATCCATGCCCGAGGCAGGATTCGAAACTGCGACAGTAGCGGTCGCGCGGTTCTAGACTGAAGCGCCTAGAACCGCTCAGTCACCCCGGCCGGCTTGTTTCCTTTACTGCTTGCTCAATACACAGATTGAATAACATCGGGGATAGTCTACAACCGCGTCTCACTCCCATCCCAACAACTGCTTCCCTTTCACGTCTCTCGTCTTAATCATAACTCATATTAATGTGGCAGCAATGATAGCTGTGTCAGCTGTTCCATCCACACTACGTGCTATGATCTTCGCAAAATTAGTGAAATTAAAAAAAAACATTAAAATTACGCTGAAATGATGTGTAAAATTTTCTATCTTAAAGGACCTTTTATACTAGTTTCTCAACTAAGTTATGGAAAATTTAAAATTGTGATTAATATTTTATTATTACTAATTCATTTAATGCAGTTTCGTTAAATTTGTATGTTAAATACCAGGTGCCAATTATTGAACTTGACAATTTCTGAACAGTTTGTGTTTGGACGTTCAAACTGCATGGTTGGCCGCGGGGCGTGATGGGAATTAGTATGCACAAGCATGGTTTGCTTTAGCGACGAAGCCCTCTTTCATTTGGATCGGTTCATCAATGAGCAAAATTGACGCATTTGGTGGACTGAGAATCCGCATTCCGCGATCGAGAAGTCTCTTCACCCTCAACAGGTGACTATGTGGTCTGCAATGTCCAGTCACGGAATAATCGGTGCTTTATTCCATGATAGCACGGTGACTACCGAACTGTACGTGAAGGTTGTGGAAGATGATTTCATCTCCATTATCCAAAGTAGCCCTCATTTCGACACGATGTGGTTCATTTGAGACGGAGCTCGACTCCATCAAAGCAGGAGAGTGTTTGATGTCCTGGAGGAGCACTCTCGGGACCGCATTCAGTCTCTGGGGTACCCAGAGGCTATTGGCATGGGCCTCGATTGGCCGCCATATTCTCCGGATCTGAACACGTGCGACTGCTTTCTGCGGAGCTACGTTAAAGACAAGGTGTACAACAATAACCCCAAAACCATTGCTGAGCCAAAAACAGACAATGAGGAGGTCATCAACAGCATCGATGTTCCGAGACTTCGACGGGTCATGCATAATTTTGCTTTTCGTCTGCGCTAAATCGTCGCCAATAATGGTAGGCAAATCGGATATGTCATTTTTTTTTGTCATCAGTCTACTGACTGGTTTGATGCGGCCCGCCACGAATTCCTTTCCTGTGCTAACCTCTTCATCTCAGAGTAGCACTTGCAACCTACGTCCTCAATTATTTGCTTGACGTATTCCAATCTCTGTCTTCCTCTACAGTTTTTGCCCTCTACAACTCCCTCTAGTACCATGGAAGTCATTCCCTCATGTCTTAGCAGATGTCCTATCATCCTGTCCCTTCTCCTTATCAGTGTTTTCCACATATTCCTTTCCTCTCCGATTCTGCGTAGAACCTCCTCATTCCTTACCTTATCAGTCCACCTAATTTTCAACATTCGTCTATAGCACCAATTCTCAAATGCTTCGATTCTCTTCTGTTCCGGTTTTCCCACAGTCCATGTTTCACTACCATGCAATGCTGTACTCCAGACGTACATCCTCAGAAATTTCTTCCTCAAATTAAGGCCGATATTTGATATTAGTAGACTTTTCTTGGTCAGAAATGCCTTTTTTGCCATAGCGAGTCTGCTTTTGATGTCCTCCTTGCTTCGTCCGTCATTGGGTATTTTACTGCCAAGGTAGCAGAATTCCTTAACTTCATTGACTTCGTGACCATCAATCCTGATGTTAAGTTTCTCGCTGTTCTCATTTCTACTACTTCTCATTACCTTCGTCTTTCTGCGATTTACTCTCAAACCATACTGCGTACTCATTAGACTGTTCATTCCGTTCAGCAGATCATTTAATTCTTCTTCACTTTCACTCAGGATAGCAATGCCGTCAGCGAATCGTATCATTGATATCCTTTCACCTTGTATTTTAATTCCACTCCTGAACCTTTCTTTTATTTCCATCATTGCTTCCTCGATGTACAGATTGAAGAGTAGGGGCGAAAGGCTACAGCCTTGTCTTACACCCTTCTTAATACGAGCACTTCGTTCTTGATCGTCCACTCTTATTATTCCCTCTTGGTTGTTGTACATATTGTATATGTACATGTATATGTATATGTCATACATAATCTAAATCCGAATATCTGTACTGACGTTTACATGTTGAATAAGTCTGTGCAAGCTGTAGTTTGAAACAAATTTTCGTTTTTTTTCATATAGTTCGGTAATTGTCACCCTGTACCCACTTTTGTTCTTTAGCACTAGTTGTAGAACGCTATGTTTCAACACTGTTGTTTAACTAAATTTCAATATTGCCACATAAATTCACTCACTGAGTCTCGACACAGTTTTGAAAGTAGCCAAAATGAGTGGGTTACTATGAAGCCTATTGTCCTATCATGACCTTTAATCATCCTCCCCTCATTGTAGTGGGATATATAGTAACGTATTTAACGACTTCGACGCTCGAAATGTGAAATTGTTACATGACTCATAACCTACAATTTTAGATGGATTGTGTGATACCTATGCAATCAGCAAGCAGTCAGCAATGAAGTGCTGTTATAAACCTGCCTTGTGTGAATGAAAAACAGAACTTGAGCAATGTCAATTTAGGATAGGATCTAAGAGTTCGATGCTAGTGGTTTGATCGACTTCACTTAAATAATCGATAGTCGACTATGAAATTAAGTAACATGTAACGCTGTTCACATTTCTGAATCCAGCAGATGGAGAGCGCTTTTGAAGAGTGGGCTATGTATCGGGATTGCATTCCATCATTTCCTTTCTATTACTTATCTATCTATTTATTGCATATTTAGCCTGACCCGATCAGTGTGTTAAGTCCCTCTCTTAAATCTGTCCATGAACAACACACACCAAAGACGTTAAAAACTTTCACAACAGCAATAATGATAATAACAATAACAATCAAATACCAATAATTGACACTAAAATGATATTAATAATTAGTAATAATTATAATGATGAAATTAATAGTTAAGCCTAATAATAAAATTCATTATGATAGTTAAGGGGATTAAGGATGATATAGACTTATTTAGTACATTTGAATACATACCTGATATTATAGAAGCTGAAAGTATAAGGAAAGAGGAGGAGTTAAAATGAACCGTCACAGTCGAATTTAGGAAAGAACAGAAATTAAATAAAGGGCTCTTCTAACATGGCCGAGGGAAAACCTTTGATGGAGGGGGATTGATGAGACTGAGCAGCAGAGATATGGTTATTATAATAGAAGGAGGTCAACTAACGATCTTTTGAAGTTTGGAAGGGATTTAATTTGTCTGATTTTTTTAAGGAAGACTGTTAAAAAGTAGGCTTCCTGATACAGAAAATGATTTAGATAACATAGCAGTGCTGTGTGATACTATAGAGAGGATTTTACTTTGTTGAGAATCAGTGTTTCTGCTGTGCTGTTCAGAGCAAGAGTTCAAGATAAGAGCGCTACCACTGAGAAGACTACAGAGCAGCCGTATTAGTATCTATGCTTACGGGCAGGTAACGATGATAATTGGACGAAGGCAGTAGTGTTGTGATCGAAACAGCGTATGTCACATATGTAACGCACACGAGCATTAATCGGCATTTCTTGCCTGCTTGAGATTTCGTATGAAAATCCCTGGAGAATAACATCACCGTAGACAATCGTGGGAACTTGTAGTGACTGTACAAGCTTCTCTTTAACATCCAAAGGAAATACTTCCTCATATTTCTCTAGTGAATGAAGTGACGCTGACAACTTCTTTCCCATTATCGCCAGAAGAAGTGTAGAAGCACTTACCGTAAGTACTGTAATTCTACATATATCAGTCGGACACATTAGACAGACCATTTCACAGGAAGGAAGGGACATTTTCCGTCCTGTCGACTACAATTCATTAGTCAGGAATCTGTTGCATAGCGATCGAATTTACGATTCTAGTTTTATGGTACCAGTCGGTAATAACGTTAATAGGATAATAGTGTATGGGGTCTGGTAGAATTTGAGATATAAAATAAAATAAACCAAAACATACGGCTGTTGGTGCAGTTTATTGAATCAAGAAATACGTACCAGCCGGTGTCCCCCACGCCATAATGGACCGACAGAGACAAGTCATTACAGTCGAAAAACAAGTCCGGCAAAGGAATTTGTGCGCGTATGTCTCACAGGAATCTTCCCAGAATTTTCCCCGAGCTATTGAGGGGAACGATCGAACTCATAAATCTTGTTATCTGGACGGGAATTTATTGTGACAAACTATCGAATGCGAGTCGATTGCCACCTCGGAGCCGGCCGTTGTGGCCGAGCGGTTCTAGGCGCTTCAGTCCTGAACCGCGCTGCTGCTCCAGTCGCAGGTTCGAATCCTGCCTCGGGCATGGAAGTGTGTGATGTCCTTAGGTTAGTTGGGTTTAAGTAGTTCTAAGTCTAGGGGACTGATGACCTCAGATCTTAAGTCCCATAGTGCTTAGAGTCATTTGAACCATTTTGAGCCACCTTGGATGGCAGGTATGTCCAGCATTCTCTTCCATTCCAAAAGATGTTTAACTGAAGTTAAATTGTACTGATTTCCGTAAGGAAGCAGTGGCACCCATCTGTTAGTATGATATCTGTAAATAATATGCGGTATCAACAGCGCGTGGAGAGGGAATATGCTGGAGAATGTTTTAACACAACTCGTATTGACAGAGTGGAAGGAACGTTCGGCCTGATGCTGAAGAATTGGCTACTTAACGTCCGTAATGGAGAATAGCTCGACGACGTAAGCTTTTTATTGAAAAAGGAGGCAGTACGCCGGTTAGTGAACCGGAAAAATATGCTGGAACTGCTGAACAAAGGGACTTACAAAAAGCTCAGCCACATAAATCGCGCCAGCAGTAAAAGAACTGCGATTCAATAAAACTTGGGGCGAGAAGCACAGCCTGGATCCGCGGTCGCGTCTCAGCCGGCCGTCGGTCCCTAAATCAATGCACGCCGACGTGAAATACGGTTCGTTCGCATTTCTTAACGAGCTCTCGGCAGGCCGGTTTAATGGCACAGAAGCTGCCATTAACTTACTACGTGCAGGCAATAATGCGTATGTGCACTGTTTCCGAGAGTCATTTATGTTTAATGCGGGAGCGGTCGGGCAGTTTTATTTCTGTCGCGGTACAACTACTACAGATATAAATGTTGTCCGACATGGAGATGCCGCAGTCGTTATGATTTCGCTTCCCCCTCGGTATTTGCAGCCGGCGGCTTACGACTTCCTGTTCAGACGGGGTCTATAGGTCACTCCGGCATTAAGAAAGCGGCATCGTCACTATGACATTACCCCAAATTCTCAACTCATTCACTTCAGTTTTATTTCTTCTCGTTTCTTGAATCAACCTTCGACAAAGTTGGCTTGAATACACTCTTCGAAATTCTGGAGGTAGCAGGTATAAAATACGGGGGCAAAAGTTTAAGAAACAGACATAAAAACACGGGGAGAGAAAGGTTACATGAGTGGCCGAGCGGTTCTAGGCGCTTCAGTCTGGAACCGCGCGATCGCTACGGTCGCAGGTTCGAATCCTGCCTCGGGCATGGATGTGTGTGATGTCCTTAGGTTGGTTAGGTTGGGACCGTTGACCTCAGAAGTTAAGTCCCATAGTGCTCAGAGCCATTGGAACCATTGGAGTGAAAGGTTATGTTAAAATTGCACAAAACTAAATAAGAGTCGAAGGATGTATAAGGGAAGCAGTAGTTGAAAATGATATGAAACTTACTGTTGATCATGAGTCTGTTCATTGAGTAAGCAGTTATGAAATCAAGGAAACTAGGAAGGAGAAGTACAGTAAAGGGCAGAGCAATAAACTCTTTGAGATTTTTCGGTGGCATTCTAATTTGAAAAGGGCTTTGGAGCGTACTTGAAGGGAATGGGTATTTGAAATGATTCGCAGTTGCGAATATGAACCATCATCAGCTGCATAAGGGATGACAACAATGAATATTTGTGCCGGACCGGTACTCGAAACCGGATTTCCCGCTTTACGCGAGCAGTCGCCTGAGTCGCTTTGACTATGCGTGCACGACTCACGGCCAGACCCAGACTTTTACATACCGCCGTTCCTGAGCCGCAATCCGTCCTCGCACACACGTTATGTAATATCCGAACAAGGGAGGACATTTTTACCGGAAGTCGCTGCCTGGTATCGGGAGTTAAATACGATATTGCGGTGCCTGTCTTGTTAAGAAGTACCATGCAATCTGTAAGACGGCTGTTTGGGTTTTTATATTGGTAACGCCACATAGCGCTCTGTATGAAAATCACTGGCTGTGCTGTGTGCAGTCTGCGGCTGGGTGTCATTGTTCGAATAGTCGCTTTTGTAGTGTTGAGCTGTCGGATGTGAACAGCGCGTAGCGTTGCGCAGTTGGAGGTGAGCCGTCAGCAGTGGTGGATGTGGGGAGTGAGATGGCGGAGTTTGAGAGCGGATGATCTGGACGTGTATCCAATAGAGACAGTAAATTTGTAAGACTGGATGTCATGAACTGATATATACAGGGTGTCCCAGCTATCTTGTCCACCCAAAATATCTCTGGAACAATAACAGCTATTGGAAAACGATTTTCACCGGTATCAATGTAGGGCTGGGACCCATGAATGTACATATTTGGAAACATTATAAAACGAAAGCATATGTGTTTTTTAACACAAACGTATTTTTTTTTTAATGGACCTCCTATATTTTCTCTTCAGCAATCCACAGCATGACAAAGCACATACACAATGGCGTTGATTGCATCGCAATATTACCATTACATCCCGAGATATTAAGATGCAAAGTTGACACTTGAAACACCCGACATGCGCTGCTAGCGCACTTCCTGAGGCTCAGGCGTGAACCCCATGCTGCCCGTAATCGCGATGTGATTGACATGCGTAATCACACTTCCATACTTATCAAGAGGTCCGAAACGAATAATACGGTCTGCTGCCATCCTGCATTAACGTCGTACATTCCAGCAGGTATTTATCCCATAGGCTGGGGGTGATGCGGTTCTGTAACATATCTGTGTACCGCAACGTTAGTCACAAAGTTAACTACGCTTATCGTTAATCCGTTACTAAAAAGGTAATGCCGTTCAACGTTAAAACTTTACTTTACTTTAGATCTAGCGCAAGTGACAGTTAATCATTCACTTGTAATAGTAAAATTCATGTTGATGGTTTTAGTGAAACGAGCAAGTGGACTAAAAGTTTTACCGTTGTTTAGGTAAAAATGTTTTGATTTGGGAAGTTCAAAAAAATGGTTCAAATGGCTCTGAGCACTATGGGACTTAACATCTGTGGTCATCAGTCCCCTAGAACTTAGAACTACTTAAACCTAACTAACCTAAGGACATCACACACATCCATGCCCGAGGCAGGATTCGAACCTGCGACCGTAGCAGTCGCGCGGTTCCGGACTGAGCCCCTGAACCGTTAGACCACCACGGCCGGCTGGGAAGTACAGGTAGGACATAGAAGATGAATGTAAACATGTTTAACCAATTAGTTTTATTATCACATAATTATCAATGTTATGCTTATCTAATGCGTTAAATGACAAAATTGTTGCAAACAAATGTTTCATAACATCACTGGGTAAAATGTCCCTTTGTAGATACTTCCACTGTGATACCAGCACTACATACTAAACATAGCGTTCACATCTCATGCTCAAGGTGATGCCCATTGGCTTGCATACATAGGGTCACTCTGTGGATGAAGGATGCCCTACTTCGTGCTACTGTTTCCTCTTTGATGGCTGTCCAAGCATCAATTATGCGTTGCTTCATGTCCTCTGGTTTTGTTGGTTCGTGTTGGTAAACAGCATCCTTCACTGCTACCCAAAGAAAATAATCCAGCGGTGTAAGGTCCGGAGATCGGGCAGGCCACCTAACTGGGCCACCTCGTCCAATCCACCTACCAGGGAACTTACGGTTCAGAAGTCGTCGTGCTCGTAAGGCGTTATGTGCAGGGCATTCGTCATTCTGATACCACATGACCATTCTCCGGTTCAGAGGTACGGTGTCCAAGAGAACAGGAAGATTGTGTCGTATAAATCTGGAGTATTGTCTGCCATTTTGGATGCCATTTATAAAGAAAGGTCGATGGCTTGTCAGGGAATCGTCTTCTGTACAGTCGTTCTTCCTGAACAGCATTTCGTCCACCTACAACAGGGTACAGTACAGGTATGTAGAGTAGGGTTGAAAACAGACTTATTAACTTAATAATCATAATGTTCGCTAACAGTACTATCAATAAACAAGCAATCTCATAACGTATTTCCCGTCAACGTACATTCTCCATAGATCAGCAGCATTTCTACCATATCTTCATGTGTGTACATTATAATATACAGTATAAGTTCCACAACACAACGTTTATTCACAATGTGTACTACCTCCGTGCCGTCACTAGATTACTCTGATGCACGACTACACTTGCAAGCGGTGCACTGCACGCCAAAGCAACAACTAATGGGATGCTCGGAGGGTGGTGGAGTACAGGAGTTTGCATGGGTCGCACATCATAAACAAGGCGAAGTGGTAACTGTGGCAGTAGTGGGAACTATGTTGGACACTTGACTAGGTAGAGCCAGGCCCTACGCGATAGGCACAATGGGTCACATAACGCAATAGATAAAACTTATTTTGGGTGTGCAGGATAAATAAGACAACCTGACGGGTGTACACCGATCGGTACTGGTTCATATTGTGTACGCAGATACGTAAAACGTGCAAGAGGCAAACCATTATGTGCTTAAGAGAGTTGATGGCAGCAGACCGTGTCATTCGTTTCGGACCTCTTGATAAGTATGGAGGTGTGATTACACATGTCAATCACATCGCGATTACGGGCAGCATGGGGTTCATGCCTGAGCCTCAGGACGTGCGCATGTCGGGTGTTTCAAGCGTCAACTTCGCGTCTCAATATCTCGGGATGTAATAGGAATATTGCGATGCAATCGACGCCATTTTGTGTTTGCTTTGTCATGCTATGGATTGCTGAAGAGAAAATATAGGAGGTCCATTTAAAAAAAAAAAAACGTTTGTGTTAAAAACACATATGCTTTCGTTTTAGAATGTTTCCAAATATGTACATTCATGGGCCCCAGCCCTGCATTGATACCGGTGAAAGTCGTTTTCCAATAGCTGTTATTGTTCCAGAGATATTTTGGGTGGACAAGATAGCTTGGGAACCCTGTATATTATGACTTTTGAAAGCTATTAAGGTAAATACATTGTTTGTTCTCTATCAAAAATCTTGCATTTGCTAACTATGCCTATCAGTAGTTAGTGAGTTCAGTAGTTAGAAACTTTTATTTAGCTGGCAGTATTGGCGTTCACTGTATTGCAGTAGTTCGAGTAACGAAGATTTTTGTGAGGTAGATGATTCATGAAAGGTATTGGTTATTGTTAGTCAGGGCCATTCTTTTGTAGGGATTATTGAAAGTCAGATTGCGTTGTGCTAAAAATATTGTGTATCAGTTTATTGATGATTTGAATAAATAAAGAGAGAAATGTGTGAGTACGTTCAGTTTTGCTCATCTGTTTGAAAATCAAATAACGTAAGGGGTTTACCAGCACAGTCATTTATAAATTTTTCTAAGGAGACGTTTCAAATGTTCCTTCGGACATGTATGCATGTTAAAAAGAACACATACTGGACACGAATGCATTCACGTCTGAAGGGCTTCATATCGTGAAGACTGTGTCTTTATAAACACAGACATTACAAGCATCAAAGATGTATTCTTTCCTCAACAGACTAAAAGGACGAAAACGTGTTTCGTAAACACAGTCGTGAACGTATTTAAGTTGTTAATCTTGATTTTCTAGATGGCCAGTTTCGATCTTCTAAGAGATCATCATCAGTTCTATATTCCTTGATTGCAGTAGGAATCGTTCAGCAGCGTTCTCCACGCCTGCACATACGTAACTGCTCAACGCCATAGATTCCTACTGTCATCACGGAATGCATATCAGATGACGATCTGTTACAAGATCGAAACAGAACATCTAAAAAGTAAAAATTAACAACGTAAATGCGATCACGACAGTATTCATTAAATAATGTGATTCTTCAGTTTCTCCATGAGTATTTTATGACGAAATAAATCTCGGGTGAACAGCCTGGCATGAGTGTGCATAGGACACAATATTTCCGCAATCGACCACGTTGCCATCATCAGGTGCGCTGATGTACCTGACCGGTGGTGGGGCGGCGCCAGATATACATAGGACAATCCCCCCCCCCCTCTCCTCCCTCAGGCGCTTCCTATGACCGCACCGACTCATAGGAAGCGCCTGCGGGAGGAGCGGGAGGGGGATTGTCCTATGTATATCTGGCGCTGGCCCACACCAGCCTCCGAGCAACACAACCGCACAACATCAAGGTATCGACATGCATGATACCCACTACTAACAAAGCGGGCATCATGAATTGTACGAGCATAAGGAGTGTGATTAAGTGACGTATAAAAAGTTTTGATTGGTCCTGAAGGCCTGTTCGGATAGCCGAAGCGTTTAAGCCGATGGTTCACGCAAGGGGGAATATCCGGGTTCGAGTCCCAGTCCGTCACAAATTTTCATGTGTAGCAAACAGGTGACATCAATGGATGATAGCAGAACAAGAAACTCTTTCGTAATACAAAACAAGGATAATGAAATGGAGTTGAATTAAATCAGGCGATACTGAGGGAGTTAGACACGAAATGACACGCTGAAAATAGTACATGAGATTTGCTAGTTGAGCAGAAAGCACAATTTATAACGGCTGCATCAGAAAGAATATAAAACGGAGACTGGCAATAGCATTTCTGAAAAAGAGAATATCAGGGAATATCAATTGAAGTCTTTGTCTAGAGTGTAGCATTTTATAGAAATCAAACTTGGATGATAAACAGCAGACAGGGAGAGCGTAGAAGCTGTTGAACGTACCATCAAGATCGTTAAAGATCATATGCTTAGCTTTAATAGTTAGTGACGTACCAAAACGAACTGCGAAAAAAGGAAATTTGTGATACAGTCAGACCAAAAGACGGGACAGCTTGATAGGACGTATCCTGAATCACCAAGCAATTGTCAGTTTGATAATGGGGAGAATCGTGAAGGCTAAAAACTGTGGATGGAATCTAAAGTTTGAATACACTAAACAGGTTCAAATGTATACAGGTTGTAGCAGTTTTTTAGAGACGATGAGAGGTAAACAAGGTACATTGGAGAGTCGTATCAGAGCAGCCTTAGAACTGATGGGTACAACGGCAACAATGGAACTGCCTTCAGTACATAGAGTTCTCCAAGGTTGTATCGAGTGCTCTTGTATGCTGATTCTTTTTCAGTCACTGAGTTGTATCAACAAGACGTAGGAAAACGCGAAACTCTGAAACATTTCGGACATACATATCAACGAAGAAAATGCTGTGAATTCCATCTTTTAAAGCGTTTTATTTAGTTTGCCATAAAAAGAACTGGCACACTGGGAGCGTTGAAACGTATAAAATAACTGAATATTGGCCAATTTATTGATAAACATCATGGAGGACTATACAGAATAAAAATAAGGAAATACACCGAGAAATGCATACGTGAACATAAAAACTGGTGCTAGCCGAACGTGGAGGTCGTTCTGTTTTATTGACCATGAACGGCACTTGTGTTATGCTTTCGATACATTGCAAGTTTCAGTCGTGGCCAGAGTAATGCTCTATGTAGTTAAGAGTGCACTTTGCCGGAGCCAGGTAATTTCTAAAGTGGTGGTCCTATGATTGATGTTCCCGTAACCAACGTAGCGGTAAGTGTCTGGTGTTTCAAGAGGCACGTTATCGAAGATTTGTAATGTATGCAGGGAAAACATCATCCGATAAGTCATAAAGCAGACGAAGCTGTATGTTGACTGATCCTGACAAAGAGTCGTTGAAGAGAATTCTTTCGAAAAATTAGAGACGCCAGTTGCAAAAGCTATTGCAGAACTCAGTGACGCACACTTGAATCCTGTCAGCACCAGAACAAGATGACTGAGCTCAGTAAGATGGGAATTGTAGGGCGAGATGGATTCCCCAAACCACACACCAGTGGTGCAAAGTGCCTGTCACAGGAAATGATGTTACCGAAATCATGACCAATTCATTAGGTCCCATGAGTGCTGCTTCAAACTGTTTCCAACTTCTAACCGAAAAGAGGTGCAGCCATATCGTGGTCTTCCGTGGGCCTCGTGGTTACCCAGCAACGTCACGTTATAGGCAAGGATTATGTGTTCATTTTGACTGATCAGGTCTGTCCAGTGAAAAAATGTTTCTTCCCATGAGGATTACAAGACAACAGGACGCCTGTTCACACTGCTCGCATCGTCCAGGAATGCTTTTGCGAGCACGAAAAGGATGAATCGTCAAATCTCCACTAGCTACCACTGTCACCAGGGCATTTGTACCCTACTTCGGAGAGAAGAGTGCGTGATGCTTATCCGCCTCCATCATCTTTACCACTATTTTGCAGGAAGAATGATATCAGCTACCCCTGGAAACCTTACAGGATGTATATATAAGAGATGTAAAAGCAGGATTTTTTAAGAGGTGATGGCAGAAAGGGGCAACTCACAAGAGCGCTTTTTGAACTATAGCCAGACATCTGCCTGGTTAAATAAGAAAAGAACATACATACAGTATTTTATAAAGTAGACAGGCCTTTCTTGTGGTGAAACTGGAACCACTTCTTACCTGCATGTGGTGAATTTCTAAACACTACAGACAGCGGTGATCAGTCTGATACTGTTACAGTATGAACAAAGGTCTTTGCTCCGTCCGTCGTGGTTTATTTTGCTGCCTAGGTAGCAGAATTCCTTAACTTCATTCCCATCATGATCCCCAAATCTACCATTAGTTTCCTCGCTATTCTCATTGCACTATTTCTCGTTACCTTCGCCTTTCTTCGATTTACTCTCAATCCAGATTCTGTACTCACTAGACTGGCCATTCAGTTCACCAGATACTGCAGTTCTTCTTCACTTTCACTAAGGATAGCAATGTCATCAACGAATCTTGTCATTGATATGTTTCCACATTGAATTTTAATTCTACTATTGAACCTTTCTTTTTTTTCCGTCATTCCTTCTTTGATGTATAAATTGAACAGCAAATGGGAAAACCATATTCCTGTTTTTTTTTTCCTTTTAATCCGAGCATTTGGGTCTTGGTCTTCCAGTCCTATTGTTTCTTCTTAGTTCTTGTACGTAATGTATATTGCCCTTCCATCACCAATGCTTGTTCCTATTTTGCTCAAATGTACTAACACCTTGCACCATGTGACATAGTCGACCGCTTTTTTTAGGTCGTCCGATCCTGTGAAAGTGTCCTGATTTTGCTTCAGTCTTTCTTCTGACATGAACTGCAACGTTCGAACTGTCCCAGTGATTCCTTTACCTTTTCCAAAGCCAAATTGATCCTTATCTACAGGATCCTCAATTTTCTTTTCCACTCTTCTGTACATTATTCTGGTCAGCTACTTGAATGGATGAGCTTTAAGTTGATTGTAAGAAAATCCTCTTATAATCCGCGGAATTGTATGGATGATAATTTTCTGTGAGTCTGAAGGTAAATCGCCGGTCTCATACACTGAAGATCCAAATAAACTGCTATAGGCATGCGTATTCAAATACACAGATGTGCAAACAGGCAGAAAACGCAAGTGCGGTCGGCAACGCCTACATGAGACAAGTGTCTGGCGCAATTGTTAGATCGGTTGCTGTTGCTACAATGGCAGGTTATCAAGATTTAAATAAGTTGGAACGAGGTGTGAAGTCGGCGCACAAGCGATAGGACACAGCATCCGCGAGGTGGCGATGAAGTGAGGATTTTCCCACACGATCATGTCAAGAGTGTACCGTGAATA
This sequence comes from Schistocerca cancellata, assembly GCF_023864275.1. NCBI lineage: Eukaryota > Metazoa > Arthropoda > Insecta > Orthoptera > Acrididae > Schistocerca > Schistocerca cancellata. Next base: position 639,328,287 of record NC_064626.1, read on the forward strand.
TCAAGAATCCGGTAAAACATCAAGTCTCCGTCATTGCTACCGCCGGAAAAAGATTCGGCAAGAACGGGATCAGCGACGCCTGAGGAGAATCTTTCAGTGTGACAGAACTGCAACCGTTCCGCAAATTGCTGCAGATTTCAATGTTGAGCCATCAGCAAGGGTCAGCGTGCGAACCATTCAACGAAACTACACTCCTGGAAATTGAAATAAGAACACCGTGAATTCATTGTCCCAGGAAGGGGAAACTTTATTGACACATTCCTGGGGTCAGATACATCACGTGATCACACTGACAGAACCACAGGCACATAGACACAGGCAACAGAGCATGCACAATGTCGGCACTAGTACAGTGTATATCCACCTTTCGCAGCAATGCAGGCTGCTATTCTCCCATGGAGACGATCGTAGAGATGCTGGATGTAGTCCTGTGGAACGGCTTGCCATGCCATTTCCACCTGGTGCCTCAGGTGGACCAGCGTTCGTGCTGGACGTGCAGACCGCGTGAGACGACGCTTCATCCAGTCCCAAACATGCTCAATGGGGGACAGATCCGGAGATCTTGCTGGCCAGGGTAGTTGACTTACACCTTCTAGAGCACGTTGGGTGGCACGGGATACATGCGGACGTGCATTGTCCTGTTGGAACAGCAAGTTCCCTTGCCGGTCTAGGAATGGTAGAACGATGGGTTCGATGACGGTTTGGATGTACCGTGCACTATTCAGTGTCCCCTCGACGATCACCAGTGGTGTACGGCCAGTGTAGGAGATCGCTCCCCACACCATGATGCCGGGTGTTGGCCCTGTGTGCCTCGGTCGTATGCAGTCCTGATTGTGGCGCTCACCTGCACGGCGCCAAACACGCATACGACCATCATTGGCACCAAGGCAGAAGCGACTCTCATCGCTGAAGACGACACGTCTCCATTCGTCCCTCCATTCACGCCTGTCGCGACACCACTGGAGGCAGGCTGCACGATGTTGGGGCGTGAGCGGAAGACGGCCTAACGGTGTGCGGGACCGTAGCCCAGCTTCATGGAGACGGTTGCGAATGGTCCTCGCCGATACCCCAGGAGCAACAGCGTCCCTAATTTGCTGGGAAGTGGCGGTGCGGTCCCCTACGGCACTGCGTAGGATCCTACGGTCTTGGCGTGCATCCGTGCGTCGCTGCGGTCCGGTCCCAGGTCGACGGGCACGTGCACCTTCCGCCGACCACTGGCGACAACATCGATGTACTGTGGAGACCTCACGCCCCACGTGTTGAGCAATTCGGCGGTACGTCCACCCGGCCTCCCGCATGCCCACTATACGCCCTCGCTCAAAGTCCGTCAACTGCACATACGGTTCACGTCCACGCTGTCGCGGCATGCTACCAGTGTTAAAGACTGCGATGGAGCTCCGTATGCCACGGCAAACTGGCTGACACTGACGGCGGCGGTGCACAAATGCTGCGCAGCTAGCGCCATTCGACGGCCAACACCGCGGTTCCTGGTGTGTCCGCTGTGCCGTGCGTGTGATCATTGCTTGTACAGCGCTCTCGCAGTGTCCGGAGCAAGTATGGTGGGTCTGACACACCGGTGTCAATGTGTTCTTTTTTCCATTTCCAGGAGTGTACATCGATATGGGCTTTCGGAGCCGAAGGCCCACTTGTGTACTCTTGATGACTGCACGACAAAAAGCTTTACGCTTCGCCTGCACCCGTCAATACGGACATTGAATTGTTGATGACTGGAAACGTGTAGCCTGGTCGTACGACTCTCGTTTCAAATTCTATCGAGCCGATGGACGTGTACTGTATGGGAACAACTTTATAAATATATGGAACCTGCATGTCAGCAGGAGACTGTTCTAGCTGTTGGAGGCTCTGGTATGGCGAGGGACGTGTGCAATTGGAGTGATATGGGACCCCTGATACGCCAAGATACGACTTTGCTAGGTGACACGTACTTAAGCATCCTGTCTGATCACGTGGATCCATTCATTTCCATTGTGCATTCCGACGGACTTCCGTGGTACTTTCTAATTTTATGTATTCTCAGGCAATTTAAGTAATTTTGCAAGTTTCTTTCGTGATTTTACATGTTTCGTCGTATTTCCCTCAATTCTACGCGTTTTCCACCAATTTGTTGTAATTATACGAGGTTTTTTCGATTTTTAACGCTTGTATGCCATTTCTTTACATTTTCTTGTATTTTTTCCGTATGTATATGGCCATACTACCGGCACACCCATGATTTTATACGAGGATAATTGGGTGTCCTGTACACTAGCCTTCTAAAATTACTGAGAATTCCCCTCTACCCGATAATCTACATGCAAGCATTTTGGATAGGAACATCTTAAATGTATACTAACACCCGCCCCACACCTAGATCAGAGTCAATTTGCGGTGCTGATTGGTAACTCGTAGTCTGGAAACAAATCCGTGTAATGCTATGACGTATCAGAGAGTTTGTCTGCAGGCAAACGTTGCGATGCACTTGATGGAAACTCAAAATATGGTACAGTTCTACACGTCCATCTGACTTCCACTCTACCGTGCAGGGATCTGCACCTGAGAGCTGTCATGTGTACAGAGTTGATTTCTGCTGCTGCTCTGATATTTTTTTCCATGAGTATATACTCTTATTGCTTACCAGATGAGCTTCGCTACTTTTGTTTACGCCTTCCAACTCTGATATGTCCTCTCAACAATGTCAGGACATCTACATACTGTAGTTTTTTCATCCTAGTAATAAGTTAATCCGTAGCTGACAGTGTGTCGACTGCAATTGGCATTCTGAAACGTGAGAGCTTCCCCTCCTAGTACCTACAGAGTGCGCACCACCCGGGCAGCGTAATTTATAGGCCAACAGTTGCCAAGACATGCATTCGAACCGCCACCGTCTGCAACTGACAGCCCTACACACATACATATAGAGCCAATACATGGATATTACCAATCTCGAAGTCTCGATTTCTACCACTTGCACGTTATTTTTGACAGTGCTACTCTTCGCAATACTATTGTGTTGGGGATGTAAGAACTTTTATTTAAATTCATACTGCTAAAGAGCGTAACATCTTCGTTGCAAGTTATATTACCGATGTTCCGTAACAATATTGTATAGACTCTCCAGTAACAACAACAAACCAAGGCACCCTGCTGTGCCTCTCACACCTCCTTTGATACTCTTAAAGATCCACGATGACAGCACATAGTCATCCCATTTCCGCTATTTTGTGCGCTAGATATCCGTTGGAAGGATTGAGACGGTCCTTTTTATTATTCTTAAGTACAGTATAGAACACCGCATTCGTCGGACCGTATGGCACTGTACTCGAATGCACCCAGTCACTCACAACCAAATGTTCTACAGATGCTGTGAACATTATAACTGTATCTACTGCACTGTGGATTATCCTCTAGACACTGTACTAGATATAATTCATGGTGTATCAACCAGCGGGAGAACTGAGTTAGGTTTATTGGAGCCATCTGCAACACACATCGATTTAGACAAACAAAAATTGAGCAAATGCAATTTATTCTGCAGAATATTTGGTTTTGAGTGACTGGGCGCATTCGAGTACAGTGCTGCATCGTCTGACTAATGTACTCTTCTGTTCCATACGTAAGAATAATACTCGTGAAGGACTATCTCAATCCTTCCAAAGAACATCTAGCACATAAAATAACAGAATTGCGATGATTATGTGCTGCCATGGTGGATCTTTAAGATTATAAAAGGAGATGTAATAGGTGCAGCAGGTTGCCTTAGTTTGTTGTTATTAATGGAGAGGGACAATACTGCTACGAAATATCGCTAATATAACTCTCATCTAAGATGATAAGCTCTTAAGCAGTATGAAGTTTATTGGGCTTACATACCATACAAAATCGTTTTGCGAAGAGTTTTCGCTTTTTTCGGGGCTGTAGCACTGTCGAAAATAACATACAACTGGTTGAAATCGAGATTTCGCGATTGATAATGTGCATTCATAGTCACTTTATGCATGTGTGTATGGAGCGGTCACCGAGGACGGTTGCGGTTCGAATGCATAAGTTGCCAACCGTTCGTCTATGAATTACGTTGCCTGACATGGTTGTGGGGACGTATCAGTGTTGAAAGTTGTAAAAAAAGTGGCGAAGCTCATCTCCTAAGCAATAAGAGTATATTATTATGGGAAATAATATCGAAGCAGCAGCGGAACGAACTCTGTACATATGTCGACTCAATGTTGCAGATCCCTCTACAGTAGAGTGGAAATCAGATGAACGGGTAGAACTGTGCCAGACTTTTGAGTTTCCTTCGAGTTTGTCAGTCTGCAGACAAGCTTTCAGATATTTCGTGGCAGTACAAGCATTTGTTTCCAGACTATGAGTTTTCAATCTGCACCACACGTTGAATTTCATCTAGATACAAGGCGAGTGTTACTATATTTCCCATGGTGTTCCTATCCGAAATGCATGCATGTAGTTTATTGGGAAGAGAGGAGTACTTAGGATTTTTTGGTAGGCTAATGTATAGGACACGCTAATATCCTAGCATAAAATCATGGGTATCCCGGCAATACGATTATATACATACGAAGAAATATAAAAAAAAGAAAATAAATGGCGTAAAATCGGTAAAAATCAAGCAAAACCTAGTATAATTACGACAAATAGGTGGTAAATGCGTAAAATCGAGGGAAATATGACGAAACATGTAAAATCACGAAAGAAACTTGCAAAATTACTTAAACTGCCTGAGAATACTTAAAATCAGCGAAAATAGTACTACGAAATACGGGACATTAAGGTTTGTTCAAGGTACATGGAAACTCGAAACTGAAAAAAGCTTAAACATTACGCTTTGGCTGCATTCACTTTTAACTCTCCCCATCCCTTTGTAAACTGCTTGCGTTTTCGTAACACGTAATTCAAAAATGGCGATATAAATATTACACAGAGATGCCATATTAAAGCAGGCAAAACATATGTATCCCAATCCATAATTGTGTTCTGAAACATGCAGACGAATAGATAATGTGTGATCAAAAGTATCCGGACACCCCCAAAAACACGTTTTTTATGTTAAGTACATTGTGCTGCCACCTACTGCCAGCGACCTCTGTAGTCATTAGCCATCGTGAGAGAGCAGAATGGGGCACTCCGCGGAACTCAAGGACTTCGAACGTGGTCAGGTGATTGAGTGTCACTTGGGTCATACGTCTGTACGCGAGATTTTCACACTCCTAAACATCCCTTGGTCCACTGCTTCCTATGTGATAGTGAAGTGGAAACGTGAAGGAATACGTACAGCACAAAAGCTTACAGGCCGACCTCGTCTGTTGAGGACAGAGACCGCCGACAGCTGAAGAGGGTCGTAATATGTAATAAGCAGACATCTATCCAGACCATCACAAAGGAATTCCAAACTGCATCAGGATCCACTGCAAATGCTATGAGAGTTAGGCGGGAGGTGAGAAAACTTGGATTTCATGGTCGAGCGGCTGCTGATAAGCCACACATCACGCCGATAAATGCCAAACGACGCCTCGCTTACTGTAAGGAGCTTCAACATTGGACTTCTGAACAGGGGAAAAACGTTATGTGGAATGACGAATGACGGTACTCAGTGTGGCAATCCGATGGCAGGGTGTGGGTATGGTGAATGCCTGGTGAACGTCATCTGCCAAAGTGTGTCAGTAAAATTCGGAGGCGGTGGTGTTATGGTATAGTCATGTTTTTCAAGGAAGGGGCTTGCACCCCTTGTGTTTTGAGAGGTACTATCACAGCTCAGGCCTACATTGATGTTTTAAGCATCTTCGTGATTCCCACTGTTGAATAGCAATTCGGGGAAGGTGACTGAATCTTTCAACACGATCGAGCACCTGTTAATAACGCGCCTACTGTGGCGGAGTGGTTACACGGCAGTAACATCCCTATAATGGACTGGCCTGCACAGAGACCTGACCTGCATCCTATGGAACGCTTTTGGGATGTTTTGGAACTCCGACTCCGTGCCAGGCCTCACCGACCGACATCGATACTTGTCCTCAGCGTAGCAGTCCGTGAAGAATGGGCTGCCCTTCCGCAGGAAACCTTCCAGCACCTGACTAAACGTATGCTGGCGAGAGTTGAAGCTGTCATCAAGGCTAAGGGTGGGCCAACATCTTACTGAGTACCAGCATTACCGATGGGGGGCGCCACCAATAAGTAAGTCATTTTCAGCCACGTGTCCGGACACTTTTGATCACTAAGTTTAGATATTACGAATTACGGTTCGTTCTCACAGACAATGTTATTCCTTATTTATGAAGGAGAAGAATCAATGCGTTTAACATGCTTAAGACATTCCCTAAAGTGTTCTGTATGAGAGTGGACCGATGTCACATGTATCACTTTTAATAGTATGAGGGTAGTGTACTCAAGAGACATGGCATTAAGACCAAACCGCTATATTATCCTACACGTGAGCAAAACTATCTAATTTCAGATGAGGAGTTCTTTGTGCAAGAAGAATGCTGCCAGAGCTGTGGTAATGCTACTGTAAACAGCAATAAGAGTGTTATATCCCTTTTGGCTACTGATCGTGGTGCTTACTCCCACGTAAGAGGTTGCTGCTTTTTCATGTGCAATTTCGTGTAGTGCTTTGGTCGTACCTCAATGTATCAGCTCTCGAAAATATTCATGTCGGTTTTCCCTCGCTCTGTTTACTAGTTAGACATAGCCGCTTCCAACAATACCGATACTACTACTACTACTACTACTACTACTACTAATGATAAGCATGACTAATGTGGTAAGTGTGATAGAGGGTATATTCGTTTCCTACTTGATGACATGTATCAAATCCATTAATCCATCAAATTCCTAGTAGTCGGAACAGCAGCCTCCTCTCTTCGTTCTATTTGATTTATAAGCAGCTTCTGTGGCGGATATACACTGATGATGCCTTCCTAGTGTAGAAGAAAGTACTTCTATCATATTAAAGATTGTCACTGTAGTGATTGGGGTAGGAAACTTGTGGTGTGGTTGCATTTCTGTTGTTGGACAAATACTGCATTAGATTATCAAGAGCATTGCATTCCACATGACTAATACTTCAGAAACCGTACGGCTTTAACAATATAGCATTTTAAGTGTAAAAGCATATAACCATAGGAGTGTGTAGTTATGCTCTACGATCATTTCTCTCATGAAAGTGCCTTCGTGGTACCGACTTCATATATAGAGGAACAGTGCTTCAGAATTAATAGCACAGTTGAGTTACGTGCAATGTTTCAAATTCCATCCAGCGGGGGCTCCATCATATAAGGGTGGTTGGAAATTACCGCTACAAACGTCTAGGACTTGTGGAGGGTAGTGAGTACAGCACATTATAGGAATCCATGTCCTGAATCGTATCGTTTCCGTCCTACGACACTTTCAGTTCAGATGTGTACCTCGTGAACGTCTGCTTAGGGCAAGAAACGTCTCAGAGTTCCCTGCCCTGGTATGCAACAGGGTAAACACAATGACGTATACTACATCAAATGATCCTCAGACGTCACTTATTGTCCGCTTTGCTGTGAGACCGAGTTAATACCTGTGCATCACCGATAGAGGAAACATGGTGCAGTACACCTTTGCGGAATACACAGACATGCTCCTTGTATATGGCGAAGCTGGAGGTAACGGAAGAGCTGTTAATCGGCTGTATCACGAACGTTTTCCACACCGTCACACTCCATCGCACAACCTGTATGTCCAAGTTACACAACGGCTACGAGAAACGGGTACCTTCACCGTGAGGGGGCAGAACTGTGGTGCTCCACGACGACGCCGCACTGCCAAATTTGAGGAAGGTGTACTGCGTCGCGTTGAGATAGCCCGTCAACGAGTTCGCGAACAATTGCGCGTGCAATGGTTGTTAGTCACAGTACCGTCTTGAACGTCATGCATGAGCAACAATTACATCCGTATCACTTACAATGGGTACACGCTATGGCTCCAGCAGACTTTCCACAACGCATCGCCTTCTGCACATGTTTCCTGCACCGTTGCATCGACGCGCCCCTGTTTCCACGTCGAGTTCTCTTCACAGATGAATGTAGTTTCACAAGGGATTGTGTTCTGAACGCTCGAAATAGCCATATCTGGGCGGACGAAAACCCTCATGCCACGCATGTTCAGGGATTTCAAGACAGATTTGAAATTAACGTGTGGGCAGGTAATCTGGACGCTCATGTGATTGGACCATACCTCCTTGCATCCAAGCTCACGGGTCCCGCATACTTAGTCTTCCTACGACACGTAATGTGCCATTGAATGTCCGTCAGGAAATGTGGTTTCAGCATGATGGAGCACCACCTCACTTTTCACTGGCTGCCCGGAGACATCTCAACAGACGGTATTGTGGAAGATGGATAGGCCGTGGTGGTCCAACCGCGTGGCCGCCACGATCGCCGGATTTAATTCCTATGGACTACTTCCTGTGGGGTCGTATGAAGAGCCTAGTTTATGAGACACCTATAGAGACAGAGTAAGATCTGCTGGCACGAGTTCTGGCCGCTGCACAAGACATTGAAGAGACACCAGGTGGGATGGAGAGAGTGTACCAGAACATGCTTGGGATGGAGAGAGTGAACCAGAACATGCTTCGGAGGTACAATGTGTGTAACAACGTTGGTGGTCGCCACATCGAACCGCTGTTGTAATGCATCGGTACGTTGCGGCTGGTGCCGTAGATGCTGGGTTCTTGTTGTTGTCGACTGATGTAAACCATAAGGTGTAAGTTGTAATGCAAATGCGTAAGTAATAACGGAACGAGTCAGTATTCTTTTGAAATGGATTGAAACAATTGTACTGGGCCACGCCTAAGTAAATTCCTCACGTGGATGTGGATGAAATAATCATCTGCATTGAAACTGTAGTAGAACGGAAACGATACGTTTCCGGACGTGGGTTCCTATTCAAAATGTTATGAACTCACTATCCTTTACATGTCCTAGAAATTTGTAACTGTTATTTCAAACCACCCTGTATAAACCACACATTTCTTCTTAACCGTCTGTTATATCACCCCAACGATTTCATCTCTACTATACACCGACAAGAGGAACATTTGGACAGATCTTGTGCATTTGGATGGGCGCTGTGGGTAAAATTGGTGTTGCAGGGGGACTGGTAAGGGCAATGTGGAAGAGATTTATCAATTTCCGAGTCTTTCCTACAAATGCGTGAATACTCTGTCATACTCAGGCACACAGGGAAAGACGGCCAGTCGCAGTAATGAATTCTGCACTATGATCGATGTCCTGGTAATGTGTAGATAGCCTAATTGCATCGGTATGGGACGCTTTCTGGTATATTTTGATTTATATGTCCAAATGGACATACGACACAGTCATCTATCTGGATTCAAAGTCTAGTATTTCCCAATTGCAAAGTGGTGGAGGGGTGATTTAGGCAATGATACACAAATTGGAGATCATTCTCCATCTCACTGCCTAATGTTGGAATTACATAACCACTGGCCTTTCTTGATATCTATGACTGAATGGACGTACTGCACAGTCATGTATCTACATTTGAAATCTAGTATACTGTACTTGGAAAGTAGTGAAAGGGTGATATAGCGACGATATAGAAACTAGGAAGCAATCTGCTGCATCTCTGGCGGGCAGTGAAATTACTGAACAACTGGTATAATTGCTGAAATTGATCACGCTATAAACTATGGTGCATATTACAGTACAACGCCCCAGATCAACAGCGTCTTTCCTATCCCACCTGTCCACTGGTATGCTGTTTATCATCACATAATGTTTTAATGATAACACTTGCTGAGATGGAGGGAGGCTTGGCGGAACACAGGATATCTCGTACTTGTCACTATGGAACATGGAATTAAACGTAGACGTCATCACCTTCTAACAGTGTTTTGGAAGTGCACTTCAATGCTTCAGACTTGTCCTATTTCCATATGCTGCGATGCGCTGCAGATTTCTGTAACACGAACTACATAAAATTATATCTTTTTATTTCTAGTACCTCAAGCGTGTTGTGATCAGCACTTTCTGGCGATGGTCGGTACCGGAAAAGTAATCATGAACATGACAGTAAAATGAGGAAAGAATGCTCTTCAAAACAGGACACCGAGACATGCGCTACCACATCCTCGTGGAAGATGAGATTAACTGTATAGCTCTATCAGATAGCTGTTGGGAGTGCTCTACAATATCGCAATCCCTTCCTGTTTCCATATGTCTTGAAGTCTTTCAAACTTTTGTCACTGTTTTTTGTCTGTGTTTTATTTCTACCAACTTGTGTGCTGCGGGAGCTACATGATTTACGCGATGCAATGTTCAGCTTTCTGTGAGAGCCAGTGGATCGAAACACGTTAATGTCAGTTTAGCACCTAACACAGATCTCGAAGTCATGGTAGGATAACAAATTACATGGTGATGTACATAACTGTAGTTGTACACTGCTTAACGTGTTACAGACAAAAAAAGCAATGTATTAAGCTGCTTATGAAGGAACAATACAGGAACCCACTTGTGTGATTGATAGTCTGTCGGGTATGGTCCTCCTCCAGTACAGTCGATAAAATTTCACACAGATCTGCGCAAGCGACTTCGAGATCTGGTTGCCTTCTCCAGCTCAAATGGTTCTAATGGCTCTGAGCACTATGGGACTTAACATCTGAGGTCATCAGTCCCCCGGAACTTAGAACTACTTAAACCTAACTAACCTAAGGACATCCACACATCCACGCCCGAGGCAGGATTCGAAACTGCGACCGGAGCAGTCGCGTGGTTACGGACTGAAGCGCCTAGAACCACTCAGCCACAGCAGCCGGCTCCTTCTCCAGTGCATGTATATATACGCTCAATGTCAACATGACCATATTTGTTTTCCACTACATTGGAAGAGAGTGATATGGTAAAATATTATAGGAGGTTCTATTAAAGGCGTGATATAACTGGTTAATGTTTGGATGCAGATGGTTCTCTCAAAATTACACCGATTTTGCTCATAAAACTAATGAAACTAAATCAGATGTTTCTATTCTTGTGTGATCATGACTGTTATTATTATCGTCATGATTGGATGTTTAAAAATAGGTGTTACCGCAAATCCTATTGTATCATACTTCATAACCTCTAATCACAAAGTAGGCAACGCTTGAATTACAGCTCGTTGTGTTTTTTCCTGACATGTCAGTAAATTGCGTGAAACATTCTGTGATGATCAAATTGGTTACAAAATATAATGCAAGAATGTGGTGTCTCATAGAAACCTTGCAGACATGTTAGTAGACGTGAGTTATGGATCAAAAATGTCAAATGTAAGCACACAGATAGTATTTGATTTCAGTATATCAGAAGGGAGGGACACGTTAACTCTTATAGGAGGTTCTATTACAATGCAGGCTCTCACAATTTATTTCGTTAACGACAGTGTGATATAGCATCACATTAGTAAAACTGAACCTGCAGTAGTGTACAAAAGAGCAACGTCCTCTTGAATTATAGCTTGTTGTTATCAAACGCAATATGATTGTGTTTCTTCCGATATGTTTTTCTGTAATGTTATTTCACATGTCTAACGTTTGTAATCCACAAGCACATGACAGCATATTTACAGACACTGATCTGAACATGAGAGACAGTCTCAGGTCATGGAATTTGTCCATCAAGATAAAAGAAATTGCTTAACATAGATGTCTCCTCTTTGTAGTTTAAATGTTCGCTTTTTATTTACTTCGACGATGCTTTCTAAATTACGAGGACATTTAGTGATGATTGGTAGTTTTTGCAGAAAAATAGTGGAACCACTTTCTTCCTGATTTTACGCAGGGTGGATATGTATAAGCTTCAGCAGTCTGACCATTTGTAATCGGTGGTGGTGCACTTCATAGGATGTTGCAAAATAATGAGATGCAAATTGTTTCTTGCAGTCGAATGTAAAAACTATACCGAATTTACTCATAAAACTAAAAGAAAAACTGTACCTGTTTTAGTAGAAAAGAGACATTTATTAGCATCACGATTGTGTATTCCCTTCAATAGATGCTCGATTATAAGAGATGCATTGACATTAAATACAATTGTTACAGTGGAGCATTTTCACATTCTGAACAGCGGGTATTTGCTGGTGCAGTGTGGAGAAGGTCCAGTGTGTGTGTGCCTGTGGTTACTCCAAGACAGCTCTGCCCTGAATGGGGGGCAGCAGGTGGAGCGGGATGGTGGTGCTAAATTTTTCTTTTGTGTTGGTGAAGGGCTGTCATCCCAAGGCAGCGTGGCTGCCTCCCTTCTGCCACCAAACGTGCGTAGGCCGCAGAAAAACCTCGAGGTGCTCAGTAACAGCTGGTCATTTGAAAAAGCCTGTTGCTCGTCATAGGTAGATGGAGGGAGTGAGGGACGGAGAGAGGGAGCGAGGGAAGGGGGGAGAGGGATGGGGGGGGGGGGGTAAGAGTGCTTCTAATTTCGCCAATTTTTGATTGCACATTGAAGAGAACGAACTTTCAGCTACCTCGCCGTCTGCTATTTATTGTGACGACAATTTTCCCCTGTACATGGGTTGGATTTTAACCCGTTCTGAGCGCTATTTCTTTTTACGACAATTTCGACTTGCAATTACAGCAGTGAAGCATTTTCCATCAGTTGTGGTAGTATGTATTGGTTTAGATTTCCTGGCCTGTAGAGTGATTGTCGAGGAGGCATCCGTAGCGAACTCTTACGTCAAACAAACGATAGGTACAGTTCTCAGCTGTTTGCTTACTGGTAATAAACTTCTTCAGCTCCTCTCTGTCCAATACCAGCATCCCCTCGTCAGTTGAATATATATCCCACCGTGAAAATGAAGACAATTCCTCCCTGTCCAGGATTTTTCCCGCCAGCTTGCAGGTTTTAAATTGTATTGTGGAATTTTTTTCAGCACCATAACACCAGTTGTATGGCCTCATCGATTGTAGCTGTATTGCGATTTTAGGCAGTCCTTGTGTGGCGCTATATGTGTAATTGGTATCGTTCTTTATGATTAATTATATAAGTAGGAACAATCTTTACTTCAGCTTCCCAACCCAAATAAATAATGTACACTAACCTAACCTTCCTCTCTTGCATCTGGGCAGTTTCCATGTGTTGTGGGGTGCGCTTGTGCAGAAGGATGGGTTTGGGTTCCAGAAAGGACACCTCCATTTTAATTTCCCACCAATTCCCTGATTGGGCGAGGGGTGGGGTGAGATATTAGCACACTCCTGACACAAAGAAATTCCCATCAAATTTAGAAATTCCACACTAGTTTTGGAATTACCACTGAAATTTAAATTCCTGCCTATAGGGTGGATGAGGCATGTGTAGGGTGACAGCTGGTGGGGGAGGAGATGGAGGACCCACGTTCTGGCTGAGAAAGACACTAATGTCATCCAGTGTAGAGGGGGTGTGTGGTAGTGGTTTGGGGGGTGGGGATTGGGGGTGTGGGCTAATAAATGATTAGTTTAATTATTTTGCACATCGATTTGATATCCAATTTGTGCAAAACCGGCATCTCCCAACTACTTACGCGTATTTTTCTCACGTTGTTAGGAGTTTATCGTTACAATGTGGTATATTCATTGCAAAATGCATCCACATGAATGGTAGATTTTTGACATTACTTAATGTCCCTTAATTGAGAAACATTGTCTATGGAGTGCAGCGATATTGTGCTATATTTATGTTAAGATCAACAGTCGAGGTCGCAATAATATTTGTTTATTTACCAGTTTCGGCTTCTGTTCAAGCTGTCTTCAGAAGTTTTTGAGCCCTGTGGCTGGTGCTGACGGTCTACGGTTTTCTCACGATACCACGAGTATCACAGTGTACGAACGTAGTATCATGAGAAAACCGAGGAGCCGCCAGCACCAGCCATAGGGGGCCAAAATTTCTGAAGATGGCTTTATCATAAGCCCAAACCGTTAAATAAACTAATACTGTTGCCATTTCGACTATTGATTTTAACCTAAATTACTCAACGTCCCTCTAACATCATTTATCTAAATGCTGTTTGATTGAGCAAATTACATTTCACTCGTGATAACGTAACGAACAGGCATCTTTCAGAGGCTAACTCATGCAATATGGTCTTAATTGTAAGCCACATGGGAGAAAAATCCACATAACAGCAATTTAAAACCACTTGCGTTGCAGAACACAAAAAGCTATGACCTCAGTCCAGGTAATGAAATGAAATGGAATACTATAAAAACAGTGACATTAATTCTGAATGTTTCGGCAAACCTGGCTGTAATATCAGAGACGCGTTTTTAATGTAATGTGCGAGAAGGACGAAACGATTACTAAATAAAATATTGAGTTGTATGTGCCATAATTAAACTCTCGCTCGCCGATTTTAATACACAGCAATGACAGAAATTTTCATTTTTGTTTTGATTGTACCCCAACACTATGCAAACAGGGCTATCGGCAGTAACATTCACACCAACTCTGCCAGTCTTGTCCCTCCACGTACATTATGTTAATTAAATCAAACGAACTCGACATGAAAGTAACTGAAATGTGTCCCCAACGCTATTTTCATTAATTTTCGTAATTGGCTGGACGTGAAATGCTTTCCAGAAGTAAGAGGTGATGTAACGTAGAAGTGACAGGAACTCATTTTCTTGCCTATGTTCAAGTAATTTCGGTATATGAATTACCATTCTACATGAAACTGATGAACGGTGTTTCATTACACGTGCAGTTGAGAGAAGCCGAGATTCTTCTCTCTGTTTTTATATAAGTAGTTTCTGCTACTTGCGTGACTGTTTAGTCAGAATTCTATGGTCTCTATTTCATGTATATCCCTCACACTCTTCAGCATTCCCTCACACCAGACTCATCAATTTCTTCGTTATTCAGTTACCTTTGCAAGCGTTGTCAGAGAATTTGCTCTTGATCTCATCACCGATAATACAGACTGATGAATATTCATACCGAAATAAATTACATACAGGATCTAGTATCATAAATGACACTTGTCCACTCTATCTAGTACGTGTATTTTAGCGTACTATACATAGCTGTGCTCAATATGGACCTAACATCAAAATAGTGTGAAACGTAAGTTAGCTAAGCCGTTTTTGAAGATTATGGTGGCTATGTATGCTGCAGATAAAATGATAGTCATTCTCAAAACTGTCACAATCCACTTACCTGTCACAGCAAGGAGTCACTCTTGTGCAGGAATTGACCTTACATCCAACCCTATATACTACTCCTGTTTAAACACCCGGGTTTTGTAGTATCTCTGTGTGGCTGCTTAATGTTGTGTCCGCAAAGGAAATATCACGTCTGTAAGTGAAGTAACAGAGAAACCCGCCGTCGCCCAGGTATTCACTTATAACAGTGTGTTGACGTTAATATCAAGCAGTGTCTGGCCTTATGCATAATATTTTGACGTCGTTTCTTCTGAGCTATGTGTCGTACAACGATATGATGTTGTAGATACATTCAGCAGTATATGAGGATACTGTTTCCAAAATTTATGGCGAATAGTGTTAGTAGCACAGATGTAGTAAATTTAAACGTCGTGGACGATGCGGCAGTTTTTCAGGTACCTCATTGTTTATTACATATTTCTTGAATTATGTGTCGCTGTGACATAATTTTGCAGTTTCATTCGGTGGTATATGTGCATTCTGTGTGGAAACCGTGTCGCGAAAACAGTTAGCAGTGGAGAACTAATAAATTATAACGTCATGTTTCATGCGGTACTTCTTTTTCAGAGAGAAAAATTTCGTACAAGTACGAAATTATGTGTAACGTTTGTTGGAAGTTGCCAAGAGCTCTCACTTTCAAATACTGCACGAATATACTCTCAGTACTGACTCTTCGATGGCTGCGCTTCTGTTTCACCCCCACTCGTTTGATTGACAGGTGGTTCTGACACCCAAAGCGATTGCTACAAGAAAATACGTATATCGAGGTTGGTTGAAATCGGTCCAGTGGTCTAGGAGGAGCTGTGGAACATATATACGCACACATATACACACACGCATACAGGGTGTTTTCTTAAGAGAATGCAAAAATGTAACAGGACATAGAGGATGCTCCGCTGAACAATTTGAGGCAGGAAACCCGATGTCGCAGAAGGCAGCTTAAGGGTATAAGAGGAATAAAGTCACGTTTCTGTGTAGTTTTTATTTACATATTTAACTGCAAATACCATCATTCACACAATGAACGTACCATTACTACTGTATCTTACAAAGTGCGCTGAAACTGATGGCCATCAAACTCACTGCAAGCATGACATCAGCAAAAAAGATTTTGACGTACCCTGAAAAATACTACTGTTGCCTTTCGAATCACATCAAATCTGGCAACTAATTCCATCTCCATATCCACTGGGATCTCATACACAAGTGACTTTATATAACCCCATATAAAATAATCAAGGTGACCTCGCAGGCCATGGGATAGGACCTCCCCTTCCAATCCAGCGATCAGAGAATAATGTACTGGTACTGTTCCACCATATTGCACTGTACGTCCGTCAGTTGCACTGAGTAATGAATGGATCTGTCGTTGATTCATAGCACGTTCTGTTATGGGGCAATGCAAATACGATACAATGGAGCCACCGTATGGACACGTAAAGCAAACAAAACCTATACCATGACCTCCTCGCAATGAGGCTCGTCCTGCTTGTTTCCTTGCAGGAAATAAAGAATGTACCTGAAAATAAACAGCACAGTACGTATAGACTTGTATGCATGTTAGTTGTAAATAAGCTGGAAAACAGTAATGCTAGACAAAGCGGTGGACAAGATTACTTCCATATCTCAAGCTGGCTCCTCCGACCGTTGGTTCCTACTTCAAATTGTTCAGTGGAGCACTCAGTGCATTCTGTTAGATTTTTGCACGCTCTTACAGAAACACCCTGTGTATCCATTTTCTTAATGTATAACGCAGAAAAGCAATAAAGAGACAATTTTACATGGTGCATGAAAACTCTTTGGGAACCGTTTTGTGATGGGGTTTCATTTTTCCTGCACCTAATGGCACTTTCCTTACAACGGTCCCCACGCTCAATACTCTTAGAGCGCCATACCTGCAGCTCTCAGCTGAAAGGAACGATTCAGTGGTGTGATGTGGTCTGGGGTCCACACACTGGTTTCCCTTCCTCGACCGGTGTTCTCCCCCTCCCACCTTTTCGCCACGCGTCTGCTTACATTCTCCCTCTACGTTACTAGCCTCTCCAACTGTTGTGGCACAACGGTTTTACGCGCATCAGTCCGGAACCGTACTGCTGCTACGGTCGCAGGGCCGCCTCGGGCATGGATGTGTGTGATGTCCTTATGTTAGTTAGGTTTAAGTAGTTCTAAGTCTAGGGGACTGATGACCTCAGAAGTTAAGTCCCATAGTGCTCAGAGTGAGTTGAACCATTTTATTAGCCTCCAGAAAAATATTGACATGCTGCTGAAGTTCATGGCCAGACTTATTGTGTGGTGTTTCGTTTGCGGTCACTCTTTTTTACATTAAGTACACTCGACACACTTACATTCGATTTATATTCAGTCACAGCTCTTCGAGTACTCACACTTCACTGTTTGTTTTTATTCACTCGCTGCACTACTTTTTCGGTTTCTCCCTTTGTCACTGATAAGAAACCGAACCTACGCAGGGTCTTGCTTTTTCTGCCCCTACCAATGGACTTCCCCGCCAGTGTCGAATTCCAGGGCATACCAAAAAGGCTTCGAATCGTCCACAATATTCCAGTACAGTCCACAACATTCTAGAGTGTTTCCGAGTGTTCCACAATGATCCGCGATGTTCCGGAATGTTCCCGAACATTCTGGAAACTTCTCGAATGATCTAGACTAGTCCCGAACATTGCACAACATCCCGGATCATTGTGGAATATTCCGGTACGTTGGGGGATGTTGTGGGATGCTCTCGAATTGTCTCGTATGTTCTGGAATGTTCTCGAATAGTGTCGAATGTTCTGGAATGTTCTAGAAATTTCTAGAGGGAGGTACTTCCCAGGCCTTATGTCTTCAAAAGGACGCACTATAAGTAAAATCCTAAACATTCATCATGAGTGGAGGATAGAGGGCTGCCACACTCTATAACCCCCTTCATCGTACCAGACTCGTTTGTGAGCTTTAGCTGCGCGGATATTGTACACTTACTTTTACAATATGTATTGATTAAACAACCCTGCCATTACCACTGAGCCCGCATCTCGTGGTCGTGCGGTAGCGTTCTCGCTTCCCACGCCCGGGTTCCCGCGTTCGATTCCCGGCGGGGTCAGGGATATTCTCTGCCTCGTGATGGCTGGGTGTTGTGTGCTGTCCTTAGGTTAGTTAGGTTTGAGTAGTTCTAAGTTCTAGGGGACTTATGACCACAGCAGTTGAGTCCCATAGTGCTCAGAGCCATTTGAACCATTACCACTGAACTACACCCAGAGGAATATATTGGATGAGACATGTCGTGATGATATTCTACTCTAGTTTAATTATCAGGTCGATATATTGATTAGATATATTACTAAAATCAATGCAGTTAGATACTCTTAAATTACTTAATTCCAAACAACAAAAAAGATCGCAAATATAAAATCGGTATAGAATCGTAAATCCTATTCTTAATTTAGTTTTGAGACTGTGAGAACGTCTGTGACTTTACACAAACTCTGCCCCTGTTTATTAGAGCAGGTTAGCTGATACTGTATAGCGCCGAGAAACAGTAGACCTCCACCTTGACTGGCACTAACAGCAAAGAGCTTAGACAACAAGCAATCGGAATTCAACACATGTAAGGTGATTGTTTCCGTATGTGCCAAGCTGTGGTGCATATATCATCAATTACAGTACTGGGAGACGTGGAGCTGCAGTGTTGATCTGTTGGGTTCCGTTGGTCGTCGTGCAGAGGGTGTACGTTGCTACGTATAAATTCTGTCTATACATTGCACACAATGTCCCGTCTGCAAACTCTAGAGCTGAAACTACTACAGTAGGACACAGAAAACAAATCGAGATTTTAGTTTGCTCATAAGCCAGGAACAGAAACTCGAGTATTCGGTCGCAAACAAGCACTTCACTATACCAAAGACTCCATAGAGAAGCAAAGAATCGTCTCTCTACCTACGAAGAAACCACTTAACTCATTCCCAGTGAATTGCAAATACTAACAGTTATACTGTTGACTGACGCCCTTATCAGCGAAGTCTCCGAGTCGTTCCCCAAGCGATGTGTCATCGACACCCACTCGGTTTCCCTGTACGCGCCGTATGTCGGTTTTCAGCGAGGCTCACGGTGTCTGCATGTGCGCTCCCTGCAAACGAATCCCCACGCCTGTTACAAAACAGTTCCTCGATTACAAGGGTCATGAAGGTGTTTGCCAATCGCCCGCAGTTCTTACTTCGTACAAAACACTGTTCTAGAACAGTATAAAACTCTTTCTATGGCTAAGGACTCCGCAAATCAAAATCAGTTCTCTGTTTTATGGTGGGAAACGGACTCACGGTCTCCCGTGATAAGATCTGTGAAGGATTAACTCACACCCGTCGTTTAAGACTCCCAGAGCATTCGTTAGTATTAAAGGGATGCCGCCTTCTCTTGTAAGACACTATCGTTCTTCATTCCGTCTTCCAGCACCTACCTGTTTTACCGATTTTTTTCTAGTGGGAGGAGAACATCTCGCATCCCATCACACACGCCGGCCTCGCCACAGAGAGGCCGCCATAAGGGCGGTAATTCCGCTGCCCCCACTGTCTTCTCTTTAGGGCACCAAAACACCCCACTCGGTCGAACACAACATGGCGTCTTTTCTAACCTCCATTTGCCGATCTCCTCCACAGCAAGCTTAATGGCCATTGCTCCTGCTGTCAGAGTCCTGCTCAGATTATTTCCCAGACATGCAGCACTACAGAGAAATATTAGTACTTGGCACCACCTAGTATCACCAAAACAAATGATCGTAAATCACGGTTTGGTATCGAATAAAATATGAAAGCGGACTGGATACAAAACACAGCCGCCCTACACCTGCAATCATCCCACTCTCACTTACTAAAGCGAATGCAGATCCGAACAACTACCTCACAAAAACTTCCTCTATATCAACGATATTCAACCAGGATTATGCGTACGCTCATAGGTAACTTATAATTAAAATTCCCATACAGTCGGTATAATATTTTTCCTCAGTGATCACGAATAACGACAAATATTATAGCCAGTGATATGTGAATTGCCCTCTGTCCAAGAAAACATTTTGCTTATTCTACCAGTCTACCCAACAATGATTTTTTACACCTTCACTTGATAATAATTTATATTATTTGCTTCAAACGCCGACAACAATAACTGCACCTGCGAATGTGCCTTGTCGACGAATTTATAGTCCTTCAGTACTCTGCATATTTCCTTTACTGTTACGTGCAGGTTCGTTTATTTACTCAGTCTCACATCCTATTCTTTATATTTATGAACTGATTGTCAGATTATCACCGTTTAATTTCTCTTTATTATTGCGGTAATGACTTACATATATTTAATTTTATTGTAAGACGAATGTATGAGTTAAAAGAGGGTATGGATTTGTAAGAAATGTGTGTGATCCACCTCTCCCTCTCTCCATTATTTGCAACCAAACTCAGGCCACACGTCAGTCGAATTTTTCAGTGGCAAAGCAGTACATTTAGACTAAAGTTCAACGGTGATACACAATTTTGCAACAACAACAATGGTGACACTGGAAACATCATAGGAGGTAGCGTTTCCAGCCTCGAAAAGTAAACTAACTTCTACCGTAGTTTAATCTCTCATTATTCCTGCTTCTTTGATTACAGTAGCTAATATGTTACACTAAAATTCCGCTAAGGTATAAAATCTAGTTATAATTTTGACACAAGTGTACATGGCGCAAGATATTGTTGATGAACTAGCAGAAAAAATGAAAATGGACAAAATGTTTGCGATTCAAACAGAAAAATCAATGGAAGTGTCTGATGATGCTGAGCTACTTACACACATCCGGTACTTTGACGTGAAAGAAGATGCTTTTGTTGATGAAATTGTACGATGTACGCCACTGTAAGAACTTAAAAGGGGAAAGGATATTTTCAAAATTCTTAATGATCTGATGAGTTTAAAGTTAAATTTGTCGTGTGATTAGTCTACGGATGGTGCTGCTTCATGTACAGGCAAGAAAACGATCTAATTTCTCGTATTCGCGAATACGAAATGGAGGCTACACACACTCAATTGCTTTTGCACACCGAGGTGCACTGGTTTTCACGAAGGCACATACTGATTCGTTTCTTCGAATTGAAAAACGATGTTGGTTGGTTGGCTAATTTGGTGGAGTTGACCAAATAGCGAGATCACCAGTCCCATCGGCTTAGGGAAGGACGGGGAAATAAGTCGGTCGTGACCTGAAGCGATTTAGGGAAATCACAGGATTGCCGGACGCGGGTTTGAACCATCGTCCTCCCGAATGCGTGGCCAGTGCGCCAATCACTGCGCCATCTCGCTCAGGAAAAAAAAAAAAAAAAAAGAGAGAGAGAGAGAGAGAGAGAGAGAGAGAGAGAGAGAGAGAGAGAGAGACAGAGAGAGATAAAATGTTTCCTTACCAAATTTAAATCTGATCTTGTGTACCATTTTTAATATGAGTGGATATGCCAGTCCAGTTAGCGTATTAGACTGCTACATTAAATAAATTAACGAGCTTAGTCTTCACCTCTGATGTCGTGACAGAATTATTTTGAAAGCTCATGGGAGACTAAAGGGGTTTTATTAGACAGTTCTTTTTGGACTTATTGCTTGAATAGAGTGAATATTGCAGTTTTTCCAACTGTGTTGGAACATAGTGAACAAAATAAAGTTAGTATTGTTAAGGGACTTTCGGAAGTAATTAAATTCCGGTTACCATAAATCAAGGTTACAGTTTCCAGAAACTGAGGAAGACTATAATTGACAAGAACGGATTACAAATCCGTTGTGCACCACCTCTATGAATGCCTAAGGTCTTCGCGTAAAATTAAAAGAAAGTATCCTGGAAATGTCCGTTGCCAGTTCACTGACAATAAAAACTAAAAAATGACAGATCATGATTTCTGGTGTAATGTGATACTAATATTACACATCTTCTTCTGTTAACCTCTACTAATTTGTGTGAGCAGAATTTATCTGCATTGGAAGCAATCAAAACGAAACAAAGAAAATGTTTGAATACAGAATCACCACTGTTATACGAAGTTTCAGCCACGAATGGAGTAATTTGTGTGCAGAAAATAAGATCAACCATCTCATTATCATAGCAGAAACATAAACAAAGTCAAATATTTCGTTTTTGTGCGTTCTATCTGTAACTTAACTAATGCATATGCTTTATAAATTGATAGCAAACTCCTTCCTTTGTAGTATTTAATAAGTTATGATGTTTTAAATGTATTTTAGATGTGGTTATGTATAATTTGAATCAAGGATAACTCTAGGGATAGGCCTAGTGCTTAGGCCTAGGAGTAAAGGCTGGAATGTAAAATTGTTTGAGGGTACGTCGAGAAAAAATGGTTTAATGCAATTGCTCTGTATTTCCATTAAAATCCTTTCGGGTGTACTGCTGCGTTAATATTAAAAACGCTAAAAACATTAAAACAACTTAAGATTTGGCTATGTTGCAGCACTCTTCCACGGTGCATAGACTAATTGTCTGGGGAATGGGGACTTCAGTGCACAGCATTTCTAACAGTGTCAGTCTATTCATTCAACATGTGTTGAATGGAATGAATTGTCAGATGAATACACGGTATGGATTGAGAGTAAACAGAAGACAGATAATAGTAATTGGGAGTAGAAAAGAGAATGGCATTGGCAGAAAGGACATTCTTGGCCAAGATTCTGCTAAAATTAATCATTGACCTTCATCTGAAGGAGAAATGCATGGGTGAGCACGTTTGGAGCTCAGCGCCATTTTATTGTAATGAATCAGGGACTCTGGGAAAAAATAAGAGAATTGAAGCGTTTGAGATGTGGCAATGTAGAAGGATGCCGAAAACTAGTTTGAGAGATATGGAGCGAAGAATATTTATCAGAACATAATCAGTACATGTTGTAGAAATGTATGTGTGTATGTTCCACATCTGCTCCAAAACAACTGGACACATTTCAACCAAATTTGGTACACGTATCCCTTATTGGCAGGAAACAGTTGCTGTGGGGAGTAAGAACCATCTACCCAACATACATCAAAAGAGATGATAGCATATACCATGATATGCGTAAGAAAAAGCCGCATCATGCATGACGTTCAAATATATTACTTCTGTACTACTAACTGTATTCACAATAAATTTCACAGGCATGTGCACTAAAAGCAGTTGCAAACGTTTGTCGTGATATCACATAAAGGTCAGGAGATAAGTCATAAAAACTGAAATGCGTTCTCACGTGACCTGCTAAAATGTGTCTGACCTATATATTTATTACTTGTTTTATACTAACTCTATTAGGAACACATTTTGCGGACAGGATCCATATATGCATACCAATGTACCTGTATTATTATATCACTGTACGACGACACATAGATCTTGAACTATGACGTCGTGAACACTGAGACGTGTGGAAAACTGCCGCATCGTGCACAACTTTTAAATTTATTACTTTCCTAATATTACCCTACTCACTCGCTGATAGTATCGACATATGCCGCTGAATGTACCTGCACAAATATACCATTGTAAGACACATAGTTCATGAGCTATGAAGCGATAAACACTGAATATGAAAAAAATCAGCATGATGCATGAAGCTGTAACACATTTATTCTTTATTACTAAGACAGTCTTACAGTCGAATCAACTTAAGGAAATCCCTGACACCTGGCAGCGCTTGCGATAGCTTTCAATTGCGAAGCGCAAACGGCTGTAGTCGAAAACAACAGCTGTCTATAAGCCATAAAAAGATGTTGCCACAGACACGTCTTCAAAATCTTGTTGCATACACGCGAAGCAGCTGCGCCCAGCATACAGAAACGGTCCGGGATCCTGTTGCTTAATTTAGGTGCTGTGCTTGTACATTTGTACATTATGCGTATTTTTTCGGATGTTTCATAATTTCAAATGTGTTTCCTAAATACACAGAAACCTAGATCTTTTTTATATTTGACTACAAACACAGTTCATCTTTTAGTTCCGCTTCTATCGGAAACCTGGCAAACTGAATACCTAAACAACGCCAGGTTTGTCGGTTGGTATGTATACAATATCGTTCGCCCCCGGTAGCTGAATGGTCAGCATGACGGATTGTCAATCCTCTGGGTCCGGGTTCGATTCACGGTTGGGTCGGGGAATTTTCTCCGCCCAGGAACTGGGTGTTCTTCTGTCCTCATCATCATCCTAACATCTTCATCGACTGCAGGTCGCCAAAGTGGCGTCACATTGAAAGACTGGCACCTGGCGAACGGTCTGCCCGATTGGGGGCCCTAGCCATATGATTAAATTAAATAAATATACAATATCCATTGCACTAGAGAGGACTAAAAACTAAACTCAGTCCAACAGGCCTCCGAAGACCTAAGGGTATGGACCAACCGCCGTTTCAAGCTCAGCCTAATGACGTCATGGGATGCGGGTGCAGAGGTGTGCGGGGTCGACACACTGCTCTACTGCCCGTTACTACTGTCAAGTAGCTTCTCAGTTGGCATATACTTGTATGTCAACAGCAGATGGTGGCCTGGTTGGCCACCCACACAAATGCCAACCTTGTATGTCAACAGCAGATGGTGGCCTGGATGGTCACCCACACAAGTGCCAACCTTGTATGTCAACAGCAGATGGTGGCCTGGATGGTCACCCACACAAATGCCAACTGTTCGCGATGGTGCTTACCTTCGCTGGCCTGACAAGAATTGGTATACCAACAGCAGCACAGGCATTGATACTAGACGAGGCTTTAGAATGTAAGGACTGTAGAGGACTGCAGAGTTTGAAATAAATAACTGAGAACATGAAGAGCGAGGGAGGAAATGGTAGCGGGCCTTTTCGTATCAGTCAGATGACGGATGACACCAAAAGAAACAAAAAATGTGTTTGTTAATGTACCTTAATGTTGCGAGTAGCAGATACCAATGGGCGGAGGTAGGTGCTGTTGCTGGCAGCTGATGGCCCTTTACAAATTGGCGACATGTTTATGGTGCCATGTATCCTTGCTGTTAGGTGCACAGAAACAACGTGCGTTTAGTACGGACTGTTTGATTAGCTTGTCACGGCAGCATCCAGTGAGTCCACTGTGTTCACACTCAGACAATCGTGCCATGATTGCTGACATCCATGACACTGGGAACCTGTAGCCCTGCTCTCCACTGATGTCAGACTGCTTCAGGATGTCAGTTGCCTCTCTTGTTTTGTGTGTGTTCATCTACTGCTCTCTTACTAATACTCATGTTTCTTGAAATTTAGTGCCCTGCCCACAATTGTGATGGTGCTGCGCAAGTGCCAATTTGGTGTGCTGGCCCACTCCATTACAGTTGTCATGCTCTGCTACGTTAGTGCTGACACTCCTTTTGGTTGACGCCATTTTCTGAATTTTTAGAACATCATGCCAAATTCTGAATCCTGTGCCCACTCTGGAGAACTGGTTTGATGCCTCGTAAGTGGCGCTCCTTGCCTGCTGAGTCACTGATGAGTTTGACATAAGGTGAGTGTACCTTTCTTTCATTTTCTAGGTCTGCGTCTGCCTTTAACTTTTTTGGTCCTCTATCGAATCTGTTGGGTCAGAAGTTGTTTCACAGATATTTCAATTTGTTTTTGTTTGAATCACTGATGTGGCGGATTCAGACGGTCACTGTGTGTGGTATGGAACAATTCTCAGCCACATTGTGGTGGTATTTGGCGTGTAAGTGCTGGCTGGTGTGGGTAGGTTGAGGATAGATCTTGCGACACATTGTGCAGTTAGCATATCGTAAGACAACCGCTTGAAGGAGGGGAACTGCATCATTAGTTTCGTCTTCTAGCATGAACTGTAGATTTCTTTAATCTCTCTGATCTCTAGTTTACCTATTTTCGAAGCATTATCTCAGTGCTATAGTGCCATCTCTACCATTGATACTAACGTCTACCCAACATAGTGCCAAATAATCCTTACCACCACCTCGAAACATCCTATTTTTTATGTTGTTAACTTGAAACTGTATATGTTAAAGCTTTTCACCAGCAATGTGAGAGTCAGTAGCTTCAAATTCCGATTACCGGATCGTCCTTTTATTCAGATCTAGAATCACGTTTGCTAACCTACTTCTTAAGATGAACATTAACTACGAAAACTACTTTTAATGCGTGTGGTGTCAGTTAATCTAAACTGAATCTGATTATCTGTAAATAAAACTGAATATAAAAAATAGTTACCAATAATATTCAGAATTGCTTTCACATGAAACAATCACACACAATGATTGCTACGTATTGAAAATTGTGCCCTGTTAGAAAAAACGCATCTGCTGAATTTACGTGAAAACTTTGCAAATGCATATAGTTTCTAATATTCTCTGGAAAAGTTCACTTAGGCACCACAACAGATTATTACCCCTGCAACAGATAATTAGCTCTGCTCTTTCCACACAGGGTAAGAATATGAAGTGGCGGACTGCATGTACCTGAAATAAATCACTGAGCAGTAAAATGTCTTATCTTGTTTTGCTGACAACTTTCGTAAATTAAACATGTATATGGTTGTAAAGACTCAGCTCACTGTCCACGCAATAGTGTAACACGTGACAGTAAAAGTTTATCAGATTTACTTTCCATTCATCAGTTAGGATTAGCATTAGTGTATTGTTGGGAGATGAATAAAAGGCTTTTTTGAAATTATATGAAAATTAGTTTTAGAACACAAACGTGACTCGTTATACCAAGAGACGTTCTTTATCACTGTCATACCATAAAAATTACTTAAACATGCAACAATTAAATAACGCGAAATTCATCCTTTGCACCTGTAATAAAATACGTTTAATGAACAGGGGAGGGAGGAAGCTAATTAGAATACTGTACACATGACTGATAATTCGCACTAGATACCAGCACGCAAATACTGTTAGACATAATGAAATCTTTGTTCTATAATAATCACTCAGGTGACGCTTGTAGCAATTAATCTCAGTGCAACTTAATTTTTTCCAGATGAGCCGTCTCACTATAAAATTCTCTTGAAATCATCCTCAACTACACAACTGGGAGCGTCTCAAATGCAATTCATTGTCTGGGCAGTAGCTCATTACCTTGCGACGACAGACGACACAACACACTTTCTCCACCTGCATCTGAGTCACCTGATCGCCCAAGCTCTACTTGATAATACAACCTCTGTTAGCCAAGACATAATATCACTCATCTTTTTCAGGCATGCGAAGATCCTTATAGCGGCAAACACAGCAAACGTACTGATGTATCACATGATATATGCACCTTTAAACATCGACAAACATTATCACTTCCAGAAGACATGGAACCTCATCATCAGTTCCTGCAGACCATAAGTCAATAATTATGCCCTTAGATTGTGTTTCATTTGCCCTGATCGTCATTTTTATGAAATTGTTTACATACGACTAAAGAGCGGAAATAGACACCTAAAACACACGTGGATTCAGCCGCCCTTATTATGTAATTATACGACAGACTGTTTGTTTTTACAACATAATCAGTGATCATGCCCACTCTTTTGCAAATAATTATATATTTTACTCGTCGTTGAAGGCGAACGTTCGATTAATTATTTCCCCTACCGTAATTATACAAAGCACAGAAGCAGATAATTTACAATAAATATTTGAGCGGTATCACAGCAAGCACAGAAAATACGTGTCCAGATGCAACACGCACCTTTCTTTTGCCATCGATCCCGGCCTGTACCAACTCCTTCATCTCAGAGAAGCGATTACATTCAGGATCCTAGATTATTGTTGTATATGTTCTAATATATTTTCCTACGGTTTTTACCCTCTGCAGGTTCTTCTAGTACAATGGAAGTTATTCACTGATATCTTAACACGTGTCTTTTCATACTATCCCTTCTTCTCGTCATTGATTCCCATACATTTCTGTCGATTTAGCGGAGAACCTCCGCATTACGTATGTTAATCACTCCACCTAATTTTC
Source organism: Schistocerca cancellata (assembly GCF_023864275.1). Taxonomy (NCBI): domain Eukaryota; kingdom Metazoa; phylum Arthropoda; class Insecta; order Orthoptera; family Acrididae; genus Schistocerca; species Schistocerca cancellata. The sequence goes on from NC_064626.1 coordinate 639,356,391, forward strand.
TGCATCTTTCGATAACATCAAATCTCAAACGCGTCGATTCTCTTCTGTTCGGCTTTTCCCATAGTCCATGTTTCACAACCATACGACGCTGTGTTCCAAACGTAAATTCCTAGAAGTTCCTTCCTCACGTTAAGACCTTCGTTTGATACTATCAGATTTACTTTGGCTAGGAATGGCCTTTTTACATGGACTAATCTACTCTCTATAACTTCCTTCCTACGTTTGTCATTTGTTACTTTGGTTCCTAGGGATAACTGTCCCCTAAGAGTGCATCAATTCTGACATTCCCACCACATTAGTTTGGTCTGTTTTCGGTTTACTCTCAACCCATATTCTATACCCATTAGACTGTTTATTCCATTCAACGGGCTTTGTAATTTTTCTCTTCACCTTCTCTGAGGATAAGAGTGTCATCAGGGAATCTTATCATTGATATCCTTTCATCCTGATTTTTAATGATACACTTTAACTTTTCTTTTAGTTCCATCTTTGCTTCTTTGACGAAAAGATTCAACAGTGGGGCGAAAGACTTCATCCCTCTTAAAGCCTTTAGAATCCAAGCACTTTAATCTTCATCTTCCATTCTTATTATTCCCTCTTGGTTATTGCACATATTGTATATTACCCCATACTTCCCGATTTCTTCCTCCTATTTTCCCAAGATTTCCAACGGTCTAGCACCTATTTATATGACAGTAAGGCTTTTGCAGGTTGTTAAATCCAATGAATGTCACTTAATTTTGCTTCAGTCTCTCTTCCATTGTCAAGCGCAACGTCAAAACTGTCTGTCTGGTGACTTTCCCTTCCTAAATTCAAACTCTCTAGCACCTCCTCGACTATCTTTTCCATTCTTCGGTGTATTATTCTTGCTGCCTTTGCTATCTTCGCGACATGCGATGATATTTTTTCGAAAGTACGATGATGTGTCCTCACACATATATTTCCTACATTTTCCTCAATAATTTCAGACATTTCGATAAAATCTTACTATCATTTCTGCCTTATTTGATTACAAATCTTCGAAAGGCCTTATTTAATACTTAACCCCATATGCCTTTCATATCGACTCCTGTCTCTTCTTTAATAGCGTCGTGACCCAATTCGTCTCCTTTGCTGAGGCCCTAAATGTATTTTTTCCATCTACCAGATCCCTCCTCTGGGTTTAACAGCGTATTTCATACTGAATGCTTAATACTGAAGCCAATGCTTTCAAATTCACCGACAGTTTTATTACTTTTTCTAGGTGTTGAACCATTCTTTCCGGCCGCATGGAGTGGGCGCGTGGTTTGAGGCGCCATATCATGGATTGCGCGAGCCCTCACTCGGGCGTGGGTGTGTGTGTTGTTCTTACTTTAAGTTGGTTCAAAAGTTAGTCGAAGTGGTGTGTGAGTCTAGGGACCGATGACCCCAGCAGTTTGGTCCCTTAGAAATTCACACACATTTGAAGACACATTTTCAGTCTTTCGCACTACCATTTCTTTTTCGATGTATTCAGTTTTTCTCGTAATTACTTCACATTGATTTCCGTGCACTCCCTACACATTTCGTCCCTGACGTATATTTCTGTATTCCTGTCTTTCCCTGAAGATTCTTGTTCTTCTTTCTTTTGTCAATGAATTGAAGTTCGTCTTTTGTTACCCAAGTTTCCTTCTCAGTTAGCTTTCTTGTGCTTGCATTTGTCCAGCTTCTGCCACTGCCATTTTGTGCCCATACCTGTCCTAAAGCCAAACTGATCGTTACCTGAGAAATCTACAATTTTTCCTCCATTCAGCTGCATTTTATGCATGTCAAAACTTGAATGCATCAACTGTTAGTCTGATTGTGCGATAATTCTCGTACTTACCTGCACTTGGTATATCTGAATTGTGTGGATGATATTTTTTGGGTCTCTTTGTTTGTATCTAGTCTCATAGATTTTACACAACTTGAACAGCCACTTGATTACCTTTTCTTCAGTGATCTTAGTAACTCCAAAGTTACGTTATCTATGCTCTCTAGTTGAAAGTAGGTCTTCCATATCTCAGTTAAGCTCTAACTCTAATACTACGTTATTTGTATAGTCCAAATCGAGTTCCAGTTCTTGTTCTGTCACGTCAATAGACAGTTCTTGCCCCTCCTAAACATTTTCAATCTGCTCTCTCCACCTAACGGCGCTCTTGTCTACGTTTAACCGCTCAGTCGCTCCTGAAATCTTTTTACTTCATCAAAAGCTCTTTTGCCATTTCTATATGCTAAATTAATCCTTCCGACGAGCATTTCTTTTAGCATTTCTTCATATTACTACTACAGACATTTCACCTTATATTCCTTGCACTGCCTATTCATTTCCTTCTTAAGTATCTTATACTTTGGTATTCCGCTCTTTCCCTGAGCACATTCGCACTTCCTTCTTCCGTCGTTCAGCTGAAGTATCCCTCTTTCTCATTCCATAAATTAAAAAAAAAAGAAAAACATGTGACTGTCTCTCACTGCTACGCAGAAGTTTGAAATTGGCTCAGAGTTGCCTACAATCTCGCTCTGTAATCCTGCAAACACTTGGCGCTAGGCGCCCTGCGACGTCATCCTCGGGTTCGGCGACACTTCAATGAGGTGTCGAAAAAAAAAAAGAAAAAAAAGAAAGAGGGATCACAGCTCAGAAGTTCATGTGAGGTGTGAGGTGTAGGGTGGGTTAATGACGTAACATTGTCACCAAATTTAAGCGTTGCCTAACCCGATGGTGACGTCACAGGGTACCAAGTTTTTGCACCATTACAGAGGAGGGTCGTGGGCACCCTTGAGACAAATATGAAACTTACGCCGCTCAACGGAAAACAATAACGGGGTTTCGGGAAAGTCATGGGGCTTCATTGTGAAAAACTTACAAAAAATTATGATTCATAGCATTGCCCATCGCTGGCCACTACATTCTCCCATCTTTCGGATAGCATACGAATCCCGTAATTGAAGAACTGGGCGTCTTTTGTGGGGTTCCATGAATCAATTCAATTTAGTACTTGTATGATCGGAAGTGTTCGTCAGCCAGACTGTATGCCATTGATCGAAAAAGGTGGTAGTCAGAGAGAGAAACGTATGGAGAATACGGCGGGAGGGGTAGGAGTTCTCATTTCAACGTTTCCATGTATGTTTTGACGGGTTTTGCGACATAGAGTCGGGCACTGGCCAGCTACAAAATTACCTTCACGTGTTTATCGGTGTATTGTGGCCGTTTGTGTTTCAGTGCTGGGCTCTAATGCATCAATTGCTTTCGATAATGATGTTCTGTGTCTGTCTTTGTCAGTTTCGGTAGCTAAGAAAACGTTCTGTCTTCTCCCACCATGTCGGTCTTCGACATCAAAATCATCGTTCTTAAGGCGTTGAAAATATTCTCTGCGCGTTCTTCCACTAATAGTTCCCTCACCATTGGTCTTACCCAGCATTTTAAGAGCCAAAGCCGCAGATTTCTTCATGTTAAAACAGAAAATTAAAACTTCCCGCAAATGGCGAGAAATGGGTACGTAAGTTGACGTACTTAATCGAGAATAACCTTATGGTGCAGTCACAAATCGACTAATATTTCATGGCATTATGTTTACAGATGCCTAACCCTATTGTGTTACACCTATGGCCAACCACCTGAACCCCACTTGCCACTACTGCCGTCTATTGCGAAACGGCGGAACCAAAGTTGTACACCTAATATAATGTAAATGTGTGTGTATGTGTGTGTGTGTGTGTGTGTGTGTGAATGTGTTTGAGAGAGAGATAGAGAGAGAGAGAGAGAGAGAGAGAGAGAGAGAGAAAGAGAGTGCGAGGGAAGGAGATGAAGAGAGAGAGAGAGAGAGAGAGAGAGAGAGAAAGAGAGTGGGAGGGAAGGAGATGAAGAGAGAGAGAGAGAGAGAGACAGAGGGAGAGACGGAGGGAGGGCGAGAGAAAGATGGTTCAAATATAGGGTTATGTTTAAGGCAAAGAATAAACAGGAAACTGCTGCTGCAGAAGATAGCGTTGCAGCCAATCAAAATAGCCAATTATTTTTTTAACATAGTTTTGTATACATTGTCTTGAATAAGTTAAGGATTTAGGACAATACCTGCTATAACTATTAGAATTGACATCCCTCTCTGAATGTGTGAGACGCTCTGACCGTGGTGACTGGCGGGCCGGCAGCGATTGCAGTGCACTGTCCACGGCAGCGGTCGCCACTGGAGCAGCGATTGCGAGTGTGGGTGGTGCCGGCTGCTGGCTGCTGCCTGCTGGCTGCTGGCTGCTCCTGCTCCTATGCTCGTGCTGACGGCAGCCGCGACGAGGGCGCTCCACGCCGCCCCGGAGTGAAGAGAGCCGCTTTGAATTATGCATGCGTGCCCGAGGTGCGGCCAGGGGGCTCACCGTGAGGACGAGGACGAGGATGTGGCCGCGCTCAAATGAAGGACGCGTCCCGCCCAGCCTTGCTCAGCGGTCGGCGCGAGGATGTATCAGGCGCAGATCTCCGTTAATGGCGCATTACCAGCAGACATGCCGAAGAGGGCTGAAAAGTCAGGCTTTCAGATAATTTCATGTCCACCCAGAATCTGTTCAAATGGTTGAAATGGCTGTGAGCACTATGGGACTTAACTGCTGAGGTCATCAGTCCCCTAGAATTTAGAACTACTTAAACCTAACTAACCTAAGGAATCACACTCTGTAAACTTATATGTCCGTCGCTGACTTAGAAGACTGCAAACCTTCTTTCCTTCCCGTCTGGGCAAGCTGTGTAGTGACTAGAGTACATGTGAAGCTTACTGGGACGGGGTAAATGCTAGCTACAATGAAGTCGATAATTCGATCGTAGTATTGGGATTTTAACTTGACATTCCCCACAACTGACAAAATTTACAAAAAAAAATTTTTAATCTCTTTGTCCACTCCAACACTCTTGAGAATGGTATATCAACAATTTTCAATTACGCGCCCCTATTACCGGCAGCTATGTTGATAAATACTCGGCACCTCGCAAGGATAACTTCTAGATCGAGAATATTAGGTAAGTTGTTGGAAGTGGTTAGGTGTTGGTGAAAATCTTGCTTCTGAGCACACAAAGAGCTCTAACCGCAGAGCTCTGCACGGAACACGCATTGGTGCAATGCTGCGATACAGACCGTATATCTCCCTTCTAAGACGATGGCCAAGACGCTGTCTCCCAAGTCCGTACCGCTCGATGGCCGAAGGCGAAGTCCCCTCCACAATTCTCTCGTCTCCCACGCGAACTAAAACGCAGCGAAAGAATATTCAGTTTCGGCCAATGTCGAACGCTCTATCATCGCCGAAATGCCTCCACTGAGATCTACCCAAGATCGAGTAGGTCATAACGCCCCTACGCAAACGAAATTCCCGTCTTCACCACGTGTTGCCCAGCACAGGTGGCTCCGGATGCCGGGCTATCCCCAAAAGCTCCGTATCCCGCGTTTCCGATGAGCGCCACCTGCCGCCCACGACGGCCCGGCGAGCTACGGCCATCTGCAGACTTTACATTGCACAGTCATCAACTTCCGATACTTTTCACCAACGCTTTAAGTTAGTGGCTCAATCATTCAGACATGCAAGGAGTAGTGCTCGAGAGTGCCTCATATTTATCATAAATCAATAGAGTCATGATCTGATGCTCTTGCCAGTCCCTTTATTATTAATACTAATGTTGGTAGGCCAACGTGTAAGTTCCCATGTCTTGGCACCTTACAACACATCCATGCCAGAGGCAGGATTCGAACCTGCGACCGTAGCGGTCGCGCGGTTCCAGACTGTTGCGCCTAGAACCGCTCTGCCACCCCGGCGGGCTGAATCTGTTGTAAGAATAATAAAGAACTATTGGGATCTACATTGCAAAGAAGTGTAAGACTAAAAAACAACTATCATTATATGCAAGTACAGTGCTAGTAAAAATTTTAATATTCTGATATATTTGGAACTTTACCGATACTTTTCTGTCCCCGTTTACTGAATGCTGTACCTAAAGTTCGTAGTATTTAGCAAGACTACACGCTACTTCTACATTTCATTTATACTGTCCATCGATGACATTGATTTACATGCTCCGTGACACTGGGATCCCTACTATATAGCGCTGACAGTAGAGACTGAGAAGATCCCAGACAGAGAAGATCAAACGTAGAGTGCCATTTTTCGTCAGGGGATCTTTTAGTCGGCACGAGAGCGTTACGGAGATGCTCAACAAATTTCATTGGCAGACGTTGCAAGAGAGGCGTTGTGCGTCACGGATGGATTTGCTATTGAAATTACGAGAGAACACTTTCCAGAAAGAGTCGGACAACATATTACTTTCACCCACATACGTCTCGCGTAATGGCCATGAGGATAAAATATGAGAAATTAGATTCAATACAGAGACTTACCGCGCTTTTCACGACAGGAACAGTGTGGAGGGCTCAGTTAGTGCTACAAAAGGTACCCTCCGCCAAATGCCATTAGGTGGCGATCGGAGTATGATGCAACTATAGATGTAGAGGCTCTAGTGCTGAATTGATTTTTTTCATATACTTAGTATGTGACGTCTGTCGCTTACAAGAATGACTTTGGTTGAATAAGCAGGTGTTCTACCATACTTGGAACACATCTTTATGTCCCATACTTTCATTCAGTCTTTCAGCTATAGGTGAAAGCAGTTCAGTACCGATGAACAATCACAAGATTTACGGAACTGGTGTCTTGACATTACCAAAATAACATGCAATGATATCGTTTGATTTTACTTGCACGTATACTACAGAGCGACGTGCCCTAAGTTGAACTATTCAGTTAATATTTTCGCTGCTTGTGAAGGTCACAACTCAGCTACATTGCGTTCTAGATCCTATGCCTCTGAAGGCTACCGATACACTGGCTCTACAATCGATATCGTTATAACTTTTAACTGTACTTCGAGCATGTTTGTAAACTGTCGTCGGTGATCGATTTCGAAACAGAGTCCGCTCTTACTATTTCTGCGTTATATTTATTATGAATTTTAGTATCATCTCCACTATACACTGAGTGTTTGCGTTTCATTTTTAAAATTTTTCAGCTTTCCTGACAACTTTCAACTCTTCTTATTTCACACTTGACTGCTGTAACCCTTTCGTTGGGTATTCAGTCTTCTTCTCATGGACTGTAACCATTCCTTTACTTATTCGGTCTTCCTCTCATGTTTATTTCCTTCTTGGCAATCCCCTAGGAGGTCGATTCAACATTATGCTTCCCCATACCATAAGCGAATAAGCCACGTGTGCGTTACTGATATTTGAATACCTGTCAGTAAACGCAAGTATTCGTTTAGCCTGCCACCCGTCTGCGAGACGCTCTGTCGCGCGGCTGCTGCCCGTACGGGGACCGCTGACGTCGGAACCCATCACAACTCATGTGGTAAGGTCGAGTAAAGTAAAATATTTATATGGATAAAACAGTTTTATAAAAATCGGAAGACTATTGCTCCACTCCGTGAGGAAAAAATCTACATTTAATCAAGAGGAAAAATAAATTACTAAAACTGAGCAGAGTGATACCTGTGATTTTCGCTAAGAAACTAATACCAACAGCTATATAATGGTGTGTAAAACGTAAGGATGAAAGTGGCTTTCGCATAACGTATCACATCCGTGTAACGGAGATAACCGTATGAAGCTTGGCCCATATGCAGAAGAAAATTCTCCAGTGTAGTAGAGAATGTAACTCAAAGAAATCGCAATGAGACCATCAGAAATGATACTTTTGTTCAAAAACAATAATTGCACTGAAGCTAACGCCATTTATGGTGATCTCCTTCTGACCTCCCTCTTCCTAGTCGGCCTACTGGATTGCGCTATAGCTGACCGTGAACGCATATGTCTAATGAAATTTTACAGTCACTAAGGCTATCGTCAACGAAGAAAATTAACACCGGTTAGTTGGCGTAAAGTGTACAACCGACTCTTCTGAAGGAAGAATCTATTCTAAGTTGAAGCTAAATACTTCTGATAATTTTGAAATGGTCGTAATATAGTCCAATCGCTCACCAACCACACAGGGGGAAGAAGGCTACCACGTAATGTTTACTACAAAAATCACTGATAACACAGAGAGACAACTGATTAGCTAAAAAGGAAAAATTATTAAACGGTCGCAGCCGCCTAGGGGAATGAATCTCTAGAATCTTGAGAAAGACAACGACAAAGAAATTGAAGCAAATAATCACTGGCGTCGCAACAGAAGGTTGTCACGCTTTTCCGCAGCACAACAGTTCATGAGAAAGAAAGTGAATCAGAAACCGCTGAGTTTGCAATTACTTATGCTGAAATAGTAAATTTTGAAAGTAAAGTTAAATGGAGTTATTGGTTAGATGAGGTCTGTCTTAACTTAAGCTCTGTTATGTAAAAAAAAATAGCTTTCAGTAACCTCAGCATAACGTAATGCCAAATTTAGGAAAATCAAAGCCATTTACTTTTGATTATTGACAGATTGAATCGAATTTACTTCAAGCAAATGATTTTACTTTTAAAATAATAACAATAAAATACGCTACTGGCCATTAAAATTGCTACACCACGAAGAAGACTTGCTACAGACGCGAAATTTAACCGACAGGAAGAAGATGCTGTGATATGCAAATGATTAGCTTTTCAGACCATTCACACAAGGTTGGCGCCGGTGGCGACACCTACAACGCGCTGACATGAGGAAAGTTTCCAACCGATTTCTCATACACAAACAGCAGTTGACCGGGCGTTGCCTGGTGAAACGTTGTTGTGATGTCTCGTGTAAGGAGGAGAAGTGCGCACCATCACGTTTCCGACTTTGATAAAGGTCGGATTGTAGTCTATCGCGTTTGCGGTTTATGGTATCGCGACATTTCTGCTCGCGTTGGTCGAGATCCAATGACTGTTAGCAGAATATGCAATCGGGGGGTTCAGGAGGGTAATACGGAACGCCGTGCTGGAACCCAGCGACCTCGTATCACTAGCAGTCGGGATGACAGGCATCTTATCCGCATGGCTGTAACGGATCGTGCAGCAATGTCTCGATCCCTGAGTCAACATATGGGGACGTTTGCAAGACAATAACCATCAGAACGAACAGTTCGACGACGTTTGCAGCAGCATGGACTATCAGGTCGGAGACCATGGCTGCGGTTACCCTTGACGCTTCGTCACAGACAGGAGCGCCTGCGGTGGTGTATCAACGACGAACCTGGGTGCACGAATGGCAAAACGTATTTTTTTCGGATGGATCCAGGTTCTGTTTACAGCATCATGATGGTCGCATGCGTGTTTGAAGACGTCGCGGTGAACGCACATTGGAAGCGTGTATTCGTCATCGCCATACTGGCGTATCACCCGGCGTGATGATATGGGGTGCCATTGGTTACACGTCTCGGTCACCTCTTGCTCGCATTGACGGCACTTTGAACAGTGGACGTTACCTTTCAGATGTGTTACGACCCGTGGCTCTACCCTTCATTCGATCCCTGCAAAACCCTACATTTCAGCAGGATAATGCACGACCGCATGTTGCAGGTCCTGTACGGGCCTTTCTGGATACAGAAATGTTCGACTGCTGGCGTGGCCGGCACAGTCTCCAGATCTCTCACCAATTGAAAACGTTTTATCATTGGTGGCTGAGCAACTGGCTCGTCACAATACGCCAGTCACTACTCTTGATGAACTGTAGTGTCGTGTTGTCGCTGCATGGGCAGTTGCACCTGCACACGTCACCCAAGCTCTGTTTGACTCAATGCCCAGGCGTATCAAGGCCGTTATTACGGCCAGATGTGGTTGTTCTGGGTACTGATTTCTCAGGATCTATGCACCCAATCTGCGTGAAAATGTAATCACATGTCAATTCTAGTATAATATATTTGTCTAGTCCCCTTTATCATCTGCAACTCCTCCTTGGTGTAGCAATCTTAATGGCCAGTAGTGTTCATACCCAGCCAGTAGAAGTCACTCGCTAAGCTAAATACAGAATAGGTGAAATTGCGCACTCTTAATTTGTGCTGTATCTTTAGTTATTAGTTTTGCCAGTGAAATTTTACATTACTTTAAGTAGCCTCTCTCGTGGTACACAAGAATGAACAGTTACTGAGGCAAATAATTAGGACTGAAACTGGTCGTTGACAAACACACAAAACTGGCAGTAAATTGATAATCAATTTTCATATTCCTACGACTCTCGGTGAATTCATGGAAAAGAAAAGGGACAATGCTTGGTAATAATGTCTGAGGACTCCCTACAAGCTTCAACTATTGCACGTTACTATTCAGCTTAGCCATACTTTGTGACGGAAATGTTGCTGCCTACGTAAGTTTATAATTTTTCACTTAACAGTCTTACGATGTTGTAGCTGTGTCGACGACGAATAATGTAGCCGACGACAATGCTGAGCTGCCGTTGTTGCTGCTGCTGCTGCTGCTGCTGCTGTTCGATGAGAAAAACCCCGAATCGTGTCCATAGCTACGAATAATTATGGGGCAGGCAGGAATTGGAACTGCAGCTTCCTCCGCCTGTCCACTCCCGCCGTGCGCTCTACACTGGCGGGTTAACGGATCAGGGGCGCCTACACTAGGGCGAGCCTAGCTACACACCGCGCCTGTGGGAGCGCCAAACAAACACTTCCTCACTCTTTCATGAGTCATGCTGCTGTGGTTCCTCTCTGCTTGCAACTTGACGGAGACTCTCCATACACAAAGATAAACAACGGCAGAGCTACTGCCATTTCGTTGTTGCTATCGATGGATTTAAATAAAGTTCCCTTGTCCATTATGCAGAAATTTACAGTATTTTTCATTATAATGACAATGAATTATACAGGGTGGCCCACTGATCGTGCCTGGGCCAAATATCTCACGAAATTAGCGTAAAAACAAGAAAACTACAAAGAACGAAACTTGTCTAGCTTGAAGGGGGAAACCAGATGGCGCTATGATTGGCCCGCTAGATGGCGCTGCCGTAGGATAAAGGGATATGAACTGCGATTTTTTTAAATTGGAACCCCCATTTTTTATTACATATACGTGTAGTACGTAAAGAAATATGAATGTTTTAGGTGGACCACTTTTTTCGCTTTGTGATAGATGGCGCTGGATTAGTCACAAACATATGGCTTAAAATTATAGACGAACAGTTGGTAACAGGTAGGTTTTTTAAACTAAAATATAGAACGTAGATAAGTTTGAACATTTTATTTCGGTTGTTCCAATGTGATACATGTACCTTTATGAACTTATAATTTCTGACAACGCATGCTGTTACAGAGTGATTACCTGTAAAACCCACATTAATGCAATAAATGCTCAAAATGACGTCCGTCAACCTCAATACATTTGGCAATACGTGTAACGACATTCCTCTCAACCATGTAGTTCGCCTTCCGTAATGTTCGCACATGCATTGACAATGCTCTGACGCATGTTGTCAGGCGTTGTCAGTGGATCACGATGGCAAATATCCTTCTACTTTCCACACAGAAAGAAATCCGGGGACGTCAGGTCCACTGTACGTGCGGGCCATGGTATGGTGCTTCGACGACCAACTCACCTGTCATGAAATATGCTATTCAATACTGCTTCAACCGCACGCTATCTATGTGCCGGACATTCATCATGTTGGAAGTACATCGCCATTCTGTCATGCAGTGAAACATCTTGTAGTAACATCGGTAGAATACTACGCAGGAAATCAGCATAAATTGCACCATTTAGACTGCCATCGATAAAATGGGGGCCAATTATCCTTCCTCCCTTAATGCCGCACCATACATTAACCCGCCAAGATCGCTGATGTTCAACTTTTCGCAGCCATCGTGGATTTTCCGTTGCCCAACTGTGCATATTATGCCGGTTTACGTTACCACTGTTGGTGAAAGACGCTTCGTCGCTAAATAGAACGCGTACAAAAAATCTGTCATTGTCCCGTAATTTCTCTTGTGCCCAGTGGTAGAACTGTACAAGACGTTCAAAGACGTCGGCATGCAATTCCCGGTGCATAGAAATATGGTACGGGTGCAATCGGTGTTGATTTAGGATTCTCAACAGTGACGTTTTTGAGATTCCCGATTCTCGCGCAATTTGTCTGCTACTGATGTGCAGATTAGCCCCTACAGCAGCTAAAAATACTACTTGGGCATCATCATTTGTTGAAGGTCATGGTTGACGTTTCACTTGTGGCTGAACACTTCCTGTTTCCTTAAATAACGTAACTATCCGTCGAACGGTCCGGACACTTGGATGATGTCGTCCAGGATACCGAGCGGTATACATAACACACGTCCCTTTGGGAATTTTGATCACAATAGCCATACATCATCACGATATGGACCTTTTCCGCAGTTGGTAAGCGGTCCATTTTAACACGGGTAATGTATCACGAAGCAAATACAGTCCGCACTGGCGGAATGTTACGTGATACCTCGTACTTATACGTTTGTGACTATTACAGCGCCATCTATCACAAAGCGAAAAAGTGGTCCAACTAAAACATTCATATTTCTTTACGTACTACGCGAACATGTAATAAAAAAGGGGGTTCCTAATTTAAAAAACGCAGTTGATATCCGTTTGACCTATGGCAGCGCCATTTAGCGGGCCAACCATAGCGCCATCTGGTTTCCCCCTTCAAGCTAGACGAGTTTCGTTCTTTGTAGTTTTTTCGTTTCATGCTTATTTCGTGAGATATTTGGCCTGGTCTCTATCAATGGACCACCCTGTATACAGTCAGAAATACACTATTACATCGATTACATATTAAATATAATTTCTTTAATAAAGCTTACATATTCAGAATCAGAAGTACAATCAATTAATGAACGGGTATTAAACGGCGAAAAATTTGGCATGGTGCAGAAGTTATTTTATCTGTATTTTCAGTGTTACATCCTGGACATTACAAAAGGCGGGAAACGTTTATTAATAGGCTGTGTGATCACCACAGACAGCACAGCATGCTCTGCAACGTGTTCCCATGTTGAGCACCGGGTTGATACGGAGTTCTTGTGGCTGGGCGTTCCAGTCCTACACCAACTGCTAGCTCTTGTGTGGCAGTACGCCTCCCCAACGCATCCTATACACGCTCCGTGGGTTTTAAACAGGGACAATGGGCAGGCCCGTCCATTCGCCATATATACTCACCTTCCAAGACCTCCTCTACTAGCGCTGTTCAATGCGGTTTTTCAACCATGAAAATAAAATTCAGAAGCAGATGCACCCTTGAAAAGACGAACGTGGGCACGTATTAAACTCTCACAATAACGTCCAGCTGTTAGTGTAACGTGTTCATAAATTTACAGGTGAGTACACGCATGCAACATTATGCCCCTCACCATAACACTTGGACCACTAAATCGATCACGTTCGAGAGTGTTGTTCTACATCTACATCTACATCTACATGGATACTCTGTAAATCACATTTACGTGCCTGGTAGAGGATTCTATTATTCCAATCTCATATAGCGCGCGGGAAGAATGAACACCTATATCTTTTCGTACGAGCTCTGATTTCCCTTATTTTACTTTAGTGATCGTTCCTCCCTATGTAAGTCGGTGTCAACAATATATTTTCGCATTCGGAGGAGAAAGTTGGTGACTGGGATTTCGTGAGAAGATTCCGTCGTAACGAAAAACGCCTTTCTTTTAATGATGTCCAGCCCAAATCCTGTATCAATTCTGTGACACTCTCTCCCATATTTCGCGATAATACAAAACGTGCTGCCTTTCTTTGAACTTTTTCGATGTACTCAGTCAGTCCTACGTCGTAAGGATCCCACACCGCTCAACAGTATTCTAATAGTGGACGGACAAGCGTTGTGTAGGCAGTCTCCTTAGTAGGTCTGTTACATTTTCTAAGTGTCCTGCTAATAAAACGCAGTCTTTGGTTAGCCTTCCCCACAACATGTTCTGTGTGTTCCTTCCAATTTAAATTGTTCGTAACTGTAATACCTAGGTATTTTGTTGAATTTACGGTTTTTAGATTAGAGTGATTTATCGTGTAACCGAAGTTTAACGCGTTCCTTTTAGCACTCACATGGAAGACCTCACACTTTTCGTTATTTAAGGTCAACTGCCACTTTTCGCACCATTCCGATATTTCTTCTAAATCGTTTTGCAGTTTGTTTCGATCTTCTGATGACTTTATTAGTCGATAAACGACAGCGTCATCTATAAACAACAGAAGACGGCAGCTCAGATTGTCTCCCAAATCGTTTATTGGGTCCATTGTTGGGTCTATTACATGCTCTCCCCTAACTCCGGTTGTGTGAGATTGCTACTGATAGTTAATCTGCTCTCATCCGAACAGAAAACGCGACCCCACTTCTCGTCCGTCCAGTCCATATGGTCTTGGCACCATCTCAGACAGCGCCCTCCATGTTGCAGTGTCAACGAAACACAGGGCACAAGACGTCAGGTAGAGAGACCCCCACCACCCATGCAGTCGCCTTGCCACTACTGAGCGTGAGATTGCGTGAATTGAAGTCCTAACAAATGAGGTTGCAATTGGTCATGTTGTTTGACGGGTGTTCTTCCTTGCCTGTTCCACAATGTAGCGGTCATCTGCTGCTGTAGCTGACCGTGGTCGGCCAACTCCCCTTATTCGGGCAGCAGTTCCTGTGGTTCGTAACGTTTCGGAAGTACGTGGAACAATGCTGTGAGCGAAACCAAATTCGTGACCTACACTCGTCATATTTCGTACTTCTTCCAGTTTCCAGATGATTCCGCTACCGCACTTTCATACATTTCCACCCAGCAGTTATTATCATATTTTACTTTGTCTACTTTGGTTTTGTTGAAGAGTGTATATACAGCTTAATAGGATAAAGTGTTCAGTAATTATGTTATGAAAAGATAGGCGCAGGGTAGGAAAGGTCGGGTCAGCTTTAAACCAGTGAAAACAATTATAAAGCAAGAAGGGTACATAAAACCTATTTCTAAGTGCCAGAATAAATCTTAGTTTCTCCATCAGGCTGTACACTCTTGGGAACTTCCTGACAAATTAAAACTGTACTGGACCGAGACACAATTCTGGGAGTTAGCTTTCCGCGAGAAATGCTCTTGGCGACTGACCAGTTGAGGTACTTATGGTGAAAGTAAATACAGACTGCCCTGCAATACTCTGATATTTATTAGGTGCTCTGTATTCGGTCCGCGTCGCTGAATGGTTCGATTACGTGGGCAATTGGTAACTAATACCGTCCGCATCCAGTGAAACTGCATAACGTCACGATTACTGAGCAGTTGTTCGACGCTGATTATAACTGTTTTAATTATCACGTTTTTATCATCGAATTTTAGTAAATGGAAAGAAATTACGTTTAACACATTTTAAAGATGGTAAACTACTGGTTTTGAAGCTATTAAATGTTTCCGATTACCTTTGTGGCTGGTAAGGATGCAAGAAAATTCAAAAAATGTGGCCAATTGAAAGAATAAAAAAATTAGCTTTATGCATATAAGGGACAAATTGGTACGACTATGCTACTAGTAATGCTTGGAAATTTACTGTGGCCCCCAAGCGCACATTGTGATAGCATATTCTTATGATACAGACGATATTAAGGCGTGGATTCACTCGATACACGGCAAGAAGTGTAATTTTACAAAGCTATAGGCGTAAAGCAATGGCATTAGCGAACTCCATCAAGGGACTTTTATTATCTGGAGGTGCGGACTGCAGATTACAAGAACTAGGCAATAGATTTGGATGTACTCAGGTTTCCTAGTAACGAAGGACGTTTCGTGTATGCTATAGCAAAAGCTGAAGGTGGCCTTAATTTTTGTACCATCCTCTAATGGAAAAGTGCGGGACTCTGGAGATCATTTAGCTCTTTGTTTGTTGATTATTTTGTCACATTATTCGTAACTAATTTATTCGTAACTAATTTAGTGTGTCATTTCGTAATAATTTTTGTTTCGTATAATTATAAATTCATGTGTAACTACATTACAGCGATTTCGTATTGTTTTTGCATATTTTGTGTATCTACTATATATCTTTCATTTTTCAATCCTTCGTTTTCTGATAGTGCCACTTCTGGTACATGCATATACAATACATAGGGAATACGACTGAAGAAATGGATTAGCCATTATTTCGCTAGTAGTTTCTATGAAGATGTCGATCAACTTTTGAATAATTAATTTTCAAGCGCTGTGCATTAGGCTAACACTTTAGAACTTACTGGTTTGTTACATAGTTCCTTCTTTTATAACTTCAGTAGTTGAGGTTATTTATAATATCCACTTATTTTATCCGTTTGTCCCACAGTGACTTTTAGTTTTGGTCCAGTGGTGGTAAATGCATAGGTGCCTTGGCTCTTCTGTCGGCTAGTATCCATTCATTTCCTCAGGGAATTTTGCTATTTTTTATAGCCTGACAACGGAATTCCTCGAGGATCTAGCGGACAACAGCCCATAGACTATTATTTATGAAGCTTAGCAAAACCCCTTAAACATTTTTTATCACTAGAATACGTGTCATCATACAATTCGTGACCGCATATTTCATGTTACTGAGTGCGTAGGTTTTTATATTTTAATATTAACTGTACAGCACATAATAAGAACAATATGAGTCAGCAAGCATTGTCAATGATCAACAGCATATTTTGGAGCTTTATCAAAGCCAAATAATTATGATCTTGTTTTGTTTGAAGAAATATTGCCTCTCTAATCTGCTGACCATATGTTGATTATCGACCAACTGGAACAAAGAATTGATCATTTGTTGTTAGGAAACATAAATTTTCGAACAGCTGAATGTGGGATCTTTTGAGATACAAAGTCTTCATAGGATGATCAAAATTAAGTCGAAGCATGAGGTACGAAGTTAGAAGGTCCTGATATCTATAGAAAACCATCACCAAGGTAAAGAAAGTTTAGTTGGACGTCAGCTACAGCAGTCAGATATTATCAAATCCTGCTGCAAGCAACATAGGGAGACAAAAATTGCAGGACAGTGTCTGGAACATGTGAAACGGATTGTATATATATTGAATGTTCCATTTATGTAAAAAGTATTCATTTCTTCCCAGCTTCACACATTCGTCAGACATGTTGAACACACCTCTGCCCTCTGTCTGTCCATTACATCTTCTTACAATTCTCTATCCTCCCGACCCTTACTGTTCATCTCGTCCTTCCCCTCTCTTTGCCCATCACCTCCACCCTTTCCCTCTGATCGTATTCCCTCCTTTCCTTTCTCTGACCATACACTCTTCCCCCTCCCCTTTTTTCATCTCCATCACCCCCTCCTCCCTCCAGCTGCCCAATATACATGTACGCCTTCCACCTGCTTCATGTATTTCCTCCTCATCCCCTCTCTCTGTCTATTTCCCCTTCCTCCTCATTCTGACCATTTCCTTCTCCATCCATCCCAACCTCTCTTAGCCATCCTCACAAGCAAGCGTAGCTCATGCAGTCCATTATAATTATCCTGGCTGTTATGCCGTGGTCGGTTGATGAATTCTGTGTCGATTCCCAACGTTTCGTCTCCGACTGCGGGAGACATCTTCAAGGGGGTCCGTAGCTCAATGGAAGGTCCCACACACCCACTCTCTCGCTACTGACTGCTGCTAAATTCCGTGTCCGCGCGCTCCCACGCTGCAGCGTGACGTCGCGTGTTTTGAAAACGTCAGTGCAATTGGCCGCTGTCCGTCGCCGTCGATCGCCGCTGCCATCACCCAGTAGTGGGCGGGTGGTACACATCTTCTTTAACACCGGCATCCATATGCCGTTTAACTTCGCACCCTCCTCCTTGCGGTTGAAATTATTTGGGTGTTTAGCGATTTCGATTGCCTCCCTGTAGAGCCTTTCGTAATATCCGCTTGTGGCCGCTAGTACTTGCGTCTCCTCGGAACGAATATTGTGGTTCCCCGGCTGGAAAGCATGCTCCGCAACAGCTGATCGTTCCGTTTCTCCTCTTCTGCAATTTCCCTTATGCTCTTCCAAACGTTTAGAAACAGTTCTTTTAGTGGTACCCACATAAACATCACCACAGCTGCATGGGATGCTATACACTCCAGCTTTTTCCAGTGATTTGCGAGCGTCCTTGGTAGGCTTAAGGTATTCCTGTATCTTCCTGGTGGGCTTGTAAATTACGGTAATATTCCGCTTCGTCAAGATCCTCCCTATTCTTTCCGTTACATTTTTAACAAACGGCAGGAAAACTTTAAATTTTGCAGTAGCCTGTACGTCAGTATGATTTCTGCGTGGCTGCCTCAACGCACGTTTTATTTCGGCGGACGAATATCCGTTCTTCATTAGTGCATTGTGGAGATGTTCCATCTCAGCGTCGAGCTACTAAGTTTCACAAATATTTCTAGCTCTGTCTGCTAACGTCTTGATAACACCCCGCTTCTGTTGTGGGTGGTGGTTCGATTCCCGGTGCAAATAACGGTCCGTGTGCGTGGGTTTGCGGTATACTGAGTGGCCCAAACTACCATTTTCGTTTCTAAAAACAAGCACATCGAGGAAATGTAACTTGCCGTCTACCTCCTCCTCCATTGTAAACTGAAATCTCGTGTTTATACTGTTCAGATGTTCGTGGAACCGGCTTAGTTCCTCCCTACCATGTCTCCACAGCACAAACGTGTCATCCACGTATCGGAACCATACATTTGGTTTTTTGCTGGCAGTACCTAAGGCCTGTTCTTCGAATTTCTCCATAAAGAAGTTTGCAATTACGGGACTTAGGGGGCTTCCCATAGCCACGCCATCCGTTTGCTCATAAAACTGTTCATTCCACTTGAAGTATGTGGTCGTCAAACAACACTTAAACAGTTCTGAAATATCGGCAGGAAAAATTCGATCCAGCTGTTCCAATACATCATTAAGTGGAACCATGGTAAACAGCGATACCACATCAAAGCTGACCAATATGTCCTCCGGCTGGACCACTATGCCATTCAATCTGCTGATGAAATTTGTCGAATTCTTTATATAATAGTCCGAACGGCCCACATGTGGTTTTAGCAGCGTAGTCAAAAACTTGGCTAACGAGTAGGTGGGCGAACCAATGGCACTTAGTATCGGTCTTAACGGCACATTTTCTTTATGAATTTTGGGCAATCTATAAAGCCTCGGTGGTAGCACAACCGAATTGCAGAGACCTTTCTGTACACTTTCTTCATTGGAGGACTTTTTTATTAACCGCGACACAGTTCTGAGAACGCTGTTAGTGGGGTCCTTATTCAGCTTCCTATATGCTTGCGGATCCAGTAGATCAGTAATTTTACTCCGATAGTCGGCCACATCCATAACCACCGTTGCACTTCCTTTGTCAGCTGGGAGAACCAAGATACTATTGTCGTCATTCAGGAGTTTTAAAGCTCTTCTCTCACTCACAGTTATATTACTTTTCGGCGGTTTTGCATTGGCTAACATTCTTACTGTTTCTATACGGATTTCTTCAGCTGTTACAGAATCCACACTGCGAATTCCTGCTTCTACACTGGCTATAATTTCTTCCGTGGGCACAAAACGCGGACTAACAATAAAATTTCCTCCCTTGGCAAGCACAGATGTCTCATCGTCAGATAACGAACTTTTGGACAAATTGATAACGGTCCGGGAAACGTCTAAATGCCGAACAGTCTGATTAGGTAGCAAATTATCAAACTTCTTCTTCTGTCTACTAGACGTTGTCAACATACGCTTCCCCATGGTATCATGCAGTAGTCTATCAATTTTATCCCAGTCACCGCTGCACAGTTTATTACTGATCGTAATATGGAGAGACATTAACTTACAGTTTGTGCTTGCCAAGTCCTGTCGGGTCTGCTGAATGCGCTCTCGTAGTAAGGCCTCCTCAGTCCGTTTAAAAATGCGTTGTGCCTTTCCCGAATAGAACAGTCGCTTTATCTTCAGAAACTTCGGTATAACGCCGACGGCTCTGCAACGAGACGGGAATGTAAAGGAACACAAAAGCTGCACTCTCTTCATCTGGAGTCCTTCCAGGCGTCGCACTTCTCTTGACATCTCCTCCCCGTAGAGACGTCTGATACTAAAACGTAGACTTTCACGGCCGGAAATATCATGTCCATTATAATTATCCGGGCTGTTACGCCGTGGTCGGTTGATGAATTCTGTGTCGATTCCCAACGTTTCGTCTCCGACTGCGGGAGACATCTTCCCGCAGTCGGAGACGAAACGTTGGGAATCGACACAGAATTCATCAACCGACCACGGCATAACAGCCCGGATAATTATAATGGACATGATATTTCCGGCCGTGAAAGTCTACATTTTAGTATCAGCTCATGCAGTACATTTCAATAAAGCAAGCCGATACTATTCCCACAGCATGCTTATCGTGCAGGGCAACCTAGGCAGCAGTGGCTGAAAAAAACGGATGTTTGCCTTTATCTCCGCTACTGTTAGAGCTAGGAGGTTATAAAACCACAGTGCTGATGTTCCTGATGCCTTCTGTTTCCGTGTCAAATTTATTTGAAAACGATCCAGCGGTTTGGGACAAGACGTCAGATCTACACACATACTCTCTACATATAACTCTCTACGTATAACAGACAGAGTGAGAAGACTGGTTTAAGACAGTCCTGTATTTTGGGAAAGAGAAAAATTGAGAAAATCCGTTCATTATGAACAGCCACTAATAGATTCATCTTGTAAAACATGGATTCCTCTGGACCTGATGATGCAAGTAGGAACAAAGTAAGAGCGGGCGTTCTAGTTCTCTGTGTTTTCAAAAACATAAATATGTAATACCAGCTGTATTTTTTCACAACAATATTGGTCTTGGTAATGCTACATGTCAAGCAGTTTGAGTAGTAAAATAATATTTATTTCAAATCTAGGCGATTTTGTCATGTGTTACATGCTACTCTTCTGCAATGCTTCTTCCTTTTTGCCAAAAGAGATTCATTGTCTGTTAAATGAAGGCATGTTCCCATGTTCCGTTCATAAATCCTCAGAGCATATCAGACCAGGAGAAAGAAAGACTGACTCTGACACGTGGGACACTGCTTGTGGAAGGAAGACAGTATCATAACGATTCTATCTTGACTCAGCCAGAAGTGAGAATGCTTATCCGAATCATAGTGACAAGGGGAAAAGTGGTAGGACTGAAATTGTAGCATTATGACGCTCAGTATAGCAGTGTTCCACAATGCAGGCCGATCGTCTAATGAATGTAAAATTGTATGTGAGACATGGAAGAAGTATTTGTTACGCAGCTCACATATTCAAACACGCCTCTACTAACCGATTTAACTTCTCAGATCGAGTGGAGAGTAGCTTATACAATTTTCTAGTGCCACAGGCCAGTTTTTTTTACTTTTTAGTCATCTCTCTGTCTTCCCCTACAGTCTTTACCCTCTACAACTCCGTCTTGTACCAAGGGAGTTATTTCCTGACGTCTTCTTCTTGTCAGTGTCTTCCATATATTCAGTTCCTCGCCGATTCTGCGGAGAATCTCCACAATAAGTATCAGTCCACCTAACCTTCAATATTCTTCTGTAGCACGACGTATCAAATTTTTCAATTCTCTTCTGTTCCGGTTTTCCCACAGTCCGTGTCTCACTACCATACAATGCCGTGCTCCAAACGTACGTTCTCAGAAATGTCTTCCTCGAATTAAGAAACATATTTGGTACTAGTAGACTTCTCTTGGCGAGCAATTCTTTTTCAGTGCTAGTCTGTTTTTATGTCCTCCTTACTACATTCTTCATGGTTTATTTTGTTGCCTAGGTAGCAGAATTCCTTAATTTCACCTGCTACGTGAAAACCAATTCCGATGTTAAGTTTCTCGCTGTTCTCATTTGTGCAGTTTCTGAATACTTCCGTCATTCTTTGATTAATTCTCATTCCATATTAAGTACTCTTTATACACGCCTGAAATTCTTTTTTACTTTGACTGAGGATAGCAATGACATCAGCGAACCTTATATTAACATCCTTTCACGTTGAACATTAATTTATTTCCGTCATTGTTTCTTTAACGTACAGATTGAACAGCAGGGGTGTAAGGCTACAACTCTGTATAACACACTTTTTAAAATGGTTCAAATGGCTCTGAGTACTATGGGACTTAACAGCTGTGGTCATCAGTCCCCTCGAACTTAGAACTACATAAACCTAACTAAACTAAGGACATCACACACATCCATGCCCGAGGCAGGATTCGAACCTGCGATCGTAGCGGTCACGCGGTTCCAGACTGTAGCGCCTTAAACCGCTCGGCCACTCCGGCCGGCTGCAATGAACAGAAATAATAATAAAAATTAGACTCATTAAGTAACAATAATATTTTCATATATTGCTAATCCTATTTTTGTATTTCCTGTAAAACGTTTAAAACTATGTGATCCTTCTAGGATTCGAAAATGTGACTGTGTCAGTGCAGACGAATGCGCAATCCGTTGCGCTGCACAACGCCTCACGTACGCAGTATCTCTGCTGAGTTCCTTCTACACTGGAAATCATCACTAAGTTTTGCCAAGAATATTTTTGTGGTGCTTTGGGTCGTTGCTTATGACTGATAGTCGTCAATTTAGTTGTAATATACTGACTCATTTGCAAGAGTTCTACAATTCCTTAATTTTTGCCGAATTTAATGATGTTGTAGGGAGCAGGGAAAGGAATATTCGTCGTTGCACATATCACTGCTGTAAATGGGTGGTGCAAATCTCATCAACTTTCCACTATCAGCGTTCACTAAATTCCTTTCTATTGTTACTTAAAAGTTGTAATTGCGTTTTCCATCGCTAAATAGCTGCACTGTTTGCAGTAAAAGTACGTAAAAACATCGTAACTTCGACTAAAGCTTCTATAACACAAGCATAGCTTCGTCTTACTCCTAGCCTGTGACATCACCAGAACATCAGTCAATAACAGAGTGTTTGTGATCATGTGAACAGTTCTTGTTATTTAATGATTTGCAAGCCTTAATTAAATAAAATATAAAAATAACAGATATTTTGTGAGAATATTGACAGTGAATGCTATTTAAATGTTAGAATCAGAATAACAACAATGTGAACCTAATTTTTAACATAGGAAAATAGCCTTTTCCCACTGCACTCTTCATGTTAGCACACTTGCTTTTAATTTCACCGAAGGTTGTTTCGACTTTCTGTATCCTGAGCCAGTCCTCCCGACAGTCTTTCCATTTCATCACATTTTTCCTACAGTCATTTCATCTTAGCTTCACTGCAGTTCCTGTTAATTTCACTCATATGTGACTTACATTTCTATATTGCTGACTTCCTCTGAACGTTTCTGTTCTTCTTTCTTTAGTCGATGAATTGAAGTATTTCTTTTGTTACCCGTGGTTTCTCCGCAGCTACCTACCTTGTACCTATGTTTTTCTTTCCTGCTTCTCTTCAACTGAACTGCCTACTGAGCTATTCATTACTACTATATCTCAACCCTCAGAGAACTTCAAGCATATTTCTTTATCCCTTAGTATTTCCGTATCTCACTTGTTTGAGCACCGATTTTTCCTGCCTAGGCTCTTAAATTTCAACCTCCTCTTCATCATTACTAAACTTTGATCTACGTCTACATCTACATCCATACTCCGCAAGCCACCAGACGATGTGTGGAGGAGGGTATTTTGAGTACTTCTATCGATCTGAGTCAGTATCTGCTCCTGTTACGCCTTACAATCCAATATCTGATTTTCATCTCTCTGCCTCATCGTGATGTAATCGAAATGCAATCTTCCCGTATCTCCTGGCCTTTTCCAACAATATCTCCTCCTCTTGTAGTTTTTGAACAGATTATTCGCTATTACTAGCTGAAATTTGTTGCATAACTCTATTAGTCGTTCTCTCTTTCCAACTTCCAAGTCCATATTCTCCGTAACTCTTCCTTTCACTCCTTCTCCTACGACAGTATTCCAATTCCCCATGACTATTAGATTTTCATCTCTCTTTACGTACTGAATTACCCGTACAGTGTCCTCACATACTCTCTCCACCTCTTCATCTTCTGCTTGCGGCGTCGGCATGTGTACCTGAGCTACTGCTGTCAATTCTGATGAGAATAACCCTATCACTAAACTGTCCGCTGTAGCTCACACTCTACCCTAACTTCCTATTCATAAGGAATCCTACTCCCGTTACACCACTTTCTGCTGCTGTTGATACTAATCCATACTGATATAACCAGATATCCCTGTGTTCTTTCCGTTTCATTTCACTGACCCACCGAATATCTAGATAGATCCTCGGCATTTCTCTTTTCATGTTTTCTAGCTTCCCTGCCAAGTTCAAATTTCTGCATTCCGCGCTCCGACTCGTAGAACGATATCTTTTCTTTGGTTATTCAGTGTGTTTCTGGTGATCACCTCCCCCTTAGCAGCTCCCTTCCGGAGGTCCGAATGGGTAACTAGTTCGGAATCTTTTGCCAATGGAGAGATCAAAATGACACTTATTCAGTTGCAGTCCATATGTATCGGATACACACTGTGTATATGTAATGCAGTAGCACCATTGCCTTATGTATGCCCAGCAGCGAAGACCTTGAAAAATGCTGGAGGTCTCACTGATACTCAGCACGCCATAACGATTTTCAATGACATAAAACACAGTACTTTAATAACGGATTTGTGTAAAGTGCTAAACGTGCCGGTCAGTGTTTACTGTTATGTTTCAAATGGCATAAATCCGCAATTTTTATGGTTTCACACTTCAATCTGTAAAAATGCAAACCCTATAGGATAACTTGATGTCTGCCTGTGCAACCGTTGAGTTCTCTTGTATTCAAGAACGGGTAGACGTATCACGTTGAAATTTATATCAGATACTAAAGTTAGGCTTTCTTGGTGGTGTAAAAATGTTAAGTTTGTATGTTAATGCAGTCAAAAGATACGGCCATTTATGTAGCATATTTTGATACGTGCAAAATCGCATACGAAAGCCTATACAGTACTTTCCACTGATCTAGAATACTGAAATTTTGAAAGAAGCAAGGTGTGTAAAGGGAAAAAGGATCAGAAAGTTGTTAATATGTAACTACATTAGGTAAAAACATTTTTCCTATTTGTGGTCTGTCTGTCTTTCTGCAATTTTTCTGGGTTACAGATAAATATATACAGCCCTTTGACAGTCTAAAATCCATAAGTTTCTAAGTCAATGCAATCGTCATTTACGCCAAATATTTCGTTATTCGAGATCTCACTTATGAAAACCTATAGATGAAGAAGCTATATGCATAATTAAGCTTGTACGTAATCCTCAGAGCACGAGTTTGACTCGCACTTGTCCGTCTTTTCTATCACATTAAAGAAGCAGTAGCAGAAACATATTTTTAAAGCTGACGTTATATTTCCGCGAACTTTATGCTACGCTCTTCATGGAGACCTCCACTCGTAAAGTATGCCTACACTTTATCGCTAGACGATTATCTGTCTTGGGCGGAACATAAATTTTGACCATGTTGTATAACTTACGCGCTCCATTGGGGAAGACTTAAATGAAGGTTTACAGACTCTCACCGAAGAGCGCCCCTTGGAAGGGACGGGCTTTATTGAGGCAATGGGCGCAAGAGTGGCGAAAAGAAAAAGAAAAGTCGGGAAAGATATATTTCAGCGGATTCTCCGAAAAGAAAATAGAGGTCCTCCCCTAGTGGGGCACGGATGTTTTATGGGACACGTCCGTGGTTAAACGCTTTTAGCGGAAGTGACGCAAGTCACAAGGGTTGCGGAACGATTTTTACAGTCTGTATTAAAGGACGGATTCCACCCAAGGACAGAAAAGGGGAACGCTGTCTCTTTTACTGCACTCCAATTACTGTATGAGGGGAGATACGGTCTCAGATGGAGATCGTAAATTATTGTAGAAGAATATTAAGGTAGGATCTGTCAGTGATGTGATCTGGCACTCAGTTATTTCTATCTTTTAATAAGCTGAAGTCTTCAAAACCCAGGGTATCTCAGCTCTGTAAAGGGGTCACATGTGTAACTGCATAGTTGACAAGTACGCACAGAGAAGCGTATCTACCAAGCAGCCGCCAATACCGTTTGCCTGTGAGCCATACCGTGTTCGTTTGTCAAAGATCTCTGGCCGCGGTCCAGACCACGCTACCGTGCTCCTCGCTAGAATTGGTTGGTTGGTTGGTTTGGCGAAGGGGGTCAAACAGCGAAGTCATCAGTCCCATCGGATTAGGGATGATTGGGGAAGGAAGTCGGCCGTGCCCTTTCAAAAGAACCGTCCCAGCATTTGTCTGAAGCAATTTAGGGAAATTACGGGAAACCGACCTCAGGATGGCCGGACTAGGGTTTGAACCGTTGGCCTCCCGAATGCGAGTCCTGAGTGGTAACCCCTGCGTCACCTCGCTCGGTGCCTATTAGCAGGTGACAGAGTTGCAACTTTGCGGTAATGAAGGAGCATGCACTGCCCGGCTCAAAAGGGAACATTCCCTAGTGTCAACAACCGCTCTCAATGAAACTTGGCGTGTGTGCTGAGGGGGCCGAGCAATGCAATATGCATTTTTTTTTGGTAGTGCTCAATTTCACTTTTAAGGGGTAAAACACATCGCGAAATATACATTGGTGCATTAGATTTGAACGGAATATCTTCGAAGGAATGATAAGTAAAAAATGTTTCTCAAGTAAAGGTTGATATGTAATTAACTTTCTTGAAAATTCTACGATCGAATTTTGTAATAATTTGAAGTTCTGAAGAACACCCCACCACCATTAATTAACTTTGAAAAATTAAAATTTTTGGTACAACATAAATTAGTGATTATCATTATTATAATGATTCTGTATTCTTGTAATAACTTAATATTTTCAATTAACAATAAACTTGTGTGAAATGGTAAATTAAAAAACAAAAAAGTATGAATGTAAAACGTGATATAACTATTTAAAGCAAAGAACATAAATAATTACAATAAATAATTAGATTAATAATGAATGATTAGCTATTTTAATAAGGTATGCTGAAAGTACTCTGATAGCACATTTTGTACAGCTTATGTTCTAAAAATGGCATTTCAGAAACCAGCTTTATTACACATCGTTATTTGTAGCTTGAAAGCTTCTTGATGTTGTAACAAATGTTTTCATTTTTCGAAATTAATTAAAGGTGTTGGGGTGTATTGCAAAATTTCAGATTATTGTCAAATTACGTTATACAAATTTCAAATACGTTAATTACATGTTATCTTTTTTTATGTGAAACATTTTTATATACCATACTTTCGAAGATATTTCCTCCAAGGGTAATATGCCAATTACCTTTTGGAGCGTGTTTTATCATTTATGAGTGAAATTGGGCACGAATAAAACAATACGTATTGCGTTATTTTGTCCCCTTTAGGGAATGTTCCTCTGTAAATGTCCACTGGGTCCCTTCTACGAAGAGAGATTTATTGTGACATCGGACGAGTGGTGTCTGCTTTGCAGAGTCTGTTGTTGTTTCTTTTTTTTGTGAATAGAGTGAAGACCCTGCGGGATTTGGGGTCAACTGAAGAATGCAATACAACCCGTCGGCTTTGACCAACGACGTCATAGTTTGCTCATAGATGTTAATGTCTTTAGACCGCTTTCTGTGGCTTGTGTTAATTTAAATCTTTTGTCCGTCCCAATTCATACTTTACTTATTTTCATTCTTAGTGAGTTTGAGATATTTTGGAAGAACTGTTTCTCATTCTGGACAATTATTAATTTTCGTTTGTAGTAATGGACTTATGTAGTCCTATGAATATGGAAGACTGGAAACAGGTTCCGTCAATTGCAGCACGGAATACAAATTTCACAGTTGTCGCTTTCTTTCGCCTTCACTAGCACTATTCCTATTACGATATTTTTCAATCGATACTAGTACTATATGGGTCAGCTGAAGTAAGGGCTAGACCAATATATGTCAAGTGAAATACGGGATACGAATTTTACTATGGTACGTTTTATCGCCGTCGCTAGTACTACTGTGATAATTTGCAGGCGATACTATTAGTACCGAAGGCGAAAAAAATTTGCATCCCATTCTTTAGTTGACTTAGGTATAAATTTAGTGTATATCGCCTTTTCTCGTCTTCGCTAGCATTAGTATAGTATTCTTCAGCTGACCTTTTCGCCTTCGCTAGTACTAATATCACCTGAAGGAAAGTAGTACCGCATGCGAAAAAAGCAACACATGTAAGATTTGTATCCCATACTTCAGTTCACCTACATACTTGTAGGTCAACTGAGAATAGGGTACTAGTGCTAACGAAGGCGAAAAAGTCGATGTACTTTAAATTTGTATCCCGTACTGCAGTTAACCTATACAGATGAACCGGAGTTCGGTATACAACTGAGATATTCCTTGCTAACGTTACTTCTGTCCCTATTTTTCTTTCTTTTTTGCATTAGTGTCCCATTCGTCATTTGAACTATATTGGTCAACTGAGGAACAGGATAATAGGTCTCAAAGAAGCGATATATTTAACATTACGTTCGAAACATGGATGTAGGTGAAATATGTCTACCATCTGTTTTCGTTGTCCTTATTCCTTTGTTTCTCAGCATTCGTCTTTGCTATTAAATTTGTGCAATACACCCTCTCTGGTCCAAACTTCGGATGTGATTGGGCAAAGCCGACGGATTGTATCCCATTTTTCAATAATCCCGGCAAACTTGTGTGGTGGCTCTCGCAGTTGGACGCACGGTGTCCCTCCTTAACCGCCGTAGCCTTCACCTGCCCATGTTTGGCAAAATTTTGTGCCTGACTCATGTAGTTTATGGAGGTGCTGCACTTCGGCGACCAGAAAAGCCAGACAAAGCTGTCAGCCACTCCCCATAGTAGTTTAAAATTCATTATGCGTTTATGGAGACAATACATTTTTAATGCGCTTGTTGTTTTGGTCCGCTTAAGTTGGAGGCTTCAAAATTTCTGCATTTCATTTTGAATTTAGATGCTTATAGTGCTTGAAGCAGCTTACGAAGGATTACAGCTAGCTTGTAATGCCTTGTGGCTCTCTGGCAACTGATTGTACGGAGCTGAAATTGGGTTTACATAAATTGCAGTCGATAAAACTCTGGCTTAAGATAAATTGTATTTTGTGTCAAAAATTCTTCGGTGCTCCTGGGAATAATCTTACTATTGAATATTTAGTTATCTTACTGGTTAATAAGCTCACATCATTTAATTTGGTGGTTACCCCAAGCTCATTACATAACTGTCAACAGGTTTCCTTTTAATTTATGTTGAATGATTATTTACCAGTGTCCGTTTTGTAATGTTTTGAATGTATGTGTGTTTTAATTTTGACTGTTGCCAAATCGTTAACGTATTCTTGGGTGGCAGCGTTCAGCAAGGCCGTATGGGCAATTTGTTTGGAAGCTAAGCAGTTCCTTGCGTGCGAACATCACTATCATTTCAAATTATTGTAAACTATTCCGACTACTTTTTGTAGCTTCTACAAGCCTGCACATTGTTGGTAAGCGTACCCAAGAATAGGTACCTTGGTGTGCTTGAGCAAGGTTGCGCTATTAAAATCGATCAAGTTCAAGCACCTTGAACAGCCATATCACTGTTCAAGCATGCAGTTTTCTGTGTGGTCGCCTTTACGTACAATATATGATTAAAGGAATCCGGACACACCTATGTGGGCCGGCCGGGGTGGCCGCGCGGTTCTACGCGCTACAGTCTGGAACGGCGCGACCACTACGGTCGCAAGTTCGAATCCTGCCTCGTGCATGGATGTGTATGATGTCCTTAGGTTAGTTAGGTTGAAGTAGTTATAGGGGACTGATGACCTCAAGACCCATAGTGCTCAGAGCCATTTGAACCATTTGAACCCCTATGTGGACTCTCATTCGGGAGGACGACGGTTCAATCCCGCTTCCGGCCATCCTGATTTAGGTTTTCCGTGATTTCCCTAAAACACTCCAGGCAAATGCCGGGATGGTTCCTTGGAAAGGGCACGGCCGACTTCCGTCCCCGTCCTTCCCTAATCCGAAGAGACCGATGACCTCGCAGTTTGGTGTTTTCCCCCAAAGAACCCAACACCCCTACGTAATGCGAAATAGACTACCACATGCCCCGAGAGTCGGACTCATCAATATAAAAGGACGCAAGGAGTATTTTACTGCCAATAGGAAAGCAATAACAGCAGAATGGGTTAGTCAGGGAGTTCAGTGACTTAGAATGCGCATTAGCCGCTGGATGTCAGCTGAATAACAGTTACGTCATGGAAATTTCAACCCTGCTAGAACTGGCAAAAACAACTGTCGGTGATGTGACTATGAAGCGGAAACGCGAAGGAGCAACCATAGCTACACCAGAGCCAGATAGATGCAATGTGCTGATGGAGAGGAACAATCGATGATGATGATGTTTGGTTTGCGGGGCGCTCATCTGCGTTTCTCAGCGCTCGTACAAATTCCCAACCTTTGTTCAGTCCAATCTCGCCAGTTCCAAGAATGATGATGAAATGATGAGGACAACACAAACACCCAGTCATCTCCAGGCAGGTGAAAATCCTTGACCCGCCAGGAATCGAACCCGGGTCCCCGTACTCGGAAAGCGAGACCGCGACCAGGAACTGTCGAGCATTGTTGAGGTTGGTTCTGAACAATGGCGTAAAATCAGCGGAAGGGACCACTGGTGAATTCCAAAGTGCTACGAGCAGTCTAGCTATTATACTGCCTAAGTGTAGAAGGGCTAAAAAGAATGGGATTCATTTGACGGGCAGGTCCTATTAAACCTCATCTGCAGTCTATAATAAGTGACGCTCAAGATGGTGTAAATACAGTGCATGACTGAAAACAAGTAACTTGGAATGATGAATCACCTTATATCCTGTGCTCACGCGATGCAAGTGTTTGGGTTGGGCGAAAGCCTCGAGAACATTACGTCCCAACATGTGTAGTGCCAAAACTAAAGTACAGAGAGGTCGGTAGTAACGTATGTGGTGGTTTTCGTGTATGGGGTGTGGTCCCCTTTCTGTGCTTAAGAAAACGCTGTATGATGAGGGATAAGAACACATTCCTTCAGCATTGTGAACTGACTACATTACAGGAAACGTTCGGTGACGATGATGCACGCCATCGTAAAGGAGCTTCTATGAGGCAATGGCTTGCGAACAGTTATATTCCTGTAAGATACTGGCCTGCCCATAGTCCAGACCTCTACGCACTGGAACACCTTTACGACGCGTTACAACGTCGACTTCGCTCCAAGCCCCAGCGTCCGACATCACTACCTCCTCTGGTTTCGGCTCTTGAGGAAGAATGGGAAGCGTGTTAAATGCAACAGACGAGAACGGGGGATGATCCTATCGAACATATGGACTGCAACCGGGGAAATCCATTGAGATAAGTGACTTTGACTAAGGGCAGATTACTATTACGCAGAGCCTGTGAACAAGTACCTCGGAAACGGTGAAGCTGGTGGAATGTTCACACGCTACTGTCGTGATCATTTACGGAAAGACGTAGAACAGCAGTGAATCTACCACTACGCGCTAAACGGTTGGACGTCCACGACTTTTCACAGAACGTAGAATTTGGGGGATTGTCTGCTCTGTAAAGTAGGATAGATGGTGGTCTGTGGCATCTCTGCCGAAAGAGCACAATTCTGGTGCTAGCGCAAGTGATCCGGAACACATCGTTCGTCATTCATGGAGTACCGCAGTTGACCATTCCTACGTGTTCACATACTCATCCAACGACATTACAATTGCAATGGGCACGAGACAGTCATGATTCGACCGTCGACCAATGTAGACCTGTCGGCTCTTCGGGTGAATCACATTTTTGCTGCGCCAGATCGATGGTCCTCTGCACAAGCGCCGTCATCGAGGTGAACGACGGCCGGAAACGTGCAGCGCGCCACGGAAGCAGCCTGGTGGGAGCAGTATAGTAGGCTATGGCAGACGTTCCCTGCGCTTACATGGGAACTGTGGTACTAATCGAAGGCCCGCTGACAGAGTGCGAGCCACCTGCATCCCTTCCTGTTTGATGTGCTCCCCGACAGCGATGTCATCTTCGAGCAGCATAATTGTGCCACAGTGGTTTGAAGAGCATTATAGCTAATTCCCATTGATTACTCAGTGACCAAATTCACCTGGTATAAGCCTGTGAAACCCATCTAGGTCGCTGTCGGGCGCCATCATCGCGTACGCAAATCAGCGGCCGGTAATATAAGCGAATTACCTGTGCGCAGACACCTAATGCCATATAAACCCACAAAACTACCAACAAACTGTCGGACCCATAACACGCCGACCTGTTTCGTTCCAAAGGCGGACAAACAAGCTATTAAGCAGGTGGTCATAATTTTTTGGCTTATCAATGCACGTCAAACGGAGACAAGTGAATACTGAGATCCTTAGAAATAAATACAAATACAATCATATTTTCTTAAATACAACATAAATGTCTCTTTGAAAAATTCAGTGATTTAAATATTACTTGTTTCTTCTTCTTCTGTTTATCAGGTCGTCAATCACTGCATTTACTGTTACATTTACTAGTTTAAGCTGTGAGCTATAGCCATCTTCAGATCCCTATTGTAACAAAATAAGCCTGCTAACAGAGAAGTGCACGCCGAGATATACTTTTACGCCTCTGTGTTGCGGGGCATCCTATGTTGCAACACTGATCTGTAGATGGCTGTAGAGCACAGCTGGAAGGGGAAAACGTAAACGTGAAATCAGTGGTGGTCGTCTCATTAAACTAAAGAAGATAAACGAAACAAATGTTCCTGATCTTTCTTCTTTTTTATCAAGGAGACATTGAATCCCAAAAGCATTTCAACGTATAACGTAAGTAATGTACTGAAATGTGTGATCTTGGAATCTGTAAAATTACAGGAATACCAGTTACAGGAATTTATTGGAATCTGTAAAATTAGAGGAATTCCAGTTACAGGTATTTATTAGAAGCGTTTCTCAACTGGAAGCGTATCTTATTTTCTTAGCTTCAACACATTTTATCCGTTAGGATCACAGTTTAACTAATTTTAGGTTCCCTTGACAATATTCCTTATCACCTTGCTGTTGATCGAAACAAGATATTTTCACAAACTCAGACATAAAGATAATAGTATGCCCACTCAGTTAAGAAGCCTAATCACCCCACTACCCTTTTCTAGGTGTCTGAGGTAAATAGAACATTGGCATATGGACTAATTCTGGAATCCTTTGGTACAACTAGTATTTTATTAAATTACTAGGTAACTAACTGGAGTGGTGTGCACCCCCCAGACGTCGAGTGGTGACTGGACAACAGTAGCAAGTGGTAGTCTACCACATTATGCTCCAATACACAGCCCGATTCCGCCATGTCTGTCTGTAGCACGCGCTTCGATGGGCACCAGGGACACATAGCACTAACTTTGATATTGGGTTAGATATGTTGGGAATATTTAATCACTGCAGGCGCCTTAACTGAAACACGTCATTTATTACGGTAGGAAGCTACAACATTGCACCAGCCTCACCAAGTCTACTGAGAACTCGCGTGAACACTGCTCGTTAGAGAACCGTTTCCAAAACTCCATACAAAAGGAAAAGCATTTGCCTCACTAAACTCCCGTTGAAGAGGTATTTTCAGAACGTTTTGCTAAAAGTGCATGAGTAACTGTGTTCCTACAGACAGAATGCTTCAAAACACGGCACACCAACTGCAAGTTTTAGCGTGAGACTTTTTCGCGTCTCTGTTACGTTGCAAACTTTAAAAACATTGCCCCACCACGAAAAGTATAACGTTTCTCATTGGATAGACAGAATTTTTGTAGGCGGAGCTTAAGGTTAACATTGAGACCCTGATTGGTCAGATGAAAACACCAGTGTCTCGAGTTCTAGATATGCTGTGACAGTTTCTCTTCAGTCATCGGACCTGTAGATATATACATGTGTAAGGTGTCAGGCAAATCCAACACCTTCCATGAAAACCGTGACATGATAAGCAAATCCAGTAGTATGTCACATAGCTCCGAATCAATCGTGACATTAAATTAACCAAAGTAATACGAGTAACGAGTGAGCAAATGGAATACCACAGACTAACACAAGAATGCCTGAAACTTCCTGGCAGATTAAGACTGTGTGCCGGACCGAGACTCGAACTCGGGTACTGGCAGAAGTAAAGCTGTGAGGACGGGGCGTTAGTCGTATTTGGGTAGCTCAGTCGGTAGAGCACTTGCCTGCGAAAGGCAAAGGTCTCGAGTTCGAGTCTCGGTCGGGCAAACAGTTTTAATCTGCCAGGAAGTT
Organism: Schistocerca cancellata; assembly: GCF_023864275.1. NCBI lineage: Eukaryota > Metazoa > Arthropoda > Insecta > Orthoptera > Acrididae > Schistocerca > Schistocerca cancellata. Next base: position 639,390,526 of record NC_064626.1, read on the forward strand.
TCATATCAGCGCACACTCCGCTGTAGAGTGAAAATTTCATTCTAGAAACAAGAATGCCTAAATGCATGCATACCTTCCCACCGTGAGACAGACGCAGTTCCGATGGGAGAAACGAGAACGGAAGCCGAGAGCAGAACTGTGTTAAGCTAGAAGGCCCTACGATAAGGGACGGACTCCCACGTCGCCAGCTAACCTCTAGGACCACCCCCCAGCCCAATTTGAAAGCTAGAGCTCTCCAGAAGAACAGTATAGATCTTTTGATAACACTAAGAGGGCCACCTCAGCCGCAAGTTTTAACGTGAGACTTTTTCGCGTCTCTGTTACGTCAGGACCAACCCCCAGCCCATCTTAAAAGACAGAGCCCTCCAGAAGAACAGTATATATCTTACGACAACACTAAAATGACCACACCAGCTGCAAGTTTTAGCGTAAGACTTTTTCGCGTCTCTGGTACGTTGCAAACTTTAAAAACATTGCCCCACCACGAAAAGTATAACGTTTCTCATTGGATAGACAGAATTTTTGTAGGCGGAGCTTAAGGTCAACATTGAGACCCTGATTGGTCAGATGAAAACACAGCCAGATAGTTTTTTTTAAATCAACTTTGGTAAATTGTAGTAAGGATAAGTTGGGAGAGAGTAGCTTCTGAGACGGCGAGGTGAGCGGAACTGTGCTGCCCGCCGTCCCCTGACGAACACCGACAAGGTAATGAAAGCACGTGATGCCGCATAACAGTGCATAAAGCTTCACTCAGAATTGCAGAAGTCTCATCTGTTACACCCCCTTTTTGCGTAATACTAGTGTCGATCGTCAATTAAAGCTCATGGTGTTCACATTTGCCACTTGAAGTAAAAATCTGAAACGCGATGATTTTTCTGTTATATAGTTATTGAGAAGCCACATAAGCCACTGTAATTTACGACAAGCTAGATAAGTAATTAAAGATAATTGAGGGTCATTGTAGACCATTTTGATTGTTTTCTCTTTTGTGAAACTTAATTAAAACCTAGATTATAGATGTGATATGGCATAGATCATCCTTCAATCCATTGCAGAACTTGGAAAAACATTCAGGGAATATTCGTTCACATTTTTGTTGAACGCAGTTGGTTATTATCATCTTGTATTAAAACATTTCGTTTTATCAATAGTGCAATATATAAAAAATGTTTTGTGAGTAGATTAAAATTTCCAATGGTAAACTTAACTGCTTTTACGACGTTATTTTACCAGCTAACTAAAAATAGGAAAGCCTTAAACCTCTTCCACTAAATTTAGTTAGTATTAAGATTCTTTTACAGGGAGTGCAGTGGAGCTGACGCTGAAATCATTAAGTATTTTGTTATATCGTCGCTAGTGTCACTGAACTCTTCTGAACTCTACATGTCATGTGTGGTCTGGCGTCTCCTTACCAGCAACAGGTCCCAGGTTCAAACTAGTCAATTCCCTAAAAAACATTCTGAGAACGTCGTTGCGCGAAAGTGGTAGGGAGACACAATATAGAACAGACACCACACAGAATGTTAGAAAATGACGACCCTGCCAGGATGGTAAAATACCATGATTGAAGGTCGAGCACATGCCTAACTAGGTCAGAAAAATATCCTGTTAAAAATTTTTGTAATAAAAAAAATTTTTTTGAAAGGTATAAGTAGTTGAAAACAGTAGCTGTAGCGATAGATAGTGAGACATTCTAGCAGAGACAATAGCATAATTAAGTTATGAATTTTAAAAATTGTTAGAAAACAGAAAATAAGGGATTCGGAAAGATTAGCAATGGCAAATCGAGACCCTGACCGAATTGAAATAGAGACACAGCATGAAAATGGACAGAGAATAGAGAACAGTACAACAGACGATGCAGTATCGCGAGAAATAGGACATATAACGCACCATAACGAGGATAATGTACGTCAAGGCACAGAAAACATAAGTCAGCATACGACAGAGGAGCAGAAATGTAGAGAGACAGTCGATGAGGATTCTAACTTGCTTCTTGAATACGTAGAACCCATAGTACAAGTAATCAGAGCTCCCTCACCACAGAGTACAAGGAATGCGAGCAGAAACGTGTCACAGCACAGTTCAATGGAATCGGTTGCGAACCAACACTTGGGCGAAAACACAGAGCGTAGGACGTCGGAAGGAAACGCAATAGGACCCAACAATCTGGCAGAATTATTACAACAAATTACGGAAACCATGACAAGGCAAAATAAAGACATAGCGAACCAAATTCAAATTCAGAATGCAGAAACCATGAGACAAATGCGTGCGATTAAAGAACAAAACAAAAAAAATCAATTACACTTAAGTCATATTGAAGACGAGGCAAAAGAATCTCGAGAAGTGATAGGAAACTAAATAACAGGTCACAATCAATTGAGAACAGACATTGACAAGGAAAAGCGGACGTACAAACATTGCGTAATGACATTCAGGACGAGATCAAAACATTACGTAACAACACCCAGGGATAAGTCAAGAAACTAGAGAGACAGATAAACGAAATTACTAGATAAGCAGCAGGTACAGCACGTGAAGTTGTTGAAAACAGTGTTTTACACAAACGTAACACAAAAGCAGCGCTGAAAATATATGATAACCGCATAGTCAAAATAGAAGCGCAAACGAGGCGACAATTTCAGAAATTGCGAACAGGGTTGTTGAAACCATTGAAGAGCGTAGTGAACAGGATCGGACAAGCACAGAGTGTGCAACCATATCCGTATCTGTAACAGCACCGGAAAAACAAGCAATTAACGAAGATATTACGCATTTGCGATTCCAATCACAGGCGGAAAGTAACATACGTGAAATCAGACAGCCTGCACAGCAACAAACACGTTTCGAAATTCTTGATGAACAAACGTCATCACAAACACATGCGTAACCACAAATGTATGTTTCAAGACAGTTTGGATCGTGCAATGAAGCAGCAAGGTTAGCCAGACAAGATACCGAACCAATACCTGACAATGGAAAGTCAGGTCGCGAAGAGTGCAGTGCAATGCATTCAGCTACACGTTCACAACCGATGGAAGAAAATTATTGTGTACCACTCCAACGATACTACGCAAGGAGGGCGAAAGTTACAGTGGACAATATCCAATGGATCTACCACAGCCGGAAAGAACGACGGGAGAAATGATCAGAAACAAAAGTGGCGAAGAATCACGAATTTCATATGGAACTATGACGAAGTACGACAACGATCATTTCCTCACAGTCAGAATATTTCAACACTTTCGAGAAGGAAACTCATTACATCCACGAACTTTTATTGATCAATTCCGAGTAGGATTACCAGCACACTGGACGCTAGCACACAAATTAGACTTGATATGTGCACACATGTCAGGAACAGTCGCAGAAACCATGCAGAATGTTGCAGCGACATGCCGATCGTACGAAGATTTCAGAGAGAGGTTTCTCTCACGATATTGGTCCAGCGAAGCACTGAACAGAGTGAAGTACGAATTATTACAGAACCCATATTTTGAAAATTCAGGAGAGAAGAGTCCCGTGAAATTTTTCGAATTAATGGCAAAGAAAAATCAATGCTTAGATGTGCCATACGGTGAGGGAGAGTTGATTAAATTATGCGCGATGAAGCTACCATTGAAATACCAGCAATCATTAGTAGGTCGCGGAGGCAAAGACGTCGAAGCATTTAAAGGTATTCTAAGGGAACTAGAGCTCATATTTTCGGAAGATGACGCAAGAAAAAGACGAAAGCAAAAAGCAGTGGAATCCACAAGACACAGTACGAAGAAACAATTATTACGAACCATGCGATAACTTCGCACCAAGAAACGACAATAGATTTCAACAAAGAACCGGTTATGGATTTAGAAGAGAAGATGGCAATAACTATAATTCACCCAGGAACGGCAACAACTATTACAGAGGGAATAACGACAACCGGAACGGGTACTGAAGAACCTATAGACCGACAAATTATCAACAAAGAAACCACTATCAACAAGCTGAAGAAGAAAAGAGAATACAGATAGAAGAGGTGGAGGTAAGACCACCTAACCCCGATAAACGTTCGAATTGACAGCTAAGCGCCCATGCCAAAGAGAATGACTCACCGACCCAGGACAATTGCAGCACCTTGAACAGAGAAGTAAAAATCTTATCACGAGAAGAGAAGAAGGAAGAAACAAATCCGCAGGGACCAGATGAAAACGAAGACAAGAAAATAACAATATCGTGTTGGGACGAAATTAATTGGGAGAATACTGACGAGTAAGATGAATTACCAGAGGCATGCACAACGAATGTAGGAGGAAAGGACGAAGTAATGAGTTTTGCAGAGCTATTTGAGATGAAAACCAGGGAAAGCGAAATCAATGAGGATAATGCGCAGTCGACAGAAGTTGAAAATAAGTTACGAGTGGGCACATAACCCAACGTATATAATGAAGGAAGTTATGAAGCGATAATTAAAGCATTTAGTTGCGATTATGTGGAAGTAGCGACGAAGAAGGAGAAGATAGACGAGGATGAGGAAAAAGTAGAGGATGTTGAAGAAAGCTTAAATGAAGGAAGAAATAGAGAAGAGGAAATAAAAGAGAGAGAAGTAGCAGTCGAAGCTTATCCTACAGAAAGTTCGAATTCACAAGGGAAATTCCCAAAAAGACTCATGTATGATTCAGTGGAGGATTCGTTGATGCAAGAAGAAGAAGAGCAGAACGAACCCTTTTAAATTCAACCAATTGTGAAGGCCAAGGTAAAGCATATCCCAGTCAATATTGTAATTGATAGCGGAAGTGAACTGACTGCGATCTCAGAAAATACACTCCTGGAAATGGAAAAAAGAACACATTGACACCGGTGTGTCAGACCCACCATACTTGCTCCGGACACTGCGAGAGGGCTGTACAAGCAATGATCACACGCACGGCACAGCGGACACACCAGGAACCGCGGTGTTGGCCGTCGAATGGCGCTAGCTGCGCAGCATTTGTGCACCGCCGCCGTCAGTGTCAGCCAGTTTGCCGTGGCATACGGAGCTCCATCGCAGTCTTTAACACTGGTAGCATGCCGCGACAGCGTGGACGTGAACCGTATGTGCAGTTGACGGACTTTGAGCGAGGGCGTATAGTGGGCATGCGGGAGGCCGGGTGGACGTGCCGCCGAATTGCTCAACACGTGGGGCGTGAGGTCTCCACAGTACATCGATGTTGTCGCCAGTAGTCGGCGGAAGGTGCACGTGCCCGTCGACCTGGGACCGGACCGCAGCGAAGCACGGATGCACGCCAAGACCGTAGGATCCTACGCAGTGCCGTATGGGACCGCACCGCCACTTCCCAGCAAATTAGGGACACTGTTGCTCCTGGGGTATCGGCGAGGACCATTCGCAACCGTCTCCATGAAGCTGGGCTACGGTCCCGCACACCGTTAGGCCGTCTTCCGCTCACACCCCGACATCGTGCAGCCCGCCTCCAGTGGTGTCGCGACAGGCGTGAATGGAGGGACGAATGGAGACGTGTCGTCTTCAGCGATGAGAGTCGCTTCTGCCTTGGTGCCAATGATGGTCGTATGCGTGTTTGGCGCCGTGCAGGTGAGCGCCACAATCAGGACTGCATACGACCGAGGCACACAGGGCCAACACCCGGCATCATGGTGTGGGGAGCGATCTCCTACACTGGCCGTACACCACTGGTGATCGTCGAGGGGACACTGAATAGTGCACGGTACATCCAAACCGTCATCGAACCCATCGTTCTACCATTCCTAGACCGGCAAGGGAACTTGCTGTTCCAACAGGACAATGCACGTCCGCATGTATCCCGTGCCACCCAACGTGCTCTAGAAGGTGTAAGTCAACTACCCTGGCCAGCAAGATCTCCGGATCTGTCCCCCATTGAGCATGTTTGGGACTGGATGAAGCGTCGTCTCACGCGGTCTGCACGTCCAGCACGAACGCTGGTCCAACTGAGGCGCCAGGTGGAAATGGCAAGGCAAGCCGTTCCACAGGACTACATCCAGCAGCTCTACGATCGTCTCCATGGGAGAATAGCAGCCTGCATTGCTGCGAAAGGTGGATATACACTGTACTAGTGCCGACATTGTGCATGCTCTGTTGCCTGTGTCTATGTGCCTGTGGTTCTGTCAGTGTGATCATGTGATGTATCTGACCCCAGGAATGTGTCAATAAAGTTTCCCCTTCCTGGGACAATGAATTCACGGTGTTCTTATTTCAATTCAGGAGTGTATATTCATGCATTGTAATGCCAGTGAGGAATTGCCAGTTCTGAAAACACGTAAGATTTAAGTAAGAGGTCCTATTAGAAACAATACTGCGGAAGTTACGAGACAAACAAAGTTAACTCTTTCGTGTCAAGGTCAAAAGATCGAAGCCAACTTCGTGATTATACCGAAACTAACTGTAGATTTGATTATAGGTGCAGATTTTTTAAATGAGAGACGAGCGATACCTAAACTAACTGTATATTTAATTATAGGTGCAGATTTTTTAAATGAGAGACGAGCGATAATAGATATGGGGAAAGGTAGCGTAACATTCGGGAATGTCACACTTCTCTTTGAGCAGAAGCTAAAATTAGAAGAAATACCAGTTATAAACAAACAATTAAGAATGACGCGAGATAAAGAGGATGAAGAATTAGAATGGTATGCACAAAAGGGGGAATCGCCTCAACTCATGTTAGAAGTCCATAAAGAAATCGACGAAAAATTGCAAGAAGTTCAAGGTATTTCGGAACACAGTAAAAGAGAATCAGAGGGTATTTTACGAGATAAAGCAGAGGTATTTTTACCTAAGACTCGCAGTATTAAAAACTTTCAGTAGAAGTTTGAAGTAAATCAGCACAAACCATTTAGAGTGCCACCCTATACAATCCCATTAAGCTACAGGAATAAAGTATTCCAGGAGATATCTAAATTGTTAGATGACGATATTATTGAACCAGCTACCTCCACTTATAACAGCCCGCTCCATATTGTACAAAAACGAGATGGGAGCATCAGGTTAGTGCTTGATTCCAGACAGATCAACACAATCATAATCACTGAGACAGATCGCCCAGAAAAATTAGAGGAATTGATACAAAACTTCCACCGTGCTAATATATTTTCATCAATTGATGTACAGAGTAGTTTCTGGCAAATAGAATTAGCCCCAGAATGTAGAAAATTTACAGCATTTATCGTATTCGGTAGATGTTACCAGTTTAAACGATTTCCATTTGGTTTAAACATATCATCAGCAGCGTTTATTAGGCGATTTAATACTATACTCAGTCCTGAAATTTTACAAAAAATTAATTGTTATGTTGCTGATGTGATTATAGCAGAACCCTCTTGGGAACATCACAACGACACATTAAATCAGTGTTTACATATCATGAAAGAGCATGGGGTCACAGTAAATATAACAAAATCCAAATTTGGAAGGCGAGAGGTCAAATTTCCAGGACACATAATTTCCGAGAAAGGGGTAATGCACGACCCAGAAAAACTAATGGCAATCAAAGAATTCTGTACTCCATATAATAAGAAAACTCTCAGAGGATTTCTAGGTCTCACCGGATTCTATAAAAAATTTATTTGGATCGACTCTCTCGCAACACCAAGCCTATGTGCATTGACTGGAAAAAACATGCAATGGGTATGGGATCAACAAGCCAATGAAGAATTTTTAAAAGTGAAAAACGCAGTAACAACAGCACCGATTTTAGCACATCCTGATCCAACACAAAATTTTTGAATGGCCATTGATAGCGCGAAAACAGGTTTAGGAGTTGTTTTATTCCAAGAATACGAACAGGCAGGGCTAAAATCATATAGAACAATTGCATTTGCCAGTCGGGCACTCACAAAAAGCGAGAAAAACTATTCAGTCACGGAGCTAGAAGCATTGGCCATTGTATGGGGCTTACAATGTTTTCCAAACTTCCTATTCGGAAGAAAAACACAAGTGTACACTGACCACAAAGCATTAGAATTTCCGCCAAACTAACTCATGGGAGGTTAGCGAGATGGATGTTAATACTACAAGAATTTGACTTCACTATTACACACATACCAGGACCAGCGAAAGTATTAGCATATGCTTTATCACGATGTCCACAGGGTGCATCCAATAACATAGGTTTGGAAGCAGCAGAAGACCAGTTTACAATGTACTATATGAAACAAGTACCTTTCGGAAACTACATTACGACAGCATTGAAAAACATAGGCAAAGAACAGGACAAGGATCCCGAAATACTAGGAATCAAATACATGTGGAGAAGTAAGGATTTTCCAGACATTCGACAGCACTATCTCGTAAAAAACAATGTTTTATTTTTTAGACGAAATGTTGCAACGAATGAATGGTTAATTTATATCCCAGATGAACTAATTAATAAGTACATGTGGTATACACATTTAAGTAATGGCCACTTTGGACCAAAGAAATGCTTTTTAAAAATAAAACAAACAATCCATTTTCCTAATATGGAAACACGAAATAGAACAGTATTAGTCAAATGCAAAAAATGTATGAGGACTCCACACGTCACTTTCCAAACCAACGTACCTATGTTTCCAGTAATCCCTACATGATTAAAACAAATAGCTGCAACAGATTTGATGGGGCCCCTCCCACACACAAAAAATGGATATATTTTCTTATTTGTCATTTTGGAAGTTACTTCTAAATATGTTACCTCGACACCATTAAAACGGGCAACAGGTCTTACTAAAAGTAAAGCATTTAGACAAGATTTTCTCAGACAAGTAAGTCGAGTGGAACGAATAATTTCGGATAATGGCCCACAATACAAATCAGTGTAATGGCAGAATACGTTAAAACAACACAAAATAAAACCCATCTAAGTACAAACCTAGCATAAATCCAGCAGAACGATCTATGAAGGACATAGGCACTTTATGCCGATTATATGCAGGCAAAAGACACAACACTTGGAATATATACCTTAAAGATTTTCAAGAAGTAATAAATGAAATGCCACATAGAACTACACTACTACCTCCAGTTACTGTACTTAAAAATATTGAACCCCCAAACATAACCAGAGAAAATGTTAGATTTCCTATTGTACAACGTAGACAGCATGAACAAGTCATAGCAACAGCACTCTCCAACATCAGAAAGGCAGCCATTAAAAGAAAAGAAAAAGGAGATAGAACAGCAATTAAAAGAACATTCTCAGTAGCCCAGAAAGTATTTGTAAAAACACACCATCTCTCCAGCAAACAGAAACACAAAATACATAAGTTTTACGCTGCATACACAGGACCTGTCATAATTAGCCGAATTGCTCATGATAATGCTGTGGAACTAACGAACCCAAAAACAGGCAAAACCTTAGGACTTCACCATGTGAGCCATATCAAAAAGTTTGAAGATTAATTTTATTACTGGTAAATAATCAGCACAATATTTCAAGATTATGTTGCAGATAAAATCGTCAGGAGAAAGAAGAATGAAGAGAGAGGAAGGTGGGAAAAAGAAAGTAGTTTCAATAAAAACAAAAACAAAAATAACACCAATAGTACCATAGATTAAGGTGAAGGAATAAAGTGTAGATAGTCTAACAGCACGAAATACTAAAATGCTATACAGCATGACACTAATAAAAAACGAATTTCAGGATTCTTGTAGACGTTAAGACTCAAAATATCCTAGAACTGTAACATGGAAAGCGCGCCGAAATTTGTAAAGCTTTTAAGAAGACATAAAACAATGTAGTTACTAGAAATATGTTAGATGATTATAAGTAAAACTTTTTGTAAGAACCATTGTAAAAACTCCAGCAAGGACGAGATGCAACGACACACAACTTGCAACGCGAGAAGTATCAAGAAAGGAAAGGACGTAATTAGCAAGACACGATTCCTACAAGGCAGAAGCGTCGAGAGAAGGGAAAGGACAGTGAGACCAACAGAAGGCCCTTGTAGCCGAAGCTGGCAGTAAATAAATCTGCTGCCAAGCTGAACCACAGGGTGGCGGAACCCTGCTGGGACAGAACACGGAACCACATAGTGGCGGAACCCTGCAGAGACACGGCAGTACACCGAACGCCAGAAGGGTCCCAGAACGCTCCGACTCAGTGGACCGAGCAAAAAATGGCCCGACGAGAAGACCGCTTGGGCAAGACACCACTGGCAAAAAAATATGTGTAAAAGTCACACTACTGCTATTAAACAGCACACTGATGCACGAAACTGAAGAAACTTCCACAAAGTAAAAATGACATGCCCAAACAATTTATCAAACTGTTACTAAGAGAAGAACTTCAAAGCGACTAGTTACCAATAAATATTTCCATATCCTACCCAGAGAAGAACCAAGAAGCAAGTAAGAAGCAGAGAAAAAGCAGGAAGAACAGAAGTTGAATATTCGCAAGATTATGACCAAGAATGAAGATTGGTGAAGAATAGATGACATACCTTCCTAAATCCCTATCCTATTGTAAACTAGTCATCTGCGAAGTATTACAACGAAAAACGACCGCTTTCAGCGACACATAACGATGACTTTCACGCATACAACGCCAGTAAACCAAGAGATTCAGCACTCACAGCTCCATTCCATTATGGGACCTCCACAACAGCAACACACACTTGTGAAGCCAACAAGGAATGACGAACGAAGCTGTACATCAAATACTTGTCCACATCCATCTCGCTCAAGTCCATCACCTTCATGCAAAAACATTCGCCAATCTCGTGCTTAAACATTCATAGGATTGTGTGAATGTGTGAAATCAAATTATGTGATGTAGGAATTGTGCAAAAGAATTGTGTGAAAAACTAAATAAGTTAAGCACACCAGACAGCTAATAAACTACAAAATAACAGTCACTGACTATGGACTTAACTAAAAAATAGACTATCGATACAAATAAGTCATTAGTTCTGAAATGTACAGTATCTAAAGAACAAAAGTAAGGCATAATAAACACTAAAATTATATTCCACTTATTTTCTCCTCATAAAAATAAAACAATAACTCCTTATATAAACAAAGAATAAAAAATTATCTTGTTGGATGTTTTCACTTTTTTTTAACATTTGTACCATTTGTTAGGATAATATCTCAATACTTGTGTATGTATATTTCTTTGTCAAAGAAATTCTTTGAAATAATTCTTATTTGTTAGTGTAACAAAGTTGAAATGAGTGTCTAGAAACAAAAACATTTTACTTGTATATGATATGTAGAAAATATATTAGGAATAGAATTTATTTAATTACTACATTTATAAAAACAATATTTCTAAGAAAATCGATGTGAAAGACTCCTCACTTTCGATAACAAACTTCTTAAAAAACAAATTTCACAATTAAATAAAGAAAGAAAATAACTAAAAAATAATAATTATAATAGAATAAAAATATTCTTCCCTTGTCAATATAAACATATTTTTGATAATAATGTGGAAGAGTATAAAAATATAAATTAGTAATACAAACTATCATAGAACAGAATTACGTGGCTGAACAGTAGGGATTAAAATTTAGATAATGGAATAATTTTTGACTGGCTTAGTCAACGATTCAATCATTGCCTAACTTCAGTACAAAAATTAAGTTCGAGGAGTGGTGATATGTAAGGTGTCAGGCAAATCCAACACCTTCCATGAAAAACCTGACATGATAAGCAAATCCAGTAGTATGTCACATAGCTCCGAATAAATCGTGACATTAAATTAACCAAAGTAATACGAGTAACGAGTAAGCAAATGGAATACCACTGACTAACACAAGAATGCCTAAATGCATGCATACGTACCCACCGTGAGACAGACGCAGTTCCGAGGGGAGAAACGAGAACAGAAGCCGAGAGCAGAACCGTGTTAAGCTAGAAGGCCCTATGATAAGGGACAGACACCCACGTCGCCAGCTAACCGCTAGGACCACCCCTTAGCCCATGTTAAAAGCTAGAGCCCTCCAGAAGAACACTATGGATCTTACGATAACACTAAAATGACCACACCAGCTGCAAGTTTTAGAGTGAGACTTTTTCACGTCTCTGTTACGTTGCAAACTTTAAAAACATTGCCCCACCACGAAAAGTATAACGTTTCTCATTGGATAAACAGAATTTTTGTAGGCGGAGCTTAAGGTTAACATTGAGACCCTGATTGGTCACATGAAAACACAGTCAGATAGTTTCTTTTAAACCAACTTCAGTAAATTGTAGTAAGGAGAAGTTGGGAGAGAGTTGCTTCCGAGACGGCGAGGTGAGCGGAGCTGTGCTGTCCGCCGCCCCCTGACGAACACCGACAAGGTAATGAAAGCACGTGATGCCGCATAACAGTGCATAAAGCTTCACTCAGAACTGCAGAAGTCTCATCTGTTACACCCCCTTTTTGCGTAATACTAGTGTCGATCGTCAATTAAATCTCATGGTGTTCACATTTGCCACTTGAAGTAAAAATCTGAAACGATGTTTTTTCTGTTGTATAGTTATTGAGAAGCCACATCAGCCACTGTAATTTACGACAAGTTAGATAAGTAATTAAAGATAATTGAGGGTCACTGTAGACCATTTTGATTGTTTTCTCTTTTGTGAAACTTAATTAAAACCTAGATTATAGATGTGATATGGCATAGGTCATTCTTCAATCCATTGTAGAACTTGGAAACCCATTCAGGGAATATTCGTTCACATTTTTGGTGAACGCGGTTGGTTTTTACCATCCTGTACTAAAACATATCCTTTTATCAATAGTGCAATTTATAAACAATGTTTTGTGAGTAGAATAAAATTTCCAATGGTAAACTTAACTGCTTTTTCAACGTTATTTTACCAGCTAACTAAATATAGGAAAGCCTTGGACCCCTTACACTAAATTTAGTTAGTATTACGATTCTTTTACAGGGAGTGCAGTGGAGCTGACGCTGAAATCATTAGGTATTTGGTTATATCATCGCTAGTGTCACTGAACTCTTCTGAACTCTACATGTCATGTGTGGTCTGGCGTCTCCTTACCAGCAACAAGTCCCAGGTGCAAACTAGTCTATTCCCTAAAAAACACGCTCAGAGCGTCGTTGCTCGAAAGTGGTAGGGAGACACGATATAGAACAGACAGACACCACGCAGAATGTTAGACATGGGGTGGGCAAAAAAAGGTAACATTGAAAACAGCATCCGCTACCACGCTTATTACAGTGTAAATAGACCCTTGGCATTCGGAACAGCTTCCATTCGTCTCGGAATGTATAAATGCAGATCCTACATGGTTTTTAAGGGATCTTATATCATTATTCTTGTAGAACAGGGCAGGTTTAGGTAGCAATGACGGAGGTTGATAGCAGTCACGCCCTGTTCACTCAAGAGTAGACCACAAAGGCTCAATAATATTCATATCTCTTGGCTTTGGTGGCCAAGGGACTTCGCACTGTTCGCCTCCGTCCTCACAAAATCTACCGCGGACAATGCGAGCTGCGTGAACAAAGGCCCTGTCATCTTGGAACACAGCACTACCATTAGTGAACAAACATTGTAACTTGGGATAAATCAGCCAAAATATTCATGTAAGGTACACATGCTGTGCTGTGGGGCGATCGGTATGGCTGACAATGAACACACTCTATACGGCACGATTGCAGTGAGGACACATTTATTGTTCCATGATGACCAGTTTAAACAGTCTTATGCTACCGTAATCTGATGCTTTGACATCATGTAATGTAATGCAACTCGGCAATTTTATAACAAGTAGCAGAAGGACAGGTGATGGCAGCTTAATACTCTTGAAACCGGTCATCTCCGAAAAATAAAGGTGCACTGCCATACAGGCGAATGAAATGTTTTATTATTCATATAATCCTCGGCAGTATTGCGATCTTGCAAAGCAACTATGGGGTCCATGTTATACCACGATAAGGCTGCCCAAATCATCACCGAACCTCACCATATTCCACCTCTGGAAAGTAAACAACAGTGTGAAACAAGACTCATCACACCAAATGACTTTCTTCCATTGCTACAGAGACCAGGTTTTAAGACTTCGGCAGCACGTTTTCCTTAATGGAAATTTACATCACTGGTGAATGGTTTGGGAATTCCAGCTCACTCTGCTAACACCTGTTTATAGAGATCACTTCGTGTTGTTTTGGTGCTGGCAGGATTCCCGTGTGCGACAATCAGTACTGCAGTAACTTTTGCACTGACATCACCTTTTCTTTCGTCACAATCCTTTTCAGTGACCATCTGTCACGATCACGCCACACGTGCTTTCGTCTGCTTTGTTACTTAGCGGATGATGTTTTTGCACTTTATCTTCGATATGGTGTCTCTTGAAACAACAAACAGTTCCCTTCCCTTAGGAACGCAAGTACTCACCACACAAACAATTTGCCCACGTTGAAATTCATTTACCTCCGACTCAAAACTTCGCAGATCGCTGTTCCGACAACGCCTGACACTTGTAAATTTTTGAAGACATTGCAGAGCTGCCGTTTGTCGTCGAATACAACAGCGCAAACAGCAGGCTTGGCTAGCACTTCCCCAAAAGAAACACATTCATGTATTTCCATTTATCATCATTAAAAAGAAGGCTAGGGTTTGGCAAGCCTTGCGGTGCGCACAGTACCTAGGCGTCGTGCCAAAGCATGGGCGTAACCCAGTTTGCACGCCGCATTCATGCAGCTGTTGCAAAGTAGCATCGATTTCACACAAAAAGGAAGAAAAAAAAGAGTTCCTGCCCCACTGATTTACGAGCTGTGGAAATTAATTTCCCTGCGAAGAATCCGTTTCATAGAGATGCCGGAAGGAAAAGTGGGTGCAAAGAATACAAAAAGAAGGAAGGGATTGAGAACGAGAGAGGGCCAAATAAAGCGTTGCTCTGAAAAGAAGCGAAGGAATATTTAAGGCATTCATTTCACTACTACATGAAAAAAGAGAAAGTGCCCAATCTATTCATCGTAATTGGCCCTATTTGCATAGAAGTTGCGTAGATTGTGCGGATGATGGTCACGCGTCAGAAGTAGGTATGTGTATCGTAAGATTTGTTCATTTCTCCTAGTAAAAATATCGTTAATATATCACACTTAAAAGACTTTACCTGGACTCAGTTTCACCGTGTATTGGTCATCCAACCCCAAAAGGAGACCGTCGAAGCTCATAATCGCCAATTTCGACCAACGTTATAGTATATGCAAGGCATGGCTAGAAATGAAAGTGACCGAAGTGGGAGCTGTATATATATGAAGCGTTTAGGAATATCCGGATACGTGCGAGTAGGACTTTGGCACTGAGGGTTCCATGGTAACCAAATATGTATGTAGATAGTTCATCCATCGCGGGAATAGAGAATTTTAATGATTTTTGCCAGTTGTCGGTATCAGAATACACTGACAGGAAAAACTCGCAACACCAAGATAGAGGAAAGTTGGTAGGTGCGTTTCTAAATCCGAAAGACGATGTCTGTTCAGATTTCGAGACAGTAGCATAAGAAAAGCGCCATTAGCGCCACTATGTGGATGGGAATCAAGTTTGCTTAAAATATACGGCGGCACAAAGACACCATTATCAACACTTCACTGAGTGTGAGCGAGGTCGCGTAATAGGGCTACGAAAAGCCGGATGGTCTTTTTGCGATGTTGCACAAAGGCTTGGGAGGAATGTAGCTACTGTAAATGATTCTTGACAGCGGTGCTCAGGGCAGTGTAAGGTCGCAAGAATACCGGGCTACGGACGGCCATATGACACTACCAAGAGGGAAGACCATCATGTTCGTCGTGTGATTGCGGCGCATCGTACTGCATCTATAGCAGAAATTTGAGCAGCACTTGGCACCACAGTGATACAGCGGACTGTTACAAATCGGTTACTTCAAGTACAGCTCCGAGCCAGACGCCTTTTAGCAGGTATTTAAAAAAATGGTTCAAATGGCTCTGAGCACTATGGGACTTAACTTCTAAGGTCATCAGTCCCCTAGAACTTAGAACTATTTAAACCCAACTAACCTAAGGACACCACACACATCCATGCCCGAGGCAGGATTCGAACCTGCGACCGTAGCAGTCACGCGGTTCCGGACTGAAGCGCCTAGAACCGCTCGGCCACCGCGGCCGGCAGCAGGTATTCCACTAACTACAAACCAACACCATTTGCGACTACAGTGGTTTCAATCGAGAGCTCATTGGAGAGCAGAGTGGAGATTTGTTGTGTTTTCTGGCTACCGATGGTGCCAGTGGTGGCCATGTGTTATTTAGAAGTAGGCCAATTGAGGGCCTGCAAGCAACCTGTCTGCGTGATAGAACCCTGGACCTAGACCCTGAGCTACGGTCTGGCGATTTCGTATGACAGCTGGAGCACTCTCTCGGTTATCCTACGCATCCTGACTGAACAATTGCACGTCAGTCTGGAGTTTCGACCTGTTGTGCTGCCGTTCATGGATAACATTCCAGCCGGCCGCGGTGGTCTCGCGGTTCAAGGCGCACAGTCCGGAACCGCGCGACTGCTACGGTCGCAGGTTCGAATCCTGCCTCGGGCATGGATGTGTGTGATGTCCTTAGGTTACTTAGGTTACTTAGGTTTAAGTAGTTCTAAGTTCTAGGGGACTGATGACCACAGCTGTTAAGTCCCATAGTGCTCAGAGCCATTTGAACCATAACATTCCAGGCGCGAGTTCTGCAAATGGATAACGCTCGTCCACATACCGCTGTTGTAACGCAACATGCTCTACAGAATGTCGACACATTTCTTTGCTCTGCTCGATCACCAGATCTTTCTCCAGTCGTCCACATATCTTCGGACATAACGAGCGTCAACCCCAAATAGTACTAATCGTCCCTGTATTGATCGACCAATTGCAACAGGTATGGAACTTCAGCCCACAAACGGACATCCGGCACCTGTACAGCACAATGCATGCACGTTTGCATACTTGCATTTAACATTCTGGTGGTTACACCGGTTATTGATGAGCAGAATTTAACTTTTGCAATGGATTATCTCGCGCTTACATGAAACTTTGATCTTGCAATGTGAATCGCTTAAATTTGTTACCTAGACAGGTATATTCGCGAAATTTGATTACCCTACATTAATTAATATTTGGTGTAGTGATTTTTTGCCGACAGTGTATTTGACGTAATTTATCATCTGTATTGCATTGACGTAGAAGCTTAAATTTGTTAGACCCCATAGAAGCGGTAGGTCTTACAACTTGACGTAAGTTTTCACTAATAAGTCCACTCGTTCTTGAGAGAAAATGGTCTTATCAGAGTGACGGATAGGTAGATATACAGGGTGGTCCATTGATCGTGACCGTGCCAAATATCTCACGAAATAAGCGTCAAACGATAAATCTACAAGTACAAGAACGAAACTTGTCTAGCTTGAATGGGGAAACCAGATGGCGCTATGGTTGGCCCGCTAGATGGCTCTGCCATAGTTCAAACGGATATCAAATGCGTTTTATTAAAAAGGAACCCCCATTTTTTATTACATATCCTTGTAGTACGTAATGAAATATAAACATTTTAGTTAGACTACTTTCTACGCTTTGTGATAGATGGCGCTGGAATAGTCACAAACCTATGGCTTACAATTTTAGACGAACAGTTGGTAACAGATAGGTATTTTAAATTAAAATACAGAACGTAGGTACGTTTGAGCATTTTATTTCGGTTGGTCCAGTGTGATATACGCACCTTTGTGAATTTATCATTTCTGAGAACGCATGCTGTTACAGCCTGATAACCTGTAAATACCACATTAATGCAATAAATGCTCAAAATGATGTCCGTCAACCTCAATGCGTTTGGCAATACGTGTAACGACATTCCTCTCAACAGCGTATTGTTCACCTTCCGTAATGTTCGCACATGCATTGGCAATGCGCTGACGCATGTTGTCAGGCGTCGTCGGTGGATCACGATAGCAAATATCCTTCAACGCTCCCCACAGAAAGAAATCCGGGGACGTCAGGTCCGGTGAACGTGCGGGCCATGGTACGGTGCTTCCACGACCAATTCACCTATCATAAAATTTCCTATTCAATACCGCTTCAACCGCACGCGAGATATGTGCCGGACATCCATGTTGTTGGAAGTACATCGCCATTCTGTCATGCAGTGAAACATCTTGTAGTAACATCGGTAGAACATTACGTAGGAAATCAGCATAAATTGCAGCCATTTAGATTGCCATCGATAAAATGGGGGCCAATTATCCTTCCTCCCATAATGCCGCACCATACATTAACCCGCCAAGGTCGCTTGTAGCAGCCATTGTGGATTTTCCGTTGCCCAATAGTGCATATTATACCGGTTTACGTTACCGCTGTTGGTGAATGACGCTTCGCCGCTAAATAGGGCGCGTGCCAAAAATCTGTCATCACCCCGTAATTTCTCTTGTGCCCAGTTGCAGAACTGTACAAGACGTTCAAAGTCGTCGGCATGCAATTCCTGGTGCATAGAAATATGGTACGGGTGCAATCGATGTTGATGTAGCATTCTCAACACCAACGTTTTTGAGATTCCCGATATTCGCGCAATTTGTCTGTTACTGATGTGCGGATTAGCTGCGACAGCAGCTAAAACACCATCATTTCTCGCACGTTGTGGTTGACGTTTCACAAGTGGCTGAGCACTTCCTGTTTCCTTAAATAACGTAACTATCTGGCGAACGGTCCGGACACTTGGATGATGTCGTCCAGGATACCGAGCAGCATACATCGCACACGCCCGTTGGGCATTTTGATCACAATAGCCATACATCAACACATCAACATTTTCCGCAGTTGGTAAATGGTCCATTTTAACACGCGTAATGTATCACGAAGCGAATACCGCCCGCACTGGCGGAATGTTACGTGATATCACGTACTTATACGTTTGTGACTATTACAGTGCCATCTATCACCAAGCAAAAAAAGTGGTCCAACTAAAACATTCATATTTCTTTACGTACTACACGAATATGTAATAAAAATGGGAGTTCCTATTCAAAAAAAAAAAACTCAGTTGATATCCGTTTGATCTATGGCAGCGCCATCTAGCGGGCTAACCGCCATCTGGTTTCCCCCTTCAAACTAGACGAGTTTCGTTCTTTGTAGTTTTTTCGTTTGACGCTTATTTCGTGAGATATTTTGCCCTTTCACTATCAATGGACCACCCTGTATATATGTATTCCTGTGATATAATTACAAATTTATCATTACTTGTAAAACGTTGCCTGTCCCTAAATATAATGGTTGGTTGTTCGGTTGGTGTGAGGGATTGAGGGGGCCAGACTGCTAGGGCTGTCGGTCCCCCTAAACATCATGATTCTAGGTTAACGCGAAGTACGTCATAGAATTTGATGAGTGACTCTGCGAGTACTACGCATGTGACATAAATGGCAGTATCCTTTGATTGCATTGATTTAGCTTATATTTTTTATCCCGATAACGGACAATGTACCTTTGTATGTCCACTAGTTCTAGAGGAAAAGGTGACGTAGACAGTGAGAGCGACAGATGGTTAAAAATGACAAAAAATATTTTTTCGTATCATATATATATATATATATATATATATATATATATATATATATATATATATATATATATATATATATATACAGAATAATCGGATTTTTCACTATACTTGTACTGGATACCGTAGTTTCATGTCAAATTTCTTTTCAGTGCAATGAGTTAGAAGTTCAAACTTTTTACACAACCAAGGGACAGTAGAACTTAATATGTGGCATAAATTTGTGTTTGATAACCTATCTTTTCCTGAGAAAAATTGTTGTTAACAGTTGTACAGACAGACAGACACACAAATAAAGAAGCAATCCTATAAGGGCCCTGTTTTCAACAGCTGAGACACTGGAGTTTAATTATAGTGTGTTTGGCGAGCAGCAGGTGAGGCGTGAGCCATCTATAAGTATGTTTACGCGGTTTCGAGGTAGCGTTTGGCGCAGCGGAAGAATTACAGTCCGCTAATTCCATTGATGTAATGGCGAGTCCAAACACGGAAACAATTTTTATTTTCGTATTGTCTGAGTTTACTTCTTTACCTTGCAGATAAAACGAAACAATGATCAGTATATTATGTTTATTAATATTTTCGTTAAAGGCATGAAAAGATAGGACAAGGCACTCCGTCTTCAGGCCACAAGTGGCACATCGGGACCATCCGACCGCCGTGTCATCCTCAGTGAGGACGCAATTTTGAGGGGCGTGTGGTCCGCACACCGCTCGCCCGGAAGTTATCACGGTTCTTCTTTGACCGGAGCCGCTCTATTCAGTTGAGTAGCTCCTCAATTGGCATTACGAGTCTGAGTGCACACCGAAAAATGGCGACAGCGCATGGCGGCCCGGATGGTCACCCATCCAAGTGCCAGCCATGCCCGACAGCGAGTAACTTCGGTGATCTGACGGGAACCCGTGTACCCACTGCGGCAAGGCCGTTGCCGAAAACAAAAGGCATAGGATTGCAAAAAAAAAAAATTCCAGTAAGGGACATTAGGGTGTAAATGAGAACTTCATATATAATATTAAATACCTTTACTATTTTATTATTTTGCAGTTGATGATATACGTGGATTGTGGTGACATCTTAAAACCTCGGAGACAGTGATATTCCTAGCATCTTACACACGTTATAAACGCCGCATTTTTAATATTCACGGTTGTTCCATAGCATCTACAGGAAAACATATTCGGGTTACACTCACAAAAGTTTCTCTCTCGTTGTACAGTTTGGCAGTAAACCACGCGTAACACAACAGTTCGCCAAATATTGGCGATGATGCCTGGCGATGTACAGTAGAATGTATTTTGAAGAAGCCGTCTGATTTATTTTTTACTTTCACTGTTATGAGAACAGTTTTGAAGCGTTTGGCCGAACAATATAAATAGACAAATAGACATCGGGTGGTAGCAGGAGTGGGGTGCATTTGGCGGGGGTATCACCTCGATAATGCACGGTGGCGATCCTCCACGTTGATAATTCAATATATTTCGGTTTATTTGCACCATAAGTACCGTGAAAATTCACAAGAAAAAAAATCAGTGTACGGACTCGACCCCGACGACCCTTCAGATTACAGATCTGTTCTATTTCCTCCGTGCCAACCGTTCCATGAAAGCATTTTAACACAAATGGCTCATGCCTCGCCAGCCCCGCACCAAATGTGACTGTTTCTCTAAACGATTGGCCATCTGAGGCTCCCACTTCCATCACTTTCATTTCTGGCAAAGCCCAGTATACTCCATGAATTGGGACGAAGTTGGTGATCACGAGTACACGCGGTCCCCTTGTAAGACTGTCTCGCACGAAGTAAGAGTAACCGTAAATTAGCAGTGCAGCATCCCTGAGATAGGTAGCGCCAGCCAACATCTGAGCCTGTAAAGGATCAAATTCATTGCGTGTACAACGGCTTCAAACAACTGATTACTTTCACAAATGAGGTAGTGTTTCCACATTTTACGTTAAGCACTTGTGTGAGAAAAATTTTTAGATATCTTTTAAATTAAAATTACGTTTAAAGATCCTTGAATGTCGCTAGACGCTCTTATTATCAGTCACTGAGATGAGTATTGTTAGTTTAATTAGTGCTAATCAGCGTAATCAGCGATCCGTTTTAAGTAAGTGCTGTGTTTTCATCCGCCTTAAACCTAGCAGTACCAAGGCATTTTCCATAACACGCATTACATGGGAAGGGGGGCGGCGGGGGGGGCACTGTACATATACACCGCCTTTGACCTGACAGTCGTTCAATGTGCCAATAGATCTCCCCCCCCCCCCCCCCGGCCCCAAGTCCCTACCTACAACTCACATATTTAATAAAACGAAAGGGAACGAAAAGAGGAAAGGTGAATCTAACAAGTGAATCGAGGCTATGGTTGTCCTTGAAATTAATAGTGCTAAGAGGGATCAATTGGATCATCTTAAAATATTGCAGTGAAAGAGTGGTAACTGAGGCCATAATGTATGACAAAATATTTCACGGAAGAGGATTACATAACAAAAACGTAATAGTTGACACACACACACACACTACACACACTAGGGCTGTGTAGCAATCATAACGTGAAATGCGTATGGTTACGCAGTTGCCAAAAACTGAGTCCCAAAGGCTGTGGAAAAGGAAAAAAGATCGCCTGGTAACCAACTCATGAGGTCATTCAAGTAAATTTAAGTACATGGTTTTGCCTTGGCATGATGAATCCGCCGTTCAGGTGATATTAGGAAAACACATGTTGGAACCAAAATAATTCAGTCATGGTTAGGTTATCTACTGCCAGAGCGTGATTTAAAACAAGATCCCTAGCTCTTTACCTTAAAACGCGCCTGCTCCTGTCTCATAAGTGACATATAGCCTCGCATTGCTGCCGTAACTTACAAATTTTAAGTGGCAAAAAGTGGCAGTGCGACCTCAGCAATTGCAGGCGACATGTTCTCCACAAATGCTGCCACTGCCGGCACGAAGGATGAATTTCTCGCTTCAGATCTCCACCATTAGTCTGTACAGCTTTCCGACCTGACAGAGTCAATATCACTTCGTTTCCTCGCTCAGAGTATTATTCCTCTTGGTGTCCCGGGCAAGAGTCAAGATGAAACAACACTGTTCTAAGCTCTCTGCCGAAAGACCGCCATAATTTACTGGTTCTCCAGCCAGGCAGAATATTATAATTTCCGACAGTGATAGACCGAATAGTTCCTAAAAGTTCGTTATTACCTCAGTTAATCGCCTAATCTTTTAGATTAAACACATTTACAACAGTTTGCCCAGACACTCCGCCCTGACATTCGGAGGCAACTCGGACCAATCTGAGAGAATTCGAGCTACCGTCTCTCCGAAAGACGATGCAGTTTCACCACTTTGGCTAATTTTTGGGACATCGCGCAATCAATGGGTATGTTACTTGCCTTCAAAACAAGTCAGGGCGAAAACCTACAAGCGTTGATGCCAGGGAAGCGGAGGAGAAAATCAGGAGTGGGCCTAATGTGAGATAGCGGTCCTCAGTCCCCTCCCTCAAGACCTTATATGTGGAGTAAACTGCGCCGGCAGGAGTGGCGGTGCGGTTCTGGGCGCTACAGTCTAGAACCGAGAGACCGCTACGGTCGCAGGTTCGAATCCTGCCTCGGGCATGGATGTGTGTGATGTCCTTAGGTTAGTTAGGTCTAATTAATTCTAAGTTTTAGGCGACTGATGACCTCAAAAGTTAAGTCGCATAGTGCTCAGAGCCATTTGATTAAACTGCTGCCGCAAATATCCAGTAGCATCGTCTCCGCTTATCAGACCGGCGTCAGCAGCAATATGCCAAGTTACTAGCCGCATCCTACACGCAGGCGACTGCGACGGTCAGTGCTCGGCGCCGAAACGGCTATCACGTACCAAAGATGGCCGCAGGACCACCCTTTGTACTGTGTGCACCTCTACCTGAGGAGTCAAGTATGTCAGCGGCCCCGCACGCCTGCAGCTGGCCCAGTGCCGCCCCAGTACTCAAAAAGCACTCCAGGCAGTCACACGTGCAAATCAAAGTGCAATCAGTTGAAAAGTATTTGGCAGAGGGTAACCTCTGCCGTCACCACATACTATTTACCGAAATAATCTCTTTATCTCTCGATTGAATTACTAACATTCTCAACGAGAATGAAATAGGCAGGCGGGATGTAACTTGACCCGATACATGACATTCCAACCCAGGGAAAATTTGTGACGATTACGACGTACGTAGAATGGTCATAACACGGAAATAGTGTATTAAATCTTGAGGTCGCAGTCTTCAGTCGTTAATTACCAGAAAAACGGAAAGACGCAAAGTATATAATATGATACCGTGCAAGGGAAGTAGGTAATGCGGTGCTGTCGATACGGCTTAATTTCCTTACTGTTACTTACCCAATAATGTTCATAGACATTGCCATCACTCTTATTCACGAGAGGTCGCTCTGTTGCGCTAAACATAGGTGGAAGGTGGTGGTCTAGAATGTGGAATGTTACCAGTTCGAATACACCAACTTGTTTGTTTTCCGTTTGTACTTAGCTGATTCCTTTTGTACATTTGATCGGCTACTGATTTGCTTACCTGTAGCCCCGTGAAATTAATTGGTTGCCTTACTTTGGCAATCTACACTGTCGGGAAAAAAATTGTGCACTGGACGTCTATTTTGATTTGTTGACGGCAAATGTGACCTGTGGGATAGTAGATGTACCGATAGTGGTTTGAACGTCGTCTACCAACGGATGGCGTAGTGTCATAGCTACCAGAGCACGATCTGTGTCTACCCTTTAATAGGGAATGCTCATGGGCAGAAGCTCCATTGTGTTGCACACATGTGAAACACATAGGCAACCATGCCGTGGAGATGCACTCATGCTTTCTACAGCCAAGTGAGCGGATCTGGAAGATGTCAATTGTGGCCTTCCGAGCGGCGAGATGGTTATTTGCAGAACTGCCACACAAGCTGGAAGGGCTGCATAAGTTGTTCAGCTATACCGGTATCACTGGGCACGTGAACATTCTCACACATGTAGAGGAGGTGCTGGACGTCCACGCAGCACAGACGCCCACCAGGATCGTCGTGTTGTAAGGGCAGCAGTGGCAAATCGTACAGCTACCACAGTGCAGGTAAGGGTGTTAGTGAACCCACACATCTCAACACGCACAGTTGTGAACCGGTTATTCAAATGGTTCGAATGGCTCTGAGCACTATGGGACTTAACATCTGAGGTCATCAGTCCCCTAGAACTTAGAACTACTTAAACATAACTAACCTAAGGGCATCACAAACATCCATGCCTGAGGCAGGATTCGAACCTGCGACCGTAGCGGTCGCGCGGTTCCAGACTGAAGCTCCTAGAACTGCTCGGCCATAGCGGCCGGCGAACCGGTTATTACTAGTGGGACTACGGGCACGCACACCTCTAACCCGCCTTCCACTCACGCCACAGCATCAACGTGCACAGCTCTGCAGGTGCCTTTGGTCATCGGAGATGAAAGCAAATTCTGCTCGCACGCAAGTCATGGTCGATTGTGTAAAAGTAGAAGTGGAGAAAGCTATCTCGTAGACTGAGTTACTCCACGTTACAACCAACTTTTCTTACAGCAGGCCTGGGATAACGTTTCCCAGGACGGTACTCGCCGTCTGCGTTTTGACTCAATGCCAGACTCAGCGCCCCCATTGCCACCTGTACTAATATGGGTCGATGCATGGCACCTCTGAACCGCTTGTGCTGTTGATCTGCAAATGTAATCATTTTATGTACTCCATACGACCTGTTGTATAAATAAATCTTGGGTATTTAGAAACTCCTATAAGGGTGTATTTTTCTTCCGCCCGTGTATATTTGAATTCAATATGAGACTGGCCAGGGGGTCTTTATGTTTATAGTTATTTTCCATTATGACTTACAACAGCTGATTCCTTCTAATCATGCTTAAGTAAATTCAAGCAATTCGTCTCGAGGCGCCTTTTACTATAGGTTTGATTCGGTACTTTGTATGTTTTAGGCCTACGAAATTTGCCGTGAAGTTCTTACGAATACAACGCCTCGTAGCTGTCGTTTTATATCGGCTATTGCACATAAGGCTCACTATGTTTATAAACCTAATTGTCTGTCCATATAGGCGTGTTCATTTTCAATTCTTAACCAAATTTCATCTAAAACACTTGGCCCGTTGTAAAATTAGTTTGATTCTGTTAGCCTGTATCTGTTACATGTTATTAAAGTTATTTATGTAGTGAGACTTCGTTCACGTAAGATTGGTCAGTATTGACTCAAGTCGGTCTTTAGAGGTGAAACCTTTTCTTTTCGTAATGACATTTGTATGTAAAGTTTAATTACTTGAAATGGCCTCCCCCATTTATCAACTTCTGAAGTTGTTTGACCTGTAATTATCTTTTAAGGTGCAGCTTCGTATGGCAATTAATAACGCTTGCTGCAACTGCTTTTTGCTAATTATTTGGACGAGAAAAGGAAGGGAGTCTTCTCTTTTTTTCTTTTTTAGTTATTACCTTGCATTCATGCGTTTTAAAAGTTGTGTTTACAGATGTGGTGAGCCTTCGGTTTAACTGCCTTATCTACTAGTCACCGGTGTTCCCATTGTTAAATTGTTTATTTTACTAATTGTAAAGAGTTCAAATGTTTTCTGTTGTTGTGTAAGTGTAAACACTTTTTAACGCTGTACCTCACCATTTCTTGACCAGCTCCCCAGCTCCCAACCATCTCACTGATAATGGTCGAAACACAGCGAACATAAAATGCATTCTGCCTAGATCATGGAAAGCATGTGTGGGAAAGATGAATTTTTTAACATTTAAAATAAATTTGTTATGAATTCTATTTTGGAGATATTTTTCTGAGATGCAGATTTTTACAGGCCTGAAACACTGACGATAAGCACTTCAGAGGAGAAGAAAAGGGAAGCTTTTGAAATGTAGTGCTACAGAAGAATAGAGTAGGATACATGGGTAGATTACATAACAAGCGAGGAACTGATGAACCTAATTAAGGTGACGAGAAACTTATGATCCAACTTGACTAAAAGCAAGGATCGGCTGATTGGACACACCCAATGGCACCAAGGAATCGTCATTTGCTAATGGAGGGAATTGTGTGTGGTACAAACTGTAGAGCGAGACCAAGGCTAAAATACGAACAGAAAGTTTAAATCTATACAGGGGTTGGAACTTAAATAGAGGTAACTATTTATTCACAACCGATACAAAAGAAATACATGTTTGCACCTGTTACTCTCCTTCTAAGTAGTCACCAACGTTGTGTAGAATGAGCTGCCAGTGATGTGGAAGACATAGTATACCGTTAGGAGAACCTGTTCTGTTGGTGGTGCGAATGGAGCTTTCTCACAAAATTTCACGAACCTTTGTTAACTAAAGAAAATAAAAGTTTTCTTCATCTCCCACTTACCGCTCCCGCAGATTCGCCAATCCGAGCTTGCTCTTTGTTAATGGGACGTTAAACCATAATCCTCTTTCATCCCTCTACAGTTATTAATAAGGGCGGCCTTTGGAACATAGCCTGGAGTTACAACTCTACGAAATAGGATATTTATTTTCAGTGTTACAGTGAAGGATTATTAACAAATTGCTAAATAATATAGGAGCGGGAAATAAGGAAAATGTACATCAAACTTGGTGCACTCTTAAAGAATGTAACGGACAAGAAGTAGGGTGCTTGAGTAAACATTACTTGGTAATTGACGGATCTTTCATTAAGGAAAAAGCTCCATGGGACGGAATTCCGAACTTGCACTTAGTAAGAAAGTAAATAATTATGAGAAAAATAAAATAATTCCAGCAATCTGTGACTCAGAGAAAATTTTCGAGATCCTTGGATGGAAATTGATACTAATAATTGTGAGAAGTAGAAAATTAATGTAGTTAATCTTATACTGAAGAGAGTGTAATATAGATGCTTTTATGTTAGTCATTTATGGAAGACGCAGTGAAGAAAGAGATAAAGTCATAGGGGAAATCAAGCTGCAGTTCGCGATTGTTCCTATACACTTCAATTGAATGGACTGTGTTACCTATGAAACGTAAGCATTTTGGTAGAACAAAGAAGTTAAAGAATTGTTTTATATTATCTGTTGTTGTGTTGCAGGCTATGATAATTTTGCAAGGAAAGCAGACGAACTAGACAGGACAGACGAGAAAAGGTGTACTTCAATGGAATTTACCAGAGAAAAGGTGATGTTAATTACAAATGTGCTGCTGCATTGAGAAGTATGTTAGCTGTTCTTTAGCAGGAGACGTAGATGGAGAAAAATTAGAGGCTAACAAGAAATTGGGAATATGACGTGAGTTACAGAGGACGTTGGGTATGATAAGCATAAATAGATAGACGTATTTGTACGATATGGAAATCACTGGAGTAATATAAAGTAATATGATTTACCCGCCCTCCCTTCGTTAGAGCGGATCCTGGGTATCATCTAGCCTGGTTGCTGAACTGCTTTAAGTAATTTTATCTGGTGGGGTCGCCAGCTGCATCATACCTTATGCTGGGTAATTTTGTTATAGCTAGGTAGTTAGCGCAGTTGCGGCAGCTGCGATACAACTGCTCTAAGACAGCATTCCATCGAAAAATATCGCAGGGAAACAACATAAGCTTCCGCGAAACTAAACTGAAAAACTACTGTTCCTAGTGAGGGAGGTACATGTACTGAGTGCTTGCACTATAGCGGACATAACAGTCTCAGTTTCAGTAGGAGATGACGTCATCTCTGAAATCTCTGAATGTCATTTCGGTTTTCAGTTAACCAGTAGGAGAATATAGACATGCGAATATGGGATAGTAGAAAATGAGTATCTTAAATGAGAGACACCTGGGTGTAAACCTAATATTGACTAGTAAACCGATTAACCGATACCGATAAAACTTGACAGTTTGAAACTTGAGGAAGAACACAGGTTATTTTAGAAAGTGTGTAGTACAGATATTAACTGATCTCAAGAATATTCCACGAATTAAGGAAGAAATATTTATTGTATGAAGAAGCTGTTTGACTTCCGATCTACATTACATTTGTAAAACGGTTACGCAACCCATTCAGCGAGATTAGTGCATACTTTCATACTGGTGTTATTGAATCCGAAAGTAACTTTGAGCAAGTCTGAAACCTGAGGAAGGACATTGGCTACTTTAGAAAGCTGTGTTATTTTGTTCACTACCTTCCATGACAGCGTCAATACAATGTTATTGTGTGCGTGGTTCACGACCTGGCATAGCTGTACAGTTTTTGTGGAGGTACAACAATAAAGTCCGACAGTAACCCCGAGACCCATATTTAAAAACATTGCGATATGCGTCGGAAACGAAAGTCTGATTTAGCACATAGATGAAAGAGAGTTGAAGTGAGAAAGTTACTCCAACGACCGACTGTGCAGCGGTCCTCTTCAGAGCGAATAACTGCTCAGCAGTTACTCGCCCTGAAGAGACCTTGGCAATTCGGCCTAAACGTCAATATATTGGTTATTTTAGCATTTCATAATGATGGATTATAATACCCAAAACGTTTTTATTAAAAATGTCTCTTGTGTGAATATTGTATGAATATATGCAAATGGCTTACCAATTTTAAATTAATTGTCGTATATGTCTTAGATAATATCTTCGTTGCGTTTTAATACTGCTCTCTATTATTTGCCTAACCAGTCCCTCTCTCACCTTATTCGTCAACGCCCTAGGCATCGTCTATGACGGATGGCTCTGCACTTCAGCTGTTCAATACTAAATGTAAACACAAAACACACATTCAGCCCTCTGTATTTCGGATGTAACTAATTTATGCGATATGACGGATGGCTCTGCACTTCAGCTGTTCAATACTAAATGTAAACACAAAACACACTATGACGGATGGCTCTGCACTTCAGCTGTTCAATACTAAATGTAAACACAAAACACACATTCAGCCCTCTGTATTTCGGATGTAACTAATTTATGCGACCAGTTACAGCTTTTCGCTAAGCCATCTTCAGGCTCCTGTGTTAAAACAACAAGAATAAAGACATAATAAAAGGGCGCGGTGTTAAATTTAAGAAATCAGTAATATACAGTAGAGATATGTAGTAAACATTCAATTCAATCAGAAAACCAAACACATATTCAACTATATGAGAAGCAGCCTTTATACAGAATAACACAGAGAATTATGTGACATACGGCCCAAAAACCAAACCAGCAAAGTGGACGACACATTTCGAACATATCCACTTGATACGTTGTAAATATTTGATTACGATGTGAGGGCAAATCGTATGACGTCAGTATCCTCACATGTGCTGAAGAACCATATATATATGGTACGGAGTAGGATTATTCAAATCCTTCGTACGAATTAGTAATAGAAAATACTCTGTAGAAAATTTAGTTGTTGATCCATTCTACCATTATCATGTCCCTCCTTTTCGATATGTGAATTTAATGTTGTTTTATTGATGACGTAGCGAATACACTTGACAAACACAAGAGAAGGAGGTGTACTTAGAAAAGGGCAGGAAATACGGAACGATTTCGCTTAAATTACATCAGGTGAGGCAGATATTCCAAACTCAGATACTGAATTGTAAGGTGTAGCCTACCCAGGAGCAGATGTAGACTCAAATCACAATAAAGTAGTCGTAAATAGTAGGATGAAATTCAAAAGATTAATCAGGAAAAATAAGTACGCAAAGAAATGGGATACGGAAGTACTAAGGAATGAAGAAACAGGCTTGAAGTCCTCTAAGCCTATAGATACTGCGATAATGAAATGCTCCTCAGGAAGTTCAGTTAAGTAGGAGTGGACATCTCTAAAAAGAGCAATCACAGCAGGAGGAAAGAAAAACGTAAGTACAAAGAACGTAACTGGGAAGAAGCCATGGGTAGCAGAAGAAATGCATCAGTTAGTCGATCAAAGAAGGAAGTACAAAAATGTTCAGGGAAAGTCAGGAATACAGAAATACAAGTCGCTTAGGAATGAAATAAACAGAGAATGCAGGGAAGCTCATGCTTAATTGCTGCGTAGGAAATGTGAAGAAATCGAGAAGGAAATTATTCCCTGATGGGCTGAGTCAGTATACAGGGAAGTCAAAACAACCTTCGGTGAAATTAAAAGCAAGGGTGGGAACATTAAGAGTGCAATGAAATTCCCCTATTAAATGCAGATGACAGAGCGGATAAGTGAAAAGAGTATACTGAAGGCTTGTACGGGGAAGACTTGCCTGATGAGACAGAGAAGAACCGGAAACCGATTTAGAAGACACAGGGGATGCAGTATTAAAATCAGAATTGACAAGAGGTATGGAAGACAAGGTCAAATAAGGCAGAAAGGACAGATAACAATCCATCAGAATGTCTAAAATCATCTGGGAAGTGGCAACAAAACGAGTATTGACGTTGGTGAGTAGCACATATAAATCTGGCGATATATCACCTGTCTTTCGGAAAAACATCATCCAGATAATTGTAAAGATAGCAAAAGTGAATAAGTGCGAGAATTAACGCACAATCAGGTCAATAGCTTACGAATCCACATTACTGACAAGAATAATATACAGAAGAATAGAAAAGAAAATTCAGGATGTGTTAGGTGACGATCAGTTTGGCTTTAGGAAAGGTAATGGCACCAGTGAGGCAATTTTGACGTCTCAGTTGATAACTGAAGCGAGACACGTTTGTAGAATTTGTTCATCTCGATAAAGCGTTCGACAGTGTAAAATCTTACAAGATGTTCGAAATTCTGAGGAAAATGGGTGTAAGCTATAGGGAAAGATGGGTGACATACAATTTGTACAAGCACCAAGAGGGAAGAAATAACAATGGGAGACCAAGACAGAAGTGCTCGGACTGAAAAGAGTGTAAGACAGCTGAGTAGTCTTTCAGCAGTACTGTTCAATCTGTACACCGAGAAAGCAATCATGAACATAAAAGAAAGATTCAGGAATGTAATTAAAAGTCAGGGTGAAAGGATATAAAAGATAAGATTTGCTGATAACATTGCTACCCTCAGTGAAAATGCAGAAGAATTAAAGGATCCGCTGAATAGCATGAACAGCCTATTGAGGATAGAACATGGGCTGAGGGTGAATCGAAGAAAAACGAAAGTAATGAAAAGTAACAGAAATGAGAACTGCAAGAAAGACAACGTCAGGACTGATGATCACGAAGTAGATGAAGTTAAGGAATTCCGCACCTAGGCAGCAGAACCACTCATGACGGAGCAAGGAGGACATCAAAAGCAGAGTAGCACTGGTTAAAATGTCATTCCTGGTCAAGAGAAGTCTACTAGTATCAAACATAGACCTTCATTTGAAGAAAAATTTCTCACAATGCTCGTTTGGAGCACAGAATTGTATGGCAGTGGGATAAGTACTGTGGGAAAACCGGAACAGAAGAGAGTCGACGCATTTGAGAAGTGGTGCTACAGACGAATGTTGAAAATTTGGATGGAACGTTAACGTAAAGAATGAGGAGGTTCTGCGCAGACTCGAAGAGGAAAGGGATATGTGGAAAACACTGACAAAGAGAAGAGACAGGATGATCGGGTATCTGTTAAGACATCTGAGAATAACATCCATGGTGCTGGGGGGATCTATAGAGGGTAGAAAGTAGAGTGGAAGACAGTGTTTG
Organism: Schistocerca cancellata; assembly: GCF_023864275.1. Lineage (NCBI taxonomy): Eukaryota > Metazoa > Arthropoda > Insecta > Orthoptera > Acrididae > Schistocerca > Schistocerca cancellata. Next base: position 639,422,609 of record NC_064626.1, read on the forward strand.
GAACACATCCAGTATATAATTGAGAACGTAGGTTGCAAGTGCTGTTCGGAGATGGAGGTTCACACAGGTGATGAATTTGTGGCAGGCCGCTCCACAATAAATTTTACATCTTATGAAAATGGCTCTGAGCACTATGGGACATAAATTTTTTGGTCATCAGTCCCGTAGAACTTAGAACTACTTAAACCTAACTAACCTAAGGACATCACACACATCCATGCCCGAGGCGGGATTCGAACCTGCGACCGTAGCGGTCGCGCGCTTCCAGACTGTAGCGCCTAGAACCGCTCGGCCACTCTGGCCGGCCACAGCTTATGACCATAATCTTTTTTTCACAATACGTGGCTGATCATAAAAGAGAATCGTTTTAAGTTTTTTTTTTAAATCTATGTTATTCAGTTAAACATAATCTTATCAGTGTAATACGTTTATTTATAGATCTGAATATGTTTATTAAGTGAATGCAAGTAGTTATCAACTCCGACAGTTTGCTGTTGAAACTGTTGCAGTAAATATCCTTGGTTATTGCTTTCAGAGGCCACTCGAGACGCAAAAGTCTTTTTCCGAACAGGAGCCGGTGGGTGCGGACGGCACACTAAACCTCCGCCCTCTCGTCTGCAGACGCGGAATCGGGGCCGCCCAGCAAGTAGTCGCTGTAGAGCGACCCGGCGATGCGGCCGGCGCTGTTGGTGCCCGCTGCCCGCTGAATAAACGACGGCAGCGCCGCTAATGGCGCTTGCGGTCGCCGCTGCAGGTTTCGTTACGGTATAAGCAACGTCGCGTGCATATTTCAGTAATCGCGAACAGCGGAAAGCACTCAGCAGCCACCGCGCCCTGATTTGGGCAACTTATTACTTATAAACAGAGCGACCCGGCCCGGCTCGGCTCGCCCGTGTGCCGTTTAAGCTGCCGCCGCCCCCACCGCACGCGCGCACTTATCACGTCGCCGGCGCTTCACGAGCGCCGCTCCGCCTCCCACGTTGACACTTGTCCGCCGCCGTGCAGCGACACTCGCTGCCGCCGCTGTTCACTGCGGCTAATAAATAACGGCGCACTCGACACGCCCGCAAATACAGACGGTCGGCGTAGGAGGTGTGCCAAGTGCTGTGAGCCGCGGGGACGCCGGGGTGGCACACGTCGCGGGCGACTGTTTTTGCACATACGGCCACAACTTCCATACGTTTTGAAACTGAAAACATGGTCCGTTACAGCCTGTCTAAATGTCAATCTACGAATGACAAAATAAACAAGACACTGAAGTCATATTCTACAATACATATTACGAGGGTAGTTCGATAAGTTCCACATTTTTTTCCTCTGAACATATTTATTGTTAAGAGTCAGAACTTGGTGACAATATACACTCCTGGAAATTGAAATAAGAACACCGTGAATTCATTGTCCCAGGAAGGGGAAACTTTATTGACACATTCCTGGGGTCAGATACATCACATGATCACACTGACAGAACCACAGGCACATAGACACAGGCAACAGAGCATGCACAATGTCGGCACTAGTACAGTGTATATCCACCTTTCGCAGCAATGCAGGCTGCTATTCTCCCATGGAGACGATCGTAGACATGCTGGATGTAGTCCTGTGGAACGGCTTGCCATGCCATTTCCACCTGGCGCCTCAGTTGGACCAGCGTTCGTGCTGGACGTGCAGACCGCGTGAGACGACGCTTCATCCAGTCCCAAACATGCTCAATGGGGGACAGATCCGGAGATCTTGCTGGCCAGGGTAGTTGACTTACACCTTCTAGAGCACGTTGGGTGGCACGGGATACATGCGGACGTGCATTGTCCTGTTGGAACAGCAAGTTCCCTTGCCGGTCTAGGAATGGTAGAACGATGGGTTCGATGACGGTTTGGATGTACCGTGCACTATTCAGTGTCCCCTCGACGATCACCAGTGGTGTACGGCCAGTGTAGGAGATCGCTCCCCACACCATGATGCCGGGTGTTGGCCCTGTGTGCGTCGGTCGTATGCAGTCCTGATTGTGGCGCTCACCTGCACGGCGCCAAACACGCATACGACCATCACTGGCACCAAGGCAGAAGCGACTCTCATCGCTGAAGACGACACGTCTCCATTCGTCCCTCCATTCACGCCTGTCGCGACACCACTGGAGGCGGGCTGCACGATGTTGGGGCGTGAGCGGAAGTCGGCCTAACGGTGTGCGGGACCGTAGCCCAGCTTCATGGAGACGGTTGCGAATGGTCCTCGCCGATACCCCAGGAGCAACAGTGTCCCTAATTTGCTGGGAAGTGGCGGTGCGGTCCCCTACGGCACTGCGTAGGATCCTACGGTCTTGGCGTGCATCCGTGCGTCGCTGCGGTCCGGTCCCAGGTCGACGGGCACGTGCACCTTCCGCCGACCACTGGCGACAACATCGATGTACTGTGGAGACCTCACGCCCCACGTGTTGAGCAATTCGGCGGTACGTCCACCCGGCCTCCCGCATGCCCACTATACGCCCTCGCTCAAAGTCCGTCAACTGCACATACGGTTCACGTCCACGCTGTCGCGGCATGCTACCAGTGTTAAAGACTGCGATGGAGCTCCGTATGCCACGGCAAACTGGCTGACACTGACGGCGGCGGTGCACAAATGCTGCGCAGCTAGCGCCATTCGACGGCCAACACCGCGGTTCCTGGTGTGTCCGCTGTGCCGTGCGTGTGATCATTGCTTGTACAGCCCTCTCGGTGTCCGGAGCAAGTATGGTGGGTCTGACACACAGGTGTCAATGTGTTCTTTTTCCATTTCCAGGAGTGTACATCAACATGCCTTGTCCATGTCCTATTTTTTTGCGTAGTCTCCATCACGTACTATGGCCGTTCGCCAACGTTGTGGAAGAACATGTATTCCCTGTCCTGCTGGCGCTGCCGTGTTTTCACTGCATGTCTGATACTCTCGTCATCTTCCCCGTAGAGAGTCCTTAAGTGGCCCAAAGAGATGGAAGTCCGAGGGTGTTAGGTCTGGACTGTAGGGTGGATGATGCAATGATGTCCAACCCTATTTGGTGATGTGTTTCCGGGTTCTCCGACTTGTGTGTGGGTGTGAATTATCGTGTCGGAGCAAGATTTCTGCTGGATTTTTATCCGACCGAACACGTTGGAAACGCTTCTTGAGTTTATTCCGAGTCTTCACGTATGCCGTTGACTGTTGAGCCTCTTGGCATCACATTCATGAGAATGACGCCATCGAAATCCCACCAGACCCACCATGACTTTCCGGGCAGAGGGGGTTGTCTTCAATTTCTTCTTTTGTGGTGAATGAGGATGATGCCACTCCATGGACTACCTCTATGTTTCCGGCGCAATGTGATGCTCACAGCTTACGTACCCCGTAACGATCTGTGACAGGAAAGCGTCTCCGTCGGTCTCAAAATGTTACAACAATTCAGATGAAATGGCCTTTCTTTGAATCTTGTGGTCCGCTGTGGGCATTCGTGGAACCCATCATGAGCACCTCTTTGAATATCCGAGAGTCTCGGTCACTGCAGACGCACTTCCAATGCTGACCGACAACTGTAGAGCCAATCGTGGAGCTGTGATGCGCCGGACGGCACTATTCATCATGTCTGGAGCAGTGGCTGTGACAAGATGTCACGAGCGTCGCTGATCATGGAGCTCTGTTTCTACATTTCCTGAAGCTGTAACTTTCTTTATCCATCGCCCCAACTGTACACCTATCAACTGCACCATCGCCATACACTGCACAAAAAAGTTTATGGATGTTCACTACCGTTTCTTTTTCTGCACACAAGAATTCAATAACAGCACGCTGCTTGTAACTTGAGTCGTACGTGTATGCCACTTTGAAGCTGTACTACTGCTCTGACATCTGCCGGAACGGTTCAAAACTTCACCGACGCACAGAACAAACATCAAATGTGAAGCACCAACAAGGACGTCTGTCTATGTATATTAATGTTTTTTTTTTTTATTGTGGGGCGTTACTTATTAACGACCCTCGTATTTTCCAAAGGAGTTTATGCTCTTACGCTATGGTAATTAGTACACATATTTCCAAATAACAAAACTTAGTACTGAATGATTAGATGCAGTTCCCTTGTTCGTCACTTTTAACTCCAGATACTGCTAATACTTCCATCCAGACAACTTTCTAAAATATCCCTCTCACTCACTTGCCGTTTTTTTTTCCTTTGTGTGCTGTACCTTATCATACCTGTTAACAAAATGGCTCTGAGCACTATGGGACTTAACTTTCGAGGTCATCAGTCCTCTAGAACTTAGAACTACTTAAACCTAACTAACCTAAGGACATCACAAACATCCATGCCCGAGGCAGGATTCGAACCTGCGACCGTAGCGGTCGCGCGGTTCCAGACTGAAGCGCCTAGAACCAACCTGTTAACAAAATTGACTTTGTATACTTACAGTTCGTACGCTTCCAAGGGTCGGAAGTGTTGGACCCAAATGAAGATTAACCCTGCATTGCTACTGGTGGGTCTCTCGGACCTTGACTTGTGAGATCGACTCGTTTTCGTTAGGTTAATAAGACTGCACACGAGCACTGTTCCTTGTAGTTTCCTACCTTACACAGCTGTGCCATTTGCTTTCAAGTGACGGCGGAAGTCCACTGTCTAGGCTCGGGCATGGATATGTGTGATGTCCTTAGGTTAGTTAGATTTAAGTACTGTACTTCTAAGTCTAGGGGACTGATGACCTCAGATGTTAAGTCCCACAGTGCTTAGAGCCGTTTGAACCATTCCACTGTCTAGGAGTGCTTGTAGCTTGTTTGGGTCTGCCGGACCGACCGTAGCAAGTTGGTAAGTACTTGTTGGGGCTATAGGACCCACAGTAGCGATGGTGATATCGTTTGTCCCAACATAAATACGTTTGTAGCACACGTTCAGATTGCTGAATCAGCCCATTAATTTCAGACGAGGGCTATAATGGATGTAACAGAAGATCTGTGTAACGATGCACTGCGAAATGAAATCGTTAGTGACGAATCAGGTTACGAAGGTGAAGACGTAGACGTCGAACTATATAGTGAACACGATAGCGAAAGTGACGAAAGTGGGGATAACAGTGATAGATACCATAACAATAAGAAATATTTTGTTGGTAAGGACAAGCGTACTAAATGTGTGAAAGACATGTCTACTTCTAGTATCTGAACGAGCTAACATAATACTGTGTCACATACTCCTGGTGTGAGGGGAATGGCAAAAAATAAAAGGACAAATGTAGGAAAATGGCCGCTGTTTTTCACGGATGAACTAATGGATGAAGTAGTGATACATATTAATCAATGTATCTAATCCGCTAAGTCGAGTTACTCTTCGTCTCAAACCTTCATTCATGAAACAGATAAAGGTGAAATTGAGGCATTTCTTGGTCTGTTGTATTTGGGTGAAATCTACAAGGTTGGACGGGTTAATTTATAAGAACCGTGGGACAGACATGGACACTGAGGTGTAGTGCGACGTCTGTTAACAAAGCACTCCTCGCAGCAAAGGTGTTGTTATTCAGGTATTATTCTAAATGATTTGCTGTTAGTTTTTACACAGAGCCGTCTACAAAGATCACAAATTGAAGCACTAGTGTTTAAGCTGAGATATTTAATTTTTCAATTAATTATATTTTTTCTCGCTATATGCGGTATGGTATACTTGTTTAAAAGTTTCTCATTGTATAATTAGATTTATCTTGTGTAGTCACCTCACTGGAGTATATCACCGTACATTTAACTTGTTTTTCTTCATCTCAGAACGATTGTTGTAATTTGCCACTTAGATCATCATTTAATGTATCACATACGTAACCTAAATTTACACCACATTTTATTGAAATAATTCCTCTATTTTTAGTCATAAATTAAACATCAACATTTATAAACTTTGAAAAGCAAAAAAAGATGCATGAAATTTAAAATCTTTGATCCGACGAAAATGTCACAATCACACATTTATTGATTTGTAGATGATGACCGTGTAACAACCGAAAACCTATTTGTGAATATTACAGGCGTCTTTTTTTTTTTTTTTTTTTCAGTATGTATGAAAGATTGTTCCAGAAACCAAGGGAAATGTCACTTTACGCAGTATCAAATTTATTTTCCCAATGGCCAATTTAGATACTGAAATCATTATAAAGAAACCAGTAAACATGCCAAAACGCAGATACAATAAAAGATGTAACGTACACCAAATGATACTGCCATCAATTTAACATAGAATACAGTATAGCACTTTCATATGACCACTAATTTAACCAGAGAAACGTAGGTAGCAGCATTCCTAATTTTCGTCTATGTTATGTTTACCAATTTTGATGGTAAGTCTCTCGCAGATCTCATGTCTGCTACTTCTCATTAATTTCACCCTCCTTCGGTTTACTCTCAAGCCATATTCTGTACTCATTAGACTGTTCATTCTAGCTCACAGATCCCGTAATTCTCCTTCACTTTCACTGGGCATAGCAATGTCACCAGCAAATCTTATCATTAACATCCTTTCACCTTGAGACTTAATCCCACTATGTAACCTTCTTTTATTTCCATCATTGCTTCTTCGATGTTTAGATTGAATAGCAGGGTCGAAAGACTAAATTCTCGTCTGACATCATTTTCAATACCTGCTTCTTCGCACTGGAGTAGTTCCATGTATACTCAAAGACATTTTAGACAAATACAGTTTATGTAACTGTACAAACTTAATTTTATATCGCTACTTTATCTAATACATAGTTGTTCACGTTCTTGTTATTAGGTTTATATAGCTATGAATTGGTAACCATTGTTACGTGTATTGTATTTCGGTACTTACTTATGTGATTATTCCCATTCCTTAGGCCGAGGACGGTTATCTACGTTTAACAAATGCCATCTGTGATACATTTGAAAAGTGTCACAAATATCTTACTGGACAGGTAAGTCTTCACAGATGGACATCTTTTCCTTTCATTTTGCGTTTCTCTTTTCCTTAAATTTCTTTTTCTACCTTTTTTAATTGAAAAATTACTATCCACTGAATTGTTCTCTTCCTTTTTATTTTAGAATGTGTCAAACCATCATCTGTCTCTCCCACTCTGATTATAACTAATACCTTCTTCACGTAATACGTGGTCAGTAATTCGCGCATGCATGCTGAGTATCTACTTGTACTGGCTAGTCATACAGTCGTCGACACAAGGCCGGAAGGAGTGGGTGTCGTGGGGGTCATGACAAACCTGAGAGGACACTGTAGAAAAGCCATAATTCCCTTTCCCGAAGAAACCTATCAGCTTTTGTAAGTTCGAGGGCCGGAATGCACGACGATAACTGTTGTATTGCAGTCAGTGGGGTGGATAACTCTTTCCTTTAGCGAGTGCCCTTGGTATGTTCCTTGCTCCTGAAAATATTGAACTGCGCCATTTAATGTTTTAAACAGTGTGCAAAGGTTTCGCGGCTATTGCTGCTTCATAGCACCCGTGACATTTAAGTCGTCTAGATAGTACAGGTGGGTACAGGCTTGACTAACTGTTTCACGTATCTCTGACTGATTGCAGAAGCTGCAAAAGAGCACGTGCTTGTATTTGTACAAGTCGAAGAGAGTGTTTATAAAACGGCGTTTTGCGACACCTCGCCCAACTGTATATGGTGGTATGCGTCGACAAGGTCGGTCTTAGAAAATTATTCTCCTCCGACAGGTCCTACGAGGATATTTCCTAGACATAGTTTATGACAGTCTTCTGCTTGTTCCTGCACACAGACAGTTGCTTTAAGATCTCCACATAGCGGGCGGATAGGGGGGTAGGGGCGAGCAATTTGGTTGCGTGACTGTTACCAGGGGGGCGTAATCCAAGCGCTTGTTTTAACTAACTGAAACACCCTAAGCCGGTGGAGGTGATCAATTTCATGATGAAGGGTTATCCATGAGAGCACTAAGATGGGCAGGAATCGAGTGAAAGAGGGCACCGCGTTTGGTCGCAAGGAGATATGAGTTTGGTAATCAGTGAGGCACGTAAGGGCCAGCTTCGAACACAGCAGCACGGAGGTCGTCAAGTTCTTAGAGGGGAGCTGTATCACAGACGACGTGAACGCCTTCTTTGGTGGAGAATCTAAGCAACAAGAAGGCATCCACACAGAAAATGTTAACAGCTAAGTGATTATCGACAGCAAAACGTATTATTAGCCTTGTGACTTTCTTTTAGGCTTAGACGATTGCGAATTGGCACAGGATGTGAACTGAACTTTCGGCATACGCCATCAACGTACTGGAGTGTGGGGCTATGTCTGGAGAACCTGGAAGAGCATACGTCTGGAGGATTACGAAGAAGCTGCAGCTCACGTGTCCACCTGTAAACTGACTTCTTCTCAGTTACAATGTTTACAAATCTTTTGTTAGCGAAAGGATTGTCTGAGGGAATTATAGTCACGTTCATGGATCATCCTGTGACACATGCGGGGACTTGGATCTGATCGTACAGACGGTTTACGGGAGATTGTTAGGAGACAGCCACCTTTTCGATAAAGGGAGCAGTGAGCTCGGCAATCCAGACACTTCGCACGCGCATATCCTGCAAAACAGTCGGAGCGTGACGGAAGTCTCTGTTGCATAAGCCGACAGAGTTGGATTGGCTGCTCAGAGGGCATTGATACACCTAATATTGATGAATAACGACGGAGTCCACTTGGGAATGGTTTACTGATATTTCGCGTTCCTGAAGAGCTACGTGGAGTCTGGACATCGTCACTTGCGGTAGGGCCAAGAGGCGCTCATTGGCACCTGTACCATTTCGAAGGAATGCGCGATTGTTCCGATACCTTCTAGTGTAAGTAGTCTGGTTTGAGGGCTAACATGCTTACATTAGGATCGAGGGTCCAGTGGACCTAGCCGGCCGGAGTGGCCGAGCGGTTCTGGGCGCTACAGTCTGGAACCGAGCGGCCGCTACTGTCGCAGGTTCGAATCCTGCCTCGGGCACGGATGTGTGTGATGTCCTTAGGTTAGTTAGGTTTAATTAGTTCTAAGTTCTAGGTAACTGATGACCTCAGACGTTAAGTCGCATAGTGCTCAGAGCCATTGAACCATTTGAACTAGTGGACCTATACATCTAGGAAAAAGGTATCTGCATGTGAGGTTTGGTATGCTGGGTTCTCACAAGTGAATGTGTATCGGCGACTCAACACTTGTACACCAAGGAACGAGACGACTGACCAGGTTGTTTGCAATCCTGCTGAAATTCGAGTCGCAATGGGGCCGACATGGAATCTTCGCGAATAATAATTCGAAAGTAACCTGGACATTTCTTCTTCAATAGGGCCGACTGGATTCGATAGAGGAGCCAATTTCTCATGCAGGAAAATGTCTCCAGGGAAATCTGAGATAGTGAGAGGAATCATTGAAGGCATTCATTACTGACTTGAAAGCCAGTGAAGTTCTGTTTCTGCCGCTGTAAATACGAATACCGGTCTTCTTTGGCACCGATAAATGAAGGAAACGCGTGTGTTTGGCTCATATGCCTCTACTGAGTCTGCAGTTGTTATGAAAATGGTGAATTTCTTCATTTAGGAATTCGCTTTGCTGTCTATATTGCGGTTATTGTCGTATGCTGTTGGAAATGCTGTAGCAATTGCTGTTGCAGTAGCGGCTGTTGCTGTTGCAACCGTTTCACAAGCTTTCCTTCCATGGTACTCTCCTAAACTTTCACTTCATTGTCAGTTAATGTTACTGATATTCATCCGATTATCGAAACGATTCAAACGAAACCCAATGAGGCCAAGAAACCAATGGGGCCAAGAACCCACATGCGATGCGACACCATGGCGGCAGCGAAGGAATTACACCACTGACAGGGGCGCTCATCACACCTGTTCATTACGGATCTTGATAGGTCGTAGAGGGGCCTGCCCTGAGCACCTGGCTAACAGATTTTCCTGCGACGGCCACTAGTTTCTGAGAAATGTAGTGTGTAATTGTTAGGCGTGTCTTCTACACTCGTAACGTTGGTCACGCTTCGACCAAGCGAGCGTACGGCAGGTGCAAAGATTCAATGCTGGTTTAGATCCTACCCCCGCTTATTTCTTTTTTGTTTCAAATGCGGAACAAGGAGCGGAAACCACGTCTGTGCATAAAAAAAGATTTAACAAGATTAGCCATTCTTTCGCTGCACACGATAACTGCGTCAGTAAAGATGTTGCCTTACTTTTCTTCAGTCTAAGAAAAAAAAAATTCGGGAAGTTTGGTCGGATTGTTCAAAAGAGAGTTGACTAATTGATTTATCAGTTAAATTATATAATTGTGGCCTAAATGAAATCTCCGAAGTTCACGGACATGCTGCACGAAGAGTTTTTAAAATTTGGCACTGTACGATAGGTGCCACAAGAAACATTTCTTTGCATTACTTATTCGTAGGGCAGGTTGACTGATCCGACCATTATCATCAATTTTTTATACATGAAAGAAAAATATACATCTGCACCATCAAAATTATGCCACCAAAGTCTACCCCACTTTGCCAACCCTAAGATATTTGTTTTCTAATAGCAGGTTAAAATTTTCACGACAATAGTTCAAAATGCTACCGACTTGTTAAAGACTACAAGATTTCTCCTCTATTGAAGATTCCATAGAAATACATTTTTAAGTCCGCATCAGTATAGTGCATATATCAACAGATGGGTTTTCACTAGGCATGGCCTACACCTAAATAGGACTGGGAAGGCAAGATTGGTACAACTGACTCGTAAAAATATACGGGGTGGATCACGGGCCACACATGGTCAAATACCTGTCGTCATAGGTAGGAAAAGAAGGTTTTCTTAGGATAAATCCCGACAACAGGTTCCCCTGCCTAAAGAGTATCTCCAGCGCTTTGAAAATACAGAAAACATCACTCACAAGACAGATTTTAACACCCCAGATATCACATATACCAGATGTCACAAAGAAAAACAAACTATTGAAAAGAGTAACATGGGGCATTTCACAGACTTAACAATCCTCCGTCAAAACATGCAATCAATAAAAAGTTGTAGAGACACAGAAATCCAGCATGTAGTATTATCGTTGTATGAAATGGCAAACTCTCACTGCAGAACTGCTTCAAGGGGTGGAGGATCATGCTTTTATATGAGAAAGGGAACCCAGTTCAAATCAAGACATGATCTCAGTACAGTAAGTGAAGACAAGCACTTTGAAATATCAGCTATTGAATTAGCAGTGCTTGATATCACCGAGAAATTAATCATTTTGTGTGTGTGTATAGGTCTCCCAGTGTTAGTGTGGACACTTTTTTCGATAAGTTAACGGAAGTTCTAGATAAAGTCTCATGTACAAAGGTGAACATAATTCTGTGAGGGAACATTAACATCAACACTAATATGACATAATGCATCCAGCAGCACCTTCATAAACATCCTTCGAAGTTTTGGCATGTCCCTATTGGTCAATAGTGCAACAAGGGTTCTACAACGACTTCATCATTAATTGAACATGTGGCAACAAATATGGACTGGGAAAAATGTGATGTAGCTGTAAAAGATCTCGGACTATTAGACCATCTCTGTCACATAACAACAGCAAAATCACGCATCGAATCATTCCCCAAACTACAAGCCTACAAACGACATCCATCAGAAATCAAAATAAAAGATTTTTCAAAAGAACTAGAAAAACAAAACTATGATGAACTGTATAAGGAAACCAATATGAATATGAAATTCTCTAAATTCTCCAAATTGTTTAAATTGAACTATGAAAAGGCATTTCCAAAAGTATACATGTCTGTGTAAACATCTCACAAAAACAGATGGATAACAGGAGATATTAAGAAGTCCTCCCAAAGACTCAAACACCTCAGTTCCATGAAAATGATTCGCAATGATCCAGAATTCTTAAATTTCTATCATTGATACAAAAAGATCTATGGGAAGGTGCTGATTGCTGCTAAAAAGTCATTTAATGACAAAATAATATATATAGCAGAGAATAAAAGCAAAGCAGTCTGGGATGTTATAAAAAGGAAAATGGGAGAGGCAAACAAATGCAAAAGAACATACTGCTAAAGGAAAAGGATAAGGTAATAAATGGTCCACAACACTTGGAAAACCATGTAAACGAACATTTTTCGAGTATTGCAGAAAAGTTACAGCTAAAGTTCCTTCAAACAAATATAACACCTCTAAATAATGTTGCACTAAATACAATGATGTTACTTCCAGCCACAGAGAATGAAGTCAATAAAACTGTTCTAAAACTAAAAAGTAAAAAGTCTGTAGGCGTAGACGAAGTACCAATTCGTGTACTGAAACAATGCATAGGGATTATACAAGGCCCCTTAACAAATATAATAAATGAATCCTTCACATCAGGGACATTTCCAGAACCGTTAAAACAGGCAAGAGTTGTACCTTTGCTTAAGAAAGGTAATGCAGATGACATAGACAATTATTGGCCCATTTCCCTCCTGTCACCATTCTCAAAAATAATAGAAGCAATTATGAATAAATACAATCTTTTAAGCAAATCACAGTTTGGTGTCCAAAGCGGCGAAAACACGCAGTCAGCCATAGTAGAATTCACAGAAGTTGTACTTGATGATCATGATAAAGATGAGTGTGTCACAGGCATATTTTTGGATATCTCTAAGGCGTTTGATAGAGTCGACCACAAGATTCTATTAAATAAATTAGAAGCATTAGGAATAAGAGGTGTAACTAATGACTGGTTTGGTCATATCTGACAGATAGGGAACAAAGAGTAGAGATAACACATACTTCAAATAGATCTAAACATTTAGTAAAACACTTATCAGAACCAAAATACATTAATATAGGGGTTCCACAAGGCAGCATATTACGACAAATACTGCTCCTGGTATACATCAATAACTTTCCCAGTAGTGTTACTCATGGTGAAACAATTCTCTTTGCTGATGACAGCAATATTATAGTCACTGAGAAAGCAAGAGAACTCCTTCCTGAGAGAGCAAATGAAACCGTCAAGGAAGTTTATGACTGGTCAATAAGTAATAAAGTGGCACTGGACATAAAGAAAACTAATGCCATGAATTTCAGTTTGAAGAGTAATTATCTATGTTAAATTAAAGATAGATGGCACCTCTATAGACTTTGTAAAAAATGCAAAATTTCTAGGAATGAATATTGATTCTCAGTGGAAGTAGTGTGAACACACAAAGGTACTTGCAAACAGAATGTCATCATCATGTCATGCCCTTAGAATACTGTCATCAGTGTGAAACATGTAGTGTCTTTTAGTTACATATTATTCATATGTACACCCACTTCTTAGCTATGGCATTAGTTTTTGGGGAACAAATGCACAAAATATAAACTCAATTTTCAAACTCCAGAAAAGAGCCATAAGAATAATAACCAAATATACTATTCGAGGTCATTGTAAAGATCTGTTCAAAACACTGGGTATTTTAATGACTCCATGTGAATGCATTTGCCAGTCAGTTGTACACATCAAAAATAACATTGTTAATTACTGCAAAAAGCTCTGTCCATGACCATGCAACAAGACACAGACTCAACTTACAGTTACCAAGAAAAAATAAACATAAAATTCAAAACAGCATTTTCTACCAAAGAATAAAACTGTGCAATAAATTACCAAAAGAGATTAAAGGAATTGCAAAAACACTTACTTAAAAAGGCAGCTAAAAGGTACCTGCTATGCAATACATTTTATACATTCAACGATTACGTATCTAAAGCAGAGTAGGGGTTTGATAAAAAATGTCATATAAATAATAATAATAATAATAATAATAATAATGATTACAAAATATCTAACATTCCACATAACACCTTCACTTTATGTTTCTTTCCTTCTTTTTTCCTGTCTAGAAGTACTTGCCCCCAAGCTATGCATAGCACAATACTAAGACCTCTTCCTCTTTCTGAGTTCAACATCTCACTCACTACGGAGGGATGCTGAATCAGTTTTCCAGGATAACAAATGGGAAGCCGCGGTACAGAAAATGGCCCAGAGATCACCAGTGTGTGTGTGTGTGTGTGTGTGTGTGTGTGTGTGTGTGTGTATTGTGAGAAGTGTTATGAAACAATGTGTGTATAATGCGTGCAGTGACTGGTAGTGAGATATGAGTGAACAGTGTTACATTACATTATTTAATAAATTATTTGTAAAAAAAAGTATTGTAGTCACATACTGGGAGTAAATCTGATGATTGTCTCTAACTAGAAGTCTTTAAATATATGTGTAAACCAATTAGCTTGTTTTAAATTGATCGAAATTTGTAAATACTTTGACATGTCCTATATCCTTGTAAAATGAGATCTACGGATGAATAAAGCTACTACTACTACTACTACTACTTTCACAGGAACGAACAAATAGGAGTGGTTTGGATCGAAGTTGATCGAAGAGTAAACAATCATCTTTAAACGAACTGTGTTTTCCGGTATCGCTTCCTAAAAATCGGTGTGCTTACAAGGTAGCACGAATTCATGTTTCGGTTTCATATACGCCAAATACCATCCGGAATTGTGTTCTATCACAGTAAACGATGCAAGTGATGGTGAGTAAGATGGTTCTGTAATCTAAGGCCTCCACATTTGAAGAGAGTTTTCTGTAATTGCTGATTTATTAATGAAATCACTAAGACGAAAATTATTTTTCATTAATTTTGATTAAAGCATACTGTTTAATGGTATTCTGAGCAATGAAACTGGAAGAAAAAGAAGTACTTGGGCAGTATCTGAACCCCTGCCACCAGCTTGGTGGACGTGCCGTAGCCGCTGAGCTTCGTTTGCTTGACTGAGACAAGAAATGAATGTTGCAGGGTATCCATAAAAATTCACCATCGGTTTTGTCCGAAGCTACAGGCCGTCGCACGAAAAGCCACTAACTAGGCAGTCACGCCACGTCTCTTTACAACATACCTAAGACTCAAAAAACCATTGATTAAGAGACTTGATGATCCCATTGCGAGTCCCATGTCGCTGTGCGGTGGAACTTCCAGAGCAATGAACGGCAACTCCAATTGGTCGACATGTCTCCTTGTTGACGAAGCGTTCTCAATTCAGGTTCAGCTCTCTGCGGCTATCGTTGAGTATAATAATAGCTGTACTTACAAGGGACATTTTCTCTTTGAAGGTCCGTCGGTTGTGAAATTTAACCTTCTGTGAGAATCCAAGGAATGTTTGAGCAGATGTGTTGAGCAGTGTCTCTCGTACGCACGCGGACGGCGTCACGTCGCACTTTTCAGGTATAAGCGCGCAGTGAGCACGTAAAGTGTGAACTGCGTGTTGTCATTCGATTTCCTTTTTCTGACGGGTTCTGTCTGATTTCCATGCAGCTCACATAATGTAACTGTCATTAGTGACAGCAAAATGCGGCAGTGGTGCAGGAACTTTGAAGCAGGACATAAAGACTTTCATGATACAGGCAGTCAGGGAGGAATAGAGTGTTAACCGATGATCTTGTTTAGTAAGTGGATATGGTCGGTGGATAAAATCGTCTACGAAAGCAGTTCAGAACGAACGATGAGGAAAGTTGTTACCAGGCGCCAAACATTTGATGACAACGCTCGGTCGCACGCTGCAGCTGCAACAGAGACTCTCTTCCAATGTTTTCGGTGGGAAGTGTTTGAACAGCCACCATCACCATACAGAATGCACTTGGCTCCTTCCGATTTTTATCTTCTTGCTCATACGAGACGATGCCTATGAGCACAGCATATTTGGACAGACAATGAGCTCCGTGTCAGCGTAGATAGTTGACAGACGGCACGGGCGGTTTCCATTTCGCCACCGATCGGGCCTTGGGGGGAAAAATAACTCAAATTTGGGACGTCGTTTCTAGTGACTCGTCCTCCCTGTCGCTTGCATCCACTTCAGATGAAGTTCTCCTTCCAGGAAGTCGAAACTGAGTAAGTCTGTAATCAGCCAGCCGTTGTCACACTTGGTTTCTGACAAGATGCTGATTTACTTTCTTTTGTGATGCCCTCACCTTAAAATAATTTTCGTTAGAAACCACCTGTAAGTAAATTTGCCAGCGTTGTAATACTGATCATTTAAAATAAAATTATGGCATTATATACACAATATGTTAAAAATAATAAATATGCTTTGCCCAAATCATACTTTACAAATTTTACTTTACTTTGTCAGACTCTCTAACAAGCATTACTTGATAAAATTAAAAATAATTCGACCTCTGCAAAAACTGCCTTTCACATGTTTTGTGCTTTGCACATTCCTTACATTTCGCTGTGAAATACAAGAAAATTAAGAGAGGACAAGTTGCTCTCTCACCTAATTTTCGTATACAGACAATTACTAAGGATTTTATTACAACCTGACCCACCTTGAATGAGACTCTAGAAAGTTAACGGCCTGAGGAGACGTAGGTGGAACATGGTAGGGTTCTAAAGCATGAAGTATTTTTGTCGTTCTTAGCTCGTAGAAATGGCATTTTGGGAGCTGAAAGCAATTGGCAGTGAGCCCATCCCTCAGTAAATCTTGCCAGACAGGCCCACAGCCGTACAGTGCAGACAAGGCCACCCCTCCTTGAGACAGGTCTCCAGCAAACAATGCCGAGCTACCTGCATTGGCGCCACCCGAAGCCTGGTCTGGGGGCGAAAAACTGAAGGGATGTGTCTAAACAGCGGAGTCATAAACCGGGAATTGTGTGCAGAGCCACGTGTAACAGAAATTCACATGTTTTCACGTTTGCCGATTCTGCAAATAGGCTTGTGACTCACTTCCATTGGCCGCCTCGATTGTATAAGAAACTTCGGCATCTGAGAAACGTTTAGAGATAGAATCTATATTACAGCTTGTAGCTAGGACTAACAAGCTCCAAGGCACAAGTGATTTAGATAAAGATCTATAATACTGTATCTGTTTGTTGCTGTGGGAAGTGACATGAATTCGGAGAAAAACATTTTCCCCCTTTGCGACAACTTAAAAAAACCAGTAGTTGGCGGTTTCCTTTTTTTCCAGAGACTCAGGTTTCCTAACTCTCGCTCTGGTTCACTATGAGTTTGTGCTGTGGTGTGGGAGGGGAGATTTAGCGCCTCTAGAGCCCTATGATTGGCTCAAGATTGCATGAAGGCAGTGTGGTTTGTGCACTTTGTGGGAAAACGGATTTTTTTTTTTTTCCTGAAGAGTTGCGAATCAGTCGGGTGCTGCATTTTAGTCTGGTAAGGGGGCTTCCAGTCGATGCTCCGGCATCTGTGGTTGGTGCTTGAGACCTGTCCTGAGACTGACTTCACTCACGAGTAGGTTAGACTAGGGAGCCTGTGGCAAAGTTCTTACTGTATTGTCAGTGTGGCTTCAAAGGTCTCGAACTACTCGTTTGCCCAGGGTACACTTATTCGTTTTTTGTTTACCAGTCTTGATGTTTGGTGTCCTTCTGTGCTCTGTCGTATAAGTGAGCCAAATTGGCCCTTGTACGACCAGCGAACAGGTGTGTCTCACACTGAAATCCACCGTGATTTCAGGGCTCTGGTAGAGAGTAAATTGCGATCCATCTGCCTGATCACTAGATGGTGAAATTTTTCATTTCTATCGTGGCCGCAATCGATTCACAGGTGTCGCCTCACGTCTCGCCTCCGCCGCACACATCATGCCAGCTGCAAGTTACATCGCCGCACGAAGCAAATTGGGTAACATACTGCTGCTCCAGCCCTTGCCAGGGCGTACAAATCTCAGTAGCCACTTGCTCTCAGCTACACCTATGTACTGAATGAAACTACAATGGATTTCATCAATCAAGGTCTGCCCAGCGTCAGATCAATTCAGATTGCACTATCCACATTTTTAGGGCCAGGATACTTGACTTACTTCTGCCACCCAGGATCCTTGACCACTCCGGTCTTAAACCACCTGTTAGTTGTTTACGGCATTCAATCATAACTTGTTAAGGTTCAAATGGTTCAAATGGCTCTGAGCACTATGCGACTTAACTTCTGAGGTCATCAGTCGCCTACAACTTAGAACTAATTAAACCTAACTAACCTAAGGACATCACACACATCCATGCCCGAGGCAGGATTCGAACCTGCGACCGTAGCGGTCACGCGGTTCCAGACTGAAACGCACTTCTTAAGGATAATTTATGTCTGTCTTTGTTTTGGAAAAATAAACAATGTTAGTAAACTAAATTTTGTGTATACTATCATTCATTTTATATAATCAGCCCCAGAGGTTAAATTTAAAATTAAGGAAAAGAAAAATCACCCGCTCTAAGGCGGTGCAGTAATGGACTGTACGGCTGGTCCCGGCGGAGGTTCGAGTCCTCCCTCGGGCATGGGTGTGTGTGTTTGTCCTTAGGATATTTAGGTTAAGTAGTGCGTAAACTTAGGGACTGATGAACGTAGCAGTTAAGTCCCGTAAGATTTCACAGACATGTTTTTGAACAATCCCCAACTAATGACTGCCTTAACGGGTGCGAATTCCTCGATTTGGAAGGAGTTCGATGATACTACCACTCAGCTCCAAGGAAGCCACGACGAAGGACCTATGGCGATGGTCAAACTAGAAAAGTATTTATTTGAGTCACAAGCTACACGTTTCAAAGACGTTCTGCATCACCCCAGTTCCCAGAACTCCTAAAGATAGACGTTGGCTGTGGCTATTATATCACAGACGCAGTCCCTTCGACTGTTCAGACATGTCAGTAAACCTGCCCAAAGACGTAAACAGCCACGCATGAGCAATAGCTATTAGACAGAGGGGGTCCGACAGCCGATCAGTTCCAGTCTTTCCACCAGGAATGAGGTACACGGCTCGTGTTGTCTGTAGTTCAAGCGTGCCTAGATGGTAAATATCGCGGTTCGATAGCCTCCACATCGTTACTTTGTGCCAGAAAGGGCTCTCAACAAGGGAAGTGTCCAGGCGCCTCGGTGTGAAATAAAACGATGTTGTTCGGACATGGAGGAGATACAGAGAGACACGAACTGTTGATGACATGCCTCGCTAAGGCCGCTCAGGGGCTACTACTGCAGTGGATGACCGCTACCTACGAACTGTGGCTTGTAGGAACCCTGACAGCAACGCCACCATGTTGAATAATGCTTTTCGTGCAGCCACAGGACGTAGTGTTACGACTAAAACTGTCCGCAATAGGCTGCATGATGCGCAACTTCACTATCGGTGTCCATGGCGACGTCCAACTTTGCAACCACGACTCCATGCAGAGCAGTACAGATGGGCCCAACAACATGCCGAATAGATCGCTCAGGATTGACATCACGTTCTCGTCACCGGTGAGTGTCGAATACATCTTCAACCAGAGAATCGTCGGAGACGTGTTTGAGGCAAACCGGTCAGACTCAACGCCTTAGACATACTGTCTAGCGAGTGCTGCAAGATGAAGGTTCCCTGATGTTTTGGGGTGGCATTATGTGGGGCCGACGTACGTGGCTGGTAGTCATGGAAGGCGCCATCACGGCTGTACTATAGGTGAATGCCATCCTACGACCGAAAGTGCAACCATATCGGTAGCATATTGGCGGCGCATTCTTCATGGACGACAATTCGCGCCCCCATCGTGCACATCTTGTGAATTACTTCCTTCAGAAAAACGACATCGCTTGACTAGAGTGGCCAGCATGTTCTCCAGACATGAACCCTATCGAACGTGCCTGGGGTAGATTGAAATGGGCTGTTTATGGACGACGTGATACACCAACCCCTTTGAGGGAGCTACGCTGAATCGCCGTTGAGGAACGGGACAATCTGGACCAACAGTGCCTTGATGAATTTGTGGATAGTATGCCACGACGAATACAGGCATGCATCAATACAAGAGGACGTGCTACTGGGTATTAGAGGTACCGGTGTGTACAGCAATCCGGACCACCTCCTCTGAAGGTCTCTCTGTTTAGTGGTACAACGTGCAATGTGTGGTTTTCATGAGCAATAAAAAGGACGGAAATGATGTTTATGGTGATCTCTATTCCAATTTTCTGTACAGGTTTCGGAACTCTCGGAACCGATGTGATGCAAAACTTTTTTTGATGTGTGTATTTGCCTACAAGTAGCGATTTCTTGAAGATGTACGCAGTGCTTTATCAGTTTGTTAACAAAAGTTCATACATTCCAGCTACATCTGTGATGGCTCGCCGCCATCTCACAACAGTTCATGACGTCACCTTTCCGGCTTAGATCTTTTTTAATATGTGACTTGTAAGTACTGCATCTTTCCGGGTCAGTACAAACTTTAATTTTATTAATGTACTATATACCTAATATGTTTTAGTACAGTTAGTCTAATTCTGAAGACGACGCTCATAGCAGCGTCGAAACCAGGTCAATTGGCCAGGCTTTGTACTGCCATCTACTGCCAGGTAGTCCATATCACCGACCTCAGTAATGATTAGACATTGAGAGAGAGAGCAGAACAGGGCGCACCGCGTAACTCACGGAATTTGAACTTGGTCAGGTGATTGGACGTCACTTGTGGCATACGTCTGTACGCGAGATTTCCACACTCCTAAACATCCCTAGGTCCACTGTTTCCGATATGATAGTGAAGTGGAAACGTGAAGGGACACGTACAGCATAAAAGCGTACAGGCCGGCCTCATCTGTTGACTGACAAAGACCTCCGATAGTTGAAGAGGATCGTAATGTGTAATAGGCTGAGATCTATCCTGACCATCACACAGGAATTCCAAACCGCACCAGGATCCACTGCAAGTACGATGACAGTTAAGCGGGAGGTGAGAAAACTCGGATTTCATGGTCAAGCGGCTGTTCGTAAGCCACACATCACGCCGATAAATGCCAAACGATGCCTCGCTTGGTGTAAGGAGCGTAAAGATTGGACGATTGAACAGTGAAAATGTGGTATGAACGTTCGATACCACATTTGTAGGGGTTGCAGATATCGTCCGCGGTCCATAATGGATATCGCTGGACCCGCGAGTGACGACTAGCGCCGCTAGCGCCGTTCCTCGGCTTCAGACAAGTATCTAGCGAGCTCTCGTCCACTCTTACTCGGGACGTCAACTAGGAATGTAGCAAAGCCTTCAGCTGATTTGATGCAACCTCTAACAAGGCGTTTAGTCAAGTATGGCATAAGTAATGCCTCTCTAGATACGTTTTTAATTATATGTATGCAGAATATGAAGAAGCCTGTAACACAAGTGGAGTACAATGTATATTATTTTTTACCAACAACTACTAATTATTTCAGTCTTCGCAGATACAGACAATGCAGCCACCTCCTTACCGACTTCACTACCAAACTTGCAGTATATGTCTCTATTTAGCATTGGTCACCTGTCATCATAACAACTGACGACGAGAATCATACCAGGAAAAACGTTGTGTGGAGTGATGAATCACGATACACTATGTGGCGATCCGATGGCAGGTTGTGGGTAAGGCGAATGCCTGGTGCACGTTATCTGTCAGCGTCTTAAGTGTCAACAGTAAAATTCGGAGTCGGTGGTGTTATGGTGTGGTCGTGTTTTTCATGGAGGGGGCTTGCACTCCTTGTTGTTTTCCGTGGCACTATCACAGCACAGGGCTAGGTTCATTTTTAAGCACCTTCTTGCTTCCCACTGTTGAAGAGCAATTCGGGGTTGGCGATCGCATCTTTCAACACGCTCGAACACCTGTTCATAATGCACGGCCTATGGCGGAGTGGTTACAGGACAATAACATCCCTGTAATGGACTGGCCTGCATAGAGTCCTGACCCGAATCCTATAAGACACCTTTGGAGTGTTTTGGAACCCCGACTTCGTGCCAGACCTCACCGACTGACATCGGTACCCCTCCTCCGTGCAGCACTCCGTGAAGAATGGGCTGCTATTCTCCAAGAAACCTAACAGCACCTGATTGAACGTACGCCTGAGAGAGTGGCAGCTGTCATCAAGGCTAAGGGTGAGCCAACACCATAATGAATTCCAGAATTACCGATGGAGCACGCCACGAACTTGTACGTCATTTTCAGCCAGGTTTCCGGATACTTTTGATCACTTAGTGTGTAGTAGGTCTACAACTTTGCTTTCGCCGTTTCTTCTCGAAGTTCGAGCCTTTGTTGGGAAAAAGTTTCAAAAATTTACAGGTAATGGCCATTGCTGGCCACTACTTTTCCCATCGACCAGCATACGAATTTCGAGGCGGAATAACTGGGTGTCTTTTGAGGAGATCCATGAATCGGTCCAATTTTCCACTTGTTCATAAAACCAGAAGTGCTGGTACGTTAGGCCCTGTGCTACTGATCGGAGAAGGTAGAAATCAGAGGGAGCAACGACTGGAGAATCGGCAGGAGCCTAAGGACTCCCCATTTCAACGTTTCATTACGTTACGACGGTTTTTGCTACGTAGGTCCAGCACTATCATGCTGGAAAATCATGTTTTCATGTTTGTCACTGTATTGTCGCCGTTTGTCTTTCAGTGCTCGACTCAAACGCATCAACTGCCTTCGATAACGATCTCATGTGATTGTTCCCGTCGGATTCAGTAGCTTCGCTTCTTTCTTCCACTGCCATGCCGGTCTTCGAAGTCAAAATTACCGTCCTTGACACTTTTTAAACATCCTCTGCACGTTTTTCCGCTAATAGTTGCCTCACCATAGGTCTCACTCAGCATCTTATGAGTCTGAGGCGCAAATTTGTTCATATTACAGCAGAAAACTGAACTTACCGCAAATGACGAGACCTGGCTAGTCGACATAGTGTAAGTAGGCTGTTTAGGTTTTTATATTGGTAACGCCACGTAGCGCTCGGTATGAAAATCACTGGATGTGCTGAGTGCAGTCTGTGGCTGGTTGGCATTCTTGTAATATTCGCTATTGTAGTGTTGGGCAGTTGGCTGTTAATAGCGCGTAGCGTTGCGCAGTTGGAGGTGAGCCGCCAGCAGTCGTGGATGTGGGGCGAGAGGTGGCGGAGTTTTGAGAGCGGATGATCTGGACGTGTGTCCATCAGAGTCAGTAAATTTGTAAGACTGGATGTCATGAACTGCTATATATATTATGACTTTTGAACACTATTAAGGTAAATACATTGTTTGTTCTCTATCAAAATCTTTCATTTCCTAACTATGCCTATCAGTAGTTAGTGCCTTCAGTTGTTATAATCTTTTATTTAGCTGGCAGTATTGGCGCTCGCTGTATTGCAGTAGTTTGAGTAACTAAGATTTTTGTGAGGTAAGTGATTTGTGGAAGGTATAGTTTAATGTTAGTCAGGGCCATTCTTTTGTAGGGATTATTGAAAGTCAGATTACGTTGCGCTAAAAATATTGTGTGTCAGTTTAGTGTTGATCAGAATAGGTAAAGAGCGAAATGTCTGAGTACGTTCAGTTCTGCTCTGCTGTTTGAAAATCAAATAACGTAAGGGGTTTACCAGCACAGTAAGTCATTAATTTGTCTAAGGCGACATTTCAATAGTAAATCGAGAGGAACTTTATGATGCTATCACAGGTCGGCTAATATTTTCATGGCGCTGTGTTTACAAATGCCTGAGATTAATGTGAGACTTATGACCTACCATCTACACCACCACTTGCCGTGACTGCCATCACCGGCCGCTGTGGCCGGCGCTACAGTCTGCAATCGCGCGACCGTTGCGGTCGCAGAGTCGAATCCTGCCTCGGGCATGGATGTGTGTGATGTTCTTAAGTTATTTAGGTTTAAATAGTTCTAAGTTCTAGGGGACTGATGACCTCAGATGTTAAGTCCCATAGAGCTCAGAGGCATTTGAACCATTTTTTTCTGCCATCCGTCGCAAACAGCGGAAGCGAAGTAATAGATTTAATATAAGAAATGATTAACCAAGTGTCAAGTACATTTCACAGAATGCGACAAATTCCGTAGAGCTATAAACATCAAAAACTAGCAAAGCTACTATTAAGTAAATTTTTATTGTGTTATCTATGGACTACTCTTCCGCTGATCCTTAAGCTCTTTCTTTGAAATAAAATTTCGCACTGCCAAAGGGAATTCTCAAAACAGAAAACTCACCCTACTCTTGTACGAAAATCAAAGCACAGAATCAGACGTGAATGGAAACTGACGGCTACATCCATTGAAGGGGAGTGGGACAGGGTTCCGCACCATACCCGTACTTGTTCAACTTGTTCACTGAGGCAGTCGTGTCCAAATTTAAGCGGAAAACAGAAGGCATCAAAATCAATGGACAACAAATCCATTGTATAAGGTTTCCAGATGATGGTGCATTAACGACATATTCGAAGAAGAAACTTGGCAAAATGCTGCGAGATTTATCGACACTAAAGGAAGGATAATTGAAACTGAATACTTCAAAAATGAAGAAATAAGAGTAGAAAATGTAAAGGAGAGACCCGAACAGACGTCAAGATAGCTGTCTGCAGTTGGACTTCATAGGTCTTCACGAGAGATGACGCTTCCTCATTTATGGAACTACAACAGAAAGTCTGTGCTGCCTACGTCAGTGGAAGCAATGTCACCACAGAAATCGGAAGAATACCCTTCCTGAACGGGTCTCCGGGAGAAAAGGTAGCTCCTGACGAGCGTAATCTCAAAAATAAGGCCTATTTTGTATAGGTACATAGACCTGTTAATTTCTACAATGGTTTACATCAGTTTACAGCTTGAACATTTAGCTATTTTTCGACATAATCACCATTTCTGTCGATGCATTTTTGTAGACGCTGTGGCAGTTTTTGTATGCCCATGTCATACCAGCTCGCCGCCATGATGTTCAGAAAGTTATGAACCTCTTCTCTCACCTCGTCGTCGGAGCTGAAACGCTTTCCGGCCAAATGTTCTTTTAACCTAGGAAACAGGTGACAGTCACTGGGCGCCAAATCAGGACTATAGGGTGGGTGGGTGATTATGTTCCACTGAAACTGTTGCAGGAGAACAACGGTTTGCCGAGCGATGTGTGGGCGAGCGTTGTCATGGAGAATGTGTACGCCCTTGCTCAGCATTCCTCTTCTCCAGTTCTGAATTGCCCGTTTGTGTTTTTTCATAGTCTCACAGTACCTGTCAGCATTAATTGTGGTCCCAGCGATTCAGCTCCGACGACGAGGTAAAAGAAAGGGTTCATTACTTTCTGAACAGCATGGCGGCGAGCTGGTATGTCATGGGCATATGAAAACTGCCACAGCGTCTACAAAAATGTATCAACAGAAATGGTGATTGTGTCGAAAAACAGCTAAATGTTCAAGCTGTAAATTTATGTAAACCATTGTAGAAATTAACAGGTCTATGTACTTATAAAAGTATAGGAGACCTTACTTTCGGCATTATATTCGTATCAAAACTACGAAAGTATTATTCAAAACATTTGTCTGGAGTATTATATTATATGGCTGTGAAACATGAGTCGTGAAGAAACATGATATACAATGCCTGGAAGCAACGTGAAGGTGGCGATGGATGCTGTAAATAAGTTGGAAAGAGAAAAAGTCGAACGTGAATTCTCAAGGAAGTAAATGAATCTGTAAGTAGGCTGTTTATATTTTCTTATTGGCAACGTTACGTAGCGCTCTGTATGAAAATCAATGACTGTGCTGTGTGCAGTCTGTGGCTAGTTAGCATTGTTGTCTCCCATTGTAGTGTTGGGCAGCTGGATGTGAACAGCGCGTAGCGTTGCGCAGTTGGAGGTGAGCCGCCAGCAGTGGTGGATGTGGGGAGAGAAATGGCGGAGTTTTGATATTTGTAAGAATGGATGTTATGAACTGCTATATATATTATGACTATTAAGGTAAATACAATGTTTGTTCTCTATTAAAATCTTTCATTTCCTAACTATGCCTACTAGCAGTTAGTGCCTTCCGTAGTTTGAATCTGTTATTTAGCTGGCAGTAGTGGCGCTCGCTGTATTGCAGTAGTTCGAGTAACGGAGATTTTTGGTGAGGTAAGTGATTTGTGAAAGGTATAGATTAATGTTAGTCAGGGCCATTCTTTTGTAGGGATTTTTGAAAGTCAGATTGTGTTGCGCTAAAAGAATGTATTGTGTCAGTTTAAGCACAGTCGTGTATAATTGTTCTAAAGGGATGTTTCAAATCAAGGGAATCGACCACTACCCTAGATCAGAGGCTAATTAGAAGTAAATAAAATTCATTGCCCACACGATGCGTCAAAACGAATTCTTGACCACAATGTTAGAGAGAGAGGTTTTACTGCAGAAAAAAAGAGAAAGATCGCCGAAGAATCATTTGGATCTATGATGGATGGGGTTAAATTAAAACAGTACTCTGACCTTAAACGCGACGAGGCCTAGCCTTTAGAGAATAATAACGACGGATCACTAAAAGGCCTATACAACCATTAAAGTGTCTAAGCTTTTCTTATGGAATATGTCCATCAAAAGCCGAAATCATTTCATAATACGTTCATTCATTCTTTAGAGAGGGGCACCTAGCCGCAGTCTCACTTTGTATTTTTTCCACGGGATACGAAGTTTGCTCGTTTATGGAGGTACAAGAGCAAGTTTTGCTGCTTACGTATCTGCTCTGCATGCCATATTTGAGTCCTCTCACATGTTGGGGAGCAAAAGGAATGAACTTTCCTCCTTGCTGGAAAACTAAGTGCCATGGAGGAGTTCTGCAAAACATCGGTGAAATATATTTGTTTACGTCGTTTGCGAGAGACGAAATAGCCTTCAATGTATTTACCTTCGCTGCTGAGGGATAACAGCTTTGTAGAGAAATGGGCTTTTACAACATTTCGTCTTTTATTCGAGGTCATCGTAGCATCCTTGTAAAGAGCTTTTGTGTGGATTTATTGTTTATTCCGTCAGCCTGAAACAACTCTTTACCTAAATAAAAAAAATGCACATTACTACTGAAGCAATAATGATGTGTGGAGAGACATATTGTGATGGCTTTTTATTGTTACTTCTTTGTGACTTTCCTCAATACGTTATTAAGTTTGGTCAATACGTTTCTGTAATTCCAGCGTTTGGAAATTCTTGCTTAACACCAGTAGACAATGAACACTCTTCAGTTACGTTACCAAATATTCAAGAAAATTTTAAATCGTGTTCTTTGTTTTCCGTGTTAAACCATACGGGAGCAGTTTAGTATTATAATGGTTATTCTCTTTGTACGCCAGTTCCTCTCTTCGTGCTTTAACTTATTCACAATACATTCTGTTTTAGTATTAACATTAGCTTCAAAATGTAATTGAGGTGTCATCCTGTAATGTCTCATAAGTACATTTTCAGTTATGAACGTGGAATACCAGGATATCTTAATGAAAAATTTTTCGTCTCTAAGCCATTTATAACAGAAAAACGACAAACTTGTACTTCCACTACCAAATGTTACCTTAGCAATGAGAAATGATACAGTGTGTTCAGCAAATGAGTTCACGATTGCCTTCTTAGAGCCAGTATAAAATATTCGTATATTTTTTTAAGAGTCAGTGTTCTGTAGCACGTTCTCAGGAACACAAATTTATCTATTAGTCTCTCAGGATCATGCCAGCACCTGTCATTTTCATTAACTTGAGTGTTAAATTAATCTTTAAGTCTGAGGGTTAAATCACGTTTGATTGTCCCACGGATCCTAATAATTCAGGCGGGATGTCGTGTACTCCACGTGCCTGTTTCGATATAGGTGATATTGTGGTTAGTCAAATTCTTCTCGCAGTAGTGCGAACTCCATTTCCCTTTCCGTAATATTTTCTTCAGATTTCTTGCCTATTTAAAGACCTTCAATATATTTGTTATCTTTCAGCTTTCCCTTGTTTAATACTGGAGTGCCACCAGGACTTTCTACATTTATACTGCTGCTCCCCTTTTCTCTAAATGTTCTTCAAGTTTCCATTGTTGTGCGAATATCATTCCCAGAGACATGCGTATTTCTGCAGCTATGAAATTCTAGCAATTCGGATTTTGCCATTTTTATCCTCCTGCCAATCTCACTTTTAGACGTCTATATTCCATTTTGCCTGCTTTGTTTGCCGCTTGTTTATATTTTCTGATTTCATCACTTAAATATAATGTCCTTCATTACGGTCCACCTTCAGGGTCTCGTCTTCTACCTAATTGATCTACTGCTGCCATTCTATTTCATCTTTCAAAGGTATTGTTCATTGTCTGTTCCATACCTTTCACCATTTCAGCCAGTCGTACCGTTATGCTCCATGCGAAACGGTCAACTTCTTTCTGTTTATCCACGCACCATTTTAGTTTATTACTTTTGAATGACCTGTTAAGTTTTATTTCGCCTTTTATAAAATATGTGACCAGGGTACGCCTTATGAAATGTTCTGCGTTTTAGATGTCGGGTTTTAAACTCTTTCTTACCATTACATAATCTGTCTGAAATCCTCGCTGTCTTTAGGCACCTTGCGAGGTGGCGAAGTAGTTAGTACACTGGGGTCTTATTCGAAAGGACGACGATTGAAACCCGCGTTCGGTCGTCCTGTTTTAGATTTTACGTCATTTCCCTAAATCCCTTTAGGCAAATGTCGGGATGGATCCCTTGAAATGCCACGGCCGATTTCCTTCCCCATTTCTCCCTCAGCCGATGAGATCGATGACCTCGCTGTTTAGTCCACTCCCCCACATCCACCAGCTGTCTCTAGGTCACTTCCGCGTACACAACCTCCATGTGCTAGTAATGATTAAATTGCGGTCTGTGCAAACATCCTTTCCTTTCAGACCTTTCGTCCTTTCATTTTCCGCAATAAGTTTTCGTTCCCTTCCTTTTCCTAGCATGGAATGTGAATCTCCATCACAATTAAATTTTCATATCCCTTGAGTATCTGAAAACTTCCTTTTATCTCGTCATTCACTCTTCCAGTCTGATTGTAAGGTGTCAGGTAAATCCAACACCTTTCATGAAAACCCAGACATGATAAGCAAATCCAGTAGTATGTCACATAGCTCCGAATAAATCGTGACATTAAATTAACCAAAGTAATACGAGTAACGAGGGAGCAAATGGAATACCACAGACTAACACAAGAATGCCTAATTGCATGTCATACTTTCTCACCGTTAGACAGACGCAGTTCCGAGGGGAGAAACGAGAACAGAAGCCGAGAGCAGAACCGTGTTAAGCTGGAAGGCCCTACGATAAGGGACAGACACCCGCGTCGCCAGCTAACCGCTAGGACCACCCTAGTCGCAGGTTTTAGCGTGAGAATTTTTCGCGTCTCTGTTACGTCAGGACCACCCTC
Organism: Schistocerca cancellata; assembly: GCF_023864275.1. NCBI lineage: Eukaryota > Metazoa > Arthropoda > Insecta > Orthoptera > Acrididae > Schistocerca > Schistocerca cancellata. The sequence continues at coordinate 639,451,693 of NC_064626.1, forward strand.
CAGCCCATGTTAAAAGATAGAGCCCTCCAGAAGAACAGTGTAGATCTTACGATAACACAAAAAGGACCACACCAGCTGCAAGTTTTAGCGTGAGACTTTTTCGCATCTCTGTTACGTTGCAAACTTTAAAAACATTGCTCCACCACGAAAAGTATAACGTTTCTCATTGGATAGACAGAAGTTTTGTAGGCGGAGCTTAAGGTTAACATTGAGACCCTGATTGGTCAGATGAAAACACAGCCAGATAGTTTTTTTTTTTTTAAACTAAGTTCGGTAAATTGCAGTAAGGAGAAGTTGGGAGAGAGTTGCTTCCGAGACGGCGAGGTGAGCGGAGCTGTGCTGCCAGCCGCCCCCTAACGAACTCTGACAAGGTAATGAACGCACGCGATGCCGCATAACAGCGCATAAAGCTTCACTCAGCACTGCAGAAGTCTCATCTGTACACCCCCTTTTTGCGTAATACTAGTGTCGATCGTCAATTAAAGCTCATGGTGTTCACATTTGCCAATTGAAGCAAAAATCTGAAACGCGATGATTTTTCTGTTATATAGTTGTTGAGAAGCCACATCAGCCACTGTAATTTACGACAAGCTAGATAAGTAATTAAAGATAATTGAGGGTCACTGTAGGCCATTTTGATAGTTTTCTCTTTTGTGAAACTTAATTTAAACCTAGATTATAGATGTGATACGGCATAGGTCATCGTTCGATCCATCGTAGAACTTGGAAACCCATTCAGGGAGTATTCGTTCACATTTTTGTTGAACGCAGTTGGTTTTTACCATCCTGTATTGAAACATTTCCTTTTATCAATAGTGCAATTTATAAACGATATTTTGTGAATAGAATAAAATTTCCAATGGTAAACTTAACTGCTTTTTCGGCGTTATTTTACCAGCTAACAAAAGATAGGAAAGCCTTGAACCCCTTCCACTAAATTTAGTTAGTATTAAGATTATTTTACAGGGAGTGCAGTGGAGCTGACGCTGAAATCATTAAGTATTTGGTTGTATCATCGCTAGTCTCACTGAACTCTTCTGAATTCTACATGTCATGTGTGGTCTGGCGTCTCCTTACCAGCAACAGGTCCCAGGTTCAAACTAGTCAATTCCCTAAAAAACATGCTCAGAGCGTCGTTGCGCGAAAGTGGTAGGGAGACACGATATAGAACAAACAGACACCACGCAGAATGTTAGATTATCTCCAGAAATAGTACACATTAGACTTTAGATGGGTGGGAAAGACTGGGAAGAGTAAGAATATCCAAAGGTCACAGCTCAGTATACGTTTGTAGCCTAATGGTTGGTCTCCTCTTTGCACAAACAGGTGTTCTGAAGATTACTTCATTGTCTGCTGGAGTATTAATCAGCGATTCCGAATATAAAGAGTAGCTGGACTCCAGCTGGTTGCCATTAAATTTACAGTACGACATTTACAGTATATCAAGTTTGGTATTCGGTTTATTACTTACTAATTTACTTATACTAATTACTATTACTTACTAATTTAATTACAAATTACGTAGTACTGCTTAATTACTTACTATTAAATTACTAATTAATTACTTACTAATTTACTTACTAATTTACTTATAAACTGTGCTATAGATTTGTTGCCGGTACAGACCTATACTGATACAATGAGAGGGACTAAACATGATTCAGAATGGCGAGTGACAGATATACTACCAGTGGCTGACCGTCTAAGTGGATTATGCCAATAAAAAAAGTTAGATGACAATTCTTTGCATGTCGTTCCTGATAAGTAATCGATTGTTACTGTCTCTAACCACACATCATGACAGACTGTACTTCTGTATTCTTTCGATGATAAGTCTAATAATCAATTTAAGGTAAGGATAAAGTATTATTGCAACCCGCTGAGCTCAGGGTTTGTAATATGCCTGAACGATCGAGAGGTATGGTTTGGGACAGAAGGACGATGACTCACGCCGAAGTTGCACAGAAACACAGGAAAGTGTGTCACTGACTTTATTACATTAAGGTAGACAGCGGGCCTTCTGGTGAACTCGGCAATGGCGCTTCACACGGTGCGTGCGTAGGTCAGCGCCAACGCCAATGCCGAAAATTGAAACTTCGGCGCCCCATCGCCCAGTTTTGCGGACGTGGTGCCCCTGTTTATGCCACGGTCACCTTGTGCTTTAGCTACGCCTATAGGGCGGAAAGCAGCTGACTGCTCCCTGCAGTGCGCCTCGTGGATCCCATGTAGAGTGCCGAAGGGAAACAGCCGGCCGCATTTCCAACCATCCATCCATGGCAGCCCTGCACCCTGGAGGCCACGAATCCTCGCCCCGGCCCCGCCCCTGCGGACGGCAGCTTGCAGTCCACCAGAGGAGGTCACCCAGAGAGCGGACGCCAGCTGCCATCTTTCTCCTCGCACCGGTGCAGCTCCAAGATGTCGCACGCCCCACCGCAGCTATGACGCGTCCGAGCCGCGGAGGTTGGATGTAGCTTCAGGGTGCCAGTTGGCCGCCGATCTCCACCACTAGAAGGTCGCCGTGGTTGGCATCCAACTTAATCATTCTATCCAGTTCTAGACCGGACAGAATGGTGACACGACTGCCTCTTTTAGCCTCCGGGCCCATTTATTTACACGTATTTTCCCCAGGCCTCTTACGTAGTTTCTCTGGAGGGGCGAGTGGAGTGCTCTTTTAATTCAATTTCAGCTCTCCTCAGCCCACTTTGGCCCCTGCACGCATGTTACTAGGTGCCGTTGTAGCTGCAACGTATGGGTTCTTCACACAATGTCAGTGCCCTCTGCTGCCCTAATTATTTCACACTTGTCTACACTCCCTCTGGGCCATGGCTTCTCAGCTGTGAGTGGTGTTGTAAATCTGCCTGGCAGAATCGTCTCCTAACTATCAATACTGACTGCGCCTGCCATAGATATGCCAATCGGTCCCTTAACAACTATGTTCCAGCCACAGCTGCGCGAAATTTGCAGGAATTACCCAAATCCTCGCCTGTATTTATTCGTGGTGCAGCAGTATGAAAGTGAATTTGTGAATCGCGTACGAAAATGTCGGGAATAATATATCCTAGACTTTGCAGATCAATATGAAGAAGACCGAAAGCGGCACTGAAGATCCTTGAAAGAAAAACAGAAGCGATACGTAGCCAAACTAACATTTTCTTAGATACAAGAGCCATTGCCTGGAGGAGACGTAGTAATCGACAGCAATTACTTTACAGATAAACCATCAAATGTGGCTTGTTATTTATTATCAGATTCAGAATGAAATTTTCACCCTGATGCGGAGTGTGCGCTAGTATGAAACTTCTTGGGACATTAAAACTGTGTGCCCGACAGTCTCGGTTCGGCACACAGTTTTAATGTGCCAGGAAGTATTATCTGATTCGTTCACCCAGTGAGAGCTTTTTTAGGTATTCATGGCCTCATGGCAATACACAGAGGCCTCAGAGCTCACCAGCATCGTCGAACATCAGTTTTACACAGCCAGCGAGACAAATTATGAACACCAACAAGATTCAAATATTCAATTTCGTGACAAAGGAGAGAGAAAAGATACATAAAATGGTAAAAATTATTTTTCTCATTCAAAAATTATTTTCTTGTAGTACTACTCTTAACATCATCGAAACGAGGCTCGTACAGACAACGAGTCTTTTTTTTTGCCAAAATAAGTCTCCTAGCATCACCATCACCTACAACTTTTGGAGACTGCTGTGTACGTTTGGAGCACATCATTCTATGGAAGTGAATCATGGACTGTGAGATACTTGTGAAAGGAGAGAATAGAACAGATTGACATGTGGTGCTGTCAAAGAAAACAGACAATTAGATGGATTGATAGGAAAAGGAATGGGAAGTTTCTCCGTAGTATTAGCGAGGAAAGGAACATATGGAAAACACCGAAAAAAAGAAGCGACAGGAGATACGACATCTATTACGACATTAGGAAATATCCAACAGGATGCTAGAGGTAGCTGTAGAGGCTTAAAACTGTAGGAGATGAAAGATATTGGAATACTTGTTACAAATAATTGAGGACTTTTTGCGCAAGTGCTGCAATAGGATGACGAAGTTCAAAAACTAAAGTACAGCGAATGTTCATAAAATCAAGTACCGGAAATAGATTCTTAGATTCTTAACGTTAGATCACAAAACAGGGCAAGCACGAAAAGGCAGTTACTTAAAACCATTCATCAAACAGAATATTCGGACGGCCTCTCCGGTGGCCGTTAGCTCTCACTGAAGCGCTGCACATTAAGTATCGCTGGCAGAAACGGAACAGAGCAGTTGAAAGGCAAACTTACCACTACAGTCAGTGGCCCATCTAAGTAAACATTCATGTAACCTGAGATGAATTCGGAGATTCTCACAGACCAGTTGCCCGTGCAACACTTCTTATACACCCATTAACTGAAATTACTAACCAAATCAACAACGTTGCACTCGCAGCCTCAAGCAGGTTACAATAATTTCGAGAAAACCTCATCTTTCAAACTTGACAGGCGAGGTTCACTGAGGTAATAAACAAAATGCACACCATAACTTCTTTAGTACCCCGTATGCCACATTCAAAGCACTGCTCCGGCCACTAGCATCCAAACAGCACACGTCGAGGACATTCTGGAAGACAAATTGCTGGCGCACTCTCTTTCCAAAACCCAGAAATCAGCAACACTGGATGCTATCGTGCATTCGGCTCCTAATACACTAAGAGGCCTTACGGCCACCGTTTCAACAGACTGGATTCTCAGTCTGCACGTGCTGCCACCTCATTCCAACATCAGCTCACCAACCGCCGCGGTATTGGTCCCGCATTTTCCTCACTCCCAAACAACTATAAAACCTAGCGAATCAGTGCGACACTCGCGACTCATACAGGCACAACAGTCAATCAAAGGATCCAAAGATAGAATAACGCCGCCACGGCTCAACTGCAAGATCACATGTTAATGTAGGCGCGAGATAATCCATTGCAAATGTAAAATACTGGCACGTTAATAACCGGTGTAGCCGCCAAAATTTTGAATGCAAGCTTGCATTTGTGCTTGGGTGGTGACGACAGGTGTCGGATGTCGTTTTGTGGAATGGAATACCGTGCCTGTTACACTTAGTCGGTCGTTACAGGGACGCTTAATACTGTTTGTTAATAATACTAGACATGTCTTCCAATATGTGCTCGATTGGAGACAGATCTGGAGATAGAGCAGGTGTAGGCAACAGGCTGACGGTTTGTAGAGCATGTTGTGCTAAAACTGCGGTATGTATGCGAGCCCGGTCCTTTTGGAAAATACCACCTGGAATGCTGTTTATGAGTGGCAGCACAACAGGTCCAACCACCAGACTGACATACAGATTTGCGATCAGGGTGCTTGGGATAAGAGCGAGAGTGCTCCTGCGGTCATACGAAATCACGCTCCACACCATAACTGGAGGTGTAGGCCCAGTAGCATGCATACAGGCTGGTTACAGGCTTGTGGCCGGCCGATGTGGCCGTGCGGTTCTAGGCGCTTCAGTCTGGAACCGCGTGACCGCTACGGTCGCAGGTTCGAATCCTGCCTCGGGCATGGATGTGTGTGATGTCCTTAGGTTAGTTAGGTTTAAGTAGTTCTAAGTTCTAGGGGACTGATGACCTTAGAAGTTAAGTCCCATAGTGCTCAGAGCCATTTGAACCATTTGGTTACAGGCCCTCAATTGGCTTCCGTCTAACCAATACACGGCCATCACTGGCACAGAGGCGGAAGCAGCTTTCATTAGAAAACACAACAGACCTCCACCCTGCCCTCCAATAAACTCTCGTTTGACACCAATGAAGTTGCAAATGGAGGTGGTTTGGGGTCAGGGGAATGCACGCTACAGGACTTCCGGCATGGAAATGTCCTTGAACTAACCGATTTGTGATAGTCCTTTGTGTCATTTTGGTGCCAACTGGGGATTAGGTTGCTGCTGCAGATACAGTGCGACGCGTCAGAGCCATACGCTGAACAGACTGCTACGGTCGCAGGTTCGAATCCTGCCTCGGATATGGATGTGTGTGAAGTCCTTAGGTTAGTTAGGTTTAAGGGGGGTAGGACGTCAAACGGGCCGACTTGGAGCATTAGAGGCACCACAGGACATTTTATTTTCTACTGTCTATACTTTTACAAATAAATTCATAATACTTTGTCAGCATGACCAGGAAGGATTCTGGATTCACACTCATAGCAGTGGAAATTCAAAAACATAACAAAAGAAATTTTTTTACATGTGAAATTTCATCATTTTTTCGCTTACTACTGGCTGCATTTGTTGCTATAGGTACATTTTTCTTCACAAATAAAAGAGATTCTTTGATGAATTTTGCACGGCTTACAAACCATACTTACAGGGGTTTGAGACTATAATTTTCCAAATCTATTAAAAACTGTGGTATAAATTGAGATATACTTGAAAAAAGAGACAGCATTGGTTGTATATTTTTTACTATCGCAAAATCGATTTTCTGTCACTGAGTGACCATCTTCAGTGCTATATTGTATAACTTAAATTAGGATGCACTGTTGTCACTAAGCTTACGGCAATCACATAGACTGACAATCTATGTGATTGCCGTAAGCTTAGTGACAACAGTGCATCCTAATTTAAGTTATACAATATAGCACTGAAGATCGTCACTCAGTGACAGAAAATCGATTTTGCGATAGTAAAAAATATACGATCAATGCTGTCTCTTTTTTCAAGTATACCTGTTATCTGGTCGTAGTGCACAGGACAACATGGAGTCGCCAGTCAATAAAATTGAGATAATTAACCACAAAATTAGATTTTTTTCTAAACATAAAGTTTAAAACGTAACAGCTCATTCATTTTTTCATAAATTAAATAGATTCTAGATTTTGAGACACCTGTGAGTTTGGCTTGTACGCTGTGCAAAATTCATCGAACAGTCTCTCTTACTTATGAAGAAAAATGTACCTAGAAAAATGTACCTATAGCAACAAATGCAGCCAATAGGAAGTGAAAAAATGATGAAGTTTCTCATGTAAAAAAAATGGCGTCCTAAGGGCATCCTTGACTAATATCATTTCGCCACGTCTAGCCTCAAAGGAAACTAATGCTTATGACCATTACAGCGTGTATTTAAGTCTAACCTGATTTGCATCCTCATAATGGCGGTACTAGAGCACGCTCATGCGACTGGCGTGAAATACGATCAGACATGACGTTTCAGATGTAGAGACATGCCTCTCAATTTTCATTTATGTCGCAAAACTCCTTCATGGTGTTGCGATTTTATTCCGTCAGCATATTGTAATCAGTATTCATTTGATTTAGCGTGAAGTCTACTGAGCTTGCCGCTGCGGCGTTAGGTCGGACGAGACGTGCAGCCAGGGCCACTGTGGGGACGCTGGCGCTGCCGCGCAGACAGGAGGCTCCTGGCTATCGCCGCGCTGCCTCGGCTCCCGATGATGACTCCCACTACCGCCGCCGAAACACGCATAATAATGAGGCGGCCGTGCTAATCCGCGTATCTGGATGATTAATTACGGGGCCCGCTTTGTTCGTTAATTAAGCAGTGTGTTTGCCGCAGGTGCGACACAAAGGGCGGCGGTCTCTCGGAGGAGGAGGCAAACAAAGGCCTTCTTCGGTCGGCGAGCCAGGCGGCGTGATTGATGGTTTCCCTCCGGTCCCGGCGCCTTCCCTCAGCCAAAGAAAAGGCGATGAGTTTCGACGTCTTCCGCGCCGTAAAGCCTCCTGCCAACGTTATTCTCTCGTAAACAAAATATGTTTTGCTGGTCAGCATTACGTATACAGTACGAGGAGTACTATCCTTAAGCAATTACAGCCTTCATAATCTAGAACAACGCCCAAGAGATAATGTTTTCTCGATTCTCTATTTTACTTACTTCTAGAAAGACAGTTGCATTTTACACTTTGTAGACCTTTATAGTAGTTCTAAAATTAATATACAAATTTCGGCATTAGTACATTATTACAGCATAGCAATTTACCCCATGGAAAGTCGTAGGGAGTTTACCATTAGTAGTTTTTTTCACTAATCCGTAACCTAATTACTAACCCACTATTCGAAATTAGGCTACCAAATTAATTTAATTTGTGGATGTAAATGAGACAAATATCAGTGACTGCGAATCTAATAAGAACTTTCCAACTTCACTTTTTCAGTTAAGGTAATGAGTTACGTTTCTCTGTAAATTGGATCCTCTGGCAGTCTGCGAGAAGTGAAGGATGCAGGGATTCAACGGCATGCGAGCCGTGAAACTATTGTTTCGCATAAAGGACAGACATTCAGAACTCAGAAGGGCTACACCGAGTGGCTAACGATAATCTGGTGTTGGCAGAAACCGTTGTGCACTTTAATAATTTTAATATCGTTATTTGTTTTGTCTATTCAATGACTGGAATCGAATTAACGCATTTGAGTGATAAAGATAATTTTATTGTCACGTTTGGTTTCATTTCGTAGTTCGATGAAACCCCTTTCTCGTTATATCCGCGTGAGCTATGGTAAGAATGATTCAAGTTACACTTGATTACATTTTATTGCTTTCCGATATTCATTAGTTTCCGCGCCACATTTTCTTAATATTTCACATAATCTTATGTGAACCGTTTTGTTCACTGTATAGGTTACCGATTTCACAGCTTGTTAGCATCTCAGGGGTATGCCAAATGCTCAGCCGTAGTTTGAGGCAACACACCATAATTATCCTTTAATCGCACGTATTTCTTGTATGGGACCTTACGATTTTTTCCACATTTATAGGTTATGAAGCTCAATACCTTCACATCGGTTTCCTAAACTAGCATGTCACAGTTCTTTTAGGAGCGCTGTAAGTGTTAAACGTTTGTAGCTTGTTAACAAATTTGTAGATAGTTGATTGCTTGGGATGAAAATCTTGTAATTTTAAAACAGGTGGTCTGAATCTTGCTAGTAGCAGAAATTTCTTGTTTTAGTTTTATTAAAACTGCATATTTACTGCCAAACAGGATCGTTATTTGGCATACACGTAATCACAATTTTACTAAAAGAAATGCACTGTTTTCGTATACTGGTCATCTGCAAACGAATTGAAATTTTAATAGAACTCCAAACGCCTTACTGTTATATTAAAACAAATTACATCCACATTACTATTCAATATCTAGGAAAAAATAAATATGTAAATATATAATTTCCTGTTTGACAATTCAATTTACTAATTTATTGTGAAACCTATCATTTTCATTAAACTATTAATTACAGATTAAAAGTTGTTATTTTTAATCAAATACATGACTGAATATTTGTTAACTGATATTTCTACTTGACACTAAACGTAGAAATTAAATAAAAGTAAAAAAAAGTTTCTTCTAGCGAAAATACATCCAGCGACTTCGCCATTAGAAAAATTTTAAGCTTGGTGCTCACTACCAACAGTTACGTTAACAAAATGCAAATGATTCGTAATTCACATCGCTCGGGTATCTTCTGATCTTCAGAGATGATTTTTGTAGGTCTTTTGTTTTTTGTTCTTTTCGTTTCAGAATTGCTTCGACTGCCTTAGGAAATTTACGCCCAAGCGCTTAACAAAAATCATGTAAATAATGAAGAAGTTATTGCACAGTGGGCTAGTATGAAAGTTTCCCTTCTTATTTTATCTCAAAAAAATATTCATTATTTGAGTATGTACTAATCACCATGTCAATGCCACTTTTGTAGAACGTCATAGCATAAAGTGAGTGCATTGCCTAGGTTACTTTTCCAGCCTGCACTGTGATGGTTTGGATAGATGTCTGCCTATTACACATTACGACCCTCTTCAACTGTCGGTGGTCTCTGTCAGTCATCAGACGAGGTGCTGTACATGTCCCTTCACGTTTCGACTTCACTACCACAACCGAAACAGTGGACCAAGGGATGTTTAGGAGTGTCGAAATCTCGCTTACAGACGTATGACACAAGTGATAACCAATCACCTGACCACGTTAGAAGTCCTTGAGTTCCGCGGAGCACCCCATTCCACTCTCTCACGATGTCTAATGACTACTGAGGTCGCTGATATGGAGTACCTGGCAGTAGATGGCAGTACAAAGCACCTAATATGAAAAGTGTATGTTTTTGGGGGTGTCCGTATACTTTTGATCACATACTGTATATCGGAGCACCACTTAAATAACTTGACAATTCAGAGGGTTCCTTCACGAGGATACAGATTAGCTATTAATTTTCCCAGGAGTTCCTTTCGTAGTGGGGGAGTGGCTATGTACGTAAGAAATAGTATTCCACTTCAGTCCATAGACGTATCATGACACTGCGCTGAACACATATTTGAATGTTGTGCAGGGGCAGTTGAATATAGTGAAACGAAACTTCTAATTGTTATTATTTATTGGTCCCCTAACTCTGACTTCAGAGCATTTCAAATCAAGCTAGAGAGGGTTATTGATTCACTTTGTAGGAAATATCAGAAATTAGTTATATGTGGTGACTTCAATATAAATTTTGTACGTGATGGTACAAGAAAATGGATGTTGGTAGATCTCCTAAATCCATGTGATCTGATGCGGACAGCATTTTTTTCAACTAGGGTGCAGGGGAACAGTAGCACAGTCACAGACAATATTTTCATTCATTTTTCATTACTAGATGGGCATTCTGTTAGTACAAGGGCGAATAGAATTCAGACCATGATGCACAAATTTTAACACTAAAATGCTTTTGTACTCAAACAAATGTGACATACAATTACAAACTATGTAGGAAAGTTAATCCAACAGCAATAGAGAATTTTTTTAACCTTGTCATGAAACAAGAATGCCAGGATGTTTATAGTGCAGATCACATAGATGATAAATAAAAGGATCTCTCTAACACATTTATCATGCTCTTTGAGAGTTGATTCCCATTAGAACATTCTAAATGGGGTACTAGAAGTAACAGGCAGCCTGGGTGGCTGACTAATGGGATAAGGGCATCATGAAGAGCAAAGCAGGAATTATATCAAATTTTAGAAGTAGTCACAATCAAGCTACAGTAGCCCATTAAAAACAGTATTGTGAGGTGCTTCAAGTCAAAGAGTATGTGGTATGCCAATAGAATATCTAATTTACAGGATATCAGTTGTGAAGGAAGAGACTGGTCAGCAACACAAGGTCGGCGATATAAAGTCAGTTGGTAGTAAAAATATATCTGTTAATGATATATCAGATATATGTACGGTATTTAACAATCATTTTCTGAACATTGCTGGTGAATTAAATAAAAATTTAGTTTCTACGGGGAATCATATAACATTCTTGGCACATGCCTTTCCGAGAGTGATGTCTGAAATACTCCTTTTTGATACAGACAAGGGGGAGATTGAGTCAATATTTAAATCAATGAAAACTAAGAACTATCATGGATATGATGGAGTGCTTAGCAGAATATTAAAGTACTGTGCTGCACATGTTAGCCCTGTACTTAGCCATACTTGTAATTTTTCCTTTAGGAATGGTCAGTTTCCTGTTAAAGAACTCAGTAGTAAAGCCGCTTTATAAAAAGGTACAAAGGGATAATGTAGACAATTTTAGATCTATGCCATCAGTGTTTGCTAAACTTATTGAAAAGGCGGTGTATGTAAGGATAATTGATCATTTTATATCACACAATTTGCTGACAAGTGTACGGTTCGGCTTTAGAAGTCGTTTAACAACTGAAGATGCTATACTCTCTTTTCTCTGTGAGGTACTGGATGGATTAAACAAAAGCTTTCGGACGTAGACATATTTTTTGATTCAACTAAGACATTTGATTGTGTTGATCACAAAATATTGCTCCAGAAGTAGGGCCATTATGGAATACGGGGAGTAGCTCTCAACTGGTTCACCTCTTAGTTTAGCAACAGACAGCAAAAGTTCATTACTCACAATGTTGGGAATGGCTATGATGTGGGGTCTGAGTTGACTACGTTCAAGTGGGGTGTGCCCCTGGGATCAGTGTAGGGGCCACTCCTGTTCCTTATTTACATAAATGATATGGCCCTTAGTATTACAGGTAGCTTTAAAATATTTCTGTTAGCTGATGACACTAGCTTGGTAGTAAAGGATGTTGTGTGGAACACTGGCTCGGTTTCAAATAGTGCAGTTCATGATCCTAAGTTCATGGCTTGTAGAAAATGAACTAACGCTAAATCACAGTAAGACTCAGTTTTTACAGTTTCTGACGCATGATACAACAAAACCAGACGATTTAATTTCACAGAATGGGCATATGATTTGTGAAACTGAACAGGTCAAATTTCTAGGTGTTCAGATAGGTAGTAAACTGTCGCGGAAAGCCCACTTTCAGGATCTTGTTCAAAGACTTAATGCTGTCGTTCTTACTATTCGAAAGGCATCTGAATGTTAGTTCGACGCGAAAATTAGACTACTTTGCTTATTTTCATTCGCTTGTGTCGTATGGTATTATACACTCCTGGAATGGAAAAAAGAACACATTGACACCGGTGTGTCAGACCCACCATACTTGCTCCGGACACTGCGAGAGGGCTGTACAAGCAATGATCACACGCACGGCACAGCGGACACACCAGGAACCGCGGTGTTGGCCGTCGAATGGCGGTAGCTGCGCAGCATTTGTGCACCGCCGCCGTCAGTGTCAGCCAGTTTGCCGTGGCATACGGAGCTCCATCGCAGTCTTTAACACTGGTAGCATGCCGCGACAGCGTGGACGTGAACCGTATGTGCAGTTGACGGACTTTGAGCGAGGGCGTATAGTGGGCATGCGGGAGGCCGGGTGGACGTACCGCCGAATTGCTCAACACGTGGGGCGTGAGGTCTCCACAGTACATCGATGTTGTCGCCAGTGGTCGGCGGAAGGTGCACGTGCCCGTCGACCTGGGACCGGACCGCAGCGACGCACGGATGCACGCCAAGACCGCAGGATCCTACGCAGTGCCGTAGGGGACCGCACCGCCACTTCCCAGCAAATTAGGGACACTGTTGCTCCTGGCGTATCGGCGAGGACCTTTCGCAATCGTCTCCATGAAGCTGGGCTACGGTCCCGCACACCGTTAGGCCGTCTTCCGCTCACGCCCCAACATCGTGCAGCCCGCCTCCAGTGGTGTCGCGACAGGCGTGAATGGAGGGACGAATGGAGACGTGTCGTCTTCAGCTATGAGAGTCGCTTCTGCCTTGGTGCCAATGATGGTCGTATGCGTGTTTGTCGCCGTGCAGGTGAGCGCCACAATCAGAACTGCATACGACCGAGGCACACAGGGCCAACACCCGGCATCATGGTGTGGGGAGCGATCTCCTACACTGGCCGTACACCACTGGTGATCGTCGAGGGGACACTGAATAGTGCACGGTACGTCCAAACCGTCATCGAACCCATCGTTCTACCATTCCTAGACCGGCAAGGGAACTTGCTGTTCCAACAGGACAATGCACGTCCGCATGTATCCCGTGCCACCCAACGTGCTCTAGAAGGTGTAAGTCAACTACCCTGGCCAGCAAGATCTCCGGATCTGTCCCCCATTGAGCATGTTTGGGACTGGATGAAGCGTCGTCTCACGCGGTCTGCACGTCCAGCACGAACGCTGGTCCAACTGAGGCGCCAGGTGGAAATGGCATGGCAAGCCGTTCCACAGAACTACATCCAGCATCTCTACGATCGTCTCCATGGGAGAATAGCAGCCTGCATTGCTGCGAAAGGTGGATATACACTGTACTAGTGCCGACATTGTGCATGCTCTGTTGCCTGTGTCTATGTGCCTGTGGTTCTGTCAGTGTGATCATGTGATGTATCTGACCCCAGGAATGTGTCAATAAAGTTTCCCCTTCCTGGGACAATGAATTCACGGTGTTCTTATTTCAATTTCCAGGAGTGTATTTTGGGGTAACTCTTCAGATTCTGAACGTATATTTTTGGCTCAGAAGGTGTAAGTTCACGAACCTGTTGTCGACCCCTGTTCACGAGTCTGGGTATTTTGACATTGGCCTTTCAATATATATATATATATATATATATGTATATATATGTATATATATGTATATATATATATATATATATATATATATATATATATATATATATATTCATTACTGTCATCTCTTGTTATCAATATTAGCTTATTCCCAAGAATAAGCAACTTTCACTCAGTTAATACACGGCAGAAAACAAACCTGCTTTTATATCGGACTTCCTTAACTCTTGTGCAAAAAGGTGTGCAGTATACTGGTGCATCCATTTTCAATAAGCTACCACTCGTATTCAAAAATCTTAGCAGTAATCCACGCGTTTTCAAATCGAAACTGAAGAGTTTCCTCATTGATCACGCCTTCTATTTTCTCGAGGATTTTCTTGAAATATTATGGTGATTCTTGTTGTATCGTTGATTGCGCTTACTTAAACTTATGGACTGACTTTTTTCAAGTTGATAAACATTTCATTTTTATGTTATTACTTTCATGTTGTAATTTGAGGTACTGACACGTTCCATGACCTTGGAGATTTGATCCTCACTTTGGTCCAACGGAACATGGCGTGTAAATAAAAAATAAATATAATAATAACACGGCAGATTTGCACCATGAGGAAGGACGTCAAACAAAATAACCTCTTTCTGAGTCTCAGAAGACCACTGCCATGACTTTACCGGCTGAACGTTTTCTTCAGAGGAGAGATGTGTGGTACCACCCCATGGATTGTAGTTTTGTTGCCAGTTCAAAGTAGTGAACCCGTGTTTCATCGTCTGTGACGATGTTGGACAAAAAGTGTCACCATCAGCATCGCAACGCTCGAACAGTTCTTCACAGATGGCTCTTCGGTCCTCTTGAAGGTCTTCTATTAGGTGACAATAAAACCCAGCGGGCACAACCCCAAATGCCGGCAGCTTTGGTCGAGCGGTTCTAGGCGCTTCAGTGTGGAACCATCCATGCCTCGGGCATGGATGTTTGTGATGTCCTTAGGTTAGTTAGGTTTAAGTAGTTCTAAGTTCTATGGGACTGATGACCTTCAGATGTTAAGTCCGATAGTGCTCAGAGCAACACCCCCAAATTGTGGACGATGTGTCAGCACTGCCAACAAAGACGTCCAAGTCAGCAAAAAGGTATTCGAATGTGAATGTGATCACCTAGAATGAGAGTTTCCGTACGTTCTAACATTTCAGGGCTGAGAACTGTGTGCAGCTGTTTGGCATGTCAGAGATCGATAATGTTTGCTCGAACTTGTTGCCATGACAGACGTCTCTCCTAACCACTGACAATGTTTTTTTTTTTTTTTTCGCTTCCAGGTCTCCCCTTAGACATTCTACTAGTGCCTATGAATATATGCGATTCTTCAGTTTTCCGCCAAAACAAACTCACTGACAGCTCTGTGCTTTCAACGTACCTCAGTTACAGACATCATTTTAAAGGCTAGGTATAGTGCCACCACTAATCGAAACTTCGTGAAATTACAGGGGCCGAAGCGCGGATATTCCACGATGTCCAAAACAAAAAAAAAAAAAAAAAAAAAAAACATTCTGCAGTTTTCATCAGAGAGTGGCCAGGAAAAAGAGTGTCGCATCATGCATCACTTATTGACGCCCCTCATCTCTCTAATGAGTTAAGACCTCACGAAATATTACAAAAATATCTGGTCATTCTGTACTCGCTGCGGTGTTATCTGATTTCCTGCAGTGGAGCAACAGAAAGAGAGATGTAAGCTAAATCGGTCATAACTGTCAGGAGGCGGGTGCTCAGTCACGCGGTGGGAGGCCGCCGTTTCCGGCGCGGCGTGCCGCCCCTCCGCCTGCGCCCCCTACCGCAGAATTTATGTGGGCTAACGACGCTAATGCCGCCCAAAGACGCGCGGGGCCCCCGTGTGATGCACTGCCCGCGGGCACGGCACGCTGCCCCCTGACGACTGTATCAGCACACACTCCCTCCGCCACACACCGCTCCCTGCTTGCCCATGGCCACTACTCACTCGTGCACCTCATCGATGCTGGTGTATTTCTGACGTAAATATCGAGTCCAACAAATCATCTCATTTTTATGTACGCCACCAAAAAGCTGCTAAGATGTTTTGGTGCTGTAACTGAAGCGTTCCTTCCGCTCGAGCCTCGGGGCGTCTGTGGTGCTGCGCGTATTTACAGTCCTGACTGTGGCCTGAATTCAGGCACTCTCGTCATGTGCGGTGAGCGAGACGTATCACGCACCTTTCTGTTAGGCAGATTTCATTGGAAACGTCAACTAGCCATAACTACCGAAGAGCTATATCTGCAGCATGTACGCTCAGGGATGCCACCTGTAGGGCTGCAGAAAGTAAAATCAAACATGTCTTACCACTCATCGATTCTGAAAAACCTTTCGATCGTATTAACGACGTGCAACTGCTGCAGATCCTCCAGAAAATGGGATATGGAGACAGTTTGACGAACTTTATTACGAAACATATTTTGAATACTAGCCCTATTGGGAAACAGCTTTTATCTCGGTTCGAAAATACTGAATTGGATGTGGGACATCGTGAAATATTCTCGCTTCAGCCGGTACAGCTTCATCAAGTTGCGATAGGTCCCAGCGCTATATGTAGCCTCCAAAATGGCGTCTGTAGCCGAGGCGTGTTCCAAGCCGAGAGCTGTCGGTGGATAACCAGATCATAGCAAATACTCACAGGCGCTTGCAGAATGTGTACAGAGACCTTGCAGAGAACAAGAGCACGGTGAGCCGTTGGGTGAGACGCCTGTAATCGCAAGTTCGCTCAAAAATGTCCTATCTCCTGCATGCCGGCCGGCGCACAGAGCTGTGACTCCTGCAGTGCTGGAACGTGTGGACACTCTAACACTACGTGATCAATGGATCACACTCAAACATCTCATTGCTCAGCTGGACGCCTCTGTTGTTAGTGCTGACACACTCGTCCACAAGTTGCGGTATTCAAAAGTGTGGGCCCACGGGCTTCTTCGCCTCCTAGCGGAAGACCATAATGATGCAAAGGAATTTCTCGTTTTCCGTGACAACGCAAGGCCTTACACAAGTCTGCGCACCCGAGACGAGCTCACAAAACTTCACTGGATTGTTCTTCCTCATTCATCATACAGCCTGGATCTCGCACCTTCCGGCTTCCATCTGTTTGGCCCAATGAAGGACGCACTCCACGAGAAGAAGTATGTCGATGATGTGGAGATTACTGATGCAGCACGACCAGTAGAGTGGTCCATGTGAGCGTAGAAGCTCTCCCAGTAAAGTGTCATAAGGCCGTTGAATTGAACGGAGATAATGTTGCAAAATAGGGTTTAGTAGCCAGTGGAGTGGGAAATGTAATGGTGTATTGGAATGCTGAATTAAACCAACGTGCTTTCAGAAAAAGATGTTTTGCATTCCTTATTGAATGCCCCATGTGTATGCTACTGTCAATTCAGCCCAAATGTCCACAGTAGAGGAAAATATGTTTACTGATGTTGTTCAATAAACTGGGGAATAATTAACACTTGAACTATCAACTTGTAGACTTGCCTGAAAGTGCGGCAGTAGAACAGAAACTTAGCCACACAGTAAGAAATTATCAGTTACATTTAGTGAGATTATGTTACAAAATGGTACTTTTCTTCAATATAGTTTGCTACGTGGCACTTAATGTCCTAAACCTAATACAATGATATTTAAATAACTTTTCTGTCTCTTGGCACTGTACGATATTGTCACCTCGACTGAAAGTACTACTGCAGACACTCTTGTAATTTAATTATTACATCAGCATTTGCGAATACGGGAAACTACAGCTGTACTATTTATTCGTGACAATGACTACTTGTCTCGCACCAGGACTCCAACTCACATTTCCGGCTTTACATTAGTGGTGGCCTTTAGCATTCTGGCTATCCGAGATTGCGACAGACTGAGACTTCCATATTTCATCATTTTGTCCAAATCCTACAGTCCCACAGATACTATGAATCCCATACAGGGAGAGATGTATCATGAAAGTTGCAGCTTTGTTTTAGGCATGAAATATTATATTACAGCGCCTGATTTGGTTTGATACATTCTGAAATGTCCTCCAGACATGAATGCGCTAGTGAAATACATCGAACCAAGACAGACAGTGCAGCATAGTGTTTCATGCCTGAAAAATAGGCCGCGACTTCAATCACACGTCTCTCCATGTACAGCATTGACAGTATTTGCGCCAGTGTATGGCGTCGGCAAAACAGTGGCGTATCGAAGATTAGGTCTGTCTGGGGAGCGCGCTCGGGTAGCCAAAGTGGTTAAGGAGAGCGTCACATAAAGCGAAATCCGGGTTCAAGTCCCGGTCCTGCACAAAATTTCATTATCACTAGTACACTGTGCAGCTGAAGTTTCAACACATTCGCAAATACGTATACATTAAATTCAGCATATTCACAAATGCGAAATTAATTCTTGTATTTCATACAGATGATGATCGCAGCATGCAAGCATGTATTAAGGACATTGCAGAATATATCAAACCGACACATGTACTGCAATACAGTACTCGTTTAAGTGTCCTAGTTCTCCGTAAATAGTAACTGCTACGTCAGAACGTTGTGTTTTCAGTGGAGTCGTAGATCTGTGTAGCGTAATTACAGGCACATTACTCGTATGGCTGCAGGTAACGAACTGAACTGCCTGACTGGCTCCAGGATCAGAACTGTGTATATATGTCCACGTTTTGAGCCTGATGGTGGTACGATTTCCGTCACCAGAAGGCGGAAGCAATGTAGGCCATGGCTGACTGTGCTCCCTTTCGCGGTTCGCTACATTGTTGTTGTTGCGGTCTTCAGCCCAGAGACTGCTCTGATGCAGCTCTCCATGCTGCTCTATCCTGTGCGAGCTTCTTCATCTCCGAGTAACTACTGCAAACTACATCCTTCTAAATCTACTTAGTGTAATCATCTCTTGGTCTCCCTCTACAATTTTACCCTCCACTCCCCCCTCCAGCACTAAACTGGTGATCCCTTGATGTCTCAGAATGTGTCCTACCAACCGATCCCTTCTTTTAGTCATGCTGTGCCAAAAAATCCTCTTCTTCCCAATTCTGTTCAATACCTCCTCATTAGTTACGCGATCTACCCATCTAACCTTCAGCATTCTTATGTAGCACAACATTCCTAAGCTTCTATTCTCTTCATGTCTAAACTATTTAGCGTCCAGGTTTCACTAACATACATGGCTACACTCCATACAAATACTTTCAGAAAAGACTTCTTGACACTTAAATCTATATACTCCATATTAAAAAATTTCACTTCTTAGAGATGTTTTCCTTGCCACAGCCATTTACATTTTATATTCTCTCTACTTCGACCATCTTCAGTTATTTTGCTCCACAGCTAGCAAAACTCACCTACTACTATAACTGTCTCATTTCCTAATCCAGTTCTCTCAGCATCGCCTAATGTAATGAGACTACATTCCATTACCCTCGCTTAGCTTTTCTTGATGTTCATCTTATATCCTGATTTCAAGACACCCTCCATTCCGTTCAACTGCTCTTCCAGGCCCTTTGCTGTCTGACTGAATTACAATGTCATCGTCAAACCACAAAGTCTTTAACTCTTCTCCTGGGATTTTAATTCGTGTTCGAAATTTTTCTTTTGTTCCCTTTACTGCTTGCTCAATATACAGATTGAATAAAATCGGGGATAGGCTACAACCCTGTCTTACTCTCTTCTCAACCTCTGCTTCCCTTTCTTGTCCCTCGATTCTTATAACTGCCATCTGCTTTCTGTATGATTTTAAAGAGCCTTCCTCTCCCTATTTTTTACCACTGCCATCTTCAGAATTTTAAAGAGATTATTGTAGTCAACATTGGTAAAAGCTTTCTCTAAGTCCACAAATGCTAGAAACATAGTTTTGCCTTTCCTTAATCTGTATTCTAAGGTAAGTCGTAGAGTCAGTATTGCCTCATGTGTTCCAGTATTTTTCGGAATCCAAACCGATCTTTCCCGAGGTCAGCTTCTACCAGTTTTTCCATTCGTCTGTAAACAATTAGTGTTAATATTTTGAAACCACGACTTGTTAAACTGATAGTTCGGTAATTTGCACACCTGTCGACAGCTGCTTTCTTTGGGATTGGAAGTATTGTATTCTTCTTGAAGTGTGAGGACATTTCCACTGTCTCATACATTCTCACCAGATGGAAGTAACATACGTCCCATTTAATCTTCATCTACGTTTCAATAATATCGCCCTCAAGTACATCGCCCTTGTATAGACCATCTAAATACTCCTTCCATAGTTCTACTTTCCCTTCTTTGCTTAGGACTGGTTTTGCATCTGAGATCTTTGTATTCATACAGATGGTTCTCTTTTTTTCAATGGTCTCTTTAATTTTCCTGCAGGCAGTATCTGTCTTACCCCTAGTGATATACGCCTCTACATCCTTACATTTGTCCTCTAGCCATCCTTGTTTAGCCAAGTTGCAATTCCTGTCGATCTCATTTTTAAGATATTTGTATTCCTTTTCGCCTGCTTCACTTACTGCATTTTTATGTATTTTCTCCTTTCATCAATTGAATTCAATATCTCTTATGTTACCCAACGATTTCTACTAGCTCTCGTCTTTTTACCTAACTGATCCTCTGCTGCCTTCACTATTTCGTCCCTCAAAGCTATCCATTTTTCTTCTATTGTATTTCTACCCCTGTATCTGTCAATCGTTCTCTACTGCGCTCTCTGAGACTTTCTACAACATCTGCTTCTTTCAGTTTATCCAGGTCCCATCTCCTTAAATTCCTACCTTTTTTGCAGTTTCTTCAGTCTTAATCTGTAGTTCATAGCCAATAAATTGTGGTCATAGTCCACATCTGGCCCTGGAAATGTTTTACGATTTTTAAACCTGGTTCCTAAATCTCTGTCTTACCATTATATAATCTGTCTGAAATCTTTCATTGTCTCCAGGCCTCTTCCACGTATACAACCTTCTCACATAATTCTTAAACCAATTGTTAGCTATATTGCATTGTTCAAAATTCTACCAGGCGGCCTCCTCATTCATTCCTTATTCCCAGTCCATATTCGCCTATTACTTTTCCCTCTCTTCCTTTCCCTACTATCGAATTCCAGTCCCCCGTGACTATTAAATTTTCATCTCCCTTAACTATCTGAATAATTTCTTTTATCCCATCATATATTTCTTCAATCTCTTCATCATCTGCGGAGCTAGTTAGCATACAAACTTGTACTACTGTGGTAGGCGTGCGCTTCTTGTCTATCTGGGCAACAATATGCTGTTCGTAGTGGCTTATCCGCGCTCCTAATTTTTAATCATTATTAAAACTACTGCTGCATTACCCCTATTTGATTTTGTATTTATTACTCTTTATTCACCTAACCAGAAGACTTATTCCTCCAGTCACCGAACAAGACTAATTCCCACTATATCTAACTTTAACCTATCAGTTTCCTTTTTTAAATTTTCTAACCTACCTGCCCGATTAAGCGATCTTACATTCCATGCTCCAATTCGTAGGACGCCGGTTTTCTTTCTCCTGATAATGACGTCCTACTGAGTAGTCACCGCCCGTTGATCCGAATGGGGGACTATTTTACCTCCGGAAGATTTTACCCAAGAGGACGCCATCATCATTTAACCATACAGTAAAGCTGCATGCCCTCGGGAAAATTTACGGTTGTAGTTTCCCCTTGCTTTCAGCCATTCGCAGTACCAGCACAGCAAGGCCGTTTTGGTTAATGCTACAAAAAAAAAAAAAAAAAATGGCTCTGAGCACTATGGGACTTAACATCTGCGGTCATCAGTCCTCTAGAACTTAGAACTACTTAAACCTAACTAACCTAAGGACATGACACACATCCATGCCCGAGGCAGGATTCGAACCTGCGACCGTAGCGGTCGCGCGGCTCCGGACGGAGCGCCTAGAACCGCTAGACCACCGCGGCCGGCTGTTAATGTTACAAGACCAGATAAGTCGATCATCCAGACTGTTGCCCCTGAAACTACTGAAAAGGCCGCAGCCCATCTTCAGGATCCACACGTTTGCCTGGCCTCTCAACAGATACCCTTCATTTAAGATTGCACCAATGGTACGGCTATTTGTATCGCTGACACTTGCAAGCCTCCCCACCAACGGCAAGGTCCGTGGTTCATGGGTGAAGGTCGCTACATTATCAGTGGACAAGTACGACGCGCAGATGGTGGTACAAAAGCAGAGGCTGCTGCTCGGATCTCAGAGGCGTGTTGGCGGCCTGTTGTTGTATTTGTTGTGTACCCTTGAGCCTGGTACACAACAAGGTTCAAGATCTTACTCAATAGACTCTTGAGAAAAGACGTTTCTACGATCACACTGTGAGGCAAGGTTGAACGTTGCCTGTCATGACGTATGCTGTCGCCATCAACCCATTATTGTATGCCCCTGTACAACACATATGCTCCATAACATCATAATGTCTTGGGCAACTTAGACAGACGACACCTGTGTGTCCCACCACCTGAAGGCCTCACAGCCTCGGCAAAAATTCTCAGAGATTTCTCAACAGCGACAATGCCAAGCTCAGTACAAAGATAACGACCGTGCTAAACATCGGACAAAGCATCAACATTATTGACAGAATGGACTTGTGCAAAACTACCAGATCGCCTACATCGTTTGGTCTCTACCTAAATTCAGGTCCAGAGCAAATACTATTACAGCGCCAACTATCAAAAAGCGAAAAAAAGTGGTCCAACTAAAATATTCATGTTTCTTTACGTACTACACAAATATGTAATAAAAATGGGACTTCCTATTTAAAAAAAAAACAGTTGATATCCGTTTGACCTATGGCAGTGCCATCTAGCGGACCAACCATAGCGCCATCTGATTTCCCCCTTCAAGCTAGACGAGTTTCGTTCTTTGTAGCTTTTTCGTTTGATGCTTATTTCGTGAGATATTTGGCCCGGTCACTATCAATGGACCACCCTGTATACGTTTCTTCTTCTTACACTAAAATTGCAACTATTGCAATAAAATAGTGCAAAACACACACAAAAAACAATTAGAATTACAACGAACCTTAGATTAATCCACGAAGAGTCAGTAAAATCGTTTCTAAAACACGTTGACAATACAACTGGAGAAAAACCTTGGAGAACGCCATCATTACCACCAAGAGCTGCTGATGATATTTATTACTGACTAACCAGTTTTGGTCCCGCGAGCACCATCAGGTTCACAAAAATATTTACGTCATACTAGACGATATATAATCAATGTCGTAACGTAATAAAACCCCTGAATTCGTCACTGTCGTTACACTGTAATATAAATTACATCTTCAGTCATAAAATGTGCCAGACAGCACACTAATTCTTGCTACATCAAAAGTCTGTTACTGACAGTAGTGACTGATAACTTACTAAGCAACAAAGGGGACGCACTCTGCGTGATAAAATAAGAATGATGCACTCAGACGACATTGTCGGACGTCAGTTTAACTTCATACTCACACCCGCTCTCGGTGAGTTGCAACACTCTGTGACAGGTAGAAAGGCCACCAGAGCACATTACTTTTGTTCGTATTTAGTTTATTTACTAAGCCTGGTAGGGTATGCATGGGGAATGAATAGCGTCACACGTTGAGTGCTCCCTATGAAGGATACGGAGATCGTATGAAACTGCACTATTAGTACCTGATACTTTCAAACGGGAACATTGTAGATCTCCGTTTGGCCAGATTGTCGAATTGCGCAATATGTAAGTATGTGGAGCATTCAGTGTGACCTGCATTGGATCGCTGAGGTTGCGGTCGTCCACAGCTACTCACCGCGCGGGTGGGTTTCTGTATTGTGCACCAAGTACATCAAACTCCTTCACATCCGTGCCTGTCATCTGAGGTCATTTAACTGACTCCGCTGCAATAGTCTGTATCTTCCAATCTCTATTGACAGTAGACTGGGAGAAGCCAGACTAGGCACTTACCGTCCAATTCACTGGCTGCAGTTAACGCCACGCCACAAACGGCTCGCATTTGGTGCGGTGCCACGACATAGAAGGACGGACTGTTGATGAATGGCATCGCGTTGTTATCAGCAATAGATTATGGTTTTGCATTACCCACAATGACGATTATAGCAAGTACGGTAGCTGCCTCGGGACAAGCCCCTGTCTTCTAACGTCTTGAAGAGGCACAGTGGTGATTATCTTGGCGTCACGGAATGGGGAGCCATCGAGTATGACTTCATGTCGTGGTTGGTAGTGACTGGCTGAACTTTGATGGCACAACGGTAAGCCATGGACATCCTGCGCCCTCATGTATCTCTTCTCATTCGACAGTATCATGGTGCCCTGGACATTCGTCTTCCACACTTGGAACATGTCTTTATAAACTGTTTGACTTATGTTGAAACACTCCCGTGGCCAGCAAGATCCCAGATTTGCCCCCGATGGAGCAGGTGAGGGAGCAGCTCCGACATCACCTCCTCCTCTGTGCAAGCATCCAGGATATCAGGGACCAGTTACAACAGATGTGGGCCAGTTTGGCTCAGCAGAGGAGGCAACAACTTTATGACCCCATTTCCAAACCAGTCAGTTTGTACATCCAGGCAAGGGGGTGGCACAACTTCATAATGTTAAATCGGCTCAAAGTGCGGTGTTCTCTGTAAATTTGACTCGACTCTGTAATCGGTGCAAAATACGGAGTACTGTCTACATTTGACCCGAATCTGTAATCAGTGCAATAGCATTAGACACCCGGTGCTCTTCTGCATGATTCACTTTTCTATCACGCAATGTATTAACTTCAGTCTTAAATTACTAAAGGAATATCATTCGTGTTAATTTGAAAAAATATATTTAATCATTACGGAAATAACTCTCTCTGGTAGGCCTGCGATCAAAACTGCAATACTTTGCAGTAATGTTTACCCGCACTAGGAAATGTCATGAAGTCCATAAATACAGATAACAAAGTGTCACTTTTGAAATAATTTGGAACTCTTCTCATGAAATGAACGTAATGAATGATCAATGGAGTAGCAAAAGAAAAACTTTCATCAAGTCAATGATGAAATGGACATTTTGAAAAATGTGTGCATACTGTTTGTCAGCGTTATTAAATTTAATTTATTTTGTTGTTACTTCAATATTATTTGAACTATCTCTGATTCCCTGAGACATTGTAACTGAACAGCGTAGATCGCTTTCCGGCAATAATAAGCTTAAATGGTATTTTAAATAATTTTATTCCAACGACAAAATAGAAATCCTTCAAAGACACTCGGTTCTACAAAAATGGGAAACGCATGGTATTCTAGTCGAGGTCAATGAATTTCCCGGGGTATGATACACAACATTTCTAAGCTTATGTGAGCAGTCTTGCAGGTACTCTACCATGGTGTCGGTGTCTAATACACTACTTGCTCCATTCACTATTTATTTTATTCATTTATGTATTTGCTATTTTCTTTTAGTTCGTTATCTGTATCTACGAGAATTGATTGCAGACTATTTTGGGGATGCCTGCTGATGCTATTTGGAACTCAATAAACCCACTCACATACATCGCTACCACTGCGTCTCGTAATACACGACTTTGCTTCAGACTTCAGACTCGTCTTGCTTGCTACACACTCCCTCACTCTGCATCGCGGCTGCTACTGGGATGCTGCGCACGTATCCTCTGAAGTAACAAAGCAACGCCCAGCAACTCTTTGATAAGAATAAAACAACCTGACTTCCCCTAACGTTTCCCTGATGACAAGACCCACTGTAATAATAATTTTCATAAAATCACATAGGTCATTTTGCAAAACACGTATCAAAAGCAAGAAACATAATTTGTTTTACTCACAGCTGCAATACCAAAATTACCCTAAAATAAATATTTTTTCTTGTAGCAGATTGTACGATACTTATAAAAATACAGAAAAATAAGCAAATCAGAAAACATATTGGAAAAAATGACATCTGTGTTATCGTATTAGCTGTTCAACTGTCGAAATATCATTGTTCTTGATGTCGTTAGGCGAATGCATTCTTTCATGAGCTATTTGAACAACTGAGCTGAGATGCCATTTTCTTTTGGGGATTGTGTGGCCGGCTTCCTTTCACAACACTATGCTTTTTAACATATCATTTAACGATAAACACGTGGTGTACCCTACATTTGACTCGGAAGTCTGCTACGCGTTGACGTAAACTGTCGGTACTGGCGGAGGCGTAATAAAACTTAACCGGATATTAGACGGAATACAAAAATTGCCTATTGCCAAGCTGTGGAGCTCAACGTGATGTCGAATCTCGCTGTTTTATCTAGCAGTTCTGTGATAGATCAGAAATTGGTTTGGAATGACAGGGTAGTTTGTTAACAGTATGAAGCTCGAAAAGTTCTATGTAAAACGTACTAGCTGTGTGCTCGTGCACCGGAGAGGAAGTTAAAGGTCCTGCACATAGACCTTCCGTCGATTTTTTTATATGATAATTAGCGTTTTGGAGTACTATTGGCTGGCGCATCATGAATAAGATGTATCGTAGCTAGTACCTCTACTATCCTGCGATATGGCTGAAAATGTGTCCCAATTAGGGCTATCTGTAACGAAACTGACAATCCTACGCCCAGTATCCCGCCCACTTCCTGAATATAAAAAATTACTTAGCAAAGGCACAGAAACAAGCGTGATTCATCACCGATAATGGACACTGTGATATTTCGAAGCATTTGCTCTTTTACATTTACGATTTCTAGAACTACTTATAACACAGTGTTTCGTCCATTACATACAGTTGACTAGAGCACTCAGGGTACACAGGGCCGATTTCTTCCTCTATGCAAATGAAGTGTAACAATGCCACAGGACTGTCCACACTTTTTTTAACTCCAACTCGGATCATGTACAGTTTGATGTATACAAGGTAAACTAAGAAAAACTGCATTTCCTGTCCTGTTATTGTGAGGAGTAGTTGTTCTTTCCATTCTACGTAAATCATAGTCATATAAGTGGCACAACCATACGAGAATCGTCGATTCGTTATCTTTTAATTCTTAGATAGTTCCCTATCACACTATTTCAGTCCCTTAGGGATGATTACTCAGTGAGACACTCCAATAAATAAGAAATACTTTGCGTACCGATTATCATGGGCCTAGGTCCAATGATTTTAATTGGGTGGCCAATGAATGCAAGACTTTCAACATCTTTCTCCGTTCGTTAGGGCTTGAATGTTGAAGTGTCCTTTTGTTAACGGATGACTACCTCAGTCAGTGTGCCATCCTAGTTTCAGCTTCCTAGGACTCGTGGTTTAGAATTCGCACTGATATCCAAGTTATAAAGAATAACTGTTTACAACGTACGACACTGGCAAAGAGGAGGTCAAGGCGAACAATTTGGTACAGGACACCAGTGGTCTATCAGGTGGGGAAACTACCTAGAACTGGACCACAAAAACCACCTCAACTTTCAAAACACTCTCGATTTCTTCGCTCAGACTGTTAATTCTAGGGAAAAAAATGAATCGCACTTTTTTGTAGGAAATGTTAACTTTGTACTGTGATACGTTTAAGCTAAGGGCCACAGTTTTCAAGTCATTCAAGAAAAAATTACAAAAGTGAGCTTAAAACGCGCCCCAATCCCCACACTCACCCCCTACAAATTACGATTTTTAGATGGTTATGATAGCACTGCCTACTACCATTGTACAAAAATTTGCCACTACACGAATAATAATCCGTATTCATCCTTTCCTGGTCTTCATTGAGTCACCCAGCCCCACAACCCTAGGGATGGTGATACATAAAACGAACGTATTCTTTTCTTCTCTAAAACTAAAAGACCGAACGAAGAGAGAGTGTGAGAATATTGAAAGTCTAAGTGGTTTTGTAGGCCAGTTTGACGTATTTTTCCCACTTAAAAGTCTACAAGCGTTCTATATAAAATTGTTTATCTCGACTCCCTCTACAGAACTACTGTACTTTGTAAACAGTTACCGTTCACACTAGTATGTATTATTCACATACTGCTGAAAATGGATGAACCCAACACTCAGTGGTGATCGAGTCTCAAAAAATGCATGCATTAAACTGGAGAGAGGCTATAATCTCTGCAAGGACATTTACAGATCTAAGTCCCTCAACTTCAACACAAATCTCTGACTCCGCAGTACCGTAGTAACATAGCTAATTTTGTGTGCCTCAGAAAGCTGAAGCATGGTCACATAGGCGCAAATCAACAAACTACAAGTAAATTATAGTAAGTTTCTGTGAACAATCATTGGTCCCAGCAAAGAACAAGGCGTCTATGAGATCAAAGTACAAGGAGCTCTACTAACTCATGGAGTATATTACAACATCTATGAGATAGTGGAGGTTAATCTTTCATACAGTCAGGATGGACCTTGGAGTCTTACGTCGTGGTCCGCAGCTCGTGGCCGTGCGGTAGCGTTTTCGCTTCCCACGCCCGGTTTCCCGGGTTCGATTCCCGGCGGGGTCAGGGATTTTCTCTGCCTCGCGGTGACTGGGTGTTGTGTGCTGTCCTCAGGTTAGTTAGGTTTAAGTAGTTCTAAGTTCTAGGGGACTGATGACCATAGATGTTAAGTCCCATAGTGCTCAGAGCCATTTGAACCATCTTACGTCGTAGACCTTCAGCATTGATTCCGAGTATCTTCAACATTGACGGTGGAGGGAACGCGACTTTCGACAAACGGATAAGACTATGTATTAAAGAGATTATGCTGTGCGGCTGATCCCGGCGGAGGTTCGAGTCCTCCCTCGGGCATGGGTGTATGTGTTTGTACTTAGCATAATTTAGGTTAAGCAGTGTGTAAGCTTAGGGACTGATGACCTTAGTAGTTAAGTCCCATAATATTTCACACACATTTTGAAGAGATTGTGTGGTAAAGACGTTAGTAAGCTTGAAATTGACCGCAACGATGTTCCCTAAAGATATCACCACATAATGTTTATCAGAATATGGAGTTGTTTACAGCGCCAACAGCAGTCAAACTGCGTTCAGGAGCTGCAGTAAAATCTACTCAGGAATGTAAAAATACTCATAGCCCTGGAATGAAAGAGTTTAGGACAAAGTAGAGAGCTTGCGAGAATTAATAAGTATATAGTCCAATGTAGGCCTCAATGATACTCAATAATACAGACCACAGGTTGGGAAATTCATTGTTTTTCTTACATCCTCTATGCCTTCGCGTCTTAAAGGTAGTAGAAGTAATTTTTAACTTTACAAAAACTGTTACGAACTTGAGGCGGAGATGCGGCGGATTATTCAGAACTGTTGGGTACGACACGTCATGCTCTTTAGACTATAAGTAAATGAGTGAAAGTATTGAAAAGCATAAAACTGAGTAGTACTTACTATGACACAATCGATAAACGTTAATTGGGTGTTGTTGTTATAGAATTATCTATTCCACAAACATCGGCGGAGTTAAGCCTATTCATTGCAGACAAAATCTGTTTCTTTCCATTGTTTTAGGACCCAAGATCAGAGTATGCACTTACAGCTGCACTTTTTTTATCGTTAGTACTGTCCCAATTGTACCACAGACATACCTCACAGCCCTAATGAATGCATTAAAATACCACTGTTAACCATCCATACTCTATGGAAGATGTTTCGCTATACGACAACACTAATTGCTAGCTTCATGGGTTTAACTGAGTTCAAAGTTTCTTATCACAACAATATTTTGCTGCGTGGAATCTCCCCAAAATATGGTAATTTTATCCACAATTACAACCGTAAGACTGTGATGAAGCCAAATTCTCCGCAATAAACTTTTTAAAGCACTGGATTCGTTCTGTAGAGAAATATTGTCACTAATGACACCGTCATTGACGAGGCATTAGTGTCTAATCTTCCTTTCTGCTATATTTTTGTTCTCCATCGATGTCGGCTCCATTACATCGCAGGTGAAATCTGTGCGTAAGCTTAGCTTTGCAAATAGTCGTTTGGTTCCACGATTTGATCTGTGTATCTGCATTTTGCCTGTTGAGGTACCGAGCCAAACTCTACTGATGCGACCTCTATATCCCTATTACCATTTGCTCATGTAAAGAAATTAAGTACCTTGAGGAGAGTACCATCCTGCTAAGAGAATTTTCATCCGCCTTCCACAGTCTAACGAGTCATAATATACGTTATGAATTCCCTACATTATAACGAGCGAAATGTGAAGAGTCTCAAGTTAGCTGCGCACTTCCACGAAACAGTGGGGGATAAATTAGATAACCAAGGCCGCCAACGGTCGTATAGAATGCTATACTGTGATGACTTAGACAAATGTCTCTGTAGATGGAAACAGCTATTGATCTATGTATTCTAAATTATTATAATAACTCCTAATACTAAAAATACTTTTGTACTGATGCATTAATATTGCTATACCGAACACTCTTTACGAAGAAAGAGTTTTCTACCTACAGTATTAACTGCCTGTCTAGAAAAAATTTTGCCTATGAGTATCAGTTGCCATCTGTATCGCCATGCAGTTATTAAAAAGGTGTGAAACAGTCATTGTAAAAACCGGTCTCATTTACTGTTTCACAAATATGAGACACATTTTCGCACAATATAGTCTCTATCGTGAAAATGTGCCAGATTAATGAGTTCTAATTCCCAATAAAGACGGCACATTGCTAGGATCAATCACCTCATAGGAATAGTAAGGTGATTGTCATTTTACGTGAGAGAGTTTATATTTACAGACCGGTATTCCGACATCTATGATTAAACCATGCAAAAGCGACTGCTTTAAATGTAACGGCTTGGATGATGCTAGAACTCTAGCATTAAAGCAATTTTGTTTTCCTTAAGAAATTTCTTATGCATGTTAATACAAACTTAAATTCTGTAGACAAGTGTACGTACAATCATGTGCAACAACAGAAAATTTCTTAACTGCTAGCCGTAGATTATTTCTTAATATTTCATAGATGATCACCTGCAAAATTTTGGAATCAAATATTACAGCCGAATGTATACTACACATATATTCCGTTCGCAACAAAAAACAGATTACAAAATTTGTTACTGCAAGGAGAACGGTCTGCCCCTCGTTTCCACGCGAGGTGCAGCACACGGGGGCGTAAACACACATAAATAATTTTCACTATTTGTCCCAGATGACCGCAACTCCATAAATGTTGGTTCCGTCCACGAGTAAAGCAATTTTTCTCGCAGACCCCTACACCAGACCGCAGAAGGGACATTAAACAGCACACGCACGAGGGGACAGCACAGCGACCTCCCCATTCGGTGCGGGAGATAAATGAGAAAGGGGGTGATAACGGCAGTTACAACAATATGTGCTCTGCGGGGGCGACACTTGTGGGTAATGAAGGCCGGCCGGACAAGCGGTTCCCTCGCGCGGCGCTACCCTCGTCATAAACATCGATATACGGTCGACAGAGCGTTCGACGCGGTCGACCTCTCCCTTCACTGTAGATCTCACAGTGTCTTACAATTCTTCATCAAAGACGCCCAGTACTCTCACAAAGTTTTCTGCTTAACAAACTCCTGATTGTTGAATATTCTGTACGTATATGTTTTTGAGAGAAAGAGAAAGAGAGAGAGAGAGAATGAGGGAGACGGAGAAAGAGAGAGAAACAGAGAGGGAGAGAGAAAGAGAGATGAACATTTTTTATCACAATATTGCAGTTACGTGAAGGCGTCAAGCAAGGAACGTCAAATTGCCCTGACGTGAATTACATGCTTGAATAAGCAAGTGACTGGCATTGAAAGACATCCGCACATACACAACCCTGTCACATTAATGCGATTGCCAGCAATCTTCGATGTCATCGTGCAATAACAACACACAGACGACAGTTGGCAGCACTACCGTGAAGGATATATAAAATGTGTTAGGGGGACGCGGAAAACAGTGCAGCTGTTGTCGTTATGTGGAAACGGAGTGATTTATATGAAGTCCAAAAGAACTTGTTCATTGGCTTTCGGGCCAAGAGGGGAATCATATCTGAAACGGTTAAGTTTGTAAACTGTTTGCGTGCCGTCATGGTTAAAATATATCGTGCATGGCAAAATGGCGCTATCCAGATGAGTACCAAAAGGAATCTGCGGGTTGTACAAATCTGAAGACAGTAAAATCTAGTAAATAGTTAGTAATTGCAAATTACTAAAGGTGGAACGTTCAGATAGGTAACGTCGGGGTATGGCAACCCAAAGACTATGATTTATTGGTAGAACAGTGAGAAAATGCCAGAGGTCTACTAAAGAGTCTCACATAGTATCGAAGGAGGATATCGAGAAAGTTCAGAGAAGGGTAGCTCGTTCTGTACAGTCACGAAACAGAAGAGAGAGTGCCACGGAAAGGATACGTGAATTGTGGTAACAATCATTAAAATTTTTGGTAGCAGTAGTATCTTTTCACGAATTTCC
Organism: Schistocerca cancellata; assembly: GCF_023864275.1. NCBI lineage: Eukaryota > Metazoa > Arthropoda > Insecta > Orthoptera > Acrididae > Schistocerca > Schistocerca cancellata. The sequence continues at coordinate 639,484,004 of NC_064626.1, forward strand.
ATCGCAAACTTTCTCCTCAGAGTGTGGAAATATTTTATTGGCGCCCAGCATTTTGTTGGCGCCCACCTAGGTAGGAACGAATGATCATTATAATAAAAGTAAGAGAAATGAGAGCTCACACAGAAAGATTTAAGAGTTAGTCTTTCCCGCGTGCTGTTCGAGAGTCGAGCGGTAGCAAAATAGCTTCAAGGCAGTTCGACGGATCCTCTGTTAGGCATTTAACTGTGAATATCAAAGTAATCATGTAGATGTAGAGGTAGATGAAAACCGGCAGCGAGGAAACTGTGGTGCACTACGTGACGCACATGACAGAGTTTAACTACGGCTGCGGAGATTTCTACAGGCGAACATACGGCAACTGTTGAGCAACTGGCCGCCCAGAGGCACGTGTTTCCTCAACGACCGTTCAGCGAACTTTGCTGTGTATGGGCCTCTCCTCTGCAGCAGGCGACTCGTTCCTGCCACATGCTGACCGCTGCTCATCGACGACGATAGATGTAGTTTTCACACCAGTACCGCAAGTGGACCCCACTGAATGGTGACTGGTGACTCCATCGGACAGATGGTCGTTGGCGTGTACGGCGAGAAACTTCTGAAACCAAACATACCACAAACGAGGCGGCGTTATGGTTGGTGAATGTCTTCGTGGCATACGCCGTGTGATCTCCTCGTTCTGGAAGACGCAATGGATCAACGCAAATATGCAACTGCCTCTGGGGACCAAGTCCGTCTCTACATGCACTTACTTTTTCTCTGGCACGGTGGCATCTACCAGCAGCACAATGCCACGTGTCACACAACTCTCAGAGTACGTACGTGGGTCGAAGAGCACCAGGCTGAGCTTTCCGTAGTCCTATGGCCACCAAACTCCACGGATTTAAACCCAATCGAGAATATGTGGGTTCCTCTCAATCGGATTCTTCATGCAATGCATCCTCAACCGAGAAACCTAGCAGAGATGGTCACGGCACTGGAATCGGCATTTCTGCACATCCCTGGGCAGGCTACTGACAGGTGGCCACATTGATGTGACTGGACGGTGTAGTTTTGTAGTAGGTAGGTGCAGCGTCATCCACTTTGAATACAGAAGTATATTACGTAGCGAGCTCTCGTTCATAAAGTGCATTGCATGTTTTTCGTGTAAGACGCCTACCAGCAAGTGCACGCTTACAGCAGCGGGAGGATCGTGACCTACTGACACTACCTTTATCTTCCTGAAATATTTATCGTCGCGTTGGCTGCCGTCCCCTGACTGCTGATATGAAATCAATTAGTTCAGGAGTACCGAACTCAAGTACCGAAGCAAGTCTTTAACGCCTCCGTCTGTCTAGCCACATAGAAGATGCATACTGTTTTCTCCGCCGAGCAGGAACGTATAGCCACGTCAGGTGGCTTGGGTCAGGAGATAAGCATGTTTGCAGCAACGCGTGTGTTCGTACGGGCAGTGCGACGAAATCTGGAGAACCACGGACTGCCAGCAGGGCAAGCATTACCCTTTGACGCGTCAGCAGAGTCCCGCGCCGACACTTACGAAGACAGCGACCACATAGGATACACGAGTGGCACAACGTCGTATTTTCATACAAAACGCGATGGTCTTATCCGTGTATGGTGGCTCCTACAAAACCTGAATAAGAAAATGAAGCACCTGGACGCTGTTGTCAGGGGTCGTACATGTACACACCACCGCCGGATATCTATATGATTTGAGTGATGGGGATGGCCTTTGATGGCTGAGACCAGATATGATTGTATCATAAAAAGGTGACTGGGTCAAAAATAAGAAAAATAATACCTTACAAACAGTAGTGACGTTTAATTCTACCGGAGCAAGTACATTTTCCATATTAATTCCCTCTTTTCCTATAACTTATACCTGTTTTCCTGAGATTTTCAAACATCTTACACCATTTTTCACCGTCGAAAGTTGTTTCCAAGTCCACAGATTATATGAAGTCTCTCACCATATCTGCATCTACATCATATTCCCCAAGACACCTAATGGCGTGTGGCGGAGGGTACTTTCGGTAACACTATCTGATCCATCCGACCCTGTTCCACTCGCGAATAATGCGTGGGAAGAATGATTGTCGGTAAGCGGCTGTATTGGATCTAATTTAACAAATTTTCTCCTCGTGAACAATACGCGATATGTATGTGGGGGGAAGTAATAAGTTGTCCGACTCCCCCTGAAAAGTTCTGTCCCGAAATTTCACTAGTAAATCTCTCCGTGATGCACAACGCCTCTCTTGTAACGTGTGCCAGTGGTGTTTGTTTAGCATCTCCGTAACGCTGTCTCGTCAGCTAAACGACCCCATGACGAAACGCGCCACTCTTCGTTGGATCTTCTCTATCAGTCGTAATTGATAGGGATCCCAGATAGATGAAGAATACTCAAGAATCGAGTGAACAAGCGCCTTGTAAGCCACTTCCTTCGTACATGAGTTACATACATTTCCTTAAGATTCTTCCGATGAGTCTGAGTCTAGTATCTGCTTTTATCACTATCTGTTTTTTGTGGTCATTCCACTTAATGTTGCTCTGGATAGTTACGCCTAGATATTTTACGGCAGACTTTGTCTCCAGGTGTTTGCCATCAATAGCGTGGGTGTACTTACTTACTTACTTACTCACTGGTCATACCGGACTCGAGAGTCCATTACCGCAGCAACGTGTTTTCGCCATCCGTCCCTGTCTTGGGCTATTTCCTTCCATTCACCCTCAATACATAGGCTCCTCAAATCAGCCTTCACGTTGTCCTCCCATCTGCGCCTCGGTCTCCCCACAGGACGTTTTCCTTCTAGGTTCCCTACCAGTACTCTGCGTGCTGCCCTGCCCTCATCCATTCGAACTACGTGATCCGCCCATCGCAGCCTACGTGATTTAATAATACTGATTACGTCACGGCTTGAATAGAGTTCGTGAACCTCTTTGTTATGCAGTTTTCGCCACTCTCCGCTAATGTCATACCTTTTTTCTCCGAAAATTTTCCTCAAAATTTTGTTTTCAAGTACTCGAAACGGCTTTTCATTTTGCACAGTGAGAGACCAAGTCTCACACCCATACAGCATAACTGGTAGAATAATAGTTCTGTATATTCTAATCTTTAAATTCCTAGACAATATCTGTGATGAAAGTAATCTATTCAATGAGAAGTAGCACGCATTTCCCGCCCGTAGGTGTACAGTAGTGGATTTCACGTTAAGAGCTACATGTTGAGTTCTGTCTGTAACAAAGTCTTGAATCCAGTCGCAAGTCTGCTCCGATACTCCGTGAGCTCATATTTTTCTTCATTAAATATTTTTTTTATTAAATGACAATTCCGGACGGTGTCAAATGCCTTGCTGAAATCAAGGAACACCGCATCAGCCTGAGCGCTTTGGATCTCACGGAGGTGCAGAGCGAGGTGAGTTTCGCAGGCTCTCTGTTTTCGGAATCCATGATCATTTTTATAGAGGAGATGTTCATTCTCCAAACAAGTCATAATGCTTGAGCATAAAACATGTTCCTTAATTCTACGACAGATTGACGTCAACGATATTCGTCTATAATTGTGTGGATCTGTCTTACGACCTTTCGTAAGAACGGGAATGACATGCTCTTTTTTCCAGTCGCTAGGTACCTTTCGTTGCTCAACCGATCTACGATAAATACTAAAGCTTGAAAGTTTACCGTCATACCTCCTTGCCTAGGGACTCCAGATGAAAGTTGATGTTGTCAAGCCCTGAATCAAAATTGCGCAACGGATGACTGGGGAGAGCAGCTTGAGAGCGCTACCTAGAGAGCGTACCCTTTCTGTACGATACTAGGCAAGGGGCTGGAGGGCTCACACGCTGATTTTAAATAAATTCCTTTAACTTGACTTCTTTGTGATTTTTAAGGTGTGTTAAAGATTGATGACAGTTGATTTCCTATTTATTTTAAACATTATCACTCGACTTTACAGCGATAGCAGCAATTGTTTCAGTTTACAGATATTACAATTTTACAACTTATAGCTCGGGTATATTATATACTAATCTGCACGCACATTTCTACGGGTAAGACGGAATTGCGTTGGCCAAATGTATACCACCAAAGTCTCCCAATATTTTACATAGGACATTCACTATGTGAGCAGGATAACTGGCAAACTGGGGACCAGATACTTTAACACAGGGGGTCAAATTTCCGGTATTAAACGAGCACATTCATTACCTTTCCGAAGCTGGAAATAAAAGAATTAGTACAAATATTCAAATACCTCTCTTCCATGCGTGAACATTGAGACAGACAAGGGCACGTCTGCTCACTCACCCGTCTTCTGTAACACTCCTGGAATCTGGCGGGCACCCGGAAGTCCTCCTGGGCCCCGGCGGAGGGGGTGGTCGAACCACTTGGCCGTGACCAACCTCTCCACCCCAAATCTTGTGACACTGGAAAGTCTTTGACTTTTACCTGTCTGTGCTGTCTGATCCCCTACCGAGGAGTAAGGTTGGCACTACTATACAACAGAACTACTTCCCAACAAAGATTAGGCCACGCTTTATGGAAAGATGTGAGGAGGATTAGGAAAGTTCATGTGCAGATTCACATTCACGTACAAGAAATGCATAATACACGACACATATAAATACGTATTATGAAGCCTGACACATTTCTTTCCACCCGTCCACATGGGTTCTGTTGTACCCGCTGCCGGCCGCGTCGTGTAATAAAATTGGCTGCGAAGCCGCCTTTGTTTCTATTTCCCGGTGCGAGCGAGCAGCGAAACCTGCTGCTTATAGAGCGGAAACTACTGTACCGTTTCAAGCTATCAGAACGTCATCGATTGCAACGCCATCTCTGAATCAGGAAAGAAACATTTTAGCTTTCCTTCGCACGGGCCGGCCTGGTGAGTCGGCTGGAGAGAGCCGCACAGGCGAGAAGAGCGGCCGGCGGCTGTTTATTTATTTTGGCGCCGGCGGCCGGGTCAGCCGGCTTCCGCAGATCGCTGGCCCGGGGCGAGTGTCCGGGGTAAGTGGCCGCAGCGGGCCCTGCGCTGCGCTGCGTCGATAAGGCGGTGCCAAATCCGCCCGCAGCCGGCGGCCCACTCGTATCGGGCGGGACTGCAGTGACCAGCAGTAGGGTGGGCGGCGCCACTGTGTATCGGAGCGGCGGCGGGACGGCCGCTCCCCGGGGGACCCGGCGGCGCCGCTGTTGTCAGCGCAGCGCACAGCTCCGTCCCATTGGGCGTGTCTGCCACACGATCCAGGTACTTACTAACGGCCGCTTCGACCGGGACTGCTCACAACTGCACAGTATAGCCAGTCCAGGTGAGACAGCTTGTGTGTTTTGGGAGATTACGAGGAACGCGTCCTGCTTTTTCTTTTACGTATGTATACTTTTGTTGTTCGACCTCGTCGCAGTCAGAATTTGAACAGTTTTTCTGACCTACATTCAATTCATTGACGTAGCGCGGAATTTAAGTGGAATGGGGTTTGGGTTGTGGGGCTGTGCAGATTTGGAGCGCAATTAGCATTTAGTTTATTTACGAGCGCGTTCATTATACAGGGTGTAAATTTTAAGTTGACAAACCACAGTAACTCGGAAAATAAGCTTCACACAAAAAATTGTGTATAATCCAAAGTTGATTATTTTCGAGAGGGCATCTGCTGGTGCTAAAATTTGCCCACCTCCCCAGTCCGCTGGGGGTGGGGCGGGAGGCAACTTTAAAATTTCAAATGGGAACCCCCAATTTTTATTGCAGAATCTGATTCTACATAAAAACTACGTATATTTTGTCTTAAACATTTGTTTTGACTCTTGGTAGTGGCGCTGTAATTCAAGAAAAGCCATGTTCTCTTTTTTGTGTGGAAATGGTTTCGGATAAACAAAAAACACTTATTTACTTCGTAAATTTTGATTCATTAAACTAAAACTCTCCCCATAGGGTGGGGTTTCAGAGAGAGGCATTATTGTTTTACAAGTTTTGACCGAAGTATTTTTTATTTATCCGTAACGTTTTCCCACACAAAAATGAGAACATGCATTTTCTTGAATTACAGCGCCAACTACCAAGAATCAAAACAAATGTTAGAGACAAAATGTACGTAGTTTTTTTTGTAGAATCTGATTCTGCAATGAAAAAGGGGGTTCCCATTTGAAATTTTAAAGGTCCCTCCCCCCCCCCCCCTGGGTGCTTGGGTGGCGGGCTAATTTTAGCACCAACAGATGTCCTCCTCGCAAATAATCAACTTTGGGTTCAACACATTTTTTCGTGTGAAGATTATTTTTCCAGTTATTCTGGTTTGTCAACTTAAAATTTACAACCTGTAAACACAATACTTGTTTTCCTCAGCAAATTTCGGGTGGAAAAATGCCGAGTTTGTTGTGGCACGTCATGGAACATTCCCGCTTGAGCCCTTATAATTTCATGAAGTTCCAGTAGGTTTCGGCATTATACGTAGCCTTTAAAATGGTTTCTTTAACGGAGGTGCGCTCTAAGCAGAGAACTCTTAGTTTGGTGGAAAACCTGATATTCACAGATATTCATGCCCCCTTGCAGAATGTCTACGGAAGCCTTAAAGTGAACAAAAGCACGGTGAATCGTCGGGCGAGGCGTCTGTGATCATCCCAACATGGCCGTGCAAACTAGTCCATCTCCCGAGTGCCGGCCGGTCACACACAAGTGTCGCTTGTGCAATATTGGAATGTGCGGATAATCTCATTCGAGGTAATCGACCAGTTCAGCACCTCGCTCCACAACTGACGTGCAGACACTCGTACCCCAGTTGCATTACTCAAAGGCATCCCCGCTGCGTTCCTCGCCACTTAACCGACGACCATAAAGATCAACGAAGGACCATCTACGCAGATTAACGTCTATGTTACTAGGCGGACTGTGACAATTTTTTGTCGAATACCGTCACAAGCGATGAAATATGGGTTCATCACTTCGAACCGCAAACAAAGAGCACTCCGTGAAGTGGCGCCAAACCATCTCACCTCCGAAGAAAAAGTTCAAGCCTGCAACCTCAGCCAGTAAACTCATGGCAACGGTCTTCTGGAACTCTGGAAGGGCTACCCCGTCTGATGTTCTTCCTCGTGGCGACACAATCGACTCTGAAGTGCATTGTGCAACCCTCTGTTCTTCCTCGTGGTGACACAATAGAGTCTGAAGTGTATGGTACAACCCTCAGGAAATCGAACAAACAATTTTAGAGCGTTCATCGCTACAAAAATGCTTCTGCATGACAACGGAAGCCTTCTCACAAGCCTGCGCACGCGAGAGAAGCTCACGTAACTTCGCTGGACTGTTCTTCCACGTTTATCTTATTTCCCGCGTTCCTGCCTTCCGACTTCCATGAGTTTGCCTCAGTGAAGGATACACTCCACGGAAAGAAGTATGTGGATGATGGGGAGGTTATTGATGCAGAAAGACGCTGGCTCCAATGTCAACCATTAAAGTGATTCCTGCTGGCACACAGGCTCTCAAAGTATGCTGGCTCAAGGCCGTCGCATTGAACAGGGATTATACTGAAAAATAGTGTTGTGTAACCACAAGATTAGGAAACAACATAATATATTAAAATCTAGAATAAAACCACTCTTTTTTCAGAAAAAGAAGTTGCAATACTCATTGCACGTCCCTCTAGGAGCAATGCTATCAGCTAACAGAACATAAAGCTCTTACAATAAAATGAAAGTAGAATTTGTAATGAATACGAAGGTAGAGAAGGGAGTGAGTTACTATGTACAGTTCATGGATAGGTTTGAGGACTTTTCACATCAGCATCAACAGTAAATCTGTGCCGACAACCATAGTTCAGGTACACATGTCGACGTCGCATGCTGAAGAACAAGAGCAAGAAAAAGTGTATGAGGGTATGGAACGGGTAATTCAGTACTTAAAGGGAGATGGAAATCTAATAGTCATAGGAGGTTGGAATGCTTTTGCAGGGAAGAATATTGGCTTGATAATAGAAATGAAAGAGGAGAAGCACTAATTGAGTTCACCAATGAATTTCAGCTACTAACAGCTAATACTCTGTTCAAGGATCACAAGAGGAGGAGATAAACTTGGAAAAGGTGGTGAGATACGGGAAGGTTTCAGATTACATCTCTGTCAGGCAGAAAGTCTAAAATCAGATACTACACTGTAAGTCGTAAATAGTAGGGTGGAGTTTAAGAGACTAGTCAGGAAGAATCAATCCGGAAAGAAGTAGGCTACGGAAGGGCTAAGGAATGAAGGGTTATGCTTGAAGTTCTCTAAGGCTGTAGATACTGCAGTAAGGATTAGCTCAGTACGTAGTTCGATTTAAAGAGGAATGGGAATCTTTAAAAAGGGCTATCACAGAAGTTTGAAATAAAAACACATGCACATGGAAGGTAACTACGAAGAAATCTATCGGAAGAAGTGACTCAGCATATAGAAAACGTTTCAATTAAAAGTCAGGGCTTTAACAGTAATAGTGCAACCGGAATTTAACTGTTAAATACAGAGAAGAGAGCAGATAGGTGCAAAGCGTGATACAAGAAGAAACAGGAGTCCACGGCGAGGAGATAGGAGACAGGGGACCCAGTCTTGCATTCAGAGTTTAAAATATCAAATAAGGCAGAATGCTAGAAAACATTCCATCAGAATTGCTTAAGTCACTGGCGAAGTTGCAGCAAAACGGCTGTTGACGTTCATGTGTAGAATGTATGCGACTGGCGATATACTATTTCATTTTCGGAACACGTCATCCACACCATTCCGTACCTTGCAAGGAAGGATAGTGCGAGGTTTATTGCACAAACCAGCTCAACAGCTCATGATTCCAAATTGCTAACATGATTAACATACAAAAGAATGAAAAAGAAGATAGACGATGTGTTAGATGATTATCAGTTTGGTTTTGGGAAAGAAAAGGCATCCGAGAGGAGTCCTGACGTTGCAGTTGATGATGAAGCAAGAGTGAAGAAAAACGGAAACATGTTCATAGGATTTGCCAACCTGGAAAAAGTGTCCGACAATGTCGAACGGTATGAGATGTTTCAGGTTCTGGAAAAATAGGGATAGGCTATAGGAAAATACGGATAGTATACAATACTTACAAGAAGAAAGAAGCTACTATAGGAGTGGAAGACCAAGAACGAAGTAATCGGACTGAAAAGGGTGTAAGACAAGGATGTCGTCTTTCCCCCATACTGTTCGATCTCTACAGTGAAGAAGCAATAACTGAAATAAAAGTGAGGCTTGAAGAGTTGAATTAAAAATCAAGATGAAGGAATATCAGTGATACGTTTCGCTTACGACAATGCTATTCTCAGTGAATGTGAAGAGGAGTTACACGTTCTGCTCAATGGAATGAACAGTCTAGTGAGTACAGAATATGGATTGAGAGTAAATCGGCGAAAGTCGAAAGTAATTAGAAGTGCCAGAAATGAGCACATCGAGAAGTCTCAGGATAGGTGATCACGAAGTAGATTAAGGAATTCTGCTACCTAGGCAGCAAGAAACCCACAACGATCAGAGTAAATAGGACAAAAAGCAGGCTAGTACTGGCAAAGAGACATTTCTGGCAGCCGCGCAGGATTAGCCGAGCGGTCTCAGGCGCTGCAGTCATGGACCGTGCGGCTGGTCCCGGCTGAGGTTCGAGTCCTCCTTCGGGCATGGGTGTGTGTGTTTGTCCTTAGGATAATTTAGGTTAAGTAGTGTATAAGCTTAGGGACTGATGACCTTAGCAGTTAAGCCCAATAAGATTTCACACATATTTGAACATTTTTGACATTTCTGGCCAAGAGACGTCTGCTAATACCAAACATAGACCTTAATGTGAGAAGAAATTTTTAAGAATGTACATTTTGAACACAGCATTGTATGGTAGTGAGATGTGGACTGTGGGAAAACGGTAAAAGAGGAGAATCGATGATTTAAGATGTGGTGTTACAGGAGAATGTTGAAAATTAGGTTGACTGATCAGGTGAAGAATGAGGAGGATCTCCACAGAAATAATGAAGGAAAGGAATTTATTTGAAACACTGAGGAGAAGGGACTGGATGGTAGGACACCTGTTAATACGTCACGGAACAACTTCCATGATACTAGAGGTAGCTGTATAGTGTAAAAACTGAAGAGGATGATAGGGATTGGAGTGCATGCTGCAAATAATTGGTAACTTAGGTTGCAAGTGCTACTCTGAGATGAAGAGGTTGGTACAGGAGAGGAATTCGTGACAGGCCGCATCAAACCAATCAGAAGACTGATGAAACGAAAAAAAATACGTCTTTACTAATAAATTTTTCTCTTATAAGATCAATCATCAGCAGCGACCTTTCACTGGCTCTGGCGCTTTTTCCGGACCTTCCATTGGCCAGAAACATTTCTGGGGCACGAACAGCCAAACGGAGTTGAGTAAAAATAATTATGCACATGACATTAGGTCAGACATTACAAATAACATGGTGGTCAGAAACAGTCTGAGAGGATTGTAAGGGTGTTGCAGGGTAGATTACACCGAGAAATAACTGTCAAGAAAAATATTTAGTGCGTTGCGCCGTTTCCGTGATAATTAGCACAAAGTTAGACAAGAAGATCGACGCACGTAAATTCGAGCAACCCGCCACAGATGGCGTCGCCAAGTGTTCTGCGTTTGATTTATTCAAACCGAACAACACAGCGATATAAAAATGGGAGAGGGGATGGTAGTAAGAATGTAACTCGAAAAAAGGCTGTGCAGTCTCGTGAGCTGTCACCTAACAACGGACACATTTGTGTCTGGCGAGCAGAGCATCCATGATTTGTGCAGAGCCTGGCAGTTTATCCTGTCTTTAAATAAAGGTAAAATACCTGGCATAAATACATTACTGTATCATTGTGCTGTCTGTGAAAAATCAGTGGAGACATTAGCAACCGCAAAATACCTAGGAGTAACCGTCCAGAGTTACCCGAAGTGAAAGGGTTGCGTAAAACAAACTGTAGGAAAAACGGCGCCTAGACCGAAATTCATTGTGGGAATCTTAAGGAAATGTAACTGATCCACGAAAGAAAAGGAAGAATAAAAAAAACACGTGTTGGATCAATTCTTGGGTAGTGTTCATCAGTATCCCTAACAAATAGAACTGAGAGAAGAGGTAGAGAAGATCCATGGAAGAGTTTTATCACGTAATAGTGCGGAATTGTTACAGACACTGAATAAACGCGAGTGGCAGTAGCTAAAAAGAGAGGCGTCTTTTCTCACTGGTGGAATTCCGAGAGCATACGTCAGAGACAGCAAAGGACTTGGAAGAGCAGTTGAACGGAATGGATGGTGTCTTGAAGGAAGGATATAAGATGAACATCAACAAAAGCAAAACGAGGATAATGGAATGAAGTCGAATTAAGTCGGGTGATGTTGAGGATATTAGATTAGGAAATGAGACACTTAAAGTAGTAAAGGAGTTTTGCTATTTGGGGAGCAAAATAACTGATGTTGGTCGAAGTAGAGAGGATATAAAATGTAGACTGGCAATGGCAAGGAAAGCGTTTCTGAAGAAGAGAAATTTGTTAACATCGAGTATAGATTTAAGTGTCAGGAAGTCGTTTCTGTCAGTATATGTATGGAGTGTAGCCATGTATGAAAGTGAAACGTGGACGACAAATAGTTTCGACAAGAAGAGAATAGAAGCTTGCGAAATGTGGTGCTACAGAAGAACGCTGAAGATTAGATGGATAGATAACTAACGAGGAGGTATTTAATATAATTGGGGAGAAGAGTTTGGGGTTGGGTTGTTTGGGGGAGGAGACCAGACAGCGAGGTCATTGGTCTCATCGGATGAGGGAAGGATGGGGAAAGAAGTCAGCCGTGCCCTTTCAAAGGAGCCAACCCGGCATTTGCCTGGAGCGATTTAGGGAAATCACGGAAAACCTAAATCAGGATGGGGAGAAGAGAAAATTGTAGCACAATTTGACTAGAAGAAGGGATGGGTTGGTAGGACATATTCTGAGGCATCAAGAGATCACCAATTTAGTACTGGAGGGCAGCGTGGAGGGTAACAATCGTTGAAGGAGATCAAGAGATGAATACACTAAACAGATTCAGAATGATGTAGGTTGCAGTAGGTACTGGGAGATGAAGAAGCCTGCACAGGATAGAGTAGCATGGAGAGCTGCATCAAACGAGCCTCTGGACTGAAGACCACAACAACAACAACAACAACGTTTGAAAAGATGTCAGGCAATAAACTACTTCTCCCACATACTTGTCGTGAAATGAACGCGACCAGAAAGTGGGAGAAATGAGAAGGGGGAAAATGGTACAGTCACACACCGTAAGGTGGCTTCCAGAGTGTAGATTTACATCCAAGCAAATGTACTATTAAGAAGTAGAACGATATCGGTGAACCTGAAATGTGAAACGATCGATCAGTATGTGATGAGAACAACACACCGTAAGGTGGCTTGCAGAGTGTTGGCATAGAAGTGGTAGAACTATTCAGAAAGACATTGGAGACGCTTCAAGTTTGATACGGTTTGTGTCCTTTAGGGGCGGGGCTAGCGCGGCCATCTTGGTGTCATGGAATTCCGGCACTCAGTCGGCATCCTGCCATGCTAGTGACAGGTTCGTGCTGTACTCCGTTGAGTTACTGTGACAGTTTGAAATGTCAGCGTTAATTGAAAATGCCGCGAAGTGCGAAGTGCCTGCTGTTATAAGTTTTCTAACTGCAAAAAACTGTACACCGATAGAAATCTATCGGCAGCTTTGTGAAGTGTATTGGGACAACATAATCACTGAAGGTGGAGTGCGTCAATGGGTCATAAAGTTTAAAAATGGCCAAACTAACGTTCACGACGAAGAGAGAAGTGGAAGACCCAGCATAGTGACTGCCGAACTTGTCGAAATGTCGATGCCGCTGTCCGTGAAAACCGTAATTTCACAATAACGTAACTCTCTATGAGTTTTCCACAAATTTCACGAAGTTTATTGCACGAAATCATTACCGAAAAGCTTGATTACCACAAGTTTTGTGCAAGATTGATACCAAAAATCTTGACAGAGAGTCACAAAAATCAGCGAATGGCTGCAGCGTTAACGTTTTTGGACGCTTACGAGAAAGATGGCGACTCATTACTCGATCGCATCGTTACTGGTGACGAAACATGGGTTAAGCATGTGAACTGCGAGACAAAATTGCAGTCAATGCAGTGGGGGCACACAAATTCCCCCCAAAAACCCAAGAAACGCATGCAGACAATGTCGGCAATGAAGGTGATGGCGACTGTCTTTTGGGACAGAAAAGGTGTGATTTTTGTGGATTTCCTGGGAAGAGGCACTACAATAAACTCACGAAGGTATTGCCAAACTCTGCGCAACCTCATAAGAGCAATACAAAACAAGCGCAGGGGAAAGTTGGGCTCAAAGATCTTGCTGATTCACGACAACGCCCGGGCCCACACGGCAAATGCCACTCGTGAAGTTCTCGAATCTTTTAAGTGGGAGTTGTTTCCTCATCCGCCGTACAGTCCCGACCTGGCAGCCAGCGACTTCCACTTATTCCCAGCAATGAAGAAGTGGTTGGCTATGCAGCGTTTTGATGACGACGCACAGCTTCAAGAAGAGGTAAACACGTGGTTGAAGGCGCAGGCGGCCGAATTTTATGACGAAGGAATTTCCAAGCTCGTCCATCGCTGCGATAAGTGCCTTAACTTAAATGGCAACTATGTAGAAAAGTAGTATTTAAGTGTGGCATTCATCTGTATATAATAAAAAAATTCCAATATTTTATTTATTTTTAATTCCAAAACGTAATGTACTGTGTGGATAGCCCTCGTACAAGAGTTATATGTAAAAAGGGTAACAGATTTAGTGACTCAAGTCTGGTCACGCTCGTGAGGATCTCCCACGAACCGTAGGAGTGTGTGGTCGGTCAAGACGTTCCACACTCTCGCCACACTTCATAATTATTTTAGGCGGGACGCTGCGGAACCCCTGGATGCGGCGGCAGCGAGCAGTGGTCTGCAGTGAGCGGGGCGGGAACGGGCCATTGCCGCGTGACAAACTGCCCGCCGTGCGCGCACGCGAGCGCGGCCAGCGCAGCACAACACATATAAAATGCGGCCTCGCCCTTAAATATTGCATCAGTCACGCGCGCTACACGCCTCCGCTCCCCTACCTCCCCCCCCCCCCCCCGACTACTGGCGCTGTTAATTTCACGCCGACGTGCTCGAAATGAATCCGCTAACGACTTGCACTTTCATTTACACCGACCATCCCTACGCTGTCGATGGGAATTTCCACCGCAACGGTGTTAAATACTTCATGGGCCGTGTCGGAGGTTCTACGGAAAACAGCGCGCACCTCTCAGCATAATCTGTTAATATAATACAGAGGCGTAAATGATCCGGGCGTTATGTAGGAAGAGACATCTCGTGAGTAAAATTTCGTGTGTGTGAAATATATTATGAGCATGGCAAAGCAAAGTACAGTACGTTAGTTTACTCATGTTGAGGTCGAGTGGGCGATCTGTAGTGATCACTTGGGAAAAGAAGGACTTCTTAGCAGGGTTCGCTACGAAAGAAACTTCATTGTCGATAATCGGTTTCGGTAAATCTAAGTTACCATCTGAAGGTCTTCATAAATGTTGTTACAAACACCTTTTTTCAGCAACACACAAAATCTTTCCATTGAATTTCCAGCTACAGCAAGTCAAAGCTAAAATTACTATTTACATCACAGTTCACCAAAACGTCGTTCCCATAACATACCACGTTATGCCGACCAGGGCGCCACAAGTGTGACAGTTAAGCATGACGTGCTATGTTGTGGGAACGCTGTTTTGGCGAATCGTAATATACACAGCAATTTTAGATTTTACGTGCCAACGCATCGCTCCTTTCATGTTTTATGTACCTGGAGATTGAATGAAAAAAATTTTGTGTGGTGTAGCTGGCACAAAATGTTTGTAATAACTTTTATGAAGATCTGCAGATCGTAACTTAGCTTTACCGAAAGCGATTACCCAATAAAGTTTCAACAGTGATGTCGGCTAAGAAGCTTTTCTCTCCTAAGTAAATTATAATACCTCGACGCCTGCTACATTGGTGTTACCCCTTCAACACCACATCTAAATACCTCCTAGCTATATTACTGAGCTGCAAGATACTTATGATCGTCGCTGTGTGCCAAGCAATAGACAAACAACAAATACTATGAGAGACAACCACACTACAGGCACAGCCATTCGTCAAGGGCCTCCAGATAGCTCTCGCAAGCTCTCACCTATTTCTGCTCCCATAACACATTCTTCAACGTGTCCTAGTCGTCCGCTGATAGTGTGGACAACTGCCAAGAAATCGCTGTCAACTAGGGACTATGTTAGTTCCGAATTATGAAAAAAAAAGAAAACACGATGTGACTCGGACATTTAGAAAGTTGCAAACCCGCTCTTAGATAACTCTTAAGGTTCAGCGAGACGACATTCGGCAGTCGCTGTTATGGAGTAACAGGACAATCAAGAATATTTGCATCATCACTATCAGTTATATTGATAATGCCACCGGCCTTGCCGCAGTGGTAATGCCGGTTTCCACCAGATCACCGAAGTTAAGCGCTGTCGGGCTGGGCTAGCACTTGGATGGGTGTCCATTCGGCCTGCCGAGCGCTCTTACCAAGCGGGGTGCACTCAGCCCTTGTGAGACAAACTGAGGAGCCACCTGACTGAGAAGTAGCGGCTCTGGTCTCATAAACTGAATACTGCCAGGAGAGGGGTGTGCTGACCACATGCCACTCCATATCCGCATCCAGTGACACCTGTGGTTGAGGATGACACGGCGGTCGGTCGGAACCGTAGGGCCTTCCAAGGCCTGTTCGGACGGAGTTTTGTTTGGTTTATATGATAATGTCACAGACCGCCAACAGACAGAAAAGCTATGTTGATATCACTGTTTAAGTTTAGAACGTCAAATGTCACACATCACACAGTACCAAACTTAATCACTACACTGTATACTTAACAAATGTTATTCTTCATTTGTTATTGTCTTATTACATTCCTGTTCTAACACTACCTTGTCAAGCAAATGTTTAATTAGTACGTGTGCAATCTGCCAATTTGTAGAAGTACAGCGGTAAACAATTTTTCCGTTATTGTGGATGTTATGGCTGAATTAAACATAATAGTCGTAGGCGATGGAATTTTTCTGTTCGTAGAGTTTGTCCAGAGCTTCACTGGACGAAAAGTTAGGAATGGAAATGTTTCGTGGACAACGCGCACAAAACGAGGAAGTATAACCACCTGTTAAGACATCCGATCATGAGACTATTTATTGCGTAATTGAGTAAAATGTTCCGGGGCTTCCAGCCACGCCAAATGGTTTATGCCATTGTACAATAACCAAGGAGTACTTGGTCTCGGAAACTCGTTGCATTTTAATCACTTAAAGCTGCTGGGAGCACGAGGACATTGTCGTCTGTATTAATGAGCGTATGTCCTCTGGACCTTCAAATAAGGAAAGAGGTTGCCATCTATTGGCTGAAGAGAAAAAACAGTACGTAACAACACCTGAAATTCTTTCGGAACCAGTAATAATCTCTTTATTATTAACTAATTTAATATTTAAAAAATTTCAGTAGAGTTGGTCTTCAACTGAAACACGAAGGATGTACACGAATGGCTCTTGATAACACATTATATGCCGTGTGAAGGACTGGTCTACCACCATTTCGTACACGGGCCACATCCTCTATTAAAATTGGTAAGACGACAACCAACAGCTCTGGCTATTGTGGAATCAGCACATCACATTACGTGCTGCGCAAATAAATGTCATCAAATCGAAGATATAACAATGACTGCTTTTCAGCATTTAAGAAGTAAACCCATTTACAAAATAATTTGAACAAATCAGAATTTTCATAGCCTAAATATTCCAGTTGACGGTGTCTCAGGAAAAGCGGAGCCTAACTATAACCAACAGAAAGCACAGCAGAGATCAGCAAGGCGTATAAGTGGGCTTAGGAAACGAGAAAGAAGCCCGTTAGCTACGGATGTCGGCAGAAGTTTGTCGAGTATGAGATCAAGACTTTAAAATTGTTCATGTGGATGTATATGAGTTGGTCAGTTCTGAGAAATATCTTATCACGAGATCTAAAGTTTTAAATGAGACAAGAGACATACTCGTATGTGCCAGAGAATTTCCGTAACCATACGAGATTCCTATAATGAGTGAGAACTCTGTATTACCCCCTCTTGGTCCTACTTCTAACCCCCCTCCCCTCCATCCCTCCCAACCACTTTCCAGCCTCCTTGCCTACACTTTCGTAGGAAACCGCCAACGTTTTCCCATGTGGCACTGACCGTCTTGTCTCTCAATGTGATCAAGGTGTTAACAGTTATTTTGATTACTTCTGAAATAATAAACAGCTTACTTTTCATTTGACTGCTCTTTTTACGTGCGGCGTGCTTAAACGGTACAGTTAAAGCAGAATTTCAATTAAGTATACTCAAACACCTCCCCACCATGAACCATGGACCTTGCCGTTGGTGGGGAGGCTTGCGTGCCTCAGCGATACAGATAGCCGTACTGTAGGTACAACCACAACGGAGGGGTATCTGTTGAGAGGCCAGACAAACGTGTGGTTCCTGAAGAGGGGCAGCAGCCTTTTCAGTAGTCGCAAGGGCAACAGTCTGGATGATTGACTGATATGGCCTTGTAACAATAATCAAAACGGCCTTGTGTGCTGGTGCTGCGAACGGCTGAAAGCAAGGGGAAACTACGGCCGTAATTTTTCCCGAGGGCATGCAGCTTTACTGTATGATTAAATGATGATGGCGTCTTCTTGGGTAAAATATTCCGGAGGTAAAATAGTCCCCCAGTCGGATCTCCGGGCAGGGACTACCCAAGAGGATGTCGTCATCAGGAGAAAGAAAACTGGCGTTCTATGGATCGGAGAGTGGAATGTCAGATCCCTTAATCGGGCAGGTAGGTTAGAAAATTTAAAAAGGGAAATGGATAGGTTAAATTTAGATGTAGTGGGAATTAGTGAAGTTCGGTGGCAGGAGGAACAAGACTTCTGGTCAGGTGACTACAGGCTTATAAACACAAAGTCAGATAGGGGTAATGCAGGAATAGGTTTAAAGATGAATAGGAAAATAGGAATGCGGGTAAGCTACTACAAACAGCATTGTGAACGCTTTATTGTGGCCAAGATAGATACGAAGCCCACACTTACTACAGTAGTACAAGTTTATATGACAACTAGCCCTGCAGATGACGAACAAATTGAAGAAATGTATGATGAAATAATAGAAATTATTCAGATAGTGAAGGGAGACGAAAATTTAATAGTCATGGGTGACTGAAATTCGAGTTTAGGAAAAGGGAGAGAAGGAAACGTAGTAGGTGAATATGGATTGGGGCTAAGAAATGAAAGAGGAAGCCGCCTGATAGAATTTTGCACAGAGCACAACTTAATCATAGCTAACACTTGGTTTAAGAATCATGATAGAAGGTTGTATACATGGAAGAACCCTGTAGATACTAAAAGGTATCAGATAGATTATATAATGGTAAGACAGAGATTTAGGAACCAGGTTCTAAATTGTAAGACATTTCCAGGGGCAGATGTTGACTCTGACCACAATCTGTTGGTTATGAACTGTAGATTAAAACTGAAGAAACTGCAAAAAGATGGAAATTTAAGGAGATGGGACCTGGATAAACTGACTAAACCAGAGGTTGTACAGAGTTTCAGGGAGAGCATAAGGGAACAATTGACAGGAATGAGGGAAAGAAATGCAGTAGAAGGAGAATGGGTAGCGCTGAGGGATGAAGTAGTGAAGGCAGCAAAGGATCAAGTAGGTAAAAAGACGAGGGCTAGTAGAAATCCTTGGGTAACAGAAGAAATATTGAATTTAATTCGTGAAAGGAGAAAATATAAAAATGCAGTAAATGAAGCAGGCAAAAAGGAATACAAACGTCTCAAAAATGAGATCGACAGGAAGTGCAAAATGGGTAAGCAGGGATGGCTAGAGGACAAATGTAAGGATGTAGAGGCTTATCTCACCAGGGGTAAGATAGGTACTGCCTACAGGAAAATTAAAGACTTTTGGAGATAAGAGAACCACTTGTATGAACATCAAGAGCTCAGATGGAAACCCAGATCTAAGCAAAGAAGGGAAAGCAGAAAGGTGGAAGGAGTATATAGAGGGTCTATACAAGGGCGATGTACTTGAGGACAATATTATGGAAATGGAAGATGAAATGGGAGATACGATACTGCGTGAAGAGTTTGATAGAGCACTGAAAGACCTGAGTCGAAACAAGGCCCCCGGAGTAGACAACATTCCATTGGAACTACTGACGGCCTTTGGAGAGCCAGTCCTGACAAAACTCTACCATCTGGTGAGCAAGATGTATGAAACAGGCGAAATACCATCAGACGTCAAGAAGAATATAATAATTCCAATCCCAAAGAATCAGGTGTTGACAGATGTGAAAATTACCGAACAATCAGTTTAATAAGCCACAGCTGCAAAATACTAACACGAATTCTTTACAGACGAATGGAAAAACTAGTAGAAGACGACCTCGGGGAAGATCTGCTTGGATTCCGTAGAAATACTGGAACACGTGAGGCAATACTCACCTTACGACTTATCTTAGAAGAAAGATTAAGGAAAGGCAAACCTACGTTTCTAGCATTTGTAGACTTAGAGAAAGCTTTTGACAATGTTGACTGGAATGCTCTCTTTCAAATTCTAAAGGTGTCAGGGGTAAAATACCAGGGAGCGAAAGACTACTTACAATTTGTACAGAAACCAGATGGCAGTTATAAAAGTCGAGGGACATGAAGGGGAAGCAGTGGTTGGGAAAGGAGTAAGACAGGGTTGTAGCCACTCCCCGATGTTATTCAATCTGTATATTGAGCAAGCAGTAAAGGTAACAAAAGAAAAATTCGGAGTCGGTATTAAAGTCCATGGAAAAGAAATAAAAACTTTGAGGTTCGCCGATGACATTGTAATTCTGTCAGAGACAGCAAAGGACTTGGGAGAGCAGTTGAACGGAATGGATGGTGTCTTGAAGGAAGGATATAAGATGAACACCAACAAAAGCAATACGAGGATAATGGAATGTAGTCGAATTAAGTCGGGTGATGTTGAGGGTATTAGATTAGGAAATGAGACACTTAAAGTAGTAAAGGAGTTTTGCTATTTGGTGAGCAAAATAACTGATGTTGGTCGAAGTAGGGAGGATATAAAATGTAGACTGGCAACGGCAAGGAAAGCGTTTCTGAAGAAGAGAAATTTGTTAACATCGAGTATAGATTTAAGTGTCAGGAAGTCATTTCTGAAAGTATTTGTATGGAGTGTAGCCATGTATGGAAGTGAAACATGGACGGTTAATAGTTTGGACAAGAAGAGAATAGAAGCTCTCGAAATGTGGTGCTACAGAAAAATGCTCAGAATGCTCAAGATAAGATGGGTAGATCACATAAATATTGAGGAAGTATTGAATAGGATTGGGGAGAAGAGAAGTTTGTGGCACAATTTGACCAGAGGAAGGGATCGGTTGGTAGGACATGTTATGAGGCATCAAGGGATCACCAATTTAGTGTTGGAGGGCAGCGTGGAGGGTAAAAATCGTAGGGGGAGACCAAGAGATGAATACACTAAGCAGATTCAGAACGATGTAGGTTGCAGTAGGTACTGGGAGATGAAGAAGCTTGCACAGGATAGAGTAGCATGGAGAGCTGCATCAAACCAGTCTCGGGACTGAAGACCACAACAACAACATACTCAAACACATGTTGTCAACTAGAACTTCAAAACAAAAATGACAGTCAGTAAATAAACCCATAGTAGCTGGGGTAAATGGATGTGAAATGAAACTTTTGTAACCAACTATATGAAATGATTATTAAATGGACACCCTAGCTACAAAGATGCGATGATGTACTTTATAGGGGACATGTTGAAAATGTGTGCCCCGACCGGGACTTGAACCCGGGATCTCCTGCTATAAGTCCGTAACTAATAAACATGTTTCAACATACAATGGTACAGTCCACGGGTTGCAAATAACTGTTTGGTACAATGACTTAGGTTTCGACACCTACTAAGGATGTCTTCATCAGAACGAAATTTTGAGAAATTGTGCAATTACACTGCGAGAAAGCAATGGTCAGAATTTAGAGCAGCTAGACTCAAGTCAAAAATAGAATAAATCACGTTCCAGAATTCCATGTGTGTCTAGTTAGTAACAAAACCAGGCACGGGCCAGTTGATAAAGAGCAAGCAATCATCCACATATTGCCGCTCACTGATTTTTGTGATTTTGGTTTAGAGCTTGTGGTACTCATACATCCGATTTTTGAACCTTCCCCATTGCATGCGAAAGTCGCATGCTGGAATGATCAGATTTCATCGCTTTTGCCACTTCTAGAGTACATCGACATGGATCGTTGTGGATTAATGCGTTTCAACGACCTTCGTCAAACACCAAAGGTCTTCCTGAACGTCGAGAGTCACTAAAGCCAAAACGATACTCCTTAAAACGAGAAAACCATTTTCTTGCCGTGCTCTATCCAGTGGCAGCTTCTGTTACCTCTCTACTGAACTCAAACAGAAGAATATGTCGTAAATGTTCCGATTACTCCACTTGGAACTCCACTTTCTAGCGTCCAGTACTCGACTCACGATCTCCAAATGACAAATTGGCGATGCTAAACTTAGAAAGCAACCGAGGACACAATTAAAAAATGACTACCAACGTGCAAAACAAAAACGCTGCGAACTTAGGCTCCAACCTGATACTTACTGTTCCTCCTAAAACACTATATCGTACGCGAGTGCAGCTTGATTAGTACATACTCACGTCTGCTGCGTCTGTGTCCAGTATTCTGCTTCCATTTTTAAAAGTGAGAATACTTCTGATTTGCACCTTCTACAAGGTATCCACGCGAAACACATTCTTACACAAGCAGTGGAAGAAATCTTTAGAATACTTACAAATACTCAAATAAGTTCATTTCATAATATAATGCTACAATTTTATCACATACAGCACAACTGATTTCTATGGAATTGTTTGTACCTGAAGGGGCGGAATAAAGAGTGGCCTTCACGATAATCTTTTTGTAGTTCCTTCAGCAAAGGTTACAGACAATCTGACTTCAATGAAAGCAAATTAAACAACAATCTGCTACAAAGAGAAATAATATTACAAATCAAACTACTGAGAAGTCATTTGAAGTACACTCCTGGAAATGGAAAAAAGAACACATTGACACCGGTGTGTCAGACCCACCATACTTGCTCCGGACACTGCGAGAGGGCTGTACAAGCAATGATCACACGCACAGCACAGCGGACACACCAGGAACCGCGGTCTTGGCCGTCGAATGGCGCTAGCTGCGCAGCATTTGTGCACCGCCGCCGTCAGTGTCAGCCAGTTTGCCGTGGCATACGGAGCTCCATCGCAGTCTTTAACACTGGTAGCATGCCGCGACAGCGTGGACGTGAACCGTATGTGCAGTTGACGGACTTTGAGCGAGGGCGTATAGTGGGCATGCGGGAGGCCGGGTGGACGTACCGCCGAATTGCTCAACACATGGGGCGTGAGGTCTCCACAGTACATCGATGTTGTCGCCAGTGGTCGGCGGAAGGTGCACGTGCCCGTCGACCTGGGACCGGACCGCAGCGACGCACGGATGCACGCCAAGACCGTAGGATCCCACGCAGTGCCGTA
Organism: Schistocerca cancellata; assembly: GCF_023864275.1. Taxonomy (NCBI): domain Eukaryota; kingdom Metazoa; phylum Arthropoda; class Insecta; order Orthoptera; family Acrididae; genus Schistocerca; species Schistocerca cancellata. The sequence continues at coordinate 639,506,673 of NC_064626.1, forward strand.
GGGGACCGCACCGCCACTTCCCAGCAAATTAGGGACACTGTTGCTCCTGGGGTATCGGCGAGGACCATTCGCAACCGTCTCCATGAAGCTAGGCTACGGTCCCGCACACCGTTAGGCCGTCTTCCGCTCACGCCCCAACATCGTGCAGCCCGCCTCCAGTGGTGTCGCGACAGGCGTGAATGGAGGGACGAATGGAGACGTGTCGTCTTCAGCGATGAGAGCCGCTTCTGCCTTGGTGCCAATGATGGTCGTATGCGTGTTTGCCGCCGTGCAGGTGAGCGCCACAATCAGGACTGCATACGACCGAGGCACACAGGGCCAACACCCGGCATCATGGTGTGGGGAGCGATCTCCTACACTGGCCGTACACCACTGGTGATCGTCGAGGGGACACTGAATAGCGCACGGTACATCCAAACCGTCATCGAACCCATCGTTCTACCATTCCTAGACCGGCAAGGGAACTTGCTGTTCCAACAGGACAATGCACGTCCGCATGTATCCCGTGCTACCCAACGTGCTCTAGAAGGTGTAAGTCAACTACCCTGGCCAGCAAGATCTCCGGATCTGTCCCCCATTGAGCATGTTTGGGACTGTATGAAGCGTCGTCTCACGCGGTCTGCACGTCCAGCACGAACGCTGGTCCAACTGAGGCGCTAGGTGGAAATGGCATGGCAAGCCGTTCCACAGGACTACATCCAGCATCTCTACGATCGTCTCCATGGGAGAATAGCAGCCTGCATTGCTGCGAAAGGTGGATATACACTGTACTAGTGCCGACATTGTCCATGCTCTGTTGCCTGTGTCTATGTGCCTGTGGTTCTGTCAGTGTGATCATGTGATGTATCTGACCCCAGTAATGTGTCAATAAAGTTTCCCCTTCCTGGGACAATGAATTCACGGTGTTCTTATTTCAATTTCCAGGATTGTGTTAATATTACTGTTTCTACCATAAATTTAATTCATTACAAAATACAAGTAGACAACTTCCGAAATAGTTATTGTTGTTAAAATTTCCTGTCATATTAAAACTGTGTGCCGGATCGAGACTCCAACTCGGGACCTTTGCCTTTCGTAGGCAAGTGCCAAGTGCTCTATATACCCAAGCACGACTCGCGACTCTTCCAGACAGCTTTAATTCTACCTATACCTGGTGTCCTACCTTCCTACTGGCGGAATTAAAGCTGTGCGGACGGGTCGAGAGTCGTGTTTGGGTAGCTCAGTCGGTAGAGCGCTTGCTCGCGAAAGGGAAGAAGCCTGAGTTCGAGTCTCGGTCCGGCATACAGTTTTAATCTGCCATGAAGTTTCATATCAGCGCATACTCCGCTGTACAGTGAAAATTTCATTCTGCATAATTGTTGTTGTCTTACTCCAGTGGAAGTCTAGCGTCCGGATGACCAGATCTACCATGTACAACCTGGTGATGATGGTGGTTCTATCCAGTCCTCACTTCCCTTTCTCGCTCGCATACATCTATATTCAGTCGAAAAATTTCACAAACTATTGGTTCGATCCATGTTTATAACGAAATGTAAGATGTTGTAGTATTCTCAAAGTAAAATATATCTTCAGTAATGTGTCCAAATTTAAGGGACATACTTTTGTGAATTGACGTATAGGTTAGGTTAAATCCGGGAGAGGTGGCGTCAAATGGCATATGACAAGTCCCATGGTGCACTTTTAGTAAAAATCACTTTTGTGCAATTAAACTAACCATTTGTGTAAGATATACATATATATACATATATATATATATACATATATATATATATATATATATATATATATATATATATATATATTCATGGTGTGGGTTCCTGTAGTCATGTCCTAGTTCATGAACCACGGGCAACGTATGAGTGGCCAAGTAAGTGGTCCCGACAGTCGGGATACCAGTTACTTTGGAATAAGGCTGGGCATCTCTGACATATTCTGAGTCGTGTTCAACTTTGTGCTCATACGGCAAAGACTGCCAAATCCACCGGTTAGTCCCTCAGACGTTAGGGGTAAAACCCAACGGGACTCGGGACAAGTAAGGCTAGCAACCTGCTTCCATGGTACTTTAAATATGATGCTGGCAACAATCAGAGCAAAATGCCTCGGACCTTTGGAGGTGACGGAGTCCCACCTCAAACTGACAAACCAGGGACTCCTAAGATACGACTTGGCAAACAAATGGTAATGAGATGGGGAGCTATTAATATCAATGGGGGCTACTCTGGAAAGAAGGTAGAGCTGGCAGAGGCTGCAAGTAAGATGGGGCTGGACGTTTTAGCTGTTAGTGACATTCGGGTAAGGGGTGAGAAAGAAGAGGAAGTGGGAAAATACAAGGTCTACCTGTCAGGAGTCAAAGCAGGAATAGGACAATGGGGTGTAGGGCTTTACATCAGGAAAAAAATGGAACTCAGCGTAGTTGCAATAAGGTATGTAAACGAACGACTGATGTGGATAGATTTGACAGTATCGAGCAAGAAAATTAGGATTGTGTCAGTATATTCGCATTGTGAAGGGACAGATCAAGATAAGATGGATAGTTTTTATGAGGCACTCAGTGATGTAGTTGTGAGAGTAAAGGACAAGGACAGTGTTCTGCTCACGGGTGATTTTAACGGCAGGATTGGAAATCGAACAGAAGGGTATGAAAAGGTTATGGGTAAATTTGGAGAGGATATGGAGGCCAACAGGAACGAGAAACAACTCTTGGATTTCTGTGCCTGTAGGGGCTTAGTAATCACAAACTCCTTTTTTAAACGTAAGAACATTCACCGGTATACTTGGGAAGGCAGGGGAACAGATCTGTCATTGACTGTATAATAACAGATCAGGAATTCAGGAAGGCTGTGGGGGACACACGTGTATTCAGAGGATTCTTTGATGACACTGATCATTATTTAATCTGCCGTGAAATTGGGATTGTGAGGCCGAAAGTGCAGGAGGTCAGGTCCATATGTAGGAGGATAAGAGTGGAGAAACTTCAGCATAAGGAAATCAGGCACAAGTACATAACAGCGATCTCAGAAAGGTACCAGTTAGTTGAATGTAGTCAATTACAGTCATTGGAAAAGGAATGGACAAGGTACAGGGACACAGTACTAGAAGTGGCTAAAGAATGTCTTGGAACAGTAGTGTGTAAAGTAGGATGAAGCAAACAGCTTGGTGGAATGATACAGTCAAGGCAGCCTGTAAAAGAAAAAGAAGGCGTATCAAAAATGGCTACATACCAGAACCCAGGTAGACAGAGAAAGTTATGTTGAAGAAAGAAACAAAGCCAAACAAATAATTGCAGCATCCAAGAAGAAATCATGGGAAAACTTTGGAAACAGGTTGGAGACTCTGGGTCAAGATGCTGGAAAACCATTCAGGAGTGTAATTAGCAGGGAGGTAAGAAGGAAATGACAAGTATTTTTGACAGGTCACGGAAACTGCTGGTGAATCCTGTTGATGCCTTGGGCAGATGGAGGGAATATTTTGAAGAGTTGCTCAATGTAGGTGAAAATGCGATCAGTAATGTTTCAGATTTCGAGGTAGAATGGGATAGGAATGATGATGGAAATAGGATCACATTTGAGGAAGTGGAAAAAATGGTCAATAGATTGCAGTGCAATAAAGCGGCTGGGGTGGATAAAATTATGACGGAACTCATGAAATACAGTGGAATGTCAGGTCTTAAATGGCTACACAGGATAATTGAAATGGCCTGGGAGTCGGGACAGGTTCCATCAGACTGGACAAAAGCAGTAATCACACCAATCTTTAAACATGGAAATGGAAAAGATTGTAACAACTACAGAGGTATCTCTTTAATCAGCGTTGTGGGTAAAATCTTCTCAGGTATTGTTGAAAGGAAAGTGCGAGTATTAGTTGAGGACCAATTGGGTGAAAATCAGTGTGGGTTTAGGCCTCTTAAAGGTTGTCAGGACCAGATCTTTAGCTTACGGCAAATAATGGAGTAGTGTTATGAGTGGAACAGGGAATTGTATCTATGCTTTATAGATCTAGAAAAGGCATATGACCGGGTTCCTAGGAGGAAGTCATTGTCTGTTCTACAAGATTATGGAATAGGAGGCAAACTTTTGCAAGCAGTTAAAGGTCTTTACATGGATAGTCAGGCAGCAGTTAGAGTTGACGGTAAATTGAGTTCATGGTTCAGAGTAGTTTCAGACAAGGCTGCAACCTGTCTCCACTGTTGTTCATATTATTTATGGATCATATGTTGAAAACAATAGACTGTCTGGGTGAGATTAAGATATGTGAACACAAAATAAGCAGTCTTGCATATGCGGATGACTTAGTTGTGATGGCAGATTCGATTGAAAGTTTGCAAAGTAATATTTCAGAGCTAGATCAGAAATGTAAGGACTATGGTATGAAGATTAGCATCTCCAAAACGAAAGTAATGTCAGTGGGAAAGAAATATAAACGGTCTGAGAGCCAAATAGGAGGAACAAAGTTAGAACAGGTGGACGGTTTCAAGTACTTAGGATGCATATTCTCACAGGATGGCAACATAGCGAAAGAACTGGAAGGGAGGTGTAGCAAAGCTAATGCAGTGAGCGCTCAGCTACGATCTACTCTCTTCTGCAAGAAGGAAGTCAGTACCTAGACTAAGTTATCTGTGCACCGTTCAATCTTTCGACCAACTTTGTTGAATGGGAGCGAAAGCTGGGTGGATACAGGTTACCTTATCAACAAGTTTGAGGTTACGGATATGAAAGTAGCTAGGATGATTGCAGGTACTAGTAGATGGGAACAATGGCAGGAGGGTGTCCACTATTAGGGATGCAGTACCACTGCCTCGTTTCAAACGAGCCTGGTTGCCCGTTGGAGGTACATTATTAAAATCTGTCTTTGGGACTCCTGACGAAACAGACGCGAAACTCTGGGATTTGGACACACAGCAAGCGCTTTCGGAAACACAAGTTAATCACGAAGTGTTTTTACATCAACAGGTACGCCTGACACATCTTAAGAATAACCTGTTAGCCACAACTAGACAAATACAAGTTGTAGCCGACAGATTAACACGACACTATGGTGCACTTGAACAATCCTTTAACCAAGAGTGGACTCATCTTCGCACGTGATTACGTAATCTAACTATCACATTGGACATTATGAAGACCACGCAGATTCTTTTATTTAATATACACACAGCACAGTTACACGTGCACATGTTACACTCGGTCATTCAACTCGGACTGCAAGGAAAGCTCAGTCCACATCTGTTACCCTCAGAGCCCTTCATGCACATCCTACACAATGTGTCGTCGCAAATTTTGGCCCCTAAACAAATGCTTTATGCCGTGCGGGAAAGCAACCTCCCCTTTTACTATGCTGCGTTGAAGGTCCGACTTACCCGTAATTCGGACGGTATTCGGATGCGAATGAGGTGGCGAATCAGGTGCGCAAATTGCGAATACGAGTGCTATCAAATATACACTTTTCCAGTCTCTTGGGCTACCCTTCACCACCATGTTGTTGGCAGACTCAAGAATCTTTAATAGTTAGTCAGGATCGACAAACTCACGCCACTCTCTTCCGCGCTGAACTATCCAGTTGCTTCCACACAACACATTACTTATGCTCCACGCTAATTTTACACACTAACGCTACTGAATGCGAGATGTCACTGTTTTTCGCTGAAACTACTACACCTCCATGTCCTCGTGTTCTAGTCTCACTTCGTCAACCAATAATTCAGCCTGTTGGCAATAGTTTTCTGTTCGCTGTTCCACAGACTATCACCGCCACCCTCGTGTGCCACCGTTCAATGTCAGAGACTGAATCGTACCGGGTAACACTGAATAATAGTGGCCTAGTGTATAATAGTTGTGACGTATACGCTGCTTCTATGAGGATATCAGCTCAATTGCACTCCACCTTTCATGTCACCATTCCCACATTTACCTTATACCTTCCTGAACTCTCTTTTAAACTCCATCACCATGAGAAGCTAAAGAATTTACCGAATACCAATGATTCAGATCTACTCCAATCGATCAATCATCTCCTTACCCAGGAACACAACCAAGTTGCTCTTGACCGAATGGCCTCACATATTGCTGATTGGCACCAAACCAAGCGATTAACCACCGTTGTATTACCCAGCGCTGATTCGGTAAAAATCATTGTAATGATTCTGATTATAGTATCCTGGATACTCTGTAAAAGGGGGTTTTGCAAATGTTTCACTTCCTTCCGAGAAGTAGTACCAACCCCACAACCTGAAGGTGAATATCACACCTGAAACTACCTGCCAACCTTGGTGCATGCGATCAGGCATGACCCCCCCCCCCCCTTAGAATTAAGTTGTAGTCTAGGTGTCAGGTCAATGAACTAATTTTGTAATGGATTTGTATTTCTATGTAAAGTCTAGGGAATCACAATTAAACTGTCGAGTTTTAACCCTCATGTAAGTCATTTTGTTTTCTATTTAAATTTTTGTCATTCTGTGAAGTTCTCATACACCCATTTGGGCAATTACCATTGTAATCCTAGATTTAGGAACTCAATGTAATATTACGGGGAAAAACCTCCTTGTGACTGTTAGGCCTGGGAGCATTCTCTCACCCCCACGAGGATGGAGTGTTTCAGTGTGCCGTACTCCGGTGCCCCTCATCATCGCCTGGGTACCCACCACCACTGATACCGCCGACACACACTCACAGCATGGCGCCGCCCCACTGCCGTTGCACCAACTTCACAAGTTTGTAATTCAAGACCCTTCCTTCAGGCCCTTCAGGCCACTTTGTAACTTTTGCACATATTGATATCACTGTGTTATGGGACCCTACATAACGATCATATATTTTTTTAAATGGAATAATCAATTAGAATAGGCTCATTCATTTTCATCCAGAAAGCCTTCTTCGGAAGGGGAAAGGATGTGCAGGGAGGAGACCCCCCAAGAGTGATCATTACCGACAAAATTTTATTAAATAAATTTTTTAGGCATAATGTTCGGCCGTAGCCGGCTTGGGCATACTGTGGTGGAAGGTGCTGGCCGGAAGACCATGGTCGGTACATTCCTGCCACGTGCTCCTCGGTCAGACTCAAGTCCCACGGGTTGGTTGCGCTGACGGGGGTACGCTGCTAGCAAGGCGCGTTGGCGGAATCAATCCTCCAATCAGAGACTAGTCGTGTGATCGCGTGGGGACGCGGCCGGGAGCGGCGAGGGAGGCTTGAAAACAGCTCCGCGCTCTCTTAGCTTCAGACCTCGGCCCCGAGTAGTCACTCCTCTAGCCTCTGCCTCTCTGACGAGCAGACGGCAACCCCTCTTGGGGCTGCTCAGCCCTACGTAGGCACCACTGTACCATCATTACAAGAATAAACTGGGTCCATTCCACTCAATTTTCATTTTACAACGCCCTCCGCTCCTGACCTCTATCCTGACGAAAAAATGGTGTCAGAAGTGGGATTACGCGTGACATAAAGCTAGGTGAGTTGTTACAGTGGGTTCTGTTTAAAATTACATTAACATACATAAATATAGAAATGAAGCACACAAGTATCATATCAAATTGTTGCAAATACCATATCAATAACAAAAAAAAGTTAAATGTCTCCTAAGGCTAACCATCCAAGTGTAATAACATTCACATTTTGAGAAGAATTTTCTCGTAACTCAATATATTTGCTGAACACCATTAAGTGAGACTGACAAAGAAAAGTGACACCAGTTTGGTGCAGGTGTGGTGTAGATTGTGTCGTTGGATGTCAACGCTGTTGTTAACGAGACGAGAGAAATAAAACTCGACGAGAAGCTAGAGATTCTCGTAGTGTAAACAGAAAGCGTAAGGAATTGGATTAGAAAAGACTAAGTTGAGCGTAATTTCTGAAGGACTTTTCCTTTATGAAGGTATAGTGCGCGGCGCATCGTTGGCACGACGGTGGAAATGGAAATGAGCGTTTGGCGTCATTGGCCGGGAGGCCCCTCGCGGGGCAGGTCCGGCCGCCTTGGCGCAGGTCTTATTACATTCGGCGCCACATTGGGCGACCTGCACGCCGGATGGGGATGAAATGATGATGAACACAACACCCAGTCCCTGAGCGGAGAAAATCTCCGACCCAGCCGGGAATCGAACCCGGGCCCGGAGGACGGCAATCCGTCACGCTGACCACTCAGCTACTGGGGCGGACGGCACGACGGTATCGCCTACTTAACTGTGGAAACGACAATTCTGCGACTCCAATATGGCTGCTTCATACTTCTTCCTCAAATACGACACCTCTTCACAAAAAAACGATTACTGTGCGACAAAATTCGCCGTCTTTATCCTCTCAATCTTGCGACCAACTTTACTTTGCGACCAAATTCGCCGTCTTTATCCTCTCAACTTCTTGCGACTATACCACAATGAAGAAATCAAAGAAAAACTGGGAATGAACTCTATAGATGTAGCAGTCAGGGCGAATAGGCTTAGATGGTGGCGTCATGTTATACTCATGAGAGAAGCAAGGTTACCCAAGAGACTCATGGATTCAGCAGTAGAGGGTAGGAGGAGTCGGGGCAGACCGAGGAGAAGGACCTGGATTCGGTTAACAATGATTTTGAAGTAATAGGTTTAACATCAGAAGAGGCACCAATGTTAGCACTGAGTAGGGGATCATGGAGGAACTGTATAAGAGGGGCTATGCTCCAGACTGAACGCTGAAAGGCATAATCAGTCTTAAATGATGATGATGATGATGATTGAGTGAGTCACCTAACATTACCGCTGGATATATTTCGTAAACCACATCAAATACTGACGAATCGATTCCACAGACCGAACGTAAGGAGAGGGGCTAGTGTAATTAGTTAATACAAACCATAAAAAATGCACGGAAGTGTGTTTTTTAAGACAAACCTACGTTTTTTTAAATGGAACCCCGTTAGTTTCGTTAGCACATCTGAATATATAAACAAATACGTAATCAGTGCCGTTTGTTGCATTGTAAAATGTTAATTACATCCGGAGATATTGTAACCTAAAGTTGACGCTTGAGTACCACTCCTCCGCTGTTCGATCGTGTGTATCGGAGAGCACCGAATTACGTAGGGATCCAAAGGGAACGGTGATGGACCTTAGGTACAGAAGAGACTGGAACAGCACATAACGTCCACATGCTAACACCTTTTTATTGCTCTTTTTCACTGTCGCACATGTACATTACCATGAGGGGTGAGGTACACGTACACACGTGGTTTCCGTTTTCAATTACGGAGTGGAATAGTGTGTGTCGAGACATGTCAGGCCAATAGATGTTCAATGTGTTGGCCATCATTTCCTGCACACAATTGCAATCTCTGGCGTAATGAATGTCGTACACGCCGCAGTACATCCGGTGTAATGTCGCCGCAGGCTGCCACAATACGTTGTTTCATATCCTCTGGGGTTGTAGGCACATCACGGTACACATTCTCCTTTAACGTACCCCACAGAAAGAAGTCCAGAGGTGTAAGATCAAGAGAACGGGCTGGCCAATTTATGCGTCCTCCACGTTCTATGAAACGCCCGTCGAACATCCTGTCAAGGGTCAGCCTAGTGTTAATTGCGGAATGTGCAGGTTCACCATCATGCTGATACCACATACGTCGATGCGTTTCCAGTGGGACATTTTCGAGCAACGTTGGCAGATCATTCTGTATAAACGAGATGTATGTTGCAGCTGTTTGGGCCCCTGCAATGAAGTGAGGACCAATGAGGTGGTCGTCAATGATTCCGCACCATACATTTACAGTCCACGGTCGCTGTCGCTCTACCTGTCAGCCAGCGAGGATTGTCCACGGACCAGTAATGCCTGTTCTGTAGATTGAATGCCCCGCGATTTGTGAAAGCCGCTTCATCGGTAAACAGGTACAACTGCAACGCATTCTCTGTTAATGCCCATTGACAGAACTGCACTCGATGATTAAAGTCATCACCATGTAATTGCTGACAGAGCGACACACGAAACGGGTGAAAGCAGTGACGATGCAGTATGCGCATGACACTGCTTTTATTCAGTCCACCGGCTCTCGCAATGTCCCGTATACTCATGTGTGGGTTCATGGCAACAGCAGCTAACACACCAACTGCACCCGCTTCTCCTGTGACGGGCCTGTTCCGGACCCGTTTGCGTGCTACAACCATACCTGTTGCATACAGTTGGCGGTAGATGTTTTGCAATGTGCGGCACGTTGGATGCTCTCTGTCCGGGTACCGTTCTGCATACACCCTGCAGGATTCAGCTGCATTTCGTCGACACTCGCCATAGATGAGTATCATCTCCGCCTTTTCAGAGTTCGAATACACCATGGTCACAGTTCGTACAACACTACAGTATCACAGACGTCTGGTAACACGGTGTACTACAGCTGGTGTGCGTGCGGAGACGAATGCAGAATAACAATAGCAGCAAGCGCTACATGCGGACACTGCGGCAGCTAGATCAAACCACAACAGTGCACTACAGGCACACTCGTAAACACGGTCGTCATCGTGGCCCGTGTTTGTTACAACACGCAACTGAACGTCCGAGGTTTCAAGCGTCAACTTTAGGTTACAATATCTCCGGATGTAATTACCATTTTACAATGCAACAAACGGCACTAACTACGTATTTGTTTATATATTCAGATGCACTAACAAAACTAACGGGGTTCCATTTAAAAAACGTAGGTTTGTGTTAAAAAACATACTTCCCTGCATTTTTGTATGGTTTGTATTAACTAATTACACTAGCCCCTCTCCTCACGTTCAGTCTGTGGAATCGGTTCGTCAATATTTGATGTGGTTTACGAAATATATCCAGCGGTAACGTTAGGTGACTCACCCTGTATATATATATATATTTGTAAGGTTTATACCCAATATTTGACCATGAAAATATATCATTCTATTCCATATGCTATGGGTGATATGCCATCCTAAAAAGTCATAAAACTGCCCTATATTTTAACTCAAAACCTGTGTCTATATACTCAAACACATATATAAATATTTTGTGGAGTCATGAAAAAGCGCTGGAGTGCAACAATAGTTTTTAATGGTAGCTTATTAAAATATCTAAGTAGTTCTTTGGATTAGATAACTAGTTTACTTACTGATAGTTGAAAACATTAAAACTAAGACTTATACTTTTATCTTTCGTTAACACACTCAATAATTCCTAGTGATATATTATATCACAAACAGAAGTAAGTCATACAAATTTAGTTCATTTAGCTTTCTTTCTTCTTTCTCCGCCACAATCGACGCAAAGCGTTTCAAAACTTTGCAGTCTTCTTGTAACCAAAACATACAAGTTGTGCAACATAACCAGTCACATGTTTTGTAGTTTTCAGGTGTAATTGTCCACACTTCTTGCACATATCTCGGAACTTTTTTTAATTCTTTTGTGACGTCATCTGGGTCGTCTGGAGCCGAAATGTTATTTCCAAATTCTAATTTTATTAGAAGACTTACTCTGAAATGTAAACATTTAATTTTATTTACAAATTGGGTATACTTATTTCGTCAGTATTGAGGGAATAAATTTTAAGTAATTTCCCAATAAAAAATAGTCCAGTTATACTGATTAGTATCATGTACTGATCTTCATGAGATTGTTTGAACACCCCCAAAATGTGTGCTAAGTCATTTGAACGAAAATACAAACAAAATACAGATGTTTTTACTTACTTAAAACAGTTATTGATTTGTGCGAGAAGTATCCATAATGAAAAATCTGTGGCATGTGTACTGGATTTTTATTGCTGCTGTAAGGAGTGTGTCAGAACTCTCCATTACATTGAGAAGCATATAGTTAACTTAACTCTATTGCCTGCATTGTGCAAGCACTCAGACATCGATAAAAACAATCTGAGGTCGAAACATGGGAGCGAGATTCTAAGCATTGTTGTGAGAGGAGGTCTGTCTGCGAGTGGAGTAGTAGTGTCGGTCGAGAGCTCGGAGACAGAAGACGTGTTACGCTGTCCTCACGTCGGTGATGGCAGGTCTCACCACACTCAATGACTGATTCCATTTATATAGCCAGTAGAGATCTAGATGGCTTAACTAAGCGTGAAGATGGAATTCAAGGTAAAATTGGCAAGCCTAGCACAAAAGCAATTGCAGGGTTAGGTTCGTGATTGTCAGTCCGTCCGAGTTTTCAGTAGCGCCATTGGCGGATTTACATATAGGCCCAATAGGCACGGGCCTAGGAGAAGCATCTTAAGGGTGGCGGCATTTTTTGCTCTGTATTCATTTTAACCTTTTACGTTTTAAAATAACAACACTTACAAACGACAAAAAATTTTAATATTGTTAAACCACTTGCTAGTTTAAATAAACCTTAAGAACGAAATTCGACATTACAAGCCTGGAAATATACATAGTTTATTTGCTGAGTGAATGGAAATTTAACAATGAGTTTCTGTCTGGTATCATCTTCATGATTGTTCAAAATATTTAGAAGTAAGCTGTCGGGACGACAATCTACAATAGAATATCTGAAACATTATTATTCCGAGAATGTTGTCGGCTTCTACGTAGCCCTACCATATTTTCCCTGTGAAATTATCGGGATGCCTGAAAAACTGTGATAAACTAATCAGCAATTTCTTAAAAACTGTAACATGTGTGGACCTCAATATGTAAAAACCGACTCTACTTAAATTTCTTGTAGAAATTACTGTAATTATTGTGCAAGTTCTTGTGGTCTTCAGTATCTGAGCTTTGATTTAATGACATCCGCTTAACAAAACATATTGGTACAGGGAATTTTTTACATTTTTAATCACATGTTTATACGAAAATAGCATAAGCAGAGTATCTAACAATGTGTGAAATAAACTTCACAACAGTTCAAAAATTTTTATTTGTTTATTTACTTAATTACCTTTTTTGGCAAAGAAAGGTAGAAGAAACCAACTTTCGTTTGTCTCATTTATTGTGCTACAGCCTGCACGATATCAAAGTTCTCACTCTGTGTAATCGAATAGCACATGGCATTGCAAATCTTACGCTATACTTCTTAACTAAGCCTTTTTTCTTCGGGGAAAGGTTATTTTTATTTTATGTTGGAACAAAAGGCGCATTTGCGTGTAGACATAACAGCAGTGTACAGACAAATGCCAACACACCATATAAACTGCCAACAAGACTACTTAAACTTTGTAGTCTGTCTTCTGTGCCCACAGAATGCGCTAAAATGTTATAAGAATAAGTGCGATAAGAGTTGATCCAGCACACCTCATAGCAAGAAACTGCAAAAACTATTGGCTATTTAAATTAGAAAGACAGTGTCAAGAATATTCAGAACATATTTGCGTCCCATCTAAAATTCCGGCTACGCGGGGAACAGAAGCCAAAAAAGCGGCTGCCAGTTTTCTTTACGAGACGAAATCCTACCGGAAGGTGTGCTTCTACTTTTCACTCATAACAGACGAACAGGCGACAATGAAATTAAATTATTCTGCATTGTAGTTCTTTCATACCACAGTTACTTCGAGTAATCCGAGTTGATCAGTTCATCGCTCCGTGTTTAAAGGAAAAATCTTGGTGCTTATGTGCTGTGTTTAAAGTAAAAAGCTTTGTGCTCATGTGTGATGTAGTACGATTGGAACTGGATACAGTCTTTCGTTCTTTCCTTTTACAAATTTTTTTCTTTTGTTTTGACTACTGGTTGACAATTTTGTAAGTGCCTTAACCTGAATAACAGTGAAAAAAGCAACCGTGCAAAATTAAGTGAGACGGCATTTCGGAAATTATCGAAAGACAGGCGAGAACGAGAAGCCAATGTTCTAAATACGCTTGGCAGGGTAGATAAATTTTTCGCAAAGAGATGCTGGTTTGAGTTGGAGTTCAAGTAGTACGGATGATATTTTTGGCACTGCAGGAGTAAATATAGACGAAACAAAAGTAAAAATGAAGAAAAGGAAAATTGTTCCTGATTTCGAGTTTCACGAAAAACTAAGTGTGTGTCAGAGATTGCAAAAAGAAATAAACGTGTTAGTGATGATCCTGCATAATGGTGTATCAAAGAATCAACAATCGACAATCTCTCACAACGTGGCATTAATCAAAATTGTAATGGTGATTTTTCTAATTCAAGAAGATCAATAGACGATAAAACCAGATATTTGAACAAAAATTTATTTTACGGTAAACTTTTAAATGTTGAATCAACTTTGCGTGATTTTCTAGTATACTCCTGTAGCACTGGTGCTGTTTTTTGTGCACCATGTAAATTGTTCGGAGGTAAGGCCGCAATTGCTACTAATAGGATTGCAGATTGGAAAAATATTCTAATATTTTATCTCATCATGAGAATTCACTTGAGCACAAATATAGCAGCGCGGTGTAGCCGTGCAGCCTACGGCACCTTGTCATGGTCCGTGTAGCTTCCCCCCATTAGAGGTTAGAGTCCTTCCTCGGGCATGGGTGTGAGTGTTGGCCATAGCGTAAGTTATTTTAAGTTAGATTAAGTTGTGTGTAGGCTTAGGGAACGAGGACCTCAGCAGTTTGGTTCCATAAGGCCTTACCACAAATTAAAACACAAAAATGCTGATTTATCACTCTTAACGAGAAAATGTCACATGGAACAGTAGATAACCATTTCGAGTTACCTGTTGAGCCAAAAAAAAAAAATTACTGCTGCATTGTGTTGAAAGGGTGTTTGCATTAGTGAAGAAGCTAACAAGTTGTGGACTTCCCCTACGTGGACACGTTAAAAGATTCCATTCATTAAATTTTGGTCAATTTGTGATGTCTGTTGAATTTATATCCGAGTTTGATCCTTTTCTTGCAGAACACATTGAAGATATAAAAATTCAGGGAAGGGACATAGAAGTTCTCTCTTCAACAATCTGTGATGAAATAATAGATCTTCTTTCTGAATGGATAAAAAGAATTATCATAAGTGAAATAAAACAGGCCAAATATTTATCTATAATAGTAGATTCTACTGCGGACACTTCACATATTGACCACTTATGTTTCATATTAAGATATGTGAACGAGAATGGTGAACCTGTTGAACGTTTCCTTCTGTTTTTGCCAGACCCAGGACACAAGTCCGAAATCTTCGCTGAGGCCCTACTAAAAGTTCTGTTTACAAATTCCACTGATATTACTGACAGTAGAGGCCAATCATATGAGAACGCAAGCAATATGTCAGGAACCTACACTGTTTCGCAGGCACGCATTAAAGAACGAAATCTAAAAGCGTATTATGTGCCTTGTACAGCACATTCTTTGAATTTAGTCGGCACTAGTGCTGCAAGCTGTTGTCAGGAAGCACGTTCATTTTTCAATATAGTGCAAAAACTTTGCCGGCCGGTGTGGCCGTGCGGTTCTAAGCGCGTCAGTTTGGAACCGCGTGACCGCTACGGTCGCAGGTTCGAATCCTGCCTCGGGCATGGATGTGTGTGATGTCCTTAGGTTAGTTAGGTTTAAGTAGTTCTAAGTTCTAGGGGACTGATGACCTCAGTAGTTAAGTCCCATAGTGCTCAGAGCCATTTGAACCATTTTTTGCAAAAACTTTGTATTTTTTCTTCTGTTTCTGCACAGTACTTGGGTAAACTTCTTTCTGTCATGAAACCAGGAAACAAAACGGTAAAAAGTGTATCGAAAACACGTTGGTCAGCAAGAGAGGGTGAGTGTGTAAGCCGATATGAAAACTGGGAGGGCGTTATCAAGGCCCTCACATATACTGCCAATAATATACGAGGGCTGTCCACAAAGTGCATTACGTTTTGGAATTAAAAATAAATAAACTATTGGAAATTTTTTAAATATATACAGATGAAAGCCACACTTAAATACTACTTTTCTACATAGTTGCCATTTAAATTAAGGCACTTATCGTAGCGACGGACGAGCTTGGAAATTCCTTCGTCATAAAATTCGGCCGCATACGCCTTCAACCACGTGGTTACCTCTTCTTGAAACTGTGCGTCGTCATCAAAACGCTGATTAGCCATCCACTTCTTCATTGCTGGGAATAAGTGGAAGTCGTTTGCCAGGTCGGGACTGTACGGCGGATGAGGAAACAACTCCCACTTAAAAGATTCGAGAACTTCACGAGTGGCATTTGCCGTGTGGGCCCGGGCGTTGTGAATCAGCAAGATCTTTGAGCCCAACTTTCCCCTGCGCTTGTATTGTATTGCTCTTCTGAGGTTGTGCAGAGTTTATTGTAGTGCCTCCTTCCAGGAAATCCACAAAAATCACACCTTTTCTGGCCCAAAAGACAGTCGCCACGTGGTTGAAGGCGCAGGCGGCCGAATTTTACGACGAAGGAATTTCCAAGCTCGTTCATCGCTACGATAAGTGCCTTAATTTAAATGGCAACTATGTTGAAAAGTAGTATTTAAGTGTGGCTTTCATCTGTATATAATAAAATATTTTCAGTACTTTATTTATTTTTAATTCCAAAACGTAATGTACTTTGTGGATAGCCCTCGCATTGGAAAAACCACTTGTGCGAAATGAGGCTTCAGCTTTATTGAATCAACTCAGCAGATTAGAAACAGTATTGATGATGACAATTTGGGAGGGCACACTCCAGAGATTTAATAATGTAAATCTGAAATTGTAAAGTGTAAATATTGGTACTAAAATTGTGCAGGAATTATATGAATCACTTGTAGGATTTATTCCATCAATTCGTGGCATGTTCGACTATTGTGAGAATAAATCCATGAAGATTTTGACTGATGTAGACTATGAATGCACCTATAAACGGCAACGAAAACGCAAACTTCATGATGACGAAGAAGAGGACACTGAACAAGTTTTTCTGACTGGAAGGGAAAAATTTAGTGTCGAAACATTTCCCCCAATTCTCGACAACGTGTAGGCCGAATAAGTGAAGAGGAAGGAAATCTATAGAACATTGTTAGACACCTCCACAGTTTACAGTAACCTTAAGAACAGTTCACCTGCCTATATTGCTGAACGTGCAGAAAAACCCCAAGCGTCATAAGACATAGATTTAGAGCCTTCCTTCCCTAGTGAATGTGTACATTTCGCAGAACTTTCGAAATCTTCTGAGCTAGTGATATACCAGTCCAAATGACAAAATGTTTAGGAAAAGAGAGGTTGCAGTTCGTGTTTCCGAATGTTGATATTGCTTTTAGAATATTTCCATGTATGCCACTTACAAATTATTCTTCAGAACGCTCGTTTTCGGCTCTTAAAAGACTGAAATCGTACCTACGTTCTACGTTGTCTTAGGAGAAAGAGAATGCCTTGTCCATTCTTCACATCGAAGCCGGCCTCCTAACTGATAACCGTCTGAACTATGGAGATATGATCAACGAGTTTTCTGTCGTCAAAGCCAGTCGAAACCTTTGCTGACTCGTGAGTTTATTTATTCATATTAATTTTTAAAGTTTAAGATTACAATGTGATTTTTATTATAACTTAGAGCAAATTCATTGGATTTACAAACTACGTATTACCTGTTTATTTTACAATTGTCGATGGCAGAACGCGGAACTAAACCTCAACGTGCAGACGTGACTGAAGGTGCCCTACAATACTAAACAATACCCAAATGACCCAGGCCGCTCGGCGCTGTACAGTGCAATCATACTAATACTGATGCGTATTCTTCGCGTCTTCTGAAATGCATAGTTATCGTGGAAATATATGTTATCGGAGAGTAGGCTCAGATGAAAAAGTGTTAATAAATAACGTAGTTCACTTCTGTCGATAAATACGTAAAGGCTTTGCTAATACCGTTTGAAAGAGCTATGGTGAGACCAGTAGCTGCAGTACAAAACTGTCCAGCCCTTACATGGATTAAGGTATTGTGTACGCTTATTATGCAGCATCTAGCTACACAATCCTAATGCTTTACACGTTAACTATTAGATTATTAAACAAATTTGATTTTTCCACACTAATCTGTAAAATTATGTAACAGCAAATCCAGTTCTGTGTTTGTTCGTCTGTATATTGTTATTAGTTCGTGCACCGAAATCTCTATTTCATTTTCATTTCTTACGCTTCCTTATCGTCTCACGTATTAATACCGAACTTTTTTTTTATCTGCTACACATTCAAGTTATTAGATCCTAAAACGACAGTTTAATTCCAGTTTTTAACGCATCTCTGTAAAAGTACGCATTAATTTCTGATGTATGATACATTCGCTTCAATTTTTAGATCTTATCACAACTATTTTCATTTTCAAAGCTTTCGTGTAAAGGAACACATTAAAAGTGAATGTATAACAAAAATCCGTGACTCCTACACGCTCTGCTGAAATTTTAAACCAAAAATGAAAAGTTATTTTCCTTGTGATCGTTTCTGCTGTCTTTTGACGGGAGGATGTTTTAACACAATGCAGTTTTAAGTTTGTTTTATCCACTGCCGTACACCAAGTATAGTTCAGGAATCATGTTACATTTTGATTGAGCGCGACTAGACCGCTGACGCGTCATTCAGAACAACGAATAGCAGAGCCAGCAAGGGCGGCCTTGCCTGTTGCGGCAGTTGCCGGTCTTCCTGAGAGGTCCGGACAAGTGCAGTGGGTAGGATTACTTGTCATTGGGAGCTCTAATGTTAGACGGATAATGGAGCTCCTTAGGGATATTGCAGCTAAGGACGGGAAGAAAGCCAATGTGCACTCGGTGGCTTACCGCGGGGAGTCATTCAATATGTGGAAAGGGTCCTTCCGGATGCCAACTGCCGGTGATGGCTCATGTCGGCACTAATGATGTGTGTCGCTGTGGTTCGGAAGAGATTCTCTCTGGTTTCCGGCAGCTATCTGAATTGAAAGACTGCCAGTCTCGCTAGCGAGATGAAGGCAGAGCTCACTACCTGCAGCATCGTCGACAGTACCGATTGCAGATCTTTCGTAGCCGGCCGGTGTGGCCGTGCGGTTCTAAGCGCGTCAGTTTGGAACCGCGCGACCGCTACGGTCGCAGGTTCGAATCCTGCCTCGGGCATGGATGTGTGTGATGTCCTTAGGTTAGTTCGGTTTAAGTAGTTCTAAGTTCTAGGGGACTGATGACCTCAGTAGTTAAGTCCCATAGTGCTCAGAGCCATTTGAACCATTTGAACCAGATCTTTCGTACAGAGCCGAGAGGAGGGTCTGAATCAGAGGCTCAGACGGTTCTGCGACCGTGTATGCTGCAGATTCCCCGACTTTCACCATAGGGTGATGGGTTTTCGGGTTCCGCTGGATAGGCCAAGTGTCCACTGCACACAGGAGGCGGCTACACGAATAGCAAGGGCAGCGTGGCGTCGACTGGGCGATTTTGTAAGTTAGACTGTCTTGGGAAAGATCAAAAAGGGCTCCAATATCAAACGGTACAGGGCAAAGAAACGAGAAGAATCGACCAAGCAACAGTCGGTATTGCAGTCGTAAATTGTCGTAGTTGTGTTGGAAAAGTACTGAAGCACTGAAGCTGAAATCGTTATAGGAACAGAAAGCTGGCTAAAGCCAGAGATAAATTCTGCCGAAATTTTTACAGGAGCGCAAACCGTGTTCAGAAAGAATAGATTAAATAAAGTAGGTGTTGGTGTGTTTTTGTCTGTTGGTAGTAGTTTATCTTGTAGTGAAGTTGAAATAGATAGTTCCTGCCAATTACTGTGGGTAGAGGTTATACTGAAAAGCTGTACCAAAATATTAATAGGTTCCTTCTACTGACCCCCCCCCCCTACTCAGATGATATAATAGCTGAACGCTTCAAAGAAAACTTGAATCTCATTACAAATAGTACCCCACTCATACAGTTATAATTGGTGGAGACTTCAATCTATCCTCGATTTCTTGGCGAAAATACATGTTCAAAGCCGGTGGTAGACAGAAAACATCTTCCGAAATTGTACTACATGCTTTCTCTGAGAATTACTTTGAATAATTAGTTCATGATCCCATACGAATAGTAAATGGTTGCGAAAACACACTTGACCTCTGAGCCACAGATGTCCTGATCTAATAGAGAGCGTCATGACGGATACAGGGATTAGTGAACACAAGATCATTGTACCGAGACTCAAAACCATATCAACCAAAAGCACTAAAAATAAACGCAAAATATATCTATTTAAAACAGCAGATAAAAATTTGCTTGATGCTTCCTAAGACAGAGTCTCCATTCCTTCCAAGCTAATTATGTAAGTGTAGACCAGATATGGCTCAAATTCAAAGATACAGTATCGATAGCAGTAGATAGATTCATACCACATAAGTCAATAAGAGACGGGACTGATCCACCATGGTACACAAAACACATCAGAACACAGTTGCAGAAGCGACAAAAAAAAAAAAAAAAACCATGCCAAATTCAGAAGAACGCCAAATACCCAAGACTCGCTAAGTTTCTCGGAAGCTCTAAATGTAGTGCGGACGTCAATGCGACATGCTTTTTATAGTTTCCACAATGAAATATTGTCTCAATATATGGTAGAAAACCCAAATAGTTTCTAATCGTGCGTAAAGAACACCAGTGGCAAAAAACAGTCAATCCCGTCACTGCGCGATAGCGATGGAAATGTTACCGATGATGGTGCCACTAAAGCGGAGTTACTAAATACTGTTTTCCGTAATTCCTTCACGAAAGAAGACGAAGTAAATATTCCAGAATTCGAAACCAGAACAGCTGTTAGCATGAGTGACATAAAAGTAGATATCGTAGGTGTTGCGAAACAATTCAAATCACTCAAGAAAGGCAAGTCTTCCGGTCCAGGTGGTATACCAATCAGATTCCTCTCAGAGTATGCAGCAATCATATACAACCGCTCACTTGACGAAAGGTCTGTTCTTAAAGACTGGAAAGTGTCACAGGTCACACCAATATTCAAGAAGGGAAATAGGAGTAACCCATTGAATTACAGACCCATATCACTGACCTCAAATTGTAGTAGGATTTTGGAGCATATACGGTACTCGAACATTATGAATCACCTTGAAGAAAATGACTTATTGATACATAACCAACACGTATGCAGAAAATATACTTCATGTGCAACACATCTAGCTCTTTATTACCATGAAGTAATGAGTGCTGTCCACAAGGAATTTCAAATAGATTCCATATTCCTAGATTTCCAGAAGGATACGGTTCCTCACAAGTAATTATTAATCAAATTGCATGCATATAGAGTATCGTCTCAGTTGTATGACTGGATTCGTGATGTCCTCTCAGAGAGTTCACAGTTCTTAGCGATAGACGGTAAATCATCGAGTAGATCAGAAGAGATATCTGGCGCTCCGCAAGGTACTGTCATAGGCCTTCTGCTGTTCCTGATTTAGATAAAACATGTAGGTGATAATCTGAACAGCCCCCTTAGATTGATTGCAGTTGACGCTGTAATTTACCGTCTAGTAAAATCATCAGACGATCAATTCCAATTACCAAATTATCTAGAGAGAATTTCTGTATGGTGCGATAAGTGGCAACTAGCTTTAAACAAAGAAAAAGTGTGCTGTCATCGACATGGGTACTAAAAGAAATCCGATAATTTTTGGGTATACGATAAATCGCACAAATATACCTAGGAATTAAAATTACGAGCGACTTAAATTGGAAAGACCACATAGATAATACTGTGGGGAAGGCGAAACAAAGACTGGGCTTTGTTGGCAGAACACTTAGAAGATTCGATAAACCCACCCTACATTACACTTGTCCGTCCTCTGCTGGAATATTGCTGCACGAATGGGATCCTTACCTGGTTGATTGACGGAGGACATCGACAAAGTGCAAAGAAGGGCAGCACATTTCGTATTACCGCGCAATAGGGGTGAGAGTGTCACTGATATGATACGCGAGTTCGGGTGGCAGTCACTGAAACAAAGGCGGTTTTCCTTGCGGCGAGATCTCTTTTCGAAATTTCAACCACCAACTTTCTCTTCTGAATGCGTAAATATTTTGTTGACACCCACCTACGTAGGGAAAAATGATCATCATAATAAATTAAGAGAATTCAGAGCTCGAACGGAAAGATTTAGCTGTTCCTTTTCCCCACGCGCCATTCGAGTGTGGAATGGTAGAGAAGTAGTATTAAAATGGTTCGATGAATCCTCTGGCAGGCACTTAAGCGTGAACTGCAGAGTAACCATGTAGATGTAGATGTAGATGTAGTACGGAAACAGCTCACAGTTCCCCCACCCGAAACAGCAATTGTGAAGTGATCGGGCAATAGTTATTATTTAAAACATTTCTTTTGGTGCGGGCGCATATAATATGGTGTGCCCAGGGGCGGAAAATTTTTAAATCCGCCACTGGTAATCCTATGTTTTGCTTGTCAGTTAAAGAAGCCTCCTGATCCTCCAAATAATAATAATGACT
Organism: Schistocerca cancellata; assembly: GCF_023864275.1. NCBI lineage: Eukaryota > Metazoa > Arthropoda > Insecta > Orthoptera > Acrididae > Schistocerca > Schistocerca cancellata. The sequence goes on from NC_064626.1 coordinate 639,528,925, forward strand.
CTCCACATCTAAATAATATGCTGTAGATAGTAGTGTTAATGTAACTTTGAAACTTAAATAATTTGTTAATCTGGCACTCAGCCATTATTGATACTTATACGACCATTGAGAGGCATTTTTCCATTATTAATACTTGTTCATGATGATTCTGAAGTTTTAAATAGACTTAATTAATGAAATCCCCTATCAAAAGTTATTTTGTAGTTAACAGGGCCCAAGCAAAGGCCTTATTATTAAGTTCATTCTTAGTAGCAATTAGATTTAAACTCTGCTACTTCATGATGATGGGAATTGCTGTAAACCACGTGGAAAAAGGTAGACATCTAAGGTGGTGAGTGCAAAACTTAGGGCCAAAACAGAGAAACTAGCACACCACAACATGTCATGTACTGTAATCTAGTAAATTCCGTTGCACAAAACAGATTCTGTAACTCTTGAAAATTCTTGTTCAGAAACACAGTCACATAACTTAGATATTCATTGCTATAGGTCATTTGTTCCTGTAGTTTTCCACATTCATAAACGCAGTCAGATAGCCTATCCAAATGTTACTTTTAAGGTTTTCATGCCATGATCTGTGAGAGGGCTTAAATGGCAATGAAACAGACTCTCATACAACACGAACAGCCGACCGGTGTGGCCGAGCGGTTCTAGTCGCTACTGTCTGGAACCGCGCGACCGATAAGGTCACAGATTCGAATCGTGCCTCGGGGATGGATGTGTGTGATGTTCTTAGGTTTGCTAGGTTTAAGTAGTTCTAAGTCCTAGGGGACTAACGACCTCAGAAGTTAAGTTCCATAGTGCTCAGAGCCATTTGAACCATTTGAACAACATGCACACAGTGTTATGCAGGTTATATTTCCATTACTGGTAGCTCAGGTTGATTATCGAGTTCATTCTCACAGACGAACATGGGCAACATTGGTTGTAGCTACATTACACAGTATGTATCGTAATACATAGGAGAGAGACGCTGCGCCTTATAAATTCGTGATCTTAATAGCCAAAATGGTCGTATTAGAATAAAAACGCGCCCAATAGAACCTACTGTTAATATAACTACTCAAACATTTGGAACTATTTCACTATTTTGCATACATTAACAATTAATCGTTATGCTGAAAAAAGTTTTGAAGAGATGTTTGTATATTTACCTCAATTATTCCCACAGAGATTACATAAAACTTCCTCGATCGAAACTTAAACTTTTTTCTTCAGTTTCAACATTTTGTTGACAGAGAAGAGCAATTTTATTTAAATTCTTTACAGCGTTTATTAATGGCTTATGGAATTTAAACACTTATTATAACCTGGCATCCTGAGCAAAGTGGCTACATGCGCATACTCCGTCAGTGTTTGCCTAAACTATGAGGGGTGTGCGCAGTCTATAAGCATGTTCTCCCGGATTTACCCTAAGACCATCAAATCGCCTGTTAAGTTTAAATTGTATGTGTATTCTCTTTCGAGATGGCTATGGTGAGCTTTTTACTGAATAACGACGTATTATCCACATGAAGTGAGTTCATATCTAGCCTTAATTACTGAAAAAGAGATGTCTGATACGTCTGTATTACTCTTCAGCATGTCTCGTCCAAGTACTCGTGTTTGTAATACCTCACCACACTCCGTGTGATGATTTACTTATTTTTCACTAGTAATATGCCGTCTAAAAGCACAACTATTTATTTAAAATAAATATAGGTGTAATATTGTTACTGAAGAAGTTGTACTATTTAGAAAATATCCAAAATCTACATGGCCAACTTACTATCAACCCATTGCGGAAAGTTTGTTAATAACCAGTATTATGCGTGTTCCTTCGATAAAATCGTTCTTCTTGGTTCTGCACTTCCGTCAGATATAGGTACATGGAGACGACTTAATGATTGTTCCCTTGTCAAATGAAAAACGACAAATAAACAAAAATATTCTCTTCAATACTAAAGTCTTCATTTTATCTTCAGTTAGTGTTATTATTAGTTGGAGTGCTAGCGTCATCTGGCCTGTTGTCCACTGGTGTTTTTCCATTATTTCTCTCAAATGTGCATAGATTTACACAGACAACATTTTATTTACTTATGGCGCTCAGTTTTCCGCAACTGCCTAAAACCCGTCGTGACTTTTGAGAGCTATCATCGCTTTATACGTTCTCAAAGAGCCTCGCCGACACGTTTATATTCTCAAAGAGAACTGCAGAGTCCAGTGTGTTTGCTGCTCACATGTTTGCCCTTCCACTTCCTCGCAGTGGCTGCTCAGATCTCAGATCACAGAGATCTGCGGAGCTCAGACAGCTACCCGGAGTTGTCTTGAAGCCGGATAAATGTCGCTAACTTGATTGCAACTGAGGAAGAGACAGCTTCGTTGCCGGCCCTAAGCACGTTAGCTGGGTCCACGTCCCGCTGATTGCCAAGCGTCTGGCCGCAGACAGTTACACTGTAGGGGCGGGCGCTAGCCGATATTGCAGCGACCACCTACAGGGTCACGCGCTTCCCATTACCTCTGACAGCACTGCATGTGATGAGTTTTGTCTGTCTGCTTCATCCACATAGTTTCCAAGCAGAGAAAATATGAGGCCAATCATTGGTACATCTGTTCTACACAAGCCACGTTACGGTGTTTTGCGAAGGATACTTAGTGCCGGCCGTTGTGGCCGTGCGGTTCTAAGCGCGCCAGTTTGGAACCGCGTGACCGCTACGGTCGCAGGTTCGAATCCTGCCTCGGGCATGGATGTGTGTGATGTCCTTAGGTTAGTTAGGTTTAAGTAGTTCTAAGTTCTAGGGGACTGATGACCTAAGATGTTAAGTCCCATAGTGCTCAGAGCCATTTGAACCATTTTTTGATACTTAGTGTACTCACTGCCACTTCCACTCTTTCGTATTCCTATCGCGAACACTGCGACGGAATTTCGATTGCTGGCAAGCTTCCATGTGAACAATAAGTGCTCTAACTCAAGGTCTATCCACGAGATATATTTGTGAGTAACCGTACGTTTGTTGACCTTTCTAGGGGCGTACGCTCTAGGATTTTTGACGCACAATCTCACATGAAGCACAATGCCTTTCTTATGCCATCAGCTACTGTAAATGTATGAGCATCTTTCTGAACTCAAAAATATCAAATGTGTGTGAAATCTTATGGGACTTAACTGCTAAGGTCATCAGTCCCTAAGCTTGCGCACTACTTAACCTAAATTATCGTAAGTACAACACCACACACAAACCCATGCCCGAGGGAGGACTCGAAACTCCGCCGGGACCAGCCGCACAGTCCATGACTGCAGCGCCCCAGACCGCTCGGCTAATCCCGCGTGGCCCTTTCTGAACTTCTTGATGCGATAATTTACCAACAGCAGTATGATTTGTAGAAGTTTATTTTATTTAATGAACTTCTATGTGCTACCAGTTTCGGCATTACATTGATACCATCTTCAGGCCTCTGTACAATGAGTAGAAGAAATGTACTAATATAAAAAAATTATAAAAAATATAGAACATTCGTTAACAATTTACAGGTATCATGTTAACTATGTAAGTGGATCAAAGAAATATATGGTATATCATTAAAACTATATCTAACATTAGGGCACATATGCTTCTGTCTGTGTCATGCTGTTGTTGATAGTTTTCCCTCTCCCAAGATCCATAACGGATCAACGAAGATTACACTTTCTGAGGTTGCTGGCAATGAATCTCAGTCCGGCATCTGGTTTTCCTGCTATCAATTTTGTGTGGTACTTTGACTTTAAATAGCTCCATAGATGTACTCCATATTCCCAGGTATTTAGAGATTGTGATTGCTTCAAGTGACAGTTCGGCAATCGTGTAATCATACAGTAACGCTCTTACTTCGCGTAGGGTCAGTTTCCAATCAGTCCCGCAAGTGTAGATACTCTGCAGGCCTTCCACCATAAAGCTACGACTTTGCAAATTCTCCATATACGACAGCATTTTAGAGCTTTCGGCAATATCCACTAGATCATACATGTACACTTTGAATAGTAATGGTGCTGTAACCCTCCCTTTAGGTACACCCAAATTTAGTTTCACATGTAACGAGTTCTGTTAAGAACGACATGCTGTGTTCTATTTGCCAGGAGATCTTCGATAGAATTTCAAAGCTGATCTGATATGCCGTGCGCTCGTACCGAGTCGTTATAAATAAAGTGCACCTACTCGCAGGGGTCCGGACTCTAATTATCGTATGGCAGCAAAACTTGGTAGACGTGCTAATTCGCTGAATCACATATTATTTCCAGTTGTGGTCGCCAGGTGCAAATCTAGCGCTGTACGTTGTTTGTACGTCGGTATGACAAAAATGGCTCTGAGCACTATGGGACTCAACATCTTAGGTCATAAGTCCCCTAGAACTTAGAACTACTTAAACCTAACTAGCCTAAAGACATCACACACACCCATGCCCGAGGCAGGATTCGAACCTGCGACCGTAGCAGTCCCGCGGTTCCGGACTGCAGCGCCAGAACCGCACGGCCACCGCGGCCGGTTCGGTATGACATCCGAGCTCACATTTGACAATCCATAATGTGAGTGAAAAGTATGGCTTTCGAGAAGAGATACCGTACGTTGTTGGTGAAACTGCTTTATGTGAATCGCAGCGGTTACAGTGCTCCATTGACAGAGTATCGACTACTGAAAGATCTGAGAAGAGGCCCAACTTCATCAAATCGTTTAAAGAAGACGATGATGAAATTCGAAAGCACGTGTGAACTTGAAACTTCCTGGCAGATTCAAACTGTGTGCCCGACCGAGACTCGAACTCGGGACCTTTGCCTTTCGCGGGCAACTGCTCTACCAACTGAGCTACCGAAGCACGACTCACGGCCGGTATCCACAGCTTTACTTCTGCAGGTATCTCGTCTCCTACCTTCCTAACTTTACAGAAGCTCTCCTGCGAACCTTGCAGAACTAGCACTCCTGAAAGAAAGGATATTGCGGAGACATGGCTTAGCCACAGCCTGGGGGATGTTTCCATAATGAGATTTTCACTCTATCTCATCGCGAAGCCGGCCGTTGTGGCCGAGCGGTTCTAGGCGCTGCAGTCTGGAACCGCGCGACCGCTACGGTCGCAGGTTCGAATCCTACCTCTGGCATGTCCTTACGTTAGTTAGGTTTAAGTTGTTCTAAGCTCTAGGGGACTGATGACCTCAGATGTTAAGTCCCATATTGCTCATAGCCATCTGAACCATCTCATCGCGAAATATAAGTCCAATGCTCCACCTTGTTATTTACGCGAAACGTTAAGAGTACACACCAGGCGCGCGGCTGCTCATCGGTCAGAGGCTATGTCCCGCAATACCAAACAACGCGAAATTTTCTAAGTCGTTTCACTTCCTAGCTGTGTAAAACCCGACTGTCCGCTTTCGGGTCTGAATCCGAACTGTTCCTCTCTGCCCATCCCCGACCGCGTTTTCCCGCGCGACGAACATCTTCGCTCAACTGACTAGGGCCGTCCATCTGATTGGCTTCGGCTTATTCTACATTATTTTACATTTCAACATATTTAAATACTCAAAGTTTGACCACTTTCACGTTCTAAATAAAGTAACGATAATATCCATTACATAATAAACGTTAAATTCTTTTACATAAAATCAATACAATTTTCTTCTTAGCTTTGAATGTCACAGCCAGTAGTCTTGCGCCAATGTGCTTTCTGATAAATAAATAAAGAACAAAAGTAATTATTATGCACTAAACCTTATAACAAATAAACTACTACCTAATGATACAATAAGATGTCATGCTGTCGTCGCTCAATATGTTTTGTGTGGAGGAAATAATGATCTGATGCTTAATTGAAAATACTGATTATTCTAAGTTACTATATCTTTTAAACAAATAAAGTTACAGAGTTTATATTTACATTTGTCGTTTTAATGATGCTCTTCTATATGAAATACCGATTGTTAATATCGACCAAAGCATTCAGATTTTTGCATTCAGGAATTTGTTACATAACTTGTTAATTTCACTTTAACGGTAAATCCTAAACTATTATAGATATGAACAACATTGAAGTTTTATTGGGATTACTATGAAAATTTGTGAAGGATGGTAGATTAAAATTACTGTGGCTTCATTTCCTGAACTGCTAGAGAATGAAATAATTTTTCGTAACTCTTTCCCTTTGTGGCCTATCTTAGGTACGCCGTGTTTAACACTGCTACGTCTCCTTGGCCACAAAGAGCATCTACGGGGTTTCCCAAAGACGTAGGTTCTCGTTTCTCTCACAGGCACACTACAGCGCTTAGGCTTCAATAGACAATAGACGGTTTCCCCATCTCGTAGCGAATATGCGCTCTCTGTAGCACACGGTCGTGGACGACAGGGTTCGTTTTACAATTCCTGAAGGCTGACTTTTTCGGCCGTATACTTAAATGAAAGCGAAATGCTCGTTAACTGACAATACACAGAGCTGCCGAATTTGCGTTTCTGATAAACCTTGTGTTGTGCACGAAGAGCCACTGCACTCGCCGTATGTAACCGTATGGTGTGCATTCAGAAGCACCTTTATTCTCCGTTCCTTCATCTTTGAGGAGAAGACTCCCGGAGCACCCATCAGGTGTATTATGACGCCCGCACGTTGTCGAGGCGTCATAGTACAGCATGTTATTCCTGCTTCGGATGAGCGCAGTTATGTTGAAACCACTGTCATCATGCAAGATGAGGTAAAACCCTACGTCGTTCGCCCGTGAAAGATGTAACTAATGCAACCCTCCACCAACGTGTTTTTTCGAGAGGTTTCCCGAATACATGGCCGGCAAATTCACCTGTTCCGAATCCCTGTCATTTTCGGCTCTGGGGATATCTAAAAGAACGCGTTTACCAAGAATACGTTCGGTCCCTACCTGATCTGAAGGCCAGTCAGATTCCATCGGAACTGCTGCGAGCAACTGTTGATCACGTGGTTTTACGGCTGCAGCATCTCGTGAACGAATTGTGTAACTGGCGGTAAATAATAAAATCAGCTTTACGCCTTTCTCACTTGTTTGACCTTTTCTGCCCGCGTCCCGTTCCTAATCCATTACATACGCAAACATTTCCATACATCTTTCTTGCATTCACAGCGCCACATTTGCACCTCATTTTTCCCCAGGATAAATCGGTTCCGCATTAACGCATTTGCATATGGAGACCTCTATGAGTAATTGTACTTTAGTATTTTGTTCAGTAGACTGCAGTACAGAACAATCTGAAAACTTTCATCAAACCTAGTAACTAAGCACTAGAACTCTGAAAACTTGCAAACGCTTATGTACTCTAAATTTGGAGGATGAACATAAGCTCTATATTCAAGGAGACGTCTCTAATTGTGCATAGAGCAAGTAGCTTGAACTAGAAATCGTATTTCCAAATCTATTTGCGATTTCCTTTCGAGTAATCATTTCATTACTATACCAATCCTATCTCAGAGTGAATCTTACACTGAGTTGCGTTGAATCTGTTCAGTGTTAGTAATGGAAGACGGAGAATGTAAAAAAGTGCAGGTGATTTTAGAATATACAGAATAAATAGTTGTGCACTAGGAAATCGTGGCGAGTGTTATCAAACGAAACTAACGACAAATGCTTAGAGAAACGAAAAACTCTTAAGTACTATGTTCACCTACAGTTTCCGTCTAAAGCCCCTTTAGTACAATGGTCATTATGCCCTCATGTTTTAGCATCATACTAGCCATTCCGCGGATTCTTATCAGTCCACTAAATTTTCAGTATCATTATAGAAAACGTTTTTATTTTAAATCTTGATTTTCGTATTTCCCCTTTTTGCCGTATTCCACTGCGACGAAATGCTGTGCTGCATATACAGTCTCAGTAACTGCTTTCTCAAGGCAAGGGCTAAGATACTAGTTGCTTACTTTTAACGAAGAATTTTCTCTTTATTGCTTTTTCTTCGTTCGTCGTGCGTTATTTTACTTCCAGGGTAAGAATATTGTTTCATTTCGTCTACGACGTAGTTTTCAATGTGACAAGCTTATGCCAGACTAATTTTTACTAATCTCCATTAATTTCTTCCCACTTTAACAATCACAAAAAATGTCATTTCAACAGATCCAGCAATTCTTCTCACTCAGGCTGACTAAACTTTTATCGCACATCTGAATCTTTCTGCCACTTCCATCATTGCACCATTCCCTTCAGAGACTGCAACAGTTTTGCTCCATAATTTACACAGGGTTCTTCCAAACGGTGCTAGACCTCACTAAAGTGCAGGGAGACCCAAAAGTCCGGTAATATTTGAAACTGCACTAACTGACGGAATAATGAAATGACGTGAGGTTTCATTGAAACCAGAAACGAGTGCAAGAACTAACCAACAGATGGCGCTGGAGAACAACACGTCAGTGACGTCACATGAGAATTGTGTGTAAAATGAGCTGTAGCGAGAGAGGGAGTCTGGTCATCCCTAGCATGGCCGAAAAGCACCTGCTAGAAGGTACGAATTTTATGCGGGATAACCCCCCCCCCCCCCCCAATTTCTAAAATCATTGCGGGAAGTGGCAACAAAACGACTATTCACGTTGGTGTGTAGAATATATGAGTCTGGCGATATACCATCTGACTTTCGGAAATGCATCATCCACACAATTCCGAAGACGGCAAGAGCTAACAAGTGCGAGAACTATCGCACAATCAGCTTAACAGCTCATGCATCGAAGCTGCTTACAAGAATAATATACAGAAGAATGGAAAAGAAAATTGAGAATGCGCTAGGTGACGATCAGTTTGGCTTTAGGAAAAGTAAAGGGACGGGAGAGGCAATTCTCACGTTACGGCTAAAAATGGAAGCAAGGGTAAAGAAAAATCAAGACACTTTCATAGGATTTGTCGACCTGGAAAAAGCGTTCGACAATATAAAATGGTGCAAGCTGTTCGAGATTCTGAAAACAGTAGGGGTAAGCTATAGGGAGAGACGGGTCATATACAATATGTACAACAACCAAAAGGGAATAATAAGAGTGGACGATCAAGAACGAAGTGCTCGTGTTAAGAAGGGTGTAAGACAAGGCTGTAGCCTTTCGCCCATACTCTTCAATCTGTACATCGAGGAAGCAATGATGGAAATAAAAGAAAGGTTCAGGAGTGGAATTAAAATACAAGGTTAAAGGATATCAATGATACGATTCGCTGATGACATTGCTATCCTGAGTGAAAGTGAAGAAGAATTAAATGATCTGCTGAACGGAATGAACAGGCTAATGAGTACACAGTATGGTTTGAGAGTAAATCGGAGAAAGACGAAGGTAATGAGAAGTAGTAGAAATGAGACCAGCGAGAAACTTAATATCAGGATTGATGGTCACGAAGTCAATGAAGTTAAGGAATTCTGCTACCTAGGCAGTAAAATAACCAATGACGGACGGAGCAAGGAGGACATCAAAAGCCGACTCGCTATGGCAAAAAAGGCATTTCTGCTAATATCAAATACCGGCCTTAATTTGAGGAAGAAGTTTCTGAGGATGTACGTCTGGAGTACAGCATTGTATGGTAGTGAAACATGGACTATGGGAAAACCGGAACAGAAGAGAATCGAAGCATTTGAGATGTGGTACTATAGACGAATGTTGAAAATTAGGTGGACTGGTAAGGTAAAGAATGAGGAGGTTCGACGCAGAATCGGAGAGGAAAGGAATATGTGGAAAACACTGATAAGGAGAAGGGACAGGATGATAGGACATCTGCTAAGACATGAGGGAATGACTTCCATGGTACTAGAGGGAGCTGTAGAGGGCAAAAACTGTAGAGGAAGACAGCGATTGGAATACGTCAAGCAAATAATTGAGGACGTAGGTTCCAAGTGCTACTCTGAGATGAAGAGGTTAGCACAGGAAAGGAATTCGTGGCGGGCCGCATCAAACCAGTCAGTAGACTGATGGGAAAAAAAAAAACACCACCTTGCGCACATCTTCCGGTGACGATCGCGCACTGAGCCGTCATGCTTGGCCTCCTGGCTCCCAAACCTCAATCCGCGTGATGACTGGTTGTAGGGGTTACCTGAAGTCTCAAGTCTACCGTCCTCGTCCGTGGTCATTAGGGATGCTATAAGATATCCGACGGCAATTTGTCACCGTACCTACTGATATGCTGTACAGTACTGTTCAAAACATTGTCCCTCGACTACAGATAAGGCTGAAGAATGACGGTCGACATGATGAGAATTTGTTATAAAGATCGTCGTCTTCGCTAAAAATCGGCTGTTATGGTAGGTATTTCTTTTGTACCACGTGACGTGCCACCTGTTAGTCATTTTTTGCACATTTTTTAAATAAAACCCCATTTCACTTCAACCATATGTGTCAATTTTCACCTGTCTGCATACATTATTCCGTGAAGCATTGAATTTTCGAATGTTATCGGACTTCTGGGTCACCCTGCGCAACGCAGTCACGTAAGTAGCAGTATTTACAGTGTAAACATGCCTCCTCTAAAACATGTTTCTGATGACCTAACATAAAAAACTCTGCACACCAGCAGCTGTCTGCTTACGGTACGCCCACACTGCCTGCGTGACCAATGGGGCGCGACTGGTCGCCACAGTCGGTGGTCCGTTGTATCATTTCTCTGAGAGCCACTGCCTGGACCCGATATGACTACAGTTTAACGAGCTAAAGTAATGAAGAACTATTTCAAAGCAGAAAAACAAATGAAGAACTAACGAAAACAACTTAAGTGCGTTCTTTTTCTTTCTTTCGATATAAGCAAACTCTGCTTCTATAGCAGAGAAGTTACACAAAGCTTTGGTAAGCGATTTTCAGAAATTGTAAATGGATAAAATTATGAGCGAAAAGTAATGATTAGGTCTTCTGGTCAAAACATGAGGGACTATGTTATATCTTTTCAACCATTATGAAACGCCGTGCTAAAACCGCAGGACAGGACAGGTAGAACGAATTGTGGAAAGAGGCCAAAATGAGCGGCTGTCACTTATACTCGAACACATACAACTTTATTTATTTGACCACAAATTACAGTACAAATTCTTGAACTCAGTTATCGGCTGAATACGCCACAGTGTCTTATTGTGCTTTAAGGGCACAACCACTTTAATTTAAAAAAAAAAAGGCTGAAAACCATTAACTCAAAATTCAGGCACCAAAGAGATTTAGAGGGTAGAAGGCCTCACTTTAAGTAAGTTCTACAATTTGGCTGAAGGCCCAAAATCTAACAGCTGAAAAGCAACAACCTTAATTTAAAGACGGCTGAAGGCCCATGATGTAAGACTCAAGGTAAAATTAAATAAAAAAAACACAAGGCAGAATGCCTTATCTTCAATTAGGCTGAAGGCCCTAAACAGTCTGATGCTCGAAAGACAAAGATACTTAATTATAAAGTGGCTGAAGGTCCAGGACTTAAAACACAACTAAAATAATTTTTAGTACGCAGAAAGCTCCAGGCTTTATCTTTAAACAATATATTAATCAGGCTGAAGGTCCAAACAGTCTCACACTTGAAAAGCAAGGAATTTTAATTTTAAAGCGGCTGAAGGCCCGTGACTTAAAACACCACTGAAACAATTCAACTTTAATTCAAAACCATCGGCTATGAGAAATACAAATACACACAACAGAAAATAAGGAAAAGGCAGTGCAGCTAACGCCGCTCAGAAGTTTCGGGGGTCGGCCAGCACTTGAAATACTCACGTTCACTTAGATGAGACGAGCAGTCGGCCCAACCATTCTCGATCCGACGACAACCCAACCAACAGTGAGTCAACGGACCCACCGACAAGGTAGCTTGTGCTCCACTCGACCAGCACACAATCGGGGCCGGCCGGGGTGGCCGAGCGGTTCTAGGCACTACAGTCTGGAACCGCGTGACCGCTACGGTCGCAGGTTCGAATCCTGCCTCTGGTATGGATGTGTGTGATGTCCTTAGGTTAGTTAGGTTAAATAGTTCTACGTTCTAGAGCACTGATGACATCAGATGTTAAGTCCCATAGTGATCAGAGCCATTTGAATCATTTTTGAACACAATCGGGAGTTCAACGCAAACGTAAAGTTATGGACGCCAACAACCAAGCATACATTAAGTTTTCGAACTACACACCATGCTGGACAGCGATCACACGGTGAGGAAAGGCCACTGCCTAAATTTACGTCAACGGCCAGGGCAGGTAAGCGGTACTTTAACGGCCACAAGGCAGAAAATTTCGTTGGTGCACCTCAATTGCAAATAGACTCACAGTTAGACTCCACCGGACCGTGGCTAAACCTTCGCCAACTCGAACATACACGTTGTTGCTCGCAGAATGTCCCAACTGCCAACAACGAGAACCAGACGCACAGTTTGAACAGTCTGAACTTGCTGATAAATTAAATCCAAACTCAAATTTCGTGTCCAGGGTCGGTGACCCACGGACCTCGTAGCAATGGGAACAGCCCCACACACTCCGAAACTGTGTCGAGACTGTCAGCGGGCCCGGCCAAACTACACTCCGCGAAGATTTCCTCGCTGCTCCACGCCAACCGAGCTACTGCCACACATCAACACGGAGACAGCACTGAAATAACTAAGCAGTGGACATCACAAGCTACACACAGTTTCACGAACACTTGCGCGAAGGACTAGACAATACGAACGACAGCGACTGTGCGACAACAAGGACGAATCACGAGTCGGCACGTGCAGGAAACCCATAAGCGATCGCCGGCCAACATACACATTGTCCGACAAGACGACCGACCGTCGAACAACCAAGGTGGTCTGAATCAAGTGATATGTACTGGCAACCGTCGGGCGAGTCATGGCTGTCTGGACCTCACTGTAGCCGCGCCCCTACTGAACTTCTGCCACGTCCGAACTGCACTGCTAGCGCCTCCCAACTCACTGGCAGATCCGAACTAACTCCGAACACACGACAACCGGGAAGTAATAGCAGTCAGCAAAGATAATACACCAGGGCTTATATCGATAAGCGCCGCTGCTGCCGCTCACGGGAAGGCAAGTTGGCAACTCAGTGACACCAGTAATTGAAATTAACATAACGATGTTGTACTATAGTAAAAACAGGATGTCAAATGAAATATGGCACGAACACGAGTCACGCACGGCTCAAATTATCTATAAGCTAGGGTATCCGTGCGAAATATTCTAACTTTTATAGTTTTAAATAAGACAGTACTTTGAATAAGTGTAGTCGTTCAGATAAGGATATTGATGAGAATGAAGAGAGAAGTTTTTTTCAAAAATAAACCGAACGAGGTGAAATAATATGGCTGTGAGCACTGTGGGACTTAACATCTGAGGTCATCAGTCCCCTAGAACTTAGAACTTCTTAAATCTAACTAACCTAGGGACATCACACACATCCATGCGCGAGGCAGGATTCGAACCTGCGACCGTAGCGGTCGAGCGGTTCCTGACTGAAGCGCCTAGAACAGCTCGGCCACACTGGCCGGCGTGAAATAATAGTAATGATTTTATGATACATCCTTGTATTTATATTTGCATCTTTCAAAAAATGTGTTTTCAATTCGGACTATTTGTCCCGGTTTGTACTAAAGGCAGAGATTAGGGATTGTCCGTAGGGTCACATAACCTGTAACTTTTACTCTGTAAATATTTTCAAATACAGTAACCACGTTAAGCCACAGTAGTAATAGGTAACTCACAATTCAAAATGACAATGACAGTAAATTTGTCGTTTCGGAGAGTATATTCGTTTAGAAATGTCAGCTTGTACGTCGGGCAGAGAGAGTAGACGACTGCAGTGGTCACGATTATAATTTCTGATAATCTTGTATACAAATTGTACAGTTAATAAGTACTTTACAGCAAATAAAGCCGCACTTGTAACAAGATAATAAGAGAAGGGAGTCTCTTATGTGTGATTAATAAGTTAGCTTTTGAAACATTGGTATGAAGCTGGGCATCCATGGTGCCCTATTGCCTATGAGAGTTAAAAGTCTCTTTTATGATACATTTTTCCACCTATAGCGAGACTTAACGCAAATTCGGTATGCAATGCCAGAAGTCGGCATAAAAAAACTACTTTCTAACGATACCTCATTCATCCCTGTACGATTAGTATGTGTCGAGAAAAATGGATGTTCATTTGAGAAATAACATTAGATTAATGATTGTGCTATCTGTCACTGCCAACTGTAGTAACAATAGAGCAAGACACAATCAAAACGCGGCGCGTTTGAAGTGAATTCCACATTTCAGTCAGTGTATTAAATGCAGAAACAGCACGTCGTCTTAAACTACGGCCCAACAAATGCAAGTCTAAGACTCTGTCAATCGTTTACCAACTAGTGGCTTTTCCTCCATCACTTATATTCTACGAGCTCAATGGTTATCAATTCACAGAAAATAATTTCGAAGTGAAGTATCAGCTTAGCAATAAATGAAAAACGCTATACTGAGTATGCTCTACAATACACAGACAAGACTTTCCCGGCGTAGTAATTGATGACATTCATGTCGGGTCTCCAGTCTGAACAAACATCATCTTGCTGCATTATCTCGGCGGTCCACCTGGCCGCCATCTTCAGGTGAGTAAGGCGTCGCACTGTCTTGCCAGAAATGAAATCAAACACGCCGTAGTGGGGTCCTTTATACACCATCTGTAGGTCCACCGCGTTTGCGAGAACGTAACTGCTCATTTAATGCAAGGCACAACAACACACCGGTGGTGAAAACTCGCGGAAACGATACATCAATGGGAAACACTATTGACAGGCCTTGATGAGCGAAATAGAGGCAATTGTTTTTTAACGTCAAACAAAACAGGGTTCCAACTCTCACTTCAAGGATACCCGTTATCTATGTTTATACTATTGTCAGATAGTAGGATTTCAATAGCTTATTCCACCAGACGGTTCCAATACCGTGAGGCAGGGGCAACCACTTGTGTCTCATCGTGCAACATTTTATGTTCTTCTATGAGACAACGTTCTCCGACCGCAGATCTTTTTGGCTGAAATAAACGTGTGTGCCAATGGTGTTCCACGCATCGATCCTGGACCGTACAATAGTTTGTCCAACATAGGGTTTCCCACAATGGCAGGGAAATTTGTAGACATCGGGCTTCCTGAAACACAAATCATACTTCACTGAGGTCAGCAGAGCTCTAGTCTTGGCTGGCTCGTGGAATACAGTTTTAATGTCAAAACTCTTTAAAATTCTTCGCATTTTTGATTATATGGTTCCCGCGAAAGGCAGGAATGCCACAGACTTGCTTGTGTCTTCTGTTGGTTCCCGCGGAGGGCGAATCTACAAAGCACGACGGATCTGATTGTCGGTCTGACATACCTTATAGATGGTGTAGTTCTCGTGTCCAACTATATGCATCTGAGATGGCGTAATCTGTATTTACCAATGGGGTTCTTCTTCGGCCTATTGTTAGCAACCTGGGAGCTCCTATTTACAACTTGGCCAAGTATTTAGGATCAATTCTCAGCCCCACGTCCACAAATGGGAACATCATATTTCCCTGTATACTTGCGCGTGCGCCCCACGACCTGGTCGCGGAAGGCTGGATCCAGAGAAGCCGACGGACAGGGTGGAGGGGGTAGCGGGTGCGGCGTCCGTGTCTCCTCCATGCAACCAGCTGCCACCATCCGGCGCAACGCCAGTTAGTACTTACCACCTTGGTAGATAGGGCTTGCGTCATTTGTGACAAAGAAAGGCTCTCAGACGAATTATACCACCTCAGAGAGGTATTTCGGAAAAATGGATACAATGAAACACAGATTGGTAGGGCCTTCAAGAGCAGACAGGCTGACAAATTTCGGGAAGAGGAAGAAGAAGAAGAGGAAGTTAACAAGAGATTCGCCTTTCGGCCATATTTGGGGTTCCTGTCGGCCAAAATCGGGAGGCTGCTGAGGAAATCGAACATAAATACCGTCTTCCGACCACCGCCGAGGACGAAAGAGCAGCTCGGCTCAGCTAAAGACTCACTCAAACTCAACACACCGAATGTGGTGTACAGTACACTGGACAAACGCAGCTCTGCATCTCGAAAAGGTGCGAGGAACACATCAGACATGTCCGACTTGGACAGACGGAGAAATCTGCTATAGCTGTACATAGTCAAAGAAAACCACACGTTTGATTTCGAGAACAGCAAGGTGCTGTGCCGAGCCGGGAGCTATTGGGACAGCGTCATTAAAGAATCGATAGAAATACGGGTCCACGAGAATCTTGTGATCAGGGACGAAGGTTATCAACTTAGCGCTGCCTGGAATCCAGCATTAGCTGCAATACGCCGTGAACGCACCAATAACCGTCCAGATCGCGAGAAGCGACCGGAATGCCCTGAGACACGAACGGCGCACCTGTTTCCCCCTCCACCCCGCCCGCCGGCTCCACTGGATCCAGCCTCCAGCGGCCAAGTGGTGAGGGACACGCCGCAAGTATAAAAGGACCGGCATCCACAAAGTCTCGGCACTTCAACAGAAGATGATGAGTAAGTCACTCGTCGAAACCTCGCAGTTTGAAGACACCGCCACCCGGCTGGAAGCCCGAGAACTCTTCACCAGCTGTATACACCGGGAAAGCATACATTCACAATCATATTTCCAATTCTTTGGTTTTTCTTCAGAGTTTGAAGTCTTTTTGTCTCAGTCCCACGTATTTGCTCGTTATTTTAGATGTTACGTTTCTTGTTACAAGAGTTTCTCTAGAAGAATCTTTGCAGTTAATTGGTGAAAAACTGGACGAAGAAGCAACTAAGCTTTGTCACCGTGTGTTGACGTCGACGTATTTTTTATTTAATGACAAATATTTACGCGAACTGACGGAGTGGGTGTGCGGAGTCCCTTATTCCCCATAGTCGCCAAATTGTTTATGGAAGATTTTGAGGACACGGCGCTAAAGATGGCGTTCTTAAAACCAACTTGCTGTTAGCGATAGATCGTCGATACGTTTATGGTATGGCCACATGGAAGAGGTGCAGTGGATCGTTTCTTAGATCATTTTAATTGTCTGCATCCCAATATTAAGTTCACGATGGAAGTTGAAACGGATGGAAAACTTCTGTTTATAGATGTCTTGGTTTACAGGAAGGGGTGATGGGACATTAGGACACAGTGTTTATCGTAAGAACACGCATAAGGACCGAAATCTCCATGCATCAAGTTGCCATCCATCGCACCAACGCACCGGGGTGATATGGACATTGGTAAAAAGAGTTTATGCCATTTCAAATGCAGATAGTTTGACGCAAGAAGTGAACCATTTAAATCATATCCGCTGTGCTCTACAGACTGGACCTTCGCGGGAAACAACAGCAGATACAATGCCACAGGTTTCGGTTGATATTGGAAGTCTGTTCCGTTCATCAGCTAAGACTAGAGCTCTACTGGGCTCAGCGAAGGATGATTTGGGTTTAAGGAAGCCCAGCGTTTACAAATTTCCCTGCCATTGTGGGAAACCCTATGTAGGACAAACGATTCGTACAGTCCAGGATCGATGCGAGGAGCACCATCGACACACGCGTTTATTTCAGCTAGAAATATCTGCGGTCGCAGAACATTGTCTTAATGAAAGATATAAAATATTGTACGATGCGACACAAGTGGTTGCACCTGCTTCGCACTATTGGGACTGCGTAGTGAAAGAAGCCATTGAAATCCGTGTGTCTGACAATATTATAAACAGAGATAAGGACCGTCCCCTAAGTAAGAGTTTGAACACTGTTTTGTTTTACATTAAAAAACCAACAGTCTCTGAATCACTCATCAAAAACTGTCAATACTGTTTGCTATCGGTTTAACGTTTCCGCGAGTTTTCACCACCGGTGTGCTATTGTGCCTTGCGTCAGAGTGCAGTTATGTTCGCACACGCGCGGTGGACCTACAGGCGATGTATAAAGGAGCCGTCGCAGCTTGTTTGATTTCGATTCTGGCGAGTTAGTGCTACAGCTTACTCACCTGAAGATGGCGGCCAGGTGGATCGCCGTAATGTTGTATAAAGATGACTTTAAGCTCCGACTGGAGACCTGACATAAATGTCATCAAGACACAGACAATTTTGTGCTTTACTTGTGTGTTGTTCTACCAAGAAGCGTTGTTAACGTGATATCAGCTTAATATTGATACGAGGAGGATAACAACATGACATACATCGCTTCTTGCAAGGACAAGCAAACATTCGTGTTGTGCCTCCTGGGCTAAATCAGTTTTGTGGTATGTTAACACTGACGTATCAGTGCATCGACCAATTGCACTGTAACAATTACTGGATATGTGAGTGCAGGCTTTCTCGGCAAATTTCAAATATGAAGTCTTCACGGGTTGTCAGCCTAGTAGCGTCGTCGTCTCGAAGCAAAGTTTCGATGGAATGCGTCTCCATCATCTTCCGGCGAAGTCTCGGGATAGCGATCTCTCTTACCAATTACTTTCCCCTCCTTGGGGAAGTGTATGAAGGAATTACAGCCTGTTGGCTTTTACTACACAATGTGTGTTGTGAGTGTGTGGTGTCTTTTACTAGTATGGCTGTCTGTATGTTGTGTTGGTGTTCTGGAGGTGTCTAGTACTTGCCTGAGTTTGGCGAGATGTTGGGTGTTTTAAGGATTAACGATTGGTATTAGGATTTGGAGATTTTTGAGATTTTTCTCTTCGAATTAGTCGTTGAAGATCGTCATGGGGCGTTTGTGCTTATCACGAGACATGTCATACCGACCCAAGGAGCGGATGAGGTTATTTCCAGATCTGTAAGAGCTCTCATAGAAATCCTTTACCAGATCTTGAAATCTTTCTTTGAGGAGTGGGATTTCGGCAGTGGCGTGCAGATCGTCGGGGGTGGGGAATCCCATGGGTAGGTGCAGAGCCCTCCTAAAGGCGCGGTTCTGCAGCCTCTGGAGTTTGTCCAGATGCTGCATCGCCGTATATCGCCAGACATAGCACGCCTACTCCATTACTGGCCGTACAAGGGCCTGATAGACGTTTAGTCCTACAGAGCAGGGAAGTGAGCTGGTTGCATTGAGGACTGGTTATAGGATGGACATTCTGGCGCAGACCTTCCTGTGGATGTCGTCTATATGGGGTTTCCACGTTAGTCTCGTGTCCGAGGTTACGCCGAGATACTTGGCGGATTTGCGCCAGGGGAGACGGGATCCATGTAAGTGCAGGTGAAAAGGGGTGGGGGGGAGGGGGCGTTGAGGGGTTCCACATCTCCCGAGTCTCCGGGTGATCAGCATAGCCTATGTCTTTTCAGGATTGATCGTGATACGCCAGCAACGGGCCCACGTTTCTGTGTTATCTAAGACCTTTTGTAGCCTACGAATGACTAGGAACTTATTTGCATCACGAGTGTAAAAGGCGGTGTCTTCAGCGTACTGTGCATTGTGCACCAGGGGGCCGTGGGGGTGTCTGCAGTGTACAGACCGTACAAAACGGGCCCCAGGACCGTTCCCTGTGGCACCCCAGCACGAATACGCCTTTTGGTGGAGGTGGCTGTTTATAGCTTGACAGAGAAGGTTCTATTCGTGAGATAGCTTTGGATTAACCTGACTATGCTCCCGGGGAACCCCTGTGTGTATAATTTGTATAGTAGCCCTTTATGCCATACTGAGTCGAAGGCTTTGGCTGCATCAAGTAGCGCTATACAGCAGTAGCCTCTGTGATTGAAGCCCTCTGTGGTTTCTTCCACCAGTCTCATGATCTGTTGTGGGGCAGAGTGAATCTGTCGGAATCCGAATTGGAAATCTGGCAAAAGTAGCTCGTTGGTGATGTAGTCTCGTATGGGAGTAAGCAGGAGGCGCTCATAGATCTTGTTGAGAGTTGGCAAGAGGCTAATTGGCCTGTGGTGCCGCGGGAATAAAGGGTATTTCCCTGGTTTGTGTATCGAGACCACTTCCACGTGTTTCCAGTATGCTGGGAACTCGCAGGTACGAGTAATCTCGTTGAAGACGTTCGCGAGGTGTTCGATAGCCGAGGGCGGGAGGTTTTTAACTAGCTCGTTGATGACACTGTCGTGTCCTGGCGCCTTTCTTGTAGGGAGGCACCTAATTACTTTTGCCATGTCTTCGGGGCCGAAAAGTGTAGGTTCGTCCTCTGGATCCTCCTCAGCGTTGAGGAAGACAGCCAGTTGACGACGGACTATCTCTTCATGTTCTTCATCCTGGAGTTCTGTTGCTTGAAACTGCTTCTCGAAGGTGTCGGCGAGGGCGTTGGCCTTTCCAGCATGGCTGTATGTCAGACCCCTCTCACCGTGCAGTGGCGGCACCCTAACTCGTCTTTTGGTAAATTGTTTGTGTTATGTGTCGACAGAAGTGCCGACACAGTGTTATTTTGAAGGGGCCGAATAGGCACGCTATAAGCTCACCCAGAATCTCGTGAAGTCTGAAACAGGATGCTCAATGAATGCTAATAAGAAAAGTACGTTGCTTTGGGAATACTTAACTTTAATCCATCCTTTTGGTATACATCGTTTATGGTGAATACAAGTAAGACTCTCTCCAGATATGATTAACTGCGCCTTGCTAGGTCGTAGCTATGGACTTAGCTGAAGGCTATTCCAACTTTCTCTCGGCAAATGAGAGGAAGGCTTCGTACGTCTAGTCGCTAGCAATGTCGTCCGTACAACTGGAGCGAGTGCTAGTCCGTCTTTCTAGACCTGCCATGTGGTGGCGCTAGGTCTGCAAGTACTGACAGTGGCGACACGCGGGTCCGACATGTACTAATGGACCGCGGCCGATTTAAGCTACCACCTAGCAAGTGTGATGTCTGGCGGTGACACCACAGTTTGGTTGCTTGCCATAGTGTATGATCGTCTACTTTGAGGGCTGTGAGGCGATTTTGCCATTCCTGGTTTCTGTGCTCATTGAGAGTACCTTCAGTTCTCTCTGTAGACGAATGATCAGCCTCCTGGTGGCCAGATTCTGGTGATCTTCCACTCTTTTGCCACTCTTATCTTGTGACGGATTTGGGCTAGTAAATGTTCCTGCAGTTGTACTTGTGGGGGCGGGCCATCCCTTTGAGGAAGAGTGGCATCTTCCACATCTTGTGCCTTTTCTACGGTATGTCTGGCAGAGTGACTTGAAATAATGGCCACTTACTCTGTGCCCCATTTTTGCCAATCTGCTCGACGGTTTTGGCAACACATCCCTGGACAGTCAGGTCTGTCTTGACTGCCTGGGCCGAGAGCCTTTTGGGGAGGTCCCTAATGACGAGGTTTTTGTCTCTTGTCTTGGTGGTGGAGAACGTTTAATGCAGTATATTTTTGTCTCTGAGGGTCTTTTTAATGGAGTTGAGTTTTCTATGTTGTGTAGAGTGATCTTTATTTTGCCCCCCCCCCCCCCCCTGTTGGTTTTGCTGTGAAGTTGTCCCCTTTGATTTGTGTTTTGATCATGTCGAGGAGTTCCTCGTAGTTGCGGAAAAAATCCGCAACGAATGGTGGGAGGCGGTGTGATGTGTGATTCGTTGCTGTTGTTTCGTGTGTTTCGTCTGAAGCATCAGCCACAGCCTGAAACCTGTTTGGGGTGGGTTCCACTCCCTGAGCAGGTGGAAGTCTCGGCTGGCGAAAGGTTTTTCTCGCTAGCAAAATGCCCAACGAATCCTCCCCGGTTTCATGGTTCCCTTACAGGGCAGCAGTTTCCTGGTTCCCTTCCAGGGCGACGACAGGTGCTGTCGGTGGTTCAGGAACTGCGGGCTCCTCAGGGTAAGGGGGGGGAGGGAGCGATTGGCGTTTGGGGGGTGGGATTCCTGCTCTTTTTATGTTTGTCTTTCCCATCCTTCTTTGCATGCCGCTGCTTCATGGACGTGCTCTCGAGTGGGGGGATTTGAGGAACTGGGATCGGGTAGAGGGTTGGGTATCAGTTGTGGGTTTGGGAAGGATTTTGGTCGCTTGAGAGGACTTCTGCTTACCATTTAGGTCGAGAATATGTTCAGCGAGTCGACTTTGGGCGTTGGAAGCAGGAGCGGGCTCAGGAGAAGGGTGGGAGGGACGGGATCGGAAATACTGATAATGTAATTGTTTGTCTGTGTTTTACGTGTGTTTTCCATCTGTGTACAGGTCGCTATGACTGGAGCGGAAAGGGGGGTTGCCGCCAGGGGATTGCCAGTTACAACTTTTGTTGCCACTGTTGGGTTTCCCGGTTGCATTGTTGGCCCTAATAGAACGATAGCAGTCGCGGAGTTTTGTATGGAGGTGGCGGAAAACCTGTCTTTGGTTCCACCTGCTTCCAGGTCCTGGCCTACATTTTCCCTATACTTGGGAAGGGGGCAGGGGGGCAGAACCTAGCTCTGTAGCAGCCCAAGTCCTCGAAAAGGCCTGCAGCCCAAGAGAACGCGCCTCGTGTCGTCAGCGGAAAGAGACCGCTGCAACCACAAGGCACCACCCAACCTCGACGAGAAGACACGACAATTCTGCTGTCAGGCGACCCCATGCAAAACTTCCTAAGTACCGTTTTGCTATGCTGCGAGACCTCGGTGCATGTGCTCGTCAATGTTTTTATAAAAACAATGCCTGAATACACTACTGGTCGTGTACCCATGCAAGCGGGGCCCTATGGCTGATGTGAGCGAGTTAGCGGAACAGATGCTCCACGCTTGACTGCTACTCAGCGAGTGTCGGGATATCTGCTGCTCTCATCTGTTAGTTTCTCCTCTTTGGGGAAGGGTAAGGGGGAGTTTGTAGCCTTTCGGCCTTTACTCCCCTGTGTATGTGTGTGTGTTATTATATCTGTAGTTTTTTGGTGTCTGTGAAATGTGATGAATGTTCTGTTTGTGTCTGGTACTTGCCTGAGGTTGGCGAGATGTTTGGTGTTATAAGGTAAGGAGCAGGATTAGGGATTGGATATTGGGATTTTCTCTTCAACTTAATCGTCGAAGATCGTTATTGGGCCCTTGTGCTTGTCGCGGGACATGTCATACTGATCTAGTGAGTGGATGAGGACGTTTCCTACTGTGGAAGAACACTCATAGAAGGCCCTTGTCAGATCTTGGAAACGCTATCTCAGGAGTGGGATTTCAGCTGTGGTGTGCAGATCATCTATGGGGAATCCAAGAGGTAAATGCAATGCCCTCCTGAGGCAGGAGGGCATTGCAGTTCTGCAGCCTCTGAAGTTTGTCCAGGTGCTGCTTTGCTGTGTATCCCCAGACAGGGCACACATATTCCATTACTGGCTGGATCAGGGCCTGGTACACATTTACTGCTACTGGGCAGGGAAGGGAGCTGGTTGAGTTCAGGATGGGGTATAGGATGGACACTCTGGCGCAGACCTTCCTGTGGACCACGTCTATGTGGGGTTTCTACATAAGACAAGAGTCTAAGGTTACGCCGAGGTACTTGGCGGTTCTGCGCCAGGGCAGTTGGGTTCCGTTTAGTTGAAGGTGGAAGGAGGGGGGGGGGGGGGGGGCGTTGAGGAGGTTCACGCCTTCCGAGCTTGCGGTTAATCAGCATAGCCTGCGTCTTTTGAGAGTTGATAGTGATGCGCCAGTGACAGGCCCAGGTTTCTGTGTCGTCTAAAACCCTTTGTAGCCTACGAATGACCAGGTCCTTGTTCGCATTTCTCCTGTAGAAGGCTGTGTCGTCTGCCTACTATGCAGTGTACAGAATGTACAAGACGGACTCCAGGACCGATCCCTGTGGCACCCCAGCACGAATACGCCTTTTGGTGGAGGTGGCAGTTTCTACTTTGACGGAGGAAGTTCTATTCGTGAGATAGCTTATGATCAGCTGAACTATACTCCCGGGAAACCCTTGTGTGAACAACTTTGAGAGTAGCTCTCTATGCTATACTGAGTCAAAGGCTTTGGCTACGTCTGGTATAACTATCCCGCAGTAGCCTCTGTGGCTGAAGCCCTCTGTGGCTGCTTCAACCATTCTCATGACCTGTTGTGGGGCAGAGTGGTTTTGCCAGAACCCGAACTGGAAATCCGGCAGGATTTGCTCTCTGGTAATATGTTCTTGTATGGGTCTTAGCAGGGGGCGCTCATAGATCTTGCTGAGAGTTGGCAAGAGGCTAGTCGGCCTGTAGTCCTGCAGGAATAGAGGGTCTTTCCCTGATTTGTGTATCGCGACCACTTCCGCATGTTACCAGGAAGCTGGAAACTCGCTGGATCGAGTATTCTCGTTGAGGACGTTCGCGAGGTGTGTGATCGCTGTATGTGGGAGATTTTTGACTAACTTATTGGTGACACTGTCGTGTCCTGACGCCTTTTTTGTAGGGAGGGACGTAATTACTTTGGCCACGTCCTCAGGGGCCAAAGTTTGGGTTCGTCCTCTGGGTCCTCCTCAGCATTGAGGAAGACAGCCATTTGACGACTGACTACCTCTTCATCATCTTCATCCTGGGTTTCTACCGCTTGAAACTGCTTCTCGAAGGAGTCGGCGAGGGCGTTGGCTTTCCCAGCATGGCTGTAGACCAGACCCTGCTCGCGGTGCAGTGGCGGCAGCCTAGCGCGTCTCTTTGTGAACTGTTTGGTTGCTTGCCATAGTGTATGATCGTCTACTTTGCGAGCTGTGAGGCGGTTTTGCCATTGCTGGTTTCTGTGATCATTGAGCGCTACCTTCAGTTCTCTCTGTAGACGATTGAGTAGCCTCCTTTTGGCCTGATTTCTGGTGACCTTTTACTCTTTTGCTACTCTGTTCTTATGTCGAATTTGAGCTAGCAAGTGTTCCGGGAGCTGTATTTGCGGCGGTGGGCCATCGCTTTGTGGTGGGGTGGCCTCTTCCGCTGCCTGCAAGATGGTGCCTGTGAAGTACTGTAGCGCTCCGCAGTAGGTGGCGGAGTGCGAGCGATATCAGAGGCGACAGTTTCTCGGTATCGCTCCCAGTCTGTACATTTGTAAGACGTCTTGTATCGTGGGAGTGCTACCCATTCTCCCACATCGACTTCTAGAATCACTGGGTTGTGGTCGGAGGACATCCTGTTGATTGACCTTGCGGCCACAAACCCTGCGATCCTCCTAGTGAGAGCTATGTCTAACACGTCGAGCCTGCCTCCATTTTTTGGAAAATGTGTGGCCTCGTCTGGACCCCATTTTTCGAAGTGTTGGGCGCGCGCTAGTCGTTGCAGTTTGGCGCCTGCTCTGGAGGTTACTCTAGAATTCCAATCAGGGTGTTTGGAATTGAAGTCGCCCCCTATTATTAGTTTCCCTTCAATTTGCCCTAGAGCAGCTATGTCTCCCTCATCTGTCTGGTCTTGTCGGGGTCGGTAAATAGCAACAATTGTTAGGGGTCCGTGGCAGTGGATACTTCCACCGCCAGTGCTTCGATTTTGTTGGTAGCTGGTAAGAGTACCTAGTGGTGGGGGATCCCTCTTTTTATGTATATGGCCACTCCTCCGCCTTGGGTTGGCCTGTCTTTACGGTAGCTAACGTAGTTGGGAACTGTCGCTTTTATTCCCGGTTTTAGGTGGGTTCCCCCATCATGCATATGTCAAATCGAGAACTCCTCCATGAATTCTCTGAACTCGACCTCTTGATTAACAATGCAGTTTGCGTTAAAGACGCACA
This sequence comes from Schistocerca cancellata, assembly GCF_023864275.1. NCBI lineage: Eukaryota > Metazoa > Arthropoda > Insecta > Orthoptera > Acrididae > Schistocerca > Schistocerca cancellata. The sequence continues at coordinate 639,554,350 of NC_064626.1, forward strand.
TTGTCAGGCCTTGGATGTTTGGTCGTCTATCCGTGATGGAGTTTTGAAACTACTGAAGAAGTCGCGGAGGGGAGCGACTGCTGCACTGCTGCGTGAAGGGCAACGAGGATCTGTGTGTTCTGCCTCTGGGCCTCCCTGAATTTCTTCACCATATCCATGACGAGGTTCACGGTCTGCACTATAATACCTAACACCTTATCCTAGGGTGTGGGGTTCCCTAGAGCTTTCTCTGTCATGGTGGAACTGGTCGTTGTTACTATGTGTTTCCCGGTGTTGTTCTTGTGATGGGGCTACGTTTCCATTTCATCCCGAAGGAGGAACCACCTCCGCGCATGTTGCCTTGGTGTTCGGTCTTGGTTTTACCCAGGCCTTGTCTGTGTGTTTTGTTCCCTTGTGTGACTGGATGGGTTGGTGGTGTTTTGTTTGCGAATATGGGGGGCATCCTTGAGCCCTTTGTTTGCTGTGAGTGTCGTTTGTGGACCTCACAACCTTTGTTACCTGCTGTGTGGTTTTTACCACATATCACGCACCTTATTTGTGAGTCTGTGTGTTTCAGTGTGCATGTCCTTGTGTCATGGGCCTCAGCGCATTTTCAACACATTTTCTGCAGTGTGCTGCAATATGATTAAGGCCCTGACACCTGAAGCACTGCACCGTCTTAGTTTTGCGGCGCAGTGGTTCTGTGGTCACAGGGACAGCTAGGATCGTCTTTATTTCCCTTTTGTTTTGCGGGATATCTGGCAGTGTGACCTGGTACAGGGGCCATTTGCTCCCTATGTTGCCCATCTGCTCGACCGCCTTGACGACGTATCCCTGGGCACTCAAGTCTGTTTTGACCACCTGGGGGGACAGTCGTCTCAGGAGGTCTCGGATCACAATGTTTTTGTTTCGTGTCTTTGTTGTGGAGAATGTGTAGTGGTGTGTGTCTTTGTTGTTAAGAAGTGTTTTGATTGTGGTGTAGTGTTCAAGTGTGCATAATGTTATTTTGATTTTATCACTACCAGCAGGTTTTGCATGTCTAAGAGTTCCTCATAGTTCTGGGTAAACTCTGCGACAATCGGAGGGATGTGGTGGGTGACATGGTTTTGTGTTTGTGTTGTGTTCAGGGTGGGTTCCACTCCTCGAGCCGCCGGAAGCCTCGGCTGGCGAAAGGTTTTCTTCGCCAGCACGAAACCATCCGAGTCTTGCCCGGTTACGTAGTTCCCTTCCAGTGAAGTTGTTTCCTGATCCCCTCCCAGGGCAACGACAGGTACTGTTGGGGTCGCAGGTGCAAATGGTTCAAATGGCTCTGAGCACTATGGGACTCAACTGCTGTGGTCATAAGTCCCCTAGAACTTAGAACTACTTAAACCTAACTAACCTAAGGACAGCACACAACACCCAGCCATCACGAAGCAGAGAAAATCCCTAACCCCGCCGGGAATCGAACCCGGGAACCCGGGCGTGGGAAGCGAGAACGCTACCGCACGACCACGAGATGCGGGCGTCGCAGGTTCCTCACAGGGTGTTGGAGTGGTTGAGATGGGGGTGTTGGAGTGCTTCTTTCCCTTAGAGTGCTTCTCCTTCCTGTCCTTCCTTGCAGGCCGCTGTTTGGATGAGGTGGACTTGAGTGGTGGGGATTTGAGGAACTGAGATCGGGTAGGGGGTTGGGTAGCAGTTGCGGGTTTGGGAAGGATTTTGGTGGGTTGACGGGACTTCTGATTGCCACTTAGTTTGAAGATGTGTTCGGCGAGGCGATTTTGGCCGTTGCCAACCAGGAGCGGACTAAGGAGTGGGGAGGAAGGGAGGGGATCACAAATACTGACAATGTATTTGTTTGTGATTTGCGTGTGTTTGCCAGGTTTGGAGCGGAAAGGGGGGTTGCTGCTAGGTGATTGTTAGTTGCAACTTTTGTTGTCACTGTTGGGTTTTCCGGTTGCATTGCTGACCCTAGGAGGACGATGGTAGACGCGGAATTCTGCACGGAGGCGGCGGAAAATCTTACTGTGGTTCCGCGGCCTGATTCCAGGTTCTGGCAACTTTTTCCCTACTCATGGGGAGGGAGGGGGGTAGAGACTAACTCTGCGGCATCCGAAGCTCTCGAAATGGCCGGCGGCGCGGCCCGCGGCAACAAGAAAACCCGCCTCGTGTCGTCAGCGGAAAGAGACAGCCGCGACCCAAAGGCACCATCCAAGCTCGACATAATACACTCCTGGAAGTGGAACAAAGAACACATTGACACCGGTGTGTCAGACCCACCATACTTGCTCCGGACACTGCGAGAGGGCTGTACAAGCAATGATCACACGCACGGCACAGCGGACACACCAGGAACCGCGGTGTTGGCCGTCGAATGGCGCTAGCTGCGCAGCATTTGTGCACCGCCGCCGTCAGTGTCAGCCAGTTTGCCGTGGCATACGGAGCTCCATCGCAGTCTTTAACACTGGTAGCATGCCGCGACAGCGTGGACGTGAACCGTATGTGCAGTTGACGGACTTTGAGCGAGTGCGTATAGTGGGCATGCGGGAGGCCGGGTGGACGTACCGCCGAATTGCTCAACACGTGGGGCGTGAGGTCTCCACAGTACATCGATGTTGTCGCCAGTGGTCGGCGGAAGGTGCACGTGCCCGTCGACCTGGGACCGGACCGCAGCGACGCACGGATGCACGCCAAGACCGTAGGATCCTACGCAGTGCCGTAGGGGACCGCACCGCCACTTCCCAGCAAATTAGGGACACTGTTGCTCCTGGGGTATCGGCGAGGACCATTCGCAACCGTCTCCATGAAGCTGGGCTACGGTCCCGCACACCGTTAGGCCGTCTTCCGCTCACGCCCCAACATCGTGCAGCCCGCCTCCAGTGGTGTCGCGACAGGCGTGAATGGAGGGACGAATGGAGACGTGTCGTCTTCAGCGATGAGAGTCGCTTCTGCCTTGGTGCCAATGATGGTCGTATGCGTGTTTGGCGCCGTGCAGGTGAGCGCCACAATCAGGACTGCATACGACCGAGGCACACAGGGCCAACACCCGGCATCATGGTGTGGGGAGCGATCTCCTACACTGGCCGTACACCACTGGTGATCGTCGAGGGGACACTGAATAGTGCACGGTACATCCAAACCGTCATCGAACCCATCGTTCTACCATTCCTAGACCGGCAAGGGAACTTGCTGTTCCAACAGGACAATGCACGTCCGCATGTATCCCGTGCCACCCAACGTGCTCTAGGAGGTGTAAGTCAACTACCCTGGCCAGCAAGATCTCCGGATCTGTCCCCCATTGAGCATGTTTGGGACTGGATGAAGCGTCGTCTCACGCGGTCTGCACGTCCAGCACGAACGCTGGTCCAACTGAGGCGCCAGGTGGAAATGGCATGGCAAGCCGTTCCACAGGACTACATCCAGCATCTCTACGATCGTCTCCATGGGAGAATAGCAGCCTGCATTGCTGCGAAAGGTGGATATACACTGTACTAGTGCCGACATTGTGCATGCTCTGTTGCCTGTGTCTATGTGCCTGTGGTTCTGTCAGTGTGATCATGTGATGTATCTGATCCCAGGAATGTGTCAATAAAGTTTCCCCTTCCTGGGACAATGAATTCACGGTGTTCTTATTTCAATTTCCAGGAGTGTACCTCTACGAGAAGACACGACAATTCTGCTGTCAGGTGACGCCATGCAAAACTTCCCAAGTGCCGTTTTGCTAAGCTGCTAGACTTCGGTGCAAGTGCCCGTCAGCGTTTTTATAAAAACAAAGCCGGAAAACACTCCTGTTTGTACTCCCGTGCAAGCGGGAGCCTATGGCTGACAGTGCGCTGGTAAGAGGAGCGATGCTCTACCCTTCACTGCCACTCAGCGAGTGTCGGGATATCGTCGGTCGCGGGCTGAAATCTCTACTTGACCGCTCTCCGCTGCCCGCCACCGGCCAATCACGCGCCCGCGTATTTTGGGACTGCGTAATCAAACAGTCCATAGAAATACGGTTACACGACAACCTAATCTACCTAGACAGTGGCTACCATCTCAGCACAGCCTGGGAGCCTGAAATCAGGAAAGGAAAATAATAGATGAACGTTCCGTTCCACCACGGGCCACAGACGAAGCAGACAGAGACGGATGTCGGGACACGAACCTCGCATACGAGTCCTCCCCACCACCGGCCGCTCCAGGCGCATCGGGCAATTCCGAGGGCGCGTGATTGGTCGGTGGCTGGGAGCGTCGAGCGGTCCAGCAGAGATATCAGCCCGCGACCGACGATATTCTGCCACCTATGACGATCTTCGACGACTAAGTCGAAGAGAAAATCCCAACACACAATCCCTAATCCTATTCCTTTCCACATAACACCAATCTTCTCGCCTACCCCAGGCAAGTACCAGACACACTCACAACAATCATCACATTTATCACAGACACCTTTAAAACTATAGAAAAATCACACACACACGTCCACAGGGGAGTAAAAGCCGAAAGGCTACAAACTCCCCCTCACACTTCCCCAAAGAGGGGAAAGTAAAGGATGAGAGCAGCGAGCAGCAGCATTCTGCCACCAGCGCTTACACCAGTCGAAATCCTGGGAGAACCTATCCCATGGTGTGGGACGGCGAAATACCTAGGGGTCACCCTAGACCGCAGGCTCACCTGGAAGCATGACATCCGTGATGTGAAAGGGATATCAATAGGACGCCTCCGCGCCGTGTATCCGCTGATAAACCCGCAGTCGTCATAGCCACCGTAACACGGCATCACGCAATACCTAACATTGGTCCGCCCACTGTTAGAGTATGCGGCCGTGGTCTGGGGGAAAGCCGCAGATGCTCAAATTGTAACTCTGCAGCGTATTCAGAACCGCGCCCTGAAGACTGCTATGCATCTTCCGAGGCGCTTCTCGACGCGCCAACTCCACGAGGACACCGGGATCCTGCCTCTCCGGGACAGGTTTCGCGCCATCGCCAGGAAGTTCTACGAGAAGACGGGACGCTCCCGCAACCCGCTCATCCGTGGACTGGGCCAGCAACCTCATCACAGACCAACCACGCGTTGACCTGACCTGCTGAGGGATTAGGTTTTACTAATCCCCATCAGAGTGTGTCTTTCTCTCTTTCAGGTTACACCAGCAAGGACAAATCAACGAGAGTGGTAAGATATATTCTCTCTCCCACAGGAACCGCCGGAATGACAAATTTTGTCCAAACTGCACCATCTAGAGCCAAGGATAGGCTCGTCTTTTCAGCGTCAGCGTCATATCCCGACACTTCGCCTGAAGATGATGGACACGCATTCCATCGAAACGTTGCTACGAGACGACGGCGCTACTCGGCTGACAACCCGTGAAGACTTCATATATAAAGTTACTTGATAATTTATGGATGAACAAGGCGACGAAGCCCGTGATAACAGTACTCTGATATGTAGTTCTGAGCAGACGAGACGCAACTGCTTGGGTCTGAAGACGAGAATTATCTCCTTTATAAAACACGACTTTCATCTAGAATGGTTTTGGTAGCCTTAATATAGACACATGTCTGCGAGTGTGCATATTAGTTGTTCGTAATCAGAGTGTTTGTGGAAAAACGTTTTCGGTATGAGAATTACAGTAGCTAAGAGAAGATGGAAAGAGGGTAGTAATAGTAGTAAGATTATTTTTGTTTATAAGCTAAATAGTTTTCGGGAGAGCTTAGCTAGTAAATTTACTGTTCAAGCAACGTAGGAGAACCAGTAAACAAGCAACTCTTATAGTAGAAAACAAGAATTTGGTACTACGAAGCTGATACTTTTGCGACATTGAAAGTAAAACGCTGTGTCTATCCTGAGAGCGCTCTTTGCTGGCATCGACAATATGTACGCAATTTGATAAAAATAAGGCATAAAGTTACGTAGCTGAAAGAAGAATCACTGAACAAAACAATCTATTTGTAACTGATTGCTATTGGTTCAAATACGGTTAAGGAACGGTGGTTCATTTTCATATCTAGCGACATGAAGCGTACGAAATGTAAATGAAAATACATCCCAAAAAAATGTTATAATATTCTGTCTGTCACCACGCCTAGAAATTAATTTTGATATTACGCAATTTTCGCATGGACGAAAGTTAATACAAAATTTAATTAAATATACGAACGCATTTTTCCACGAGGTGAGGTATGCAATATCTGAAGCTGAAATGTGTCGCAGTAAATCTATTAGTGCCTATCTTATACGTTTACAAATTCGACAGAAACGCTCTTGCGTACGTTATGTTGCTTCCGTGGCTCTGACGCCACCGAAAGACCAGTTAGCGGAGCACTATTCGTACAACGAAAAGATGTGTACCGAAAATTTCTTCATCATAATGACTCGTCAAGAAGCCCTTTCCTAGCCCCACACTAACGCTGAAGTCAAGTTTCTTGGAAGCAGTTCTGTTCCCACGAGAGAAGGCGCCTAATCAGCCTGACGATGTCGCTTGTATCTTTCTCGCTAAGAATACATTATTTTTATGAGGAATCCACCAATCTATACCATTTTAACTAAATCTTAAGAAAATATTCACTATGGAATTACTCACTGCGACGAGAATTTCTTAAAAAAATTAATACTACGGTTATTCTAGAAACTTTGAAGCAATGCTTTGTTTTATTCGTTTATTGTGTTCTGTATATTCCACGTCTGCCTATCCTTGCATATAGTTCGGTGCTTCGTATTATGAAACCTTAGTGTACACCGTTAAACTGCAATTACTATCACTGTCAAAGTCCTGTTGAAGGTACTTCTAAAACATGTATCACTATCAACAAAAATTCACTTTTTCTTCAGTTTCATTAGTTCCCTTTGTTTCCACTTTAAAGTAATAAACAAACTGAAGGAGAGGCGTCCGTTTCTCTTCTTCATTTTAGTCTTGTGTCACTTCTAGTGGTTTACTTTTTAATTTACACTTAAGAGCCAAAGAAACTTGTACACCTGCCTAATATTGCGTAGGGCTCCCGCCAGCACGCACAGGGGCCGCAACTCGACGTGGCATGGACTCGACTAATGTCTGAAGTAGTGCTGGAGTGAACTGACACCATGAACGCTGCAGCGTTGTCCATAAATCCGTAAGAGTACGATGGGCTGGAGGTCTCTTCCGAACAGCACGTTGCAAGGCATCCCAGATATGCTCAATAATGTTCTTACCTAGGGAGTCTGGTGGCAATCGGAAGTGTTTCTGGAGCCACTGTGCAGCAATTCTGGACGTGTGGTGTGTCGCATTGTCCTGCTGGAATTGAGTAAATCAGTCGTAATGCACAATGTACATGAATGGATGTAAATGAACAGACAGGATGCTTACGTACGTGTCACCTGTCAGAGTCGTATATAGACTTATCAATGGTCCCGTATCACTCCAACTACACACGTCCCAGTCAATTATAGAGAACCCACCACCTTGAACATTCCCATGCTGACATGCAGGGAACATAGAGTCACGAGGTTGTCTCCATACCCTTACACGTCCATCCACTCGATACAATTTCAAACGAGACTTGTCCGAGTAGGCAACATGTTTCCCGTCAACAACCGCCCAATGTCGATGTTGATGAGTCCAGGCGAGGTGGAAAGCTTGTGAAGTACAGTCATTAAGAGCACACGAGTGGGCATTCCGCTCCGAAAGCCCATACCGATGATGTGTCGCTGAATGGTTCGCACGTTGACATTTGTTGATGGCGCAGTATTGAAATTTGAAATCTGCAGCAATTTGTGGAAGGGTTGCACTTCTGTCACGTTGAACGATTATCTTCAGTCGTCGTTGTTCCCGTTCTTGCAGGATCTTTTTCCGGCCGCAGCAATGTCGGAGATCTGATGTTTTACCGGATTCCTGATATTCACGGTGCACTCGTGAAATAGTCGTACGAGAAAATCGCTACTTGGTCGCTATCTCCGAGATGGAGACATGTCCGAAGGAACAGATACCATCGGTGGCCATTCAGCTGTCTTAGAATGAAATGATAATTAAATCAAGACCCTAAGCTGTCGACAGGCGTTGATATACATCAACGGGGACAGTTGAAAATGTGAGCACCAACCGGGACTTGGAACCCGGGATCTCTGGCTTACATGGCAGACGCTCTATCCATCTGAGCCACCAAGGGCACAGAGGATAGTGCCACTGCAGAGATTTATCCCTTTCACGCTCCCAGTGGGACCCCCATTCCCAACTTAATATCCACACACTACATTCGTAGTGCCCTTGCCCATTACACTCCTTACTAGCGGCAGACAATCTTATCGAGTCCCGTAAGAGTTAGGACACGTCCAAAAGAACAGTTACCATCTTCATATAGTTAAGGCTAACCGGCCATTGATCTTCTTCTGTGCTCGATGCACACGCATTGCCCGAACTCTTACGCGACTCGGTAAGATTATCTGCCACGAGTAATGAGTGTATTTGGCAGAGGCACTACCTATGTATTGTGTGGACATTAAGTTGGGAATGTGGGACTCACGGGGAGCGTGCAAGGGATAAATCCCTGCGGTCGCATTTCCTCTGTGCCCTCGGTGACTCAGATGGATACAGCGTCTGCCATGAAAGCAGGAGATACCCGGTCGGGGCACATATTTTCAACTGTCCCCGTTGACGTATATCAACGCGTTGACAGCTTAGGGTTTTGATTTAATTTTCATTACACATTTTTGTATTTGAATACGTATGCCTATAACACTTTATGTGGCGCTTCAGTGTAGTTATTGATTCTCAAGCTGTATCCAAGATAATTATATGCTTTTTCGGAAAAATCCCATGCTCCACATCAATGAAACAACACTTTCCGTTTTACCACGTCGAAAACCGTTTCCCGTAACAAAAAAGGTAGAAGGGTCTCCATGTTGTAGCTTTCACTCGTTTGCTTAAGGTCTTGCTGACGGTCATGACACTGGACGGTTTTACTTTCCTCATTTATTTAAATTAATCTTCCGTTAGGGTTTGGCAAAAATTTTGAAAATTTGTGGTAAGTTCCTATGGGACCAAACTGCTGAGGTCATTGGTCCCTAGGCTCCCACACTACTTAATCTAACTTCAACTAACTTTTGCTAAGTACAGCACACAAACCCATGCCCGAGGGAAGATTCTAACCTCTGACGGTATCATACAAACAACTTTCTATAGGTCCTAATCCTGTAATCGCGAAAGACGTGTTGAATCTGTACCAGCTGCATTGTTACTACTTTTTGCGGCAGGTATGGGCTACTAGTACCATAGCGTGCTTATGCTTCTGGCTGCTGGCCAAATCCCAACTTGCAGGAAAGCGAACAATAGGTGCGGTTTTAACGAGAGAGAATTAATTCGCAATTTTGAACTGTTGAGTTAAACACCGTTTTTTAAACGACTGTATGTGGGAAGATCAATGAATAAGTAACCTATCAGATTTAGAAATGAAATAAATGTAATTTTACTATATAATATCTCTACAATAGTATGTTTTATGAAAGAAGAGTAGAAAACAACTGTATAGTTCATTCAAGAGTAGGTAGTCTCCGAGAGCTAAAAGTTTCGTTGAATATGGCTTAGTTCTTTTGTTTTTAATACGTAAACAATGACTGACATTTCCACAGCCATTGTCGGATATTTTTATTCATGTTGCGGATTTACTCTCGTTCTCGTCTCGTGCTTTATATGACCTGTGATATGTATGAGAATGACGTTTAACTTCTCAAAACGATTGCCACGAACAAAATTATCATTCATCACACTGCTGTAATATTTCATCCACAGACTTTCACAAGCATCGTGTTGATGAACTAAAATTTGAATGAGCGTAATTTTGTAGTACATCTTTCTGAACTGCTGTATGTGTAATTAACAGGTCATTACTGTCACAATAATAGTGAAAACTATAATGCCGTTTGTCACACTAATTCGATTATTGAAACCCAGAAATAGAACTGTCGCTTTCCCATGATAGGGAGAAAATAGCTAGGTATTGTGCATCAAGAGTCACCCTCACTCTGACATTGGCGTTGTCAAAGAGGACAGGGGAATGGTCAGGTATTCCAGGTACTATCTTGTACCTTGCGTAAAAATTGGCCCCTAAAAGCCATAAGAATTAACCATTAACAATGACATGAAAATGCTGAAAGCAATGGAAACCAATGCGTTAAAGACGCATAATGGAGAAATCATCATGAGAGGCTTCATGATGATTTATCCATTGGCAAAATATATCGTATTAGACTTCAACTTGGATTCCCAGTAGGTGTGCACCAAGGGCGAGTTGACGATGAGAAAAAGAATGAATAAAATGTCAGAGATCTGAATGTGGCAGAAAACCTAGGCAAACCTGAAGGAAACAAGCAAAGGCTCTGTCTAAATATAATCTGTTACTAAAATCAAATGCAAAAACGATATGAATTTCTGGTCTGACAAATAAAGGGCAAGCAGAAAAAAAATGGTAAAATAGGAGTAGGATTCATCATGATTAGGAATATTGGCTAGAGAGTAATGTACTGTGAACGAATGAAATTTTTGAAATTTGTGGTAAGCTCCTATGGGGCCAAATTGCTGAGGTCAACGGTGCCTAGGTTTACACACTACTTAATCCAACTTAAACTAACTTTCGCTGTGTACAACAAACAAAGCCGTGCCCGAGGGAGGACTCGAACCTCTGACGGGAGGATGAACGCATGAGTGATAGTATTCTCATCAGAACTGTCACCAAATCAACTTGAACAACAACAGTTCAGGCTTAATGATGATGAGACAAGCCGAGGATGAAGAGAGAGAGAAATTAGATGAGGATGTTTGCAACGTCCCCTTAGAAAAAATATACATGACTGTGCTTAAACTGACACACAATATTTTTGGCGCAACGCAATCTGAATTTCAAAAATCCCTACAAAAGAATGGCCCTGACTAACATTAACCTATACGTTTCACAAATCACTTACCTCACAAAAATCTTCGTTACTCGGACTACTGCAATACAGCGAGCGCCACTACTGCCAGCTAAATAAAAGATTCAAACAACTAAAGGCACTAACTACTGATAGGCACAGTTAGCAAATGAAAGATTTTGATAGAGAACAGACAATGTATTTACCTTAATAGTGTTCAATAGTCATAATATATATATCAGTTCATGACATCCAGTCTTACAAATTTCAAAACTCCGCCATTTCTCTCCCCACATCCACCACTGATGGCGGTTCACCTCCAACTGCGCCACGCTACGCGCTGTTAACATCCAGCTGCCCAACACTACAATGGCAGACAACAATGCAAACTAGCCACAGACTGCACACAGCACAACCAGTGATTTTCATACAGAGTGCTACATAACGTTGCCAATAAGAAAACATAAACAGCCTACTTACATATGTATGTCTACTTCAGTGTGTACAGAGGAATGAAAATCTCATTCTCGCTGGTGTTGGAACACTGTAGTGCGGGAAAGAGAGGAAGTCAGAGTTTCAGGGTAATACTGGTTCGATAGTAAAACTAACAGAGGAGAAAGACTAATTCCGCAATACATTGCAGTTGGTAACACACAATTGAAAAATCTCAGTAGCAAGAGATATTTGGGAGGGGTCTGGATACGCGGCATGATACCAGTTGCATTACATCATGGGCAGTCAGATATTCTGAAATTATATATTAGTTAGTAAGACGTTAACTAACGTCGTTATAGACTCAGATCAAGAATTAGAAATGATGAATACTACACTGGAGTTTAAGTGAAGAGAGTGGAAAAATGTATGTGGAAGGAGGTGTAGTATTGACGAATGAAGAGATGTGATTAAAGTCATCTAAGCTTGTAGCTATTTTGAAAGAAAAAGTGAATACTGCAGTGGTAAGTTCACTGAAGAGGAATGGTCATTTCTGAAAACAGCAATCATGGAAGATGGTCATAAATACACACAGGAGGAAGGTAGCCCCAATCAAACCTTGGGTGACTGTTGACTGACAAAGGGAGGTATTACAGAAAGTTTCAGGAAACCACCTGCTTGACCGTGGTCCCAGTCTGACTTCGGCAGTGGTGTGGTGAGCATGCCTTTCTTGCGTCAAGCCCGTTGTGCTGCTTGCGAGCGAGCGCGCGTTTGTTTACTTCTGTGTAGCGCCTTGTCTTTCGAGTCCGATTTCATTGACCATCATGGCGTTACCTTTGGATCATGAATGACCAAAGATGTTTGAGGCAGCGCGGTTTATATGGGACGAAGATGTTCACGGTATTCATTTTTCGATCCTCGGTTCTACTGTGTACATAAAGCTGCCGAATGAAGAGCTATGGGCCGACGTTGATAAAGATAACGGCCACATGGGGGCTGTCGTGATTAATCACGCTGGTTTTGACCTTCTGGCGTTGAATGTTTTCGACTCCCGTTTGAGGAGCTGTGGTGACCGCCTTTAAACCTTATGGCCACGTCGTCAGTCACGCTGCTGAAACGTGGAAGACTTTAGAAACCTGCTGTGTCCTCCATGGTGTCCGTCAGATAAAAATTTAACTATGGAGACATGTGCGTTAGTACTTGGTTATTGCGCGGCTGCAGGGCTGTCGTCCTGTATGATGGCCAGCCGCTCACTTGTTCAGGTTGTTGCCAGGAAGGCCACGACCATTCTGTAGTCACCGACGTAGACAGGTTGAAACACCGATCGGAGACGTCGCTCTCGTTACGACCGCCACTGTTTTGCCTTTATCTTATGCATCCGCGGCAGGGCTGACTGCTGCTTCCACGACACAGACGTCGCCATCTCTTGACGTTGGAATTTACGTTTTACCTGTCTCTCCTACATTGCTGCCGGAGGCAGTACCAACGAACGATGGCCTTCAGCTGACGCAAACCGTCTGTCCCGATCCCATGGTTGTTGATATGGAGCTGTACCAAATTTTCCTTTCCTTCCGTCCAGCCGGATGTCGAACGATAGCCGTCCGCCATTCGACAAGGAACAACATGCTAGGAAGCAACAGTCGCCGAGGAAACGGAAGAGACAACGACGTACGACCATCCTACAGACGATGAGCTGTCCTCTGGTGATCCGGCACTGGATGACTTGACGTCTCTCCCCGCCTCCATCTCCGGTCAGCATCAACCAAGGGTCATACCCCTCCTGTCTGATGTCGTTGCCTCCCATTCTCTTTCTGACGCTACCTGTGTGCGCATATCTGCACGAGCCCAGCGAGACATATGTCTAGTTGGCGGACGTCGTCGATACTGAGGATGAACGTGTAACTAACCGGTTACTAAGGGTTATTACGTTATTATTGGGAATGTAAATGCTTATTGCTTGTGAAGTTAACTTGAGAAGATTAGGGTTGCCACCGACTCTAACCATACAACTAATCGAAGGTTTGGTCGAGTCGGAAAATAAATTAATTTGATCACAGACCAAAAACTCACAAAAATGCATACGTTGTGAGGTCGCTCATAGCGGATACGATGTAATTAATAGTATTGCCCGTGCACTGTTCACGACAATCAAACATTTAAAATAAAATAGAAAATCCATGAACACTGCATAAGATCAGCTCCTACCAACACACCTGAAAATAAGACATAACCTAAAGAATTTGTTATGAAATACAAGGGGAGACTAATCACTGGACCTGTGCATAAGGAAACGCATTGGATGTGCTAACGGGAAAGCTACGCGGTGAGTGGCTTAGGTGCAAAAACGTAATCTCGGAACACAAGAAAAAATTGTGGATAAAATCATTTATTCCTAAGATAAGGATGTGAGGCATGTACACGATTCCTGATAACACATGGTTTGTGGAGACACAATTTCTAGGTATAGTGCCAAATTCCAATAATATCACATCACACAATCATGTTGACATTATCTAAAACAAACATGCGATCGGACAGTTAGTGATGCCGGTAGCCCAACAACTATAATGTTCTACCACGTGGTTGGCTCCCCACGGACGAAAACACATAAAGCAAGGAAAATTTACGAGAAGGCAAAGCTCTAAATATTTAGAAAGGTGAAAGCTTATGCAGGCACAGCTGAAGGCAAACAGACATTCATACAGAAGCGAGTGCTCACTTCTTATCGACACCTTTGTGTGGCGCTCTTCCGGCAGATCCAAGTCTGCTACAGAAATTTGCTAAAAGAAAAATCAGCCAAAGTTTAGCATTCCTTGCTGCGACAAGGCAAAGCAATCTTCCAGATTTGAAAAGCGAGACCAAAAGCTAACAGCTCTCCCCTCGCCAAGTAACAACGCGCCACGCGGTCAGTCTAACTCACCCTTCTTCGACTGGAGCACAGCTGCGGACGCTTCCCGTACCGGCGGCAGACTGCATCCCTGTTTCCTCTCCAGCCTCCTCCACGCTCCGCGTGGACCGGAAAACCCAAAGAAGCCATTTCCGCCACCAACCTAACGCAGGTGGATTTCTCACAAGTAGTGCAAACCTCTTTGCCTACTTGACCACTACGAGAGTTGGCTATTCTGTACCAGTGCTTCTGAATCTGCATGACTATCACAGACTTTCTGCAGCAGACTACGCCACCGTCTAGCAACGTGACACACAACCACATTCATTCAATCACGCCGCTATGAGAGTAAAGAGAAAAGAGAAACAAGGAAAAGAAAGAGAAATACTTGTGAAATTGGGCTACCGGACTAATGAAAGGTGGCTACAGGACCCTTTCATCACCCCAAACGTCCCGGAGAAGACTGTGCCGCGAATTTTCTCGCCATGCTAGGAGATTCGCCAACAGTCTTCGAAACAAACATACCCTAACGAGTAACAATTGCAACAGCAAACAGCAGCACAAAAGAATTGATTAATCTCTTATATCCAAGTGAGCTTTATCAGACTCGAGTCAATAATTGTGACCTCATGCGGTCCGCAAAGCAAACAGAACAAATTAAATTAAGCGTGATATTCTACGCTAACATCATGTCATCTGACCTACTACGACCATAACAATGAGATATTATTTTAAAATTGCTTTAACCAAGTATCAAAAGTTAACATAGAGACATAGATGAACAGGTACATAATATATATAAATATATAAACAAATACAACGATGCAAAATCATTATCACGAACCAAAGCAGTATCAGCTGGTGCTGACATATATAAAAGCATGCAAGTGAAAGTGCAAAATACTATATTCACAACAAATACAGTGATACAAAATCATTAATGAACCCAATGGAATGACAGCTGGTAAATAATCACCTATGGAAAATAAGACATGAGTACAAAAACACATCCAAAAAATCAACTCGTTGACACACTGTCATTTTTCAGTTTCGTCACATGGTTGTTTCATTGGGTATTCTCTTTAGGTGCTGGGGTGGGCGTCTCTTCTAAACGCGACTTAGAGGGTAAGGTACTAGGGGACCAGAACACTGAACTGGGGAGTTCGCAGCGGCGTTGATTGTAACGTCCGTTGTAACCCAGGTTGTTCATCCTAGACAGCACCCCGCGACGTTGCCTCGTGCCCGTTTCCACCCTCTGCGTCCATACTGTGAGATGTTCGGCGTTGCAGATTTGCAAGACATCGTCGCCTGTGGGCCCTGCCTCATCATCGAGAAGGCAGCTTGGCGGTCGTCGTCCGTGTGTTGCGGAGGAAGGTGTTTTACGACACACGCCCCTGTCTCCTGTCGTGTCAATGGAGAGACACGTGCTCTTCTCCGTCGCATCGAGGTCGACGTAAACTCGTGCGGGTGTCGGGCTTGAGACCCGCTTATCGCCTCTTTGCACCGTCTCAGCTGATGCGTCAGTGGTGGGACACGCGTCCCTCCGGGCAGTGGGCGTTACCTCACCGCAGCGGCCGTCTGGACTAGCGGCGCTCAGGGATCGGCGGCCTCGCCTGGCGTGCGTCATACTTTCCCTTTCGCTTGTCAGATGACTAGCACATGGAGTGGAACGCCGGCCATCAGCTGGCGCTGCCGTGGTGACACGCCCGCGGGCCCCGGTGTGAGCCTGGGCTTGGGGGAAGACCAGCATCCCCTCCCCTCTGATGGAGAAACAGCTGTGACCGCTCGCCGCACCACTGCCTCGCCGTTGATAGCAGCGTTCTGCAACGCCTGCCGGTGTACCAAGCCCTGTGCTTTCTGATGCGGAGGCTCCCTAGGCGGCCTTGCACCCACTTAAGAACTGCGCTCACAGAGATCGTTACAAAATATCATGTGTACAGATTACCACAAAATCAGCGGAGTTTCTTACTCCTGATCAATACGTGGAATATTGCCCAAAATTAACTTGACAAGAAGGGCCTTGTTAACAATACCAATTAAAAAAAATAATGAGGAAAATTACATAACCAATATTCAAACAAACAAAAAATCGTTTTTATAAAATATAGTTCCAGCATTACATCTGCTGTCAATCATTCAGGGTAGATCTTGTACAAGGTTTGGTCAGGATTTGGATAGGATTTGGCGCCGCTACTAACTACAGACACAAAACTCTACCTACTCCTAACTACGCTCTCACACACAATCTACACAGCTCGTACTAGTCACCATCACCATATAGTCCGACCACAATTCCCACAAATAAACAAAATATTCCTTTCAACACCAATACCCATATCGTTGTTCATTGACTGCTCCTCCAAGGTTTGCAGCACACGTTTGCTGATCTGTGAAAAATTTCCGAGACTTCTTTTCTATGGACATTGCATAATAAAAGTTATGATTAATGAGACACAGAAGGTTCATTCAAGTCACATCTGGTATGGTAAACGTTTCAACATCTATTCATCAGACTAATGCAAAAGGTCAGTGGGCATAAAAATGGAAATAAAAATCATCCTATCCTATTAGCAAACACATAAACACTTCGTCCTATAAGTACATAAAAAAAGGACTGTCAAAAGAAATCCATTGTCCAGGGCCATGAGTACCCAACTTACTACTGTCATAAGATACTCATAATGATTACACAATTACTCACCACATATCCCCAGGGGTCCTCACCTACCGTCATGTTATTTCAGCTTGGAGGTAGTCGCACTGATTCTCTATTAAATATCAAGTTGCTTGAGTTAATAAGCTGTTTCCATATACGTCTTCTGGGGTTTCACATTCTGGTGCCCTCAACCGTACCTAGTATAATGTGGCGGCAAGTTACACTTTCCAAATATCTTACAAGATGGCAACTCTGAAAATCAAACACTCCATTCGTATACAAATCCTTCGCCCACAAGTCACCAAGTCGCTTCATCAACATCGCAGTACATTTGAAAAATCTCAGTGAATCATGCTCATGTAAGGGGAATAAGAACATTACAACTGTAATTTACCATCAAGAATTATCTTACTTCCAATGACTCCCCACGTCAATCCGCCCAATACCTTTTTAGTCATAAAAAAAGCCATCTTACTGTAATAGGAAACGCTTCATCTGAGCCTCATAATCATTCACATTCATACGTTATGAAGCTACACAACACTACTCTTTTCTGCTCAGAAGAAGAAATAACTACACATATATTGGGGGACCATTTACAATTCCCAGAAAATATACACTGTAATTTTAATCACACCAGAGTGAATCAAAACATTGGAAAATATGCACTGTAATTTTACTCAGGAAAGAATGAATGCGAGAAAAACATATGGGCAATACGTCATTCCGACCTCCGGGGCGCAAGATCGTCTGCTTCTTATTCAATATAAGGTTTTGCGTTGGAGATGTGGTGCAGGCCCTTCGACTTTCGAGAGCGGAGTGTTTCTACTTCAAGCGCATTCGGATGTGGAATCCGCTTGATTCTGTATGGCCCGTTGAATAAGAAGAGGAACTTCTTTGACAACCCAGCCCGTTTATTAGAGAGCTTGTGCGAGCGTACAAGTACTTTCTGGCCTACGTGAAATGTTATGTTCCGCACCTTCTTTTTGTAGGCTCTTATCCGAGCCTCGGCGGCACTCTTTATATTTTTCAGGGCAAGCTCCACAATTGCAGATCTTCGTAACCTGGGTTCTGCTGGCCAGGGAACCACCTCTTTTATTTTACTCGGAGGCTCCTTGTTTTTCAGGACCAGAATCGGTGGCAACATCGTCGAAGCATTCGGCAACTCATTTAATATGTTCTGGAAACCGTCTAGTTTCGTATCCTACGTCCGGTGGTCACGGTGGCAGTATAACCTACACAATTTTCCAATCTCGTGAAATGTTATGTTCCGCACCTTCTTTTTGTAGGCTCTTATCCGAGCCTCGGCGGCACTCTTTATATTTTTCAGGGCAAGCTCCACAATTGCAGATCTTCGTAACCTGGGTTCTGCTGGCCAGGGAACCACCTCTTTTATTTTACTCGGAGGCTCCTTGTTTCTCAGGACCAGAATCGGTGGCAACATCGTCGAAGCATTTGGCAACTCATTTAATATGTTCTGGAAACCGTCTAGTTTCGTGTCCCACGTCCGGTGGTCACGGTGGCAGTATAACCTACACAATTTTCCAATCTCCTTCATCCACCTTTCACAAGGATTTGCTGAAGGGCCGAAAAGGGAGATAAAGATCGGTTTCACTCGCTTTCTCCGAAGCATATGCTGCCAGTGACGTGACCTGAATTGTGGCCCGAAATCACACGCTTCACAGTGCCAACCTCCCGTAAGAAGTGATTTGCGAACGCGGCAGCTACTGCCTTCCCGGTGGCCCTACGCAGCGGGGTGAGGCAGACGAATTTTGACGTCAGCTCTACTGCCACAAAGATGTACGCAAATCCGTTCCTAGAACGCACTAGCGGACAGAATATATCTACTTCTGCGAGATCCCTGATTTTATTGGGAACGATCGGGTGTATTGGTGCGGCAAACGACACAGTGGGTGGCTTGGCTTGCTGCCAGGGCTTGCATACCCTAATTACTTTACGTATACGCCGAAGCATATTATTAAAGTAACAGGTTTCCCGCAGCTTCTCCAAGCATTTCCTCGCACCAAAGTGACCGTAGCTCAAATGCACGTATCACACGAGCTTGTTCACCAGTTCCTCCGGAATCGCTAACAGCCACCTGGAGTCATCCAGAGCTCGCCTCTTAAATAGGATGCCATTCCGGATAATATAATACTGCCTGATGGCCGCGTGGGATTTATCATGCCATTTCTCTTTGATGTCACGCAAGACTTCGTCCTTGTCTTGTTCCGCCCCGATATTGCCTAGTGACGTAGTGACATAATTCTCGAATGCCACATTTTGAAGGTATAACACACTGAAATTGTTTTCATCAATAGCGTTATCCTCAGCATGAGTGAACCCGATAGGCAACCGAGATAGAGCATCAGCAACGATGTTCTTGTGTCCCGGAATGTACTCTATCGTGAAGTGTTATTTCTGGAGGAACACCGTCCACCGTCCGAGTCTACCGTGATTGATTTTGGCGCTCATTAGGAATTGTAGTGCTCGGTGGTCGCTGTATACCCTGGTCGTGCACCCGAACAAGTAGTAACGAAATTTCTTGAATGCCCAGACAATCGCCAGGGCTTCAAGCTCCGTGACAGAGTAGTTACGTTCACTCCGCGAGAGCACACGGCTGGCGAACGAGATAGTTTTCCAGGTGGACGGGTCCTTTCCACCATCCGTCTGGAACAACACCGCTCCCAGCCCCGTCAGTGAACTATCTGTCATCAGGCAAAACTCCTGATTCAAATCCGGATGGGCGAGCAATGGAGCGTTAACCAGTGCATTCTTTAATTCGTCAAATTCGCTCTGTGCTTGTTCGTCCCACATCCAAACGGTGTTCTTACCCGTCAGTGCACATAAACGAGGGGTGGACAAAACATTGAGATTTATAAATCCCTTTTAGAAATTGATCATATGTGGAAAACGATAGACCGGCTAGGTGAGATTAAGATATGTGAACACAAAATAAGCAGTCTTGCGTATGCGGATGACTTACTTGTGATGGCAGATTCGATTGAAAGTTTGCAAAGTAATATTTCAGAGCTAGATCAGAAATGTAAGGACTATGGTATGAAGATTAGCATCTCCAAAACGAAAGTAATGTCAGTGGGAAAGAAATATAAACGGATTGAGTGCCAAATAGGAGGAACAAAGTTAGAACAGGTGGACGGTTTCAAGTACTTAGGATGCATATTCTCACAGGATGGCAACATAGTGAAAGAACTGGAAGCGAGGTGTAGCAAAGCTAATGCAGTGAGCGCTCAGCTACGATCTACTCTCTTCTGCAAGAAGGAAGTCAGTACCAAGACTAAGTTATCTGTGCACCGTTCAATCTTGCGACCAACTTTGTTGTATGGGAGCGAAAGCTGGGTGGATTCAGGTTACCTTATCAACAAGGTTGAGGTTACGGATATGAAAGTAGCTAGGTTGATTTCAGGTACTAGTAGATGGGAACAATGGCAGGAGGGTGTCCACAATGAGGAAATCAAAGAAAAACTGGGAATGAACTCTATAGATGTAGCAGTCAGGGCGAACAGGCTTAGATGGTGGGGTCATGTTACACGCATGGGAGAAGCAAGGTTACCCAAGAGACTCATGGATTCAGCAGTAGAGGGTAGGAGGAGTCGGGGCAGACCGAGGAGAAGGTACCAGGATTCGGTTAAGAATGATTTTGAAGTAATAGGTTTAACGTCAGAAGAGGCACCAATGTTAGCACTGAATAGGGGATCATGGAGGAACTGTATAAGGGGGGCTATGCTCCAGACTGAACGTTGAAAGGCATAATCAGTCTTAAATGATGATGATGATGATGATTGTAGAAATTGCAAAGCCCCAAATAACCCCTTAGCTGACGCTTTGACGTGGGCGTTGCGCACTCTGCAATCGCTGAAATTTTTTCGGGATCCGGATGAATTCCATCCGCCGACACAATGTGACCCAGAAACCTTATGCTTTCGCGCCCGAACTGGGATTTGTCCAGATTCACGGTCACCTCCGCTTTCTCGAATACTTCGAGCAATCGATTTAGAACCCGATGGTGTTCCTCCCATGACTTCTCTGCAATTAGAATGTCGTCCACATACACAGTTACGCGCGCTCTTAGGTCGTCAGGTAGTATGCTATTCAGGCCTCTTATGAAGGCGGCTGAAGAAACATTCAACCCGAAAGGGAGGCGTTTAAACTGGTAGCAGCTCCCATAGCAGAGGAAGGCTATTGCCTGCAAGACGAATCGAGCATTATTTGCCAATAGCTGTTTCGGAGGTCAACGGATGACAAAACTTTCACGCCATGAAACCTTTGCAGCAGTTCCTCCAATCCTTCTGGCCTATCTGTCTCAGACATGATTACCGTATTTATTTGCCGCGAGTCCAACACCAAACGCACGGACTTGTCCCGCTTTGGCACAACGAGTAATGGCGAGTTATATGAACTCCTAGCTCGTTCTATTATACCCTGCTCCAGCATCCTACTTATTACGGCTTCCACACTGCTCTTGTGCACCAGTGGGATGGGGTAGGGCTTAACAAAGAAAGGAAGATGCTCGCGCACCGTAAAGCGGTACAGAAATCCATCAATTGCCCCCGGTGAATCCGAAAATACTCGGGAATGGCTTCTCAGAACGCGACACAGTTCCATACGATTCGCTTCCGAGGCTCCCGCACCAGCTATACACCTTTTCACAGCGCTCGTGAAAACATCGTTCCTACCATACTCATTAGGTTGTGAATCTAGGTCACTAATCAGATTGACCAAAACCTCCTGCCCAGGTCGCAACTCAGTCCTAACGTGAAATTTCAGACAGCTCACCTCAGACTCCTTGCGCAAAACACATTCCTCGAAAATTAGACTGACAGGGTTGCTGCCGGTAACGATAGTCATAACACCGCCAGCCACGTCGATTACGGCGCGGTGGGCATTCATGAAGTCAGTCCCCAATATCATCGCCACGCTCATCAGCGGCATCACAAAAAAATTGAATTCAAAGTCATGTCCTTGACAGATGAAGTTTACTCGAGTCTGAACTTTAATTTTAACACTTTTTCCATATATCGCGCCCCTGACTGTGGTTCCTCTCACCTGGAAAGTTGGCCAACTCCTCGTTTCCTCAGACTTCCGAAACGCCGCCTCACTAATCAGCGAAAAGGGGCTGCCTGTATCGAGTACACATCTAAGACTGACTCCCCGAATGTAAGCACACACGACTGGGTTTACCGCGGACACACCAATACTGTGGTCCTCCCTCAACAAATCTTCCCTAATGTCGTCTTCTTCTATCAAATGCACATCAATAGCACTGGTCCTCATTAAGTTGACGCCAACCGAGTCAGCCGCTAGTCATTGATCCCTTTGATTAGGGTCATGTGGCGGATTGTGACGCAGGTTTGCGGGACGAATTTCAATACCCACTGGTGGACCACCCGTACTGTTTACGGCACCCATGTTGTTGCTTGTTCGATAATTATTCTGTGGTCGATCATGACTAACGTTCCTAGGTCCACTATAATTGCACCTAAATCTCTGCTCATTACCGTATCTTCTAAACTCCTCGGGGTGTCTCTGATTTACTCTCGGCGAATGATGACCATTGGCATCGTTTGTTCTGCCCGCGTTCCTTGAGAAGTCGCGACGCTGCCACCGCTCGCGCGCTCTGTAACTCTCAGGCGACCCGTTACGTCTGGAGTGCCACCTGTCTCTACGGCTGCGGCTTCACTCGCGCGGCCGCTGCTCGTAGGCGCTCTGACCGTAATTCTGCGTGGTGCCATTCGCATCGCACTCAAGCTCTAAAAGGAAATTGCGAAATCCCTCTACGTCATCCTTACATCGCCCTGCAAGGATAACGTGCCGCAACTGCATTGGAAACTTTCCCAGGCAAATACGAATAATTTCCGCAGGTCCATAAGGATCTTCAAGATGTTCATTCGCCTGCAGCATGTGCTCGAACATCTGCACAGGGCTGGAGAATTTTGACCTGTTTAACTCTGGTAGCACAATGAGTCCGTGTTTTACACGACTTTGCGCTGCCACTGACCAATAGATCGACAGGAAGTGTTGTCGAAACTCCCCAACAGTGTAGCAATTGCGTGCAATTGACCTCATCCGCGCCGCTGGCTCACCTTCGCGGTAGCCGCACATATACTCCATCTTATGCGCACTGGGCCACGTAGGAGGAAGGGAGAACTCGAACTGCTGTA
Source organism: Schistocerca cancellata (assembly GCF_023864275.1). Taxonomy (NCBI): domain Eukaryota; kingdom Metazoa; phylum Arthropoda; class Insecta; order Orthoptera; family Acrididae; genus Schistocerca; species Schistocerca cancellata. Next base: position 639,577,322 of record NC_064626.1, read on the forward strand.
ACCAGGCCCGCGGGTGAATCCTCGTAGCCGAGTTACGGAAGACTTCAAACTTCCCCACCGTCAGAAAATGTTTAAAGTCAAATTCGTGAGTTTCCCTTGGCGAACGTTCCTGAGGGGATCCGCGCCGTTCCCACCTGGTACGAGATCGGTGATCATGACGATGATCAAATTCGCCATCGTTCCCGGAATCATCGACGGAATAATGGCCCTTTCGTTCATTTCTTTCAACTTCATGGGCCTTTAACCCTTTTAGGTGAAGTTCTAAACGGGCCATGCGCTCACATATTCCCTCAGTAACCCCTCTTTGTTGTATTTTTATTTCACACTGTCCACGCGGACATTTCGTTAACGACCGTATTTCGTCTGCATCCGCTGATGACGAGGTAATCGTTTCTCTATTATTGTCAGACTTAGGCGCCACTGCGTCTGAGATCCTGGCTATTTCTTCTCGCATCTCTCGGTGGGCCGTGTCTTGTTTTGTTTGCGTAAGCCCTTGCTCTCGCTCGAGATCTATTATCGCCTGGCTGAGGGTTTCTACCTGCGTGCTAAGGTGGACCGGGCACTTAGCCGCAGTGTCCTCTATTCGGGACACAAGAGCCGCGTGGTCACTCTGGCATTGTTCTGCTAACGTGCAGAGATCCCTGGCGGAATTTTGTCCTACTCGGGACACAAGAGCCGCTTGTTCACTCTGGCATTGTTCTGCTAGCATACCTATATTCCCAGCGAACCTTTCTTCTTGCTCCATCACCTGCTTACTAATGACTTGCTGCCCCTCTTCTAAGGCGGAGATGCATTGGTCAATGGTAGCCAGTTTCTCCCCAATACCATGTACTATTTCACTAGTCAATCTTTTATTTGCTTCTTCGATATGCCTCCTATTTTCTTCTGCCTGTTTTTTATTCACTTCCTCGATATGTCTCCCATTTCCTTCCGATTGTTTTCTATTCACTTCCTCGATATGTCTCCTATTACTGTCTAATAATTTTCGTAGCATAGTCTGTAAAGAATTTGCATCTATCGAATGATTCAAACATTTAAAATAAAATAGAAAATGCATGAACACTGCATATGATCAGCTCCTAGCAACACACCTGAAAATAAGACATAACCTAAAGAATTTGTTATGAAATACAAGGGGAGACTAATCACTGGACCTGTGCATAAGGAAACGCATTGGATGTGCTAACGGGAAAGCTACGCGGTGAGTGGCTTAGGTGCAAAAACGTAATCTCGGAACACAAGAAAAAATTGTGGATAAAATCATTTATTCCTAAGATAAGGATGTGAGGCATGTACACGATTCCTGATAACACATGGTTTGTGGAGACACAATTTCTAGGTATAGTGCCAAATTCCAATAATATCACATCACACAATCAAGTTGACATTATCTAAAACAAACATGCGATCGGACAGTTAGTGATGCCGGTAGCCCAACAACTATAATGTTCTATCACGTGGTTGGCTCCCCACGGACGAAAGACACATAAAGCAAGGAAAATTTACGAGAAGGCAAAGCTCTAAATATTTAGAAAGGTGAAAGCTTATGCAGGCACAGCTGAAGGCAAACAGACACTCATACAGAAGCGAGTGCTCACTTCTTATCGACACCTTTGTGTGGCGCTCTTCCGGCAGATCCAAGTCTGCTACAGAAATTTGCTAAAAGAAAAATCAGCCAAAGTTTAGCATTCCTTGCTGCGACAAGGCAAAGCAATCTTCCAGATTTGAAAAGCGAGACCAAAAGCTAACAGCTCTCCCCTCGCCAAGTAACAACGCGCCACGCGGCCAGTCTAACTCACCCTTCTTCGACTGGAGCACAGCTGTGGACGCTTCCCATACCGACGGCAGACTGCATCCCTGTTTCCTCTCCAGCCTCCTCCACGCTCCGCGTGGACCGGAAAACCCAAAGAAGCCATTTCCGCCACCAACCTAACGCAGGTGGATTTCTCACAAGTAGTGCAAACCTCCTTGCCTACTTGACCACTACGAGAGTTGGCTATTCTGTACCAGTGCTGCTGAATCTGCACGACTATCGCAGACTTTCTGCAGCAGGCTACGCCACCGTCTAGCAACATGACACACAACCACATTCATTCAATCACGCCACTATGAGAGTAAAGAGAAAAGAGAAACAAGGAAAAGAAAGAGAAATACTTGTGAAATTGGGCTACCGGACTAATGAAAGGTGGCTACAGGACCCTTTCAAACGTTCTGGAGATGTACAGAGCTCCCTCCCCATTACAGTTTTGTGCCCTTCCATGATGGCCTAACGGGAAGCTCCTGTGGTTCCCCCCGTGTTTGCACCGCCTTTCCTCCTGATAATCGCTCATTTTCAAACTTAACATTTGTGCACACCACAAACTGGGTTTTCACCATGAAATGCTGTATGATGCAGACGTTGACACTGCTCTCCGAGGTGCAGGCTTCTGTGCTCCCTATGGCTTTACGGCAAACGTCTCCCACGCTTCTCGTATTGTTAGCGGGGTGGCGGTAGTTCTACAAGATGGTATCGTTGCTGATACAGTTGCCTATCTCACTGATTTCAGAGGTATATCTCTCATGTTTAGAGGCGTCAGAATCTTCAGCGTCTGTGCGCCATCTAGTTTGGATCGCCCTGCGAACGATCTACTTTCTTCTCCTAGTGAGACGTGATACGCCACTCTTTCTCTTTAACAACATTTGCAAGCGGCCGCTTGTTTTTATCGTAAATACATGTCCAAGTGGTGCAAAATGTTATTATCTGTACATATAGAAAAGCATTACCTTCTCAACAATATTCAGATCGTGAGTTACACGATTAATTTTTATATATGATATTAGTTAATTTAGTCACGGCACTTTCGTAGCTGTGTCTGTGGTCTCTCTCAGCACTCTAATTTAGTGCGATTGCAGTTTTAATTGTTGGTGTATCAATGTGTCATCACAATGAAATAAAAATAGTGACCAGGTGGTGGAGTATGAATCAGAGCAGTGGCGTATTGAAGTATACAGAAACAATGACAAATTTTTATTAATCATTTTATAATTATAATCAAGCTGATAAATATTATATGAAAAGTAACAAACATACATTATAAAAGGGGTGGTGCTTGATTGGAAAAGCATTCATTGGGGTAGAAGCTATACAAATTCTCCCTCGAATTAATCCCTTTTACAACGCAATGAGGCTTTGTACACAGGAAACCACTGTGAGGCCGAATTCTGTTCAAATGGAATCAGGTACGGCCAAGTACACCACAAACTATGGTTTCCGGAGAACAGGGAGCCGTGAATACCATTTCAGAACCCTATGCCGGAGCAGCAATACTTTATCCTTTCACCTTTATTCAGCCAGCTGCAGTAAACGGCACTCCGTGGACAATTAGCGGCGCGCTGCGGCAGCTGTAATGTTCTCACGCGTACTCAAAACTTTGCTAACTACACGGACTGGCGTTCTGATTATTAGAACAGAGAAACTTTCGTATCAAAGCCCTGAAATCCAGGCAGATTTCAGCTGATGTGCACCCGTACACTGGTCTGGCCACCCAATTTGGTTCACAGCCACGACGGCACTTGCTGGAACTGTCAAACGTCAGACGGCCGTCTCAGGACAAATAAACTCGCCCTCATGACACATGATATGTCCAAGACGATATGAAGTTCTACGGTCAGTAAAATAGGAAACTGCCACTGTCTATTAGGCCACAACAAGTTGCAAACCACAAGTGTCACCCACTAGGGAAACACCTGAAGTTCTCCACCAGCGGAGGACAAGAAGACGAAGGAGGCAAAGAATCAAAATCACTTTCCACCAAGCCTCGGTACGGGAGCCAAATTAGCAGTAAAAACACGCATCCGCTTTGTACAACCCAACAGAACAATCCTCTGTTCATTGAACGTAACCTCTTTACTGCTCTGTGGCCTGGTAGCCATCCCAGACACAGCACCGGGGTTCCCATGATAGGGGAGCAAGTCTTTGTTTTGCGTATCCTGAGAGGAGACAATAAGCGACCCAAAATCTCTCTTGTCTGAAAAAATAAGATTTCAGACTAGGGAGGCGTCGTTCTCACAGCAAGCATGGCCACGTTTCGGCAAAAATATCTACCTAGATTGCTCCACAGACTTTCATTTACGGAGAAATCTAATCTTTTCAGGCTGACCATTTCCAGCTTCTGAACGAAGACTGTTAAGCTTCCCAGACAATCGTATCCAAGAAATTTATGTTTTTGCCACTCGCTGAAAGATTAGCGTTCAGATTTTAGGTCACTATCTCGGTGTTCCCCAGTACTGTTTTTGGAATGTGCGGTTAATGACTTTTTACATGAGGAAATTGTGAGCAGAATGTTCTTATAACCGCGTTTGAAACCCGTAGGCGCTGTAGGGGAGGCGACGAACAGAAAGACAGATGGATTGGTGGCCATAACTTCTGAGTGCCGTGACCAGGCTGTTCGAGTGACTCTGGGAAGCAGCACTCTGTGGATCGTGTCTCCAGAGGGACTTCTGGCTGAAGCCTCTCCTCCCTCCAATGGGGATCGGACAGGAGGCCACCGGCCCACACACATTTTGCCTGGTCCAGGCAGCAGTGAAGGCGGTCTGTTTACCATTTAAGAGACGCTGCTGTAAACTGAACCTTTGTGCAACTGGCCGGAAAGTCTTAAGGCTCTGTGCATGCTTACGTCAGAAGCTGAGATAATTCTGATAGAGTGGCAGGTGCATGTGTTTATCGGAGGCAAGACTGTAGCTCCCATGATGCCAGCAAGTCGCCAGGTTCTTTATCGAGCAACAAAAAACATATACGAGTATATTTCATGAGCACGACTATGCGGGAAGCTTAACAGCCTTCTTTCAGAAATTGAAAATGGTCAGTCTGGAAAGATTATATCTCTTCCTAAATGAGGGACAGTGGTCCCATCTAGGTAGATTTTGTCTTGCTCTAAGATTGCCTCACTTATTGTGAGAACGAAGCGTCCCTAGTCTAAAACCTTCTTTTTTCAGATAAGAGAGATTTGGTGTCGCTGATTGGCTCCTCTGAAGATATGCAAAGTGTAGGCCTGTTCCACCAGCGTGAGATCCCCCGTCCTGTGTGTGGATTGTCTACCACGCCAACAGAATATTCAAGATGAGAGACTCAATCTGTAGAGGGTAGCTAGACTGAATTGTGCGCTGTTGGGGCGGTTTTGTTTTTTCTAATTCGGCTCCCATACCGGGGATTGCTGGAAAGTGGTGGTGATTCCTAGCGTTCTTCGTCTTCTCCTCCTGCCCTGGTGGAGAACAACAGGCCTTTTACCCAATGGGTGAGATTATCGGTCTATATCTTGTGGTCGACTAAGAGCCAGTGGCAGATTCCAACTGGACCGAAAGTCGAACTGTATATCATCTCGGACATATAGCGTGTCACGAGGGTGGACTTAATCGTCCTGAGGCGGCTGTCTGACAGTTAACAGCACGCACCGTCGTGCCTGCGATTCATATTAGTTTGGCTAGACCAGCGAACGGGTGCATCTCACACTGAAATCTGCCGTAATTCCAGGGATTTGATAGGCAAGTTGTCGAGTTCTGAAAATCAGAACGCCAGACTCCGTAGTTTGCAAAGTTTCGCAGACACGTCAGAACGTTATAGCTCCTGCGGCGCACCGCTCCTCGCCCACAGCGCGCCATTTCACGCCGCCGCCTGAATCAGGGTGAAAGGCTAAAATACTGGTGCACCCGCTTAGCATTGTTAAATGATACTCACAGCTCCCTGTTCTAAGGTGAACCAATGTTTGGGTTATACTTGTCCATAGTTGATTCCATTTTAATGCGTTTGGCCTCACAGTGCATTCGTATGAACAAAGTCAGATTGCTTTGCAAAAGGGATTTCTCGCAGGAGATTCGAGTCTTCCCTCGGGCTTGAGTGTGTGTGTTGTTCTTATCATAAATTAGTTTAACTTAGTTTAAGTAGTGTGTAAGTCTAGGGACCGATAACCTATGCAGTTTGGTCCCTTAGGAATTCACACACATTTGAACATTTGCAAAAGGGATTAATTAAGGTGAAAATTTGTATAGCCTCCAACCCAGTGAATGCTTTGCTAATCAAACAGTATCGCTTTTCTAATGTGTGTTTGTCATTTTTATGTAAGATTTATCAGCTCATTCTAGTTATCAAAGGATTAACATAATTTGTCATTATTTTGTAAACTTAAACACGCCACTGTTCTCATTCGTACTCCCTCAACTATTCATTGTTTTTATTTTATTGTGGTGGGAGGTGGGTGCACCTGTATTTTAAGTTCAATCTTATTAAATTGATTAATTTGATTATTAATCTGAGTTCTGAAGGTGACCACAGGCATAGGCAGCAAAAGTGCCGTGAAGAAATTCACTAATCTCATACATAAAAATGAAGGGTGTAGCTCACGATTCGAAGGCTTTTGAGAAGATAATGATTTCTTTACGTAAAAATAATAATATTTAGCTTCATTCGGCCTTATATTACTGATTAAAGCAAGCGACAGCTTGTAATTGGCGACCCTTGGCCAGTATCTCAAATCAGGGCACTTCTGTGCGATAGTTAGTGCTTTATCTTGGGGAACAGGCGCGGTTTTTTTTTCCTTTTTTCAAAGTGAGACCACGGTGTAATGAGAGCATTTAGACTCGGGTTGGACCTATGCTCTGTATCTCAGCAACGTACAGCATATTGTGTCATTTTATTTCAGTATATGTCTTGTTTGTCTCACCGATTTTTTCTCTTATTTCTGTTGTGCCGGACCAGTGACGTCTGCGTCACTTATTGTCTGATGTAGCGGCGTTGCCAACAGCGTTGTGCAAGGTTTTGTACAACAAATTTGACTATGGGCATGTGTAAGATATTTTAGATTTGGTTTTGTTTCATGGGCTTAGGTATAAATGTGTGCATTACCTGATAGGAGATTAGAATTGCGGCCTGCGATGCTTTAGGTAACTTGCGGAAGTAGAAATTGATACGACTGATTACGAGAAGCAAAGCTGCGTGTGTAGTGAGAAACACTGGACCCTGACGTCATCCAAAATGGAATACGCGTCAGCCACAGACGCAGGACAAGACGGAAAGGCGGATGAAGTCATTTAAGTCACTCTGCAGACAAGGCACGAATGTGAAATGCAGTACACTCCGATGATGAGGGTTCAGACCACTCAGGAACTGACAGTAAAAACAATGTGTAGTGGCAAGTCATGTTGTTGTTGTTTTGGTCTTCAGTCCAGGGATTGGTTTGATGCAGCTTTCCATGCTACTTTATCTGTGCAAGCTTCTTCATCTCCCGGTACGTACTGCAACTTACATCCTTCTGAATCTGTTTAGTGTACTCATCCCTTGGTCTCCCTCTACGATTTTTACCCTCCACGCTGCCCTCCAATACTAAATTGGTGATCCCTTGATGCCTCAGAATATGCCCTACCAACCGATCCCTTCTTCTAATCAAGTTGTGCCACAAATTTATCTTGTCTCCAATTGTATTCAATACCTCCTCATTAGTTATGTGATCTACCCACATGATCTTCAGCATTCATCTGTAGCACCGATTTCAAAAGATTCTATTCTCTTCTTGTCTAAACTATTTATCGTCCACGTTTCAGTTCCATACATGGCTACACTCCATACAAATACTTTCAGAAACGACTTCCTGACATTTAAATCTAAACTCGATGTTAACAAATTTCTCTTCTTCAGAAACGCTTTCCTTGCCATTGCCAGTCGACTTTTTATATCCTCTCTACTTCGACCATCATCAGTTATGTAGGTTTTCTAAATAGGACAAGAGGTACAGTAAGGGAAACTAACAGTCTGATTCCGCGAGTAAGGCCTCATAGAGCAGTTGAGTCGCGTGCGTCGAGCCCAGGGTACGCCACTGTAAGTACGCAATTAAAATCGATCATTCAGTTTATGCAAGTGGGAGATAACAGACGACAGGTGGTTGAAACACAGAAGAAGGAAAGGGAAGAAAAGAGACGGCAGGAAAAAAGACAAAAGATAGAAAATCATCATTAATAAAATTAGTGAAATTCAGAAGCGACAAGACAAGGAGCAAAAGAGACAGGGCGTAGTCATGAAATAAATTAAGGAAATTCAAGGGGGGCTGATGAGTCTGTCGAAAACGTAAATCAGGGTGTAAAAGCAGAGGTGGAAAGCATTAGGAAAACGTCACAAGAGACATGATAAGAGACACGAAGACGTGAGGCAAAGACAACCAATTAGTAGCATGAGTTGCGCTAAAAAATGCCCAAATTGCATGAGATCAGGCAGCGCTGGCAAAAAGGTCGAAGTGAGTGCAACCTAGAAGGCTACTTCTGCTCTCAAGAAACAGGGACAGAGAGTAGCTGAACAGACACAGGAAGAAATGTTAGAAATCAAAAGGCGAGCAAACACGTCTCACTACACAGCAGAATGATCTGGGGGGATGAAATGAGACAAATGCGCGAATGGGTCACTCGTGTAGAAATTCAGCCAGAAGTAACAGCACGTCGCCGTGCGTTCGTTGGTCACCAGAAATGTCGAAGATAAAATTTTGCTATAAAATCTGTAGCAACATCTGCGCTTAACGGGGCACGACGTTCGGCCGTGCGCGCGCTGTCAATGGTGCGTAGTACACAAAATACAAAGCCGGACCACAATTGCGTGCGACTCAAATGTACAGTAACGTTACTACATGACTCTGATGATACGAGAGGAGGGTACAACAGCGTTCAGAGATCGGTCGGCTACGAAATCTTGGGCGCACGCGCTCCCGAACTTAGAGAAAGTCTAGTGGCACAAAATTATGAATATTTCGACTTATAACATTTTCTATCAATTCAAAAGTTTCAGGTTTACAAAAAGAACCACAATTCATTACACACGAAGTCATGGATTGCTCAGTACGATCAGGGTACCACCCGAGACTCGGCCACTAGTACACAAACTGGAATTTGTCTGTGGTTGCCTGGAAGGTTCAATTGCAGAGCACATGCTTAGCGTTACAGCAAAATGCCTCAGTTACGGCGAATTCAGAGAGGCTTTCCTAAATACCTAGTCGTCACAGGGTACTCTAGAAAGGATTAAACAGGAGGTTACGCTGGGGAAGATTAGCGAAGCATCGGGGTACCGCAGTCCTGTAAACTTTTCGAGACGCTTGTCAACAAGAACCTTTACCTGGACCAACCGTATAGCAATAAGGAGATAATGCCACAGTGCTACATGAAACAGCCATTAACATTCCAAGAACTGCTCGTTGGTGGATGTAATGATACAATAACGCTCTACGAGAGTTATACTTTGTCAACGAATCAAAAACGCGAGGAAGCGAATGAGACATAATGAACGAAAGTAGCAAGGTGCATCTGCAGGAGATAAAAAAAATTGTTCAAATGGCTCTGAGCAATATGGGACTTAACTTCTGAGGTCATCAGTCCCCTAGAACGTAGAACTACTTAAACCTAACTAACCTAAGGACATCACACACATCCATGCCCGAGGCAGGATTCGAACCTGCGACCGTAGCAGTCCCGCGGCTCCGGACTGAGCGCCTAGAACCGCTAGACCACCGCGCCCGGCTGAAGGAGATAATAACGGGCAAAATACAAACAGAAAAAGGGCAAAAAGACAACAGTATCTAGGCCAAACATTTAAAGATGAGTCTCGGGGGAATTATGGAAGCAGACGTGGGACGTACGGCGCTAACTTTCACGAAGGAACAGTAGGAACAGGAGGGAGATGCAAAATTCTAACTACTTCATGCAGCTGATCTGCGTCTCACGGCAAACAAGGAATAGGTCAAATCAACAGTCGAGATCGCAATAACATTTGTTTATTATGACCGGTTTCAGATTATGTTAAAGCCATCCTCAGATTTTTTGGGCCCGCTGTGGCTGGTGCTGTTCACTCCTCCGTTTTTCACGTGATACCAGATCGCTGCGTCCCACAGACAATGTTGCCTAAATTTAGGAACAAGGAATAATGGAGGGATTCGTAGGAAAAACCCACAATGTGATCACCAGTATGGCATAGTGGAAATGGAACCAGCTAACCACTCAAACAGAATCCGCAGCAGAAATCCGCAAATGAACTGACAGTCGGCCGCTGCGGCCTCATCATATCATCAAGTTAGTGTGAAGAATCCCTTATCTCTAATTCGTTTATGTAATCACTTGGTGTATTGTTCTTTATTTGTTTACATTTACATGTTTGGATGGTTTATTATTATAATTAGCGGATGCCGGCCGCGGTGGTCTAGCGGTTCTGGCGCTGCAGTCCGGAACCGCGGGACTGCTACGGTCGCAGGTTCGAATCCTGCCTCGGGCATGGGTGTGTGTGATGTCCTTAGGTTAGTTAGGTTTAAGTAGTTCTAAGTTCTAGGGGACTTATGACCTAAGATGTTGAGTCCCATAGTGCTCAGAGCCAGCCAATTAGCGGATGAAATCTTTTCCTGGGACATTTGATCAATGAGTTAGGCGTTTGTAGTTTTCTGTACAGCATTTTCTGTTTGATAATTTACCGCAGTTTCGAGACGTACTAGTATCCTCTCGTGTCTCAAAGATAAAAATTTATTTCGTAAATAGGAATGTGCTGAATTCTCCGCGGGAAAACCTCTTGTGTTTGTGATAAAACTGGTCGGTTTAATACGTAAACATTGCAGCATTAGTAACTTGTCAAGCAAAACAAAGGTATGTGTTGGAACAACGTGAGAATTGCATATTTTGGTTCAGAAATAACTGCACAAGTCTTGAAGGCACAGTTCTTCTCAGAATTCACCCTGGAATCCTCCGTTGATATTGTGTTCATTGCCAGTGGGGTGTATGCACGGTCCGTTCCACTATTCCGAGTGAGGAGGCGATAGTTGTGCCATAGATGTTGATTTGCGATCCGTTTGGCGTGTGTTTAATCATACTACCGATACCGATTGGGTATTTTGCGAGATGAACATGGCTTGTCCACGCCAGGTACTTTTTGATGTTTGAGTATGGGTTTTTTCTCCCTGTGGTTCGATTAGGGTTATCAGCAGTGGTTCAGTGAGTTCTCGTTGGTGGTTTTCGAGGATGGTGACGCTAATCGACAATCGCCTACTCGATAGTTTCCGCTGGTGGTAGTTTTTCGTTTGTGGTTATCGCTTAGGGATTACCACCAGTAGGACGAAGATGTTTGTCTTGTGATGTTTTGACTGTGGATCGCCATCGCCAGAGACGAGTCATCGGAAAAGTTTTGGATTACGTGGTGTGAGCACATGGAGTGCAACTAATGATAATACGTTTTTAGTTGAATAGTAACGAAACGGCGAATGAAACTAGAAAAAAGGCGAAGAAAATCACAAATCCTTATGTACCACCAATTATAAAAGGAAAAGACTGGTATTGTATGTCTTTGCAGCAGCTGTTAATTGATGATATTCTTATGTCAATGTTTGATAGTTATAGGCCAGAGGGAAAGGTGGATTCGTGCCGATGTCTGATATATCGTGGCATCACATTTAGGAGTCTACAGGTGACAGTGAGAAGTATTCGACCATGATTCTGCACCAGATATCAGCATCAGCGACGCTATTCAACAAATTGACATCACATTTCGGAGTCTACAGGTGACAGTGAGAAGTATTCGACCATGATTCTGCACCAGATATCAGCATCAGCGACGATATTCAACAAATTGTCATCAGGCGAAGTGTTAGAGTCCAAATTAGCGTAAAGTAGAAAGTGTTAAGGTAGCTAGACTTGTTAATGGGTAGAATGTAGTTAGAAGTAAGTGCTGTTTGATGTGAGAGTGCTTGAAGTATGAATGTGCAGGCTGTGCTGGCTCAACCCATTGGGGTGCATGGTTGGTGTCGGGAAACTAACAAAACGCTGACATACACAACAGCAACATGGCTTCACAATTACAAAATGATTAGTTCATGGCTTTTAGACAAACGATTAATAAGCGATGATAGTGCGATTTTTTTAAAGGATCCTTAATAGTAACGTTGTTTAAATGAAAGAAAGCAGTAAGGCACAAATTTTGCATTAATCATTCTGTAAAATTCCAACTAAAACAGTTCATGTTTTTGCTATGACTTTCTGTGTATGTGTATTTGTAAACATTCACTGTGAAAGACATGGCACTAAAATATGCACTAAGGATTGTGCAAAGGACCGTATTGTAAAAGAAGAACGAGAAGCAGACTGTGGTGGGACATGGCTTGGTGCAGGGCAGGCGCCTATATCACGATGCAGCTGGGAGGCTGGTTGGTGCTGCAGAACACCTTAGGTGCGACTGTCAGCATGACATCACAGAAGGGCAACCAATCTGTCTGAGAGATCTGCTGACATGACCACACGAGCGGCTACATCGACAGGTGTCCGCTTCAGGTGACCGATTCCCTCCCTCCCCCCCCGTCCTTTCCGACACGACAGGGCAGGCAGCCAGCTGATTTGATGACGCTAGGGCAGCCCTTTTATTCATGCCAATGGAGAGTGAAAGCAACAGCAGGGGTGCCTCGCCTGCAGCCAGCAGGTGACGGAGGCTTGCCCCTGATGGAACGCAACCTCCTGAGACCACGGATGTTTGGCGCAAGAGTCTCGAGGGTCCAGATGTAATACCAGTGTCGACGTGAAAGGAGAAATTAGTGAGCCAGGCCGAGCGACTGACGTCTTTGAACACTTGCCAAAACACAGACAACTGCTGCTGAAGGACTGTCTTCAACACGAGTGACAGTCTGTCAGCTCCTGCTCCATCTCTGGTCTGTCAATTGTCCAGATGCCTAATTGTTGCTGCTGTAGACAGGAGATGGGTTCTGCCACAGACAGTGCTGCCACCACACATTCTGTTAAGTAAAGAGGAAACCCTTCTTTTAGACCCATCTCACCCCTACACCTGCCACATCCAACAAGTTACACACCTCAAGTGTGCAGTGCTGTATTTAGTCAAGTGAATAATGTAAAGTTAATTTTAGGACTCTATAAAGACCCTTAAGAAGGGAACAGAAAGAGAATTCAAATGAGTTTCTGTTTTTTTTTTAATTCTTATTTTTTTTAGCCTTGCTGTATTTATATTACTAGGTTAAATGTAATTTTTTCACTTTTATTTTTTACTATGTTTGTCATGAAAGTCAACACCATTTTTAAATGTGTACTTGGAATGTAAGATAGAGAAAAGATCATGCTCAACAAATACAGCAATATTCAAACCACTTTTTGAAGCTAGTTCATCTTTCTACTCTGTCTTTTTCATATGTGTAAAGTCTCACTATGAATTACATGTAATTTAAATGTTGTTTGTTTTGTGTTAACAGTATTTACTCCATTGTACTAAAATAAGTAAATTTGTTGAATGCTTGGATGGAATTTGTCATGTTATTGTCTCTATGGAAGACTGAATCACTGTGAACGCATGGACTGGGGTAACATGTCTCTGAGGCACAGAATGCTCAATCCTGAACCATATTCTATTGTGGTTATCGAAACCGATCATCCCTGACCTCAGCTTCAGTGTGAATCGGTTAGTTAAAAGTCTGCTTGACCTTCTAAATGTTCAGTCATTGTATTTATGGTCAGGGGTGTATATCAAAGACCTTTCGGTCCACAGGAACAATTCAGACTCCTAGAAAATCACAAACATTTTGCAGCCATGCAGCAGTGAGTGAGTGTATGATCCTGGTCGAATGAGGTCAAGACAGGCTTTGCTATTTTTTTGTTTTTGGTAGCAAAACTATCAGGGTCCCGTTCGTCATTCTCAACGACCCAGTTCAAGTGTCATAGTTTGGTGTGGCACTTCCCTTTCCGAAATTATTGCATAATGGGGAGGTAGTGAGAGGTGGCACGCCACTCTGTCACTTAAACAACAATGTCACTCACATTAACTTCATATTTTAGGTTATGATCTCAGAGCTCCCAGTTAGTATATGCGCTTTCTGACTTTCAACGTGAGGAAATGGTCGACAGAATGTTCTGTAGGGAACTTGTACCTCAGGAGCGACGGAGAACAAGGAGAGAGATGGATTGGGGGCTATAAAATCTTAGTGCAGCGACCAGGTTGTGTGAGTGACTCTGGAAAGCAACACTCAGTGGATGAAACCTGCACAGGTACGTCTGGCTGCAACACTCGCCTCCTTCCACTTAGGTTTGGACAGGAGAACGCTGATTAGGAAAACATTTTATCTGGGCCAAGTGGCAGTCGATCACAAAGGTGGCCAGTAGCGCAGGTGCGTGGAGGACGGAATTTAAGAGAGACTGCTGTAAACTGAGCCTTTGTGCAAACAGTGGGAAGGTCAGCAGCGTGGACGATATGGAAAGGGTGGGGGACAAGACTGTAACTCCCCTGACGCCACAGGGCACTAGCTCCTTTTAGCGATCGTCAAAAATCATATACAGAGTGAGTCACCTAACATTACCGCTGGATATATTTCGTAAACTACATCAAATACTGACGAATCGATTCCACAGACGGAACGTGATGAGAGGGGCTAGTGTAATTGGTTAATACAAACCACACAAAAATGCACGGAAGTATGTTTTTTAACACAAACCTACGTTTTTTTTAAAATGGAACCCCGTTAGTTTTGTTAGCACATCTGAACATATAAACAAATACGTAATCAGTGCAGTTTGTTGCATTGTAAAATGTTAATTACATCCGGAGATATTGTAACCTAAAGTTGACGCTTGAATACCACTCCTCCGCTGTTCGATCGTGTGTATCGGAGAGCACCGAATTACGTAGGGATCCAAAGGGAACGGTGATGGACATTAGGTACAGAAGAGACTGGAACAGCACATTATGTCCACATGCTAACACCTTTTTATTGGTCTTTTTCTCTGACGCACATGTACATTACCATGAGGGGTGAGGTACACGTACACACGTGGTTTCCGTTTTCAATTACGAAGTGGAATAGAGTGTGTCCCGACATTTCAGGCCAATAGATGTTCAATGTGGTGGCCATCATTTGCTGCACACAATTGCAATCTCTGGCGTAATGAATGTCGTACACGCCGCAGTACATCTGGTGTAATGTCGCCGTAGGCTGCCACAATACGTTGTTTCATAACCTCTGGGGTTGTAGGCACATCACGGTACACATTCTCCTTTCACGTACCCCACAGAAAGAAGTCCAGAGGTGTAAGATCAGGAGAACGGGCTGGCCAATTTATGCGTCCTCCACGTCCTATGAAACGCTCGTCAAACATCCTGTCAAGGGTCAGCCTAGTGTTAATTGAGGAATGTGCAGGTGCACCATCATGCTGATACCATATACGTCGACGCGTTTCCAGTGGGACATTTTTGATCAACGTTGGCAGATCATTCTGTAGAAACGCGACGTATGTTGCAGCTGTTTGGGCCCCTGCAATGATGTGAGGACCAATGAGGTGGTCGCCAATGATTCCGCACCATACATTTACAGTCCACGGTCGCTGTCGCTCTACCTGTCTGAGCCAGCGAGGGTTGTCCACGGACCAGTAATGCATGTTCCGTAGATTCTCTGCCCTGTGGTTTGTGAAACCCGCTTCATCGGTAATCAGGTAGAACTGCAACGCATTCTCTGTTAATGCCCATTGACAGAATTGCACGCGATGATTAAAGTCATCACCATGTAATTTCTGATGTAGCGACACATGAAACGGGTGAAAGCGGTGACGATGCAGTATGCGCATGACACTACTTTGTCTCTGTCCACCGGCTCTCGTAATGTCCCGTGTACTCATGTGTGGGTTCATGGCAACAGCAGCTAGCACACCAACTGCACCCGCTTCTCCTGTGACAGGCCTGTTACGGACCCGTTTGCGTGCTACGACCATACCTGTTGCATACAGTTGACGGTAGATGTTTTGCAATGTGCGGCACGTTGGATGTTCTCTGCCCGGGTACCGTTCTGCATACACCCTGCAGGCTTCAGCTGCATTTCGTCGACACTCGCCATAGATGAGTATCATCTCCGCCTTTTCAGAGTTCGAATACACCATGGTACAGTTCCTACAACACTACAGTATCACAGACGTCTGGTAACACGGTGTACTACAGTTGGTCTGCGTGCGGAGACGAATGCAGAATAACAATAGCAGCAAGCGCTACATGCGGACACTGCGACAGCTAGACCAAACCACAACAGGGCACTACAGCCACACTCGTAAACACGGTCGTCATCGTAAACATGTCCCTGCAGATGCTGCTCGCCGACCGTGGCCCGTGTTTGTTGCAACACGCAACTGAACGTCGGAGGTTTCAAGCGTCAACTTTAAGTTGCAATATCTCTGGATGTAATTAACATTTTACAATACAACAAATGGCGATGATTACGTATTTGTTTATATGTTCAGATGTGCTAACAAAACTAATGTGGTTCCATCTTAAATAAACGTAGGTTTGTGTTAAAAAACATAGTTCCGTACATTGTTGTATGGTTTGTATTAACCAATTACACTAGCCCCTCTCCTCACGTTCGGTCTGTGGAATCGGTTCGTCAGTATTTGATGTAGTTTACGAAATATATCTAGCGGTAACGTTAGGTGACTCACCCTGTATAAGAAATATGATTTACACAATAAATAATTTTGAAAGAAAGTATATTTAGAATGCAATGAAATAGCGAAATATTGAGTCATAAGAGGTTATTCTTAAAAAAGTAAACGGGATTTAATGGAATGTCTTGATAAAGTATAATACAATAACATAAATTCGAAAGAAGTTATATATCATAAAGATTCAGATGTTGAAGGTTTAAATGTGAAACAACTCTGGGCTATTGCAAAGACTTTAAAAGCAGGCAATACTGTAACTATCACACAGTGGAACTAATGGCTTTCACAATAAAACTATAAACATGTATTTGAAAAAAAATTTCTAAAGGATTTAGAGACAAAGAATATTGTCAAATGAAAACAAATAGTAACAGAACGTAAAATTCGTGGGTAATCTCATGTTAACAGTAGTAAGAGTGTTCAAAAAATAGATTTAATAAAATTAATATTGCAAAAAGTGGAAAGGTTTAAAAGATTATAGGAAATTAACTTTGATGATGCAATATTTTTGTAACTTTTCTGTATGAAATTCCAAGGGAATTTAATTATTCACATGAAAATTTGAATAATAAAACAGCTTGTAGTAAAATACTTAATAATTATAAGATTGTTTCATTTCTCTTTAAAATTTTAGTGGATACTCTAAGATCTCTAAGCATTTCATTTTTTCCAGAGATTAAATATTTAATCCCTGAAAATCTTAAACAAAATACGAAAATGTATTAATTACAAATTATATTTTATTTTTTCTGTATAATATTCCAGGCGCCAAAGATCTGACATCTGACACTGTGTCAAGAAATGAAGGACATTATGTAGAACTTCTGAAACAAAACGAAATTTCATTTACAGAAATTATGTATGCTAACACATTAGCGGCCGGCCGATGTGGCCGTGTGGTTCTAGGCGCTTCAGTCTGGAACCGCGTGACCGCTACGGTCGCAGGTTCGAATCCTGCCTCGGGCATGGATGTGTGTGATGTCCTTAGGTTAGTTAGGTTTAAGTAGTTCTAAGTTCTAGGGGACTGATGACCTTAGAAGTTAAGTCCCATAGTGCTCAGAGCCATTTGAACCATTTTTGAACACATTAGCTCTAGAAAACGAATTTACTCAAAATGAAATTAAACATTAAGAGAAAATAATCTTGTTCAACAAAAATGGGTTTTAAACACAGATCTAAAAGATCTAAGTATGGATTGTGTGTTTTTTAAAGTATTCATATAGAATTCAATTTTCATTACATTTCAGATCATATAAATAATTCACATGTTCATCAGTTAATTAATTTACATAGATGTATCTTCATTAGGATAACAACTGGATAGAAAGAACGAAAGTGCAAGTTTTTTTCATTCTCATTTTAGCCATTTACATATCAAAGATTTTATAACATCATTTTTTTATTTCTACCCACTTATTGTATGAATTATCAAATCGCAACCATTCAACAGATATACTATTACCTTTCTTTCTCAATACTTTTTCAAGAATATATACATGTGCATATTTTGTTTTCTGTAGTTCTTGTTAAAATAAATTCCTATCAATATCCTTCAATTTGTATGTGATTCGATTGGAATGAGTAAAAGATTCAATATCAAAACTTTCTGCTGACCTATTGGCAGTATATCCTCTTTCGTAAAGTCCTTTAAGTTTACTGATTCTAACTTTATCTCCTTTTTTAAATGTACTATCATTAGACAACAATAGAAGTTTGGTAATTTTTTCATTAACTTGTACTGATTTCATTTTTGTAGTTGAATGGTTTGTACAGTGGCATTAACCAACTAAATTCTTAACCGTATCAACCGATTTATAATTTCCTTGAAGAGCAAATTTCTTGCAGATCTTTTTTTTAAGTGTTCTATTAAATCTTTCAACAACAGATGCTTTTAATTCAGTCAAAGACGAATAATGAAATTGGAAATTTGTGGTAGGGTCTTATGGGACCAAACTACTAAGCCCATCGGTCCCTAAGCTTACGCACTACTTAATCTAACTTACACTAACTTACGCTAAGGACAACAAACACACCCATGCCCCAGGGAGGACTCGAAACTCCGACGGGGGGAGCCGCCCAGACCGTGACAAGACGCCCTAGACTGCGTGGCTACCCCGAACGGCGATGAATAATGATTAATATAATTTTTTCATTAGATCTTAAAACTCTCTCTGATAAAATTCCTTACCGTTATCTGTTTGCATGAAAACATTTTTTACCACCAGTATTGCAGCTGGGTTACCGACGGAGTGAGTGCCACTGAACAAGCTAAAGCTTTCCTGGCGTCCAAAGAGACGGTGGGGCAAAGTCAGCAGGGACGTAACCCTATGCCTGGCCACCATGTCCAGTTTCATCGCCTATGGAACCAAGGAAAGCTAGGGAAGGTGCGAAGAACATCAAATGATTTATTGTTTATTTATTTAGTTATTTTTCCTTATTTTTCCAACTGTCATTAAAATCTCCGAAAATAGCAGGAAACCAGCATCATGTGAGGAGGAGCGGCGAGTCGCCAGACTCAGTGGGAGTCCCGAAACTTGGTTTTATGGAAAAGGACATTCCAATGACCAGAGAATAACTTGTTCCAAGTGTGGAAAAGATGTGGATCAACTCTTCATTGCAGTAACACCCCAACTCCAGGTGGGATAAGAAAGTCACTACAAAGGAAACTGGAGTAACATTATCTGTATTTGGGATTACATACAATTGCACAATGGCTTTCATCAAGAAAGAACCAAAAATCTACGATATTTTTCTCGCTACTTGTCCCCAAACCCACATCATGAAGTTTGTCTTCGTTTGTGGCGAGTATTCTGAGTCCAGAAAGAGGAGCAGGTGAGTACGCATCTCATGATTATACGTGTAGGTAATTAGTGCAAGCAACTTTAGCACCAAGAAACAGACACCTATCGCCTATCTACACACCAGGCGATGCTCGTCCATGTCCAGAACATAATATGTGACAGAAAATGGGGAGTCTGCAAGGTGAATCCCATGAAGGCATGTCCAGCGTACCAACTTCCCACTGATTGTACGGTACCAAGCAGACGGGACGTGAGTGGCAAAATAAGGAGCGCATACCGATCGCCAAACGGGACATCAGCCCACGTTTGGATGCATCTCCTCAACCACATTGGATGATTTGTACCGCTGTTTTATAAATAGCCTTCATGCGTTCTTACATGTCAAACCTGTTGGCTGTATCGCAGTACAGACATAGCTCAGTTTGAAGAAAAAATAGCCGAAATAAAATAATGGCGGTGAGATGCCCGAAAATTGTATCACGGATGAGGGGGAGCTGGTGCAACGGCCTCCAGCAACACGCTGGTAAGGCACGTAGGACAACGGCGCCACGGCGCCATTCGAAAGCTAACTAAAAGGGATATGATACTGACCTGAAACGGACCCTGCACCGTGGGAGGGTGAGGGTGTCGTAGCTTATGTTGAACAGTAAGCAATAGCAAAGAAATGAACCTAATGTCTCTAGTATGCGGACTGCTAAACAGAAACTGTCTGTGCTAAGCAGGGGATCGTGAAGCCATATTGTGACAGTCGTAAACAATGATCTAGGATCCCAGCACGTAGTTGGTACAGTAGGCGCCGGTAGATGAGGGCAATCGTGGTCTCCCAGATGACTTGCAAGCCCATGTCCTAAGCATCGGGTAGTAGCAGCTGCATGCAATGGTGCAGTGCTGTCCGTAGGAAGCCTTCCCTGTACCTACAGCTACGGCGCTCAATTTGCTGACGGTATGGCAGCTGCCAGAAGCTTCGTCATAGATGGTAACCTATGCAATGATATCAGCACTGCTGCGAAGAACAATGAGAGATAGTCCGCACCGAGAGACATACCAGACTGATATGATGGACGCCATAGAGCAGTGATTCCACGAGAGGGCCAACAGCAGTGTAGAGAGCTGGCAACCTTGAAGCACCAAACGGCAGATCAAGGTGGGAGAAGTAAGTTGGTCATTGTAGAGCAAATGGGAGATAGCTCCACAAAGGAGACGCATTACGACGTCGACGGCAGCATCAGAGTCTCTCATGTAGTGGGGTGTATATCCAGGTAGTGATGATCAACTCGATAGAACACGTGGCTGAGGTCAAGAGCTGTCGTCAGACCTGGCACACGACGAGGGTGAGCAAGAGCGATTAAGACTCTATAGCGACAGAGGGCAGTGCGGATGTTATTGGCACCTCTCAAGTTGTTCAGGGGAAACCACATACTGGGCCATCCATTTAAGCAGTGAAGCCACGAGCCAGATAAAGAGCTGTGTGTCACCATTGAGCAACGTTAAGGAGTGGTAATCGCATATCCGTGATGTACCCAGAGGCTTGTGGATAAAAATAAGAGGCCATCGAGGAAAGTGTCTGGGATCTGCACAAAGAGTCACATAAAGTCCCAACAAATTTCCAGCCTTACTGGCGCCATTAGAGAATGAAATGTCCGATAAAATTCTAGTGGGAGGCCATCAGGGAGAGGCAACGTAGAACCCACCTGGATAGGATCATGGACATCGTTGTCCGTGATGTCGGCAAGCAAATCTATCTTTGCATCCCCATAGACCGAGCCAAAGAAGAATCAGAAAACTGCCGTAATGTTGGCAGGGTGGTGGCATTGTGCTGGAGAAAACATAACATAATATGCCTAGAAGGTACATCCCATATCGCGTTTGTATGTAAGCGCCACCCATCAGAACATTAAGCAAATGCTCCAACGCTGCCGCTGTTCTGCTGTCACGTGGTACATAGACTGCGCTAACCCATCTTGTGTATATGCCTAACTGTAGCTCCTTCTAGCTGGCGTCGAGAGAGAGAGCTGTGCCTTGGCGCCAGTCATCACTGCCTGACGCTCTAGCGATTACTGCATTTCCAGAGAATGGTGGGGCGGAAATCCTGGGTTCGTCGCCGCCAGACTCGAACTCTCTTCTGTGACCAAAAAAGGCCTTGCAGAGGCAGGCTTTGTGCAGAGGACACATCATGACAGGGCAGACTGATATGCATCGTGGCGTCGATGACAAGCTGTCCACGTGGTCTCAAGGAGCTGCCTGCAGTTGGGTGAAGTAAGGTGGATCATGCTCAGTGTCCTTGGTCTCCCAGCCTTGTCACACCCTTAGGTGCCAGAGACTGACGGCAGACACACATACTCCTTGGTCATAGGACGCAACAGACCATACTTCAGCAGCCTGCACCCCACCGAAAATATCACGAATGACGCGACTGAAAGAAAGGCTAGTGAAAAGCGTAAGCCCAAGACAATCACCACGAAAGTGCTTCAGAGAGTCCACAAATTTGAGGTGGTGGGCAAATCACCACTAGCGCAGTACTTAGAGAGTGATGTGGCATTTGTTCTTTGGGCGCCTGGGTGATCATTGCGTGATAACGATCAGTGCATCCTGCCCACACAGAAAGAGAGGTGTAATGACCTCAGTGCCAGCCGTTGCTCGGTTAATCATCAATATATGTCCGAGTGGTGGTAAATGTTGTTATAATTACGTAAAAGAAGTATTATCTTCTCAGTAACCCTCCAATCGTGAGTTGTACCCACAATTTTTTATATGAAATTACTGAATTATTACCTATGCCTGTGGTCACTTTCAGAACTCAAATTAACAATCTAACTAAGTAATCTAATAAGATTAAACCTTAAATTGCTGGTGTACACATGTACCACAACAATAAAATAAAAAACAGTGACTAATTAAGGTAGTATGAATGAAAGCAGTAGTATGATTAAGATTACAAAATAATGACAGCTTCTAATAACACTTTCACAACTACAATTAGCTGATAAATCTTACACAAAAAAAACGACAAACACAAATTAGAAAAGGGATGGTGTCTGATTCGCAAAGCGTTCATTGGAGTGCAAGCTATACAGATTTTCCCCTGAATTAATCCCTTTTACAGCGCACATTGTCTTTTTTTACGCGAATCCATTGTGAGGCCCAACTCTATTAAAATGGGTCAACTATGGCCAAGTATATCACAACTATGGTTCATCAGAGAACAGAGAGTTGCGAGCATCATTTAACAACCCTAAGCCGGTGCAGAAGTGTTTTACCGCTTCACCTTGTTTCAGGTGGCAGCAGAAAACGGCGTGTTGCGGGCGAGGAGCGGCGCGCTGCGGCAGCATCCACGAAACTTTGCAAACTACGCAGTCTGGCGTTCTGGTTATCAGAACGCGGGAACTTGCCTATAAAAGCCCTGAAATCGCGGCAAATTTTAATTTAAGGTGCACCTAATCTATTGTCTGGTCAAACGAGTTTGACTCACAGGTTTGACGGTACATGCTTGACTGTCAAACTTCAGGCAGGCGACTCAGGACGAATAAGTTCACTCTCATCGCACACGGTCTGTCCGAGATGATATGCAGTTTCTTTGACAGTACAGTCGGAAGCTACCACGGGCCGTGTTTCAGCAACTAACAGGTACAGACCACAACTCTCACCCACAAGATGAGGACCTGAAGTTCTTCAACGGTGGAGGCCCAGAAGACAAAGAAGGTAAAGAAAAACAACCACTTTCCACCAAGCTTTGGTTAGCAAAAACGAAACCGCTTCCACGCTGCATAAAGCAGTTGAGCTATCCTCTATTCATTGTATCTCCCCTCTTGAGTGTACTGTTGGCCTTATAGCACCGTGCTTCCCATACTAGAGGAGCAAGCCCTCACTAACATATCCTGAGAGGAACCGAACAGCAACTCCATAACTCTGTTGTTTGAAAAAATATATATATTTTAGAGTAGGGATGTTTTGTTGACATGTTAATCATGGCCATGTTTCAGCAAAAAATCTACCATTTATACAGTGATCTAATCTTTCCAGGCTGATACTTAAAAGACGTCTATTAAGCTTCCCAGACAGTCGTGCCTTGAAATATACAGGGTGAGTCACCTGACGTTACCGCTGGATATATTTCGTAAACCACATAAAATACTGACGAACCGATTCCACAGACGTGAGGAGAGGGGCTAGTATAATTGGTTAATACAAACCATACAAAAATGCACGGAAGTATGTTTTTAACACAAACCTACGTTTTTTAAAATGGAACCACGTTAGTTTTAATAGCACATCTGAACATATAAACAAATACGTAATCAGTGCCGTTTGTTGAATTGTAAAATGTTAATTACATCCGGAGATATTGTAACCTAAAGTTGACGCTTGAAACTTCCGACGTTCAGTTGCGTGTTGTAACAAACACGGGCCACGGTCGGCGAGCAGCATCTGCAGGGACATGTTTACGATGACGACCGTGTTTACGAGTGTGGCTGTAGTGCACTGTTGTGGTTTGGTCTAGCTGTCGCAGTGTCTGCATGTAGCGCTTGCTGCTATTGTTATTCTGCATTCGTCTCCGCACGCAGACCAACTGTAGTACACCGTGTTGCCAGACGTCTGCGATACTGTAGTGTTGTAGGAACTGTACCATGGTGTATTCGAACTCTGAAAAGGCGGAGATGATACTCATCTATGGCGAGTGTCGACGAAATGCAGCTGAAGCCTGCAGGGTGAATGCAGAACGGTACCCGCGCAGAGAGCATCCAACGTGCCGCACATTGCAAAACATCTACCGTCAACTGTATCCAACAGGTATGGTCGTAGCACGCAAACGGGTCCGTAACAGGCCCATCACAGGAGAAGCGGGTGCAGTTGGTGTGTTAGCTGCTGTTGCCATGAACCCACACATGAGTACACGGGACATTACGAGAGCCGGTGGACTGAGTCAAAGTAGTGTCATGCGCATACTGCATCGTCACCGCTTTCACCCGTTTCGTGTGTCGCTACATCAGCAATTACATGGTGATGACTTTAATCATCGCGTGCAATTCTGTCAGTGTGCATTAACAGAGAATGCGTTGCAGTTTTACCTGTTTACCGATGAAGCGGGTTTCACAAACCACGGGGCAGTGAATCTACGGAACATGCATTACTGGTCCGTGGACAACCCTCGCTGGCTCAGACAGGTAGAGCGACAGCGACCGTGGACTGTAAATGTATGGTGCGGAATCATTGACGACCACCTCATTGGTCCTCACTTCATTGCAGGGGCCGAAACAGCTGCAACATACATCTCGTTTCTACAGAATGATCTGCCAACGTTGCTCGAAAATGTCCCACTGGAAACGCATCGACGTATGTGGTATCAGCATGATGGTGCACCTGCACATTCCGCAATTAACACTAGGCTGACCCTTGACAGGATGTTCGACGGGCGTTTCATAGGACGTGGAGGACGCATAAATTTGCCAGCCCGTTCTCCTGATCTTACACCTCTGGACTTCTTTCTGTGGGGTACGTTAAAGGAGAATGTGTACCGTGATGTGCCTACAACCCCAGAGGATATGAAACAACGTATTGTGGCAGCCTGCGGCGACATTACACCAGATGTACTGCGGCGTGTACGACATTCATTACGCCAGAGATTGCAATTGAACGTCTAGTGGCCTGAAATGTCGGGACACACTCTATTCCACTCCGTAATTGAAAACGGAAACCACGTATGTACGTGTACCTCCCCCCTCATGGTAATGTACATGCGCGTCAGAGAAAAAGTCCAATAAAAAGGTGTTAGGATGTGGACATAATGTGCTGTTCCAGTCTCTTCTGTACCTAATATCCATCACCGTTCCCTTTGGATCCCTACGTAATTCGTTGCTCTCCGATACACACGATCGAACAGCTGAGGAGTGGTATTCAAGCGTCAACATTAGGTTACAATATCTCCGGATGTAATTAACATTTTACAATGCAACAAACTGCACTGATTACGTATTTGTTTATATTTCAGATGTGCTAACAAAACTAACGGGGTTCCATTTAAAAAAAACGTAGGTTTGTGTTAAAAAACATACTTCCGTGCATTTTTGTGTGGTTTGTATTAAAGAATTACACTAGCCCCTCTCCTCACGTTAGGTCTGTGGAAACGATTCGTCAGTATTTGATGTGGTTTACGAAATATATCCAGCGGTAATGTTAGGTGACTCACCCTGTATACACTGTGCGATCAAAGGTGTCCGGACACCCCCAAAAACATAGTTTCTCATATTAGTTGCATTATGCTGCCACTTACTGCCAGTTACTCCATATCAGGGACCTCAGTAATCATTAAACATCACGAGAGGGCAGAATGGGGCGCTCCGCAAAACTCACGAACTTCAAACGTGGACAGGTGATTCAATGTCACTCGTGTCATACGTCTGTGCGCCAAATTTCCACATTCCTGAACATTCCTACGTCCACTGTTTCCGATGTGATAGTGAAGTGGAAATCGGAAGAGATACGCACAACAAAAAAGCATACAGGCCGACCTCTGTTAACTGACAGAGACCGTTGGCAGTTGAAGAAGGTCGTAATGTGTAATAGGCAGACATCTATCCAGACCACCAAGCAGGAATTCCAAAGTGTGTGAGGGTCTACTGCAAGTACTATGAGAGCTAGGCGGTAGATGAGAAAACTTGGATTTCATTGTCGATCGGCTGCTCATGAGCCACACACATAACGCCAGTAAATGACAAACGACGCAACGCTTGTCGTAAGGAACGAAAACATTTGACGATTGGACAGTGGAAAAAAGTTGTGTGGAATGACGAACTACGGTACACAGTGCGGCCATTCGATGGTAGGGTGTGGGTATGGCGAATGCCCGGTGAACGGCATATGCCAGAGTGTGTAGTGCCAACAGTAAAATTCGGAGGCGGTGGTGTTTGGTGTGGTCGTGTTTTGCATGGAGGGGCTTGCGCCTTTGTTGTTTTGCATGGCACTATCACAGCACAGGCCTCCATTGAAGTTTTAAGCAACTTGTTGCTTCTCACTTTTGAAGAGCAATTATGGGTATGGTGATTGCATCTTTCAACTCGATCGAGAACCTGTTCACAATACGCGGTCTGTGGCGGAGTGGTTACACGACAATAACATCCCTGTAATGGAGTGGCCTGCACAGAGTCCTTACCTGAATACTATAGAACACCTTTGGGTTGTTTTGGAACGCTGACTTCGTGCCAGGCCTCACCGACCGACACCGATACCTCTCCTCAGCGCAGCACTCCGTGAAGAATAGGCTGCCATTCCCGATGAAACCATCCAACATCTGATTGAACGTATTCCTGCGGGAGTGGAAGCTGTGATCAAGGCTAAGGGTGGGCCATTACGATATTGAATTCCAGCATTACCGATGGAGGGCGCCACGAACTTGTAAGTCGTTTTCAGCCAGTCGTCCGGATACTTTTGATCACATAGTGTATTTGATCGCTGTACTTACAATTAATATTGGAGCCTTAGTCGGGCAATGAGCGAAGTATCGGAAATACCCACTCCTGAAGACTGTGACTCACAAAATAGAAATATATGTACCATTCGGATGACTTCACATGATTTTCCAAATAAAAAAAAATGTTTCATTCCCTCTGGTGGTATCACAGTTTTTGACGTCAAATCCATAACTTCCATGACAACAGGACATACACATTTTCTTTGCACATGTCGGAACACAGACACATACTTAACAAGCCTGATGTTGAAAGCGAATCTATTTTGCATCCCCTACTACTAAGTATATTACTTCGCCAATAACTGAATGTTGGCTGTACGAAAACAATACTGAGCGGAAACCAGCGATGGGTGGACGTATCGCATAAGTTTTTCTTGTGAGTGGTGCCACTGTGTCTTAGAAAGAGAAACGTGATCGTGTTACAAGCCGTCAGATGTTAAAAACACGATCGTAACGATTATGTTACTGTCACAATCAGTCTTGGTTCTACAAGTGCTCACAAGTATCGCTAACGATATCCATGTTGAAAGCTCTGTAAGCCTTATCAATCAAGGTATGGCATAATCTGCGAATGCAGTTGTTTTTCCACACAAATACCGCGATATTGAATATAGGCGGTGATCGCCAGAGTTTGTATTAACAGACCGAAAGTGCGGTTACACGTCGCCCACGGTATAAGCTCGTAATAAAATCACCGAATTTAGGAAGTGATTCGGCTAAGGAACGTGGTAAGCCGTTATTTGGAACGCCCTCATGCTGCCGCCAGATATTTCTCCAGTATTTGCAAAGCATTCTTTCTCGATGCCATGTCAGATGTACTGAAATACGAGTATATCCAATGGGTTATAGGCTATGGTTGATTGAGGAAGTTCAGATACATTTGATTGTGTGCTTATTGAGGTCGTAAGAAATGTACGTATTTCAGATCTGTAGTGTTACGTTTTTCGATAGAAATGCTGTCTGCGATTAGGAATCAAGTCTTTCGATATAACCTCACACCTGCGATGGATCCTATGGAGAAGTCTTTTAGTGATTACAGCCACTAGTGAATCATATATGCGGCATTCTCATATCTTTAAACGAGTCATCTTTTTCGAACCTATCTGCTGCAGCCATTCACGACACGCACAGGCAGAGTCATACAGCAAACAGAGGAAACGCACTGCAACTGTACTCGTAGAATACGTGGGTGGAGATGACTGGATAAAAAGCGAGTACAGCGCTATACGACGCCGTCCGACAAGAAAAATAGTGAGGTATTGGCAGCTGTACTACATTTACATGCAATTTTAGAACACAGATAGAGAAGTGGTGTCATGATCACACGGATATCAGTGACATCAAATCGATAGAATTACGAAAAATAATGGAAAGTAACTATAAACTGAGGGAAAATACACAGAGATGCGGGTAAATTGAGGCAGTACTTGCGTGTCTTTTGATTGGCCCAGAACAATTCTTGTACATGGGAACGACTATGCAACAGCAAGAGGGTGACGAGGTAACGTTGACAGGGAAACAGTAATTTTTTTCGTCGAGATGGCATTCTACTGTTTGTCTGTTGAGGTAATATTGATAACACACGAATTGACAGCTGTCTTTTATGCTTTCGTGGAAAACAGAGAACCCTCTGCTTCTAAACTTACTTGCATCTACGGTGAAGGAAAGTGTGATTGGTTGAGATGGAGTTGTAATGAGGTACTATTTAATGGTATACTGATGACTGCTTGATTTTTGTATTAAGTCTGAAAATGTAATTAGGTCTACATCAAGTAAA
This sequence comes from Schistocerca cancellata, assembly GCF_023864275.1. Classification (NCBI taxonomy): domain Eukaryota; kingdom Metazoa; phylum Arthropoda; class Insecta; order Orthoptera; family Acrididae; genus Schistocerca; species Schistocerca cancellata. The sequence goes on from NC_064626.1 coordinate 639,605,820, forward strand.
CCATTGAAGAAGCTGACAAAATTGCTACAGCTCCCTTTACGCTAAGCGGACAGAGTTATTAGCAATATGCAGTAGTTAACATCTAGACAGAAAACTATAAATACGAGAGTTTACGGTTTTTATCGAAAATTTAAGAACCTTCTACCGGCAGCTTTTGATTTTCAGTTTGTATACCTGGCGTGAGGTATTTTACCAGCTTTGACATTCAGAAAGGGCAGAACGAAAAGTTTGCTACTCCGTAATACATCGATTGAACTAAATATTGAAACAACGCTATAATTTAATAATTAGGAAGAACAATGGAAAACAGGGTATCTCACCAGCCCTCTTGTTCCGAAGAGCATGCAGTTATTCATAAATCAGTAGTCTAAATACCTACGACATTGGTTATCGAGCAAGAGGATCGATATCTATAATCTCGAAAATTTCCCAATCGTCTTTTCTGCCGCTCTTTGTACAGAAACGGTTCCAGTTTACTGAAACTCTGTATATGGTTCATGGACTTGCAACTGATTTTCGAAGTGATAGCAGATCCAATGACAAGAGAATATAAGACTTAAGATGGTGAAGATGCTTGGATAACCGTGTCAGACTTAATCATTACTGACGGTAGGAAGTTCTCAGCCACATGTGCTGCGCAATGTCGTCTAGCAACTTGCAGTCTCACACCGGCGCTCTATCTATATACTTGAGTGAAATCAGTCATATAAAAATAAAATAATAAAATAAAAAGAAAAAGATCTCCTCGCTTACAAATTCAGTTTTCAATATGGCTGTAAGACTATATAACCCGTAGAGAAATGCCGATATTCCTCCATAAACAACTCAAAGCGACCTCTTGTGTACTGAGTAACTTCCCAGGATGAGAGTTTGCACCATCACACTGTCTACGCAGAAAGAATGACCATCAACGACCGACGATTTCAATATCTATCTTTTCGTATGCTTTAGTAGACTTGTGCCCGTCACTTCTATAACCTTAACACATCCTAAACGCCAGTTTGGAGAATGAATCTATCCCGCTATGAATATTTACGACAAATGTTCCGGCAGTTGCGGACGAGACCAATGATGATTATTTTCCACATCTTTATATACTTTATAAATGCAGTTGTGTTCCATTTTGGCACAAAAATTAAGTTAGTACCTGGTCTGTACTTTGATTCGCTCTTACGTGCTCGTGTTACGAAAAATTGTCTCTCGAACATGCTTGCTTTACTGGTCAAATCCTGCCAATGTAGTTTTAGGACAGCGTAAGGATTCGAAACTGCTGCCCAGGGCTGCTAAGTGCGCTCCCATGACTTAAGCCCTCGTGAGTTCAACTCTATTTATAAACTGAAGGAAACACTTCACGGCATTCGCTTCAGAAGTGGTACAAATTCGTCGGGCAACAGATCGCGCCGCTCGAACTGTCAACACAACTGACACTGCTAAGAGTATCCTACGATTTCCACATAGCTGGCAACGGCTTATACACAATGCTGGTGACTACTTTGAAGGTCAGTAAAACTTTGAAACACGTATTTATTTTGTACGAGTTGCAAATAAATAGTTGCCACTATTAAAGTTCCAACCCTCGTATAGAGATAATTATTAATCATTTCTGTTCACGTAATTTGATGCCAAACGGACAATGTTTTCAATTCTTTTATTACTCTTTTCTCTGTGAGATACTGGACGGATTTTTTTACTCTTTATTGCCAACATTAGGCGTCTTCTTCCATTTAACAAAGACGTCTAATTGTGTTTATCACAAAACATTGCTACATAAGTTTTACCATAATATACTGGGGTGGCAAAAATCATGGGGTGTACAGGTGAAAATGGGCAGTGCATTGGCGGAGTTATTTTGCTCAGGTGATTCATTATGGCCGTACGACGGGAATTAACAGACTTTGAACGCGAAATGGTAGCTGGACTTAGACGCATTGGACATTCCATTTCGGAAATCGTTAGGGAATTCAATATTCCGTGATCCTCCGAGAACACCAAACTTCAGTCTTTACTGCTCATGACGGACAATGCAGTGGCCGACGACCTTCACTTAATGACCGAGAGCAGAGTTGTTTGCGTGGAGTTGTGATGCTAGCAGACAGGCTACACTGTGTGAATAAACATTGGTGGCACGTACGACGAACGAATCCATTAGGACAATGCGGCGAAATTTGGCTTCAATGGCCTATGGTAGCAGAGAATCGACTTGTTTACATGGAATTACCTTTGCTAATAGCACGATATGTCGTGCAACGCCTCCTTGGGCTCGTGATCAAATTTATTCGACCCTAGAGGACTATAAAACCGTGGGCTGGTCAGATGAGTCCTGTTTTCAGTTGGTAAGAGCTGATGGTAGGCTTCGAAGGTGGCACAGACCGCATGAATCCATAGACCCAAATTGTCAACTAGGCACTTTGGTTCCGTACAAGCTAGTGGTGGCCCCAAAACGGTGTAGGCTGTGTTTACATGGCATTGCCTGGCTTCTCTGATACAACTGAACTGATCATTGACTGTAAATCTTTACGTCGGCTATCTGGAGACCATTTTAAGCCTTTAATGGACCTCATGCTCCCAAACAACGACAGAATTTTTATGGATGACACAGGGCCACAACTGTTCGCGATTGGTTTGATGAACATTCTGGACAAGTGAAGCGAATTGTCAGCCCACACATATCGCTTGACATGAGTCCCATCCAATATTTACGGGACATAATCAACAAGTAAATTCGTGCACAAAATCCTGCACCAGCAACACTTTCGCAATTCTGGACAATTGTAGAGGCATCATGGCTCAATACTTCTGCAAGGGATTTCCAAAGACTTCTTGAGTCCACGCCACGTCGAGATGCTGCACTACACCTGGCAAAAGGTCCGACACGGTATTAGGTGGTACCTCATGACTTCTGTCACCTCTGTGTATTGTTCGAGGAGTACCTCGAAGCAGTTCCGCTCTTACTCTGAAAACAGGCACTGAAAGGTCATTTTCCATAGTTATGACAACGGCTGTCAGATGGCGTCTGACTGTGACTTGGTTGAGTGCTAAGCGGTGAGTGTCAAGTGCTAAGCTTCAGGGTTGTCATTCAGGGTGTCCACTTTAAACACATACTGCTACAAAATGTAATTAACTTGAGAGGCAATAGCGATATTTATTGACTGTGTATTTCTACAAATATGATAGAACGTGATGCCGCAGAAGTGGTAGATCACGAACTGATGTCTGGTACATCTGAATCTTGATAAACCACCGTAGAAAGAAATCAATTGGCATAATGTCCGGGATTGCAGGGGGCCAAGCAATCGATGAACTACCTCTCCCAGTACTGCGATGTGGCAACTCATGATATAAGAAAAACCTCAGAACGTTCACAAAATGGCACGATGCGCCATCTTTTTGAAACATCACGTTACGAGGAAGTTGTGGCACGGCATATAGCTCCAACATGTCTACGTACACTATTGCATTAACTGTAGGCCCCGTGGAGAAGAATGCATCTATAACCCTGTCCTCCAATAATCCACAACACACATTCACTTTCAGAGAGTCACGTTCGCCCTCTTGTCAATATGTGGGGGAAGGGGTGGGATTCAGTACCCAGATGAAGCAATTATACCTGTTTATCGTGCCGGAAGTGTGAAATGTAGCCCTGTCTGAGAAACAGGCTAAATCGAGGAATGCCTTGTTTCAATCCATTTTCACCAGAATTGTCTCGACGAATTCTTTCCGTCACGGCCTGTCCTCAGGCTTAATTTTGCTAGTGTACCAGACAATGCAGTTTGATGACATAGTACATTGCTTACAAAAAATAAATTGAAGCTGAATCACAGTAAGACTCAGTATTTACAGTCTCTCACAGGTCTGCTTGAACCGACATTCTCACTACACTGAATGGGCATACGATTAGTAAGTCTCGACATTCCTGATTCTCTGGTGTTCAGATTTTTTGTACGCTCTCATGAAAATCCCACGTTAAAGATGCTGTTTAAAAATTGAATGCTACTATATATACCATTATAAAAGTGTCTGCAGTAACTTACAGCCCAACATGAAAATTAGTCTACTTTACTTATATTCACTCGCTTTTGGCATACAAAATAATATTCTGAGGCTACTCTTCCAATTCACAAAGGATATATTTGGCCCAGAACGAGGCAGTTCCATAAATATGTGGTATAAGTTCACGAACCTGTTGTTGACCCCCATTTGGCTGATTCCTTTTCAGGAGTCTGGCGATTCTGACTTTTTCTTCTCAATACAAATTGAAATCCCTGTCCGGCCACGCAGATATACGTTTTCTATGATTACCATAAATCTTTTAAAGTGAATGTCGGGATGATTACTTTGAAACAGCAACGCAGTTTTCTCCACCCCCCCCCCCTCCACTCCTCCTTTTCCCTTATCAGAGCTAGCACTCCGTGTCTAAAGATCTCCTACTCAATGTGACGTCAAACACCTTAAATTTATCTATGTTACGTGGAATGTTATTGAGGACTCCGACTACATTATAAGTATATGAAATAATTTCTACTGCTTCGATCACTTTTTACTAAAATTTAACTAACACGACGCGTTTCGTCAACATACTGCCGTCATCATGTGCATCACAGTTACATGTACATTACATTAATCAAAAGTGTGATAACGTTCATTTGTTGTGAGAGCTAGTGAGCTTAGTAAGCTTATGTGTCGAACCACAGTCCTGTACAGAAATATAAATATATTTTAGTATATATATTAAGTGATTTGCATCTTCAGATCATTTCATTAGTGCATTTACGTACATTTTTTTGCTGTGCTTGGTTGCCTGACACACAGAGCACGTTGACAAATATATCACAGCCTAACATATTCACATACAGATGTTTACATAATTCCAGACAGTATTAACTGCTATGATAAACTAGTTTCAGTTACTAAGAAAGTAATATATAGTAAAATGAAACCTTTTATATCACAAGCATTTATATACCAGACAGTATGATTACATTATAAACACATTTTTTTATCATTAAAGACAATATTATCAATAAAATAAATGTTCAATAGGGGAGAAGTTAGATAAATTAATAGTACTAGAGTCCATCTTATCATTTAGTATCATATTATAAGGTACTAAGCTATGAATGATAGTTTCTAATTCTTCATGAAAGTTCATTAGGTATGCCTCTTCCATATATGTAATATGTTATAAACAACTAGAAATTTTCATTAGTGCCACAGTAGATGGTAACAAGTTACTAAATGATACGCTAGAAAGTAACAGTTTTAATTTCTTCAAAACCTTCTTCGGTGTTGAATACTTATTTTATTGAAAATATTGCCTTTAACAATAAAAATTATCTTTACCATGTAATAATATGATCTAATATTTGCCTTGACATAAACGCATCTAGACAGGAAAGATTTCAGATTATCAGTTAAGACTCCTTGGAATGATGTAGGCGTCTGTAAGTGAATGTGTTAACTGTGATATTTTCTTCACTGTGCTTTGTATGCCAGAAAACTAAATACTCTACAAAAACTTAAGTAAATGTACTAGTTAAATTATCTGAATATGCAGTTCACTTAATGTACTTTGTATCTTTCTGTACAGGATTGTATTTCGACGTGTAACATTCTGGCAGACACAGCAAATGGACGTAGCCACACTTATGATTAATGTAATGTACCTTAACTGGAATTCACCTGAAGATAGCAGTATGCTGCTGAAACGCGAAGTGCTAATTAAATATTCGTAAAAGGTGAATAAAGTAGTAGAAATTATTTCATAAACTCTAATCTTCCTGTATTTCCGTTCTTGCACCATGAAGATTGGTTCATCAGTTTGGCCCTTCGGAAACACATTTGTAAGTAAAACAAAAATTAAATAACTGAGGAAATATTCTGAAAAAAGGGAATAACTAGGAACCTACAGTGATGTTCAATAGTTATATATTTCCCATATTTCAGCATGAGGAGCTGTAAAAGAAGTACGTTGGTGGTGCAGAGGGACTGCACAAAAAGCGCAAATTCTGCGAGAGGTGTAATGGTGCCAGTGCTAAGTGCAGCATGACTAAGTGCGGAAATACACGGTTCTACATCAGTGGTCGGTAAACGACCGTCACAGGTTCGGCACTCCTGTAACTAAAGTCGAGGAGTTTTATAGGCTAGGATATCTCATCTGTAGCTTTCCCTGACATCAGGGCAGGCAGTCAGTCCCGGATGTTGGATTTATCTAAAGTGTGCTAATTTCCCACTACCGACTACGCCGCTCGAATGGGTTCCTTGCCTGTTTTGGTGCAAATCATATTAGTAATTGTCACCTGTACAGCGTTTGCTGGACAGTGAAAGCTCTGCCTAAGTGCTTTTCTTGATTCTTCCGAAGCATGTACGACTGCCGTTTTTACAGCTCGCCTGGTGCAACTATAACGCTGGAAGTATTGATATGACCAACAAAGACCTATACTTACTGTAGCAGCTGTCTTCCGTGGCTCCTGCCACTTGAGCCAGCTGGGTAGTACCTGAGGTGGACTGTATTCGAGGGGACACAGTAAGAATGGCTCTGAGCACTCTGGGACTTAACATCTATGGTCATCAGTCCCCTAGAACTTAGAACTACTTAAACCTAACTAACCTAAGGACAGCACACAACACCCAGCCATCACGAGGCAGAGAAAATCCCTGACCCCGCCGGGAATCGAACCCGGGAACCCACACGACCACGAGATGCGGGCTGACACAGTAAGAGCGCTTGCGTTTGTGCAGTTTGTTCATCCTTAAGTTCGTGCTTGAGGATTTGCCTCTCGGCCTCTCCCATTGGACCCTGTAGATGGAGATCTGGACAACATCTACCATGTTTATATTAACTACGTAAAGCAAAAAACGACGTGTAACACTGATTATGATATGTGAAGTAGACGGGTGAAACCATCGACAGCAAATGCCACAGGCAGCTATTCATGTGAGCAAGGAGATGAAAGTCGGAGGGAGCTCTGTGGTGGGTGATCAAACACTTTCCATCGAAAACGCTTAAGGAGGATGTTCAAATAACTTACGGGTTTGCTGCTGGGTGACGTCATCGAACATCGCCGATATTTCGACAGGAGCACACCATGCCATTCTCAAGACACAAATGCAAGGAAGAAAAAAAGTGCAAGTAAATTTAATACCTCGGTTCACACAGGAGAAACAAGGAAGACACCGCACACAGAACAAGTGTCAACACAACCAAAGATAACCAACATCAGAAATATCGATACTTACTATTAATCAACAGGTGAGGTAGCACTAATTCTGTCCCTCTGTTTTTTGTTGAGAGACAGAGCCGGATTCCAAGCAGCATTTAAACAAAATCCACCATCTCTGTTAATAAGGTTGCTTGATAGTCTGATTTCAACAGTTTCCTTAATAACACTATCCCAATAGCTGGACGTGCAAGCCAGAATTTCCGTTAAGGTCTCACGCTGAAGGAGGATCTTTGATGCAGCTGCAATGTGCGGCCGAGCATTTTCATGAAGAAGGCAGTACCTGGTAACTATATTGCTCTTCTTTTGTTCCAAATTGCCCTTCGCAGACGATTTTCTGGAATCGCTTGATCAACTCGCTGAACATGATCACAGGTTGATTCTCGCTTCCTTTCCTGATCACCTGCATCACACTTGGCGGGAGGCTATTGTTCTACGCAGTTCACTTGCTCACCGTGCGCACTGAACTGAAAAGTACGGCGTGATGCGATCGACGGGCTTACTAGAGACACTTCGTTACACATCTGCGGAAATCCTCATCGGATTTGCACCGTGGTTTCAATTTCGTGACAAACCGGTCGTTGGAAAAAAAAATATCCTTGGTATCATCCTACTGTCACCATAATAATGAAATTGGGCTAAAGCAGTTCCGCAACTTTTGATTACAAGAAAGAGCGGAAGGCACGGGGACAGTCGATGAAACGTTCTCGCTGCCGACAGCTTCCTCCTTTATTACATACGTGAGCCAAATAAACAAAATTGCCACTGACTGTGAACGGACAGATGTGCGACATCTTCACGTGAAACAGAGATTGTCAGATGCCAGGGACCGTCGAGACGGGGACGCCCAGAGTAACAAGGTTTATAAGCCATAACAGAACGGAGTGGAATTTCATTAGCAGGCGCACGTGCAGTTGCTCATGTAACGCCCTCATCAGTTAGGCGAGTACTGTGTCATGGCGCTCAGCCGCTGATTCATTAATGCTCTCCGTCTGATTGGCACCGGCGTAAATGCCTGTGACACACGAGCAGCGACCGTGTTGGGCGTTTTGTTATTTTGTTTCTGCGAAAATGTTACCCAATTGAAACCGTATAGTTCGGAAACGAGGAAAGGGGTTACCGACGCAGCGGGTGACACAACACCTGCACCGCGTCCGCATGACATTCCTATTACACCGATGGGCAATGAAGTAAATATGTTGTCATTGTAATTAGCATGGAAACGAGCACATTATATTAATACTATTCTGGTCGGGGATAAAGCCCATTTTGTGTCATTTATTCGTATCGCCCATACAGCATTGCTCCGGAGAATCTGTCATAATAGACTCTTAACGTAAAGGCCCGATAGTGCGTATAATAATGAGGTTTGCTTAAAGCCCACACTGGATGGATAAGGTTATTTCTATTAGATGCACGTGGCACACAGCAACAAGTTACGGATAATGAAATTTCTTCGACTATGTCGTTAAATGTTGTTATATACACGTGTGACAGGCTCGAACCATGACTGCAGTATCTGCTCCAGCTGTAGTAATTTTTCACGGCCGTCCTCTGCCTACGTTTAAATCGTGACAGCCTGCTCCCTGTAGGATATATCGAGTTGCATCTTTCTAATATAAAGCATTCTAGGTGTTTAAGAAGATTTGTTTATTCTTCTCATATTAAAATAATAAGCAACTAGGCCAATGAGAACACTATGCAAAACGCGATTCACTTTTCTCCACTGAGTTGTGAGATCGGAATTACAAAGCGACTGACAGTTGAACATACACTGAAGAGTCAAAGAAACTGCCTAACATTGTGTATGGCCCCCGCGAGCACGCAGAAGTGCCGCAACACTATGTGGCATGGACTCAAATAATGTCTGAAGTAGTGCTGGAGGGAACTGACATCATGAATCCTGCAGTGCTGTCCATAAATCCGTAAGAGTAGGAGGGGGTGGAGATCTCTTCTGAACAGCACGTAGCAAGGCATGCCAGATATGAGCAATAATGTTCATGTCTGGGGAGTTTGGTGGCCAGCGGAATTGTCTAAACTTAGAAAAGTGTTCCTGGAGCCACTATGTAGGCAAATTGTGGACGTCTGGGGTGTCGCACTGTCCTGCTGGAATTGCCCAAGTCCGCTGGAATGCACTATGAACACGAATGGATTCAGGTGATCAGACAGGATGGTTACGTACGTATCACCTGTCAGAGCCATATCTAGACGTATCAGGGGTCCCATATCACTCCAACTGCACACGCCCCATACCATTACAGAGCTTCCATCAACTTGAACAGTCCCCTGCTGGCATGCAGGGTCCATGGATTCATGAGGTTGTTTCCCTACCCGTACACGTCCATCCGCTCGACAAAATTTGAAGCGAGACTCGTCCGACCAGGCAACATGTTTCCAGTCATCGACAGTCGAATGTCGTTAACAGGCCTAAGCGAGGCATAAAGCTTTGTGTCTTGCAGTCATCGAGGGTACAAGAGTGGGTCTTCGGCTCCGAAAGCCCATATCGATGATGTTTCGTTGAATAGTTCGTACTTTGACACTTGTTGATGGCCCAGCACTGAGATCTACGGCAATTTGCGGAAGGATAGCACCTCTGTCACGTTGAACTATTCTCTTCAGTCGTCGTTGGTCGTGTTCTTGCAGGATCTTTTTCCAGCCGCTGCGACGTCGGAGATTTGATGTTTTACCGGATTCCTGATACTAACGGTACAAACGTGAAATGGTCGTACGGGAAGATCCCTGCTTCATCGCTACCTCGGAGATGCTGTGTCCCATCGCTCGTGTGCCGCCTATATTACCACGCTCGAACTCACTTCTTAAATCTTGATAACCTGCCATTGTAGCAGCTGTAGCCGATCCAACAACTGCGCCAGGCACTTGTTGTCTTATATAGGCGTTGCCGACCGCAGCGCCTTATTCTGCCTATTTGTATTTGAATAGGCATGCCTATACCAGTTTCGTTGGCGCTTCATTGCAGAAGGGCGTGATATAGTTACCTGCTTGCCCCATATCGCTGAGATAGCAACAGCTGTGTCACGCTCCATACCAGGTACGTTCAAGTGTTCCCTGCTGATGCAAGGGAAGACCGAGTAATATCGGATGATCAAGCGTTTTCGAAATTACTGTTTTTTTAGGGGTGGTAAACAATACCATCACACTTAATAGACTTATAAAACTCGTTAGCACACGAATGTACATTAGATGGTTTTTTTAATACTTTTCCATCCTTTGCATTTTGTTCTATTAAACTTTTTGGGATTTTTTTCGGAAAGGGAACTGTATTGTTTTAAAATTTTTGTTTCGAAAAAGCTTTAATTGGAGTGATAAGTGTTATAAACTTGCTCATCAGTTCGCCTACCTTGTCAAAGTATCTGGGTTCATGTATTTTCATAAATTCATAGTAGAGTTGACTCTCATTTAATCGAATGCCAATTCGTTTTAAAGAAATTCGAATTAATGACTTTTATTCCTCTTTTGAGAAAGCCATAGTGAGCCCTCATAACACATGGGCGATTTCACTAGCCTTTTCTTGAAGAGTAGGACCGGATAACCGAATCTGCTGTAAGCACATGTGTTGAAACCATTCAAACAACCATTTTCCACTTCTTCATGGTTGGTTAGCCTACGTGCTTTCTGTAGATACTAAATGGACTGCTATTATCGATGAGAGAGTGGACTTCGGAATCTTAAAATGGTCTGAAATCTACATTTTAGTCTCCTCTCCACTCTCGACTATATGTGGAATTTTCTGCTCTTTTTTGGCGTTGGGGCATTTTGAGCTCGTTTCTGTGAAAATCGTCTGTTTTTGTGTGTGTCCGGATACTTTTGATCCCATAGTGTAGTAATACAATAATACATTAAAATTGCAGAATGTATAAAAAGATAATACTATAAAATTGTTTCATACAGAATATGATGAGATCCGTTCAACGGATGTGAACGTGGAGGAAGGATAAGATACACAATTCTTGATGATTATATTTCATAATAACAAAAATTGTAGTTAAAAATGAGAAGGCGAAAAGGAGAGAAAATATGTAGGCACACAAATTTCACAGACGTCTACGTTTCATTGTCTTTTGAGCCACTTGCCTCCTCAAAGACCATAATTTCCAATTCAGAGTCCGTCTTCCCATCACTCGGCTCCTCAAAGTCCGTGATTTTCGTCGCTCCATATATGCAGTCCCGGCTTTCGTCAACATCTGGTTCGTCAGATTCATCTGTTTAGGAGACACTTAGTGCGGAGTTCTCCTTGCAGTTGGTACAAATCAAAGGGCTTTTAATCCTAGCCTTCCGACAACCACAACCTGGACATCCCTTGTTGCTTTGCAGAAAATTGTAAAAACAAGAGTTACCTTGGAGGTAAGAAAGGGGTAATGACCAACCATTGGTGTCTGCTATCCCCACAGGAGTAGATCCACCTGGTGTCATAGTCTCCTTTGTACTTGTAGGCGAGCTCTCAAGCAAAGTTGGCGAACTGCTTTGGATGTTAGTGGAAAGGATGCCAGGTTGAATTTGGATTTCACGAGGGCTTTGTAAAACTGGTCGAATCGCAATTTATCTTATCTCCTGCCTAGCTCCGTAGACGGTGTAGGCCAGCTTCGGCAATAGCTTCAGCTTGAGTGTCATGTTCGAAGGAAGGTTTGATTTAGTCTACGGGACATTTATTTTTGACCGAAAGTTTGACGAACTTCTTCTTGCGCTGCTTGAAGAGTACTGGAATAGAGTCACATCCACTTACGGCCTTCTGATATTGTCTGCCAGTCTGAAGCTGTTGGTAACAAATAATTTTCATTCGGTCGTTCCTCTTCCAGGTTTTGAGAAAAATATATTTTGTAGTGGTATGGCCAGTGATTGAGCATGATGAGAAAGTCGGTATTCTCATCAACTACCACAACCTTCTCGTGCTCCTGTGATACCTCACTGGTGGTGGCAACAATCAGGTGGCCTGCTCCTTCATTAGCTTGCTTTACTCGAAGCCTTGACCGTCATACCTCTCAGTAAGCAAGCTAAGGAGACGCGCTTCATTTTTGTGACTGGAAAGAAACTGCTCCTGACTCATGGTTCACTTGGTGAAGATTACCTCAGGAGTAGTGTGTCTTTTGCTTCGGCACAGGTGCTCAGCATACTTCATGCTCTTAGTTGGCAGATCTTCTGTGCAGCCATGAAACACAACATTTGTAACACTTCGGTTGTAGTGTCTTTTTAGGTAATCAACGTATTTGGTTAGGATTAATCGGAATGTTTCACCACTCTTCCACACAACCAGGCGGAGAAGAAACTCAGTGACAAAAGGTGCTCTTTCCAGGTTTACCTCCTTCAGTAGTGCGGAAATATTTTTCCTCGTTTTGTGCCACAAAACAACATTACTGCTCTTTATAAGGCACCCGTTTCCATACGGATTGGAAGCGCTCTTTCTGATGCGGTGCTCAGAATTTACAGATAAACAAAGGTTAAGCAAGTATGGGCAAACCTACGCAAAATTATTAGTGAACAAATTTAACATCATAATAATTAAAAATATCACAAAGTAATCATGTTGAAATGTGTATAACGACACCCTCTATCATAGAGTGCCTTGCTGTTTTTGCATCTGTCTCATATTTTTGTTTTAATTAATTATTAGCAGAAAATTAACAGAATTGGTGTTTTACCAGAGAAATATTAATGCAGCACATTAGACAAGTATGTCAGTCATTGAGTTTCGATGGAACCTTTAAAATGAGCAATCGTTCAACTCTGTACCTGCATTGGTTCATATGTTACAAATTGCTCAGTAAATTGCACACATTACCGATTTGTTTATTTAATATCTTTTGATACAAAATTCGTATAAACCGTATTAGTGTCTCGGCTAATTAGTCTCAACTCCTCCTTCATTTGCCGTATCGCACTTTGTCGTATTGATTTACATTTACGTGTAATCAATACAAACGTGGATAAAGCATTGTCATATAGCTGTGCGCTGGAATGGGATACACCCTCAGGATGTCACGTAACCGTAACTGACAGGCCCCCGTGCAGAAATTTGCCGCTGACGACTCGCTCGCCGCCTCTTCCAGCGCGCTTTCGCCCGCTGCCTGACTGAGCCGGCTTCACCGGTCGCCGGGCGAGCGCCCTTTAAGCACGACCCGCGATCAAACTTTGCTCTCCAGATGACAACAGATGACTGTTATTTATATCACATGCAGTACCATTGTGGCAGCATAACATACCCATTGTTACTAGAGGTCAAATGATGTCCCTAAGCATTCCTTTGAAGGGGCGGTTGCCTCAATTGCCTGTTACTGCTTAGCTATGCGCTCCATCTGTCAGTAGTGGGCACCTCAATTGTCAATTTTCTGTCGCATGATGTCCCAGTCCACATACTTCGAGTGTTCTTCTTGCTATCTCTCTTCTTCAGAGCATGGCACTGAAGTCTTTGCACAACGTAGGTGCACGGAAAGTCCCCATATCATGCACTGCAGAATGTACGCCATGTCTTTCAAGAGGCAGATGAGGGAGTAAATATCCAATTAAAATGTGTTCTAGAGACGGTTGCAACCACTACTGGTATTACCCATCGTACGGTAACGAGAATAAATAACGAGGGGGAAAACATACATACAGGCATCTCCAAGGCTTCTCTACTCCAGCAAAGACACGGAGGAAGGAGAAGAAAATTTAATATTTAAACAATGTTGAGCCGGCCATTGTGGCCGAGCGGTTCTAGGCACTTCAGTCTGAAACCGCGCGACCGCTACGGTCGCAGGTTAGAATCCTGGCACTAACCACAAACGGGCTGTTTCACGTACATATCAATGTAAAGACTTTTACGCTTAGCCCAGCTCCTATGAGAATGTTTTTAAAAGATTTTATTTGGTTTTACTGATGGTTCTCTTCTCTCCAAAGGTCTCTTTAATTTTTTTGTAGGCAGTATCTATCTTACCCCTAGTGAGACAAGCCTCTACATCCTTACATTTGTCCTCTAGCCATCCCTGCTTAGCCATTTTGCACTTCCTGTCGATATCATTTTTGAGACGTTTGTATTCCTTTTTGCCTGCTTCATTTACTGCATTTTTATATTTTTTCCTTTCATCAATTAAATTCAATATTTCTTCTGTTACCCAAGGATTTCTATTAGCCCTCGTCTTTTTACCTACTTGATCCTCTGCTGCCTTCACTACTTCATCCCTCAGAGCTACCCATTCTTCTTCTACTGTATTTCTTTCCCCCATTCCTGTCAATTGTTCCGTTATGCTCTCCCTGAAACTCTCTACAACCTCTGGTTCTTTCAGTTTATCCAGGTCCCATCTCCTTAAATTCCCACCTTTTTGCAGATTCTTCAGTTTCAATCTGCAGTTCATAACCAATAGATTGTGGTCAGAATCCACATCTGCCCCAGGAAATGTCTTACAATTTAAAACCTGGTTCCTAAATCTCTGTCTTACCATTATATAATCCATCTGATACCTTTTAGTTAGGTTTAAGTAGTTCTAGGGGACTGATGACCTCAGATGTTAAGTCCCATAGTGCTTAGAGCCATTTGAACCATTTGAATGAACATATTGTCAGAAGACTAAAATCTAGCCTCCCTATGAAAGGCAAACAGCGCCTAACGTTAATGTCACTACTTCCATTAATCAATGAAAGTAAGTTGTTTAAAGGAGGCATTTCGCCATTACGATCCTTACTACGCAAGTTACGCTGCAGGAAGGTAAGTTTCTATTGTTTTGTTCCTACACTATTTATGTAATTAAATGTTCATATAACGCACATTGTATAGTTCGCGCGGCTCCCCCCGTCGGAGGTTCGAGTCCTCTCTCTGGCATGGGTGTGTGTGTTGCCCTTAGCCTAAGTTAGTTATATTACTTAGTGTGTAAGCCTAGGGACCGATGACCTCAGCAGTTTGGTCCCATAGAACCTTACCACAAATTTCCACATTTTATAGCACTAATAAAGTGGAGAAGGTCATCAGAAACTGGAAAGTGATACCTGAACGTCTAGATCTACCAAGTAACCGTATCGACATTCTTAAAAATGTGCGAAATTACCTTAACTGGGGCAAATCCGTCGTATATATCGGAGAGAGATTTATTCGTGGATCTGACATTAGACGCAACGAGTTGTCAGGTGGATCAAGGGGAGCAATAAAACGCCACTCTCAAAAGTATAACACAACCCTTTAGTACAGAGAGGTAAAAATCTTGTATCATGTGAACGTATATTTGTGTATTAAACAAGAAATTTATTCGGATCTTGAAAATAAGTAAATTGTTCTTCTACAGGAGGAAAATCAGGCTTTGTTGTAGCTGTGTTTTTTATGATCAATTCAGGGAGTAAAACGCAGATTAGCATGAGGAGATGACTGCTGTAAATTACTTTCATCATGGCAGCAACACCAGCAACCGTTACGAAATTGTTTCGAATGACAAACAGCCCACAGTTGCACTAATAATGTTTATACGAAATCTTGACCATGGTTTCAACTATAATAATATAGCCTTCTTCAGAAGTCCTAAAAAGTGGTCAAAATAACATTTAGACCAGTAATATAATCTATTCATAAAATTCTAAAATTACGTATCTGATAACATTACTTACACAAGCTTTTAAAAATGAAAAAGTCTTAGCACAGGGGCTGCGTCACGATCAATAAAATGAAATAACTTCAACAGACATAAGCCTGTTTCGATTATAAGTAAAACTACATATGACATCGTATGTCCTCCGCCACTACATCTGGCGCTCGGTTGTCGTCAGTGCATATGTTGTACTAGGCGCACGGTCGTCAAATGTGCTGTTATCAGATATCTTATTTTAGAAGTTTATGTATAAATCGTATAAATGTTATTTTGATCACTTTTTATTACTTCTGGAGAAGGCTATATTACTATAGTTGAAACCGTGTCCAAGAGTTTGTATAAACATGATTATTGCAACTGTGGGCTGTTTTTCATTCGAAATAATTGCTGTAATTGTTCCGTGGTAATTATTGCTTTTCACTTCATTATGTGCATAAAGTCATATTGCATTTCGACTTAATTACTTACAGTCTTTTTTACACCAGGTGACTGGAACAGAAATCAATACCAAAATTTTCCATTAGGTCCGTTACTGAGCTTAATAACACTATTTTGAAGTTTTGTACTTCTCAAGCTATTTGTCGTAGTGACATAATCTTTAAAACGATCGTTTGCATTCTAGCTATTGTACCTTACAACTTATGCTAAGTATGCTTTGAGTGAACATTTCAGTTGCCCTGTCTGCACCTCCCTTGCCGCTCGTGGCCGTTCACCAATGAACCCTACATCTAATATGCCTCTGTCAGAGGAGATAGGTGCCAAAAGATACGATAAAAAAGTAGTATTAATACTTGAAAACAAAACGCAACGCTCCAAATTTGGCGTGCATCGTTAAGTTCACTAGGAACAGATAAATTTTTGTCATTCTGAAATGCACTGTTGATTTGATTCCAAATTATGTTGGTGGTCCTATTTCTCCATAGTACATACTGCTGTGTCGCGACAGGTGCCGACACTAGCACGGTAGTTTAGAAAAAGCTCTTGTCCGACACTACCAGACACTTCCCTGCAGCCCGCATCTCTTGGTCGTGCGGTAGCGTTCTCGCTTCCCACGCCCGGGTTCCCGGGTTCGATTCCCGGCGGGGTCAGGGATTTTCTATACCTCGTGATGGCTGGGTGTTGTGTGCTGTCCTTAGGTTAGTTAGGTTTAAGTAGTTTTAAGTTCTAGGGGACTGATGACCATAGATGTTAAGTCCCATAGTGCTCAGAGCCATTTGAACCATTTCTTGAACTTCCCTGCAGTAATGAGTTCGTAATATCATTACTGTTCAGCTGGAAAGTTTTACTGAATGCTCCACTTATTCTGCTGCGTGAAAGGAACGCATCACAAGGATGAGCAAAGCACAGAATGATAACAGTTTTCAACAGCTCTGTTGCAAACCAAAACTGTCGTCCCAGTCAGGCTGACTCAGGTAAGGAGCGCTTGAAGCGGGAAAGCTATTATGTCAACAGTGAGCGATATAGGAGGACTGGCCTAAACTAATTTTCTGATTGTTTGTTGCTACCGCAGCTTTCCTGTAAGCAACTAGGTGTCTATCGCTTTGTTAAATCGGCATTCTTAAATACGCCTTGAAATACTGGTGAATTATCTCCATTGTTATTTTTCACTATGAAAGCTTTTCAGTTAGATAATTGTTGCTACTCTAGATTTAGCTTGGATACCTCACAAAATTTGTAGTTGTTAATTAAATAAGTATTTAACGTTCGAACTAACGACACGTTACATCTGTACGCCGCAATACGTTATACCTGACTAGCTCTCCACCACTGTACAGCAACGTCAGTTGACCACTCAGCGCATATTTGAAGGTGAAGCAGGTAACAGATTTCGGTTTGTTGGTAGAATAGTAGGGAAGTGCAATTAGTGTACAAAGGAGATTGCTCACAAAAGAATCTTGCTTTCGATCTTAGAATATTGCACAAATACCAAATAAGTCTAACGGTGGACACTGAAATATTCGAAGAAGGGCAGTATGGATGGTCACCACAGATTTGTTTGAATTGAAGTGGCAGTCGCTGGAAAATAGAAGCAAACTATCTCGTGAAAGCTTAGTAATTTTCCAGAATCAACTTTATGTGATGGTGTGATGAACCAAGACATATATTAAGACTACTTACGTACGACCCCGTATGTATGCTAGAAGATTAGCCTAATTACAACGCTCCCAGAGGCGTCTGAATAATCCTAACACGATCCACATGTGAGCGCGAAAGAAAGAAGCAGCAATAACTGGTACACCGGGAAATACAGAGCTGGACAAAAGTATGGGAACACAGCGGGAAGTGCATTCTTGAACATAAATGCCAAAGGTAGTCAATCACTCACGTTGCGTCTTTGTATTTGATCATGAACAGCACCTGCACAATGTCTTCAATACGTTGCAAGTGTCATCGTGGTCAGAACAGTATTCTGTGTAGTTGTACACACAACTCGCATCGTCCATGACGGGTATCGACAGTGCAAGGAGGAATTGTAGCACCTTCCCTGGTCACTACTGTTACAGATCTCAAAATTTTTGAGCCTTTCTGGCCTACTTTGGAGAGAAGTTCGCGCCACTACGTTCCAGTTACCACTATTTTGCTGTGAGAATGCTGTAAGCTAGCATGCTAGCAGCGCATGTCAGGTGTTTCAAGCGTCAACTTCGCGCCTTAATATCTCGGGATGTAATGGGAATATTGCGATGCAATCAGCGCCATTGTGTATGTGCTTTGTCATGCTATGGATTGCTGAAGAAAAAATATAGGAGGTCCTTTTAAAAAAACATAAGTTTGTGTTAAAAAACACCTATGCTTTCGTTTTAGAATTTTTCCAAATATGTACATTCATGGGCCCCAGCCCTACATTGATACCGGTGAAAGTCGTTTTCCAATAGCTGTTATTGTTCCAGAGATATTTTGGGTGGACGAGATAGCTGGGATACCCTGTATATTTGTTCTCAACATCCTGTAACATAAACTAAAATATTCTTTACTGTACTTAATCAGTTTCAGGGTAGATACACGTCAACAACGAGTCTCACTCTCTATGAAGTTCTTTCAGCATCCCATCTTTACCAACGATATCCTTCCCATTACGTAACAGGGTACATTAGAATACCTTATCCGATCAGTATTGGTCAAAGGATAAATGTTGTTGAGCGCATTCTGTAGCTCAAAGCGATTCTGCTTAACTCTGAATCTTACTGCAAAGTCAGTGAAACAATTGAAGCATAACAATAATTCAGAGGTAACGAAATGGCCAGCCTTCTTTTAACGTCATCGTACACATAATATTAAGGAAATAAATAATTAACATGAGTATGTATCCTAAGGTAAGTGAAACTATGAAGCCAAAAGGAACTTGAGTAACAACATAACCAAATATAATTGCACAATGAATTTTGCTCTCACTGTCTTGTACCAGGCCCTGTGAGGAATATCGTATCACTATGATATCCTCTACACTCAACACTAAACCCTCCTCCTTTAAAGATACATCTTAAATCTCTTCCGCTAACAAGTCTATTAGACATTACTCTCCTGAGCAATAAGTAAATTTCATTTACAAATCGTAGTAAGCATGACAGAAAGCACAGTTCACTACTATCAAATCCGTACCCGTAGTTTTTACCTTTTATTGACATCACGTGACATAATAGATTACATAATACCTAATTATAATGTAAGGCATCCCCCCCCCCAATAATCCGTAATACAAACATGTTTATGACAATCAGATTCAATTCACTAACACACATTACTGTCGCTACATGTACTCATGTTGTCTTTAGATGCACTGCTTACAAAGTTCAAAGGTTGGATATTATTAAGCACATTCCGTCGCTTCCAGAGATTCTACTTAATGTTGAAGCTCACTGTACGTCAGTTAAGCAACTACATGCGTAATAACAATTCACAGATAATTAATAATCGTCATCATTATGTTCTTCATGTCTTAAACAATTTTGAAAAGCAGGTTTTCTACCGTCTTAAACTGTAGTGTATTCACTAGGGCAAATAAATTCTCTTTCAAAAGCTACTTCGAACTGTCACAATGACTTAAATCTGTTCCTGCGGATGGAATTCCTCGTTGCTGCTTCTACTCATAATATTCAACAATGAGTTTAATTTCCTTGTATATGCCAAAGTCATGGGAAACACTTCCTCAACGTGCTTGGACAAAATGTAGCTGGGTGTACAGGGAGCCCTCTGCATCGTATGTAACTAACTTAAGTGATTCCAGTTCATTGTTATTCACTGAGTCGTTCTCAACTACAAAGATACCTGCTATAAAACTCTTCAGATCTAAGTCTTTTGCCTGGCCCTTTAATAACATTTTGCCACTGAGCTAAGGTCGGCTCGCGTTTATGCTGTTTCTTCTTTGGCATTTTCTCACAATTGAGTGGTGTCTTATTGCTCCCTGAGTTACTACCATAACGAGTTGCTGACTTGCCTCTGTCAGTGGCAGCACCAGCGCTTATCGATATTAGTACTGCTGTACCATCTTTGGCGTGACCGCTATACTTCTGTGTGGTGGTGTGTGTGAGGTAGTCGGTCGGTTGCGACAGAGCAGCAAGGAAGTCTCCGTGGTGCGAGATCAGGCTGGGGCCACTGGCGGCACGCACGTGTGGTCAGATTTGTGAGGCACTGGCTGCGAGAGCTGCAAAATTCGTCGCCCACTGAACCTGGATACTGGAGTTGAGTAATCAGGTTAACCTGTTATGAAATCTCAACTGCTGTGACATCTCTTCGTTAATTGCCGGTTGTTGCTTCCTTGGCCGGTCCCGCAAGCAGCTGGAGTCAGCAAAAATTTGCAGCTGTCTTCCTGTATAGTGCTTAACTTTTGAATTGATTGTAACTTATTAGTGAAGTGCACCAGCAGTCTTCTGCCTTGTGGCCATTAACGTTCTGGTTACCTGCCCTGGTCGTTAGCATAGTTTTACGACAGTGTGTTTTCCTCGCCATGTTGATGCTGTCTGACGCGGCATGTAGTTTGACAGCCTTGGTGTTGTTCATTTTCTTGAGTGGTTATTTTGCCTTGACTTATTTAGATGCCAATTGTCAAGATGTAGTGTTGCTGGTATCTTTGTCCTCACTGATATTTTCGGTTGTCGTGACGTTGGTTCGGTGGAAGGGAATTGGTTAGGTTGTTGGTCGGTTCTTCAGCCATCCCTAGGTCGTATTGCCATCCGATTATCTAGTTTTACGCTTGGCTGCCTGTCTCACCTAAACTTAAGTCAGAGTTTCCTCCCTAGGTCGACACTTGGAACACCTCTGAGCACCACTGTTCTGTTGTTTTGGATTGTGATTTCCTTTTAGTCTCAAGTACTGTTCAAGAACTTCAGCTTTGTATTTATTTAGTTTGTTTTAATGTTCAGTATATGGCCTTCAGCTGAACTTCTACGTGAAATATTTTAAGTTAAGGCCTTCAGCCATCTTAAATTAAAATTTGAAGAATCATTTGAGAATTTTCCTTTTTACCTTAACTTTGATATGCAGGCTTTAAGCCATGAGTGGTTCTATGTTCAGTATATGGGCTTCAGCCGAACTTTATGTGAACTATTTTAAGATAAGGCCTTCAGCTGTCTTAAATTAAGATTTGAAAGGTTATTGTTTAAAACTTTTAAAAGTTACTTACTGAAATTCTTGTTTCCAGGCCTTAAGCCCTCAATTCTTCTATTCTGTAACTAAGGCCTTCAGCAATGTGTATTCCTTAAGGCAATATTAATAACTTGTGTTCTGGGCTTCAACCATATTGTTTCTGAATTCTTTTAAGGGCATGTGTGATTAAGTGTTTTAGCAAAATAAAGTTTGTCTGTTTGTGCAACTAACAGCAACGGATTTGGACCCCTTTCCACAATCTGATCCACTCTCTCCTACGAAACCAGATTCCAGCCACTATAATACTGTACATAACACAACTATACTACATTAATTTATGTTCCATGTTATCTGTAAGAGCTTTTACATAATTTATCCTTAAGAAGTATAAACATAGCAGATAGACTCCTGAGGTCTGTTGTTAATGATGATACAACACTAAAGAATAGTGTTCAACTGTAGTCAGAATCATGTGTTTCACTCTTGTTATTTACTTTATCCATTGGTTTAGGTACCACTACAATTCACTTCTATTATTTAAGTTAGGTACTACTAACTGAACTTCGTGTACCCTGTCAGCGTAGACAACCATACTCTCCTTTGCTACTTCTTGTCTAGCCTCTTGACAAAGATTTACCAAGAGACTAGCTTTCAATGTTTCCTTATTTTCATTCAGTATACTGCACTCAGATTTTAACACTTTCCTTTTTTTAAAGTCTTCATATCAAATTGGAATTTTAATTTTTTGCAATTAGTTTCAAATTCCTCATACTCGTTACATTCAGGTTCCTTATCCACTGCTTGTTTAGCTTTGTATCCCTTTCCACGTTGAGCTGCTTTCTCACCTTTCCCACCGATCTTAAATACTACTCTCTTACAACTGTCTTCCATTTTGGGCATCGAACCTCTGTTACTAACAATTACAGAGCATAAACTACCTGTTTAACGAAGCTTTTTCAGATATCTTCCATATAGCTTCAGTGCTTCCTCCTTTTTGTTTTCAGACAATCTAAAAAAAAAAAAAGGATGATTTTATGTTAAATCGATTTTGCACCTAGATAATCAATATCATTGGGTAGTGAATCTATGTTACTAACAATTACAAAGTATAAATTATCAATTTAAAGAAGTTTTCTCAAGCATCTTCCTTACAGCTTCGACTGTCTTCAGTGCTACCTCCTTTTTGTTTTCTGACAATCTAAGAAAATGTGGTATGATTTTATGTTAAATCTATTCTGCACCTAGATAACCATTGTCGCTGGATGGTGAATCAGCTGCCGACTATTGCTGGTACCACTGATGCACCCACAATTTGTAGACTGCTGCCAAGGATCCTAACAGTAACCATCTACCTCCAACCAGTGAGCAGCCATCTGCTACCAGCTATCAGTGCCTTCCCACTACCAGTGCCTCCTGCTTGATCAGACACTAGATGTGTTGATGGTGTGACGTCCGGTCAGCTGCCTTTGATGGGTGAAAGCATCACATCACCTCCATTCTTTGAGGACGTCAGATAATCACTAAGCATCTCGGCCTGTGCAATCAAGGAGCATGCTGCTGAGAACAAACGTGTGAGCAAAACTGCTCAAGCAGGTTCTCTAGACAAGGCAGCCACACCAACCATTAACTCTCCAGTCGCTGCTGTCGGAACTCGGACCTCTGCATAAATCCTTGTGATGAATCAACTGCGTCAGGCTCACCAGACACTGCTGCAGATGTCTCGAGGGGTGCATTGGACTGCATCGAAGGCTCATATGAGCCAAACAGCTCCAACTGTTTTGCCTGTAGCTGACTGGGTCGACTGTGCCATTGCTGAAGTCTTATTACTGTCCCCTCTCCACAAATAATACCCAAGATCCTGGCAGTGTCGCCACTGTGGAGAAGCTGCTGCATATGATTGTGTGATTCCAGGTGAATCTAAATTCCTCTAATGACCTACATGAACCTGGGTGTACTAGGTCGTCATCACTGACAAAGGTCAGATGCTATACAATTTGATCCCAAACTAGACTACATGGTAATTGCTAACCACACTAGTTACCAAGCCCAAAATTAGCCCTATACTGCCAGTTATCTAAATTCGTAATATCAGATTAGGAAGAAATCGACACTACCACAAATCGTACAATACGCAAGTCCACAAAACATATAACTCTTTCTATGAGTAATTGGGCTGTCACTTTCATGTAACTTTTTTCACACTGAATATAGCATGTATCTTCTCAATGTAAAACTTGCAAGTAAACTAATGAAAGTACTTCAATAAAGTCAAAGTACCAAACACAAATCAAGAATTACGGCAAAGCACTAGCAGTGATTCATTCCATTTCTCATACACACTTTGCTGCATGACCCCTGCTATAATTAATCAATGTTATTTTATTTCAATTCCAGTTGAGCAAATCTGACATAGTACATCGCAGTTGGGTGCTCCTCGACAGCTGACCCTTTATCACGTGGCTGCCTTGGAGCTCCTTGTTAATAGCTGGTTACCCAGTCCATCAGTCACAGCAAGGGTAACGTAGCTCAATCAACTGACAGCATTCAATAAAGTTCTCCACACATGAGAGAATTTAAGAAATTCACCCACCGCAGTAGCCCTTTATTTTAATAGCACTATTTCATAACATATTCCTGGTAATTTTGTTGCAAACTTGTGAACAATAAATAAAAATCTGATTAACACTGTAGGGGTTCCGTCGGTCTGTTTTAAACAGTGCTGCCTCAGCCATAACATACAATAATAATGTTTTATGATGATGTTATTTAATAATGTGAAAGGCTAGTGCTACAGCACACATTCATTTCTTATGTCCTGCCACAGCAAACACTACACACATACATTGTTTCAAGCTAATCAGTGCGAGAAAGTATGACAAATGGATACGAATAAAATTAAAGTTGGTGCAAGTAATGTACTTACAATGCATTTAAATTGAGCACTTCATACACAGATTAGTAAGCTGTAACAAATACAGGGTGATTCAGATTTATCTACTGCTGAATACTGCTGAATACGCCTTCAAATACAACATCCAAGATTTTCATAATCTTCAGCTCGCTAAGCACAAACAAATAGTCCTGCATCAAAGGTCTACAGGATCTTTTTGTATGAAATTTAATGTAGGTAAATTTGTTAATTATGTAATTCTTTCGATAGAGGCCATAGATTTCGAATTATTCAGAAGCATACAAAAAGTGACCTTCAAATGTGTTTTCTCGAGTAACTTGAAACTGACCCTCCAGCAAAACGTATCCTACTAAAAAAAATTTAACTACATGAACTTTACTACAAATGGTTGCCGTTAATTTTTGTCTGTTGGACTAATAGCATATAGCGAGCGAGACAATTTGAAAATCTTTTGGTCATGGTATTTAAAGGTGTTGTTGGCTGCAAAAACCCAGCAGTAACGGCCACTGAATCCCCCTGTATACATTATTCCGCAGATCATAGTGCAGCAAATCTATCTTCTGTTTCATGTGAAACAAAGAAAACAAAGAAATACGGAATGATTAACCCTATGCAATATCACAAATGCAAACCCAAATAAAGCAGAATACGGCTAATATACTTCCAGCGTTCAGAGAGTGTTATAGACTGAAGAGGTCTTGATCTGGATCACAAAGTGACGAAACCAACTTTCGTGTCGCTTCATGAAGAATGATTTTTAGGTGCCATTGTTTCTGTTTCATAGCGGCCACACAGTCGAATCTGAAACACTGATCACTACAAACAAATAATTTTCCTTTAAAAAGGTGACTACGATATTTATAACATATTTCATGACTGTGCAGCGAAGCTACGAGAAATTGATGTACGTTTTTATTGGGATTTGTTGAAAGAACCAGAGGTTGCTAGAGTTTCGAAGAAAGTGTTAGGTAACAGTTGACTAGAACGGAGGAAGGAATACAAATGTCTAGTTTTAAGAGGTGAAATAGTGAACGCAGCATAGGATCAGACAGGGGAAAAAGGCAAGGCCTAGCAGAAATAGATCGATAACACTAGAGATATTGAACTTAATTGACGAGAGGAGAAAATATAAAAATGCAACAAACGAAGCAGACGGAAAGGAATGCAAACAGTTAAAAATGAGATTGATACGAATGGCAGAATGGTTAAGCGGGAGTAGTTAGAGGATAAATCTAAGGAATCAGAAGTATATTTCACTAGGGGAAAGACAGATATTGCCTACAGAAAATCTGAAGGGGCCTTGGGGGAAAATGAAGCAGCTGTAAGAATATCAAGAGCTCAGATAAAAAACCAGTCCTAAGCAGACAAGGGAAAGCTGGAAGTTGGAAGGAGTATACACAGAGTATGTAGAAGAACTTGAGATTATAGAAGGGGAAGTCGATATAGATGAAGATGAGCTGGGAGATGTAATACTGCGAGAAGATATTGACAGAGTGCTGAAGATATAAGCCAAAACAAGGCCCCAGGAGTAGACGACATTTCGTCAGAACTAATAATAGTCCTGGATGAGTCAGCCGCGACAAAAGTCTTTTATCTGGTGTGCAAGATGTATGAGACAGGCAAAATACCGTCAGACTTAAAGAAGAACGTAATAATACCAATTTTAAAAATGTTCAAATGTGTGTGAAATCTCATGGGACTTAATTGCTAAGGTCATCAGTCCCTAAGCTTACACACTACTTAACCTAAATTATCCTAAGGACAAACACACACAACCATGCCCGAGGGAGGACTCGAACCTCCGCCGGGACCAACCGCGCAGTCCACGACTGCAGCGCCCTAGACCGCTCGGCTAATCCCGCGCGGCACCAGTTTTAAAGAATGCGGTGGCTGACAGCAGTAAAAATTACCGAACTGTCAGTTTACTATGTCATAGTTGTAAAATACTAACACGAATTCTCTACAGGAGAATGGAAAAACTGGTAGACGCCGACACGGACAAGATCAGTTTCGATTCTGGAGTAATGCAGGGACACGCTCGGAAATACTGTCCTTTCAACTTATCTTAGAAGACAGGTTAAGGAAAGCCAAACCTACGTTTAAAGAATTTGTAGACGCAGAGAAAACCTTTGACTATGTTGACTGGAACACGCACTTTGAAAGTCTGAGGGTAGCAGGGGTAAAATACAGAGAACGGAAAGCTATTCACAATTTGCAGAGAAACCACACGGCAGTTATATGCTTCGATGGGCATGAAACGAAAGCAGTGGTTGAGATGGGAGTGAGACAGGGTTGTAGCCCATCCCTCATGTTATTCAATCTGTAAATTGAGGAAGCAGTAAAGGAAACAAAAGAAAAGTTTTGAATAGGAATTAAAGCCCAGGGAGGAGAAATAGAGACTTTGAGGTCTGCCGATGACGCTGTCAGAGGTACAAAAGGACTTGGAAGAGCAGATTAACGGAATGGACAACGTATTGGAAGGATGATACAAGATGGACATAAAAAAGTGAAATAAGGATATTCGAATTTAGTCGAATTAAGTCAGGTGATGCTAAGGAAATTAGATTAAGAAATGAGGCTCTTAAAGTAGTAGATGAGTTCAGCTATTTGGGCTGCAAAATAACTGACGAAGGATGGAGGATATAAAGTATAGGCTACAATGGCTAGAAAAGCATTTTTGAAGACGAGAAGTTTGATAACATCGAATATAGACTTAAGCGTTATAACGACTTTTCAGCAGTGTAGCAATGAGTGGAAACATGAGCGACAAACATTTTCAACAGCTTTCGAAATTGTGTTCTTACAGAATAATGTTGAAGTTTAGAGGGGTAGATCACTTAACTAATGAGGAGGTACTGATCAGAATCGGGGAGGCAAGAAATTTCTGAGAAGTCAAGGGATCACTAATTTAGTATTGGAGGGAAGTTGGGGAAGACCAAGAGATGAATACAATAAGCAGATTCAGTTGGATGTAAGTAGCAGTAGTTACTCGGAAATGTAGAGGCTTCCACAGGATAGAGTAAGTAGCGTGGACAGCTGAATTAAACCAGTCTTCGGACTGAAGACGACAACACCAACAACATCACTTGACAATAAAGACTTTTTCTGTTTCACCTAAGGTGGTGAGGTGAATACTTTTATGTATCTAATAATGATCAGACAACTGAAACTGATTGTGTAAATATTTTACCAGCTAGTCAAAGAAGTAATATGAAATTTTTTCAAATATGTAAGAGCTGTGGGGCAGCATCTCCTGAGAATATAATAGGGTCTCTCGCTCCCGGTTCATTGTTGATAGAATACGCATGCACGTTGTTGGGTAAGACGCATCTGGCCTCGATAGCTCGTGACGCATGCCGTTCTGAAACAATGCTACGATACATTGCACACAAAGGAGGAGTTCTCATTTTGCGAGAGTCAGATTGTGACACGAAACTTGTGACACGAAACTACGCAGCGACTAACAAAATATTTTCTGGTGAGTCGAGTTAGTGTATTTTCACAGCTCTAAATTCACAGAACTTGGCCACGCATTTAACAGTTTCTTCGACGTATTGCTTGACACTGAATCTTAACAGTCGAAATGCCGGTGAATTAGTATGCAGTTCGAACTGCCGGTAGCGTGCTTTAAATTAAAGCAGTAGCCGTTCCAAACTTCTCGTTGGTATAAAATGCACAGGGACTAGTACACAACAAAACAGTCGAACCTTAATTTCATATGTCAGACAGTCTGTAAAATTAAAAAGAATCACCACAGTTACATTGATACACAATAGCTATGTCACATCGGTTCCGATTAAAAGAACGACAGGTTTGGCTTCCAACAGTTCTCCTAAGAAATCTTCATGGAGTTGTGTCAGTATCATGATATAAGAAGCCTAATTATCTAATATAACGCTACGGGGATGTTCCAGAAATTGCCTTTAACGTTAAGCCTAGATTACACGACTACACTAGGTTGCAGGCAACTGCGCTATCGGCAACTGTGCATGTGCACTGCGCGTTTGCGCAACTCGTCGGTGAAACTAAACACTTTCGGCGTGTTCCAACTTTGGCGACAGTAGTTGCATGAGTTTTTTGGTTATGTGTGTTCGTAGAGTGTAGACAAACTGAAATATGGAGCGAGGAACGGATAATAATGTTCGCGTTTTGGATATCTACACTCCTGGAAATTGAAATAAGAACACCGTGAATTCATTGTCCCAGGAAGGGGAAACTTTATTGACACATTCCTGGGGTCAGATACATCACATGATCACACTGACAGAACCACAGGCACATAGACACAGGCAACAGAGCATGCACAATGTCGGCACTAGTACAGTGTATATCCACCTTTCGCAGCAATGCAGGCTTATATTCGCCCATGGAGACGATCGTAGAGATGCTGGATGTAGTCCTGTGGAACGGCTTGCCATGCCATTTCCACCTGGCGCCTCAGTTGGACCAGCGTTCGTGCTGGACGTGCAGACCGCGTGAGACGACGCTTCATCCAGTCCCAAACATGCTCAATGGGGGACAGATCCGGAGATCTTGCTGGCCAGGGTAGTTGACTTACACCTTCTAGAGCACGTTGGGTGGCACGGGATACATGCGGACGTGCATTGTCCTGTTGGAACTGCACGTTCCCTTGCCGGTCTAGGAATGGTACAACGATGGGTTCGATGACAGTTTGGATGTACCGTGCACTATTCAGTGTCCCCTCGACGATCACCAGTGGTGTACGGCCAGTGTAGGAGATCGCTCCCCACACCATGATGCCGGGTGTTGGCCCTGTGTGCCTCGGTCGTATGCAGTCCTGATTGTGGCGCTCACCTGCACGGCGCCAAACACGCATACGACCATCATTGGCACCAAGGCAGAAGCGACTCTCATCGCTGAAGACGACACGTCTCCATTCGTCCCTCCATTCACGCCTGTCGCGACACCACTGGAGGCGGGCTGCACGATGTTGGGGCGTGAGCGGAAGACGGCCTAACGGTGTGCGGGACCGTAGCCCAGCTTCATGGAGACGGTTGCGAATGGTCCTCGCCGATACCCCAGGAGCAACAGTGTCCCTAATTTGCTGGGAAGTGGCGGTGCGGTACCCTACGGCACTGCGTAGGATCCTACGGTCTTGGCGTGCATCCGTGCGTCGCTGCGGTCCGGTCCCAGGTCGACGGGCACGTGCACCTTCCGCCGACCACTGGCGACAACATCGATGTACTGTGGAGACCTCACGCCCCACGTGTTGAGCAATTCGGCGGTACGTCCACCCGGCCTCCCGCATGCCCACTATACGCCCTCGCTCAAAATCCGTCAACTGCACATACGGTTCACGTCCACGCTGTCGCGGCATGCTACCAGTGTTAAAGACTGCGATGGAGCTCCGTATGCCACGGCAAACTGGCTGACACTGACGGCGGCGGTGCACAAATGCTGCGCAGCTAGCGCCATTCGACGGCCAACACCGCGGTTCCTGGTGTGTCCGCTGTGCCGTGCGTGTGATCATTGCTTGTACAGCCCTCTCGCAGTGTCCGGAGCAAGTATGGTGGGTCTGACACACCGGTGTCAATGTGTTCTTTTTTCCATTTCCAGGAGTGTATGTTTGCATAGGCGTTTGTGGGATTTCAGTGATGGTGATTACAAAAATTAGCAACGTATTGCTGCTTCTGAGACCTTCACATGCGATCCGAACACAGATAGTTTGACAATATCTGAGCTGCAGGGCAAAATTTATTGAATTAGGAGCACATATACAACTGAATAAAAAAAAATATAAGCAAATGTAATTCTAGCTGCGAACATGCGGTCGTCTACAAGACTAAAATCCCATAGTTCGAGTTGACCGACATTTTTTTAACGAATTTTGTTGACAGTTGGGAAGGCTACACAAATAAAGAAGCTGCATACTTATATGGAACATCACGGATAGACTGAGCTCAGGAGCCCTGTGGTCCCGTGGTAGCGTGAGCAGCTTCAGATCCAGAGGTCCTTGGTTTAAGTCTTCCCTCGAGTGAAAAGTTTACTTTCCTTATTTCTGCATTGTTATTATCTGTCCGTTCGTTCATTGGCGTCTCTGTTCACTGTAATAAGTTTAGTGTCTGTGTTTTGCGACCGCATCGCAAAACCATGCTATTAGTAGACGAAAGGACGTGCCTCTCCAATGGGAACCGAAAACATTTGATCGCAAGGTCATAGGTCAACCGATTCCTCCACAGGAAAACACATCTGATATATTCTATACGACACTGGTGACGGCATGTGCGCCACATGACAGGAATATGTTGTCGACCTACCTAACTTGTACACTTGGCGAATGGGTAAAACGATTCTTCTACCTTGCCCGATTTAGGTTTTCTTGTGGATGTGATAATCACTTCCAAAAAAGTGATGAAAACATAAGAGTTTAACACATAAACTGAAAATAAAAAATTAAACTTTTCAGTCGATGGAAGATTTGAAGTAGTGACATCTCGTTCCGCAGCTGCTCACGTTACCACGGGACCACGGCGCTCCTGAGCTCACAGTGTTCTTGATGTTGCCTATCTTGCCCATGGAGTACTCAGTTTACATATTTTGCTTATTTTTTCACAGTTCCACACAAATTCTTCCTGTTTTCTCAATTGATCTGTGTTCAGTTTTTCAAGGTCTATCCACTGTGCCAACTTATAACTAAATCTGAGGGGGGACGGGGGGTGCGATGGGGAGGTTCCCTTGTTAGAAGTATAGCCTGATGTTGTTTTCTTTTTCTTTTTTAATGGTACTGCTCTTGATATAATATATATGTACAACCACAGCTGTTGTGGTTCTTACTGTTAATAGTAAGAGTCAGCTGTATATCTGAAGATGATCAAGATCTTCCAGTCTATAAAGTGACAGTAGTGGAACGCCCACTGTTTACTAAACCGTCTCAACACAGCCGACTTAAACAGGATATTCCCTCTGTGCTCTGCGTGGCAGCATCCTGGCGTCTGTGTGTTTCGGCTTTCCCTTCTGGTGGTGGAGCGGGAGCTGAGGCCGTGTCCGCCGTCGTGCCACGCGGGCCTGCAGCAGCCGATACTGTGCGCGCCCACTTGACAGCGCCACTAAATTAAATGCCGCCGCCGGTGGCGACAGCTCGCTGGCGACAGTTCTTTTGTGGCCGGCCGCAGCAGCGCCGACCCGCGGTTCCGCTGCGTCTGCTCGCCGCCCTGTTTGTAACCGCCTTGCCTTGCCTCGCCTTGCCTTGCCTTGTAGTGGCGCGCAGACAAAGGGGTCTCCCCGACAGCCGGCGGCGCTCCTGGAGAAGTTCGACAGCGGCCTAACCAGCTGGCCCGCTGCTCGCTGGCAGATGCATCCCGCTCGTTGCGGCTACTGTACGCTCGTGGTTATCGTCTCACCTAATGTTCACTATCTCTCCCTAGGCTGAGGCTGATACTCTACAGCAGCACTTCCCAACCTTTTCAGTTGGCGGACCCCTTCTACAGTCGAAAATACATGGCGGACCCCTAGTCAGTCAAGAGCATAGTAACTTTCAATTTCAGAGCGAAACCCATGGGAACTGAACTGAACTGAACTTTATTTATTTACTCGTTCGGCATCACAGAGGCATAATTTACAATATTCTTATCACTATATACTAAAAAGAAAACAATATAATTCTACACTATATTAGATATGTTTTTGAGCCACTCTATGGCTGAGTCACTGAGTCTATGTATGTCCATGAGTTCACCACCATAGCCATACACTTTGCACACGAGTAGATGGTCCATTGTCTGTATTTCACCGCACTCACATACAGCGCTGTCTGCCAGGCCCCACTTGTTCATCAGGTGTTTACATCTCCCAACATTCGTTCTGAACCGGTTTAGAGCTGTCCACACTCTTCTTGGTAGTTTGAAGCCATCAATCTTCTTGTTCGGATCGTGTACTAAGTTTTTGTTCTTAAATTCACTTGCCGACCATACTTCGTTCCAGGCCGTTCTCGGCTCAAAGGCTTGTAGTTCTTCACCGATTTTCCAAAAAGGTGATCTGGATTTAAGCCTGTGTGTCGGTGTCAGATCTTGGTGGATAGGGAGGTTCGGGTTGTCTATAATTTTCCTGTAGGTTTTTAGGGCTAGCTGTGATCGCCTGATTTCTGGAGGCTCTATGTTCGCTAGTACAGGAAGCCATGCACAGGGGGTGGCCCTGAGTGTTCCCGAGATTATTCGCATTGTCTCCCTCAGCTGGACATCCACTTTAGATACGTGTGCACTTCTCCTCCAGACTGGTGAACAGTATTCAGCTACACTGTAGACAAGGGCTAGTGCTGAAGTTCTCAAAGTGCTCGCTCCACATCCCCATGTTGTTCCAGCCAGTTTCGAAAGGATAGCATTGCGGGATTTTAGTTTTTGCTTTGTGTCTTCGAGGTGTGAGCCGTACGTTAGGGTCCGGTCTAGTTTCACTCCCAAATATTTAGGCTTATCCTCATGTATTATGCTTTGGCCATTCGAAAAGATCTGTAATTTTCTGTGTGTCTCTCTGTTGTTGAGGTGCATTATAGTGCTGGTTGTTTTGTTGGGGTTGGGAAGTAGGTGCCACTTAGAGTAATAGGCGTTCAGGACTTCAAGGTCTGTATTCAGTGTCTCGTCGAGATCGTTGTAGTTTTTACTCTGATATGCGATGGCCAGGTCATCTGCATATGCAAATTTGCGTGATTTAGTTTCTGGCAAGTCAGCTATATATAGATTGAAGAGAGCGGGTGCTAGTGCCGAACCCTGTGGCAGACCATTATTCAGAACCATGCTCTTACTGTTCGTACCATGGAGTGAGACCTTAATTTTCCTGTTCGTTAGTATGTTCTTGAGTAGTTTGTAAGTCTGCTTGCAATTTATGATTCTAGTTAGCTTAAGCAGTAACCCTTCAATCCATACTGTGTCGTAAGCTGATGTGAGGTCTATGAGGACCAGGCCAGTTTTCATCTTGTTCTGGAAGCCTTTCTCAATATAGGTTGTGAGGGACAGCACTTGATCGCAGCAGTTTCTACCTGCTCGGAAACCCGCTTGGTATGTTGGGAGGTTGGCTTCGATGTATGGAGTTAATCTACTCAGCAATATTCTCTCGAATAATTTATAGGAGGTACATAGCAGGGATATTGGTCTGTAATTCCTAGGATTATCTCCAGTCTTTCCGGGTTTCAGCACTGCAATGACTTTTGCTTCTTTCCATTCCTTAGGCACAACCCCCGTGCTTATGCATTCCGTACAAAGTTTGGCCAGCCACCTTCTTCCTAAAGTTCCCAATTCCTTTAAGAATTCTGGTAGGATGTTGTCAGGTCCGGCTGCTTTTCCTGTCTTCATTAGCTTCAACGCCTGGGATATCTCTTCTGTCTCCACTTCTTTTACAATGCCCGTGTTGGTTGGGTTATTAAGCAATAAACTGCTTAGCTCTTGGGAAATTTCTCTCTTTTCGGCTGTTTTTAGCTGGATTTTGGAGGTCTGTTTCAGGACAGCTGCAATCTCAGATGCGCTGGTTCCAAGAGTCGGCCTGTTAGGCGCTGTGGCACCGCCTAATTTCCTTAGCAGGCCCCAGCTCTTCCTGCTGGAGTGGGTAAAATCTAGATTTTCCATCGCCTCCTTCCATCTACTAATACGTTCCTCATTCATGGCGTTGATCAGTTGGTCTGCAGTCTCCTCGTCCCCAGTCTTCTCATATTCCTCCAGTAGTGTTTCACACTCTTTCGTCCAGCAGGGGGTGTATTCCTTTCTCGATCCTCGTGGAATTGCATTTAGGGCCGCTTTTTGTACTAAGTTTACGAATCTTTTGTAGTTCTCAGGTTTTGGTGGTATCCGATTTATCGTTTTCTCAACATAGGATCGGTATTTATTCCAGTCAGCTTTCCTCAGGTTCCACCGGGGGATTGGGGGGCTTTTTATGACTGGGATTGATAGTCCGATCTCCACTATTACTGGATTGTGCTGGCTCCGGGGGAACGCCTCGAGGACCCTTCTTATAGCTCGAACTGAACTGAAAGCTTCTTAATGCAAGTGCCATGTTTCCAATTACCCCCCCCCCCTCCCCGAAGTATCAATTGTCTTTCGAGCTTCTTGTGATTGTTCTTCCTTTGGTCGCCCTCCCTCCTCATTCATTTCAGCTGGAAACTTCCCTTGTTGTGAAGGCGATGGAGAAACTGCACCCTTCTTCAATGATCCTCACTTCAGCCACCGATCCATGTTAGAAGCAATAAACTGGTCAAAAGTCGACTTATGAAATAGGTAGTGCACTGACAAAGCAAGTTTAACATTTAATGATGCCTGGGGCCGCATACGTGCCAGTGAGCGCTGTTATTGGTCGACAAAGCTTGCTCCGCGCATGCGCAAAAGGCTTCAGCGCATCTAGCGCCCTGAGCCGGGGCACAAACGACCCCGTATTGTTGCGAAACAGTCGATCAGAGAAGCCGCATTCTCCAGCACTAAACAGTGTATACGTTCTCACGTAGGAACCGCAAAGGCTGCTTGGGAATACGACCTGAAGTAAAACTGCACATGTTTTTCAGACGAAAAAAAAATAGTAATGAATTTGATTTTCACATTTTTATTCAGTAATTTTACTCATTATTTTACACGATTAGGTGAAAGGTGGCCGCGGACCGCCTAGAAAGAGCCGGCGGACCCCTAAGGGGTCCGCGCGCGGACCACAGGTTGGGTAGCCCTGCTC
This sequence comes from Schistocerca cancellata, assembly GCF_023864275.1. Taxonomy (NCBI): domain Eukaryota; kingdom Metazoa; phylum Arthropoda; class Insecta; order Orthoptera; family Acrididae; genus Schistocerca; species Schistocerca cancellata. The sequence continues at coordinate 639,640,751 of NC_064626.1, forward strand.
TGCAGCATTCCATGTTAGTGTTAACTAATGTTACTATCTCTCTGTCGAGATATGCTTCAGTGCCTTCACATAACTTAAAAACACAATGAAACAGGTTAAACTCTAGCAGTTTAGCCGCTCTGGAGCTGGTAGCTTTGGAGCACTGCTCACCTTGGCACTCCCACCTTTATGGATCACTGCATATAATAGAGAACACTGAGCTCAAACTGAAATGGCGTAAGACAGGGCTGCAGTGCTTCACACATGCTCTTCAGTCTAAAGGGACTGGACAAAAATACGGAAGCCTGCTAGAACATAAAAGCAGTTAGCCAAACCTGATGGATGCAGTGTTGTATCTGACGCGAACAGCACTTGTGCAATGTACTCAATGCGTTTCAAGTGCCACTCGTCGTCAGAACAGTCTTCTGTGTAGTTGCGATTCCATTATGTCGGAGCTAAGTAAATTCGAACGTGGGGAGTTGGTTGGCGCCCGAATTGTGCGTACTTCCGTAATAAAGCTAGCCAACAATTTTTAGTATTTCAAGAGGCACTCTATAGAAGTTCTACACTGCATGCAGGGAAAGCAAAAAATATCATCAGCTAAGTCACTTCGCGGATGAAAGGTGTACGCTGATTGATCGTGATGGACGATCATTGAAGAGGATTATGATGAAAGATAAGATGACGACAGGTGCAAAAGTCACTGCAGCACTAATGTTGTACTCATAAACTTGCCAGAACCAAAGCAATCAGAATGGAGCTCCATATGGTTAGAGCGGCGGGGCGATCAGGAATTCCAAAGCCACACATCCGTGAGTCATATGCTCATGACTGGAAAACGTGGTGCCGAAGCTATAAAACCTGGACTATGGAACATGGAAGAATGGCTTTTGATCGGATAAGTTCGTTTCACACTGTTGCCAACGTCTGGCTGAGTTTGTCGCTACAGAGAAATATGGCTGGTGTTCGGTCATTATTTGGGCAACCATATCGTGATATTCCATGAGCTCCATGGTTACTCTCCGGGGACAGATTACTGCCAAGGACTATGTGATGATTCTGACTCATCAGGTGAGTCCCATGGAACAAGGTCGCATTACTGTCAAGGATACTGTAACCATTTCGACTCATGACGTTCATCTCATGAAATGATGTTGGTTCCCCAGTGGTCGCTCTTCACAGCATACGCATCGTCAAGGATTGGTTTGTTGAGCACGAAGATGAACTTCCAGATCTCCCATGGACATTACAGTTACCAGATCTCAGTATTACCGAATCTTTGACGTCTCCTTAGGAGAAAAGGCTGCGTGATCGCTATCCACTTGCAACATCGTTACATTACAAATTGCCACTACTTTGCAGGAAGAGTGGTATAAAATTGCCTTGATAACCGAGCAGAAGCAATACTTACCCATTTCGTGACGACTGGAAGTCCTTTTGAATGCCAAGGACTTTCCTGCATTATATTCGGCATGGGAATGTGTTGTCTTCTGATGTTACCACATTTTTGTACACCTCCTGCTTACACGGAAGAAGCAGTTACGAAACAAGAAAAAGATTCAAGACTTTGACTAGAATTCTTGTTGAAAAGATAACAATGCTAACATACGATTATGACACTGGTATACACAGTTAAATTGAAGAAGAATTACATGAAATGTACGGCGTGAACAGTCGAATGAGTACATCGAACGAACACATAATATCCACTCAGAGTAAGCAAATGGAAGGTGAAAATAAAGATGAGTAGCACCAACGAGATTAGCGACAAAGTCAACGTCAAAACTGATTATTGCGAAGTAGACGAGGTTACGGAATTCTGCTAGTTCGGCAGCAAAGTAGCATGATGGATGAAGCGAGGAGGACATAAGAAACCGACTGCCACAGCCAAAGACGGATTTCCTGACCAAGAGAACTCTTATGGTATCAAACACAGACTTCAGTCTCGCGAAGAAATTTCTGAGGTTTTAGTTTGGATCACAGTATCATAGTGGATCAAGGACTGTGTGAAAACCAGAAAAGGAGAGAACTGAAATGATTGAAATGACTGCTATGGGAATATGCTGGTAGTTAGGTGGACTATTAGAAATGAGGACGTTCTCCGCAGAATCGGTTAGGTAAGCAATACACAGAAAACAGTGGGAGGAAGAAAGAAAATAGTGATGGGACATGTGTTAGGAACTCAGAGAATATTTTCTGTGGTAGTAGAGATAGTTGAAAAGGGTATAAACTGTAGGGTAGGCAAATACAGGAATACAGTGTGGTTATAATTAAACATTCGTTATTTGAGAACACCCCCATGAAAAACGAGTAGTCGTAGGACAATGAGCAATGCGAGGTGGAACTCTTGCATCAAAACAGATGAGTCCAAACATCTCTCTCCCGTACAGTAGGGAATACATGTTGGCGAAACAGATCACAGTGACGCTACTACTGTTGCTGTTGTTTGATAACACAGCTTTACGAGTGAAGCCCTGCCCAACTTGTTCAGCCCCATGATGACCGTCTGCAGCTGCAATTCACACAGTTACGTTACGATCACATTATGTCTACACACACTATGTGATCAAAAGTGTCCGGACACCTGGCTGAAAATAACTTACAAGCATCGGTAATGCTTAAATTCAGTATGGTTTTGGCTCACCCTTAGCTTTGATGACAGCTTCCACTCTCTCAGGTACACGTTCAATTATGTGCTGGAATGTTTTTTGGGGAATGGAAGCCCATTCTTCACAGGCTGCTGCACTGAGGAGAGGTATCGATATCAGTCGATGCGGCCTGTCACTAAGCCGGCGTTCCAAAACGTTCCAAAGATGTTACTATAGGATTCAGGTCAGGACGCTGTGCAGGCCAGTCCATTGCAGGGATGTTAATGTCCTGTAACCACTCCGCCACAGGCCATGCGTTATGAACAGGTGCTCGATCGTGTTGAAAGAGGCAATCCCCGTCCCCAAATTGCTCTTCAACTGTGGGAAGCAAGAAGGTGCTTAAAACATCAGCGTAGGCCTGTACTGTGGTAGTGCCACGCAAAACAACAAGGGGTGCAAACCCCCTGAATGAAACACACGACCACACCATAATACGATCGCATCTGTATTTTACTGTCGGCTCTACACACTCTTGCAAATGACATTCACCGGGAATTCGCCATACCCACACCCTACCATCGGATCGCCACACTGTGTACCGTGATTCGTCATTCCACACAACGTTTTTGCACTGTTCAATCGTCCAATGTTTACGCTCCTTACATCACGTTAAGCGTCGTTTGGCATTTAACGGCGTGATGTGTAGCTTATGAGCAGCCGCTCGACCATGAAATGCAAGTTTTCTCACCACACACCTAACTGTCGTAGTACTTGCAGTGGATCCTGATGGAGATGGGAATTCCTGTGTGACGGTCTGAACAGATGTCTGCCTATTACACATTACGACCATGTTGAACTGGCGGCGGTCTCTGTCATTCAACAGACGAGGTCGGCCTTGTATGCTTTAGTGCTGTAAGTGTCCCTTCACGTTTCCACTTCTGTATCATATCGGAAACAGTGGACCTAGGGATGTTTAGAGGGGTGGAAATCTCGCGTACAGACGTATGACACAAGGGACTCCCAATCACCTGATCACGTACGAAGTCACTGAGTTACCCAGGGCACCCAGATCGCTGACATGGAGTACCTGGTAGTAGGTGGCAGCACAATGCTCCTAATATGAAAAACGTTTATTTTTGGGGGGTATCCGTATACTTTTGATCACGTAGTGTACTTTAATTGTATGATTTCGGTAAAATTATTTTGAGAGTATTTTGACAGCGTCCTAGCTCCAGCGATGCGACATGTTTTTAATGGAAATTGTATTTCTCGGTTTCGTTTAATTTCGGACACAGTATATTGTGGATTTAACATGGGAGTAAAAATAAGGGGAGTTGTCACGACGTCAAAAGCGTGACGCCGACTTCCGCCAATTTATTTGCCTCAAAGCATTACCTTCATGTATTTTGAGTCTTTCGTGAAAGCTGTTTGATGAAAAATGCCGGCTTGTGTAGTTTGTGGGTGTTTCACTCCTTCTGATCGTAGTCCAAAGTCTAAATGAATTAAGGTTCATTCTTAAATGGAGTCGTTCAAGCGATATTTCATCAGATCCTTTGTTGGATAGTCTTTCATGATCTTCATAAGACGGCCGCTGTGACCGAGCGGTTCTAGGCGGTTCTGTCCGAAAACACGCTGCTGCTACGGTCTCAGGTTCGAATCCTTACTCGGGCATGGATGTGTGTGATATCCTTAGGTTCATTAGGTTTAAGTAGTTCTAAGTCTAGGGGACTGATGACCTCAGATGTTAAGTCCCATAGTGCTTAGAGATATTTGAACCATCTTCATAAAAAATAGATTTCTCAGAAGAAAGCAAATGAATACTGTTTGAATAAAATGATAGCTGCCTGTGGTAATATACTCCATTAACTGAAATATTAGGAAGCGGAAAAATCTTCTGATAATCCACACAGATTGGCTTCTTACCCATAGATTTTCCGGACTTCAAAAGCCAGAAATGTTTCATCTCGTAAAACGTGTCGGCTTTACTCTTTTGTGGAGCAATTTAAGTCGTTAGATGATTTTTCTGCTTATTAATCTTTATATCTTGAGTTGAATTTCCCTCATTGTTTACCTGGAAATCAAGTTCAGAAAAATTATCTCTAAATTTGTCACACATTAAACAAGTGTGAGTTCTGAGGTGCCCAAAACATATGTCGTAATTTGTCGCGAAACTGCTCGCTTGACACAGGGTTTGGAGGATTTTTCTTTGGATGTACGAGAGGCGTTCAATAACTAACGCAACAAATTTTCTCTCTGGCCATTTCAGTTAAAAAAAATGGAGACTTTCTTGTGGGATATTGTGGCATATCCCAGCTCCAGCCCCTGTAGTTTCATGAAGCTCCGATTGGTGGTGGTGCTATACGTTGACTTCAAAATGGTGGCTGTAGCGCAGGTGCGTTACAAGCAGAGAACTGTAATTGAGATTCTTGTTACGGAAAACCAGATCATCGCAGATAATCGTTGACACTTGCAAAATGTCTACGGAGAGCTGGTAGTGAATAAAAGCACAGTGTGTCGTTGCGCGAGACCACTGTCATCAGCGATACAAGGTCGCACAATGCTGTCCGATCTCCCGCGTGCTGGCCGGTCTCACACACCTGTGACTCCAGCAATATTGAAACGTGTGAACAGTCTCATTCGAGGTGATAGACCCATCACAATCATACACCTCGCTGCAGAAACGGACGTCTGTGTTGGTAATGCTGACACACTCGTCCGCCAGATGGAATACTCTAAGATGTATACTCTCATGCAGCCTCGCCGTCTAACAGAAGACTATAAAGAACAACGAAGAACCATGTGTGTGGAATTGCTTGCGTGTTACGAGGCTGATTGTGACGAAGATAATCACAGGAGATGAAACACGGGTTCATCACTTCGAACCGGAGACAAAACGGCAATCCATGGAGTTGCGCTACGCAACCTCCCCTCGTGAGATAAAGTTCAAAGCCGCACCGTCAGCCGGCAAAGTCAAGGCGACAGTTTTCTAGGACTCTGAAGGGGTTATCCTGTTTGATTTCCTCCCTAATGGTGCAACGATCAAATCTGAATTGTATTGGGCTACCCTTAGGAAACTGAAGGCACGGTTTCAGCGTCTCCGTCGCCGCAAAAATGCAAACGAATTTCTCCTTCTGCATGACAACGCAAGGCCTCAAACAGGTCTGCGCACTCGAGAGGAGCTGAAAGAACGTCACTGGGCTGTTCTTCCTCACCCTACATCTCGGATCTCAACCCATTCGATTTTCATGTGTTTGTCGTAATGAAGGATGTCCTCCGCGGGAAGCAGTAGGTGAATGTGGTGGAGGTTATTGATGCTGCAAGACGTTGGCTTTGACGTCGACCAATAGAGTGACACCATATGGGCATACAGGCCCTTCCAGTAAGGTGGCGTAACGCCGTCGCGTTGAACGGAGATTATATTGAAGAAGAGGAGTTTGTAGCCAAAAGAGAGGGAACTAATACGTAGGTTTGGAATCATGAATACAAGCAACCAACTCTCAGAAAATAATGTTTTGCATTACTTACTGAACGCTCCTCATAACATGTGTAACTTTGGAATATTGAGTTTTTATGGTAAATGTAACCGTTTGCTTCCAACAATCCTTAAATGTGATTTACGACCTTTCAGTGACGATATATGTAGATGAAATTTACATATAGTTCCTTCTTTAAGTTTGTTTGGTCTAGCGTTACGATTTACTCAGCTCTCCACGTGTATTTTCAATGTATTAGCCAATATCTTTCTAAGGGTAATGAGACTTCTATTGCTGTCTTTCACGGGTCATATCATGCCTGGGTTTGTTATTTCCTCATGGCATACATCTGTGACCTAACAAAGAAAACGTAGGTAATTTTTTTTTTTTCAAATGTGAACGCTGAACATTTTGCAATTACGTTTTCAAATTTGAAAATTTAACGAACAACTATCTGTACAAGTAAGCAAACAAGCATTGTTTTCGGAGTTCTAGCTTCATGTACTATCGACGCAGTTACACTAAAAGACTGTTTAAATGGTTTACGAAAGCATTCTTTCCACAGCATATACTTCCTTTCTTGGTTATTTCAAATGTAAAAACAAAACGGAAGTTACATTTACGAGGGTTAATGCGTTGTATTTACTGTCTCAAATACGCATTTAAGGTCACAAATGTTTGAAAATGTCTTCCTGACCTTATGTTATTAGCGTAAGCACTATAATACTTAATATTTAAAGCGTTTGTCACATGCACATGACAGAAATTAGTGCACTCTGCAGAAATCACTAACGAAAAGCAATCGTAAATAACCTCCAAGTGAACAGTAGTCTCCTAATGTTTTGGGGCATCTGGCGTGGCAACGCCGGGTTGAGAACAACATGCGGCATAAGTCTGTAGCATCATCCCCATATTTTTACCCACTGGATTTTATGTAAATAATAAATATTCGTTTTTTATGTTAGTCGTCATGTTTTATCATTTTTCTTTTATAATGCGAGAACGGTGTGCTGACCACATGCCCCTCCTATCCACATCCTCAACCGAGGATGACACGGCGGTCGGATTGACCCGATGGGCCACTTGTGGCCTGAAGACGAAGTGCTTGTTTATAATGCAGATAAAATTTTTTTGGATATTTTTTATTTTTTAAATCTGTTTGTTCATTAAAAATGTCCTCTGAATCTTTCCTTTTTTTGTGTGAATGTAAACTTCCATTTCCTCTAAAATATTCATTTAATGTCCTTTAGGGGACTTTCGGTATTTTATGCGTTATGTTTCTGGCTTTTTAAAGCAAGTAACACGTGGAATAGTTGCTTTCGCAGTTTCGTGTATGTTCTTTAAATCTAACTCCGAAATTTCTACCTGTTTGTCCAGGCATCAACAAACCTTTTTGTGACAGTTATAGTAACTTTTATATTGGACAATTAGGATTTAATGATGTAGTCCGTCACACACACTGGCTGGAGAAGTATCTGAAAAAAAGTTATGTAGTGTATATAAATTTTATGCTTGCGAGTGGGAAGAATGTGGAACTATAATTAGCAAGTTGTGAGTGCCCTCCAAGACTAAAGCTAGGGATGCGGTTATCCCTCAAACAACTGGTTTTCTAACCGTTAGAACCCTTCGAAATATCCAGTTTTCTGTTATTTTCTGTAATAAACGTAGAATTCGAATGAGACTGAAAAATTTTGACTCGCCGTTTTGAGATGCATAGAATGAAAATATTAAACGAAATCAGCAAATAAAAGGAAACTTTGAGTCCAGCGATTGACTACTGTAGTGTCGCAGAATAGTAAAGAGTAGGAAACGTGGAATATTGTCAAAGTTTCGTTGCCTATGCCGAGAGCCAGAGGCAGTAGGTTAGCCAAGAGGTAAGAGGATTGCACATATATCGGAATGTGTCGTCACGCAGGGGCAATGGCCTGGTTACACACAACAGGCGAGAGAGAATTGCTTAGCACACGGGTTTGTGTTAGACGGAGACTTTCGTAGAGTGTAAGACAGAGGTATAGCGTCAGTTCTACTAAATTTCACAACCTCGCGCAAGTCTGCCGTAACAACACAAAACTCTGTTGCAAGAAGATCTAAGGGACGAGTACGACAGATGAATCAGCAGAATAGTTGGAACGAATGCGTTCATTATAAATGAGCATGATGTCAGGACGTAGCTCGTGCTTCCTTTAAGTACGCCAGCTTTGATAGCAACAAGGCACTCGCAGTTAGACTTGCAGTTAGATATGTACTGGGTCGCGTAGCGCTCAGCTCGGCGATCGACACGTTACTCTTTATTAAGGAGTTGTTGCAGTGAGGGCGGCCCATCCAGCAGCATACGTGAGGGGACAGTACCAGCTCTGGTTCTCTATGCTGCCGCTGTCAATCATCAACCCAGGATTAGCAGACATCGCGGCAGACTCGCTCGCCACCAATGCTGACCACATCGGTGAGCCGTCGTCGAGATCTTGCGGGGCTTAGGCCCTGTGCATCCGCCGTCACAACCGGGTGAGCCGACGATGCTGAGGGATTGCAGCCCCTTCCGCCTGTCCACCGCGGACGGGCCACCAGGAGGAGCAGGGAAGAATCCGGGGTGGGATAGAGTACACTCCGCACTATGAGAACGCCTCATGTGCCGACACCGCCGGGACTCCAACCTGGAGCCTCCCACGCGCAGCGGCTTGCTGTCCGCAGCCGAGCCTGCCGGCCACTCATAGCCGAAGTACGAAGTAAGGACATACCTTCGCTACGTCACAGCACGCGGCACTGCGCTAGCAAGACTGTTCGGCCCGGAGCTGGTGTCATCGCAACGAGCCAGTGAGGACTCGGGAAGGTCATTGATATCACCAAGCCACATTGTACTCGGCAGGAATAAAGTTGTTAGGAGTCAATAATGTTTCTTTGGCGTTTCTGACGCTTCCACAGCCATTTCCTAGCATCCTGACAACTGGAGAGGTCACCGCTCGGCCATCCAGTCCACCGTAGGCGACCGGGACCACTGGGGCACCCACACTACTATAAAAATACCATCAGTATTGTGATACTGATTAAAATTTTTTGAAAATCCTAATGCCTAAACCACTGTTTTGGCATTAGGTATAGTCAGTGGTAAACGAAGAAAACTGGGGTTACTTTTTGTGTGAAGTTGCCTGTTTTCAAGGGCTACAAGCAGATAAAGGTATATTATGTAGACAAGGCCACAGAGCAGCTACTTTTTGTTTTATTGTATTCTATGAATGAATTGTTTAGCTTTTAATTTATTATTGTTGCCATAATTTCCTTCTTCATTTATTATTTCATAGAAAAGGTAGACAAATCTCTAGTCTTTTAGAGCAAATGAGGCATTGTACTTCATCGCTACGCCACTCTGTAAAAGTATTTGCGGACTAGTGTTGGTGTTGTAATGCAGTACAACTGACGTACTGGGACAACAGCGAGAAACAACCTTATGGACCAGATAAGGGCAAGTCTTACACACTGCACGTATACACGTGTGCCTTATGCCACGATATATGGCATTAAGGACAATACTGTCTCAGCAAAGTTGTACCAATTCTTACGTCATTTATAAGCTGCTCGTTTCTGTCGGCATTGTTATTAAAATAGCAGTGGTCGCTGTTACCATTTTCTACAAAGACGTGACATATCAAACCAATGCAAATTTTACTAATAAAAATTACTCATTTTTTGAAAACAATATATTTAATACCGAAAAATTTTAGCAATACTATTATGGATAATGGATATTTGATTTTTTACTGAATTATTGGTTAGAAAAATAAAAAAAAACATCTGTTATGACCGAGTTCAAGCACTGAGAAATATCGGCTATTCAGAGCTAAAATACCGGTATCTGTTTTTTGCATCCCTACCTCAAGCATTCATAAACACTGAATTACTTGAATCTCGTGGCCTGAGTTTGTTCGTGTAATTCAATAATGCTTTTCTCCAAATGATACAATAAACCAATAGCGGCCACCCATTACATTGTGCTTCATGAACTCCACACAATCGGTCATCAAATAACACTAATCATGCAACAGTCTGTCAACACCAAGTATAAGAGTAATTACCAGCGAAGTGAGCGAATAAGTCGAGCCTCACAAGGGTACAACTGAACTCATTTATTCCGCCTCTGTGTGTCTGTATAAAACAAAAATTATCCTCCACAGCAGCGGCTGCAAAAGAGCTGTACCCCTCCAGGAAGCATAATACTCTGGCGAACTCGTTTCCTGAAAAAAAATTTCAGTCTGCTCGTCAGTGTGGCGCGCAGAGATAGTCCGCCTGTCAGGGAACGTCGCCGTAATTTGGCCGTTATTAATGGCGGTGTCACCTGTAGACAGCTATCAGTTACGCCGCCTGCGACCGGCTCGCGCCGCGTGATGTATGAGCCGAACGGTGCTCGCTAATTGTCTAAGCGTTAAAAATTAATTTCCTCCTCTGTGACACCCGCGAACCTCCGTGTACGCTTCCTCCACCGCGATACTCCCATCTGTGCGTGCATTGGCACATCTGTGTAACGCACATAAATCGTAAAAGGAGACCCGATTTACTGATATGCATGAAATATTTATTCAGCACGGTTTACACAATTCTTTTCTACTACATACAATGTAGTTATACTATGGAAAATCTCGTGTGGGAATTGTCAGGAACGTTTCCATTAACGTTCTAAATCTATTTACAGTGTTCCAGATAACTAACGGAGGTCATACTAACACATGTGCTGTTTTTATTACTATTAATATTATTTGTAAATAGCGCACTACGTAGAGTACTTAGAGTTCGGCATTTTCCTTTCCTTGTGCCTGTGTTTCTTTCATTCTGTTCCTGTGGGCTTCCTTTCCTTCTTCAGACGATGTTATCTAGGTGTCCTGCTTCGGTTTGTCATCTTGGTCGCCTTGGATGAATTAATAAACTCTGTGAAGAAACAGATAGGTGTGTGACTTATGGAAAGTGAGATCGGTTCGGGTTCAGTGCTCGGACGGCCTGAGTTGTAAGGTGACTGCTCCCGATAAGCGGGGAATCAGAGTTCGAGTCCCGGTCGCTCATAAATTTTCACGTAATCGCCTTACTTAGTACATCTAAACCTATTGCAGCTAAATTTGAGAAATAAATTTCGATAGCTGAAACTGTAGTTCGTTGTCAAACTTAGCCCATTTCATTGTGTCCGTTTCGGCTTTACTTCTATTTTCAAAACAATCGAGTATTTGTTTTGTATGTCTGTCTTTCTTTATTCCTCTAATGTTTCCATAGAATCATAACCTCCGTATTCTAATGCTACAATGGAAATTTGTGCGTTCTTTGTTTCCTAATGGCTTCTGAATCGTTATTGTCCGTCTGCAAGTTATAGACCCAGAATTTTTCTTACATTTTGTGTTCCTTTTTGTCAATGATTTCAACGTCTGTTTGCCTGTTCAAAATAAGTGTTTCTTATCCATAGAGGCATTCTGATTTAATTACTGTAATTGAATCGTGTGTTGTACTATCTGAGTTTTGTATGCTCAGGGATACGTTTCTTGCTTTAGATATTTTGGGTAATTCGGTATGCAGTTTCCATCTTGTAGCATCTAATTTCGTTTGTTTTCGTTACAATTTCGTTTTTCTGAATGATTTCGTCGAGATATTTCAGTCGTGGAACTCGTTTCATTTTGTCATATTTCGTCTCCTGTCTACGACTGAAAGTGCTTTCAGAGCTAGACCTTGGTTTTATAATATTAAGAAGACTGATTCGTGGTGAATTTAGTAATTGGCGTTTTTTAAATCAATAAATACGCATACTAAATTTTTGTTACAAATTATCTGACTTCTAAGGGTTAATTTTAGAATCAAGATTTGCTCTTGACACGAACGGCCTATCTGAATACTGCCTGATATTCTTCAATTTTTGGTTGAATTTGTTTCTGTGCTTTATTTGAAGATACTGAGAATTTTGCATGAAAATGATATTAGTGAGATTCACCTGTTGTTATTTGGATCTAATCCGTCTCTCTTCTTGTGTAAATGCTGAATTAACCCATTTTTTCCAGTGTTCTGAATTTTTTCTAATTGCCAGATGCCTTGCATATTGTTTGTGATCTCTTTTATGGTATTTGAGCCTGCTGATTTCATGATTTCTGCTAGAACTCCATCATCCACAGATGCTTCACTGTTTCTTAGTCTTTTACTCTGTGTAGCTATTTCTTCTTCATCCTGCTGAATCTTTTGCTTAAATATGGCGTCTCTGTACCTAACTGTGGCTTCTCTGTGTCCTCTACAAATTCTCAGTAAGTTATATTAAACCAGATTATATTAAACTAACAACATGTGGCATCTATGGCCTCATCAAAAACTAAATAAAATTGGGTCAATATACTAAGATAACAAAGTCTTTGGCCTCATCAAAGTTTAAATCAGACTATATCATAGGTTTATGCCATCGAGATTAAGAAGGAGCTCACCATCTGCAGCATAGACGATAGAGCAGTGTCACATTCCGAAGGCCAAACCAAAGGAACGTTCTTACGCCGAAGGCGACGCAAAGGCGCAGCAGTGTGTGCTGCATTTGGTATAAACCGAAAGTAATATGTAATTTTACCTAACATAGACTGAAGTTCCTCCATGTTCCTGGGTGCTGGTAAGTCCCTAATCACAGGGAGATATGATGGTGAGGGTTGGATACCCTGTCCGTTAACCATATGTCCTACATATTGAATCTGAGTTTGAAAAAGATTGCACTTGTCTCCGTTGTACTTGAGTCCTGCCTGAAAAAGTAAAGTAAATAAGGCACGCAAATTCTGCAGATGTTCGTCAGGGGTACGACCTGATACCACAATATCGTCCAGATAATTGGAACAACCAGGGACAGTGGCACACGACTGCTGCAAGTTAAGACTGAAAAGCAGCAGGAGCCGAAACATAACCGAACGGAAGGCGGCGAAACCTGAACAATCCAAGGTGGGTGTTGATCACAAAATATCGCCGTTACTGTTCCTCGATCGGAATTTGAAATTATGTTTCCAGCAAGTCAATAGTGGAAAAGCGTTTTGCCGCACCAAGCTTATCAAAAATGTCTTCACGACACGGTAAGGGAATCGTAGCTACCACCGTCAGGTACGTACATCCGAACGTGGAAGTGGCCGTTTCTAATGTTTTTTGTTTGTGTAGCAAGTCGACTACTTCCTGCAAAGACGGGTTTTTAAATCTTTGGGTTTGCTCACGGATGTGGTGATTGGCAACATTTTGTGCTATAGCGTCCTGAATCGTGATATCCGCATAGAGGAGTCCAGAGGAGCAATTAAATTCACAATCAGATGTTAGTCCCTGAAGGTCAGCTAACGACGATTTATTTGACTGAGTAGGACTACGCCGGTGACGGAAAAATTTGTAGCGTGCAGCTACCACATTTACACTGTCATGGAAGTGGGAGTTTAAGGCTTCTATCACTTCGGCGTAAGTTTTAGTTTCTTGGCGGGTGGTGGGAAACAATTTTATGAGCACAACAGCGGCGTTGGCAATGAGAAAGCCAAGCCGCTCAGTAGCAAACTAGCCCACACTGTAGTAGAAGCGATATTTCCAGGCCGTCTGCTCTTGATGAAATGGGCCGAATTCAAGACAGCACTCCCTGAGCTCCACAGCTTCGGCCAGAGGACGCTGTGGTCGGCGTAGTTAGCCTTCTCTCGTAGTGCCAACTTACGAGAGCGTGCACTTACGTTGTGGCATCGTAACTATGGACGCCACAAGGGTGATTTATAAATGATGACGAATAGGCTGAAGTTTAAGAGATTAGCCAGGAGGAAGCAATGTGTAGAGAAATGGAAGTACTGAGAAATGAAGAGATACACTAGAAGTTCTCTGAGTCTATAGATACTGTGATAATGAATAGCTTTGTAGGCAGTTCTCTTGAAGAGAAAGCGACGTCTGTGAGAAGGGAAATCGCAAAGCTGGAAAGAAAAAAATGGGTGCAAGGAAGGTAACTGCGAAGAAATCATTGGTAACAGAAGAAATACTCAAACTGATCGACTAAAGAAGGAAGTACAAAAGTGTTCAGGAAAAATCAGGAACAGAAGAATGCAGATCACTTACAAATGAAGTAAATAGGAAGTGTAGGTAAGCTAAGGCAGAACAGTTGCATGAAAGATGTGAAGAAATCGAGATAGACATGATTGTCAGAAGAACTCAATCGACACACGGAAAAGACAAAACAGCATTCTGAGAAATTAAAAACAAAGGCGATAAAGAGCGGAACGGGAATTACACTGTTAAATGCATAAAAGAGAGCATATACGTGGAAAGGATACACTGAATTCATCTATGAGGGAGAGAATTCGTCTGCTGACGTGATAGAAGTGGAAATAGGAGTCGATAGGGAAGAGATATGGAATCCTGTATTAAAATCAGAATGTAAAAGAGCTTCAGAAGACTTAATATCAAATAAGGCAGAAGGGTTGGATAAAATTCCTTCAGAATTTCTAAAGATCATTTGGGGAATTGGCAACGAAACGAGTATGGTGTCTTGAATGTGTGAGACGGCGATATACCATCATAGTTTCGGGAAAACATCACACACACAATTATAAAGATAGGATTTGTCGACCTGGTAAAAGTAATTGACAAAGTAAAATGGTGCAAGATGTTCAAACTTCTGAGAAAAATGGCGATACGCTGTAGGGAAAGACAGATAATATACATATATACAACAACCAAGAGGAAACAATAAGACTGGAAGTCCGAGAACAAAGTGATCGAATTAAAAAGATATTAGTAACAAGATTCACTCATAACGTTTCTATTCTAAATGAAAGTGAAGGAGAGTCACAGGATCCGTCGAACAGATTGAACAGTCTAGTTAGTACATAATATGACTTGAGAGTAAATCGAACAAAAGATGAAAATACTGAGAATCAGCAGAACTGATAACAGCTAGAAACGTAACATAAGAACTGGTGATCACGACGTAAACTCAGTCAGGTAACTCTGCTACCTATTCACCAAGATAACCCATGATGGACAGAGCAGGGTGTCATAAAAAGCAGATTAGCACTGGAAAAGAAGACATTCCTGGCCAATAAACGTCCAATAGAATCAAATGTAGCTCTTAATTTGTGTAATTTGGAGCACAGCATTGTGTGGTAATGAAACATGGACTGTGCCCAAGTCAAAAAAGACCTGAAGCATATGAAATGGAGTCCTACAGAAGAATGGTGAAAATAAAGATGATGTACAAGGAGAGGAATACGCAGGTTCTCTGCAGAAACGGCGAGGAAAGAAATAAATTGAAAATCCTGACTAGAAGAAGGCACAGGATGATAGACATGAGCTGAGACATCAGGGATTAAAGTCCATGGTGTTACAGGGAGTTGTAGAGGGTAAAACCGTAGTGGAAGTCACTGATTGGATTACATCCAGCAAATAATTGAGGATTGAGGACGTAGCTTGCAAATGCTGCTCTGAGATGAGAAGGTTGACTCAGGAGAGGAATTTGTGGTTGGATGCATCAAAGCAGTTAGAAGAAATATGACTGAAAAACAGAATTGCGACAGGATCGCTAGCGATTTTCCAATTGCAGCACACCTTTCCTATAAGTCACTGCAGCACAGCTTTCCTGTAAGTCACAGTAGATAGGAGTGCCCAGAAATGACTGACGGGCAATAATGACTTCATCAGCCTTGTTTTTTTTCTGTAGTCATCTCCTCAGAAGTCATGTTCGATCTGCAAGTCGTAGTAACTTCAACTTTCATAGACGCTGGATGGTGCCTTCAACATTGTCAGTGTACTGAATAAATGTTCTTGCATACTGAATTTGTGCTCTTGTGCCTGAATATCGAGGTGAAGTGACCTTCCCTCCACATCACGCCGTTTTGCTGAATCAACGAAGGAGCAGTTGAAACTTCTAAGTTTAATTCTGAAACTACTGAATGCTTACTGAATGTGCTTAAGCTGCTGAGTGCAACTGAACGTACTGAATCTACCATCTCTTTGTTTTTATCATTTCAACACTTATATTCAGAATTTTCCCTGACAAATACCACTCAAACTCCTCCTATACATTTATTGCCCACAATGTACAAACGTAACGCAATATGACTGCAAATAATGAACACAAAAGAATGGCCCTGAATTAGGAGAAATCATAACAATTGAGAGGTGGCATGAGCCCCCTCTCATTTTCTATCTTACGATTTTCCTCTCTAATTGCATGCAGTGAAAAGTCGCTATTCCTTCACACGCGGACTTCCCACGCAGCGTCTCTCGTCACCCAGGTGGTCCGGTGACAGGCGGGCTCTGCTGATCTGGAAAGGGTTAAGCCGACGGGTGTGAGGAAGTCGAGTGAATGCTTTGCAGACTCCGACATTGTCAAAAGACACGCCCGGAGGGGTCTGAAGTAGCGGCTGGGCTAGAGGTTCCGTTACTTCTCAGAAACTTAGCGAAAACACTTTCTGGCGGGCTACCAGCGAGGCGTGGGAAGGACTTGTGTACCCAGGCAGTTGTGGCGGGAAAGTTCCCGCGCTTTCTGCAAAATAGTAACTGTGATTGGCTTGCTCAGGGCATAGCTGCATGACGTAGCAAACTCAGCGCAGAAATTGGCGCCAAGAATCTCCATTGGCGGATTGGTAGTGCTCCGGCAATAGAGTGGAATTTTCCGCCGGTTTTCGAGTTGCTGATTGGAACGTTTAACCACGGCCACTGTCGTGGGGCCGAGAATGTTGTGTTTTCGGCCTATACGGGTGCTCTAGGTAGTCGGCTCTCGCCTTTCGGTCGAGGACGTCGAAGCAACCACCCATCGCCTCCAGTACGCAAAATCGTGTTCTTGCAGTTAAGAAGACAGATTGGTAAGGTATGTCCGCAGCACCGGCAGACAGGTATTTTCCTAGGTGATAATCAGAGCTCAGCAGAGCGCGTCTGTTTGTCTTTTTTTAACTTTGTTCTGTCTTGGGTAGCAGCAATTAATGTTGGGTTGGCTATGTGTTTTCTCTTAAGATTTGAGTTGCAAGGAATTGGCTCCACATACCACTTCGTCATAATCCTCACAATCTAGTTTAGGGACAACTTCACATTCACAGCGTTTGTTTGAGTATTGTAAATGTTTGATGTATTGTAAATGTTTCATGTGTTTTTGTTTATTATTTTGTGTTTAGTCTTAATAAATCATGTTGTTATTTTGGACAGAACTTTCATTCTGTTAATCGGTAGAGCAACCCTATTATTCCTCACTATGTTAATGAAACCTTCGTTTATTTAACTTATTTATCAAATTAAATTGTTGCAGGTGCCAAACTCTCTTCTACTCCACTGGCAGGGTTGATTAGAGTCAGTTCGCGTATTTTTCTTAATCCTTGTGCAACAGCAAAAGTCGGAGTTAGAATAGGAGGGGCTTAGAGCATCATTTACATATGTAGATTGTAGAAGAATTTAGTGTTAAATACACTGCTAGCCCCGGCACCTCGCACAATAACCCATACATTTCATAAGTCACTTACCTCACACAAAATCTTCATGACACGAACTACAGTAAATACAGCAATCAGAAACTACAGCCAGCTAAATAAAAATATTCTAACTACTGGAGGCTCTAACTACTAACAGGCATGTGGTGAGGGAAACAACGATTTTTTTGTAGGGTAAACAATGTGTTTAGCAGATTTTACCTTAATCATGTGGCATCCAGTTCCAAACATTATGTAATCGTCAATAATTCCATTTCCCAAACATTAGAAACTACATCACTCATCATTTTACAATCCATGTCCAACCAGTATTAAACCTCCATGACACACATACGTCCAAACCATCCACTCGCGCTAACACTGCTCACCTCCATCACTGCTAACTATTAACTTCTAACTGCGCGTCCGACAGAGTCTCTTACAGAGGGCACACAGCGCTGTCAGTGACATTAATGCAGTCCATAACGCTGCCAACATACAAACATATAAAGAGGCTACCTACACCGTTTGTTCACTTGGAGGGAAAGTTATGGTGCTGTCATTTCAGTGGCACATAGGACTGACAAGCATTGTATTTGTCAGAGATTGTACAGCTCGATTCTTTTATTGTGGACCAGATAAAGATGGGTTTTTACCAATAACATTAAAATACTGTCTGAATCTTGTTTTGAAATTTCTTCCTGTCTATCCTACGAAAATTTTGATATGCGTCTATGCTTTCACAATGCTTTTATTTTCATTTCTCTGAGTATAGCTTTATAAAGTAAAATTTGACGTGTAAGGTGGGATTATATCAACTGTTCTGCGTAATTTTGCTTGTATGTTTTTAGTTCAGACGTTATGATTTCTTTAGCGAACATATCATTACTATGTAATACTGGTTCCATTCCATACTCGGCGCCTAGTACATCAACTGGTTATGAAATAAGACAGTCTGGGTTGCTAAATCTTTTTTGTTTATAAGACATGACACGTTTCACCCTTTTGGGGCATCATCAGATTGGCCTGGGAGTGATAAATGACAATAGTGAAGCATGAGAAGATAAAAATGTAGAAATGGAGTTAATATAAAAACACAAAGGGGTAAATTCCTTGATGTGCAGCCGTCTCTACAAATAACCATAACTGTGAACTTCCGTAAAAGTTAATGTGGAAAACCAACATTCGTCCATTAATGCCCGCATAAGGCATTAAGATAAAATTTTATAACGAACCATCATCCTATTGTCATGGGATGAATAACAGCATTACGGAACCTGGAACACAATGCCATGCTTAAGTACAGTGTCTACCGGACAGGAACACTATGAGAAACTAAGAGAAATTTTAGAAATCCTACGTTACACGGAGCTAATCACATTCCGGCGTGCACAGCATGGAGCGTTGCGTACAGTTGACAAATAGCTGATGATGTGATCGAGAACAGGTTACATCAGCCCACCAAGTCGGCGACAGAAACATAGAGCCGTAGAGGCAAGATTATACGACCGTAGTAGCAGATATTAATGATATATAGCGTTGGCTAACCAACGTGCTTACAGAAAGCTATTTCATACCTGAATTGCATATGCGAAAGACAAGTTACGTAAATCAGTGAATTATTAAAATGGAATTTAGTGCAAGAATGTTAATAAAACGGATATCTATAAAATGTACATTTTTTTAAATTTCGCTAAGCAGTAAAACTTAAAATGACGCTAAGACATTAGCCAGACCGATAAAACCTGTTAAAAGAATAAGAATTAAAAAAAATTAAAATGTAGCCTTACATTCACAACAAAACCTAATGATGTGTTGGAATAGTAGGTAGCATAATATCATAAGATTGGTTTCCGCTAACCGACTGATCGTTCGATAAAATACAGTTCCCTGTAATGGAATGTTTCAGGAATTCAGTTTCCTCTAAAAGATTTAGCGTTTTCCCTTTGCTGGCGGTATAGAGTACACGTTAATTGCTCAATGTCGGGGAGCGGTGCTCACTAGATTTTGGGTGCTCTGCAAAGACCGAAATCTGTGTAATATGACCATACTTGTTAAGCAAATGTTCACTATATCTGATTCGAAATTTCCTACCAGTGTGGCCCCATATGAAGCTTCACATTCCATTCACTCAAATCTGTAAACTCCGGATTCAATGTGTTTGTCTTTAGTAGATATTTCATTATGGATATACCGATGCTGGACTTTGTCGAAGAAAAAGCGACGTCCACACAGTATACTGTAAATAGATTTGCAGCGCCATACGATATGGTGCCCACAAACGGGAGTTTAACAAATCTAGTATTCTTGAGTAAGGGACCTAACAGAAGATTAGATTCATCAGAATTGGCATTCTTGTTGATACAGATCATCTATAGAGTTAGAGTTGTATTCGTTGCTGATGGCAATATGCTTAAGGTTAGCTAATTCTTTTTCGGTGGAAGACTGACTTAGGGGAAATTCTGTGACGCGGCGAATCATTAATTTGAAGGAACTCGTCTTTTGACGATGTGTGTGACAAGAACAGGAATAAATAATGGAATCAGTTGTTGTTAGTTTACGAAAGACGTCAAATTTGGCACTATCTTCCTCTAGTTGTAACTGTAGGTCTAAGTAATTAAGACTCTTGTTGTCACTCATTATCCTGTGAGTTAAGGCCATCTGAGGGTGTAGTGAGTAACAATCTTCAACTTGGCAAGGGACTTAGTCAACGATGATAAAAGAGTCATTGACGTAACGCCTACAAAAAAGGATCTGTTTGGATCTAACCGTATCGTTCGTAAGATACTCACCTTGTACACGGTTAACAAAAATATCGGCAATTTTCTTTTATTCCTTAGCATTTAACTGGTTTTATAGGTCTGATTAATGTTTTAGCGTCATTTTAAGTTTTACTGATTGAGGGCTTCTAGAAAAGTTTACAGTTTATAGGTATCTTTCTACCCGTACTAATTTTGTGCTTTTGTCCTATTTTATTTATATTCTTGCACCTAACTTACATTTTTAACAATTCACTGTTTTACCAAATTTGTCTTCTGCATTTGTAATTTAGTTACGCAATCGCTTTTTGTAACCACGTTGGTGAGCCAACGCCACCTGCCTTTAATGTTGGGCGACTTGGATGGCTGAAGTATCCTGTTCTCGAGAGCGTTATCTGCTGTCAGCTGGGCATAACGCTCCATGGTGTGCACGCCGGAACGCTGTTTGATTCGTGTTAAGTAAGAGTTCTTAAATTTTTCTTGGTTTGTCATAGTTTTCCTCTCCAGCAGACGCTGCAGTTATTCTTGGCGTTGTATTCCAGGTTCCGTAGTGCTTCTATTCAACCTATGATGGTAGGACTATGGTCTCATAAAAAATTTTATCTTAATGCCATAGCCCGCATCTCGTGGTCGTACGGTAGCGTTCTCGCTTCCCACGCCCGGGTTCCCGGGTTCGATTCCCGGCGGGGTCAGGGATTTTCTCTGCCTCGTGATGGCTGGGTGTTGTGTGCTGTCCTTAGGTTAGTTAGGTTTAAGTAGTTCTAAGTTCTAGGAGACTGATGACCATAGATGTTAAGTCCCATAGTGCTCAGAGCCATTTGAACCAATCTTAATGCCATAGGTGGACATTAACGGACGAATGTTGGCTTTCCACATCAATTTTTTCTTTAGTTCACATTCACTCCTAGGCCAATATCATGATGCCCCAAAAACATGAAACGTGTCATTTCCTGCAAATAAAAACGATTTGGCAATCGACACTGTCTTATTTCAAGAATTTCATTACTATGTGTACTCAGGTCTGAGAACGTGCTTCTTCATGTGCTTTAGGATGTTAAGAGCAGTTGTGAATTATGCAGTTTCTAGTGGTCTTTGTCCGGAAGATGAGGACATTGTGCACTGCTGTATGTAGAAAGTCTACTTTCCTTTTTGTGCTCGTCTGCAGATGTAATTTTTTTGCTTCAGGTAATTCACTGTGTGTAGAAGTTATTTCCTTTTCCGTTCCTTCAAATGAAGTAAGTATGTCATCTTTATATCTGCAGTCATAATGAATTGTATCAACACATTTAGGGTTTTGACCGAAAACTGCAATTCAGCGTATACTCTAGAACAGACTCACTTTCGTTTTAATGTTGGAATAATGTATTAAGTTTTATGTCTAAATCTAATTTGGTGATGTTCACTTGTGTTACATTCGTCAGTTGCTTTCATAATGGTATCAAATACGGAATGGAGTCTTACAGTAGTTTTCCAAATTGTGTGATGTTGTAATATTGTAACGTTAATTTGATATGCTGAATTGTAATATTGTTACTTTAATTTTGGTATGCTGAGATCGGAGCTAATAGACAATGAAAGTGGGTTAAAAGCCGTGATCTGTCTGGGGACGTTAACCGTGGATTACTGGGCAACTGTTTCATCAGATATTTAGTCTAGGTTTACCAAGCAGACTAACATTAATGATAATCTTTTAATAGTCATAAAAAACCGGTAAAATATGTATATAAAAAGGAGAATTTAAATAAAAGGAAAGAAATCAGTTTATATTTGGAAATTTATTTTAAGATTGTTCATTGAAATTTCAGCATATTATACGTGAGTTATAACTGAGCTGGTGCCTTATTTACGATTGAAAAGAATGTGAGATTGTAATCTTACGGGACACATAAAATACGGAGCCAAGATTTGGAAAACTGCATACAACACTCCATTCATAAAATAACACACGAAGAACATTGAAACATAAGCAAGAAGAAATTAACCACAACCAACAGATTCAGTTTTTTTTTTACCCAAAGAAATTACGTTCATACCACAATCCTGTCCGTCATGTAATTACCACACACTGGTATACTAAATTCATATTAACTCTTTGTGAAGTCTTCGCAAAAAGAATAGCTGAGGGCTACTTTGATGATTACACCACATGCTCCACGTGGTCAACTTGGTTTACACAAAGCGTACAACTCCACAATAATTTTGATAATTAAAATACATTAGATCGAAAAGCAATTGACAAAAGAAAAACCTTGAACTGGTTACTAACGTCTTACTATTAACCTGATGGGTCAAACAGTTATATAAGCACGTGGTACTGGTCTCGCAAAGTACACCCCACGTGGGTTGAACATAAAGAAAAGCATAAAGAAAAGTTGCTATATTAAAAAAATATTCTCAAGACGAGACGTTATAATCTCACGCACATTCAGATTTAAGATTGATGAACTTAGTTAGAGTTACTGATCAACACGTGGTTCCACTTTACTCACGAAGTAGTAACAAAGCAACTACCGAAAAATAATCTGAACTTCACACGATAATTACACTGCGCTGCAATTTAAGATAACATCGGATATTTTAGACCTAAACCCGAAATAAAAGTGATTAAATTTTCAGTTAGGCTGAACTTAAGAAATCCATTGTCCTATGGACTTAACAGACACGCGCTTAGCCGGAGATCTTACCACTTCAGACGCTCGCCACGGCCACCCTGCAACTGCCCTACTGCCGAGCGTGCTTCCTGAGGGTGGCTCACAAAGACCAACGGAAGTGGCCAGAGGGGCAGCTTCCTATACCAACATGACAACGGACGGACAGGACCATACTAAGGATAGAAACCCCTTTGCTTTTAGGAAGCGTAGCTACCTGTTCCGACGTTGGTCCTACTGTTCTCTAGCAGACAGCCTTGTCTGCTACCCTCAAGCATGCAACTAGAAATACATACGCTCATTCATCCTCTCACACAAAAGGGAAGGGGGATGACAGTATCTTATCATATACAGTATATAAAATAAAGCGGATGTAGGTTCCGTATGAGACTGTGTGACATGAATTACATATAAGAATTACATATAAACTGTGCTTTAAAGTGTAGTAGTGTGACAGATCGTTCTTGTTTATGTGTAAAAGTAACACGTTCCACTGCTCAGTCTCCTCCCAGATAGTCAGAAACGCCACAGTACATTTAGAAGAGGAATTTATTCCATAAATGGCAACAGATTTAAGAAATTAACCATGAAAGGAATCCAACAGAGACCTTTCAATGTCCTTTAGATGTTGTTAGCTGCTGAAGACTATAAACTTCAAAGAGAAAGCATAAACCCATTTTTCTACAACGTATATGGAAACAGCAACAAAAGAGGGGGAAGACTCACCCATTCAGTAGACAAAGAGAGTATATGGTCCATTTCTTCAACATTTCTAAAGATCAGTGACGAGTGAAAGATGTGTTGCTTGGCGATGGCTAACATTGCCCTGATACAAAGGCCACGCGGGCCGATAGTATCACACCCATCACCTAACAGGTATTTTACTTATGATAAACTGCACAGCTTACAACAAAACTGGGTACACAGACTAACAACAATAAAAAATTTCCTTCTCCTTCTCCTCATTGTAAGTCTACCTTAGTCCGACTTGTGCCGTAATCATTGTTGAAAAATGAGGAAAAGGATGAGTACCTATTGACTAAATTTTTCATTTGGAAAGAAAGTGATGAATTAATTGACGATTAATAGACCAAAAGTCGACAATTATGCACACAACTTGAAAATTATTACTAATAAACAATGCAACTTTGCACTGAGTACACCATGTAGTGATGAAGAGGGAAGGCTATAGTGAAAGTCCGGTCATTCGTCTGTAAGTTCGTATTCTGGCAGTGGAATTTTTCAGTATTTTGTTAATGTACTACACAGACTCGTTCAAGTATGAGTAGTCCTATTTTAATTCTTCACAAACTCTATTAATAGTGTGTAGACTTCAGGCCGCATTTTATAAGTTACATAACGTGGACATGAGATTGGAAAATTCTAGTAACATGTAACGTTCCTGATCTTTAATCATAGTTTTCTTCATCACGTCACAACACTAGCCTATGGTTGAAATTTAGAATCAGATTAGCATTGTCTGTTTTCTCAAGAGAGTAAGATTTGACTTGATTTCCATTCAGGAGACCCACCTTAAAATTGTAATGAATATGTATTCTGCCAGTCAGTCATTTTATCTGTATTAAAACACACTGGATAATGAAAAAATACTCTTTTGCGACACTTTTCTTGATATGGATGCTGAAAGTACAACATTCTTAAAGTATTCTCCTCCATAACAAACTTTGTGGTATACTTATCAGGACTTGCACCTAGAGTTTTCACGAGATAGGTCCATGCAAACAGCACGGCGACCATTTTCAGAACTCATGTACTGAAGATTTCGATTTTACTAACTGTTTTTATTAGGGTTTCGTTTGTATTGTCTCATCATTCATGAATAATAATTATGTGTCAATAATGTGTTGCATTTCCAAAAGACAAATCTATCTTCACTACTCGTCAAGTGCCAAAAGATTTCTTTATCGTGCTTCTTTTTCTACTTTTGTTGGATCAGCATCTGACATGTAACCACCAAATTTTTGAACGGATGTAAATTGTCCATTTCAACGAAAAAATTCCAGAATATATTTTCTACCATTCTGAGAATGAACATGAGTCAGAAGAGAGCACCGAAGAGGAAACATCAGATAGCGTTGAGTCTTACTGTTTCTAAGCACTGAAGATGGGGTACGATGTGAAACGTCAGCCGGAACTCCAACAGCATGAGATGTTATTGAGAGTGCCAGGAGGCACTGTGTCACTTTGATTATGTAATCGACAACAAAGGTATTCAACTGGAATTCAGCCTGATAAGTATGCACTTTACGATGGTTTCCCAAATAAAATGTAAATGCAAGAAGAAAGTCTCACAACGAAATAACACAGATATATGTGATTCGTCAGAAGTGACTGTTAATTCTGAACAGAAAACTTTTCAGATATTTTGTCCTCATAACAGTCTACTTGAACTCCAGTGGGACATAATTCCCTCTCGTACTATTTTCGAAAATTCAAAATGGTTATCAAAGTCTTGAACGTACTGATACAATTACTTCACAAGAAACTCTTTAGTGCAAAGATCTGAACATTCAATAGTTTGTCTCAAAATTAGTGTCAATGGGTTCTGTTATGAAAGAGTTAAATTTGAAGACGAGGAAAAAGTGCTACAACAGTACTGAAAAAAAAAAAATGGGCCAAGTGCGGCGACACGGAAAAAGGAGTAAATCGTGCTGACGGTGAAAAAAAGTATGCAAAGAGGCGCAATAAAATCAAAGTTAGGAGTTTTTGTTTCATTTTTTCTTTGCTGGTGTAGTCATTAGTAAACATTGAAATTACAATGAATTGTAAGGTACAGCATCTAAAACCCGTAGGGGTACAGATAAGCAATCAATTCTGCAAGTGTTCTGCAATGAGTACACGGGGTTTAACGAGTAATGTTTTGCAATTTTTTTTACATATGGTACCATAATATGCACACACATCAGTCTGTTTGATGTTCGTTCTCTATGTAAAACAGTCTTCCCACAAACCCTTTACATAGTTTAGTAGCTGATGTTCTCTGCATGGCCATAGCTGCAGCGTTAGGTGGAATATGCTTGTCAGTATAGACCCTCTGTCTTGCGACCATGCGTCCACACTTCAACACACGACCTGCCGCCCGAGAGAAAATAAGCATTTTCCTACAAGTACTCAGAGATACTAACCAACTTTGTAATAGCTATAACAGCTATAATTATTAGTCGGCAAATGAAGTAAGTACATATGTAACATCTCTGCACCTGTGCACCTATACCCGTGACAACTAGTGTATGCCTATGTTCTACATGCAGAGAGCCTTTTCAGCCGCCTCGCAGACTGCTTGCTTACGGCGCCTCGTGGCTGGTGGGGAGCTGCGGCACCAGCTGTGGGAAGTGATTCCGGACCGCTAATGGGAGCGCGGCTGAAGCAGCAGCTCAGTGCAGGGCGGGGTGGAGCGCGGGGGGTTGGATAAGGTAGGGTAGGGCCGTAATCGCCTCTCACCATTACCAGCGTAGCCAAGGCCCGGCCCGCTCTGCTTTTCTTGACGCGCTTTCGTTCATGTAAAGCCTCTTACCATCTACAAACACGCCAGAGCTGCCAACTTGGAAGCTCGCCGTTGCAGCGAGCTGCCGTGACACGTTGTCCACTGGGTCATCACCAACTACACATCCGCAGAGCGAAAGGTTGTCACGGCCGTGACAGATGCCTCACTTTTACATCATATTCAGCAAAAAATTCCGGTAGACAGCTGTACGCTATTTTCTTTCAGTTTTTGATGATACTATGTTACTGAACCACGTAAAGTGGCGTTAAGGCAAGAATTTCCACGAAACATGGTTACAAAAAATTAATAGCCACTAGATGCAAGAATTTTCCATGGTAAGAGGAAAAACGACCTGTTTAATCAATCAGTTGTAAATTAACATATACATTGTATTGTATTTTATTTGCATTGAACTGGGGACCTAGAAACGACGGAGAGGCTTCGTCCCCGCCACAGCCCGCAGTGGTACACAAACCCACAACAGGCTACAGCAGTCCACTCACACCACCGCCGTCCCAGACCGAACCCAGCTTTATTGTGCGATTGGGCCCCCAGTGAACCTCCTTGGGAACGTCTCATACCATACGAGTGTAACCCCAATGTTTGCATGGTAGAGTTATTATGGTGCACTCGTACGTGGAGAAAGTGTTTGCGCAGCAATCGCCGACGTAGTGTAACTGAGGCGGAATAAACTGGCCGGCACACCGGACCTCGACTCTAACTCGCCGGCTAATCGAGAGGCTTAAGATATACATACTCGTAGGCCAAACGGATAAATTTTTGCGATGCGTAGTGCCTCAGTACGTAACAAATTTAAAAAAAAAGTCTTCCACGTTTTACAGTCTTGAAATATGATACCCAAGTCGGTAGTGACTTTATTAGGGGCAAGGAGGTTTCACTTCAAATAGCAAACTCTAGGAATGAAGATTGGGTTTAACGTCTCGTCGACATCGAGGTCATTAGAGACGGGGCATTGTTAGATACGAGCACAATATTGATTGTGTCAACGATGGGAAAGGAATTCGGCCGTGCCCTTTTCAAAGAAACCATCCCGGCATTTGCCTGGAGCGATTTCGGGAAATCACGGGAAACTTAATCTGGATGGCCGGATACCGGTTTGAACTGTCGTAAAAGCGAGTCCAGGGTGCTAACCTCTGCAGCACATCGCTAGGTAAACAAAAGGGAAGTACTGAACATTCAACAATAACTGGAAGTTACATGCCTCGACGGTCTAATTTTGATGTGGCAGACGACGAGTCAAAAGGATTCTGTTCTGATGCCCTGTCAGTCCTAGGATTTTTATCTGTCTGTTATCACTATTTTCATCTCGAGTCGTCGTTTGGAGCCGCGCGGGATTAGCCGAGCGGTCTAACGCGCTGCAGTCATGGGCTGTGCGGCTGGTCCCGGCGGAGGTTCGAGTCCTCCCTCGGGCATGAGTGTGTGTGTTTGTCTTAGGATAATTTAGGTTAAGTAGTTTGTAAGCTTAGGGACTGATCACCTTAGTCGTTAAGTCCCATCAGATTTCACAAACATTTGAAATTTTTTGTGGTTTGGAGCCAACGTTGAACTGTAACTCTGCCTGTAACTTGCCGGTTTAACAACACAGTTACCACTGCCTCAGTAATACAACAAGTTTGATTTACATTTCTGTAGATTAAGAAACAGGGAGTTCTCTCTGTTATAAGGTAAACGCTGAGATGGATATAAGAAATGAGTGAGCTGGCACCATCCAGCAGTAGTCATACTCAGTAGGACGCACCTGAAATGTGCAATCCTGCAACCTGATCTTGCCGCGCGAAATGGCCGCGCGGTTTAGGGCGTCATGTCACGGACTACGCGGCCCCTCCCGCCGGTTGCTCGAGTCCTCCCTCGGACATGGGTGTGTGTGTTGTTCTTAGCATAGTTAGTTTAAGTAAGGTATACGTCTAGGGACCGATGACCTAAGCAGTTTGATCCCTTAGGAATTCACACAAATTTGAACATCTGTACAACCTGAGGACATATAGTGACAATTATCGTAACTGAATAGCTGCAGTTTCCAACTCAAAGCGTAACTTTTGTAATGAGTATTGTTTCACACAGTTATTACCCTTAAAGTTGCACTTTGTCAAATAATTTCTTATTAAACAGGAGTGCGTGTTGGGTAAACAAATGTTATTGTCAAAACAGATAAACGTACTTAGAGAGAGAGCAGTGCTTATAGCGAAACCAGAGATGTATAGAAGTTAGGGAAAGTACCAAAAGCAAAAGTGGCTTGCTAGCCCATCTACTTATTTAGTGGAGATTGTTGAGAAGAGTACGAACCGAGTATGTCATGGACACAGTGTTCGAAGAAGCCCACTAATTTAGAGTGGTATAGAATCCTACTTTTGAACCGCAAAGTATGTTCTAAAATTACGCCATCGGTGCCGGTAAAGCTGGCCACGTACTCCACAGCTACTTAACAGCCAGCTTCTGTAATTATGTAATGGACACCAAGGGGTTGCCCGGCCTGATTATCAGGTAATTTCACAAAAGAAGCAGCGTCTTATACGGAATGTGTTCACAGCATGCGGCCACGCGTAGTTAGTATTGTAGTTTGTAGAGCCAGGCTCTCTTTAGCGTCTGAGAAATGACTCTACTTACGACTTAAATGAAAAATCCTGTTGTTGTTGTGGGTTTTCTTTTCATAAACGGCGAAAGAATCTCTTTCCTCTATTCTATGCCCTAATGTTTATTCATATTTCACAGGACTGCACGTTAAAGCTGGAACAAGGTAAATTACAGTCTTCAGAGGGAAACAAGTTTTTTGTCACAGATTGTACGACATGCAGCGAAAATCAAGACTCTGACTGTCACAGGTAATAAATCACTTCAACTACTATTCATAAAAAAGCACTGTAGTGATATTAATTTCATTGCAAACAGTTTTTGCCATTACGTGTGTTCAAGTTAAACCGTTTAATGTTCAGTGTCTACATTTCGCCGGCCATGGTGGCCGAGCGGTTCTAGGCGCCACAGTCTGGAACCGCGCGACCGCTACTGTCGCAGGTTCGAATCCTGCCTCGGGCATGGATGTGTGTGATGTGCTTAGGTTAGTTAGGTTTGAGTAGTTCTAAGTTCTAGGGGACTGATGACCTCAGAAGTTAAGTCTCATAGTGCTCAGAGCCATTTTGTCTACATTTCAGTAAAATGTTCTGTTTATTTTATGTTTACTGCAATTTGTGTTAAAGCTGAACATATAATTACTGATGCTGACTGTTTATTGCACAGTTACACATACAACCAGCCATCACAGTGCGCACTGCACAGTGCCGATTTTGCATCCATTAATTTACTGTTTGTGTTTTCATATAATCGTAGTTTAATAGTGTCTGTTACGTGTGTTGGTATTAGGTTATTCAAACCAATTTCTTCTGTTTATGATACTCATCCCATTCCCCCAGCCATCTCGCCATTAGAATGCAGGATTCAATAAGGGTAATGACTTTGAAAAGTGGCTTTCATTTGTGACATTCATTTCGCAGATTATTCTGCATATTTGGAGTAAATAAACCCATATAATGGTTAATTAGTCTTATTAGGTGGATTAGAAAGAGAGATACGTGATGTTTAAACACATGTCTGAAATAATACGGGCTTTGGTAATGATAATATTTAGTTGCATGCTGTAGGTGTAAGCAAAGTAAATGTGCCAGTGGAGGCGAGGAGTGGTCGGGCACAGCCGGAGAGGCGAAGGCCGGCGAGCGCCGGAAGAGCATTGTGCAGGGCCGGGAGTCCCAGGGGATGGGGCCAGTGACCAGCAAGCATGAAAAAGGAACGCCGCCGAGTGCCAGATGAGAGAGAGAGGGACAATGTCGAGCAGAAAGACAGCGTCCAACGTACGCGCTAGCGCCGCCCGGTCGCGCGCTGTTTTAGCGGCAAATGGGCTGAGCTCTGATTGGGCAGTTCATAAGAAAGTGCGGGACACGCTGGGGGTCAACGCCCGCTGTTTGAACAAAGAAATTTTTGGATAGGTGGAGAAATTGTATCACACCACGAGGGAGATGTGGGAGGCCTTTGCAGCGTCGGGATTGGCTGATTAGAGTTTGGCGGCAAGATTGTCGCAAGAGCTTCGTGCAGAGAGCGACAGGAGGGATAGCGTCTTGTGCCGTGAAAGCGGACGGTTGCAAAGTTCGGTAGCTCTGAGATAGGAACTTAGATTCTGAATACTGTGCTGTGTATGATCTAGAGTCTGCAGCTACAGTAGGACATCAGCGTCCACGATAGGCTACAATTGCAGTTGATTCCGCCTGATAGGCTGGCAGTCACCATTGAATGTAGTCAACCAGTGCACAGAGCTATCATACTGGTATTGCACGTTAGTACAAAACACACTGGGCTGCACCTTGAAGGTTGTCGAGCCAGTTGAAAGGTCTCTGTTGGATTCCTTTCAAGTTAATTTCTTAAATCTGTTGTCATTTACGGCATAAATTCCTCTTCTAAATTTACTGTGGCGTTTCTGACTATCTGGGAGGAGACTGAGTAGTGGAACGTGTTACTTTTACACATAAACAAGAACGATCTGTCACACTACTACACTTTAAAACACAGTTTATATGTAATTCATGTCACACAGTCTCATACGGATCCTACATCCGCTTTCTTTTATATACTGTATATAATACGATACTGTCATTCCCCTTCCCTTCTGTGTGAGAGGATGAATGAGCAAATGTATTTCTAGTTGGATGCTTGAGGGTAGCAGACAAGCCTGTCTGCTAGAGAACAGTAGGACCAACGTCGGAACAGGTAGCTACGCTTTCTAAAAGCAAGGAGGTTTCTATCCTTAGTATGGTCCTGTCCGTCCCTTGTCATGTTGGTGTAGGAAGCTGCCTCTCTGGTCACTTCCGTTTTGTATACGGAAGCATCCTTGGTAGGAGCCAAGGGCAGTCTGTCCGTGGCGAGCGTCTGAAGTGGTAAGATCTCCGGGTAAGCGCGTGTCTGCTAAGTCCGTAGGACAATGGATTTCTTAAGTTCAGCCCAACTGAAAATTTAATCACCTTTATTTCAGGTTTAGCTCTAAAATATCTAATGTTATCTTAAATTTCAACGCAGTGTAATTCGAGTGTGAAGTTCAGAATATATTCTGGTAGTTGCTATGTCACTACTTTATGAGTAAAGTGGAACCAGGTGTTGATCAGTAACTCTAACTAGCATCATCAATCTTCAATGCAAATGTGTGTGAGATTATAACGTCTCGTCTTGACAATATTTTTCAATATAGCAACTTTTTTTTATGTTCAACCCACGTGGGGTGTACTTTGTGAGACCAGTACCACGTGCTTATACAATTGTTTGACCCATCAGGTTAATAGTAAGACGATAGTAACCAGTTGAAGGTTTTTCTTTTGTAAATTGCTTTTCGATCTAATTTATTTTAATTATCGAAATTTATTGTGCAGTTACACTCTTTGTGTAAACCAAGTTGATCACGTGAAGCATGTGGTGTAATCATCGAAGTAGCCCTCAACTACTCTTTTCGGAAAGATTTCACAGGGAGTTAGTATGAA
This sequence comes from Schistocerca cancellata, assembly GCF_023864275.1. Classification (NCBI taxonomy): domain Eukaryota; kingdom Metazoa; phylum Arthropoda; class Insecta; order Orthoptera; family Acrididae; genus Schistocerca; species Schistocerca cancellata. The sequence continues at coordinate 639,672,633 of NC_064626.1, forward strand.
TTTAGTATACCAGTGTGTGGTAATTACATGACGGACAGGATTGTGCTACTAACGTAATTTCTTTGGGTGAAAATTGAATCGGTTGGTTGTGGTTAATTTCCTCTTGCATATGTTTCAACGTTCTTCGTGTGTTATTTTATGAATGCAGTGTTGTATGCAGTCTCCCAATCTTGGCTCCATATTTGATGTGTTCCGTAAGATTACAAACTCACATTTTCACAGTCCTAAATAAGGTACCAGCTTAGTTATGACTCACGTTTAATATGCTGAAATTTCAATGATCAATGTTAAAATAAATTTCCAAATATAAACTGATTTATTTCTTTTTATTTAAATTCTCTTTTTTAAATATATATCACCGGTTGTCGTATGACTATTAAAAGATTATAATTAATGTTAGTCTGGTTGGGAATTTGGTAAGCTAGACTGGATACCTGGTGAAACAGTTGCGCAGTAATGCAAGGTTAACTTCCCCAGACAGCTCACAGCTTTTAAGCCGCTTTTATTGAATAGCAGCACCGCTTACACCACAAATTAAAGCAACAACGTTACAGAGTCTTGAAAGCGTTGTATACCATTTAGAGGAAATATAGGGCTTGTGGTATTATCAGTTTCTGAGTAGTTTATTCTGCTCAAGATATTTGAGAGACTTATCCTAACTCACCGACTTCACAGCTGCAGTCGTCGCCCCAGCAGTATCGACGGAGCCAGCATGCTGCTAGATGGTATTGTAAAACTTGCAGCAGCGGCAGTAAAGTTCAGAAATAGTTGTTGGATCGTGTTCTTGCCATCCACTGAGCATCCATGCAGTTTTGCTTACGATTCGTTATTGGTTATTTGTCTGTTTGCATGTTGTTTGGTTTGTTTCTTGGTGGTGGTGTCCGAAGTATGTATTATTTCAGACACATTGAGATTATAGGAATGCAGTCAGATCGCATTTACCATTTGCTTGTCCAGGGGCATAATTAAATCTAACTTCACATCAACTTAACATTGAGATTATAGGAACTCAGTCAGATCGCATTTACCATTTGCTTATCCAGGGGCATAATTAAATCTAATTTCGCATCAACTTAACATTAAGAGCTGAGAACCAATCCTACCAGTGTAGTATATATAAGAACAGTGTACAATTTGTTTAATTTGTTTTCATTCATGATTTGTTCAATATGATCTAATTTCTATTGTGAGATAATTTACAATAAATACAAGTTATTTACAATATTGCTTTTGATTCAGTAATCAGTGGTAGTTAGCCGTCACTGACACATTAATATACAGTGTTATTGCAAATGATTGAAGCGATTTCACAGCTCTACAATAACTTTATTATTTGAGATATTTTCACAATGCTTTGCACACACATACAAAAACTCAAAAAGTTTTTTTAGGCATTCACAAATTTTCGATATGTGCCCCTTTAGTGATTCGGCAGACATCAAGCCGATAATCAAGTTCCTCCCAACTCGGCGCAGCATGTCCCCATCAATGAGTTCGAAAGCATCGTTGATGCGAGCTCGCAGTTCTGGCACGGTTCTTGGTAGGGGAGGTTTAAACACTGAATCTTTCACATAACCCCACAGAAAGAAATCGCATGAGGTTAAGTCGGGAGAGCGTGGAAGCCATGACATGAATTGCTGATCATGATCTCCACCACGACCATCCATCGGTTTTCCAATCTCCTGTTTAAGAAATGCCGAACATCATGATGGAAGTGCAGTGGAGCGCCATCCTGTTGAAAGATGAAGTCGGCGCTGTCGGTCTCCAGTTGTGGCATGAGCCAATTTTCCAGCATGTCCAGATACACGTGTCCTGTAACGTTTTCATCGCAGAAGAAAAAGGGGCCGTAAACTTTAAACCGTGAGATTGCACAAAACACGATAACTTTTGGTGAATTGCGAATTTGCTGCACGAATGCGTGAGGATTCTCTACCGCCCAGATTCGCACATTGTGTCTGTTCACTTCACCATTAAGAAAAAATGTTGCTTCATCACTGGAAACAAGTTTCGCACTGAACGCATCCTCTTGCATGAGCTGTTGCAACCGCGCCGAAAATTCAAAGCGTTTGACTTTGTCATCGGGTGTCAGGGCTTGTAGCAATTGTAAACGGTAAGGCTTCTGCTTTAGCCTTTTCCGTAAGGTTCTCCAAACCGTCGGCTGTGGTACGTTTAGCTCTCTGCTTGCTTTATTCGACGACTTCCGCGGGCTACGCTTGAAACTTGCCCGCACGCGATCAACCGTTTCTTCGCTCACTGCAGGCCGACCCGTTGATTTCCCCTTACAGAGGCATCCAGAAGCTTTAAACTGCGCATACCATCGCCGAATGGAGTTAGCAGTTGGTGGATCTTTTGTTGAACTTCGTCCTGAAGTGTCGTTGCACTGTTATGACTGACTGATGTGAGTGCATTTCAAGCACGACATACGCTTTCTCGGCTCCTGTCGCCATTTTGTCTCACTGCGCTCTCGAGCGCTCTGGCGGCAGAAACCTGAAGTGCGGCTTCAGCCGAACAAAACTTTATGAGTTATTCTACGTATCTGTAGTGTGTCGTGACCATATGTCAATGAATGGAGCTACAGTGAATTTATGAAATCGCTTCAATCATTTGTAATAGCCCTGTATTTGATTCTTGTTTAATATCGGCCGCTATCCCAATAGGAACCCCCTACACATGGCGACCCTGCCAAGATCGATATTAAAACTGGTAATTAAAAAAGAGAGAAATAGAGGCAAACCAAATAACGAGAAGAATTGACTGAGTGGAAAATTTTCAGTAATTGTGATCAAACATTTGCTTGTTTTGTGAGATTTGTATTTATATGTGCATTGTATTTTATTGTGTTGTTTATGTTTTATTTTCTTTTGTGGGGAGTGTTGTGTATAATTGTGCTATAGTAAATAGGAATGTATTTGTTTGTGTGTGACTTTGAATGCAGGTTCAGATTATCAGATTATAGGATACGTAGTTATGTCCAGTTGTACAGTAAACTTTGTGTGTGAATTACGGTTAGTGTGACAGTTCATTGTATGTCAGAGAACACATTTAGTCATGTGTAGTACATCTATGTTACATACGAAATCAGTGGAGTTGTAGTAAGGGTAATTTGATGCTTACAAGGGCAAGAGCATGTAAAATGGCAGACGGTATGAGCCGGGAAAGAAATGAAATGATGACAGAGAATCGGGGTAGCATTGATAGTTTACACGAATTACGTGAAATCAACGACGAAAGAGAGAGCAGTTTCGGCAGCGTGAGAGCCGGTGCAGTGGAATTTAGTGAAGCAACAACGTTCGATCAGTCAGCTCGTGGCCAATTAGCCAATCAGGAGCAAAGAGAACAATACGTAGAGCCAGTTATTGTAGTGCATGAGTACGGAGAAATTTCTCCTAGAGGGCGGAGAACACCGACAGAAAATTTCAGTGGGATTCAAAGATATAGTTCAGGACTTAACAGTCCGACGCAAATGTATCGCGACGAATTTTGTGCAAGTCCAGAAAGAGTAAGACAAGACGGGAGACGAACACCCGCGAGTTATGACGGAGGGCATCCCAGTAAGAAACAAGATCTAGGCGTAGGTGTGGCGAGCATTTTGGACTATCTAGAGCGCCTATCACAGGACGTGAAGCAGTCCGTACAGAAACACAGACGAAGAGAGAACGTCTATCACAAGATGTGAAGACAGATCGTACAGAAGTGCAGGCGATACGGAGAGTAACATCTGAAGTTAAGGAGAAGTCATAGCCATGCGAATAATACTAGAACGTGAAATGGCGGAAGCATGGCGGACGGCAAAAGAAGCAACGACAATTGAAAAAGGCGCAAAAAGAATAGCTAAAGAGACGAAAGAAGTAACCGAAAGAACGACAAAAGTGGGGAAGGTAGTCATAACTAGATTACAAACGAGAGTGAAGAAAGTTGAGGAAACTGTAACCAGTAAAAATACGGAATCGGAAAACGGATCGTTTTCGGTAGAATTCTCTGAATATAAGAAAAAGATCGAGAATGAATTGAAAGTACTATCAGCTGACGTTATGTCGAAAGCAAGATCGGGCAATGTAGACGCTGAAACCGTTCAAAGAGTGCAAATGACGTCGACAGTAGAAATAAACCCAGGGGTCAGGCGTGCAGAAAGAATTTCTGAGGACCGAGTCGTACATCCGATGGAACACGACACGCGAACGCACAATGTAGAAAGAGAGGGAGGAAGTAACGGGCAAAGCTATCACGAAAATCAAACGATTAGTTCATCTCAGGACACGAACAGGATTATCAACTCCCAGTACAGTAATGGATCGTCCGGGACAAACAATTGTAGCCCGCTGCGACGTACTGCAACGGTGTTAACGGATTCAAGAAACGTAGAAGAAATGAGAGGAAATGTAGAGTTCGAAAATACGCGCAAAGAAGCAATGAACAACAACAACTATCTGGTGACGAGGCAAAATAGATACGACGAAGGGTCATTTGACTACAAGCACTTTCTTTCTGTAAGAAAATTTCAACACTTCAAAGACGACAGCAATGTCTTGCATCCAAAAACTTTCATTGTTCAATTCGACTTAACTTTACCACCGCAATGGCCACTGATCTACAAGTTAGATTTTGTATGTTCGCACATCGAAGGTGCCTCTGCAGAAAGTATGCGGAGCATCGCAAGAGATTGTTCATCATATAAAGAATTTAGAGATGCTTTCATGAACCGATATTGGTCGCGTGAAACGCAGGACAGAATAAAGCAAGAAATCTTGATGACAAGGGACTGCAAAAAGTCTGGCTTCAGAAGCGTTGTGAAATTTTTCGTTAATATTTTAAAAAGGAACCAGTATCTCGATGACCCGTGTAGTCCGGGGGAGATCCTCAGAGTTTGTTACATGAAGTTGCCGTTGTCTTACCAACAGACATTGGCAGAACGATGTGGGAATGACGTGGATGGAGACTTTTAAAAGCATTGTACGAGAATATGAATTTGCGTTTAGTGAGCAGCAAGTTCGGAAGGAAAGAACAGCAAAGGAGGCACAAAAAGAGAGAAGAAATGAAAACGAAAATAATAATCAAAGCCAAAATTGGCCAGCCAGTGCAGGAAATAGGCAAAACAACTTTGGAGGAAACAGAAACGGAAATAGTCAAAATCAGGACTGGAGGAATAATAATGGATGGAGAAATCAAGAGCCACAGAACCGTGGGGGGCAGCAACAAAATAATTTCCCATCACGAAACTTCCATAGAGAGGATAGGCCGCAAGTCGAGCAGAACTGGAGGGTGCGAAGAAAGGCACACCAAAATGCATATGAACTGGAAGGAATCAAAAGTGGTAAATCACCAGGGGTGCATCATGTCAGTCATCTCAAGCCGTTTGTGGGGTAGGTTTGGATGAAAAGACACTGGGACAAATGTACATATAGAGTAATTAAGTGTAAGTAAAATAATACATTATGTGTAGATTTCTTTAAAATAATACGGTGTAGAATAATATTATATGTTTTGCTGAGGGGAATTCTTAATAAACATTTTGAACTGAGTCATAATTTAACATAACATTTACTGGAATTGTAGCGTGACATATGTACTGTGTCATGTTTTCCAAGATTGTAACTCTTAGAGTATTGTTTGTCATGTGGTGAATCGAGGTAGTGGGGTGAGTGTTAATTGTGGTTGGTGTGAATTGCGTCTCACCGTAGTTGTGGGTTTGATTTGCGTCTTTAGAGACGATATTAGGTTGCCTGTCTTACTGCTGTGTAACGACGCACCAGTTCGAAGATGTTCGTTTGATTTATGTTACCGTCCTTAGAGACGAAGGTGGCCACTTTCAAGCAGGAGCGAAGAAACGCACCATTTTCGAGGGTATTTTGAGTGTGTTGTTGCGTCCACAGAGACATGCGGCGATCTGTCTACGAGTAGTACGGAATGTCTTGACGCACCGAATTGGAGGCTTTAATGTAGCGATGTGGGCTGTAGCGCCCGGTGGTTTATTTGTATTTGTCTGGTATGTTCCACGTGTGTTCGTGTGAACGCTGACAAGGTTGAAAGAGTAGGTTATCGAGATAATCACAAGACAAACATTCTGAAGGATGCGCAAGGCTAGAGGACTTGATTACAAATATGTAACAACTGTAAACAGGAATACTAAAAGTTTAATGCAGTTTTTCAGGAGTCAGCATTATTAAAACTTAATACTGTACAAAAAGCATAAATACTAAGGAAGATTGGGCATGAAGAAAATAAGCAAAGGAACGGTATCAGGAAGAAAAACAGAGGTGTCGGTAATTGATAACTATAACTAATCTGGGAAAGAATCTTTTTTTTGTTCACAGGAAATGTGGGGTGTCCAACGTTGACAGCAAGGATGGAACGAAAGATAACTTCCCTTCCTTTTTCCTTAGTCCTAGTTGGCCAACAATTCCCCAACACATCCTAGAAACATATTATGTCTGCATGATGAAGTATTGAAGTATGTCATTTATGTAGTATCCATAGTAGAAAGTGAAATATTTTAGTAAGAATTGGTGGTGGTAAATATTCTAACGAAATGTTTTCTTTCCCTACAGCAAAACGAAAAAAAGAGAGCGATGTTATTTTCTTTAAAAGAGTTAATTTAATAAAATTGGCAGATATTAATATTACTGACAAGAGTAAATGTATGTAAAATATGTCTAGAGTAGAGAGAGTAAACTTTGTAAAGGATCCTATAAAATGTAATATTTTACTCTGTATAAAACTAAAAAGGATTGATATTGTAAACAGATGGACGTGGATGTTTGGTCTCAGAGGACTGGCACGCAGAAGAGGGAGAGTGTTTGGCGTAAGTGGAGTACCAACCGCAGTGGGACGACAGCGAGGAGAAATCACTGTCGCTTTCCGTGGCCGAAGTAGGTAGCCAGCGGCAGGCTAAGGGCACAGGGAAGGCATCTTCCACAGGAGCGCTCCAGCTGACCGTGAAAGGGCCGGCGTGGCGAGAATTAGGACCCGAGCGGCGGCCTGCCGTCACAACAAGCGGCGGGCGACACAACAGCTGTCCGTCATAGTGGGGAGTCCAAAGCTTGAATGGCCCAGCGGAGAGGAGGGCGGCTCAAGGCTGACTGCCCATTCTCTCGCTGCAGACAACGGGGTTGTAGTGGACGAACACTCACTGAGAGGCAACAGAAAACACAGCTCGTGTGGATGCATCCAAAGCCTTCTACACTATGGTATTGCAGCTGCATACATAAGCATACTAACATCTCCTGATCCTAACTGTCACAAAATTTCCCTATCCCAAAACCATAGCTGATGAAACGTAACATGAAGAAAGAAGACTAGGTACACATTTGAGATTGGAAGAACATGAAGACTGAAATAGGAAACAGTGACACTAGTCATCTTACACCTCTTGTACCAGCCATAGCTCTGGCAGTCCTGCAGCTAATTGAAGAGGTCTATTGTACGTCGGAGGAGATTCCTGAATGATTACCATTGTTGCTGAACCACCATCGAGTCGTGGGTCTCAGGGTCCATCAGCACCTTTCAACAGCGCCACAAATGCATTGATCTATAAGTGTAAAGTGTTGTGATAGTCCCAGTGAAAACAACATGGTTAGGTCGGAGAATATCAACGTCTTTCTGTAACTAAATTTAACTGATGTGTGTTGTAAAACTTTTTCAGGATCAGCAAAGGGCATTATAAAAACGACAATAATTTATCCATGAAATAACATACAGTATGTCTTATTGTATTTTGTATTTTATATTTTGCTTTCATATTATTATAGATGTATTTTTCTATTATTTTTTGTGTATTAATATTTCATTATGCAGTATCTATGTAAGTTTTATATGTTTATTTTTGCGTGATTCAATGATATGTTTTAATGATATGTGTGTTTCATGATAGTAGAGCGGCCACGAAGTATTAAATTGATATTTATGTTGTATTTCACATGTCTACACATGATACAGGTACTGCGCCTGATCAGAACATATAAAAAAGTATTGTATGTTAGAATTTCAACATAAACATCAGAACAGAAAAACGCCCAGAAACAATAACACGTTTTCTTAAAGTTAACTCAAATGAGAATATAATTACTTGTTTAAAATAATTAAATGTAGGTGGCCACTCAGGGTTCAGGCTCCAGCTGTGGTGCAAACTTTAATTCATTTCTTCAGCATCTGTCATTACTGTCGATAAAGTTGGGACTCAAATAACTAAAGGAAGATTTAACTGCATCAGGTCTATAGATCACCTGCATCTGAAGGACAGGCAGGATTTCCCGATTAAGTCCAATGTTGGGGTGCTATTCCAATGCTGGAGAGCCTTGGCAATAGTGACGATTTAATAAGGGGAAAGTAAGCTGACCATGTGAACTGGAGTTTGTGTTAGAGAGGGCATTGGACTAGGGTTGTCCGTGCAGCCGTGTTATATATACTGCTGTTGTGGTGTAATGGCTGGCACACCTGCCTTCAGACCAGAAGAAAGTTACTACCCTCAGGCAAAAAATGACGCAATGATTTGGTTAATGAGCAAATATACAAGTTACATTTTTAACAATACTGGGAGCGATGAACATACTGAATACAAGATGTACACTACAGACCAATAAAACTGCTACACCAAGAAGAAATGCAGATGATAAACGGGTATTCATTGGACAAATATATTGTACTATAACTGATACGTGCTACATTATCAAGCAATTTGGGTAAATAGATCCTGAGAAATCAGTATCCAGAACGGCCACCTCTGCGACATGCGGTCGTGCATATAGGGTTTCGCGGGGATCGAATGAAAGGTAGAGCCACGGGTCGTAACACATCCGAAATGTAACGCCCTCTGTTCAAAGTGCCGTCAATGCGAACAAGAGGTGACCGAGACGTGTAACCAATTGCACCCCATACCATCACGCCGGGTGATACGCCAGAATGGCGATGACGAATACACGCTTCCAACGTGCGTTCACCGCGATGTCGCCAAACATGGATGCGACCATCATGGTGCTGTAAACAGAACCTGGATTCGTCCGAAAAAATGACGTTTTGCCATTCGTGCGCCCAGGTTCGTCGTTGAGTACACAATCGCAGGCGCTCCTGTCTGTGATGCAGCCTTAAGGGTAACCGCAGCCATGATCTCCGAGCTGATTGCCCATGCTGCTGCAAACGTCGTAGAACTGTTCGTGCAGATGGTTGTTGTCTTCCAAAAGTCCCCATCTGTTGACTCAGGGATCGAGACGTGGCTGCACGATCCGTTACAGCCATGTGGATAAGATGTCTGTCATCTCGACTGCTAGTGATACGAGGCCGTTGGGATCCAGCACTGCGTTCCGTTTTACTCTCCTGAACCCACCGATTCCATATTCTGCTAACAATCATTGGATCTCGACCAAAGCGAGCAGCAATGTCGCGATAGGATAAACCGTAATCGCGATAGGCTACAATTCGACGTTTATCAAAGTCGGAAACGTGATGGTGCGCCTTTCTCCTCCTTACACGAGGCATCACGATAACGTTTCACCAGGCAACGCCGGTTAACTGCTGTTTGTGTTTGAGGAACCGGTTGGAAACTTTCCTCATGTCAGCACGTTGTAGGTGTCGCCACCGGTGCCAACCTTGTGTGAATGCTCTGAAAAGCTAATCATTTGCATATCACAGCATCTTCTTCCTGTCGGTTAAATTTCGCGTCTGTAGCACGTCATCTTCATGGTGTAGTAACTTTAACGCCCAGTAGTGTATATGGAAAATGAATTCGAGGAAACACTTAAGTATCAGAATCACAATAAGAAATATGGTAACATACTCCGAATTGTCTTCAACAGAATGCGTATAGGTTAGGAAGACGTGGATTCCTCGTGGAGAGGGGATGGATTGTGTCACGTTCCCGACCCTATCCTCACAAAGAATATGACAGTAAACATCTGCTGTCTGTTATAAAGGAAGATCTTGAACTCCCTAAGGATGCGTTTAGAAGGCTGGAACTGACAAAAAATAAAAAGGCAGTGAAGGACTTTGCGATGTCTCTGTTCGGGACTACTCTTCTGTCGGCGCAATTTACCATGGAAGGAACACACATCAAGGATTTACTGAATGATTAATTCGGGTCTGGGAAACGATGATGAGGAACCTCAGGCTGCAGAAGAAGAAAATATGCATGCTGAACTGCGACCAGTTGAAGGTGACAGTCAAGATGCAAATTTTGTGTGCTATTGCTGTAATTTATGACTGCAGTTATCTGTCACCTTATTTGTGTCATTTCATTGTAAGCTAGTCATTTTTGGTACTGTTATTGTGGAATAAAAGGAGAAAAAAATTATTTTTACAGTCTTTATGTTTCCTTTTATGGCACACAATTTTCAGATGTGTTTCAGTAAACCTGCTTACAGTTTATGCAATGGCGTCTGTAGATTTTTAGATCTGTTTCGTCACCACATCGTATTAAGCGTATCCGTGGATTAATACATCTATTTTAGTCCCTTTTGTGCTGTCACCGCCAGATACCACACTTGCTAGGTGGTATCCTTTAAATTGGCCGCGGTCCGTTAGTATACGTCGGATCCGCGTGTCGCCACTATCAGTGATTGCAGACCGAGCGCCGCCACACGGCTGGTCTAGTCTAGAGAGACTCCCTAGCACTCGCCCCAGTTGTACAGCCGACTTTGCTAGCGATGGTTCACTGACTACATACGCTCTCATTTGCAGAGACAACAGTTTTGCATAGCCTTCAGCTACGTCATTTGCTACGAACTAGCAAGGCGCCATATTCTTCAAGAATGTATTCTGAACTGATAATATTGTGAATCATGTACCGTCAAGAGCGACGTTCATCATTAATGGATTAAAGTTAAGTATGAAACTATTACGTCCTCTTTCTGAATTCTAATTCCTTGTCATGTTCCAGACCTCACGACAGTATAGTTCTTCCCTCCTCACGCCAGACAGCGTGAGCTAAAACGCGTGCAATTCGGCCTCCTCTAGTAATACGGTGTTGGCTCTTCAGCCAGTCCAACACCCTTTATAATGCATGAGTGCACTATACATAATATTGCGCATTATTAAATTTGAAAAAAGGAAAATAACTGCTCTGATCGCATCCATGTATGTGATATTAATAACTCTGACTGTAATGAAGCTTTTCTTTAATATCGCTGGTGCACCGCAAAAAGTATTGGGCTTATAAGAGTGACGTATTATTTGTATCCTGTATTATATACTTCAAGTTCTACTGGGTAAATTTGTAAAATATTTAATGGCGATTCGCATCTTTGTATTTACGAGCAGAAGGCGATAGCAATTTCTGCGGTGCTAGAAGAAATTTACAGAGCCACTGACACGGTCAGTACCGTTGTAACGACTCTAACGTGCCTTGCACTTTCTCTTATGTTTACATATCTATGAGTGTGGAGGGTCGATTGTGTAAGTGAGGAGTATATGTAATTATGTAAAGAACACCAGTTTAACCCAGGTTAATAATGGCGCTTATTCATTCGTGTATATGCGCATAGTTCAGTAGTTTCGAATACAAGGTTGTTATTCGGATTAAGTGAGGATATCACTACACTAAAATGCCCCGCATTTCTGTTTTCTATCCATCCAAGTTATTGCTCATGAGGTGGTCTTATCTTCTACGTCAACAGAGTGGCAGACCAAATGTGTCACAAATTGTTACGTACATAATTTATAGTGAAACATCCCCTTTGAAAAATTGTACACGACTGTGCTTAAACTGACACACAATATTTTTAGCGCAACGCAATCTGACTTTCAAAAATCCCTGCAAAAGAATGGCCCTGATTAACATTAACCTGTACCTTTCACAAATCACTTACCTCACCAAAAATCTCCGTTACTCGAACTACTGCAATACAGCGAGCGCCACTACTGCCAGCTAAATAAAAGATTCAAACTACGGAAGGCACTAACTACTGATAGGCATAGTTAGCAAATGAAAGATTTTTGTAGAGAACAAACAATGTACACTCCTGGAAATGGAAAAAAGAACACATTGACACCGGTGTGTCAGACCCACCATACTTGCTCCGGACACTGCGAGAGGGCTGTACAAGCAATGATCACACGCACGGCACAGCGGACACACCAGGAACCGCGTTATTGGCCGTCGAATGGCGCTAGCTGCGCAGCATTTGTGCACCGCCGCCGTCAGTGTCAGCCAGTTTGCCGTGGCATACGGAGCTCCATCGCAGTCTTTAACACTGGTAGCATGCCGCGACACCGTGGACGTGAACCGTATGTGCAGTTGACGGACTTTGAGCGAGGGCGTATAGTGGGCATGCGGGAGGCCGGGTGGACGTACCGCCGAATTGCTCAACACGTGGGGCGTGAGGTCTCCACAGTACATCGGTGTTGTCGCCAGTGGTCGGCGGAAGGTGCACGTGCCCGTCGACCTGGGACCGGACCGCAGCGACGCACGGATGCACGCCAAGACCGTAGGATCCTATGCAGTGCCGTAGGGGACCGCTCCGCCACTTCCCAGCAAATTAGGGACACTGTTGCTCCTGGGGTATCGGCGAGGACCATTCTCAACCGTCTCCATGAAGCTGGGCTACGGTCCCGCACACCGTTAGGCCGTCTTCCGCTCACGCCCCAACATCGTGCAGCCCGCCTCCAGTGGTGTCGCGACAGGCGTGAATGGAGGGACGAATGGAGACGTGACGTCTTCAGCGATGAGAGTCGTTTCTGCCTTGGTGCCAATGATGGTCGTATGCGTGTTTGGCGCCGTGCAGCTGAGCGCCACAATCAGGACTGCATACGACCGAGGCACACAGGGCCAACACCCGGCATCATGGTGTGGGGAGCGATCTCCTACACTGGCCGTACACCACTGGTGATCGTCGAGGGGACACTGAATAGTGCACGGTACATCCAAACCGTCATCGAACCCATCGTTCTACCATTCCTAGACCAGCAAGGGAACTTGCTGTTCCAACAGGACAATGCACGTCCGCATGTATCCCGTGCCACCCAACGTGCTCTAGAAGGTGTAAGTCAACTACCCTGGCCAGCAAGATCTCCGGATCTGTCCCCCATTGAGCATGTTTGGGACTGGATGAAGCGTCGTCTCACGCGGTCTGTACGTCCAGCACGAACGCTGGTCCAACTGAGTCGCCAGGTGGAAATGGCATGGCAAGCCGTTCCACAGGACTACATCCAGCATCTCTACTATCGTCTCCATGGGAGAATAGCAGCCTGCATTGCTGCGAAAGGTGGATATACACTGTACTAGTGCCGACATTGTGCATGCTCTGTTGCCTGTGTCTATGTGCCTGTGGTTCTGTCAGTGTGATCATGTGATGTATCGGACCCCAGGAATGTGTCAATAAAGTTTCCCCTTCCTGGGACAATGAATTCACGGTGTTCTTATTTCAATTGACAGGAGTGTATTTACCTTAATAGTCATAATATATATATCAGTTCATGACATCCAGTCTAACAAATTTCAAAACTCCGCCATCTCTCGCTCCGCATCCACCACTGCTGGCGGCTCACCTCCAACTACGCAACGCTACGCGCTGTTCACATCCAGCTGCCGCTGCCAAATACTACAATGGCAGACAACAATGCAAACTAGCCACAGACTGCATACAGCACAGCCAGTGATTTTCGTACAGAGCGCTACGTAACGTTGCCAATAAGAAAACATAAACAGCCTACTTACAATAGTCGCACTAGATATTCCGTTGAGCTGATCAGGAACAGTAGTAGTAGAGCTTGGAAAAACAAATTAGTTACAAAATGACGGGTAATTCACGATTCCGTCGCTAGTGTGGCCGAGAATGAACAATTGACAACGCTGCAGCTTGCTTTTTCACGAAACCAAAAGTCATGCTGGTATTCAAAGGCTGATTCCCAAGTAGTTTAATGCACGATGGGCGCCTTGCAAGAGAACCATTCACCGGCTGTATGATCAATTTGAACAGGATGTAGCAATTCTGGAAGTGAAGCGATCTCGGTCGATGCCTGTTTGTTCGCCGGAGAATGAAATGAATGCATGACATTGTTGGTCGGGAGGCCCCATCCGGGGAAGTTCGGCCACTAGGTGCAATCGGAGAATGTTACAGCGGTATGAGTCGCTCCACATGAGCCCCAGCAAATCGTCCGGCAAGGCAGCAGTGCAACTGAGAACATACAGACGCTCCGTCCCAGGAATTCTTCAAAGTGGCCTCCGAGTGTAACCGCCCAAGATGACCTCCACGTAGAAGCTCATTGCAGAACTCAAGTGGCAAAGACTACTGTTTGTCAGCTGGGCGAAGTACACGGAACAAACTCTCAACAATGTACAGTTTTCCGACGAGAAGCATTTTCATGTGGACGCTCTGTTTAACAAAAAAAGTATACACTTTTGGCATAGTGAAAGAACGCAAATACTTTATGAATTACAACATCATGCTCCGAGGATTACAGTGTGGGTCGCAGTTTCAGGCACGGGCTTATTGGACCATTTTTCTTTGGAGAAACAGTGAACAGTGAACATTATTGGAGTATGCTCTGCAGTAAGTTAGTTCCACGGCTTCTTGTTACTGCGTTGCCCTCCAGCGGAAAACGTTATTGTAAATAAAGTTTCAAACTCGTGTTTGCGTCTGGTTGGTATCTGATAAATGTATAAAACTTATTTTGACATTGAAACATGTAATACTCGAGTACAGAGCAACAGACGGCTGTTAACATTTAAATTTGACCGGAAGTATGTGAAGCTCATGCTACACGATGCGGAATCCAGACTAGTCAGTACATCAAACAATTCGCCAGCGACAAAGCAATCTATTTTTAATGAAATTTACATATGCTATTTGACTGTAAAAACAAAATGATATACAGGGTGTCCCACTCAAACCTCCCTGATTTCCAGGACCCAGGAGAGAAAAACCGCAGTAGATATGACACTGAAAAATGCACCACATTGTAAAGCATCCCAAAGAATTTATATTCCCGCGTCAGAAGTGCCCAGTATCGTCGCCAGAGTGCAGCATGGTCACATGAAGTGAAAATGGCGACTCCACAGCAGCGCGCACAACCAGTAGAGTGGTTTGGAGAAACAAATTCAACGATTACTGTGCAAAGAAATCATCCTCTTGATGAATGTGATCCACCTGATGTGAAAAAAAGGGGGACATAGTACATGAAATTCGTTGAAATTTGATGTTTTCTCTTTTCTACTCCATAATGTACTTTGGACTTCCCTGACCATTTTGGTGTATAATTCACCAAAATCAGACAATTGTGAGACCTTCAAATAATATTTTCAATCTTGACGTGTGACCATCAAATTTTGTGGTTGCGCATATACTGCCTCATTTGAGCAGTCATATCTTGGGAACTACACAGTCTGGAAGGCTGTAAATTGTTTTGTTTTGTGCCTACTTCTACATCTCGGAAGTTGGCACCAAAAGCGAAGCTGGGTAACACAAAACAGTCTGATGGCAAGACTATAAAATGTGCTGTTGGAATAATCGACAAAGTAATTGATGAATTACAGTAATATTCTGGGAAGGTCATTAGAGATAACTGTGACGTCTTGAGGTTTTGGGTGGAGTCTGCATTTAGCAAAACTGTAACAATTTAGAGAAAAAGAGCTGTGTGGAGCTCTTTCTTTCATCGAATATCAACCAATGAAAAACCATATCATGCTTTGTGTCCACCTCCACCAAACACTTGGTGTAAATATAGGCAAGCTGAATTTTTTAGCACCCTACATGAATTTACACATAAACATTCTCTTCCTTTGGCAGTAATGGAGACAATCAAACATATTAACAGAGATTTGGCAAATCCTGAGCTACTAAAGAAGTGTTTACATCGGAAGACCCAGAAAGTGATTGAGTCCTACAACAATGTTGTGTGGTGCCATGTGCCAAAAAACGTATTTGTTGGCCTTATGACTCTAACGTTAGCAGTGTCTCATGCCATAATAACTTTAAATTGTGGGAACTATGAACGACTTCAGGTTCTGGAGAAGTTAGGGGTAATATTTGGACTGAACACAGCTAAAGGACTACAGGAACTGGATGAGCTACGTCTACGTGGAGCAGAGTTAGCTGCTTAGCAAATGACAAATAGCCAAAGAAAGAAAAGGAGGAGGCATGCACTGGACTGTCGTGGCAGTGAAGAAGACACAGACTATGGGCCTGGGCAATTCTAGTGCATAAAAGACGCAGAAATGTAAGTCTGTATAAGAATTTGTAATAAAAAACTACATTTTTGCAATAAATGATCCATTTTCTAAAAAGGAACTGATGGAAACATGAATTTTTCACGGAATGCCAAGTGCGAATTCAACAAACATGGAACTAGAATAATTAAAATATCCTGAGTTGTTTTGTTTTCATGTTCAGTTATTTACAAAATTCTTTCAAAAAATTGACTTTTGAAAAAAAAGATAACATGCCCCACAATACAATGTTAATAGTAATTCTAGGTTATTGTGTCTAGAAAGGAGCATTCAATACTTATCGAAAATTGTTAAGTTGGTGTCTTAAGAAGTTTCCAAGATAATGGGCTACAAAATTCGACAATTTAATATTGGCGGCATAGGACATTGAATGTCCACTTTCGGAATGGTATAGGAAGTTTCTGGCAAAAGGAAGTGTTCTGAAACATTCTGGCGGTGCGCTTTACGGAGTTTCAGGAGAGACAGTGGAGGACATCAGGCAAACGTTTCTCAGAAGCCCACGTAAGTCAATTCGTCAAGCATCTAGGCAACTTGTATCTCGATCAACATCGCATCGTATAGTTCACCAGTGGCTTCGTATGTTTGCTTACAAAGTGAAAATTCTGCAACATCTGACGCCGAATGACAAACCACGCCGACAGCAATTTGCTGCTGGTATGATGCATCGTGTTGATATGGATGCCAGCTTCCTGAAAAGATGTTTATTCTCAGATGCTGCAACCTTTCATCTATCAGGAAGGGTTAATAGGCATAATGTTCGGATTTGGGGTTCGCAAAACCCGTACGTTGTCACTGAACATGTTTGTGAAAGCCCAAAACTGAACGTCTGGTGTGGGCTAGTGAATGACAGGGTTGTTGGAACATTCTTCTTTGCCAGAAAAAACAGTGAATGGGTCAGTGTATCTGGATGCGTTGGAGCAGTTTGTGTACCCTCAAATACAAGACTTGCAACCCAACATCATTTTTCAACAAGCTCCACCGCATTGGTCAACGGCTATTCGCAAGTTCCTGGATAGGAAATTTCCCAATCGTTGGATTGGACGCGGAGGACCCATTGCCAGGCCACCACGTTCACCCGACATTGTCCCGCTTGAATTCTTCGTGTGGGGATTCGTGAAGGAACGCGTGTATGCTACCCAAGTGGACATTATTCCTGCATTGCGACATCGTATCACTAATGCGATTGCAACAGTAACAAAGGAAATATTACAAAGAACTTGGCAAGAAATTGAATATAGACTCGATATTCTTCGTGCTACAAATGGTTCACATGTAGATGTGTATTGATGATAAATAAATAAACTCTTTGGAGTGCTTTACAATATAGTGCATTTTTCGTTGTAGAATCTACTGTGTGTGTTATTTTTCCTGGGTCTTTGAAATCAGGCAGGTTTGAGTGGGACATCCTGCAGATTTAAATGTTGACCTGAATATTGCTGAACTTTATATTTTGCCTAGCAAATAATCACTGTGCTAGAACTGCTATTATAATTACACAGCAAGTTAACATAAAAATTACACCAAACTTTATTTGCCGTACTTGCGAAGTACGATGCGAGACGGTACCTTACCACAATTCATAAAAATGCTGCTCAGTACACAACTCGCGATGTGCAATGCGAACATACAGACACATTAATAAAGGTAAAGAATATAAAATGAGGAGCTAAATTTAAAGACAGATAAATAAAAAGAGAAACTCCAAGCTAAACAATGATTCATTACGCGGAGTTAGAATGGAAATTTATTTTTCACATTTTCGTATTTTTATCTCATTATAAAATTTGCAATTTTCCGAATGAAATTATATATATCACTTATAAACTCACGTGGAAAGTATTTTATTATTTTAAACATGATCAACATCAGTTTGAAAATGCCAA
Organism: Schistocerca cancellata; assembly: GCF_023864275.1. Classification (NCBI taxonomy): domain Eukaryota; kingdom Metazoa; phylum Arthropoda; class Insecta; order Orthoptera; family Acrididae; genus Schistocerca; species Schistocerca cancellata. The sequence continues at coordinate 639,690,666 of NC_064626.1, forward strand.
AATTTTTACGTGCATTTAATCAAGATCTAATAAAATCGGTATTTTTATATATAAAGTTGTGGATTTCTGTGTTATAAAGGTCATGTCCAGAAGAGGATGGGCACCAGGTTGAGGAAGTTGAAACAAAGTTTGAGAGAAAAGAAACTTTCTGATGGTAAAACCATAAGAGGCAGGCTGACAGACAAAATGATTGATGAACTACAGCAGTATTATGGGATGGACAATAGAAATAATACTGAGGATTTGTTGAAAATGAAATAGGCAGTGTGGGCTACGTTCCTCCACAGACTGTCAACTGATGAAAAACCAGTACACCACCTTTGCCCTCGTGGACCAGATTCATGGTGCAATTACCGCAATGCCCAGTATTCAAACAGTTCACACAGCCATAGACATTCCATCACGGCAGCAGTCATGGATATCATAAAACCTATTTACAGAGACCTGGCAAATCCTGAATTACTGAAGAAGTGTCTGTGTGGTCAGACTCAAAATCCCAATGAGTCGTTCAACAATCTTATATGGACTCGCTTACCAAAAAATTTTGTTGTTGGAATGAAGACACTGAAGTAGGGGGGGGGGGTGTCAGTGATACTGTTATTGCTTTTAATGATGGAAACATTGGTAGGGTGAAAGTGCTACAGCATATGGGCATTAATCCTGGACCAAACTGCATCAGAGGATTTAAATGGATGGACAAGGTTCGCGTTGATAAAGCAGAGTATGCAGCACAGTTGGCCACTAAGGATCCAGAAAGTAGAAAGGAAGAATGAACCTGGAAAAAGATCAAGAGGATAATACACACTATGGTGCAGGGTGCTTCTGAGTGACTAAAAATAAAAAAAAATAAACATATATTAAGTGAGTTACTGTCTTCTGAAACTTTAGAAGCCGTTTCTGAAAATTCACATTCTCTGTTGCATTTTTCCCTGAATTCAGAAACCACTTCAAGTAGAGTAGTCAAGTTCTCAGGGAGTAATATCATACATATCTTCAGTCTATTGAACTAAAACAAGAACATAATGGTATGTATAGTTAAAATTATTTAGGATAATGTAGAAAAAGTACACAACATTTTAGCTGTGTAATTAAAAAATTGTATTTCGAAAGCAGTGGATGAAATGCAATTATTGAAGTTCAGTAGACTCAGAACATACATTTTAATGTCTTGTAAAAGTTTCATGTCCATGGCTACAGTGGTTCCTGAAATACAGGGAAGCCATGACACTAAATTTAATGTTGTCAGAATGGTATGTTTCAACTCCCCCTAAGCCATGACAAAAATACATATTTTTATGAAGTTCACACACCTAGACACGTTAGCAAAATATTTCTTAATAGCTTTGCCATTTACAGTTATTTCCCTTGACACTTGTTTCAAATAGAAGACAAAACCAAAACCAAACTTCAATCATATGCGATGTTCTAATAACGAGAAACTTCACAACTTCAAACATAAAAAAAACTGGATTGCCCTACACGTTGGCTTACATAATTCCTCCCTTAATACAATCCTGCTTACTCAGTATATTTCATCAAAATATATTATTACCAAATCCTTTTTAAATAATGCAGAAATAATGCAGTTTCCATCATTTTCAAATCAAGTACATTGTTAACTGTGTAACACTCACTACTTGCTACTCTTTTCAAAAGAAGTAAACTTCCTGAGCAACATCTGTGATCTCAAGAACAAACTTACACAGAATATGGTTATATCGATATTATGGAGGTTCAAAACATTTATCAAATTCGTATCTTCCTTTACTTTTATGGTCAAAACCTTTTGAATACCGACATTGCAAGTTTCATCACCGCCCTCCTATTAAACAAGAACTTCGCAGAGTGGTTTCATCTGATGCCGTAGCAGGAACCACTCAAAAAATTCTCCAAAACCAACCATCATAAAGTCGTGGAATAAAATGTGTGGGGACAACGACCTGGGGTTGGTGACAATGCATACGAAATATCAATGGACGAGTACGAAATCATAATAATATAGTACATAATTTTCAATGCAAAAATAGTACATGCATACAGACAAGTGTATGAAGCTTCCAGTAATAAATAAGTACTTCACATATTTTTCATGGTGCAGAAGACATGTCACAGTAAGATGTTTGCTTTGGTAAAATAGTGATTTAGTTCAGTCAAATACAGTGGCAGAAATTCACAAAATTTTAGAAAAAGGTAGAAAGTATTAGAGAGTATTATAATTAGCTATTAAGATGTTTAAAACAAACCTGTAAGCACAAGCAAGAATTCCTGCCAAGTGTCTTCTCACAATGTGTACTGACATCCCAGAATATGAAGAGTTACAGACGTTGCTGTAGAACTGCCATAATGAGCAGTGTTCCTTCATGATTTGAGACATGGTGTGATACTCAACTTAATGCAACAGCAAACTGTATGAAGCTATTCAGCATACCCTGTCCATTAAGTGTTATGTGTACGTGTTAACCAGTATCATCTCCAATGTGCGTACAGAGCACATGAAATTAATTTACAAAGAGATTAAACAACATGCTACATCCATGTTAATACTATAATGCATTGTGGTGAAAAGCATGTAATTCCATGTAAATGTGCTTCTTCAGATATAATTATTTGATACACACACAGTGCAATTGGTTATCTCATAACATGTAAGGCTTGTCAGTAAAGTTCTGGTGTCACTTCTACCAGCTGCTTAAACAACTATCAGTTAATCAACAATCTGACATCAAATGTGGATCTTGAATACATTTCTCCATTTTCAGAATACCTAACATACACTCCTCGAAATTGAAATAAGAACACCGTGAATTCATCGTCTCAGGAAGGGGAAACTTTATTGACACATTCCTGGGGTCAGATACATCACATGATCACACTGACAGAACCACAGGCACATAGACACAGGCAACAGAGCATGCACAATGTCGGCACTAGTACAGTGTATATCCACCTTTCGCAGCAATGCAGGCTGCTATTCTCCCATGGAGACGATCGTAGAGATGCTGGATGTAGTCCTGTGGAACGGCTTGCCATGCCATTTCCACCTGGCGACTCAGTTGGACCAGCGTTCGTGCTGGACGTGCAGACCGCGTGAGACGACGCTTCATCCAGTCCCAAACATGCTCAATGGGGGACAGATCCGGAGATCTTGCTGGCCAGGGTAGTTGACTTACACCTTCTAGAGCACGTTGGGTGGCACGGGATACATGCGGACGTGCATTGTCCTGTTGGAACAGCAAGTTCCCTTGCCGGTCTAGGAATGGTAGAACGATGGGTTCGATGATGGTTTGGATGTACCGTGCACTATTCAGTGTCCCCTCGACGATCACCAGTGGTGTACGGCCAGTGTAGGAGATCGCTCCCCACACCATGATGCCGGGTGTTGGCCCTGTGTGCCTCGGTCGTATGCAGTCCTGATTGTGGCGCTCACCTGCACGGCGCCAAACACGCACACGACCATCATTGGCACCAAGGCAGAAGCGACTCTCATCGCTGAAGACGACATGTCTCCATTCGTCCCTCCATTCACGACTGTCGCGACACCACTGGAGGCGGGCTGCACGATGTTGGGGCGTGAGCGGAAGACGGCCTAACGGTGTGCGGGACCGTAGCCCAGCTTCATGGAGACGGTTGCGAATGGTCCTCGCCGATACCCCAGTAGCAACAGTGTCCCTAATTTGCTGGGAAGTGGCGGTGCGGTCCCCTACGGCACTGCATAGGATCCTACGGTCTTGGCGTGCATCCGTGCGTCGCTGCGGTCCGGTTCCAGGTCGACGGGCACGTGCACCTTCCGCCGACCACTGGCGACAACATCGATGTACTGTGGAGACCTCACGCCCCACGTGTTGAGCAATTCGGCGGTACGTCCACCCGGCCTCCCGCATGCCCACTATACGCCCTCGCTCAAAGTCCGTCAACTGCACATGCGGTTCACGTCCACGCTGTCGCGGCATGCTACCAGTGTTAAAGACTGCGATGGAGCTCCGTATGCCACGGCAAACTGGCTGACACTGACGGTGGCGGTGCACAAATGCTGCGCAGCTAGCGCCATTCGAAGGCCAACACCGCGGTTCCTGGTGTGTCTGCTGTGCCGTGCGTGTGATCATTGTTTGTACAGCCCTCTCGCAGTGTCCGGAGCAAGTATGGTGGGTCTGACACACCGATGTCAATGTGTTCTTTTTTCCATTTCCAGGAGTGTATGTTTAAAGAGTGGGATCCAGTTCCTTAAATTGCATACAATTATCTGTCCAGCAAGAATGTTAATTACCACATATACCATATATTACAACATTAGGAACCATCATTCTGGTACCAATTGGCAATGTTAAGTATTCATCTGTGTTCCTAAGGAACATCTCATAAATGAAAAGATTTGTATCCAGTTTTCTATTTACAATCATCTATCTGTCTGGCTACAACATTAACTGCCACATATACCACATATCACAACATTATTTTAGTATGATGATCATTTCTCCCTACGCAGGAGGGTGTCAACAAAATATTTTCGCATTCGGAAGAGAATGTTGGTGAGTGAAATTTTGTAAATAGATCTCAGCGCAAAGGAAACCTCCTTTGTTTCAGTGACTGCCACCCGAACTCGCGTATCATATCAGTGACACTCTTACCCCTATTGCGCGATAACACGAAACGACCAACCCTTATTTGCACTTTTTCGGTGTCCTCCGTCAATCCTACCTGTTAAGGATCCCACACCGCGCAGCAATATTTCAGCAGAGGGCGGACAAGTGTAATGTAGGCTGTCTCTTCAGTGGGTTTCTCGCATCTTCTAAGTGTTCTGCCAACAAAGTGCAGTCTTTGTTTCGACTTCCCCACAATATTATCTATGTAGTCTTTCCAATTTAAGCTGCTCGTAATTGTAATTCCTAGGTATTTAGTCGAATTGACAGCCCTTAGATTTCTGCTATCTATCGCATACCCAAAATATATCGCAATTCTTTTAGTACCCATGTGGATGACCTCGCACTTTTCTTTGTTTAGAGCCAATTTCCACTTTTCGCACCATACAGAAATTCTCTCTAAATCATTTTATAATTGCAATTGATCGTCTGATGATTTTACTGGATGGTAAATTACAGAGTCATCTGCTAACAATCTAAGGGGGCTGCTCAGATTATTACCTATATCATTTATAAGTCAGGAACAGCAGAGGGCCTATGACACTACCTAGCGGAACGCCAGATATCACTTCTGTTCTACTCGATGATTTAGCGTCTATCACTACGAAGAGAAATATTTAGATGTTCTTTTTCCCCACGCGCCATTCGAGAGTGGAATGGTAGAGAAGCAGGCACTTAAGTATGAATTGCAGAGTAACTTTGTGGATGTAGAACTATTGTGATCTCCAAAATAGCTAGTTATTGCATACAGATTGTCAGAGTGGAAAACCTTATTAGAGTTCAATATACTATTGGATGAAAACTCTGAGGTCTGACATAATCATAGCATTTGTCAAATTTACTGCTATCATTATGACTACAAAATCGTTGTCATACCTGGTGACGAAAGAGTAACACGTTAATTATAGTTTCATTAACAAGCTGAAAGTTCCTGAAAATTCAGAGGTCAGTTGTAGACCACAAGATAGCTCTATTTTCTGTTGAATAAATTCCTCATAAACACATACATACAGAGCAGAATTCTGAACAGAAAATGTTCATGTCAAATGGATTCTGGTTCATGGTTCCACTCTGTCACCTGTAAAGTTAACATCAAACCACGTTCAACGTCATTACTGAGACGAAAATCTCCCTTTACCCTTCATTGGCTACCTGAAATAATAACCTATAAATATCCAGAAACATCATCACAGCTGAAATAATATTATCTTCTACTCCTTCCTGGCTCCCAGAAATATTTATTCTTAAGAACATCTCATGACGTATGTATATATCACAATTAAATAGATATTACTTTGTCGTTACTGGCTGGCCGGGGTGGCCGAGCGGTTCTAGGCGCTGCAGTCTGGAACTGCGCGACCGCTACGGTCGCAGGTTCGAATCCTACCTCGGACATGGATATGTACGATGTCCTTAGGTTAGTTAGGTTTAAGTAGTTCTAAGTTCTAGGGGACTGATGACCTCAGAAGTTAAGTCCCATAGTGCTCAGAGCCATTTGAACCATTTTCTTGTCATTACTGTTCAGCGTAAGTACCATTTACATTACGGCATAATAACATATTTCATCACATAAATACAGTTACGCCATAAGCACATCATTTCTTACCTTTTGGTCTTAGTATATCTTGACATAAATGTCATACTTTATCCTTTCTCTATCATTCTTCACACTGTGTCCAGTTTCTCAAAATTGGTATATTCAGCTGGAATTGGCAATTCGTATCTCTGTATGATCATAAGTCAATAGCTGAGGGTTGTTATTTCCATAGGACTATTTTCAAATATCTCAAAATGGCTTCAGTACAGTAGGCTTCTGAAACGTTGTTCAGAAATTACCCAAAAGTTCATAGTAAAGTACATTTATCACCACTCAGCAAAATAATTTCTTGTAGTGGAATGTCAACCAGTCTCAAAACTTACTTCACTGTACTTACACTAGGACAGTAAGAGACAGTCACTTACACTTATTATCTAAAAAGAACAGTCGAAGAAGTCGAGTGCGCAATGTATTAGAAGAAAGAATACTAAAACCCAGCTTGAGGAGTCCTCAGTTGCCAGCTGATGCACCCATTGTGCGATCCTCTACCTACTTTGGGTCTCGTTCTTCCCTCTTTCTCTGTATACCGGAGGAATAGCGTAAAGTGGAACAAAAAACTTCGTATGTTCTTTGACTTTGAATTCAAACAGAAAATTTCGTATGGTACCAGGTTTGTTGACAAAGACTTCAGAATGTGACTGTAAGACATCGAATAGCTCTCGCCTGTCTACAGTCTACTTCAGAAGCGTCCCCTACACTGTCTAGTTCCTTATGTATAATTTCAGAGATATCAAAAGACTGTCGTGACTCCTGAGAAATATTTAATATATCTCCGACAGGTTCAATGGAAAGTTGTGATTTTGACGAAGATGAAAATTTCATATATTTGATGTCTTCTTCCTCCTCTGAAATGCAATCCTCGAACTGCAAACAGACTAACTTGCCACCAACTTCACCTTTCGCCTTAGCATCATTAAAGTTTTATCAAAGCCTTCTATTCAGTCAAGAAATCAACACCTAGTGTCACTTGTGTAATAAGAAGGGGCACAATTAAGAAGTTGCAGAGAACTGATGACCTTGGCAAATGAAATCCAGAGACGTCTGTTTTCTAACTTCTATAGTTTTTCCTGTAGTCAAACCTCTAATTTTGGTTCGGTGTAATGGAAATGTTGAACACACGGTTAATCCATGACATTTACTGAAAGGTGCCTCACTGATAACCGAAATAGGACTACTTGAATTAAATACAGCTGATAGAGACACCTATCCAACATACACTATTGGATGGATTAAGATGTTCTGATTGTCTACCTTCTCTTCCAACAAGGTGTCTATAATATCATCAAACTGGAAAACATTTATTCGTCTCTTCTCTGAATCCAAGACACAAAATGTTTTTCAGAAGAAAGTGTCACCAAAATCCACTACCATATAATTAGGTACTTGTAGATGTACATGTCTTTCACATTCACTGCCATCATATGACCAAGACATGTAATTAGTTACCCAGCAAAAAACAAGTATTTCCCGTAAGTCTAGTGATTGGACCTAAACAGTCTCTATGTTAACAGGACTATGGTCCGTTACACCTAACATCTGTTTCTCATTTTCATTACTAATAGTGTCACACTGTTCATCTTGTTCACTAATAGGTTTACAATATATGATTTTTATGGAGTGAATGGAGGAATTCTCTGTATCGACAAGCGATTCGTTTGCCGCATGTGACATCGGTCATCCCTGTGACGACCTGTCACGTCTAACTTTATATCGAGGATTAGGTGGTCTAATCTCAACTACTTCGGCACGTCGTTCAGGACAAAAGTTTCCACAATCAGCTTCTCCTAATTATTCCTCTACCAATAAGTGTTACGACCACACGAACTGTCCCTTGTTTGGCTTCAATGACAGTCGTGCGATCTAAGATCAGTGTTCTCAGTCTGTCGATTTGAATTAAAATTTCGTCTTTCACGCCAGTTACTGTTATTTCTTTCATTATACTGATGTCTGCTGGAATCACCACTATTGTCATAACCTCTTTGGTTCCTAAAAACATGCCTTTCTTTTCCTGCCTTTGAAATTGCCATAATTGTTAGATTGTTCTCTGGATGCAAATTGTATGAATGATTGTGATCACGGCTATTAGAAAACTGGGTATTCTGTTCATAACTATTGTTGCAATCTGCAGAATTCCTTCATCAGATCTGTTTCGTTATGACTGGAAGTTTTGTCTGTTGCCGTCCCTGTATTTATTTCGCAAGTAAAATTCCTCACTTTCAACTTCGAGCTCTTGCAATAAATTTTGCAAAGCCTCAATGTCACCTTTACAGAGACCTGCCAATACAATGTGTCGCAAGCGTGTTGGTAATCTGGTCAAACAAATCATATTAATTAAGAGGGACTGGACGGATTCGATAAGAAGCAATTCTTACGTAGCATGCACTGAACATAGTCTGCCTGGCTAGGAAAGTCTGCCTCATCAAATTTCTATAGCATGGTGATACTATTTTTGATTCCATCTTGTGTTGTTTCAGACCAGTATGCCGGAAATTATGCGTGATAAAATTCACGTCCTATCTGTCTGTCTTATGCGATTGCCATTCTTGTGGCTGGTTCAGATTCTAGTCTTCGAACTTTCGAGCTGTAAGAAGATGTTTGTAATCGAATGAATCATTCTGTGAGAGGGCAAATTATTCTTCGCGCTGTGTAAGGGAACAGCGCTATTTTGTCTGCGTAACGCATTGCGTTCGCGTATGAGTTCACCTACGCAGCACAAATCGGAAAGTTCGTCAGAAGTACTAAGGCGCGCAGTGTGAACATCGCTATTATCATGTCCGTGACTGATTTTCTGTTCAACGCGCGATTATCTGTCATCCAGTTTCCTTACATCAGACTTGTGCTGTTGATTAATAGTCATTTGTCCCTGTTTAAAACGATAAAGGTATTCTTCCAATTCCGCAAAGGTTACAGGCTGTGTAACATCTGAATTTTTATCCGCATTGCTAGAACGTTGGGACACGGCTACAGAAAGTTCGTATAGTTGTTTGATAACTGTATTTAACTGTTCTTACGTAGCCAATTCTGCCTCTTTAGCCTTAAACGATGCACACTGTTCTTCAAGACCTTGTATCTGGGTTTCAAACTGACTATCATGTTCTTTTAACTGTGAAATTTCGACCGTTTTAATGTGGTAGATTCTTGCCTTACGGTTAGTTACATTTTGCTTAACTTCGTCTCTTAACTTCTTATAATTCTGTTCCAGTTTGCCAACCGATTTCGTGTCACGTTCTTCGAATTTTCTATCCCGTTCCCTGTCACGTTCTTTAAATTTTCTGTCCTATTCTTTACTGTCTTCCTTAACGCTTTTAACCTCTGATATAGCAATTGTATTGTCTTCCTTAACGCTTTAAGTCCTGATAACACTTTCACATTGTGCACTGATAACACATTCACAATGCTTCGCAAAAAAAAAAAGAAAAAAAAAATAATTGTTCCCGTCTTTGGAGTTACTACGGATAGGGATAGAGACTGGCTCAAATGGTCAATAATAGTGAATGTAAAACCTGAATCTTTAACTACAGAACTTGACTGTTGTGACAGATTACATCCTGCAAGCTCAGTTTCGAAAGCACAATCCTTAACTGCACTTACTTGTTCCATATTTGATATCGAAATTTTACCCTGACGAATCCTGTCAAGTATTGTCCGATCTGTCTCAGTTAAATCAATATTGTGGGAGAAAACCTATTCAATTGATCCTTCTCAATCTACAGAATTAGCAGAAGTTACATTAGTTACAGCCCTGGCATTTGACCTACCCGTTGACATTTTAATCTAGTGAAAGTAATACAGCAAACAAGCAAACTAAAAAGGGAAAACTGTCACACACAGGTCAATACTACGTATGATGATGATGGTGAAGTCCCATACTCCGTGACAGAGCGTAGGGGAACGATGAGAGAGACCCGCAGCGCCGTACTAGGCAAGGTCCTAGTGGAGGTGGTTTGCTAGTGCCTTCCTTCGACCGTAATGGGGATGAATGATGATGATGAAGAAGAAAAAGCAACACCCAGTCATCTCGAGAGAGGGCCCCGCCGGGAATCGAACCCGGGACTCCGTGCTCGGGAAGGGAGAACGCTACCACGAGACCACGAGCAGCGTACTAGTACTACGTAGATAACTACTAAAAATCACTTCCTACAAACATTAATTAAAACAGAAAAACATTTAAATTTTCACTGACAGAAATAACGTATGAATGTAAGTCCAAACTTTTGATAATTTCACTGTGTAATAAATTATCTATATTTCAGTAAATGATACAAAATACTATACACCATTAAAAATCACTGTATGCCTAACAAAAGAACACAAGATTCAGTAAACAAAAATACTTTTAAATGGCAGTATATCATTAGCAGTAGCAAAGTTCAATAGCAAAATCACTTATTCAAAACTGAATATAACACAGTAAATGCGTAAAATGAAACAATCTTAGTTGCACTACACTCTCCAAAATACTTGTCACAAACCGGTATTCAAAGCTGTAGAAAGTACACAAAACTCTATTCCTGCACAAACAAACTTTAACTGTTCCCCTGAAAATTTGTTGGTATTGTTCACTGGTAATAAATACGCAAAACAAACTGTATTGCTATAGTGGTAAGCAGTGTGTTATAGCTACAATTTTTGCGTCACAAAACTTGAAAGTAATTGCTAAGTCAAAGTTTATAATAGCACTTTCAATCTGTGGTTGCAAAACAAAACTTTATCTGACTGCAAAAATCAGCGGAGAACCATGTAACTACGTATCCTGCTGAGAAGGTCGACAGATCAAACGGTAGTTTAAAAAGAAAGTTATAAACTCGTGTTTGTATCGGGTTTTTATCTGACAAAGGCATAAAACTCACTTTCATATTGAAATACGTAATTCTCAGTGCAGGGCAACAGTACGCCGTTAAAATTTAATTTTAATGCCATGTATGTGAAGCTCACGCTACACGGTGCGAAATCCAGTCTAGTCAGTATATCAAACAATTCGTTCACGAGAAAGCAATCCGTTTCCAATGAAATTTACATATGCTATTTGACTCCAAAACAAAATGATACAGATTAAAGCTTTGGCCCTGAACTTTGCTAATCTTTATTTTTTGCCTAGGAAGCAATCACTGTACCAAAACTGTTATTCTAATTACACAACAAATTAACACAAAATTTAACGCTTCTGACTTTCTGATAAACAACATGAATACTTATGAGACAGCATTTTTCTGAGATCTCTTACTGATATGAAACCTCTGTACTGCTATTATATTTTCGCAAATACCGTGCGACAGTCACTGTAGCTTATAGTGGACATGAATTCTTATGACAAATTTGTTGGCCTAACTGTGCGAATGGAACGTTTGTCTTTTATACAGTCTATTACTATTAGGAATATTGATCTGATTGTTTAAACCAAATTTTATTTACCGTACTTGTTATGCGCAATGTAAGACGGTATATTGTCACTTCCCATAATAAAGCTGCTGAGTGCACAACTCGCGCTATGCAACGCGAATATACAGATACATTCATAAAGGTAAAGAAAAAAAACTGAGGAACTAAACTTAACGACTGATAAATGAGAAAAAACACTTCAACTTAAACCATGCTTCGTCAAGGAAAAATATATTTTTTCATGAAGTTCACACCCCTAGACAATTATAAAATTTCTAGAGCAAACTTCGATCATACACAATGTTCTAGCGACAGGAAGCTACACAATTACAAATATAAAAGAAGGGGTTACTTTTGCACCTTGGCTTACATAACTGCATTCTATTTTTGTGTTCTGGTGTCGGCGTGAGGTGATTCAAAGATCTGCCTTGTTGGGAATTTCGGATAAGATCTTTCCACTTACTGTGTTGTGACTGTTAATACACTCATGCTCATATATTAAGGATAATGCTGATACATGGTGAAACATCGCTCTGAGGGGCGGTTTGCGGGTTTAAATCACCTTGCGGTATGACCATGCGGTACATTTGACCTGCGGTCGTTGCAGGGTGGCGCTGGCAGCAGTCCATTTACGCCAAGGTGTGTTGGTGCAGGTCAGAGTACGGTGCAGCGAGTAAGTGTGCAGACGTTTTCAGACGTGCTAATGGTGACTGGGTGTTGAAAATGACTCAAAGAATGACATTATGAGGGGCAGAATACCAGGGCGACTGGAGGCTGGTCAAACACAGCAGGTCGTAGCATGGGCCTCCGTGTGCCACAAAGTGTGATCTCAAGATTATGGCAACGATTCCAGCAGACACGAAACGTGTCCAGGTGATACAGTACGGGACGTCCACAGTATACAACACTGCAAGAAGACCGATATCTCACTATCAGTGCCTGCAGACGGCCGCAGAGTACTGTAGGTAGCCTTGCTCTGGACCCTACCGCAGCCACTTTAACAGTTGTCTCCAGACACACAGTCTACAGACGACTGGACAGACATGGTTTATTTGCCTGGAGACCTGCAAGGTGCATTCCACTGACCCATGGCCACAGGAGAGCCTGTAAAGCCTGGTCTCAAGAACACAGTACATGGTCATTGGAACAGTGGTCCCAGGTTATGTTCACGGACGAGTCCAGGTATAGTCTGAACAGTGAATCTCGCCGGGGTTACATCTGGCGTGAACCAGGAACAAGGTACCAACCCCTTAATATCAATAAAAGGGACCTGTACAGAGGTCGTACTTTGATAGTGTACAGTGGGATTATGATTGGTGCACGTAGACCCCTGCATGTCTTTGACAGAGGAACCGTAACAGGTCAGGTGTATCGGACGTCACTTTGCACTAGTATGTCCGCCTCTTCAGGGGTGCAGTGGGTCCCACCTTGCTCCTGATGGGTGATAACATACAGCCCCACCGAGCTGCCATCGTGGAGGAGCACCTTGAAACAGAAGATATCAGGCGAATGGAGTGGACTGCCTGTACTCCAGACCTAAACGCCATCGAGCACGTCTGGGATGTTCACGGTCGACGTATCGCTGCACGTCTTCAAACGCCTACGACAGTTCAGGAGATCTGACAGGCACTGGTGCAAGAATGGGAGGCTGTAACCCAGCAGCTGCTCGACCACCTGATCCACAGTATGCCAACCAGTTGTGCGGCCTGTGTACGTGTGCATGGTGATCATATCTCGTATTGATGTCGGGGTTCATGCGCAGGAAACAGTGTCTTTTTGTAGCACATGTGTTTCGGGACGGTTTTCTCAACTTATCACCGATACCGTGAACTCACAGATCTGTGTCGTGTGTGTTTACTATGTGCCTACGCTATTAGCGCCAGTTTTGTTTAGTGCCATGTTGTGCGGCACCACGTTCTGTAATTATCCTTATTTATGAGCATGCGTGTAGGTTGGTCACGTCATTCATTTGATTAAAATATCCATACAGTTATTTTGCAATGAACGAGCTTAGAAAATTTTTTGTTTTGGAAATTTGTGGTAAGTTCCCATAGGACCAAAGTGCTGAGGTCATCGGTCCATGGGCTTACACACTACTTAATCTAATTTAAAGTAACTTACGCTAAGGACAACACACACAGAAGTTTTACTGAATTGGAACGTTGAGTAGTTTCCTTGCGCACAAAACCAGAAAGGATCACAGTTCGCTCGTCTTTCGTAAACTAGAAGCTGGTGTATGAGATCAAGCAGTATATGTTCATTCCGTTGTATTTTATATTCAGTCTTATCAGTCGCTCGTTCATTGTAAATGGATTGTTGTCTTTTCGGAAGACGTTGCTCGAGAAAATGTAATTTAGTGCCTGTTGCTAGAACTTTAGTTCAAGCTACTGTGTACAGAGGCGCCTTGTGGTTTTCGTGGCTAGTCTGTACAGTAAATACTTATTGTTAAGTTCCCTCATCAACCACAAGTCTATCTGCAAATAGTCAAATAATTCAGTTTCACACTGTTATTTGAGTCCATTAATAGTAAATATTCCATTGGGTGCACGAGTGATTTAAGGATGAAGATGCAGACGGCTGTGACAGGCGCTGCATTGTGTTTCATTGTGCAATGGCGATGTATCTAGTGGAATACGTGGCAGGGAGGCATTCTCCATTTTCAACAGTATGAGCAGAAATTCATTTTGAATCACATGATTTCTTATTGATTTGATGAATCATTTCAATAATAATTCTTTTCGATCGTAGATTAAGTAATTACAGATACGAATAAAGATTGCCATGGCACTGCTTTTGGCTACAAGCTAATAGTGTAGACGTTGTATCATCTTCTGTGTAGAATCTGATGAGTGGATATCTACTATTTGATGCTCAAGTGCACAAAAACTGAAAACCATTTACTCGTGCTATTGCGCGTATTATATACGTCCTGTAATTATTTGTGGTCAGATCGAGTCTACAGTTTAGTTTCCGGTCCGTAAATATTTTAATACTACATTATAGCTTAATAAATCAGGACTTTATGTAACTACTGATGAGGAGGTGCTTAAATGAGCAGTACAGGAGAAAAATATTAGGGGCAACACTCAAAACACGTTATAGAGAATGATGAATATTATAAGTCCAGAGAAATAAAAATATTACCTTCAAATAGGGAAAGACAGAGAACAGCATCATACTGGTCTAAATATTATTTTGAAGGGAAAAGATGGAGGATGGTTCCCATCTGTCAATTTATAAATATTATAAGTCCACTGCCGCGTTTTTCTGTACGTATGTACCGGCTGATGTAGATCAAGTTAAATGAAATAAAATGAGCGTAATTCGGTCTGTAAAGCTGACCACGCAGTTTAATGACTTCGCTGTTCCTGAGTTTATTACATGAAGATCCATACGGCTGGAAAGGCTTGTAAACGAAGTTCCTATATCCTGTATGTTTATGTAACTCACAGACTGCTCCATCTAGCCACACCAACACTTTGAAGTATGTTGTCACTCTGGGCTTCAGCGCTAAACTCCTGCTCGTTTCCGATCTCACTTCCATTTATGCAGTAATGCGTCCATTACTAATTAGTGCGATATAACTTCACGAACAGGAGATAAGCAGTGACGGATTGAGATTTTGCGTGTCGTGCTCGTTAGGAAATATCCAGATAAGAAGCCAGATTCGTACAAGATATCAAGGTGAAACAAAGTTCAAGGTGACACTGGACACTGCCGTTATGAGTGACCCGGCCAGTTACGTTAATGCATTCCCTTGATAAGACACGTAGACTTTGCTGAAAAAAATCGCGGTGACATGCTTGGCGCGTAATTTATATTCGTTCGCTAATCTTTACTATTACAAGTAATCCACTAGCTATTACCTTCTATAGAGTATCGTTATAATAATCTTATATTTAAGAGAAACAACTCTCCTAAAAATGCGATGGTAAAATGCTGTTACTTACTTACGGCTTTCGGCATGTATTTCAGTCATTATGTCTTCTGATCTGTTGATAAGTTCGGATTCTGTTTACTTTTGCTACCTCCATTCGACAGTCGACCTGATCATTCTTCTATAGCCCCCAGATTGGAACTTGCACACTAAAGCAGAAGTGCATCACTAACAGAGACACCTGACAATAATTAATTACTGAAGATCACAGGCGAAATATTTATGATATACCTTTCAATCGTACGTGTACACAGCTTTGTGATATAAAAGAACATAGCTTCTTTGGTTTCAGCTGCATCAAATGTTTCATATTCCACGAGCTATCTGTCATTTCTTCGGCCATTGTTGAATGGTAACTGATGCCGTGTCGACGATGGCTATTGTGATGTTACCGGTACACTGCGGGGCTGATTCAGGCCATCTCCTACTACAGCAGTACAGCTACAATTAGCGCTAGATCCTGATACGCGCAAGCAAAACACTACCTAACATGATGCTGTCATTTGGTGACAGTGGTGGTAAAGATTAATCGGTCTCTAAAGAGACACAACATTAAATAACTCCAGGTTCCCATGAAATACACGACAGCTCGTGGGTCCCGTGAAAAGCAATAGGAGATTCAGGTCTGCCAGCACATAGAAGATAACATGTGTGGCTATTATTACGCCGAGGAAACGGTAAATGGAGCAATTGGATACTAGAGGTATCACAAAAAAATCAGCAATGGCATAACAAGATTTATTAGTCATACCGAACTATATTACAGGACAGATATAACGACGACTGATTTTAGGAATAGCGCAAAACACAAGCAATAACAGATTAAAATCGTGGAAAATACCCTCGATAAAGATGGCGGTCTGCAGTTTGTTTAAAGAGTGGAGTCCGGCCATCACGTGGTTAAAACGGACAAAGCCGATACAGGTCGTAATTATTGCCTTACTTTACGGTACAGTAAGCGCCAGTGACGTCACAATCGGTGACGTAGCCCATCGACAGGACTACGGATATTTAGCATCTGAGAATTACTGAAGGCGAATTAGACCGAAAGCTCATGGGAAATTTACCACGTAACGCAGCAGGACAATCGCGATTATTTTCTTAGCCTTTCTGTTGTAATCTTTCTTTTCAGCCGGCCGGTGTGTCCGAGCGATTCTAGGCGCCTCAGTCTTGAACCGCGCGACCTCTACGGTCGCAGATTCGAATCCTGCCTCGGGCAAGGATGTGTGTGATGTCCTTAGGTTAGTTAGGTTTAAGTAGTTCTAAGTTCTAGGGGACTGATGACCTCAGACGTTAAGTCCCATAGTGCTCAGAGCCATTTGAACCTTTCTTTTCATCCAACCCGCAGTTCCAGTGTCACGATTCAGTACCCTTTCATGGCTTCTAATGGCTCTAGATCGAACGTAATTTGTCTTTCTATGTAACTGCGCAGTATAATGCGCCGGATACTTAGTTAAATATCTCGACTGAATATGCAACGTCAAGGTCCTCTAAGGGCAAAAGTATGCAACCACTGGAGGAAAATGTGTCAATCTCTATAATTTGTTTGTTACTAACTAGTAATTTGCAATGTACCTGTCACAAATAGCAAAAACACTACCGATCTTATTTTGTTCAATAACTACAAGATTTCAAAGTTATACCCTGCAATTCCATTCTTGCCGTAACACATCTTCAACGCTCAGCACCATTATTTCGACGTCATAAGCAAACCAAAGTTTACTACTCATTCTCGTAAGTTGTAAACACTAAAAAGTAACTGTAATT
This sequence comes from Schistocerca cancellata, assembly GCF_023864275.1. Lineage (NCBI taxonomy): Eukaryota > Metazoa > Arthropoda > Insecta > Orthoptera > Acrididae > Schistocerca > Schistocerca cancellata. Next base: position 639,707,983 of record NC_064626.1, read on the forward strand.
GGTGACAAAAAAACCTTACATCCATGAGCTAATTATGCGTCTTGGTTTCTTAGCGGTGCGTATTTTAATCTGTCATCAGGTTTATACAAAGCAAGCTAAGATGTTTCCAGAATATACTTTGTAAGAGGTCCGAGCAGATGTAATTTCGATGTGTTGCTCATGCGCTGCCTGCGATATGCAAGGTCTCTGACCAGAGAGCAGTGTTGACTGCAGTACGAACTGTGTAGCTGTAGCAGTAAGTTGTTGCTAGTCTGGATTCTGCTCTGGTCTGGTCTGGTGTATCGTTTTGGCTGGCCCGGTCGCGGTGCAGCGATGCCGGAGCCTGAGTATTATTGTATAAGGTAAAAAGCAGCCTCGCGCATATGTAGTAATGTTATCTCAAGTCGCATGTAAATGTTTTAAAACTCTCGTAATAATAATCTTCCTCATAAAAAGTAACTTTTAACAACCATTCATTTCAATTTAAAGAATTTACTAATTTCTCCCATCCATGATCATCCCGATTATTGCAATAGAAAAATCAGTTGCTTTCTTTCATATATAACAGGTAGGTCGGCCAGCATTGCACAGAGCTGTGCCGGAAAAATTTATTGTAAGAGCAGATATATCCGGCGACTTCATTGAGGTAAGAATTTTTTCTTTTATTTTTATTCGGAATGATCTTTCAGGGCCATGACGCAGCACTGCTGTCGTCCAAAATTTACCAGGTTAGATGTTTCAGGGCCATGACGCAGCACTGCTGTCGTCCAAAATTTACCAGGTTAAATTCACAGTGAATTATTGAAAAGTCATAAGTGAGCGAAAATTTAATTGAGAGGTTTGTTACATTGTTTTATTAACAGGTTACTGAATTTTTTTTATTGGGATGTTATACTGAATGTGAACGACATAATTATAATTTTTACTGTTGAGAGCTTTAGGAATTTTTTCTGTTTTGAGGTTACGCTAAATGTGATTGAATTTTGAGCTTAGATTAAATCAGAAAGAATTTTGTAGGGAGGTAACCAATGAGAAAGAATTTTGTTTTGAGGTTATTAGAATTATATTCATATCGTTATTTATTAACAATTTTTTTTGTGGGGAGGTTACACTTGGCGACAACCGGCCAGGATCGTATTTCTTTGTGAATCTCTGAGAAGCAGTCATATATCTGCTCTTATTTAGTTAAATGTAGTTTGCATCTGGCGCAATGCATTTACTGATTTGTCACTCTTTCTTTCAGAGATCATCGGCAATTTATTGCTCTTTGTTGTAATTGTGTTTATTCCATTTTTGCTTTGTCTTTGTTTCATTTTTGTGCTTAATTTTGATTTGTGAGAAAATGCCGCGAAAAACTTTTAAGAGTACATCGCGATGTGCAATGAGTGAAATAGCCGACTCGAATAATTTGACAGATAATACAAGCGACCCTCAGTGTAATAGTGATAATCCTCTAATTACAGATAATCAGTGTGTGCAGATCACTACTATTGAGTCAAATCCTAATGATGAGCAAACAAATGCAATTATGTCCAGAGTAAATGTAACAACTGATGTCGCGGCACGTTCCATTACAATTAACGCTGCCTAGTTTGACACACCTAATTTCCAAAATTCACGTAGCGAACAGATAATTGTTTCTAATGAAGGTGAACAATATACACAAAACACGTCAAGTTTATTTAATTCCGATGTAGTGACCAACAGTGCTCATCCGAGTAGCAAGCCTTTTCGTGAATCAAATAATGGTCAAATGTTTACACAAAACGTGACACATTCAGATACACCATCACACAGCACAGAAAATAGAGTCGCTTATTTTGGCTGGGATCGAGTTACGGCATTATTGCTACAATTTAATGAAAAAATAGACAATCAGCACAAACAATTTAATGAAAAACAAGACAACTATTTCAAACAACTGAGTGAAAAACTAAACAACAGTTTCAAACAACTTTATGAAAAACAAGACAACAGTTCTAAACAATTTAATGAACAGAACAAACAACTTAGTGAACAGCCTACAGCCGTTGCCGTGCAACGTCATGATACTAAAGAACAATTACGTGAGGAAATTAAGGCTTGTGCTAGGAGCAGTAGTGAAGAAATTAGATCTGTGGCTCAAGAATTAAGTAGTACACGTGTAGCCACAACGAAATTACTTAGAGATGAAATTAGTGCAGTCACTGAACAATGTTCAGAAAACGCAACACAGATACGCGACGAGTTTAAATTAATGTCAGCAGAAGTTTCACGCACTCTGGATACGGAAGTCGATAAGAAATTTGAAGAACAGATCAGTCAAATTGACGAACGTATTAAAGTAACAGAAATGAAAAATGTTTCAGTCTCTAACACGTCACAGCATATGCCAGATTCATTTGTCACACTCACACAGCCAATGTAACTTAGGTAATTTACAGAGACCACGCGACTTAGAATCCGAAGAGACACAGACAAACAGATATCATACAATCCTGAACCAGTTCACACATTCAGAGACGATAACGTTGATTATAAGCAATTTTTTATCCGTAAAAAAATCTAAGGTATTTAAAAATGACAGAACACAAATATATTCTTTGGAGTGGATATGACAATTTGCTTTTGTATTTTCATCAGCTTGGCCTGTAATGCAGAAACTAGAATTGGCCTGGATACAACAATTTGCTTTTGAATTTTCACCGGCATTGCCTGTAACGCAGAAACTAAAATTTATTTGCAGCGCGTAACAGACCTCAGGGGATTCATTACACTTCGCTGAATATGTGCCGTAGTTTGCACAGGGTCCCGAGCCGTAGTAGTGCTATTTCATCTTTAGTTTTCTGCGCTGCTGCCTTCTCTTCTACTATCCTTTACATCTATCAAAACAGCTCTTCAACTATCGATCTGTCTAGGATTAAGAATGAGTAAAGAAAACCTGATATGACAAGTATTACCGAAAGTGACAGTTTTCATTAGACACTTCCGAAATGACAAGCACTACCAGCGTAATTTTAATAACAGACAAAGTTTTAATTATCAGTATCGTCATAATTATCAGCAACAGCGAACATATTTTGGCAACAATAGAGGGTTTTCACCACAACAGTAACAAAACCAGCCGGTTAGCATACCTAACCAACCATGTAATGTGCAAGGTCAACCAAGCTTTAATGTTTCGCCGCCTACACGTATAGCGTCGGCTTCGCCAAATAGTAACGCACAGCAACAAGGAAATAACTACGTACCAAAAACACACCATTTCAACTCATATCGCAATGCACCGTATAGAAATGACTATCATGACAGACGTAAAAGTAATGAGCACAATTTTTAGCGTACGTTTAATAACAGTCGGTCTTACCAGCAACAGAATCATCCGCAACAACAAATTATCATGAATGAACCAGACACTCGGTATCATCCCGAACGTAATACGTCAGGACGAAATAACAGAACAGTACAAATAGTTGAAATGCCACAGCATCCTCCCGAAAATAACAGCACGTCAGAAAGAATTTGACTAGATACAGTACAGGTTGCATCTTCCAGCAACGTAAGCAATACTTTTGACACACAGAATCTTGTTCACGAAAATGTTATTAGTTTTAACGGCATCCGAGGCACACTTTTACAGGAAAAAGCAATAGTCTGAATTTGCTACTCTGAAACAAGCTTTGTTGAATACACCACTTTTATCACATCCAGATCTTACTAGAAATTTTTCCATTGCCACCGACAGTTCTAACACCGCTTTAGGCGTACACATTTTTCAGGAAATTGAAGAAGACGATACTACGGTAATTAAGAACATCGCCTTTGCGAGTCGCATTCTGTCACCTGCTGAACGCAATTATTCTGTCGCAGAACTTGAAACATTATATGTTGTATGGACATTTACAAGATTTCGGCATTTTCTTTATGGAAGATATACGACCGTTTACACAGATCATAGGGCGATACAGTTTTTACTTTCAGCAACATTTACACACGACAGATTAAGCAGATGGAAACTTTATTTACAGGAATTTAATTTTACAATTGTTCACATTCCCGGCACACAAAATATTGTAGCAGACGCACTATCCCGTTCCCTCAGCAACAATCAGCAAGAGATCGCAACCAACGTCTGCCAAGCAAATTTTAGCGTCATGTATATTCAACAAGTTGCATTTGAAAATTTCATTTCGGTGTCATTACGAGACATAGCACAAGAGCAGAGTAAAGACAACGTATGGAAAGAAATTAAACACCTTTGGCAAGATAGGAATAATGTTACCATTAGAAACCATTACACTGCACGCAAGAATATTCTGTTTCGCCGCTCTCACCCTGACAGCAACAATTGGTTACTACGTATTCCTGACGAGCTTGTTAACAAATTAATTTGGTATACTCATTTAAGTTACGCACATTATGGAGCCAGAAAATGTTTTCTTATACTGAGAAAGAACAGTTATTTTGCCAATATGGAGAAACGTATTCGACGAGTTTTAGCGTCATGTAAAAGCTGCAGAAAGCTAAGTCAGATACGACTTCATATATTCCTCCATTACATCCCATTGTACCTGTTACATTGAGACACATGGCCACTGTAGACATTTTTGGTCCGATTCCCAGATCTAATAGAGGTTTCTGCTACATCTTTGTCGCTGTTGAACTCACTTCAAAATTTGTTACCTTCACTCCGTTACGCAAAGCTACTGCTAAATCTGTTTCGAATGCATTTGTAAAACATTTTTTATTCCATGTAGGGCATGTATTGAAAGTAATTTCCGACAATGTATCGCAGTTTCGATCTGCTATATGGACACGTATGTTACGAACAAGAAACATTTCTCCGATTTATATATCCAAGTATCACGCCTCTTCGAACCCCTGTGAACGACTAATGAAAGAAATTGGTAAACTATGTAGAATATACTGCTATAAAAAAACATATTGATTGGGACACACACATACTGTCATTCCAGGATGTAATTAACTCGATACCAAATGAATCTACTATGCTATCTCCGACTGTTATACTGAAAAATGTTGAACTACCTAACAAAATTAAAGAATTAGTATCCTTTCCTATATCTCGTCGACTATGACACCATGAAATAATTGACATTGCGCTGAACAACATCAAACGTGCCGCAGAGCGCCGGAGAAGACAGCAAAAACAGGTTTGTACACGCCGTGACTTTCACATTGGACTGAAGATATTAGTACTCACACATTATTTATCCAACAGAGGAACGAGTAGATGTAGTAAATTTGAGCTTCTATACGCAGGTCCATATCGAATTCGCAGCATTCCTCACCCCTATGTAGTACACGTCGAAACTCTGAGAACCAGAAAAAGTAAAGGCAATCACCATGTCTCCAATATTAAACCCTTTATTAAATGAACATACTTTATGATTTATCACACTGTAATGCCATTTCCTGATTTTTATACTACTACTTACGCAATTATATTTATATGAACACTTACTGATGATTATCATATTTTTCTTGGCAAGTGCCCGACAAGGTAAGGTTAGCAGGTCGCTTTTCTTGTCGTTACACATCAGACCGTGTACATTTTCCATTTTTCGTGTATGTATGATTGTTTTCCTGTATGCACTATGAAATGTTTAAGATGTAACAAACACCAGTTGACTTCGACATTTTTCCTTATGATATATCAATATCTTGACTATTGTACACTTTTTGCTACTAAATTATGATACTCTGCGTACATTTTTTTTTTTTTTGGACCTGAACACTCTCTATGTTTTTGACATAATACGTTTTCTGTCATGCTATGCTGTATGCTTAATTATGTCACTAGAAACAAGTTTTTATTTAATGAGTATATGATTTAAATGCAGGATATTAATCCCCATTCATCATTTTCAGAAAACAATAACGTGTGAAAGAAATGAATTAACAAACCACAGTGGATTACTATGAAATGGGAATTTCACCTTTGGAATAAACGAAAGAAAATGGAATACCTTGTGATGAAGAGTAAATGGATCAGAATTAACAAGCATTAACAAGAATATACTATACACATCGTATGATAGCAGTCTTAACTAATTATTTTTCTTTCAGAATACGAGGCGACTGATGCAGGCTGTCAGACAGAACTACACAGCTTAGTTTTAATGATGAAATATGCTAAAAATAAGAAACTCTATACTATGAATAGTTGTATGAAGTAAATGGTAATATGAATAATGAATAATGAAGTGTCTTTTTGCAGATGATAATGAATGATGATGAATAGTGATGAAGAATATGGTAATATGAATAATGAAGTTTTTCTTTGCAGGTGATGATAGTGATGAATTTTATATGGCCACTTAACGCACCACTTTTAAGCTTTTCTTTGCAGACGACAGTAATGATGAAGTTTATATATTTACTATTAGTTAAGAGATGCTATGTAGTTATTTAAGTATTTGTTGCAGTTCGTTTTGACAGTATGTCTTATATCGCATGGTATAATGACTGAATGTTTTGGAAAGGACAGCTAGAGTACATACATATTGAGTACACGTTTCATTACCTGTTAATTCAAAGTTCACTACTTTTCGGCATAATGTGCGGTTCTTCTTTCAGCTTAATAACCCATTTTGTATTTTTTCCAGGAGAAGCTATTCATGAAATTAATGTGCTATAAGCAGTTAATTATTGAACCAGGTCTAGCACTTGCATTTTTTTTTACCAATTTGTGTGTGTCATTCGTGAATGTGATCACATATACTCTACTTGTTTCTTAACCTTGCTACAGCTGACTCATGACGAATGACGTTACTAACCCTTATTTGCAGCAATAAGTCAAAAGCAAATATTTTCATTCCCCAGCAATTAATTATCGATCCCAACGCAAAGCATTGCTGGCACCAAAAAAAAAAAAAATGTATTACCAGTCCCAAATAATGGTACTAGTTTAAGAGATATTTATAATACTAAATATAATGCAGATTTGTCAGATGTATTGAATCCATTATATCTATGTATTATTGGACCACAGACCTTGAGTAATAGTTATAGTGTGTTACATTTTAAATATGTCTTATGTCACTTGAATTATGAGTTCTGTGTAATACTGAATGACGTTTTGTAATAATGCATAAATGCTATGCCAATAATTTCTGTAAATAATATTTTTGTTATACTCTATAAATGCTATGCCAATAATTAACTCTCATTTTGAATGATGACTTCTGAATTATACTGGATAATATTTTATAAAACTATATTAATACTTTGTAATTGGCCTATGAATGCCACTGTTTCTTATATTTTAAATTTGTCTTATGTCACTTACATGCTATTATATATGAATATCAGTAGCCTGATGCTACACTCATTATCTCCTGTTTTGGATGAGGACTTCCGAATAATGCATAAAAATGGTTTACAACTGGCCAACGAGTCCCAATGATTACTATAACTAGATGAATTATGTAAATGGTATGCCATTAATTAACTCTTGCTTAGAATGATCACTTCTGAATAATGCATAAAAATGGCTTGTAATTGGCCAATGAGTGCCAATATTTAGTGTAATCAGATGACTTATGAATAATGTTCTGTAATACTCCATACATAGTACAGAAATGTTTAGTAACTAGGTAATGAGTGCCAAAAATTACTCAAATCGGTTGATAGGCTAGTATAATTCTCAATGATGACTAGCATAGGACCTAATGTCCTTCATCTTCTGACCTAATTACCAGAAATTACAGCAATATCCGTTTGTCCTGTCCATCCTCATGATCATGGAGCAATATATTTGGTTTTTGGACTAATTCTACGTTGGTGAAAGAGTATGGATTCTACAAGAATGTGGTGTTGACACGTCATGCTGTCCACCACCTTGAACGATGGAGATGTTATTATGGTCCCACTGTTAGGTGTACCTAATGTACTACCAAAATGAAAACATTGAATATTAATATGACATTTCAGTGTATTGGCTACACTCATTAATACTTCAGGGAAGAGAACTTCAGATTGTCTCACTTGGTGTTGTGCTTCTGTAGAAAGATATGGACTTTCAGTGCGGTTATGTACAACCTACTGTGCTACAACCATGATGCAATCCTTCCCTTTCCTTTTCTAGTCCTTGTAAAATGGTAAAAAATACATACAGTGCGATGCACTTTATGTCATTTATTAATATGTTTTGTACTCATTGCGTATCCTAGTTCTTGTACAATGGTAAAAAATGTATACAGTGTGTGTGAACTTTATGTCATTTGTTAATGTGTTTTGTACTCATTGTGTATACATTTTGTCATTGCTTGATATTTGTCATTGCTTGATATGTTCTGCACTCAGTGCATGTTCACTCTATTTCATCTCATGTTCTGCACTTATACATATATGTATATACTCTGTGACTGTAGACTTAGTTAATCAAGTAGATTATAGAAAAATTTGTTGCTCATGGCAAGACCAATTGACTCACCATCGCTGCCAAATTTTTCCCCCCCAGTGGAGGATTATGTAAGAGGTCCGAGCAGATGTAATTTCGATGTATTGCTCATGTGCTGCCTGCGATATGCAAGGTCTCTGACCAGAGAGCATTGTTGACTGCTGTACGAACTGTGTAGCTGTAGCAGTAAGTTGTTGCTAGTCTGAAGTCTGCTCTGGTCTGGTCTGGTGTATCGTTTTGGCTGGCCCGGTCGCGGTGCAGCGATGCCGGAGCCTGAGTATTATTGTATAAGGTAAAAAGCAGCCTTGTGCGTATGTAGTAATGTTATCTCAAGTCACATGTAAATGTTTTAAAACTCCCGTAATAATAATCTTCCTCATAAAAAGTAACTTTTAACAACCATTCATTTCAATTTAAATAATTTACTAACTTCTCCCAACCATAATCAAATGGTTCAAATGGTTCTGAGCACTATGGGACTTAACATCTAGGGTCATCAGTCCCCTAGAACTTAGAACTACTTAAACCTAACTAACCTAAGGACAGCACACAACACCCAGCCATCACAAGGCAGAGAAAATCCCTGACCCCGCAGGGAATCGAACCCGGGAACCCGGGCGTGGGAAGCGAGAACACTACCGCACAACCACGAGATGCGGGCCAACCATAATCATCCCGATTATTGCAATAGAAAAATCAGTTGCTTTCTTTCATAAATAACAGGTAGGTCGGCCAGCATTGCACAGAGCTGTGCCGGAAAAATTTATTGTAAGAGCAGATATATGCGGCGACTTCATTGATGTAAGAATTTTTTTTTTATTTGGAATGATCTTTCAGGGCCATGACGCAGCACTGCTGTTGTCCAAAATTTACCAGGTTAAATTCACAGTGTATTATTGAAAGGTCATGAGTGAGCGAAAATTTAATTGAGAGGTTTGTTACATTGTTTTATTAACAGGTTACTGAATTTTTTTTATTGGGATGTTATACTGAATGTGAACGACATAATTATAATTATTACTGTTGAGAGGTTTACGAATTTTTTCTGTTTTGAGGTTACACTAAATGTGTATGAATTTTGAGCTTAGATTAAATCAGAAAGAATTTTGTAGGGAGGTAACAAATGAGAAAGAATTTTTTTTTAGGTTACACAAAATTAGAATTATATTAATATCATTATTTATTAACAAAAATTTTTTGTTGGGAGGTTACAACTTTGAAACACAATAATATCCAGTAAAGATAATGATTTACAACAGCAACTTAACGTGAAAGTAATTGTTGCAGTGGTACATGGTCTGACCCTGTAACAACAAGAGAAACAGTACAATTACCCGTATTATAGTCAAACTCGATATGAAATAGTTTTGTAGATGGTTGGCCTTGACCTGTTGGTGCTGTGAACAGTATGTCGCGGCGGCATCTCGACGAGTGTGAGCTGTTATGTTTTTTTTTTTTCTTTGTTGTGATTTTATTCCCCTGTCCCATATGGGCAAGGGAGGGCTGTCAGCGGCATAATCCGCCGCTCTTCAGCCAAGTGACTTGACAGCTAATACAAGAAGAAATACACAGAAAGGCGATAAAAATGGGGGACATAATAACACAGTAAGGGAGATAACGGAGGAAAACATGCACTGACATGGAGACGTTCATGGGGGGGACAATTAAAAAAGTCGACATAAAGTGAAAAAACACAGCTTGTAATTTGTAGAGCTGTTATGCAACAGCGGTTATTTATGTAGCAGCACACGCATGGAATGACCTTGAGTGCAAGCGAGAGGGTGATACCGTATAAAGCGGCAGCCTCCGTGTTAATGGCAGCAGCAGGCTGTGTTAATGTGCCACTTTTTAATTGCGCGCAGCCTCTTGGTAAATGTAGAGAGGCTGCAGCGGATACGCAGTCAGAAGTTGGCATACTGATACCTCTGGAAATTTTGTCATAGACAAACCCTTGCATGTAGCAACTTGTCTACTTGTAAATTGTCCAAGGACGAGTCTCTGTCTATGTTTATTAAAGTTAGAGAAAATTCATATGAAATTTAAACTAATGGGTGATATGACTGTGTATAATAGTGTTTGACAAAAACTACATATTCATCTTGTCAAAATCTGAGAAGCGATTTCTCCTTAGCGTTGTAGCCCTCAGGGGCACTCTGGGATGCTGTCTGTGATCACTGCAGCTCGTTCTGAGTGCTCAATTGCAGTGCGCTGTTGCGCAACTGCCGCAGCCACTTTAGATTTACCAAGAGGATGTGCGCGATAAATAGATGGTTCATTAACACAGCACTGAAATTGCCGCCTTAAGGACAGTTCCCAATAAGGCTGCCATGTGTCAAAGTGTCTCAGCAGTGCTGGGGTAGTCATGGAAATGTCCTCAGTGGTGCAGCATAGCTGGATCAGCATCGTGCATTAAGGCCGGTTCCCACTAGGGCTGCCGGGCGTCAAAACGCAACGGAGCTTTGGTTGCCACGGAAACGCCGTCAACTGCGCTGCATAGCCAGCTCTGCGTGGCAATTCGCCCATGTCCAGCCTTTGCCACTGCCCCGTGCCGCGCTGCAGGTCTGCGCCGCATTCACAGAACAGACTGAGCGTGACGTCAGGTACGGAACCCCTGGTCACACGGACTTTCGCCAAAGTGCTGGCGCAGACGTGGTGGCAGCTACAAAAACTTATCACCCTGTCTCAAACAAACTATTCCATGAAAACATTTGATTCTTTCGCATCTTACAGTCTCATATCTTCGCTCAATGCTGTTGTTTGTTGTTGTTTTTGTCTTCAGTCCTGAGACTGGTTTGATGCAGCTCTCCATGCTACTCTATCCTGTGCAAGCTTCTTCATCTCCCAGTACTTACTACAACATACATCCTTCTGAATCTGCTTAGTGTATTCATCTCTTGGTTTCCCTCTACGATTTTTACCCTCCATGCTGCCCTCCAATGCTAAATTTGTGATCCCTTCATGCCCCAGAACATGTCCTACCAACCGGTCCCTTCTTCTTGTCAAGTTGTGCCACAAACTCCTCTTCTCCCCAATTCTATTCAATACCTCCTCATTAGTTATGTGATCTACCCATCTAATCTTCAGCATTCTTCCATAGCACCACATTTCGAAAGCTTCTATTCTCTTCTTGTCCAAACTATTTATCGTCCATGTTTCACTTCCATACATGGCTACACTCCATACAAATACTTTCAGAAACGACTTCCTTACACTTAAATCTATACTCGATGTTAACAAATTTCTCTTCTTCAGGAACGGTTTCCTTGCCATTGCCAGTCTACATTTTATATCCTCTCTACTTCGAACATCATCAGTTATTTTGCTCCACAAATCGCAAAACTCCTTTACTACTTTAAGTGTCTCATTTCCTGATCTAATTCCCTCAGCATCACCCGACTTAATTCGACTACATTCCATTATCCTCGTTTTGCTTATGTTGATGTTCATCTTATATCCTCCTTTCAAGACACTGTCCATTCCGTTCAAATGCTCTTCCAAGTCCTTTGCTGTCTCTGACAGAATTACAATGTCATCGGTGAACCTCAACATTTTTATTTCTTCTCCATGGATTTTAATACCTACTCCGAATTTTTCTTTTGTTTCCTTTATTGCTTGCTCAATATACAGATTGAATAACGTCGGGGACAGGCCACAACTCTGTCTCACTCCCCTCCCAACCACTACTTCCCTTTCATGCCCCTCGACTCATAACTGCCATCTGGTTTCTGTACAAATTGTAAATAGCCTTTCGCTCCCTGTATTTTACCCCTGCCATCTTTAGAAATTGAAAGAGAGTATTCCAGTCAACATTGTCGAAAGCTTTCTCTAAGTCTACAAATGCTAGAAACGTAGGTTAGCCTTTCTTTAATCTAGCTTCTAAGATAAGTCGTAGGGTCAGCATTGCCTCACGTGTTCCAACATTTCTGCGGAATCGAAACTGATCTTCCCCGAGGTCGGCTTCTACCAGTTTTTCCATTCGTCTGTAAAGAATTCGCGTTAGTATTTTGCAGCAGTGACTTATTAAACTGATAGTTCGGTAATTTTCACATCTGTCAACACCTGCTTTCTTTGGGATTGGAATTATTATATTCTTCTTGAAGTCTGAGGGTATTTCACCTGTCTCATACATCTTGCTCACCAGATGGTAGAGCTTTGTCAAGACTGGCTCTCCCAAAGCCGTCAGTAGTTCCAATGGAATGTTGTCTACTCCTGGGGCCTTGTTTCGACTGAGGCCTTTCAGTGCTCTGACAAACTCTTCATGCAGTATCATATCTCCCATATCATCTTCATCTACATCCTCTTCAATTTCCATAGTATTGTCTTCAATTACAACGCCCTTGTATAGACCCTCTATTTACTCCTTCCTACTTTCTGCTTTCCCTTCTTTGCTTAGAACTGGTTTTCCATGTGAGCTCTTGATATTGATACAATTGGCTCTCTTTTCTCCAAAGGTCTGTTTAATTTTCCTGTAGGCAGTATCTATCTTACCCTTAGTGAGATAAGCCTCTACATCCTTACATTTGTCCTCTAGCCATCCCTATTAGCCATTTAGCACTTCCTCTCAATCTCATTTTTGAGACGTTTGTATTCCTTTTTGCCTGTTTCATTTACTGCGTTTTTATACTTTTCCTTTCATCAATTAAATTCAATATTTCTTCTGTCACCCAAGGATTTCTACTAGCCCTTGTCTTTTTACCTACTTGATCCTCTGCCGCCTTCACTACTTCATCCCTCAGCGCTACCCATTCCTCTTCTACTGCATTTCGTTCCCCCATTCCTGTCAATTGTTCCCTTATGCTCTCCCGGAAACTCTGTACAACCTCTGGTTTAGTCAGTTTAACCAGGTCCCACCTCCTTAAATTCCCACTTTTTTTGCAGTTTCTTCAGTTTTAATCTACAGTTCATAACCAATAGATTGTGGTCAGTGTCCACATCTGCCACTGGAAATGTCTTACAATTTAAAACCTGGTTCCTAAATCTCTGTCTTACCAATATTTATTCTGATACCTTCTAGTATCTCCAGGATTCGTCCATATATCCAACCTTCTTTTATGATTCTTGAACCAAGTGTTAGCTATGATTAAGTTATGCTCTGTGCAAAATTCTACCAGGCGGCTTCCTCTTTCATCTCTCTCCGCCAATCCATATTCACCCACTATGTTTCCTTCTCTCCCTTTTCCTACTCTTGAATTCCAGTCACCCATGACTATTAAATTTTCGTCTCCCTTCACTTCCTGAATAATTACTTTTATCTCATCATAGATTTCTTCAATTTCTTCATCATCTGCAGAGCCAGTTGGCATATAAACTTGTACTACTATAGTAGGCGAGGGCTTCGTGTCTATCTTGGCCACAATAATGCGTGCACTATGCTATTTGTAGTAGCTTACCCGCACTCCTAGTTTTTTATTCATTATTAAAGCTACTCCTGCATTACCCCTATTTGATTTTGTATTTATAACCCTGTAATCACCTGACCAAAAGTCTTGTTCCTCCTGCTACCGAACTTCACTAATTCCCACTATATCTAACTTTAACCTATACATTTCCTTTTTTAAATTTTCTAACTTACCTGCCCGGTTAAGGGATCTGACATTCCACGCTCCGATCCGTAGAACGCCAGTTTTCTTTCTCCTGGTAACGACATCCTCCTGAGTATTCCCCGCCCGGAGATTCGAATCGGGGACTATTTTACCTCCGGAATATTTTACCCAACAGGACGCCATCATGATTTAACCATACAGTAAAGCTGCATGCCCTCGGGAAAAATTACGGCTGTAGTTTCCCCTTGCTTTCAGCCCTTCGCAGTACCAGCACAGCAAGGCTGTTTTGGTTAGTGTTGCAAGGCCAGATCAGTCAATCATCCAGACTGTTGCCCCTGCAACTACTGAAAAGGCTGCTGCCCCTCTTCAGGAACCACACGTTTGTCTGGCCTACGGTACGGCCATCTGTATCGCTAAGGCACGCAAGCCTCCCCACCAACGGCAAGGTCCATGGTTCGTGGGGGTAGGCCTCGCTCGATAGAGGACTCAATTTCTTTTCGTTTTTCGTCTTGGTGCAGAGGTAAAAAAGCATTGCTTAGACTTTGCGTATATTTCATTTTCAGTAATACATTACTGCATATGAAATTTAGCGAACATATCGAAATTGTTTTTAAAGTTGAGAGCAGAAGGATAGCTATCACCGTTCTCGAGATATTGAATGACATGTCGGCGGACCGGTAGCGCCGAGGCCGCTTGCGAGTCGACGTGCGCGTTGTAAATCATGTGATCTAACAGCAGCAAATTTCGTAAAAGGTTCAAGATATCGAAATATCGCTTTTTGCGAATTATAGCTCGCTAAGAGTCACGTATTTTGTCGTACGGTAAGTAAGTGAATCCTTTTTATCAGTTGAGATACGGAGCGAACTATAGTTTTTTTTACAAATGATCGATGTACTTTTTAAACACCATTGAACAGTACATGAAATGAGAAGCACAGTGACATGGAACATGGTAATATTTACAATGTCCTATATAGACCCACATGACTCGAACAGAAACCAGTTTGCTGGTATGTTATAAAATATAATTGCTACGTATCAACAATATTAGCTACTTCATTTTGTCTTAAGAAACTTTGTTTGCAACATTTAGAATAATTTTGAACAACGTCTAATAACAGCAGCTTGCCAATTATTGTTTACGGCATTGCTTAAATAGTCTTTACAGACAGGATATACACGGTGGTCCATTGATCGTGACCGGGCCAAATATCTCACGAAATAAGCGTCAAACGAAAAAACGACATAGAACGAAACTTGTCTAGCTTGAAGGGGGAAACCAGATGGCGCTATGGTTTTCCCGCTAGATGGCGCTGCCATAGGTCAAGCGGATATCAACTGCTTTAAGAAGAAAACAATTGATCTATATGTTTGTTATAGTGATCAACCTGAAGACTATGTTGATACTGCGTTCGACTGTAATCTATTCGGCGTAAGCCTCTTCGTTTCTATCTAACTACTGCATCCTGTATCCAGTCTAATCTGCTTAATGTTGTCTCTACAATTTTGCTCTCGTTACCAAAGGGATGGTTCCTTGACGCCTCATAATATGTCTGTCAACCAACCGCTTCTTTTAGACAAGTTGTGACATAATTTCCTTTTTCTCCTCCGTTTGAATCAGTACCTCTTCATTTGTTATACAATCTACATATATAATATTCAGCATTCTTCATTAGCACCACATTTAGAAAGCATCCATTGTCTCCTTGACAGAACTGTTTATCGTCCGCATTTCGCTCACATTAATATAAATTTATAATCGGCGTCAATAAATTTTCTTTTTCAGGAATGCTTTTTGTTGGAATTGTGTGAACAATATATTTCGCGTGAAACGGCAGCAAAGTGCATCATGTGGAATATAGTATACCTCTCTGGTCCTATTGTACGCTCTAAGTTTTACGTATGTAATTAAATGTTCCTTGGTTATTGTGTTCAATGTATTTTACCTAGAAGTGAAAATGTAGTTACTGGCACTAAATTTGTTTTACTCACTATTACTTACTCAACAGTTACCTCTAACAGGTTATGGGCCCAGCGGGGCATTTGTAGTAAGTATATACATAATATAATAGTTGTATACATGGAAGAAGCCTGGAGATATTAGAAGGTATCTGAAAGATTATACAATGGTAAGATAGAGATTTAGGAACAGGGTTTTAAATTGTAAGACATTTCCAGGGGCAGATGTTAACTCTGACCACAATCTATTGGCTATGAACTGTAGATTAAAACTGAAGAAACTGCAAAAAGGTGGGAATTTAAGGCGATGGGACCTGGATAAACTGAAAGAACTAGAAGTTGTAGAGATGGGAGATACGTGTACTGCAACTGCACATTCAAGGCACCGTTACGAGCCATGTCATCGAATGAACCTGTCTCCAGAGTGCACGTTGAAAAGTCTTTCGGTAGGTCGCCACCGGTATCTCAGTGACTGTCTGTCATTGGCTATCGCTAGCGCCTGCCGCTTCCAAGGGGGAACGCCTATTCCACGTGCTGCCGCCGAAAAGCAATACAGTTAAATAGCAAAGTTGCAAAGTGACGCTCCCGATGTTTGCACTCACCTGACGATGTATAAAACACGACTGACAGCTGTCTGGAACGATATGTCATGCCTGAAGCTTATGAACGATTCATCAGTGGCACTTTCTGTTGCATGCTGTCGCCATGCGTTAGCTATTAAGAAAATATCCTGTCTCTGTAGTAAATGGCAGATGCACTGATAACGAGCCCCGGTAAGTTAGCAAATGTGGCTGAAGAACATACACAAAGTTCACAGTCGAAACGGTTGAAACAGGTGAAAACGGAGCTCAGCATTAACTTCCTGGAGTACCGCGAGCGCGAGATACACGTGACACCTGAACAGCATTTGTTTCCACTCCACAAGGAAAGAGCTCCGCGAAAAGTGCGTTTCGCCGAGCGCGTTACTCTGCGGTGAATTATTTGTGGAGCAGCGCCGCAGAGGGCAGCAGCGGCGGCCATTACGGCTCGCTGCCCGCCCACCACTCGGCGGCTAGGAGGCTAGGCGGCGGCCCTGTTGCTCGCTCGCACCTCGCCCTGCCGCTGTAAGAGGCCACTTGCTCCGGCGGAGCAGAGCCTGCAAAAAGATGAATACGCTCGCCGCCGACGAGGAGTGGCAGAGGAAGGCGGGCCGCCAAGCAGTGGGGCGCTGCTTCAGGCTGCTCGTCTCTCCTTCCGCACAGCCACCGATACGCTAGCCACTACACGCCTTGCTGCTGCAACCCACAACACATCACTGTGCGCCGGATTCGGTCTTCAGGCGTTCCCGGCTGATGCTTCTTAACAATTATGCGCCTCGGTGTTTCTACCCACGGTGATATCTAGCACTTAATTCCAGTCCTGTGAATTGATGATACCCGAAAATTTCTACTTCTGCATCTACAGAAACACCCCGCAAACCACCGTACAGTGCGTTGCCGTGGGTACCTTTTAGTATTACACTACTGGCTATTAAAATTGATACACCACGAAGAAGACGTGCTACAGACGCGAAATTTAACCGACAGGAAGAAGATGCTGTGATATGCAAATGATTAGCTTTTCAGAGCATTCACACAAGGTTGGCGCCGGTGGCGACACCTACAATGTGCTGACATGAGGAAAGTTTCCAACCGATTTCTCATAAAAAAAAAACAGCAGTTGACCGGCGTTGCCTGGTGAAACGTTGTTGTGATGCCTCGTGTAAGGAGGAGAAATGCGTACCAACACGTTTCCGACTTTGATAAACGTCGGATTGTAGCCTATCGCGATTGCGGTTTATCGTACCGCGACATTGCTGCTCGCTTTGGTCGAGATCCAATGACTGTTAGCAGAATATGGAATCGGCGGGTTCAGGAGGGTAATACGGAACGCCGTGCTGGATCCCAACGGCCTCGTACCACTAGCAGTCGAGATGACCGACATCTTCTCCGCATGGCTGTAACGGATCGTGCGGCCATGTCTCGATCCCTGAGTCATCACATGGGGAAATTTGCAAGACAACAACCATCTGCAGGAACAGTTCGATGACGTTTACAGCAGCATTGGACTACTCGGAGACCATGGCTGCGGTTACCCTTGACGCTGCATCACAGATAGGCATGCCTTCGATGATGTACTCAACGACGAACCTGGTTGCACGAATGGCAAAAATGTCATTTTTTCGGATGAATCCAGGTTATGTTTACAGCATCATGATGGTCGCATCCGTGTTTGCGACATCGCGGTGAACGCACATTGGGATCGTGTATTCGTCATCGCCATACTGGCGTATCACCCGGCTTGATGGTATGGGGTGCCGTTGGTTACACGTCTCGGTAAACCCTCTTGTTCGTACTGACGGCACTATGAACAGTGGACGTTACATTTTAGGTGTGTTACGACCCGAGGTTGTACCCTTCATTCGATCCCTACGAAGCCCTACATTTCAGCAGGATAATGGACGACCACATGTTGCAGGTCCTGTACGGGCCTTTCTGGATACAGAAAATGTTCGACTGCTGCCCTGGCCAGCACATTCGCCAGATCTCTCACAAATTGAAAACTACTGGTCAGTGGTGGTGTAGCAACTGGCTCGTCACAATACGCAAGTTACTACTCTTGATTAACTGTGGTATCGTGTTGAAGCAGCATGGGCAGCTGTACCTGTACACGCCATTCAAGCTCTGTTTGACTCAATACCCAAGCGTATGAAGGCCGTTATTACGGCCAGAGGTTGTTGTTCTGGATACTGATTTCTCAGGATGTATTCACCCAAATTTCGTGAAACTGTAATCACATGTCAGTTGCAGTATATTATATTTGTCCTATGAATACCCGTTTATAATCTGCATTTCTTCTTGGTGTAGCAGTTTTAATGGCTAGTGGTGTAATAGTTTCCTTCCCTATTTCACTCGCAGATAGAGAGAATGGAAAATGACTCCGTATGAGCCCTAATATCTCGTATCTTGTCTTTGTGCTCCTTCCGCGATGTTTATGTCGGTAGCAGTAGGATAGGTCTGCAGTCAGCTTCAGAAGCCGTTTCTCTAAATTTCCTGTAACAAGTGTTCTTCGAAGAGAACGTTGCCTTCCCTCCAGGGTTTTGCTTTTGGATTCCCGATGCGTTTCCGTAGCACTTGCGTCTTGCTATAGCCTACCCGTGATAAATCTAGAACCCCGCCTCTGAATTGCTTCGACGACTCTCATTAATCCGGCCTGGTGTGGATCTCAAACACTCGAGCAGTACCCAAGAAGAGGTCGCACTAGCGTCCCACATGCAGTCTCTTTTTCAAATGAACCACACTTTCCTAAAATACTTCCAATAAACCGAAATACGCCAGTTGCTTTCCCGACAACAATCTTAACATGCTCGTTTCATTTTATACCTCTTCGCAATGTTACACCTAGATATTTAAACTATGGGACTGCATTATGCAGCACAGTGCTAATACTGTATACGAACATTGCGGGTTTATTTTCCATACTGACCCGCATTTACTTAGATTTTTCTACAGTAGAGGCACTGCCATTCATCACATAAACTAGAAATTTAAGTCGATTTGTATCATCCTGTAGTCGCTAGCCTTTCGATCATTTACGTATATAGAAAATAAAGGTTGCTGTATTGCACTTCTGTGCGACACTCCTGACAATAACCTTGTCTCGCCGTCTAGTACAATATATTGGACCCCATTACTTAACTCTAGCATTACCAACGTATTTTTTGTTACATGTAATACCAACGGGGGGGGCCTCAAAGGCCCATAAAGAATACCACAATTTATTTTATCATAAATCAAGTTTATTTACTTCTGATACCTCTAATAACAATTCAAAATGCTTAGACACTGTTTTTGTATACTGGATAATAAAATATGTTATTATAATAGGAATAAAATGAACAAATCACGAGATTCAGTTTATATATTTTTTGGAATAATATTTCAAAATAGTGTTTTCTTATAAAAACAACTTTTTTAATTCGATACACTACATGAAGCAAACAAAATTTACTGTCTCATTCTGCACCGCATTTTTCACACAACACTGTCTTCCTGCAGTGTTTCCCACAGACGTGTTTGTGGCACTGAGAGCAGGTAACAGTTGACTTTCCCAGCTTGTTGTACTTGATCTTTTTAGATGCAGCTTCTTGGCAGCATAGGTGGCACCGTCCACGTGTTCCTGGTTCTGCTGTTGAGGATGATGGTTCTACAGAGCAGCTGAGCTTCCGTTGTGTGATGCTTTCCATTGCCATTATTACTGGCTTCTGAAGTCCATACAAATTTTGTGCCCGTTTCTCTACTTGAGATCTTATTAGTTCGAGACCTAAGTTAGTGATAAAAACTCTTCTGCGGTTTAGCAAATTCTTTTTCCAATTCGGAAAGTTGAGGAGGAAGAGTGAATATGCATTTATTGCTGCTATGTCAATGAGTGTGTAGAAGAGAGACAAAGGCCATCTTCTTGTTCCTCTCTTTGTGCTGTAGTGTCTTGCCATCTGGTCTATGGTGTCCACGCCTCCCTTTGTAGAATTATAAAAAAGATTTATGTTAGTCTTTTTTGAGTCTTCATTCAACACCCCTTCTGAGTGATAAGTTGAAAGCATCAACAGCAGTCGTTTTGGCTTCTCGCGGACTAGCGTTGATGCAAGAGTAACTGGTGGCCTCTGTGTCTGAGAGTCAGTATAAGCAAAGATGGAAGAGTGTAAACTGCGGCCAGTTGTAGTCTTCAGCTCTTCAGGTATGTGTCGTCTGTTAGACTGTAGGGTGCCAACAAGTGTGAGGTGAAAATCATTCCATAGAGTCTCAGCAAGCTCCACTGAAGTATAGTACCGATCTGTGGTAACATTCCGGCCTGATTTTTCAATAGGTTTTATTAGTCTCTTTACAATTTCCATCGGTCCATTTGAATGCTGTGTATTTCCTGACTTGCCTGTATAGATGTCCATGCTGATCACATATCTAGTCTCAGAATCAGACAGCATTCGAATTAGAATGCCGTATTTTCCAGGTTTTTCTTTTAGAAACACCTTGAATGGACAGCGACCACGGAACAAAGACAACATCTCATCCACTGTTGTATGTAGACCAGGAATGAAATACAATGGAAGTGAAGAATTGAAGCTTTCAAAAATTTCCCTCATTGGAGCAAACTTGTCAGTCTGGCGACGAATTTCTCTTGTGTTCTTATCATCAAACCTCAATATTTTAGTCAATTCGAAAAATCGGGTCCGACTCATTGATCCATAGTACACTTGTCGGCCCTGAAGCAAATACCATAAATCTTGGACAGGTATCTTATTGTCATGATTTGAACCCATGATTAGCAAGAGTCCTATATAACAAAATAACTCATCTTCATCTGTGTGCTGAATACCTAGTCGAGAAGCCTCTTCATTTGAGTGTAGTTTTATTAGATCCATAATTTGAGGTGTAAAAAAGAGCCCTATAGCCTCTTTCGGAGACGCAATTCTTCCTTGTTGTCCTAGCCCCATTCTTTCTCGCACTATATTTTGTACAGAACGCCGATATTGTCGAGATGGCTTCGTAATATACTCTCGTCCACTTTTTGCAATGAATTTATCACATTCCGTATCGTTATCATCTGGTGGATTGGCTTCAACCTCATCTTCATTCTCAGACGATGAATCAGTTCTAATTTCTTCCACATCATCATCCACTTCACTTTCCTCTAAATCTGATTCGTTCAAAACTTCTTCTAGCACTCTTTCAATGGAACTATCACGTAAACGATGTCTACTCATGTTGCTGGTTCAACAGCAGCAGAAACACTGAAAATAACAATGGTCCGCTTCATAATAATATTTCTGAAGGCAACAATGCCAAAATTCGTTTCATGGTAAGAATTTGAAACGAGAGACTCAACCTCGTAAATCTTTCCTTGCTATTACCAACGGGTGGGCTTCTAAGGCCCACAGAGAATTAAATCAAGTAAATGAATTTTAATTACATTTTTATTCCGAAATTCTGTAATGACTCAATAGTACGTTCAATAACGAACAATTACCTTTGCTTTCAAGTTCATATATCAAAGGGTGTGGATACAACATAGAAAAACTGAGTCAGTGGGCCTACGAGGCCCCCCCGTTGGTAATGCTAGGGTTAATAATTCTCGCCACCCACATATCTGAGAAAGCTACTCCGTATGCTCGTATCTTGGTTAACAGTCTGCTGTGCGGTACTGTGTCAAATGCTCTTCGGAAATGTAGAAATATGGAATCTGCCCGTCACCCCTTCATCCATAGTTCGCAGTACATAGTGTGAAAAATGGGTGATCTGAGTTTGACATGAGCGATGTTATGTAAAATCGCGCCGATTCGTGGACATAAGCTTTTCCGTCTGTAGGAAATTTGTTATATTCGAACTCAGAATATGTTTTAGCATTCTGCAGCAAACCAGTGTTAAGGATAGTAGTCGCAAATTGCTGTAGATTACCAATCGTATCATTAGACGGGATACAATTTCTTCCACATTTATATACGAAAACATGCTTTTTGACGTGTTCGATTTGTCGTTTAGTTGTTGCTATGAAAATGTACAATAATGGAAATAGTCGTGTTAATCTGTCATATCAGAGGATGCTTTTGAGCACAGAACAGCGAACTGGTGGAGGAAACTTTCGTTTCATTGTTCCCTTAAGTGCCCGGTTATTGTATTCATTCACCACATTTGTAAAAAGTAAGAAGGTCTTGGATATGATTTCATAGAAACACGGTGTTCATAATTACCAATTTGCAACACGTGAAGCAGCAACTACACACAGTTCCGATGGGGGAGGGGTTGACAACTGAGTATTCTATCTACTGAAAAGCATTTCCTGGGAAAAAAATTCCATCCCTGCTAAGTAAATGAGAATTCAGAGGAAGTGAAAAATACGCTCTGTCAAAGGAGGAAACTAATAGGAGGTCCTGCAAGAAAAGACACAATATACCAATCAATGTAGGTAAAATCGGCATGTCCAAAAAATCTATGTTCTGCCATGTGTCACACAGAAACCCAAATACAGTCTGAGAATGATATAAATATGTTATTAGGATTTTAGGACGCTAATTTACCGTTACTGAAATTAAAATACTAGCTTAACTGGTTTATAACGATTATTAAAATATTTTCTATGTTGGTGTACTTTCATATTTTTTTGCTAAACCTTATGTCACTTAGCACATAAGGAGAAAACTAACATTCAAAGGAACTGCTCTGATAAGTCATCGTTTCCACATTATGGTCCTAAAACGATGATCTTGGTAGCCACAACTGTAGACATGACTTCTGAGGGAACCTTAACCATTTTAAAAATTATTCCTTTCTTCCGTGATCATGAAAAATCAGTTTTTTGTGTGGTGACCGTGGCCGGCTCGCTGCACCGTGCGTGAACAAATATTAGTTTCAAGTTCGACGCTCAACGTGTAGCGTGTGGTGCCCGCATAAGGCTAACTGCATTTTTTCTGTTTTAATTGTGTAGATTTTTAACATGTTGTGTGACAATTAATAGATTTTAATCGTAAATTTGAGTGCGATGTTAGAAAACATCTTCTCTCCAGAAACAATTTTATTATTATTTATTTTATTTTTTGCATCATTTCTATTTCGAACAACGTTAGGTTATTGGCTGATCAAATACGAGAACTGAACAATTACCGCTTTTGGGGCCTCGTTTCCTCATATAATGTCCTCAGCATCACCTCATTTCATTTTACTACATTCAGTTAGGCTTAGGTAACTTTTGTTGAGGTTCGTGTATCAACCTGTTTTCAAAATATTATGCATTTCGTTCAGTTGAACTTCCAAGTCATTTGCCGCACTCTCAGTACTATAGTGTCATCGGCAAACAGAGTCCATATTTTTTTTTTCTCGTGGAAATTTAATCCCTTTTAGTGAGTGTATTTCACACAACATTTTCAAATACATCTCCTAAATCTAAAAAAGCTTTATTTCTTTGTTTCCTTTTCTTCATTAAATTTTCTAAGAGAAGCCATAGGGTCAGTATTACCTCACTTAGGGCTACATTACTCAGAAACGCAAACCGGTACTTCCAGAGAGCGGTTCGTAGTAATTTTTCCATTCTTCTGTAAATATTTGAATATTTGGATTCGGTATTTTGCAACCACGATTTTTGAAAATGAAAGTTCAGTAATACTCCACAAATGCCTGCACCTGTTGCATTTGGAATGGGATTTACTATTTTTTTTTTTTTTGCATCCTTCTTGAATTTTCGAGAACGTTATTCGTGAAGTCCAGCGGTCTAACAAAAAGTACTTTAAAATGAACACAAAGAGTCTCGACCGTAAAAATATTTATTCTGATACTAACGGGTCTGGTCAGCTTTTGACCATCGTCAAACCCTCAGACCATGATGGTAGGCGGTAGCGGTGAATGTAGCGGTTGTTGTAACAAGGTCTGAAGATGGTCGAAAACTGACAGAAACCGGTTGCTATCAAAATAAATGCTTTTGCTGTCGAGACTGTGTCCATTTTTAAAGTATTTTTCTTGAAGTCTAGTTTCTTTACGCGTGTCCGATATACCTTACATATCAGGTGGAATAGTAGTGTCATGGTTGGTTCTGCTGAAGATGTCAATAATTCTGAGATAAAGTCTTCTACTTGAGGGACTTCGTTTCGAGCTAGATATTTCTGTACCTTGTCAAATTCTTTTCGCAGTACCCAATCTCCCCTCTCACCTTCATTTACTTTCTCATCCGTATATGGCTGTCTTAGTTCGGCGGAATTTCACTATTTCTTCAAGCTTGTTTCTCTTGTGTAGTCTACCTGTACGTACGTTTTTTATCTTTCAGACCTCACTTCTTTGCTCAGTATTCTTCGAAGAGCTCGTGTTTTCAGCAAAGACTCAAAAAATGGTTGAAATGGCTCTGAGCGCTATGGGACTTAACATCTGTGGTTATCAGTCCCCTAGAACTTAGAACTACTTAAACCTAACCAACCTAAGAACATCACACACATCCATGCCCGAGGCAGGATTCGAACCTGCGACCGTAGCAGCCGTGCGGTTCCGGACTGAGCTCCTAGAACCGCTTGGCCACCGCGGCCGGCCAAGCAAAGGCCTTTTCAGTTATTCCATAGATTGTGTATGTATTGACACGTCAAAAAATTTTGATCAGTACCCACTGAAAGAGTGGAGGCTACTTGCTGGTGAGGTATGCATGCTACGCGGTAAAAAAAAATTTGTAATAGGAGTTGTGACCAATAAGGGATCTAGCCCATATGCGGCCATCAGATGGTGAAATCTATTGAACATAGTGTTTTGGACAATAAGCAGTTATCACACGGCGTGTGGGAACGAGGATTTAGAAAAAGGCGAAGGTGATCGACTGTTCTCATGTATAAGGCGACTGGTTGAAAGATGCTGAAACCAACAGTAGGCGATAAGATGTTCGACTTTAATCCGTGATTACTGAAAGTGGAGGTCTGAGGCTCGTCTACTTTGCAGAGCACGACAAACAGCGACCCGTGCTAGATCCGACGACAGAGTGCATTGCTGGTGTAGATACGCATGTTTCGGAGCACACCGTTCAGATTTGAACACGCAGACAACTCCAAAGTGTTTGTGTGTTGACCCTAGACATCGTCAGCTATTACGACTGCTGTGGGCGGGAAGTCATCGAGATTGGTCCATGGGTCAACGGAAGCGTGTCAGCTCGTCAGATGACTCGGGTTTCTTGCTGCACAGATATGGCGCCCAGATATGGCGTCATCCAGGCAGCAGTGACTGGGTACATGCACCTCTCCACAGAAGCAAACCAGTATCATTGTATTACCGATATTCTCCTGAGCTTCCAATGGACTGTGGTAGTAATGGAATCACCATGACAGATATAGATTACGTGAAAATTATTGCAGACCACCTGCACGGCATCATGCTTGACATCATGGTGATGATGTCTTCTAGCAGGGTAACATTGTGTCGCAAGGCTGCAGTGGCTTGAAGCGCGTTATTGTTGCTCTTCAAACTCTCCTGATCTGAAAAAAAATTGAACACACTTGAGACAATGTCAGGCGCCAGCCTCGAGGCCACATTCCATGGCCCGTAATTTATAGAAACCTACCAAAGGTCAATCGAATCCGTTGCATGCATATGAGCAGCTACAGTGCGTTCGAAATGTGGATGAACTCGTTATTAAGCTGGTTATCATAATTTTTAGTCTCGTCAGTGATTCTTTCCCAAAGTCATGCAAACTTTCCAGTCTTGCAGTTCTCGTCATGTCATTCTTGCTATGTGGTTTTGCTCTTACTATCAGTTTTATTTTTCAGACTTCTGTATTATCGTTTACCTGATTCATCTGCTGGGTTTTTATATTTTTCCCTTCGTCAGTGAAATTCCGCCGAACTATGATAGCCATACACAGAGCGCCCCAGAAATGTCGCGGTAAGCTTTGAGGGGCTGTAGATGGTGTCTTGAGGAATATATTGAGGATAGGAACTCGTGTCTGGAAAGTCATCAAAGCGTCGAAGTTACAGGCACCGGCTCCTGCCACGAGGGCACCACCCTACAGCAAACGTGACTTTGCACGCTGACGGGCCGTAGGTGGGACATCTCGCAATTGTTCAGTGATTGTGAGTGGTTGTCACGATAGTCAGTGAAGAAGATGGAGCTAGCAGCTGCATAGACTGGAGTTATCTCCTATAATGCGATGCTCTGTTACCTAGGCTGATGACAGTTTCTGACACGGGCTTCCATTTCTTTTTCCCTGGAACCCCTTAAAATCTTCAATATTTTTCGATGTACAGGGGAAAAGTCAACTGCAGTTGCATATTCGTGTCTGAAACTGTCATCCACCAAGGCAACAGAGAGCTCATTCATAGGACACAAGGCCTGTCTACGCAGCAGCTGGCACCATCTTCTACACTATCGATGGTGGCAATCACTCACGATCACAAAATAACAGACAACATTATGAGACATTCCGCCTATGGTCCGTTAGCGTACAAAGTCACGTTTGTTGCCAAAGGGGAAGTCTAGTGATAGGCGCAGGCATCGCTGCATGACGTATCCGGACAAGAGTTCCTATCCTCGATTTGTTCTTTCAGGCATTGTCTACCAACCCTCGAAGTTTGTCGCAACATATCAGGGACACCCCGTGTTTACCAAGTTTGGATGAAACAGTACGTTGCTTCCAAGATTCCACCTACAACCCCACAAATAGGGATGCTAGGGCTGTGACTTCATGGTAATTTCTCCCTGGTATTTGGCTGAAACGTCTCAGCCAATTTCAGATATACACTCCTGGAAATGGAAAAAGGAACACATTGACATCGGTGTGTCAGACCCACCATACTTGCTCCGGACACTGCGAGAGAGCTGTACAAGCAATGATCACACGCACGGCACAGCGGACACACCAGGAACCGCGGTGTTGGCCGTCGAATGGCGCTAGCTGCGCAGCATTTGTGCACCGCCGCCGTCAGTGTCAGCCAGTTTGCCGTGGCATACGGAGCTCCATCGCAGTCTTTAACACTGGTAGCATGCCGCGACAGCGTGGACGTGAACCGTATGTGCAGTTGACGGACTTTGAGCGAGGGCGTATAGTGGGCATGCGGGAGGCCGGGTGGACGTACCGCCGAATTGCTCAACACGTGGGGCGTGAGGTCTCCACAGTACATCGATGTTGTCGCCAGTGGTCGGCGGAAGGTGCACGTGCCCGTCGACCTGGGACCGGACCGCAGCGACGCACGGATGCACGCCAAGACCGTAGGATCCTACGCAGTGCCGTAGGGGACCGCACCGCCACTTCCCAGCAAATTAGGGACACTGTTGCTCCTGGGGTATCGGCGTGGACCATTCGCAACCGTCTCCATGAAGCTGGGCTACGGTCCCGCACACCGTTAGGCCGTCTTCCGCTCACGCCCCAACATCGTGCAGCCCGCCTCCAGTGGTGTCGCGACAGGCGTGAATGGAGGTGATGAGAGTCGCTTCTGCCTTGGTGCCAATGATGGTCGTATGCGTGTTTGGCGCCGTGCAGGTGAGCGCCACAATCAGGACTGCATACGACCGAGGCACACAAGGCCAACACCCGGCATCATGGTGTGGGGAGCGATCTCCTACACTGGCCGTACACCACTGGTGCTCGTCGAGGGGACACTGAATAGTGCACGGTGCATCCAAACCGTCATCGAACCCATCGTTCTACCATTCCTAGACCGGCAAGGGAACTTGCTGTTCCAACAGGACAATGCACGTCCGCATGTATCCCGTGCCACCCAACGTGCTCTAGAAGGTGTAAGTCAACTACCCTGGCCAGCAAGATCTCCGGATCTGTCCCCCATTGAGCATGTTTGGGACTGGATGAAGCGTCGTCTCACGCGGTCTGCACGTCCAGCACGAACGCTGGTCCAACTGAGGCGCCAGGTGGAAATGGCATGGCAAGCCGTTCCACAGGATTACATCCAGCATCTCTAGGATCGTCTCCATGGGAGAATAGCAGCCTGCATTGCTGCGAAAGGTAGATATACACTGTACTAGTGCCGACATTGTGCATGCTCTGTTGCCTGTGTCTATGTGCCTGTGGTTCTGTCAGTGTGATCAAGTGATGTATCTGACCCCAGGAATGTGTCAATAAAGTTTCCCCTTCCTGGGACAATGAATTCACGGTGTTCTTATTTCAATTTCCAGGAGTGTATGTACTGGAAAAAGACGCTCACGCACGAACACAAATACTAAAACAAAACTCACGCGAACTGGACACTACTGGCCCGCACATGGTTGCAGACTTTACGGCCGTTGCCAGAGAGTCTTGGCCAGAGGTCGCAGGTCCCCTGGAGCCCTCCGGCAGCCTGCTGTGCAGGCAGCACTCGAGCACTCGAGGCCCTCGACGGCCCGGCCGGCTTTCAGCGCGACGCCGCTCGAGCCGCGATTAATGAAAGCGATCGCCGGGGCGGGGCAGCACAGGTGCCGCCTAATGACTGCCGGGGCCTCGTTACTGCAGGGGCGCCGCATAGAGGCGATCGGAAAGCGCAGCCTCGTAATCACTCACGGGACAAAAGCCGCTCAAAATGGTCTGCCTGGGTGTTCATCGGCGCGAGCTCTCAGGACGAGCTTTTCCTGCAGCTCTTAGTTAACAAGAAGACACCGTTGACCTGATGCTCTCACACGTTCCCTATAATCATACGTGTGCTAATTCTAGTATATAAAAAGACACCGTTAGTCAGTACAGTACTCTAGCCTAATACAAACTAGAACAAGAGAAGTAAATAAATAAAACGGCGCACCACGAAGGAACCATCCCAGTGGGACAGAAATCGGTAGATGTGAAGTACATGAACAGACAAATAAATGATTGCGACAATTTCAGAAAATTTTGATGAGATGTTCAGTGGATTTTTAAAATTTTATACATTGCTTGCGCAGCATTTGCAGAATCAAATATTCTTGTAGAAATAGTAAACAATCAATTGAAAATGAGAAGGTTTATTAAAACCCATTTACCATGCTTCCTCTACGCTTACAAGAACGTCTTCTTCAGAAGGAAAATATGGATTACATGTTGTTATGGCTGAGGAACCTTAATATATAGCCGAAAGGTGTCAGACGATCCACTAGCTGTACACTGGTGAGGAAATACCATATGACAACAACAATGTTTTGCGGATGATGCTGTTATATCGTGAGGTTGTAACAATGGAAAATTGTACTGAAATGCAGGAGGATTTGCAACGAATTGACGCATGATGCAGGGAATGGCAATTGCATCTCAATGTAGACAAGTGTAATGTGCTGCGAATACATAGAAAGAAAGATCCCTTATCATTTAGCTACAATATAGCAGGTTAGCAACTGGAAGCAGTTAATTCCATAATTATCTGGGAGTACGCATTAGGAGTGATTTAAAATGGAATGATCATATAAAGTTGATCGTCGGTAAAGCATTGGAAGAATCCTAAGGAAATGCAATCCGAAAAAAATGGAAGTAAGTCACAGTACGCTTGTTCGCCCACTGCTTGAATACTGCTCACCAGCGTGGGATCCGTACCAGATAGGGTTGATAGAAGAGATAGAGAAGATCCAACGGAGAGCAGCGCGCTTTCTTGCAGGATCATTCAGTAATCGCGAAAGCGTTACGGAGATGATAGATAAACTCCAGTGGAAGACTCTGTAAGTGCGACGCTCAGTAGCTCGGTAAGGGCTTTTGTTGAGGTTTAGAGAACGTACCTTCACCGAGGAGTCAAGCAGCAATTGCTCCCTCCTACGTATATCTCGTGAAGAGACCATGAGGATAAAATCAGAGAGATTAGAGCCCGCACAGAGGCATACCGACAATCTTTCTTTCCACTAACATTACGAGACTGGAATAGAAGGAAGAACAGATAGAGGTACTCAAAACATCCTCCGTCACACACTGTCGGGTGCCTTGCGGAGTATGGATGTAGATGTAGATGTAAAGGTGAAATTTTATATTTGAGTGACGTCTTTCGGCTGTATTTTAACGTATCTCTGCCACAACATGTAATCTAGTTGTCAATATTTCCTTCTGAAGTAGACGTATTTACAAACGTTGAAAACATGGTAAAGGGTTTTAATAAATCTTCCAGTTAGAAACTGATTGGTTGTTTACTGTTCCTATAAGAAGGATATTCAAGAGGAAGAGCTTCACAGACTGAGAAAGTCAGTTACAAGTTGATCCACGTCTATCGCTTATGCAACAAATTATTCAACCTGGCATTGAGTGACAAATGTGTTGGATGTGCTCCTGAGGGATATCGTGAAAAATTCTGTCCAATTGACGCATTAGAATGTCAAAATCCCGAGCTGGTCAAAATGCATTGCCCATAATGCTTTAAACATCAATCGGGGAGAAATTCGACAACCTTGTTGGACAAAGTATGGTTTGTCAAGCACGAAGACCGTAGAAACTCTCACCGTGTACTCTCGGTCATTACCTTGCTGAAAAGTAAGACCAGAGTGGTTTGCCATGATGGACAACAAAACGGAGCGTAGGATAACGTCGACGTCCCACTGTGCTATAAAGGAACCGCTGACGACAACAAATGGGGTCCTGCCATGACAAGAAATGGCACGCTGGACCAATACTGCTGGCTGTCGACCCTTATGGTGGGCGACAGTTTGGTACCCACCGCTGTGCGGAGCGTCTCCAAACCCGTTTCAGCGGGTTATCGATAGCATATCCCCCAAGCTCAGCTCTAACGTTTTCAGTTCTGCGGATTGGATTCTGCCTTCTTGCTTTCGGTTAGTTATTCATTTTTCACTTCCAAACATCAATGCGTTGGCGGTCATTACCTTTCTTAGTCCGTCTAATCTTGTGCATCCCTCCACTCCTCTTAGAAATTTAATTTCTATCAGTTCGATTCTACCTTCTTGCTTTCTAGTAGTTATCCATGTTGCACTTCCAAACAGCAATATGGGAGGAGGGCAGTACCTTAGCAAACTTCGTTTTCGTATCTTTTCTAACTTGCTTGCTCAATGTTATATTCATTGTTTACCGTTTCGTTTGGAATATATGTAGTTTGTTGTCAGTGTCGAGTTCACTCTGGTAGTTAATATTTCCCCGGTAACTGTTGTCCGAACTTGTCCAATGGTTTTCTTT
Organism: Schistocerca cancellata; assembly: GCF_023864275.1. Lineage (NCBI taxonomy): Eukaryota > Metazoa > Arthropoda > Insecta > Orthoptera > Acrididae > Schistocerca > Schistocerca cancellata. Next base: position 639,739,452 of record NC_064626.1, read on the forward strand.
CCTATTATGGTGTTAGTGCCCAGCCGTTTTTCCCTTTCAAACCCATCATTTTTGTTTTGCGATGGATATTCTCACGTTACATCCCTCACAAAATTGGTGAAGTATGTAGATGGATCGCTGTAGCGAGGTTCAGCTATCCTTTACTATTTCAAGCCAATCAACAGAACACATTGTGTTAAAAAATAGTAATTTGATAATCTCAAGCCTGCATCAGTTCATTGTTTCCTTGTTTTAATTATGTCATCACGGTGTTGGCTCTTTGTTTTCTTCCTGTTAGAGAGCATATTTATTTTTTTCTAATTCTAAGTAGAGGTCAGAGATATTCTAAAATTTCAGCCGTATTGCTTAAGGGCTATTTTCATAGCGAGTCAACGAACTGAAGTTACATTACTCGTTCCGTCGTTTTAAACCACAGAAAAATACAAGGGACGCCGATCAGATGCAAAGATACATGGAACATCTTACGTACATCCGACTCTGATAGCCCAATAAATCGGCTGTGGCAGTGCACTGCGTCGACAACAGTCACTCAGTGAGACATGAAAATGTAGAAACTGTAACGTAGACTTCATCTTTAGGGACTTTGAGGTGAAAGAACCAGATGAAATTGGTTTGACGGAGAATTTAATTAACAGTGACAGGTGTTTCAACCTGGAATCTAACTGCTTAATTAAACTGGCAAGGACGTGTACTACATTGGAGCTAATAATAATGAAACATCAATATATCAGCGTGGATCGATGGCATAGCCACAGATTGCATTTGTACATACTCCTTGTCGACGATCAGAATCTCTGGCACTTATACACCTGTAGTTTAAGAAGATGTAAGATGTACAGCGGGTTCAGTATCAGGTCACTCCAAAGATGGCCAATAAAATACAGCCTCAATATTAATAAGTAGACATATATAGGGGCCACAGGAACAGTTTTAAGAATTAGAGCACTTTAAATATAAATAACTGTAAAAAATCAAAAGCCCCATTTTTAAAAAATAAAACGGAAGGCAACTATACGCATGAAAAACGTGATTTGTTATATATCAATTACTGCAACACTCAATTTACTCACTCATCACACCCCATGAGCGCAAACTAACACCTACAATTTAACAAGGTAGCTGGAATTATATTTCCAACTACTTTCGAAGTATAAAGAATATAAATTTAAAAATGTAGCACAAACTACACATTCAACTACTTTCAAAGAATAAGAATATAAATTTTAGATCATATTTCGTGCAAAATACTCTAGAAAATCACACAGTGAATTCTAAATTGTGAAATTCAGTGCCATTATTTTTAAGTTACTTCATTCCTTTATATCACAATTTAATATTACCTTGTACAAAAAAAAAAGAAAATGGGCACTGGAAATTAATTTGTTATATCTGTTTGGTAAAATAATTATAAGTTAATTATCAAGTTCCATACAAATTTTCTCTCCATATCTATTTTGTAAATATCCACAACCCATAATAAAATAGAATTCATTTTCTTCTAGTTCATTAACCTTTTTAAAAAAGTAGAACTTCTCCTGTGATTAAGTTTCTTCAGTAGAGTATCCATTTATTTTGAATAAAATTTTATTAAATTATTCATTGTATAAATATGAGTAACATTTGGCATGAATTTATATTTGACATTTTTGTTGAGATAAATCAGAAATGAAGAGAGAAACAAGATGAATGTACTATTTGCAACAAATATTTAAACCATCTTTAATTATATAAAATTAGAGAATTCAGAGCCATACTGATAGTATTCATGTATTAAGGCAAGTTTATAGAGAAGAAGAATACAATATAAGATTTGTTTGTTATGAGGGAAAGGATGTAGAAATATGAGAAGAAATAGAAAACCCAGATACTCTGCTTTTTATGATGAAAACAAAAAATAGCAAATTATATTTACCTACAAAAAGTTTCCCAAAACTATTACAAAATTACTTTAAAACCTATCCATTATTTATAAAAGTTTCTTTCCCAATAACTAGAGACTTAGAAGTGAGACATACAATAAAAATTTACCAATAAATTTATTCCATTTGTATACTAAATGTAGTATGGACTAAATGTTTACGTTAGAAGAGACAGAAGTACGTGTTCAATATCCTGTCTTCATTTATGTGGATAAACAAGACTGAATATTAAGAATCTGTGTATTTTTGTAATTTTCATTCCTAGAGACAGATAGTGTTTCAGATTTCTATGGTGAGCTACACATTGTTATTGTTTCTGGGATGGTTGAAGATATGATGGCTTTCTATGGATCGGAGTGTGGAATGTCGGATCTCTTAATTTGGCAGATAGGTTACAAAGTTTATAAAGGGAAATGGATAGGTTAAAATGAGATATAATGGGAATTTGTGAAGTTTGGTGGCAGGAGGAACAAAACTTCTGCTCAGGCCAATACATGGTTATAAAGAATAAATCAAATAGGGGTAGTGCAGGAGTAGGTTTAATAACGAATAAAAATAGAAGTGTGGGTAAGGTACTACAAACAGCATAGTGAAAGCATTATTGTGGTCAAAATAGACATGAAACCAATGCCTACGACAGCAGTACAAATTTATGTGCCAACTACCTCTGCAGATGATGAAGAGCTTGAAGAAGTATATGATGAGATAAAAGAAATTATTGAGATAGTTAAGGGAGACGAAAATTTAACATTCATGCGGGACTGAAATTCAATAGTAGGAAAAGGAAGAGGAGGAAATGTAGTAGGTGAATATGGAATGATGGTAGAAAGTGAAACAAGAAGCCACCTGGTGAAATTTTGCACAAAGCATAATTTAATCATAACTAACACTTGGTTTAAAAATTATGACAGACGATTATATATATGGAAGAGGCCTGGAGACACTGGAAGGCTTCACATAGAGATTTAGGAATCAGGTTTTAAATTGTAACACATTTCCAGGGGCAGATATGGACTCTGACCACAATCTGTTGAATATGAACTGAGGTCTAAAACTGAAAAAACAGTAAAAAGATAAGAATTTATGGAGATGGGGCATGGATAAACTGAAGGAACCAGAGGTTATAGAGTTTCAGAGAGAGCTTTAGGAAATGATTGACAGATATGGGTGAAAGAAATACAGTAGAAGAAGAATGGATACCTTTGAGAGATGAAATACTGAAGGCATCAGAGGATCAAGTAGGTAAAAAGACGAGGGCTAGTAGATATCTTTGGGTAACAGTAGAGATATTGAATTTAATTGAGAAAGGAGAAAATATAAAAATGCAGTAAATAAAACAAGCGAAAAGGAGTGCTAACGTCTCAAAAACGAGATGGACAGAAAATGCTAAATGGATATGCAGGGAAATCTAGAGGACAAATGTAAGGATGTAGATTCATATATCACTAGGGGTAGAACACATACTGCCTACAGAAAATTTAAAGAGGCCTTTGGAGAAAAGAGAATCCATTGTATGTATATCAAGAGCTGAGATGGAAAACCAGTTCTAAGCAAAGAAGAGAAGCAGAAAGGTGGAAGGCGTATTTTGAGGGTTTTATACAAGGGTGATGTACTTGAGGGCAACATTATGGAAATGGAAGAGGATGTAGATGAAGATGAAATGGGAGATATGGTATTGCGTGAAGAGTTGACATAGCACAACATTAAATCAGAGCCACTGATAGCCTTGTTAGAGCCAGCAATGACCAAATTCTTCCATCTGGTCAGAAAAATATATGGGACACGTGAAATACACTCAGCCTTCAAGACGAATATAATAATTTCCTTCCCAAAGAAAGCTGCTGCCGACAGGTATGAAAATTATCAAACTATCAGTTTCATAACTCTCGACTGCAAAATACTAACATGAATGTTCTACAGAGGAATGGAAAAACCCATAGAAGCCGACCTGCCGACATCAGGGATGGTCAGTTTGGATTCCATAGAAGCGCTGGAACACATGAGGCAATCGTGACACTACAACTTATCTTAGACAATAGATTAAGGAAAGGCAAACAAACGTTTCTAGCATTTGTAGACTTAGAGAAAGCTTTCGGCAGTGTTGACTGGAATACTCTCTTTCCAATTCTGAAGGTGGCAGGGGTCAAGTACAAGTAGCAAAATGTTATTTACAATTTTAACAGAAACCAAATGGCAGTAAAAAGAACTGTGGGGCATGAAATGGGTAGCAGTGGTTGGGAAGGGAGTGAGACAGGGTTGTAGCCTATTCCTGATGTTATTTAATGTGTATATTAAGCAAGCAATACAGGAAACAAAAGAAAAATTTGGAGTAGGAATTAAAATATATGGACAAAAAACAAAAACTTAGAAGTTTGCTGATGACATTGTAATTCTGTCAGAGACAGCAAAGGACCTGGAAGAACAGTTGTACGGAATGTACAGGTATAAATTGAACATCAAAAAAAGTAGAACAAGGACAGTGGAATGTAGTCTAATTATATCAAATTTTGCTGTGGGTATTAGATTATGAAATGAGACCCATAAAGTAGACGAGTTTGGCTATTTGGGGAGCAAAATAGATGATTATTATTGAAGTAGGGAGGATATAAAATGTAGACTGGCAATGGCAAGGAAAGCGTTTCTGAAGAAGAGAATTTTGTTAACATTGAGTGTAGATTTAAGGGTCAGTATGACTGTTCTCAATGTTACTGAACGGAATGTAGCCCTGTATGGAAGTGAACATGGACAATAAATAATTTAGACAGGAAGAGAACAGAAGATTTCGAAATGTGGTGTTACTGAAGATTAGATGGGTAGATCACAGAGCTAAAGAGGAGGTATTGAATATAATTGGAGAGAAGAGGAATTTGTGGGACAAACTGACAAGAAGAAGGAATCAATAATTAGGATATGTTCTGAGGCATCAAAAGATCACCAGCTTAGTATTGGAGGGCAGCATGGACAGTAAAAATAGTAGAGGGAAACAAAGAGAGAATACACTAAGTAGATTCTTTGGATGTACGTTGCACTAGGTACTTGGAGATGAATAATATAGCACAGAATAGAGTAGCATGGAGAGCTGCATCGAACGAGTCTCTGTACTGAAGACAACAAAAACAACAACACAGCGAACTATATAATTATTTTTGGTTTCTGGGATGGATAAAAATACGCTTTGTTTAGCGTTAGGTTCAATTTAATTTTCACTAGCAAGTGCAAAAGCTGTGGGTAAATGATGTAATTTTTTTTATATTCTAGATTTACTTCGAAAATATAACAATTTTTAGTAGTATCTGAAATGTCGTTTATTTTTGTAGACTCAAATGAAGTTGGATCATCCCAAACAATATGGGTGTATGTTAATTAATTGTGAAAATAACACTAAATGATATAAAGAATACCTTAAATACTGTGCAAAAGTACAGGATAAGTATCTTCATTGTAGTGAAATGGTTTATGACTCAGCAGCTTACTCCCTTACTGGTTCAAAAACATGTATCATGTGAGGAACATTAGAAAGTTTTTAAAAAATAATTTAATTTTTATGGTAAAACAATTGAGTTATTTTCTGGTTCTAAATAAAAATTGGTTTTTATAAATAAAATCTCTTTACTCTTGCTGTGGACAAGATAATTGCATTGATAAAGTTTTTTCACTCTTAATTTTTTTACTGTCACTGGCATTTGTACTATGCAATTTTTATTTCACTTACAATTTTTAGTGCAATATATGTTTCCTGAAATAGGAAGTCTGATCTACAATTACAGACCCTTAAGCAAAATTACTGTAAGGTATTTTTATATCATATAAATGGAGTTGATTCCTAGTACATCTAAAGCTGTTCACGATTCAGAAGGATGTATGATGAGTTTATTTTCATCTGTTAACCATGGAAATTACTGGATTATCTGGGAAGTTGGTTTAAGGACATTTGGATTTCATTATTTGAAGAGAAAAACGTGTTGATTATAAATGGTATTTTAACTTTTCTGTATATGGAATTCTGTTTGCTAAATATTTAGCACCTGATATTATATAAAATATAATATAAATTACTTAAAATTTCTTACAGCTAACGAGATGCCATTCATAGAAATACTACAATAATCCACTTGCTTTGGAGTATGAAGATATTCGACATGAAATAGAAATATTAAAATCCGATTATTTTCTTCAAAAGAAACGGATTTTATTTACTGTTGACATTCAGTACAAAAGAATGTTACAATTAATAAAATATTGCATTACATTACTCAGTTAACTGAAATATGTGGCAACTGCTGAAAAAATAAATCTCAAGAAATTATTGATCTACAAGTAATAGAAATACAAGCAAAATACCAAGAATGTTCACATCTAAGAAATATAGTTTGTGATGTGGCAGAGATGAAGGAAGAACAAATTATTAAAATTTTCACATTTAAGCAGTTTTCCAAGAAAAATTATTTTTAAGTTGGTGGTGTACTGTCTACAAAACATTTCTCAATAAGATTATGTTTGTGTGATAGTGGAAGACCTATACAAGATAAAATATTTAATGCTAGTAAGTATGAATGTACTGTTTATAAATTTGTGATGCATATGGTTAATGTTTATTTTGGTGTACAACAAGTAGACAAATGTAAAGTAATGTTAAATACCCACTTTAACAGACTTTCTCATTCCATTGAGACATTATGTGACCAATCCAATGATGTTGTTGATGAAATAAATGAGAAGAGAAAAAATATTTATGTGAAATTTTTAATGTGGTCACTGCAGAATTTGAATTTATCAAATATATTTTAATCTGTATAAATGCAGTCGACTATAGACCTTTTCAACAATAAGCTTGCATAGAATGGCAAGCAAGCCTTTGATTATTGTAAAATGATAATCCTTGGTTTGAAGCTAAAGATTTAGCAGAAATATTAGAATATAAAGACACTGAATATGCGATTAGACAACATGATGATAGAGGATAAACTTAAATTTGAAAATTTAAACCTGCCACTCAGGATTACGTGGTAATGAAAAAGCATCAATATTTGTTAATGAACATGGCTTATGTTCCTCAGTTTTTAACTCAGAAATCAATAACCAAACCTTTCAGAAAATGGGTGACATATGCAGTTTTGCTAGCAATTTGCGAACATGGAGATTATAAGGTAAGAAAAGAAATGATGGATTCCTACAAGAACCAAATATAATACGAAAATTATAATACAAAAATTATTATACAAAATGAATAGAACATATAAATAAATTCGATGAGAAATGAATAGCAAATTTCAATGAAACAACTGATATTAGTTTAGATGTATTAAAAAGGAGACATAGAGAAACAGATGCACTGTGTATCTAATGCTGTTCCTCAAACTGAAGACCATAATTAAAGACTAAATTTTTTCCTTTACAATCATTCGAAGATGACAGTGATTATACTTCCTATGTGATTAGCAAGCAAATGATAGATTTACAATATCAGTTGCACACTATTTACCATAGAGATCCAAACTGTGAGGAAATGTTACGATTTGATTATGTTCCTCATTCAATAAATTTATGCCAAAGAATGAAAGAAACTTTAACAATTGTTTGCCAACACAAATAATTCAATGTTTTCAATGACTATTTTCAAGAAGAATTGATTAATGATATAGTAAATCTCCACGAAATTGAGTAGTAATTTTAAACCCATCTATTCATCTGCCTCACAAAAATCGAACCATTTGAAAGAAATAGGAGGGCTCCAATTTGGTCCCCCCCCACCCCGCACAAACTCTCAACTTTTAATCAAAACAATTTGTTAAATATTTTTAATTATAAATAAGGGGATAGTTATTCTGTACAGTTGCAAAAAATTTACTTTCTTAACAAAAATTTTTATACGAATGGGCAATAGTTTAAGTGAATTAGCAGATAGTTACAATAACTTCTCCAGATTATACAGGGTGAGTCACCTGACATTACCGCTGGACATATTTCGTAAACCACATCAAATACTGACGAATCGATTCCACAGACCGATCGTGAGGAGAGGGGCTAGTGTAATTGGTTAATACAAACCATAGAAAAATGCACGGAAGTATGTTTTTTAACACAAACCTACGTTTTTTTAAATGGAACCCCGTTAGTTTTGTTAGCACATCTGAACATATAAACAAATACGTAATCAGTGCCGTTTGCTGCATTGTAAAATGTTAGTTACATCCGGAGATATTGTAACCTAAAGTTGACGCTTGAGTACCACACCTCCGCTGTTCGATCGTGTGTATCGGAGAGCACCGAATTACGTAGGGATCCAAAGGGAACGGTGATGGACCTTAGGTACAGAAGAGACTGGAACAGCACATTACGTCCACATGCTAACACCTTTATATTGGTCTTTTTCACTGACGCACATGTACATTACCATGAAGGGGAGGTAAACGTACACACGTGGTTTCCGTTTTCAATTACGGAGAGGAATAGAATGTGTCCCGACATGTCAGGCCAATAGATGTTCAATGTGGTGGCCATCATTTGCTACACACAATTGCAATCTCTGGCGGAATGAATGTCGTACACGCCGCAGTACATCTGGTGTAATGTCGCCGCAGGCTGCCACAATACGTTGTTTCATACCCTCTGGGGCTGTGGGCACATCACGGTACACATTCTCCTTTAACGTACCCCACAGAAAGAAGTCCAGAGGTGTAAGATCAGGAGAACGGGCTGACCAATTTATGCGTCCTTTCCGTCCTATAAAACTCCCGTCGAAAGTCCTGTCAAGGGTCAGCCTAGTGTTAATTGCGGAATATGCAGGTGCACCATCATGCTGATACCACATACGTCGACGCGTTTCCAGTGGGACGTTTTCGAGCAACGTTGGCAGTTCAATTTGTAGAAACGCGATGTATGTTGCAGCTGTTTGGGCCCTTGCAATGAAGTGAGGACCAACGAGGTGGTCGCCAATGATTCCGCACCATACATTTACAGTCCACGGTCGCTGTCGCTCTACCTGTCTGAGCCAGCGAGGATTGTCCACGGACCAGTAATGCATGTTCCATAGATTCACTGCCCCGTGGTTTGTGAAATCCGCTTCATCGGTAAACAGGTAGAACTGCAACGCATTCTCTGTTAATGCCCATTGACAGAATTGCACTCGATGATTAAAGTCATCACCATGTAATTGCTGATGTAGCGACACATGAAACGGGTGAAAGCGGTGACGATGCAGTATGCGCATGACACTACTTTGACTCAGTCCACCGGCTCTCGCAATGTCCCGTGTACTCATGTGTGGGTTCATGGCAACAGCAGCTAACACACCAACTGCACCCGCTTCTCCTGCTACGGGCCTGTTACGGACCCGTTTGCGTGCTACGACCATACCTGTTGCATACAGTTGACGGTACATGTTTTGCAATGTGCGGCACGTTGGATGCTCTCTGCCCGGGTACCGTTCTGCATACACCCTGCAGGCTTCAGCTGCATTTCGTCGACACTCGCCATAGATGAGTATCATATCCGCCTTTTCAGAGTTCGAATACACCATGGTACAGTTCCTACAACACTACAGTATCACATACGTCTGGTAACACGGTGTGCTACAGTTGGTCTGCATGCGGAGACGAATGCAGAATAACAATAGCAGCAAGCGCTACATGCGGACACTGCGACAGCTAGACCAAACCACAACAGTGCACTATAGCCACACTCGTAAACACGGTCGTCATCGTAAACATGTCCCTGCAGATGCTGCTCGCCGACCGTGGCCCGTGTTTGTTACAACACGCAACTTAACGTCGGAGGTTTCAAGCGTTAACTTTAGGTTACGGATGTAATTAACATTTTACAATACAACAAGCGGCACTGATTACGTATTTGTTTATATGTTCAGATGAGCTAACAAAACTAATGTGGTTCCATTTAAAAAAACGTAGGTTTGTGTTAAAAAACATACTTCTGTGCATTTTTGTATGGTTTGTATTAACCAATTACACTAGCCCCTCTCCTCACGTTCGGTCTGTGGAATCGGTTCGTCAGTATTTGATGTGGTTTACGAAGTATATCCAGCGGTAACGTTAGGTGACTCACCCTGTATATGTGGCTGTTTTCCTGTAACGATTTTGTCTGTGGGTGTATGGCGCGTGGCAACAGTGGCCTGTGGCGGGAGAGTTCACGTTCCTGGCATAAGGCAGGAGCCATCTGAATGGAAATGTCGGTTAGCATACAATAATATAGCTAACCGTGTCCCCTTCTAGACCGCTGAATAGCGAAATAATACTCAGTATGTGTTGGGCAGCCTCCGTAATCGCCTGTGTCTGCATGGAAATTTAAGAAGATTCAATATGGACGTGTGTTTGCACTTGCCCATTATTCTATCCCATGTAAACTGCCCATTTGACTGTTTCTGCACATTTCCCGTCTTTATTCGATTGAGAAAAAATCATTTGTGGTGTGTGCTGTGTGCAACTAGCAGATGAATGACGAGTGGAAGACACGTTTGCTGGTTCTCTAGACATGACAGACACCTTAGTGGGCTTTGTAAATTTTAAGGATCATTAGGAATCTGTTATATTACCGGTATTCATGACTGGAATTATCAGTTTCCTCTATTTCTTTCTAGTTTTCATGTAAAGGTCTTCACAGACGAGATTAGGTTCTTAGTTACTTTGTGGTTTGCAGCATGTTCCTCCTCTCTGCACCTCGCTAACGTTTTGTGTTTCTAGAGAAATAATTTCCAGTCGATATCTTCGGAATTATACTGAACAAGCGTTACTGCTATGCAAGCGATATTTTTATGTGTTTGATATCGAGAAGTATTGTATATACAGTGTAATATCATGGTAAACCTTGTGAAAATTCATGTTATTGTAATCCCAGGGTATCGAGATGGGTGTAGAAAGCAAGCGAGTCGGAGTGACAAATACACTCCTGGAAATTGAAATAAGAACACCGTGAATTCATTGTCCCAGGAAGGGGAAACTTTATTGACACATTCCTGGGGTCAGATACATCACATGATCACACTGACAGAACCACAGGCACAGAGACACAGGCAACAGAGCATGCATAATGTCGGCACTAGTACAGTGTATATCCACCTTTCGCAGCAATGCAGGCTGCTATTCTCCCATGGAGACGATCGTAGAGATGCTGGATGTAGTCCTGTGGAACGGCTTGCCATGCCATTACCACCTGGCGCCTCAGTTGGACCAGCGTTCGTGCTGGACGTGCAGACCGCGTGAGACGACGCTTCATCCAGTCCCAAACATGCTCAATGGGGGACAGATCCGGAGATCTTGCTGGCCAGGGTAGTTGACTTACACCTTCTAGAGCACGTTGGGTGGCACGGGATACATGCGGACGTGCATTGTCCTGTTGGAACAGCAAGTTCCCTTGCCGGTCTAGGAATGGTAGAACGATGGGTTCGATGACGGTTTGGATGTACCGTGCACTATTCAGTGTCCCCTCGACGATCACCAGTGGTGTACGGCCAGTGTAGGAGATCGCTCCCCACACACCATGATGCCGGGTGTTGGCCCTGTGTGCCTCGGTCGTATGCAGTCCTGATTGTGGCGCTCACCTGCACGGCGCCAAACACGCATACGACCATCATTGGCACCAAGGCAGAAGCGACTCTCATCGCTGAAGACGACACGTCTCCATTCGTCCCTCCATTCACGCCTGTCGCGACACCACTGGAGGCGGGCTGCACGATGTTGGGGCGTGAGCGGAAGACGGCCTAACGGTGTGCGGGACCGTAGCCCAGCTTCATGGAGACGGTTGCGAATGGTCCTCGCCGATACCCCAGGAGCAACAGTGTCCCTAATTTGCTGGGAAGTGGCGGTGCGGTCCCCTACGGCACTGCGTAGGATCCTACGGTCTTGGCGTGCATCCGTGCGTCGCTGCGGTCCGGTCCCAGGTCGACGGGCACGTGCACCTTCCGCCGACCACTGGCGACAACATCGATGTACTGTGGAGACCTCACGCCCCACGTGTTGAGCAATTCGGCGGTACGTCCACCCGGCCTCCCGCATGCCCACTATACGCCCTCGCTCAAAGTCCGTCAACTGCACATACGGTTCACGTCCACGCTGTCGCGGCATGCTACCAGTGTTAAAGACTGCGATGGAGCTCCGTATGCCACGGCAAACTGGCTGACACTGACGGCGGCGGTGCACAAATGCTGCGCAGCTAGCGCCATTCGACGGCCAACACCGCGGTACCTGGTGTGTCCGCTGTGCCGTGCGTGTGATCATTGCTTGTACAGCGCTCTCGCAGTGTCCGGAGCAAGTATGGTGGGTCTGACACACCGCTGTCAATGTGTTTTTTTTTCCATTGCCAGGAGTGTAGTAACGCCATTGTGCCAAGGGAAACTGACCCAGTCTTTGTACAACTGTTTGGAGAGTTATCTCGGTCCGTTGACATTGCTCTGATCATGCGTTGGGCTAGTGTGTGCGCAGGGAGAGATGACTTGTGATCATCGGCTTTGGTGGATGGCCGCCCTACCTCGCGGGAAACACCCAGTGCTGCGAGGAGTATACACGGTGCATGTGCTTATGCTGTCTTCGTGGTATATATTCAAGTGTCTGGTGGTCGACAGGTATATGCAGGGTGCAGAAGTCATGAATTGTATGGTGCAGGATACTATTAGGGAGTCTATTACATCGATATGCTAAGTGGTGATATAGCCTGGTTAGAGATCGACTTCACTCGTAAATATTCAAACCTTCCTCAACAGTAACAGAGCAGTGTAATTGAGGAAGTGTCTTTCTCTGTTTCATGATCTGTAGACAAATTTTGCAAGGTTTATCTGTCAGGGTGATATTCCGATCTGTGCAAAATGGTCTTTCAGTACTCCCACACCAATGGCCTTGCCGCAGTGATAATCCCGGCTCCTGTCAGATAACCAAAGTTAAGCATGTCAGGCTGGACTAGCACATGGATGGGTGACTACCTGGTCTGTCTAGCGCTGTTGGCAAGCGGGGTGCCCTTGTGAGGCAAACTGTGGAGCTGCTTCAGTCTCATAAAATGACTTATGGCTGGGAGAGCAGTGTGTTGACCATTCGACCTCCATATCCACATCCAGTGACCCCTGACGGCTGAGGATTACACTGGGACCGGTCGGTACCATTGGGCCTTCCCAAACCTGCTGAGCCAGATTTTAGTTTAGTTTAATGCTCCCACACTGACAGCAACAGCAGTTTGGTGGGTAATTTCAGCAAGAGCCGATCAGAATGATCCATCCATTCACATAACATGCTTTGTGCAGGGCCATAGGAGACTTTGCAGACTGGTTCGAACAAAATGGGGGCGAGGTATCTACGGAAAGTTCTGAGAGTTTTGTGATGTCTTCATTGTTCAAGTGATCAAGGACAGTTGCAGCAGACCATCAATCTCTGGTACGATGCTGTTCCTCATCCGCGATTGTGGCATTAAGACGTCTCTAGAGTAGCTGCTGCAGGACACCAATAATTCCAATCGTTTTTCTTTTCTCTAGGACAGTACTTCCAATTCTGTTTGCGTAATTCTTCTAATTTTCCCATCTGTACTTATACAGTGCTCTCTTTCCAAACAACAAGAAAGCTTTTATGGTTAACGGTATTTTTGCAAGCATGCACAGACTTGATGAAGGCTTTTAGAGGTGAGAACATAAGCAAACGTTTTTGAGACGTATGCTGAAAGCAGGAGTTTGCAATTTCTGGGAAGGGGATCATGTGATGGACGGGTTGTCCCGTTAGGACCATCAGGAACAAGGCATTTGGTGTCTCTCTGGGCTATTTTCGTAAACAGGTCCTCTTAGGAGAAGAATTTCCGTGCAGACAAGCTGAGACATCGCGAAAACTATTTCTGTGACACTTTACGATTTTCGGGACGGATTGATATGTAATGGATGCGCTGTCCTGTTAGGAGCGCTAGGAAGAATGTATCCTGCGTTATTCTGGGATATTTTCAAAAACAGTTTCTGAAAGCATTGCAAACGATTTCTATAGCGCGTGCAAAGGGAGACTTGGTTGTTGTTTGTATAGGCGTGAGGTGTCGTATAATAGTGACAACCTTTCAACTGCGCTGTGAGTTGCTAGGCAGACATCTTGCTGGACCCTCAGGTACTAAGGTGATGCATCAGCCACGGTGATTAGCTAAAGGTGTGTGTGACCGCTGTGCATGTGCTGCTCTGGTGTGTGCATCTTGGACCTCTGTAGATAACAGTCTGCTAATACGTAGCTGTAGAATTTCTTAATGATAGTTCAGAAGCACTTTTACGTGCAAAGAGAGTTCGCGCACTTCATTATTTTGGCTGTTTAAGCGCTGTGAGCGTGTTTGCAGAGTGTTAAACATTAATTTTTTGCCGATTTTACGAGTAGTGAACTTGTCTGTACATCCGTGTACTGCATTATTTTGTGAACATGTCTGTAATCTGTGAAATGCATTATTTGGACAGTTTACAATTAGTGAGCGCATTTGGAAAGCGTTTTACGTGCATTATTCACGAGCGGTTTGCATGTCTGTACACCAGTGTATTGCATTCTTTCGGTAAGTTACAAGCAGTTTGCAGGTCTGTACGTTATTTACTGTGACCCCAAACACGAGAAAGCAAGGTTTTTTTTTATAAGTGTAATAAATAGGCTGAGTGAAATCTATCCCTAAATAAACTGTTCCAGCTTCCCATTGAAAATAAATAAAGTACACTCGTTCCTCTCCAGCAGCTGTATGCAGACTGAGTCCTTTTCCCACTATTTTTCCCCAGACCGCCTTCTTGGATTACATCAGGGGAGGCTCAGCAGTGCCCTCTGGTGGTGATACTGTGTAATAGATCAGTTAGACTCTGGACCTCTTGGTACAGTTGAGCGCGCGATGCCGATGAGTGCGGACAACGGAACGCGCGCGTCCGAGCCAGCCGGCTCGGTCGCGCTGGGGCCGGCCGCTGGCCGGTCAGTGGGGCCTGCCCCGCCGGCCGTCCCGGCGGCCGCTCCCAACAGGACGGATACAACGGCGACGACCCCTGCAACGACAACGGATTCTGACAGGCAACATAATGAGGACGGGACCACGACGAGCGATACGCGAATGCAGAGCGGAGGACAAAATACGTCAAACCCCTCTGACGAGAGACATCAGCTAACACAGAACGATCGGCAACAACGGGAACTGAGACGTGAAATACAACACATGATTCTGCAAAGTCAGCAAGTATACGACAACCGCACTAGTACAGTTCCTCCTTCACAGCATGAAGAACAGGTAGACGACGTGGAACAATTTTCTCCACCAGACGACGACGACGACGAAATGGAGGGAGTCTCCTCTGAAGAAGTTTGGACCATGCAGCCCACCGACGGAGAGGGCGATTTTACACTAGTTCGCCAAAGAAAACGACTCAACGCTTCTCCTAAGCAGAACAACTCTCGGAAGCGACAACGTCCAGAAGAACTGAAAACTTCCAACCGTTATGCGGCTATTGCGACGGAAGATACTACAGATGCTCCAGAACGTATGGACCAGACGAGTGATGTCAATCTCGAAGCAGATAAAGAGGGGACAGATGGCTCTGGCCGGAACTTACTACGCAAAGTCTCGCCCGTTACTATTTACCATACCAAGAACTACATGGAACTCAACAAGGCGCTGAAAGCGAATATTGACGGCAGTCTTAAGGCCATCTACCAACGAGACAGGATCAAATATCACTTTGACTCCTATGAAGATCAACGGCGGGCCATCAATTTCTTTGTGTCGAATGACATCCACTTTTTTACACATCAGGCCGCGGAGGACAAGGACCTGAAAGTGGTTGTCAAACGTCTACCTGCCGAAGTTACGGAGGAAGAACTGAAAGACGCACTGATAGAGAAGGGTTTCCCTGTCATCAACGTCCACCAGTTTAAAAATCGAGACGACAAGACGAAGGAATTACGACCTCAAGATGCTTACTGTGTTACGTTGCCAGCCCAAAAGGAAAACTACAAGATTTACGACATCAAATACCTTCTCTATACTAAAGTCGTTATTGAAACCTACAACAGACAAGAAGGACCTGTTCAATGTCGCCACTGCCAGCGATTCGAACATACAGCTAATTATTGCAGCTTGCCTGCTCGCTGCGTTCGATGTGGAGGGCAACACCGATCTTCAGCATGTACTCATCCCCGAGGGGCCCCGCCGAAATGTGCTAACTGTGAAAAGGACCATCCTGCCACGTGGCGTGGCTGCCAGAAGTACCAGGAACGTCTCAGGAAATACACACAACGGTCTTCCCCGCTGCCCTCTCAACGGAGGACTCGTGTAATACGGAACTCCAACCTAACACCACACCCTCCGCCCCACCGACTGCAACCGCCACAGGAACAGCCGGCGGCGACACGGCAGCCAGTAACACAGCCTCCTCCTGAAGCACTTCCACCTCGACAGCACCGCCAGCATTATTCCTACGCCTACGCAGCATCACCACGCCGACCGGAACCGGAAACCTACGTCTCACCAGCTTATTTGATGCAATCTATAGCTCCAGCGCTCTCTGATGTCGCGAAACTTCTCACCGCCGTGCAGCAACAACTAGTGGGGATACTTTCTTTAATCGAAAGTGTATTGAAGACCTTTGGAACACCTTAAGATGGATCGCCCTGGGACCACGAGAAACCTGAAAATCTGTATATGGAACGCCAACGGAATGAAACACAAGAAAACGGAATTCACTGAATTTTTACAACGTCACAAAATCGACATCGCACTTGTATCGGAGACGCACCTTCGTCCAACAACTGAGCTCAGATTTCGTAACATGTACGTCTATAGAACGGACAGACAAGGCCAACGAGGTGGAGGGACCGCAGTTCTGCTTAAAAGGGAACTGCGGCACCATCATGAAACACTACCTCACCTCCAACATCTGGAGGCAACAGCGGTAACGGTTCGATCGACCGCAGGCAACATCACTTTCATTGCGGCGTACAACAGCCCCGGTAAAAACCTAGAGCCAGACGACCTACGGAGTATCTTCACCAATTTTGACAAAATCTTCCTAGGAGGTGACCTTAACAGCAAGCACGTCGCGTGGAATTCCCGGCGTACGAACCCTCGTGGACGAACTTTGATTGCCATGGAAGAAGAACTGGGCATCACAGTCCATGGCCCACAAGATCCCACACGGATTCCTTACGTCGATCGGCAAGAAGCAGACGTCCTAGATATTGCTGTCATCAAAAATATTGAGACGAACCTCCAGCTCCGCACCGTCGACGATCTTTCGTCTGACCACCGACCTGTTATCAGTATAGTGGAAAACGCAACGGCCAACCTTCCGCCGCCAACCTCACAAACTCTGAACTGGGGTCAATTTCGGACATATCTTGACAACAATATCTGCCCGACGCAGGACGTTTCAACACCGGAAGCCATCGACATCGCGGTACAAACTTTGACGCAGAAGATAAAGGTAGCCAAACGGAGGGCAACTACTCACACGGTCTACCCTGTAGTAGCTTTCGACGAGTTCCCGCCTCTACTCCAAGAACTGAAGACACAGAGAAACAGGAGCAGGCGACGTTGGCTCCGCTATAGAAACCCGATTGATCGACGAGAAACACACGTCTTAACACGAGAACTGCACAGGAGAGTGGCCGAGTGGCGACAGCAGGTCTGGGAAGATAAGATGGATGAATTCTTACTTCGAACCAAGAACGAATGGCAGGTAGTCAAGAACATACGACACCAGCGGCCACCTAAACGAGCCATCAGAGGAACAGATGGCCTCATCTATGACGAACTCGCCCAGGCGGAGCTGTATGCTACGACTTACCAAGAACAGATGTCTACACCAGCGACCCCCGTGAACGACGTCCGCCTGCAGGAACAGGAAGCCGTCGTTACAGCAGAATGGACTGCTCTTCCTGCTGCGCCTGTGCAGAGCCGCCCACAACTCACCACACCAGCAGAGATCCGTAAAATTATCCGGAAGACTCGGAATAATGCGCCGGGCAACGACTCCATAAGCAACACCGATTTGAAACAGTTGCCCAGGAAGCCAACTGTGCTCCTTACCCGGATTCTCAACAGCTGCCTTCTGCAGGGATATTTTCCTACGGCATGGAAGACGGCTCGAGTAGTTCCAATACCCAAGCCAGGTAAAGACCCAGCAGAACCCAACAGTTACCGGCCAATTAGCCTCTTGCCGACCCTTGGCAAGTTGCTCGAGAGAGTGCTGTTGAAGAGGCTCCATGACACGCTTACAGCGCATGATGTTATACGACCCGAACAATTCGGTTTCAAGGACAAGTTATCTGCCGAACTTCAACTTCTACGGATCACCGAACGGATTCAAGAAGGACACAACAAGCAGCACTTCACGATTGGTGTCTTCCTTGACATCGAAAAAGCTTACGATAAGGTGTGGCGGCCCAACCTTATCGTCAGACTGCATCGCACTACCCCTATTGCGGATTGTTACATTAGACTCATAGACAGCTTTCTGCAGGACAGGAAACTGTATGTCCGAGTCGACGATAAAAACTCCGAAATGAAACTGATCTCCGCAGGAATTCCGCAGGGCTCTGTCATTTCGCTTCTACTTTTCAACTTGTATATAAATGACATCCCAACAGTCCCCCTTGTTACGGCGAGTTTTTATGCGGACGATACGGCCTTTCTGACAACTGGACGACACTTGGACCAGCTCATCGCTAGGATGCAACAGCAACTTGCTGTAATGAAACGCTGGGCGCTGCACAATAAGATAACTATCAACCCGACGAAGACGGCAGCCGTTCTGTTCACACGGAGGAAACCAGTTCTCAACGACAGACTCCAAATAGCTGACCAATTTATCCCATGGTCGCCGGGGGTGAAGTATCTCGGCGTCTATCTTGACAAAAAATTACTCTTTACGCAGCATATTGACGACAAGAAGACGGCAGCCCAGAAGATGGACAGGACGTTGATTCCGTTCCTGAAGAGTAAGGATCTCAACCCTAAGACTAAACTCCAATTGTATAAGGCAACGGTGGAACCCACAATGTTGTATGGCTCCACCTCGTGGGGAACTACGTGCGTCTCCAACTACAACAAACTCCAAGCGCTGCAAAACATTTGCTATCGATGGATCACAGGAGCTCCATGGTGGACAAGAAACGTCGACATCCGCACCGCACTCCACGAGACCACCATACAAGAGAAGGTCCGTGACAAGGCTCTACGAGTTTTTGACAAGATCGATGCCCTTAGGGACGAAGTTCGACAATTACAGTCGGTAGGAACGGTAAACCCTGCAAGATGGCACAAGTATCGCGTACCGAAGTCAATAACATTTCACCCCCCATAGGCAATCTGTCATAACACGAGGAAGCAGTCACACATAACAGCCTTGACACATTTCACCCTCCACAGGAGATAGACATCACCAAAGACAGCAGGCTAAAGGACCCATTGCGTGCCCAAGCCTAACTGAATGCGTAATAAATAAAGTGCTTTCCTTTTATCCTTACATCCCATCCTAGAAGAATAAGTCATCAAGGATGATCTCTTCAGTCCACACTACACAATAAAAAAAAATAAAAAAAAAACCCTCTTGGTGAACACGCTGGGCCCAGCAGTGCCCTCTGGTGGTGATACTGTGTACTAGATCAGTTGGACTCTGGACCTCTCGGTGAACACGCTGGATGGAGCTACTGCCTATGACGGCTCAAATTCAGAATGAAATTTTCACTTTGCAGCGGAGTGTGTGCCGATTTGAAACTTCGTAGCAGATTTAAACTGTGTTCCAGGCCGAGACTCGGACTCGGGACGTTTGCCTTTTACTTCCGCCAGTACCTTGTTTCCTACCTTCCAAACTTCGCAGAGGTTCTCCTGCGAAACTTGCAGATAGAAGGCGAGGTACTGGCGGAAGTAAAATTATGAGGGGAGATCGTGACTTACACTTGGGTAGCTCAGCTGGTAGAGCACTTGCCTGCGAAAGACAAAGGTCCTGAGTTCGAGTCTTGGTGTGGCATACAGTTTTAATTTGCGAGGAAGTTTCGAATCAGCGCACACTCCATTGCAGAGTGAAAATTTCACTGCCAAATCACTCAGGCTGTGGCTGAGCCATGTCTCCGCAATATCCTTCCTTCCAGCAGTTCTAGTCCTGCAAGTTTTGCAGGAGATCTTCTGAGAAGTTTGGAAGGCAGGAGACGAGGTACAGGTGGAAGTAAAATTGCGAGGACTGGTCGTGAGTCGTGCTTGGACAGCTCAGCTGGTAAAGCACTTACCTGCGAAAGTCAAAGGTCCAAGTTTAAGTCTCGGTCTGGCACACAGTTTTAATCTGCCAAGAAGTTTCAAAACTCAAATTGTTTAAATAAACAATGTATGCAAAATAAAGACTTACATCCACCCTATCCAGCAACCCAGCACAGACTGAGACCTTTAACCGCCAATTACAAGGAAGAGGCGGTGGTTGAATGACTTAGGTTAGTGGAAATAGCCCAAGTGATAGATTTTTCCAGCATTTTTACCTCGATTTTTTTCCGCCATTTTATAGGGGATGGGAGGGTTTTAGGTTAGTAGATTTAGCCGAATTGACTTATTTTCCCGCAAAATTTGAACTTCCTGCCATAGCATCATTGCGACATTGCCACATCTATCGCCGCCATTTTGGATTAACAACTCTGAATAAATTTGACAAAGGTGCAGAGTGGAGTGACTCCTTGCCTCACTACTACTCACTTTTTGTCGATATTCGTGGATTTCTTGGTATTTACTAGGTTGCAGCTTTTTATATATTATTTCTATTTGCTTACTCCATCAGACTGTTATAAAAGAAAATCAGTAAGAGTTTTATGGAAAAGTGTGTCCATTCTGTGAACGTAGTCATGCAGGTATTTTTAAGTTCAAATTGAACAAAATCAGATAAAAATAATTATTATTGTCAATACAAGTTATATTTTACAGTAATACACGAAGTTATATTTTTCTAATATACAGAATTAATGTCACAGAATCAAACAGTGCAAGTTCTTTCGAATAATCGTTTCTGGCATGGGTCTGTCTTTCGTTGTAATTGATACCATGTGTTATGGCAGTCTGCGTTAAGTTACGATTGTTGCACAGTCCAGATTAGTTTCGTCTTGGTCTTGTGAAATAGTGCTGAATGTTCAAGATACTTGAAGAAATAATGTGTTGAAAAGTTTCATAAATGTAATGATTGGGTTCAAGAAA
Source organism: Schistocerca cancellata (assembly GCF_023864275.1). Classification (NCBI taxonomy): domain Eukaryota; kingdom Metazoa; phylum Arthropoda; class Insecta; order Orthoptera; family Acrididae; genus Schistocerca; species Schistocerca cancellata. The sequence goes on from NC_064626.1 coordinate 639,760,523, forward strand.
GCCGGAGAAAACAATGAAGAAAATTATTGTTAAGTCTTTCTGTAAAAAGCCTAGACCCCATTTACAGAATATCTCGATGAAATTTAACTACCCCTGGACACTGAGGCCGCAATAAGGTAAGTTGAAATTAATTTCTCTGATTCCTATCACAGCTACTTTTACAATATTTGCGTCATTGCAATAAATGTGGTTTACCCATAATACACAATGCTAATAATTCTTCGCTACAGCTAATTACTAATAACTGCTGACCGTGAGAAGAACAACATACTTTTAAATTAAAACCACAGTATTGTAACGTTTATTGTTGTGCCGTATTTATAGTGATACGAAATCCTAATATTACGCGACATTGTCGTATGTCTTATCCTCATCACAACAACATAATGTTAAATCCAAGAACGTGGACTTTTACAACATTATCGAAAGTTCTAGAACATTCTAGAACAATGTCAAACATTCAGGAATTTTCTCCCATTATGAAGCGTTCTACAACTACACTACTGGACATTAAAATTGCTACACCAAGAAGAAATGCAGATTATAAACGGGTATTCATTGGACATATATATTATACTAGAACTGACATGTGATTACATTTTCACGCGATTTGGGTGCATAGATCCTGAGAAATCAGTACCCAGAACAACCACCTCTGGCCGTAATAACGGCCTTGATACGCCTGGGCATTGAGTCAAACAGAGCTTGGATGGCGTGTACAGGTACAGCTGCCCATCCAGCTTCAACACGATACCACAGTACATCAAGAGTAGTGGCTGATGTACTGTGACGAGCCAGTTGCTCAGCCACCATTGACCAGACTTTTACAACTGGTGAGAGATCTGGAGAAAGCGCTGGCCAGGACAGCAGCTGAACATTTTCTGTATCCAGAAAGGCCCGTACAGAACCTGCAACATGCAGTCGTGAATTATCCTGCTGAAATGTAGGGTTTCGCAGGGATCTAATGAACAGTAGAGCCACGGGTCGTAAGACATCTGAAATGTAACGTCCAGTGTTCAAAGTGCCTTCAATGCGAACAAGAGGTGACCGAGACGTGTAACCAATGGCACCCCGTACCATCACGCCGGTTGATAAGACAGTATAGCGATGACGAATACACGCTTCCAATGTGCGTTCACAGCGACGTCGCCAAACACGGATGCGACCATCATGATGCTGTAAACAGAACCTGAATTAACCCGAAAAAATGACGTTTTGCCATTCGTGCACCCAGGTCCGTCGTTGAGTTCACCATCGCTGGCGCTCCTGTCTGTTCAAAAATGGTTCAAATGGCTCTGAGCACTATGGGACCTAACCTCTGAGGTCATCAGTCCCCTAGAACTTAGAACTACTTAAACCTAACCAACCTAAGGACATCACACACATCGATGCCCGAGGCAGGATTCGAACCTACGACCGCAGTGGTCGCGCGGTTCCAGACTGTAGCGCCTAGAACCGCTCGGCCACCCTGGCCGGCGCTCCTGTCTACGATGCAGCGTCAAGGGTAACCGCACCCATGGTCGCCGAGCTGATAGTCCATACTGCTGCAAATGTCGTCGAATTGTTCGTGCAGATGGTTGTTGTGTTGCAAACGTCAACATCTGTTGACTCAAGGATAGAGATTTGGCTGCACGATCCGTTACAGTCATGCGGATAAGATGCCTGTCATCTCGACTGCTAGTGATACGAGGCGGTTGGGATCCAGCATGGCTTTCCGTATTACCCTCCTCAACCCACCGATTCCATATTCCGCTAACAATCATTGGATCTCGACCAACGCGAGCTGCAATGTCGCGATACGATAAACAGCAATCGCGATAGGCTACAATCCGACCTTTATCAATGTCGGAAACGTAATGGTACGCATTTCTCCTCCTTAAACTAGGCATCACAACAACGTTTCACCAGGCAACGCCGGTCAACTGCTGTTTGTGTAAGAGAAATCGGTTGGGAAGTTTCCTCATGTCAGCACGTTGTAGGTGTCGCCACCGGCGCCGACCTTGTGTGAATGGTCTGAAAAGCTAATCATTTGCATATCACAGCACCTTCTTCCTGTCGGTTAAATTTCGCATCTGCAGCACGTCATCTTCGTGGTGTAGCAATGTTAATGACCAGAAGTGTATTATGGTCAACGACAACAACTACCAGTATTCAAGTAAAGGAAATCGCGATTACCCTACTAGAGGGACCACTGATAGTCATGTTGACGTGTATGGTAACACAGTTGTGTCAGGCTTGCCGTAAGCACGTGGTGTTATACAACCCTTACGTGAATTTATAGTTCAGTGTGTATCCTCTGCGTGAAAGCGCTGAAGGAGGGCTCCAGAGCAGGGGTGCCCCCACTCCAGCGACCTATCAACCCCCAGCCCGCCACACCAAATGCCGCATAGGCGACAATTGTTATTATTTATGCCGAACAAGGCTAAGACTCGCAACTACATAGAGCATACTTCCGCCAGTTGCGTGATGGTTTCGGAAATATGTCACGAGGGTATGACTTGACTGCACCCATCACAGGGAAAGGTGGAGAACATATAGCCTAGCGTACTTAGCCCTCAGTCACACGGCTACAGAACTTTGCATTCTCGCATCTTGCCATCTGCAGTTAGCGGAAGTAGAAAATTTACCTCCCGTATGACTTCAATGTTTTTGTGCAGTTCCTGAGCACCTCCTATGTTCTTTTGTATGGCCGCTCAAGCACAGAAAACTGCGTATCCATTAGACTTCAGTGTTGGTTCCTTCGTTCTTTTCTCTCTAAGTTCCTTTGACAGCCGAGTCCAATACAGGTGTCGCTACCATATCATGCTTAACCATCTGAATTTTGAGCATTCGTCTTAAGGCAGATAGGTGTTGACCAATGGCAGCGCTTAAGGGTGACACACTACCTAGTCCAGCCATCTGGAACTCTGTATAACATTCCCGAACATTCTAGGGGGATCATTCTGGCCAGTCTCGGCCACTTCAGCATTCAATTCCCATCTGCTTCAACAGCTTCCCATAAGAAGTTTATTGGTGAGACGACCTTCTTTCTACCCATTTCTTCGGTCCCAACCATGTAGTAAAAAATCGGAGCTTTATGCATGGCTACCATATCATATTTCATCCATGAGGCAGCGGGTGTGGGTTGCGTAGTTATAGCGGCACGCTCGGACATATCACGCCTAATGATTATTATACATATTTATTTCATCCAATAACTATGATCTGGCCAAAATTACTCCACAAATACACGAAAATATTGATAATATTGCAACAGAGTAGCCTCTACACGCCGGTTTACATGAAATCGAGGCGGACGATAAATTTGTAGCTCACAGATTAACGTGACACATCCCGGGTAATATATAACAGCGCAGTTGCCGTCCAACAATGGCTAGGAAAGCGCCGTAAGTAATGTTGAAATAATCCACAGGAATTCGTTAAAGCCTATCGCGCTGGACCCATGTTGTGAGGATTCTGAGTAAATCTCGTGACATTCTTTGAGGATAAAGCGCAACCAGCGATACGGCATGAAAGTGGCTCAACCTCCTGTTACAGTACATTAGATACACAGTAGCCGTTGTGTATAAATATCAATAGAAGACAGGAGGATAACGAGGAAACGGATGTAGAAGGAAAATTGGAGGTGGGAGGGTGCAAAATAAAAATTCACACGAACAATATATTTGCTCTTGAGGAAGACAACGGAAGAGTGTAAAGTAGGCCGAACTTTGATTCAAGAAGGAACGTACGTTAATTCAACATAAAGTACAATTTATTGATTGTATATATTCATAACCCTACACAAACTGGTAAAAAGACACATACACATCAAGGCATCCCACATTCTTTCTTCATTCATTTTGTAAGACGCTATCTGTATTTGTTTCTGTCTGGTTTAGCCTAATATGAACTGAAATGTGACTGATTTGAATCCAGCTTGACTTTGTATTAGATGTGCAACGGAAGTAAAATTATTGTCTGGCCCTAATTAAAATTTCCATTTACCTCTCGTCTTGACAACATTGCTGTAGATTTCTCGAAAGCACAACAGTAAACAGCAACTAGGCAGCGGCTAAGCTAGATTTTTGTTTCTAAATACTTGCTCAACCTTTTGCATGAGGTAATGCTAATGACAAACGGTGGAATGGGGAGAGTAACTATTCCTATGAAATGATATACCAAGACAACGGTTTTAGAATGAAACATATTCAAGAAGAATGAGTAATACTTCACATGAGCTTTACACATGACATTGATTTGAACAATACTACACTTAACAAAGTGGGCAATAATTTAAAATGGGTACAGAGTTAACAGAGAATTTCTAAAAAATCAAACAGCTTCATTAATTAATATGCAAATACGTGACTCAGAGAAGTGGAATGGTCTTTCTCTCAGCTCAGAACAAATTTAACTAGCTAATAATAAACAGCCCTAGCTGCGCAATGTTGCATCCTTACCTCAAACTTTTTCTCTTCAAAAATAATGACATTATTCAAAATTAACATTCCTTCATTTTTTCAATGTACCCATCATATTCATCCATTGCTGTCCTTTCTTCATCTAACAGGTACAATCACAGATTCACACAGCACTACTAAATACTACCATCATCTACCACACTTCAAGTAAGAATGTACAAGTCAGACTGGGCAGAGGCAAATACTGTACCACAACAACACCTAAGATTGTTTAACAGTAACGTAACTTGCTCTCTCTCTCTCTCTCTCTCTCTGACGTGCACATCGGTGACATAGAATAATCAAACTGACATGACCATCTCACTATTTTAATAGGAATTTTATTAGTTATTTTAATGATGTATTCTGTATATATGCAGTACTTGGACGTTTTTAAAAGGGTTGTGGCCAAACGTGCCTCCATTTCTTCAAAAACGTAGCTGCTTACAGTACTAAATTTGAAAACTGAACGGAACAGCTAATCACCTGAGTCAATAAATGACTGAAAATCGTACTTGGGGTTGATGCACAAAAATTCCACTGGTTTTCTGTGAAAACAAATAAGTTCTCACCTTCTTAGAAAATGGTGCAAATAAAAGCCACGAATACATACAACAGGTTAGAGAGGGTTATTTGATAACAGTACTACATTTCGTAAACGCATGTTCATTTGATATGGATTCAAAATCAAGAAAATTTTCAGACCTTAAAAAAATCCTACTTTGCCAGTATTGTTATCTGTTTTCATAAGCAAGTTGCTGAAACATAATTCACTAGAGCCCGTTTATGACCATATGCTCTTTGAGCCGTGTCGGCTCTTATCGATTGCGGACTGTAGATCGAATCTCTGGTTTGTTTTCCGTGTGGTCGCCGGGTGGCGCTCTTGCGCCGCGTCTTCCGGTTTGAAACGTTTCCGAGGCGGGCGAGTGTGGAACGAACAGTCACCGGTGACGAGGAGGGGAGAATTCGTTTCCAGGAAACGTGCGTTGACACGCGCCGGTGGTCGATGTCTTGACCGCTTCGCTCTGAGGGAACCGCTGCAGCGAGAAAGGCATTGATTATGATTGGCTGATTGCGGTTCGCTGAAAGGACACCTCTTTCCTGTTGTCGAGCCGTATTTTGTGTTCTACTTTGGCGGCGTTAGTGGTCTCTGTTGTTCCTGCTTGCCGTATGTGATTTTTCCCTGAATTTGTGCTTTTTGGGAAGTGTGGATCCGCCGATAGTGTGGCCTGTATCGCTTACAGAAACAGCATAAGCCTGCCCATCTTGGTGTTCGCTGAGCGTCCTGTGTTACTTTGTTCAAAAGTAACTTAGTTGTGATCCCAAGGTGTGTCGATTATGGTCATGTGTCAATTATGGTGATACTTTTTTTACTGTTTGATTTTAAGATGCCTTCTGTAGCGGAGCAATTTTCGCCTTGGCGAACCTTCTCCATTGATAGCATTTCTCCATACCAACTAATGCCTACCATTATTACTGTCATGGTCAGCGCGGCTGTCTAGCACGCCAAGGAGGCCGGGTTCGATTCCCGGTTGGGTAGCAGATTTTTCTCCGCTCAGGGACTGAGTGTTGTGTTTTCCTCGTCTACATTTTATCATCATCATCAGTGGAAGGCAACGGGAAACCACCACTGGAATCACTTCCCTAGACGTTCATGCGGTGAACCTCGCTAACGAGGCTTCCCGCGTGACAAGACCTGCCGTAAGGCAGAACACAAAGATTTTCGGTGGAAGTGGTGGGAATATGAGGGAGGTCACAGGTGCTACTGGTGTTCTCATAAACATTTATGATCAATGCGCTATTTTAATTACATTTTACATTCTTATCTGGACACATGTTTTAATACACCGGGTGCGCTGTCTAAAAGCTGTGAAATTTTCTGTGTTGGCGCTCTTGGGTGTTGTAAGGAGAGATTCCTCACAAAACTATTAGAGCCTCAGTAGTTCTGCGGGCCTTCTTGTACTGGTATTTGACCGTTATACTACTAACAGAACCAGAATTGCAACTAGGAAATGAATTTCAAAAATTGTTATTTAAAACCCACTTAAACTATGTTTGTTTCTTGGTTATATTACTAGGCGTTTACTTGTCGCATGACACTTACTTTACCAGCGCTCTGCTGTTCCCTGATGGGTCAGCTACTGTTTCTGTGGTTTATACGTGCAATTGGACCGGCATGAGAAGGGTGTGAGCACCGGCGGCACGATATTACTGTCCAGAATTTTGGATTCACCGCTACCGTTACCATGTGTGAACCTGCTCTATAGCACGGCGACTGCTGCTCAAGTTAAATCTTTTTTTCGCTGGTTCCGGTGGCCCTAAATCTTTTCAGAATTCGTGCATTTCTTGACTTTTGGCTTGGGTCCCTTCTCTGTATCAACTTTTCCCTAGTCAGCCGGACCGTTTGCTGGCATTTATATTTGCTTCAATTTCTCAGCGGTCTCAAAGGACCGTGTTAAATATGGTATGTAATTTAAAACCATTTTGTTAACTCGGGACATTTACATTTGTTTAAACATTTTATCTGTTGGTTAGTTTGCCAGTCGTTGTTACATCTGACCTTCAAAAATTTGACTTTAGATTTCCCAGATCTCTTTAAGGACCGTATTAAATGCTGGGTATGTACTTTAAAACCATTGTGTTAGCCTGGGACATTTAAGGTATTACATTTCCTTCAGCATTTTGCTATCGTTGTTAAATTGGCTAAGTCACTGCGATCCTTTAAATTTAAGGTATTCCACTCACTATTTGAAGAAATGCTGACTTGTAAAAGATTATTTGTGTTTCACTATTTTTTTTAATCTGTAATAAGTGTGAATACTAGGCAAGTAAAGAATGATGTCATAACATGGAGCCTAGCCGCTCCATTCACTGATAACATGGCTTGCTGGAGCTCACACATTAAATGGACGAACTTTCTTCGCCCCACGTACAACTTGCTTTCGTGGGTCACCAATCAACTGCCTGGCTTTATAACGCCCTCCATGACATCCACTCTACTAGCAACCTCTTCATCTCAGTGTGGTACATATACTGAATGTGTTCGATGCTCCGTTTTCCTCACATAACTCCAATTTACACTGATGAGTTGAAACATCATGATTACCGTCTTAAAAGCGTATTGATGCGTTTTTGGACATTGAGTCTGCTTGTTCTGCATTCAGCAAGTCACTGGCAAGTTTATGGAGCTACGTAACAATAGATATCTACGCACAAGTCACGCAGTTCTCGTAAATTACGGCCGTAACTTGGTGGGCACGGAGAAAGCTTCCGACAACGCGCTGTATATGTTTCATCGGACTTACATCAGTCGAATATATTGGCCAAGATACGTGAGTTTACTATCATGCTCCTCAAACCACTTCAGCAATATTATGGACTTTTAATACGAACGGTTATCCTCTTGGAAGACGTCATCGATGTCCGAGAGTACATCAAGCACGAAGGGAAGCAGGTGGTCCGCAATAGTAGGTACGTAGACCACAGCGGTCATGATGCCATCGATTACTACCATAGGTCTCATGGACACCCAGATGATTGTTCCTCATATTATAATACTTTCCCCACGTTCCTGCGACTGTGGTGCAGGTACAGTTTCGTCTAACTGTTCGTCTGCATCGCGGCATACCCGGACACGCCCATCGACCCGGAGCAAAGAGAAACGTTATTCACTGGACCAAGCGGCAAATTTCCACCGAGGTACGATCCACTTACGATAATTCCGTGTCCACTGCAATCGTAATTGACACTATTGTTGGGCCAACATGCTAAGACGTAAATATTACCTGCTGCAGAGCACCACGTTCAACAACGTGTAGTATACGGTGCGCTTCGAAACACTTGTTCCTGTATTTTAGTCTGTCGTCAGGTCTGTCACAGATCTCCCTCCCCCCCTCCCCTACTCACCACAATCCATTACAGAGTAGCTGTGCCTCCAATCTTCACGACTGTGATGAATCGTGTACCTTGACGACGTTTCACCGTTCTTCAAGTACTTTCCGTAGACGCCCACGACAGCAGCAGACGAACAACCGACAAACTTCACCATTTTCGAGATTCTCGTTCCCAGACGTCGGGTCTTTATCACAGTCACTTATGTCAGTGGATTTTCCAGATTGTGGCCCGTATCGTCGGCAGAATGTTTTCTCATTCGTATATGTTGCTATAGTATGTTTTTATTATCGTGTCACGTTGCATTTAATCTTGAGTGAAGCTATGATCATAACGTATGATTTCCCCTACAGTTTCGCCTTCCAATTTAATAGTATGGAATTACTCTCTTACATCCTAATACATGTCCTATCATCCTGTCATTTGCTCTAGAATTTTCCAAACATTTCTTTCCTCTCTGAATACATACACAACCTTCTCGTTTTTTGACCATTCTTCTGTAACGCCACATCACAAACGCTTCTGTTTCCTTCTTTTCCTGTTTTCTCATATCACTGATTCACTTTCACACAGTTCTGTGCTCCTCATGCACATTCTCTGAAATTTTTCCTTCAAATTAAGGACAATGTTGATAACAGACCTATTTTAATGTGGAACACTGATTCTTTTCCTATGGTAGTTTCATACTTCGTGATTCCCAGCTTTGATATCAAATTCACTGCTAGTTTAATTTCTGCTATTCTTCATTTTTTTTTGGGGGGGGGGGGGGCGTCAGTCTTATGACTGGTTTGGTGCTGCTCGCTACGAGTTCCTCTCTTGTGCCAACCTCTTCATCTTAGAGTAGCACTTGCGACCTACGTCCTCAATTCCTCAATTATTTGTGGGTGTATTCCGCTCTCTGTCTTCCTCTACAGTTTTTGCCCTGTAAAGCACCCTCTAGTACCATAGAAGTCATTCCCCCATGTCTTAACAGATGTCCTATCATCCTGTCCCTTCTACTTTTCAGTGTTTCCCATATATTCCTTTCTTCTCCTATTCTGCGCGGAATCTCCTTATTACTTTCATCTGTGGTCCCTTTACCCTCAATCCATACTCTGTGCTCATTTAGTTCAAATGGTTCTGTAACTCTTCCTCACCTCTTCTAATGACGGCACTCTCATCTGCGAATCTTTACTTTGATACCTTTCGACCTGGAGTTTTTAACCTCTTCCTCGAAATTTCTTTTATTGCGGTAATTACTTCTTTGATGTACAAGTTGGACAGTAGGTACATATAGTTGTTAGATTAGTGGTACTCTCAGTCAAGCGACTCCCCCAAGTAAAGCAAGCTGCGAGGTAAGCTACTGAATTTCCTAGAGCAGACAGAAATAACATACACACGGCCCAGTCACATTAATGTGACCACGGCCGATGTTCGACGTCAACATCCAACAACCACTTTTAGACAGAAGGTGGCATCAGTAGTAGTGGAGCATACATAAAGCGTATCGGAGGGACGCGAAATACAGTGCAGTCGATGTCGTGCAGCAATTTATCCGACGTCCAAAAGGAAATGATCATTGGCTTTTGGCCCAAGGTTGGCTACGTTTGTGAGCTATTCGATAGCCGCCATGGTTAAAGTATACCATTCATGGCAAAAAGGCGCTATCCAAAATCTGCGCCTGACTGTGGTGAACCACGCCGGCCTGTGTGGCCGAACGGTTCTAGGTGCTTCAGTCTGGAACCGCGCGACCACCACTGTCGCAGGTTCGAATCCTGCCTGCGGCGTGGATGTGTGTGCTGTCCTTAGCTAACGTATGAGCCTCCGCAGCAGGCGTCTCCCTCCTTCCCCACCCCCGTCCCCCACCCCCCCATGCTGACCGCTGATCGGCGCAGAAGGCTGGAATTTTGAAAAAAAATACCGTAACTGGAGGTGCTCTGAGTGGTGACAGGTGGCATTTTCGGAAGACTCAGGTTTTACATTCAATAGGTCAGATGACCGTTCGCTTGTACGGCTTAGAAAGTGTGAAACGAAACACCCTGCAACCGGGAGGGATGTTATGCTTTGGGGAATGGTTTCATGGCATTCCCCGTGTGAGCTCTTCATTCTGGAATGCACAATCAATCAACACAAGAGTACATGCATCCTTGGTGACCACATCCACCCCTATATGCCGTTTGCTTTTCTTCGGAACGATGACAACTACCAGCAGGACAATGCAACGTTTCAAATAGTTCTCAGTGTACTTGCGTGGTTAGACGAGCACCAGAATGTGTTTTGTGGTACTTACTTGGCCACCAAATTCCCCAATTTAAGCCCAGTCGAGCAGATGTGGGCTTTGACGATCGGGCTCTCCGCTCCATGGATCCTCAACCGATAAATCTAGGGCAGCTGGCTACAGCATTGGCGTCGGCATGGCTCCATATCACTAACGGTATCCCCCAGAACCTCATTCACTCTCTTCCTGCATGACTTGCAGAGGCCTGCTCTGCGAAAGGTGGTTCTTCAGGCTTTTGACAGGTGGCCACATAAATGTGACTGTACAGTGTAATTTAATAGTTATATATCTTTTGAATCTCTTCAATTATTTCCGCTGATTTCTGACTCTTCTACGTTTGCACCCATAGCCCGAAAGCCATTGTACAATGTATGGCGGAGATAATATAGTACCACTAACTATTATTTCCTATCCCGTTTCACTCACAAATGGAGCAAGGTGAAAGTGAATACCATTAGACCTCTGGACAAGAGCTAATCTCTTTAATTAAGTGATTACTATCCTTACGCGATACGAAATGTTCCCCCCCCCCCCCCCTCCAAACCAGTCAACAGAACCTTCTTCAGCCTGACCCAGTTTTTAGTGCTCTCTTCTAGGGTTCCCATGTAAGCTCATAAAGCTTAATGTTCTCATATTGATCAAACCGACAAGCAACGAACATAACAAAACTGAACTGTTTAGGTTATCTGTCTTTAATAGCTTTGTTGATGAAATGTAACTTTCGGTTTTGAGTCCCGCGTCAGTATTTAGCAAGCTTCAAATTCTAAAAGTTTCAGTAAACGTAAGAAGTATGTTCAATTAGTGAAGGAAAACTGAGGACCGGTATATAGATGGAAACAAAGGGATAAGCTCTACCATTAGCAACAGTAGTGCCAGTACCTTCATGCGAACTGATGATCAGGCCACAAATACAGTCATAGCAGACTAACACGAATACAAAAATATAAAGTATGTGATAGAAACGAAAAAAGAAAAATATTAAAATCACCAACATGAGAACTGTGAACAGTGTTTTAATTTCTGAGATCGAGAACTAAGGCAGAGTATAAATTTTTAAAATAGAAAGCTTGGCGAGATTCTAAATTGTCAAGTTCCAAAAATCGTACGATGATTATACACCGCTGACCATTGAAGTTGAATATTCAACAAGGATAGGAGATAACGATTTCTTTATTTGTTTTTGGTTTACTACGTATATACTACGAGGAATATTAAATTTTTGATGTCTTGGTCGCTTTTAACGGAGCATAATCGACAGATGTAACATCAGGAGTACATCAAGTAAGTGTGATAGAACCGTTACTGTTGGCAATACACCGGGTGTTTAAAAAACAGTACAGAATATTTGCGGGATTCAAGCGTTACATAGATCCACGCAATTTCATCTGAACCGTACGTCGCAAAATCGACAGAAGGCACAAAAATGTGCACTTATATATTTATCTAAATAAGTTACGTAAATTAATTTTTTGAAATGTAATTATCATTTCCTAAATAGTAAGAGGGTTATTTGGAAAGTAAGAAACAATCGGTCGCGAAATGGAAACCACAGTGAAAATCGGATGACGTTTTGCACAGGTGTGTTTGGCAGTGTCTCTAGTACGCCCGTCGACAGCGTTACGTAGTTCTTTTTAGTTCTGAGCATACAGGGGGCACATAAAGATACCTAGAACAAAAGTGTCTCCCGCCAAGTACGAGGGCCTGCTGAGAAATTTCGCCCGAAGCTATGCAGCCAGCATTACATACTGTCGTGCGTTTTTCTTCTTCAAGACAGTTCTCAGCCGCATTCTGCAGGAGCAATGGAGATGCTCCTGCACTGTTTCAATGGAAATGTTTGCTTACCCACTATACAGCCCGTAATTGTCTCCCTCTGAGTTTCATCTCTTCTGAAATGAACCGCTGGCTATGAAGACAACATTTTGGCACCGACAACGAGCTGTAGGCCATAGTAGAGCAGTGGCGGAAAGCACTGGCGGCTGCCTTCTATAGCGAGGGTATTGGAAAGTTGGTACAACGCTACGACAAACGTCTAAGTCGGATCGGCGACCATGGAGATAAGTAGCTGGAGCTTTAGCTAACTGTTGCAAATGAAACAGTTTTGATTTACACTGTGCTTTCCATTCCACGACCTATCGTTCCTTACTTTCCGAATAGTCTTCGTATTTCAAAGATACAGCACCAGTCAGCCTTTGGATGATTGCGATGGACTGTATTTTTTTTTTTTTTTGAGAAAATAAGTGAAGATTGTTCGTGTTCGGATGTCTCTGTTTGTCTGTCTGTTAGCCTTTATATTGATAGGACGCATTATAGTTGCGTTCCTTCCGTTTCTTTAACTAATCTTTCTTTTGTGTAGACAAATGTGATGTGTCACTTATTAGCTTTAGAACCATATGGAATTAAATTAATGTAAATTAGTTAAGTCTCATGAGGCCTCATTTTAACATCTCTCCTAGTAGATATTTGATACATGAAACGTTTTAATGCTTTACTGTTACGAGGAACGACCAATATAAGCTTAACAGATCTTGGCGTGGAGACGCAATGGTAGAATACAGGAACGCTAAATGATCTGGCCACAGTCTCCAAGCTATGATTCCGTTTGGCACCAGAATTAATCAACCAACAACGCTATGATTCCATTTCACCGGTAAATAACCGATACCTGCCCCGCGAAACTGATGGTGGTATTTCTAAATTTTATAGCATTGTTCTAGAGATAAATTTGGCCACTAACAGAGATGCATCCACCATCAGTCACAGCCGACTGCTTCAGCTACTTTTAACATTTTTCTTTCTAGTGATTAATTTCAGTTACTATTTATAATCAAGTTACCCCACGCTTTAGTAACATTGCGTGGGTAGGCGCGTCAGGATGATAGGTTGAATATAGGCATCATTTTAAGTATACGAACATGAGGTCGCTGACGCATGCTTACGACTGTAGACCCGTGCTCCAACGATGAAACCCTGTATGGTTCCCTTTGTCCACATTTTTGGCTGTGTACCTGAAGTGAGCTGTCGTTTGTGTACTTCGCTTCCACCTCAACTACATCGTAATCAAGTTTTGTACCGAAGACAAGATAGTGTGTTATGGAACAATGGCATGCATTTGAAAATGTAAAAAGATTGTTTACTCTGTATTATCGTGCATAGGTCATGGAACGTTTGAGTTGGTCTTTGGTGCTGCAAGAACCATGGAAGGAGCATGGCGTTTGTACGGAGAACGTTGTCCAGACAGACGAATACGAAATCAGAGAACATCATTCTGCTGCTGTGGGTCGTCGTCTCCGTGAAAGTGACACATTATGTTTCCGTTCTCGTGGTCGACCACAGAGTGTATGTAACTTTGGTTTCGAGGAACGAGCACTACAAATGATCGAAAACAGTCCTTCAGCTAGTGGACGGTCCGCTGCTCATGCTCTGAATGCTAAGTCTAGCAGTGTTTGGGGAACTCTGCGTGATGATTATCGTCATCATTAGAATATGGGTAAGTTACAGGACCTTCTACCCACTGATTTTCCAGTTCGGAATGACTTTGACGTATAGTATTTGCAGCAAAGAATGCTAACTCCCGATTTCGCAAGCGTTGTTCTGTGGACTGATGAATCGACTTTCACTCGTGAAGGAACGTTCAACAGGTACAACTCCTATGTATGGTCTTGTGCAAATCCTGTAGGTACCTCTGTCTATGATTTTCAAGAATGGTTTTCAGATAATGTTTGGGTTGGAGTTATTCACAACCAAGTGGTGGAGGCTTACGTTCTTTCACATAGCCTAACTAGTCGTGTTTACTGTGTGTTTCTCAAACACGTACGCACTTCTCGAAGACGTGCCGCTTCAAACCACAAGATGAATGTTATTCCAGCATGATGTGGCTCCTCGCCATTTCATTAATCGAGTAAGTAGATTCTTGGACAGACAATACTCTGGACACTGGGTTGTACGTAACGGACCTGTTCACTGGTCTGCGAGATCTCCAGGTCTCACACTAGTTAATTTTATCTTTGGAGCCACGTAAGGCCGTGTCCAATGTGAGCGACAGAAGGGAGCGACAGCAAGCGACTTCTGGATACGCGATACTCCAGCTACAAGCAGCAGCATCGGGCGAAAAGCTTGGGTTCCCTGCGTGCGAGCGACCATGTCGCGCTACAAGATGGTTGCTTAGAGACAACTAGGTGTTTCTATAAAACGGCGTCCCTAACCTGTAGAATACTGCACCTGGAGAGTAACGCTACAGAATTAGGTTTACTTAAGAAAATAATGCGAAAAGGAATGTTGTGCGTGAAATTTACAAAGGGAGGAATCTCCTTGGAGAATTTCATAAATATCATCAACTACGAAGATCACCAGATAAGTTCTTCAAATACACGTGAATGTGCAGAGGAGCATTCGATTATCTCATCAATGAATTAAATACAAATGATTTTTTTCTACATGATCAAGAACTTTTAACAACCAATGAATGCAGGAGAATGATTACTACATGAGTAACTACGCTAAATACAAATATAAGTATATAGACTGATCCCACCAAACGAAATGTAGCTGTGATGTAGGGGTAGCGTGTGCAGTTCGTGATTTCGTGTTAGGAAAAGTTCTTGGACGTCCTCATATTTCTACTGACTCAGTTACGATTCTGTATACTAAGTTTTATGTATACTGTTTGCACTGCATCGATAAGTATATTTTTAAAGTATTGCAAAGTACTTGATCTTCACACCGATCCCAGTACATCACACACGTTTAATTCCTAATAAATTACAATGAACCATGAAATTTTACAGGTGTTTGATGTTGCGAACGTAATTCATCAGAAGTCAACGTTAAGGCCAAACGTTTTAGTTACTATAAGTAGTCTGTAAAAGTAAAGATTACAAAATTTTTGAAAAGAAAGTGAAACGTTGGTGCAATGATTTGTCTAAAAGTATGAAATAAAAAATATTAAAGGAAACGTTTGGAGCGCCTCATATTCTGTTCATGATTTCGAGCATCAAGCAAAGGCACGTAGAAGGTTTCCATGATCTACTTATTTCTTTTACACAAATCATTTCTCAAAATATTTGACTGATTTCTTTCATTTTTTAGTTTCAGGTTTTATTCAGGAAGCATGATCTTACTGACTCCTCGTTTGCCTTCCTAATGTACTTGATTCGAAGGAAGCTCTCTTGACATTTAAATACCGCACCAATGTATCTTTTTACGTGCAAAATAGCTAGGTCATGAACAGCTGAAATTTTTGACACTTCATTTACATAGCCTGGCAGCAGCTTTTCGTGAAATATTTCCATTTCCCCCTCCCTCCCCCCCTCCCTATAAATTAAGTTTTGGTTAAGTACCCTGATTACTTTCAAGCAGTTAAATATTTTCATGACAAACTAGACCTTATGCTGGTCACTTTGATACCCCGTTTATCTATTTCTCTCCCTTTGTTTGGCTATGAAAATTTGGACAAAACCTCATGGTGTAATTTATAGGGAGTCTTGTTTTCGCTCTGCTCACGCGTTTACAAAAAAGTATCGTGTGTTAATCATATGTTAAAATAGTCCTTCTGCGTGCTGTCATTTCCAAAATTCGTTGTTTTGATATCTTGAACCTTTTATGAGATAAGACGATTTTTACCACCACTTGATTCCCGAAGCACAGGAAAGGTACGGACGCACTGCAAGCGAACCGTCCGCGGAATAACAGCCAATATCTCACGAATGAAAAGAGATATCATTCCGGTCTCAACTTTAAATACAATTTAGATATATTGGTTACATTTCATACGCAATAATGTATGGACTTAAATGAACTATACGGAAAGTCTACACAATGTGATTTTACCCCTGCAAATTCTTAAAAATTTCGTGCAGCCATGTATTCAATTTCTCTTTTAAGAGAACGGTGACTATGCGTCAGGAGCCCCGTAGCAGTTCCGGACATTCAAGTGTTTGGGAAAAGAAACTGGTCCAAAACCTGATAAGGGTCTGGTGAAAATGATTACAGAATTCTAAAAGGCAGGTGTAGTAAATGTGGAAAGCAGTTGGTACGTTGTCTGTCGGAAATGTGGACACAGCGTTGCAGGGGTGGTCAAGAGGTGGTGTGGAAACATGCAGTACACGTGGAATTGCCCGAACATTGGACGCATATGGGAACACGGTGCATAAAATCCTACGAAATTTCGTGCATTGCTGTCCTTGCAAAATTGACCATGTTGATGAGTTGCTTCTTGCTGACCTGACAGCTCTGGAATTTCCTGCTCACAAGGAAGTGGATAGTGAATCCCACGGAGCATTAAGCGGATAGACAGAGACCATTTCCGTCTCCAAGGACATGTCAATACGCAGAATTACCGAATATCTACATCTACATATATACTCCGCTAGCCAACTAGCGGTGTGAGGCGGAGGGCACTATTCGCGCCAAAGTCATAGTCCCCCACCTCTATTCCACTCGCGGATCGCGCGAGGGAAAAACGACTGTCTGAACGCCTCAGTACGAGCTCTAATTTCTCTTATCTTTGAATGGTGATCATTGCGCGATTTGAAAGTTGGTGGTAATAATATATGCTGTACGTCTTCGGCGAAGATCGGATTTTGGAATCTAGTGAGCAGCCCCTTCCGTTTAGCGCGTCGTCTATCTGCAAGTGTGTCCCACTTCAAACTTTTCATGAGATTTGTAACGCTCTCGCGATGGGTAAATGTACCAGTCACGAATCTTGCGCTCTTCTTTGGACCTTCTCATTCTCTTGAATCAGACCCAACCGGTAAGGGTCCCATACAGACAAACAATACTCTAAGACTGGATGAACTAAGGTATCGTAAGCAATTTTCTTTGCTGAAGAACTGCATCGCTTCAGGATTCTACGAATAAACCGCAATCTAGAGTTCGCCTTACCTCTTACTTGTGTAATCTGATCGTTCCATTTGAGATCATTTCGAATAGTCAAATCCAGATACTTGACGGAGGTTACCGCATCCAAAGACTGGGAATTTATTTTGTACTCGTACATTAATGGGAATTTTCGCTTTGTTTTACGCAGTAGGTTACAGTTACTAATATTGAGAAGTAACTTCCAGTCATTACACCAGCATTTATTTTCGCAAATCCTCTTTGATTTGTTCACAACTTTCGTGTGATACTATCTTCCTGTAGACTACAGCATCACCGCCAAATAGTCTAATGTCGCTGTCAATACCATCAACCAGATCGTTTATGTAAATTGTAAAAAACAGCGGACCTATTACGCAGCCCTGGCACACACCTGATGTTACGCTAGTTCCTCTTGAAGTCTCTCCATTCAGGACGACATATTGCTCTCTGTCTGTTACAAAACTTTCTATTCAAAGACATATGTCATCGGATAGACCGTAATCGCTCACTTTTCGGTGCAAGCGACAGTGCGGAACTGAGTCGAGCGCCTTTCGAAAATCGAGGAATATGGCATCAACCTGGGAGCCGGCATCTAGAGCCTGCTGAATATCATGCACAAAGAGGGCCAGCTGTGTCTCGCATGACCTCTGTTTTCTAAAACGGTGCTGATTTCTGCAGATGAGCTTCTCAGAGTATAGAAAGGTCATTATGTCTGAACACAAAATATGTTCCATGATTCTACAATAAATCGATGTCAGTGAAATTGACCAGTAATTATGTGCATCTGACTTTCTACCCTTTATAAAGATTGTTGTGACATGGGACTTCTTCCAGTCCCGTGGGCAACGGAAAAACCACACGCAAATCAGCCGCTACCATTTCACTCTGTAAAGATGACTCTGTGGTGCGGGCTGACGGAATAGTTTATCGTAGGCCGTATTCTTCCGAGGAGATAAATCCTGCGGGTCGTGTTACCTGTACCGTCACTGTTAAACGGTATGAGAGTCTTTTGCGCGCCAAAGTCATTGTAACTCTTTAACAGCAGTCGTTTGCCGGTAGGAGAATTTTTGTGATATTTGGTGTTCTCTGAGAGGCATTTTGGAAATGCTAGATTTATCAGCCGTCAATTCTCTGCAGCCCGAATGCCCATGTTACCTGATTTTAATCCATGTGACTTCTGACTCTGGCGATATCAGAAAGATATTGTGTGCAGTATCGCAGTTACGAATGTATTTGAACTAGCACGGAATGCGCAACGCATTCTGAACGTGGCCGCGGGGACATTCCGATCTGTAGCGGAATATGCATTTCCTCAATTTCAACTTCTGGCAGAAAACGGCGACAGCATATTGAACGTGTCTCGCGCCAGTCTCACGACAGTCAGAAACCGAACCTGTTTTAATTTTTTTTTATCCCATTACTATTAAAAGCTGATGCCATTTTGCATTTTATACGGTTTTTGGCTTCAGGACAATTAAAAGACGATTTTTCCGGTTTGATGATGATGATGTCTGGTTTGTGGGGCGCTCAACTGTGTAATCATCAGCGCCATTACAAAGTCCCAATTTTTACACAGTCCAATTTTTACACAGTCCAATTTTTACACAGCCACATCTAGCCACTGTCACGAATGAGAATGATGATGATATAATGATAACAACACGAACACCCAGTCCCCTGGCAGAGAAAATCCTCAACCCGGACGAAAGTCAAACCCGGCACCCACTACAATTTGATGTGGTACGGCCTTACCTAGATGAATGGGCGTAGCTTACTAACATTGCCAAGCTGTTGACTGCCGACCATGTGTGGTAACGCACATTAAACAATAGGGATGTCGTAATTTGCAACTCAAACCATAGCCGTCATATAGCGCTTCATTTGTCGTTTGTAGCCGACCCCATTTACTTACGCTTACATCGCCATCTATTAAATTTTTTTCTCATGACGTTTCCACTGCGTCAATAATATGCTGTTCAAATTTCACGTCATTCTGAGCAGTTTTCTTTCCATAGCCTTTTGAAACTGGATTTTTAATAATATATATTGGGTTGCTTCATAAGTTCGTTCGCTTTCCGTTACAGTGCGATTACAAAGAACGCCTGAGATCGCACCTCCCCGCACGACCGCTACGACAGAGCGGCTGCCGGCCTCTCTGCAAGCATACTTCACCCACAAGGTCGTGCACGATACAACTAAATAAAGTGGATCCGATTTTTAAACAGCTATTTGTATCCAGCGCTATGCGCCATTAATGTAGACAATACATTGCCATTTCTATGCAAGCTTATAATTCTGCTCTTACAAAATGGTGGGGTTTCCAGGTTGATGAACTGTTCCAGGTTCAGTCTGCAGATCTGGAAGGAGGCGAGGCGTTTGTCATTCAGGAAATTTTGCAAGGAACGGAGTAGATGAACCCACTGAAAAGAACGCATCTTTTGAGGGTCACCTTAGAAGTACGTGATTTGGCGTTTTCGTGGTGAAAGACGTGTTTGAGAAAGGCCGTAAGACAGATAAGCACATTTATAGACCTATATCGTTGACGTCAATATGTTGTAGAATTTTGGAACATGTTTTATGCTCAAGAATTATGACTTTTTGGAAAATGAACATCTCCTCTATAAAAATCGACATGAATTTCGCAAACAGAGATCCTGCGGAATTCCGCTCGCTCTGTTCCTCCATGAGACCCACAGTGCAGAGGATAACGGCACTCAGGTTGATGCCGTGTTCCTTGATTCCAGTAAGGCATTTGACAACGCCCCGCATTGCCGTTTAATGAAAAAAATACGAGCTTACAGAGTATCGGTGAAGACTTGCGAGTGGATTGAAGACGTTCTTGCAGACAGAACTCAACATGTCACCCTTAACAGAATAAAATCGGCAGATGTAAGGGTAATATCCGGAGTACCATAGGGAAGTGTGATAGGACCGTTGCTGTTTACAGTACATACAAATGATGTAGTAGAATGCATCGCATGCTCTTTAAGGCTATTCGCAGATGATGCAGCTGTCTGCACCAAAGTAGCACCGCCAGAATATAGTAAGAATTTGCTGAATGACCTGCAGAGAATTGATGAATGGTGCAGGCTCTGGCAGTTGACCTTGAATGTTAATAAATATAATGTATTGCGCATACATAGAAAAAGAAATCCACTACTGTACAGCTACACTACTAATGACAAATAACTGGAGACAACGTCTGCCGTAAAATATTTAGGTTAGGTGCAACTGTCCAGAGCGAACTGAAGTGGAATGGCCACATAAAACAGGTAGTGGGAAAAGCAGACGACACCAGACTCAGATTAATCGGAAGAATCTTAAGGAAATGTAACTCATCCACGAAAGACGAGCCTTATAAGGGGCTTGTTCGCCAGATTCTTGAGTACTGTTCATCGATCTGGGATTTCTATCAGGTACGACTGATAGTGGAGACAGAGAAGATCCATCGAAGAGCAGTGCGTTTCGTCACAGAATCGTTTAGCTGACGAGAGAGTGCTACGGAGATGCTAAACAAACTCCATTGGCAGACGTTAGAAGAGGGGCGTTGTGCTTCACGGAGAGAATTAGTACTAAAATTTCGGTTAGCACTTTTCAGGAGTCGAACAACATATTACTCCTCCCCCCCCCCCCCCCCCACACACACACATCTCGTGTATTCTGGCAGAATGGATGGAAGCAAACAATTTAAAGCTCCATTATAATGCAAAGGGAAAAGGCAC
The DNA here is from genome assembly GCF_023864275.1 of Schistocerca cancellata. Lineage (NCBI taxonomy): Eukaryota > Metazoa > Arthropoda > Insecta > Orthoptera > Acrididae > Schistocerca > Schistocerca cancellata. The sequence goes on from NC_064626.1 coordinate 639,781,690, forward strand.
ATTCAGGTCTGGAAGATTCGGTACAGAGAGCACACCTGACCTCTACCTGTCAACTATAGACCCTTCGGAGAGTAGTAGTGGAACTATTATCAGAAACGTCCTGCAGGACTTTCCCTGAAGCCAACATCATCCCATTGTCATCTCCTACGGGCTACACATTCCCCTAGTCCGATCTGCTCCTGTATCCCGCTGGAACTTTCAAAATGCAGATTGGAATAAATTTCGTAAATTGCTAGACGAGTCAATAACACAGATCCCTGCACTTCCAAAACCATACTCAAAGTTTTTAAAGATCGAAATACCTACTGCCAAAAAGAGTATACCCAGAGGATGCCGGAAAGAATACATTCCTGGCTGGAATGAAGAGATCAACCAGCTGTTTAACCAATTGAAGGAAAGTGGAGGCCAAGAAACAGCTACGAACTTTATGAATTCCTTGAATGAACAAAGGAGAGAAAAATGGCATAGAGAAACAAGGGACCTCGATTTAACACACTCCAGAAGAAAAGCAGGGACGCTGATTCACAAACTTCTCCAAGGCCCTTCCCAAAACAAAGAAAACTCGAACGGTCTCATGCGACTCATTCGCCAGTCAGTTAGTGAGAGTTTCCAAGGTCCCAATAGATAAAACAATTCTTCGGCATGGATAGAGAGAGCTTACGGAAGTCAAGAAATCTCTGCAACGTAACCCGGAATTCTCTTCTCCATTTACAGTCACTGAACTGGAGACAGCCCTTAAGCATACGATATGTAGAAAAGCTGCAGGTGCAGATGGGCTTTACCCTGAATTTTTGGTGCACAGTGGACCAGTAACGTGAAATTGGCTAGTTTGCCTTTTTAACGAAATTCTTTGTGCAGCGACATTACATAAAAAATTTAAAAGAGCAAAAGTTATCGCTATCAAAAAGCCAGGAAAGAGGGAACAGCTGCAGAACACTTCCGCCCAATATATCTACTTAACTGTGCTTACAAGCTATTGGAAAGAATGATTCTAAACCGAATCCAAGATCAAATTAGATCAAATTAATGCTATGATACACCAGAACAAGCTGGATTCAGACCTTATAGAAGCTGCTGTGAACAAGTGCTCTCCTTGACTACTCACATAGAATCTGGATACCAAAAGAAACTTAAAATTGGAGTAGTTTTCATTGACCTGTCAGCAGCTTATGACACAGTGTGGCATGAGGGCCTATTATTGAAATTTTTTAGAGCAATACCTAGCGAAACTCTAGGCAACCTCTTAAGTAACATGTTAAGGAATAGGCGGTTTAAAGTACATCGAGGAGAAGCGAAAAGCAGATAGCATGTACTCAGTGACGAATTACCTCAGGCTCTGTTCTTGCTCCAGTGTTATTCAACCTCTACACAGCTGACCAGCCGAATTAGACCTGCCGAAAATTTCAATATGCAGATGATCTGGCAATTTCATATCAGAGTGAAGACCTTTCTGCATGTGAAGAACATCTAACGAACAGCCTTACTAAACTTTATGAGTACTTTGGCACATGGCGACTAAGACCAAAGGTTTCTAAAACTGAGGTAAGCCAGTTCCACCTCTCTAATCGCCTTTCATCAGCAAAGATCAGTCCACAGTTCGGCCCTCTTGGCACAGTCAGATACAATGAAAGCCCAAAATACCTGGGAGTCACTCTGGACTGAACTGTAACATACAAAAAACACCTTTCCAACTTGGCCAAGAAGATACAAACACGAGTGAACTTTGTGAGAAAGCTGGCAGGCAGTACATGGGGAGCCACCACATCAGTCCTCCGAGGAGCATCCCTTGCACTGGTATACTCTGCAGCAGAATACTGTGCACCAGTTTGGCTCCGAAGTGCCCACGTAGGAAAGTAGATATCCATCTGAACTCAGTTATGAGAGTAATTAGTGGTACAGTCCTGTCTGCACCTACTTGCTGGCTGTCAGTGCTTTCAAACATCTGTCCACCAGACCTCCGTCGAAAGGCTGCTCTTTACAACCTCTGTCAGCAAGTTTCTGAAAACAACTTTATCCCTCTTCATGACGAGTTGCTATCACTGCCCAGGAAACGCCTCAAATCTAGAAGACCAGCATATGAAATGGGGGTCCAAATACTATTCACAGGAGTCGACCAGGACGCAGAGTGGAAACGTGAGTTGCAAGCTACAAGAACCCGAAACCAGGAACTAGTAGACAATCCAACAGTTCCAGTTCCAGGTTTCCACCATCCTAGGGAGGTGTGGGTGCAGATAAACAGGTATCGGACTGAAGAGGGTAGGTGCAAATACAACATGCACAAGTGGGGCTTTTCAAGTGACAGTGGAGTGTGACTCTGGTGACACCCAAACAATGAGCCACATTGTGAATGAATGTCCAATCAGTTGCTTCCCTGGTGCCATTCAGAAGGTCCATCAAGCATCCCACGAGGCACTCCGCTGGATCGAGTCCATCAACATCCGAGTGTAGTCTGAGCCGTTTCAAATATGTGTACTGTATATAATTTCACACTTTCATTTTTATATATATTTCTTTGTTTTGCTAAATGTGTATTACTGTAATTGATGCATACGATAATAGTAATAAACACCTGGAGAAAATACAAGAAATAAGAGCCAGCACAGAGGTTTACCGACAGTCATTCTACCCACGCACTACTCGCGAGTGGAACAGGGTTGGAGGGATCAGATAATGGTACCCGGAAGACCCTCCGCCACACACCATTAGGTGGCTTGCCGGGGTATGATGTAGATGTAGACATCCTGTCCCGTATCCGGTTCCGGGCGTTTCTCATCAACAGCTGCCTTGAGAAGATCCAACTGTGAACAGTATTTCTCTGAATCAGCCTGAGTCAGAAGAAGCTCTAATTTCATGATGCGTTTGCGATCCTACTTTTTTCCTACCAGGATCTGTGACTAATGCAGCCTTGGTTTAGGGGCCGATAGTAGAGGCTGCGCTGTTTTGCTTCACGATTTACTGTTCTGGACGCTGTTGTCTACGATCTACTTCTCATCTCCAGTTACCAGCCGTTCCAAAAAAGGAGTATTCAGATTGTGTCTCAATAAGGAGTCACAGATGGACACGCGTTGAATCCAATTCTTTTCACTCAGATCATGAGGAACACATGCGCGAATATTTACGCAACCCCGCTTCTTCAAGTTCTTCGCTTCAGTAACACGAGTGACTTGGAGCTCCAATGCCAATAGCCGCGTTGTCATTCGCAAATTGTAGACTATCATGCCATTAAGCCATTCCACGTCAGTAACCGTTGGTCGTTTGGATCGAGGTTTGTTTGTTAGGGCGAAATTCCCAGCTCGAAGTCGACTAAACTACTTTTGACATGTTCGAGACGTTACCACATCGGCTCCGTATACGGCACAAATCTTCTGCCGGTTCTGTGAGTCGGTTTTCCCCTTAGGATAGTAAAACAGCATAATATGTCGGACATGTTCTATCTCGCGTTCCATAGCTTGAAAAAACACGTTCCCGCTGTGCCAGCCATCGGAAGGTATAAACACACACTGACATATCCAATGGCGTTTCAGATGGTCGATCCGTACGTCGAGAGTGGGTTAGGCACTGTGTTACACTATAACATTTAAAGCATACGTAAGGGAGAAAATCCTCTATTTTGTAACTGCACCATTGATGGTAAATTACAGAGAACATTGTCTAGAGTAACTTTTCTAGGAGTAACAATCCCGAGCGATCCTTAGTGGAATGTCCATATAAAAAAGTAGTGGGGAAAGCATGTGCTAAACTTTCAAAGGAAGAATCTTAAAGAAAAGTAACTCATTCGGGAATGAAGTGGCTCACAGAACACTTGACAGATCGAATCCATCTCTCTGGGACTCTTGCCAGTTAGAACTAGTAGAAGGGATAGAGCAGGTCCAACGAAAAGCAGTGCGTTTAGTCACGGGGTCCGTTGGTCAGCGACAGAGCGTTACAGAAATGCTTAAGAAATTCCAGTGGTAGACCCTACAAGAGTTGCGTTATGCATCAAGGGGTGGTTTACTGTTGAAATTAACAAGTCCGAAATGTAATGGCTGCTGCCTAAACTACCGGCTATGCGAACCAGAGGTGATTATATTGTGTACTGAACTGCAACCGATACCGTCACATTAGGTGGACGTCCCGTATGACGATGACGAATTCAGTATTTGCTACGTTCATTCACATCGGAACCTACACTCGCTGATACACCCATCGTAGTGCCATGTGCTTAACTGGGAACGCTGTCAAAAAGATATTTGTGTCCAACACTGAACGTAGTGTTGACACTAGGTGCACCAGTGTTGTCACCTGTCTCTCTTCCGCTGCGATGCGATGGTATAAGTTGTTAATAAGGTTACAGAGCGCGTAATACTGTTACCGAGCTGTGCTAGTGTGCGCGGGTACTGTCAACTTCAGAATGCAATGCACTGAGATCTCCTTTGTTATGCTCTAGTGCTACTGTTCCCAAACTACATTTTCACATCTGTGCCTTGTCGCACGGCTGATACATTCACCACAAGGTATCCAAGGAGCACAACATGAGCTGGAATTATTTAAACGCCAAGGTCGCCACCGAGTCCCAACCCGCAGTAACAAAAGCAAATTCAAGGTAAGACTATATTTTCTTACTATAATCTTTCACACTTAACAGCGCAGCAATGAATTGCTTTCAGTAGTTGCAAGTTAGTCAGAAATAAACGTTAAAATAGCTTTGCCGTGAATTGGTCCTTGAGACGTAGGCACTCTAATCGAGCACGGTAATGGTTGAACATCATTACACTTGTCTTGTTGTGGTCTTCAATCCGAAGACTAGTTTGATGCAGCTCTCCATGTTACTCTAACCTGTACAAGTCTCTTCATATCCGAATTACTACTGCAACCTACGTCCTTCAGAACCTACTTGCTGTATTCATCTCTTCGCCTCCCTTTGTAGTTTTCTCCAACCACACTTCCCTTCAGTACTAAGCTGGTGATCCTTTTATGTCTAAGAATATGTCCTACCAACCGATCCCTTCTTATAGTCAAGTTGTGCCATAAATAGTGGTGGTGGTGGTTAGCGTTTAACGTCCCGTCGACAACGAGGTCATTAGAGACGGAGCGCAAGCTCGGGTTAGGGAAGGATTGGGAAGGAAATCGGCCGTGCCCTTTCAAAGGAACCATCCCGGCATTTACCTGAAACGATTTAGGGAAATCACGGAAAACCTAAATCAGGATGGCCGGAGACGGGATTGAACCGTCGTCCTCCCGAATGCGAGTCCAGTGTGCTAACCACTGCGCCACCTCGCTCGGTGCCATAAATATATTTTCTCTCCAGTTCTATTCCGTACTTTATTAATTACGTGATCTACCACTCTAATATTCAGAAATCTTCTGTAACACCACATTCCAAAAGCTTCTGTTCCCTTCGTACCAAACTGCTTATCGTCCATGTTTCACTTCTATAAAAATACTTCCAGAAAAGACTTCTCTCACATAAATCCATATTCAACGTTAACAAATTTCTCTTCTTCAGAAACGCTTTCCTTGCCATAGCCAGTTTAGATTTTATATCCTCTCTACTCCGGCCGTTATCAGTTATTCTGCTGCCCAAATAATAAATTCATCTACAAATTCAAGTGTCTCGTTTCCTAATCTAAATCCTTCAGCAGCACCTGATTTCATTCGACTACATTACAGTATCCTTGTTTTCCTCTTTTATGTTGATCTTGTATTCTCCTTACAAGTCACTGTCCATTCTCGTCTCTGGCAAAACTATACAATGTCTTCGGTAAACCACAAAGTTTTTATTTCTTCTCCCTGAACGTTAATCCGTACTCAAAATTTTTCTTTTGGTGCCTTTACAGATTGAAGAAAATTGGAGAGAAGCTACAACCCTGTATCGATCATTTCTCAACCACTGCATCCCCTTCATGCCCCTCGGCTGTTATGAATGCCCTGTGTTTACTGTACAAGTTGTTCAAATGGTTTAAATGGCTCTGAGCACTATGGGACTCAACTTCTGAGGTCATTAGTCCCCTAGAACTCAGTTAAACCTAACTAACCTAAGGACATTACAAACATCCATGCCCGAGGCAGGATTCGAACCTGCGACCGTAGAGGTCTTGCGGTTCCAGACTGCAGCGCCTTTAACCGCACGGCCACTTCGGCCGGCGTACAAGTTGTAAATAGCCTTTCGCTCCTCGTATTTTACTCTTCAGAATTTCAACGAGAGTATTCTAGTCACTATTGTCAAAAGCTTTCTATAAGCCTGAAAGTACTACTTCCCTTAAGATATTTCCTAAAATAGGTCGCAGGGTCAGCAATGCCTCGAGTGTCCCTACATTTCTGTAGAATCCGAGTGAGTATCTCCTAGGTTCGCTTCTGCCAGTTTTTTCATTCTTCTATAAGGAATTCGTGTTAGTATTTTTCATTACACTTACCTGTCGCTTACGACGCCTGATGGACTGACACAAAGCAAGGGTGCACCGGCCTCTCTAGAAAGGAGGGAGGGCTCGAAAAAGGACACTTAGTCTTCGGCCACTGTGACTAGCAAACGTGTCAGACACTTGAAGATTGGACTACCTAACCTGTAGCCAAGTCAATGGGACGCGCAAGTTAAGCAACACTGTAACGAAAGCTATTTTGACAGTTTCGCATGGTTATATGAACGTTGCGTACGTTTTACTCAGATGGGGGGGGGGCTATTTATTATACGTGAAGCATCCAAACCACAATCTTAAATTTTCTCTATTTGTTATTAGTCTCAAAACCTGCTGGTCCGACGGCTTATGTTCGTTCCCTCAGACGCCAGTCGCGTCTGGGGTGCATATATTCTACATGTGGGTTTAGTACGGCCCTCCTGATCACATCGATTCCGCATTCACGTGACAGTCGTGGTTTCCCATCCAATGCTGTCAACAATTTTGCGTAACAAATGGTTCAAATGGCTCTGAGCATATGGGACTTAACATCTGTGGTCATCAGTCCCCTAGAACTTAGAACTACTTAAACCTAACTAAGCTAAGGACATCACACACATCCATGCCCGAGGCAGGATTCGAACCTGCTACCGTAGCGGTCACGTGGTTCCAGACTGAAGCGCCTGGAACCGCTCGGCCACACCGGCCGGCTTTGCGTAACAATGAAATGCAGTCTGGAAAAGCCATGGTCCATCTGTTGTCAAGTTCCAACACATTGCTGGTAGAAGTATCTCTTTCGTACACGATGCTTAACACGACCTTTTGATCAAGAACCAACATCAGTGCGATTTCTAAATGAGAAAACCTCTCCATAATCTTTCCGAACGTATAGAACGTCCTACCAGTTTATGCGAGCTTTGCTGAAAAGATAATTACTAGCATGCCGAAGGATGTATTACATTTGATGCTAGTTGGATGTTTTTTGCATGACGTCTTCATGATGTTGTAATTTTAATGACCAGCAGGTTTATCTACGGTTAGTCAGAAATCAAATGTAGGGAAAAAAACTGCTCCTTTGCATATATGGGGAGGATTTTAAAAATGATTGAAGAAGCACATTACATATAGACAAAGAGGACAGTCAGAACATGTTCCATAGGAAGGGTAACTTTACATAATAAAACTATTGTCATTCGTACCGTAAGGAAATTTTTGTGGAAAAGTGTGGAGAGGATTTGGCTTCGGATGAATAAGTGGGAGGACTGCATATTTTTGTAAGCATACATGAAATATACTGTTGTCCGATATCTGTTGCTTCGGACATGTCCGAAACAACAGACAATACGCGCAATATGCAGCTGTGATACGTATTACGTAAACTGAAGGTGGAGGTGGGGGAAAGGAAAGGGAAGGGGAGAACTGATGATATGAGCTGCGTCGGGAATTTGTGTGCAATCGGTGGCGGCGAGTGACCTAATTAGTTTCTTTGATTTCGGTATCTTTCCCCTCCCTCCACCTTCAGTTTACATGACACGTATCACAGTTGCGGATTTCGCGTGATGTATGTTCTTTCGGATATACCTCGACGAGCAGCGAATCCTCAGCATTCAGTGTGGACGCACAATATCGTCCGAACTTCAAGCTGGAATACGCAATTAATCAGCATGGGGAATACACTCCTGGAAATTGAAATAAGAACACCGTGAATTCATTGTCCCAGGAAGGGGAAACTTTATTGACACATTCCTGGGGTCAGATACATCACATGATCACACTGACAGAACCACAGGCACATAGGCACAGGCAACAGAGCATGCACAATGTCGGCACTAGTACAGTGTATATCCACCTTTCGCAGCAATGCAGGATGCTATTCTCCCATGGAGACGATCGTAGAGATGCTGGATGTAGTCCTGTGGAACGGCTTGCCATGCCATTTCCACCTGGCGCCTCAGTGGGACCAGATGATGATGATGATGATGGTTGGTTTGTGGGGCGCTCAACTGCGTGGTTATCAGCGCCCGTACAATTACCCAATCTTTGCTCAGTCCAATTTCGCCACTTTCCTGGATGATGATGAAATGATGAGGACAACACAAACACCCAGTCATCTCGAGGCAGTGGGACCAGCGTTCGTGCTGGACGTGCAGACCGCGTGAGACGACGCTTCATCCAGTCCAAACATGCTCAATGGGGGACAGATCCGGAGATCTTGCTGGCCAGGGTAGTTGACTTACACCTTCTAGAGCACGTTGGGTGGCACGGGATACATGCGGACGTGCATTGTCCTGTTGGAACAGCAAGTTCCCTTGCCGGTCTAGGAATGGAAGAACGATGGGTTCGATGACGGTTTGGATGTACCGTGCACTATTCAGTGTCCCCTCGACGATCACCAGTGGTGTACGGCCAGTGTAGGAGATCGCTCCCCACACCATGATGCCGGGTGTTGGCCCTGTGTGCCTCGGTCGTATGCAGTCCTGATTGTGGCGCTCACCTGCACGGCGCCAAACACGCATACGACCATCATTGGCACCAAGGCAGAAGCGACTCTCATCGCTGAAGACGACACGTCTCCATTCGTCCCTCCATTCACGCCTGTCGCGACACCACTGGAGGCGGGCTGCACGATGTTGGGGCGTGAGCGGAAGACGGCCTAACGGTGTGCGGGACCGTAACCCAGCTTCATGGAGACGGTTGCGAATGGTCCTCGCCGATACCCCAGGAGCAACAGTGTCCCTAATTTGCTGGGAAGTGGCGGTGCGGTCCCCTACGGCACTGCGTAGGATCCTACGGTCTTTGCGTGCATCCGTGCGTCGCTGCGGTCCGGTCCCAGGTCGACGGGCACGTGCACCTTCCGCCGACCACTGGCGACAACATCGATGTACTGTGGAGACCTCACGCCCCACGTGTTGAGCAATTCGGCGGTACGTCCACCCGGCCTCCCGCATGCCCACTATACGCCCTCGCTCAAAGTCCGTCAACTGCACATACGGTTCACGTACACGCTGTCGCGGCATGCTACCAGTGTTAAAGACTGCGATGGATCTCCGTATGCCACGGCAAACTGGCTGACACTGACGGCGGCGGTGCACAAATGCTGCGCAGCTAGCGCCATTCGACGGCCAACACCGCGGTTCCTGGTGTGTCCGCTGTGCCGTGCGTGTGATCATTGCTTGTACAGCCCTCTCGCAGTGTCCGGAGCAAGTATGGTGGGTCTGACACACCGGTGTCAATGTGTTCTTTTTTCCATTTCCAGGAGTGTATATACGGGGACTGCAGATAGGTGGCGTTAGATATGACTGTGGGTCTGGTGCGGAGCATAGCGAGATAGTCTATCGGTTTGCGATAAACATTGTGTCAGGATGACGCAGTGGTTAACGCATCTAACTAGTGAAAAAGGGAGTTCGAATCCTTGTCCGGCACACACTTTCATTCGTCGCCACCGATTCCACAAATAAGTATCGATGCAGCTGATAACATCATCAGTTCCTTCCCTTGTCTTTCTCCCTCGCCCTCCCTCCTTCCTTCTCAGTTTATACAGCAACATTCACGAAATGCTGAAATTGTGACCAATTTGCCAATATCCGCCTTCCTATACAGTTTTTACCCTCCTATACAGTTTTCGCCATCATTCCTCAGCAGTCCAGCTCGTCTTCAATATCCTATTGCATCACATCTCTCTAATATTTCTGATTGCCCACAGTCCCATAAAAAGCTCCAAACGACCATTTTCAGAAATACCTTCCTCAAATTATGGCTGAATTTTGATATTAAAAGACATCTTTTGGGCACCAGTGCACTCTTTGACTGTACTAGTCTCCTTCATATCTCCTCCATGTTCCGTTAGTCGTACGTTATTTCCATTATAAGGCCCTGAATTCTTTCCATTCACCTGCTTTGGCGTCAACAGTTTGATTTTACGTTTATCGCTAATTTCATTTTTACTATACCTATTTATTTTCGGCTTTCTTGGTTTACGTTCACTGCAGTCGACATGTTTTGGAATTCTTCTTCACTTTCACTGAGAAGGAAACTGCCAACGGCCGGGGGAAGAGTGTGCTGACCACATGCCCCTCCGTATCCACATCCAGTGACGTCTTTAGGGTGAGGATGACACGGCGGTCGGTCGTTGCCGTTGGGACTTCCAAGGCCTATTCTGACGAAGTTTAGTTCACTGAGAAGAGTAATTTATCAGTGAATCTTGTCATTGGCATCACTTCGTCCTGACTTTTAGTCCTACTCAGGAGTATTTTTCCTTATCCCACTCATTCTTCAATGGAACTTACATACTGAATACTGGGTCCAAGGCCTGTTTAATCCTAGCTCTTCGTGTTGCGTTCTCGTTGCTGCTTCTTCATCGCTGTACATTTTCTGTATTAAGTCTTTCCCTATAACTTACACTTATTTTTTGAGAATTTCGAAAATTTTGCACAATTTTTCATTGTCAACCGTTTTCTCTAGGTTCACATATCTTATGAATGTTTGTCGACATTTCTTAAATTTTGCTTCTGTTATCAAGTGTAGCGAACGCCGGCTTCTCTAGTGCCTTTGATAAATTCAAACTGATCGCCATCTAAAGGATTCTCAATTTTATTTTCCATTCTTCTGCATATTATTCTTGTCATAAATTTTGACGCTTTAATTGTTAGGCTGGTTTTAAGTTTTCGCGTTTAACTGCCCTAGGGATCTTGTGGGCGATATGTTTCCGAATGTGTGATGGTAAGTACTCTACATATGCATTACATAGATACTCCGCTAGCCACAATACGGTGCGTACACTAGTATTCATTTCCTTTTCTGTTGCACTCGCAATTACAGCAAGAGAAAAACGACTATCTATAAGCCTCCAATTTGAGCCCTAATTTCTCGTATCTTACCATCGTCGTCCATACTGCCAATTTATGTCGGCGGCAATAAATTCATTCGGCAGTCAGCTTCAAATGCCTGTTTTGTAAATTTTCTCATTAGTGTCGCTCGCGAAGAACATCGCCTTCCCTCCAGGGATACCCATTCGGGTTCCCGAAGAATCTCCGTAACACTTGCGTGTTGTTCGAACCTAACGGTAACACAATGTGTCTCTGAATTGCTTCGACGTCTTCCATTATAGAAGGGATCCCAAACACTCGAGCAGTTCTCAAGAGTAAGTGGGAGTAGAATGGCAGGACCCGTGGTCTAGGGGTAGCGTCTTTGATTCATAGTCAAAACGTCTTCGGTCCGGGGTTCCATCCGCGCCACTACCTAAATTTTGATAAATAATCAGCATTGGCTGCTGAAGACTTCCGGCATAAGAAGTCAGCCTCATTCTGCCAACGGCCTTGTCACAGAGGGCGGAGAACCAGATAGAGAGGCTCAGGGCACTCTCTTGTCCTAGGGCTGGGAAATTGCCACTAAAGGCGGAAGAATCAGCAATGATCAACGACATGAGGATGCAGAAGGCAATGTAAACCACTGCATTAAAGACACGTAACGTGTATCCACAGGACATGTGGGCTGTAATTGAAGAAGTGTCATTATGATCTCTCCGTTGGCAAAAGATTCCGGATCAGTCCTCCATTCGGATCTCCGGGAGGGGACTGCCAAGGGAGGGTTACCTTCATGGTAAAGATTGAATAATCTACGAAAGAATAACGTTCTACGAGTCGGGGCGTGGAAAGTCAGAAGCTTGAACGTGGTAGGGAAACTAGAAAATCTGAAAAGGGAAATGCAAATGCTCAGTCTAGATATAGTAGGGGTCAGTGAAGTGAAGTGGAAGGAAGACAAGGATTTCTGGTCAGATGAGTATCAGGTAATATCAACAGCAGCAGAAAATGGTATAACAGGTGTAGGATTCGTTATGAATAGGAACGTAGCGCAGAGGGTGTGTTACTGTGAACAGTTCAGTGACCGGGTTGCTCTAATCAGAATCGACAGCAGACCAACACCGACAACTATTGTTCAGGTATACATGCCGACGTCGCAAGCTGAAGATGAACAGATAGAGAAAGTGTATGAGGATATTGAAAGGGTAATGCAGTCTGTAAAGGGGGACGAAAATCTAATAGTCATGGGCGACTGGAATGCAGTTGTAGGGGAAGGAGTAGAAGAAAAGGTTACAGGAGAATATGGGCTTCTGACAAGGAATGAAAGAGGAGAAAGACTAATTGAGTTCTGTAACAAGTTTCAGCTAGTAATAGCGAATACCCTGTTCAAGAACACAAGAGGAGGAGGTATACTTGGAAAAGGCCGGGAGATACGGGAAGATTTCAATTAGATTACATCATGGTCAGATAGAGATTCAGAAATCAGATACTGGATTGTAAGGCGTACCCAGGAGCAGATATAGACTCAGATCACAATATAGTAGTGATGAAGAGTACGCTGAAGTTCAAGACATTAGTCAGGAAGAATCAATACGCAAAGAAGTGGGATATGGAAGTACTAAGGAATGACGAGATACGTTTTAAGTTCTCTAACGCTATAGATACAGAATTAAGGAATAGCGCAGTAGGCAGTACAGTTGAGAAGGAATGGACATCTCTAAAAAGGACCATCACAGAAGTTGGGAAGGAAAACATAGGTACAAAGGTAGCTGCGAAGAAACCATGGGTAACAGAAGAATTACTTCAGTTGATTGATGAAAGGAGGAAGTACAAATATGTTCCGGGAAAATCAGGAATACAGAAATACAAATCACTGAGGAATGAAATAAATAAGAAGTGCAGGAAAGCTAAGACGAAATGGCTGCAGGAAAAATGTGAAGACATCGAAAAGGATATGATTGTCGGAAGGACAGACTCAGCATACAGGAAAGTCATAACAACCTTTGATGACATTAAAAGCAACGGTAGTAACATTAAGAGTGCAACGGGAATTCCACTGTTAAATGGAGAGGAGAGAGCAGATAGCTGGAAAGAATACATTGAAAACCTGTATGAGGGTGAAGATTTGTCTGATATGATAGAAGAAGAAACAGGAGTCGATTTAGTAGAGATAGGGGATCCTGTATTAGAATCGGAATTTAAAAGAGCTTTGGAGGACTTACGGTCAAATAAGGCAGAAGGGATAGATAACATTCCATCAGAATTTCTAAAATCATTGGGGGTAGTGGAAACAAAACGACTATTCACGTTGGTGTGTAGAATATATGAGTCTGGCGATATACCATCTGACTTTCGGAAAAGCATCATCCACACAATTCCGAAGACGGCAAGAGCTGACAAGTGCGAGAATTATCGCATAATCAGCTTAACAGCTCATGCATCGAAGCTGCTTACAAGAATAATATACAGAAGAATGGAAAAGAAAATTGAGAATGCGCTAGGTGACGATCAGTTTGGCTTTAGGAAAAGTAAAAGTACGAGAGAGGCAATTCTGACGTTACGGCTAATAATGGAAGCAAGGCTAAAGAAAAATCAAGACACTTTCATAGGATTTGTCGACCTGGAAAAAGGCTTCGACAATATAGAATGGTGCAAGCTGTCCGACATTCTGAAAAAAGTAGGGGCAAGCTATAGGGTGAGACGGGTCATATACAATATGTACAACAACCAAGAGGGAATAATAAGAGTGGACGATCAAGAACGAAGTGCTCGTATTAAGAAGGGTGTAAGACAAGGCTGTAGCCTTTCGCCCCTACTCTTCAATCTGTGCATCGAGGAAGCAATGATGGAAATAAAAGAAAGGTTCAGGAGTGGAATTAAAATGCAAGGTGAAAGGATATCAGTGATACAATACGCTGATGACATTGCTATCCTTAGTGAAAGTGAAGAAGAATTAAATGATCTGCTGAACGGAATGAACTGTCTAATGAGTACGCAGTATGGTTTGAGAGTAAATCGGAGAAAGACGAAGGTAATGAGAAGTAGTAGAAATGAGAACGGCGAGAAACTTAACATCAGGATTGATGGTCACGAAGTCAAAGAAGTTAAGGAATTCTGCTACCTAGGCAGTACAATAACCAATGACGGACGGAGCAAGGAGGACACCAAAAGCAGACTCACTATGGAAAAAAGGCATTTCTGGCCAAAAGAAGTCTACTAATATCAAATACCGGCCTTAATTTGAGGAAGAAATTTCTGAGGATGTACGTCTGGAGTACAGCATTGTATGGTAGTGAAGTATGGATTGTGGGAAAACCGGAACAGAAGAGAATGGAAGCATTTGAGATGTGGTGCTATAGACGAATGTTGAAAATTAGGTGGACTGATAAGGTAAAGAATGAGGAGGTTCTACGCAGAATCGGAGAGGAAAGGAATATGTGGAAAACACTGATAAGGAGAAGGGACAGGATGATAGGACATCTGCTAAGACATGAGGGAATGACTTCCATGGTACTAGAGGGAGCTGTAGAGGGCAAAAACTGTAAAGGAAGACAGAGATTGGAATACGTCAAGCAAATAATTGAGGACATAGGTTGCAAGTGCTACTCTGAGATGAAGAGGTTAGCACAGGAAAGGAATTCGTGGCGGGCCGCATCAAACCAGTCAGTAGACTGATGACCAAAAAAAAAGCGTCCCATATGCGCTCTCCTTTAAAGGTGAACCACATTTTCCTAGAATTCTCCCAATAAACCGAAGTCCATTATTCGTCTTTCCTACCACAGCCTTCACATGCTCGTTCCATGTCATATTGCTTTGCAGTGTCACGCTCCAGATACCCAAAGGACATGACTGTGTCAAGCAGGACACTATTAAAGATGCGTCCGAACATCACAAGTTTGTTCTTCCTAGTCATCTGCATTAAACTTTACAAGTTTGTTGTTGTTACTCATTCGCTTTAAATTAGATTTTTCCATATTTACAGTTGGGTGCCATTCATCACACCAACTAGAAATTTTGTCTAAGTTGTCTTGCATCTTCCTACAATCACTCAACTTCAACAGCTTACCGTACACCGCAACATCATCAACAAACAATCGCTGATTTCTGCCCAGCCTGTCAGCCACATCATTTATGTATAAAAGCGGTCCTATGATATTTCTGTGAGGCGCACTTGATGATACACTTGTCTCTGAAGAACACTCACCGTCGAGGACAATATAATGTGTTGTATTACTTAAGAAGTCTTCTAGCCACTCACGTATCTGTGAACTTATTCAATATGCCTGCAATGGAGTACCGTGTGAAATGCCTTACTGAAATTTAGTAATAAGGAAATTTTCTGTTGCCCTTCTTCCATAGATCTCGGTATATCATGTGAGAAAAAAGCATGCCGAGTGATTGCTTTCTAAAACCATGCTAATTAGTACACATAAACCGAAGTTAGGCATCCTGGTCTGTAACTTTGCGGGTCTGTTCCTTTAGCCTTCTTACATACTACAGTCGCCTGCACTTTATTTCCAGTCACTTGAATCTATGTAAATTGGTAGAGATTCACGATAAATGCACTCTAGGTAAAGGGACAATGCCGCAGAGTATTGTTTACAAAACCGAAAAATGGTTCAAATGGCTCTGAGCACTATGGGACTTAACATCTATGGTCATCAGTCCCCTAGAACTTAGAACTACTTAGACCTAGCTAACCTAGGGACAGCACACAACACCCAGTCATCACGAGGCAGAGAAAATCCCTGACCCCGCCGGGAATCGAACCCGGGAACCCGGGCGTGGGAAGCGAGAACGCTACCTCACGACCAAGAGCTGCGGACACAAAACCGAATTGGGGTTTCATCCGGACCTGGTGATTTATTTGGTTTCTAATCTTTCAATTAGTTTTTCTGCGCCAGGGGCGCTTGTAACTGTGTCGTCCATACGGGAATCTGTCCGGTGGTCAAATGACTGACATGTTTGTAGGATTCTCCTACGCCAACGGTTTCCAGAACACCAAATCTAAAACTTTGGCTTTGGTTTTGCTATCTTCAACTGTCACACCAGATTGGTTACCAACGGATTGAATGGACCCGCTTAGCTATTTTCCATAGAACCAGAATTTTCTCGGATCTCTGGAAGATCTTTTACTAAGCTACGACGGTAGTAGTTGCTGCATGCTTCGCGTACAGACATTTACTCACACGCACGAATCTCTACTAACCTTCGCTTGTCGTTTGTGCGTGAATACTCATACTCTTAGATTCAATAAATCAATTCGAAGAGTCGTTTTGTTGCCATTTCTATCCATTACTTCATAAATTCCCGAGGTATGGTATCTGTGCCTTCCACCTTACTTGTTTTCTGGACCCCTGTTAAATTATGGATCATTTATGCAGTTTTCTTCTATCACGTCATCAGAGAGTTCTTCCCTTCGTAGGGACTGTCAGTGTATGATTTCCACCTATCAGGCCTACCGTTTGCTATCAGTGGACTTGCATTTGCACTCTTAGTTCAAGCGTGTTTGCATTCAGTTTCACTGACGGTTGTTTGAACTTTTCTGTGCGCTGAAGTTGTTCTCCCGATGATCTTTCCCTTTTCGATTTTTTCACATTTTTCCTGTAGCCATTTCGCTTTTGCTTCCCTGCAATTCTGATTTATTTGATTTCTAAGTGGCTTATACTGTCACATTCCTGTCTTTTCCTAAACGGTCTTGTACTGCTGTCATTGGATGATCGATAGATTGAAATATTTATTTTCTTATCCAAGGTTTCTTTGCAGCTATTTTCCTTGTAGATATACTTTTGTGTCTAACTTCCATGAGTTCCCTTGAGAGACACGTCTATTCCTCTTATACTGATCGATTATAGTAGCACAAATTGTCGCAGTATCTACAGAGTTGTGGATTACCGAAAGCTCATAATCGTTTCTCAGTTTTCAGTATATCACTTCTATCTATATTGATTTTCCCTTATGATTCTCGTAACTTCAGTCAACTCTTTGTCTTAACGAAAGTGTGATTTTAATATAGGTAAGTCTTACAATCCATTATCTGACGGAATGTGTTTTACCATTTTGATAGATCGAGGGGATGCAAGGGTTAGCCATTGGACTGGCATTCGGGAGGATGACGGTTGAACTGCGCGTCCGGCCATCCTGATTAAGTTTCCCGTGATTTACCTATCTAATTCCACGCTCCTCTGAAAAGGAACGGGGAATGTTCTTCCCCATCGTCGCAACATTCCAAGCTTGTGCTCCCATTATGTGCTACTATTGATATTATCCTGTATGAGAAGTCGTTATCTGCTTCCAATTTCATTTCACTGACTTTCATTAAGGATAAGAGAGGCATTACATTTCCCATCGGTATCAATTCATACACGAAACACGGTCCAGGAGTCAAACTGAGTCAACGAAAGTAAAATGCTTGTATTTCAAGCAAATATAGCGAATATTTTGATAAATATGTTTTTTATTAGACGTGAATAAATATTTATCAGCATTCCAAGAAAAATATGATTTCGACATTTTATGATTAAGAAGTTATTTCCTTTAAAGTTGTAATTTATTGTTGAAGGAAAATACAGACTTATTCTAAATGATGGACCCATTTTCAAAAATTCATACGTATTCAAATACACATCCAAAATGAGCAAGCTTTATACTAATGAAAAGTTTTAATCGACATCTTGAAAAATTTAGCTGTTACCTTGAAGCCTGGTCCTAGTCCTTCTCCATATATTTACCCTGAACTGTGGCACAGTTTTTTCCGAACGACGGCGGACCTGGCGGAGACTGTAGTTTCCAGGAAACCTCGAAAATCACCTCCTCGTCATTTAGGAAATGCGTACATCCAAGAAAAGAGGAGCGTCTTTGAGTCAGAAGAGTAAGAGGGAGTGACAAAATGTGATAGGCCAAAAAAACAGAATCTGTGGCTGTGCCATGTGAAGATTATGCTGGGTCCTTTTCGTGGAACAAAAGACCAGGCCCATTGTACAGCTTCCCGCTACAATGCCTCTCCACATATCGTCGCAACCTCGTCAGGAAATTTCAGTAGTATGACTTTTGGTAGTATGCTCCATTACGATCTTGGTTTGTTGGAACCACACCATTACAGTCCATAAGGATAATCAGTATCTCCTTGTCCTACGATGGTTGGATCCCTGGTTTGATCAAAGGTGGTAAATTCACATTTTTCGAATGTTGGTACTGCTCCTTTGTGTAGAGGTCATAGTGATAGACTCAGCTTTCGCCCATGGCGGTTAGGTGACTAAAAGAAGTGATCTGGATTGACCTGCCAGAGCTGAGACTTTTCCGCTGCAACC
Organism: Schistocerca cancellata; assembly: GCF_023864275.1. Taxonomy (NCBI): domain Eukaryota; kingdom Metazoa; phylum Arthropoda; class Insecta; order Orthoptera; family Acrididae; genus Schistocerca; species Schistocerca cancellata. Next base: position 639,800,170 of record NC_064626.1, read on the forward strand.
CTCGTTCGGCGGCCCTTTTGACTGGGTGTGAGCAGTCATTGGTCCCAGAAGTGACGACCTGTGCTGTGTACAAAATATCGTGCAAGGAACTGAATGATCCATAACAGATTTTCACCTTTTCTACTAACGCCTGTGTACTAACTGTGTACGATATCTTCTACCATCAAGGCCTCCAGTTCTCTTGCGACACTAGGATTTTCATAGAGAGGTGGTCTGCCACCTCGTTGTCCATCATTGATACTTGCGTGGCCATACTGGAAGCCCCTGCGCCACCCAACACTGTTTTACACGATGCTGTGTTGTTTCATTAGATTTTAACCAACTCAGCCACTAAAATATCATATATTTTACTCTATAGTCACAATTTATTTATTTTACTGACTGGTTACTGGTTTCGGCACACAGTACCATCTTCAGGCCATCCCCTGGCACGCAGTCGTCTCACTCGTATACGAAGTAGGCGTGTCAACTAAGGATAACTATTTGACACACCTACTTTGAAGGCGGGTGTGACGACTGCATGCCAGGGGATGGTCTGTAGATGGTACCACCAAACTGCAGTCGTAGACTAAAACATAAATGTTTCACTGCTGCATTGGTCACTGTTCCACCGACAGTATGTCGGGAATATGTGATCAGTATGCATTATTGCAGGGTTGCTCTCTTTTAGTTGCTGAAACACAATTATCGCTGAATTCTCTACTTTATCAAAGTGTTACGACATTCAGTTTTGACTACATTAGATGCTTACTATGGTACGTATGTGTGGGGATTTCAGTGTTAACTTGAACTGCAGATATTTAACTGCAAATAAAATTAAAATTGAAACAAATGAGCCCTCGGTCACTATTATTTTTAGTCTTATTGACCAGGTTTCAACACTTCTAAGAGTGCCTTCATCAGAATTAAAGCATTTAAAATAGCGGATAACATAGTTACAAATTTATAGGAAAAACATTTTTTATATAAAGAGTGTAAGTACTGACTAACAATGAAAGACAGAGTGTAAGTGCTGACTAACAATGAAAGACAGAGTGTAAGTACTGACTAACAATGAAAGACAGAGACAATACCTACATGTCACATATAAAATAATTAACAAGCCAGAAGGGCTTTAGTCACAAAATACACTACAGGCCATTAAAATTGCTACACCATCAAGATGACCTGCTACAGACGCGAAATTTAACCGAGAAGAAGATGATGCTGTGATATGCAAATGATTAGATTTTCAGAGCATTCACACAAGGTTGGCGCCGGTGGCGACACCTACAACGTGCTGACATGAGGAAGGTTTAAAACCGATTTCTCATACACAAACAGCAGTTCACCGGCTTTGCCTGGTGAAACGTTGTTGTGATGCCTCGTGTAAGGAGGAGAAATGCGTAAGATCACGTTTCCGACTTTGATAAGCGTCGGATTGTAGCGTATCGCGATTGCGATTTGTCGTATCGCGACATTGCTGCTCGCGTTGGTCGAGATCCAATGACTGTTAGCAGAATATGGAATCGGTGGTTTCAAGAGGGTAATACGGAACGCCGTGCTGGATCCCAATGGCCTCGTATCACTACTAGTAGAGATGACAGGCATCTTATCAGCATGGCTGTAACGGGTCGTGCAGCCACGTCTCGATCCTTGAGTCAACAGATGGGGACATTTGCAAGACATAACCATCTGCACGAACAGTTCGATGACGTTTGCAGCAGCATGGACTATCAGCTCGGTGACCATGGGTCCGGTTACACTTGACGCTGCATCACAGAGAGAATCGCCTGCGATGGTGTACTCAATGACGAACCTGGGTGCACGAATGGCAAAACGTCATTTTTTCGGATGAATCCAGGTTCTGTTTACAGCATCATGATGGTCGCATCCGTGTTTGGCGACATCGCGGTGAACGCACGTTGGAAGCGTGTATTCGTCATCGCCATCTACATCTACATCTACATTTATACTCCGCAAGCCACCCAACGGTGTGTGGCGGAGGGCACTTTACGTGCCACTGTCATTACCTCCCTTTCCTGTTCCAGTCGCGTATGGTTCGCGGGAAGAACGACTGTCTGAAAGCCTCTGTGCGCGCTCTAATCTCTCTAATTTTACATTCGTGATCTCCTCGGGAGGTATAAGTAGGGGGAAGCAATATATTCGATACCTCATCCAGAAACGCACCCTCTCGAAACCTGGCGAGCAAGCTACACCGCGAAGCAGAGCGCCTCTCTTGCAGAGTCCGCCACTTGAGTTTGTTAAACATCTGCGTAACGCTATCACGGTTACCAAATAACCCTGTGACGAAACGCGCCGCTCTTCTTTGAATCTTCTCTATCTCCTCCGTCAACCCGATCTGGTACGGATCCCACACTGATGAGCAATACTCAAGTATAGGTCGAACGAGTGTTTTGTAAGCCACCTCCTTTGTTGATGGACTACATTTTCTAAGGACTCTCCCAATGAATCTCAACCTGGTACCCGCCTTACCAACAACTAATTTTATATGATCATTCCACTTCAAATCGTTCCGCACGCATACTCCCAGATATTTTACAGAAGTAACTGCTACCAGTGTTTGTTCCGCTATCATATAATCATACAATAAAGGATCCTTCTTTCTATGTATTCGCAATACCTTACATTTGTCTATGTTAAGGGTCAGTTGCCACTCCCTGCACCAAGTGCCTATCCGCTGCAGATCTTCCTGCATTTCGCTACAATTTTCTAATGCTGCAACTTCTCTGTATACTACAGCATCATCCGCGAAAAGCCGCATGGAACTTCCGACACTATCTACTAGGTCATTTATATATATTGTGAAAAGCAATGGTCCCATAACACTCCCCTGTGGCACACCAGAGGTTACTTTAACGTCTGTAGACGTCTCTCTCTGTTGAACAAAATATTGCTTTTTACATTATGCACTGAACATTATTCATTATAATTTTCGTCTGTCTGCACTAGGATGTGAAGTAGCCAAGTTGTACCTGCGGCTACTAGGTGGCACTCTCGATGCAACGTCACGTTCACCTGCCTGCACTTGCTAACGTGCGCGCCTCAGTCCGTCGCAACCTGTGGCTGTACAGGTACGAGCACCCCATAGTGGCTCGCCTTCACGCATTCCTTTTCATATATTTTGTGACTAAAGCCCTTCCGGCTTTTTAATTAATTTATATGTGACATGTAAGTACTGCCTCTGCCTTCCATTGTTAGTCAGTACTTAAACATTTTACATAAAAAATGTCTTTTCCTATAAATTTGTAACTATGTTATAGGCCATTTAATTGTTTTAATTATGATGAAGGCACTCTTATAAGTGTTGAAACCTGGTCAGTAAGACTCAGGGCTCATTTGTTTCAATTTTAATTGAGAAACGGTCACTGAACCAAGCAGCCATGTTTAAAACTTTGTAACGGCAAACAAACAATAAATCAATTGCTTAATTTTGTTTTTCCGACTGAACAATTAAAACTTTTTTGTGTAAAATGGCAATGCTAAAAATGTAAGCCGTGTGTGATTACTCCTGCTTTGTTACTATAAGAATTAAACTGCTGTAACCTGTATGGGACAGAGAGAAATGTTGCTCGCGTGTATCGGGAGACGCGGCGTGCGAGAAGGAGACTTCTTGGAGATGTAGTCTCGGACCTCACGGCGAACTGGAATGGCTGAGGCACCATATTGCTGAGTGCAGTGCCCTACCGACAGTGGCGCTGCGCGCAGAATGTGAATTCGGGACCGGGTGGGTGCATTCTCTTGGGGCTCACGTCCGGCTGACGCAGCAGTTGTGAGGCGGATGCACGCCAGCGTTTCGCGGAAGGCAGAGCTCCTTCTTCATGCGGAATGAATGCTGACAGAGAACTCTGTACGCAAGCCTCAGGCCTTTCTTGAGGGCACAGGCGCAGGGTTCCTGTGAAGCTTTACCACTTACTGATCACTTCGCCCGAGTGTCCTAAGACAGTGCCTTTCCCATGAGTAGAACGGATCACACACTGCAACTTAAGTTTACTCCTTGCCACGATCAAAGTGAAAGCAACCTATACTTATACTGATAAGAGGAAAATTCGGCTACGTAAACTTAGGTGCTGTTACAATATACTAAACTTTTTATATGACAGCCACGCAGTAAGAAGCCGTAACAAAGACTTAACCACCTAGATACTTTGGGCAGAGGCCACGGTGCAGTAGTCTTGCCGAAGCAGTATACACTTTGCGTTGTTACGCGCTCCTCCTCCTCGGGACACAGTTTCTTGTATGATGTGTGTAAGTTTGGTGGTTCGTTGAATTACTGGCTCCGACACTGCAAAGTATCGCTTGGCGAAGTAAAATAAGCGACATACGACGTCTGCGATTGATCTCACCTAGCGACTACAGTACTGATACATTTTTCACGTAATCAGCGTCAAAACCGAGTTAATTTTATTAAATCTACCAACTAATCATGTCGTCCTGTCCTCAAAGTGAATGGTGAAATTTATATTAATGTATTAGCACAGTCTAACATTTACAGTTGCAACAGTCACTGCTGTAAAACTTGTTACCGTCTGGCAGTTGGAACGATACTACCGCCCCTAGGGCGAGAGAGCCAGCTGTAAGGTTATCGATTGCTTTTACTTAGCCTGCAACTTATTCATAAGTTCTTTCGAATATCTGTGAAATTGAAACTTACTCCTTTGGCAGGAAGAAAATATCAACACAGATTTCATTCATAACAAGCAAGTATTTCTGTTGTTGTTGTTATTATTTTCTTGACACGAAACAGTTCTTTCGACGGTTTATCAAATCATATGTGGTTTTCCTTCAGCTACAGTTTGATGTGTGCGGTTTTCTCTCAGCTACAGTTTGGTGGTTCAAAAAATGGTTCAAATGGCTCTGAGCACTATGGGACTTAACATCTATGGTCATCAGTCCCCTAGACGTAGAACTATTTAAACCTAACTAACCTAACGACATCATACACATCCATGCCCGACGCAGGATTCGAACTTGCGACCGTAGCAGCAGCGCGGTTCGGGACTGAAGCGCCTAAAACCGCTCGGCCACAGCGGCCGGCAGTTTAATGGCTTCTTTGGTACGTTATATACTGCAGGTATTGCATTCCACGCAAGTTTTCTACTTTCCACAGTCACTTATTTCATTGCAAATGTGGTGAAGAACACTTCACGTTGTTGAGTGCATATGCGATTCTTTCTGCAAAACGTCTTGTCTTCTGCCGTGAATTAGCTGTTTTATGTTCTTAAAAAGACATTCTTCAGTAAGTATCTACAGGTTAGAAGAGAATCGTAAATAACTGTCCTGTAATGTTTCGTTTCATTCTTCCCAGGGTCCTTAGGAAACGGTAGAAAAATAAATGTGGTTTCATTCTTCAGCTAGTGTCAATTTTACACATATCCCCCCTAATGTATAAACTACATTACTACACAGTACAAACGATACTACTCTTACTCATCCGATGTCGTTTTCAGAAGTGTAGCTTTCCCTCCGCTTGGAACGCAGCTGTCGCAGTCAATAGTAGAGATGATCAGGAGTCTCGCGACCGTTTGTAACGGCTTATTCCACGGATGTCATACTCGTTAGTTTTTTCCATGGAGGTGTAAGAAATGGAGGTGGCGCTGTGCTATATAGACTCTCTAACGCTGATCGTTATTTTGATCCCGGCGTCGCCGAATTGGATACCACATTGCATTAGTAGACTGCTGGTGTTGTGGTCTTCGGTCCGAAGACTGGTTTGTTGCAGCTCCCCATGCTACTCTATCCCGTACAAGCCTCTCCCTGCAACCTACATCCTTTTGAAATGCTTGCTGTATTCATCTCTTCGTCTCCCTCTAAGATTTTTAACCCCAACGCTTCCCCCAGTACTGAACTTGTGATCCCTTGATGTTTCAGAGTATGTCCTACCAACCGATCCGTTCTTCTAGTCACGTTGCACCAAAAATTTCTATGCTCTCCAGTTCTATAAAGTACTTCCTCATTTGTTACGTGATCTACCCATCTAATCTTCAACATTTCAAAAACTTCTATTCTCCCCTTATCTAAACTTCTTATCGTCCATGTTTCACTTCCATACATGGGTATACCCTTAAAAATACAGTCTAGAAAGACTTCCTCACAAATCTATACACAACATTAACAAATTTATCTTCCTCAGAAACGCTTATCCTGCCGTTACCAGTCTACATCATTTTATATCCTATCTACTTTGGCCATCATCAGTTATTTTGCTGCCCAATTAGCGAAACTCGTCTACTACTTTAAGTGTCTCGTTTCCAACCTAATTCCTTTAACATCACCTGATGTAATTCGACAACATTCCATTATCCTTGCTTTATGTTCATCTTATATCCTCCTTCCAAGACTGTGAACAATTCGTTCAAATGCTCTTCCAAGTTCTTGCTATCTGTAAAAGAATTACCATATCATCGGTAAATCTCAGCGTTTTCATATCAATTCCTACTCCAAACTTTTCTTTTGTCTCGTTTACTGCTTGCTCAATGTACAGATTTACGGCCGCTGTGGCCGAGTGGTTCTAGGCCCTTCAGTCCGGAACCGCGCTGCTGCTAAGGTCGCAGGTTCGAATCCTGCCTCGGGCATGGATGTGTGTGATGTCCTTAGGTTGGTTAGGTTTAAGTAGTTCTAAGTCTAGGGAACTGATGACCTCAGATGATAAGTTCCATAGTGCTTAGAGCCATTTGAACCATTCAACGTACATCGGGGATAGGCGACAACCCTGTCTCACTCCCTTCTCAATCACTGCTTCCCTTTCATGAGTCTAGAATCTTAAACTGCCGTCTGGTTTCCGTATAAGTTGTAAACAGCCTTTCGTACCCTGTATTTTAGCCCTCCTAACCTCATAATTTCAAAGATGAGTATTCCCATCAACATCGTTAAAGGTTTCTCAAAGTCTACAAATTCTATGAACATAGGTTTGCCTTTCCTTAACCTATGTTCTATGACAAGTCGTAAGGTCAGTATTACCTCACATGTTACTGCACTTCTCCGGAATCCAAACTGATTTTCCCCGACCTAGATATTTACCAGTTTTTCATACATCTTGCTCACCAGATGGAAGTCTTTTGTCATGGCCGGCTCTTCAAAGCGTATAGTTTTAATCTATAGTTCATAACCAAAAATTGTGATCACCGTTCACCTGTGCCCCTGAAAATATCTTACAGTTCAAAAACTTGTTCTGAAATCTCCGTCTTATCATTATGTAATCGATCTGAAATCTTCCAGTGTCTGCAGGTCTCTTCCAAATTTACAGCCTTCTTTAATGATTCTTGAGCCAAGTTTTAGTGATGATTAACTTATGCTTTGCGCAAAATTCTACCACGCGTCTTCTTCTTGAATTCCTTTCCCCTATTCCCAATTTATCTACTACTTTTTCGTGTCTTTCTTTTCCTACTATCAAATTCCAGTTCCCCATCGACATTAAATTTTCGTTTCCCTTAGCTATTTGAATAACTTATTTTCTCATCATACGTTTCTTCAGTCTCTGTTTACAGTTGCATATTTTCTTATTTTCTGTTGTGTGCACGCAGCAGTGGCCTTAAATAACAAATGTTGCAGTGCTTTCGTGAATGACACTGTGTCACGCAGGCATTTCCAGACGACATTCTGGCCTTGAACACGCATTTGATCCACCAATAGCTCGTACGGCACTTGTCTTTGTTATATGTTTCGAAAAAACAAGAAGGGAAGTATGTAATGTGTCAACGTTTCCTTAGTAATGCCTCATTTTCCTTAATAAGGACGACAAATTGATGGTCGGTGTATGTCCTCTGCCGAAAGTACTGAGAACGTATTTTGCTATGTTTGGTCGGTTTACAAACCCTCTTCCTCATAACGTTCGTCTAGAAAGCTTTTAAAGTTGTTCTGATAATAAGTCTAAAGTGGAATGACAAAAATAAAACCACTACAGTAAAAATAATCAGCGCGACCAAAATTCACATGCCGATGCTGTGCATAAAAAATCTTGCTTGAACGTATACAATTGCGAATGAAATGATTATTTTACAGTTAAGACTGTAATCAGAACGAGTAGTACACCTGAAAATGACCAAAACTGAAATTTTTTGATCAAAATCCTTGCACCAAAAGCTAGTACCTGACATGGTGGACGCCTGCTTCGATTCTGAGATGTGATAACAATTCCCCTTAATACAAATCCATGATTTTCTCTTTCAAATAATATCTAGGCTATATAAACAAAAGATATAGTTTTGGTAATTGTAATTGGGAAGCCATGGATTATCTTTTAATAGTTTGCTCTTCACTATAACAGGTCGGGAGTTACCTGTACAGAATGGAATTGGAGTATTGTTATAGAATAACGGCGTCAATAATACTTCATTTGAGACTATTAGCTTGGAATGTTTGCTTGTAAACTGCTGCTGCACATTTTCTGCTATTTATGGAGGTGTCTTTATGTCTTTGATTTAAAAAATCGATATTTCAAACGAAAAACTGGTACATTCTGCTTTTAAGCTTGTATGTATGAGTTGAATCAGCTAAGCAACTCATCTCATATATTTCTCGACCGTTAAAAAAGTTGTAATTTTTGTCTTCACTCAAACAAATTGTGTGTAAGTCCTCAGCAATTAGTGTGTATTCTCTTTTGGATACTACAGTAATTACAGAGATATCGGTACCACATTCGGTTTTTCAATCGTATCTGTGATAATTTTAGCTGCTACGACTGGAGATCTAAAACAAAGTCAACGGAATCTCTCTTCAAACCCGGTTACTGATTTCAGACTAAACGTAACATTTAGAAACCAGGATTTGTCTGTTTTTGATATGAAACCGATTACTTTCTTGTGTGAAAATTCCAGATTTATTACCCAAATGACGAAATACATCACGGAGAAACAAAATGTAGCACCACCAATGTACTAAAAGGAAATGCAGCTGTCATTCTGCCTTGTTATCTATCAATGTTAGTGCTTGCTAGTTTGGAGAAAAAGTTATTCACATAGCAAGAGAAACTATGATATGCTACTCCTCTGCCGGCCGGCGTGGCCGTGCGCTTCTAGGCGCTTCAGTCTGGAACCGCGTGACCACTACGGTCGCAGGTTCGAATCCTGCCTCGGGCATGGATGTCTGTGATGTCCTTAGGTTAGTTGGGTTTAATTAGTTCTATGTTCTAGGTGACTGATGACCTCAGAAATTAAGTCGCATAGTGCTCAGAGCCATTTGAACCATTTTTTGCTACTCCTCTACGGAGAATACTGAGGGAACGAGAAAACGGGTTGTACGCACACTTGTATCCCGACACACGGTAGGCAATAACAATGACAATTCAGCGAGTGTGCAAGAAACTATTATTAAGAGATCATTAGAATATTACACAGAGTGTAAGGAGGAAGCCTGCAACGAGCGGAGCGAACAATATAGCTATTTTGGTAGCTGTTGTTCATAATAGACATGCAGGGTTGCCAATTTTTTACAGAGAAAATGAGGCATCGAGAAGGATGCCTACAAAAAATTTCAAATAATGTTTTCTACAAAGAACAGTGAGAACATATTTAAAATGTGCATGAATGTGGAATTTTATAACATTACTTGTATTTATTTACAGACTTTGCTTCTTTTTGGGAATATTCATTTGATTCTACATATGTACAGAATTGGCTACAATTAAAATTAAAATTCAGTGCTACTTGCAGTTATGCTTTTGTAACCCCCGTGGTACATGTGTCGTGCACCTGTGTCCATTTTCCGTTCATTAGGGAAAAAATTCTTTATCTCACAGCATTTTAACCGAGAACACTTAATATAAGTCCAAATACTTTCAACAGATTGTGAAACACCCCTGTTTAAATTCCTTTATTGGGTACTGTGTAATTTATCGAAGCCGCCAAACAGTTAATTATTATGATTACATGACCGTGTGCTACATGGATGAAAGGCTATCGGTTTTTCTGCTGTGGCTTCGGGGGTATTTCAACCGAGTGCGGCTGTTCTGAGGCGGAATAGTTAATGATTGAAAGTTTGTCTATTACAAAAGATCATAAAGTTTGCGATGTACAAACTGATATATATTTTCTACTAACACACAAATTCTGAGGCAGTTGCTACCTTCGCCTTACACGTTTAATTACGGTTATATCTTTTATTGGTTGCTGATTTTAGGTAATTCGTCACACGCAATGATGATGGTTAACATTCACAACAATCCTCACTCCAATCCATGGTTGTTGCTGGCCGACGCGGTTGACGTGAAACACGTAATTCGGCACTTGTCACTTTTGGTTTCATATCACTCGTGAATCGGTATCGATAGGGTCCACCCCACGACGATCAGGGGGACGCGCTTATTTGTCACATTCCGGTGAATTTACCGTTTACTACTCACTCGACCACCATTCTTGCCCATCGCTCCAGTACCACTTCTCACTCGACACTCGTCTCCCTGCCTCCTGCAGTGGTCGACAATCGACTCCTGTCACTATCGACTTGGGTGTCGGATACTAGCATCTATTCTCGTGGGATGACGGATCCCTTGCAATTGGAAATCTGAAAATTTTTGGCTCTCAAGGTCAACACCGTCTACCGGGACGGAGCCAACAACTACTTGATTATCCTTAAATTAAAAGTGGCGTCCAAGACTCTGTTGACATTGGAATTTGATTTTCAGATTTCAAATTCTTGACTAAATATGTTTTCAATGACACATAAGATGCTATAAGGTTGTCTTGAATGCGTCATCTCTTTTTCTGGATTTAGTTATCAAAAACTTTATTCGTGCCGTTGCAAAAATAAAAGTGCCATTCATCCTTTGCGCAGTTTTACTAAATAGAGTCGGAAAACATCGTTCTTGTGCAACGCAGCTAGCTCTTTATTCGCACGAAGTAATGGCCGCTATCGACAGGGGATCTCAAGTTGATTCCGTATTTCTAGATTTCCGGAAAGCTTTTGATATACCGTTCCTCACAAGCGACTTCTAATCAAGCTGCGGGCCTACGGGGTATCGTCACAGTGGTGCGACTGGATTCGTGATTTCCTGTCAGGAAGGACGTAGTTCATAGTAATAGATGGTAAATCATCGAGTAAAACTGAAGTGATATCAGGTGTTCCCCAGGGAAGCGTCTTGGGACCTCTGCTGTTCCTGATCTATATAAATGACCTGGGTGACAATCTGAGCAGTTCTCTTAGATTGTTCGCAGATGATGCTGTAATTTACCGTCTAGTAAGGTCATCCTAAGACCAGTATGAGTTGCAAAGCGATTTAGAAAAGATTGCTGTATGGTGTGGAAGGTGGCAGTTGACGCTAAATAACGAAAAGTGTGAGGTGACCCTCATGAGTTCCAAAAGAAATCCGTTGGAATTCGATTACTCGATAAATAGTACTATTCTCAAGTCTGTCAATTCAACTAAGCACCTGGGTGTTACAATTACGAACAACTTCAGATGGAAAGACCACATAGACAATATTGTAGGGAAGGTGAGCCAAAGGTTGCGTTTCATTTGCAGGACACTTAGAAGATGCAACAAGTCCACTAAAGAGACAGCTTACACTACACTCGTTCGTCCTCTGTTAGAATATTCCTGCGCGGTGTGGGATCCTTACCAGGTGGGATTGACGGAGGACTTCGAAAGGGTGCAAAAAAGGGCAGCTCGTTTTGTATTATCACGTAATAGGGGAGAGAATGTGGCAGATATAATACGCGAGTTTGGATGGAAGACGTTTTTCGTCGCGGCGAGATCTATTTACGAAATTTCAGTCACTATCTTTCTCTTCCGAATGCGAAAATATTTTGTTGAGCCCAACTTACATAGGTAGGAATGATGATCTAAATAAAATAAGAGAAATCAGAGCTCGAACAGAAAGGTGTAGGTGTTCGTTTTTCCCGCGCGCCGTGCGGGAGTGGAATGGTAGAGAGATAGTATGATTGTGGTTCGATGAACCGTCTGCCAAGCACTTAAATGTGAATTGCAGAGTAATCATGTACATGTAGATGTAGATGCTGCCTCAAAAACTTCCGTTACGCTAACATTAGAACGTTCTAAATACTGAGTAATTTAAAACAACTGCATGAACGTGGGAAAAAAGTTAAATAAATGCTTAAAGTTAGCTCTTAAAGGGGCGTCAGAATCATTTAAAAGTTTCTTCTATGCTAGGGATTATCATCACTACATTTGATGTAACTTTTAATGGGCTTTCAATTTGAAAAGGTTCTGTCAACACCTGAATCCAGAAATATGTTTCTTAGCAACGTGTACGGTTAACACACATGTTCTCAGTTTTTTTCCTTGTCGGTGATTGCACACCATCTTCATCGTTACTCATATTAAAGCAAGATATCACAAGTTCTGAATCTGACAAAAAGAATTCTCCTATCGTTTTGCTTAGCGTAATGTACTCCTTCCTTTAGTTTCCGAGTCGCCGGCTTGCAGAGCAGACTCGTAACAAAAGTACTGTTCCCGGCATACTTGTTCACTCCAAGGAACTTAAATGACGTTCAGGCTTCATTCGTTCACCACAGGCACATAAACTGTAGGGAACTAGTGGCGTGTCTGGTGAAATAAATTATTTTGAGAAGTTCGAAAGAATACGAGACACGGCATTTGACAAAAAATAGCCAAAATTTAGAATTTCCCAGGAAATACGGGTTGGTAGACAACTCTACCAACATGTTAGGTCCAGAGAAACTGCCTGCACCGCTGGATTTAGTCAGCCCAAAGATATTCACATTTTACTGGCAAACAGCTTCCGTACCTGTCATGTCTCGTTTCATCAGCAGCTTAACCAGCCGAATTACAGAAGAATCTCTCTCGTCAGCGAATTCTCGTTACTGTCGAAACAACCTTTTGAAATCAGGGAAAGATACATGCGTTGTTGGGCCGCTGAGAATTCGTAGAGGCTGAGGCTGGTGGTACATCATCAGCAGAAGAGACGAACGTTTCGTGAGGGGTTACTGGAGACGAATTTAGCTCCTGCTGCTTCACTCTCATAGACTGTACGGCCTGCATAGAATTTTTCTTTTTTTCGTTTAATCGAATCTTTATTCTGTCACCCCTCTTGGTCATGTGTAAATCTACACACTATGAAAGAGTTAGCGAGCTTTTACATGGCTCTGCGTCTTTGCATAATTAAGGAGTTCCGATGGATTCAATTTAATTTCATACGGTTAATTAAAAGAAGAAAGAGACAGACAGAATAAGTGGTTCTATAGTTATAGGCGTCAGTCATCCGCCCAGTATTGAACTCCCATCTCGAACGGATACTCCTGTACATGAAATCGCACTTAGAAGTGGTATCTATTTTGTCGTCAGTAATCATTAGTGTGAGCAGTAATTACAACAAGAATAATTTTATAAACGTATATTAGGCCTCCTGGAAAATTTCTTTATTAAAGATTGGTTTCTTTTTCTATGAAGTTCTGAGAAAGACGACTTGTGGTGACTGTAATAGCTTTTTCTGATATAATTCACAAATTGCAGCATCTCCTAAGCTTTTCGTGTTAATTAAGGCCACAGAGACATGGTTTTTTCCGAATTTACTTCTGACAGCCTGTCCCCATGAAACATGGACATTGCCGTTGGTGGGGAGGCTTGCGTGACTCAGCGATACAGATAGCCGTACCGTAGGTGCAACTACAACGGAGGGGTATCTGTTGAGAGGCCAGACAAACGAGTGGTTCCTGAAGAGGGGCAGCAGCCTTTTCAGTAGTTGCAAGGGCAACAGTCTGAATGATTGACTGATATGGCCTTGTAACAATAACAAAAACGGCCTTGCTGTGCTGGTACTGCGAACGGCTGAAAGCAAGGGGAAACTACGGCCGTAATTTGTCCCGAGGGCATGCAGCTTTACTGTATGATTAAATGATGATGGCATCCTCTTGGGTAAAATATTCCGGAGGTAAAATAGTCCACCATTCGGATCTCCGGGCGGGGACTACTCAAGAGGATGTCGTTATCAGGAGAAAGAAAACTGGCGTTCTATGGATCGGAGCGTGGAATGTCAGATCACTTAATCGGGCAGGTAGGTTAGAAAATTTAAAAAGGGAAATGGATAGGTTAAAGTTAGATATAGTGGGAATTAGTGAAGTTCGGTGGCAGGAGGAACAAGACTTCTGGTCAGGCGAATACAGGGTTATAATCACAAAATCAAATAGGGGTAATGCAGGAGTAGGTTTGATAATGAATAGGAAAATAGGAATGCGGGTAAGCTACTACAAACAGCATAGTGAACGCATTATTGTTGCCAAGATAGATACGAAGCCCACACCTACTACAGTAGTACAAGTTTATATGCCAACTGGTTCTGCAGGTGACGAAGAAATTGAAGAAATGTATGATGAAATAAAAGAAATTATTCAGATAGTGAAGGGTGACGAAAATATAATAGTCATGGGTAGCTTTGAGGGATGAAGTAATGAAGGCAGCAGAATATCAAGTAGGTAAAAAGACGAGGGCTAGTAGAAATCCTTGGGTAACAGAAGAAATATTGAATTTAATTGATGAAAGGAGAAAATATAAAAATGCAGTAAATGGAGCAGGCAAAAAGGAATACAAACGTCTCAAAAATGAGGTCGACAGGAAGTGCAAAATGGCTAAGCAGGGATGGCAAGAGGACAAATGTAAGGACGTAGAGGCTTATCTCACTAGGGGTAAGATAGATACTGCCTACAGGAAAATTAAAGAGACCTTTGGAGATAATAAAACCACTTGTATGAACATCAAGAGCTCAGATGGAAACCCAGTTCTAAGAAAAGAAGGGAAAGCAGAAAGGTGGAAGGAGTATATAGAGGATCTATACAAGGGCGATGTACTTGAGGACAATATTATGGAAATGGAAGAGGATGTAGATGAAGATGAAATCGGAGATATGATACAGCGTGAAGAGTTTGACAGAGCACTGAAAGACCTAAGTCGAAACAAGGCCCTCGGAGTAGATAACATTCCATTGGAACTACTGACGACCTTGGGAGAGCCAGTCCTGACAAAACTCTACCATCTGGTGAGCAAGATGTATGAAACAGGCAAAATACCCTCAGACTTCAAGAAGAATATAATAATTCCAAGCCCAAAGAAAGCAGGTGTTGACAGATGTGAAAATTACCGAACTATCAGTTTAATAAGCCACAGCTGCAAAATACTAACAAGAATTCTTTACAGACGAATGGAAAAACTAGTAGAAGCCGACCTCGGGGAAGATCAGTTTGGATTCCGTAGAAATACTGGAACACGTGAGGCAATACTGACCTTACGACTTATCTTAGAAGAAAGATTAAGGAAAGGCAAACCTACGTTTCTAGCATTTGTAGACTGAGAGAAAGCTTTTGACAATGTTGACTGGAATACTCTCTTTCAAATTCTAAAGGTGGCATGGGTAAAATACAGATAGCGAAAGGCTATTTACAATTTGTACAGAAACCAGATGGAAGTTATAAGAGTCGAGGGGCATGAAAGGGAAGCAGTTGTTGGGAAGGGAGTAAGACAGGTTTCTAGGCTCTCCCCGATGTTATTCAATCTGTATATTGAGCAAGCAGTAAAGGACACAAAAGAAAAATTCGGAGTAGGTATTAAAATCCATGGAGAAGAAATAAAAACTTTGAGGTTCGCCGATGACATTGTAATTCTGTCAGAGACAGCAAAGGACTTGGAAGAGCAGTTGAATGGAATGGATAGTGTCTTGAAAGGACGATATAAGATGAAGATCAACAAAAGCAAAACGCGGATAATGGAATGCAGTCGAATTAAGTCGGGTGATGCTGAGGGAATTAGATTAGGAAATGAGACACTTAAAGTAGTAAAGGAGTTTTGCTATTTGGGGAGCAAAATAACTGATGATGGTCGAAGTAGAGAGGATATAAAATGTCGACTGGCAATGGCAAGGAAAGCGTTTCTGAAGAAGAGAAATTTATTATCATCAAGTATAGATTTAAGTGTCAGGAAGTCATTTCTGAAAGTATTTGTATGGAGTGTAGCCATGTATGGAAGTGAAACATGGACGATAAATAGTTTGGACAAGAAGAGAATAGAAGCTTTCGAAATGTGGTGCTACAGAAGAATTCTGAAGATTAGATGGGTAGATCACATAACAAATGAGGAAGTATTGAATAGGATTGCGGAGAAGAGAAGTTTGTGGAACAACGTGACCCGAAGAAGGGATCGGTTGGTAGGACGTGTTCTGATGCATCAAGCGATCACCAATTTAGTATTGGAGGGCAGCGTGGAGGGTAAAAATCGTAGAGGGAGACCAAGAGATGAATACACTAAGCAGATTCAGAAGGATGCAGGTTGCAGTAGGTACTGGGAGATGAAGAAGCTTGCACAGGATAGAGCAGCATGGAGAGCTGCATCAAACCAGCCTCAGGACTGAAGACCACAACAACAACAACAACTTCTGACAGAAAAAAACGTTTGTGCTTTTATAATGAAATAGTTTCACAAAACTTTTTGTCCCCTATTTCACCCCCTTAGGGGTGGAATTTCGAATAATCTCTTCCTAAACATTGACTAGAGTATAAGATCAAAACCAGTCCCAAATTTCAAGTGAGTACTTGACATTTGCAACTGTACGGTAATAAATTATTTCGAGATATGTGAAACTGTCATTCGATTGAATCGTAGTCATAGCGTTTAGGGTCCGTACCTGTCGCTTTTACGATAACAAACATCGAGTTAAATATCACTGATAGACAAAATCAGCATATACACTCCTGGAAATGGAAAAAAGAACACATTGACACCGGTGTGTCAGACCCACCATACTTGCTCCGGACACTGCTAGAGGGCTGTACAAGCAATGATCACACGCACGACACAGCGGACACACCAGGAACCGCGGTGTTGGCCGTCGAATGGCGCTAGCTGCGCAGCATTTGTGCACCGCCGCCGTCAGTGTCAGCCAGTTTGCCGTGGCATACGGAGCTCCATCGCAGTCTTTAACACTGGTAGCATGCCGCGACAGCGCGGACGTGAACCGTATTTGCAGTTGACGGACTTTGAGCGAGGGCGTATAGTGGGCATGCGGGAGGCCGGGTGGACGTACCGCCGAATTGCTCAACACGTGGGGCGTGAGGTCTCCACAGTACATCGATGTTGTCGCCAGTGGTCGGCGGAAGGTGCACGTGCCCGTCGACCTGGGACCGGACCGCAGCGACGCACGGATGCACGCCAAGACCGTAGGATCCTACGCAGTGCCGTAGGGGACCGCACCGCCACTTCCCAGCAAATTAGGGACACTGTTGCTCCTGGGGTATCAGCCGTCTCCATGAAGCTGGGCTACGGTCCCGCACACCGTTAGGCCGTCTTCCGCTCACGGCCCAACATCGTGCAGCCCGCCTCCAGTGGTGTCGTGACAGGCGTGAATGGAGGGACGAATGGAGACGTGTCGTCTTCAGCGATGAGAGTCGCTTCTGCCTTGGTGCCAATGATGGTCGTATGCGTGTTTGGCGCCGTGCAGGTGAGCGCCACAATCAGGACTGCATACGACCGAGGTACACAGGGCCAACACCCGGCATCATGGTGTGGGGAGCGATCTCATACACTGGCCGTACACCACTGGTGATCGTCGAGGGGACACTGAATAGTGCACGGTACATCCAAACCGTCATCGAACCCATCGTTCTACCATTCCTAGACCGGCAAGGGAACTTGCTGTTCCAACAGGACAATGCACGTCCGCATGTATCCCGTGCCACCCAACGTGCTCTAGAAGGTGTAAGTCAACTACCCTGGCCAGCAAGATCTCCGGATCTGTCCCCCATTGAGCATGTTTGGGACTGGATGAAGCGTCGTCTCACGCGGTCTGCACGTCCAGCACGAACGCTGGTCCAACTGAGGCGCCAGGTGGAAATGGCATGGCAAGCCGTTCCACAGGACTACATCCAGCATCTCTACGATCGTCTCCATGAGAGAATAGCAGCCTGCATTGCTGCGAAAGTTGGGTATACACTGTACTAGTGCCGACATTGTGCATGCTCTGTTGCCTGTGTCTATGTGCCTGTGGTTCTGTCAGTGTGATCATGTGATGTATCTGACCCCAGGAATGTGTCAATAAATTTTCCCCTTCCTGGGACAATGAATTCACGGTGTTCTTATTTCAATTTCCAGGAGTGTATAACGGTCAGTTGCTGCATGCAAATAAAGTGCTGAACCAAAAGTTTAGAGCTAGGTATTATAACACAGTGAATTCATTGAATACACATGTTAAATACTAGACGAGTAACAAATAAATGCCGCGCGGGATTAGCCGAGCAGTCCCAGGCGCTGCAGTCATGGACTGTGCGGCTGGTCCCGGCGGAGGTTCGAGTTCTCCCTCAGGCATGGGTTTGTGTGTTTGTCCTTAGGATAATTTAGGTTAAGTAGTGTGTAAGCTTAGGGACTGATGACCTTAGCAGTTAAGTCCCATAAGATTTCACACACATTTTTGAACAAATAAATCCCATAACACCGCAAAATTATTTATTAAGTGCGTGAATTCACTGTCCCAAAAATGTTCTTTGCCCAGAAAAGAAATAATCGCCATTAACACGAGCCCCTCCAGCATCGACGATATTGTTCTAAATGTTGACTGCTGCAAAATATTAAGAGGCCCCACTGAACCGTCTTAATTATAGCGCATGCGGCTATGAGATAATTCTAAGCGGACGATAAACACAAGCCCGTCCAACAGTCAACGAAAACTGTCTGAGGTGCTGCATGAATCAAAAAATTTAGAGTCCAGCTCAACTGTCTGAGTCAGAGTACAGCTTCGCACGGAATTACCCCAATTCGGTACCAGCCCAACGCGTGAAAATAACAAGTCAACAACCGCCATTCCGAAAAAACTACCAAGCCCGTAAAATGGTGCGACTAAATCGCCACCCAGTGTGCAATAGAGCCTGCCCGTCTGCCCGCGCAACGACGTCCGGACGACTGCTGCAAATCGGCTCCTCTATCCCGGCTTTCCGAGTTATTTACATGATTCAGCAGGTGAGAGAAATCACCAGTCCGAGTTGCAACGTTTCATAGAGAAATGCTATCTTAAAGCTAACGGTGTCAGTAGAAGCGCGCTGAAAAGCTGATTAAAATGATATGTTACAATAAAAAATAGGTGAAGTAGTTCACACACAATACTAATTAGAATGATTGCACATGTCACGCTATGATATCAACATTCAGAGCTTCAAACACTATGATACTCACATCCAGGGTTTTGACAAAACTATGGAGACACCTACAAAAATGCATACGTCAACATAAATACAGACACTGTACTAGACAAGCCTGAATGTAGCGCTTTAGTATTCGACTACGCAATGTCCTGAATATGTTGAAAGTCTCAGTGTCGTCAGTACAGTGTTCAGTGTAGTTGCGAGTGCATTATGTCGGAGCCATGTGAATTCGCGCATGGGAAAACTGCTGCGGCTCGTAAGGTAAGTGCTGCTGTAAGCACAGTCATCGTATAGAAGTTTTGTTGAGCCTTCGTCGTCCACTTTAGAAAGCAGTATGCGTGATTACTATTCATTTCCATCATCGCATTTGAACTTTACACTCTCTTGCACACAATGGAATAAAATTCGCCCGAAAATCATACAGACCCTTATTTATGCATTGATTGTCAACGAGTTTCCTACACCGTAATAGGTAAGGTAATGTGTTGTGTTTCTGTGATTTCTACATTTTTCCACATTCTGTAGATGATAAATCAGTTCTGAAGGAAATTGCAAGCTCTTTCCATTGCTGATATCCAAATACATATATTTGTAACTTGATATAAATTGTGGACGAAATTGTCAAAAAATTTTATTATCTAATTAAATCATTCATTAAACACACGAAACAACTCGTGTTGTTTAGTAAGTGTGCCTACGCCATATGCTTTCATGTTTTTCATCTACATCTACATTTACGTAACTACTCTGCAGTTCACTCGTAAGTACATAGCAACGGGTTCTTCGAACCACCTCCAGGCCATTTCTCTACCGTTCCATCCTCAAACAGAGAATGGTAAAATTGTTTCAGTGCGAGCTCCACTTTCTCTTATTTTATTTTGATAACCGTTTCTCCCTGTGCAGTTGGCGACGACAGAATATTTTTACACTCAGAGGGGAGAGTTGGTGACTGAAATTTCGTGAAAAGATCTGGTCGCAACGAAAAACGCCTCTGTTTCAATGATTTCCGTCCCAAGTGACTTACCATGTCGTGAAACTCCCTTGTTTCGCAATAATACAAAACGAGCTGCTCTTCTTTCAATTTTTTCGATGTCCTCCATCTGTTCTATCTGCTAAGGATACCACACAGCACAGCAGTATTCTACTACAGGACAAACTAGCGTAGTGTAGGCAGTCTCTTTAGTAGACATGTTGCATCTTTTAAGTGTTCTGCCTATAAAACATAGTCTTTGGTTTGCCTTGTATGGTCAAAGAAATGAGGTGATTTTGGTTTGATTTGGACACGCATTCGAAGATAAATGGGGTAATTTTAGTACGATTTCCGGTTCGTATTTGAAGAGAACTGGTATAATTTTAATGCAATACTTACAATGTGCTGTAGCACACTATCACATGATAAACGTCCACCACTGCACCAAGCTAATAGAGCGAAGAACCATTGACTGAAATGGATATGTGAACGCAAATGCTACTTCGCTTAGCCGATTCGAAGAGCTCAACGCCAGCATACCGTTTGGCTCGAACGGGTAACAATTGGTCCCCAGGAGACTACTTTATAATACCATGGCATTTCGGCTCAGCCAGGTCGTGCTGCGAAGGCACTGGTGCCAGTATGAAATCGCTGGCACATTGCGACAAACGTTCGTAGAACCGTACAGCGTTACCACAGAATTCAGTCACCGCTATCTTGGTGATATAGAGACCTTTTGAAGACCTAAGCTACAACTAATTGTAAGGGACAAGTAAGTTGTTTTGATAAATTGCGCGGTAAAGTTTCAATAAACTCTCATAAATAAGATATATCAACTACACCGATTGTGATTTATTTATATTCATTTCTGTTCATCTTTTCAAATATTTATACAGTAACAACATGCTTTTAAACCCTTATTTTTATTCAAATTGTTATTCTTAAAAATACGTCAGTGGATACTTAACAACATGCAAACAGCATGAACTTATCACTAGGTTACCACTGTTTATTTGCTTGGTGAGTTGTCGAAACATTACTGTGAAACTTCTCAAAAATATAAATTTAAGAAGTTCAGTTTATGGTACTACGACTTGCGCCACAAATGAAGTACCGCAACTTCGAAAAATAGTCGATGATTAAACGCAATGTAGAATTAATTTCATTGTCGTCCTACCACATCACATAAACCATGCGAAGGATGTCGCTTAACATTTCTAACATCAGATTGTCTCGTAAATTTACGTAAACGATAGTAGGGCTCATAACTTACCATTGTTTACTTGCTTAAATACTCATCCAAGTTACCTGATTAGTAACGGTTTTTGAAACGCATCTGAGTACATGAACGCGTTCAGGATCTTTATCTGAGTCGTAATTATACAAATCGTTCTCGAGTTTGTATAAATCGTCCCTGAGAACAATTTCCATAACACGAACCCCGCACATGCTACTATTAATGATAGTCATGTTTTTGGCACTGCTACCCATCCTGAAAATGTTGGCGTTAGTGATAATTTGAAATTAGAGATAGGGCTACCACGTCCAGCCCCCTGACTGGCATGATGCGGCCCGTCATGAATTCGTGCCAGTCTCTTCGTCTCACAGTAGCAAGGTCTGAACTTCCTTCCTGGTACCTTTACCTCTCCTAAAGCCAAACTTGATCGACGTTTAACACATCCTCAGTTTTCTGTTTAATTCTTCTGTATATTATTCTTGTCAGGAATTTGGAAGGATGAGATGTTAAGACGATTGTGCGATATTTCTCACACATGTTAGCTCTTGCAACCTTCGGAATAGTAGTTTTGTTGCAACTTCCCCCAATGGTTTTAAAAATTCTTATGGCATGTTATCTATCGCTTCTGGCTTTTCTTTATCTTAAGTTTTCCAAGGCTCCTTTAAATTCTAATTCTAATGCTAGGTCTTCTATCTCTCCTATATCAACTCCTGTTTATTCTTCTATCGCGTCATCAGAGAAGTCTTTCCGCCTCATGCACTCTTTCCACCTATGAGCTCCCTCCTCTGGATATAACAGTGGAATTCCCACTGTACTCTTAATGATGCCACCCCTACTTTTAAAATCACTATCAACTATCATGTATACAGAGCGCCACATATTATTTCACCTGGTAACGGAGACTCTTCGCTCGGCTTGTCGTGAATCAGCGTGTAATTGGGGTCGATGGTATATGCACAACTGACCTGAAAGCATTGGTAGTGCAACGCAGTGTCTTTAGTCACCACTGGACTTGTTTACTGAAACGCCATCGCGTGTTTCCAAACGTGGGAAAAAATGTGAGAGCGTCCTTAAACAAGATAGCCAAAGTGTTTGGTGTTTCAAGAGGCACCATATCGAAGATACGCATACCGCATACAGACAAAGATGAAAACATCATCCACTACGTCACTACGTTTGTCTTCAGTGACCGTTATAGACGGTAATTTAAGAGGGTTCTGACGAAAAATAAGAGGACGACAACTGCAGAAGTCACTGCAGAACTGAATGTCACACTCGCGAACACTGTCAGCACTAAAATAGCATGAAGGGAGCTCGACAAGGAGAGAAGTGGAGGGGGACCTGGAATTCCAAAGCCACATACCAGTGACGCAAATGCGTGGTGCCGAAGTGTAGACTATGGAGGATTGGCAGAAAGTAATTTGGTCGTATGAGTCTTATTTCACACTGTTTCCAGCTTCTGGCCGAGTTTACTTCCGAAGAGGGAAACATGGCGGAGGTTTGGTGATGTTTTGAGGAGCCATATGGTGGTATTCCATCGGCCCCATAGTTACTCTGTGGTGTCACATTACTGGCCAGGTTTGTGAGCTTTCTGGACATTGTACAGTGTTTGTTGTCCAATGGTGGTGGTGCGTTTCGAGACGGCAGGGCCCTTTTTCAATCAGCCGTCCATGAGTCGTATTCGGAGCAGCAGGATGAGTTATCGCATTTCCCTTGGCCACCTCAACAACCATATCTCACTATTATTGACACTTTCAGGTTTTGTTTGGAGAGAAGGGAGCGTGATCGCTATCCACGTTACTCAATGTTACCTGGCCGTGCCACTATTTTGCAGGAAGAGTGGTCTGAAATTCCATTGGAATACAGGGCCTTTGTTTATGTATTTCTTGTTTAAAAAAATGGTTAAAATGGCTCTGAGCACTATGGGACTTAACATCTGAGATCATCAGTCCCCTAGAACTTAGAACTACTTAAACCTAACTAACCTAAGGACATACACATTCATGTCCGAGGCAGGATTCGAATCTGCGACCTTGTTGGAATACCAAAGGGTTTCTTACACCGTATTAGGCATGGTAATGTGTCATTTTCTTGGTGTTCCATATTTTTATCTACTGCCTGTAAACTGCATGTGTAAGCTGCGTATAAATATTTTGGTGGCGATAAATATTGTGTCACGCATGTGGAGAGTTATAGGAGAGCAGTTAATACTGACCACATTAAACTGAAGCAAATTTGGGAGACAACCTTCAACCATGTCCAGGTCTATACCTTGTATGACGTTCCGAAGTGCGAGGAAGAGTGTACTTAGTATTGCAGACTCACAGTAACGACACGGACAGTGCGACGATGCCTGGAGCACCAGACTGCCACAGGATGAATATTTTTGCAGCTTCAGAAACTAGAGCTGGGCAGTGGGCTCCTGTATTGATTCAAAGAGCCAGATCGTTCTAAGGAGTGGACAATGGATGAATCGAAAAAAATATTAGTGGTAGCACATCTGATTTCAAAATGCGTCTCTGATGGCTGTAATAAGCGGACTGGAAGTTCTCTGTAGGTTGCTGCAATGGCGCCATTCGGCACATCCTTGAGAACACGTTACTTAAGCTACAAAAAATGTGAAATAGATCGTGTGCACATGCGCATTTGCATATCTAATACGTACGTGACACTTGTCTTGTCAATGAACACAACAGAAAATAAAGAATGCTCTATTTTTACTTTTTTCCGATTTATTGTCTGTTGGGCCGTATCCTTTCAGCTGTCTCAATAGTAATGGAAATTATGACGATAAGAAAGTAGGCAAAACACAACACTTCGTCGCCAAGTGGGAAAAAAAGTTTCAAGATAGCCACGAATCGAACACAGGCCCTTTAACATAATATTCCATCACACTGGCCACACGGCTACTGAGGCAAATTAAAAGTCACCTCTTTAGAACGATGCATTAACGCTGATAACATGTCTTGTTGATTACGTAGTAGTAATTGATAACCTACCTTCAGTGGTGAGAAACAAACGAGTAAGTAGGAGGACAGATGTGAATATGGGTCACTATCTCGTTAAATCAGAGATCCAGCTGCGCGAGAAGAAAAAGCCCAGGACAAGAGAAAAATGAAAGAAACCCAAACGAAGCTTTTAAGGTGCATTTTCTGCAAGAAGAGAGTTTAAAGAATTTATATCAGTGCAGATTAACTAAGATACTGCAAAAAACGCTGTCAAATGGAGATTTAACTGAAGAATGGGAAAACACAAAGAATATCACAATACAGTTGATGATAAACCGAAAACGAATCGAAAAAGGGGACCTAAAATTTGGAACGAAGAGATGGAAGAAGCCATAGAAAAGAGAAATGAAGTAGATAAGGAGTTCTTGCAGAAATAAACTGCAGAAGGTAATGAAAAATATAATGAAATCGGAGATGAAACAATAGACCACAGGCACATAGCTCTTCGTGGGATATATTTCTAATGACAGTTAAATGTGACATTCACAGTAGACAAGATATACAATATAAATTGATCAGACAGTAAATGGAAGAGGTAAGGAGACTGAAAATAGAAAGTGTGCTTCTTTCAGAATACTGGATAAATCAGTATAAGACATTGTGTTGTAAACCAGATGCGGAAGAACCAAAGGATGAAGAAGCTAGGGAGGGACAGATCTAATAGATTTTACAGCACTAAAACAGACACCGAATGCAACAAAAAATAGAAAAGCGCGACAATAGGTCTATTTAGCTCAGAACTGATTAGATATAACAGAACATTTACATAATTAAAGATGTTACATTTATGTGACACGTATGGGCGTAAAGAGGACATACCATTATAATGGAGCTGCTAAAGTTGTTTCATTGTTTTAATAATAGGGACATAAATAACACATCTTATTACAGAACAATCAGTCTTCTGAATGCTTATTATAAAATCTACAAAAAAAAAGTTCATGTAAAGATTGGAAACAACTCTGACTCAATTATAACAGCAAGCACGCTTTCCTTAAGGGAGATCCTGTCCGATGATGTTTTTGCTGTGAAACAAATGGTACAAAAAAGATGGCAATGGCTTTTGTAAACACGCTTAGCTATGAAAAAGCATTTGTCCACATTCACAGAAAAAATCCTCTGGTCAATAATGAAGAAAACAGGTTCACCAGGCATCTGTTAAAAGTATAACAAGAGTAAGAATGGCAAAATAGGAATAGATATTCGCAAAGAGCTGACTCCAGATATAGAGACAAACGAGAAAGCAAGGCAAGGCTGTAGTCACCAACAGTCTCCAACATCTACATCGATGACCTGGTCAGGAAATAGATGAAGGACAGAATACCTTAAAGTTTACGAATTGGGGCAGATAAATTTGTAAATACGATACTTTTGCCGACGACCATGTAATCATGAAGAACAATGAAAAAAATATTAAAAATAGCAGTACATAGTTTAGTACATATATCCCTAAATCATAACCGGAAGATATCAACGAGAAACACAAAAAAAGAGTTATGTTGGAACCCCCACACCCCCTTCCACAGCTTGCGGATGCCTATGCTTGAATTTCAAAGGCACCACACCCTGAACATTCCACAACACCGTGAGCATTGCTTTGCCTGCTGATGGCATGGTCTTGACCTTTTTTCTGTCACGCTGTTGTTAAGGACCTCACGACCCTCACGCTCAAAACGCAGAAGAAATTGTTGACATATGTCCAGTCTCCTCCGTATCACGTCAGGAGTGAGCATTTGAGGAACCCACCATGCACACAGTTTTCTGTACTACAGTTCTACAATGATGGCTTGTACACGCTCTCGTGATATGCGGGAATGCTGTGTCTGTGTTACCCGACAATTTTCTGTGATGAGTTCATCGACCAGATTCCAATGAGTCTCGCAGATTTCCGTACGCACTCGTTCACTCCGAACTCTGCCACACACGTCGAGGTTGGCACCATTGTTTCTTCCATTACAAGCACGAACATTCCAACGCGGCACGTTACTGATGTCTATACAATCGTCAACATAAGCAGCTTTTAATCTTCTATGGATCTCAATTAGAGGCACTTCTTTACAGCACGCTGCGACTCTCGCATCGACGTAGTTCCGATACACGTTGCCATGTTACACTCTGAAAACAGAGGAGGGTTGTAGATGTGTCGAGCGGGAGAGCTGACCCAGTAAAATGCCTGATTTGTAATACCTCAACCGATAATGGGAACTAACATGTTCAGAGGCATTACCATCCAGCACGCCCCAATACAAGGGAAATTTGAAGGATACTGGTATATCTGAGAGATGCGCACGATTTCCAAACTATGAGTCAGTTGTAGGTGGTGATGGCTGGCGCTTTGAAGTGAAATGTGAAAGTGAAATGCAGAAAATAAAGTGAAAGAGGAGAACAGAGGACCTTGAAATGTGGTGTTACCGAAGAACGTAGGCTGTTAAATGGGTAGACATTGAATACATAGGGCAGCATATAACTCTAAATAAAAACTTTTTGTAGCGCGACTTCACTAAGGCAATTGAGAGGTTGATAGGGCACTTGCTGAGGCTTCAAGGAATAGCCAGTTTGGTAATGGGCGCAACTACGGGGCTAATACCTTGTAACGCGAGACGACTATTTGCTGTAGTAAAGGAGTTCATGTTGATATCCGTTGCAGCAATTATTATGAGATGAATAGACTTGCACGTGGTAGACCAACGTGGAGAGTTACACTACACCGCTCTTCGGACAGAAGACTGTAACAATAATAGCAATCTGTCTACATTCGAGCTGATAAACAACGCAGCAAGAGTACCGATATATGTTGATGTAATTTTCATATGACAATGTTGTCTAAAACTAGATTACATCCTTAATTTTACAAACGGCGAGAAGAAAATGAAATCCCCTCATGGATTGTATTTCTATTACACCAAGATATATGTGTATAATGAGGGGTTATATGTTAGTGATTGTCCGCCTCGACAGCTGAGTGGTCAGCGCGACGGAATGCCATGCAAAGGGGCCCGGGTTCGATATATTCCACTCAGGGACTGGGTGTTGTGTTGTCTCCATCATCATCTCATCCCCATCGACAAGCAAGTCGCCGAAATGGCTTCAATTAAAAAGACTTGCACCAGGCGAACGGTCTACCCGACGGGAGGTCCTAGGCACAAGACATTACATTCTACATGTTAGCGATTCATTTGTCACGATCATCGGATATGAGATTGTGATCAGTAGGCCTGTCTATGTGCTTTCTGTTTTCACTCTGCAGGGAGTAACTGTGCTGAGTTTATAGACGAAAAGTGTTTGCAACATTCATTTTAGGGAACGAAGCGTGCTCCACCGACGAGAACGTATGGAACAGCTTCAGCCGGGGTAACATTGTGGGCCTGCAGGGAGCTGGATGGACGTTCCAATGAAATGCTACACATGCTGGATACAACGAATTGGTTGGTGTGTCGCTGCTTTTAACTGTGTCATCTGGAACATTCCCGCACCTGTTCTGGACGTCCGGCATAGTACACAGACACGTGAAGAGCAGCAGTGGCCAACCGAACATCATGCAGGCAAGAAATCCCGGCATATATCGCACATGCTATGTCATCGGAGACCGGTAAGGACCACCGGCTTGATAAAGGATGACGATCACGTGTGCATCCGGCCAGGCTACCACTGACGCCACCACACAGCCAGGTATAGCTACTATGGTGTCGTGAAAGAGTTGACTGGAGAGTGAAAGCCGGCTCTCTAGTCTTCAGTGATGATCGTAAGTTCTGTCTGCAGGCGGGTGATTGATGTACATGTGTATATCGTAGTAGTGGTGACCTGCCTATTCCAGAGAGCATTATTCGCCAACGACACACGGGTCGCTTTTTCCGGCAGTAGTCGGCGGCTTTGAAACCTGTCTGATTTTTTGTGAAATGCAGACCATACTTTTTGCGTTTGACCTTGTGGCAGTGACAAACTGAGCTGCATTTTTAGAACGCCTGGTTCAATTCATCTGAATTTTCATCACACGACAGAGGTGGAAAAGGACGGATACCCTGCATACCTTGATGTGTTGGTCAGCAGAAAGGTTTCTGCTATACTCACACTGACATCTACAGGCTGATAGTTGCCGGCCGGTGTGGCCGAGCGGTTCTAGGCGCTTCAGTCTGGAACCGCTCGAGAGCTACGGTCGCAGGTTCGAATCCTGCCACGGGCATGGTTGTGTGTGATGTCCTTAGGTTGGTTAGGTTTAAGTAGTTCTAAGTTCTGGGGGACTGATGACCTCAGATGTTAAGTCCCATAGTGCTCAGAGGCATTTGAGCCATTTGATAGTTGTCACCATCCAGCTCAGCATGAAGGGGTACTTTGTACATTGGTTGGCAGAGTATCATAGTTTGTCAGCTGTGTTAGCCTATTTTGGGATCACCTTTCATCGACGTCCTTATAACGAAATTCAGGTCAGATGCAAGTCCCGCTATCGACCAAGCGTGCACCGAGATGGCATCAAAGTCACTGACCTTTTCTCTTTACGCAGGGAGCATATGCAACAGTATTGGTCATATTTTGCGGAAGTATGATATAGTGTGTCACTGATTATGGTCCTCTTAGGTTCCTTTACGAATGGTCTTGGTTTGCGTAATGCGAGTGTCTATCATATTTCTTGGAGTTGTGCCACGTCATTCGCTGAGGCCACAGAAGTAATGGGATAGCGATATGTACCTATATCGCTAATTCACAGGATAAAATTAAAACCATATGGTCAGTTGTGAAGGAAGTGTCTGGTCAGCAGCAGAAGGTCGACGATGTAAAGTCAGTTCGTGGTAAAAATATTTCTTTTAGTGCTAAATCAGATATTTAACAATCATTTTCTGAGCATTTCTGGCGAATTAAATAATAATTTATACAGGGAATCATATAACTTTCTAGGCAAATGTCTTTCCGAAATTGATGTCTGTATACTAAAAATGGCTCTGAGCACTATGGGACTCAACTGTTGTGGTCATTAGTCCCCTAGAACTTAGAACTACTTAAACCTAACTAACCAAAGGACATCACACACACCCATGCCCGAAGCAGGATTCTAACCTGCGACCGTAGCAGCACCTCGGCTCCGGACTGGAGCGCCTAGAACCGCACAGCCACCGCGGCCGGCTTGTCTGTATACTCCTCTATGATACAGACAAGGGGGAGATTGAGTGAATAATTCAAGCACTGAAGACTAAGGACTCTCATGGAAATGATGGAGTGTCTAGCAGAATATTAAAGTACTGTGCTGCGCTTGTTAGCCCTGTATTTGGCCATATTTCTAATTTCTCCTTTAGGAATGGTCAGTTTCCTGAACGATTAAAGTACTCGGCAGTAAAGCGGCTTTATGAAAATGTAAAGAGGGATAATGTAGACAAATTTATACCTATTTATATGACATCGCTCTTTCCTAAAGCTATTGAAAAGGCTGTGAATGTAAGGATAATTGATCATTTTATATCACACGATTTGCTATAAAATCAGTTCGGCTTTAGAAGTCGTTTAACAACTCAAAATGCTGTATTCTCTTTTCTCTGTGAGATACTAGATGGGTTAAACGAAAGGTTTCGAACGGTAACATACTTTTTTATTTAACTTAGCCATTTCATTGTGTTGATCACAAAATATTGTCCCAGAAGTTGGACCATTAAGGAATACGGGGCGTAGCTCACAATTGGTTCACCTCTTACTTTAGCAACAGACAGCAAAGGGTCATTATTCGCAATGTTGAGAATGGCTGTGATGTGGGCTCTCAGTGGGGTACTGTCAAGTGGGGAGTGCCCCTGGGATCAGTGTTGGGGCCACTCCTGTTCCCTATATATATGATATGCCCTCTAGTATTACTGGTAACTCTTAAATATTTCTGTTTGCTGGTGACACTGCCTCTTTTAGTAAAGGAAGTTATTAGCAACATTGGCTCGGTTTCAAATAGTGCAGTTCATTATCTAAGTCCATAGCTTGCAGAAAATAAACTAACGCTAAATCACAGTAAGACTCAGTTTTTACATTTTCTAACATACAATTCAACAAAACCTGACGTCTTAATTACACAAAATGGGCTTATGATTAGTGAAACTGAGCCGTTCAAATTTCTAGGTGTTCAGATAGATAATAAACTGTCGTGGAAAGCCCACGTTTACGATCTTGTTCAAAGACTTAATGCTGCCATTCTTACTATTCGAACGGTATCTGAAGTGAGTGATCGCTCGACACGAAAATTACTCTACTTTGCTTATTTCATTCGCTTATGTCGTATGGTATTATATTAGGGGTAACTATTCCCATTCTAAAAGGATATTTTTGGCTCAAAAAGGGGCAGTTCGGGCAATAAGTAGTCTAAGTTCACGAACCTCTTGTCGAACCCTGTTCACAAGTCTGGGTATTTTGATATTGGTCTCTCAATATATATAATATTTTCTGTCATTTCTTGTTAACAATATTAGCTTATTCCCAAGAATAAGTAGCTTTCACGCAGTTAATATTCGCCAGAATTCAAAATTGCATTTGGATCGGACTTCCTTAACTCTTGAGCAGAAAGATGTGCAGCATACTGCTGCATCCATTTTCAATAAGCTGCCACAAGAATTAAAACATCTTAGCAGTAATTCACGCACTTTGATATCGATACAGAAGAGTTTCCTTCTATTCTGTCTAGGAGTACCTTGAAAAATTACGCTGATTCTTGTTGTGTTGTTGATTGAGTTTACTTAAACTTATAGACTGACTTTTTTCGGGTTCATAAACATTTTATTTTATCTGTTATTACTTTTATATTATAATTTCATGTACTAAAACGTTCCATGACCTTGGAGATTTGCTCCTCAGTTTTGTCCTCCAGAAATTGACGTGTAAATAAAAAATAAAATAAATATATAGATGATAGTAGTATGACGTTCAAAAGGTGTAAAAAGGCAGTGCATTGCACTCAGGTGATCATGCGAAAAGGTTCCCGACGTGATTGTGGCCGCACGAATGGTATTAGCAGACTTTCCACACGGAAAGCTGGAAAAATGGGACATTCCATTGCGGAAATGGTTCAAATGGTTCAAATGGCTCTGAGCGCTATGGGACTCAACTTCTGAGGTCATTAGTCCCCTAGAACTTAGAATTAGTTAAACCTAACTAACCTAAGGACATCACAAACATCCATGCCCGAGGCAGGATTCGAACCTGCGACCGTAGCGGTCTTGCGGTTCCAGACTGCAGCGCCTTTAACCGCACGGCCACTTCGGCCAGCTTGCGGAAATCGTTATGGAATTCAGTATTCCGATATCCATAGTGTCAAGAGTTTTCCGAAAGCACCAAATTTCAGGTATTGCTTCTTGTCTCGGACAACGAAATTTGGCGTTAATGGGCTATGGCAGCAGACAACGGACAGGAATGTCTTTACTAACAACACGACATAGCCTTTAGCGCCACTCCTGGGCTGTGACCATATCGGCTAGACCTGTGGCCTTGTCAGACGAGTCCCGATTTCAGTTGGAAAGAGATGATGGTAGTGTTAGAGAGTAACACAGACCCCCACGAAGGCATGAACCCACGTTATTGAAAAGGGACTGTGCAAACTTG
The DNA here is from genome assembly GCF_023864275.1 of Schistocerca cancellata. NCBI lineage: Eukaryota > Metazoa > Arthropoda > Insecta > Orthoptera > Acrididae > Schistocerca > Schistocerca cancellata. The sequence goes on from NC_064626.1 coordinate 639,832,033, forward strand.
TGGTGGCTCTGTAATGGTGTGGACTGTCTTTACATGGAGTTGGTTGGGTCCTCTGGTTCAATTGAACTGATCATTGACTGGGAATGATTATTTGGCTACCTGGAGACCATTTCCGCCCATTCATTGGCTTCTTGCTTCCTGACAAAGATGGAATTGTCACGGCGCCATTATTGTTCGCGACTGGTTTGAAAAACATTGTGGAGAATTCGAGCGAATGAATTGGCCACCAAGTTCGCCTGACATTAATTCTATCGAAAATTTATGGATGTAATTGAGAGGTCAGTTCGTGCACAAAATCTTGCATCGGCAACACTTTCGCATTTATAATGGTAGAAAGGCTCAATACTTATGCCAGGATTTCGAACGTCTTTCTGAGTCCATATTACGTCACGTTACTGAACAATGCACGGAAAGAGGAGGTCCGACACTATATTATGAAGTGCCCCATGATTTTTGTCACCTCAGCGTATATTGGTGAGACTATCAGGGCCGTGGAGGACATTTGCACCGAGCATAAGTGTCACACAAGCTTACAAGAGCCAATCAAATCTACTACTGCAGAACTTTCTCTAGGTACGAACTATGATAGTGAACGTATTAACATGGAGACTGTGGCATGAACGTCCAACTACTGAGGCAATGTTATAAAAGGAAGCAGTTGAATTTAAATTACCCAGTAACCTCACAATTAGAGATGGTGGGTTCTGCTACAGTTCCGTGCAGTGTCCTTCTGTTTCCCAAAAAAAAAAACAGGGAGACAGAGTTATTAATGCTAGCTGCCCATTGGTTATTATGTTCACTATCGATAACTTCTGACGACGGTGATTTTTGGTTGCGTGTTGGCACTGGTGATTACAATGTGTGTGTGTGCGTGTGTGTGTGTGTGTGAGAGAGAGAGAGAGAGAGAGAGAGAGACAGAGAGAGTTGTTCCGGAAACAGCTACAAACCGAGATTTCAAACCCCGTTGTACGGCGCTTTGCAGCCTGGAAAATGATAGGGTGTGCACTTGTCGCAAAAACGTCGCTTGTCGTCGACGTTATCCGACTGCAATCCTGTAAGTTATTTGAACAAATTTGTACTACCTTTAAAGCTGTACATTTAGAAAGAGAATCAGAAAGTATTATTTTTTCTTTCTTGTCACATAGTACTCCATCCATTTCAGGTATGGACTTCTAAGATGCATTGCAACCATACACTTTGTGTCACCCAACACAGAGAGGCTCCGTTTGTATCCGAGACTTGGACTGATCTCCACGAGGCCGGGAGAACAGGAGACACCGCTAGGGGATTGCGAGTTGAAGGAGAGTTGACAGCAGCAGTGGCGGTGGCGGTGGCGGCACGCAGCATGACGGATGGTTGCGCAGTTGCGGCCGCGGGACTCGCCCGGCCCCGGAGCTGGGGCGGCAGACGCGGCCGCGTTGCCAATCAGAGGCCCCGCGGCGGCGCTCGTGCGTGGCCAGGTGTGCTCGCGCGCCTACGTGCCCCGCGGGTGGCGACGCCAGGGGGCTGCTGTTGGCGTTGCGCCCACGTGACCGGCGACACCAAGCTGGAGAAACACCGCGCAGACGTGCCCCGCCGCCACGCTAAGCAGGCGGCGCGACCGTCCTCTCGCCAGGCGGTTCTCTCTACGGCAGGCATCACTCCCTACATAGATGCACTGTTTGGAAATCGAGCTCATCGCTAATTCAAATGGACCGACGCCCCTAATATTTTCCTCGCCCAGTGCTCGCCATTAAAATAGGAAATATAGCAACTAAAGAAATTTTCATTTTTGTGCATTTATACGACAGGGAAAATAGAAATGGCCCGGAGAGCAGAGTTCCATGGTACAAAGGAAAACAGAAAAAAAAAGAAATACAGTACTAACCTAACTACAGCAGACGTTGAAAATGACCACTGTTCATCTCTTGACACTTCTGGGCCCTGGTCAGCAAGCTGCTGAGTGAGGGTGGATCGAAGCCGGACTGCTGGTATTACTAGAATCTCATCGGAAATGTTCTGCTGCAGTTCTTGAAGACTATGAGGGTTGTTGCGATACACCTTAAACCTGAGGGAGCCCCACACAAAGTAATCGGACACTGACAGATCATGTGGTCTGGGAGGCCAGCTAGGGCGCTGTGAGACTGACCTCTCCCAACAACTTTGTCAGGCGTGGAGACTGTGTAAATGTGCTGCAAGGTTTGGCAGTTACTCAAACCTGTTGGAAGTAACTGTAGGTGTTTTCCTCCTTCATTAATGCTGCCACAAATGGATTAAAAATGTTGGCAAAGTAACGCGCCGAAGTCAGCGTCTGATCGAAGAAAGTGGGACCAATAATGTGCCGTGTAGATACTGTACGCCGAACCCCAACCTTCTGCTGATGCAACGGTGTTACATGGAAGTTACGCAGATTCTCCGCTGGCCACAACCTGCGACATAAACACTCAGGTGAAACCAGGTTCCATCAGACATAAAGAGCAGATCCGTGTCCAAGCGATTCATTGTTAGTGAAGAGCCACTCACAAAACTGGAGACACTGAGGAGCAAGTGTTCGTTTTAATGCGAGGACAATGGGACTCGGTAGGGGCGCATGTGCAAGTCCAGGTGGAATATTCATCTGTACGATTGACATGATACGCTGGTCTCTTGCGACAGGCATAGGGCTGACTTAATAGGACTCTGAAGTATTTTCCGGTGAAATGCAGCCACATGTTCTGGTGTGTGGGCTCGTTTCGGAATGTTTTTTGACTTCAAAACAGATCCTATCTGACGCCAAGCGTTGCGTGGCACTCTTTGCTGGCACTTTGACACCATTTAACTTCTCAGCAAACTACCGACCACACCGTTTACACCAATTTGTTGTCACGCAGCTTTTCACAATTAACACCCGCTGCTTCACTGTGAGTTCCATCGTCCCTTTCGCAATGCTCCACTCACATTGACACAGCCACCACCCCGCTCTAAACGGGTGTGGATCAAGTGGCGGGCGTAGACGTGTTTTGCGCGTCGTGGGACGTGTTGCACTCATACATTCACGTCCAGCGGACCCATTCGTCCGAGCCACAATGTACAAGTTGCACAAAGATCTATGTGATCAGTAGTATCCGAACAACACTATTTAATGTGAAACTGATCACTAGCTAACACTATAGGTGGATCCGCCAATATAACAGTAGATATAGTTCTTTTTCTTTTGGATAAACCGTCTATGACTGGTTTGATGCGGCGCGACACGAATTTCTATCCTGTGCTAATCTCTTCATCTCAGAGTATCACGTACAACCCACGTCCTCAATTACTTGCTGCATGTATTCCAGTCTCTGTCTTCCCCTACAGCTTTTGCTCTCTACAGCTCCCTCTACTACCATGGAAGTCATTCCCTCATGTCTTAACTGATGTCCTATCATCCTGTCCCTTCTTCTTATCGGTGTTTTCCACACTTTCCTTTCCTCTCCGATTCTGTGCAGAATCACCTCATTCCTTACCTTATCAGTCCACCTAATTTTCAACATTCATCTGTAGCAACACATCTCTAATGACTCGATTCCCTTCTGTTCCGGTTTTCCCACAGTCCATGTTTCACTACCATACAATGCTGTACTCCAGACGTACATTCTCAGAAATTTCTTCCTCAAATTAAGGCCGATATTTGATATTAGTAGACTTCTCTTGGCCAGGAATACCCTTTTTGCCATTGCTAGTCTGCTTTTGATGTCCTCTTTGCTCCGTCCGATTACTGCCTAAGTAGCAGAATTCCTTAACTTCATCTACTTCTTGACCGTCAATCCCGATGTAGGGTTTCTCGCATTTCGACTTCTTCTCATTACCTTCATCTTCCTTCGATTTACTCTCAGCCCCTACTATGTCCTCATTAGATTGTTCATTCAGTTCAGAAGATCATGTAATTCTTCTTCACTTTCACTGAGGATACCAGTGTCATCAGCGAATCGTATCATTGATATCCTTTCACCTCGAATTTTAATTCCACTCCTGAACCTTTCTTTTATTTTCATCATTACTTCCTCGATGTACAGTTTGAACAATAGGGGCGAAAGGATACACCCTTGTCTTACACCCTTTTGAATGCGAGCACTTCCTTCTTGGTCGTCCACCCTTCTTATTCCTTCTTGGCTATTGTACATATTGTACATGCTCTCCCTATAGCTTACATCTACTTTTCTAGGAATTTGGATCATTTTACACCATGTTACATTGCCGAACGCTTTTTCCAGGTCGCAAATTCTATGAATGTGTCTTGATTTTTCTTTAGTCTTGCTTCCATTATTAACCGTAATGTCAGAACTGCCTCTCTGGTGCCTTTACCTTTCCTAAGGCTAAACTTATCGTCACCTAGCGCATCCTCAATTTTCTTTTCCAATCGCCTGTATACTATTCTTCTAAGCAACTTGGATGCATGAGCTGTTCATCTGATTGTGCGTTAATTATCGCACTTGTCAGCTCTTGCCGTTTTCGGAATTGTGTGGATGATGCTTTTTCAAATGTCAGATGCTATGTCGCCAGACTAATACATTCTACACACCAACGTGAATAGTCGTTTTGTTGCCAGTTCCCCCAATGATTTTACAAATTCTCGTGGAATGTTATCAATCCCTTCTGCCTTATTTGATCTTAAGTCCTCCAAAGGTCATTTAAATTCTGATTTTAATACTGGATCCCCTATCTCTTCTAAATCGACTCCTGTTTCTTCTTTTATCACATCAGACAAATTTTCCCCTCATAGAGGCTTTTAATGTTTTCTTTCCACCTATCCGCTCTCCTTTCTGCATTTAACAGTGGAATTCATGTTGAACTCTTAATGTTATCACCTTTGCTTTTAATGTCACCGAAGGTTATTTTGACTTTCCTGTATGCTGATTCTGTCCTTCCGACAGCCATTTCTTTTTCGATTTCTTCACATTTTTCCTGCAGCCATTTCGTCTTAGCTTCCCTGCAATTCCTACTTATTTCATTTCTCAGCGACTTGCATATCTGTATTTTTTAGTCTCTAGGAACATTTTTGTACTTCCACCTTTCGTCGATCAATTGAAGTATTTCTTCTGTTGCAGTTGGTTTCTAAGCAGTTACCTTCTTTGTACCTGTGTTTTACTTCCCAACTTCAGTGATGGCCCTTTTTAGAGATGTCAATTCCTCTTCAACTGTACTGCTTACTGAGCTATTTCTTATTGCTGTATTTATAGCCATAGAAAACTTCAACTGCATCTTGTCATTCCTTGGTTCTTCCATATCCCACGTCTTTGCTTATTGTTTCTTCCTGACTAATGTCTTAAACTTCAGCCTACTCTTCATCACTACTATATTATGATCTGAGTCTATGTCTGCTCCTGGGTACGGCTTACAATCCAGTATCTGATATCGGAATGTCTGTCTGGCTATGATGAGATCTAACTGGGATCTTCCCGTATCACACGGCCTTTTCCAAGTATACCACAACGTCTTGTGATTCTTGAACAGAGTATTCGATATAACGAGCTGAAAATTTTTATAGAACTCAATTAGTCTTTCGCGTCTCTCATTCCTTGTCCCAAGGCCATATTCTCCTGTAACCCTTTCTTCTACTCCTTCGCCTGCAACTGCATTCCAGTCTCCCATGACTATTTACATTTTCATCTTCCGATGCATATTGTATGACCCTTTCAATGTACTCATACATTGTCTCTATCTCTTCATCTTCAGCTTGTGACGTAGGCATGTATTTCTGAACTATTGTTGTTGGTGCTGGTTTGGTGTCGATTGTGATAACAACCCTGTCACTGAACTGTTCACAGTAACACACTCTCTGCCCTACCCTCCTGTTCATAACGAATCCTACTCCCGTTATGCTATTTTCTGCTGCTGTTGATATTACCCCGTACTCATCTGACCAGATATCTTTGTCTTCTATGCACTTCACTTTACTGACCCCTACTATATCTAGATTGAGCCTTTGCATTTGGCTTTTCAGATTTTCTAGCTTCCCTACCACTTCAAGCTTCTGACTTTGCAAGCCCCACCTCGTAGAGTCCTTTCGTTGATCATTCAGTCTTTTTCTCATGGTCACCTTCCCCTTATCAGTCCCGTCCCGGAGATCCGAATCGGGGACTATTACAGAATCTTTTGCCAATGGAGAGATCATCATAACACTTCTTAAATTACAGGCCACATGTCCTGTGGATACTCGCTACGTGTCTTTAATGCAGTGGTTTCCATTGCCTTCTGCATCCTCATGCCGTTGATCATTGCTGATTCTTCCGCCTTTAGGGACAGTTACCCATCCCTAGGAAAAGAGAGTGCCCTGAAGCTCTGACCGATCTTCCGCCCTCTTTTACAAGACCGTTGGCACCATGGGGGTGACTTCTTGTGCCGGAAGTCTTCGCCCGCTAATCCTGATTATTAATCAAAATTTGAGCAGTGGCGCGGTTTGAATCCGGGACCGAAGACGTTTTGATTATGAATCAAAGACTCTACCCCCTTTTCTACGATATAGTGCGTTGCGTTTGGTCTGGGCGGACGCCACAATACATCCGTTCAAGTTGATCGTTGTTTCCTTTTCTCAGTTTTTTTATTACAGAGAGCAAGCAACCATCTGTGCGAACACTCTGAGCTACCATGCCAGCTCCCTAGACCACGGTTGCGAATCAGTATCAGATGAATGGATATATCTAGAGAGCTCACTGACTTAGAACGGGGGCTAGTCACTGGATATAACCATCTAAGTAACGAATCTACTGAGGACGCTACAGCCCCTCTAAGCTGCCCAAGTCGGCTGTGGCTGAAGAGGAGTAAATGCGAAGCAACTATCACAGCTAAACCTAATGGCCTCCCAACAGAGTCCACTGAACATTGCGGAGGATGGTTGTTAAAAATCGGATGAAATTAACAAAAGGAAAAATCCATCATTTAGAATATCCTACCAACAGTCCAGCTAGCACTGACTGCACATATGGAGTTAAAATGGGTTACAATAATCGAGCGGCTCCTCATAATGCTCTATGTAGTGCAAAGAGCAGAGGCTCTGGACAGTGGCTGACTGGACACGAGTTATTAGTAGTAACGAAACATGGTATATCCTGTGGAAACTCGATGGAGGGGTTCAGGCTTGACGACTGTCAAGCCTAAATGTCATCATGTGTAGTGTCAACAGTGAAGCACGGAGGAGTTGGTGTGACGGTAGGGAGTGTTTCTCGTTGTTAGCGTGCAGTCCAGCATTGTACTTAAGAAAACGCTAGGTGGAGAGGGATACAAACACACTGTGGATCAATGTGTGCTGAAGACCGAGAGACAGTGCAGAGACGAGGCTCTATCAGCTTGACAGTGCATTCTCCGTGGAGTCAATGTTTGTGGACAATGACATGCGTGAAATGGACTGGCCTGCCAAGTGCCCCGAGCTGAACCAAGCAGAACAACTTTAGACCTCAGCTTCCTACATCACTACCACCTCTTATGGAATAATGGACTGTCATTCCATCGCAGACATTACGACAACTCACTGAAAGTGCCCCAGCAGAGTTCAGGTCGCCATAAAGGCGTAGCCTGGTTGCACCGTATATTAATGTCCACTAGCAGCTGTTCAGATACTTTCGATCCGATCGGGTCTGATTTTAATGCAGTTTATTAAAACATTCAGTACAAAGATGGGGCTTACATCTGCACGTATTACTAAAGGTAGCCATTTGAGAAGGTAACGTTCTAGCTACATTGGGCCCGATTGTTTTTCTATTTGTCTTGTGAGATTTATAACAATATCTACGCCGTTTATGCGCCTTTTCTTCCTTTGTTTACAGCTGGTGTTATCTTCTTACTGTATGGACACTGACTGGACTTCCTTCATGTGAATGTCGTGAGAGGGAATCTGTCAGTCGTTTCCGAAATATTGTGAATGAAATTTTCCGTCCCGTCATACCCTGGAATATACATAACACATTCACGACAGCGGTATTCAGAAAAAGTGAAATGCTAAATTTCGATACGAATTTACTGTGTTCGTCGGTGGACCATCAGTCATCTGATGAGAAAGATCAATAAGTTTTTGCCTTATTATATTGAGTAACGGTTTTTGGTTTTCGATAAACCCTTCTGCGTTGACACGTTTTCCATTTCACTGGAATATTTGGTGGAATGAACCAATACATCTCTTTTGTCTTTCCTTCTTACGACCGTAAATTTTGCAATCGCTTGGCCGCGTTTCAGTTTTGTTGTTACAATTCCTTTGGAAAATCCTTTGTGACTTAAGCGAAGGGTAACAACCAAGTGCGCATTCTTTCTTATGAGTTTTCTTCCCAAATCTGTTATAGTATACCAATTATTTGTACGTAATGTATGGCCTTCCGTGAGTACATTTTGACTCAAATTCATCACAACATTTGATGGTGTATCAAGTGCTTTGCCGGCGTAAATTCTATGAACGTAGCAGTACACATTATCGCATTATAATTATTTTGTTGCCATAATAGTGTCTCTCTTGTTTCAAATATTGCCTGAATATAATTCACCTTCCGAATGATATTAGAGATCATCGATACATACCGGTAGTATCGGAAAGATCATATTTTTTTAAAATTCTCGATCAGTTCGTCGATAATGAACTGAATTCTCGAGAGACGCTATAAAGCATCAACTTTTGGTCTGTCTGACAAAATTAGATTATCAACAGAATTTCAGCTCGACCTCTACCCATTACATTTAAGGGAAATCCTAGAATGAACAGTGGCGCCTGGGAATAACATAAAGGTATGGACGGAAATTTTCACCAGCCCCTTCCACAAAATCAATCATAACAGCCGCCGTATTTCACCCCCTTCTTTTTAAAAATCATTGTTTTAAACGTCTGGAAACCTTTGTCTTCTGTGTGGCATACATTTTTGTATTTTCTCTGGTATGTCAAAATAATTCATTTGTGACAAAATTTCATAAAAATCATTGACTCTGTTATATTCTTGCACATTTTCATGGCACCATAGACACTCGTAAAATGCACAATGTCCGGCTGGTTCCCTCGATGATCAAACCACGTACTTTGATCAGTTACTGAATCGTCAAAATAATTTTTACTCTCGAGTGACGACAATCGCATTACAGGGCGATGTTTACATGGTACAAATAACGCATTCGATGAATCACTGTTTACTCCTAACGACATTTTTGCTTTCATGGACAACAGAACTTTTTGAAAATAAGCACTGTGAAAATAGTTTCTCCTGACACGTCTGTGGCTTCTCTAACTGGTCGTCCCTTGGAGGTTGTCTTCTTATCACAGCGAGCCCTTTTATACTCCAACTCAACAACCGCCAGATGGTGTGCTTACGTTTTCTTTACTTACCCGACACTGCGACGGTGTCAAGAGGATCTTTTCCACGGTAACGCCTGCGTGGTACGTGAAAAGCACTGCGGGAGCATCGGATAGGTTGCCAGCCAACAGGCGCATCAATATGCTTCCGTTTGACTCAACACACATCAAGTGGCAGCTGGCACGCGAACCTGCCGCCTCAACGACAAGTCCAGTATAATCGGCTACCCGTTCAACATCTTATGAGTTTTACTGTTACATAATTTCTAGAGGCATGCGAACACAAATGAACGGTTGATATACGAGTATGTGGCATATGGTGCCAGTAGCTCACCGAAATCTTTCTTCAGGATGGTGACAGTTGTGCCATAAAATTAAAATTTCTCGGTGCGGTTCTCTTCCCCTCACACAGCAGACGTGCCTGCTTGGATCAGGATTTCTTATCGCGGCAGAGGCATTCTTGTCTCGCGTGTGGCGGCCAAAATGGCACAGGTAGCGCCACACCGAGCCTTGACGAGCCAGCTGAAAGCACGGTGCTGCATCGTGACATCAGCATCGTGGCCGCGGTGTGGAAGCGGTTGACAGCGTTGACAGTGGCCATGCATCGGTACGATAGCTGAGGTCGTTTACAATCGGCGGGCTGGCTGAGGATGTGCCGGAGCGCGAGTATGCATTATGGAGCGGAAACGGCGATTTCTACTTGAGTCATCGCCGGAGGCTGGTATGGGGAGAAGCTAACGGTTTGCGAGGAGGCTCTGGGGCCTTGCATTGTACGCTGATTGCATTTAATTTGCTTCGACGTGGCTGGCCCAGGAGGTCATCACCGGGATCCAGGTCGGTGCTGAGCGGGCTGGGTGTTCGTTCATGGCTCCTGGAGAAGCAGAATACCAGGCGGCTGAGAGCATAATCAAGTAGCAGCAGTGAACTACAATAGTTAACATAGGACGTGGCCAGCTGTAGCGTGGTCATCACTGAGCTGCGGAGAGACAAGACAAGGAGTGTTTAGATTACGATAATGCAGCGCCGAGCATAAAGTGGCCTGTAAGTGTGCCGCAACTGAAGCTGTTACACATTAGGAGATGTCAGAGTTTTGACATTGGAATACAGTGTGACAGTGTGTGATGAGATCAGCCTGGTACAGTTGTAGTAGTAGCAGTAATAGTAGCAGTAGTAGTAGAGTAGCAGCAGCTTTAGTCATCTGTAAATCTCTTTCTGCAAGGATATAGGACATATCACAGTATTTACAAGCTTAGACCAATTTAAAATAAGCTAATTCGTATACACATACATTTACAGACTTCTAGCTGAAGAGAATCATTAGATTTACTCCTGGTATACAATATTTATTTTACAAATAACTTATTAAATAATGTAATGTCACACTGTTCACTCTTATCTCACTACCAGTCACTGCACACACTATACACACTATGTTTCAAACACTTCACTCACTACACATATAAACACATACACACTGCTGATCTCTGGGTCATTTTCTGTACCACAACTTCCCATTTGCTATCCTGAAAAACTGAGTCTGCATCCCTCTATTATGAGTGAGATGATGAGCTCAGAAGGAGAAAGAGGCTCAGTATTGTGCTATGCATAGCTTGGTCGTAAATTTTTCTAGAAAAGGAAAAAAAGAAGGAAAAAACATAGTGTGAAGATGTTATGTGGAATGTTGGATGTTTTATAATCATTATTATTATTTATTTGTATAACATATTTTTACCAACCCCTTACTGTCTTATCTAAGTAATCTTTCAATCCATAAAATGTATTCCATAAAAGGTACTTTTTAATGCCTTTTTAAATAAGTGTATTTTTACAATCTCCTTAATCTCTTTTGATAATTTATTGTACAGTTTTATTCCACGATAGAAAATGTTGTTTTGAGTTTTATGTTTATTTTTCCTTAGTAAATGTAAGTGGAGTCCAGCTTTGTTCCATGGTGATTGACACAGAAATTGTGCAGTAATTACCAATGTTATTTTTCATGTGTACAACTGATGGTAAAAGTGTTCACACAAAGCAGTTAAAGCCCCTAGTGTTTTGAACAGAACTTTACAATGAGCTCGACTACTGTTTTTGATTATTATTCTTATGGCTCTAATCTGGAGTTCGAAAACTGAGTTCATATTTTGTGCATTTATGAATAGTATGTAACTACAGACACCGCATGTTACACAGTGGTGACAGAATTCTAAGGGCATATCATGCTGATGACATTCTGTTTGCAAGTACCTTTGTGTGGTCGTGCCACTTCAACTGTACTCATTCCTAGAAATTTTGCATTTGTTACACAGTCTATAGAGGTGCCATCTAATTTTAATTTAACATTGTCATATTCCTTTAACATTGTCGTATTCCCTCTTCAAAGTGAAATCCATGGAATTAGTTGTCTTTATGTTCAATGTCACTTTATTGCTTATTGACCAGTTGTAAACATCCTTGAGAGTTTCATTTCCTTCCTCTTCAAGGAGTTCTCTTGCTTTCTCAGTGACTATAATATTGCTGTCATCAACGGAGAGAATTTTTTCACCATGAGTAACACTACTAGGAAAGTCATTGATGTAATCAGGAATAGTATTGGTCCTAATATGCTACCTTGCAGAACCCCTATATTAACGAATTCTGGTTCTGGTAAGTGTTTTACTAAATGTTTAGATCTATTTGAAGTATGTGTTATCTCTACTCTTTGTACCTTATATGCTAGGTATGATCGATACCAGTTATTAGTAACCCCTCTTATTCCTAATGCCTCTAATTTATTTTATAGACTGATGCCCGAACAGCAGGGAGCGAACATGCATCGAGATTAAAAAACAGTGCATTGATAATGACTAGGCACTAGCCGAAATCTGGATTTGCGTAGTAATACCGGCAAAAAGAAAAAAAAGGACGATAGATTGCAGCACTCTATCATTTATAGATTATTTAATAGACTCTTGTGGTCGACTATATCAAGGGCATTAGAAAGATCCAAAACTTTGACTGTGACACACTCATTTTTGTCTAGAGCATCAAGTACAACTTTTGTGAATTTTACTATGGCTGACTCCGTATTTTTGTCACTTCTAAAACCAAACTGCCATTCGCTTAGGCAATTGTATTTATTCACATAATTCATTAATCTGTATTTCATAATTTCTTCTATTATTTTTGAGAATGGGGACAGCAGGGAAATGGACTAGTAATTTTCTATGTCTTCTGCAATACCTTTCTTAAGCAAAGGTGCCTGTTTCAACTGCTATGGAAATGTCCCTGATGTGAGGGATTCATTTATTATATTTGTTAAAGGGCCTTGTGTAATCTCTACGCATTGTTTCAGTACACGCATTGGTATTTCATCTAAGCTTAGTGACATTTTTTAGTTTTTGAACAGGTTTATTGACTTCATTCTCTGTGGTTGGAAGTAACATCATTGTATTTAGTGCAACAATATTTACAGGTGTTATACTTGTTTTGGGGAATTTGTGCTGTCACTTCTCTGCAATACTTCAACAATGCTCGTTCACATAGTTTGCTAAGTGTTGTACATTATTTATTACCTTATCCTCCTCCCTTAGCAGTATGTTATTCTGCGTTTGTTTGTCTCTCCCCGTTTCCATTTTTGCTTTTATTCTGTGCATTGTATAATATTTTGTCATTAAATTACTTTTTTGGCAGCACTCACCACCTTCCTGTAGATCTTTTTGTGTCTATGACAGAAGTTTAAGAATTCTTGGTCATTGCGACCCTTTCGTGGAACTGAGGAGTTTAAGTGTGTGGGAGTACTTCTTAATACCTGCTGTTATCCATCTGTTTTTGTGAGATGTTGATACAGACGTGCATACTTTTCGAAATGTCTTTTCAAAGTTCAATATAAATAATGCTGAGAATTTAGATAATTTCATATTCAGATTGGTTTCCTTACATACATAATTCCAGCTTTGTTTTGTTAGTTCTTTTGAAAAATATTTTATTTTGATTTCAGGTAGACGTCGTTTGTAGGCTTGTAGTTTAGAGAGTAATTCGATGCTGTTGTTATTTGACAGAGATTGTCTCATAGTCCGAGATCTTTTACAGCTCCATCAGATTTTTCTCTGTCCATATTTGTGGCCACGTGGTCAATTACTGATGCAGTCATTCTAGTAACCCTTGTTGCACTATTGACCAATAGTGACATGCCAAACCTTGGAAGGATGTTTATGAGGGTGCTACGCGATTCATTTACGATATTAGTGTTGGTGTTAATGTCCCCATGCAGAATTATGTTGACCTTTGTACTTGAGGCTTTATCTAGAACTTCTGTTAATTTATTGAAAAAAGTGTCCACACTATCACTGGGAGGTCTATACACACACAGAATGATTAATTTCTTTGTGATATCAAGCCCTGTTAATTAAACAGCTGATACTCGCAAGTTTTTGTCTTCACTTGCTGTAATGAGGTCATGTCTTGATGTGAACCGTGTTCCTTGTTTGATTTAAATGCACGATCCTCCACCTCCTAAAACAGTTCTGCAGTAAAAGTTTGCCCTTTCCTACAATGATAGTGCTACATGTTGGATTTCAGTGTCTCTACAACAGTGCTCAGTAATACAAACTACTGTGCAGTTCAAAGATTGGAGCTCAACTTCTAATAGTTGCATTTTCTTTTTTGTTAATTGCATGTTTTGATGGAGGATTGCTAAGTCTGTGAAATGCCACATGTTACTGTTTCCAATGGTTTGTTTTTCTTTATGACATCTGGGATGTCTGATATTTCGAGTGTTAAAATCTGTCTTGTGAATAATTGTTTGTGAAGGAACATGGTGAAAACACAAAGAATAGAGCATGTCATAACTGTATTTAAGTGTACTTTCGCAGTGTGACCGTAATACTGTCAGAGTGTACCACTGTTTCTTTTAATTTGAAAACGCAGCAAGGCTGTCTTGAGATCATTGTGCATTAATGACCAGTCGTCCTACCTTTTGCTGGTTTATTCATTTCCCTTTTAGATTCTATAGTGGGTTACACATACAGGTGGAGGTGGTGGCGGAGGTGCTGATAGTCGTAAATTCTAAGACATTCTAGTGAACCATGCAACTTGCTGCTATTTTATGTAGGTGCCCACTTGTAACGTCTTTTGTGAGAGAAACAATATTCCTTATTCCATGTAATGTATGTCTCTATCTTAGGATAAGATTTTGCTGAATATTACTGTTACCCGCTTTAAGGAAAAGTCTACTTTAGTATATGGGGCAACAATCGGTTTTTCTTATACGTCATTTGTTACCTGAATTTAATTATTGCAGGAGACTGAGCACAGGGGTTTGCTACATTGATATGCGCGCAGATATAATAAATTCTGGTTTTATCAATTGTTGTTAAGCATTGTTTCATTAATTGTTTTATTAACTGAATATTATTATTGATTAAAAGCCCACGCTTCCAAAATTACCTGTCACACTCCATTCCCGAACAATCCCTATGCCTCAAATCTACAGGCACCAGGCGTAATTATACAAAAGTTGTTACTTGTATTGCAACTAAACACAAAGGGAGTGGAGGGGTTTCTAATAACTGTTAAACACACACTGCCACAAAAAATAACAGTACGCACTTTCAGATATTTCAAATTCAATCAAGATATATTGCTGCAATAGCGCATATAGATTACATGAAATGCTTACATTTACAGATCAGTATCACAGAGACTCTGGTGCCAGGTATCATAGCACGCTGAAATATTCATCTTAGTACGTGGTGTAGCCTTCACGGGCGGCAATGCTGGCATTCACTCTGGCATCCAGTCGGTCGCACAGATGGTAAATACTGTCCTGGAATATCCACGCCTGCTCGACCTGTTCACGTAATTCTGTAATAGTTGTTGGTTGACGAGTCACACAAGTGACTTCTCGTCCCACTATATCCCACAAGTGTTCAATTGGAGAGAAGTCCGGAGATCATGCTGGCCAGAGACGTTTTCTGCGCGTCTCGCAAAGCATCTCTGAGTTTCAGGGGCAGTACATGGTCGAACATTGTCCTGTTGGAACAACATATCAGCTTCCTATAGCAAGAACGCCGAAAAAACGGGTCTTATAACATTCTGTACGTACAGAGCGCAGGTTATCATCCCCTCCAGAAACACCAAAGATGCGTAAGAGATGTGGTTTATAGTAACCCAGACTGGGGTGCGGCCAATGTGTCTTGGACGAATGTGCTCTACGAGACAGCACTTTTCAGGTCTACGTCGTACACGCAAACGACTTTGTCTTGCCTGCAGGCGGAATCTGCTTTTACCGCTGAAGACCACACCGCACCATTCCACCTTACGAGTGATCCCGTGTCGGATCCAGTCGAACCGTGCCCGTCGATGCTGTGGCGTGAGTGGAAGATGGTTAGAGGCGTGAGTACCTGTAGTCCCACTGCTAATAACTGGTTCGCAACAATTCGTGTTTTCACATCTGGACTTAGAAGCCCTCTTGTCTGTTCTGTGGTGAATGTAAGATCTGCCATTGTCGCCCTTACAATACGACGATCGCGGCGGGCATCTGTTCTTCATAGACGTTCAGAACCTCGTCTACGGATGTGAGATTGTTCGTGTGACCATCTCTGCACAACGGACACAGCACGTCCAGCGTGTGTGGCAATTCACCGAAAGAACCATCCCGCAACTCGGAAGGCCACAGTTTGTCCACTTTAGACTCGGAAGCTGGCTGTACGAAGCACGAGTGCTCCACCGTGGCATAATTGCCTGCTTTCTTCTCACATTTGCACCACAGTGAGCCCTCTAGTAGTGATCATTCCTTATTAAATAGTAGACACAGATGGCGCTTTGATAGCTATGCCAAACTCTATCTGTTGACAGACAATGTTGAAACCCGTGTGTCGGCCAGTGTGGCCGAGCGGTTCTAGGCGCTTTAGTCTGGAACCGCGCGACCGCTACGGTCGCAGGTTCGAATCCTGCCTCGGGCATGGATGTGTGTGATGTCCGTAGGTTAGTTAGGTTTAAGTAGTTCTAAGTTCTAGGGGACTTATGACCCCAGATGTTAAGTCCCATAGTGCTCAGAGCCATTTGAACCATTTTGAAACTAGTGTCCGTACACCTACAGTATCCCAGGTGGCACAAGCCCTCATCAGATCAAAACTGATGTCGTCTATCCGTTTTTTCGGCATTGTATAAGAAATTTGAATGAGAAGAAGAAATGGTAACGCTGAGTTGTATTAAATCAACATATGAATCGTTTAAGAGCAAAAATGGAACAAAAATAATTGTAATAAAATACAATACTGCAATTATTAACCATCCGTGATGCAACACAGACGACGACGCTTCTCCTGGACAGTCAGTGGAAGACAAAAATGTATTTCTCCGTCTGCCGTAAGTGTATCAATTCGTGCTTTATGGAATGGTAAGAAAACAGCCCATGTCCGTTAAAAATATCAAGATAACCCTCAGCATTAATTTCATCTCGAATTTATTGGCTGCAGATTCAGGAATATATGTATAGTAAACCATTCTACACCAGAACAAAGGCTGAGCACATAGGGGTTGTATTGTAAGGGAAATTGCCAATGCTCCATGCGTCATGTAACCGCATAACGAAACGGCTCACAAAAATAATCACAACGGTGATAGTTTATTTTACTGTACAACCCCCACATATTCAGCCTTTCTTCATGTTTAGAATGCATGTATTTCTCGGCGCTTACGCCACGTAACACGATGCACAGTACACCGTTCTAATTATTGAGTTTCAGTAGTACACTCTCTGTTATGCCAACTGATTTGTACAAATACAACACGCTTACGGATAGTATTGACGAAGCTGACCTCTTTCTAACTACGATGTCTTCCACTGCTATCTGTTTATAGTTCAACTATCACCTGCCACGTGATATTGTATGGCAGTCTATTTTGGTACAAATAGTAACATACTTAACCCCGACAAGGCTTTTACTTCTTTACATTGTCTCTGTTTTACTGTAGGTCACAAGCATACCGCTTAGATAGCACGCACGCAGACAGATGGGGATTTTATTTTAATAATACACCGTGTTATGTGTTGGTTTACTGGTAGCAAGCTGCGGCTTCTATTGTATATGATAAATTACCTGACTTGTATTTTCATTGATACAATGTGAACAAGTACTTCGTTATCGGTTTATTTAAGGTCGGTAAAACATAGTTTCACCGTTATTGTACTTATTGTCTTTCTCATATAAGAAACATAGCCTTACTTTCAGATTTGCTCAATTGATGCCATTAATGACAAGTATGTTTTCATATATTTACTGTCTGAACTGTTGATTGATATAATTCTTGATAGTAATATGTCTGGTCGTTTTTGTTGTTTAATTGCCTGATGATGGTGTACTGTGTCGCTGAAACCGGTAGCCAATAAAACCGAGACGAATTTACAGCTGACAGTGTTCTTGACATGTTTTACATATTTATCCATAGTTTTCTGTTATCGAACATGCACCCAGCGCGAGATCACGACATAGTGTCATCAAGCTGTGTTTACCCCATATAACAGAAACTTGCAGCAGATCTCAGCATAAGGCCGATTAGGCAAAAAAACGTTCGCCCAGTGAGATTTTTCCGACCTGGAATTCTCAAACAAAATTACAAGATTTTAAGGTAAAAGAACACAAACGCCATTGTTGACGTGTAATTAATATCCGTCGCATAACGTACACTATCTGCTCAAAAGCATCCGGAGTCACCTATGTAATGCGGAACTGAGCGCTAGATGTCACGAGAGGCGGCAACAGATTCATCAGGGACGTTTGAGCCCTTCTAAAGCTACGCAAGTCGACCGTCATTGTGATGTGGAAACGCGGAGGAACAAGTACAGCTGTAACAAGGCTAGGCAGATTTCATGTACTGGCTGACAGGGACCTTCGAACTCTAAGGAAGGTGTGTAAAAATTGAGCAGATCAGAGTGACACTCGCGCACCAAGGGTTCCGTACGAGCTTCGTTTTGTGTATAGACGTATAGGCAGTCAATTCATCCTAGGAGTCGAGAATCCCGACATTTTTTTGCATGCTGTCGACACGGATACTGGCAAGATATCGATCACAGGATCACATAACTTTTGAGAATGTTTTGTTTGAAGTCTGGTAACAAATAAGAAAAGAAATATTTTTTCGTGTGATGCCATTAAAAATTAACAATTTAAAAAAAATTCTTTATTTGTACTATGAACCCTTTCTTCTTGCAAAATTTCATGACTCTAGGTCAAGGGGAAAATACCCGTAAGTTATAATGAATGGATTTTCGAATATCAAAATATATTATATAAGTGGACATATCCTTTCATTGCAATGACGTAGGAGCTTCCCATTTTTACATTGCCAAGTGTCCGTAAACTTTATTAAGTGACAGAAATTTCAAACAGATACTTTTCCGCTTTCGTAAGAAGTAGGGGTCTTAACAGACCGACGGACAGATAATATGATGAAAAATAACAAAAATAGTTTTTCGTGTGATACAATTACGAATTAAGATTTTTTTAAATTTTGGTTGTAGAGTGAAACATTGCTTCTTGGTAAATTTCATTATTCTAGACTAACGGTAAGTACCCTCTAGATTCTGACGCCCGATTTTGCGAGTGTCAAAATATGTAAACATGTGACATAAATGGCCGTATCTTTTGATTGCACTGACCCAGAAGCTAACGCTTATCACATCGCCCAGGTAGCATAAGCCTGAATATGCCGCACGAATTTCGACTTGTTACGTCCAACCGGTCCTGAGAGAAACGAGTCTTAACTGACGGTCTGATAACAAATGGCAAAGTTTTGTTTCGTATGACATAATTACAAATTAACAATTTTCCGGTTGTTTCCTTTGGCTGTAGTGTGAAACCTTGCTTCTTGGAAAATTTCGTGATTCCAGATGAACAAGAAGTACATTGTAGATTCTTATGAGGGAGTTTGCGAGTATGAAAATATATGACATAAATTGCCGTATGTTTTGGTTGCACTGACTTGGCAGTTTCATGTTTTCACGTCACCAAGGGATCGTAGACCTTAATATGTAGCATAAATTTCAACTTGATACAAGTTCATAGGCTTCCATGGCCGGCGTCATTTTGGATAAAATAATTATGAATACAGGGTGGGGACTTTGTAAACTACTAAAACAACTAAAATGCCGATGTTTCGGCCGGTCCCTGAAAAGGACAACCGCAAGCAGTCGAAACGTCGGCAATTTATTGTTTCACAACTTGTAGTTTACATTGAAGTGACCGAATACTCAAAAGTATTTCATCCCAAATACAACTACCAGTTCCTAAGAAAAAGGGTATTGAAGAGTTGGACAGATAGACAGACAGACGGACAACTTCGATATTATGAGAGTTCCTTTTTACCGAATGAGGAACGGAATCATAAAAGCCACAAGAATTTAGTGGAAGGAGTCACTGTTGAGTTCCAAAGTATTGTCATCCGTCTATCTAACACAACCACTGTGTAGAGGGGGTTAAAAAGATTAGCGTACTATAGTAGAGTAGCTCCCCAAATAACCACACGTTTCTGTAGTCAACGCTAACCGACGCTTGAATTGATGTAAAATGCTATGCTTTTGGAAAACTGATGACAGCAAACGAGTGATTTGGTGTGATGAATCACGCTGTACCCTGGAGAGTTTTGAGAATGCTTGGAGAATGTCACCAGCCGTCATATCTAGGGCCGCCAGTAAAGTATAGAGTAGGTGATGTTTGGCTACGTAGTTTCGTGGTTGGTTTCGGCCCCTTTATAACGGTTACCGTTAAATGCGAACGGATATGAACCCATTTTATACAGTTGTGTACAAGAAGTACATTGTAGATTCTTATGAGGGAGTTTGCGAGTATGAAAATATATGACATAAATTGCCGTATGTTTTGGTTGCACTGACTTGGCAGTTTCATGTTTTCACATCACCAAGGGATCGTAGACCTTAATATGTAGCATAAATTTCAACTTGATACAAGTTCATAGGCTTCCATGGCCGGCGTCATTTTGGATAAAATAATTATGAATACAGGGTGGGGACTTTGTAAACTACTAAAACAACTAAAATGCCGATGTTTCGGCCGGTCCCTGAAAAGGACAACCGCAAGCAGTCGAAACGTCGGCAATTTATTGTTTCACAACTTGTAGTTTACATTGAAGTGACCGAATACTCAAAAGTATTTCATCCCAAATACAACTACCAGTTCCTAAGAAAAAGGGTATTGAAGAGTTGGACAGATAGACAGACAGACGGACAACGCGATATTATGAGAGTTCCTTTTTACCGAATGAGGAACGGAATCATAAAAGCCACAAGAATTTAGTGGAAGGAGTCACTGTTGAGTTCCAAAGTATTGTCATCCGTCTATCTAGCACAACCACTGTGTAGAGGGGGTTAAAAATATTAGCGTACTATAGTAGAGTAGCTCCCCAAATAACCATACGTTTCTGTAGTCAACGCTAACCGACACTTGAGTTGATGTAAAATGCTATGCTTTTGGAAAACTGATGACAGCAAACGAGTGATTTGGTGTGATGAATCACACTGTACCCTGGAGAGTTTTGAGAATGCTTGGAGAATGTCACCAGCCGTCATATCTAGGGCCGATAGTAAAGTATAGAGTAGGTGATGTTTGGCTACGTAGTTTCATGGTTGGTTTCGGTCCCTTTATTACGGTTACCGTTAAATGCGAACGGATATGAACCAGTTTTATACAGTTGTGTACTGCGTACAGAAAAGAAACAATTAGGAGACGATATTGTCATACGCACGTCAGTACACGCTGTCACAGCGCAGGATCTCTGAGGTAATGGTCTGTGGAAAATAATATTCCTGAAATGAACTGTCCTTCGCAATGTCCGACGTTAACACAATACAACACCTTTGTAATCAGTTAGAAAGTTATGTCGCTTCCATCCGCAGCGTCCTACATCTGTACCATTCCTGCTTTCAGCTCTTGAAGACGGATACCCTTGCCCCATAGACGTTCAGACACCTCATGTGAAGTGCCCCCAGCAGAGTTCGAGCCATCGTTGAAGGAGTAGTGTGGACACACCCTACATAAAGTCAACTAATAGGTATCCGGATATTTTTGGTCAGATAGTGTATGATTCGCTAATGGGATTCGTAATTTAAAGTATAAATGTAACTACACTCCTGGAAATGGAAAAAAGAACACATTGACACCGGTGTGTCAGACCCACCATACTTGCTCCGGACACTGCGAGAGGGCTGTACAAGCAATGATCACACGCACGGCACAGCGGACACACCAGGAACCGCGGTGTTGGCCGTCGAATGGCGCTAGCTGCGCAGCATTTGTGCACCGCCGCCGTCAGTGTCAGCCAGTTTGCCGTGGCATACGGAGCTCCATCGCAGTCTTTAACACTGGTAACATGCCGCGACAGCGTGGACGTGAACCGTATGTGCAGTTGACGGACTTTGAGCGAGGGCGTATAGTGGGCATGCGGGAGGCCAGGTGGACGTACCGCCGAATTGCTCAACACGTGGGGCGTGAGGTCTCCACAGTACATCGATGTTGTCGCCAGTGGTCGGCGGAAGGTGCACGTGCCCGTCGACCTGGGACCGGACCGCAGCGACGCACGGATGCACGCCAAGACCGTAGGATCCTACGCAGTGCCGTAGGGGACCGCACCGCCACTTTCCAGCAAATTAGGGACACTGTTGCTCCTGGGGTATCGGCGACGACCGTTCGCAACCGTCTCCATGAAGCCGGGCTACGGTCCCGCACACCGTTAGGCCGTCTTCCGCTCACGCCCCAACATCGTGCAGCCCGCCTCCAGTGGTGTCGCGACAGGCGTGAATGGAGGGACGAATGGAGACGTGTCGTCTTCAGCGATGAGAGTCGCTTCTGCCTTGGTGCCAATGATGGTCGTATGCGTGTTTGGCGCCGTGCAGGTGAGCGCCACAATCAGGACTGCATACGACCGAGGCACACAGGGCCAACACCCGGCATCATGGTGTGGGGAGCGAACTCCTACACTGGCCGTACACCACTGGTGATCGTCGAGGGGACGCTGAATAGTGCACGGTACATCCAAACCGTCATCGAACCGATCGTTCTACCATTCCTAGACCGGCAAGGGAACTTGCTGTTCCAACAGGACAATGCACCACGGGGTCCCGGGTTCGATTCCCGGCGGGGTCAGAGATTTTCACCTGCCTCGAGATGACTGGGTGTTTGTGTTGTCCTCATCATTTCATCATCATCCAGGAAAGTGGCGAAATTGGACTGAGCAAAGGTTGGGAAATTGTACGGGCGCTAATAACCACGCAGTTGAGCGCCCCACAAACCAAACATCATCATCATCAGGACAATGCACGTCCGCATGTATCCCGTGCCACCCAACGTGCTCTAGAAGGTGTAAGTCAACTACCCTGGCCAGCAAGATCTCCGGATCTGTCCCCCATTGAGCATGTTTGGGACTGGATGAAGCGTCGTCTCACGCGGTCTGCACGTCCAGCACGAACGCTGGTCCAACTGAGGCGCCAGGTGGAAATGGCATGGCAAGCCGTTCCACAGGACTACATCCAGCATCTCTACGATCGTCTCCATGGGAGAATAGCAGCCTGCATTGCTGCGAAAGGTGGATATACACTGTACTAGTGCCGACATTGTGCATGCTCTGTTGCCTGTGTCTATGTGCCTGTGGTTCTGTCAGTGTGATCATGTGATGTATCTGACCCCAGGAATGTGTCAATAATGTTTCCCCTTCCTGGGACAATGAATTGACGGTGTTCTTATTTCAATTTCCAGGAGTGTATGTTCTTCAATTAAGTCTTATTTGTACTATATTTCACGTGATCATCTATCTACTCGGCTTGTGATCACAACTCGGAATGTTGTAGGAATAAGACAGAGATGAAAGGGGTATATACAGATGTATGCCATAAACTGCTTCTTTACGCGGAAACAACCAATGGAGCTGGTGCAAGCTTTCTATCGAGAAACATTCTGACCAAACAGGAAGCTCTTTGGACAAGGTTGCTCCCATGGCAACAGGAGATAATGCCTGCATATCAAAATGATGGTAACTTCTACACTGCTGCTGTCGGCGATGTGAAGACGTCCAAGATGTGCAACAGAATGAAGCTGGAGAGTGGTTGTCTGCGCCCTGTCTAAACTCTTCCGCCACACTGTACTGTGCGTCTGCGATTAACGAAAAGGTCCCTGTAGCTAACTCGATAGTGGGTGGATGTGGAACCGCTTCTACTGCCTCGCCCTAGTGGGGAGTCACAGAATCTTGGCGCTTAAGTTGGAACACCTATCTGGATGAAAGTTCACTGAAACTAGAGCGCCATTAGTGTCCCGTAACTTTGCAGATTTTAGCTATCTTGCGTCTTTCCTAAGTAAATTGGGTGCTGAATACTTCGCCTCATCCAACCGATGGTCCTTCATGCAGCCGTGCGGGATAGCCGCGCGGTCTAGGGCTCTTTGACACGGTTTGCGTGGCTTCCCCCGTCGGAGGTTCGAGTCCTCCCTCGGGAATGGTAGTGTGTGTTGTCCTTAGCTTAAGTAATTAAAGGTTATATTAAGTAGAGTGTAAGCCTAGGGGCTGCTGGCCTCAGCCGTTTGGTACCATAGGAACTTACCACAAATTTCCAAAAAGTTCCTCCATGCACGCAAGCCATCAGTGGTGTTCATTGGATAGAAAAAATTTATATAATTACACAAAATGGTGACTGATTTACTTTGATAAACTTTTAATTAACAGTGCAGTCTGAGAATATTATCAATGAACTCCTAATTTTGTAAGTAATTTAAACCTGAGACTGAAAAGTACCAAATTAATCACATTCGGCTCTCTTTCTTTTCTTGATTGGGACTGGCAATCATGGCTTCGCTATGTGCACTGTATGCCTTCAAAGAGTCTTCATGTTACACTTTATCGTTAAGTTGAACTTGTCCCATTCTGCTCAACATTACAACAGATGTCAGCGTAGTGTCAACTAGCCAAAAACTTTGCACATGCCATAATTCTGAGATGTTTACGACCACATGCTGTATTATCGCAAAAATATCATATATCTGGTAACTGCTTTCCCTCTTTCGAAGTAAAGCACTTGATGCTGATCAGCACCGTTAGCTACCACGCCACTAAACAGGAGAAACAGTGATTTGTTTTATGGTTTTATGATCAAAATATAGTTTAGATCGCGTATGTTACTATCGTAAACTGAAAATGGCTAAGGGAAACCTTTTCAGGAATGCACGGAAATTCTAAGTGAATCATTATTGTGGTCTTCAGCTCTCCGCACTGTTCTACCCTGTAGGATTCTCTTCAGCTCCGAATAACCACTGCGGCCCACATCCATTTGAACCTGCTTAGTGTACTCGTCTGATGGTCTCCCTATGTTTTGTAACTTTTAGCCCATACACATCCCTCTAATACAAAATTCACGTTGATTTGATGTTTCAGTGTGTATAATATCAAGTGGTTCCTTCTTTTAGCCAAGTTTCACCACAAACCCTTTATCTCCCCAATTCTACTCAGTACCTCCTCATTAGCGGTCTGCCCATGTAATATTCGTTTATCTTCTGTTGCAATGCATTACAGAAGCTCGTATTGTCCTCTTGTCTGAAGAGCTTATTGCCTACTTTCCATTAACATTAGACATAAGATGGATGGACAACTACAGAATCTCAGTGTTCTGCTTTAATGCGGCAGAGTACAAGTAGTTCCCTAAGAAGACCTGCATTCGCAGTACGAATGGGAACAGTTACATGTTACCTCTGGTAACACATTGGAAGGAACGAATACACAGAACGCACATTCCACTTGACACACGCTTTGTTCACATTCGGTTGCTACAAGCGTTCATTCAGTCTCGCAAATTTGGAATTTTGTGGGAAGTTTCTATGAGACTAAACTGCTGAAGTCATCGGTCCATAGGCTTACACACTACTTAATCTAACTTAAACTAACTTACGCTAAGTCCTAGGGAGGACTCGAACCTCCGATCGCGAGATCCATACAGACCGTGGCAAGGCGCTTCACACCGCACGGCTACACCGTCAGTTTCGCGTTTTTCATTTTATCTCTCTGCTACGTAACAGGGTGATATAAAAAGAAAGAACAGATTTTGCTTGTTTATTACAGACGAACTGTGAGAGATAGGAACACAATGCGCATTATCACGGGGTAGAGGAAGGTTCAAAGTCTAATGTTTGCACAGACACTACACCATGCATCCGTTATGAGCATCATACGTTGTTCGAGATATATCGAAACGGTAGTCCATTCCACATACGAATCACCAAGCTCCTGTTTGTTGAATCGACAGCTTCAACAATTGGATTTCTCATGTCTTAAAGAGAAGCTGCCATAGGTGGGATAAAAGGTCTGTCTTTCATATACCCCCACAGAAAAAGTCATACGGTGTGAGGTCAGGTGACCTGGGAGACAAAAAATAATGAACACAATCTTCTTGTCCAATTCTTCGAATCCAGCTTGTGAGAAGTTGTTGTTAAGATAACGCTGCAACTTAAGGTGAACGTGTGTCTTCATGAGTAAAAATTATATCATTGGAATCTTTGTGAAGTTGAGGAAACAATGAGTTTTGGTGCACGTTCAAGTCTGACATTTCTGTCAGTGTTTCCTCCACTAATAAGAAAGGTCCTAAGGCTTTGTGGACAGAAACGGCACAAAATACGTTGTGCATCGGTGAGTCTCTTTCATGTTCGATGATTACGCCAGGATTTTGTGATCGCCAAGTTCTTACATTATAGCGATTTACTTTATCCAATAGATGAAACGACTCTTCGTCCGGAAACATGAGTTGTTCGGAAAAAGTGCTCTTGTCATATCCTGGAGCAGTGCTGCCGGCACACGATTGCTGCACTAACGCTATTTGCAAGGTTTCATATGCAGGCGTCGTTCCAGAAGACACACCACACCATTGTTTAAGGAAGTTGAAGGTCCTGGCCTGCCCTTCTTGTGGACTTCTCCGTGTGAAAGCATTCCGTATATGTTCGACATTTTCATCAGACGTGCATGGCCGGCCATTTCTGTTCCCCTTGCACATGCAACCATTTTCCAAGAATTTCTTATGCCAGTCACAAATTTGCTGGTGCAGAGGCGGCTTCTTCTTGAATCGACGGCGGAATTCATGTTGCACTGGATCGACGAATGGATTTTGCTCAAATTCCAACGCACAAAATTATTTCTCATTGTTTTAGTCCCCATGTTACTACAAACAGCAGCGCAGTTGAGTCAAATCATTGAACCTTCCTCGGTAAGTGACAAACGCGTCGTGTTTGTATCTTCTATAGTTTGTCTGTAATAAGGAACTGAAATCTGAAGGGGTTGAAAAACATCAGCCAACCGGTTGGAAACCAAGGTTTACGTAGCCAATGACCTAGGTTACGTCATTTATAAAAGTATCTTCTTCAGAAGCAGTGGGACCTAAAAATGTATATAAACGATCAGAAACAATTTTTACATACATAACAAAATATTAATACTAGAAAAATATTTGTGAGGTAAGCGTGGTCACTTGTTACTATCCATTTTAATCGTCGTACCCAGGGTTGATCGCGGTCCTCTGGTTTGGAGCAGAGTGGAAGAGTCTCACAAGACTGTGCGACGGTATCGGATGCGAATATCTCGACCTCCGCTATCGGGAGCAAAATTGTAGGGTTCTCCTTAATAGGTCAGTCGTACACTACACGTAGAAAGCGGCTACTAGAGTAGCGGAGTGCGTGTGGCGTGCACATGGTTATTCTTTTAGGTTAGAGAACCCCTCCCTTGGGAACAAAGACGATTTACCTGTTAAATCAGCCGCAGTTACCTTAGAGAATCCTGGTGCTCAAAGTTCAGAGACAGGCGAGATTAATATGATTTTAGTAAACTGCAGGAGCATCCGAGAGAAGGTCCCATAATTAGTATCGCTTACTGAAGGTTATAATGCACAGACAGTATTGGGAACAGAAAGTTGGTTCGGAACCAGATGTCAGTGACAGCGAAATCCTGAGATCAGACTGGAATGTTTATCGTAAAAATAGGTTAGTCGCCAATGGTGGCGGCGTGTTTATTGCAATAAAAATTTAGATAAAATCTAGTGAGATAAGGGCGGATTCCGAATTAATCTGGGTGAAATTGAGAATCAAAGAACAGTCGAAAATGGTGATCGGATGCTTTTGCAGACCACCTGGGTCGGGATCTGTAGTTGCAGAGCGCTTCACACAGAACTTGCAGAATATCATTATTAATTTTCCTGATCATGGCGTTGTGATAGGGAGTGACTTCAAATTGCCAGATATCGATTGGGAGTGTTATGCCATCAAAACTGGTGTCAGAGACAGGGATTCATGTGACGTTGTTCTGGATGTCTTGTCCGAGAACTACCTTGAGCAGATAGTTAGAGAACCAATTCGTGGGGGTAAAGTCTTGGACCTCCTGGCAGCAAACATACCTGAACTTATCGAATCAGTTAACGTAGAGAAAGGTATCTGTGATCATAAGGTTATGACGACTGGTCCTACAAGGAATGTTAATAAAGGTAGGGAGATATATTTGTAGGAAAATATATTTCCTCATCAAGAGTGACAGGATATAAATTTCAGAATATCTCAGCAGTCAGCAGCAAATACTTGGTGATGAGGGCGAAGATGTGGAGAACAAACGGAAAACATTCAAAGGCATCGTTCAATATGCCCTAGGCAAGTATGTTCCGAGTAAGGTTTTAAGAGATGGGGAAGATCCACCACGGTTTAATAGCCGTGTTAGAAAAGCGATACTTAAACAAAGAGCACTTAATCTCTGATTCTAGAGAAGTAAAATCCTAGCTGACAAGCAAAAGCTGAACGAAGCGAAAATGAGCGTAAGGAGAGCAATGAGAGAAGTGTTCAATGATTTTGAAAACACTACGTTGTCGACCGACCTGAATAAAAAATCCCTAAGAGATTTTGGTCGTACGTATAGTCAGTAAGTGTGTCAAAATCATCTATTCATTCTCTCAGCGACCACACTGGCACCGAAGCGGCAGATAACAGAAAGAAGGGCGAAATAGTGAATTCGGTCTTCTGAAGTTGTTCCACCGCGGAAGATCGTAACATGGTTCCTCCTTTCAATCGTCGTACGAACCTCGAAATGAGATAACCGATCGAGGAATTGAAAAGCTGCTACATTCGATTAGTAGTGGACCAGAAGATATACCTATAAGATTCTGTAAAGATTGTGATAAAGAACTTGCTCCTATTCTAGCAGTAATCTATCGTACATCGCCTGAGCAACGAAAGGTACGCCGGCCAGGATGGCCGAGCGGTTCTAGGCGCTACAGTCTGGAACCACGCGACCGCTACGGTCGCAGGTTCGAATCCTGCCTCAGGCATGGATGTGTGTGGTATCCTTAGGTTGGTTACGTTTAAGTAGTTCTAAGTTCTAGGGGACTGGTGACCTCAGAGGTTAAGTCCCATAGTGCTCAGAACCATTTGAACGAAAGGTACCTAACGATTGGAAGAAAGGTGCATGACATTCCAGTTTTAAGAAAGGCCGTAAGACAGATCCACACAATTTTAGACCTATATCGTTGACATCCGTCTGTTGTAGAATTATGAAACAAGTTTTTTGCTCAAGAATTATGACTTTTTGGGAAATGAACATCTCAGCTATAAAAATCAACTTGTATTCCGCAAACAGAGATCCTGCGAAATACGGCTTGCTCTGTTCCTCCATGAGATCCACAGTGCAGTGGACAACGGCACTCAGGTTGATGCCGTGTTCCTTGATTTCCGTAAGGCATTTGACACTGTCCCGCATTGCCGTTCAGTGAAACAAATACGAGCTTACGGAGTATCGGAGCAGACTTGCGATTAGTTTCAAGACTTTCTTGCAGAAAGAACTCAACCCGTCGATCTTAACGGAACAAAATTGACAGATGTAAAGGTAATATCCGAAGTACCACAGGGAAGTGTGATAGGACCGTTGCTGTTTACAAAATATATATATGATCTAGTAGAAAGCGTCGGATGCTCTTTTGATGCAGTTGTCTATACCAAAGTAGCAACGCCAGAATATAGTAAGAATTTGCAGAAAGACCTCCAGAGAGTTGATGAATGGTGCAGGCTCTGCCAATTGACCCTGAACGCAAATAAATGTAACGTATTGGGCATACATAGGAAAAGAAATCCACCACTGTACAGCTTCTCTATTGATGACAAACAGCTGCAGACAGCGTCTGCCGTAAAATATCTAAGTGTAACTATCCAGAGCGACCTTAAGTGGAGTGACTACATAAAGCAGATAGTGGGAAAAGCAGACACCAGACTCAGATTCATCGGAAGAATCTTAAGGAAATGTAACTCATCCTTGAAGGAAGTGGCTTACAAGGCGCTTGTTCGCCCGATTCTTGAGTACTATTCATCTACCTGGGATCCATATCAGGTAGAGCTGATAGAGGAGATAGGGAAGATCCAACGTAGAGCGGTGCGTTCGTCACGGATCGCTTAGCTGGCAAGAGAGCGTTACGGAGATGCTAAACAACCTCCATTGCAGTCGTTACATGAGATACGTTTTGGATCATGGAGAAATTTGCTACTGAAATTTCGGAACAGAACTTTTCAGGAGTCGGACAACATATTACTTCCCCCACATACATCTCATGTATTGACCACGAGGAGAAAATTCGAGAAATTAGAGCCAATACAGAGGCTTACCGACTATCACTCTTCCCACGCACTATTCGCGTGTGAAACAGGTTTGCAGGAATCATATAGTGGTACCGAAAGCACCCTCCACCACACACCATTAAGTGGCCTTTGGAGCGTGATGTAGATGTAGGTGTATATGTAGAAGATGGTAAATTACATTAGCTGAAGCCGAGCGGCTCTTGCCATATATGAAAGTGATATAAAAACCAAAAACATCACTTGCTATAGCTTAAGACAGCAGCCAGTTCATATTTAGCGTACGTCAGAATAAATGCACAGACGCATTAACCTACTGGTAACGCCTCTTGTCCACATTAAATTACATCAGGAGTCGAAAGAATGGAATATTTGCATAACACGAGTATTCATCACGCCAGAGACGACGACCTGCTGTTCAAAGGTACAGGTTCAAGCGATAAGGGAAAACGGGAATGGAGAGGGCGCTAAACAAGAAGTACGCCGTGAAGAAAGAACGAAAAGCTCTTCTACAAGGCTGCTAATAACGCAATAAATTTACAGGTATACATTAGTACAAAATCTCTATTGCATTTGCTGAGAGTGTAGTACCGTACGTAAATACAGCGTGCAGAAGCTAGAGTTCTATTTGCAAAGGGCTACTGTTACAAATGCATGGGGAAAAAGAGCAAACATGAACTAAAACAATGTCACTAAAAAGAGAAACTTCCGCTTAACACTACGGAAGCTTAATCGGTGACGAAAAATTGGAACGCAGAGGGAAGCGAGTAATTTTAAATAAAATCTAACTGACACTCTCTTCTAGATGGTCAGTAATAAGTACAATAATTTTAGAAGTATACATTAAATATTAAATTATCTGTGAAATATTTATTTATCTGAGTGATACTGTTCAGAAGATAACAATCCTATTGCAAAACTTACTTCTGCTACGAAAAGGTGGAGGAAAGAGTATATTGGATAAAGTTACGTAAAACCAAAAAAATGGGAACCTTCTGCTTATATGTAGGGGCATGTGCTGAAAAGGTCACGAAAAATGAAATCCACTGATAAGAAATGTAAAGTCATGGACTGTGTGGCTGGTCCCGGTGTAGGTTCGAGCCTTCCCTCGGGCATGGCTGTGTGTGTTTGTCCTTATGATAATTTAGGTTAAGTAGTGTGTAAGCTTAGGGACTGATGACCTTACCCCCCTTCTAACAACCGTGTACCGCAAGTCTCTAGAGGAGCGGAAGGTTCCAAATGATTGGAAAAAAACACAGGTAGTCCCAGTCTTCAAGAATCGTCGTCGAGCAGATGCGCAAAACTATAGACCTATATCTATGACATCGATCTGTTGTAGAATTTTAGAACATGTTTTTTGCTCGAGTATCATGTCGTTTTTGGAAACCCAGAATCTACTATGTAGGAATCAACATGGATACCGGAAACAGCGATCGTGTGAGACCCAACTCGCTTTATTTGTTCATGAGACCCAGAAAATATTAGATACAGGCTCCCAGGTAGATGCTATTTTTCTTGACTTCCGGAAGGCGTTCGATACAGTTCCGCACTGTCGCCTGATAAACAAAGTAAGAGCCTACGGAATATCAGACCAGCTGTGTGGCTGGATTGAAGAGTTTTTAGCAAACAGAACACAGCATGTTGTTATCAATGGAGAGACGTCTACAGACGTTAAAGTAACCTCTGGCGTGCCACAGGGGAGTGTTATGGGACCATTACTTTTCACAATATATATAAATGACCTAGTAGGTAGAGTCGGAAGTTCCATGCGGCTTTTCGCGGATGATGCTGTAGTATACAGAGAAGTTGCAGCATTAGAAAACTGTAGCGAGATGCAGGAAGATCTGCAGCGGATAGGCACTTGGTGCAGGGAGTGGCAACTGACCCTTAACATAGACAAATGTAATGTATTGCGAATACATAGAAAGAAGGATCCTTTATTGTATGATTACATGATAGCGGAACAAACACTGGTAGCAGTTACTTCGGTAAAATATCTGGGAGTATGCGTGCGGAACGATTTGAAGTGGAATGATCATATAAAATTAATTGTTGGTAAGGCGGGTACCAGATTGAGATTCATTGGGAGAGTCCTTAGAAAATGTAGTCCATCAACAAAGGAGGTGGCTTACCAAACACTCGTTCTACCTATACTTGAGTATTGCTCATCAGTGTTCGATCCGTACCAGATCGGGTTGACGGAAGAGATAGAGAAGATCCAAGGAAGAGTGGCGCGTTTCGTCACAAGGTTATTTGGTATCCGTGATATCGTTACGGAGATGTTTAGCAAACTCAAGTGGCAGACTCTGCAAGAGAGGCGCTCTGCACCGCGTGTACATTGCTCGCCAGGTTTCGAGAGGGTTCGTTTCTGGATGAGGTATCGAATATATTGCTTCCCCCTACTTATACCTCCCGAGGAGATCACGAATGTAAAATTAGAGAGATTCGAGCTCGCACGGAGGCTTTCAGACAGCCGTTCTTCCCGCGAACCATACGCGACTGGAACAGAAAAGGGAGGTAATGACAGTAGCACGTAAAGTGCCCTCTGCCACACACCGTTGGGTGGCTTGCGGAGTATAAATTTAGATGTAGATGTAGATGTAGCAGTTAAGTCCCATAATATTTCACACACATCTGAACATTTTTTGAAATGTAAGTGGCTCAGCAGCAAAGATGTAGCATTTTGAGAAAAACGGCACATTCACCGATGTTAGTGGAGTTGGGTAAACCCGTTTATGTGACCTTGAGCAGCGGTTTAGAGCCATCAAGGAAGTTCTTACTCACGATTTGCAACTGATCGTTCAAAATGTAACCGGCTCTCTTAGCAATACGTTCACATAGGGCAGACCGATAAAGCCATTTAAACAAGATAGAAGGAGCAACTGTTGGGTAAGAAAGGGGAAAATGTTCATAGTTCTTCTTTTGCTAGACATTTACTGATTTCGGACCATTCTCCGAGGAAATTAGAACAAACCGTAATTTTACGTAAGGAAATAGAAGGCTGGAAACTGGATTTAGCAGAAGAATTTGATATATGTGCACACATCACTCAGAGAGGCGGTAATATTTCAAACGATCAGTTGCAACTCACGAGTAAGCTCTCCCTTGATGGCTTTAAACTGCTGCAGACGGTCACATAATATATGTTTGCCGATCTCCGCTAACATCTGCAAAAGTGCAATTTTCCTCAAAATGCTTCCTCTTTACTGACGAGCTACTTAAATTTCATATCATTGGGTTTCATTTTTCGTGGCATTCTCAGCACATATTCGTACAGTTAAGCAGAAAGTTCTAATTTTTTTATGTTGTGATGAAACTTTATCCAGTTCACTCTTTCCCCCACCTTTTTTTAACACACACTGAATTTATGTACAGTATTACTCTGTGGGAAAATGTATTAGAGGAATGCCGCTACTTGACACAGGCACGATGTACTTCTTATTTAGAACTCTCTGCATCCCAGTTTTCCCTATAGCATGAGCCTGTACCTTTGAACATTTGGCCTTTTTCTCTGCCGTGGTGAATACTCACGCTAATTTTATTCTTTGGACTCCTGATATAATTTAATGTAGACCGGAGCCTTTACCTGTGGGCTAATATGTTTGTGCAAAAATAAAAAGGGGTTCAAATGGCTCTGAGCACTACGGGACTTAACATCTATGGTCATCAGTCCCCTAGAACTTAGAACTACTTAAACCTAACTTACCTAAGGACAGCACACAACACCCAGCCATCACGAAGCAGAGAAAATCCCTAACCCCGCCGGGAATCGAACCCCGGAACCCGGGCGTGGGAAGCGAGAACGCTACTGCACGACCACGAGATGCGGGCTATGTTTGTGCAGTTATTCTGACGTACGCTAAATGCAAACTGGCTGCTGTCTTAAGCCATGGCATGTGATGTTATTTGGTTTTTTTCTCGCTTTCATGCATACAAGAGCCACTCGGCTTCAGCTATTGTAATTTACCACCATGTGATGTAACGAGTGAGTACGTTTACCCCACAAATATTGTTTTATTATTAATATTTTTATGTCTGTAAAAACAGTGCGTGCCCGTTTGAACATATTTCTAGGGCGCAATTTTATATATGTCAAAATCTAGGTCAAATGCTAAATAAACCTTTGGTTTGCAACTGGTTGGCTCGTTTTTTTCAACCTGTTCAAATTTATACAGTCGCTGAATCGCAGTCATGTCTAAGATTTTCGGTTGAAATCTGTTCTTTCGTTTTGAATCACCCTCTATTACCTAGTTCGCCTCCGGTAGCTGAATGGTCAGCGTGACGAATTGCCCGGGTTCGATTCCCGGCTGGGTCAGGGAATTTTCTCCGCTCTGGGACTGGGTGTTGTGCTGTCCTCATCATCATCCTATCATCCTCATCGACTGCAGGTCGCCGAAGTGTCGTCAAATTGAAAGACCGGCACCCGGCGAACGGCGTGCCCCGTAGGGCGCCCTAGCCATACGATTAAATTGGTCTTCCGCTTCGATACAGACGTATACTGAACGACATTTTAAGAGAGCTACCATTCATTACACCAAGTATGAAGTCTGTCTAAGTCTTGCTAGAGTTCGTGACTGTGGTCCACGAGCGCCAGTTTCCCGTAAACAGCTGCATTGTCTGTAAGAGATCCGCCACTCCAAAGTCCGCGCTTAGACGACATGTGGGTGGCGGCGACGGCCTCGGCCAGTGCGACACTCTGCTATCGCCGGCGTCCGATCGCGGGTCGGACATAATCCAAGCAGGACTGGCAATTAGGCGATTAGGCTGGAGGACAGGTGGCGAGGCAGTTTGTCGCGCTATCTGTCCGGGACGCTGCCGCCGCCACGACCCGAGCAGCTGTAAATCAGCAGCCGCCTTAATTAAAAGGCCCACCCTGCTGCCGCCGCCCACTCGCCGTATTAAACAGCTTAACCCCGCCACTCTCTGCTCTTTCCTTGTCCCCACACCAGTGTCTTTTCGTTGTTTCCGGAGCAGGCAATAGCTTTCTCTCTCAGCCCACAGACCATTGTTTCTATCTGAGCAATTTTTTCCGTCTGTCTGTCCGACTGGTAGAAACATTTTTTCTCAGGAGCGGTTAAACGTATCACGTTCAAATGTATGTCGCGTACTGAGGTCAACGATCACTTGGTGTTGTAAGGCATTGAAGCTTCTGAGTCAATGAAACAAAAACATACGGCCAACTTGTGTCACAACTTTTGAGACTTCAAAAGTCACTCCAAAAAATCTATAGGGTACTTCCTTGGCATAGAATCACGAAATTTGAGAAAAAGGAAGATTTCACGGTAGAACTAAAGGGAAAAACTGATAACTTTAAATTTGGAACTATATTTTGCTATTTCTTGTAATGCTGTCTGCTTGTTCGTCCGTCTGTTAAGACCCATTTTTCTTAGGAGCGGTTAGACGTATGAAGTTGAAACGTACGACACACACTAAGATCTGCGGTTCCTAGACGGCATCAAAAATTGGTATTTCTAAGTGAACTTAATCAAAAGATATGGCCATTTATGTTACATGTTTGATACTGCGCAAGATGTGTGAAACAGGCGAAGTACCCTCAGACTTCAAAAAGAATAGATTAATGCCAGTTCCAAGGAAAGCAGGTGCTGACAGGTGTGAAAATTACCGAACTATCAGTTTAATAACTCACGGCTGCAAATACTAACACGAATCCTTTACAGAAGAATCGAAATACTGGTAGAAGCTCTCCTCGGGGAAGATCAGCTTGGATTCCGGAGAAATGTAGGAACACCCGTACGATAGGTTAAGGAAACGTAAACCTACGTTTCTAGGATCTGTAGACTTCGAGAAAGCTTTTGACAATGTTGCTGGAGCACCGTTTTTCAAGTTCTTAAAGGTGGCGAAGGTAAAATACAGGGAAAGAAAGGTTATTTACAGTTTGTACGGAAATCAGATGCAGTTTTAAGAGTCGAGAGGTACGAAAAAGAGGCAGTGGTTGAGAAGGGAGTGAGACAGGGTTGTAGTCAATCCCCGATGTTATTCAATCTGTTTATTGAGCCAGCTGTACAGAAAATAAAAGAAAAATTTGGAGAAGTGATTTAGGTCCAGAAAGACGAAATAAAAACTTTGAGGTTTCCCGATAACTTTGCAATTCTGTCAGTGACAGCAAAGGTCTTGGGAGAGTAGTCGAACAGAATGGACAGTGTCTTCAAAGGAGGATATAAACTGAACATCAACAAAAGAAAAATCAGCATACTGGAACATAGTCGAATTAAATCAGGTGATGTTGAAGGAATTAGATTAGGAAATGAGACACTTAAAGTAGTAAATGAACTTTGCTATTTGGGAAGCAAAACAACGGATGATGGTCGAAGCAGGGAGGATATAAAATGTAGACTGGCAATGGAAAGAAAAGCCTTTTTGTAAGAAGAAGCATTTGTTAACATCGAGTGTAGATTCAAGCGTCAGTAAGACCTTTCTGAGAGCATTTGTATGGAGTGTAGCCATGTGTGGAAGTGAAGCAGTTTAAACAAGAAGAGAACAGAAGCTTTTGAGATGTGGTGCTACAGGAGAATGCTGAAGATTACATGGGTCAATCACGTAACTTATGAGGAGTTACTGAACAGAATTGGGGAGATGAGTAATTTGTGGTATAACCTGACTAAAAGAAGGGTTCGGTTGGTCGGACACATTCTGAGTCTTCAATGGATTACCAGTTTAGTATTGCAGGGAAGTGTGGTGGAGGTGAGGGGAGGGGGGATGGGGGGGGGGGAGGGTAAAAATCGTAGAGGGAGATCAAGGTATGAATACAGAATGAGATTTTCACTCTGCAGCGGAGTGTACGCTGATATGAAACTTCCTAGCAGATTAAAACTGTGTGCCCGACCGAGACTCGAACTCGAGACCTTTGCCTTTCGCGGGCAAGTGCTCTACCATTTGAGCTACCGAAGCATGACTCACGCCCGGTCCTCACAGCTCACAGATACTGGCAGAAGTAAGGCTGTGAGGACCGGGCGTGAGTCGTGCTTCGGTAGCTCAGATGGTAGAGCACTTGCCCGCGAAAGCCAAAGGTCCCCGAGTTCGAGTCTCGCTCGGGCACACAGTTTTAATCTGCCAGGAAGTTTCAAGGTATGAATACAGTAAGCAGATTCACAGGGATGTAGGTTTCAGTAGTACTCGGGGATGAAGAGGCTTGGACAGGATATGAAACTCCTGAGCTGCATCAAACCAGTCTCTGGAAGGAAGACCACAATAACAACAACATCATTTACTACTCGTAGACTCACTCGTCGGAACCTGTGGGGTACGTCCCATTGGCCTGGAAACTGAAATTTAGCAAAAAGCAGTGTTTCGTAGTACAACCAGAGGAGTAAATCCGAATACCGTTTATTTCTAATCAGACAAAGAAGAAATCGTTTGTCATTCAACTCTCTAACTGTCAATTCGTCGGTCAAGACCCCTTTTTCTCAGGGGTTATTAGATTTTTTCAATATGAAATTTATATCACGCACTAAGGTGTATAGGCCTTTCACCGTATAGTAAACGTTAGCGTCTAGGTCAATACAAATAAAAGCTATTGCTATATGTGTCAGACATTTTGTTAATCACAGTCTCACTCATCAAAACCTTTGCAGTATTACGCGAATGTTTGTTTCACAGACTTGAAACGCCATATCTACGTGCAGGAATCGCTCCTGGTTATCTGATGATGGATGAATTCCAAAACGCGTCATATGAGCCGTGAAGTCATTCCTCTCCTGACGTTTGAGTTTTGTCGTTGCGACCCATACATCCCGGATGACCTATAGCCGGATCCCGCTCCAGCTACTGCCGGGTCTGGGTGCTCTCCATTTGGCTCGGTCCACCCACCACTTTCCTTCCTCCACTTGCTGCCACTTCACACCTCTGCTTACCACAGATATTCTCACTACAGTTTTCCACCGTGTTTTTGTGCACCCTCTAGGTCTTTTTCCATTCACCTTTAGGTCTTCCATAATTTTGGGGAGTCTCTGACCACGGATCCTCTTAACATTCCCGTACCATCTTAATTTCTTTTCTTCAGTTTCTTCTCTCATACTTTCTTGTATAAGGTCCTTTCTAATATCTACATTCTTTACTCTGTCCATTCTTGTTTTTCCCTTAGCTGCTCTGAGAAATTTCATTCGCCTTGCTTGCAGTCTGCTCCAGCCCCTTTCTGTCATCGTCCATGTTTCTCCTCCGTAGGTGACAACAGGGAAGTAATAACTCCTATACATAAGGAGTTTTGCTCTTTCTCAAACTTCCTTATTCCAAATCAGGTGTTTTGCTGTTTGGTAGAAATTGCCTCCCTTCTGTAAGCTCCTATTAATTTCGTTGGTTATTCTTCCATCACTAGATGTTTCACTCCCTAAATAAGTGAAACTGTCTACACATCTACCTCTTTATCGCCCCATATTACCATACCATCTGCAAAAATCACCTTTTTGACTTTTTCTTTTACTATACCTTTAACTGCCCTATTCATTCCCTCCATCACAACATTAAAACGTGCATGAGATAGAATACTTCCTTGTTTAAGTCCTAGTCTTATTTCGAAGTTTTCAGAGTTCCCCAATGGTGTTCTGATTCTACAATAGTGTCCTCCGTACATTGTCTTTATTACATTAATTTATCCATCTTCTATATCTATCTCCTTCATTTGTTCCCAGAGTCTTTCCCTGTTAACTGAGTCATATGCCTTTTCTATGTCTATAAAAACCATTTTCACCCTTTTCTTATACTCCCAACTTGTTTCCATCAGTTGAGGGATAGTATATACCAGGTCAACCGTGCTTCTTCCTTTCCTAAACCCATGTTGTTCTTCACTCAGCTCCTTCTCTATCTTTTCTCTTATTCGATTTAGTAAACATGTTTCAAAAATCTTGGCTGTTTGACTCATAAGGGTTATTCCTCTGTGGTTTTTACAAAGTCTCTTATTGCCTTTTTTGAAGATGGGAACAATTTCTCCTCTTCTCCAATCGTCAGGTATTGTGCTACTTCTCCATACACTTGATAGTACTCTATACAGCCACTACATTCTCACTGGACCTGTTTCATCAGGTCCTTGGGCTTTCCCCCATTCGTCTTCTTCACAGCTATTTCCATTTCTTCTCGTGTAATTTGTCCTAATTCTGCTTCCCAACTTCTCTCGTTTCCTCCATTACTTGTTGTTTCTTCGTGTACCTGCTCATCAGCGTTTAACAGTTTCTTAAAATGTTCTCTCCAGAGATCTTTATATTCCCTGGATCTTCAATCACAGTACCATCCTCTGTTTCCATCTTTACTGGTCCTTCAGAAGCCTTCCTTTTACTTTTCATCATTGTATAGAACATTTTCTTATTGCTCTTCAAACCTTCTTCATGTTGTTTCTAAACTCTTCCCATGCGTTTTTCTTTACTGTTTCGATTATTTCTTTGCACTCCTTCTTTTCCTCTATCTTCTATGGTCTTCGTCATTTTTAGTCTTATACCACTTTCTCCAGGCTCCATTTTTTCTTCTAACTGCTTGGATTGTGGTATCATCCCACCAACTTTTCTGTCTTACTTTTTCCTTTCCAAATGTTCTACCACATACGTTTTGTGCTGCTTCGACTAAAGTGTCTTTGAATAAACTCCATTCTTTTTCTACATTGCAGAAAACTTCATTTGGAAATTTTTGTGTGATTAATTCTCTCTACTTCTCAGCGCTTAACATTCTCCTTCAGTTTCCAATCCCATATCCTCATCACCTTCTTGTGTTTTCTGTCTGTGACACACTGATTCATGGCTTTATTTTACATTTGTATTACTGACATTAAAACAGTCTAGAAAAGCTTGGAATCTCTGTAACCGATGTATTGCCAGTATCAATGTCGATAACAGGCAAAATTGATGGACATTCTCATTTCCCGGAGTGGATGAAGTGTCTGTATTCATATAAAGTGTCTATGTTCATAGCATGTGGAACCCTCAGAGTAAGTTACCATTTCATAACAAAAGTATAACTTATAACGTATTTTATTATAATAAACTTGTATAGTTAAATAAAACCATTTAGAAATACAGGAAAATTCCAAATGAATTGTAATTGTCTTCAATCCGTAGAATGTTTCGAAGCTATTCTCCAGACTACTCTACCCTCTGTGAGCTCCTTCATCTCTGAATTGCTACTGCAACCCATATCCTTTAGAACCTGGCTACAATATCCTATGTAATTTTTAGCCAACAGGCTTCCCTCTAATACTAAATTCCGGATCTCTTGATGTCTCAGAATGTATCCTATCAATTGATTCCTTCTTTTAGTCAAGTTTTCTCGTAAATGTCTTTTCTCTCCAATTCTATTCAGTCACTTCTCAGTAGCGTGAGGGAGGATGAGTTCATTCTCACTGTGGTCCATAGTCAAGGGTACAATTTAATGTTGTTTTTTCGCCCATCACATAATGTTTGTGAGATGGCAGGGAGCTGCCACCGTGAGCAGGCATTGATGGATGCGAGTACAATGAATGCTGTGTCTTTATGGCGACTTTCCTTAGAACAGTATTTTCTGGAGTTGAGAGCAAGCAGGCAGTTGGTAAGTTAACAGCAAATTTTGTGGTGGACGTTTGGGGCAGAAAATCCACGTGCATCTATTAGGAAAGGAACATCTCGAAGAACTTACTGGGGACAGGATGCAGGTCCCAAGAAATTCTCCCTCGGCTTGCAGATAATGCATTCGGTTGATGAACCTAGGAACGGCTGGCCGCTATGATCGAGCAGTTCTAGGCGCATCAGTCCGGAATCGCGCTGCTGCTACGGTTACAGTTCGAATCCAGCCTCGGGAATGGATGTGTGTGATGTCCTAAGGTTAGTTAGGTTTAAATAGTTCTAAGTCTAGGGGACCGATGACCTCAAATGTTAAGTCCCATAGTGCTTAGAGCCATTTGAACCATTTGAACCTAGGAACGGCCTACCTGGATTTACCCGTTAGGCGCCTGTTGCTGCAGCAGACGCCAGGGGAAGAAGAGAGATCTAGGTCCCACACCTAATGTGATATGACAGTGTTGTAAACAACCTTTGAGAACAGGGATGGCGACCATAAAATTCGCGAATTTCCGTGTTCACTGTGGACAGAACACTATCAAGACAGCCGGCAGGTAGTGCCGTCCCGGAGCCTGCAGAGTTTTCCGGGGAGCCTCAGGCCTTCAAAACGACTTCAGAATACAACATTAATGATGGCCCTGAAACTATCTACGTTGGAACACAAAGGCACTTCCCTTGGTTTAGCCAGGACCTCTGGTCAGACATGCAGTAACCGTTCACGCTGTCCACAAAATGATCTCCATGGTAAATGTGTTGTCCACTTTAGAGTTTTACCTAAACTCGAAGTATTATGCTGCCTAAAGTTGTCACGGAAAAAAAAACAAGACGAGAGCACAATGTCTGTTCCTCTCTGTGTGTCAGTTTGTGAGTCAGCGATTGGCCACTTCTAAAGACAGAAGAGTATTGTTAACTTTGATTAGTTTTGACAGATGAATGAAGTAGATGAGTTAAAGGGAAGATAGGGAGCTGATGGAGTCTCGTGATTGGCATGAAACCCTTGTGGAGATGGTTGCAGGAGTACTTCAGGGCGTTTACTGAGGAGTGTTGGAAAGTGAGATGAGGTGATACTTGATCTTCCATTCCAGATGGCTGTCTGGATTGGATAGTCAGACTGAGACTGGTCTAGAGAGAAACCTGGCTTTGACTTTTGTTATAAATGAGGTGCACTTGGGACACATGACCTGAGTAAGACCCTGCACTAGCACTGGTCTTGACTGGAGCACTGTGATGACGGCAAAGCTGTACTGACAGTTTAGACCCAAGTCATCTCGGACAACTCGCTATACCGAAGGCAATCTCATTCGTGATAGGACTGCTGTTTTGACATATGATCTCCTCTGCACACTGCCGGATTAGTGAATCAAATTGGTCCATGGTATTACCAGCGAACAGAAGTGTCACACTGGGATCTGCCGAGATTTCAGGGCTCCATTAGAGACTAACTGTGATTCGTCAAACAAATCGCTAGCAGTGGTTTTGCGTATTTCGTGCCCGTAATAGGGAATTGCAGGCGCCACATATCACTCCGCTGCAGATACTTGAACCACGACTGACACCTGAGACAGTGCCACATGTCGGAAAAGGGTACTGTATTCCTGCTCCAGCTTGATATGGCTAACAAGATCATAATCTCGCCAATTGTTCTCAGCTGCACCGACGTAGTATAACTTCTATGTAGATTAATTCACTCAAGGTCTATTCAGTGTTAGATAATCCCAGATTGTGTTTTTCATAATTTGAGCCAGAGTAAACTGATCAATCAGTCAACGCTTAGTATTTCCCAACCAGCCACCTTAAAGGGTTGTTAACTGTTCATTGCATATATTTGTTGCCAGCAGATCAAGTTTTATTTTGTCATTACCCTTAATGTGTTTTTGTTTTTTGACCAATTTTAATCAATAAACTTACAAAAGATCAGTTACATGTTGAAATTTTAGTCGCCCATCAGCAACTGACAAAATAATTACAGGACCACCATTCCAATAACAGTACTTCAGCATTCAGGTAATTTAGATTCTGATAATTATGACAACCTCTAATTTTAGTCACCCATCAGCAACTGACAAAATTATTACAGGACCACCATTTCAATAACAGTATTTCAGCATTCACGTAATTTAGATTCTGATAAGTATGATAACCTCTAATGCAGGCTATCAAGAACAAACACAATGAATGGGCAAAACCAGTTTAGCAGATGCGTGCACAGGTAGTCAAATGGAAGGTTTGTATGTTGTATGTTAACTGGGGACCTAGAAACGATGGAGAGGCTCCGTCCCCGCCGCAGCCGCAGTGGTCCACAACCCCACGACGACCACTGCAGTCCACTTAACCGCTCCGCCCCCCACACCGAACCCAGAGTTATTATGCGGTTCGGCCCCCGGTTGACACCCCCCTCCCTCCCCTCCTCCCCTTCCCCCCACCACCCCAGGGGACGTCTCACACCAGACGAATGTAACCCCTATGTTTGTGTGGTAGAGTAATGGTGGTGTACGCGTACGTGGAGAACTTGTGTGCGTACCAGTCACCGACTTAGTGTAGCTGAGGCGGAATAAGGGGAACCAGCCCACATTCCCCGAGGCAGATGGAAAACAGCCTAAAAGCCATCCACAGACCGGCCGGCTCACCGGATCTCGATACGAGCCCGCCGGGCGGATTCGTGCCGGGGACCAGGGACTCCTTCCCGCTCCGGAAAGCCGTGCATTAGACCGGTCGGCTAACCGGGTATGCAATGGAACGTTTATTAGTCAAAGTGATTGCTGTCAGGGTGGTAACTCAGAGTCGCCTGCCCCCTTTCAAAAGATACTGCGAGTCCTGTGTAGGTCTGCAAGCGGTCTAACCATCTAATCTTCAGTATTCTTCTGTAGCATTACATTTCTGAAGCTTCTATTCTCCTCTTGTTTGAAGTGCTTATTGTCCACATTTCACTTTCCTTTAAGTCTACGCCACAGACGAATTTCCTCCAGAAGGGACATCCTATTTATTTGCATTCGATGTTTACAAATTTCTCTTCTTCAGAAGTGCTTTTCTTCCCGTTGCTAGCTTGCATTTTATATCCTCTCATTTCCTAATTTCTCTCATTCTCGTCATCATTTTGTTGCCCCAATACCGAAACTCTTCTACTACTTTAAACGTCTCGTTTCGTAATCTAAATCCCTCAGCATCGCCTGATTTAATTCAAACAGAATTACATTACCGTTGTCTTGTTTTTGTTGACATTCATCTTATGTTCTGTTTGCAAGAGAGTGTTCATTCCATTCAGAAGCACTTCCATGTCTTTTGCTGTCTCTGACAGAATTCCAGTATCATCGGAAAACCTCATAGTTTTCGCTTCTTCTCCTTTACCTACAACTCCTTCTCCCAACATTTCTTTGGTTTCTTTTGCTGATTGTTCAGAGTAAGGACTGAATAACATCGGAAACAGGCTACAACTGTGTCTTACTCCCTCGTCAACTACTGTTTGCCTTTCATGCCCTTTAACTCCTACATATGCCGTTGGTTTCTGTACAGAGTGCAAATAACGCTTCTCTCCCTGTATTCTATCCCTGCTACTTACAAAATTTCCAAGAGTGTATCCCCGTCGACATTATCTAAACCTTTCTCAGAGTCTACTGATTTTAGTAACTTAGGTTCCCCTTTCGTTAATTGATCTTCTGCCATAAAGGTCAGTATTGCCTCACATCTTTAGATATTTCAACGGAACCCAAACTAATCTTCCCTAATGTTGGCTTCTATCCGGTTTTCCATTCTT
Source organism: Schistocerca cancellata (assembly GCF_023864275.1). NCBI lineage: Eukaryota > Metazoa > Arthropoda > Insecta > Orthoptera > Acrididae > Schistocerca > Schistocerca cancellata. The sequence continues at coordinate 639,876,196 of NC_064626.1, forward strand.
CTGTAAATAGCACGTGTTAGTATTTTGCAACCATGACTTATTAAACTGATAGTTCGGTAATAATCACACTTGTCATACCTGCTTTGTTTGTAAATGAAATTATTACATCGTTCTTTAAGCCTGAAGGTATGTCCCGTGGCGCACATACCTTGCACATCTGGTGGAATCGTTTACTTCAGAGGAAATGCGGTCTACTCCAGAGGTCTCGTTTCGGTATAGGTCTTTCAGTACACTGTCAGATTCTTCTCGCAATGAAAAATGAATATGACGATTAAATCTGTCAGTACCTATTCAATGCATAGCAATACATCGATAACAAACAGAAATAATGCTAAAGAAGTTTCATTTTTTTTACGTTCAGTACGGGTGTTCTCTATGGCTTCCCTCGGTCACACAGACAGTGTCTAAGCTGTAATTCATTTTACGTTATAGATTTTGAAACATGTGGAATCACAGGCGGGAACATTTGACTATAGTAAGTTCTAGAATTGAAGGAACATACACAAGATCTTGCACATAAAGAGAAATCCATTGGCGTCAGGCCCGGAGATTCAAGTGTTAGCTGCAGTGCAACTTCCACATAAGTGACAAAATGACTTGGCACTTATAACTATTTCATGCGCACCGATATATCGAAAAAAATTATCGACATTAAAAGTTCTCACCATCGATCTTTGCGCAAACGCAGTGATCTGAAAACCTACGGAGGCAACTGCAATTATATAAGCCATTGAGGAAGAAACGTTTGAACGCTCGTCTAATTTGTAATTTTGTTACGATGAGGATGAGTAAGTAAGCTATAAACGTGCGATAACATCAGGCGCCCTCGCGATGTGCGCCCCGTTCTGGTCCCTCCCAAGCTGTCCCAACGCATGAAGCGGCAGGATGTATCTGGATGCGTTGGCATACACAGCGTAGCGGTGTGTGAATTAAAGACATTAAAAATTGTATAAGCATTGTATTCATTACTCTGAATCGTATCACGTAGCACTGATCAACCAAAAGCATTTTCACAGATATAAAGATCAAAAGTCAAAGAGTGAAAAGGTTTTTCAAAGAGTAAATATTTTTGCCTCCCCACCATGAACCATGAACCTTGCCGTTGATCGGGAGGCTTGCGTGCCTCAGCGATACAGATGGCCGTACCGTAAGTGCAACCACAACGGAGGTGTATTTGTTGAGAGGCCAGACAAACGTGTGGTTCCTGAAGAGGGGCAGCAGTCATTTCAGTAGTTGCAGGGGCAACAGTCTGGATGACTGACTGATCTGGCCTTGTAACACTAACCAAAATGGCCTTGCTGTGCTGGTACTGCGAACGGCTGAAAGCAAGGGGAAACTACAGCCGTAATTTTTCCCGAGGGCATGCAGCTTTACTTTATGGTTAAATGATGATGGTGTCCTCTTGGGTAAAATAGTCCGGAGGTAAAATAGTCCCCCATTCGGATCTCCGGGAGGGGACTACTCAACAGGACGTCGTTATCAGGAGAAAGAAAACTGGCAGTCTACGGATCGGAGCGTGGAATGTCAGATCCCTTAATCGGGCAGGGAAAACTCAAAAAGGGAGATGGATAGGTTAAAGTTAGATACAGTGGGAATTAGGGAAGTTCGGTGGCAGGAGGAACAAGACTTCTCGTCAGGTGAATACAGTGTTATAAATGCAAAATGAAATAGAGGTAATGCAGGAGTACGTTTAATACTGAATAAAAAAATAGGAGTTCAGTTATGCTACTACAAACAGCATAGTGAACGCATTATTGGGGCCAAGATAGACACGAAGCCCACGCTTACTACAGTAGTACATGTTTATATACCAACTAGATCTGCAGATGATGAAGAAATTGATGAAATGTTTGATGAAATAAAAGAAATTATTCAGGTAGTGAAGGGAGACGAAAATTTGATAGTCATGGGTGACTGGAATTCGAGAGTAGGAAAAGGGATAGAAGCAAACACAGTACGTGAATATGGATTGGGGATAAGAAATGGAAGAGGAAGCCGTCTGGTAGAATTCTGCACGGAGCGTAACTTAATCATAACTTGGTTCAAGAATCATAAAAGAAGGTTGTATACATGGAAGAATCCTGAAGATACTATAAGGTTTCAGATAGATAATATAGTGGTAAGACAGAGATTTAGGAATCAGGTTTTAAATTGTAAGACATTTCCAGGGGCAAATGCGGACTGCAAAAAGGTGGGAATTTAAGGAGATGGGACCTGGATGAACTGACTAAACCAGATGTTGTGCAGAGTTTCTGGGAGAGCATAAAGGAACAATTAACACGAATTGGGGAAAGAAATACAGTAGAAGAAGAATGGGTAGCTTTGAGGGATAAAGTAGTGAAGGCAGCAGAGGATCAAGTAGGTAAAAAGACGAGAGCCAGTAGAAATACTTGGATAACAGAAGAAATATTGAATTTAATTGATGAAAGGAGAAAATATAAAAATGCAGTAAATGAAGCAGGCAAAAAGGAATACAAACGTCTCAAAAATGAGATCGACAGGAAGTGCAAAATGGCTAAGCAGGGATTGCTAGAGGACAAATGTAAGGATGTAGAGGCTTATCTCACTAAGGGTAAGATAGATACTGCCTACAGGAAAATGAAAGAGACCTTTGGAGAAAAGAGAGCCAATTGTATTAATATCAAGAGCACACATGGAAAACCAGTTCTAAGCAAAGAAGGGAAAGCAGAAAGTAGGAAGGAGTAAATAGAGGGTCTATACAAGGGCGATGTACGTGAAGACAATATTATGGAAATGGAAGAGGATGTAGATGAAGATGAAATGGGAGATATGATACTGCGTGAAGAGCACTGAATGACCTTAGTCGAAACGAGGCCCCGGGAGTGGAGAACATTCCATTAGAACTACTGACGGCCTTGGGAAAGCCAGTCCTGACAAAACTCTACCATCTGGTGAGCAAGATGTATGAGACAGGCGAAATACCCTCAGACTTCAAAAAGAATATAATAATTCCAATCCTAAAGAAAGCAGGTGTTGACAGATGTGAAAATTACCGAACTATCAATTTAATAAGTCACAGCTACAAAATACTAACGCGAATTCTATACTGGTAGAAACCGACCTCGGTGAAGATCAGTTTGGATTCAGTAGAAATATTGGAAAATGTGATGCAATACTGAGCTTCCGACTTGTCTTAGAAGAAAGATTAAGAAAAGGCAAACTTACGTTTCTAGCATTTGTAGACTTAGAGAAAGCTTTCGACAATGTTGACTGGAATACTCTCTCTCAAATTCCAAAGGTCTCAGGGGTGAAATACAGGGAGCGAAAGGCTATTTACAATTTGTACATAAACCAGATGGCAGTTATAAGAGTCGAGGGGCAAGAAATGGAAGCAGTGGTTGGGAAGGGAGTGAGACAGGATTGCAACCTCTCCCCGATGTTATTCAATCTGTATATTGAGCAAGCAGTAAAAGAAAAAAAAGAAAAATTCGGAGTAGATACTAAAATCCATGGAGAAGAAATAAAAGCTTTGAGGTTCACCGATGAAATTGTAATTCTGCCAGACACGGCAAAGGACTTGGAAGAGCAGTTGAACGGAATGGACAGTGTCTTGCAAGGAGGATATAAAATGAACATCAACAAAAGCAAAACGAGGATAACGGAATGTAGTCGAATTAAGTAGTAGTAAAGCAATTTTGCTATTTGGGGAGCAAAATAACTGATGTTGGTCGAAGTAGAGAGGATATACAATGTGGACTGGCAATGGCAAGAAAAGCGTTTCTGAAGCAGAGAAATTTGTTAACATCGAGTATAGATTTAAGTGTCAGGAAGTCGTTTCTGAAAGTATTTGTATGGAGTGTAGCCATGTATGGAAGTGAATAATGGACGGTAAATAGTTCGGACAGGAAGAGAATAGAAGCTTTCGAAATGCGGTGCTGCAGAAGAAGGCTGAAGATTAGATGGGTAGATCACATAACTAATGAGGTGGTATTGAACAGAATTGGAGAGAAGAGGAGTTTGTGGCACAACTTGACAAGAAGAAGGGACCGATTGGTAGGACATGTTCTGAGGCATCAAGGATCACCAATTTAGTTCTGGAGAGCAGCGTGGAGGGTAAAAATCATAGAGGGAGACCAAGAGATGAATACACTAAGCAGATTCAGAAGGATGTCGGCTGCAGTAGGTACTGGGAGATGAAGAAGCTTGCACAGGATGGAGTAGCATGGAGAGCTGCATCAAACCAGTCTCTGGACTGAAGACCACAACAACAACAACAAATATATTTGCTAATCGATAAGTATCTTGCTCAACACACTTTCTAAAATATAGTTTTTCCTCAGTGTTCACGCTATTCTCCATACGAAATCACGTCGAAATCTGTTCTTCTGCTGAGTCATGAAAACGTAACAGGGAGACTTACATTCGCATATTTAATAGTGATACAGCTTTCAACTATGATATCTATTTTCCGTGATCCAAATTTGATTAAATAAAGCCTAAGCGGTGTCCCAAGTTATTCGTCTATCAGTTTTGTAGATCAGCTTCTTCAACCAGGGCAACACACAGACAAGACGGTTGTACTAAAACTTTAACCCACGATATCTTTTTCTTCCGTTATCCCAATTTGATGATTTAAAGTCTATACGCTGCTCCAACCTATGCTTATGTCACATGCGGAAACTTAATGAAATTTGTTTCTGTATTTTTGTAGAAGCATTTTCAAACAGATAATCAGAGAGCCACGACAGCTTTGAAAATTTTATTGCTGGAGTAGGCCAATTATTGGCGGTGAACTATGACATTTTTCTTAAAAATCTGTAGAACGTGCCTTATGTAGATCATCCCGAGAATAAGTAATACGAAAACCCGACGCCACTGCTCTTACTGCGTTGATTCCATGAAAGCAATTGGAACATGTGCACGTCACTACCAAGACTTACATTAGCGGTGGGCGCTCATCTGACCGCCTAGTACCATTTCAACATTATTTACGTCTGTCTGGCTCTGAGCACTATGGGACTTAACATCTATGGTCATCAGTCCCCTAGAACTTAGAACTACTTAAACCTAACTAACCGAAGGACACCACACAACACCCAGTCATCACGAGGCAGAGAAAATCCCTGACCCCGCCGGGAATCGAACCCGGGAACCCGGGCGTGGGAAGCGAGATCGCTACCGCACGACCACGAGCTGCGGACATTTACGTCTTTCTAAAGCGTTCAATGGCTCTGTTCAGATGGTGAATAATTCACTCAAGAGATCGGTAACGTGTATCCTAATAACACGGGAAATAAATAAAAATACGTTTGGATATAGTTTTAAGTATGACAATCGTTTGTATAAAACAACTAATCATTGCTTAGCATGAGTAATGGCCTAGAGACCGATGTGGCCCAACTCACAGGTGGCTGAACGGCTAGTACAGTGTGTGGTCGCCTCGTACGGACACACAGCAGGAACAACGAAGAACCGTGATATTAACAAGCGAGTTCAGGAATGCCTGTGGAAGAAGCACTCACTTCTCCTCCACAGCTACTTTTAACTCCTGGATGGTATCTGGAGAGAATGGGGGCTGGCGTGTTGCAACGGCCCTCCCAAAAGCATCCAAAACATGTTCAATAGGATTCAGATCAGGTGATTTAGCCGGCCAAGCCATGCACTGAATACCCTCATTTTGCAGATATTCATTAACCATACGGGCGCTATGTGGTCTTAGCTTGTCGTCCATGAAAGTGAACAGGGCCAACAGCATCCATGAAAGATCGCAGATAGGGATCTAGGATATGCCGCCTGTACGTCTGGGCATTCACGGACCTGCTGCCAAACACATGCAGTGCGGGTATCGTGCGTGATCCTTGCCTGAAGCGGTGCTCCTGTGCCTGTTTCGCTAGCGTTTTGGGGATGGTGTCGTGTCCCACGCTCCCTCTGTATAAACACTTGACGAGAATCGGGTTGTGGACTGAATCTGAACTCATCCATGAAGAGAATACTAAACCACTGAAGCAGTGTCACTGTTTGTGTTGTATGCACCATTTTTCGTGGAATGGGGTGAGTGTCACGCACACGGTCGGCTTCCTGGCACAGAGCCCTGTCTCATGTAGCTTCTGGCAACTGTCTTACTGGACCTTGATGTTCCTGTGGCAGCAGTGAAGTCACGCGAGAGTCGTGTGGCAGTAGACATCCTCTGGCGCTTGTTGAAAGCACCAAGTACCGGTCCTCATTGACCGTTGTGGCTCTCGGGGACCTCATCCTGTTCTTATGGTTACTACCCCAATGCTTTAAAACTGCATCCAAAATTTGAGATGTCAGTGTAATATGCATTTCTCTTGCGACCTGAGCTTGGGACTGTCCTGCCTCTAGCCTAGCGACGATTATTCATCTTAAACCGTCTTCTAAGCGACAATGTGCACACATTTCACCTAAACAAGCAGAAATAAAACAACATTACTCACGGATGGCAACAACATCACTGTTGTACTGCAGAGAGGACGTAAATGCGCAGTTTCTTATACCTTCCGCTGGCATTGGGCTGCCAACACGAATACGTAACTTTATCTCGGCAACGCCAGCGTTGAACTATTTTTATACGGCACCCAAAGGTCCCTGTTTTGCATTGTATTTTGGAAGAAATGTGGGATAATGGTTCCCTCAAAATTTTGTTACACCAGTGTATTTTGTTTGCTGAGCTTAATTGAGGGAGAATTACAGGGCAAGCATCTCTTACATCGATTATCAACCGATGATCTGGTTCGAGTAGATCTCTGTGCGACTTCATATAGTTAATTAATTTTCGCAGAGCTGTAAACAGCTACTACATGTGAATAAGTTATTTGCACTTTCTACACAGAGGGAACGTATTTTGTAAAAGGTGTCGATAACATAAAGCGATAACGACTGACCATGGACTCCATGTTTAATTGCACCGTTTACACGAAAATCAACATAGGAAGTTTCATAACACACGTTTTTTACAAAGAAAAATGAAAGTAAAACGTGCTTGTTTGCGAAAGGACCTTTCTGGATCGATGTTCTTTACAGACAGCAATTCATTTCTAACATAAGGGAGCAATATTTCATGTCAGTAATAATGGTTTGACTCTCATGAAATTCTGAGGATAGAATTTTGACTTCTGCGGCGATTAACGTCAGAGGTTCCCGTCCTAATACTTCCTATCGCGTTGATTTATTACTCGAAGTTCTTTTCCCGCCTGTTTCTTCCGATACCCCGAAGAAATAAAGCCTGAATGCATGCAAGGTAGCAATTTGGCGTCGCAAACGTTCTAGCTGCAGTTGTGGACAATCAAGACGTCGCGATTTCCGCGTGAAAGGCGCATGATAAGCTAAGTACGACCAGCTGACGTACTACTTACCGGAGTGTGTCATTCATTATGCAGTGTCAAGTACCACTAAATTAAAAAATTGAATGGCTGAATTAAGTCTCTCGAAACAGCGTAGGCTACAGGGTAGTGGATCGTTACTTTAATGTGCAGTGTGAGTTGATATACGGCGAATATTATTTTCTGGTGAAGGAGACTAATGATATGGTGGAACTGTAACGTTCAGAGAAACAAAACTGCTGGTCATTGTCGTTCCACAAGTTCGCTGACAGCGTCAGAGCTCTCTGTTTTACGGCTGCATGACACGAGAATTATGATTGAATGTGTTCTATTGATTACTGCTGGCAGCAGTAGTTGAAGAGATACTAAGGCGTGAATTTCTGATTTGCGTATAATTCTTAGCTTAAAATTAAAGAACCGACAGAGAGACACGTGGACTCACGTGCTTTGAGCAGTTTTCGAACTGCCGTTCGACTAAGCACGTTGTTCTTGATTTCAGCACATTATCCGGAGGCAACGCAATACAAGTTCTTTTGAATTGTCCTTTGCAGTTTCCTTTGGGAGACAAGTCTAGGTCGAGTTGTTCCTAGCTCGCAGTCACAACTCTACAGGACGTCAATATCCAACTGCAGCCTCAAATCGTTACATGAAACTACTATGATAAGCATGATGAAATCGGGAAATTAAACTGAATTAATCATTTTTTTTTATTTTTGGGCGGAGGGGGTTTGGGGTAGGGGAGGACGTGCATGTATAACATGTGCCAGCCTTTTGTCTGTCGTGCGAAAGTCTGGCATAAAAAGTCAGTACATGATTCGCTCCTCATAACAACACCAAAAATCTTTGCTTTGAATTAATTAAAACAATTACATAAAACACTTAAAAATTCTGTATAGATAGTGACAGGTAAGCCAAACTGAGGGACGTAGGTTGACTTCCAGTAGCTTCGACAAAGCTAATGTCCTGAGTAGCGACAATTGAGGATATATGCTGTTGCCTTGTGGCAAGAGCTATTGTAGTGCTTTTAAATCCATACAAAATCCAAACCTCAATACTACTCAAAATAACTGACTACTAATCTATTAAATTTGCTAATATCGTTTCGAACACAATATAAGGAACTGATCGATATATATGTTTTCCAATAAAATTAATTACTTTTTGGAGTTGAAATTTGAGTGCTATTGGTGTTCCAAGGATTATAAAAATCAAAAATCTGTCTCCATATGTGCTAAAATGGGTGTGGGATTGGCGGCACAATGTAAGGTGTGTAGCCACCCTCTATCGATCTGCTGTTGTCGACTTCTCTGACGGAAGATATAATGTTATTATCTACGGTATTGTAAGACGTGTATATTTCTATTGTCTATTGTCAAACAACAATTTATGAAAGATGTTTATATTTTATTAATAGGATTAAGTAGGAATAATTAATATTTGTCATGTTGGAAATAATTGTGGTAGCAGGAAATGTGTGCACCAAAGTATTGTTGATATAATTTTAAAAAGGGTGGGGGAAACCACGTACGGATGCATTATAAGGAAAGAGCAGGAAAGACCGCGCATTGATACATTTTGTAATGGTAGCAGGAATTGTCTGCACCAGAAAACATTGTTGGCAGGAGAGACCGCACTGTAGCGTTCGTAGGAAGTCAGTAGTAAGCGAGATGCGAAGCGAGTTGGTAGCAGGTCTGAAACGAAAGGTTGAGAGGAGCAGTGTGCCTGTCAGACTCCAGCTATGATTTACAAGAGATTATAGACGGATGTACAGAGACATCAGCTAATTGTTATAATAAGAGGAACTAATATTATTGAATTAATTTTTTTAGAAACTCGAGACTACTGAAGGTATGTTTGCGCATTGCTAGTTGTAAGATTATTGTAAAAAGTAAGTCCCATTTGAACGTTTGTATTATCATTTCATTCAGAATATAATTAACTTTTGCCAGCAATATTGCATTTCTAATTGTAATCCGTCCCAGAAACCATCAACGTAAAACTTTGCAAAGTTTCATTGATGTCAAGAAAAAGTTTAACTACGAATTACGTAACTTCAGTCAAATTAATTAAAGAATAACGTCAGCTTTGCTATTAAAGAATAACGTCAGCTTTGGTAATAAATACAACGACTTATTATGGAAGCCCACCAGCAGCTAATAGAGTATTGTAAAACAGAGTAAGTATATTCATGTCGCAGTTCGATGTAGCACTCAGGTGGCGATCCAGTAACAGTAAAAAAGGTAAGGAACAGTTTTGGGTTATTTCAGATAACGACTGAGGGCCACCACGACGACACATTCTACACTCCTGGAAATTGAAATAAGATTACCGTGAATTCATTGTCCCAGGAAGGGGAAACTTTATTGACACATTCCTGGGGTCAGATACATCACATGATCACACTGACAGAACCACAGGCACATAGACACAGGCAACAGAGCATGCACAATGTCGGCACTAGTACAGTGTATATCCACCTTTCGCAGCAATGCACGCTGCTATTCTCCCATGGAGACGATCGTAGAGATGCTGGATGTAGTCCTGTGGAACGGCTTGCCATGCCATTTCCACCTGGCGCCTCAGTAGGACCAGCGTTCGTGCTGGACGTGCGGACCGCGTGAGACGACGCTTCATCCAGTCCCAAACATGCTCAATGGGGGACAGATCCGGAGATCTTGCGGGCCAGGGTAGTTGACTTACACCTTCTAGAGCACGTTGGGTGGCACGGGATACATGCGGACGTGCATTGTCCTGTTGGAACAGCAAGTTCCCTTGCCGGTCTAGGAATGGTAGAACGATGGGTTCGATGACGGTTTGGATGTACCGTGCACTATTCAGTGTCCCCTCGACGATCACCAGTGGTGTACGGCCAGTGTAGGAGATCGCTCCCCACACCATGATGCCGGGTGTTGGCCCTGTGTGCCTCGGTCGTATGCAGTCCTGATAGTGGCGCTCACCTGCACGGCGCCAAACACGCATACGACCATCATTGGCACCAAGGCAGAAGCGACTCTCATCGCTGAAGACGACACGTCTCCATTCGTCCCTCCATTCACGGCTGTCGCAACACCACTGGAGGCGGGCTGCACGATGTTGGGGCGTGAGCGGAAGACGGCCTAACGGTGTGCGGGACCGAAGCCCAGCTTCATGGAGACGGTTGCGAATGGTCCTCGCCGATACCCCAGGAGCAACAGTGTCCCTAATTTGCTGGGAAGTGGCGGTGCGGTCCCCTATGGCACTGCGTAGGATCCTACGGTCTTGGCGTGCATCCGTGCGTCGCTGCGGTCCGGTCCCAGGTCGACGGGCACGTGCACCTTCCGCCGACCACTGGCGACAACATCGATGTACTGTGGAGACCTCACGCCCCACGTGTTGAGCAATTCGGCGGTACGTCCACCCGGCCTCCCGCATGCCCACTATACGCCCTCGCTCAAAGTCCGTCAACTGCACATACGGTTCACGTCCACGCTGTCGCGGCATGCTACCAGTGTTAAAGACTGCGATGGAACTCCGTATGCCACGGCAAACTGGCTGACACTGACGGCGGCGGTGCACAAATGCTGCGCAGCTAGCGCCATTCGACGGCCAACACCGCGGTTCCTGGTGTGTCCGCTGTGCCGTGCGTGTGATCATTGCTTGTACAGCCCTCTCGCAGTGTCCGGAGCAAGTATGGTGGGTCTGACACACCGGTGTCAATGTGTTCTTTTTTCCATTTCCAGGAGTGTATGTTTCATCGAAATAATTAGAAAAACACTTTTAATAAGCAGCAATTAATTTTGTATGCGAAGATAGAGAAAGAGAATAAATTTCAGAGGGAAGATTTCATTTGTTATTACTAAGCAAGAGATAGAAATCCTAAGGAAAGGTATAGTTTATTGCAAAAGTGAAGGTTATCAATAACAAAAGAGGTATAGACGAGGCGGGAAGGTTTCACTTGGCGACATCCAATCGGTAAGACTCTTCAGTGAATCTATTGTGAAAATGAATATACTGACTCTGACAATTGTATGAGTAAGCTAGTGTTAAGTGGAGCAACGCTTATACTAAACTGTATGCATTTAATTCACAGCCCATCGGCAATTCTGTTTGCTCTATTGATTCTGCGTTGAAAAGTGTTTGTTCAGTGTTAAATCCGCTTTGAACAGTGAAATATTTTGTTGAGTGTGTTAATTATAGACAATGTCCCATAGAATAATTACTCGTTCTCAAAGCGATAAAAGTGTAGAAAATAGTGACGAGAAATGATTTTCTGGAATAGACAGAATTAATACGTGGGAAAAATGCGGTAGTGAAACCTTCCCGTCTCCTCTATACCTCTTTTGTTATTGATAACCTTCCCTTTTGCAATAAACTATGAAACCTTTCCTTAGGTTTTTCATAATAATTAATGTTAACTTTTTGGCTCAGTCAATTACCCTTCATTTGTTGCTGCGTTTCCGACGACAATATAATTAGTAGCGTCTTTGGATGTTAGTTATTATTCATGAACACACACGATGTTATGGACATAATTTTAGTATTTCATTAACATTCAATAATAATTAAATGTTCATGAATGACTGCGTTTGGTATAGAGGGAGAAAGAGGGTTGATCCCACAATTACTCTTAGCAATTACGGCAACTAAAATGTTCGTGATTTTTATAGTTCCTCACTCAAAGATATTATAGCAAGTACTATGGTCCATTACTATACGTCGATACAGTCGTTCAAATTTCGTAGCCTTCTATTTTCACAAACCTAAGTGTCCAGTCCCGTTCTTATATTCATTTTAACGTCCCTTCGTATAGTCCACTGATCCTATTATCGGTTATTCGGCATGTAATAGAATTTACTGAGCGCTACTATTTCTCGCGCATACAATTCCTCAGATGTTCGTAGTCCGTGATATTACGGCAAATGTCTGTCCCGTAAAACTTAACTATAGTCAACTTTCTTGCAATTGAACAAAAGTCCCCTGTTCCCTTCCATAGCACATCACACTGAAATGCTCGCTATATCGCTCGCCGCAGTTACGTAGACTTATTCAGAGCGTAACAAAGGAAACAAGAAAACTAACAATAGCCGCGCATGGTTTATATAGTAGAATTTAGAAACAAAGGTAGCCACGTAAAACCCTCTTTGATTTCTCCTAAGCGATACTTTGCTGCTGGCGTTATATTGATGAGAGAGTATATATCGATAATTTTAATTAAAACTTTTTGAAAGTTATTGATTATTACAGATATTATCGATCACCTCTCCCCTATATGAAAATAAGGCTGATAATATTGTTCTTAATTAAAAGAGCGATTATAGGGTACAACAAGTCACTGAAATACTACGGTGGTCCAAACACGTTTCTGAAAAAAACATTCTGAAACTGCACATGAGTGCATATACAAGATAATGAACACAGTTTATTCCATGAACTAAATCCCCAGAAGGTGAACATGACCCACTGATAACGAAATATGACTAAATTTACTGCTGGAGATGGAACGTTCACGCAAAGAGAAACCAAATAGGTGCAAGTTACCCGGAAGTAATTGAGCTAAATATTGAACATGTATATTAACTTCAAATCACGTACTACACCGCCTCAAAGTATAGTATACCACAACTCATAGATCCGATCTAATGAAGGACAAACTTTATATACATTTTCCAATACTCAGAAAGATTGATATTGTGTGGCGAATGCAACGAATTTCTAATATATCGCCTCAGAAGCATGATACCTCTCAAGACTGCATCTGAGTCAACTTACTGGAAATGATGAAAACCTGTCACAAAACAGCAACAAACGTGGAAATACTCTAAGTTACAATTATATATGTTTCAGACACATTTTAGATGTAGTAACTTTGAGATAATCAGAATGAGAGCTTACGTATTTTTGACAGTTATTTTAGATGTGGAAATAATGTTGACATAAATATTACGTATTTTTGACAGACATTCTAGATGTGGAATTAACGTTGTGTCTCTAGGCAAGCGTGCTATTTCCGATAAAATCCGTGTTGTACAGTTACAAAACAATAATACAGACAATTTTCGCGTCCATCACGCCTTTTGCACCAAGTGTGGTACAAAGATCAAAACTCTGCCTGTTAACAAGAGGGATATACAGAGAACGAGATGGGGTTTCGTTTTTTCAATTTCATGGTCGAGAAAATACTAAATTGCGATTAGCTGTTCCAGTTTAACGGTACATACAGGGTTATCAAATGTTTTTATTCCAGTCATTGATCACAATATCAATCATTTTGACGATGACCGGTTTCAGTCCGTAATGACCATTCTCAGAAAGGATGTGAGGATTGTCATTACGGACTGAAACCAGTCATCGTCAAAAGAATTGATATTGTGAGCAAAGACTGGAATAAAAAACATTTGACAGTATTGGATCACTGTTCGTACACGCGACTATGTCGAAGCTGGTGATACAGGGTTATGACTGGGAGATGAGTGTGTGTGTGTGTGTGTGTGTGTGTGTGTGTGTGTGTGTGTGTGTGTTTGTGTGTATGTATGTGTGTGTGTGTGTGTGTGTGTGTGTGTGTGTGTGTGTTTTTGTGTGAAAGAGAGAGGTGACAAAAGTCGTAGGATTGTGATCTGCATATCTGTAGTTGGCAGTAGTATCACATACACAGAGTATAAAAGGGCAATGCACTGACGGAGCCGTCATCTGTGTTCAGGTTATTCATGTGTAATGATTTCCGTCGTGATTATGGTCGCACGGTATGAATTAACTGAATTGTTATTTGGAGCTAGATGCATGGGAAATTCCAATTTGAAAATCGTTAGGAGATCCAGTATTCCGAGATCCACAGTATCAAAAGTGTCCCTAGAATACCAAATTTCAGGCGTTACCTCTCACCAGTGACAACGGAATGGCCGACGGCCTTCACTTAACGACCGAGAGCAGCGGCGTTTGCGTAAAGTAGTCAGTGCTTACAGACATCCAACACTGCGTGCAATAACTGCGGAAAACAAAGTGGGACGTACAACGAAAGTATGTGTTGGGACAGGGCGTCGATGTAACGTTAATGTGCTGTGGCGGCAGACGACCGACGCGAGTGCCTTTGCTAACAGCACCACATCGCCTGCAGCGCCTCTCCTGCGCTCGCGAACCTATCGGTTGGTCCTTAGAAGAATGGAAAACTATGGCTTGTTTAGATGAGTCCCGATTTGCGTTGGTAAGAGCTGATTCCAGGGTTCGAGTGTGGGCAGACTCCACGAAGCAATGGATCCAAGTTGTCAACAAGGCACTGTGCAAGCTGGTGGTGGCTTCATAATGATGTCGGCTGTGTTTACAGCCATTCATGGACGTTATGTTCCCAAATAACGTTGGAATTCCTGTGGGTGACAATGCGACAAGTCACCGGACGACAACTGTTCGGGACTGAAGAACATTTTCGACAATCCGAGCGAAATGTTTGGCCACCATGAGCGCCCGATATGAATCCCATTTAACATTCTGGGACATGGTTGAGAAGTCAGTTCGTGCACAAAAGCTTGCATCAGAATCGACAGCAAACCAACAACGGCAGCTATAGCTCACGTTTACTTGCCGACGGCGAAAGCTCAGGATAAAGAGATAGAGAAAGTATATGAAATACTGAAAGGGTAATACAGTACGTAAAGGCAGATGAAAATCTAATAGTCATGGGGGACAGCAATGCAGTTGTATAGCAAGGAGTAGAAGAAAAGGTTTAGGGAGAATATAGGTTTGGGATTAGGACTGAGAGAGGAGAAAGACTAATTGATTTGTGTAATAAATTACAGCTAGTAATAGTGAACACTGTTCAAGATTCTCAAGAGAAGGAGGTGTACTTGCAAAAGGCCGTGTGATACGAGACGATTTAAGTTAGATTACATTATGGTCAAACTGAGACTCCGGTAGCAGATACTGAATTGTAAGACGTACCCAGGAGCAGATATAGACTAAGATTTGAATCGACTAGTGATGAAGAGTAGGCTGAAGCTTAAGAGACTAGTAAGGAAGTACCAGTACGCAAAGAAGTGGGATAGAGAAGTACTACTGAATGAAGGGATACGCTTGAAATTTTCTCAGGCTATAGATATTGCAATAAGGAATAACTCAGTAGGCAGATCCTTTGGAGAGGAAAGGAAACCTATAAAAAGGCCAGTCGTAGAATTTGGCAAGAAAAACACGAATACAACCATGTGTAACAGAAGAAATACTTCAGTTGATCAATGGCCGTGCGGTTCTAGGCGCTACAGTCTGGAACCGAGCGACCGCTACGGTCGCTGGTTCGAATCCTGCCTCGGGCAAGGATGTGTGTGATGTCCTTAGGTTAGTTAGGTCTAATTACTTCTAAGTTCTAGGCGACTGATGACTTCAGAAGTTGAGTCGCATAGTGCTCAGAGCCACTTGAACCATTTGAACTTCAGTTGACCGATGACAGAAGGAAGTACAGAAACATGCAGTGAAATTCAGGAATACAGATATACAAGTCACTGAGAAATGAAATAAATAGGATGTACAGGGGAGCTAAGACGAAATGAGTCCATGAAAAATGTGAAGAAATCGAAAAAGAAATGATTGTCTGAAGGAATGATTCAGCATATAGGAAAGTCAAAACAATCTTCGGTGAAATTAAAAAGCATGCGTGGTAACATTAAGAGTGCAACAGGAATTCTACTATTGAATGCAGAGGAGAGAGCGGATAGATGGAAAGAGTACATTGAAGGCCTCTATGAAGGGGAAGATTTCTCTGATGCGATACGAGAAGAAACAGGAGTCTTTCTCGAAGAATTGGGGGAAACGGTATTAAACTCCGACCGAAGAGGAATCCGAATTTCAAATTGCTTTGAAGGACTTAAGATCAAATTAGGCAGAAGGGATGGATTACATTCCATCAGAATTTCTAAAATCATTAGTGCATATGGCAACAAAATGACTATCCACGTTGGTGTTCTGCGTAAAATAGGGGTAAGCTACAGGGAGAGACTGATAATATACAACATGTACAAGAGCCATGAAGTAATAATAAGAGTTGACGACCAAGAACTAAGTGCTCAAATTAAGAAGGGTGTAAGACAGGGATGTAGTCTATCCTCCCTACTGCTCGATCTGTATGTCGAAGAAGCAATGTTGGAAGTAAAAGAAAAGTTCAGCAGTGGGATTAAATTTAGGTGAAATGATATCAGTGATACTATTCGCTGATGACATTGCTAGCATGAGTGAAAGTGAAGAAGAGTAAACAGAAGAAAGACGAAAGTGATGAGAAATAGCAGAAATGAAAACAGCGAGAAACGTAACATCAGGATGGATGGTCACAAAGTAGATGAAGTTAAGAAATTCTGTTTCGTAGGCAGAAAAGTAAGCAAAGTAAGCCTGACGGACGGAGCAAGGAGTACGTCAAAAGCAAGCTGTGAGTGGTAAGAAGGGCATTTCTGGCCTAGAGAGATCTACTAGTATCGAAATAATCCTTAATTTTAGGAAGAAATTTCTGATTGGTTCAAATGGTTCTGAGCACTATGGGACTCAACTGCTGAGGTCATTAGTCCCCTAGAACTTAGAACTAGTTAAACCTAACTAACCTAAGGACATCACAAACATCCATGCCCGAGGCAGGATTCGAACCGGCGACCGTAGCGGTCTTGCGGTTTCAGGCTGCAGCGCCTTTAACCGCAAGGCCACTTCTGCCGGCAAGAAATTTCTGAGAATGAACCTTTGGAGTACAGGATTGTATGATAGTGAAACATGATCTGTGGGGGAACCGTAACAGAAGAGAATCGAGTAGCCAGCCAGGCCTTCAGCTCAGGGAACAGATGAAAGTCGGAGCAATTGAAAGTCGCTTGGTGCGAAGTCGGAACTACAAGGCGGATGTCCGCGTCAAAGAGTTTGGGTTTTTCTGCTGTTCGATTCGCAGCATGTGATCGCCTATAATGGTAAAAGAGTATGAGTCCTTCGGTTATCATGTTGTTCTATTTGTGTTTGATTGACCTTTAGAGTTTCATAGAAGTTTCATATTAAAATGCTTATTATGCTGTATTCTCAGGCCATACTCTCACGGAATATGTTGTCAAAATTCCTTTGGGATCCCAAAAAACTGCAACCATCAATCTGGATTTTGACAGTGCATGTCTGAATATTTTGGGGTTTATTGGGAGTCAAGATTTCGTTAAAAAAATTTCTCTGTCATCAAGATAGCACTGAAAGAACGTCAATACCGAATCCATTATTTCAGTTTTATGAACATTGGTTAGATAGTGTGGTAGCCATAGCACACAAGACTTATAATTATGTAACCAGTCTGTGAAAACTTTAAAGAGAAATTTCGACGTCTACATATATTACTCCGCATGCCACACTACGCTTGATGGTGGAGGGTACCTTCTACCACCACTAGTCGTATCCATTTCTGTTCAACTCGGCCGGCGATCTAGCGGTTCTGGCGCTGCAGTCCGGAAACGCGGGACTGCTACGGTCGCAGGTTCGAATCCTGCCTCGAGCATGGGTGTGTGTGATGTCCTTAGGTTAGTTAGGTTTAAGTAGTTCTAAGTTCTAGGGGACTTATGACCTAAGATGTTGAGTCCCATGGTGCTCAGAGCCATTTTTTTTTTTTTGTTCAACTCGGAAACGGAGCGAGAGGAAAACGACTCTTTTTACGCCTCCTACGAACAGTAATTTCGCTGTCTTTACGGTTCGTCCGAGAAATGTGCGTTGGTGGTAGTAAAACCGTTTTGCAGACAACTGCAAATGACGGTAGCATTTCACGAAAGGAAATTCGTCTTCCGTCTACGGATTTACATTTGAGTTTAAAAAGCATCGCTGTATTAAACGCCTGTGGATGAAATCTACTGATAAAAAACCTAGCTTCAGTGTATTCCTCTAATCTAATATGGGGTGCATGCCAAACACTCGACCAATAGTGAAGCAAGGATGACACTAGTGTCCTGTATGTAGTCTCCTTTATAGATTAGCCATGCTTTCTAAGATTTCTCCCAATGAACCGAAGTAGACCATTGCCTTCCCTGCTACCGTTCTTACGTGTCCTTGAAATCTGAGGCACAAGTATAGAATGGAAACTGTGAACAGACATCTGGAACTCACTGTATTGTCAAGATGTTGCACAAGTTCATCAGTTGCTTCTAATCGTTTACCTCGACCACTTCCATGTGCGACCAGCCTTAATTTTGTCCCCCACTCCCTCACATCACCCATAACCCTATCCACAGCCTTATCAACCACAGAAACGACACGATCGATGATGAGTCTCGACAGCATTGACTCCTGCTGGCAGGAAGCGAATGTCAGAAAGTACCACGCAGCTGGCGAGAGACGCAATAACACTGTTCATTTCAGTCACTTGCTGCCTTCGTACTAACGAACGAAGCAGAGAGCTGGCTGACGAAACTTGACTTTCAAAGTCTTCTTTCTCAGCCATCAAGTTACATGAAGCTGCAAGCATTCCTTTGTTTTTAACAGCCAGTAGGAGGTTAAATTACGAATAGCTGTCGTAAAACTGCAAGCACGATGGCACACGCCGTGATGGCACACGACTTCCACGTCCCTGGCGCCCCGCCCACCTGATGATGTCAGTCTCCTTTCCCTTCCTGGCCCTCCCCTCCCCTCACCCCTTCCACCCCGCTGAGACGACACTGCGTGCTGCGGCGGCAGCTGTGGTGCGTACCAAGGCTGCTGAAGACTGAGGGTGCGCCAGCCCAGACGGAACGCGATTACCCGCTGATTGTATCTTCCCTTCCGGAAAACCTGATTACACGACCTTTAGTTGCCTCGCCCCCTAAGGCAAGGCCAGCAACCGGAGCCACTTAACCGCAAGTAATTCGTATCACAGGCCGAAGTAATTATGCACTAACTGACAGAGCGCTATGTTCAGTGGAACAGAACATTCTTAAGTTCATAAGCAAAAATAATAAATAAGAAAAACTATTTCACTTGTTTCGAAAGTGAATTTTGTGTTTCTTTAGAACCAAACACGTTTCATCTAATTCTTTGAAGCATCTTAAGCGATCTAAAGAGAAGCAAAAGAGATAAGTGTTTGGTTAGCTATAAATGCACACATCAGAAAAAGTTTTGCATCATCCCAGTTCCCAGAACTCCTGAAGGTAGACGTTGACTGTAGATATTGTATCACAGACACTTTCCGTTTGACTGTTCAGAGATGTCACTAAACCTGCCCAAAGATGTAAACAACCATGCATTAGCAGTGCATTTTAGAAGGAGGTGGTCCGACAGCCGATCAGTTTCAGTCACTCCACCAGGAAGTAGATACACGGCTCGTGTTGTCGGTAGTTCAACCATGCCTACGCGGTCAATACCGCGGTTTGATAGCGTCCGCATTGTTACTTTGTGCCAGGAAGGCTCTCAACAAGCGAAGTGTCGAGGCATCTCGGAGTGAACGAAAATGATCATATTCGGACATGGAGGAGATACACATAGACAGGAACGGTCGATTGCATGTCTCACTCAGATCGCCGAAAGGCCACTACTCCAGCGGATGACCGCTACCTACGGATGATGCCTCGGAGGAACCCTGACAGCAACGCCACCATGGTGAATAATGTTTTCGTGCAGCAATAGCATGTCGTGTTACGACTCAAACTGTGCGCAATGTCCTGCATGATGCCCAACTTCACTCCCGAAGTCCATGGCGAGGTCCATCTTTTTAATCACGACACCATGCAGCGCACTGCAGATGGGCCCAACAATATGCCGAATGGACTGCTTAGGATTGGCAGGTGTAGGTTCCCTGCTGTATTGGGGTGGCATTATGTGGGGCCGACGTACGCCGCTGGTGGTCATGGAAGGTGCAGTAACGGCTGTGCGATACGTGAATGCCATCCTCCGACCGATAGTGCAACCATATCAGCAGCATATTGGCGAGGCATTCGTCTTCACGGACGACAGTTCTCGCCGCCATCGTGCACATCTTGTGGAAACTTCCTTCAGGATAACGACATCGCTCGATTAGAGTGGCCAGCGTGTTCTCCAGACCTGAACCCTATCGAACATGCCTGGGATAGATTGAAAAGTGCTGTTAAGGACGACGTGACCCACCAACCACTCTGAGGGATCTAAGCCGAATCGCCTTTGAGGAATGGGACGATCTGGACCAATAGAGCCATGATGGACTTGTGGATAGTATGCCACGACGAATACAGGGATGCATCAATGCAAGGGGACGTACTACCTGGTATCAGAGGTACCGGTGTGTACAGAAAGCTGGAGAACCACCTCTGAAGGCCTTGCTGTATGGTGGTACAAGATGCAATGTGTTGCTTTCATGAGAAATAAAAAGGCGGAAAAGATCTTTACGTTGATCTCTATTCAAATTTTCTGTAAAAGTTTCGGATCCCTCGAAACCGAGGTAATGCAAAACATTTTTGATTTGTGTATTTCCTTTCGAGATACTTTGTGTTTCATACCTGCACTTTCAGGTTAACTTTTGAAACCTGTATTTTCTATGCATCAAATAACTTGCATTTTAACGTAAGCTCCGTAAAATAAAACTATACAATTTTCATTGGTTACCTAAGAAATTTTCTGTTTGAAATTTCTTAATTCGATCGCGTTCAATTGAAGACTAGTCACAAAGAAACATTGATATAAGGACGATACAGTTTGTGTCATATGATCTTTCAACGAACCTTCCTAACTTCATATTGCCAAACACCTGTATAACATATTTTTATTGGTAAATGGCACGACTTCCTTCTAAATATATTGTCAACTCCATGCAGGTGGTGCCGCTTAATTATAAGCACAAAGAAAGTGTACTTTTATAATAAATAATTCAGTTGAATATCTTTTTAAACTCGTCAGATTTTATTCGTTCCAATAAGTCACTGGAAACTATTGTTACCAAAAGAGAAACAATTCCTACATTCAGACTTTTATTTTTTGTTTCGTCACAGAAAAGCATGGATTGCAATTTTTCCGTGTAACAATAAAATATTATTCAAATTACTAACTGCTAGAACCTATCTCTCAACGACTATTAAATAAAATCCACCCAAATGATAGGCTGATAATAATAATAATAATAATAATAATAATAATAATAATAATAATAATGTCCACTAGATTTCTGGTGCTTAGAGGGAACTGCATGAAACAATTTACGCTGCTGTTCAGTAGTTCAGGTGTCATATGTTTTCCTTTTTGTTACATGTGCAGATTCAGGGCGAGGCAGTACTCACGCAGCAGTATCTTCGCTGCGGTGGCCAAACATGCTGTACTGACGTCTGCTACAACTGAAGAGAAGGCCAGCGTTTTCAATAAGGCCGTACCGTCAACTGCTACAGATCCTTCAATAGCGTCAATATTTAACCGAACCCGTTGAAATGAAAGAACAAGGGAAAATCAAGACGTGTGTAACTGAAATGTATTGGCATTCTAACGTCTATCTTTTTCCATTGAAATCTGTACGTTACTATACGAAGCTAGTATAATTGTTATGAAGTGAAAGTTTTCTCTTTACATGTTCAGTGAAGAAGAAGAAAGTGTTAATTACTTTCCATCATAAAACATGAAGACAGTTCAGCTGTGGACTTCCGTGAATTGTATGACTTATGAGAAGAATTATTTCAATTTATGAGTTTATTTGAATCTATATCAGACCCTAAGATGACTAAATACAAAAGAAGCTTTAGTGATATACATGATCTTTGACTGCTTGTCGTGAAATACAGCAATTTTAGAACAAGCGAAGGAAACTTTTCCAGTCCAGTCTCTTTCTGATATTACAAATCTTCTGTCCGAATAGAGAAAGAATTAAATGCATTTACTTCAAGATTCAGCTGCTGCTTACGTCCTGGTTGACAGAAAAGCTAGCGCAGTCGAACTGATTAATTGAAAATTCAGATATTTTAAAACTTGAAACTTCGGTGCCTGATCGTAGCGCCCTTGACAGTGAATGATCTGGAAAGCTTAGGCGTTCTTATGTCAAATGACAACTATTGCTCTGCTCAACACTGCGCAGACCTTACTTCATTTTCAGAATCCTAATTGTTCTGCTCACAGCCTCTAGACACAATCATAATTCATAACCACGATTCACACAGCGCTCACTGATGCCACCGTTGCATCTGTCTATTTCTATACGAATTGCACTTGTTTCTACTCACGTAGCGCAGTGGTGTAAGTATCACTGAATTATTGTGCTATGTATCATGCTAGCCCATTCACGCAGTCAGTACTACACGTCCGACATTCTCCGTTAGTGCCATCCACCGCCTGTTCTTTCTGCGGAATGCTGTCATTTCACTCATTTACTCACAACGGACCAAAAACTGAACTCGTGTCAACAATCGTAGCTCTCTCGCGTCCAGCTGTGTACTAATAATGAATGGATAGCTGCGTGCACACACGTTTTTTCACCTGTTCTTACGGAATATAATACGGAATAAGTTTTACGCGTCACATGGCTTAGCAAAATGTTGGTTACTTCCAGAGGATGCTATATGTAGAACAATGAAAACGTAAATAAATAGAAAAAATGTTTTCCTTGTATACTATTTCGTTCATTGGTCTGTTTATTATGTAGACGTTTGAGAGATAACCTCTACCGAGGAATCCATACCGCGATTTATAGTTAGTAAAGGATTCAACGCCCAGTAAAGGATTGATGTATCTGCTGCCCTCGACAATGTTTTGCGGCAATTCTTATTAACTCTAATGAGGCGTCTACACTCTCTAGGTCAACTTTATAACCGTCTTTCAAACTACTGGGAATACAGATACGGAATGCGGAGGTGAACGTCTGTTAAACATGTGGAGGCGGTAGCAAGCTATTGTTAACAGCATTCACATTTACTATTCATTGATGCACAGCTGTCTTCTTTCACGACTTCCAGTACCATGAAAGCGAGCAGAGCTCTTGTAAGGCCAGTATGTGCTAATGGTTGCCTGTCTCACAATCTTGGCAACCGCGATGATTGGGCTGCACATGCGACAGACAGCTACGTCACCGGAGGTTGGTGACCGGGCGCACTGAGGATGTTGCACTCGTGTCCAGTGGCCAACAGCACGGATAGTAGGCTACCAAGGCGCTCTTGTTGATGTCGTAAGACAGGCCCCTGGGAAAGGCATCCTGCAGCTCTGCATGAAATGACCGTAGAAAAGTGCAGTCACGGCCTCTCAGTGAGAGAACGGCCAGCGACGCCACTGTCTGCTCGTAGACGCATGTTGGTGAGTGAAAGCTAATGCACCCCAACAGAATGATGGTACCATCAGGGTTGACTCATCGGGGCCATGTCTTCTCATCAATGTAGGCAAAGACGAGACCATTGAAACAGTCAACAAAAGCCAAGTCCTTCATGATGGGCTGTTGCATTGTAGACCGAAGTCATCTAGGTAGACTGCAGCTGGAACGTCGCAGGTCCTAAATTGTGACTTGTTGGCTAAAAACTGAGAACTGAGTTTTGGAGGTTATAGTATTTGTACCTGTCGATCTATGCCAATGACGTTATAAAGTGGCAACAGTGACCGAATGTGTCACAGATTTTTGGACCCTCCAATGCTCTACAAGTACACTACACCACAGTATCACATCTCGTCTCTTCAGTCCTTCAGTTTAGTTATTACTGCAGCGTTTGTGCGTTGAAAGCCATTCTAGCGCCGATTGTCACGTTGTTACTTCACTGATCATGATCAGTACAATGATGCAATGTTCCCTTCAGCATTAAGTCATTCTGCTGCATCGGCACGTCGGTGTTCCCTCCCGTCTGGTGTTTGGCAATTTACTCGGTGGTCTACCCACGTTAGGTACAATATCGGTGCTCTTCCTTGTTGGCATTACCATGCAGATATTGTATACTAACCTGCCTTGGATTTAACTCTGGTCCCTCACCGGCAAGGGAAATCTTTAGAAAGTTTTGGCATCAACCCGGAATATCTTTCTGGAGCACAAATGTACAGATTTTGCTTTCTCTATATTCTACCCAGAGTTCTCTTTATTCCAATGAAGGTCAATTAAATTTATCTCACGCGCATTGCATGACAAAGAAGTGCTACATGACATACAGCGGTAGCTATGTATTGGGTTGGTGCATAAGCTCGGAGTGTCTTTTCACAATTTTAATAAACACAACAGATTCAGATAACAGAGATTGTAGTCAACAATAATACATTGTTGTCCAAAATTAAAGCAACAAACAGAAGTATTGCAAGGTTGCGTTTATTTTGAAAAAAAAAGCACTATAAACAGGAGATAGTATGGAATGTTAAGATACCGAACGTAAACAACGGCAACATGCATAACGGTAGACGAAAACGTTCTTTGTTTCTTCCAGCTTAACGGATTTGCACTCATATTCCGGCAACTGGTTTATATGCTCAGTATGTGATGTGACCAGCTCTGTTAGCACCACGACTAGAAATGCTGTGAATGATGTCATCAGTCTCATGTTGAGGCAATTACGTCCATTATCCCTGCAGAGATGCTCGCAAGCCTTGGAGAGTGGTTGTGGACGCTGACGTGATGCAGACCGTCTCCACAGTGCATCCCAGTCACGCTCTATAGGATTCAAACTGGGAGAGCGAGCAGACCACGACATGCGAGCAATGTCTTCCGTTTCCAAGAAAACATCAACCACCCGTGGTCTTCGAGGTCGATCATTGTCCATCAGTACGAAATCTGAGCCTACAGCACCTCGCAACAACCGCACATTAGCTCCCAAGATCTCAATACGATACTTGTCAGCAGTTGAACCTTGCTGATTCACCCGCACAATTTCATGAAGAGGTGTCTGAGTGGTCAACATAATCTCTGTCTACATCATCAGGGATTCACTTCGATATCCGTCGCTTTCCACAATATTTGGATCCCAAAAGTATGTTCCACGTTCCCTCCAGTTGAGAATCGGTCTGAGAATCACTCTCCAGAACAAATCGGGACTAATCTGTGAAAAGAACAGTGGCCCACCGTTCGACCATCCATGAGGCATTTTGACGACGCCACTCTAGACGTTCCCTTCTGTGAAGAGGCGTCAGAGGTACACATACAGAAGAGCTCCAACATAAAGACCACTCTGCCGAGGCCATATACAACATATCCAGTGGATGCTTCAATGTCAGATGCCCCTTGCCTTAAAGTACTCCGGTGATACCATCGTCCCCTTACAGCCAAATAACGCTCCTCCCCTTCTCGAGTCACACGTGGTCGGCCCTGTCCTCGTCTTCGAGATACAGACTCGGTCCCTCAAAAGAACGATTCACATTAATCCATCGGGCCACCTTAGTTTGCAATTGCTCTGCTTCCATTCTTCCTATGGTCCACCGCAGAGAATCTGGCAGGCGTCTTCTCTGTGCCACATTGCACCGTCTGTGACTGTGTACACAATGATTATTGATGTGGCACTACGTGACAAACACTATCCTGTTTGATAAGTGCCCTGACGTCATCGCTGGCGTGGTTGACCGTTGACCAGAATGCCATCTTCCGTGCAGAACCCGATTATACGGATATCTGTTGACAGTTCGTATTATTATATCGTGAATTAGACACAGGACGGGGAAATAGCGGTTTTTTGCTTTAATTGTGGAGACCAGTGTATATTCTCCTTCAGTATTTACAACAGTCTGCCAACGCTGGGTGGCTTTTCGATTCAATGACTGTAGAAATGACTTTGTTTTGAGGCGAAGAACTCGTCGAGACTTGGTGGGAGCTCATTTTCATTATGAAAGATAGTTTCCTGAAGGTTGTTTGATAAAGCGGAAAAGGTGAAAATCTGAGAGCGTAAGATCCGACTAATGTTGGTCCAGAATGACTTCCCAACCCAACTCATTTATAGTTTTTTGTGTCAGTCTAGCAGTATGCGGGTGGGAGTAAACGTGGAGTAGCATCACTTCAGGCAATGCTCCTGGTCGTTGTCCTTGGATTCCGTCTGCAAAACGTCTCAGTTGTTGACAATAAATGGCTACACTTGGGGTAATATGTTCGTAGTACACCTCACCTCCACTATTCCATCAGACGCATGTATTTTTAACATGAATTTCAGTTGTTAACAATACATGTCAGGAGTGATGGCTACACCTAGGGGGAAGCACTATTCCACCAGATGCATGACATTGTCTTTCGTGCATGCGCGCAGGTCTTTGTTCGGAGAATTGCTGCTTTTTTGGGTTCCTTTCTTTTCGTTATATTACATAAAGATGCTATTTCTTGTCACTAGTAATGATACTGGAAAGGAATGGTGAATATCATCCACGAGGCAACTGACGACGAGCAAGCAGCGATGCACCTTGGCCAGCCGTTGATTTTGTGAATTTGGCTTAGAGCATGCGGTACCTATACACCAGATTTTTGTACCTTCCCAGCAACAAGCAAATATCGCACGATGTTGGAATGAACAAATTCCATTACGTATGTCATTTTTCGAGTACACTGATGTAGATCATTGTGAATTAATGCGTTTAAACGATTCTCATCAAACCCCGGAGGTTTTCCTGAACATGGAGAGTCACTAATGTCAAAACGATCCTCCTGAAAATAAGAAAACCATTAACCATTTTCTTGCGGCGCAAATGTATCTGGCTGCCTCTGCTGCTGTTACCCCTCTGCTGTATTCAAGCAGAGTAATATGTAGGAAATGTTCCGCTCTCCATACTTGGCACTCCATTTTCTAACGTCCACAGCTCCACTCACTATCTTCAAATGACAAAATGTAAACTCAAATAGCAACTGCGATCTTCAAATAAAATATAGCTATTGATAAATAAAGCCATAGCAACCGGGATATCCATACGCAAAGCAAAAAACCTACGAATTCATGCATCAGTCTAATAAATGATAACAGCTACAGTCCTCTGCGACAGATGAAATTGAATTGCCACCAGTGTGCCTAAGTGTAGTTCGTATTTAATGTTGTTGCTTGGTACAATAGAAAATATAAAGGATGTAAACAGCGTCAGATGTTTAATGATTACGAAGAAGGACCTGGATGTCCTGCCTTATCAGCACCTGACGGAGTGTGGAAGGGGCCTCATTGGGAGTCTCATTTCTGCCGGACGGTCGATTCCTGCAAAATCGAGGTAAGTAGGGTATTTGAATGTTACAATGGCACAATGGTGGAGCACATGGGAAAATGCTGGCAGGTGTACTCATCGCCAAGGTTCCGGTCTACGACGTCTGATCACTACAGTTCGCTATCGACGTATTGATCCCCCACCTCTTCACATTTGCGTCTACCACCAATGAACAAGTAAGACTCCCTGCAACACTTTGTGTGTTCATGCAGTAGTCAGGCTAGAGATTTACCGTTATGTGTGGAGGTTGCCGCTAACACCACAACAAAACGCCACCGTTTGGAGTTGTGCTGAGACTAGAAAGCCAGGCCTTCTGATCAAAGGCGTCGCATTCTATTCAGCGATGAAGTTATTTTCAGCACTCCCCTGGGTGACCATTGTAGATAACTATTGAGGCGACTTTTGGGCCCCTATCCTCCAATGTTTTGGAGAGGCACAGCGGTGTTACTCGTGGTGTCACGGTGTGTGGAGTTATCAGGTATGACTACAGGTCAAGGGTAGTAGTGATTTCAGGAAACTCTGGTGGCACAACGATACGCCATGGGCATCCAGCGTCTTCATGTGCTACTTCTCAAGAAAGTATCGCACAGGTACCACGTGTCGCTAAGAACCACCTGCGTGCTGTTGAGGTATTCCATTGCCAGAAAGATTCCCAGACGTGCCCTCGATAGCTCGAACATCAGCTTGGTGAAGTTTCCAGGATATTGAGGACCAGCTACAACAGCTCTGGGCCAGCTTGCCTCAGAAGATGACCGGGTTTGATACAGCCCGCCATGAATTCCTCTCTTGTGCCAACCTCTTCATCTCAGAGTAGCACTTGCAACCTACGTCC
This sequence comes from Schistocerca cancellata, assembly GCF_023864275.1. Classification (NCBI taxonomy): domain Eukaryota; kingdom Metazoa; phylum Arthropoda; class Insecta; order Orthoptera; family Acrididae; genus Schistocerca; species Schistocerca cancellata. The sequence continues at coordinate 639,904,330 of NC_064626.1, forward strand.
TCAGTTATTTGCTGGATGTATTCCAATCTCTGTCTTCCTTTACAGTTTTTGCCCTCTACAGCTCCCTCTAGTACCATGAAAGTGTCATTCCCTGAGGCATTAATAGATGACCTATCATGTTACCACTTTTCGTTGTCAATGTTTTCCTCTTCAGTACTGCTCAGGACATCCTAATTCCTAATCTTGCCAGTCTACCTAATTCTGAACATTAGCCTGTAGCACCACGTCTCAGATGCTTTGATTCTCTTCTGCTCTAAACGTTAGTTCTGAGAAATTTCTTCCTCAAATTGAGGCATGTGGTTGATACAAGTAGACTTCTCTTGGCCAAGAATGCCGTTTTTGCCAGTGATAATCTGCTTTCAATGTCTCTCATTGGTAATTTTGCTGCCTAGGTGACCCTCAATCCAGATGTTAAGTTTCTCCCTGTTATCATTTCTGCTACTTCTCATTACTTTCGCCTTCCTCCAGTTTATTCTCGATCCACATTCTGTACTTATTAGACTGTTCATTCCTTTCAGCAGATCATGTCATTCTTCTTCACTTCCACAACAGCTTAATGACACAATTCCCAAATGAATCAAAGCACGCATCCAGGCAACAGGGGTGCAACGTCATACTGATAGGTAGGCTAATGATGCCAAGTTCTTCGTAAATTTGTCTCGATTTTGTAATCACTGTTATAAAACCACAAACTCCCTCAACCCGGGAAGATCCATTTGGTTTTCTCATGACCTATCCATTGGTTCATTTTCTTGTCTGGTGGTGTGCATACAAGATACCATTATCGCTTCTACAGGAAGTTCTTACGCGACGGAATGAGTAGAGAATGCTTGAAAAGGTGTAACAGACTGAGGCAGACACATTATAGGAGTCTCCATTGCTGGAACAACAGAAATAAAAACTTACAGCTTTCGATTCATGAAGTTCGAGTAACAGGCACCGTAACATTAGACAATAATGTCCTGATATCGATTACACAGTCAAGATGTTGACATAAAAAATGAAAATTCAGTTGTTAAGAAACTGACTTTCATTGGAATAAACAACAGGGAAGATTCAAATGGTTCAAATGGCTCTGAGCACTATGGGAATTAACTTCTGAGGTCATCAGTCCCCTAGAACTTAGAACTACTTAAACCTAACTAACCTAAGGACATCACACACATCCATGCCCGAGGCAGGATTCGAACCTGCGACCGTAGCGTCACGCGGTTCCAGACTGTAGCGCCTAGAACCGCTCGGCCACCCTGGCCGGCCAACAGGGAAGGTCTGTGACTTAGATGACCTCTTGAAAACAGTATTTCTCTGATGCTAAATTGTTCGGATACTTAAGTAATCATTACTTAAGAAATCATTAAATTAGCAATTAGATCAGTGTTGGAAAATAATAAATGAATCATAAAGAAACTTTCAGTGAAGGTAAACAGAGTGCAAGATATCTGCTGAAATGATAATGGAAATAATGGAATTCTTAAAGTGTTAACTGCACACTCTTACTGATACTTAATTTTACTTAACATCAAAATATATTTAGATGAAATGTACCATATGTCGACGGAGCCGTCACGTCACTAAAAAAAGAGTAGTAGTAGATATGAACGGTAGGTTTTGCTTTTGTATTACATCTAGATCTGCATTAACACCCCAAGAGCCACCTGACGATGTGTAGCGGAGTGTACTTCTCGTACCTCTAACTGGCTCCTCCTTCCCTGCTCTATTCACGAGTGGTGAGTAGGAAGAATGACTGTGGGTAAAACTCTGTATTAGCTTCAGTTTCTCGAATTTTCTCGTTGTGGTCATTTCACGAGACGTCTGCTCGAAAGGTACTCTGTCGAAACTTCAATAGTAAACGTATATATGCTGCACAACACCCCTCTAGTAGCCCTCCTCCAATATGCTGAAAACACTGCCTTCCTGACTTTCTATGCTACTCTTCAATGGTGCCAATGGACCCTCCAAACACACCTTGACCAGTTCACCACTTGGTGCAGCCAGTGGTTTCTTCGTTTCAACCCTTCCAAGACCCAGCCAATCATAACAGACTGCACCTCCTGCTCCTTCTGTATACATGATTTCTACCTAACCATTTGTAGTCGTGCCATCCAGCTCACCCCACCCTGAGATGTCCTGGCCTCACCCTCGACTGTCACCTCACCTGGACCCCTCACCTTCTGACCATCCAGCAGAAAGCCCATATCCACCTCCTGAAACTCCTGACGGGCCAGACATGAGGATTGCATCCTTCCAACATCCTCCACACCTAAAAATCACTCACCAGTCCTATCCTGTGTTATGCCAGCGTTACCTGGATCTCTGCCCAACCCCCCCCCTATTCCCCCATCCCTCGCTTTTATAAGGCCATCTAACTCCTTGAATGCCACGCTCTCCACCTTGTCTTCTGTATCTGCCTTCTGTCCCCCACACAGTTCCTGTATGACCTCATCCCCTTCCCCCACCTCCTCCTTTTCCTCCAACATACCTGCATCACCTACACTGTCCGGAGGCTTGATCCCCCCACCCCCTGATGCCCTCCTTCCCCTCCAGCCCCTGCCGATTGCTGTTCCTCTATCGCTGCCTGCCTGTATACCTGTCTCTCTCCATTTTAACACCCTTCATATCCTTCATCAGGGCAATTTCCAGATCCTCCCTTCCCAGATGATGCACTTCACCATGACGTCTACCCCTCCTACCAACTGTAGCCTGGCCTTGTTCCCTCCCTCACCAGAGCCCCCCTTCCCCTTCCACTCCTTCCCCCAGAGTGGTTTTCCTCCTCTGCACTCGCTACTCAGCTGTTTTCCTCTCCTGTCTTTCCCTCCCAAGCCCCCTTCGGCACGCTCCCAATACTGTACCCTTCTCTTCCCTTTCTAGCACTGTCCCTTCCCCCCTTCCTTCCCTTCTCCCTCATATCCGTACCCTTGGCAGATCCTCCCAGTTTCTTCTTCATCTTCAGTGTGCTACATCAGTGCTGTGTTCAGTGCCATTCGACATTGATGTCTAGTGCTGTGGTTTTAATTGTGTGCCTGACTTATACGTAATATAGCTCAACATGGCTCCAAGCATTATGGGACTTAACATCTGAGGTCATCAGCCCCCTAGACCTAGAACTACTCAAACCTAACTAACCTAAGGACATCACACATACCCATGCCCGAGGCTGGATTCGAACCTGCGACTGTAGCAGCAGCGCGGTTCCGGATTGAAACGCCTAGAACCTCTCGGTCACAGAGGCTGGCTCATAATGATGCTGTTTGTGATTGTTCTGTGCCGTACCACCCATTGCAACTTTTATGCTCCGGCCACATTTCGTCTGGTGTTCCTTTAGTCCTTCCAGTATGTGATATTTTTTGTGTAAAATGCTTTTTTTTAGATTTTTATGTCCAGTTTTACTGTCACCCCCTTTTTGTGTGCTCCCTTCCATAATTTTACCCCTTTTTATATCTATGTATTACCATATTTTCTCCTCTGTGGTATTTTAACTCTCATCTGTTATATACCTAATGTCTTTCGGCTGAGGGGCAGCGCCTATTCTGCTGCCAGCCCGCCCCAGACGGGGAATTGGAGTACAATAAAAAAAGACATCTCTAACGTCTGCCACTGGCGTTTGTAACTGTGAGGCTCTTGCACCGACTAAACGCTCCTAGGACGAAACGCGGTGCTTTTCGCTGGATCTTTTCTATCTCTTCTACCAGTACTACCTGTAAGAATGGCAGATTGATGAACAATACTCAAGAATCGGTCGAACAAGTGCTTTGTGAGCCGTTTCCAGTGTTTAAGAAGGGTAGTAGGAGTAATCCATCGAACTACAGACCTATATCATTGACGTCGGTTTGCAGTAGGTTTTTGGAGCATATACTGTATTCAAACATTATGAATCACCTCGAAGGGAACGATCTATTGATATGTAATCAGCATGATTTCAGAAAACATCGTTCTTGTACAACGCAGCTAGCTCTTTATTCGCAATAAATAATGGCCGCTATTGACAGGGGATTTCAAGTTGATTCCGTATTTCTAGATTTCCGGACGGCTTTTGACACCATTCCTCACAAGCGACTTCTAATCAAGCTGCGGGCCTATGGGGTATCGTCTCAGTAGTCCGACTGGATTCGTGATTTCCTGTCAGGAAGGTCACAGTTCGTAGTAATAGACAGCAAATCATCGAGTAAAACTGAAGTGATATCAGGTGTTCCCCAGGGAAGCGTCCTGGGACCTCTGCTGTTCCTGATCTATGTAAATGACCTGGGTGAAAATCTGAGCAGTTCTCTTAGGTTGTTCCCATATGATGCTGCAATTTACCGTCTAGTAAGGTCATCCGAAGACCAGTATGAGTTGCAAAGCGATTTAGAAAAGATTGCTGTATGGTGTGGCAGGTGGCAGTTGACGCTAAATAACGAAAAGTGTGAGGTGATCCACATGAGTTCCAAAAGAAATCCGTTGAAATTCGATTACTCGATAAATAGTACAATTCTCAAGGCTGTCAATTCAACTAAGTACCTGGGAGTACAAATTACAAACAACTTCAGTTGGAAAGACCACATAGATAATATTGTGGGTAAGGCGAATCAAAGGTTGCGTTTCATTGGCAGGACACTTAGAAGATGCAACAAGTCCACTAAAGAGACAGCTTACACTACACTCGTTCGTCCTCTCTTAGAATATTGCTGCGCGGTGTGGGATTCTTACCAGGTGGAATTGACGGAGGACATCGAAAGGGTGCAAAAAAGGGCAGCTCGTTTTGTATTATCAGGTAATAGGGGAGAGAGTGTTGCAGATATGCTAAGAGAGTTGGGATGGAAGTCATTACAGCAAAGACGTTTTTCGTCGCGGCGAGATCTATTTACGAAATTTCAGTCACCAACTTTCTCTTCCGAATGCGAAAATATTTTGTTGAGCCCAACCTACATAGGTAGGAATGATGATCAAAATAAAATAAGATAAATCAGAGCTCGAACAGAAAGGTTTAGGTGTTCGTTTTTCCCGCGCGCTGTTCGGGAGTGGAATGGTAGGGAGATAGTATGATTGTGGTTCGATGAACCCTCTGCCAAGCACTTAAATGTGAAATGCAGAGTAATCATGTAGATGTAGATGTTTCTTTCGTGGATGAATTCCATTTCCTTAAGATTCCTCCAATGAATCTCAGTGTGGCATCTGCTTTTCCCACTATTTGTCTTACGTCGTTATTCCACTTCAAGTGGGCTTGTTTTCCTTTGTATGCCAAAAACGTTAGATTTATTTGCCTTTAGGGCCAACTGCCCGTCCCTGAACCACTGATGAATCCTCTGTAGGCCCTTCTGCAAATCATTAGTCTTCTGATGTCGCTACATTCTTATAGACAGCCGCATCACCCGCTAGCAGCATAAAGAGCTTCAGAAGCATTGCACTAGATAATCTGTATATATTGTAGATAGTAACGGACCTATCACACTTACCTGAGGTACTCCAGAAATTACTGTCTATTTTGTTCCATTAAGAGTGACTTCTTCAGGTCTACCTGCAAGGAGGCCTTGGATCTAGTCGCAAACCTGGTTAGCTAGTGGATAAGCTCGTATTTTTTTTCACTAAACGAGAGTGCAGAGCAGTTTTAAATATCTTCTTGAAGTCGAGAAACCTGCCATCAACCTGACCGCCGACATCTACAGCTGATCTCATTGAGAACCAGAAGGAGCTGAGTTTTGCAACATCTCTATTCGCAGAATCCACGTTAGTTTTTATAGATTTCCGTTCTCCAAAACCGTCGTAATAGACACACTATGGTCTAAGTTTCCTTCTCAATCTACAATGGGTAGGTAAATATGTAATCTACTCAACTGATTTTGAACAGAAAGAGGAAAATTCACATGGAGCAGATTGTTAACTAATAGTTCGTTACCACACTGACATATGCAATAAGTTGAATACGTTGTTTAGAAACATCTGTAAATAAGGTGTCAGAAACAGTCGGGAATGGTTTTAATCCATTAGTCAAGCATTAAGATGCAAATTTACATTCGTTCACTCGACCTGCCTGGTGGATTAATATTATTTACTGGCTACCTCCGCCAGGCATACGTGTTTAATCATAATCCACCAGCATGCATTACGAAGTTGGTTCACAAAGACGAGAGTGAAGCGTTAGTGGAAAAATGCCTCAGGACAGTGATTAATTACCTGGCTCCCACGGATCGAAACTTTAACGCCACACTGCGGCTGGTTGTGGGAAAGCGTCCCGAAACTTCCTCATCACCTGTAAATAGAGACCGGCTGATAAAAATTGAGATTTTTGGTGAATGAATAGAAAGAATACATAGAACTACAAACAGAATCAGTGTATCAATGAATGTAATGGATTATATTTTTACGTCTTAACACAACATGGCTTCAGCGTAGGTAGTAAATATGGACTGAGAATGGTATATGACCCATACCAAGGAGATTTGAGTAAGTTTAATCTTCAACTACTTCATCTAAAGTTCATTAAAAATATCTGTTGTTCATTATTAATAAGAAGTATAATGAAACCTCAACCTTGCTGCAGGTATTCGTGTTTTCCAATATATTTACAGCTACATTACAAAACATCTGGTTCAAAAATGGTTCAAATGGCTCTGAGCACTATGGGACTCAACTGCTGTGGTCATAAGTCCCCTAGAACTTAGAACTACTTAAACCTAACTAACCTAAGGACATCACACACATCCATGCCCGAGGCAGGATTCGAACCTGCGACCGTAGCGGTCGTGCGGTTCCAGACTGTAGCGCCTTTAACTGCTCGGCCACTCCGGCCGGCTCAAAACATCTGGCAGTGGCCTGTTTTTAAGTGCTTCAACCAAGAGAAATGTCGTAGTTAGTACAGTTCTTATCTTCCAATTCGCTTATCCTGATGTGAACTTCCAGTGTTTGCGACAGATTTGTCCGTAAACCTGTTCTGTTACTCACCAGCATTTCATTTTAAGACAGTGTTGGACGTTCTTAGTTTTTAGTCAGAGGACGAGAGCGCGGGATGTGCAGTCGGTGTTTCTTATCCATTACAGTTAGTCGTCAGCTTCCCTGAAATAATCAGGGATGCGCTTTGGAAACTCTCTGAAAACTGAATCGTTGTATCAAACTAGTCAGTTTAGTGTAGTTGGTGGAGTAATTGCCTACCGCGATTAATACAGACTGAAGCTGGTAGTTAATTTCCGTTTCACAGAAATTTTAGTACTAGACAGTTACAGAGCTATTTTAACGTGACACATATTATAAAGCCGCACCAGTCTTAAAAATTCATCACACATTTTCCCCATGCATTGAGATATCATGACTGTTATTTGTATATATTTTTATTTATAAACATTTTAAGTACGTATCCGACAATGTTTGATGCTGAAAAAACATGTGGAGTGACTCAAAGTGGAATATTCTTGGAAACGATGAAGGTTTTTTTTATTATTTACTGCGTTTTCTGTTAAGCACTGAAAAATTGTTACTCTCCTCTATTATCCATTTTTTCCTTACAATTCATTATAGAGAAACTATAGTTTTTCATAATTTAGTCTTATACTAGAAAACCTTACTTTGATGAACTATCCTCGATGTCGTTAAGAGAACTGCAATACTTACCAAAATTGCTACAAAAAGCGAGAGCTCGTTCTGCACTCCTCGACACTGATGCCAATTTGTTGACTATTTTCGTTTTTCCTATCATACTTTTCTGATACATCTTCACCAGTGAGGATGTTTTTTCACTACACCTGCAACTCAGTCGTCTTTTCACATTTGGGGGTTTTTATGCTTCAAGAAGGAAAGAATTTTTTACTGACAGATCGGTCAAAACAGAACTCACAATTTGCTAAAAACAGTGATACAACAGCCTACATCGCACAAAATATGTTTTATTTTAAGATAACCTGTTTCGAGCAGACTTTGCTGTCATCTTCCGATCTTAAAAATATTTTTGTTGTGAAACGTGTTCATTTTAAGTGGAACTTCAAGTCAAGTTGTCAAATGGGGAAAAAATCAGCGCATTATAAAAGGTTTGTAATAATTAAAATATATGTTACTTATGCCAGACCCTTTACAGTGGCTGATTTTATCCACTTGTAAAATGAATAGGTTTCACAACGAAAATATTTTTGAGACATGAAGATGACAGCAAAGTCTGTTCGAAACCGGTTTTCTTCAAAAAAGAAATATTTTATCCGATACAGCGTGTTGGATGTGCTGTAGCAAGTAAAGAGACCGCTCTTTCATTACTCTCACAATGAGAGAATTCACTCACTGCTTGCTTCAATTTAGGGATTTCAGTCCTCTTACTAGTTTCGGAAGTAAGAGGTGAATTAAAAGTACAAGTAAGCCATTTATTAACACAGTTCTCCGTTTGGAATACAAAATGCCAAGCAGTTTTTGACCAACATTACAGCATTTTGAGTGGCAGCCGCACTACAGCCGGGTATCGTAAGCAGTTACAAGTTTCCTCGCTTCATAGGCAGTGTTAATGAAGTCTTGAAAACCCCAAAAACTTACCAGACTCTAATTAGTGAGATAGTTCCAGTTGAAAACCCAGAAAATCAACTCTATTCACTTTGGATGTATTGTGCTACCAAATGTAATTCAGACAGGTCTTAGATGACCCTTGTATGGGTCATAAAATGTTGCACGTCAATCTCAGTCATTCAACCAAAGCTGTCATCAGTGGGAACATTCGAAAGGAAGTGGTCTAAATTACTTTCTGGGACGATCAAGTAATGGAGCCACCGCTTTACCATTTGCACTAGCAGCAAGAATCAAAGTTCTCAACATGGTTCTCTCTAGAGGGTTCACGGCTGCAACCGGCTTAGTGCCTCTTCTTACAATAACACCAAATTGCTTCCAAGCCGTTTCTGCCGTAGTCTCATCCACATCGCACATCGTGACTATATAATTTTAATCAATTTTGGGTACTGGAAAACTATTGAAGATTTGTTCATTGTGTCTGGTAATACTTCTGGTTGTACTTAGGCAGTATGTTTGTGAAGAGCATGTGGACAGTGACTGTCTGGCGCTGCATAATAATAATAATGTTTTGGATTCATTCCAATCACTATGGGAATGTGTGTATTATTTTTTATGGCATATTGATAGACTAGTTTCCTTACATCTGTCATAGAAATTTCATTATAGAGTGGTGATCAACTTCCATTCTAATCTTTCTATTTTATGTCTGAAACTGAAAAAGAAATGTTTCTTATCAACGTTACTATTAAATAATCTTAAAAGATTATATAAATATTGTGTTTAACTAACTTTAAAATATGACTTACTATATATGTTCTCGACAATAGTAGCAATTTCGAAAACTTATTCACGTTTTAAACAAAATAATTTTCTCTTAACTCATTACCCTACGGAATAAAAATGTTATTCTCAGAATTTATGATTTCATTTCACAACGTAATCGGTCTTACGGCATTAAATTTATTATATCTTTATTTTCTGCCTTCCTCCGGAAAGAATCGGATGTTCCGTCTTTCCTTGCTTCACTGTATGTTTCTTTTGGCGATGTGCCCTTATTTTTCTTTCTGCAATTTCAAATGTGCCACTACAAAGAAAATACATAAAATGGGAAAGCACGTGCTAGGGGGCAGGTTATTACGTCGTAACTGCTAGCTTCAATGGAACTGTTACAAGTTGCCGTATTCTTCACCCTTTTACATCTGTGGGCCAGTGAACCATTTCTGTAGGGAATTTTTAGACGTGGTTTTCTCTCTTAAAGTTGGGGTTTTCGCGTATTAGGGGAGTCTTAATAATTGAGAGAGATTATATGGTTGTAATAAAGAAAAAATAGCGCTCAGATTCGAAAAACGTTGTGGATACACAATGTCTATCGGATACTAAAAACACGTCCTCTCGTGAACGGCGAGAGAACGACATTACCAGCTGCTTCCATCTACAGGTAGGTAAACTGTAACCTGCATTTAATTAAAACTTTATTTGATAAAATCAGCAACCTAAAACAGCAGTAGTATATAAACTTCTCATTAAAAAGAAAAATTATTTTTATTAGGCATTTGGCAGTCAGGTATCAGCTACTCTCTCAATAGATGAAAGGCGGTAGATTTTCCATCGTTTGAAAAAACTATTAGCATCTCCGTTCTCGTACACTACCTACACAAATGAAATACGCAGATTAATCGCCAGCGTTAGTTCTCATGAAGTAACTGTTTCAGTGTAAGCTCACGGAGAGTATAACTGTTTACTGAAGGCAGTTGTATGTAATACATTAAGACAGAGGAAATTGAGTGCCACACTGCGTATCGCTTAATGTGATTTGTAAACGAATTCCTTGGCTGACGTCATAGATGATTCACCCCATGATCTTTACTAAGTGAAGAAACGATGCGTTCACATGACCTGGATGTCATTATAAGCATGTTTTGACGTGGAGAAGTTATTCTTCTGTGGTTTGGAGTCATAAGCGCGAATATAAAATATGAATCACATGAAGTCCCAAACTCATTTTCTCGCCTGTATGATCAACGGATAGGCCTTCGGAATTTAATGTCTGGTTCTGAATTTTAAATGTTACTATTACCCGTAAATTTTATTTCGACGGTTTAACCTTTAGGTCTAATTAGATATTATTGACCTCTACGAGTTCTTTAATATATCTCACGAGCATACTTATATATAAGTATTTAGATCATCGAATGAATGTCGTTTACGGATAAAACGCTTACAGCCCTCAATAATCACCATTATGGTCTCGTTTAAATTCCCAAAGCACCTAAGGTATAATGTATATGAGGAGATAGGCATTTAAAACTGAATTTGGAAATATCTGGTAAACTACAGTTAGGATTACGAAAGTTCGTAATAAAAGTTGTTCGTCTCCAAGTCAGCCTCCAGTTAAGATCTTTAACAGGAGCCAACACATTTTATTGTGAATTCGGAGTCTCCGGGTAAATATAATAACTGTTATCTTTAACATTTTTTGATTGCGTGATAAATGGCGCTGTATCGACAAAAATGAGGCTGGATTAAGAATCACGGAAAAATGCTAATATCTGGAGAAACACACAGAAGATTAGGATCCCAGGAGATTAGGAAGACAGTAATTCTAAAATCTTGGCATCAGCGTTTTATAGCAAAGATCTTGTTTGGACAAAACGTAACACATCGCTTTGACTGCATTATTAGTGTAATTTCTTTCACAGATGTCGCTAGAACGGAAAGCGGTTGAAACAGTTCGTTGATTTGTTTATAAATGAACTCTTCCGCCATCAGTAAAATGATGTAATTCGTTGAAAAATCAGCACAACAGGTGATTTTTAGAAAGAAAACTTTGGTGTAACAGTTCTAATCGCTGGCCGGCAAGTGTGGATCATCAATTCGATACCTACATTCTGCAGTTATGTTTTATGCATTATTTAAGGCTTCTTAAGTTACCTTCTTTAAGTACTTTTCTAATGACGATCAGCACAACTTTTATGGTTTTACTATCATGAAGGTGAATTTTACTTTCATTTATGCAATATAAGTAGAGTTTTAACGTACCTCCACAACATTACGTAACCAATCGAACCATTAATCCCTCTGAAACCTAGATCAAGGAGGTTTCATTGATTACCGCATCTGTTTAGCTGTGTGCTCACGGAAATTAAGAAAAGTTTATGTTTAACACTAAGTAATCCATAACAACCTTGATTTGGTTGTGTTCTCAAGCCTTTGCGACTGAAGAATTTATCCAGACTTCCATAATCTCTTACTCTTTTCACTCCTTATTAATTCTTTATTAATCCCTCTCGTTCTGCGAGATTTATTCAGTAGCCCCACTTCAAGACCTCTTTGATACCTCTGATCCAGCAACAGGGACTTTACGAGATCCACCTGTGCTGTAGAACAATACTATAGCTTTCCCTGCCACAGGTGCTGCACCAGCTCCAACTGTTCTGTTAAATAATTCTACAATTATTTTTATTCGTTCCCCATCTCAGATTCTATACCATCTTCAAAACGCGTAATATGTGAAACAGAGGAAAAAAGTTTTATTCTTTAGTTCTTCAAGTGCTTCTAAAATCTAATAGACTTCCCCAGTACGTCATATCTTCTGATGAGTCAGCTACCGTTAGTGGATCTATCACTAAGATGAATATTGCTTGTGAATGGACCTGAAGTTGTTTCATTGATGACGTCATGGCCAATGATGGGTCTTTCGTCCATATGGTAGTGCTTTTCTTAACCAAATTGATACTGTAGTGATTCAGTATTCATGTTCTAATTCATCGGCGCTGTAACACACCTTAACCTTATTTTATCGAACCAAATATTACCTGTTAACTACATCCTCTGGGTGTCCATTTTCCTAGATGAATTCTCTCAATTATGATTAAGGGCAATGGGTGTAAAAGCTACCCTGAGTTGAAGAGGTTGGCACAGGAGAGGAATTCGCAGTGGACCGTGACAAACCAGTCTGTTACCTAACGACACAAACAGAAGTTACTCCTATCGCCCTCGATCGTCCTAAAACACTTACACTGCCAAATTCCTATTTACAATAAAACATTATACTTGTTTTGTATTGTTCTTAAGATTCTCCGAAGTCTTCTGGGCTTCCCACGCATGAACCAGGCCCTCTTATGACATTCGACTGCATAATGTGCTTTTGGTGGTGTAAAGCAAGAAGTCACACGTCGATGTGCACGGGACAGCATGTCCTAGTAAACTGCACTTGGAGTTAACGATTTGGTCCTAGGTCCTATACGAATACTACAACACTATCTAATCCAGACACCGTGGGAAAAGTAGGGAAAGATCAAACCAAGGATGTAAGAAATACCATAACTGAAAATTATATTCCAGACTGCCACTTACTGGTGCTGCTGCTGTCCAAGACAATATTATCTCTGCTACGGAACCATGGGACTGGCAGCTGTCTTCCGTAGGTTACGATCTTTATCTTCAATAGTTCTTCTGACATCAAACGTAGCGGCGCAGCAGAAGGCAAACTTCTGTCTCAAACTGTAACGGAAGGAAGGTGCTAGAATACCGAGCAACGTTTTACTACTATTTGTTTACATCCGTCAGTCGATGGTACCAGTGTTGATGCGAGGTGAGCATGTCACATATACTGACGAATTGTGTACCTGCGTGTTGACCTCTCAGTCCGGCCCTCTCAGCAGAAGGTGCAAGCCGTGTGCCGCTGCGGCTTGCTGGGTCAAGAAAAGTCTCACGTTACCAGCCCACATGTGGATGATCTTGAGTCGGCTGCTGTCGCCATGGATATGGCAGACTTCATCTATATCTACATCTACGTGATTACTCTGCTATTCACAATAAAGTGCCCGGCAGAGGGTTCAATGAACCACATTCATGCTGTCTCTCTACCGTTCCACTCTCGAACGGCACGCGGGAAAAACGAACTCTTAAATTTTTTCGTGCGAGACCTGAGTTCTCTTATTTTATCGTGATGATCATTTCTCCCTATGTAGGTGGGTGCCAACAGAATGTTTTCGCAATCGGAGAAGATAATTGGTGATTGAAATTTCATGAGAAGATCCCGTCGCAACGAAAAACGCCTTTGTTTTAATGATAGCCACTCCAATTCGCGTATCATGTCTCTGGCACTATCTCTCCTACTTCGCGATAATACAAAACGAGCTGCACTTCTTTGTACTTTTTGGATGTTATCCGTCAGTACCATCTGATGCGGATCCCACCCTACACAGCAATACTCCAGAATAGGGCAGACAAGCGTGGTGTAAGCAGTGTCTTTAGTAGACCTGTTCCACCTTCTAAATGTTCTGCCAATGAAACGCTATCTTTGGTTAGCTCGACCCAGAATATTATCTATGTGATCGTTCCAATTCAGGTTATTTGTAATTGTAATAACTGAGTATTTAGTTGTATTTACAGCCCTCAGATTTGTGTGACTCAACGCGTAAACGAAATTTAACTGATTTCTGTTAGTGCTCATGTGAATAACTTCGCACTTTTCTTTATTCAGGGTCAATTGCCACTTTTCGCACCATAGGGATATCTTACGTAAATCATTTTGCAAGTCGTTTTGATCATCGGATGACTTTACAAGACGATAAATGACAGCATCATCTGCAAACAATCTAAGACGGCTACTCAGATTGTCTCCAATGTCGTTAATATAGACCAGGAACAATAGAGGGCCTATAACACTTCCTTCGGGAACGCCGTATATTACTTCTGTTTTACTCGATAACTTTCCGTCTATTACTACGAACTGTCACCTTTCTGGAAGGAAATCACGAATCCAGTCGCGCAACTGAGGCGATACTCCGTAGGCACGCAGTTTGATTAGAAGACGCTTTTGAGGAACCGTGTCGAAAGCCTTCTGGAAATTTAAAAATATGGAATCTATTTGACATCCCCTGCCGATAGCACTCATTACTTCATGAGTATAAAGAGCTAAAAAAATGATCGTATGGCATTGTTGGGCGGGAGGCCACATGCAGGGGAGTTCGGCCGCCGTTTTGCAAGTCCTCTTTAGTTGACGCCACATTGGTGACTTGCGAGACAATGATGATACGTCTTGCCCTGTAGCTGAGGGTTAAGGAGTTCTCTGTTAGAACCTCAGCAAATGCGGGAATACCTGGACCCCAGCATTGTGATCCCGTGAAGGTGGCAGAAGGCTGCTGCTAAATAGATAATGTCGTCAGATGGAAGAAAGAAGCAAGAGACCAAGTGATGATCATTGGTATAGCGCTGGCGGGCAAAGGTTCAACGTCATACTACTGCCCAGCCGTTCAGGTGACATACTGGCCATGGGGGTTTAAATGTAGTTGTTGGGAGATGACTACGAAGAAGGAGCCACTTTTCCATGTCATGCGAAAATTTCTCAAACAGGGATCAGTGACTGAGGTCTGGCTGTTGCCATGTGGTAGTGAGTGAGACTACAGAAACTTCCTGAAGGTTGGTTAGTGTCCCAGGCCGTTGAGTCGAGGAAGCTCAGAGTGGATACATCGCACTACTACTGAGCAGGCCGGTTGTTTATAAGACCATGGTCAGTGCTCGGTACGCGGCCGTGTCATATAGGCACTGAGCACTTGCTGCGGTCTAGGTTGTTACATTCAAGATAAAACCTAGTTGAAGTGAATTTTATCCATAGTGGATGCTGTTGAACTCCGTGAATGTTCCTTTTTAGGCTGTAGAAAAATTTGCTCTACAAGTCGCAATAAAAGATTATTCATTCGTCACACGACCGGTTTCGGGCTTGTACCCATCCTCAGGTATTTATACATTCATGTACATGTTTATTTTGCTGGAGACCACTGTAACGGACAGGATGATAAAACGTCATTAAGACTTCAGGAAATAGCTTCCATGGTACAACTCCCATCTAGGACAGAAACTGGGATACATCCAGCAAATGATTAAGAACGTAGGTTGCAAGTTCTACTCGGAAAGCCTGGCACACGGATGGAGTTCGTGGCGAACCACATCAAACCATTCAGAAGAATGATGACTCCAGAAAAAGATGGCGGTGGTATTCCATTAGATAAAAATTTATTGCAGTCGCAAAGCAACCAGCCAAGACTGGTATCTACGTGTGGTTGGATGTGTATATTGCTGTAGTCCTGAATTAGGTCAACTTCACAACATCACTGGCACACAAAAAGAAACATTTTTAGTGCACTTTTGGATTAGGATAACCTCAAATGGCCAATTGGAAAGTGTTTCTCATCTTCTATGCACAAAGGTTTGTTTCCTTATGAAATTTGAGAGTTGTGTCTTTAGTGTGACTGTAGAATGTGGGTGACAGTAATTGGTGCTTGTAGTAAGGTGTCATGTTTCTATTATATGATAATGACTGAGTAGAGGGCATTTAGCCAGTACTGGCACATAGTTTACCCCTCTCGAATGGCAGCATGGACACCGCTGGAATCAGCGTCCATTATCAGCTGGGTGGAGCACCATTGACAGTGTCATATCTCTCACTCCATGATACACTTGGGGCAAGATGCGGGATCAACCCATGTGTTTGGCACTGTTTATAGTGAACCGGCAATTAATGCCACCATCTTTCTTACTGGTGCTGGATTAATACTTCCGTAGCAATACAGCATTCTTTGGAGTTGTGCTGCGTGCAGTACGACGTAGCGGTTAGCGTAGCCGACTGATGTGTTGCGGGTCGCCTGTTTAAAAGCAAGCTGCAGAAGTTTATTGTTAATTTAGTATTAATTATTTCTGGAAGGATGTCGAAGTCTCTCATGTTTGTAATGTTTGTACAATTTGAAATATTCGATGATTGTATAATTAGCAGCAGTCTTTTGTCTGTGCGCTGGTATTCGTAAAAAAAAAAGTGCTTTCAGTACTGAGTGTTGTACTTCATTGAAGTGCATGGTTTCGGACTTACGAGTGGCCTTTATTGTGGTTCCGCCGTGACATTTCCACGACTCCAATTAGAAAACGTTAAAACAGACGCCTACATGGGCAGGAACTGAAACACGAGCAGTACATCGTCCCCAATGTCCTTATATTGAAAAGACTGGATTCCAAAACAGCTGGCATCCATCACGGTTTCCCAGCAGAAGCTGCTCAGGACCAGACGAAATGGTTGAAAGGATTCGACGGAGTCCCCAAATGCAAGTGGTTCTCATGATGTGCTTGGTAAATGTATGCTTTTACTTGGTCGGCACATCTCATCAGTGGTTAGAGAACAACGAAAAGAAAGTTGCTACAGGGGGCAAATTCCACCCCGAGATGAAGAAACCGTAAGGTGATAATCAGCAGCAAATCCCCTTACGGGAAAACTATTTCAAGAATGAATGGTTCAAATGGCTCTGAGCACTATGGGACTTAACTTCTGTGGTCATCAGTCCCCTAGAACTTACAACTACTTAAACCTAACTAACCTAAGGACATCACACACATCCATGCCCGAGGCAGGTTTCTAACCTGCGACCGTAGTGGTCGCACGGTTCCAGACTGTAGCGCCTAGAACCGCTCGGCCACCCCGCCCGGCAACTATTTCAAGAGCCGGTATCAACATCAGGGGGAAACGACACAGTCTTAAACACAGTATGTTTTGATTTTATGGCTCATGTAAATCAGAGTATGAAACAAGCCGACAAAATCTCACACTTGATGAAAGAAGTCGCAGAAGACACGTAACAAATTCCTCTGGTAAAGGATTTCACAACAACCGAGGAATCACGATGTGGTGCCGACTCATAGAGAAAATGCACCAGAAAAGAGTCGGACAAGAGAAGTAAGACTGATTCCCGAATATGGTCCATATGGTAGTTGTGCAGACCGCCACGACCTCGCTTCTCTCATACGTCAGGAGGTGAGAGGAAGAAAACAGCAGTTGGGGATGGCAGGAAGAACTGTCAATCCAAATAAGCAAGAGATTGCAGGTATGACTCCATGAATGTCGACGACATATGTCAGGAGGTAAAAGAGAATGTTCAAAAAGAGATGTGTCGATCTTTAAACCAACTTCCAACAAAACATCAAAATTTTTGTCGTTTATCGTTTAACAGGGCATCAGGGGAACTCCTAAAACACACGCGAAGAACTTTTATACATCAAAATTACTTGTCTCTTTGTCGCGAATCTTTTATCTAAATAATCTCCTAATTCGTTTCTGTCTTCCCTTAACTTCATTTTACGGTAAACGGACTAAATGAAGCTACGTACGGACCAGTTATAAATGAATTTACTTTTCTCTGAAGTACATATAATTGCAAAAGTATGTTTGGAAATCATTTGCACCACATGAACTGCTTTCCAAGCCTTATCCCTTGTAAACAAAGCTGTTGTTCAGAAGTTTTAAAGTTTCCTTTGAAAATCAGTATTATTATGTGCCAGACAAATTACATCAGCAAGTATAAGGTGAAAAATTTTAGTAATAACTAAAGTGAGTTATAATTAAGGTGGTGTAGTTTGCCGTTGTAGTCACGTAATTCACTGTTGCTTGTCAGTTAAAGTGGCTTATTTCCAAGCACTTTCGTACTTTTACTGCCATACCGTAATTAAAACACCTAACTCATTGAACTGCTGTCTAGCAGGCGAACGAGATTTACTGTCTCTTATTATTATTATTATTATTCTTTACTTTTAACTAAAGGAAGAACTGTTATTAATGGTGAGGAACATCAGAAAAATTGAAATACAAGTTTACTTTACGAAAACAATACGATATCTAACTCTTTTCTGCCTTTTCAAGGTGTGCAAAAATGACTTCGATTGAGTGGCTGTTTTTGTTCATTCATTAAACAAGGTTGAACATTCTGCCTTGTTCACAAGATCCAGTTCACGTGACAAATCTTTCCTTTACGTTGTTCATTCTGACGCGCAGAATTTAGTGCACCGCATGTCTTTTTGCTTTTTGCAGGAGACAACCAATATTTTTTAAACATATTGTTTATAATTTTCCTCTTGTTTTATACATTTTGAGATTAATGGTAGTGTTTGTCATCAGCATAAATAACTAATTATCCTTTGTGTGTTTCAAATGGAAGAGCATTTTCCTATAAGAGGTACTATAGTGGAGCTGGGGCTGGACGTTATCGAATTCATTATGCGCTTCCCTATCAGAAAACTTTTCCGGTCAACATACCCAGACTAGCCTAGCGTAAGTCGTGGCACTCGTTTCGTGAACTTTTGGTAGCTACAATGTTAATTTCATAAGTCTTAATATTTTTGTACACGTTTTGAGAGCGTCCTTCAATGTATGTTGCTCTCAAGTAGCCAAAACGAAAAATAATTGTCTTAAGTGTCTCACTGTTAAAATGTCTTTTATTTTATCGTGCTTTTGCACTTTTTCCGTAACTATGTTATAGCGGCAAAAATGCAGCGACATCCTGTAGTAAACGTCAGTTTAATAATCCAGTGTTCGCGAGTTTGTCCACGTGAGAAAATTCAAGCTACCGTTATCACATTGAGTCTTGAGAAGCTGCTGCTTAGCAGCCTTCATTACACTGACATCTAAACAGCTTTTAATGTTGTTGTGCAAGAGTCATACAGTAATTTTTAAATAAACATAACGCCAATTGGCAGTATTGTCCTTTAGTTAATTACGATCGAGGTATATTACAGCTTGATGTACTTCATTATAACATTAGTGCTCTATAATGTTTTCTACCTCTTATTGTAAGATCGGTGTTATTCTGTGTTTGGGGACAGCAACTTCGTTTACTGTTTACGCAGGAAACTATACCAAAGATGTTCACCAAAGATATTCCAGTCCTCTACATTTAGCAAAAAACTTGTCATGGAGATATATTTATACCATATGACGAAAATACTATTAAAGATCTTCGACTAATTCCTCGATATTTTGTACAATTGTAATACTTACACTTCTCATCTTCTCTTCCGTACTGCAATGTTTTCGCCTGTTATTAGTATACTTTCGGGTTGTATGGTCGTGATTAATGGAACTCTTCTATCCCTGACGTTTCGACCAAAGCTATGTTGGACACCTTCGGAAGTGCTCCTGGTTGTGCTGAGTCTTGCCGACTGACGAGTCGGACGTCAAAGAACTGCCTAAATACCGTCTAAAGTGGGCGAGGTCTGGATATCACGTGACAGCAGAGATAAACCTTGTGAAGGGTAAAATATAACTATCGATCATAGTACATCAAAGATAAAACTTCTCATAGATTCTGTAACGCCAACGTCCATATATCGCTTAGTTTCATAGCTTTTTCTTTTCTGTTAAAATTATCCCCATGTTCATATATTTCGATGACTGCTCAATATAAACATGGATAGTAGTTCGCCAAACTACATAAAACTCCAGTTTCCGAAAATTTCACTACGTGATCCCCCGACTGAAGAGCATGTTCCGCCACGGCTGACTTGTCTGTTTTCCCTAGTCGGCAAGACTTTTATGTTCCTTCAACGGTGTATTCACACTTCTCTTTGTAGTTTCAATATAGACCCCTACCACATGTACACGGAATCTTGCATATACCACTTGCAGACATCATTGTTTTGCACTTAAGTAATTATGCAGGATGCTAGGAAAGGTATTCAGTATTTTTGGAGGTGGTAGTGGGGACCGAAACAAGAAGAAAAAGTCTAGTAAACATGGTCTCTACGTTGTCCACATAAGAGCTATGAAAACTTGTTCATCTTCGCTAGTGTCAAATAAACCTCTTCTGCTGCAGGGTCTTCGCTGTTACGAACGACCTACAAAAAGTAGTCCACAAATGAGGACACTTTCCTCTATTATTTTCCATGAATACAGCATGCAGCAAGCATCCGTTAGTGTTACTGTTAAGGTGTGCATTTTAGAGCCAATGATGTTTCCGGGACGTTCTTTCTTGCTTTGTCCAAGATATCACCTTTCAAGATGTAGAATACATTTTTAATATCCTTTATACTGTGTTCCCTTTCGGCAGTCTGAAGTGGGATTCGTTTACTCTAGTTTCCAGTACATTCAAGTCCTTAAAGTGAGATTCGCTTACTCTAGTTTCCAGTACATTGCAGTCCAAAGTAAATTTTCCGTTAAAATCATCCTTAAAAATATTTTTTGTAACCTATATTGACCGACATCTGCAGTCCAGTTGTCGCACCACCGTGGTTCGTTGTAAGCTGGACCCCAGGTAAACATTTTCCTCAAGTTTAAAGAATTTGAATTGAATCTGAAACGTGCCCATAGATGACATCTCACCATGTTTTCATGAGATACTACCAGGTGTGATTCTCATGACAGTTGATTATTGCTAATGGGGAACCAGTTTCATGTTGTATTGCTTCTGAAAAACCCTTCCTTGCGTTCCCCGGGTATTTTGTTACCTCGAATGATTACATGGGGTGTGTTCTTGGAAGTATAATAATTTTTCAGACTAAAATATCTTGTAAATTCCGAGCATTTTCACTTCTGATGAGGCGTGGTCAGCGGCACATAACCTACTCGCTACTCACCACCTACGGGAAGCTTTCGTGGATTGATATTTACTCAGATGTCTTCGTGACCGCAGTATAGCTCCGTTAGGAATGATGGAGAACGAAGCGTGCGGATTTCTAATGGTGGCTTAGAAGGACTCTCCACTCACTAGCTTGGGTGACAGGAAGGATAAGTAACACGGTTGCATTGTTGCGTAAACAGTTGTCTTCTTTCCCTCTTAGTTTCACTCCATCTGCAATCGTATACCGCGTCCACGTTATGCGATTTCCTGGATATAATTCGACTTTATATTGCGTGTCTGAAGAACTGTATTAACGTTTCCAACAGACAGTTGGTTTTAGTCGTCACTTCGTAGTGATCCAGTTCAAAGTTACGTTATATTTATTCTCCCCGAGGTAAATTTCGTGTTACCTCTAAATTCTTTTTCGATCTAATCCTTTATGCATTTGCTGAACTATGTCATTTGAGAGTTCATTATTCAACTTTCCCCCACGATGATCTGATAATTTGGTTCTCAGATCATCCTGAGTCTCAATATTAGTCGCATCCCACTTAAGTGTCACAATTAAATTTGCTTTTCTTTCGTATGCTTGCTCGTGATTAGGTTCTACGTTTTCTAAATTTTGTATTCTCTTTCTGTCGTGATTATATTTCATTCCATTGTATTGTCTGTACGACACGACGGACATGAAAGCTAAAGGTTTATCTTTATGTGAATGAAAATGAGTACAGTTAATGCGAGTATAATTTCGAAACTACAGAAGATTGTCTCCCAGCAGACACAAGTGATGGTAATTTGCTTACCCTTGAGTCCATAACGAGGAATATTAAATAGAATATCTGTTCCTTAAACTCGTACGCCTGTTAATTCATCGAGAGACATGGTTATTATAGTGAAGATGTAGGAATGAAAGAGCTTTCTCTAAGCATTCGTACTCTGTTTGATGGACGTGCTCTCTAAGTACCTAGCTTAAGTGAACGTATGAACTGAGATTATTACTTTGGTTTCTGTGTTAGGTCTGTCTTATACCTTTTCTTTCGTGTGGATACTAAGCCACTGGTTCGTGTATAAGTAAAAACAAAAGCTCCGTTTAAGTCTTAGAACAGTGCCGTGATGAGCATGTTTAAATTTGGTACGGAATACAACAAGCTATAATACAACAGGTACTGATATTGTTTGCGGACCTTATTGAATTCCAATTGTGTTATCCAATAGCGAATAACGATTATTTTCAATATTCAGATTGCATTATTGTTAAAATGTTTTTAAGAACGATATCTGCTTCGCTTAAATATCGACGAAAAGCAGGAACTAATCAGAGAAACAGATTTGGAAATAAGGAAAAACAATACATACGAATTATAAATATCTCAGGTTGAGAGCTCTCGTACGATTTAAAGAAATAGACCATATTTTCCAGCCAAACGGCTAGAACAGTAGGGCTACATACATCTACACCTACGTAAATACTCCCAAAGCGACCCTATAGTGCGTGATTGAGAGTACCTTGTACTACTACTAGTCATTTCCTTCCCTGTTCCGCTCGCAAATAGAGCGAAGGATAAACGGCTGTCTGTACGTCTCCGTACAAGCCCTAATTTGTCGTTGTGGACTTTATGCGAAATGTGCGTTCGCGGCAACTTCAAATGTTGGTTCTCTAAAGTTTCTCAATACTGTTGCTCGAAAAGAACGTCGCTTCCCTCCAGGAACTCCCATTTGATATCCCGTAGTAACTACATAACACTTATGTGTTGCTCGAACCTACCATAACATATCCAGCAGCACGCCTTTGAATTACTTACATGTTCTCCTTAAATCCGACGTGGTGAGGATTCCAGGCAGTCGAGTAGAACTCAAGAGTGGTTAGCACCAGTGATACACACGCAGTCTCCTTTACGTATGACTCACACCGAAGTGGACCATTTTCCTTCCCACCTACAGTCATTGCATGCTGTTTTCACTTCATATCGCTCTGCAACGTAACGACTAGGTATTTAATCAACGTGACTGTCTCGAGGAGCACATTACTAATACTGTATTCGAACCCTACGGGATTGTTTTTCCTACTCATCTGCCTGAAATTCCATTCTTTCTCGTATAATTACAATAAACGTTATGTTTTTTAAGTTTGATGTTGTTGACCCAATTCTTGATGTAACTTTACTCGACGTATAAGCATCTGGGTGAATCTAGAACTAGCTGGCATCCATCACAGAAAGTATAAATTTTGTCTAAGTCATCTAATATCCTCCCACAGTCACTCAACGACGACACCTTCCTGTACACCCTAGCATCGTTACAAAACCACCGCAGACTGCTACTCACCCTATCCATCAAATCTTTTATGTATATAGAGAACAACAGATATCGTATCACACTATCCCGAGGCGTTCCTGACGATATCCTTGTCTCTGAGGAACACTCACTTTCAAGGACGACGTACTGGCTTCTATATCGAGGTGACAAAAGTCATGTGATAGCGATTTGTGTGCATACAGATGTCGTTAGGATCGCGTACACAAGATATAATAGGGCATTGTGTGGGCGGAGCTAACATTGTTACTCAGGTGATTCATGTAAAGAAGGGTCCGACAATATTATGGCTGCAAGACGCGAATTAACAGACTTCGAACGCGGAATAGCAGTCGGAGCGGAATAGTAGACGGAGCTAGACGCTAGGTAAATTTCATCTTGGAAGTCATTAGGGAATTCAATATTTTAAGGTCCACAGCGCCAAGAGTGTACTGAGAATACAAAATGTCAGGCATTACCGCTCACCACGGATGACGTAGTGGCCGACAGAATTCACTTAATGACCGAGACCAGCGGCGTTTGCTTACAGTTATCAGTGCTAAAAGACAAGCAACATTGCGTGGAATAATCATAGAGCAATGTGGGACATACGAAGAACTATACGTTTAGACAATACGGCGAAATTTTTCGTTAATGGGCTATAGCAGCAGAGGACTGATCCGAGTGCCTTTACTGACAGAACGACGTCGCCTACATCATCTCTCCTGGCCTCGTGAGCATATCGTTCGGGCTCTAGACTACTGCCAAACCGGGGTCTGATCAGATGAGTCCCGATTTCAGTTGGTGGTTCGAATGTGCAACAGATCGCACGAACCCCTGGAGCCAAGTTGTGGGTTGTGTTGATTTGGGGGAGGAGACCAAACAGCGAGGTCATCGGTCTCATCGGTTTAGGGAAGGATGGGGAAGGAAGTCGGCCGTGCCTTGTCAAAGGAACCATCCCGGCATTTGCCTGAAGCCATTTAGGGAAATAACGGAAAACCTAAATCAGGATGACCGGACGCGGGATTGAACCGTCGTCCTCCCGAATGCGAGTCCAGTTTGCTGAGCACTGCGCCACCTCGCTCGGTGCCAAATTGTCAAAAAGGCACTATATAAGCTGCTTTTGGCTTTATAATGGTGGGTTGTGCGTATAGAATGCGTCATCTGGTACAACTGAGCCCATCATTAACTGGGAATTATTATGTTCGACTACTTGAAGACCATCTGAAGTCATTCATGGACTTCATGTTCCCAAACGAAGATGGAATTTATACGGAAACTATGTGCCAAGTCACCTCGCGATTGTTTTGATGAACATTCTGGACAATTAGAGCGAATTATCTTTCCACCCAGTTAGCCCGACTTGAAGTCCATCGGACATATACAGGACATAATCGAGGGGTCAGTTCGTGTACAAAATCCTGCACAGGCAACACTTTCGCAAATATGGACGACTATAGGATCAGCATGGCTCAATATTCCAAAGACTTGTCGAGTCCGTACCACGCCGAGTTGCTGCAGTTTTTTTAGGGGGGGGGGGGGGGGTCGCCAGTCTTCTGACTGATTTGATGCAGATCGCCACGAATTCCTCTCCAGTGCCAAACTCTTCATCTAAGCATAGCAGTTGCAACCTACGTCCTCAGCTATTTGCTGGATGTATTCCAATCTCTGTGTTCCTCTACATGTTTTTACCCTCTACAGCTCTCTCTAATAACATGCATGCTATTTCCTGACGTCTTAATAGATGTCGTACTATCATGTCCCTTCTTCTTGTCGTCACTGTTTTCCATGTATTCCTTTCCTCATCCATTCTGCGCAGGACCCCTTCCAGTACACCTAAGTTTCCACATTCGACTGTAGCTCAACATCTCAAATGCTTCGATTCTCTTCTATTCTGTTTTTTACAAAGTCTGTGTTTCACTAGCATACATTAGTGTGCTCCAAACATACATTCTCAGAAGTCTCTTCCTCAACTTTAGGGCTGTGTTTGATACTGTAGACTTATGTTGGCCAGGAATGCCTGTTTTGCCGGTCCTAATCTGCTTTTAACGTCCTCCTTGCTCCGCCCATCATGAGTTATTTTGCGAACCTCTTCATCTCAGCGTAGCAGTTGCCTAGGTAGCAGAATTCCTTAACTTCATCTGTTTTGTGACCTTCAATCCAGATTTTAAAAGTCTCTCTGTTCTCGTTACTTTCTTCGATTTAGTCTCAGTCCATATTTTGTACTGATTAGACCGTTCATTCCCTTCATCATATCTGTAATTCTTCTTCACTTTCACTGAATTTACCAGTGCATTTTAATTCGACTCTTGGACTTTTCTTTTATTTCAATCATTGCTTGTTCAATGAAGAGACTGAACAGTAGGGCGGAAGACCTTTTTTAATTCGATCACTTCGTTCTTGGTCTTCCACTCTTACTTTTCTCTTGGCTCTTGTAAATATTGTATCTTTCCTGATCTGCCTATGGTTTGCCCGTATTGTCCTCAAACTTTCAAATTCCTTGCTCCATTTGACATCGTCGAACGCTTTTTCTCGGTCGAAAAATCCTATGAATGTGTCCTGATTTTTCTTTCGTCTTAGTTACATCATCAACCGCAACGTCGCAACGCCTCTCTCGTGCCTTTACCTTTCCTTCTGTAGATTATTCTTGTTAGAAACTTGAATACTTGAGCTGTTAAGCTGATTCTGTAATAATTGTCGAACTTGTCAGCTCTTACTGTATTCGAAAGTGCATGGATGGTATTTTTCCAAATGTCAGACGGTATATCGCCAGATTCGTACCTTCTACACACCAATGTGAATAGCCGTTTTGTTGTTACTTCTCCCAATCATTTTAGAAATTATGATGAATTGCCTTATTTTATTTCAAGTCTTTCAAAGCTCGTTTAAATTCTGATTCTAACACTGGATCCAGTATCTCTTCTATATCGACACCTGTTTCTTCTTCTATCACATCAGAAAAGTCTTCTTCCTAATACAAACTTTCTGTGTGCTATTTCCACTTACCTGCTCCCTCCTTTACATTTCACAGTGGGATGCCCATTGCATTATTAATGTTACCATTACTGCTTTTATTTCACCGAAGGCCGTTTTGACTTTCTAGATGCTGAGTCCATCCGATAATCATTTCTTTTTCGATTTTTTCACATTTTTCGTGTAGCCATTTCGCCTTAACTTCCTTGTTTTTCCTACTTATTTCATTCCTTAACGACTTATACTTCCGTATTCCTGAATTTCTAGGATCATTTTTGTACTTCATTCTTCCAGCGATCAGATGAAGTATTTCTTGTTCCATGTTTTCTTCGCAGTTACCTTCTTTGTACTTATGTTCTTTTCAACTCCTCTGAATGCCATTTTTAAAGACGTCCATTCCTCTTCAACTTAACTGAATATTGAGCTGTTACTTATGTTTGCATCTATAGCCTTAGAACACTTCAGACATATCTCTTCATTCCTTCCGTAGTGCTTTCGTATCCCACTTCTTTGCATATTGAGTCTTCATGATCCGTTCTTAATCTTCAGCCCACTCTACATCACTACTAATTTGTAATCGGAGTCTATGTCGCCCTTGTACGCCTTACAGACCAGGATCTGATTTCGGAATCTCTGCCTGACTATGATGTAATCTACCTGAAATCTACCCGTATCTCTCTACCTTTCCCAGCCCTATCTCCTCCTATTCTGATTCTTGAACAGAGTATTCGATATTGCTGTCTGAAATTCATTGCAGAATTGAATTAGTCTTTCTCCTCTCTCATTCCTTGTCCTAATCTCGTATGCTCCCGTAATCCATTCTTCTACTCCTTCTCCTGAAACCACATTCCAATCCCCCATGAACATTAGATTGCCATCTTCCTCTACGTGCTGAATTGCCCGTTCAGTATCCTCATATACACACACATCAAAAAAAGTTTTACATCACCCCGGTTCCCACAACTCCTGAAGATAGACGTTGACTGTTGATATTGTGTCACAGGCACAGTCCCTTTGACTGTTGAAAGATGTCACTAAACTCACCCAAGGATGTAAACAACCATGCATGAGCAGCGCCTATTAGACGGAGGGGGTCCGACAGCCAATCAGTTCCAGCCATTCTACCAGGAAGGAGATAAACTGCTCATGTTGTCGGTAGTTCAACCATGCCTAGACGTTCAGTAACGAAAAGTGTGAGGTGATCCACATGAGTTCCAAAAGAAATCCGTTGGAATTCGATTACTCGATAAATAGTACAATTCTCAAGGCTGTCAATTCAACTAAGTACCTGGGTGTTAAAATTACGAACAACTTCAGTTGGAAAGACCACATAGATAATATTGTGGGGCAACAAGTCCACTAAAGAGACAGCTTACACTACACTCGTTCGTCCTCAGCGCGGTGTGACATCATTACCAGTTGGGATTGACAGAGGACATCGAAAGGGTTCAAAAAAGGGCAGCTCGTTTTGTATTATCACGTAAAAGGGGGAGAGAGTGTGGCAGATATGATACGCGAGTTGGGATGGAATTCATTAAAGCAAAGACGTTTTTCGTCGCGGCGAGATCTATTTACGAAATTTCAGTCACCAACTTTCTATTCCGAATGCGAAAATATTTTGTTGAGCCCAACCTACATAGGTAGGAAAGATCATCAAAATAAACTAAGAGAAATCAGAGCTCGAACAGAAAGGTTTAGGTGTTCGTTTTTCCCGCGCGCTGTTCGGGAGTGGAATGGTAGAGAGATAGTATGATTGTGGTTCGGTGAACCCTCTGCCAAGCAATTAAATGTGAATTGCAGAGTAATCATGGAGATGTAGAAGTAGACCGCCATTCGATCGCGTCCGCATTGTTACTGTGTGCCAGGAAGGGCTCTCAACAAGGGAAATGTCCTGGCGTCTTGGAGTGAACCAGAGCGATATTGTTTGGACGTGGAGGAGATACAGAGAGACAAGAGCTGTCGATGACATGCCTCACTCAGGCCGTGTTTCCTTAACGTTCTATTAGGGCGCTTCAACAGGCCTCCCGCACTTACAAATTGTACACACTGCAACTGACCCAAACACAGCCGTTGTTTCTAACTGCACTACTTCATCTGACGTTCAGCAATCAGCTACAGATAGCGTGCAAGCCATTTGATGCACATTCTTCATATTATGGCAGTGTTGTCACCACTTTTTATCCAACCCTGTTACCTGGGAAACTACGTCATGTGATCGTACCTTCGTTAAGTTTGGCGTGGGACACCATATCAGACGCTTTCGGAAGTGTAAGAGTATGGAATCTGCCTACTGTCCTTCATCCATGGTTCGCAGAGCACTCTCTGTGTCACTTGAGCGATGACTCTAAATACCTGCTGATCCGTGGACGAAAGCTTCTCCGTCCCAAAGATATTTATTGCATTCCATCTGAGTATATGTTCAAGAATTCTGCAGCAAACCGATATTAAGGACGTACATCCATAATTATGCGGGTCCATTCTTATACCCTTTTTATATACAGGAGTTACCTGCGCTTTATTACAGTCGCCTTGGACGGCACTGGACTAGAGATTTGTGATAGTTGCAAGCTAAGTATGGGTCAGTGCCATGGGATACTCTTTGTAAAACCGAACAGGGATTCCATCCGCATCTGGCGACTTATTTTTTTTCAACTCTTTCAGTTGCTTCTACACGCCAGGGACGCCTTTACTACGTCTTCCATACGGGATTCTGGACGATGATCAAACGACAGTATATTTTTCGATCCTCTTATGTGAATGATATCTTAAATGCGAAACTGAAACTTCAGCTTTCCTTTTGTTATCTCCTGTTGTCACAGCAGACTGGTCAACAGGTGACTAGATAGAATCACTCGACCCGCTTAGCGATTTTACGTAGGACGAGAATTTTCTCATATTCTCGGTGAGATCCTTTGCTAAGGTGGGACGGCAGTAGTTCTTTTACGCTTCGCCCTTCCATCTTTTTACAGACGCACGAATCTCTACTAACTTTTGCCTACCGTCATTTGTGCGCAGCAGTCTTTGCTTCCCCACCATTTTCCGAATTTTGTTAGTAAACCTCGGTGGGTCTTTTCCGTCCCTAATCCATTTACTCGGCACATTCTGTTAACGTTGCCCACAATTCCTCTACGCTTATCGCACCGAAACTAAGTGATGTCCATTCACTGTCAAAATCGAATAATAACAACTGCTTATCACCTCTTTCTAACAGAAATACTCTTATAGCCTTCTTGATCGATATAGTAACTCTGGTCTTCGCTCTGACATCATTGTCAAATATCCCTGTAACGACACAGTCAGGGGTCAGGCGTGTTAATAGCTTCAAGATTTAAAATATTTCTGTTGCTTGTGGGATCTCGATCTGTTCAGGAGAGTTTTCGAAGAATACTTTTCAAAAGTACTTTACAAATCTGCCAGTCTGAACCTCCTGCAATGAATCCATAGCCGGCCGGTGTAGCAGTGCGGTTCTAGGCGCCTCAGTCTGGAACCGCGTGACCGCTACGGTTGCAGGTTCGAATCCTGTCTCGGGCTTGGATGTGTGTGATGTCCTTATGTTAGTTCTAGGGGACTGATGACCATAAATGTTAAGTCCCATAGTGCTCAGAGCCATTTGAACCATTTTTGAATCCATAGACGTTCGCGTAAAGCCGTAAGGCGACGCTCCAGACCTGATCTCTCTTAATAATGACAATGTCTACATTAATAACATGTTCACCAAGCCTCTCATGTACAGTGAAATGGTTGGCGTGAATGCTTTTCAGTAACTATTTTTTAAAGAAAAGAGATCTAAATTAGAAATTTTGCTTTATAGAACTCTGAATATTTAGGTTTGAGCTCCTCGTTTCAGTTTTGGTCAATGCGCTTTACATATTCTTGGTACAGTTGAAGTAAGATGTTCTATGATCTGTGATAAAAGTTTATGGGTTCATAACGCTAACCATGTACAAATTTGAATGAAATGTCACAGAAATTGAAGGCACCTCCCATAATCTTCCACTTCTAATTGTTCCACGATCTGCAGGTGATATGGTTTGAAACGTAATTTTTTTTCATAGGAAACATTTCCTCAGTCTCTCCAAGGTTGCATCTGCCTTGCTCGGCCGACTGGTATTTTTTGGCTTACAGAGAAAATTGGTGTCCCTAAACTGTCGTTAACAGCGCGCAATGTTCTGTTGAGATGATGGCTCTTTCCCATATTTCCTTCTGAGTGCGGGCCGCACTGTTGTAACGATAAACATCTCAACATATTGCAACACACAAGAACTCTTTTCTTACTTTTTTACCATATAATAAGGCATTGCACTCGTAACGCCACTAGGTGAGCACAATGCAAACTCGATAAGTTTCCGGTTCTGTTCACGCGTCAGTCATATATGTACATCTAATCCTTAGGAAAATGTAGAATCCGAACAAGAATGAATCATTTGTAGCAGCACTGTACTGTGTGAAAAACGTTATTGAATGTCGTAGCGAATTATTGTTTTTATTCTGTTGTATACTGGGAAATGAAAGCTTGGCATTGAATAGTTCCATTAAAGGCCCAATAATGTGGTTCCACGCTGTCGGTGACTTGCGAGGCGGCAGGGACAAATACGAACAGAGAGACGCCGGCAGCGACACCGAAAGGGGGCGGGTGCGGCGGCTCGGTGTCCGCGGGCCATCTGGCAGCCAATAAGGCCGTCTGGAGCTGCGATTCCATCCGGAGCCGAGGGGCGCGCAGCTACAGCCGCCAGCGAAGCTTATTTGTTCGCAGCTTCAAAGGTGCCGCGTGTCGATACTGGCTGCGAGCACTCGTCTTGCTGTACACGCCTCGAGGATATCTTTTAAGCCTGCGAGTCTTCGATGGTTGTTGCCATTGTCACAGTCTCGATCTGCAGCTCTAAACTTAGGGAGCAACGACCTTTGGCAGACAAAGCAAAGCAGAAACATATTCGCGGTGCACTGTCATGTGACATTTCCTACAAATCAATACAGCATACAAACCAGAACTTCGTATTTGTTTATTAATTTTTCCTGTTGCACTTCGTTGATATTTACTGCCCTATCTGCCGTATTTTTTATCGTGCGAACTGGAGAACATCCTACAGAGTCCTTTTCAAGGAGCTAGGGATAGTAACTCCTACTTCTCAACATTACTTAATAAAACTCGTCGTAAAATTTGTTTTGAGTACCCCGAAGTTATTTATTCTCCAAAAGAAAAAAAAAAAAAAAACACGTATCATTCAAATGTGGTTATCGGTCATGGGGACGTTAATCAGCATGTTTGCCTTGCTTCTAACGTTGTTATTTTTGTTGCGGCAGGTTTGTGTCAGTACTATCAAGGACTGCCTTTACTGCACCAAAGTATCGTTTAAAGGTACGACAGTAAAGTATCGCACGTAGTCCCGCACTGTGGACAAGAAAATGCTATTGCGATTACTGTTGTGCTAACTTACGTTCTCCATGTGTTGGTAAAATTTATGCCTTCTCTTCTTTCGTGTATGTCGTACTCAAAGAAATCTCAAACTGAAGATGGTTAATTGAATGACAGTTGTGTATTTTTCTTGTGTTTATTTTTTTTTTTTACCTTCAACTCCTGCAAGAGGACAAGCTACTTTGCTCAGGGTACATGAAATGTGTGTAAGTGCATGAGACTCAAAGACAGTTTTCTGTTACGTTTCTCATAGAAACTGCGAGTTAAAAAAAAAAAAAAAGATTTACCGCTCTTCAAGTCTGTGTAACAAACAAATCATCAAGAAATGAAATCACGATGGTTGGTGTCTCCTGGTAGTTAAACAAGATCTGCTTGATGCCTTTTTTTCCATCTGGATTAAACATTATTGGGTGTGGTCAGGACGAATAAGACATCCTGTACATCTTTTTCAAACCAACCGACCATTATTTACGAGCTATAACACCAGTATATGGACAAATGCCACTTACTGTGGCCCAGAAAACTGATTATTATTCAGGAACACATATCTACAATAAGTGAAGAGTAGAAGAAACATCAATCTTCATGAGAATTTAAAGTCACGTAAATTTGCTCTGTAAAGGTGTCCATTATTCACGAACACACGTTTTCGATAACTTGCCAACAGCCATAAAGTCATCTGTCTTTCTATTGGTTCGACGCACCCTGCCACGAATTCCTCTCTTGTGCCAACCTTTTCATCTCATAGTAGCACTTGCACCTTAAGGCCTTATTTATTTATTGGATTTATTCCACTCTCGCTTCCCATACAATTTTTAACCTTTACAGCTACCTCTAGTTCCATGGACGTTATTCCCAGATGTTTTAACAGATGTCCTGCCATGCTGCCCCGTCATTTTTCAAGTGTATCCCATATCTTCCTTTAGTCATTGATTATTGCGGAGAACCCCATCCTTTCTTATCCTTCCAGCCGGCCGCGGTGGCCGAGCGGTTCTAGGAGCTTCAGTCCGGAACCGCGCTGCTGCTACTGTCGCAGGTTCGAATCCTGCCTCGGGTATGGATGTGTGTGATGTCCTTAGGTTAGTTAGATTTAAGTAGTTCTAAGTTCTAGGGGACTGATGACCTCAGATGTTAAGTCTCATAGTGCTCAGAGCCACTTGAACCATTTGAACCTTATCATTCCAAGTAATTTTTAGTATCCTTCTGCAGCACCACAACCCAAACACGTCGATTGTCGTCTTTGCCTATTTGCCTGTAGACCACAATTCAATGCCCTGCTACGCTATACTAGAAACTTTCATTCTCGGAAATTTCTTCCCGAAAAAAAAGCTGATGCTTGAATCAAGTAAAGCAGAAATTTCTTCTTTGCTTGTGCTAGTCATCTTCTTACATCGTCGTTGCTTCCTCTGTCATGTGTTATTTTGGTTTCAAAATAGCAGAATTACCTAACTTCGCCTACATTGTAGTCATCAAGTTTTGTGTTAAGTTTATCGGTACTTTTCTTTCTGTTACTCCCAGTTACTTTCGTCTTTCTTCGTCTGTTTGCTCTCAGTCCACATTTTGTGATCATTAGTCTGTTTATACCATTCATCACGTTCTGTAATTCTCGTTTACTTTCACTCAGGACAGAAATCTTCTCAGCGAATCTTATCCTTGATATGCTTTCATTGTAAATTTTAATCTCACTCACGAATAATTCTTCTCTCTTCGTCATTGCATCTTCGATGGCAGAATTGAAAAGTAGGGGTGATAGACTACATCCGTGTCTTGCACATTTTTCAAAAGCAGCACTTCGTTCTCGATCTTCCTTATTGTTCCCTCTTTGTTCTTGCACATATTGTTTACTATCCTTTCTTCCCTATGGCTTACTCCTATTTTACTCGGAATTTCGAATATTTTGTACCATTTTACATTATCGAAGGCTTGTTCCAGGTTGACAAATCTTACCAACATGTCTTCATTTTGCTTCAGACCCACTTTCTATATCAATCTCAACATCAAAACTGACTCTATAGAGTACTGAGCTTTTGAAAGGCAAACTGATGGTCAACTAGCAGGTCCTCCATTTTCATTTCAACCTTCTCTATATTGTTGTCTGCAGCTTGGATGAATGAGCAGCTATGCTGATTTTGCGATACTTCTCCCACTGATTTTCGACTCCAATCTCACAGATTCTTGGATGCCTGATGGCATGTCTCCAGACTCATACATTCAATGCAGCATCTACAGTGCTGGCCATTAAAATTGCTACACCAAGAAGAAATGCAGATGATAAACGGGTATTCATTGGACAAATATATTATACTAGAACTGACATGTGATTACATTTTCACGCAATTTGGGTGCATAGATCCTGAGAAATCAGTACCCAGAACAACCACCTCTGGCCGTAATAACGGCCACTGTTCAAAGTGCCGTCAATGCGAACAACAGGTGACCGAGACGTGTAACCAATGGCACCTCATACCACCACCGGGTGATACGCCAGTATGGCGAAGACGAATACACGCTTCCAATGTGCGTTCATCGTGATGCCGTCAAACACGGATGCGACCATCATGATGATGTAAACAGAACCTGGATTCATCCGAAAAAATGACGTTTTGCCATTCGTGCACCCTGGTTCGTCGTTGAGTACACCATTACAGGCCCTCCTGTCTCTAATGCAGCGTCAAGGGTAACCGCAGCCATGGTCTCCGAGCTGATAGTCAATGCTGCTGCAAACGTCGTCGAACTGTTTGTGCAGATGGTTTTTGTCTTGCTAACGTCCCCACCTGTTTACTCAGGGATCGAAACATGGCTGCACGATCCGTTACAGCCGTGCGGATACGATGCCTTTCATCTCGATAGCTAGTGACACGAGGCCGTTGGGATCCAGGACGGCGTTCAGTATTACCCTCCTGAACCCACCGATTCCATATTCTGCTAACAGTCATTGGATCTCGACCAACGCGAGCAGCAGTGTCACGATACGGTAAAGCGCAATCGCGATAGGCTACAATCCGACCTTTATCAAAGTAGGAAACGTGATGGTACGCATTTCTCCTCCTTACACGAGGCATCACAACAACGTTTCACCAGGCAACGCCGGTCAACTACTGTTTGTGTATGACAAATCGGTTGGAACCTTTCCTCATGTCAGGTGTCGCCACTGGCGTCAGCCTTGTGTGAATGCTCTGAAAAGCTAATCATTTGCACATCACAGCATCTTCTTTCTGTTGGTTAAATTTGGCGTCTGTAGCACGTCATATTCGTGGTGTAGCAATTTTAATGGCCAGTAGTTAGAATAGTCGCTTGGTTGCAATCTTACCCATTAATTACCGAACTTCGGAAGGAATTCATCCATTCCTTCTGCCTTATTTGATAGCAAGACTTCCAAAGCTCCATTAAACTGTGACTATAATATTGGATCTGCTATGTTTTCCATATCGGATCGCCATTCTTCTTCAGTCACGTTATAACACAAGAAATTTGTTGGAAATTTGTGGTAAGGACTATGGAACGAAACTGTTGAGGTCATCGTCCCTTATCACACAAGACCTCCCC
This sequence comes from Schistocerca cancellata, assembly GCF_023864275.1. Classification (NCBI taxonomy): domain Eukaryota; kingdom Metazoa; phylum Arthropoda; class Insecta; order Orthoptera; family Acrididae; genus Schistocerca; species Schistocerca cancellata. The sequence goes on from NC_064626.1 coordinate 639,939,382, forward strand.
CATGTACCGACTTTTAATGCACTCTTTTCACCTATCCGCTCTCCTGTCTGCGCTTAAGAGGGGAATTCTCATTGCATTATTAATGTTGCAAGCTGTCGCTTGGTTTATTCATATATATCTCTGAGTGCTGCCAGATGATTATATTTTTACATAAAGAAAAGTATTATCTTCTCAACAATCTTCAAATCGTCACCTATACCCATAACGTTTTGTACATGAATTAGTGAATCAACTCATGGCACTTTTCTTGCCTGTGCCTGTCGTCACTTTCAGACCTCAAATTAATAGTAAGACTGAACCTTAAATTACTGGTGTACACATTAAAATCTCTGGGCTAGCAGGACAGAGCAGATGAGGTTATATTTGTAGAAAAGGTCCAAAATAAGTTACTGTTAGTTGCACTCAACATATAAACATTATTTCTTAAAACAGAGAATCACACAAGCAAGAATCAAAAACTCTCAAGGTTTTAACGAAAGACCTCCTTTGATTTAATTTAGATCGGCTGAAGGCCACATCGAAAATCCAAAGCACAAGGCCTAAGCAAGGAACTGAGGTACAGGAGTTCTTCTGGAAGTTTCACTTCTTTAGAAAAAAAATTTTTGTCTTCAAGATAAATAGGGTGAAAGCCATAGCTTACATTTTTCCCATAGAACTCGGCTGAAGGCCTCACATTAATCAAGAACAGTGTTACGGCTTAAGGTCGCGACAAAGATTATCAATGTTTAATCTAAATGGGCTGTAAAACTCGGCTGAAGGCCGCATATCAACAAAACAATTTAACGGCTTAAGGCCTAGGAAGAAGACCTTTCAATTTGAAAAGGTTGAAGGCCTTATCTTAAAATATTACGTGTAAAATTCGGCTGAAGGCCTCGTACTAAAAAATAACAATCTTCTCCCTTAAGGGCAAGAAAAGGATTTTGAATTTTTAAGTTAAACGAGATTAAAACTCGGCTTAAGGCCACACAGCTTGCAGAAAACTATTTTACGGCTTAAGGCCTATGTCGGCCTGGGAAGTTAACACTAACGCACGTTTAGGTGAGACAGGCAGCCAGACCGACAACCTCTTAATCAGACGGCAACCCAACCGAAAAGCAGCCGACGAACCAACCAACAAGATTAGTTCTGCCCCACGCGACCAGCAAAACGACACAAGATGTCAATAGCACAACGTTCTGAATACTGGTGCCCAATACAGCCAAGTGAGAACTAATTTACGAAGCTACCAACAATACCTCAGCTGTCGAACCACACGCCGTGCTGGACAGCATCAACACGACGAGGAAAATACACTGCCGAAAACTACGTCAACGACCAGGGCAGGTCGACGGAACGTAAACGGCCACAAGGCAGAAGATACAACTGTTACACTTCATTAATGAAGGAATGAATTAAATTAAGTTAAACACCACACAGGAAGACGGCTGCAATTCTAGCCGACTTCATTGCACACACTTTGTTGCTCGGGGGAATCTCCCAGAAAGCGACAACGAGGATGAAACGAAAAGATGTGATAGCTGTTGAGGCTTCATAGTAGGTTAAGTGAGCATTCAACTTTAGTGTCCAGGATCGGTGGGCCACCAATTTTGTAATCCTCGCAAGAAGGGCCTCACAACTCCAACTGCGCGTGCACGCCACCAGCGGCTCCGGCCTGACTAAGCGCCACGGAGACATCCTCGCTGCTCTGCCGCAACCGACCGACTACCATACCCAGCACAGCCGGAAAATACATCCGCCTCACCAAAGATAGTACAACATTACTAGTATCGATACACGCTGCTGCTGCCACTCACGGAGAGAAGACAGCAACGTTATGGCTGTAACCGAAGAAAAAATAAGACACCACTGGACTGCAACCAATGATTAAAAAAACAAGGCATGACGCGAGCCAGCCACGGCTCATACATGAACCACCACAATAAAATAAAAATAGTGAATAGTTGAGGGAGTATGAAAGAGATCAGTGACACATTTAGGTTTACGAAATAATTAGAAACTTTTTAATCCCTTTGTAACTACAATTAGCTGATAATTCTTACACAAAAATGACTAACACAAACCGGAAAAAGAATGGTGTTTGATTGGCGAAGCATACATTTGGATGGAAGCTATGCAAACTCGCTCTTGAAAGAGGAGAGTACTTCCGCCAGAAGTTCCTCTGCAGGTACAATCCACTGAGCGCTGCATCCCATAACCATTCACACACCCTGGTCACTTCACTCAGCATTTGAAACGTCCCCTTAGAACAATTTTACACGAGACTGTGCTTAAACTGACACACAATATTTTTTTAGCGCAACGCAATCTGACTATCAAAAATCCCTGCAAAAGAATGGCCCTGACTAACATTAACCTGTACCTTTCACAAATCACTTAGCTCACCAAAAATCTTCGTTACTCGAACTACTGCAATACAGCGAGCGCCACTACTGCCAGCTAAATAAAAGATTCAAACTACGGAAGTCACTAACTACTGATAGGCATAGTTAACAAATCAAAGATTTTAATAGAGAACAAACAATGTATTTACCTTAACAGTCGTAATATATATTTTAGTTCATGACATCCAGTGTTACAAATTTCAAAACTCCGCCATCTCTCTCCCCACATCCACCACTGCTGGCGGCTCACCTCCAACTGCGCAACGCTACGCGCTGTTCACATCCAGCTGCCGCTGCCCAACACTACAATGGCAGACAACAATGCAAACTAGCCACAGACTGCACACAGCACAGCCAGTGATTTTCATACCGAGCGCTACGAAACGTTGCCGATAAGAAAACATAAACAGCCTACTTACACATTTACGGCCCCCAATGCATCTCTCTTCCGGTTCTCTGTTACCTGTATTATGACGCCTCGTATACAAGTATTCTACAGGTTACACATGCAGTTATATGAACGTTCTGCACAATTTCCTCACGTAGAAATAAATAACCACTTATAGCAAATGTAGCACCGAGTGAAACTGACATCATGATCTTAAATATAAACATTAATCTGACTGACAATGTCGTTAAAGTAAGAGAGTGAAGTGCTACCAGTTAATGTTGACTACTTTGTTTTTCATTTTACCAAAGGCAGTTTTCACTTTCGAGTGTCTTGAAAGTACCCTTGTGATTACCATTTGTATTTCAGTTTACTCACGTTATTCATGCAGGAAGTTCGCCTTAGCTTCCTTCATACTTACTGATTATTTAGTTCCTAAGTGACTTATATTACTACATTTTTACCTTTCCTCGAATGTCTGTTTCTCCTTCTTTCATCGATCAATTGAAATATTTCTTCTGTTACCCAAGATTTCTTCGCAGTTATTTTCCCCGCACCATTCTTTGTCTGTTCAACTTATGTGATTACCCTATTTTGAGAAGTCAATTTCTCTACAACTCTACAGCCTGCTGTGGCGTTCATTATCATTGTATGTACAGCCTTGGAGTACGTCAAATGCATCTCATCATTATTAAGCGTTTCACTATCAACCTTTCACTAAACATCTGCCTTCCACACTGAACCTTCCAGACGATTTTCTTAACTTTCAGTCTACTCTTTTTCTTTCCTAAATTGTCATCTAACTCATCTCTGTCCTTGGTGAACCTTACAATCAAATATCTGATTTCGGAAACTCTCTCTGACCATGATTTAATCCAGATGGAATTTTCTCATGTATCCCAGCACTTTACAAATGTACCTTCTCTGCCTATGATATTTCAACAGTATATTCCATGTTACAACCTGAAATTTACTGGGAACTCAATTAGACTTTATCCTCTCTCATTCTAACTACCAAGCCCACATTCTCTGGCAACCCTTTTTTTCTATTTCTTCGCCTACTAGCATGTTTCAAACATACATGGTTATTTATTACATACTTTCACATGCTAAGTTACCCAATTAAGTTTCTCGAAAACGTCTTCATCCACTTCATCCTCTACTGGTGATGTCGGTATGTATACCTACAGTATGGTTGATGGCATTGCTGTCGATCTCTGTATCACTGAATTACTTGCAATAATTCACTCTCTGTCCTACTTTCATATTCATAGTGAATCCCACTCTCATTATACCGTTGCTGCTGTTGATACTAACATGTATGGTGTTTCTCTGACCAGAAAGCTTCATTTTCCATTTATATCGCTTTAATGACCCTCCAATATGTCTAGACTGAGCCTTTGAGTTTCCATTTTCTGATTTTATAGTTTCTCTACCACGTTCAAATTTAAGACATTCCACGCTCCCATTCAGAGTATGTTACCCTTTACCCTTTCGTTGTCTATTCAATTTCTATCTCATTGTCAACTCCCCATTGACAGTCTCCCCCCCCCCCCCCCCAAATGTAGATATAAATGAGGTTAAACCCATAAACTTTTGCCAACCGGTTTAACCCATAAACTTTTGTCAATGTAAATATCGTCATGTGTCAGTTTCAGTTAGAGGCCAAATGGCCTGTGGATACCCGTTGTGCATCTTTAACTCAGTGCATTCCATTGCCTTGTTGATCCTCATGTCGTCGATCATTTCTTTCTCCCACCCCCAGAACAAATGGTTCGTCTATAACTGTGACCGGCCCTCCCCGTCTTTTGGCAAGGCCGTTAGCAGGAGGAATAACTCCTTACACGGAAAGTCTGCGGCCACCATTGCTGATTATTTGTATTCAGAAATCAAACTCTGACTGCGTTAAAACTCAGGAACATCGAGTTTCTGGTTATTAGAGACGCGAGGCCGAGTCCACGAGTCCACAGGGTTTAACGGATCTAAATATCTGGTTATTAAGACTGACAGTACTCCAAGTGAACAAGACAGTACATCTATAGTGTGCGGTATATTTAAATGATCTGTTGGAAACGTCGGAAGCTCCGCGATTCTCGTGTCCTGCTTCCCTTACGATATGTTATTAATGGGTCAGATGGAGAAAATAAAGAGTGCGGCATTCAGTCATGGATTCGTTGAACACGTTACAATGTTTAGGATTAAACCCCAATTGTAGATGCTATAAGAATGTCGTTGTGTATCATGTATCAGCTTATTGTGAAAATTTCAAGATGTTGTCTTCCACTTAATAGTAAGGCAACATATTATACACTCCTGGAAATGGAAAAAAGAACACATTGACACCGGTGTGTCAGACCCACCATACTTGCTCCGGACACTGCGAGAGGGCTGTACAAGCAATGATCACACGCACGGCACAGCGGACACACCAGGAACCGCGGTGTTGGCCGTCGAATGGCGCTAGCTGCGCAGCATTTGTGCACCGCCGCCGTCAGTGTCAGCCAGTTTGCCGTGGCATACGGAGCTCCATCGCAGTCTTTAACACTGGTAGCATGCCGCGACAGCGTGGACGTGAACCGTATGTGCAGTTGACGGATTTTGAGCGAGGGCGTATAGTGGGCATGCGGGAGGCCGGGTGGACGTACCGCCGAATTGCTCAACACGTGGGGCGTGAGGTCTCCACAGTACATCGATGCTGTCGCCAGTGGTCGGCGGAAGGTGCACGTGCCCGTCGACCTGGGACCGGACCGCAGCGACGCACGGATGCACGCCGAGACCGTAGGATCCTACACAGTGCCGTAGGGGACCGCACCGCCACTTCCCAGCAAATTAGGGACACTGTTGCTCCTGGGGTATCGGCGAGGACCATTCGCAACCGTCTCCATGAAGCTGGGCTACGGTCCCGCACACAGTTAGGCCGTCTTCCGCTCAGGCCCCAACATCGTGCAGCCCGCCTCCAGTGGTGTCGCGAAGGCGTGAATGGAGGGACGAATGGAGACGTGTCGTCTTCAGCGATGAGAGTCGCTTCTGCCTTGGTGCCAATGATGGTCGTATGCGTGTTTGGCGCCGTGCAGGTGAGCGCCACTATCAGGACTGCATACGACCGAGGCACACAGGGCCAACACCCGGCATTATGGTGTGGGGAGCGATCTCCTACACTGGCCGTACACCACTGGTGATCGTCGAGGGGACACTGAATAGTGCACGGTACATCCAAACCGTCATCGAACCCATCCTTCTACCATTCCTAGACCGGCAAGGGAACGTGCTGTTCCAACAGGACAATGCACGTCCGCATGTATCCCGTGCCACCCAACGTGCTCTAGAAGGTGTAAGTCAACTACCCTGGCCAGCAAGATCTCCGGATCTGTCCCCCATTGAGCATGTTTGGGACTGGATGAAGCGTCGTCTCACGCGGTCTGCACGTCCAGCACGAACGCTGGTCCAACTGAGGCGCCAGGTGGAAATGTCATGGCAAGCCGTTCCACAGGACTACATCCAGCATCTCTACGATCGTCTCCATGGGAGAACAGCAGCCTGCATTGCTGCGAAAGGTGGATATACACTGTACTAGTGCCGACATTGTGCATCCTCTGTTGCCTGTGTCTATGTGCCTGTGGTTCTGTCAGTGTGATCATGTGATGTATCTGACCCCAGGAATGTGTCAATAAAGTTTCCCCTTCCTGGGACAATGAATTCACGGTGTTCTTATTTCAATTCCCAGGAGTGTATCATGACGCTTAGTTCTTGCGAAATTACCGAGACGGATAATGTCTCATCCTATACAGTAACTGAACAGGGGAATGGAACGAATCATGTGGCGAAAGTGCTCTCCGATACACACCATGAAGTAACTTGTAGAGTACACGGTCTGTCAAAAACAGCCCTCATAAATTTCGGGGGATTTAAAGGGTTGCTTGAGAGTTGCACTCCATGCCCGGAAATATCATCCAACAAAGCAATAAAGGTAGCCAACGGCCTTGCGGCAGTGGTAACACCGGTTCCCGTCATATCACCGAAGTTCATCGTTGTCGGGTTGGGATAGCACTTGGATGAGCTACCATCCGGTCTGCCGAGCGCTGTCGGCAAGCGGGGTGCACTCAGCCCTTGTGAGGCAAACTACTGGGGAGCTACTTCATTGATAGGTAGCGGCTCCGGTTTCGGATACTGCCGTACGGCCGGGAGAGCGGTGTGCTGACCACATGCCCCTCCATATCCGCATCCAGTGACGCCTGTGGACTGAGGATGATAAGGCGGCCGGTCGCTACCACTGGGCCTTCGTGGCCTGTTCGGGAGGAGAGAGAGAGAGAGAGAGAGAGAGAGAGAGAGAGAGAGAGAGAGAGAAAGAAAGATATGAAGGTAGGTTCTTGCCACTAGGTAATCCATTTTTCCGCAACGTGGGTTTGTACTCTGACGCCTACTATTTCGGTAGAATGAGGGGCGTTCACCTAAGTAATGCGAAATGTTAATTTTCTAGGCCAGTTTCGGTTAAAAAAACTGCGGAACTTGTTGCGTGACTTTGTGGCATGGTGTAAGATACCCACTTCCTCCCTTATAGTTTCATGAACGGACGGTAGGCAAGACCTCTATACGTTGCCTTCAAAATGACGTCCGTATTGGAGGTGCGTTCCAAGCAGAGAGCTGCGAACAAACTTTTCCTTCTCCAAGACTCACCCAAGCCTGCCCTTTCGAGAGGAGCTCACAAAATGTCATTGGACTGTTCTTCATCCACCCTCCATCCCGGATCTCGCACCTTCCGACTTTCATCTGTTTGGTCCAAAGAAGGGTGAATTCTGAGGGAAGCAGTACGTGGATGATGGGGAGGGTACTGATGCAGCAAGATGTTGGCGCCGACTTCGACCAGTACAGTGGTACCATGCGTATGTAATGCCAGGTGGCTCAAGGCCTCGCCTTGGACGGATATTACGTTGAAAAATAAGATTTTGTTGCCAAAAGGGTAGAGAGTAATGTTGTGTATCGGAAACCCGAATAAAACTAAACTGCTTTTATGAAAAAAAAAACGTGTTGTATTGCTTATTGAACTCCCATTTTTGTATGACGTAGTAAACCATATCAACTAAGCATCGCAGATCCTCTGGAATTTTCGAAGCAGTGTGCCTTTTGCCAATCAGGGGTATTGTCTACCTCTTATACGTCCAATAGTGGCCAAGGGCTACCTGTCACGTGTCACCGTGCGAGGAGGAGACTCGCTCTTTGGGTCCGTACGGATCGGTCATGACGCATCTGTATGATTTGAACAGTTTGCTAAGTTTTTGTGTTTCGATGTAACGTCATCAAGGAGGGTCAATGAATGAAATTTAAAATGTTTATTTGGTACCATAAACGGTCGTCAAGCCAAACCACAGTCACTAAAACAATGAAATTTTTAAAAGGTAACGTAACTAGCTCAGATGCATTGAGTCGTCATCATCAAATGTAATCAGAAAGCTGGAAAATTGCACAATTGATTGCAACCACACTTCGTTCAAGTATTACAAAAACTACAATAAAACCGGTAAACTGAAGCAGTAACGGGTCACAAGACGTCATGACAATTTTTGGTTCAGCAATAATTTCGCACCTTAATGCAGTGTAGATGAAAATGCTTCGACATGAAAAATATATTACCCTTGCATTACGTCCTGCAGAGATGGAACGATCATTTTGCATACGGTATAAGGTTTCATACGTCTGAAAACTAAAAAATATGTGCACATAACTAACAACAAGCCGGCCGCGGTGGCCGAGTGGTTCTAGGCACTTCAGTCCGGTACGGCGCTGCTGCTACGGTCGCAGGTTTGAATCCTGCCTCGGGCATGGATGTGTGTGATGTCCTTAGGTTAGTTAGGTTTAATTAGTTCTAAGTCTAGGGGCTGATGGCCTCAGATGTCAAGTCCCATAGTGCTTAGAGCCATTCAAACCATTTTGAACTAACAACATAAATAATGCAAAGCATTAATTTTCTCGGCCAGTCTCGGTTCAAAATGCACAATTTGTTGTGAGGCATTGTGGAAGATTCCCACTTTATCCCCTATAGTATTTATCATTGCCTCACCATAATAACGTGGACAGGCCCAAAACTAGGACACACCACGCAATCGTACTATGTTTGCTAATGAAATCTTACCAAGACGATGCACTCCCATTTGTTGTTAATTCAAAACTGTATGTCTGAAAATAAAAAAAAAACCTGTATTTAACTAACATCAGAAGTAACGCAAAACGTTAATTTTCTCGGCTAATTTCGCTTTAAAAATGGCGAAATTTGTTGGGCGACATTGTGGAAGATCCCCACTTCATTCTCTATAGTAGTTATCAATGCCTCACCGTAATATGACAACGTGCAACAGGCATAAAACTAGAACACAGCACGCAATCTTACAAAGACGGTGCAGTCCCATTTGAGACATCGCTTCAGTTGCCTGGTTCCACATCAGATCACTAGAGGGCATAAGTGCAGCATACAGAAACAGAAGATAAAAATGGATCTACATTGAGCCTACAATAACAAGCGCTAGAAGGCGCCAGTATCAAATTTCTAAGAACATGTCTCTTGCTAAAACGTAAACACTAACGAGAAGGTGCTATTCATTATTTACAACCTTTAAAGACGATTGACAGAGTGCGTGATTGTAGTAGACGAATTGTAACAGCTTATAGCAAAGCGTTTCCTTACAATGCAACATTATGGCAACATAAATATTGTTGTAAACTCAGTATAAAATGATAATCCTATGTTCACTATTAACGGAAACCAGACTGTTTATGTGCCATTGTCATTACCTCCCCTTCCTGTTCCAGTCGCGTATGGTTCGCGGGAAGAACGACTGTCTGAAAGCCTCCGTGCGAGCTCTAATCTCTCTAATTTTACATTCGTGATCTCCTCGGGAGATATAAGTAGGGGGAAGCAATATTTTCGATACCTCATCCAGAAACGCACCCTCTCGAAACCTGGCGAGCAAGCTACACCGCGATGCAGAGCGCCTCTCTTGCAGAGTCTGCCACTTGAGTTTGTTAAACATCTCCGTAACGCTATCACGGTTACCAAATAACCCTGTGACGAAACGCGCCGCTCTTCTTTGGATCTTCTCTATCTCCTCCGTCAACCCGATCTGGTACGGATCCCACACTGATGCGCAATACTCAAGTATAGGTCGAACGAGTGTTTTGTAAGCCACCTCTTTTGTTGATGGACTACATTTTCTAAGGACTCTCCCAATGAATCTCAACCTGGCACCCGCCTTACCAACAATTAATTTTATATGATCATTCCACTTCAAATCGTTCCGCACGCATACTCCCAGATATTTTACAGAATTAACTGCTACCAGTGTTTGTTCTGCTATCATATAATCATACAATAAAGGATCCTTCTTTCTATGTATTCGCAATACATTACATTTGTCTATGTTAAGGGTCAGTTGCCACTCCCTGCACCAAGTGCCTATCCGCTGCAGATCTTCCTGCATTTCTATACAATTTTCTAATGCTGCAACTTCTCTGTATATTACAGCATCATCCGCGAAAAGCGGCATGGAACTTCCGACTCTACCTACTAGGTCATTTATATATATTGTGAAAAGCAATGGTCCCATAACACTCCCCTGTGGCACGCCAGAAGTTACTTTAACGTCTGTAGACGTCTCTCCATTGATAACAACATGCTGTGTTCTGTTTGCTAAAAACTCTTCAATCCAGCCACACAGCTGGTCTGATATTCCGTAGGCTCTTACTTTGTTTATCAGGTGACAGTGCGGAACTGTATCGAATGCCTTCCGGAAGTCAAGGAAAATAGCATCTACCTGGGAGCATGTACCTAATATTTTCTGGGTCTCATGAACAAATAAAGCGAGTTGGGTCTCATAGGATCGCTGTTTCCGGAATCCATGTTGATTCCTACGTAGTACATTCTGGGTTTCCAAAAACGACATGATACTCGAGCAAAAAACATGTTCTAAAATTCTACAACAGATCGACGTCAGAGATATAGGCCTACAGTTTTGCGCATCTGCTCGACGACCCCTCTTGAAGACTGGGACTACCTGTGCTCTTTTCCAATCATTTGGAACCTTCCGTTCCTCTAGAGACTTGCGGTACACGGCTGTTAGAAGGGGGGCAAGTTCTTTCGCGTACTCTGTGTGGAATCGAATTGGTATCCCGTCAGGCCCAGTGGACTTTCCTCTGTTGAGTGATTCCAGTTGCTTTTCTATTCCTTGGACACTTATTTCGATGTCAGCCATTTTTTCTTTTGTGCGAGGATTTAGAGAAGGAACTGCAGTGCGGTCTTTCTCTGTGAAACAGCTTTGGAAAAAGGCGTTTAGTATTTTAGCTTTACGCGTGTCATCCCCTGTTTCAATACCTTGATCATCCCGGAGTGTCTGGATATGCTGTTTCGATCCACTTACTGATTTAACGTAAGACCAGAACTTCCTAGGATTTTCTGTCAAGTCGGTACATAGAATTTTACTTTCGAATTCACTGAACGCTTCACGCATAGCCCTCCTTACGCTAACTTTGACATCGTTTAGCTTCTGTTTGTCTGAGAGGTTTTGGCTGCGTTTAAACTTGCAGTAAAGCTCTCTTTGCTTTCGCACTAGTTTCCTAACTTTGTTGTTGTACCATGGTGGGTTTTTCCGTCCCTCACAGTTTTACTCGGCACGTACCTGTCTAAAACGCATTTTACGATTGCCTTGAACTTTTTCCATAAACACTCAACATTGTCAGTGTCGGAACAGAAATGTTCGTTTTGATCTGTTAGGTAGTCTGAAGTCTGCCTTCTATTACTCTTGCTAAACAGATAAACCTTCCTCCCTTTTTTTATATTCCTATTTACATCCATATTCAGGGATGCTGCAACGGCCTTATGATCACTGATTCCCTTTTCTGCGCTTACAGAGTCGAAACGTTCGGGTCTGTTTGTTATCAGTAGGTCCAAGCTGTTATCTCCACGAGTCGGTTCTCTGTTTAATTGCTCGAGGTAATTTTCGGATAGTGCACTCAGTATAATGTCACTCGATGCTCTGTCCCTACCACCCGTCCTAAACACCTGAGTGTCCCAGTCTATATCCGGTAAATTGAAATCTCCACCTAAGACCATAACATGCTGAGAAAATTTATGTGAAATGCATTCCAAATTTTCTCTCAGTTGTTCTGCCACTAGTGCTGCTGAGTCGGGAGGTCGGTAAAAGGAGCCAATTATTAACCTAGCTCGGTTGTTGAGTGTAACCTCCACCCATAATAATTCACAGGAACTATCCACTTCTACTTCACTACAGGATACACTACTACTAACAGCGACGAACACTCCACCACCGGTTGCATGCAATCTATCCTTTCTAAACACCGTCTGTACCTTTGTAAAAATTTCGGCAGAATTTATCTTTGGCTTCAGCCAGCTTTCTGTACCTATAAGCTTCGGTGATTTCTATCAGCGCTTGAAGTTCCGGTACTTTACCAACGCAGCTTCGACAGTTTAAAATTACATTACCGATTGTTGCTTGGTCCCTGCATGTCCTGACTTTGCCCCGCACCCGTTGAGGCTGTTGCCCTTTCTGTACTTGCCCAAGGCCATCTAACCTAAAAAACGGCCCAGCTCACGCCACACAACCCCTGCTACCCGTGTAGCCGCTTGTTGCGTGTAGTGGACTCCTGACCTATCCAGCGGATCCCGAAACCCCACCACCCTATGGCGCAAGTCGAGGAATCTGCAGCCCACACGGTCGCAGACCCTCCACTCGGCTCTGTACCAAAGGTCCGCAGTCAGTCCTGTCGACGATGCTGCAGATGGTGAGCTCTGCTTTCATCCCGCTAGCGAGACTGGCAGTCTTCATCAAATCAGATAGCCGCCAGAAGCCAGAGAGGATTTCCTCCGATCCATAGCGACACACATCATTGGTGCCGACATGAGCGACCACCTGCAGATGGGTGCACCCTGTACCCTTCATGGCATCCGGAATGACCCTTTTCACATCTGGAATGACTCCCTCCGGTATGCACACGGAGTGCACATTGGTTTTCTTCCCCTCTCTTGCTGCCATATCCCTAAGGGGCCCCATTACGCGCCTGACGTTGGAGCTCCCAACTACCAGTAAGCCCACCCTATGCGACTGCCCGGATCTTGCAGACTGAGGGGCAACCTCTGGAACAGGACAAGCAGCCATGTCAGGCCGAAGATCAGTATCAGCCTGAGGCAGAGCCTGAAACTGGTTCGTCAGACAAACTGGAGAGGCCTTCTGTTCAGCCCTCCGGAATGTCTTTCGCCCCCTGCCACACCTTGAGACGACCTCCCACTCTACCACAGGCGAGGGATCAGCCTCGATGCGGGCAGTATCCCGGGCAACCACAGTCGTAGTCCGATCGGGGGATGCGTGGGACGAGCTGGCCGTCCCCGACAAACCCCCATCCGGACCCCTACAGTGATGCCCATTGGCAACAGCCTCAAGCTGTGTGACCGAAGCCAACACTGCCTGAAGCTGGGAGCGAAGGGATGCCAACTCAGCCTGCATCCGAACACAGCAGTTGCAGTCCCTACCCATGCTAAAAACTTTTGTGCAAAGAACGTCTGAACTAATCTACAGAGAGCGCAAACAAATCGACACAAAATTTAAACGGTTATTAAAATACAAGATTGCCTAGAAAATGCAGTAATGCTGCTACTTGCGCACTGCTGACACACTGCTCGGCAGCGGAAGGAGACTATGCGATTTTACACTATTCGGGTACTAAAACGCGATGCTACAACTCTCAAATACTATAATACGCCCGAAATTTATGAATTAAGCAATACAAGTACCAAAACACGCAAAGAAATTAAGAATTAAACTATGTAACAAATGAGTGAGCTAGGAGTATACGACTTGCTGCTGCTCTGACGCTATGGATATTGCTGACGCGTGGCGCCTTATATGTCTCCTGTCAAGAGCCTGTGTACCGGGCGAATGACTCATGCGTGACAGATGGTCTGAAGGGGGTTAAGTCGAGTGTGTAGTTCTAATTTTCATCCACTAGAGACATTAAAGAAACAACGTCAAGAGACTGTTTTTGTGAACTGTTCTGTTTATTTCTTGAAGGCTTCTCTGTTTATTGATGTTTGTGCAGTTTTGTAAATGCTTTTAGTTATATGAATGATGCGTGAACGTGGTCTAAAGTAAATATGTAGTTCACTGTTCTACTGATAAACGCTGTACGAACTACCGTGAGAAATTTTTAATATAGTATGACTGCAGACGACGGGGAATTTCATATGATAATATGTTACGTAAGTTTATGGTAAAAGGAAAGCAAATTTGAGTGCAAATGATAATAGTTAATAACGTAAAGAATAAACAAAATATCAGAAAGTTAAATATTTATTTTGGGAAGAAGTACAGTTTGAAAGTGTGTTATTTGTTGATTACTTATTCATGAAAAGCGCAGACTAACGCGGGAGAACAATGTTTTTACGTTGGCCTTAAATAAAACTGACCAATCATGACGAAGCTTTCTTCGCGCGTCTTTTCTCTTGGAGATATAGAACGCTTCCAGCAAACTAAGTACTCGGAGCCCAGCCTTTGAATGATACGGTGGTGTGTAGTATGAGCTCCGAAGGAAGTTACGGTTTGCCGGTTTGACTTTAAATGCGAACATTAGGTTAGTCTTTCCGTGACTGTTACTGACATGAAATGAAACAAGTTTACTGTTACCAGTCACCCTTTTATTTATCTCCACGACGCGTTTCAAAGGTTTAAACCTCCATCATCAGCTGGATTTACATTAGTTAGTATGACAGTTGTGTGTGTGTGTTTGTGTTGTGTTACGATTTTTTGGAGGAACTTGTGGCACTGTCTCCAGTGGTCACAGGATCCTTTCGCTGTCATAACACATCGCATCTATACTGTCATGTTTGTAAACAAATACTTGTTTACAAACATGACAGTATACTTGGGATGAGTTATGACAGCGAAAGGAACCTTTGTTTACAAATGTGTTATGTTTGTTTACGAATGTGTTATGTCAGCGAAAGGATACTTTGTTTACAAATATGACTGTATACATGCGATGTGTTATGACAGCGAAAAGAACCTGTGGCCACTGGAGACAGTGCCACAAGTTACTCCAAAAAATCGTAACACAACACAAACACAGAACTCATAGTAATAAATGTAAATCCACCTGATGATGGACGTTTAAACCTTTGAAACGCGTCGTGGAGATAAATAAAACGGTGACTGGTAACAGTACACTTGTTGTTGCATTTATTGCTGGTTTTAGTTGCGCTTCATGCCTGAAAAGTGCTTTCAAGTGAGAGCATATTTACTCCG
This sequence comes from Schistocerca cancellata, assembly GCF_023864275.1. Lineage (NCBI taxonomy): Eukaryota > Metazoa > Arthropoda > Insecta > Orthoptera > Acrididae > Schistocerca > Schistocerca cancellata. The sequence goes on from NC_064626.1 coordinate 639,954,450, forward strand.
GTGCGTTTTGTTTTTTAGAAAGTACGGATTTTTAAGTAATTTTGTGTATGAGAGAAGACAGTAATTCTGCGTGGCGTTTTGAGCGGATCGGTGACTAAGACTTGAGTGCATTAGCCACCCATAAATGTAATAGTGTGGCGAGCATTTTCATTTAAGAACAATCCATCCTTAGTAGCTGTTCAGTTTCGGGAATACGTTATTATAAATTTGCTAGCGTGAATTAAACGGTTTGTGCATGACTGTATTAGGATTAATACTGGCTTGGCAGTGAACGTGTAAGTCTCGAATTCAGAATACACCGGAGTTTTGCCAGTTTTTTCATCTTTCATTTAAAATAAAGAACTTTTCCCGATTCTTAGGATAGTTACGTTATATGCAGCCTGATGCGAGTTGCAGTACGGTAGGTTTCTGCTCGGCTTTCCTACCGGTGGTCCGCTGCAACGAGTACGCACGTAGGTGCAGGTAAAAGGAAGAAAGGAACCACACCGCCGCATTGCGACAGGGAATAGCTCAGTAGGAAGTATAGTTGACGAGGAATGGACAACCCTGGAAAGGATAATGGCTGCAGTTAGAAGAAAAAACATAGGTACAAAGAAAGTAACTGTGAAGAAACCATGGGTAACAGAAGGAATGCTTCAATTGATCGCTGAAGGATGGGAGTACTAAAATGTTTAGGGAAACTCAGGAATACAGAAATATAAGTCGATGAGGAATGAAATAAATAGAAAGTGCAGGGAAGCTAACACGAAACTGCTGTATGAAAAATGTGAAGAAATCGAAAAAGGAGTGAATGTAGGAAGGTCTGGGCTAACAAGAAATGGCTGTATGAAAAATGTGAAGAAATCGAAAAAGGAGTGATTGTAGGAAGGGCTGACTCACCATATAGAAAACTCAAAACAAACTTCTTTGAAATTACCAGAAAAGGGGTAAAATTAAGAGCGCAATGGTAATTGCATTCTTAAATTCAGAGGATCGAGTGGATAGTTGGTAAGCGTACATTGAAGCCTCTTAGAGTAAAGATTTGTCTGATGTGATAGCAGAAGAAACAGGTGTCTGTATACAAGAGACAGGGGATCCAGTATTAGAATCAGAATTTAAATAGCTTTGGAAGACTTAAGGTCAAATGAGGCAGAAGGGATAGATAACATTCCATTATAATTTCTAAAATCATTGTGGGAGGTGGCAAAATATGACTATTTAGGTTGGTATATAGATTGTACGAGTCAGGCGATATATCATCTGACTTTTAGAAAAATATCACCCACACAATTCCGAAGATTGCAAGAGATGACAGGTGCTAAAATTTTAGCGCAATCAGCTTAACAACTCAGGCATCGTAGTTCCTCACACGAATAATACACAGAGGAATAAAAAGGAAATTGAAATGAATTAGATGAAGCTCAGTTTGGCTCTAAGGCAGGTAAAGGCTCTAGATAGGCAGTTCTCACGTTGCGGTTGCGAGACTAAAAAAGAGTCAAGTCAGGGTTTGTCGAGCTGGAAAAAGCGTGCAACATTGTCAGTTGATGTAACATGTTAGATATGGTTGTTGGGATGTTTAAGGGGGACTAAACAGCTAAGGTCATCAGTCCCAAGATGTTAGAAATTCTGAGGAGAGCAGGGGTACGGTATAGGGAGAGATGAATATAATACAATATATACAAGAGCAAGAGGGAAGAATAAGAGTGGACGACCAAGAACGAAGAAGTCGGATTAAAGAGGTTGTCTATTTAAAAAAAAAAAAATGACGGAAATAAAAGAGAGGTTCAAGAGTGTAATTACCATTCAAGATGTAAGGATATCAACAATAAGATTAGCTGATGACATTTCTAACCTCAATGAAACTGAAGAAGGATAACAAGACATGCTGACTGAAATGAACAGTCTAATGAGTACAGAGTACAGATTGAGAGTAAATCGAAGAAAGGCGAGAATAAAGAGAAGTAGTAGAAATGAGAACAGCGACATACTTAACGTAATGATTGATGCTCACGAAATAGATGAAGTTACGGAATTGTACTCCCTAGGCAGCTAAGCAACCAATGACGGACGGAGCAATTGGGACATCAGAAGCAGACGAGCACCGGCCAAACGGGCATTCCTGACAAAGTCTGCTGGTATGAAACATAGGCCTTAATTTGAGGAAGAAATTTCTGAGAAAGTACTTTTGGAGCACAGAATTGTATGTAATGACACAGAAGAGCATCGAAGCGTTTGAGATGTGGTGCTGTAAACTAATGTTGAAAACTGGGTGGACTGATAAGGTAAGGAATGCGGAGGTTCCGCGCGGAATTGGAAAGGGTAGGAATATAGAGAAAACACTTACAAGAAGATGGGACAGTGTGATAGGACACATATTCAGACATCGGAGAGTGACTTGCGTTGTACTAGTTGGAACTGTCAACGGTAAAAACTTAAGAGAAAGACAGAGTTTGGAATACATCCAGCAAATAAGTGAGGACATAGATTGCAAAGGCTGCTCTGAGGTGAAGAGATTGGCACAGCAGAAGAATTCGATGCATCAAACCAGTCAGACGACTGACGACACAAAAAAAATTATGTCCTCAGATAGAGCCGCATGTTTTGTCCTAGGCTGATCTACTGATTAAAATAGACGAATATTGTGTCTCACAGATACATGTGGTTGTTAGTCGCTAAAAATTAATCATAACACGTGGTCAACGAGCCCAGTCTCGTGTAGAATGGATAACAGACCTTACGGCAGAATTGAAAATTAAAAATGTAGTTTTGTGTGCGGAGCATAATTTAGGGAAGAAATTCTCCCCGATGTAATTGTCCAAAGTATGGCGGACAATACATGTGAGCAGAAATCTTAAAGCAATGAAATTCGTATGTAAGTGACGTAAGACAATTTACCGACTTTCAGGATGTACAAGATATTATGGAAATGGATTTTAACAGTCCCGTAGTTGCAGCTATGGAACCTAGGTATTCCTCACAGGTTCATGTTAGTCAGCGCTGCCATTCGCAAACAGTTCCCGTTGTTCACCGTCTAGAGTGTAGGTAGCTCGCAGTGCGACCGAGACAAAACAGCCATCATGCACCGACGTCTTGTGCGAAGTGCTTCATAGCGCACAACAGTAAACACTACGTTCTCTGCCAAGCAGAATGCCGACAATGTCGCAAAACTGGCCACACTCAGCAAGCGTGCTTACAGAACCGTAAAGCGAATTCATTTCCACATAGATGTCAACCGCAGAAAATGGAAGTAAACAATATTTCGCAACTGAAATTTAAAGACGCTCCTTCTAGCAGAAAGTGCAAACGACAGAGAAATCACACTAACCGAAAAATTAAAAGTGCAAAGCAGCAGTTAGCTGTTGACAAGTAGCATCTGATCTTCCCAGCCTAAAATCACATTTTGCACTCAACAAAGATTCAAATTTAACAGTCTTGTAGGAAGGAGTACTGACACTGAAATTTAAAGGAGCAACCGAAGATTATTCATTACTTTACAGATTCTCAATCAGAATGCGAAATTTCAGAGAGAAATTGGTGCTTCTATTACTTTAATGAATGAGCAAACAACAGGAACAACAAGAACGGCCAAACCTTCACCAATGTGATTTACATCGCACAACTTCTGATGGGGGGAGGGACTTAGTTTCTCAGTAAATGTACATCGCGAGCCAATACGATCAGTACAGTGACATTCAATCGCCTACACAAGTTCTATAAGTCCCTCGAGGCGCCATGCTTCCCACCTCGCTTACTAAATCTGTTTCCTTCCCCCAAAACGTTCCTACACCAACACATCAAACTCACTTCTCTCACATTGGACACCTCCGGATAGCCTACACCTTCCACAGAATCGACTCCAACAATACTGTTGTGCCCCTCTCATTCCCAGTCCTCGTGTACTACCGTGGCTTAACCAACACATCCCACCAACCTTCACATCCTCCACGTCGTGTCCCACATCTCTCTCCCGGGCTACGAACTCCGCCCTGACATATACCGGTCATGTCAGCTTTGCATTCCCCGACCCCCCTCCCATGCCACGGGCTCACTACTCGGCCTCTTAACATTCCACATACCCTCCTTTTCCCTGTCACTCCCCAACCCGTTTTCCTTTCAAATTACAGATTTCAGTACTAGCTACCACGTCCTCCCTGTTCCCCACAGCTACCCCTGACTCATTCCCATCTCTTACCAGTCCTCATCATTACCGCTCTCGTACCTCCATATCCACCTTCCTTTTCATAAACAATTTATCATCCCAGGGCAGGTCCTTTTCTAGTTTTAGTGAAAGTGAATAGAGATCCTTTTTAATGGTCAGTTCTGTGGTGTTCAGTGTTTTTCAAGTGTTTTTTTTTGTTCTTCAAGTGTTTTTAACTGTGTTGTCAATCCACATTTTTGTCACTCTTTTTAAACAGTTCATGAAGACGGCATTATTTCTTACATTTTCCCATTAACATCACATATTAAAATACTTTCAAATTCGTGGTAAATATGCATCCTTGTTTTGTGTTTACTAGCTGAAAAGTGGGCTGATTGTACTGCTGCCAGCACCCTTCGCTCCTCCCCCCCATTCCCAGTCCACAATAATGGTAAAAAGGGATTTCACTGTAGTGCAATATAGCACTATTCCATAGAAATTTGCAGTAGACTCATTCGATTCGTTCCGTAAGGGAATTCAAGATAATGTAAATGTAGTCATATTTCACTGAGATCATTGAACAGCCATTCGACAAACAGCAATATACTTTCGATAGTACGCTGGGTTACGGAAAGGATCACAAACGCAGCTTTATTTTCAGTTTAATAGTGAATTTTATAAGCAGATTGATGGAGTTGCCCGCTGAGTAACGAATCAAATCGGCAATATTTTAAGGAAACATAACGTTCGGCTGATTTTCAGACCAACTAAGAAAATAGGTCAAGCACTTCGTTCCGTTAAGGATAAACGTCCCCCTCCGTCTGCAAGTGGTGTATACAAGATTCCCTGTACATGTGGTAGGGTCTACATTGGAACTACAAAGAGAAGAGTGAATACACGGTTGAAGGGACGTAAAAAGTCTTTGCCGACTAGGGAAAACAGACAAGTCAGCCATGGCGGAAAATGCTCTTCAGTCGGGTGATCACGTAGTGAAATTTTCGAAAAATGAAGTTTTATGTATTATGACGAACTATTATCCACGGCTATATAGAGAAGCCATCAAAATATATAAACATGGGGATGAAACTCAGCGATATATGGACAGAGGCGCTACAGAATCGATGAGAAGTTTTTATCTTTGACATACTATGATCGATAGTTATATTTCATCCTTGACAAGGTTTATCTCTGCTATCACGTGAAATCCAGACCGTGCCCACTTTCCAAGGAATTTAGGCCGTTCTTCGACGTCCGACTCGTCAGTCGGCAAGACTCACCACAACCAGGAGCATCTCCGAAGATATCCAACGTAGCCTTGTACGAAACGTCAGGGATAGAAAAGTTCCATGGACCATGGACATATATTCCAATCCTTGTCCTCCCCTACAGTTTTAACAGTCTGCAGTATCCTCTAGTATATATCATAGATGAAATTCCGTGATGTCTTAACTCATGTCCTGTCATCATGTTCCTTCTTCTTGTCAGAGGTTGCCGCGTGTTTACTTCTTCGTTTCTTCCGTAGAGAACCTCCTCATTCGTAATGCTATCAGTATACCTAATCTTCTACGTCCGTCTGCAGCACCATTTCACAAACGGTGCAGTTCTCTGCTTTTCTGGTGTTCCAAGCGTTCATGATTAACAACGGTGCAATATTGTGTACGTAACGTACATTCTCAGTATTTGCTTCTTCAGTTTGAGCCCTATGTATAATAGCAGTAGACTACTCATATGCCAGACCGGGGCTGCGTTCTTTAACTGTCATAGTATACAGTTTGTTCCTCCTTTCTTCCTCCGTTTTGTGTTGTTTTGCTTCAAAGGTAGCACAGCTCCTTCACGTTATCTACTTTGTGGTGTTAACGTTATCACTAATCTAATTTCTGCTACTCCTGATTACTCTCGTCTAACTTCGGTACACTCTTAGCTAGTGTACTGTATTAGTGTTCATTCCACTCACCAGGTCGCTTTCACTAAAGGTAGCAATACCATCAGTGAATCTTTTCACCATAAGCTTTAAAAGCACTCTTAATTTTTTTCTCATTTCATTTCCGTCGTTGCTTCTCATACATAAAGACTGCATAATAGGGGTGAAAATTGCATCCTTTTCTTACATCTTTTTTTAATCCTGGAACTTCGTTCTATGTCCTTCATCCTGGTTCTTCTCTGTTGACTCATGTGTAAGTCTGCTTCACCCGTCTTTCCTTATGGCCTATTTCAATTTTTCCCAGAATTTCGAACATTTTGTATCCTTTTATACTTTAGCTATCCGAAACGTGAAATAGTCTGTCATTTAGTAGATCAACAGTTTTCTGTTCCGTTACTTCGTTATTTCTCTCGACATCAACGTAGATCATCATCTGTTAAACTGATCGCGTGATAGTTGCCATACTTGTCAGCCCTTCCTATCTTCAGGATTGTGTGGATGATAATTCTCCAAGACTGTGATGGTATTTCTTCTGTTTCATAAACTATACATACCGCCATAAGTAGTTCCCTGACTGCCATTTTCACCGTAGAGCCGAGAAATTTGGAAGGAATGTTATCTACCCCTGTTGCCTTACATGAGCGTAAGTGTTCCGAAGCTCTACAAAATAACGATTCCAATGCAAGATCCCCTATGTCTCCCACATCGATTCCCATTTTTTTTTCACATCAGACTTCTCCCTTATAGTGGTCTTCAGTGTACATTTATCTCCTCTGCATTTAGTAGTGGAGTTCCCATTGCGTTGATGTCAACACTCTCGCTCTAATACCACCGAAAGTGGTTTTGACTTTTCTATTGTGTAAGCTGAGTAAGAACTTTTTCTTATAATTTTACCGCAGAATCTTTACCTTGGTTTCGCTGTTATTTCTCATTATTTGATTACTAATTGTTTTATCTTCTTGTATTCTAGTCTTCCCCGTACATTTTTGCAAGTCATTCTTTCGTATGTCAACTAAAGCATTTCCTTTATTATCCAGGATTGAATTCTTTAAATATGTCCATTCCTCTTCATGTGTAGTACCTGCTGTAGTATTCATTATCCCAGTATCTATATCCTTTGAGGACTTCAAACGCAGCTCCCCATTTCTCATTACTTCCCCGTGTCCCATCTCTTGCCACATTGTTTCTTCCAAATCATTCTCTTAAACTTGTGTCTGTTCTTCATCATTTCTAAATTGTGACCTGTATTTATATATACTCCTGGGTACGCCTTACATTCGAGTATCAGTTTGTAAACTTTGTCAGACGATGTCTTTACCTACCTGGAATCTTTCCGTTTCTTCGATCTTTTTACAAGTACATTTCATATTCTTGTGATTTTTAAACGACGGAATGGCTGGTAATAGCTAAAATGTATTGCGGAACTCAATTAGTTTTTCTCATGTTTCATCCATACTAACAAGCCCGTATTGCATTTCTCCAGTTCCTCCCTCTACTTCCTTACATAACTGAGCACCCGTTAAATATCCTCACAACTCACATACATTCTCTAACTCACCTTCTGCTCATGATGTAAGCATATTTATTGGAAGTATTGTTGGTGGCGTTGGTTTGCTGGTAGTACTAACCCTGTCACAGGACGTTTGACAGTAACTCACTCTCTTCTCTACCTTCTGTTTATAACATATACTACGCCCATTAAATCTTTTCTGCTAGAGTTTATATTATCCTATATTCGTCTGACCAGAAATCGTTGACTTGTTTCGTTTTCATGCCAGTGACAACAGTATATCAATACTTGGCTTTTATACTTCTGTTTTCAGAATTTGTAGCTTCCCTACTACATTCAGACGTCTTACATTCACGCTCAAAAACCCGAATCTTTTGCCGATGCGGATATCATCACGACATTCTTCCAATTACATGCCAGATGTGCTGTGGATATATATTATGTTTCTTTACTGCTGCGTTTCTCATTACCTTCTGCGTCCTCACACCGTTGCTTGTTCTTGAGCATTCCGCCGCTTAGTGTAAGTTTTCTATCACAAAGTTGCCCTTTAACTCTGTTCCTCCGCATCTTTTGATCACGCCGTTGGAAGAATGAGGATGACTTCTTATATCGAGAGTTTTCGTCATCCATTGCTGTTAACCATTTTTCAAACCCAAGTAGTACGTGGGATCGAATCTAAGACAATTACTAATCATTATTAGTCACTAGACGATATGTCTGTGTCGTGTTTGTTATAGAAACATTTACAATAGTGTGTTCCGTTGAGATATACCTTGGAATATTTACCAAATATATAACCAGTACAACACATGCTACTAACCGGTCAGAAAGCTGGAAACGAAACCACCCTATGGTCATAGTAGTACCTTTAAACTTTGACAAAGCTTTACGTGGATTTCGGTCATACACAGCGCAGGCCAGATAGCTGTGCGAAATATTTCTCCGTATCCTGCGTTGTTTCTGGCGATTTGTGACACACAAGCTCTAGAAATACGAGCATCGGCGAGATCCTTTTTGCGGTATGCAAGTGGCATTTGCTGTAAGCCTCGGGCATGTCGCGACAGGGGATTTATTTGCAGTCTTGCCGCCTTATGACCCGTGTTTAGCCATAAATTTCGCTTTGAATATCCTCTGGCGCGCCATGAATAACATAACGATATTTCCAGTAAACGCTCTGTCCAGGACAATATCGGCCGGCTGATCGCCAATATTTATTCGCGGACACCGTCGGCCTTTCACGCCCAGGTTTTAGGAGATACGACCGAGCCGGCTCCATAAAGGTGATGTAATGGCGAGCGTGAGAGATAGGCGCGGGGTTAAATGACGTGCTGCGTCAGGCGTCGCGGCTTTCCGCCGGAGATGGCCGTACCACGGCGCGCGCTACACGCCACCCGCCGCCAGTGAACACCTGCTGACCCACTTAACGGCAGAACCATAAAGGAGACAGCTGTAGCCAGCTTCCCTGCTTTGTCGGGAGAAGTGTTTGTGAGGCAATGCAGGGCAGTGCTACTTCTGAAATGTGCTCTACGTCACCGTCATTCCTCCACATAACGTAGCAACAGCTCAACTAGACCTTCACGTGAAGTTCTGCTAGCACTAAGGAAACTAACATTTGAAATTCCGAACATCTAACCATGATTTTAAGGGAAGTTTAAGGGAGATTTAATCGCAATAAATGTCAACTGCACAACTACGTAGCATTTTCTTTGAATAGGTGACAATGGAGTTATAATATACGTTATTGCCTTGTTACGTCGTAGGGACAGAGTGGGCAAATAGCAGCCCTCGGGCCCGCGAAAACTGTCAGAAAAATCAGCCTCGAACCGAGATTTCCTTCCTGTGCGCGACCAGGCCTTTCATTAGGATTGTCGCATCAGTATGTATGAGCAACGTAGACAGTATTCGCATAAATCAAGTCGACAGTTTAAGGCTAAGCGCAAATTGAGACGCGTATAGCACGTGAAACGGCGACACGACACTACAATGCGAGGCGCACGTTCCGCACATGACGCGCGGGTCCAACGCATATTGAGACGCGTACGCGTATTTGCACGCGCCGGTCGACGACGCTCTACGCTGACAGTAACGTAGCGAGCGCAAACTGTAATCTTTCTCAAACGACTTTACAGAAACCATTCAGTAAAAATATTTCATTTTTCAAAAAAATGTTCAAATGTGCGTGAAATCTTATGGGACTTAACTGCTATGGTCATCAGTCCCTAAGCTTACACACTACTTAACATAAATTATCCTACGGACAAACACACACACTCATGTCCGAGGGAGGACTCGAACCTCCGCCGGGACCAGACCCACAGTCCATGACTGTAGCGCCTTATACTGCTTTTTTTTAAATTTCATTTTATTCTATATTGTTCTTTGAATTTGTTCGTCGCGGACGTCCGATGACACCCGTTCAGGTTGTTCGTTGATCCGTTCACTTAGTCTTTTTATTAATGAGGGTAGCTAAACCCTCTGACCGGACACTTCGATTTTTCGTGTCATCCTTGCGCAGGGGCCATGTTAATCTTCTCTGTATCGTTTCAATTTTAGTATATGTACTGCCGAAGTGAGTACGACCGCTCGGCTAATCCCGCGCGGCATTTCGTTTTTACCTTGCTTTTAGCCTTATGTGTCAGCTTCGTGGCGAAGTGCCCATTATCTCGCTAATGGTCATACTTATTATGGTATTCACGTTTTAGTAATACGCTAAGAACAACTCAAAAAGTTTGCAATGAAAAATATGGGTCGCTATGACTTTGTGTTTGGTGTGTATTACACCATATTTTGCTGCGTATGAAATTTAGCTGACGTGTTGAAGTTTTGTTTAAATTTGGGAGCAGGTCTCTATCTGTCTCCGATCTCGAGAAAATCTATCCTATGTACCGAACTCTCTTCCGATCTCACGCCCGCGAGAAAGAAATACTCTTCACATCTCTAATATCTCCTACACCACTCGAGACATCGAAACGAAAGTTTGGCGAATGATAGCACACAAGGAGGAGAGTATTTTGCCAATTCGTAAACACACGGAACTTTCTTATTTATGGCGATATATCAGTACTTATAATTCCCGTTTTATTTTTTCACTCCAGTGACTGTAATTTTTTAAGAGTTATCGACAGCTAGCGAAACAAGAGTTTCCTAGTATGAAAATAAACATGAAATTTCTTCTCCTATGTTACTGCAAATCGACACTATGAGGTTTTGTCGTAAGCTCTTGAGCTCTGTGATTGGCAGTTACTTGTTTAATGAGACACTCTGCTTCAGAAATGTGTCGCAATAGAGGAGATGAGTATGTGCAAATTATACTGTGCTTTGCCAAAGGAAGAACAATTAAACTTGCCAACTAGAGGGATGTGGCCGTTACTCATACAAGGTGATGCTTCTTAGAATGAGAAAAGGTTAACCACTCACACAAAAATAAATTACCAATTCTGTTGGACTTTTGGTTGAATCCCCGTGACCCATCGTACTTTTAACATTGAGCGAATGGAATAGAAACTTACCAAAGAATTTTATTCTTTCTATTGTTCTGGGCAGTATTAAAATAATGATGAGCGTTCCTTCAGGCGGAATGATAGGCATATGTCAGATGCTGGTTACTCAATTACGGCTTGCCAAACTGACAATGTGTGATCGCGAATAAAATTGTTGTTATTGAGAAAAATAAACAGGTGATCTGTCGCACAACCCAGTGGTCAGTGTATTGTCAGCAGCGGAGGATAATGCGCGCGACAGCAATGCTTGTGCCTTGTGAGCTGGAGTTCGAAAAACATTGTCATTAAGGTAAATTTGCCTTTGTCAGCAGGACATTTCAACAAATTAAATATATCTAATCACCACACTCTTTTAGGATATTCCTACTTTCGGAATAATACCGACCATTTTTTTTTCATTTGTGTAGCCTGTTGTGTAATTAGTTTATTAATGCTGATAATGTGCATGCCAGAATTGAAATGCTTTTTCTCATCACGGCGAGTCAATTAAACCATTGTTATTTGTAACTGATTTTCGACTGTTTCTAGCTTGCAGTGGAAGTGTGATATCCACATGTACGTAGTATAATGTCTCTTATTAAATCCATATCCAAGTAACGATAGTGAAACTTACGTGCTTCATATCATGGACGCTTTTTACCAGAAGCAAAAAGTGGTCATATCTGTGGAAATTACACCTTTATATTTTTTACAACAGATCTTAGAGATACGTCAGCATAACAGGTAGCAAGTAGGTCACCTTGTTTTACTTTCTTGCCTTGCTTCTAAATCACGTGATTTTATAATATTCCTTACTTCCTTATTCACTACCCTCACGATGAATCGTCTGTCCCTTCTTATGATCTGAAAACATTGAGGAGGCAGAAGATATAATCCCAGTGGCTGATCGCTCATCAGTTACGGAACTGTACATCGTACTTCACAAAAGAAGAAACAATACAAAAGAACTGTACAGATATTTGTAACTGAAAACTATTACGTACTAGCAAAAATAGATGGAGCGCTTAAACGGCGAAAAACCAAACGCTACTCAGTGATAATAAAATTCAGTGTACCATAAGGCTGTATTGTTAGTACTGGAAATACTTCCACTGCCCATATGCGCCATGCCGCAGTGACTATATGGCAGGACTGCCTTCCCGCTCACCACCTCAACCCTCCCGCAGTGTTCGCGTGGCGCGCCGCGCGAGAGACTATGAATTCACGGTTGAGAATATGGTCTATCAGCGGCTTCATAATGGAATGACGACGATGAAAATTTGTTTCGTTCTGGGACTCCAACCAGGATATTCCGTTTATCGTGAGCAGCTGCCTTACAATTTGGCTTTCCTAGCACGACTGACGGTCTGACCGAGTCTCATGTCTACAACCTGTACTCCTACGTCCATTACGTATAATCCCGAAAGGGGAAGTCGCTTGCCGGATGTCAGTGGATAAATACGATACTGCCGTGCCTGTGTTGTTCCGAATTACGATACAATGTTCTTTCAGACATGCGTGCGTGCAGGAATTTAATACAGTCGTTCCCATCAGCCACCACGCCGAGTGTCAACTTATTGTGCACGAATAGTACGATGCTCAGTACTTTTCCGGTTGATCTGGTAAATTTCCGTTTTGTCTGTGCAACACCAAATGTTAATTCCAACTTAAGTGAAACGATGAACCCTACGGAAAAATGTAAGATCAGTAATGAATGTCGCTTTTTTTACTGAAAAATGGACTGCCTAACATAAATTTCTTGTTAATACAGGGAATATAATAGTGTATTTATTTTGTTCCTGCATGGAACGATAGAATAAAAGAAAATTACAATGCAGTCAAGGCTTTAGAACAGAGTGAAAGAAACAAGTTTCATGATAACCTATAAGCAGAGTGTGCAAGCATGTTACGTCCTGCTGTTAGAAGTGCAAGACTACACTGGCTTGTGGTATGATTTACAAGACTGCAGGCCACTGTGAGTTTCTACCCAGACGGCCGTCACTTTAACCGGTAAACCTTCCACTTGACTACCTGGCTAATGCGTCTGATAAACTGAATTTTGCCCTTTGACTGTGGTTATTGTTGTTAGCCTGCATCAGAGGTTATCACATTTATCAGAATCTAAATGAATTTGAATGCTGGAATAATTTAAAGAAATGGGTTTCTGTCATTGTAGTCAATTGTTAATATGTCAACACGGGATTGGTCTTCTATAGGAATTATGGCACAGTTCTATTGATCATAAATTAGGACAAACAAGTTAAGCGTGATGAGAAATAAATCGTTATCTGTTGGCGGCACTGATAGACGCAAAAATAGTTAACACTCCACTGGGTGGCGATTGGTTCACAAAGACTAAGGTCTGTCTGATTAAACAGTTTACTCTGGCTCAAAACATGGATAACGCAATCTGAAGTTACCTAACACTGAATAGACTTTGATGGATTCATTGTACCCAGAGGTTAAACTACGTTGGTGAAGCGGAGAACGAGTGGTGTGACTGTCATTCCCTTTGCCCTAAGCGGCCGGAGCAGCAGTGCTATACCCCTTTCTTGATGTGTAGCTTTGTCTCTGGTGACAGTCTCCCTTCAAGCGTCTGTAGAGCAGCGATGCTCGGCGCCTGTAATCGTCACCACAGGCGCGAAATATCCAAAGTCACGACTGGCGATCTGTTTCACGAATCGCAGTTAATCTCTTGCGGAGCGCTGAAATATCGGCAGATCCCAGTGTGTGACACTCCCGTTCGCCAATCATACCATGGACCAATTTGACTCAATTATAAGGCAGTGCGCACAAGGAGATCAAATGTAAAGGCAGCAGACCTGACACAAATAAGACTGCCCTCAACACAGCGACTTGTCTGAGACGACTGAGGTCTAAACTGTCGGTAAAGCTAAGTCAGTCGGTCCACTCAAGACCAATTCTAGTGTGAAGTCACGCCCAAGCAACATTCTTCTCTCGTATGGAGAAGCAGCCAACCCACGACTCATAAATTCCTGCACAGAGAGCAGAAAACGTTGTGCTCCCGACCCGTTGTTTCCCTTCGCCGGTTTAGGCAGCATGTTTTGAGTTTCAACTAAGCCCTAAAGCGAACAACACATTTATCATGGAGATCATTATCTGCACAGCGGCCTTGGCAAAACTCAGAGAAGTTCTTTTGTGCCCCAACACAGACAATTTCAGAGCCACCATAAATGTTGCATTTCATTTTAAAATTGTTTAAAAGGCCTGAAGCTTCCCAAAACTTCAGCAGGAATGACACCGCCTGACAGCTTCCTCGTTAGCATCCAGTCGATGGTGAACGTGGAAGCTCGCGAATTTTCATGGCAATCACCCCTGTTCACAAAGGGTGTTTACGACACTGCTGAAATGTCTTGGCGAGGGGACCTAAATTTATCTTGCGTCCCCTGCCCCCATCCATGGCTAGAGGCGCCTAACAGGTAGACCCAGGTTGGCAATTTTTCTACCTTTTTGTGTGAAAACATTGTCTGCACAGTGTGAGAAATTCTAGGGACTAGCACTGTGTCCCCAGTAAATGCTTCGATATTTTCCTTTCCATAACAGCTGCACTTATCTTCCAATGCCCTGAATGTCTACTACAAGATTTACTGTTAAACGAGCAAACTGCCTGCTTGCTCTCAACTCCAGAATATGCATTCGAAGGAGAGCCACCATAACGTTCCTACATGCATTAACAATGTACATGCTGTCATCTGTGCCTGCCCATGTTGTTAACTTCCTGTCATCTCACAAAAGTAATGTATTGGGTGTCAAATTTACATTAAAAAGTGGCTTTGAATATGAAAAATAGTGAGAGAGTGACTCGTCCTCTCTCACTGCCCCCTCCCTCCCCCCCCCCCCCACAAATATTGTTGATATCCACACGTGTAGTGTCTCAGTTCAAAATGTCACCGTCTGACATGGAACAGAGAAATTCATCAAATAGTATCGAGATGACATGAGTATTGGGGGTGACTTTGCCAACCCACGTAAAATAAACTGCACTAACTTTCCCTCGTTCACCTCAGGAGCCACTCACTCACACAAAACCGCATGCTTTCAGGAAGTACAGATGAACATATCTGAGTGTAGTATGATTCATGTGGATCCTAGGGCCGTTGCTGCACCACAGCCTTCAGATAAATAATTACTAAACAGTTAAAAAGGTTTTTCAGAAGTATTTTTCCTCACTTATATAATTTTTGAGGTCAGAGATGTCTAATGTCTCCAATCATATTACAAACCCGTTGACTTTTGAAACGTTCTCTGCCTCAGTGATAAACCCCTGTTCAGTTACACACCAAGTTTCAGTCATCAATAATAAATAAATAGACAATAACTATAACTTGAGAAACACATTCTCAAAAGCTGTACAAGCAAGTAACACGCGTCGTCTGTTCCTAGGCTGTATAATATTGTTTCTTCTCTACAATGTATTTGATAATCACGCAGTTCAAGTCGAATTTACATAAACACTTCACACATTATCTTCACTATAGCAGTAGAATCAAAAATTATATCAGTTTCAAAAGAAAATATACAAAAATACATGACAATCAGTGTCATGAAACATCCTATCGCTCCCTCCACAAGGGTTACTGGAGAGACAGTTCTTATACTCCTTGTAACGTGATAATGGACAACGACAGTGCGGTCCAAAGACATAACTGCCAATTGGCACACGGTAAATGCTGGTGGGGCCCTTAGTTAGTTCAGTCAACATGTAGAGGTGTCAGTTAATACGAGGAGCTGTCACAGGAATTTCTATTCAGTACTGGTGTTGATTTTAAAGCAGTCAGTGAATGCGTTGATATGATGATGTAACAATCGCGGTAATCATTTAACCAAGTTCCGTAAGGGGTCGTACTATAAGCTAATAAATGACAGTTACAAACACACCAATTATAGAATTGAAATTCAATAAACGGATAACGCAGACCGCGCTACATAGTAACACTGAAGCTATATGCACAAACTGATTTTAAGCTAACTGAACTGCCGTAAACACCTATACCATAAATCTTGTATTTTCATTTCCAACGTGTTTGTGTTCCTCGTTCAGAAGTTTCTCCTGCCTTGTTTAGAGCTGTGTCAGCAGAAGCCGAGCGGTCAGTCCCAATTTAGACTTATACTACGTCTCCCCTGTGACGGGTTGATTGGCCTAATCTGGATATGATGATGTTTTTGGTTTTTTTTTCTGACATTGACTGTAGTTCTCCCAGTAATTTCTTCACTGCTGTGGCTCTCCAGTATCCCGCTGGAACTGGTTAGGATTTCGTTGTTATCTCCTGTTTTCGTTTTGTCGTTTGTTGTAATTATTGTTGTAAGTGACTAGTCTACCTCTGTTCCTCCATGGTGACTGGTTACTCCTCCATAGTTCGAGACGTCGTTTTCCTGTGATCAATAATTTCCCCAACTTTGTCTGTTGTCGTTCCTTTCTGACGAGCCTTGCCAGTTGCGGTCATTGTTTCTGTTCCTGTCTCTTGCGCTTTCTATCTCGTTGACATTGTATAATACGTGAAGCGTGCTCCTGATTGATTCAGTGAAATCGGTGGACCTTCCGATGAGGAGTTGTTGATAGTGCAGAGGTAATTTATCGCAACGGTGACTTATAATTTCCTTGAGACTGTACGGCTGGCCAAAAACCCGATCCTTCTTAACTAAAGACTCAAAGAACTTCACGGGACTATGGAGTCTTGACACTTCTAGGTCTTTGATAATCTCCTGCTTGATTTTTCTTGCGTGTCCTGCGATAGGTTCTTTGAATCGCTCTGTATATCTTCATTATCATACACGTATGTCTTTTATCTGGCATACACACACACACACACACACACACACACACACACATTTTTTGCTCAGGCTTATATCCTTTCATATAGTAAGTCATTCCATATAACTAAAGCGAAAACTTTGAAAAGATTTTTATACACTGAAATCTGGAAACTTTCATAGGCTTATCGGCATGTAAGCCGTCATATAATAAGGCACACGTAATTAAAAATAACGCCGGCTGCGGTGGCCGAGCGGTTCTAGGCGATTCAGTCTGGAACCGCGCGACCGCTATGGTCGCCGGTTCGAATCCTGCCTCGGGCATGGATGTATGTGATGCCCTTAGGTTATTTAGGTTTAAGTATTTCCTAGTTCAAGGGGACTGATGACTTCAGCAGTTAAGTTTTATAGTGCTCAGACCCATTTCAACCAATTAAAAATAACAGGCCACTGATTTGTTACAACTATAGCTCCCAGTTTCATCAAATGCTGCGTTGAAACTTTGTAAAAACATTATTGTTGATACCAGTCGAAAGACTGTTTGTTGAAGACTTCCATGCTACTTTATCCTGTGTAATCCTCTTCACCTCCGAATAACCATGCAACCTATATACTTTAGAACCATCTTAATCTATTCATCTTTGTGTCTACTTCTACAGTTCTTACCACATTTTCCTTCATTACTAAACTGAATATTCCTTGATGTCTCACAAAGTCTCCTATCTCCCCAATTCTATTCAGTGCCTCGTTCATCAGTTACACGTTGTACACACCAAGTATTCAGCATTCTTCTGCAATGTAACATTTATGACTGAATTGCTTATTGTCCGTGTTTCACTTCCATACAGAAGGACTGGTAAAGTGGCTATTCTAAGGTAAACTGAATTTTCACCAAACCATGGTTGAAAGAAGTTAGCTGCTTCCCCATCTTGAATCTACATGTTGTGAGGTATCACATGATATATTTTTAAACGAAAAAGGAAATAACGTATAGGAACTATACGCATTTTTCAGAAGGCTCACATAGTGGCCAGTTTTTCCTGCTTATGGGTGTAATGTGGCAAGTACCATCGCAACAGGATCCTGTGTTTGCTTTTCTGTTTTCCGTACACGTTTTATAGGGTTCATGATGCCTCAGTATCTGAATCATTACCAGGTGGCTGCAGTAGATCCTTGTCAATCGGATTCTTTACAGTAAAAGAGAAAGTTTACAATATAATGGATGCATTCAATTCAAAATCGTCACAAAGGGATGGAATGACGGATGATAGCTTTTTGTATAAAAATGTTTAGAAGTCAATCTGATTTCTAACACCGTATTATGAGTAGCATATGGAAGAACTTAAGTATTTCTTATTATGGTAAACGCCTTGGCTACATTTCACGTCGAATAGTGTGCCCACTTCCCGCGGCCATGGTAACCACATGAAACTGTCAAATGGAAAGAAACAAGAAAGAATCTGTATGCCAGCCCGTCCGGCGAGCTGCCTGGTCTCCCGCGCTGCTTCCCGAGCAGGAAGGCGTGTCGGTCTCCGCTTTATTGTCGAGGTCCGGTGTGCCGGCCGGCCTGTGGATGGCTTTTAAGGCGGACCAGAATGAAATTTTCACTCTGCAGCAGAGTGTGCGCTGGTTTTGAAACTTCCTGGCAGATTAAAACTGTGTGCTGGACTGAGACTCGAACTCGGGACGTTTGCCAATCGCGGGCAAGCCAGTTTTCCATCTGCCTCGGCGAATGCGGACTGGTTCCCTTTTTCCGCCTCAGTTACAATATGTCGACGATTGCTGTGCAAACACTATCTCCACGTACACGTACACCATAATTACTCTACCATGCAAGCATTTGGGGTTACACTCGTCTGTTATGAGACGTTCCCAATGTGAGGGAGGGAGGGGGGGGGATGTTCCACTGAGAGCTGAACCGAAGAGTAACACTGGGTTCGGATTGGGGTGGCAGTAGGTGGGTGGACTGCTGTGCGGTCTGCTGTGGTTGTGAATTGCTGACGGCTACGGCGGGACGATTCCTCTCCGTCATTTCTAGATCCACTGTTTAATACACCATACACCACACACTTTGTTTAGACATAGAGATTGTAAAAATGTATCCGTCTACATGTAAGTGAGGTAACACGAATAACGTAAATTGCCTTACGTCAGACAACTGAAAATCAGAAATGTATTTGCTAAAAAGTAACGGAGTGAGCCTCCTCTGCCAGACTCACTGACGAAAATGATGCTGTGTATTAGAACTAGTATGACCATATCTCGGCAGGCAGAAACGTTGTTCAGAAGACAAAGTGTGCAATGATCACTTTTCTGCTCTGGTCGCTTTACACATCTTCTCCCACAAGGTTACATTCTAGCCAAATACCTCTAGAAAATACTTCCTAGCACCTAAATTTTATTAAATTTTGAACAAAATCCTTCTTTTCTGCAATGTTTTCCTTTCAATAACTTTTCTGCATTTTATATCCTCACTACGTTGGCCACCATCAGTTATTTTGCAGCCCAAAGAGCAGCACTCAAGTACTGATATTAGAGTTTCTTATCCTAATCTAATTGTTTCAGCATCGCCTGATTTGATGGAACTACATTTCATAAGATTTGTTTTCCTTTGGTGGTTATTCATCTGGCAATCCCTTTTCAAGATATTATCTATTTCGTTCAACTATCCGTCTAAGTCCTTTCGTGTCTCTGACAAAATTACTGTGTCATCAGCAAACCTTAAAGTTTTAATTTTTTCTCCCTAAAATTGAGTTCCCTTTCTAATCCTCTACTTCGTTTCCTTTAAAGCTCAGAATTTCAATGAGTGCTTTCCAGCCAGTGTCTTCTGAAGTTTTCCGTAAGTCTACAAGACCTATAAACGCAGTTGTGCCTTTATTTAATCTGTCTTATAAGGTTAGTCGTAAGTTTAGGATAGCCTCAAGTGTTCTTACATTCCTCGGGAACCCAAATTAACTTTTACTGAAATTGGCCTTTAGCAGGTCTAGAGTTCTTTTCCAAATAAATCGTGACAGTATTTAGCAACCATTGTTTTTTAAAATAAGAGATCGGTAATATTCGCACATGTCAGCACCTGCTTCCCTCGGATTTGCAATTACTACATTCTTCTTGAAGTCTGAACGTATTTCTTTTGACTTCATGTATCTTGCACATCAAGTGGAACAATTTCGTCATGGACGGCTCTGCTAAGAAAATACAATAGTACTACGGATATGTCGTCTGCTCCAGGGGCCTTGTTTTGACTTAGTTCTTTCAGCGCTGAGTCAAATTCCTCTCGTAGTATCATATGTCCCATCTCATCTTAAACTACTTCCTCTTACCTTCCCATAATACAGCGTCGCACTTCATTTGTATTGTATCGTGGCTCTACATATTTTGCTTCCAGCTTAACACTTCCCTTTTTACTTTCTAGTTCCCCATCTGAGTTCTTTCTCTAACGCTCTCTACAATTTTATTGTAGATGCTATATTTCTTTCCCATGGTTACGCAAGTTTCTGTTGCCTTGCATTTTCCTCTTGCCATTCCTAGTGAACCATTTGGCACTGTCTGTCAATCTTAATTTTGGATATCTGATTCCCTTTCGCCAGCTTCATAAGGTGCCTTTTTTATACTTTTTTTTTCTTC
Source organism: Schistocerca cancellata (assembly GCF_023864275.1). Classification (NCBI taxonomy): domain Eukaryota; kingdom Metazoa; phylum Arthropoda; class Insecta; order Orthoptera; family Acrididae; genus Schistocerca; species Schistocerca cancellata. The sequence goes on from NC_064626.1 coordinate 639,974,873, forward strand.
AATCAAATTCATTACTGCATCCATCTATTTCTATTAGGCCTCGTTCTTTTGCCGATTTTATTCGCTAATGCCTCCGCTACATCATCTCTCAAAGTTACCCTTCAGTTTTCTACCGAATTTCTTTCCCCTATTTCAATCATTTTTTGCCTAATTCTCCATTTGAGACTCTCAACAACCTCTGATTCTTTAAACTTCTCCACGTCCCATCTCCTTAATATACTATCTTCTTGCAATTTCTCCAGATTAAATCTGTAGCTAATAACTAATAAATTACGGCCAGAGTGCTCTTCTAACACTGTATATAATTTTTAGTTCGAATTCTGGTTTTAAAACCTCTATCTTATAACGTCGTAACTTTCCACTGGCTCCAGCTCTTTTCCGTGTATGCAACCTACTTTCATGGTTCTTAAACCAAGTATTATCTACGATTACATTAAGCTTTATCTAAAATTCTACATAGCGGGATTCTCTCTCATTCTTTCCCCCTGTCAACATTATGCTACTATTTTTTTCTAATATCGAATTCAGTATCTCATCACAATTAAATTTCGCCCTACACAAATTACTTCAATAATTTATTTTGTCTCATCATATATTCTTTCAATCTGCTTATCATATGCGCAAGCAGTTGCAACTGGACTTGTACTGCTATAGTGGGTGTCGACTTTGCCTTGGCTCTGCTAATGTGTTCAGTAAGCTGTTTCTTAATTTATGGTTAATTTTAAGTTTGATATCCTGCAATATATGTTAATGACATAAACTCAGTCACTTGAAAATGGGCCGTAATTAAATAAACAATAATACAGTCAAATGGCGGTGTGTTCATTTTAAAATTAATGTATGTTTTTTGCTCAGCAAGATCAAAAATTGTTTTATAGCTGATTCATACCGATACCTAGAGGAAGTGGTAATTTTAAGAGATCTTTATGATCAGTTGCCTTTCCTCCGTGCTTGAACACTCCTTGCATTTAAACGCATAAGTTTGACTGGCTTTTGGGACAAAACTTCTTCTCGCCTTGCTGCAGGAAGCCGAGGTGAAAGTCCGTTTTCTTTTGCAGGACAATGTCAGGGTGGTCACGTAAATATAACGGTTGGAACGGACTCCATCACATACCTCTGGTGTCCAATGTGACTTGTGATGTTTACGAGAGTGAAGAATCTAGCTTTCCCACTGAATTTTCAGATGAGACGTGTCATCGGCTCTCCTAGACCCCCTGTGAAAGTTTTGAGAAGATTCTAGTAATCGTCTCTGTTCGCAAGTGCGCGAAAAATGTCTTCCTCACACGCTTTTTCTAGGGCTCTGATTGGTGGAGTGTATCGCGCTAAGGACCGTGACAGTGTATTGGTCAGAGAGTACTCAAACAAAACGCTTTCGGGAAGCCGAATGAGTGAGAAAGCGGTAGGAAGTCTAGGTTGTTAAGCCAAGGTGAAAGCAACAGTGCCTATGGGGGCGAAGAACATTCCGAACTGCACAATTCATCTTTTTTATTTTTTTATTATTATTTTTTTCATGTGAATACAGCCATAGTTAGTCGAACTCAGTGCCATGCTTTCAGTTGGTGAAAGTGAACAGTCCACTTTCTTGGAAAAGGGGAGTCGTACGGAAGTTCATTCTGTTACTGTCTATCGAAGCTTAATTTAACGAAATTTTGGCCTCGCCAGTCCGACTGGAATCTGTAATTTTTCGGTAGAACTTTCCGATAATGCATTTGGACCTACAGCCACGTTCCTGCCAGCAGTCAAGGAGGCATGTGTAGTACCTACTTGGCTAGTCATCCATCCAATATTACATTCCGATCCCTTAGTTCAAAACAAGGGCTCTGAGCACTATGGGACTTAACTTCTAAGGTCATCAGTCCCCTAGAACTTAGAACTACTTAAACCTAACTAACCTAAGGACATCACACACATCCATGCCCGAGGCAGGATTCGAACCTGCGACCGTAGCGGCCACGCGGTTGCAGACTGTAGCGCCGTTAACCGCTTGGCCACCACGGCCGGCCGATCCCTTAGTTGACACAGGCTAAACAAGCTGATCGTCTTGTCCGTCATACTTATTTCTGAGAACGGATTCATACGGGACAGTTCGGTTTACCAACCCTCTATAATTCAAATTCATAACTGAAATTTCATGTCAAATATCCACTTAGTGCTAATAAAAGTGTTACTTTGCTAACTACCTTTTTTACGATTACCTTGTCAGCAGTCACACTGCGATAATATTCGGTAGTGTCCAAAACCTGTAAGGTGAAAAAGTCTTTTGAAAACCAAGCTGATGTCTTCATAAGGCTGTACCGAATCAGACGTTTCCTTGCGCAGAGTTAGATTGAAAATACTTTCTTTCGATTTCTGGGTTTAGATTATTCTTACATTGGTTATAACGCGGTATAGCCAATGCACATACGACGGACGACGATTTAAGTTTTGCAAAAGACGGGATATCTCGTAGGAGAAGTGTATTTTATTTGTCCTTATACGGCAGGGCGATTGAGACGTCCTTTCTCCCAGATCACCACTAATTTCGACCAACAGATTTCTCTAAATTTTATTCACCTTTGAGTCCTTTGATTCAATAAACACTTTACAAAGGTATATGTTATAGCTAAGAAAGGTTTAGTTCATCCAATGCCACATAATGCAATATAATGTGCGAAAGCAGTTCTTCTGGAACATGCATGACCACATGTCTGATTGTAACCGTTTTGGAGGAGGTATTGCTCTCAAGGTGGTTTCTACTGTGCACAATGATTTCAACAGCATTGAATATAAATTGTAGTTTTGTTAAAAGCGATGTGCTTCAGGAGCACAGACTTCCAAGTCAGATTACACTTTAACGCTGTGCTGCCCCGCTCTGCAAAGTGCTCTCGAAAGTGGGTGGAGGAGTTCTGTAAGTTCTGTTCATAAACTCTTAAATGTACAACCATAAAGCTCTCAACATCATGGCATATCTACAGACCCACTGCTCACTAAAGTCGGTTGCCACGACAGTAGCTAGACCTTAAACAGTAGGCATATAGGTTAGATACTTTTTCTTTAATTCACCAGTCTTATCTTCTAAATTTGTCACAAGGAAACCAATTAATATAACTGATATAATTGATTGTTTACTGTTACTCGCTTAATATACGCTGTACCGTTTGTTTATTAACAGCTGCGAATATAAGGACTAGTCATTTGCTACGTCGTAAGTTACTTCTGCTCAGAAGCTAGATTTCTTGATATCGTCATGTGACAACTAACTTACTGCGGTGATGCTAAATTGAAAGGCTAGAACAAAGTTAGTACGATTTTTTTATGAAACAACCATGTGTCGCACTTTACAACACCGGCAGACAGATAACTAATCTTTGACAGACTGCATCAAGAGCTTTACAAGCAAATTTAATATCGCTGGTATAACGCCAGAAACGATGAATACGGTGTCTTTAAATTCATGGAATTAAGGTGTGGCTTTCCTAGTTGTTTAAAATCGGTTGTCCTCATTTTTAACTAAATCACGTCTAATACACAGACGTTGATTATACGACGAAGCCGAAACAAAAACTCCTAGACAGCGATCATCATTATGGAAAGCATTACTAATTTTTGCACTTAATGTACTACAGTATTCTGTTTCTATACGAGATGCATTCAAGTTCTAAGGCCTCCGATTTTTTTTCTCCGGACTGGAAAGAGATAGAAACATGCACATTGTTTTAAAATGAGGCCGCGTTCATTGTCAATATGTCCCAGAGATGGCAGCACCGTACGGCAGATGTAATTTTACCGCCAGCGGCGAGAATGAGAACTGTTTTAAATACTTAAAATGGCGACGTTTTCCTTACTTGAACAGCGTGCAATCATTCGTTTTCTGAATTTGCGTGGTGTGAAACCAATTGAAATTCACCGACAGTTGAAGGAGACATGTGGTGATGGAGTTATGGATGTGTCGAAAGCGCGTTCGTGGGTGCGACAGTTTAATGAAGGCAGAACTTCGTGTGACAACAAACCGAAACAACCTCGGGCTCGCACAAGCCGGTCTGACGACATGATCGAGAAAGTGGAGAGAATTGTTTTGGGGGATCGCCGAATGACTGTTGAACAGATCGCCTCCAGAGTTGGCATTTCTGTGGGTTCTGTGCGCACAATCCTGCATGACGACCTGAAAATGCGAAAATTGTCATCCAGGTGGGTGCCACGAATGTCGACGGACGACCACATGGCTGCCCGTGTGGAATGTTGCCGAGCAATGTTGACGCGCAGCGACAGCATGAATGGGACTTTCTTTTCGTCGGTTGTGACAATGGATGAGACGTGGATGCCATTTTCCAATCCAGAAACAAAGCGCCAGTCAGCTCAATGGAAGCACACAGATTCACCGCCACCAAAATAATTTCGGGTAACCGCCAGTGCTGAAAAAATGATGGTGTCCATGTTCTGGGACAGCGAGGGCGTAATCCTTACCCATTGCGTTCGAAAGGGCACTACGGTAACAGATGCATCCTACGAAAATGTTTTGAAGAACAAATTCCTTTCTGCACTGCAACAAAAACGTCCGGGAAGGGCTGCGCGTGTGCTGTTTCATAACGCACCCGCACATCGAGCTAACGTTACGCAACAGTTTATTCGTGATAACTTTGAAGTAATTCCTCATGCTCCCTACTCACCTGACCTGGCTCCTAGTGACTTTTGGCTTTTTCCAACAATGAAAGACACTCTCCGTGGCCGCACATTCACCAGCCGTGCTGCTATTGCCTCAGCGATTTTCCTGTGGTCAAAACAGACTCCTAAAGAAGCCTTCGCCGTTGCCATGGAATCATGGCGTCAGTGTTGTGAAAAATGTGTACGTCTGCAGGGCGATTACGTCGAGAAGTAACGCCAGTTTCATCGATTTCGGGTGAGTAGTTAATTAGAAAAAAAATCGGAGGCCTTAGAACTTGAATGCACCTCGTACATTAATTCCAGTATGACCTAAAAGATTAAGGTATTGTGAAGGTAGTTCAGCGATATTTTACCCACATTTCGTTCTTCCATTTCGATTCATTTACTAACCATCAACGGTTTTTATGTTCTACTTAGTTCAGAGGGAATCTTTTAACCAATTCGTCATTGGTATAAGCTGATTTGAATGAACCGAAAAACGATACTTCCACAGAACTACGAACAAAACACTGTGGACTGTCTGGTCGGTGGAATGTGTTTCAGAAAGTTATGCTTCTTCAGGCTTCTCCAGTCTGTAATACGATTGGGTCACTGATTTTTTTTTTTTTTTTTTTGTACTGATCCCTATGCTCATAGAAGTTCTGCATCGTTTTGGCATCGTGTAATGAGTATTTTTTCTGAATATTTAATACTCTATTTGGCTATGGTATTACAGTGGGAAATTTCTTTCTGTGACTATCTTTCTGAATCTCATTATAAGCCAGCTAGTATGAGAACGTTTACTAATCCAAGCGTTTGTCGTTAAATTAAGCATTATCGAGGTGAAATCAGCTCACAGCTACTAATCTTTTGTTGAACTACGAATTCAGCATCCATGCTGCAACAGTGTTAGTCAAGTAACATGGTGCTATATTAGCAACTGTCGCTCATTATGATATTTTCTAAATAGCTCCTGTCATCCGCCGACATTGAACTGATACCTGACGTGAAATAACAATAGAAACAATTATTCGTGTCGGGAATTTATGTTTTACGTGCCGTATCTGACAGGCTTCATCACTTCCGCAAACAGGTGTGCAAATGGAATAACTAAAAATGAGTGCACTAATTAACATGTTGTCTGGAATGACAATGGTAGCTCGACGTACAGCGGTTATGAGGATCCGTTTTTTGTCACGTTTTATTAAAACGATAGCTTTAATTCGAATTATGTCCAGATATCGTTCGGCATGGTATAAAATGAAAAGCATTTTATAGAACTGTGTCATTGCGCGTGTACTCATTTTACAAAATACGTCAGATATTTTCTGTGCCGATAAAATGTTATCCACGCCAGTAAAATGTTTCATCGTTATGCCGATGATAAAACTATTTTATGACGGCGGAGAAGAAACACATTTCCATTCTCTTCCTAACTTGGTGACATGAATACTAAAATAGCAAGAAATACGATAGTTACATAAAAGTATAGAAATCAAATGGATAAATTCGTTGAGGAGACCATAAAGAAGAAGAAGAAAAGCCTATTTACAGCAAGTGCCCTGCGCTTTGTTAGCGCGTATCACCCTTGAAGGAAGGTTAAAGTCATGATTTCTTTATAGCTGAGAGACCGAGATTCCCTTTAATAAACACAAAGTTCTTCAGGACAACGAAAAACCAGTCCAATTTGCAAATGTTTACTTTTTATTCATTCGATAACTAGTTTTGGGCCAAGACAAATTTTCAAATCATCATAACATAATTGAAAATGGCATTTCCGAAGGTATGACAAATGTGCAATGAACATTTACAGTGCATACAAAAATGAGATCGACAGGAAATGCAGAATGGCTAAGCAAGGATGGCTAGAGGACAAATGTAAGGATGTAGAGGCATATATCACTAGAGGTGCGACAGATACGGGCTACAGGAAAATTAAAGAGACCTTAGGAGAAAAGACAACCACTTCTATGAATATCAAGATCTCAGATGGCATACCGATTCTAAGCAAAAGAAGTGAAAACAGAATGGTGTAAGGGGTATATGGAGGGTCTATACATGGGTGATATACTTGAGGGTGTTAGTATGGAAATGGAGAGGACATAGATGAAGATGGAATGGTAGATATGCTACTTCGTGAAGAATTTGAGAGAGCACTGAAAGACCTAAGTCGATACAAGGCCCCGACAGTGTACAACATTCCATTAGATGTGTGTGTGAAATCTTATGGGACTTAAGTGCTAAGGTCATCACTCCCTAAGCTTACGCACTACTTAACCTAAATTATCCTAAGAACAAACACACACACCCATGCCCGGGGGAGGACTCGAAACTCCGCCGGGATCAGCGGCACAGTCCATGACTGCAGCGCATTAGACAGCTCGGCTCACCACGCGCGGCCATTTCCTTAGAACTTCTGATAGCCTTAGGAGAGCCAGTCATGACAAAACTCCACCATCTGGTGAGCAAGATGTATGAGACAGGCGAAATACCCTCAGACTTCAAGAGAAAAATAAAAATTATATCCCAAAGAAATCAGGTGTTGAGAGGTGTGAAAATTACCGAACTATCAGCTTAATAAGTCAGCTTAATAATACTAACGCGAATTGTTTACAGACGAATCCAAAAACTGGTAGAAGCCGGCGTCGAGGAGGATCAGTTTGGATTCCGTAGAAATGTTGGAACACTTGAGGCAATACTAATCCTACGACTTAACTTGGAAGATAGATTAAGGAGAGGCAAACCTACGTTTCTAGCATTTGTAGACTTAGAGAAGGCTTTTGACGTGTTGACTGGAATACTCACTTTCAAATTCTGAAGGTGGTAGGGGCCGAGCGGTTCTAGGCGCTGCTGTCTGGAACCACGAGGCTGCTACGGTCGCAGATTCGAATCCTGCCTCGGGCATGGATGTGTGTGATGTCCTTAGGTTAGTTAGGTTTATTTAGTTCTACGTGTAGGTGACTGATGACCTCAGATGTTAAGTCCCGTACCACTTAGTGCCATTTGAACCATTTCTTGAAAATAAATAAAAACTTTGAGGTTTGCCTATGACATTGTAATTCCGTCAGAGCCAGCAAAGGACCTGGAAGAGCAGTTGAACAGAATGGACAGTGACTTGAAAGGGGGATATGAGATGAACATCGAGAAAAGCAAAACGAGAATAATAGAATGTAGTCGAATTAAATCAGGTGATGCTGCAGGAATTAGTTTAGGAAATGAGATACTTAACGTAGTAGATGAGTTTTGCTATTTAGGGAGGAAAATAACTGATAATGGTCGAAGTAGAGAGGATAAAAATTTGTACCCGCAACGGAAATTAAAGCGTTTCTGAAGAAGAGAAATTTGTCAACATCGAGTATAGATTTAAGTGGCGGGAAGCCATTTCTGAAAGTATTTGTATAGAGTGCAACCATGTATGCATGTGAAACATGGACGGTAACTAGTTCATACAAAAAGAGAATAGAAGCTTTTGAAATGTGGTGCTATAGAAGAAAGCTGAAGATTTCATGGGTAGATCACGTAACTAATGAGGAGGTACTGAATAGAATTGGGGAGATGAGGAATTCATGGCACAACTTGACTAGAAGAGGGTCGGTTGGTAGGGCATGCTCTGAGGCATCAAGGGATCACCAATTTAGTACTGGAGGGAAGTTTCGAGGGTAAAATCCGTAGAGGGAGTCCAAGAGGTGAATACACTAAGCAGATTGAGAAGGATGTAAGTTGCAGTAGTTGATTTGAGATGAAGAGGCTTGCGCAGCATAGAATAGCATGGAGGGCTGCATCAAACCAGTCTCTGGACTGATGACCACAACAACAACATTGCACAATTTTCACATTTTCGGAAATGCCATTTCCGAGTATGTTGTGATGATTTGAAAATGGGTCTCGGCCCGAAACTAGTCATCGAATGAATAGAAAGCAAAATTTGAAACCTGGACTGGTTTTTCGTTGTACTGATTAACAGATGTTGCTGACCCAAGCTACTTGAGCATGCTGGAAGTTCATACAGAACCGATCGGCTGTCGGACCCCCTCCGTCTAATAGGCGCTGCTCATGCATAGTTGTTTACATCTTGGGGTGGGTACAGTGACATCTCTGAATAGTCAAACGGACTGTGTCTGTGATACATTATCCATATTCAACGTCTTTCTTGAGGAGTTCTGGTTACCGGTGTGATGATAAACTTTTTCTAATGTGAGTAGAAAACCTACTCACGAGAGAAAGATCTATAGTGACGATAAATGGATGGGAAACGCACCCGATCCCTACCCACTGGTCAATTAGACATGGCTGTCCCCTGCCGATGATCTTATTTGTCATTGCCATAGATCCGCTTCTCAGCACAATAGGACGGACGGCAGAGGGTGTACAAGTACACAACGCTGTCATAAGATGCGTGGTATATACAGACGACGTTGGGGCTTCCATTGACCATATTGCCGCCGGCCGTGAAGGCCAAGCAGTTCTAGGCGCTATAGTCTGGAACCGTGCGACCGCTACGGTCGCAGGTTCGAATCCTGCCTCGGGCATGGATGTGTGTGATGTACTTAGGTTAGTTAGCTTTAAGTAGTTCTAGGGGAGTGATGACCTCACAAGTTAAGTCATAGTGCTCAGAGCCATTTGAACCATTTGACCATATTGCCGACATATGCTCGGTTTGCTCCTCTCCCCACCAGTACGAACGCGCCTCTTGAGCACAGATAAAACTGTGCTACCACCCCTGTGTCTGCTCGGCACAGATGTCGGCCGAACATGGTGCCGCTTTGAGCGGGACCAGAAGATATTGGCCATAAATGTAACTACCTGTCCTTAGCAAATGCAGGCACGAAACTGGAGAAGGCTCCTCAATTACACAAAGGGCCACTGCAGAAGCCACGCAACTCGGCGGTCAAACCTCCACCAAAAATAACTGCTATCAGCAGCGCGGTTGTCTCCAAGGCCTCGTTCCCCGCACAGGTCTTAAGTGTGCCGAAGCTCCTGTGTAGATAAATTTCATAGGCCGTTAATTGGCTTCTGTGGAGGCACGAAATATTTCAGGTGCGTGATACAACGTCTCGTCGACAGGACACTCGTGGGGCCGCAGACTCGTTGACTCTTCACGCAAATGCTCGTCGCTGCTATTTCATCGCACAGCCTCATTACAGTTCAGCAACCCGCACGGAACAACAACAGCATTACTCGCACTATACCCAGCCTCAGTCTACACAGGCACCCGTCATAATTGCTTACCAGCTATCATTCCTCGAAGAACACTTCCTCAACAGGAGTTAGTACTAGAGACTGTCACGGACAGATTAGTCCTTAAATCCTGTATGGCTTTGTTAGAACGACCCCAGTATCCTACAGCTCCAGTTTCGGCTACCTTCAGTGAACTGGCGGCAAGAGTGATCCAGTGTTAAGAACCCTATATTATTATTATCAGATGTGAGCGCTGGATACCAAAATATCAACGTGTGACTGACATCAGCCTGCTGGCTTCAGTAAATTGTAGTGGCCGTAATAGGCCTAATACACGAGACCAGCGCTTCATATGTCCCAACGTGATAACAGTCTGAAAAACATGCCAGATAATGGTAGGTTTCATCAACCGGACCGCACCTGCTTCCGTGACCGTCACTTGCATCCTGGACCATGATTTCAAACCGTTCCCGAGGCCGTGACATAACACGATGGCGTGGCTTTTAAACAACACGGCCGTCGCCTTAATAGACAAAAAAGTTAAGGACGCTGTCTCACATATCTCTCATTTATGGATGCAACACTACAAAATAAGAGCAGTAAACAGCTATAGATATTTATTCCAAAATTTTCTGGTGGCTGCAGGTAAAACTGCACCTCTTATGCACAAGATCTCTGAAATGGAAAGTACTAGCTAGGAATTCAGCTACAAGCTTCGACCCTTTCGCCTACTTTTACCGAGGATTTCCAAACGATTAGCTGTCATAGCATATACGTAACCTAACAGGTGAACATGCTTCACCATCAACCTTGTCATAACAACGCGGATACAAAAAGATAAGACGGAACAGAAAGAAAGAAAAATGATTCTAAGACATTAGACTATGGACGCTAGATGAAAACCATGTCAAGCGTACTCTGTCAATGACTCTTCCACACATCCGCTCGTCTGGGCAGAGCTACATTTATAGAAATTCCTTACGTAACGAATTCTTCATTCTGCTACAATCTTGTTGCCTACTTGAGTAAGATGAAAGACTTTGCCTAACAAGTTTCCTGCTCCGCTTTTCTCACTGTTGGAATCTTCCACCTTAATGTTCTTAGTTTGACTCACATAGACAAAGTTTAATTTAATTTACAAAAGAAAATCCGAGAACTTGTTTGTTTTATCTTATAACTATTTTAAAGTTATGTAAAAAATGGAACTTGTTTATTTTAAAATTATATAACGAAATAAATCTCGTCATATACAGTAAGACATTTTTTAATTTATTACATATTTGTCGAAATATCTTTGAGGATCAATTTTATTCAGTTACCTGATTTAAATGTAATTTTTAAATTCGATTCTCTTGTCACATAATTTTAATCGAAATATCAACTCCATTGGCTCTCATTTCTCTAGCTATCATTGTTTCTTTACTTGAAATTTCTGTTCATGTGCTTTTAATTAATTTTATGTCTAAATTTCGATTTAATTTCTTTTGTTTTGTCATCCTGTTTCTTCGTCCACATTATTGCTATCATTATGTCTATTTCTCACTTTGCTTGAATTTAGTTTTGCTTATAAACCAGTCTTTCATTTAAATTTTCATCTGCGTTATTTTTTTCATAGTGCAATAGGTGTTTAGGTTATGTTCAAATGTTTTTATGGCGATTACCTTGTACAACAAAATTGCGCATCTTGTAACAGAAATATAGTTTCCACATTAATGCTCTAATATGAATATATTATTTCGTCTTTTTTTAACTGATAAATAGGAATTTTCAAATAATTGAATGTTGTAGTAGATAAATATGATTCAATTCATATTCACAAAAATTTCGATTGGAAAAGAAATAATAAAAAGAAAAAAATTAAGCAAATGATAAAGTGCATACGGTGATAAAAACAATGTGACGAAGGAATAGAAACAAAGAGTTACATTTCAGTCAATTAACTAAATAAAAGTCATGCTTCATGTCATTTTGATAAAGATTTTAAAATATTAAAAAAAGTACTACATGTGATTAAATTCGATCCCACAACCTCCTGCACGTGAAGATGTTAGCCTACCGTTATACCACGCAACCAACATATATTACACTAACATTTTAACGTTATTGAGAGTCACAGAGAATTGCGAATGTTTCTTTTTCGTCAATTTCTCGCAGACGAGGGCCCACCAGGGTGAGTGGTTGCAGTGTGTGATACCTAGGTCTTAACGTACATCACGGTATAAATAGTTTCAAAAAGTCGATCAAACCTCTGTTGACCTCTCGTTGTCAGTCCGGCACAAATTTTCAACTTTACCACAGTGCCCTGTGCGGCTGAAAGTCACGAATTCCCACCCATCGCTTTCCATTCTTTCCCCATCCCCTATTTCATATAAATGATTCACGGACGACGGCGGTCAGCACAGATCGAAGCACGGCGGGGTATTCCAGTGTTGCCGCTTCCAGGCGACAGTTGCGGTAAGTTCATGCGGTAAGCTTTGAGTCTGGAGAAACATTGTACCTTGCAAATTATTTCTCTCGCTTATGTAGAATATGTCACTTACCATTACCACAGCCATGATAAATAAAAATTTACTAAATAACTAGTTATGATCAGTTTTAGTACTCGCTCTGGCTACAAAGTTCAGAGGAGTGCTTAGAACACTACTGAACGCTAATGGCTGTCGGTGAATCAGTGACGTCAGTTGCGCAGAACAGGTAATACTAGCCCCGCGACGTACTTGTGGCGTCACAGTAGTCGCCTTAGCCGTCATACACGTGAACGCTCGGCTCCGTGAAGGGCCCACAGGAAATCAACATGTCAATGGTAACGTCCCCCTAAAGGCTCAAATGTCTTTGAGCACTATGGGACTTAACATCTGTGGTCATCAGTCCCCTAGAACTTAGAACTACTTAAACCTAACTAACCTAAGGACATCACACACATCCATGCCCGAGGCAGGATTCGAACCTGCGACCGTAGCGTTCACGCGGTTTCAGACTGAAGCGCCTTGAACCGCACGGCCACATCGGCCGGCCGTCCCCCTAAAGGCCTTAACTTTGTCGTGTGTTATCGAGCGCTTGCATCAATTTTAACTAACTGTTAAGAATTATTACACACGCATGAAATAGTAACTCAACGTCTGCCAGAGACGGCCAGTGGCACTCGTAAGACTTGTAGTGTCACATGCTGTGGCGGATGTCACAGGACCCGTGTATCTCGTTCGCCAGGTACAGAATGAGCCTAAAGTTGACCACCGTCTTTCATGACTGCAACTGTAGCGTATTCATGAGGTCATCGAATGCGTACGCTACATTGCGTGGACTGGCAGCCGCAGAGTTCGTGGGAGGCAGACACACGTACTAAGCGCTAGTCGCCATCGGCCCGGCGGAAGTCGTACCACGTCGCCGCAGTGGATTCTAGTGGCTCGGAGGGGCGAAGATGCGAGCAGAGAGGGCGTGGGAGGAGTGAGTGTTGAACCAGAGCCAGGGGGCAGGTAGGCAGCGAGACGACCGGCGGGCTTTTATGGAGTCGCTGACCGCTGACCCGCGTGCTGAGCAGGGCTCGTCGGCCGTTCCCCAGCTGATTCTCCTGATATACGGCGGGGGCCGGCCTTTTACTGCCCACGCGTCGGGGATTGCCGCCGATATGGCCAGCTTGCTGACGTAACCCGCCACTCTCCTTCATACTCAAGAGGCAGCTCAGCTACCGTATATACACCTGCAGCGGCCCGGCTAAAGGAGCTGTTGATACCGCAGTAAAGGCTGACCTCCGAACTGTCGCCTGTATCGTTACGTTACGAAATAAAAAAAATAATGAATTTCAGTTTACAGGTTTTGGTTTTCATGGTTATCTGCTTTTGTTGCACCATGTCATAATCATGCTCCCAGTAATTTTTTTCTTAGTGGTCCCGATATTTATCACATAAATGGTGTATCATGTAATGGGTTTAACTGATGTCACTTTTATTCCATTCGGAAATGACTTCGATTATAAACATCAGTATAAACTATATATGACCAACACAAGCACTTGTATACACTTGCATTCGCTGTGGTATGGAAGCAAAGAGCCCGGCGGAAGTCGTACCACGATTTTCATGTTATGAGGAACTGTTGGATATTACAATACCAAATGGCTCATTCCAGCAGGATAATGTAAGACCCACCGCTGTAGCCCACATCAACAGCGCCTTGCGACATATGTAGGTCACTGATTCGTCTATCTGTCTGAATTGGAAAGTCATAGAGTATCAGTGGAATGAGGTTGGAAATATACCGTAATAACAGTCTCCAGCAAGCAATATTCAAGAAATGAGAAAGTATGTGTTTCGGCAAAGACAAAAAATTGACCAAAACACTTGCTGGTTCATTACATGAATGTTGCCAGCGTTAGCCGTCACATCCCCATGTAAAATGTATGGCTGACAATTCAAGGGGCCAGGTGGCCCAGGGGGTGACTCCTACGTTTCTTAAGGCGTTTACGGTGTGCACATCAGCAAGGGGCTTCCAATGTCTTGACGGAGTTTGCCATTTGGTACCGTAATATCTAAAGCTCGCTGTGACATGATTCAAGGGTTCGTAGAGATATGCGTCACTAGAATCGCTATTTTCTGTGATCATCCACCTGTCTGTCTGTGGACTCATTGGTATCGATCTAATAGCCACAGACAAAAGTGAGATGCATCGCTCAACGCCACAGAATACCACTGTGTCCCAGCTGACTCAGGCTCTAAACCATGCAGTAGTCTGTGATGTGGTGCCAGCGGCAAACAACTCACGGCAACTGGTGATCTCAATCCAGTTTCCAGCAGTTTTCTCTGACGGGTAGCGGAAGACAATCTCTCTGGACCTTTGTCCCGATTTTAGTTGTCATTATCTTCCACCATTATATCCTGGACCATAAGGAACTGTATTCCTACATTAGCATGAATTTCTGAAAACCAGCATCATTCCAGAAACTTCTGCATAAACTCTTTAAGGCCTTAGCACGGGTTTTGTACGCTGTTCATCCAGTATAGAGCGTTGTATTTCATTGAGCTGCATGATGGATCTATTATCTTATCCTAATCCAATGTATATTCCATCTCAGCCCCATCACAAATTCCTTGGGATGTACTGAGTCCCCTCTGTTAAATTCTAAGTTACCTAACTTTGCCTTCTCGCAATGTCACTCAACTTCCTCGAGTGGATCTCCACATATAACAACATTTCTATTCCTTTCTTGTAACTGTTGATCCATCATATTTATTTTCTGTGCAACCACCATGGTCCACTGCTACGTAGCTTCAACATCGTTTTTAGTTACCTCTTGCTTCTCTTTACTCGCTTAACCCGGTCAGCTGCTTTGACTTCTAATTGCTCAGTGACCTTCAGGATCCTTTTTCTCAGTTGTCTTGTCTATTCTTTCGACTCCTGGTTTTTCTTGTCGTACTGTTTGGAATATCTGATTCACTTTTTAATTTCATATCGGCAATAATTCCTTCTGATTTTTTTCGGCCTGCTTGCATTTCGGTTTCCAATTCAGTTCATATGTTTTCTATTCACGGTCTAGCTTTTGTAGTTCCTCCAGTTTACTATTTGACTGAACACTTAGGCTAGTATTTGCTTTGTTTCTTCTGGTGGACTTGCTTCTGTAGTGGTATTTGTAGCAACTGGCTGATCCTCTGATTCTGGTTTTCTCTACTGCCCTCTCCTCTACTTGTATAGCTCAAAGCAGCCAATTGTCTCGTCATCAGAAGCCATATTGGTGTCTCCCAATATCGCTTGGGCTCGAATGAACATAAATAGTCATCAAATCTACATTTCTCGTCCGAGTAGCGCCGTACTGATCTAAACCGCTGCTTCTATATATATACTAAGATGGTATCTGTTCTTTCGGACATGTACGAGGTCACAGAGGATAGTGCGACTGCAGGGATTTATCTCAACGTATTCTCAACGTATTGTCCCGCACTACATTCGTAGTGCCCCCTCCCACTATACTCATTACTCGCGGCGCGTGCCCGATTCCCGTAAGAGTTCGGGCAGTGTTTGTGCACCCGCACAGAAGAAGAAGATGGTCAAGTGGCGGGAGGCGTGCCAGAGATTAATCCCTGCAGTCGCACTATCCTCTGTGTCCTCGGTGACTCAGCTGGATAGAGCGTTTGCCATGTAAGCAGGAGATCCCGGGTTCGAGTCCCGGTCGGGGCACACATTTTAATCTGTCCCCTTTGACTTAAGTCAACGGCTGTAAGCAGCTGAGGGTTTTCATTTCATTGTAATTTCATTCTAACGAGCTGCACGCTCACCGATGGTATCTGTTCTTTCGGACATGTCGGACATGTCCGAAAGAACCGATACCATCTTAGTATATATATAGTTAAGGCTCAGAGCCACTTGACCATCTTCTTCTTCTGTGCGGATGCACAAACAGTTCCCTAACTCTTACAGGAATCGGCAAAGCGCCGCGAGTAATGAGTACAATGGGCGGAGCCACTACGAATGTAGTGCGGGACAGTACGTTGAGAATGTGGGTTTCGCAGGAGGCGTGCCAGAGATAAATCCCTGCAGTCGTACTATCCTCTGTGTCCTCGGTGAGTCAAATGGACAGAGCGTCTGCCATGTAAGCTGGAGATCCGGAGTTCGAATCCCAGTCGGGGCACACATTTTCATCCGTCCCCCTTCACGTATTTCAACGCCTGTAAGCAGCTAAGGATTTTCATTTCATTGTAATTCCGCTACTTTTATCTGAGTCAATAACAGTAAGCTGCCGCATGGCTGACACTTGAAACGGTCCTAATTCTATTGCCTCTTTCTCTCTGCTTCTAAAACTGCTTAGTCATCAAGCCTATTGCCAGGTTGGTTAAGACAGTTTCATATAAATTCGTGAAATTAATAAAAAGTCAACATGCTGTCCAGCAGTTCCGACGGAAATCCATAAGTGTGATCGAAATCTATATCCTCTTCTCACATTACAAAGTTGAAACTCTGGAAATAGAATATTCTTTGCTGTCGTAGATACGTGGTGACTCTGAATACGATGTGGCCATCACAACACTTTGTTCCCTGAATATATCTCAAGATGGATGTCACGTCTCATCTGTTATATTCCACTTAATACGAAAACATTTCATCCTGTACGAATTATTTATTCAAATTTCTGGGAGCCAGCTTTATCCCTTACGCCTGACTAATATGACCCATGCGCCACACAAACGCAATGTCCGAAATTAAAAAAATATATATAAATAAAATCTTGATAAAAATATATAAATAAAATAGAATAAAAAATATATATAATACAGATGAAATAAACAAAGTATTGTAATTGTTGCTGTAGTGCTAAGTAGTATTAGTTAACAGTCAAGTGTGAAAATAGAAGTGCGAGAGTGCTCCTAAACCACGTTTTCTTGAATGATTATAGAGAGAATGTGCGAACAGAGCAGGTTCTCTGATGCAATGAAATAAATAATACGGATGAAATACGGTATTATCATTGCTGGTATAGTGCTAATTATTGTCAGTTAACACCAAGGTGCAAAAATAGAAGTGTTGGAGAGTTTCTGAAACACGTATTCGTAAATGATTGTACAGAGAATGACCGAACAGAGTTGATTTGCTGACTTGTGTTACGAGATGAAAAATTTTCGGTTCAGTCGAAATAAGGACGATCTGAATCCGAAGCGGGATAATCGTAACACTTACAGTTAATTGCACCTTTGCCTATAGTCTCAAATTCCGATACTGTCAAACAAGCAAGATCTTTATTTACGCTTGAAGAGATGTAGTTTTCACTTTTCCTTTTACCTTTGAGTATCAGTATTATCTTCAATCCCACACTCTCCAAACACCTACACAATCAAATATGGCCATCGACGATAACGCTAGTCCACAAAGGAATAAAGTAATTTTCAATGCCAACTTCGATGTATCCACAACTCTACTTATATTGTGTAATTAAAAAGTTTTGGCTGCGAGTAAAAACTACTTGCTACTAATATAAATGATATTCCGACTAGCACTGTTATATACAGTATGTATGAAAAGATTCGCTACCACTATCTATGGAAATCGCTTCAGCTCATCTTTTACTGGGATAGTGACCCTGTTGTTAAGTGATATAAACGTATATGGAGTCGGGTTTGAAGTCACGGGTGTATTCGCTTGTGTTACATGTGTCGAAACCGCCTCTGGATCAGCCGCTCTGCTTTCCTCCAAGACCGCTGGTCTGCTGCAATATGGCGGTTACAATCTTGATAAACTAAAATAATAACCAAGCGTTAAATAAAGTCTAGTCGATTAGCGATGTAACACACAACAGAAATGAAACTTTAACTGTTTTCAGGTTGTACATGAGACTGGACCGTATCACATTAGGAACTGATGCACAGATATTGCACTTTACCAGTCATGACAGTCCAATTACGTATTCAGGTGTTTAGCATCGGTTTATTGTTCCACCCAAAACGAAAGGTTTGAAGCTTCGGTCTCACCCTTCTAAACGCAGTTTTATACGAAGTAAATGGCATTCGGCGTACACAATGAATTCAATCAAATTTCCAGTCGTCAGTCACTCATAACAACAATTATCACAGTCTCTAGTGCGTCTTATACACCATTAAAATTTACCTTGTTTGGCTGCTCAGTACAAATCTACATCTAATCTACATGGATACTCTGCAAATCACATTTAAGTGCCTGACAGAGGGTTCATCGAACCACCTTCACAATTCTACATTATTCCAATCTCGTATAGCACGTGGAAAGAATGAATACCTATATCTTTCCGTACGAGCTCTGATTTCCCTTATTTTATCTTGGTGATCGTTCCTCCCTATGTAGGTCGGTGTCAACAAAATATTTTCGCATTCGGAATGTTGGTGATTGGAATTTCGTGAGAAGATTGTGTCGCAATGAATACCGCATTTCTTTTAATGATGTCCATCCCAAATCCTGTATCATTTCTGTGACACTCTCTCCAATATTTCGCGATAATACAAAACGTGATGCCTTTCTTTGAACTTTTTCGATATACTACTGTAAGTAGGCTGTTTAGATTTTTATATTGGTAATGCCACGTAGCGCTCTGTATGAAAATCACTGGCTGTGCTGTGTGCAGTCTGTGGCTAGTTTGCATTGTTGTCTGCCATTGTAGAGGGGCAGCTAGATGTGAACAGCGCGTAGCGTTGCGCAGTTGGAGGTGAGCCGCCAGCAGTGGTGGATGTGGGGAGAAAGATGGCGGAGTTTTGATAATTTGTAATACTGGATGTCAATTATGAATATTAAGGTAAATACATTGTTTGTTCTCTATTAAAATCTTTCATTTGCTAACTATCCCTATCAGTAGTTAGTGCCTTCAGTAGTTTGAATCTTTTATTTAGCTGGCAGTAGTGGCGTTCGCTGTATTGCAGTAGTTCGAGTAATGAAGATTTTTGTGAGGTAAGTTATTTGTGAAAGGTATAGTTTAATGTTACTCAGGGCCATTCTTTTGCAGGGATCTTTGATAGTCAGATTGCGTTGCGCTAAAAATATTGTGTGTCAGGTTAAGCACAGTCTGTCAGGTTAAGCACAGTCTGTCAGGTTAAGCACAGTCTTGTATAAATTGTTCTAAGGGGACGTTTCACTACGTCAGTCTTATCTGGTAAGGATCCCACACCGCGCAGCAGTATTCTAAAAGAGGACAGACAAGCGTAGTGTAGGCAGTCTCCTAAGTAGATCTGTTACATTTTATAAGTGTCCTGCCAATAAAGCGTAGGCTTTGGTTAGCCTTACCAACAACATTTTCTATGTGTTCCTTCCAATAGAAGTTGTTCGTAATTGTAATACCTTTCGTAATTGTAATGCCTAGGTATTTAGTTGAATTTACGGCTTTTAGATTGGACTGATTTATCGTGTAACCGAAGTTTAAAGAGTTCCTTTTAGAATTGATGTGGATGACCTCACACTATTCGTAATTTAGGGTGAACTGCCACTTTTCGCACCATTCAGATATCTTTTCTAAATCGTTTTGCAATTTGTTTTGATCTTTTGATGACTTTATTAGTCGATAAACGACAGAGACATCTGCAAACAACCAAAGACGGCTGCTCAGATTGTATCCCAAATTGCTTCAATAGATAAGGAACATGAAAGGGCCTATAACACTACCTTGGGGAACGCCAGAAATCACTTCTGTTTTCCTCGATGACTTTCCGTCTATTACTAAGAACTGTGACCTCTCTGACAGTAAATCACAAGTCCAGTCACGTAACTGAGACGATATTCCATAAGCACGAAATTTCACTACGAGCCGCTTGTGTGGTACAGTGTCATAAGCCTTCCAGAAATCCAGAAAAACGGAATCGATCTGAAATCCCTTGTCGATAGCACTCAACACTTCATGTGAATAAGGAGCTAGTCGTGTTTCGCAGGAACGATGTTTTCTAAAAACCATGTTGACTGTGTGTCAATAGACCGTTTTCTTCGAGGTAATTCATAATCTTCGAACAAATATATGTTCTAAAATCCTGCTGCATATCGGCGTTAACGGTATGAGTCTGTAATGTAGTGGATTACTCCTACTACCTTTCTTGAATATTGGTGTGACCTGTGCAACTTTTCAGTCTTTAGGAACGGATCTTTCGTCGAGCGGACGGTTGTATGTGATTGTTAAGTATGGAGCTAACGCATCAGCATACTCCGAAAGGGGGCTAATTGGTATACAGTCTGGACCAGAAGACTTGCTTTTATTAAGTGATTTAAGTTGTTTCACTACTCCGAGGATATTTACTTCTACTTTACTCATGTATGAAATAGTGTTCTCCAAACTATTCCTTATTTCCATGCTTGTGAAACAACTCTTGTGACATCGTCGGCTTTCCCGGCGTAATACTGTAAGTCTTGAATGTCTTGGGATTTGCTGCCGCATTGTAAAATCAACTTCACAGATGGACAGAGGACAACTGTAAGGATGTAGAGGCATGTATCACCAGGGGTAAGATAGATACCTCCTACAGGAAAATGAAAGAGACTTTTGGTGAAAAGAGAACCAACTGTATTAATATCAAGAGCACAGGAGGGAAACCAGTTCTAGTTAAGAAGGGAAAGCAGAAAGGTGAAAGGAGTATACAGACGGTCTATGCAAGGTCGAGGTACTTGAGGGCGATATTACGGAAACAGAAGAGAAGTAGATGAAGATGAAATGGGAGATATGATAATGCGTGAAGAATTTCACAGAGCACTGAAAGACCAAAGTCGAAACAAGGCCACGGGAATAGACAACACTTCATAAGAACTACTGATAGCCTTGGGAAATACAGCCATGACAAAACTCTACCATCTTATGAACAAGATACACGAGACGGGTGAAATACCCTCAGACATCAAGAAGAATTTAATAATTCTACTCCCAAAGACAGCAAGTATTCACAGGTGTGAAAATTACCGAACTATCAGTTTAATAGGTCACGGATGCAAAATACTAATACGACTTCTGTACAGACAAACGGGAAAATTAGTAGAAGCCGACGTCGGGGAAGATCAGTTTGGATTCCGTAGAAATGTCAGAACACAAGAGGCAATACTGACCCTTCGACTTAACTTAGAAGATAGATTAAGGAACGGCAAACCTATGTCTCTAGCATTTGTAGACGTGGAGAAAGAGCTTTTGACAATGTTGACAGCAATACTCTCTTTCAAATTCTAAAGCTGGCAGGGTAAAATACAGGGAGCAAGAGACTATTTACAATTTGTACAGAAACCAGATGGCAGTTATAAGAGTGGAGGGCATGAAGGGAAAGCAGTGGTTGAGAAGGGAGTGAGACATGGTTCCAGTCTATCCCCGATGTTACTCAGTCTGTATATTGAGCAAGCTATAAAGGAAACAAAAGAAACATTTGGAGTAGAAATTAAAATCCAGGTAGAAGAAATAAAAACTTTGAGGTTTGCCGACGACACTGTTTTTCTGTCAGAGACAGCAAAGGACCTGGAAGATCAGTTGAACGGAATTCAATGTGATCTAAAACGAGGATATAAGATGAACATCAACAAACCCAAAATCGAGGATAATGGAACGTAGTCAAATAAAGTCAGGTGCTGCAGAGGGAATCAGATTAGGAAATGAGGCGCTTGAAGTAGTAGATGAGTTTTGCTGTTTCGGGAGCAAAGTAACTGATAATGGTCGACTTAGAGAGGATATAAAATATAGACTGGCTATGGCAAGGAAGAGAAAATTGTTAAGATCGAATATAGATTTAAGTGTCAGGAAGTCTTTTCTGAAAGTAATTGTGGTGTCACCGCCAGGTGGTAGCCTTTAAATCGGCCGCGGTCCGTTAGTATACGTCGGACCCGCGTGTCGCCACTATCAGTGAGTGCAGACCGAGCGCCACCACACGGCAGGTCTAGAGAGTCTTCCTAGCACTGGCCCCAGTTGTACAGCCGACTTTGCTAGCGATGGTTCACTGACAAATTACGCTCTTATTTGCCGAGACGATAGTTAGCATAGCCTTCAGCTACGTCATTTGCTACGACCTAGCAAGGCGCCATTACCAGTTACTATTGATGCTGTAAAACATGTACCGTCAAGAGCGATGTTCACCAATTATGAACTAAAGTTAAGTATTCCAGTAGTTACGTACGTTCTTTGCTACTATAAATTCCTTGTCCTGTTCCAGACCTCACGCCAGCCGGCGTAAGCTTAAACGCGTGCCTTTCGGCTTCCTCCTAGTGGATTGGCTGTCTTGCCAGTCCACAACAGTAATTGTATTGAATGTAACCCTGTATCGAAGTGAAACATAAACGATAAGTAGTTTAGACAAGAAGAGAATTTAAGTTTTCGAAGTGTGGTGTTACAGAATAATACTGAAGGCTAGATGGGTAGATCACGTTAACTAATGAGGAGGTACTTAATAGAATTGGGGAAAAGAGGAATTTTTGGCACAACTTGATTAGAAGAAGGGATCGGTTGGTAGGACACATTCTGAGGCATCAAGGGATAGTATTGGAGGGGAGCGTGGAGGGTAAAAATCCTAGAGGAAGACCAAGAGATGAATACACTAAACAGATTCAAAAGGATATAGGTTGCAGTAATTACTCGGAGATGAAGCACCTTGCACAGGATAGAGCAACATGGAGAGCTGCATCAAACCACTGTCTGGACAGAAGACCACAACAACAGCACAAGTACATACTTGCAAATACGAATACATTTCCAATATAATATTAAGGGTTTCAACGCTAACAGGAATTCGTATCAAGGTGCACCCCCCCCCCCCCCAAAAAAAAAAAGAAAAAATCAGTTAGAAAACTGACGTATAAAGATAGTGCTTGAACAGGTAAACGTTTTGCCAATTATTATAATTGAAGGCAGAGAATTGAAGATGCGTCTACATCAATGAACACAAATCCGAAGTGCTGAACCTGCAATGTAATGAATACGCCTCGAGTAATTAAGGATAGAAGTTAGTGTTACACGTTGGCTCCGTTCCGGCAAACATCGGGAGCTTGCAGACACTAGTTTTTCAGTTAATACTTCAACAGAAACAAAGTTTTTAGTTGCGACAAACATCATCTAAATTGTTTGAATTCGAGAACAACATCCTTTGTAATCAAAAGTGCAATACTTTGGGAGATATTTCCTGACAATTTTCACTACAATGACAACCTTTCCAACGCCATCGTTGCAGTCGTAATCTCTCGTAAATTGATCACACATTCTTACATCAACTAATTCTGTATGGAATTTAATAATATGTTAATGAGAGGCGTCTACTCAAGGATCAGTTGACACAAGAAGTACGACACTTCCTTTAAGCAATAGCAACTAGCTGATGATTTGGCAGTTTACCGTTTTCATTCAGCGTCTCTCTCTGTTGAAATATGCAGTTAGTCTTTAGGTCTTCCTACTCTTTGACATTTTATAGCCTTCTCACGACGAATATTGTTTTATGGGATAATGAATAAAACCATTGTCTCGATATTTGTGCATTTTGTTACGCAGTTTTAGACATACCGACTTGTAACTTCCCAAGTGCGGGCACTAGAGCGAGCTGCTACGGCAATAACCATAAAGGCGCCGTTGTTCTCGAAGCTAAATTTTTTTATGGTCACTGTTTCCTCAAGTAGGTCAGATGTAGCTCAGTCGAAAACAATCTTTTAATGGTTTGAAATATGCGCAGAGTAAACTCCCTTGCACCATAGTCATAATATTCACAAACATATAGTAATCCAAATAGAGTATAATTCCCATCGCCGCAGAAATGGAAACATCATGGTGAAGATGTGCGCTGATATTTGGTGGTACTTTTTTATCTGTCCTCGCTTCAGGACAGTCGAGTATCACACACCTTAAATTAACAGTTTTGAAATGTGTGGCTCTTACCTTTGCATACATCTCGTAAAGTCCTACTCGTAAACACTGTAACTCTTCAGAGAGTCATTTGCATGGCACGACGACTTCTTAAAGTAGTGTGACGCACCTTCGTTAATAAAATTTTTATACGCGAAATAAACATAAGTACGCTTTATATACTAAGAACAATGGGTTATTACGGAGCACATAAAGCGTTTAGTCGCATGCGTCCGAACTCTGTGTACAGCTTACATTACGTCAATGTCTGATACTCGTTAAACCAGCACGTGTGACCCGCTTCGTTACTGAGACGATACCATGCATTGCTCAACTGGGAACAGCGATAATTCGAAGACTTTAGCATTGTCATGGACGCGGAACTGCTTAAAAGTTTATTCTGTTTTTAGTGTCATTCTCACGTTGCATGACTTCCCCGTAGAACAAAGTGTACACAGAGGTAGCTATCGACAGGGGTTGAACCAGACCATTAGAGAATCCATGCACGTAGTTAACGACCACTTGCCGTGTACAGCCGCTACCCTGTTAGTTCCCTGAGAATGTATAGTACACGTTTCTTTGATCTATAGCGACCTGTTATGATGCCGGGAATGTGTCCCCGGATGCTGCATTTCCCGTAGTGCTCACACAATACTATAGAATCTGGAACAGTAGAATAGGTCCCATCAGAGCCTCGTATTTTGTACAGCGTGTTTCGGGAGAAATGGTCGATGTTCAGGGATATAACAGCTTCATACGGACATATGCCCTATCCTGAATGGTTTCAGAGCTATAACACATTCAATGTGCATTTATTTTTGGGCTAGGGGGCCTTCGTATGTATCTTAACCACTCAACTTCACTGACATTTTATTCTAGCTCAACCTCCCTCGTTATTTTCAGTCTCTTACTCGGGAAGTCTTTTTGCCATTAACTAACCCGACGAACGCTCAGTTGTCCGTAGTGTGTTGTGAGTGAAGTAGTAAGAGGATTTGAGAGTGAATGAGAGAGGAGAATCCGTTCACTGTGCTAGTACAAGCGCTGTCTGAAGTGCCACACACCTACACTAATGAAGAAGATGCAGATACGGCCTATTTTGCGGCTTCTGTGGTGGTAGTGCTCCCGCTGCTGTCAAAGAACACCGTCGGAGCTTTCCGATACGTCGAATTCCTGATCGTAGAGTATTTACCAGAGTTTTCAACACACTGTGTGAAACAGGTATTCTTCCAATTTCCAATTTTTCTACTGAACATTTAATTCAGCAAACTGTCCAGGAACAGCAACACATTTTCGAAAAGGTGCAGCATAGTCGTACTAACAGCATACGGTGGCTCTCTGCACGTGCCAGTGTCCCATGGACACGTGTGTGGCCAGTCTGAAATGCAGAAAACTTGTACCCAATTCATACACAACCACGATGCCACACGAGCAGAAAGCTGCTACTGCTGAAATGACAATCATCATTTGCTTCCATTAATATTATTTAATGATGTAGCCACATTTACACGGAATGGAATCAACAACAAACTTGATAATCATAGAGGGTGACAGGAAAATACACACGCAGCAGTGGAAACCAGATTTCCAAGTTGCGAGATGAACATAGTTGACGGTGCTGACCCCATTAGGGAACGCGCAGAGGCTCTGAGACAAGCGACAGAGCGCAAAGGCTTTGAAGTTGATAATGGGATATTCGAACATTTATTTTGAACTACGCAAATAGATGTGAATACCAATTTTTCAACGCAGCTAACGGAAGATGGCGAGTCACTTGCGTCTTTAAATAACAAGAGCAAATCGCCGCACAGGAACCAACTGCCTCAAAGACAGAAGAGTATCATCAGCATCCCAATGGTCAATACGGTGGAAGAGTTGAGAAGGTTATGGTAAAGCGATCCCTGTAGCCTAGAAAGGCAGTCGGTCTAATGGAAGAAAAGAATGAGTTAAAATCACGCGGTCCTCAAGGAGGGGACTGCGACGTTGGGCCTGCACCTAGTAACCTGTGACAGATATTCCAAGGCAAATTTAACCTTTAACATAGCCTAAGCTTGGTCTTTCTGGAAAACTAAATTGGGCACTGACAACGACAATGAATATCGTTGCATGGAACGTCCCGGGGACTGACACTAAAACTGAAGAAAATAAACTGAAACAAAGAAAAATGTGAGAGGTTCAGAAGATAGGGATGATTATATACATATTCACTCTGGGGTTCCTAAAGAGTAGCGAACCAAAAGTGAAGTCTCCATAGCTATTAGGAAAAATACAAGTAAGATATAAAATCCTGGAGTCAGACTAGTGAAGGGATCTTGCAGGTGAAAATGAAATTATTAAACCACTCATTTGTGATCAAGGTAGTATATGCACCAAATGACGATGCCGATATGGAGGAAAAAGAATACTTTTATGGGGAACTGACGGGACCACTGGATAAGTAATCGAAAAGAGATTTTAGTTATTGAGGAGTTTAACGCACGTTATGGGTGGAGAACTAATAGCCCCGTTGTTGTTCAGCATGGAAAAAATGTGCTAAATGACAATGAAAGTAGGCTAATAGATTGATGCCAGCAAAATATTTGAAAGATATTGTATCGATTGCTTAGGCATAAGTAAATACATTAGTATACGATGGAACAACCAACTCATATGTTGAGAGAAATAACTGATTACGTGATAACATGAGTGAAAACGAGATTGTTTATTATGGACGGGAGAGTTTTACAAGGTCCGGATGCGGCTGAACATAGATGATTGGTTACATACTTAAGTAATGGTACACAAAATAAATCGTTACCATAATTAATAATGATATTCTATCTGTCATGAAGGATACCATACACAGAAATAAATATTATTAAATAATAATGGGCTGTACACTGGTTCAGGTCACAAGGAACAATTAAGCGTGCTTTTAAGAGTGATAGATGTGTTCCACATCAGTTGCAATTGAAGAATATT
The DNA here is from genome assembly GCF_023864275.1 of Schistocerca cancellata. Classification (NCBI taxonomy): domain Eukaryota; kingdom Metazoa; phylum Arthropoda; class Insecta; order Orthoptera; family Acrididae; genus Schistocerca; species Schistocerca cancellata. The sequence continues at coordinate 640,001,910 of NC_064626.1, forward strand.
TTTTTGTTTCTTTTGAAGCGATTGACACTATTGGAAAATGTCTTACAGAGTTGTTACCACAGATACTACAAAACTTTGCCACACCGCTAGCACATTGTAGGTGACAGTCTGACGACAAAGGGAGCAACATGAGTGGTAAGAAGAATGGTATGCAAGCTTTTATTATGAAGAAAATCGAAGAGCTCATTATAATTCATGCTGTGTTCGTAACTTAAACTTGGTTGTTAGTGATGCAGTTAAAGCATCTGGAATTGCGCTGCATCCTCTTTGGCGTAGTTCAAAGATTATTCACATTATTTCCTACCACTGTGAAGCACTGGAAGGCAATCAAGAATCACTTAAACCCGACTTTGAAGCCGCACTGTGATACAAGATAAGAGGCTAGCAATTTAAGTGTTCGACTTACGGTATCTGAGCTTAATAATATAAGCATACATTAACAAAGTTAAAGAACACATGCAAAAATGATGAAATATGTTTCAGTGATGTATCTAGTCTCTTGAAAGAAATCACTAAATTTTTGTTGTGATATGGCATAATGTTCTTCGTCATGTCAACAAAGTCAGTGAAGCAGTTCAGCAACAAGGCATGCACTAAGACACTATGGCAAAATTAATAAGATCAACACTGAATGTTACCAAAGAATATAGGGCCAATGGTTTCAAGGCTAAGAAAGAAGCAGGGGATCTGGTTGCATCTTTTAGAAATGTTGCTGGGTTAACACAATCGTGATCTACAACTATTTAAAGGAAGTTTTCTAACGAAAGTAAAGATGAATCCATTCCAGGGGAAGAGAACCGCTTAAGAGTAAACTGTTTTATGTTGTGACAGACACCGCTGTTATGTCTTTGAGGAAAGATTTCAGCAGATCTGTAACTGCTCTGACTTGTTTTGTGTTATTTTGACTTACGAAATTGGCACCAAAGAAATACGATCTCAACAGAGGATGTAAAAATCTGCAGAAGCTTTGAGAGACCCCAAAATCCATTAAGAAGACAAAAATTCGCAGTCTCGAAATGAACTTGCAAGACATTTTCCCAAACGTAAGAATTGAATTAAAAATATTTTTGTGCATGCCAGTGCCTGTAGCTTCTGCAGAACGTAGCTCCTACAAGTTTAAAATCATTAAAAACTATCTCAGATCTTCAATGGCCAACGAACAGACAATAGGCAGGTCCAAAATAGAAAGACAGATTGCACGTTTAATCGACATCGAGAAATTTGTGAAGGTGTTCGATAGTCAAAAAGTATGAAAAGTGAAGATATAGGTGAGAAATTTTTAAATACTGTTTTTCAAATTCAGTAGGCTTTTCCTCGTTTTATTTATCGTTAGATAGAATGTATTAAATTATCTGCCTAATTCCGTTTGATCCTAGTAGTGCACGTAAAAGTTATTACTACCATGTCAATAAAACTTCACTCAAAACTATTGCGAACTGTTACTAAGGTGTCGTCGTCACGAAAACCAAATTTGAAAATGGCTATAAATTCAGTTTATTTCTACAACAGCTCTCATCGGCTACTTATTTTGACCGTCAAAACAGATCAACGTTTCGCGCAATCTGGAAACCCAGCGCCGAACCGGTCGCTATTGCTTCTTAAAAAGTAAAATAACGATGAATCGCTCGGTCGTCACAGCCGCTGCAATATCTGTAGTAATATGTGATTCTCTCAATTTATTTCAAATGCTGTAAGTAGGTATTTTTGTAGATTTCAAAATCGCCACATACTTACTTGCAGTTAAATTTGCAATTTAAAAAAAATTATATGAGGCATTATGTTTCCGGACGTACTTTTCAAGGACTATTTTGGAAGCAACATTGCAAAAATGAAGTTCTCTGTGACACAGAGGGGATTTTTCCAAATGTGGAAACTACTGCGGCAGATGCCAAGATGGCATTTCTGAAAGATACGAAAAACTGTGTAGTAATTTACTGTAACAGGCACAAATAAAGTTAGTGCGGAATTGGTTCAGTAATATTGTGACCTGGGAAACGCCTAATAAATTTTTAGATGCCTGTTTTTCCAGTTTATTCTATTGGGTGATGGTTTTAGATTTAGGTTCGATCATTTTAGGTGCGTATTAGTATGTTTCTAATGCAAATTTTCATTGTTTTAGTGAATATTTCAGGAATTTTTTTTTTGCATGTGTTGATGTATAAGTGCTTATACACTCCTGGAAATTGAAATAAGAACACCGTGAATTCATTGTCCCAGGAAGGGGAAACTTTATTGACACATTCTTGGGGTCAGATACATCACATGATCACACTGACAGAACCACAGGCACATAGACACAGGCAACAGAGGATGCACAATGTCGGCACTAGTACAGTGTATATCCACCTTTCGCAGCAATGCAGGCTGCTATTCTCCCATGGAGACGATCGTAGAGATGCTGGATGTAGTCCTATGGAACGGCTTGCCATGCCATTTCCACCTGGCGCCTCAGTTGGACCAGCGTTCGTGCTGGACGTGCAGACCGCGTGAGACGACGCTTCATCCAGTCCCAAACATGCTCAATGGGGGACAGATCCGGAGATCTTGCTGGCCATGGTAGTTGACTTACACCTTCTAGAGCACGTTGGGTGGCACGGGATACATGCGGACGTGCATTGTCCTGTTGGAACAGCAAGTTCCCTTGCCGGTCTAACAATGGTAGAACGATGGGTTCGATGACGGTTTGGATGTACCGTGCACTATTCAGTGTCCCCTCGACGATCACCAGTGGTGTACGCCCAGTGTAGGAGATCGCTCCCCACACCATGATGCCAGGTGTTGGCCCTGTGTGCCTCGGTCGCATGCAGTCCTGATTGTGGCGCTCACCTGCACGGCGCCAAACACGCATACGACCATCATTGGCACCAACGCAGAAGCGACTCTCATCCGTGAAGACGACACGTCTCCATTCGTCCCTCCATTCACGCCTGTCGCGACACCATTGGAGGCGGGCTGCACGATGTTGGGGCGTGAGCGGAAGACGGCCTAACGGTGTGCGGGACCGTAGCCCAGCTTCATGGAGACGGTTGCGAATGGTCCTCGCCGACACCCCAGGAGCAACAGTGTCCCTAATTTGCTGGGAAGTGGCGGTGCGGTCCCCTACGGCACTGCGTAGGATCCTACGGTCTTGGCGTGCATCCGTGCGTCGCTGCGGTCCGGTCCCAGGTCGACGGGCACGTGCACCTTCCGCCGACCACTGGCGACAACATCGATGTACTGTGGAGACCTCACGCCCCACGTGTTGAGCAATTCGGTGGTACGTCCACCCGGCCTCCCGCATGCCCACTATACGCCCTCGCTCAAAGTCCGTCAACTGCACATACGGTTCACGTCCACGCTGGCGCGGCATGCTACCAGTGTTAAAGACTGCGATGGAGCTCCGTATGCCACGGCAAACTGGCTGACACTGACGGCGGCGGTGCACAAATGCTGCGCAGCTAGCGCCATTCGACGGCCAACACCGCGGTTCCTGGTGTGTCCGCTGTGCCGTGCTTGTGATCATTGCTTGTACAGCCCTCTCGCAGTGTCCGGAGCAAGTATGGTAGGTCTGACACATCGGTGTCAATGTGTTCTTTTTTCCATTTCCAGGAGTGTATTTAACAATGTACAGCCAGTCAGTGACCTAGCTGGGGTAGCAGCACCGCCGTCTGTTTACATTAAAAAATAGATTAACGGAGATACTGTGAAACTACACTATCCGGTATTCCTACAACTCAGTTAAAACGTTATACGATGTACCGTTTCACAGTAACGAAATGAATTAAGATACGTAACGTAACAATATTGGGAAACAGTAAGGTAATAACGTTTGTGGAATAACGTTATTATTGGCTGAAACGTTATCCCGTGTAACGTTATTGCAGTAACGATATGAATTTTGGTACATAAAGAAATGCAGTGTGGTACTACAAAAGGAATAACGTTATCCTGTAAAGGGAGAACAGTGCTGTACCCATAACTAATAATCAGCCTTTTAAAACTTAACAAAACTTATCAGCAACATTATTCTGGACCTGTAGCGAATTAATCCGTTTTGTTATGTGTTCTATTTAAATTAAGCACTGTTGAAAAAACTAAATAACACCAATTTAAGGAAATTACTAGGGAAGCATTACCAGACAAATTTACTGATGAACATAGTTATGAAAGCAAGCGTGCACGAAGAATACACATACCTCCTCGTACTTACGTTACTACGGGAGTGTGTAGTGGCAAAATCTCTCTAACGTTTGTTCATATTTAGATAACTAGCATTTTAATGGACTTGAAATTGTTTGTACACACTGTTAATAATTATTTGTAGAGTCGATTTGTAACATTTAGCAAAAAACTTTTTTGATCCGTTTCTAGGAAATCGACTAACAATATTGTTTTGAAAATATCGATTTTTGAATCACTGTATTCTGGAAACGGTGAATACGTTTGAAAAATGCTATTTAAAAAAATATATGAGTTGATTAAATTGAATTATGAAACAAATCCGCCATGCAACACATATTCAATCCAGAACCAGTATCGAACTTTTTTTATTTCATCCCGAACTAACATTACAATATAAATTCTATCATATCGATCACTTCTGTAATTATTCTCTTTAAATTTTAAGAGTTTGAGGGAAAAATGTGGAGCCTGTGCCTCTGCCCAGTGCTTTGCGGCTATGCCCGCCGGGACAGGGGCAGGAAGCAGGGAGCAGGCTACACGAGCGGACACCACCGTGCCCACCTCTGGTGTACAGGGAAAATTAGTTTATTTTAAATTAAATTTTCGTAAATTGTCCTCTGCTGTGTAAGGATGTTGAAAAGGGCTTATCTTCGGTAAAAATATTTTTGTAGACTTATCTTTTAGTTGAAAATTCCATACTTTTGCTGCTAAGGATAATGGAGACAGTGGGATGAACGAATGACGATATGATGATAAAGAATTGGAGGAATAAAGGCAGGGAAAACGGGAGGACACCGCGAAAATCTGGAGTGTACCTGTTTTATCGACCACAAATTCCACTTTGATCTACCGAGTTTTGAACTTTTTCTGATAATACGAAGTATTTACTCTCAGAAAATTTGTTGAAATACTAAGTAATATATTGCAATTGCAATGGAAGTGAGTTATGTAGATACATAATAATGAATTATTTGTTTATTAAAGTATTACAAATTTTCATTTATGATGAATGAATTTTATGAATATTTAATAGGCCTTTTTGGTTTCTAAGTACATACACTACTGGCCATTAAAATTGCTACACCAACAAGAAATGCAGATGATAAACGGGTATTCATTGGACAAATATATTATACTAGAACTGACATGTGATTACATTTTCACTCAATTTGGGTGCATAGATCCTGAGAAATCAGTACCCAGAACAACTACCTCTTGCCGTAATAACGGCCTTGATACGCCTGGGCATTGAGTCAAACAGAGCTTGGATGGCGTGTACAGGTACAGCTGCCCATGCAGCTTCATCACGGTACCACAGTTCATCAAGAGTAGTGACTGGCGTATTGTGACGAGCCAGTTGCTCGGCCACCAATAACCAAACGTTTTCAGTTGGTGAGAGATCAGGAGAATGTGCTGGCCAGGGCAGCAGCTGAACATCTGCTGTGTCCAGAAAGGCCCGTACAGGACCTGCAACATGCGGTCGTGCATTATCCTCCTGAAATGTAGGGTTTCGCAGGGATCGAATGGAGGGTAGAGCCACGGGTCGTAACACATCTGAAATGTAACGTCCACTGTTCAAAGTGCTGTCGATGGGAGCAAGAGGTGACCGAGACGTGTAACCAATGGCACCCCATACCATCACGCCGGGTGATACGCCAGTATGGCGATGACGAATACACGCTTCCAATGTGCGTTCACCGCGATGTCGACAAACACGGATGCGACCATCATGATGCTGTAAACAGAACCTGGATTCATCCGAAAAAATGATGTTTTGCCATTCGTGCACCCAGGCTCGTCGTTGAGTACAACATCGCAGGCTCTCCTGTCTGTGATGCAGCGTCAAGGGTAACCGCAGCTATGGTCTCCGAGCTGATAGTCCATGCTGCTGCAAACGTCGTCGAACTGTTCGTGCAGATGGTTGTTGTCTTGCAACGTCCCCATCTGTTAACTCAGTGATCGAGACATGGCTGCACGATCCGTTACAGCTATGCGGGTAAGATGCCTATCATCTCGACTGCTAGTGATACGAAGACGTTGGGATCCAACACGGCGTTCCGTATTACCCTCCTGAACCCACCGATTCCATATTCTGCTAACAGTGATTGGATCTCGGCCAAGGCGAGCAGAAATGTCGCGATACGATAAACCGCAATCGCGATAGGCTACAATTCGATCTTTATCAAAGTCGGAAACGTGATGGTACACATTTCTTCTCGTTACACGAGGCATCACAATAACGTTTCACCAGGCAACGCCGGTGAACTGCTGTTTGTGTATGAGAAATTGGTTGGAAACTTTCCTGATGTTAGCACGTTGTAGGTTTCGCCACCGGCGCCAACCTTGTGTGAATGCTCTGAAAAGCTAATCATTTGCATATCACAGCATCTTCTTCCGGTCAGTTAAATTTCGCGTCAGTAGCACGTCATCTTCGTGGTGTAGCGATTTTAATGGCCAGTATTGTATATTCTTGTTTTGATAAGCATGCATGCTTTTACATTCTCCAGTTTTTAGGGCACATAATTTCTTCCCTTAGGTCCCTAGTGATGAGTTGCAATGCCCGGATCGGACAAAGAACAATATTAGTGACAATGAACGTTTTCACCAGCGCATGGACGACCGTGTAGGACGCAGGCGACCGGGTTCCGTCAGGTCGAACTCGGCAAAAATTTCGGACGTGTCCTTACCTGCTAGCCGAGTGGATTAGTGCTGCCCTCCCATCGTACACTCATTATCGACTAGGCGTCCTGTGTCAGGTGTCGCTCACTAGCTGGAGGGTTACCTCGACGTGGTCAGAAACGTTTTTGGTATTCGCTATTCGGTCATTGTTCATCTATTTATTTCCCCCTTATTCTGAGTTATCGATATGGGTAGTGCACGTGCCAGATAATCAGCAGCTGGGAGGAAGAGATCTCACCCTGTACATGAAATGTACAATTATGACGATGTTTTCGGCGAACCAAAGTGTTTGATGTCGGACTGTACCTACAGGGTACCGGTAAGTAAAACTTACTTCTACACCCTGTTTATTGCATACTCCATTATAATGCTACCCTGTTGTGTACATACATTAAATTAGATAGAGCATCTGATCGACTCGGTCCCAGACGTATTGCCTGATCCGAAAATTAATTTGCATGTTCTCATTTAGTTACGCAGTTTGTTGTTACACTGTATTTCACTGCTGTAGAGACATCGATACTGTCACAGCTGTTATTCTGTAGGGTCCAAACATAATGGAGAGCGTTTTCGAATTATAAAGACCAGGTTTTAGAAGCTTAACACATGTGCGCCTGTTGCATTATTAGGACAGGACGAATACCACGTGGAAAGTCCTACGCATCTATGGAATACTTTCTATTACCAAAAAGGTACTTACATTACTTGATTTTATTCATGGTTTCGTAATTGGGTTGGGTTGTTTGGTGAAAGAGACCAAACAGCGAGGTCATCGGTCTCATCGGATTAGGGAAGGACGGGGAAGGAAGTCGGCCGTGCCCTTTCAAAGGAACCATCCCGGCATCTGCCTGGAGTGATTTAGGGAAATCACGGAAAACCTAAATCAGGATGGCCGGACGCGGGATTGAACCTTCGTCCTCCCGAATGCGAGTCCAGTGTGTAATGAAGGAATCTGAAGCCTTTATGAAATTTGGTAGAAGCTTTACTTTCAAAGAGAATGTCAGCTTACTCTGGGTCCCTTGAACATTCCCGCCAGCTGACGATCTTGTCCGTTCAAGGTACAGTAGAAACAGACACGTACTCCAGTTTCACCTCATTACCTGTAACTTCATTTTGAATATTTTTACACGTAGGTGGGTTACCAGCACCTACACCCATCGCCATCTTACCATAATATCATCGACTGACGATTAACTAGGATCAGAAGCCAAAGTGAATGATTCCAAAAGACTAATCGAAAACACCGCTGGCTTCCCGACTTTATGTTCACTGCATTCACACACTTGACGCGCTTTTAGACTTTCGTTTCGCCCTCTGTAACACGCTTTGAAGCGCTTTTCGACGTATCCGAAGGAAGCCGATTAGTTAACTGTGAACATGTGTGGCAAGAATATGGCGGAGTCAGCGAAATGTGCTTTTGTTGTGAGTCATCAGCCTTCTGACTGGTTTGATGCAGCCCGCCACGAATTCCTGGCCTGTGCTAAGGTCTTCATCTCACAGTAGCACTTGCAACCTATGTCTGCAATTATCTGCTGAATGTATTCCAATCTGTCTCTTCCTCAGCAGTTTTTGCCGCCTACAGCTCCCTCTAATACCATGGAGGTCATTCACTCATATCTTTGTCCTATCATTCTGTCCCTATGTTTTCTACATACTTCTTTCCTCTCCGATTCTGCGCGGAACCTCTTCATCCCTTACCTTACCAGTCCACCTAATTTTAAACATTCGTCTGTAGCACATCTCAAATGCTTCGATTCTCTTCTGTTCGGTTATCGCACAGTCCATGCTTCACTAGCATACAATGCTGTACTCCAGACGTACATTCTCTGAAATTTCTTCCTCAGACTAAGACCTATGCTTGACATTAGTACACTTCTCTTGTCCAGGAATGCCCTTTTCGCCATTGCTAGTCTACTTTCGATGTCCTTCTTGCTCCGTCCGTCATTGGTTATTTTACTGCCTAGATAGTAGAATTCCTTAACGTCATCTACTACGTGAGCATCAATCTTGGTGTTAAGTTTCTCACTGTTCTAATTTCTACTACTTCTAATTACTTTCGCCTTTCTTCGATTTACTTTCAGTCCATATTCTGTACTCATTAGATTATTCATTCCATTCAGCAGATCATGTAATTCTTCTTCAGTTTCACTCAAGAAAGCGAATGGTATCATTGGTGTCCTTTCACCTTGATTTTTAATTCCACTCCTGAACCTCTCTTTTATTTATTTTGTTTAGTGGATTTAAAAGTATAGCAGTTCGATTCAGCGAAATGTTTGCCGTAAGCGTGGTATGTCATTGATATTCAGCACAATTTTTATTTGAACGTTGCATTTCCAGGGCAGGCACAGTGGAAATATCACCAATCACATCCAGAGACGCCACAAAGATGCTGTTCAAAGGTTACAAGAAAAATTGTAAAGCCGGCCCCCCAAAAACGGAGTGCACATGTAAAGAGTGCTGAATGTGTCAAGATGCCTGGCTCACAGCTGAAAACGCAGTGTCTGTGATGGGTGACGGAACACGGACACGCGTTCAACCTTCTGGACAATGACGCCTTCCAAAGAATCATATTACCAATGATTGAAGCCAAGCCAGCTTCAGATATGTAAGCAGATCTCTACAGATTTCCAGCAGAATTTGAAGTGCTAACATCTGCAGACCTTGCAGCCCATAACCGATTTCCGTGCATGATGAAATACCGTCTGTCTTTCGATTTTAGTGGCCTAATTTTTGTTACTTGTTAGAGAAAATACTAAAATCCAACGTGTCCCACGGTTGCAAATATCCCTTATACTCATTTGTTATATAAAAGGGAAACCAGTGAAAATGTAATGGTTTCATATCGTGGACCGTATGAAAGGTTGATTAACTTAACATAAAATAATGATGATTATAACTTTAGCCGACATTGCGAGCTGTTGTAAAGCACTAGTCCACGTAATTTACTGTGCAGACAATTGAAACTATCTGGAACGATTTTATACCATCGGTCGTTAGTGAGAATAATTACTGCTTGTTATATGTGTAGCGTCGCAACAGTTGACAACACATTCCATAGACCAAACGTGGCTAACGATGGATGACAGTGCGAGAATGGTTGGCATGTGAAGGGACTGTAGCGACAAGGAGGCGGCGGCGTGGTGGCGAGGTGGGTGGTAAGTCCAGACCTTTTTATACAGGCTGTTACAAAAAGGTACGGCCAAACTTTCAGGAAACATTCCTCACACACAAAGAAAGAAAAGGTGTTATGTGGACATGTGTCCGGAAACGCTTACTTTCCATGTTAGAGCTCATTTTATTACTTCTCTTCAAATCACATTAATCATGGAATGGAAACACACAGCAACAGAACGTACCAGCGTGACTTCAAACAATTTGTTACAGGAAATGTTCAAAATGTCCTCCGTCAGCGAGGATACATGCATCCACCCTCCGTCGCATGGAATCCCTGATGCGCTGATGCATCCCTGGAGAATGGCGTATTGTATCACAGCCGTCCACACTACGAGCACGAAGAGTCTCTACATTTGGTACCGGGGTTGCATAGACAAGAGCTTTCAAATGCCCCCATAAATGAAAGTCAAGAGGCAAGAGGGTTGAAGTCAGGAGAGCGTGGAGGCCATGGAATTGGTCAGCCTCTACCAATCAATCGGTCACCGAATCTGTTATTGAGAAGCGTGTAAGAGGTCCATGATTAAGGAATTTGTTGTTAGCGCTCTCGAGCAGATGTAATTTCGATGTATTGCTCACGCGCTGCCTGCGATATGTAAGCTGTAAGAGAATCTCAGACCAAAGAGCAGTGTTGACTGCAGTAGGAACTGTATGTTAGTAGCAGTAAGTAGTAGCTAGCAGTCTGGTGTATCGTGTTGGCTGGGCCGGTCGTGGTGCAGCGATGGCGGAACCTGAGCGTTGTAGTATAAGGCGAAAGCAGCCTCGCGCATAGGTAGTATTGTTATATCAAGTCCCATGTAAATGTTTTAAAAATCTCTTAATAATAATCTTTCTCATAAAAAGTAGCTTTTGACAACCATTCATTTCAATTAAAAGAATTTACTAATTTCTCCAATCCTTGGTCATCCCGATTATTGAAAGGAAAAATCAATTGTTTCTCTTTATACATGACAAATCTATCGGGCAGCATTGCACAGAGCTGCGCCAGAAAAATTTCTTATAGGAGTAGATATATACGCGTTATCCAGCGACCTAATTGAGGTAAGATTTTTCAATTTATTCAGAATGAATGTTCGGGGCCATGACGCAACACTGCTGACGTCCAAAATTTACCAGTTTAAATTCACAGTCAATTATTGAAAGGTTATAAGTGAGCGACAGTTTTATCGAGAGGTTTGTCACATTGTATTAATGGTAGGTTACGCTAAATGGCAATGTTATACATATTTTCACTGTTGGGTAGTTACGCTAAATGAGAATATTATTTATATTATTTTTTTGCTGTTGGGAGGTTACGGAATAAATCTGTTGAAGCTTACACTTAATGTGAATGATATAAATAATTATTGGTTTTACTTTTGGGAGGTTACGGAATTAATTTTGTGGAGAGGTTACACTTGTCGACAACCGGCCAGGATCGTATTTTCTTTGTGAATTTCTGAGTAGTAGTCAGATATATATCTGCTCTTATTTACCTAATATTAAATGTAGTCTACATCTGGCGCAAAGCTTTTACTAACTTGTCACTCTTTCTTTCGCAGATCATCGGCAATTTATTGCTCTTTATTGTTATTGTATTTGTTCCATTTTTGCTTTGTCCTTGTTTGATTTTGTGCTTAACTTTGATTTGTGAAAATGCCGCGAAAAACTGCTAACAGTACTTCGCGATGTGCAATGAGTGAAAAAGCCGACTCGAATAATTTGACCGATAATACTAGCGACACTCAGTGTAATAGCGATAATCCTCTAATTACTGATAATCAGTGCGTGCCGATCACTAGTAATGATTTTAATCCTAATGATGAACAAACAAACTCAATTATGCCCAAAGTAAATGTAACAATTGATGAGGCGGCACTTTCCGTTACGAGTACAATGAACGCTGTCCAGTTTGACACGCCTGATTTGCAAAATTTACGTAGCGAACAGATAATTGTTTCTAACGAAGGTGACCAATATACACAAAACACGTCAGATTTATTTGATTCCGATGTAGTGGCCAGCAGTGCACATCCGATTAGCGAACCTTTTCGTGAATTAGACAATGACCAAATGGTTATTCAAAACGTGCCACATGCAGATACACCATCACACATCATAGAAAACAGAGTCGATACTTTTGGCATGGATCAAGTTATGGCAGTATTGCTACAACTTGATGACAAACTCAGACAGTCGAATGAAAAACAAGACAACAATTACAAACAACTTAACGAAAACTAGACAACAATTCCAAACAGTCGAATGATAAACAAGACAACAATTTCAAACAACTTAGTGAACAGATCACAGCCGTTGCCGTGCAATGACATGATACTAAAGAACAATTACGTGAGGAAATTAAGGCTTGTGCTAGGAACAGTAGTGAAGAAATTAGATCTGTGACACAAGAATTAAGTAATACACATGCAGCCTCAACCAAATTACTTAGAGATGAAATTAGTGCAGTCGCTAAACAATGTCCTGAAAACGCAACACAGTTACGCGACGAGTTTAAATTAATGTCATCAGAACTTTCACGCACACTGGATGCGAAAGTAGACACGAAATTTGAACAACAAAACAGCCAAATTGACGAACGTTTTAATCACCACCTACAAAACAGTGATACGCGTTACTGTAATTTATACAGGAACAGAATAAAGTAAAGAAACAAGTCATGGAAACAATTACGGCACAGAGACAGGAAGACAAGCGTAAGTTATTTACGAAAGCAAAAACATACGTACACACCAACATTGCGACAGTATCAGACGAAATTAATACTATCAAACAGTTGAACACTGAACTGCATGATGAAATCTCCACTCTTAAAACAAAAGCAAACACTCACACAGTAGACTCTCTACAATAATCAGCAGACTTGAACAGCTGGAATTAATACAGGATCCCGATGCTATTAAAGCAGACTTTAAGAAATTAAACAAAACCACACGTAAAATCCAAAAACAAATAAATGACACTAAAAATGATGATCAGGTTAAAGCACTGACTTAAAAATTTGATGAATTGGTCAGTCGTATTGAGGTTATCGAAAATAACAGGGACACTAAATCAGACGATACGTCATCAGTTTCGTTTAATCAAACACCCGAATTCCAAAATTTACAGCAGATGATCAGTGAGATAAGTTCGTCCAATAATACATTGCGTAGAAAATTGTCATCTTTACAGCAAGAAATGACTGAAATGAAAAGTATTACAGCCTTTAACACGTCACAGCATACGCCACATTCCGAACATTTCTCACACTCACCCAGCCAGTATAATTTAGGTAATTTACAGAGAGTACGTGACTTAAATTCCGAACAGACACAGACAAATAGATTCTCATGCAATCATGAATCTGCTCAAACATTCACAGACGATAATATTGATTACTAGCACTTTTTATCCGTTAGGAAATTTTAAGTATTTAAGAATGATAGAACACTGATACACTTTTTGGACTGGATACAACAATTTGTTTTAGAATTTTCACCGGCATTGCCTGTAATGCAAAAACTAAAATTTATTTTCAGTGCGTAAGACACCTCAGGGGATTCATTAAACTTCGATGAATATGTGCCGTGGCGTGCACAGGGCCCCAAGCCGTAGTAGTGCTATTTCTTCTTTAGTTTTCTGCACTGCTGCCTACCCTTTTACTATCCTTTATATCTATCAAAACAGCTCTTCAACTATCGATCTGTCTAGGATTAAGAATGAGTAAAGAAAACCTCATATGACAAGTTTTACCCGAAAGTGACAGTTTTCATTAGACACTCCCGAAATGACAAGAATTACCAGCGTAATTTTAATAACTGACAAAATTTTAATTATCAGTATCATCAAAATTATCAGCACCAGCAAACACATTTTGGCAACAATACAGGCTTTTTCCCACAACAGCAACAAAACCAGTCGGTTAGCATACCTAACCAACAATTTAGTCTGGAAGGTCAACCAAGCTTTAATTTTTCGCCGCCTACACGTATAGCGTCGGCTCCACCAAATAGTAACGCACAGCAACAAGGAAATCAGTATGTACAGAAAACACATCATTTCAATTCCTATCGCGATGCGCCGTATAGCAATGGTTATCATGACAGACGTAAAAGTAATGAGCATAGTTTTCAGCTAACAGTCGGTCTTACGAGCAGCAGAATCATCCGCAACAACAGATTATCATGAATGAACCAGACAGTCGGTATCATCCCGAAACTAATACGTTAGGAAGGAATAACAGAGCAGCACAAATAGTCGAAATGCCACAGCATCCTCCCGGTAATAACAGCACGGCAGAAAGAATTTGACTAGATACAGTACAGGTTGCATCTTCCAGTAACGTAAGCAATGCTTTTGATCACAGACTCTTGTTCACGAAAATGTTATTACTTTTGACGACATCCGAAACACTTTTTGCATGAAAAACCAGTTATTCAAAAAAACATTTCCCAACCTGTCATTGAAGTAAAGATTGGATCATCCACATTTTCAGCAGCAATCGATTGTGGATCACCTATGTCAGTCATAAATGAAGAAAACTTCAATGAATGTAACAAAGAGAATATTTATCCTACGTTACCATTAGGCAGAACTAAAGTAAAAGGAGCAGTATCTAGTAAAGGAGTAGATGTAAAGTTACAGACACACTTATCATTTTGTATTGCAGGTCATACGTTTCACCCAAATTTTTGGATTGTTCCCTTATTGACAACAGACGTTATTTTAGGTACGAATTTTCTGGTATAACATGGCGCAATTATTGACTTTCAAAATTCCCGTTTAATGTTAAAGGATGAGAATGTACAACTGGCATTAGAATTTCAGCACGATTTATCTGCAGATGAACAGGCAATTAACCGAACAGAGGTCATTTCTCCATCGCGTAACACAGACTGGCATTCGACATTGTTCACCGATACGTACGTACACAACTATAATACACCAGACGAAGGCGACTATGACGTTAAGCAAATGATTTCTGATAAAGTAAAACAAAGCAGTGCAAATACAGACGACGAACGTACTCAACTACGCAATATTCTTTTACAGCAAGCTCCAGTTTTTGACAACGTCCCTGGTACTATGTCCGGTTTTATGTATGAATTTCAAGTTAAACAGCACGACACATTTAAAGCCAAACATTACCCTATTCCTTATATTCACAGAGAACAAGTTAAGAAAGAATTACAAGCTATGCTAGACCAAGGAACTATTGAACCGGCAGTTAGTCCGTACATAAACCCTCTCCATATTGTTAAGAAAAAGGATGGTTCACTTCGCCTCGTACTTGATCCGCGTCACATCAATGACATTATTATTAATGAAACAGATCGCCCACAGACACTAGAAGAACTTCTACAGAAATTTCATGGTACTGCTATTTATTCCATATTAGATTTGAAATCGGGATTTTTGCAAATTCAACTCCATCCGAACTGCAGAAAGTACACAGCAATTCTCTGTTTTGGTGACTGTTACCAGTTTTGCAAATTACCGTTCGATTTAACAATTTCTTCAGCAGCATTTATTCGCGGTTTCAATACTATACTTCCGACAGAACTAAAAGAATCACAAAGTATGTAGACGACATTCTTATTGCAGACGCTAACTGGTCTGAACACAATCTGATTCTTGAACAACTGTTACAAACTTTTCGTACACAAGGACTCACAGTTAATTTTAGGAAATCACACTTTGGCAAAACTTCTATAATATTTCTCGGACATATAATTTCAGCAGAAGGCATTGCGCCTTACCCAGAAAACCTTCAAGCTATACGTGACATTACTGTTCCAACGACGAAGAAACAACTACGCAGCTTTCTGGGTTTAATTAACTTTTTCCGTAAATTTATTCATTACTCTGCTTTAGACACTCCTAGATTATGTCAATTGACGGGTAATAACACTATTTGGTCCTGGGATAGCCAAGCACATTCTGAATTTGTTAATTTGAAACATGACTTGTTGAATGCACCTCTTTTATCACACCCAGATCTTACAAGACATTTTTCCATTGCCACCGACAGTTCTAACACCGCTTTAGGCGTACACATTTTTCAGGAAATTGAAGAAGACAGTACTACAGTAATTAAAAACATCGCCTTTGCAAGTCGCATTCTGTCACCTGCTGAACGCAATTATTCTGTCACAGAACTTGAAACATTATGTGTTGTATGGGCATTTACGAGATTTAGGCATTATCTTTATGGAAGACATACGACCGTTTACACAGATCATAGAGCTATACAGTTTTCACTTTCCGCAAAATTTACACACGACAGGTTAAGCAGATGGAAACTTTATTTACAGGAATTAAATTTTACAATTGTTCACATTCCCGGTACACAAAATATTGTAGCAGACGCACTATCACGCTCTCTCAGCAACAGTCAGCAAGACATCGCAACCAACTTCTGCCAAGCAAATTCTACGTCATGTATATTCAACAAGTCGCATTTGAAAATTTCATTTCGCAATCATTACGAGACATAGCACAAGAGCAGAGCAAAGACAACGTATGGAAAGAAATTAAACACCTTTGGCAAGATAAGAATAATGTTACCCTTAGAAACCATTATCCTGTACGCAATAATATTCTGTTTCGCCGCTCTCACACTGACAGCAACAACTGGTTATTATGTATTCCTGACGAGCTTGTTAACAAATTAGTTTGGTATACTCATTTAAGTTACGTACATTATGGAGCCAGGAAATGTTTTCTTATACTGGGACAGAACTGTTATTTTGCGAACATGGACAAACGTATTCGACGAGTTTTAGCGTCATGTAAAATCTGCCAGAAAGCTAAATCAGACTCGACTTCACATATTCCTCCATTACATCCCATTGTACCCGTTAAATTGAGACACACGGCCGCTGTAGACATTTTTGGTCCGATTCCCAGATCTAATGGAGGTTTTTGTTACATCTTTGTCGATGTTGAAATCACTTCGAAATTTGTTACCTTCACTCCGTTACGCAAAGCTACTGCTAAATCTGTTTCGAATGCATTTGTAAAACATTTTCTGCTGCATGTAGGACATGTATTGAAAGTAATTTCTGACAATGGACCACAATTTCGATCTGCAATATAGACCCGTATGTTACGAGCTAGAAACATTTCTCCAATCTATATATCCAAGGATCACGCTTCTTCGAACCCTTGTGAACGACTGATGAAAGAAACTGGTAAACTATGTACAATATACTGCCATAAAAACATATTGATTGGGACACACACATACTCTCATTCCAGGGTGTAATTAACTCCATACCAAATGAATCTACTATGCTATCTCCGACTGTTATATTGAAAAATGTTGAACCACCTAACAAAATTAAAGAATTAGTATCTTTTCCTACATCTCGTCGACTACGCCACCATGAAATAATTGACATTGCGCTCAGCAACATCAAACGTGCCGCAGAGCGCCGGAGAAGAAAGCAAAAACAGGTTTGTACGCGCCGTGATTTTCACATTGGACAGAAGATATTAGTACGCACACACTATTTATCCAACAGAGGAAAAAGTAGATGCAGTAAATTTGTGCTTCTATACGCAGGTCCATATAGAATTCGCAGCATTCCTCACCCTAATGTAGTGCACGTCGAAACTTTGAGAACCAGAAAAAGCAAGGGCAATCACCATACCTCCAATATTATACCCTTTATTGAATGAACATACTTTATGGTTTATCACACTGTAACGCCATTTGCTGATATTTATATGGCCACTTATGCAATTATATTTATGTTACTACTTACTAATAATTATCGTAATTTTCTTGGCAAGTGCCCGGCAAGGTATGGTTAGCAGGTTGCTTTTCTTGTCGTTAGACATCAGACCATGCACATTTTCCATTTTTTGTGTATGTATGATTGTTTTCCTATCGAAAGTAGAATTTTTCTCTGTATGTACTATGAAATCTTTAAGATGTACCAAACACCAGCTGACATTGACATTTTGCCTTATGATATCTCAACATCGTGACTATTCTACATTTTTGCTACTACATTATGATACTGTATGTACATTTTTACAATTGAAAATTATCAGTGGTTTTGACCAAATACGTTTTCTGTCATGCTATGCTGTATGCTTAGTTATATCACTAGAAACAATTTTTTATTTAATGAGTATATGTTTAAATGCAAGATATTAATTCATATTCATCATTTTCAGAAAGCAATGACTTGTAAAAGAAATAAATTAAACAAACAACAGTGGTTTACTATGAAATGGGAATTTCACCTTCGGAATGAACGAAAGAAAATGCAATAACTTGTCATGAAGAGTAAATGGATCAGAATTAACAAGCATTAACAAGAATATACTATACACATCGTATGATAGCAGTCTTGACTAATTATTTTTCTTTCAGAATACGAGGCGATTATTGCAGGCTGTCAGACAGAACTACACATGTTAATTCTAGTGATGAAATATGCTAGAAGTAAGAAACTCCATACTATAGGTAGTAATGAATGATAGTGAATAGTTGTATGAAGTAAATGGTAATATGAATAATGAAATGTCTTTTTTTTTGCAGATGATAATAAATGATGATGAATAGCTATATGAAGAATATGGTAATATGAATAATGTAGTTTTTCTTTGCAGATGATGGTAATCATGAAGTTATGGTAATATGAATAATATAGTTTTTCTTTGCAGATGATGATAATGATGGAGTTTATATAATTTCTATTACTTAAGAAATGCTACGTAGTTATTTAAGTATTTGTTGCAGTTCCTTTTGACAGCATGTCTTATGTCGCATAGTATAGTGACAGAATGTTTTGGAAAAGGCAGCTAGAGTACATACATATTAAGTACACATTTCATTACCTGTTAATTCGAAGTTTACTACGTTTCAGCATAATATGAATACATTTCTTCTTTCAGCTCAATAATCCACTTTGTATTTTCTCCAGGAGAAGCCTTTCATGATATTAATATGCTATAAACACTCAATTATTAAAACTGTTCTAATACTTGCATTTTTTTGCCCAGTTGTGTGCATTATTCTTGAATGTAATCACATATACTCTACTTGTTTCATAACCTTGCTACAGCTGACTCATGACAAATGACGTTATTAATCCTTATTTCCAGCAATAAGTCTAAAGCAAATATTTTTATGCCCCAGAAATTGACTATCGATCCCAACGCAATGCATTGCTAGCAAAAAAAAAAAAAAAAAAAGAAATATTATTACCAGTCCCAACTATTACTAGCATACAACTAAATAATGCTACCAGTTTAAGATATATTTCTAGTCCTAAATATAATGCAAATTTTTATGATGTATTGATTCCATTATGTCTATGTATTAGTGGACTACAGACTTTGAGTAATAGTTACAGTGTCTTACATTTTAAATATGTCCTATGTCACTTGAATGATGAGTTCTGAGTAATACTGAATGATATTTTGTAATAATGCATAAATGCTATGCCAATGATTACTGTAATATGATGACTTATACATAAATGCTATGCAAATAATTAACTCATTTTGAATGATAACTTCTGAATAATGCATAAAAAATCTTTGTAACTGGACAATGAATGCCAATGATTACAGTAATGAAATGACTTATGAATAATGTTCTGTAATACTCCATATATATACTACTTAAATGCTGTGTAAAAAGCCAATGAATGCCAATAATTATTCAAATCGGCTGATACACTAGTGTAATCCTGAATGATGACTAGCATAAGACTTAATGTATCCTTCACCTTCTGACCTAATTACCAGCAAATACTGCAATATCCGTATGTCCTGTTAATCCTCATGATCATCGAGCACTAAATTTGGTTCTTGCACTAATTCTACGTTGATGTACGACTATGGATTGCCCCAGAATGTGGTATTGACATATCAAGCTGTCCACCACCTTGAACGATGAAAATGTTATTATGGTTCTACTGTTTGGTGTACCTAATGTGCTACCAAAATGATAACATACAATATTAATGCAACATTTCAGTGTCTTGGTTACACTGATAAATATTTCAGGTAGAGAACCTCAGATTGTCTAACTTGGTGTTGTGCTTCTGTAGAAAGATTTGGACTTTCAGTGCAGCCATGTGCAACCCACTGTGTTATGACCATGATGCTATCCTTCCCATACCTTTCCTAGTTTTTGTAAAAAATGCTAAAGACTTATACAGTGTGTGTGCACTTTAAAGACTTTTACAGTGTGTATGCACTTTATTTCATTTGCTAATGTTTTCAGTTCTTGTAAAAAATGCTAAAGACTTATACGGTGTGTGTGCACTTTATTTCATTTCTCAATATGTTTAAATTCTTTTAAAATGGTAAAACTTATTCAGTGCATGTGCTCTTTATTTCACTTTTCAAGATGTTTGAATTCTTGTAAAATGGTAAAGACTTATTCAGTGCATGTGCACTTTATTTCACTTCTCAATATGTTTAAATTCTTATAAAATGGTAAAGACTTATTCAGTGCATGTGCACTGTATGTCATTTGTTAATATATTTTGTACTCATGGTGTATACATTTTGTCTTTTCTTAATATGTTCTGAACTCAGTGCATGTGCACTCTATTTCATTTCTTAATATGTTCTGCACGTATATATATGTATATACCCTGTGACTGTAGACTTAGTAAACTAAGCAGAAAAAATATTACAGTAAAGATGGCCATGTCTAATACCTATGTCACATCTTAGTGTCTATGTAATTAAAGTGGTGCACCACAAAAACTAATTCTACAAAAAATTACCAAGTACTTGAAAAGAAAATTATATATGCAGTTATTGTTATCAGTCCCTTCTTATTGTTCTTTCCATACCAAGAGCTCCTTTTTCGAAGAATGTGGATCATAAAATAATTATTTAATAGATCTGTTGACAGAAAGTGTTCATATTAGCAAATGCATCTAAGTTTATTTTATAAAACTAATGCTGCAACACAGCTGGAAACAAAATGAGCAATCTCTCAACTACAAAGACAATAGATGTAAAATGTTTCTCATCATTTCATTAGGCATTTTAGTACATATCATAAATTATGAGCTCCACAGTATGCTTTCAACAAGGAAATGTCAATAGCGAGGATAATGGTCTCCCCTTTCTTTTTATCTACCTGTGCCTCTGAAAGGCACACACTAATGGCTAGTTCTCCAGGCGTCTGACACAGCTGGGTGCCCACGACGCTTTACGTGCAGGTGGTCACTTAACTTTCTTACGGAAATATTTGTGACAGCAGTTTCCGCTACAGTGACAGTCTCATATAAAAATATTTCACAGGTCAAGAATTTGCGTTGCAAATGTGTAGAAACAAAATCCTATGAATATAACGTTGTCCAACAATTTTTCGTCGGTATTGTAATACATTCACGCATTTACATACATTTCATAACTCTTAAAGTACGATTCTTGGTTTCCAACATCCTTTTCATAAATCAGAGTCCCTAAACACTACTCCTTATTCCTTACCTTACTACACATATACATATTCGTCGACACTTCTTCAATATTTCATCTTAATAAATATGTAGCATAATCAAATTCCTCATATAACATCGGCTTATTGATCATAAACATACCTCAACAGCATAATACACATCGTCGTCGTAAAAATAACATTATAACACCTCAGTCAAATCTCAAAAACGTCGTAGCTTTCTGCAATAATTTCAAATTCTAAAGAAAATTCTCTGCTCATTTCAGTAGTGTCATCTACCTCAAATGTACTTTAAAAATCATGATCTCACACCAAATACATCATTCAAAGCTCTTATAGTATCACAATGGTTCCGAAAAAATATGAACAATTCACACAGTACAGACAAAATACAATTTCATAAGTGTGAAGTTATCCACCTGTGTAATTACGTAAACATTTGTCACTGATGTAATAAAAACAATGTTTATCTCTCAGTTAAATGATCAGATAGCTGTGTAATTTGTGTGTTAGAGGAATATGGTACCGATGTGTAAAGTTGTATAAGCAAATACCATATTATCTAGGGCTCCTTGTGCTTGCCAAACACATGGTACACAAAGTAGGCGTGTACCCCTTTGAGGATTAATGTAATTATACCCTCAGGTGTTACAGATTACAGCAATGGAATCAAATGTATCACGGAAAACCTTTGTATCATTGTACTTCAAATATCTTTAAAAATAAATGTTTTAAGTACAAAATTAATCACTCAAATACGTGTACTGTAGCGCTAAATGTGCGTCTTGCTGTAAGATAATCTCTGTGGAAGTGTCGTAGTTATCGTCCTCTGTAAGCAAAGTTCTGCTGAAGTCAGTGTACTTACCTCATCATAAACGAAAGTGAAATGCTTTGCATATAGATATCGTAGTTATTACGTACCTTACTGTGATCAAGAAAGTACTATAATGTAACGTACTGTTGTGCTACGAAAGAGGCTATCTCATTGTAGCTATACCACAAAAGTTACTACGAAAACATGTTTTACCTTCCAGAATAATTCAGAAAAACTGTGTAGATATAAAACAGAAACACCGCAAAAGCAACATTGTAAATTGTCACTCATTAGCAGCGTCGTGATAAAATCGTGTAGCTGTCACACAAACCAACCACTGTGTCATCTAGCATTTCATAGAAAGCACCTCAAATCCAGAATGTATTTTCAAGTAAATCAAAATGTTGCATTAAAATCTCATTACCAGCACTGGTAAATGTTCTAAGTATGTGAGCCTTATAGTCGTTATGTAATCGTGCAACTAACAAGCAAGAATGCATACACACAATAACACTGTGTTGTCTTTTCACAATAAGAATGCATTCGTAATTTCTGTTTAAATAAGTTCTCTTGGTTCTTGACTAGATATTTAACTTCAAACATTGTTGCATGTTAACAATTTCTAAAGCATACTAGTAACGTGAAGTGAAAAGTTGTATGGCAAAGACAAAGTTAAAAAGCAGATTATCTTTCAATAAACGGTTTTACATGAGAAATGTCATGCGATCCTTTACTCTTCATAGTACTCAGAGTTTCAACTTCGACGCAATTATCATGTGGTATACGTCGGTAAAGAATACTGGAATTTTTCTCAAGGGTAGCGTCTATGTTATTTTTCCCTGAGCCAGCAGGCGCACGTGGCTGCCTGCGGTGCGAGTCATTGTCTGTTTCATTGTTGGCGCGTGTCATTATTGGGGTTTGGAGACCTAACTTCTACATATTCACCTTGCCGAGAGGGCCCTGCCCTGTTTAAATCCCGCCAGTTCTGATGCAATTCAGGTCTGTCGTTATGATCACATCGTCTGTCGTCATGTCGGTAGTTCCTGTAGTTCCTTACTTGTCGGTTAAGTGGTGGAGAATTTCTCCCTGAGTCATAACTGCATGCTGGACCGTTGCGTCTAAAGTTATTCTGTCTCCCGCAGCAATAATTGTTTTGGTTCCCATATTGTCTGTTTCTCTGATTGTCTCTGTGATAGTCATTACCGCGGAGAGGTGATCTTTCCCTGTAATTATTACTACTCTGCCAACGGTTGTCATACGGGTGGTGTCTGTTTTGGTCACGATTTGTGTTGTGAGAATAGCCTTGTCGCGTCCAGTTATTATATCTGTCATCGCAGAATTGTGACGGATGTGACCTGTAATTGTTGTGCTCCTGTTTTCGCGTTCTGCGATTGTCAGTGTCAATTTCCAGTTCTTGTAAGAGCCCCTGAAAAGCTTCAATGTCGTCTTTGCAACGTCCTGCCAAAATAATATACCGTAAATGTTCAGGTAATTTGATTAAGCAAATGCGGATGAGTTCTGAGGGGCTGTATGGGTTTGACAGGTACTGATTCTTGTGCAACATGTCTTCAAAATATTTCACAAGACTGGAAAATTCAGATTGTTCGAAACGTTTCATCATTATGATGCTATGTTTTACTCGGTCTTGTGTAGATTGAGACCAATACGCTGAGAGGAAGGAATGATCAAATTCTCCTTCACTGTGACAATTGTGAATGACCGATCGTATTCTTACAGCTGGTTCATTCTCTAAGTAGCCACACATAAATCCTAATCTGTGTTCTAATGACCAGTTGGGAGGAAAACAATGAGAGAATTGATGGAGCCACGCTTGTGGATGAATGTCGTTGGCAGAATTCTTAAACGTTTTGAATTTACGTGTAGTAATGAACAGCTTAAGGTCAAAATCATCATGCCGGGGAGTCGCATGTCGGTCATTGTTACGTCGTTTCGGCGGTTCCATCTCAAAATTCGGTGTACCTTGCCAATTACTTTCATAATTTCCGAAGTGCCCTGTGTTATTATTTTGTGGCTGTTCCGTATTTCTATGTCCCTCTTCCCGTATTGGAGCGCGAGTGTCCTCTGAAATACGTAATTCTTGTATTACCTGTGTCAGCTGATCTTGTACTTCCCGGATTTCTCTTTGGAGTTGCGTATTAATTTGATTCAGATTTTGTTTCAGTTTCCTAATTTGTTCGCACTCTTCTGTGTCATTAGACTACCGGTTTTGTGTCATTCAGATTATCATCTACCTTCGTAGATAAATTATTTAGCTGATC
This sequence comes from Schistocerca cancellata, assembly GCF_023864275.1. Classification (NCBI taxonomy): domain Eukaryota; kingdom Metazoa; phylum Arthropoda; class Insecta; order Orthoptera; family Acrididae; genus Schistocerca; species Schistocerca cancellata. The sequence goes on from NC_064626.1 coordinate 640,026,439, forward strand.
CGAAAGTTCTACTACTTTCTCTGATAATGAACTAATTTCCTCCTTGTGTCTTCCTGAACCAATTTTCAGAGTATCTACTGTGTCCTTTAAGTTTTCTTGAGTTTTTGCAAGTTGCGTAACTGAATCAGTAGATGGAACTGAGTCAATTTTAGCTTGCAGGGTCTCATGATTTTGATGAACAATAGTTTTCAGTTCTTTTATGGCTGCTTCGTGATTCTGTAATGCATTTTCATGCCGCGAAAAAATAGGTTGAAAATGCTCACAAATTTGTGTTTTTACGTCATTACAAACTTTTTGACATTTCCATTCAATGTTATGTAACTCAGTAGTTAAATCTTCACGTGTTTGTTCAAGCGTGGTGTCTAACTTTTGAAGCTTTTGCTGTGTGTCTCTGATTTTGTTCCATTGTGTCGAACTTTTGAAGCTTTTGTCCCATTTGTTGCATTAATTGTAATAACAATGCACTGGTGTCTGAAACATGTTCCTCAGTGCTATTCGGCAATGCATTTGAACCGGCAATATTCGCAATTTGAAAAGCAGAAAATGGGTCTTGACTTATTTGAGAAAAGGGTGAGGACGCAATACCTGAATCTACAGTATTTGCAAGATTCGGATTCCTGAGGCAAGCTGTTGCCGACCGATCGATCGATAATGCTTCCCTGTTCACTAATTGTTTCACTGTCTACACCATTGTTTGCAGCCCGCTCCATTTCCCTATGTACAATTACCAAATTACTACTTTGAACATTAGTTAATTCATTACTCGTTGGCGCTAACACACTGCTTTCGTCTTCACTGTCATTTCTCAGTTTACTTTGGAGCCTAGTATTACGTTTTGCACACGCCATTATTGTCACAATATTTCTCACGATAACACAGAGAAACACAATTTGAAGAGCAAAAATAAGAGAACACATTAACTTAGCACTGAAAATAATATCTCGTTAATTGCAAGCGCAGCTGCGAAATACTTGGTTCAAATCTACATACATGCCACAACAACAATGAAAGGATGCAACTACAAAGGAAATTCTCTCGACAATTACGTGCTAGCAATAAACAGTAGCTACACTAATTACACAAACTACGACAAAAAAATCAGAAGATTCCAGTGAGGTATCCTCGGCTAAGGGTCGATATATGAAACGTCCCATTAGAACAATTGTACATGACTGTGCTTAAACTGACACAATACTTTTAGCGCAACGCAATCTGACTTGCGGAAATCCCTACAAAAGAATGGCCCTGACTAACACTAACCTATGCGTTTTACAAATCGCTTACCTCACAAAAATCTTGGTTACTCGAACTACTGCAATGCAGCGAGTGCCACTACTGCCAGCTAAATAAAAGATTCAAACTACGGAAGGCACTAACTACTGATAGGCATAGTTAGCAAATGATAGATTTTGATAGAGAACAAACAATGTATTTACCTTAATAGTGATCAAAAGTCGTAATATATATATATATATATATATATATATATATATATATATATATATATATATATATATATATCAGTTCATGATATCCAGTATTGCAAATGTCAAAACTCCATCTATCTCCTCACATCCACCACTGCTGGCGGCTCACCTCCAACTGCGCAACGCTACGCGCTGTTCACGTCCAGCTGCCCAACACTACAATGGCAGACAACAATGCAAACTAGCCACAGACTGCACACAGCACAGCCAGTGATTTTCATACAGAGAGCGCTACGTGGCGGCGGCGTTACCAGTACAAGAACCTAAACAGCCTACTTACACATGTAACTGTCATCACGCTCGTTCGGCAGCCGTTGACACTCGTCTCCCAGCGAATGTGACGAGATCTCTAGAGTTACCCGTCAAAGGCTAAGAACCAAGTTTCTTCGCCCACCAACCACTAAGGTAAGACACGTGAAAAGCAAAGATAGCTTAGCTCAACCACAATCGATCTCAATGATACTGAACATAATAACACTGGCACGGCTCACATATCCTGCAATTGGATGTTGACGACGGAATCGCTGCGACTGCGTCCTTTGAATGGAATGACCTCATCGCCAAAGTTCGCTCCGTAACAAAGCGTTTTCATACTCCAACGGTCGCCCGCTTGATACGAAGACAGCAACAGGCTCTCCCCCGCTAGATATCACCACTAGATGGGGATCGTCTTACGACGTGATTACGTTGGTGAAGAGACCTAGAGATTTCATTCGCAATTTTTTACGGACAAAGATGAGGATGAGTACAATATTAGCGACACCGATTGAGGCCTCCTCGACAGCACCACAGAAATCCTCGAGCGCATCAGAATCATAATTATCGCTTTGCAAGAGGATGGATTGCTCATGGGTGGTTTTTATGCGCTTTGGTTAAAGTGAAAACTTCGACTTGACAGCATGCTCAGCAACGATATCGCGAAGGACTTGAAGATAGCAATGGACAACAGAGAACGTGCCCAAACGTGTAAAAGTAGTGAAGTGAGATATGCGGCATTGTTCGCTTTCCCCGGGTTTTAAGTCGGTCTTTTTAATAGATCCTCGATTTTTTCGTTCATGGGAGAAGATGACTTGGAAGTTGGTACCTTTTAGCTATGTAAAATATGGTTTAAGATCCAGAAAGTGATTAATACAGAAACTGGCAAGGAAGAAGTGCGACAAGGTACTGCGGTGGATGATGAATCCGATGAAGCGGATGACAAACTTCAGCGACCATGGTGGAGAAGAATGCCCATGGACACAAAGCTCCGAGCGAGTGTAACCGAACGGCTTTGTATGTTAAGGCTAAACTCCGCAGTTATTTAGAAGGTACGATGCAACTCAACCGGAACAGAAGAGAATTTGAGATGTGGTGCTACAGACGAATGTTGAAAATTAGGTGGACTGATAAGGTAAGGAATGAGGAGGTTCTACGCAGAATCGAAGAGGAAAGGAATATGTGGAAAACACTGATAAGGAGACGGGACAGGGTGATAGGACATCTGCTAAGACATGAGGGAATGACTTCCATGGTACTAGAAGAAGCGGTAGTGGGCAAAAACTGTAGAGGAAGACAGAGATTGGAATACGTCAAGCAAATAATTGAGGACGTAGGTTGCAAGTGCTACTCTGAGATGAAGAGGTTAGCACAGGAAAGGAATTCGTGGCGGGCTGCATCAAAACAGTCAGCAGACTGATGACTAAAAAAAAAAAAACCATCTCAAGAAGAGCGCAAATGTCCTCCAGTGCTGGCACGACAGCCAGAATTGTAGCACTTCCTTGTGTCGTTCTCGCTATCCCAGCAATTCTTACGAGTTTGCAGTATTCCGGAATATTCTAACATCAAAATTCCTGTTGTAATTAACAAGATATTAATTATTTAGTATCAACTATTGTTAGTTACATTTCTCAAGCAGAATTTCGATACCAAGTTTAAAAAGCAATTTCAGAGATCACATTTGTTTTAAGGAGTCATTTATTATCTTCAAAATTGTAAGTGTAATTTCTTATGATTCAACTGATTTTAATAATGTAACTCAATTAATGTGACTTTGTTGAACATTACTTTCAAAGAACTTGTTTTATTAAGAACCTATGTAAGCAGAGAGCCTAAGAACTCGAGACGGGCGGCAGACTAGCAGTTGTTTTCAGTTAGTTCGGGTACATGATCTGTAATGTCTTTTTACTTTTTTTGAGGTGTACATTGTACGAATGCTCTGGAACAATATAAACATCAAAACAAAATGCAAACTGTGTGCTGGTACGGTGGAGAAAAGTCGGCGAAACCAACAAGAAAAGTACGCAGTTCAAGCATTCACTGTATTTAAAAGAGACCCATAATCTAAGACTATGTTAATGAACATTTTTAGCCATAACATGGTAAAATGATTGTGTTAGAAAGGAAACTGAACAAGAAACTTTTACGTATAGTGCATGTACAGAATGCTAGGAAGAACATATGGCTATATTCAAGGTTCTCGGGTGTCCAGCCGGATCCGATCGTCGAAGTTCCACGATATTTCGGTGAATAACCGTTCCGCCATCATCAGGTGGTGTTGATGGAATGATATGTCTGCGCTGTGTCCGTGGTATTTATGTCCGCGGGGTCCCGAGTCGTACTCCGGCGCGGGCGGCCGGTGGGGCGCCGCGCGGCGGGAGGGGTGGGGGTAGCTGCAGCCACGCCCGGTGGTAGGCGCAGTCCATCTCCGTCCGCCGTGGCGGAAGGATCTCGCGTCCGCTGGCGCCGTTGCTCTTTGATGGTGTTTAATAATGGTTTCCAGGCCTTGCTAAGTTGAAACCCGGTGTCCCTGTTGATGAGGTTATCTGTTACTCGAATTTCTATGGCCTCCTTGTAGATACTGTCCCAGTAGGCACTTGTGGCCGTCAGGAATTTTGTCTCTTCGAATTTCGCTGTGTGTCCGGTTTCAATGCAGTATTCTGCTGGGGCCTAATGGCTGGGCTGGCGTAAGCGCGTGTGACGTTCCTGTTCCTTGCATCGGTCCTCGACCGTGCGAACTGTTTGGCCGATGTAGGATTTGCCACAGCCGCACGGGATTTTGTATACGCCCGCTTTCTTAAGGCCTACGTCATATTTTGCCGTTCCTAGATGGTCACGAATCTTTGCTGGTGGTCGGAAGACTGTGTCAATCTTGTGTCGCCTTAACAGTCTCCCTATTTTTGACGACACGTTGCCAGCAAACAGCAGAAAGGCCAGAGCTTGCTCTTCTTCTTCGGGTTGTTATTCATCTCGGTTCTTGCTGTACTTCTGTTGTCAGAAGGCCCTTTGGATTTGGCGGTTGCCATACCCATTCTTGCGGAACACGGTCTCCAGGTGTTTGAGTTCCGTTGGCAAGTTCTGTTCATCAGAGATCTAGTGTGCTCTCTGTACCAAGGTGTTGAGCATTCCATTAAGCTGCGCCGGATGGTGGCAGATGGAGGCATGTAGGTACAGGTCAGTGTGTGTACACTTGCGGTACACACTGTGACCCAGTGAGCCATCAGACCTACGTTCCACTAGGACATCAAGAAAGGGTAGTTTTCCATCTTTCTCAGTCTCCATGGTAAACCGAATGTTACTGTGGACCGAATTTAGATGTTGTAGAAAAATCTGTAGCTGTTCCTGTCCATGTGGCCAGATGACGAACGTGTCGTCCACGTAGCGAAAGAAGCATACAGGTTTCAGTTCGGCGGCTTCCAGTGCTTCCTCTTCGAAACTCTCCATGAACAGGTTGGCCACCACTGGAGAGAGCGGGCTACACATGGCTACTCCGTCGGAATTTAATATTCAAAACATCCAATACGGAACGCAGTAGCTATAGCATGTGGTACTTGTATGCAACAAATAGGGGGCGCTACATACGTCTGGAAGTCCCTGCCTTACACCTCGCAGTTGCACACGGACGTTACACCACGACACGGACATAAATTTAAATACAGTGAACAGACAGGTCAAAGACCGGACGGACAGTATATAACTTTGTGAAAAAAAAAGTGCTCGACATGGGTTTCAACACGAATCTCTCACTTTGCATTCCAACACCATGACCACAGAACCAGGGCACCGTAAACAATAAAATTTGCTCGATGTTGCTCATCTTGAGCTTGTAGCGTTCACCGTTTCGATTTTGCTCCTTTTTTCACAGTTCACTACACCTTATTCGAGTTTTCATGCTTCATCTGTGTTCAGCTTTTCACGTGATATTCGCTGGACCGCCTTAGAGGGGTGCGATAGGGGATTTCCCCTATAAGTAAGGGCTTTGTAGCATACCACTAATTTTTTTTTAATTATTGAGCTGTTCATTCAGAATGAAACCGTCCACTAAAAGAAAGGTGTTTGAAAATTTCTAGTCCTTCAAGAATATTAATCCTGAAGTCTTGCTTTTCTATTTGCAATTAACATCTTTAAGCTTAAGGCTTTTAATTAACAAAAGATCAGCAACGGATGAGTTTTATACATTAGCACGTTTTCTTTTCTTTTTTTCCTAAGAAGTGTTCTTTACATCTGACAGCGACTACTCGTCCTGTTTGTCGTATGTAATAGGTTGGTCACATGTCGCAGCTAGTTTTGTAATGAGGAATGCACTGGTTTCAAATTATGAGTAAGATTATTTTTAAAACTATTATTAGTAGAAAATACTGTTTTACAGGCGTATTTGTTCGAAGGAGGCGTTGAATCCTGTAAGATGTAGGTAAAATAAAACGGTATAAAAATACCCATAAACCAGGTTGAAGTAAAATCTTTTTGCAAACGGTTCGCTGTATTATAGAAATAATTTTCATGTACGGTTGCTGTCTCATAGTCATGTTTGACATTGTATTCACGTCTAGATTATGCTGCGAATTTATTGACAGAGGCACAGTAAGTCCCATACACGGTAAGTACCTCCCTGAAGAGGGACAGCTGGAATTTCAGCCGCATGACCGTTAGTTCCAACTGTCAGAATTATGTTTAGTGAACAGGAACGTTAATAATCTCATCACTACTATGGAACAAACACTGAACATGTTTCTGAGTCGGAGACGTTTCTCCTCCCATCTGGCTTCCTCCTTTCTAAGAAAAGCAGCTGATTTCCTCATTATTTTACAGATGAAACGACTTATTTCGTGTCCTCATAATGGCAACTTTGGTCTGTGAGTCTCTTACAGGGAGAACACGGCAAGTGCTGCCATAACCCGATTTCCCAGGAACTTCACTCGGTGGAACAGTCGTCAAATCAAGCCAACGTGCGTCTCGGCTTATCCGTGGATACTCGACTGTTTCTGAATAAACTACGGTCAAAGTTTTCGAGGTACGTTCCAGGCAACTTATATGCCTTTTAGCGGTCGGTATCGGCAGGAGAAATGGTGACGCAGTCGTTAGCGCCGCGGCCTATTAATTTTGCGCTCCATGTTCGATGCCCAATTATTACTTGTATTTTCATTTTTCATTTATGTACCCATGTCTGTAGAAGATTACTACACCAATATTATCCAGTGTATAATGATATAGAATTGTCCTTATTCGTCTACTAGTTGTAAAACCCATCAATGAGGAAAAAATGACAAAATTGTTTGAAATTGTTTTCCGCTAAATTCCTAGCGTGCACCTTAATTCACAATAAACTGCATGCAACAGTTTTCGGAAAAAATGATAAGTTATGCTTGGTTTACTGTGAAATTACTGCCAGCGCTTGAAATCTCACCAATGTTAACGGCGTTTCTTTCTCGAGTGAGATTAATACGAAGAAATGTCACTGTGGCAAACCACCTTCTTCCGATGCTCGTGGTGTTCGAAACAACAGTGTTTGGAATGTATCTACAATCGATAGCATCCAAGTGAATGCATCAAACTTTCTTGAGGAATAAACATATGAAGAAAATATAAGAATTAGTATAAGAATTGATGTGAGAATGAAATATTACAGTATAACAGTATAAAAAGACTAATCCATCAACATCATTCAGACATATATTCTAAAAAAAATATGCGACACTTATTGTGGGATACAGCTGTAATTTTGTAATTTTGCCGTTTTATTGACACAAATGTTAATGTTGCAATTAATATAACGCCTTCGCATCCCCTATTTTGATAAGAAACAGCCCTTTTCAATCTATCTCAAGCATGTTCGATAAGGTTCACGTCTGGAGAACATCATGGCCACTCTAGTCGAGTGATGTTATCCTGAAGGAAGTCATTCACAAGATGTGCACGATGGGGGTGCGAATCGTCGTCCATGGAGACGAATGCCTGGCCAATATGCTGCCGATATAGTTGCACTATCGGTCAGAGGATGGCATTCACATATCGTACAGCCGTTACGGCGCCTTACATGACCATCAGCGAAATACGTCGGCCCCACATAATAACACCCCAAAACAGCACTCGCTGCACTCGCTGGACAGTGCGTCGAAGGCAGTCAGCCTGACCGGGTTGCCTCCAAACCCGTCTCCGACGATTGTGTTGTTGAAGGCATATGCGACACTCATCGGTGAAGAGAACGTGGTGCCAATCCTGAGCAGTTCATTCGGCATGTTGTTGGGCCCATATGTACCGCGCTGCATGGTGTCGTGATTTCAAAGATGGACCTCGCCGTGGACGCCGGGAGTGAAGTTCCGCATCATGCAGCTTATTGCGTACAGTATGAGTCGTAACACGACGTCTTGTGGCTGCACGAAAACCATTCTTCAACTGTTAGGGTTCCTCCGAGCCATAATCGGTAGGTAGCGGTCATCCACTGCAGTAGTAGCCCTTGGGCGGCCTCAGCGAGCCATGCCATCGACAGTTCTTGTCTCTTTGCATCTCCTTCATGTCCGAACAACATTGCTTTCGTTCACTCCGCGACGCCTGGGCATTCCCCTTATTGATAGCCCTTACTGTCAGAAAGTAACAATGGGGACGCGATCGAACCGCGGTATTGACCGTCTAGGCATGGCTGAACTACAGACAGCATGAGCCGTGTACCTCCTTCCTGGTGGAATGACTGGATCTGATCGGCTGTCGGACCCCCTCCGTTTTATTAGCGCTGCTCATGCATCGTTGTTTACATCTTTGAGCGGGTTTAGTGGCATCTCTGAACAGTCAAAGGGATTGTGTCTGTGATACAATATTCACAGTCAACGTCTGTCTTCAGGAGTTCTGAGAACCGGGGTGACGCAAAACTTTTTTTGTTGCGTGTGCTTCGACAGGGCTTATGAGCGTGTCTCGATTTTTCCTTAGGTCCTGCTCCCGCTGTCAGGCGAGAAGTGACAAATGCCTTTCTTCTGCTTTTACCTTTTCTAAGGCCAAACAGAGGTTCTATCTTGTTTTCCATTCTTCTGTACATTATTCTTGGATGCATGAGTTATTAGACTGACAAGTAAACATCACCAACTGGAAGTCATATTACAAGGAGGGAAAAGCACACTTGCATGATATCAGCTCCAGCAATAGACCCCACGCGAAAATTTGCTTCGTAATACTGACAGTATGCAGTTATGACCTTCTGAACATACAGCTTGCGTGCACCTGTTCTCACTTGCTACACCCCAATGTAGGGCCAAATATCTTTGCGTGAAGTACTGTGCACATAAGAGGTTTGTTGAATTCTGTTTTAACAATCGTAACGTTCTTCGTTCATTGAGAAATTGCGAAGTGTATGACGTGTAGTTGGTGCCAGGCAATTATTTGCTTTAATTTTTTTTATACTGCGCTTTATAAATGCGGTATAAATGAATGAAACGAATGTGTACGTCATTAAGTAAGTATTGCAGTGCCTATCATTATAGTTGTGAATTACTTTCTTCGGATTTTCTAGATGACCCTTTTAAAGTGGTATAAATTTGCAGGAGATGCACTATTTTGAACATGATTGGCGTAATTAAATTGTAAATAAAAAATCATTAGGTTCACCTCATAACAATTCTTAAGTTGGTTAACTTTATTCATCTCGATTCTGTTGCATGTATTTGGTGGCAGAATATCAATACAAGAAAATTTTTAGAATAATGTTAAACGTATATGAGCGTGAGGTTAACATTACACGCTCATACTGCTTACTTATTTCTCTCGTAGAATAACATGTGTTCTCGAATAATACTTCAAGACACATCGCGCAGATATGTCCAGCTCCACTTCCCTTGGCTTCAACATACTGCAAACAGGAGGGTTCTGGTTGACATTTCTCTTTACATTACTTTGTGCTTGAGCATTATGCGGCCGCAGCGGGGCGGAGCGAGTAACAAACAACCTGGCACGCGAAAATTCAGGGGGACATATGAGAAAATGCATTGGTACATTTACTCCAATGTAGCTTTTACTCTCTGATAATTGTGCGGTTTTTACCATGTGTTATTGGCTAAGAGGTGGAGATTCTTTTTTCAATTTTTTTGTCGAATAATCTGATCAGTGCATCTCTGGATACTTTTAGAAGATATATTACCACATGAAGAAAAATAAATTCTTCACTGTTATATCACTGATTTATGTTTGTTGTTTTGATCCATAATTTATGTTGGAAACGCAGCTCACACACGTACACACACACACACACACACACACACACACACACACACACACACACACACCCAAACACACACACACACACACACACATACGCACGCACACACTCGCACACGTACATATATTCACGCAAACGGAACACACACACACACACACACACACACACACACACACACACACACACACGACCACTGTCTCTGCCGAGGCTGGACTGCGACCACAGTCGGCACGTGGGTGTGAGTTACATTTGCGTGTGTGTGTGTGTGTGTGTGTGTGTGTGTGTGTGTGTGTGTGTGTGTGTGTGCATGTGTTCGTGTTATCTAATTCAGAAGAAGCTCTTTTAGCCCACTGTTTACCTGTTTAGCTGTCGTTTTGTTGAGCCTGTCTGCGACTCCACTATAGGGAAAATAGTGATCTATCCTTTCCATGATATTGTCATTATTTCATCCTAAATTTTCTTAGTCTTTTTGGTCTTTATGTAGCTCTCTTCTTCTAGTCTGATCTTTCTGGCATTCGCATGTGTTAGTATCCTTCAGTGACATTTCAGTACTAGCAAATCCGCTACGGTCGCAGGTTCGAATCCTGCCTTGGGCATGGATGTGTGTGATGTGCTTAGGTTGGTTAGGTTTAATTAGTTCTAAATTCTAGGTGACTGATGACCTCAGAAGTTAAGTCGCATAGTGCTCGAGGCCATTTGAACCATTTTGAACTAGCAAAACGCACATGACCAATTTTCTTCAGTAGGTTTTCAGTGAAGCAACCTGCATCATATACTAGTCTCATAAGTGTTTCGATTGTACCAGTCTTACAGTAATTGAATACAAGCATCACATGAGGAAATGTTAATAACAGTAGATGAGCAAACTACTGGCTTTGGGCGTCTCTTTTAAATGAGATAAATAAAACTTTCATTCGGGTTAGTTGTTCCACCATGTGTGCATTTCTTTAATGAATTTTAATTAATCTCATCGCAAATGGGCTTACAGACTTCTTTATCTATCTCTTCTCTGATGGCAGGAAATAATAAAATATCTCAGACAAGGACAACATCATCATGTAGACAAGTGTACATGGCACTGCATATCGGTTGAAACTGGATGGCTTTTGCATCGTTTATGGTACGAATTACACTCTGAAAATTAGAGACTATATTTCTAACACGCTACAGAACTATGTGGTGGAAAAAAATTTCAACATTTTTGACCAGTTTTACGTACATCCCCATTTAAAAGTTCTTCATTCAGAAAGTCATAGCGGCTTACTGTCAGAATTAGGGCCCAACTTTCCACGCGGGATCGATGACGGGCTCATATTTTGCTTCTCCTCGACAGATGAGGTCAAGAATGAGATTTTCACTCTGCAGCAGAGTGTGCGCTGATATGAAACTTGCTGGCAGATTAAAACTGTGTGCCGGACCGAGACTCGAACTCGGGACCTCTGCCTTTCGCATGCAAGTGCTCTTCCAACTCAGCTACTCAAGCATGACTCACGCCCCATCCTCACAGCTTTACTTCTGTCAGTACCTCGTCTCCTACCTTCCAAACTTTACAGAAGCTCTCCTGCGAACCTAGCAGAACTAGCATTCCTGAAAGAAAGGACATTGCGGAGACATGGCTTAGCCACAGCCTGAGGTACGTTTCCAGAATGAGATTTTCACTCTGCAGCAGAGTGTGCACCGATATGAGTTCGAGTCTCGGTCCGGCACACAGTTTTAATCTGCCAGGAAGTTTCAGATGAAGTTGGTGAAGTTGGTGATGTTGCCTTGAGAATGTGTGACAGTTCGTGAAGAAAACTAGGATGTATATAAGTGTCAGTAAATGCTGTGTTATTGGTAGGGATACACGTTGTGATTTGGTACAGGTTGGCGACCAGCGTCAGCTGAGGAGGCTGGCCAGCGAGCCGGCGACGCCGAGGCGCTCGCACAGGTCGAGCAGGCAGGCGGCGGGCTGGCGCGCGGCAGCGGCGCGCGGCCGCCGGTTGAACCTGTTGGCGCGGCACATGCGGCGCAGCTCCGCCTCCGAGGTGCGCACGGGGCCCAGCCAGCGCCGCTGCGGCCGCCGCACGCCAGCCACCACGTCGCAGTAGCTCGCCTTGCTGCACCACAAGTTCACGCCGCGCGTGCCTGCGCAGGACCACACACCACCTCGCAGCAACAGTCACCTGGCTCTCGTACGGGTCTACGAATAAGCTGCTCTCAGCACCTGCTTATCCAGAAGCTTTCGTCGGTTTACATTGGACACTATCACGAAATAAATCACTCAAATGGAAACATAATAACTTAAAGGCCTGCCGGAGTGGCCGAGCGGTTCTAGGTGCTACAGTCTAAGTTCTAGGGGACTGATGACCTCAGAAGTTAAGTCCCATAGTGCTCAGAGCCATTTGAACCATTTTTTTTTAAATTGGTCATTATGTAACTCTTATAGAAATGAATGTTCAAAAAATGGTTCAAATGGCTCTGAGCACTACGGTACTTAACTTCTGAGGTCATCATTCCCCTAGAACTTAGAACTACTTAAACCTAACTAACCTAAGGGCATCACAAACATCCATGCCCGAGGCAGGATTCGAACCTGCGACCGTAGCGGTCGTGCGGTTCCAGACTGAAGCACCTAGAACCACTCGGCCACTCCGGCCAGCTAAATGAATGTTGTTCCGATACATTATTTTCTTCTTCACCTAAAAATATTATGTGTGATACCTTACAGTATGTAGATTAGAAATGTATAAATAGTCAGCTTCTATCAATAACCATGGTATGATGAAAATTAAATTTATATTTTACTGGCAACTTAATCCCCTCTCTTCCCATGGGGAACGAGATGTCGCCTTACTGTGGCAGTATTAGCCCTTATTCAAAATAAGTTTAACGTCCACTGACTTACAGTAACCGTCGCCACAGCCTACAGAAGGCGCCCGTAGTGGCACGACTTGGCAGACCCAGACATCGTCCTCGGCGTCGCCGGCAAAGTGGACCAGCACAGCTCGCGGCTCGCGCCTATCCCTGCTGTTGAATGAGTCCGCGGCCTGAGTCAGCAGGTAGGCGCTCGCCTCGCGGCGCTCCTGGGACGGCGGTTCCAGAGCAGTCGTTGTCCTGATGAGGGGAATACAAATACTCTTCCAAATCTTGGCTGTGAACAGTATTCATACGTGGCAGTAGACCCCATCAGATCTGTTTTAAAGACATGCCCGAATGTTATGGAACCGTAATGGCTTTTCCTTTCATGCCGCTATGACTCCATTATATTAGGACATGTTTTTAAAACAGATCTGAAGACGGTCATTATGACCGAAACCGGTAGTCTGAGGACTCAGCAGGTTTTTGATCACAGACAGAAATATAGAAATTTAACCTAGGTACAGTTGTAACGTGCTCGACAAAATTGCGTGGGTGACACAAAGGGTGTCGCCAAATGGTGGGGTTTCAGCGGGATCCTTTGCCATTTTATTGACGTAAATGTTAGTGTTGCACAGCCACGAGTACACACCACAGGAGCCGAAAACAGATCTGGTGATCGAGCAGTCCAAGGTAACAAGTCGACGCTCTGTAGAGCATGTTGGGCTACAACAACGGTATGTGGACGAGCGTTATCCTGTTGAAAAACACCCCCTGGAATGATATTCATGATTGGAAGCACAACAGATTGACTCATCAGACTGACGTACTACTATGCATCCAGAGTGAGTGAGATAACCACGAGAATGTTCCTGCTGTCACATGAAATTGCATCCCAGACCATAACTTCTGGTGTATGCCCAGTGTGTCTGTGACGCAGACAGGTTGTGCCGGCCCTTGACTGGCCTCCTTCTAAATAACACGGCCATCAGTGGCAGCAAGACAGAACAATCTTTCGTCAGAAAGCACAACACACCTCCACCCTGCCTTCCAATTTGCTCCCCCTTCACTTCACTGAAGCTGCAAATGGCGGTGGTGTGGGTCAGTGGAATTGACGCTATAGGCCACCTGGCTCAGAGCTGTTCTTGAAGTAACAGATTTATGGCACTGTGGGCAAACAGCTGCTCAAATCGCCGCTGCAGATTCAGCACGATGCGCCAGAGGCATATGCCGAACACAATGGTCTTTCCTCTGGGTAGTGCCATATGGCCGTCCGGAGCCTTGTCTTCTTCCGACCCTACATTCCCGTGAACACCGTGCCACCAATCATGTACGGTGGCTGTATTCCCGCCAAATCATTGTGCAGTATCAGAGAACGAACATCCAGCTCCTCGCAGCCCTGTAACATGACATCGTTCAAACTCAGTGAGCTGTTGGTAATGGCGTGTTTGTTGCCTTAAAGGCATTCTTCACTGACATTAACTCATCTGGTCCAACCACAAAGGTAACTAAAACTCACAACTGTTCCAGAGTGTATGTAAGTCAAACCTGATTTGGATCCTCATGGTGGCGCCATTAGAGCCGCTCTTATGCGCTTGGCGCTAAACTTGAATAGACATCCTTTTTCAGATGCAGGAACACGTGTACCATCTTGCATCAGTATCCCTCGAGAGGCCTCACACTCTTCTTAACTAGTCATGGGCCCTTTGACGCCTATTATAATGGAACTGGTAGAGAAGACAGACCTCCGGGTATGCCTGTGGTGAATAAGGTACGTCAGATAATACTTTGTGGGGATGCACAGTATGCCGATGTCGCTGACACTGATTGGCACGGAAGACTCGATATAAAGGAAATACTGCGTTTCAAGGCAGGTGGCAGACGCTGGACAATACTGCTGAAGCTATTTCAAGAAAGGCATTTATGTCAATCAACCTCCGTCTACTGTGCTTCGAGAGGTTGTGACAGAAGACCAAGAAGTGAAGGCAGCTGAGGTCAACAACTGGGGCAAAATAAATGCCAGCACCGATTCACGGCCAACCAGCGTGGCCGAGCGGTTCTGGCGCTACAGTTTGGAACTGCGCGACCGCTCCGGTCACAGGTTAGAATCCTGCCTCGGGCATGGATGTATGTGATGTCCTTAGGTTAGTTAGGTTTAAGTAGTTCTAAGTTCTAGGTGACTGATGACCTCAGAAGTTAAGTCCCATAGTGCTCAGAGCCATTTTGAACCGATACACGACCATCATAATAACATCCGAAAGAGAAATGGAGCAGTGGTCTGCCCTCCAGAGAGCCAGAACCAGTGTGAAGTGAGTCTGCGTGTGGCTGCACTGGTCACCCGCAACAACTGTGCTCCCTTGTAACAGGGAAGTCATCCCCTGCAACTAGGCAACAACAAACAACGGAAGAGGCAGACCAAACCACAGCCCCCCCTCCCCCACAGCGCACACGCAACTGCCAGGCCATGCCTATGGACCAGAGAGTGATGGAGTGCATTGTGGAATGTAACGGAAAAGAACTGAATTTATTGTAATAGTAGTGGACATAGACTTGGTAGGATGCGTAGTTTTTATTTATAGAAGAATTAGTGTCTTAATAATAGTTATAATTAATAGTAGAAATAATTATGGTGATGAGAGGCAGTATTCTACAGTATTATAAGTAACAATGTAGAATGCGTAATTCGTATAGGAATCAATACTAGCTGTGTTTAGGTCACGTGTAACAGGCTACAATGGAATAAATAAATAAACGATTTTTTTCACTATTTGAGCGTCATGAATGATCAGTGGGCCTAACAAAGAAGAGAAACAAAAATCGGTAATCTAAACAATGACACGATATTTCTAAATTTTTATCAGCAGAACCATTTCATTGACAGCCAATCTTAGCAGTTATTTTACATGTATCACTCTTCCTGCTATACACTTTCAATGTATAACTTACTGATTAACTGATTGAATCATCTACGGGTTTCCTGCAGAAGGGGCATATTTCACTACATGTTCTCTGTGGGCCTGTGACAGGCACACCTGTTACGTTTTGTGAAGAGTTCTGCAGTAGCTCAGTCGTTTTTGGCTGCTGTACAACGTAAATAACGTTGTGTGTCAAATTTAATGATGGGGTAGGTAAGCACAAGAACTTCAACTCCGGAAGCATGTTTAAATCCACAACCAATGCAAATAATAGTCTGTTCCAATTAGAATTGCTTGTATGCCCGTTATCTGCGCTACTGAGGCATGGCTTTTCCTACCAAAGTTTAGTGCACTTGAAGGGCTGTTAAACATCGTGTGTGTGTGTGTGTGTGTGTGTGTGTGTGTGCATGTGTCTGCGTGTGTGTGTGTGTGTGTGTGTGTGTGTGTGTGTGTGTGTGTGTGTGTGTGTGTGTGTGTGTGTGCGTATCGTTTGCACTATTTCTCTAGTAGTGTGTTATTGTTTATGTAGAGTATTTTAGCATTCCCAGTGTGATGTTCTGTATGTCTGATGATTAAAAGAATAAAATATTGTGAATCTGTCAGTTGCCAGATGCACATATACATCATCGCGTATGTTCTTTGTTTATCTTAAAGTTCATGTTCGTCCTTCAAGGTACAATGATTTACACAGATTGTCCCAGGTTAGAGGGATATGCATATATGCACGTATTCCTGACACACCTTAAATTAATTTTTAAGATGTTTCTATGATGAGCTAATTTTAAAATTTATTTTAAGTCATCGTTCTGTAAGGATGTGGCTTATTTTAAACACTACTTTGTTGGGATATCTCATATACAATCTATGTTCTTCAGCTGGTGCTGGAATCTGGAGCTTGATATTGTTTCACTCTTTATTGTTTGTGAATCGGAACCGACATTACTTTAGGACCACGAAAGTAATTAAATCTGATTTTCACCCGAATTTGTGTAAAGACTTAATTTAAATTATTAGTTTGATGAAGGATTAGTTTAAAAACCCGTCCTTAAAAATAACAGCAGGGGCATATCGTTCCATACTGTAAGGTGTGAGGCGGTTCTCTGGAGGATCGGCGAGCAATGGAGTATACGGAAAACACTGACAAGAATAGGGGCAGGATTATAGAACATCTTGTAAGACATCAGAGATTAATTTCTATGCTACCACATGGATCTGTAGACTGTAAAAACCGTAGAGGAAAACAGATTGGAAAACACCCAGCTAATAATTGAGGATGTAGGTTCCAGTTCCTACTCTGTGATGAAGTGGTTGGCACAGGAGAACAATTCGTGACTGGTCACATCAAACCAGTCAGAAGACTAATGATCCCCGACCCAAAAATTAAAAAAATGGAAAAATAACGTTCCACATTTTCCACGTGCTATTAACACAGCAAAAATTTGTTTGATTGATACACAGCATTCTATATTGTTTGGAAAAATGGAAATGAAGTCCCATGCTTCTTTACAGAGCGTAGGGGAACGATGCGGGAGACCCGCACCGCCTTACTAGGCAAGGTCCTAATGGAGGTGGTTTGCCGTTGCCTTCCTCCGATCGTAATGGGGATGGATGATGATGATGATGAAGACGACACCACAACACCCAGTCATCTCGAGGCAGGAAAAATCCCTGACCCCGCCGGGAATCGAATCCGGACCCCGTGCTCAGGAAGCAAGAACGCTACCGCGAGACCACGAGGGGCGGACTCTATATTGTTTACGTGAGACTAATTTAAAGAACATTTAAAATTTATGGTTATTATTATTATTTTTTTTCTTTTTCCACTGAAGGCACCTACAAGCCATCAGTCAAGAAAATGAATATGCATTATTCACGTTAGCTTTGTTGTAAATATGTATATTTTAACCAAGGGTTATGCTCCATAGATTTCCATTCCAGCACATAAGACGTATATATTATTTTAAAGTATATAAAACACAAGATTTTTTAGAACCTCATCATAATATTTTTTTAAATTATGTAGAAATTTTTTAATACGTTCGGAAATTATTTTTCCATTGTGAGGTCTTATGAAGGTGTCTAATAGTGTCCTTCCCCTAAAGATGAATTCTACATCTAATCACCTACCTTAAGCATTACAGAACGATTATATGAAGTTACGTATTGTGCACTTACGTGTGTCACTAATCTATAAACATACGCGGTCCAATCACGTTAATGTAACCATGGCCTATGTTCGACGTCAACGTGCAGTAACCACTAACAGAGGGCAGCGGGAAGCACTAGCAGTGGAGTGTACATAAGACATGTCGCTCGATGTGGAAAACAGTGCAGTCATTGTCGAAATGCAGAAAGGAGCGATTTATCTGACGCCCAAAAAGGCACGATTTTCTGGTCATGGGTGAAATAATTTCCGAAACGGCTAAGTGTGTGATCAGTTCGCTTGCCACCGTGGTAAAGTACATCGTGCATAGAAAAATGACTGACTCTATATCCAAAACCAGCGCCGAGGTAACTGTGGTCCACCACGGAGCACAGACGACAGGAGTGAACTATGAATGAAAAGATGTGTGCGAGGGAATAGACATGCAACCGTTGGGCAACTGAACGTCCAGATGAACCAAAGGTCTACCAACAATGTCTCCTCAACGAAAGTTCACCGATCGTTCCTGCGTACGGGTCTCCGCAGCAAGCGCCTGGTTTGTGGACGCACGCTGACTGTTGTTCACCGTGAACGAAGGCTGGAATCTGCACACCAGTACCGGAACTGGAAGGCACTGAGTGGCGAAATGTGGCCTTCTCAGATGAATCACGTTTTATACTCCATCGGAGGGTTTGCAGTTGACGCGCTCGGCGTGAAACGTCTGAAAGCAAACACGTAGCAACAATCGCCGGATGGGTCCAGGCCGGATGAGAGGGCGTTATGGTCTGGGGAACGTTTTCGTGGCACTCCTTGGGTGATCTCATCATTCTGTAAGGCACAGTGGATGAACACAAATATGCATCTATCCTTGGGAACAATGTCCACCCCTATATGTAGTTTATTTGTCGTCGGCCCGATGGGATCTACCAGCAGGACAATGCAACATGTCACACAGCTGGCAGTGTACGTGCGTGCTCCGAAGAGCGCCAGGATTAGTTTACCTTATTCCTCTGGCCACCAAACTCCCCTGACTAAAACCCAATGGAGAATCTGTGGTACCGCTTCACTCGGGCTGTTAACAACGTGGATCCCCAACCAAGGAACTTGGCGCAACTGGGCACGGCAATGGGGACGAAATTGCTTCACATCCCTGATTGTGCCTGCAAAAGCCTCAGTGACTCTTTCTGCACATCTCGTGGCAGTCCATGCCACAAAAGGCGGTTATTCCGGCTTTTGACAGGTGGTCACATTAATGTGACTGGAAAGTAACACCTAGCGTGCAGCAGAGGTGAACTGAAGAGAAATTAGCTAAGTTCAGCGCAGTACATAGTACTATTCGGTTAAAACAGAAATACAGAGTGGCTGGTAAGTATGCTTCAAATGGTTCAAATGGCTCTGGGCACTATGGGACTCAACTTATGAGGTCATCAGTCCCCTAGAACTTAGAACTACTTAAACCTAACTAACCTAAGGGTATCACACACATCCATGCCCGAGGCAGGATTCGAACCTGCGAACGTAGCGGTCTCGCGGTTCCAGACTGTAGCGCCTAGAACCGCACGGCCACTACTGGTTAAGTATGCTTCAAATTCTCATTGAATTGTGCATCACAAAAAAAGCAACTGATGGTAAATTGAGGAACGTAACATTTTCCACTGAGACTATATAACAATGAGAATACATAGAATATACGTACATGCCATAAAATATGGAACGTATCTCTTTGTTCCAAAGACTGGACTAAGACCCAAGGAACATAAGCGGTGGCTTGGGGAGCGAAACTCACAAGGGAATTTTAAGAGCTTCAATTCACCGATTTGATTCTTATTGATAGGGTA
This sequence comes from Schistocerca cancellata, assembly GCF_023864275.1. Taxonomy (NCBI): domain Eukaryota; kingdom Metazoa; phylum Arthropoda; class Insecta; order Orthoptera; family Acrididae; genus Schistocerca; species Schistocerca cancellata. The sequence continues at coordinate 640,046,112 of NC_064626.1, forward strand.
CCTACGGCAAGGCCAGGAAATTAACCTATGTAAACAGTAACCTGCGACTCTCAACCACTTTCGTGTAAATCGAGTTTGAAAATTTTAGGTGTAATTATGTAATTTCTGTGGTCGTTATCATGCAAGTAGCCAGAAGACGAGAGAGGAAACTTAGTTTCATACGTGCGGGGTCTGTGGATCGAATACTGCTACCGGTAAAACTTTTCTTGTGAATTACGTTCGGTAACTGCCGCCTGCTTCACGTCTGCTGTGCAGCGAGCTACCTTAATTTAAGTATTAACTGTATTTTTCTTACTTGTCACTTCTTCTTCCGTGTGTATTTGCTTTTAGGAAGCTTTAATTTTCGAGTGCTCTTAATAGTGTTCCATAGATTTCGTGTTTGTTTTGAATACAGTCAGAGAGAGTCCCTTTAGTCAGCCATAGTGCCAGTAGTGTCAGTGTCGTCGTAACTGCCGCCTGCTTCACGTCTGCTGTGCCGCGAACTACCTTAATTTAAGTATTAACTGTATTTTTCTTACTTGTCACTTCTTCTTCCGTGTGTATTTGCTTTTAGGAAGCTTTATTTTTCGAGTGCTCTTAAGTGTTCCATAGATTTCGTGTTTATTTTGAATACAGTAAGAGAGAGTCCCTGTAGTCAACCATAGTGCCAGTAGTGCTAGAGTTTGTTTTCAATACAGTCCAGAGACAGGTAGTGCTATTTTCATTGTTTTCTACAAGAAGGGGCTAGCAACCACAGTTTAGTGAATAAGCAGCCGCCTTTAGTGAATTAGCAGTCTAGTTAAAGGTTGATTAACTCCCTTCAGTAAATTGTTTCCTTAGGATGGATAGGATGTGTGACTGCTGTGTACGGACGCAGGAGGAGCTGGCCACTGTTCGCGAACAGCTGAGCGTGTTGATGGCCGCGGTCAGCCGTCTTCAGGCTGCTGCCTCGGAGTGTAGCGACAGTGGGGAGTCTGGTGCGTCGCAAGGTACACCCCAGGTGTTACATGCTTCACCCACTGTCCCTGCTGTCGAGACATCTTCGCGGGTACCGGGCGCGGTTGGGCCACCCTCTCCCCAAGGGGAGTGGCGGGTTCAGCGGCGTTCGCGGCGCACGAGGCGGAAGGTCAATGTGAAGGCTGGCCGTGTGGCATCGCCCGCTCTGCCTGTGAGGGGACATGTGGCTGCTCCTTCAGCAAGGTCCGAGCAGGCACACGGGGGGAGGGGTTTATTAGTTATTGGGAGCTCCAACGTTAGGCGGGTGATGGAGCCCCTTAGGGAAATAGCGAGAAGGTCGGGGAAGAAGGCCAGTGTTCACTCTGTCTGCTTGCCGGAGGGTCTCATCCGAGATGTGGAGGAGGCCCTACCAGCGGCGATAGAGAGCACTGGGTGCACCCGACTGCAAATTGTTGCTCATGTCGGCACCAATGACTCCTGCCGTCTGGGTTCAGAGGTCATCCTCAGTTCGTACAGGCGGTTGGCGGAATTGGTGAAGGCGGAAAGCCTCGCTCGCGGGGTGGAATCAGAGCTAACTATTTGTAGTATCGTTCCCAGAACCGATCGCGGTCCTCTGGTTTGGAGCCGAGTGGAAGGCTTAAACCAGAGGCTCAGACGATTCTGCGGAGATCTGGGGTGCAAATTTCTCGACCTCCGCTATCGGGTGGAGAAATGTAGGGTCCCCCTGAATAGGTCAGGCGTGCACTACACGCCGGAAGCGGCTACAAGGGTAGCGGAGTACGTGTGGAGTGCACATGGGGGTTTTTTAGGTTAGAGAATCCCCTCCCTAGGCCCGACAAGACGCCTCCTGAGACGCGGCAAGATAGGAGTAGGCAAAATGCAACAGGGAATAACAATATTAATGTGCTAATAGTAAACTGCAGGAGCGTCTATAGAAAGGTCCCAGAACTGCTCTCATTAATAAACGATCACAACGCCCATATAGTACTAGGGACAGAAAGTTGGCTGAAACCAGACGTAAACAGCAACGAAATCCTAAACTCAGACTGGAATGTATACCGCAGAGACAGGCTGAACAGTGAAGGGGGAGGCGTGTTTATAGCGGTAAGAAGTGCAATAGTATCGAAGGAAATTGACGGAGATCCGAAATGTGAAATGATTTGGGTGAAGGTCGCGGTTAAAGCAGGCTCAGACATGGTAATTGGATGTCTCTATAGGCCCCCTGGCTCAGCAGCTGTTGTGGCTGAGCACCTGAAGGATAATTTGTAAAATATTTCGAGTAGATTTCCCCACCATGTTATAGTTCTGGGTGGAGATTTTAATTTGCCGGATATAGACTGGGAGACTCAGACGTTCATAACGGGTGGCAGGGACAAAGAATCCAGTGAAATTTTTTTAAGTGCTTTATCGGAAAACTACCTTGAGCAGTTAAACAGAGAACCGACTCGTGGCGATAACATATTAGACCTTCTGGTGACAAACAGACCCGAACTATTTGAAAAAGTTAACGCAGAACAGGGAATCAGTGATCATAAAGCGGTTACGGCATCGATGATTTCAGCCGTAAATAGGAATATTAAAAAGGGTAGGAAGATTTTTCTGTTTAGAAAAAGTGACAAAAAGCAGATTTCAGAGTACCTGTTGGCTCAACACAAAAGTTTTGTCTCAAGTACTGATAGTGTTGAGGATCAGTGGACAAAGTTCAAAACCATCGTACAATATGCGTTAGATGAGTATGTGCCAAGCAAGATCGTAAGAGATGGAAAAGAGCCACCGTGGTTCAACAACCGAGTTAGAAAACTGCTGCGGAAGCAAAGGGAACTCCACAGCAAACATAAACATAGCCAAAGCCTTGCAGACAAACAAAAATTACGCGAAGCGAAATGTAGTGTGAAGAGAGCTATGCGAGAGGCGTTCAATGAATTCGAAAGTAAAGTTCTATGTACTGACTTGGCAGAAAAACCTAAGAAATTTTGGTCTTATGTCAAAGCGGTAGGTGGATCAAAACAAAATGTCCAGACACTCTGTGACCAAAATGGTACTGAAACAGAGGATGACAGACTAAAGGCCGAGATACTAAATGTCTTTTTCCAAAGTTGTTTCACAGAGGAAGATTGCACTGTAGTTCCTTCTCTAGATTGTCGCACAGATGACAAAATGGTAGATATCGAAATAGACGACAGAGGGATAGAGAAGCAATTAAAATCGCTCAAAAGAGGAAAGGCCTCTGGACCTGATGGGATACCAGTTCAATTTTACACAGAGTACGCGAAGGAACTTGCCCCCCTTCTTGCAGCGGTGTACCGTAGGTCTCTAGAAGAGCGTAGCGTTCCAAAGGATTGGAAAAGGGCACAGGTCATCCCCGTTTTCAAGAAGGGACGTCGAAGAGATGTGCAGAACTATTGACCTATATCTCTAACGTCGATCAGTTGTAGAATTTTGGAACACGTATTGTGTTCGAGTATAATGACTTTTCTGGAGACTAGAAATCTACTCTGTAGGAATCAGCATGGGTTTCGAAAAAGACGGTCATGTGAAACCCAGCTCGCGCTATTCGTCCACGAGACTCAGAGGGCCATAGACACGGGTTCACAGGTAGATGCCGTGTTTCTTGACTTCCGCAAGGCGTTCGATACAGTTCCCCACAGTCGTTTATTGAACAAAGTAAGAGCATATGGACTATCAGACCAATTGTGTGATTGGATTGAGGAGTTCCTAGATAACAGGACGCAGCATGTTATTCTCAACGGAGAGAAGTCTTCCGAAGTAAGAGTAATTTCAGGTGTGCCGCAGGGGAGTGTCATAGGACCGTTGCTGTTCACAATATACATAAATGACCTGGTGGATGACATCGGAAGTTCACTGAGGCTTTTTGCAGATGATGCTGTGATGTATCGAGAGGTTGTAACAATGGAAAATTGTACTGAAATGCAGGACGATCTGCAGCGAATTGACGCATGGTGCAGGGAATGGCAACTGAATCTCAATGTAGACAAGTGTAATGTGCTGCGGATACACAGAAAGATAGATCCTTTATCATTTAGCTACAAAATAGCAGGTCAGCAACTCGAAGCAGTTAATACCATAAATTATCTGGGAGTACGCATTAGGAGTGATTTAAAATGGAATGATCATATAATGTTGATTGTCGGTAAAGCAGATGCCAGACTGAGATTCATTGGAAGAATCCTAAGGAAATGCAATCCGAAAACAAAGGAAGTAGGTTACAGTACGCTTGTTCGCCCACTGCTTGAATACTGCTCAGCAGTGTGGGATCCGTACCAGATAGGGTTGATACAAGACATAGAGAAGATCCAACGGAGAGCAGCGCGCTTCGTTACAGGATCATTTAGTAATCGCGAAAGCGTTACGGAGATGATAGATAAACTCTAGTGGAAGACTCTGCAGGAGAGACGCTCAGTAGCTCGGTACGGGCTTTTGTCAAAGTTTCGAGAACATACCTTCACCGAAGAGTCAAGCAGTATATTGCTCCCTCCTACGTATATCTCGCGAAGAGACCATGAGGATAAAATCAGAGAGATTAGAGCCCACACAGAGGCATACCGACAATCCTTCTTTCCACGAACAATACGAGACTGGAATAGAAGGGAGAACCGATAGAGGTACTGAAGGTACCCTCCGCCACACACCGTCAGGTGGCTTGCGGAGTATGGATGTAGATGTAGATGTAGATGTAAATGTAATAAGTTCGATCCTCCCCCCATGAACCATGGACCTTGCCGTTGGTGGGGAGGCTTGCGTGCCTCAACGATACAGGTAGTCGTACCGTAGGTGCAACCACAACGGAGGGGTATCTGTTGAGAGGCCAGACAAACGTGTGGTTCCTGAAGAGGGGCAGCAGCCTCTTCAGTAGTTGCAGGGGCAACAGTCTGGATGATTGACTGATCTGGCCTTGCATCATTAACCAAAACGGCCTTGCTGTTGCGGTACTGCGAACGGCTGAAAGCAAGGGGAAACTACAGCCGTAATTTTTCCCGGGGACATGCAGCTTTACTATATGGTTAAATGATGATGGCGTCCTCTTGGGTAAAATATTCCGGAGGTAAAATAGTCCCCCGTTCGGATCTCTGGGCGGGGACTACTCAAGAGGACGTCATTATCAGGAGAAAGAAAACTGGCGTTCTACGTATCGGAGCGTGGAATGTCAGATCCCTTAATCGGGCAGGTAGGTTAGAAAATTTAAAAAGGGAAATGGATAGGTTAAAGTTAGATATAGTGGAAATTAGTGAAGTTAGGTGGCAGGAGGAACAAGACTTCTGGTCAGGTGAATACAGGGTTTTAAAGACAAAATCAAATAGTGGTAATGCAGGAGTAGGTTTAATAATGAATAAAAAAATAGGAATGCGGGTAAGCTACTACAAACAGGATAGTGAACGTATTTTAGCGGCCAAGATAGACATGAAGCCCACGCCTACTACAGTAGTACAAGTTTATATTACAACTAGCTCTGCAGATGACGAAGAAATTGAAGAAATGTATGATGAGGTAACAGATATTATTCAGGTAGTGAAGGGAGACGAAAATTTAATAGTCATGGGTGACTGGAATTCGACAATAGGAAAAGGGAGAGAAGGAAACATAGTAGGTGAATATGGATTGGGGGAAAGAAATGAAAGAGGAAGCCGTCTGGTAGAATTTTGCACAGAGCATAACTTAATCATAACTAACACTTGGTTCAAGAATCATAAAAGAAGGTTGTATACATGGGAGAATCCTGGAGATACTAAAAGGTATCAGATAGATTATATAATGGTAAGACAGGGATTTAGGAACCAGGTTTTAAATTGTAGGACATTTCCAGAGGCAGATGTGGACTCTGACCACAATCTATTGGTTATGAACTGTAGATTAAAACTGAAGAAACTGCAAAACGGTGGGAATTTAAGGAGATGGGACCTGGATAAACTGACTAAACCAGAGGTTGTACAGAGTTTCAGGGACAGCATCAGGAAACAATTGACAGGAATGGGGGAAAGAAATACAGTAGAAAACGAATGGGTAGCTCTGAGGGATGAAGTAGTGAAGGCAGCTGAGGATCAAGTAGGTAAAAAGACGAGGGCTAGTAGAAATCCTTGGGTAACAGAAGAAATATTGAATTTAATTGATGAGAGGAGAAAATATAAAAATGGAGTAAATGAATCAGGCCAAAAGGAATACAAACGTCTCAAAAATGAGATCGACAGGAAGTGCAAAATGGCTAAGCAGGCATGGCTAGAGGACAAATGTAAGGATGTAGAGGCTTATCTCACTAGGGGTAAGATAGATACTGCCTACAGGAAAATTAAAGAGACCTTTGGAGAAAAGAGCCACTTGTATGAATATCAAGAGCTCAGATGGCAACCCAGTTCTAAGCAAAGAGGGGAAAGCAGAAAGGTGGAAGGAGTATATAGAGGGTCTATACAAGGGTAATGTACTTGAGGACAATATTATGGAAATGGAAGAGGATGTAGATGGAGATGAAATGGGAGATACGATACTGCGTGAAGAGTTTGACAGAGCACTGAAAGACCTGAGTCGAAACAAAGCCCCGGGAGTAGACAACATTCCATTAGAACTGCTGACGGCCTTGGGAGAGCCAATCCTGACAAAACTCTACCATCTGGTGAGCAAGATGTACGAGACAGGCGAAATATCCTCAGACTTCAAGAAGAATATAATAATTCCAATCCCAAAGAAAGCAGGTGTTGACAGATGTGAAAATTACCGAACTATCAGTTTAACAAGTCACAGTTCCAAAATACTGACGCGAATTATTTACAGACGAATGGAAAAACTGGTAGAAGCCGACCTCGGGGAAGATCAGTTTGGATTCCATAGAAATGTTGGAATACGTGAGGCAATACTGACCTTACGACTTACCTGACAAGAAAGATTAAAGGAAAGGCAAACCTACGTTTCTAGCGTTTGTAGACTTAGAGAAAGCTTTCGACAATGTTGTCTGGAATACTCTCTTTCAAATTCTAAAGGTGGCAGGGGTAAAATACAGGAAGGGAAAGGCTATTTACAATTTGTACAGAAACCAGATGGCAGTTATAAGAGTCGAGGGGCATGAAAGGGAAGCAGTGGTTGGGAAGGGAGTGAGACAGGGTTGTAGCCTATCCCCAATGTTATTCAATCTGTATATTGAGCAAGCAGTAAAGGAAACAAAAGAAAAGTTCGGAGTAGGTATTAAAATCCAGGGAGAAGAAATAAAAACTTTGAGGTTCACCGATGACATTGTAATTATGTCATAGTCAGCACAGGACTTGGAAGAGCAGTTGAACGGAATGGACAGTGTCTTGAAAAGAGGTTATATGATGAACATCAACAAAAGCAAAACGAGGATAATGGAATGTAGTCAAATTAAGTCGGTTGATGCTGAGGGAATTAGATTAGGAAATGAGACACTTAAAGCAGTAAAGGAGTTTTGCTATTTGGGGAGCAAAATAACTGATGATGGTCGAAGTAGAGAGGATATAAAATGTAGACTGGCAATGGCAAGGAAAGCGTTTCTGAAGCAGAGAAATTTGTTAACATCGAGTATAGATTTAAGTGTCAGGAAGTCGTTTCTGAAAGTATTTGTATGGAGTGTAGCCATGTATGGAAGTGAAACAAGGACAATAAGTAGTTTGGACAAGAAGAGAATAGAAGCTTTCGAAATGTGGTGCTACAGAAGAATGTTGAAGATTAGGTGGGTAGATCACGTAACTAATGTGGAGGTATTGAATAGGATTGGGGAGATGAGAAGTTTGTGGCACAACTTTACTAGAAGAAGGGATCGGTTGGTAGGACATGTCCTGAGGTATCAAGGGATCACAAATTTAGCATTGGAGGGCAGCGTGGAGGGTAAAAATCGTAGAGACCAAGAGATGAATACACTAAGCAGATTCAGAAGGATGTAGGTTGCAGTACGTATTTGGAGATGAAGGAGCTTGCACAGGATAAAGTAGCATGGAGAGCAGCATCAAACCAGTTTCAGGACTGAAGACCACAACAACAACAACAACAACAATAAGTTCGATATGCGTTCTAGGGCGCGAAAATATGTAACAACCAAGAACCGTTCATGGTAGAGAATTAAATTTGTTTTGGTACAGACATAGTGAAAAAAAAAACCATTCACTTGGAAAAATTTGGCTTTCGTTACATGTTTTGAAAGAAATACTCCGCACTGCCGCATTGGCAGTACAACTACATGTTTCGAAAGACATAATCCGCACTGGCCGTAAAATTACATATTTTGAATGAAATAATCCGCATTGCCTGTAGAATATGTTTTATTAAAAGTCATGACCGGTTTCGCACCACTAGAAGACGCATCCCCAGGTGAAAAAGATTCTTTTTAACAAGTCTTCAGCGAACGATAACTGCCCTAGAGTTACTCCCCATCATTCACGTCACGTTGTAAAAAAATATCGCGCTAAAAGCAGAAGTCCTCATTTGAAACGAAGGGAATAGCAGAACCGCACCACAAGCAGAAAGGAGGTTGAGCGGTAGCAGGCAAGGTAGTTGGTTCAAATGGCTCTGAGCACTATGAGAGTTAACATCTTAGGTCATCAGTCCCCTAGAACTTAGAATTACTTAAACCTAACTAACCTAAGCACATCACATACATCCATGCCCGAGGCAGGATTCGAACCTGCGACCGTAGCAGACACGGGGTTCTGGACTGAAGCGCCTAGAAGCGCACGGCCACCGCGGCCGGCGGCAAGGCAGTACTGACTGCTAGGCAATGCAGAATGGGTCTTCTAGTGGAGCAAAACCGCTCGTGAATTTTAATAAAAAGTACTCTACAGCCAGTGGGGATTATTTCTTTCAAAATGTTGAACTTTGCCTGCAGTTGCCCGCAGTTTAAAATAATACATTCATTACATGTACTGTACGTCGCGGTAAGTTTATTTCATGTTTCTACGAACGTTATCATCCTGATTCGTGCAGTACTTGATGGTTTACACGTTATACATGTCACACATCTAGATAAAATAATATAAATAAAATGACTATTCTGATTTGAGTGGTATTTCTCGTATATCTTTTTTAATTCAAACCTCATTAAGGAGAAACATTTTCTCCTTTTCTCAGGATAAATGTTAGAAATATCTAAATGAATCATTAAATATTGATAGTTTGCACAGTAATAATAAATCTGTTGTTAGAATTAGATGTCAGTAAAGAAACCAAAGATACCACCATCGAAATTCGACACAGAGACCTTAAGTTTATGAAAATAGTGCTTACTATCTTGGGTGTGGACTCCTTGCATGGTAACGACTGTAGAAAGTAAATAAGCGCGCCTAAAGTTTTCGAACTCTGTTTTCCTGAAACCAGCTGAGAGTTGCGTCTTACTGTTTGCATATGTTAAAGTTGTAGTTGTGCCCTACCCATCCTACCAATATAAATCAAATCGGCAAGTGGAAGTTCGCACGGTCTCTTTGTGAAAGAGCGCCAGAGGAACCTAAGTAATATTTGTTTAGAACGTGAAAAATAATTATTAGCTGACAGTGAGGCAGGTGGAAGTATAAGATAGTAGAAGCATAAGCGCCCCGGTAAACCTGGATCGGTAAGCAAGTCGCTTGTGAGATAGCAGAACCGATTAATTAGCTGTTGAGATTACGTTATGTTCTATGACTGGACTCACAGGAAAATATTTAACATCTTTCTGCAAGACAAAAGTGAATATTATAGAAAGACTGTCCTTTGTTTTCTGAACGTAATTACGCCAGAGAAACAAAGAAACTTGCTAGAGATATTATAAATACAATTATGTACCTACTACGTTAACACTTTTATTTCCAAAAATAAACCATACAAATAATTTCTGAAGAAAATTGCGTCACAATAAACTGACTGTGTTACAGGTTTGTAAGAGCACAGGTTGTTTAAAAGATACCTACTACACTCTCACAGAGTTAAAGTGTTTCATACTGTCAATACAACGGCATCAAAAATAATTAAAAATTGTTGGTTGTTACATTTGTTTTTCTCCCTTCCTTCATAACGAATTTTAGTATTTCTAATTTTTTCGTTTACCTATCGGTACACGTAGCGTCTGCGGTGCTTTTCCTGGCCCTTCTGGAGCTTTAGAGGAAAATGTTAAGTTACATGAGGGAGTCTGCAGGTTGTTTTCATAAAATCTGTCCTTTGACCGCCAGTGTTCATAATGTTCAAAATAATGTGATACAGTATCACATTTTCAATTTGTGTATGCAAGAAAATTAACTCTAACAGTATAAACGACAGAAAAGTGAATTATGGTTTAATACGTAAGGAAACTATAGGCATGCATTTCTGACGTTTTGGTTAATAATTTTTGCAATCGCTTAAAGGGGGAAAAATGACCCAAGGAACATAAAATAATATACCACTGCTAGAAAAGTATGACAGTTCAATTCAAATCCCAACATTGCCTTGAGATAACAATACCAAACAAACGAGTGAATTATTAATTTGTAAGCATGACGCTTGAAAAACTTTCTTTACTCTCGGAATCTTTTTAAGGCATGATATTCGACATAACACTCGCATGTAGTAAGTTCAACACCGCATATTCTCGTCCTCGAGTAATGTAAGAAAGTTGAGAGTGGAGGATACTGAATACCCGTGTGAATATCGAATGACCACACTAATGAAAATGACGAACGAACAAAAAAAATTGCCTGAGACGAAGTGTGAAACACATAACTCGAGGATAAATCCATTACGAAATAAACTGTGAAATGAGATACGGACCTGACCGGTATGAGGCTGCCCTGGACCCGCAGTAGAGTGCCGAGGTGGAGGGAGTCGCCGGAGCAGGAAGACGCCGTGCAGCCCATTTTGCTGCTCCTCTTCCTGCGATAGAGCTCGCCACGCGCCGGCCGCGGCGCAGCTGAAGCGTTGGCTTCCGCTCGTCCAAAGAATCTGCACCCTCTCGCCATAGATAACTTTCATACCTCAGTGAGATTCAATAACTCTGGAATCCACAGACGTTCCTGCAGAACATCATTTCCTATTTGAAAATGATTTTTCTCTAAAGACAAACTTATATCTACTGAATAAAGGAAGCAAATCATAAATAATTTTCTGTGCTTGTCTTAATCACTTAGGTACGTATTTACAGAACAGTGTACAACTTCGATGTTCCGCAATAACGTTTTCTGGCTCTGTATTATCAGGTTGGAAGATACAGGGTGGCACACGAATAGTTGACACGCTTTAACATCTAATAAAAATTGTACATATTGTTAGTTGTATTTCATTCCAATTTAGCTCCAACGTGTTTTGTTTCATCGAAATGTTGGTAGAGATCGTGTTGTGCAATTTCGCTGTTCTCTTGTTCGCAGTTAGCATTCGCCTTGGCCTCGCATGGACGTGTATCTGTTCAGCAGCGTATTAAGGCAGTTCTCCTTTAAGCTGAACTAAAAAGTGTCACAACAACGCAAAGATGTTATTGGGCAATATTCCGCACGCTTTGGGCACCATCAAGGAACGCAATTCTCCTATTAACGAGAAAATGTGAGGCACAGACTGTTCGTTTTCCGGAAAACTTCGCAGCGCTACGGGTCACCACTGAACGGACGGCGAAAAGTGAAATAGGGATATTTAGCCGTTCATTACAAAGAATTTTACAGAGTGATCTCAAGCTTTGCGCTTGCAATATGTGTTATAGATGCTGACTGAGCAGAACAACCGAAGACGGGTGTATCCATTACGGTCAAAGGGAAAAGATAAGATAATGTTTAACACATGGTTCTCAGACGAAGCTTGTTTCAACCTCAATTGAACAGAAAACAAACAAAATGTTCGACGGGTTGCGAGAAACCGCATAATTTTTATGTCCATGAAGAAAAGAGCATGGGGAAAAAGTGACACTTGCGGATAGCACTCTCCTAATCGGTCGGGCCAGTGCTTTTCAGTGAAATTGTCAATGTAGTCTGGTAGCCACATCTTCTTTCCACCAATACTCCAATGAACTTTCAGTGATGAATGAAAGATTGCGCAACACCTCATATGGCTAATTACGTACTGGACTTCCTACAGGAAATGTTCAGCAATCGTGTGATGTCCCATCCTTACCAGCAGCGCCACCATGGGATATCCGTCTGGCTTCCTTCAAGTCCAGATTTAAACCCATGTGATTTTTTGCGGGGATATTTGCAAGAAAAACAGTTTCCTTTGAGACTACGGAATATTATGGAAATGCGAACCCAGATAATGCAGTTGTGCAAGGAGATAAATGAAGACTCGTGCCACAAAGTTGTAAGGAATATGCCTACTCACCTTCAAAAAGTTATTCTCTGCAATCAAGCGCATATTGAACACGTGGTGAAGTGAAATGCGTTTCCATGGACCATATTACCCTGTGCGTAAAATTTCGAATTTTTATTAAGAGATAAAAATGTTGTAACAGTATTAAATATGCCAACTATTCGCGCACCTTCCTGCACGTACCTCCTCTCACTCCATACTTAATGTGAATCACATGGTAGGAAATACGTACTTACCACTGTACAACATTTTTGTGTTTATACCCAATCCATTATCGTATAGATCTCTGAGGAATGACTGTTTTAAGTGCATGTGTTCGTATTGTAATTAACCTAACCTTGCCATCATTGTCTTTACTAGACCGATTTGTATGTTACCAGACCCCTTGCTTAACAATGCGTTCTGAGATATTGCAGGGTAATTGACGCCTTTCTTCTAAAGTCTGCTGGATTTTCAACGTTTACGTTACGCTTTCGAGTAAGTCATACAAACCTTTAACCGTTCTTTCTGCCCTTACTTTTACAATATATATCTCCTCTTGATTCTATTAGGGAATGGCCCACAAAGTTGCAGAATATTCTAGAATGGGTCTCACTAGTGTTATGTAAGTACTCGCCTTTGTAGAGTGGTTTCTACCAACAAACCGTACTTCCTCTCCCTTTACTTTTAACTGACCTATGTGACCTTTGTAGTTCATATCTCTAGACATTGTTACAAATTTGTATGAGTTGACTCCAATTATAATTAATTTTATTTTCTATTGTGAAAGGATTTTGTGTTTGGTGAAAAAAAGATTTACATATATATGAACACTAGACGTAAGTTCATTTTTTTGTACTACTTTTCAGTCTGACCAACACCTCACAGTATATTTGTGGAGCCTATTTCAGATAGAATTTCATTAAAAATACGAGCATCGCCTGTAAAAATTTAGAAGTTATAATTGAAACTGTCTGCCAGACGAATAAATTCTACATGAGCTGCTAAGTGCCCCAGCGTACTTCCTTGGGGCAGACGCAAAGCTAATTCTATATCCGTCGGTGACTCTTCATCCAAAGTAAAACTTTGCGTCAATGAAGAAGCCCTTGATAGAGTCCTGAATTCCGTTTGCTACTCCATGTGATCGTAGTTTCAATAGGAATCGCTGGTGCGGCACTGAATCAAATGATTTTGCAAGTCAAGAGAGCTCCCTCCACATTATTGATCCAATATATGGCTTTAAGACTGAGAAGAGTACTTGAGCGATGTTTTCGAAATCTGTGCTGTTTGGCTGTATGGATATTGTTATGCTCGATGTACATCACATTTGAATCTGAATGGTCTCTAAATTTTTCAACGGATGTCAATGGTGGACGATTGTTTTGTAGATAATTTCGGTTATACTTTGTGTAGACGGATGAGACCTGCGCTCTCTTCCAACCATAGAGCACAGTATTTCGTTTTAGGCATATGAGATTTATTGTGCTAATTCATCTGTAAATTATGATTAGAATATGTCAGGCTTTCCACAGTGCTTTGGTACTACTTCTATGGAGCTTTTACTTGAACAAGTCATCTTCATTTGGCAGTGTTTCACATATGAATAATTACAACCAGAAGACTTCGACTAATGTGTATCTGTTATAGAGATATGGAAAACGAGTGGCAGTCGTACAGAGAATAATCGACACTTAATGCACAAACTTCGAAAAAAAAAAACACCAATGTCTTTAAATGATAAAAATCTCCAGAGTAACAAATTTAGTGGTTCGTTCTGCACTCTAAGATAAATTCTTAAATTTTTCTAAGTTTTATCTTTATATATTTGCTTTTATACATTCCTCTCTTACCTTTGGTTAACAGATTGCACACATCATGCAAAATGTTCGTTAACGTGTTCCATAAGCGCTGTATTCTGAATATTACGACAGCTAAGAATACTTTTACCTAGATACAAATATTTTTAAGCGTTTATGATATTAATTGTGTGCTTACATCAATCTCCAAAACACACGAAGGAACAGCGGAAGACGAGGGTTCACGACCCAGCCAAGAAACGCAGATAACTGGGTAGGGATTCCCATAAGTGGGAACAATGGATTTGACTGTTCACATGAAGCCACAAGACTTTTGGTGTCTGGTGTACAGACACAATGTCATCGATTATAGGCCCATTGTTCTGAAACAGAACCGAGACAACGCTCTTGTAACGACGGATATTTTATATGATCGTAAAATACTCGGATGGTTGTAGAGATACCATTACTTACGTGAAATGCCCTTTCAAAGTACAGGAATAGTAGATCTTTCTTTAAACAGTAAAGACTTGCTCGCTTAATGTTTTATCTTATACAGAAATATTTTGCTCTGTTTAAGGTTAAATTACCCTTTGTTGCTAAAGTGTCGTACAGTCGAACAGCCAAAGCGTATAATATAGTATGGAAATAGGTGCGGCACGTATGCTGATACTTGATAATACCTCCCATTAACTAAGAGGCCACGTTGCTGGACTTGGAAGACGGTGCTCACTGTCACTGCTCGGAATGCACACAAGCGATGGGCTTCCCAGGGTTTTATTACTACTCGATATCTGCTACAAACCCCTTATTCCCCAAACCTTGGAACCATTTTACGAAGAAATACCCTGTAACCATTTAACGCATGTTGACGTGAAAAGAATCGCAACACGAAAAAGGGGTTTTGTGACGTTAACGGAAGTTGACAGACGTGTTTCTATATCTGAAAGACGAAGTACATTGAAGTTTCGCGTCAGTCACGTAAGACTAAGAGGATGAAAAATCGTGTTTGCTTTAAATACACTCTGTAACTGTTGGGAGCGTTAGTTACCTTTGAGTGAGTTGATGTTAGTTAAGAATATCGTTAAGGTGAAAAAGACGCCATTGTCAGCATCTAACTGGGTTTCAGCGAGGACGTGTAATAGGGCTACGAGAAGCTGGATGCTCCTGCGATGTTGCGGAAGGGCTTGGGAGGAATGTAGCCAGTGTAAGTGATTGCAGCGGTGCTCACGGGAATGAATGGTCACTCCGGACAACCACGTGGCACTACCGGGAGGGAAGACCAACGTTTTCGCCATAGCAGCATTTGGCACCACAGTGACACAATAAACTGTTACTTCAAGGAGAGCTCCGAGCCAGATGACATGTAGAGAGCATTCCACTGATCCCGAACTACCGCCATTTACAACTTCAGTGGTGTCAAGCGACAGCTAATTTGAGGGGAGGGTGAAGATGTGTTTTCTGATGAAAGCTGGTTCTGTCTTGGTGGTAGTGACGACCGTGTCTCGCTTATAATGAGGCCAGTTGAGGGTCTGCACCCAACCTGTCTGCGTGCTAGACACACTGAATCTACACCTGGGGTTATGGTGTGAAGTGCTATTACATGTGACACCAGGACCACTCTCGCGGCTATCCCACGCATTTTACTGCAAAACTGTACGTCAAGCTGATGGTTGGAGCTGTTCTGCTGCCCTTCGTGAACAACAGTCCTGAGGCTGTTTTCCAGCAAGATAGCGCTCGCCCACATACCGCTGCTGTAACCCAACATGCTCTACAGAGTGTCAACATGTTGCCTTACCATGTTCGATCAGCAAATGTGTCTCCAGTCGAGAATATGGGACACCATCGAACGAGAACTCCAGCGCTATCCACAAATAGCAATTGACCGACCAAGTGCAACAGGCATGTAATGCCAGCCCACAAACTGACATCCGGCACCTATGCAGCACAATGTATAAATTTTACATGCTTGCATTCAACTTTCTTGCGGCTGTACCGGTTATTAATGTGCCAACATTTCGCATTTGCAATGGCTTATGTCTCAATCTCATTAACCTCTGATTTTTCAACGTTAATCACTTAAATATGCTACGTAGACGAATGTATTCCTGAAATTTCTTTACTTCACATTATTTATTTTCTGGTGTTGCGCTGTTTTTCGCGTCACTGTAGACTGATGGGCCAAAACATTACGACGTGCTGGTCTACGTTCTGGACGCAATGCAGCAGCGTTTCCACGTGTTGTGGATTCACGTGCAGATAATCGAGTGCTGACCGTAAGCGCGTCATCCAGTAGAGCAAGCGCTGCATCTTGTAAGTCGAGAGTCTGTGCAGTTTGCCTTTGTACACTCGTATCAATTGCCCTATTTCATTTTAATCTTGGAAACATCGTACGCGCCAAATGTCTTCTGTGCGGATATTGATCGTGTAAAAACTTTCCACTTTTCTGCTGCTTCCATACGATAGTCCGTTCATGCAAATCGTATCTGCAGTTTCCGTCACCGGTTACAACCCTATTTGATTAAAGCTGATTGACGTTAGTACTTCAGCTTGTAAACACAGGCTGCAGTCAACTACAGTGCAGACATTGTACGCCAGGATTGCCCATGTCGGTACAGAGGACGCAGACTGCATTGGATTAGTTCTGTTATTATCACATCCGCTAATCTAAATGCCCGTCGGAATTGCCTACCTTACAATCTTTGCAGCAACAATACCGGTAAACGTATTTCACAGTCAGACGTATCAGAGCAATTTTCACTTATAACTTTCGACACTTTAATTTCCTGTCCAGGATCCTTTACCTCAAATTAATACATTTACCCTTCTCCATCACCCACGAAACATCATCCTTATCTCCTCAAACGCCGTCAGCACCAAGTCGTCGTAATATTGTCGTTAATTACTGTATTTTGGTTAACACCTGTAAAGGTAAACAAATTAATAGGGATCATTGGCCTTGCAAGTTAAAGTAAGTGTTTTACGACTGAGCTGATTAAATACACTTACGGAAAGAAATCGCAACACAAAAAGTAATTAACGTAGAGAAATGAAATTTTAGGAACACATTTGTCTACGTAGAATACTTAAGTGGTTAACATTGCGAAATCGCAGGTTAATGTAAGCCTGACGTTAGCCATTGCAAATGCGAAATGCTGCTACATTAATAACCGTAGTAGCCGTTAGAATGACGAATGCAAGCATGCCAACGTGCGTGCATTGCTTTGTATATGTGCCCAATGTCAGTTTATGGGATGGAATCCAATGCCTGTTGCACTTAGTCGGTCAATACAGGGACGGTTAATGCCTTTTGTGGATAACGCTGGAGTTGTCGTCCTATGATGTCCGGTATGTGCTCGATTGGAGACAGATCTGGTGGTCAAGCAGGGCAAGGCAACATGTGGACACTCTGTAGAGCATGTTGGGCTACAAAAGCGGTATGTGGACGAGCGTTGTCCTGTTAGAAAACACCCCTGGATTGATGTTCATGAGTGGCAGCAGAACAGGTCGAATCACCAGATTGACGTACAAATTTGTAATCTGAG
Organism: Schistocerca cancellata; assembly: GCF_023864275.1. Taxonomy (NCBI): domain Eukaryota; kingdom Metazoa; phylum Arthropoda; class Insecta; order Orthoptera; family Acrididae; genus Schistocerca; species Schistocerca cancellata. The sequence goes on from NC_064626.1 coordinate 640,063,615, forward strand.
CGCGTGGGACAACCACGAGAGTGCTCTTGCTGCTATACGAAGTCGCACCCCGGACTATGCTTCCAGGTGCAGGTCATGTGTGCCTGGCACGCAGACAGGTTTGTTGTTGGACCTCAATTGGCCTCCTTCTTACTGGCACTGAGGCAGAACAAGCTTTTAACAGACAACACAACAGACCTTCACCTACAAGTCCAGTGAGCTCTCGCTTGATACCCCTGAAGTCGCAAATGGCTGTGGTTTGGGGTCAGTAGAATGCACGCTGCAGGGCGTCTACCTAGCAGTTGCCCATGGAATAACCGATCTGTAACAGTTTGAAGTGCCTCTGTGGGGTACCTCCTGCTCAAATCGCTGCTGCGGATGCGCCACAATGCGCCCATAGGCCGAACACGTTTGTCTTCAGCCCCGAATTTGCACGTGGCCGTCCGGAGCGCGGTCTTCTTGCGACAGCACATTCTCCTGACCACCGCTCCAAGCAATCATGGACAGTGGCTACATTCCTGCCAAATATTTTAGCAGTGTTGTGGAAGGAGCATCCAGCTTCTTGTACCCCCGTCGCACGACCTCGTTCGAAACTCAGTGAGTTGTTGATAATGGCGCCTTTATCGCCTTAAAACCATTCTCGACTCACATTAACTCACTATGTCCGCCGGCCGCGGTGGCCGAGAGGTTCTAAGCGCTTCAGTCCGGAACCGCGTGAGTGCTACGCTCGCAGGTTCGAATCCTGCCTCGGGCATGGATGTGTGTGATGTCCTCAGGTTAGTTAGGTTTAAGTAGTTCTACGTTCTAGGGGACTGATGACCTCAGATGTTAAGTTCCATGGTGCTCAGAGCCATTTGAACCATTTGATCACTATGTCCAATCTCAAAGGTACATTCTCTAGCGCTACTCTTTTGCAACTTTCTTGAAATTTGAGTGGGCTATATGTTTCAGATATAGAACACGTCTACCAACTTACGCTTATGTCGCATACTCGTTCTTGGTGTTGTGATTTTTTCCGTCAGTGTAGTTGAAAATCAAAGTTATATTTCAAGTGTAATGTATCGACCGAAACGAGCACAGCTGATGTGTAAAATAGCCTCTCCTAAACTACATATACGACGCTTCTTTTCAGACACATGTTTAATCCCAAGGGCTTCACTTGTAGGAATTAAAAAATTTTACACCAAATCTTTCGATTTGTCAATACAAACGAATACCGCGACCTAGAGAAGAACAGCGACGGCTGCTACAGGGTCGAACACTCTCTGAAAGTCAGTTCTTAAGCGCACAAGCTAAGTCTTGTACCTATCAGTAGACACAGACGTCAGCAGTTGTGTGGTAACAGCCGATATCACACAGCGACTCCGTGCGCTGGATTCTCGCGGTATCTGGGTTGCGTTCTTTTTTTTTAATTTCTATTTTACTGTTTTTCTTTTATTTATTTTAAATTTTTGCGCTTTTGTTGAACAGTTAATAAATTTGTTTGACTACATCATTCTGTATTGTAGCTAACGTAGTCCTTTTATTAGTTTTGAAGGTGGTTAATTTTATGTCACAGATGACAGATTATAAATGTTATATGTTTCACAGCCTTCGTCTTATAGACCGAAACCGGGTACCGTCATGAAAAATAGAAAAGTTATTGCAATTCTGAATGCTTTTTATTAAAACATTTATTGCTGTTACCTATTTCAGAGCAACTAAATTGCAGACACTCCATCTGTAGAACAGTAAGAGAACAGAAAAGCTCTTCGTTATGTGTTAATACTTCCTAAAACTAATGAAATGTCCTACGCGTAAAAGCCCATGAACAATGTGGCATTAAAAGAATGTTTAATCTTTCTTCGAAAAAAATCATCTCGCCAGAACTGTAAACAGTAAGTCTCTTCACCACTTGAACCACACCATCGGGTGTATCTTGTTGCCGACTGGCCAGCTTTATGGTTTCATGTCCAGCAGTAGGATGAATTGTTAAAAGTAGCTGTCACGTAAGGCGAAGACTTCCCTTTCTCCATGGTTGCTCATGAAACATTTCCTCTCATTGCATCCTGCAGCAAGAGTAAGTAAGTAATGGTCGGTCTGAGAAACTGAATATAATGATTTCGAAAAATTCCCCCTCATGTAACGTGTACTTAGGTATCGTATTCGGTTGCTGAGTTGGTTCGCCCTGTGTTACACATGTGTATAGTGTTGTGTAATGTTACTTTAAACTTCATGAAACGCAAAATTTGAAATACAGGAAATGGTTCTAAATAAATGCCATGAAAACTAATTGCGAGCTCAGTGAAAGCTACATAACCAAAACAAAGTAACGAACTACATTATGAACGTTGTGTGATCTGAAGTGCAATGTTAGACTTAAAATATCAACAAAAATAAATTCCTACTCTAACAGGAAGGAAATAACTGTTTGAAATTACCAATACTGTTCAATGAAAATTAATCTGTTTGGTAGCACGATACCCGACAGTGATGACTCCACACTGTTTGCTCATTAATGCAAGGTGAGACCTGCCGTGATATAAAAGTGACTTACCTTTTGCTCAGTTTGCTGTTTTTTCGTGTGGAGTAGTGATGTCCTCGAAAGCAAATACAAATCAGCAGATGGTCGGCCGGAGGGGCCGAGCGGTTGTAGACGCTACAGTCTGGAACCCGCGTGACCGCTACGGTCACAGCTTCGAATCCTGCCTCGGACATTGATGTGTATGATGTCCTTAGGTTAGTTAGGTTTAAGTAGTTATAAGTTATGACCGCAGCAGTTAAGTCCCATAGTGCTCAGAGCCATTTGAACCATATCAGCAGATGCACAGCTAAATGAAAATAAATTACTAATCACTAATTTCTTTCTCTTTGCTTGTCAGCAATAATCTGTGACTTCGGGTAGCGTAGGGCGCAATGTGTAAACGACAAAGCGATCTAAACTCTACTATTAATCTTGGAGGAGGGTATTGCTTTAAAGAAAATCGGTTTTGGGAAATAAAACTCTTATTTTTGTCAAAAAGACTGCACAACATAAGAACACTCTAACAATTATAAAATTCTCTCGTTACAAAGGAACTACAAACATACCTTTCAAATTCCTCCAAAATATTCTCCGTCAATGTAAACAACAATTAAATTATAAATGAGTTTTCATCTCCGTCATAAAGTATTTCAAATAGTTTCTCCCAGATTCATAAATAACTGTTCTTCTTGTCTCAAAAACTCAACTGCTCGCTATGCCTGTCAGAAGAATGCCCCAGTGCTAGACAACTGACTGACTAGCAACCACGAATAAAACTGAACACACAGTCAAGGATCTTATTCATTACTCAGGCAGTGCGCTCATTCACCTTTCTCCCAGTGCGGTAAAGGTGAATTATTTACGATAACAGAAAATAAATGAATACGTTACAAGAGTTTCGCCGTTTTACCCAGCGCTACAATTTGTTATATGTGAGCCAGAGGGGATGACCTGAGACACAGGGGCAGACATTTTCTGGGAGGCAACACCGACGAATCTCGCTGGCGAAAGAGGCTGCAGGCACATACTGGCAAGCCACTGCAGATGCAGCATATAGCAGAGACTTGTAGCTGTCGTAAATACCTACTAATGAATATCCCGAATAATTAAATTGTACTTCCCCTTTGATTCGACCACATTTAACATTTTCTGGAGCACATTGTTGTATGTAGTGCCTAATCAAATTTTTCAAAAAAAAAATGTACAATGCCATTTTTATTCGAGTGAGAAGTACGTCAGAGAGTGGTAAAAGCGCACGAACAATTAACCCCACAAAAGTTATTCCGCGAACTTATAACACACGACACTCTCTACCCTGGCGGGAGTTTTTAATTAACGAATAAGACCCTCACGTAATTATTAAATCAGCGATATCTTTAGGATCAGAAATTACATGATGCAGAGAAGTTGAAACGTGGTGGTACAGCTCCGGCTGCGCGCGTAATTAAAATTTAAGACAGACCGCTGCGCAGTTGTATTAGGTTTCATTTCGTCAAAGCTTTAGAAATTTAATTAGGGAACTGAATAGCCGGGGAATAAAGTGTCGTTTCTGCGGCGGGCTCCGCTGAAAGCGATACGCTACGCGGCCCGGTCCCGCGCGCGGCCGTACCAGGCCGAGAGCGGGCTCGCTGGATGGAGGCGGCGATCGCCGGGTCTGCTGTGCGCGGACCCGGGGCCGGCGCGAACCCGAATTTCGACGAAGAATTATGCTGCTTACCATTGCGGCACAAAACTGAACCAGGCTTGACTTTGAAAGCCTCTTACTTCCCTTGTGAGTACGTAACTGATTTGACATCAGTTTACCTGGAAATATGCCCCTTTGGCCGCGCGGGATAGCCGAGCGGTCTGAGGCGCCTTGTCGCGGTTTGCGCGGCTCCCCCGTCGGACTTTCGAGTCCTCCCTCGGGTATGGGTGTGTCTGTTGTCCTTAGCGTAAGTTAAAGTTACATTAAGTAGTGTGTAAACTTAGATGGCCTCAGCTGTTTGGTCCCTTAAGGCCTTACCACAAATTTCCAATTTTTATAACCCTTTCATGCAAAATTTTTACCCAAGACTGAGAATTAAAGCAATCTGGTTTCTTTTTGGAGTGATATGATCATAACCTTGGAGGGCTTTCACGGTGCAACGAAGACTGTAAGTTGGGCTTGACACATTTTTTTGTAATGAGATCTAAATAAATTCGTTGAACGCAAATACTTTGACGTCAGCTCTTTTAGCTACAAATGTTCTACCTGTTGGTGACTGGCGAAAATTCACGCCGACGAGGACTCGAACCTGGATTCCCCACTTATCGCGAGCAGTCCCCTTACCATTAGGCTATCCCTGCACGCCTGCCGAAACCGACCCAAATTTCCATATGTCACACTGTCTACATCCCTATATTGTAGTCTGTTACTTTCGCCGCTGAATACTCGCAGCTGGACTCTGTATTGCCGCCGTAGCAAGAATGACGGTCCATGATTTTCATATGTCGTCAACAGGTAGAACTTATGTATATAATGCAACTGACGGCAAGTTACTCGCATTCAGCGAATTTATTTCGATCTAATTTCGAAAGGTAGCGAGTCATCTTCAATTGTAAATGCTGACTTCCGAGGCGAGCACTAGTTGACAATTCAAAGTTCTTGATTCACCATAGTCTTTTTCTCATTAATGCGGGAAAACGGAATTAAACTGCGAGCATTCAGTGGTGAAAGTAAGAGACAGTGCTACACGGATGCAGATAGTGAGACATATGGAAGTTCGTATCGGTCCAAGAGGCGGGCTCCGTTAGCCTAGTCGCGCGTCCACACCAGGCCAACGAAACGAACGCCGACCAACCGCTTCTTTGGCCAAGATTTGTTTAGTGTGTACAGGCGGCAAATCGGAACCAACGAAGCGGTTGGTCTTGGATGCCGTTCAAACTGCCGACGCTAACATCAAACCGCTGGCAGTGGGTTGGGTGTGGGACCCTCTCTTAGAGTGAAAGTCATATCGAATGTTCAGTTGGTTGTGACGGAAATGTATTTATTGTGTTTAAAAATACTGGAGTAAGGAGAGGATCACGGAGACAGCATTAAAGATGATAGTGTTTTATCCAAGACTGCAGATATCATTCGGAAAATGATTGTGGCTCTGAGTACTATAGGACTTAACATCCGAGGTCGTCAGTCACCTAGAACTTAGAACTACTTAAACCGAACTACCCTAAGGACAAAAATGGTTCAAATGGCTCTGAGCACTATGGGACTTAACATCTGAGGTCATCAGTCCCCTAGAACTTAGAACTACTTAAACCTAACTAACATAAGGCAGCACACACATCCATGCCCGAGGCACGATCCGAATCTGCGACCGTAGCAGCCGCGTGGTTCCGGACTGAAGCGCCTAGAACCGCTCGGCCACAGCGGCCGGCCCCGTGTTCCAAATCAACTGTAAAATCAGACATTAATTTTGTCCCACCACATTGCTACCTACTTCTCCAAAGAGTGACCGTCCACCAGTTTCCTTTCATCTTCTTATTCTTCTGATGATCCAATTTTTGCAGTAAAGTAAACGCTGCACATGCAACAGCTGCTAAATCCTCTTCTTCCCTCACAGGTGAAATTATAATTTAAATGCTACTTTATAACACTAGCAAAATGAGAGCAATCTTGACAATTTATGAGAGCCATCTGATCCGACATGAGCGAATGCCTTGGTCGCAACCACTTGGTTTAGTGAGAATAAGAGGCCGGACGTCATTGTGCTGGTGGCCAATGTTCGGCCGAAACCACAGACTGCCGTTCGTTGGCCACCATTGGCCTAGTGTGCACACACCTCAATGGTAACTAGATCGCTCGCGATAAGTAGGATATACGAGTTTGAGTCCCGGTCCAGCACAAACTTTCATATGTTACCAACAGGTAGACCATATGTATCCAATGCAGCTGACCCCAAGTGAATTTACTTCGACCAAAATTTTAACGGATGCCAATCATTATCAACGCAAATTTATTTTTATTGAATGCTAAATTACAATCACACAAAATTTATAAATGTCTTTGTGCCTTCTCTTAGAGAAATAAAACATGTTACAGAATGTGAGTCATCACTTGGCAAACCCTAATACCAGGTACCAAAAGAACCTGCAGTGCAGTGGTCACTTCAGAAATTTTCAGGATCAGCGTGAAGTCTTCAATTTCTCGGCAACGCTGAATTGCCTTATACTGGCTATAATAAACACGCTAAGAATTGCAAAATGTTGCTGCTGACAATATCTTGTTCGAATAAAGAATCTACTGAAGTCAAAATGTGTCTAATAGTTTACGTTCGCACCTACTGCAGTTTTAAGTAAATATATAAGTTTATTGATGGTATTTTAACGCCGCCTTTGCAACTACAAGAAAATCGTGTTTTTGTTTCATTTTATGGAAATAAACCATCATCGGTGGTCTGAAATGAAAGATATTCACAAAATGGTTTGCCTTCTAGATCGAAAATTCGTCACAAACAAAGATGTTAAGATATTTTATATTTGGTTTTCTCACAAATCAAAAAACATCTTCTGCTTGTACGTTTTTGAGTTATTCCTACGTGTGGCATGGTTGATTCTAATCTAATCCCAGTTTGTTTTTCATGACTACGCGTTTCTTAATTTGAAACATGCTACTATGCAGGATAGCTGCCCTTGTCGATGTAGTTCTATGCCACCCACAAGTGTATATCTGTCCTTCAAAACCCACACTCGACATTTTCATACCCTCGCTACACGCGAACTATTAATCCTACATAAAAGTAAACAGAATCTCTTTCTAGAAAATTTAGCGTGGTTAAATTTTGTACTGGGATACGTTTTCGTTGGAAGCCATAGATTTTTTTTGGGGGGAGTATTCAAGAAAATCATACTAAAGTGACCTTCAAACGCACCCTGCTCCCACACTCATCCCTCTCCATTCAGTATTTTTAGTATGTTGTTCCTGGCACTCCTTTCCACCACTGCAAAAAAACTTCCGACTACCCAAATTATTCCCGATGTTCGACCTTTTCTTTACAAAAGTCAGTTTTATGATTAGTAAGTGTTCGACTGAGCTGGTGGCTTAATAAGGCCTGTAAATGAAGGCCAAAAAATGTCGCATGTGGGAAATAATTCGTGCAGTCGCAACTTTTTGTTCTCTTCTATCAAGTTTTTGTTCAGTGATGGAAGGGAGTATAGTGGACAATGTACGAGAAATCCTGACCTGTGGGGGCTGAGTGCAACAGCGAGTGTGCGTTTGAAGATAAATTTTGACGTTTTTCTTGAATAACTCGAGAACTACTGTCTCTAGCGGAGATATGTCTCAATACAAAATTTAACTACAATCAGTTTCGTACAAAAAGGTCTTGCTCATTTTTTCTGCAGGAATAATAATTTACTCATGGTGAACGAGAGAATATGAAATCTCGCCTGTGGTTTTTGAAGGCCTGATATATAGATTTTCGGGTTGCACAACGGTTTGTTTTATCTTTCTGGCTACATATGCCTTTTGTGATAGCAACTTTACCTCTAGTTTTTTCTTTGATCTAACAATGTTCTCTTTCTCTGTCATTCGTGGTATCTACTTTATATCGTTTAATTTTTATTAACTCCCATATACAAAAAGCATTAGCACGAAATAAACTTACTCAATTACCAGATAAGTAGTGGAAACCAGACAGTATGCAAAATAACTGAAAAATCACATGAAGAAGGAGGGGGGCAGGATGGGGGGGGGGGGGGGGGGAGAGAAGAACATCAACTCAATCATTACAACTTCATTTCTCTAGTACATTAAATAAAATCCTAATCTAATGACTTCAATACGTCATCCCCATATTCCACAAAGGAGACAGCAGTTTCGATGCGCCAACTAACTTCACGCCGTGGAGAGTGACATCTGACCTGTATCTCTGATTTCTGATTATTTAGCTCTCTGCTCACTCACAAAACAGCGTCATCTGCAAACAGTAGAGGCGATTGTTGTAGCCTGAGGAGAATGCACCAAGGAACACACGATGCATCCTAGTCGGTGTTTCAATATAATTTTAGAAACACGTGAAGGCAAGCACACTTGAGGCAAGGTCATATCACATCGGATGGGAAAAATCGAATTGTCCTGAGGCCGAAAACTGCATAAAAAGCATTACTCTCATTGGTTTTTAGTTGTCCTGAGGCCAAAAACTGCATAAAAAGCATCAATCACATCGGTTTTTACTTGTCCTGAGGCCAAACACCGCATAAAAAGCATCACTCAAAATCAAATCGGATATTTAATTTCCGTTTGACTGGCGCAAAAAATGTTCAATATGCTGTCCACTGTTTCCTACAACAAGTTGAAATCGAGAAACAGCATGTTCCACAACTGATCGAAGTGTTTCCAGAGTCACGTTCAGCATGTGTTGCGCAATGCGTGACTTTAATGCAGCTTCGTTTGTAATCGGAACACTGAACACAACATCTTTCAAATAGCCCCAGAGCCAGGAGACACATGGCTTAAGATCAGGTGATCGGGTCTGCAGGCTGTAGGGACATGGCGGCTGATAATTCTAGCATTTCAGTAATAGTGCTTCAGCAGCTGCTTAACTGGATTTGCAATGTGCGGAGGTGCGCCATCTTGCATAAAAATTATCCCATCCACACATTCACGCTATTGGAGAACTGGAATGACGTGGTTGCGCAAAAGACACTCATAGCGCTCACTAACGACGGTACACGTAACATGACCGGAAGCACCTGTCTCTTCGAAAAAAATATGGACCTATGATAAATGATGTCGTAGAGTTTGGTAAATGATGTCGTAAGCCCGCAACAGACAATATCCTTTTCAGGATGGAGTGGTACTGGTTGATTTGTGTGTGGATTTTCCATTGCCCATACTCGACAATTTTGTGTATTGACATATCCTGTCAGATGGAAGTGAGCTTCGTCTGTCCACAAAATCTTCCGTGGCCAATCACTGTCCATTCTAAAGCAAAGGCCTCTCTTGCTGGCAGGTCAACAGGAAGCAACTCGTGCACATGGGCAATTTTGAATGGATAGAAAAGAAGAATGTTTCCTAGGATTTTACTTTACGCATTGTGCTCACGGTGTAAGTAGGCTGTTTAGGTTTTTATGTTGGTAACGCCAACATATATGAAAATGTGTGCAGTCTGTGGTGGTTTGCATTGTTGGAATTTGCTATTGTAGTGTTGGGCAGTTGGCTGTTAACCCTTTTAGGGGCAAAATAAAAAAAAAATAATTTTTAATTTTTCCTTGTATTTATTGTATTAATTTTCATACAGTGAGACAGAAAAATGTAAAAATTAAATGAAATATACATAAACTGAACACATACAGGGTGGTTTCAAATGGAGCCACTGCCCGCTAAATGTCATCACTTTTGATGATACAGTAAAAAGCAATTCTTTTCTGCAGATAAGCATAAGGCTACCTGGCAGTGACTACATGTCTATCTGCTTCTGTAGGGTTTTTTCTTTGTGCTGCAGTGCACACAGCGCCTTGAGGTTCCATGTTTTGGCAGATGTTTTGCTTCCGATATAGGTTTCTCATGTGGAACAACAGTTTTGAATCTTTTTGCAGATGGTTCTGACGGTGTACTGGGATGGCCAGGATTATCTCTGAAGACACTACAGCCTACCAGGCCTGTGGCAACACGTCTTCGAAAATCCTTTAGCACTTGCTTCGCTGTTGGATTTCAAAATCGAAAAGAATAAATACATTTCCAATAGAAATATCAACTATATACCAAAATAATATTAGCCACCACCTTTGTGATTGCCTGTCTATTGCATAAAAACTGTTCAGCATATCTGCCTTATCGACACATCCCACATTTGCATTATATGATTTCACTATTTTTGGGTAAGGTACATTTGTGATTTTTCCATCCTTTTCGGTACTACTGACTTCTTCAACACATACAGGCGAATCAATTGTAGACAGCAATATGACTACACATTTGTATTTCCATTTGATGCAGGCAATGCCATCAGAACGAACTGACCAGTCAAACTCTCCTCTTTGTCTGCTTTTAGCGTAGGAAGTCCTTTTCTGTGTGATCTAATTGTTCCACAGGCAAAAAGTCCGTCATCTTTTAGCTTCTGTAAAAATGAGAAACTGGTAAAAAAATTGTCAAAGTATATGTGGTATCCCTTTCCTTCCAAGCCTTTACACATATCTCACTCAATTCTCTCTCCTAAGGATTTTTCCACTATGCACAAATATATCCAAGCTTATCAGCTCTTACCCAGATTTTTTATCCCATCTTGACTGGCTTTTGGGGCATATATTATTTGAATGAGATTCGTCCTTTGAACTTCACCATGCATTCATCTATAGCTTGCTCGTTAGTAGGTGCATAGAATTCTTTGAAGTATATCAGTATCTGATTGATTAGTGGACGGATTTTATATAATTTGTCATAATTTCTGCACTCCCTTGAAAGCATAACAGCGTTGTCATTGATGTGACTATGTGTCAAAATTCAGCTGAAACTTTTTACCGACATTAGCGAGGAAATGTACTCATCTCGAAGTTCCTTATGGGATGATCAGCTATCACGTTAATAACAAGGTTTCTTGATTCCCATTAGAATGTTTATAGACAAAAATACTTTTAGTTCTGCTTTAGAAAGAGGCCTGAAATTGCCACCTTTCTGTGTTGCGTACAGGTTAGACTGGAAAACTACGTGTTCTAACACAGTGCCACAAAACAGGTAAAAAAAAAAACTACTGGGTGCATACCTTCACTGTCATTTTTAAGTTTTCCTCGTACACCAGCTTCCTCTGAAAAATTGGCGGCAAAGTTGATTGCACTGACGTCCTTTCTTCATGAAAAATTCTCAATGGAAGACAGTGGCAAATCGTCATTAGTGCTGAAACTATCATCACTGTCATTGTCAAAATGGTCATCACTCTCACTTTCCGAAATAATTTGAGATAAAACAGGTGTTTTCATTCGCAAATCCAGATCACTGTCTTCAGCTAGCACATCACTTTCACTGTCACTGCTAGTGTCAATCTGTGAGTCGGGATATGAAGGAATATCTGAGAAAAGGCACTCCAGAATTTCCTCTTCCTTTAGTCTGTAAGAATACATAACGCGAAACTGGAAAAAAAAATTCGTCACACCTACTAATGCTGCCGTTACAGGAGCAGTGGTTTCAAATGGAACCACCACAACATTCACGGAAATAAATGCATTATTTTGGTTATTATTGCAGTACATATAGTATTAATGTAAACAGAACAGTATTGTGCATTTAATACATGCATAAAAGTTACCTAATGAAGAAGAATACAGTCACAATTTGAGAACAAAGACGTTCGCGCACAGCGTACAAAAAGTCTATCCAACTCGCCTCACTACTTGCTAATATTTACATATTTTGAAGCGGTTCCAGTGACAGCCGCTAGAGGGCAGCACCAACCAGGTTGCTGAATGGTGCCCCAAACCTAGCCACTGCCCTTTTGCCACAAAATGAGAAAATTGTAGGTGGTTTCAAACGGAACCACTTCCCCTGAACGGGTTAACAGCGCGTAGCGTTGCGCATTTGGAGGTGAGCCGCCAGCAGTGGTGAATGTGGGGAGAGAAATGGCAGAATTTTAAGAGCGGACGATCTGGACGTGTGTTCGCCAGAAAGAGTAAATTTCTAAGACTGGATGTCATGAACTGATATATATATATATATATATATATATATATATATATATATATATATATATATATGTGTGTGTGTGTGTGTGTGTGTGTGTGTATTATGACTTTTGAACACAATTAAGGTAAATACATTGTTTGTTCTCTATCAAAATCTTTCATTTGCATATTATGCCTATCAGTAGTGCCTTCAGTAGTTAGAATCTTTTATTCAGCTGGCAGTATTGGCGAACGCTGTATTGCAGTAGTTTGAGTAACGAAGATTTTTGTGAGGTAAGTGATTCATGAAAGGTATAGGTTATTGTTAGTCAGGGCCATTCTTTTGTAGGGATTTTTGAAAGTCAGATTGCGTTGCGCTGAAAATATTGTGTGTCAGTTTAAGCACAGTCATTTACAATTTTTCTAAGGGGACGTTTCAAGGGGGTATTTCCGTTTTTTTTGTTCTGCTACGTTTTCCCCCCTTCCCCGATAATAATCCGTTGCAGTTTGACGTCATTCCATGCAGTGGGGTTATTTCTACGGCGTTTTGAAAGTTTATTTACAATTACCCTGTATATTACAGCTATTTGAAACACTTTGATAGTTCGTAAGGTACAGCATTTTTTGCAGTTATGACATGATTCGTCGTTCGCGCTCTGTTCTGAATCACAAAACAGAAGGAGGATTTCTATCAAGGATCATGTGATTTCTGTATTGTAATTTCCTTGAATGTATTAAGAATTTTATGTTTTGAAAATGGAAATTTATGTTGGTTTTCAGTAACACCTATTAAAAACTATATTTAATTTGTAACATTTTTGGATAATACTTTTACTTACTTTTCCCTGTAGTCGATATATTCGTCTCGTGAGAAACAGCAACAGTATTGATATTTAAGGTAATTCTCATTATTGTACCGTCTCAGTTGCACATTATTAATTAGATTACATGTTTCGATCACTCAGGGTAATCTTTAGCTCTAAATGGTTGCGCCACTTATTTAGACCTGAAGATGATCCAGAGTGACCGAAGCTCCGTATCAGAGTAGTCTGATACGTGATGATGAGCAGTCGGGATGATCTGCTAACCCAACAACTTAGATCTGAAGATGATCCTGAGTGATCGGAAAATGTAATGAATTTAAAAATTTGCAACTGAGACGGAACAATAAATAAGAATTATCTACTTAATTTGTTTTCACTTACCTATTATCGGTGTGTAGCACAGTAATACTGTAACAAATGGATTATTAACACAGTACTGACAAGATTTTCTTCATAGCAAAACTTTTAAATGTCAACTGAGTATTTGTTCCTAGGAACATGAGAATGTCCAATCTTGGAAAATTTTTCGACATTTTCTAGAGCAATTTGTGTAAATTCATAAAAAAATCTTCAGCACACAAAAAGTGAGTGCTATCATCTAAGAATTGAATCATAAAACACATTAAACTTCTATTACAAAGGCGAAAGTCTGAAAAGTGTTCCAAGGTACGACACTCTCCCTTACGTCATAGCGGAAACGACGCTTTTCGTCCACTTACCGTGTCATTCAGATTACACACTGAACTCGACGATCAAGATCATATTCTGGGAGGTTTTGTCATGTTTGAAATTGATAAGGGCGCCATTTGTGTGTGACTAAAATTCTCATTAAGTGTGTACGGTCGACTGAAGTTTCAAGCGAGGCTCGGAGAGTACTGCCCTCTCGACGATCCCACACCACCAGCTGATTTTGTTTCATCCATTGCCGTTTTTGATCATCCAACTTGTTTGCGTAGAGCCAGTTTCAGGGAATTCCGAGAGATATGAATAATGTGTGGTCTGTCCTGGTGGCTTTGGTTCAAATCCTGGTATCAGGACGATTTCAGTGTGTACGGTCTGTGTTAATGCGATCAGTTTTCAAGGTGCCTGTAGGGACAAAACATCAGTCACAACACGAGACCGAAAACGACTGTGCTCGAAAAAAATCCTCCGTCGTTTTTTTCGTATACAGGGTGGTCCATTGATAGTGACCGGGCCAAATATCTAACGAAATAAGCATCAAACGAAAAAACTACAAAGAACGAAACTCGTCTAGTTTGAAAGGGGAAACCAGATGGCACTATGGTTGGCCCGCTAGATAGCGCTGCCATAGGTCAAACGGATATCAACTGCGTTTTTTTTTAAATAGGAACCCCCATTTTTATTACATATTCGTGTAGTATGTAAAGAAATATGAAAGTTTTCGTTGGACCACTTTTATCGCTTTCTGACTGTTGGCAGAGCCGGTCTTTGTGACCGAGCGGTTCTAGGCGCTTCAGTCCGGAGCCGCAGTACTGCTACGGTCACAGGTTCGAATCCTGCCTCGGGCGTGGATGTGTGTGATGTCCTTAGGTTAGCTGGGTTTAAGTAGTTCTAAGTCTCGGGGACTGATGACCTCAGATGCTAAGTCCCATAGTGCTTAGAGCCATTTTTGAACTGTTGGAAGATAAGAAAGATGCATCACTTACAGAAGTCACTGTTTTGACTGAGGAGTCCTGCAGGTGAAGTCAAACAATATGGTTTCGAATCGCTACACTCGCCTGTTGGGAAGTGCGTGCTGCAATTGCTTTTCTGTGTGCAAAAGGATATACAGCTGCTGCAATTCATTAGGACTTGTATCTAGTCAATGAGTCTACAGTAGTGAGTGAATTGAAGATTAACACGGGTATAGACGTTTAAAAATGTGGAGCGATAAACCCACTATAGAATACTATGTTGGTTATTTATTACATGTTTTCATTAGCCTATATTCTATGGAACCAGGTGAGCCGAAACAGCTCGGTGATGGAATTAATCACTTCATAATTCACAGATATTTGATGAGAAAATTAATTTTGTTAAAATATTTATTATATGTTAACATTTCGGTTAGGCTTTAGCATAACTGTTATTGATATGGAATGAAACAAGAAGATTAGTCACCAGCTGCTGTCTGTATTTTTCAGAATATTTCTGTCTCCATATATTATTTCAAATGATAATTAGTGTGATACTTCAACGTTTGCTCAGTTAAAATATGTACTAAATGTAATCTTAACAACCCACAGCTTTGCCGTAACCAAAGCTTTGCGTTCCTTCTGTCACACCTTTAATTTTCTATCTTTTAGTCTCGCCGTCCCACACTTACAAAAACGTACGCGCGTTTGCGCGCGTGCGCGTTCGCACACACACACACCACACATACACACGTGCGCTCGGGTACGCACACACAACCAATGTGACAGAATAATAATATACAAACTGTTGTTTGAATTATGCCACTGTTGACAAAATAATTAGTAGGCTTCATGATTCTAATATTTCACCCACATTACTCAAATATATTGAAAATATTTTTATGTAAACTTGAGAGAAATGAATGTGTGATCACTGAAGATATTTACATTTACATCTCTGTTCATCTACGTTTTTTTTCTATGCATTATTTTAGCATAGAGGATAGTTGCCTATGGTTAGCGGTGTCTAATTTCTGCGACTACTATAAAACTCTTATCTCTTGTAGTATGCGGCTTTTTGTTTGTATAGCGAATAGAATTACTGTTGTAAGGTAAGCGGAAAAGTGATATTTTATTTATGGATGAATATATGAGAGATAACCTTAGTTTGCAGACAGTCATGACTCAGTATTCTTGTTATTCGTTTGTAGGAAGTTGATTACAAATTGGCGACGTCGCCTGTAATCCACTGCTATAAGTTTCCGATTTGTACCGGTACAGTTCCAGATACATGCTCGTATAATAGGCTTAAAAAGAGCGTTTAGCATTATTAGTACAACATAATGTTAGAACTTACGTGGCGAATTCTGTTTTGTGGTCCTTATCCTAAGTTTTTTTTTTAACTTTAGAATGGCGCTGTGAAAGTGGAGCATGGATGAATTGCATTTACTTGTAACAGTGTATCTAAATGGGGAGTATGGGTTAAACGAATGTGCACGAATATAAAATTGTGGCTAAGCCAACAAAATGTATGCTGAAAATTAAATAAAAATGCAAATAGTGATACAAAAAGTTGTAGCCACAGTAACGTGTTTTCCGATGAAGTTGAAAAGAAAATCGAAAAGCATTATCTAAGATTTGAGGAGATTATTGTCGGTTTAAAAGAGTCTCGCGTAATTTAGACTACGCTGAACGAAACACATTGTCCCATAATTTGAATGCAGTGTAAACCATGGTAGGTAAAACATGAGCCGAAGGTGTCTATCCAAGAAATATCGCCGAATCCGAGGGAATCGATGAAAGCTCCAAGTTCAACTTGAAGGTCTAGCCAAGGAGCTTGTCAGCAAACAAGCAGCCAAGGAAAAACTAAAATCTAACGAAAGAAAATGAGAGGAAATCAAGAACTAAAACTCCATCTGTGCAAAGGCATGGTTTTGGTTATTCGGCGGGGGAAGCCACCACAGAAGTTCAGTCCTAAAACAGAGAAATGATATAATGTGTTGTGCGAGGAAATACGGATGGAAGAAATGACCAGATGCATGAAATGCAAAACGTGGATTCATGCAAAATGTGTAGGAATTGGGAAAAGAGGGAAAATGTTATATCCAACGTCTACAGATGATGATGTAAGAACTAAAATATGGAACATTCCTGTGATCTTAGGCTAGTACATATCTTTAAAGTCAGGGACAGAGCTTTAAGGTTGGTAAAAATCATGCTCCCACTGGTACAAATTAGGAAACCAGATAATCTGTACGTCATGTAGATATTTAGGACATTAAGTGTAGCGTGTTTATTTTTCTAAGAATTTCTATTCGTTAAATCATATATCTGTATTAAAATTCGACAGTTGAAGTTGACACTGTTTAAATAGTTCTGTAAATTACGTTTACGCTATAATAAACAATGTCTCAGAAGTGGTATAATTCAGGCAACTGTTTGTTTCGCGAAGCCGCTTACGTTTCCTCAGTGCTTACAATATGTGATGGTGTTTGTGATTGTCAGCATAGAGAAAGGAATCTGTGAACACTGAAGGTACCTTCACATGTGTATGACTTTAGTGAAAGTCCTCCATAAAACATGTTTTGTGTATGGTTCCCCTATGCTGGCAGGGCCACAGGTTAGTCCAAAGTCGTAACACAACACATACATTTCATATTAATTCACATAAATCCAGCCGATGACCAAGATTCAAGCCTCTGGAAGGCGTTTTGGAAATAAAACAGTAAACTTGCAGTTTCATTCCAAATTTATTATGTTATGCTCAACAAACAGTACTTTACAGTGGAAGATTATAACCTCCTGCGATGCATACGTGAGTTCCTCAAGAAACCATTTCAATTTCGATTTGAAAATCTGCGGTTTATTAGTCAAATTTTGAATTTCCTCTAGAAGACTGGTACATCGTTGAACACAATGCAACGCTATTCATTTGCCGTCCATCCTTCTCTGTCACGGCTGCTGCTAACGTCTGACCAGCGGTACGTGAAGGCACACAGTGTTTCAGTGAGTCCGTTACTATTTCTTGGTTGGCAGGCACAGATGTTTGGATGAGCTTGCTACGCAACACGGAGGTCCTTCCTTGTGGTACTCAGACGTGATGGACCAGAACTTCGACAATTAGCCACCTCCTCTCAGGTTGCTATGCAGTCCAGCATCAGGCCGCAGCCACATTCGAACGCCTCACTAATCTGGACATTACAGGATTCGTGCGGCAGGCCTAATGAAGGCACGAAGAAGCCTCGTTCAGTCAGGTGCTCATAACGTCGTCTCACACGAGTGAGTGGTATCTCAGTATCCTTCACAGTATTCTCCTAATATCTGAGCCGCGCGGGATTAGCCGAGAGGTCTAGGGCGCTGCAGTCATGGACTGTGCGGCTGGTCCCGGCGGAGGCTCGAGTCCTCCCTCGGGCATGGGTGTGTGTGTTCGTCCTTAGGATAACTTAGGTTAAGTAGTGTGTAAGCTTAGGGACTGATGACCTTAGCAGTTAAGTCCCATAAGATTTCACACACATTTGAACATTTTTTTCCTAACATCTGACGCTCTTCATGCCTTTCATACACCTTATCAGGTATGATAATAAATCCAAAGGCGAACAACACTTTGGCGGCCCTTCTACCTGTCGTGTCCGCAGCTCGTGGTCTCGCGGTCGCGTTCTCGCTTCCCGAGCGCAGGTTCCAAGGTTCGATTCCCGGCAGGGTCAGGGATTTTCACCTGCCTCGAGATGACTAGGTGTTTGTGTTGTCCTCATCATTTCATCTTCATTCATGAAAGATGCAAGAGTGGACTGAGGAAAGGTTGGGCATTTGTACGGGCGCTGATAACTGCGCAGTTGAGCGCCCCCAAACCAGACATCATCATCATCATCATCTACCTGTCATAGAGATTTGCAGCTTCTAATAATTTACGTACCAGTGGTAGAGTTTAGCTGTTTGCAGTAACATTGTCATCGGACCGTGCCTTGTGGGTGTTTCACTGTTTTGTCAGGCGGTGCACATATGAATAGGACGCAGGAAAACTGGCTGCTTAGGACTCTGCAGGCCATGCGCATATTTGACAACACTGTGTGGTCTACATTGGTTTATACACTGAGTTTTAAAATGTCGATGTTTTTGAATCTGGATGGTCTATTTTTCTAAGAGTTTTATTGTAACAGTTAATGAACTGGAGATTGATCTTCATTCAGTCCTACGGGACGGGCTTAATTACGCGCACGAGAGCACCAGATGATGATTTCGGAACTAGCTGTGAAATGAGTAAGTTAAAAAACGGTAGTAGTTTTTTTTTGGTAATTCTGTCAGAAAGCTTTTAGTAGTGTTGACTGGAAAACGGTACTTCACATTCTGAAGGCAGTAGAGATAAAATATAGGAACTGAAAGATTATTTACAGTTTGTATGACACGGACTGCAGTCTTACAGTTACAACACAGGATTCTGGATACGTTATCCGGATATCCTTATGATGCTATATCACAAAGCTGGAGTATGTGAAGATGAATTTGCTTCGAAATCATTACAAAATAAATAATAATTAAATAATACAGTTGAGTGAAGTATAATGTTTCGTCTTTCTTTTATTGTTCTTATTATATTGTTCTTTTAATTCTGTCAGTTAAAACACATTCATTTTTATGACACTGTAGCCTTTCTTTCTCTGCTTTGAGGCGAATAATACAACAAACAAATCTACATCGTAGAAGATACCTGTCTGGAAACAAGTATCTCAATATGGCTTAGTAATGAACGAAACACACCGAATAAATTTTAATGCTTACCTTGGATTCATTTTCTATCTTTCCTCACCGGTAAGCGACTGGATATTAACAAATTATTTCAAATATTAATATTAAAACATTCTGCCGTATATCGTATGCTTTCATATAGTGCTGGTCTATGATTTCTGTTCCTTAACTTAATGCTAATGCCGGCTGAGTAGGCAAATGTGTCTTATCTGAATGCGTCCTACCTCTTGGAATGAGGTATTAAGGATACCTTTACTCATTGCCAACTTTTTCGGAAAGAGGGATAAAAAGGAAAGAAATCCGCACGTTAATTATAATAATTATTATGTGTGGCCTGTGTAGCCGAAGATTGCCTTTCCTCATTTCTATTAGCTTCCAATACTTCAAAATTACAGATTTCATTCTACATTTGAGAAACTTTTTGCAGTGACGATATAGATCCACTTGCTGCCAGACACAAAATTGCTGATAGGCAACATCTTCAATCTACCAGAGGTATAGCGGGCTGTAGGACTATCCCCGCCTATGAGTGAGAAACAACCTCAGCGCAAACACCAAGTTACAGAGATAGCTTACAAAGAGATGATCCACAAATGATGAGCAAGAAAAAAGAATTTCTCAGTCTTCCACCTCTAGATGCGCCAGATAAATCGAACTAGCGACGGAAAGTTAAGAGATATTATAGGAGAGTAGATACTAAGGGAATATTACTTGTTTAATATAGCAAAATATTTAATGGCTCACGTCCGCAGTTTCCAATTCTATGAAAGTAAAAGAATAAATTAGTAGTGGGTTCTATCATTTTATTAATTACTCTAATCTTCTATTACCCATCTACCCCCTTCCCCCCTCGCTCTCCATCGTTCCTATCCGCTCCCTCTGTTTATCCCATCCATCCCCTCTCACTTCCCACCTCCTCTATCCCCACTATCTGTCCACCTCAGCCCGCTCCTCTCTTTGTCCATCGCCTCTCCACTTTCTCTTGTCCATTTGCTCCTTTCTCCTCTGTCCATCTCCTTCCCCTCCTCCCTATCTTCCTGCCCCCTCTCTTTATCCATCTCTTCCGCTCTCTCTCTGTCCATCTCCTCCTACCTTTCTGTCCATCTCCTCCTCTCTCCTTTCTATCTCTTTCTCTTTCCTTTCTCTGTCCATCATTTCGTATCCCTCTTTGTGTCCATTTCCCCATCAACGTCTATCTCCCCCCCCCTTCCTGTACCTTTCTCCTCCTTCCCCGTCTTTTCCCGTCCATCTCCTCCTACCACTTCTTTCTCCACGTCATCACCCTCGCCACAGTAGGAGGCTAGTAGGTTTTAACTCCACAGAACTTCTTTCCAGATCGTAACAAATACGTGCACCAAATTTGTGTTGGATGAACTTTTTATCCGTGGCTTTGCTGGAGTATAAACGTGTCAGATATATTTCACACGTACGTAACATATTTTACATGTATTTGTACACGCATTTCACCTATCTCTATAGCAAATTTCGCCCTGTACTTTCATTTTCACGCAGTTCAATATTTATGACGTCGAATCCCCTGAACTATGTGTCGTAGAAAGATACAGTTTTGCAGCTACATCCAGAGGTATATGTTGTGAATAGAGTTATGAGTAATGAAACAATGAATTGAGACGTCATGCACAATGGGATAGTTTTTCACGTATCTCAGTACTTACAGTGCCGTATCTCCTCAACTATGTGTCGTACAACGATAAAATTTTGCTGTTGCATTCAGTGGTATAGGTGAATAGTGTCTGCAACAAGTGTTGCGAATACAGTTAGTAGTCTATATCTACATCTACATCTACATGGATACACTGCAAATCACATTTAAGTGCCTGGCAGAGGGTTCATCAAACCACCTTCACAACTCTCTATTATTACAGTCTCGTATAGCGTGCGGAAAGAATGAACACCTAAATCTTTCTGTACGAGCTCTGATTTCCCTTATTTCATCGTAGTGATCGTTTCTCCCTATATAGGTCGGAGCCAAAAAAATATTATCGCATTCGGAGGAGAAAACTGATGACTGAAATTTAGTGAGAAGATTTCGTCGAAACGAAAAACGCGTTTCTTTTAATGATGTCCAGCCCAAGTCCTGTATTATTTCAGTGAGACTCTCTCCCATATTTCGCGATAATACACAACGTGCTTCCCTGCTTTGAACTTTCTGGATGTACTCCGTCAATCCTATCTGGTAAGGATCCCACACCGCTCAGTAGTATTCTAAAAGAATACCGACAAGCGTAGATCAGGCAGTCTACTTAGTAAGTGTCCTGCCAATAAAACTCAGTCTTTGGTAAGCCTTCCCCACAATATTTTCTAAGTATCCCTTCCAATTTAAGTTGTTCGTAAATGTTATTCCTAGGTATTTAGCTGAATTTACGATCTTAGATTTGACTGATTCATCGTATAACCGAAGTTTAACGGTTTCCTTTTAGCACTCATGTGGATGACCAAACGCTTTTCGTTATATAGGGTCAACTGCTAATTTTCGCTCCATTCAGATACCTTTTCTGCATCGTTTTGCAATTTGTTTTGATGTTCTGATGACTTTATTAGTCGATAAACGAGAGCGTCATCTGAAAACAACCTAATACGGCTGCTCAGATTATCTCCCAAATCGTTTATGTAGGTAAGGAACAGCAAAGGGTCTATAACACTACCTCGATGACTTTCCGTCAATTACTACGAACTGTGACCTCAATGACAGGAAATCACAAATACAGTCACATAAATGAGACGATATTCCATAAGCACGCAATTTCACTACAAGCCCCTTGTTTCGTACAGTGCCAAAAGCCTTCCGCGGATCAAGAAATATGGAATCAATCTAAAATACGTTGTCAATAGCACTCAACACCTTATGCGAATAAAGAGCTAGTTGTGTTTCAAAAGAACAATGTTTTCTCAATCCTTGTTGACTGTGTTTCAATATATCGTCTCTTCGAGGTAATTCATAATGTCGGAAAAAATATTTGTTCCAAAATCCTGCTGCATATAGACGTTAATGATATGGGCCTGTAATTTAGTGGATTACTCCTAGTACCTTTCTTGACTTTTGGTGTGACCTGTGCTCGTTAAGTATGGAGCTTATGAATAAGCATTCTCTGAAAGGAGCGTAATTGGTATACAGTCTGGACCAGACGACTTGCTTTTATTAAGTGATTTAAGTTGCTACACTACTCCGAGGAAATTTACTTCTACGTTACTCATGATGGCAGCTGTTCTGATTAGAATTCAGGAATATTTACTTCGTCTTCTTTTGTGAAGGTATTTCGGAAGGCTGTGTTTAGTAACTCTGATTTGGCGGCACTGTCTTCGATAGCATCTCCATTGCTATCGCGCAGAGAACGCTTTGATTATTTCTTGCCGCTAACATACTTCACATACGACCAGAATCTCTTTGGATTTTCTGCTAGGTTTCGAGAAAAAGTTTCGTTGTGGAAACTATTATAAGCATATCGCATTGAAGCCCGCTATAAATTTCGAGCTTCTGTAAAAGATCGCCAATCTTGCGGATTTTGCGTCTGTTGAAATTTGGCATATATGTTTCGTTGTTTCTGAAACAGTGTTCTGATCCGTTTTGTGTACAAAGGAGGATCAGCTCTGTCTTTTGTTAATTTATTTGGTATAAATCTCTCAATTGCTGCCGATAGTATTTCTTTGAGTAGTAAGGAAGTAACAAATTAAAACGACATACTTCAAGTGGCAGTTTTACTGCATGACCATAGAGGATGTAGTAGACGATAAACATTTTTCCATTCATCATTTTGTGCAGTTGTCAGCGGGAAGTTTCGTAAAGATTTGACGTTATGTGTAAAGTTTGTTGCAGATCTCTGAGTGCTCTCATTCTCAAATACTGGATGACTAGAGCACGGATATTCGCGTGTCGTGGGTTACACTTCTTTTTCACCGCCCCTTTCTTACCCCATCAGCGATTCTTTCTAAAGAGTTAGTGGCATGTGTGCCAAGTTTGGTTGAAATCGATCCAGAAGTTTAAGGTGAGATGTGCAATTTACATAATTGCGTACATCTATTTTTCTGATGTGTATGGATTCTGTGATTGCCACGAGCCGTCACCATTCCACCTTTAAAGCATTAGTAATGCAGCATTCCTAGAGAGCACAGTTTCAGTCACACGATTCAGAGGCAGCGAATGCTCGCGCAGACCGCCGCACAGCTTGATATCATTACGGGGCGCCACTACCTTGTTGTGGTGCCCGGCGAGCTTTCCGCGGCGGCGAGAGTTTCTTTTCGCGAATTAAGTCCTCGAGAGCAGCCTTTCTGCAGCTCCGGTGCCACTCCCGAAAATTGCTGTCGCGCCTCTTTTCCGGGGGCCGTACGTTATTCAGCTTTTATTGCCGGCGGAGTTTCCTGCTCTCCCCTCGCACTCGCGGGGAACTCAAAGCGCAGGTTGAAACTTAACAGGCGGACTCTCCGCGCCCCACAACGGCGGCTATCACCGGTAGAAACTTGGCACTCGTCGCGCGCGGCCGCAGATATTGTGTTACCGGCGCGCGCGTGACCCGACTGCCCGCCAAACCTCGCCAGCGCGCTGCGCCGCTGCCGCCCTCGACACCGCCTTCCCGTCTTCGGCAGCTAAATGACGTTGCTACAGTGTGACTGACTCTAATGTGTTAACGACTTGCAGGTCCTCTTACGTTAACGGCCTGCATCAGAATCTAATTTTCAGTGAAGCACGAAAGGCGTCGTGTTCCAAGTTAGTGAATGCGTTTAGCCAGGTTGTGACGTGTCACACGTAAGTGGTATAAGCATTAAGAAATGTTGCTCAAGTTTTTGGGAATGACATGTTGTCAATGGAGATGAATTAATTGACTGCTCTTTAATTTCCATACTTTGCAAATCATAATCACGTGAGAATCTTTGGCATCGAGCTGTAACGTAAGCATTTTTAAGTAAATTAGAAACAGGAAGTGTTAGTCTAAAGTGAAACATAGTCTCGAGTAAAAATGGGAGTTAAAATATTAAAGCATGCACAGCTTGATGGTTGTCATTGAGTAAGCGTTACTTAATGAACTTCGATATTTCACTGGCGCCTTCTGGATAGTTTATACTGTACCTCCGCTTCAGTACGTTAGCTAGTTATCATAAACATCGTCCTGAAGGAGATGCTTTTATAAAAGTTGAAACCATGGTCAGGGGGCTTAAACAGGTCTTCAGTTTTGCAACTGATTGGCTGCTTATTATTTCTTCGCGAAGATTTAATCCTACTGTTCCTGCTCCAGCCACATACTACACCCACTTCATTTCATAACATGTCAGAACACTGCCGATCTGTCTCTACAATCCCTCGCATGAGGAATAATCATATGAGTTTCCCTCATTATGTGTACCGCTTACAACTAAAAAATTCAGGCACTTAAGATTACAATAATTTAGGACGTGAGAGGTACCTATCATTCAGTCTTTGTTTGTTCCAATTTCGAGCACCAAAGAGAAACATTTACCACGGAATTTAGAAAGCTCAGGGTGCCATTTCCTATAAGCGATATTGGTCTTTTACTGAAGAAAGATAATGCAGTTGTTAGATGCCTGATAAGATTTACTTTAGTTAGAAATTAAAGAAAGGTCACACACCATCTGAGTTGGTGTAATCAGTATTTTGGGAATTAAAAAATTGCACCGGGAAGAGTAGTGACTGTACAAGTGTGGTTAGAAACATTTTTGTTTGAATATATTAATGTTTCCTCTGACTTTAAAAATTAATATGCCTTTGTGCTGACAGCAGAGAAATACTTTTAGTTATTTCAAAGGAATACGTTCATTTAAAATTTTTAAAACCAGTTCTTCAACTGTTGAGGCTACGTAGTGTACTGTTGAAGGCCAAATAGTGCAACTATTAATGGTTGAATAGTCTACTCACTCTGAAAACTGAATAAAAAATAAAGATGGTTTTAGTTTTATTGAAGATAGCCTGTTTCGGTTAGAAAAACTATCATCAGACCAGGATTCCATATGAGGAGCGTTGACTGTTTATTATCATTCTTCAGCAACAGCTTGTTGGTTACCCGATGTAGAAGGAAAATCGACTGAGATTTGGACTCTTAAAGTAACTTGAGCGGTTGCTCCTGTTCTTTTATCTGTTCGCAGTCTGAAGATGAATATTGGATGGTCGAAATCAGTTACGGCTTTGTGAAA
Organism: Schistocerca cancellata; assembly: GCF_023864275.1. Taxonomy (NCBI): domain Eukaryota; kingdom Metazoa; phylum Arthropoda; class Insecta; order Orthoptera; family Acrididae; genus Schistocerca; species Schistocerca cancellata. The sequence continues at coordinate 640,089,069 of NC_064626.1, forward strand.
GCCTCATATAGTAGTTTCATAAGAAAATATATAATACAAATGACTCAAGTTTAACTAGCACACTCAATCTCAGACGTACTCACGAGAATGATCCTTCGGACTTCTGTTTGTAAAGAATTATAAGACTTCCAGTAACCGATTTGGTTTCTTTTAACAGCGTTTCTTCTTTTGGTTGATTTGCAGTGGTCATTCTTGACAGCATACAGAAGTGGTGTTACTCTGCTCTCCGCGTCGCAAATTTAAAACCTTCGTCTTCCTGGTGAGCTACAGAGGACTCGTGGATCATCAGTCGTGTAGACAGTTGGTAAACCGTCCTATGAACGCTGGTCTGGACTGGTCTTCAAGATTCACCACCTAAAGGGTTAATTACACATTATGGTGTACGTCTTTGAGTCTTTCATGAAGGCTATAGCGTAGTACTCATGTTGCTCAATGGAGTAAATCACTAACTATACCAACCACAAAATTTAGTGTATGTCGATTTGAATCAATAACTTTCAAAGCAGTTCCATCTCAATCTGATACCGTAATCTTGAAGGAAACAGTCCCACTTAAGCAAAACGGAACAAAACAGTTGCGAACAGTATTTTAGATGGCGCACATCTTTGTAAGAGGGACTCTTCAGTGCCGATCAAAAGGTAACACCAAACAACAATGTTGCATGACTATTAGCAGGTACCATGTGGGAAGGATAGAATTCCACGGAGAACGTAATATTACTGCTGGCAATGTGACACAAAACATCTGAACGTTCTTGATCAGTACCTTCGTATAAAATGTATGGCACGTGAGAGTACCTGAATAGCGGCTTTTTATGCGACGGCCCCTAGTTCACTAGAAGATCAAATCAAGAGGTTTTGTCATACATAGCTTATAATTTCGATTTTTAGCAGATCAATTGCAGTCAAAAGTTGCAAATTTTATCCTTTTTGCAAATGATACAGTTGTAGGAATAAAAAATGGTACCAGGGCACTTTCAGAACATTATACTTATGAAATATTCGGAAGCATCAACAAATAGATTACTATCGAATTATGACAAGTTTTAGTACATATATTTCATACCTCTCATAGAACTCCACATGCTCTAAAAACAGGTTTCTTAAAGACACACAAAACAAAGGAAGTGTGTCTATAGATAAGTGAGAACATCAATTGGAAAATCCGCTACCTAGAATGTATGAAGTGCCGTGTTTGGCCTTCGTTTGAACCACTTACAATTACTGCCACAGGTGATTTAAGAACGTGCACACTGGTTAATGCCGCATATTTCCATTGACTATTGATCTTTGGAATCACTTTCTGTGGCAATTATAGTTAAATGGATAGTATTTTCAGAATGCAGAACCTGGCTTTGACAGTTATATGTGGAGTTAATTCTAGAACATCCTACAGAAACGTAGTGCAAAAAACTGAGTATTTTCACCCTTACTTCAGAATAAATGCACTGCACATTATTTACAAAGACCAAGCTTAAAATCTCGGATATCTGAATAGCTTTGGAGACTTCTTAGGTAATGGAATCCATGACGTTGTCCCGGAAAGGCAAGCGTCCACTGGGAATAAGCGTGCCGTCAGGAGCACCATTGCCGGCCGCGGTGGTCTAGCGGTTCTGGCGCTGCAGTCCGGAGCCGCGGGACTGCTACGGCCGCAGGTTCGAATCCTGCCTCGGGCATGGGTGTGTGTGATGTCCTTAGGTTAGTTAGGTTTAAGTAGTTCTAAGTTCTAGGGGACTTATGACCTAAGCTGTTGAGTCCCATAGTGCTCAGAGCCATTTGAACCATTTGAGGAGCACCATTCTCGTCCTCTCTATACATAAACGATGTGAAGGACAGTGTGAGCAGCAATCTACGACTGTTTGCTGTGGGATATGTGACAGTGTCCTCCTTTAGTGACTGCACAAAGGTACAATATGAAGATAGAGTATGACTTGAGAAGATTTTCTATTTGCTGTAATTAAAACGGTCCTAAGAGTTCTTCATTCTGACTGATCTTTTTATGAAAGCTTTGAAACCAGTAAATCTATAATGTACAAGACAACAGCTCCGGTTGTAAGCAACAAGGATAGGCAAACCCAATATTATGTAAGTCTGCAGGCTTTCGTTGCCGTTGTCACTGCAGTTAAAATCTGTGAAATGAATTAATAGAAGTAAACATGAAAATAGATATAAATACACAAATATGATAGGTGCTGCTGTAGAGATAATTGCCGTCGGTTACACGACACAGATCTGTAAGTCCACGGTATTGGTGATAAGTTGAGAAAACCGTCCGGAAACTCATGTGCTACAAAACGCCATTGTTTCCTGCGCATGTACCCCGACATCAATATGGGATATGTTCACAATGCACACGTACACACGCCGTACAAGTACAACGAGTTGGCTTACTCTGGATCAGGTGGTCGAGCAGATGCTGGGTTATAGCCCTCCATTCTTGCACCAGTGCCTGTTGGAGCTCCTGAAGTATCGTAGGGGTTTAAAGACGTGCTTCGATACGTCGACTGAAAGCATCGCAGACGTGCCCGATGCGGTTTAGGTCTGGAGGACAGGCAGGCCACTCCATTCGCTTGTTATCTTCTGTTTCAAGGTACTCCTCCACGATGGCAGCTCGGTGGGGCAGTGCGTTATCTTCCATCAGGAGAAAGGTGGGACCCACTGCACCCCTGAAAAGGTGGACATACTGGTGCAAAATGACGTCCCTATACACCTGACCTATTACAGTTCCTCTGTCAAATACATGCAGGGGTGTACGTGCACAAATCATAATCCCACCCCACACCATCAAACCTCGACCTGCATACACGTCCCTTTCAAGGACATTAAGGGGTTGGTATCTGGTTCCTGTTTCACGCCAGATGAAAACCCGGCGACAATCACTGTTGACTACACCTGGACTCGTCCGTGAACATTACCTGGGACCACTGTTCCAATCACCATGTACTGTGTTCTTGACGCCAGGCTTTACTGGGTCTCCTGTAACCAGGGGTCAGTGGAACGCACCTTGCAGGTCTCCGGGCGATTGTGTGTCGTCTGTAGATTGTGTGTCTGGAGACAACTGTTCCAGTGCATGTGGTAAGGTCCCGATCAAGGCTACATGCAGTACTCTGTGGCCGTCTGCAGGCTAGAGATGGGCAAAACTGTTATTTTCAGAGATCGGATCAGAACTGTTCACTCCCTGAAATGAACTAGCTGTTTTTCATGACTCACCACTCATTCACAATAGAACATAAATGGAAGGTACATTGCCCTTTATACTTGGTTTATTCCAGTACTATACCTGTATTTTGATCTTATTTGATCCTATTTTGAAGTAACACAGATAATGAGTAAGAATTTTGTATTGTTTATTGAAATTTCCACGATATGACAAAGTTTTTGATTATTGATTTATTTTGCACTATCGTGGTTTTTTGGGTGATCAGAAAATGTTGTAACTTGACATTTACATTAACAATATATTTGGCTATAATGTACTAAAATTTCATTAACCTCGTACAAATACATCGCAAGCCATATATTTGTAAAGTGAACGTTTCCTTCCGAAGACGCCTAAAATCGCAAAATCCGTACCAGAATAAGAAAAAATATATATAAATTTGACTGTAAGACTAAAGTGCTGCATATAGCCTTACGCAGAAGAAAACAAAGAAAATATTGGTGTATCACATTTTGCGATACGTTTATCGGTTCGCTCGTAATTAAAGCGTAAATTCGAGTGTCCATAATAAAAATCCTATAGTAAGAGGAGTCGTCAGGAACCTAATCTGATCAGTTTAAACAAATAAAAATAAAATAAAAACAAATGATGTATACATAACATAATAATGTAATATACATAGCGGTATTACTACGAAGAACAATATCCAGTAGAGACAAACTCCGATGCAGAGGCGCTGAGTCGAGTAGGTCGAGCCGCGAGCTGTATTACTGCATGAGCTAAGACCGCAGAGACCAGAGTGACATCTGAGTTGCTTTGCTCAACGCTCTGGCTAGAGTCGAGAACGGTGGGATGAGCGTTGAGCGGGTGAGTTCCGAGGGTGGGGGGAGCGGTGAACGGCCACCAGTCACCCGCTCCGAGACAAATCGTCCGTTCTCTTGCGAACAGGTTGTTGCAAGTAGTTCTTATGTTCTCTGCTAGGAGGCTCTCTGTCCTGTTGCTCGCATCAACTGCCCAGAGGGCAGGACGTGCGACTGAAACGATCGCCGACAGAGTGCGATGCTAAGTTAAGCTGCGCCAGACACTGCATGTGGCAGTGGACGCACAGAGACGTCATGGCATACGTGAAACACAAAATCCAATGTGGCACTACACAATGCAGGCAGTGAAGGTAGAAGCAGGGCAGAGGCCGGCGCCGGCTGTGTTGTGTGGCATGCACTGTGCTCTGACCAGCAGAGGCGCTGCTGATATGCTCCGTCTCTCTCTCTCTCTTTCTCTCTCTCTCTCTCTGCCGTGGGAAACGTTTGGAGCTACCGTTCTTTTTTTCTGAATCACTGATTGTTCACCCCTTTGAAAGATTCAACTCTATGAATCAGTTCAGGAGCAGATCCCCCATCTCTACTGCGGGCACTGATGGTGGTATATTGGTCTTCTTGTGGTGTTGTGCACTGTGGACGTCCTGTACTGTACTGGACACGTTTTCCGTCTGCTGGAATCGTTGCCATAATCCTAAGGTCAGACTTTGTGGCACACAGAGGGCCCGTGGTGCGACCTGCTGTGTTTGACCAGCCTCCAGCCGCCCTAGTATTCTACCCCACATAACATCATCAATATGTGTTCTTTGAGCCACTTTCAACACACAATCACCATTAGCACTTCTGAAAACGTCTGCACACTTACTCGCTGCACCGTTCTGTGACATGCACCAACACCTCTGCGTATGTGGACTGCTGCCAGCGCCACCGTGCGACGACCGCAGGTCAAATGCACCGCATAGTCATACCCCGAGGTGATTTAAACCCGCAAACTGCCCACCCGAGCGCTGTTTCACCATGTATCAGCATTATCCTTAATTTATGAGCATGTGTGTAGTAACGCTACTGTATGAAGTCTCAGTGAAATCATCTGTTAACCGAATGCAATCTGCTATAATGATTCACAACAGGCGCTGTATAAGACATCCAGTAAAGTGAGGTCATCTTAAAATTAATTCAAAATCAACTAACAAACTCTAATCATGTAGTGGTCAACTGCAACAAAATCATGAAACAAAATATCGCTCCCAACCGTTCATAGCGTTCCTTTATATCTTCTGATTATAGAATTACCACTACAATAGAAAATGCTATTGCAGTTACTGTTTTTAATGCTATGCCGAAAAGAAGTAACTTTTGTATCAGTTCTAACATTCTGCGTGGTCTCTGTCGTTCTATGTCGTGTCTCCCTACCACTTTCGCGCAACGACGCTCTGAGCATGTTTTTTAGGGAACTGACTAGTTTGAACCTGGGACCTGTTGCTGGTAAGGAGACGCCAGACCACACATAACATATAGAGTCCAGAAGAGTTCAGTGAGACTAGCGATGATATAACCACCTACTTAATGATTTCAGTGTCAGCTCCACTGCACTCCCTGTAAAAGAATCTTAATACTAACTAAATTTAGTGGAAGGGGTTCAAGGCTTTCCTATTTTTAGTTAGCTGGTAAAATAACGTCGAAAAGCAGTTAAGTTTACCATTGGAAATTTTATTCTACTCACAAAACATTGTTTATAAATTGCACTATTGTTAAAAGGAAATGTTTTAATACAAGATGATAAAAACCAACTGCGTTCAACAAAAATGTGAACGAATATTCCCTGAATGGGTTTCCAAGTTCTACAATGGATCGAAGGATGACCTATGCCATATCACATCTATAATCTAGGTTTACATTAAGTTTCACAAAAGAGAAAACTATCAAAATGGTCTGCAGTGACCCTCAATTATCTTTAATTACTTAACTAACTTGTCGTAAATTACAGTGGCTGATGTGGCTTCACAATAATTATATAACAGAAAAATCATTGCGTTTCAGATTTTAACTTACGTAGAAAATGTGAATACCATGAGCTTTCATTGACGATCGACACTAGTATTACGTAAAAAGGGGATGTAACAGATGAGACTTCTGCAGTTCTGAGTGAAGCCTTATTCGCTCAAAAATGCGGCATTGTGTGCGTTCATTACCTTGTCGGTGTTCGTCAGGGGGTGGCGGCAGGCGCAGCTCCATACAGCTCACCGTCTCGGAAGCAACTCTCTCCTAACTTCTCCTTACTACAATTTACCGAAGTTGGTTTAAAAAAAAACTATCTGGCCGTGTTTTCATCTGACCAATCAGGGTCTCAATGTTAACCTTAAGCTCCGCCTACAAAAATTCTGTCTATCCAATGAGAAACGTTATACTTTTCATGGTGGGGCAATGTTTTTAACGTTTGCAACGTAACAGATACACGAAAAAGTCTCACGCTAAAACTTGCGGCTGGTGTGGCTCTCTTAGTGTTATCGTAAGATCTATACTGTTCTTCTGGAGAGCTCTAGCTATTAACATGGGCTGGGGGGTGGTCCTGGTGGTTAGCTGGAAACATGGGTCCCTTATTGTAGGGCCTTCTAGCTTAACACGGTTCTGCTCTCGGCTTCTGTTCTCGTTTCTCCCCTCGGAACTGCGTCTGTCTCATGGTGGGAAGGTATGTCATGCATTTAGGCATTCTTGTGTTAGTCTGTGGTATTCCATTTGCTCACTGGTTACTCGTATTACTTTAGTTAATTTAATGTCACGATTTATTTGGAGCTATGTGACATACTACTAGATTTGCTTATCATGTCAGGGTTTTCATGGAAGGTGTTGGATTTGCCTGACACCTTACACAGTAACAAGTTAGCAAACTGAATTAATATCTACAGAAATGATATATTTGTTCTTTAAATCTGTTGCTTTAAAATACAACAGTCGGTGTGCGTTCTTGCTTCAAGACGACCCAAAAAATGAAAAAAATAATCACAGATGTCGGTTAACGGTTGATCACTGAATAAGAGATCTTGTAACCTCCCCCTCACTTATCGACCTTAATGACAGTAAAAATTAAACTGCATGCACCTAATGGAAATTTAGGAAAAGCAGTCGTCACCGAAGTTAATCTGTCAGTAAAGAGGGAGGAAAGGATTACATCTAAATGAAAGGAAAAATGCAAATGAAACTGGTGGAAATTAATTTTGAAAAAGGGCAAAGTTAATAAAGAAAGTAAATGTGCGGTCGTTACGTTAACAATTAACTGGAGTTAATTAGATATTTGAGATTTGGAAAAAATGACGGTCGCCATTCCTATGGACAACTACTATAATAAATGAAAAAGAAAGGTTATTGCACATATAATTAGCACTAAAAGCGTTGCAACTGAAGGTTGACACGTGATGTGTGAAAACTTAATGTTTGTCAGAAGTAATAAATTTCGCTACACTCTGACTTAATTTAGCAAAAGAATTAATAAAACCGGAAAATTGAAAGTTAATTTAGTAACTGAAATTAATAGTGAGCTTTGTTTCTGAAGCGCTACGACATTCAATAAAATAAGGTTAGTCTTGGGCTACGTCAACAATCATTTCAAAAGCTACTTGAATCTACGCAATTTAGAAATAAGAGATTTAACTTTGAACTTGAATTAAATGATTCTGGACAATTAACAATAGTAAAATTTAGTATGTACCAAGCTGATCTGCAGTCACAGGTAAGCTAAAATATGGTAACAAAACTCGCACTCTTAATTCCTGCTTGTGTAATCTAAATATTGTAGCCAGCTATGCGCACTTTAACTGAACTTTGAAATCAAAGCTGTGGAATGGAATGATATTACTTTAATGCTGGCGTTTGAATTTCAATGACACTCGGGTTCATTCCGGAAAAGGAAGGGACCCTGCTTGGTAATGAAATTGGGACACTGAGCAACAAAGGTTCATGCTATGTTGCTGTAATTTAGTGAGAAAAATTTAACATTTTGAAAAGCTGAGGTCTGTCATACAGTTCTAAAACTTAACGTGCTTTCAGTCTTCCTTGTTGGTTGATTGAAGGTTTGAAGTCGTCGATCGAGGAGATGGCGACAATCACTCATTGTCAGCTGTAGCTGTTGCAGAAGCTGGACGTTGGCGCGCCTTCTTCTCGACACGGTCACCAGGCGTAACGGGCTCTTGATGTGCGCCAGCTAATGCTTCCCGTCCGTGACATCGTGTCAGAAACCATCATAGCAATCACATGCTGCCAAACCCCGAAAGCCCGGCAACTCGCGGGAGCGTCACACAACACACCTGCTCTACTGCCCTGCTCCCGCCAGACCCCCTCTGCCCGCGCTTCATGCGGCACAGTTAACACTACCAAAGATCCTAAACACTTTGGTTCTTCACACGACCTATCGCTGTAATCGTTCGATAGCATAGTTTTCCCTAGGCCAGACCCAGCGTAAAAATACAAATAATATTTACAAAACAAAATAATTGCACATCGTCAATACATATATACGAATAGTAAAACAATTACAATATATAAAGACACAGAAATGTCATATCTCCAGGTAGCAAAATAAGGAAAACATTTATAGTACAATTGATGGAGGATATGGATTTCCGGCGTTACACGTGCCAAATATTGTCTGAGGATGTTCGTGTAACCGAAACAGACTCAGAAAATGTCTCAAAATAAAAAAGGCGGAAATGCACACGCTCAAAACATCAAGAAAATTTAGCATTAGGCTAATTAACCATACACCAGTTTTTAGACCATAATAATTGAGTGGAGACACTCCTAACCTTATTCCACTCTGTCATCTTACACAAAAGAAAACAGGTTGACAATATATTAAAATTCATAGAAAACATAGAAAATGGTTTAGCTACTCTAAAATCAGCAAAATTCCTAACAATATCAAGAAATGGAATACGCTTGATCTCACTCGCCTGTGTAACGGCATTTCCAGAAAGTCCGTTTCACTGAATTCTTTCGGAAAAACTCACTACCGAGTAATCTCAAGGAGTCCATTAACACTATAACAGTGGATAACTCAACACTGTCCATCATCACACTCATGTACTAGCCTGAAACTTAAAACAGCGTCTAAGTACATCGGCAATGAGTAGTAAATCACATATTTATGAAATCTTACAGCTAGTTACAAAATCATATTTACATTCCTTAATCTACTGTGACTCTGCTGAAAACTTAAACTAGCAGCTTGGTGATTTTTCAACTGATTAATAATCAGTTACACTTAAATAATGTAGTCAAAATTAATTACTTATTAATTACAACTTCTTTAATGTCCTCTTGGTCAGGCAACAGCATGGCAATCTAGCAAACCTTTAAATCTCACACTCTATATTTACATATTGTACAAATTATCCATTCTGTGGTGTTAATCGGAGTGGCCGTGCGGTTCTAGGCGCTTCAGTCCGGAACCGCGTGACCGCTACGGTCGCAGGTTCGAATCCTGCCTCGGGCATGGATGTGTGTGATGTCCTTAAGTTAGTTAGGTTTAAGTAGTTGTAAGTTCTAGGGGACTTATGACCTCAGCAGTTGAGTCCCATAGTGCTCAGAGCCATTTAGTGGTGTTAATCAATCCTTGGTTGGTACAATTTCAAGTCTACAATGTTCCGTATACCTAATAGTTTTCCAGAGCTTGGATACTCTAAGCAATAAGCATTTGTGTGAGGTATACCAATGACTTTATTATGGTCCATTATAAACAAACTTAAACTAATTGATCTTTGGTGCCGATGCTCTGCCGTCCTCGAATACTGCTGAGAATCATTGCTGCTGCGTCGATTAACTAAATTATTTGTAAAAAAAACTGAAATAAAGTTTTGTTGTTACTCCGGCGCGAAGTTTAGTTGTAAATAAGGAAGTAGAGTAAAACAATACGTGTAACTTTTTTCAGTTGAGTGACTGTCTTCTCGGACTGTACTGGGTTCGCAATAGAGACGCAGATGTTGCACGGTAGCTTAATTATTTATTCAGAATCCTAGCCGTTGATTTATTATTTTACTCAATATAAAGGGTTAGAAACTTGAACATCATACTTCTGGCTTTGTACGAAACAAATCACACTTTGTTGTACATAACACGCTCGAACAATTCCACACGTAAGTACACGACGTACGTAAGTTCGCAGTCTCTATCATCTTGTATATCACGCAAATAAGTTTGGTTGGCTGCCGGTAATGCATCACGTTCTCGTAACTGGATTACTGCTGATTCCAGTAGGTCTTGCGGCTGCAAGATATCCTCTCTGTGGCGTCTTATGCAATTGATCTTGCAAATTTTATTGCTTGTAATTCTTTTTCTTCTTTCTATTCCTGAGCTTCTTTTGCTCTGTCGATTCCTAAATAAATTCTTCTTCTATGAAGTTTACAGCAAAGAGTAGCATCAGTGGTGTAGCAGCAGTCTTCTAGAATGTTCCTAGTTGGACTCGCATTTTCACGAATATAATGACCTTCTATGTCTTAATATATCTGCCTCTGACATTATCTAAAACTTTCCCTCATTCAACAGTTTTTTATCCACAAATTAAGTAATCGTTTCACAAATTTTCACCGTGTTCACGATCGATCGACTTAACAGTTTCGCTGTCCCCTTTTGAACTACCTGTAACAGCTCATCCAGTCTGCGCTTTCTCTTCTTACAAACTTTGCCTTCAGACACAGTTCTCTTCAGAAAATATAACTGCATCTTCTACCTATAACTCTAATGACCATCTCAACACTGCTGGGCCCTCTTTGAACTAATTCGCTCATCAACTGTCTGTCTTACGTTCGTAAAATCTTTTCACACACCTCATTTACATGGGGCTCCCAAAGGCGGATTACGTAAACCAATTTCCCGATTCCACTTCCGGGTGGCCACGTAAACAGTTTAAAATCGATTCTGGAAGTCCATTTCTAGTTGACTGTTTTAGAATTACGCAATCGATTTTTGGTCCCATGTAAACGCAACCGCTTTTGAAACGTGCTTGAGCTGTCAGGTCTCCTATTGTTTTTAAAAATTTTCGGCTTATATGGGCGGAGTAGCTTTCTGTGTAGTGAAAGATAAGTAGAAATACACTCCTGGAAATTGAAATAAAAACACCGTGAATTCATTGTCCCAGGAAGGGGAAACTTTATTGACACATTCCTGGGGTCAGATACATCACACTGACAGAACCACAGGCACATAGACACAGGCAACAGAGCATGCACAATGTCGGCACTAGTACAGTGTATATCCACCTTTCGCAGCAATGCAGGCTGCTATTCTCCCATGGAGACGATCGTAGAGATGCTGGATGTAGTCCTGTGGAACGGCTTGCCATGCCATTTCCACCTGGCGCCTCAGTTGGACCAGCGTTCATGCTGGACGTGCAGACCGCGTGAGACGACGCTTCATCCAGTCCCAAACATGCTCAATGGGGGACAGATCCGGAGATCTTGCTGGCCAGGGTAGTTGACTTACACCTTCTAGAGCACGTTGGGTGGCACGGGATACATGCGGACGTGCATTGTCCTGTTGGAACAGCAAGTTCCCTTGCCGGTCTAGGAATGGTAGAACGATGGGTTCGATGACGGTTTGGATGTACCGTGCACTTTTCAGTGTCCCCTCGACGATCACCAGTGGTGTACGGCCAGTGTAGGAGATCGCTCCCCACACCATGATGCCGGGTGTTGGCCCTGTGTGCCTCGGTCGTATGCAGTCCTGATTGTGGCGCTCACCTGCACGGCGCCAAACACGCATACGACCATCATTGGCACAAAGGCAGAAGCGACTCTCATCGCTGAAGACGACACGTCTCCATTCGTCCCTCCATTCACGCCTGTCGCGACACCACTGGAGGCGGGCTGCACGATGTTGGGGCGTGAGCGGAAGACGGCCTAACGGTGTGCGGGACCGTAGCCCAGCTTCATGGAGACGGTTGCGAATGGTCCTCGCCGATACCCCTGGAGCAACAGTGTCCCTAATTTGCTGGGAAGTGGCGGTGCGGTCCCCTACGGCACTGCGTAGGATCCTACGGTCTTGGCGTGCATCCGTGCGTTGCTGCGGTCCGGTCCCAGGTCGACGGGCACGTGCACCTTCCGCCGACCACTGGCGACAACATCGATGTACTGTGGAGACCTCACGCCCCACGTGTTGAGCAATTCGGCGGTACGTCCACCCGGCCTCCCGCATGCCCACTATATGCCCTCGCTCAAAGTCCGTCAACTGCACATACGGTTCACGTCCACGCTGTCGCGGCATGCTACCAGTGTTAAAGACTGCGATGGAGCTCCGTATGCCACGGCAAACTGGCTGACACTGACGGCGGCGGTGCACAAATGCTGCGCAGCTAGCGCCATTCGACGGCCAACACCGCGGTTCCTGGTGTGTCCGCTGTGCCGTGCGTGTGATCTTTGCTTGTACAGCGCTCTCGCAGTGTCCGGAGCAAGTATGGTGGGTCTGACACACCGGTGTCAATGTGTTCTTTTTTCCATTTCCAGGAGTGTATTAGACTATATCTTTTTACACCTCGTCTAATTGGTGAGAAATAGCGATTGTGCTGACTAAATCAGATACTACAACAGTTGTTTCCCTGTGCCTTATTTAACTGGTCTAGCAAATCCAGACCTTAGCATGTTACACGACAGCGAAAAACTGTTTTCGAAATTCGATTTTGGTCTTTCGGAAGATGTGCAGCATGTATACGTACTAACAGATATAATTTTGGTTACTGGACCCAAGCTTCCCATATGCATAGGCGTTATACATAGGTATATTGAGAACAGTATTACTGTTCAACGTAACAGTGTTAACTGACATTATAACGTCACATCACCTATTCGCATGTATAAGATCACAAAACGACTATAGAAAATGTGAAAAAGTAAAAAAAAAAAAAACGAAGGGAAATAGAAATGTACGTAGTTTCATAAGGCTTACTGCAATATGGCACGTTAATGGTGGAGACTGAAATATTACCATTTCACGAAGAATGGCATCTTCCTTTAAACGTCGAAAATGAAGAATTAATCCAGATGAGTAGGCCGAAACAAGCCTCTAATTTTCGGATGTAGTATCAGACGTGTGCTCCATTACACATCCACGTCGATTAAATACCTAGATATAACATTGCAAAGCGATATGAATCGGGAAGAGCAGGTCAGTTCGGTAGTAAGAAACGGGAATGGCCGACTTGGGCTTCTTGGAAAAATTGCACGAAAGTTGAACTCGTGGCTAAAGAAGATCGGGAATAGAGCATCTGGCAGCTTCAGTTTTGAGTATTGCTCAAGTTTTTGCGATCCCCACCAGTTCGGAATAAAGGAAGACATAAAAACAATTCAGAGGAATGCTGCTAGATTTGTTACCAGTAACTAGACTACCAGGTGAGTATTACGGAATAACTACGTGAGCTCAAACGGTATCCTCGAAGGGGAGAAGACAATATTTTCGCGATACACTGTTGGCAAAGATTAGAGAACCAGTATTTGCAACAAAACCACAAACGTACACATGGTGAAGAAAGATAGGAAAAATCAGGACTCGTAAGGAAGCAAATAGACGTTAGTTTTTTTCTCACTTCACTTCCGAATGAAACAGGAAAGGGAATGAACAGCCTTAGTACAAGGTATATTCCGCCATGGCGGTATGCTAGCTTACGAAGTATGTGTGTGGGTGCAGGTATAGCAATAAACTCTGATCAAAAATGTACGAATCCTTTTAGCGAATATTAACATGGGATGTGTCCACCCCCCGCCTCTATGGCGGCTTAAACCCTGTTGGTGAAATTTTCAGCGAAGTGTCTGAATGTCTGTAGAGGAATGGGAACATTTTGAGCCTAAACCAGAGAAGGTGGTGATGTTGAACACTGGGGTCTGGAGTGCAGTTGGCATTATAACTCGTCCCAAAGATGTTTCATTCAGTCTTCGTTGCGAACCTCCTCAGGACAGTCCATTTTAGAATCGTTGTAGTCATACAACCTGCTTTATGGCAGGGGGCATCGTCAGACTGTCATCGTCGCCGAATTGTTCATCTTCTATACGGCGCACACAATGCTATACTATGTGTTCTTGCCCTCCAGCATTCAGAGTTTTCGTAATCACAATAAGAGGCCAAGATTAAATCCATTTAGAAGAAGACATTGGTAACACCACCTCGTCCGTACTTCACTGTTCGCGCTACAACTGATAGCGTGTAACCCTCTTCAGGCATTCGCCAAAACCAAACCCTCCCATCGTATTGCCACAGGGTACAGCGTGATCCATCACTCCGTATCACTCGTTTCCAATCATAAAGTGTGACGTGGATCGCTCTTCCGACCACCTCAAGCGTCGCTTAGCATCGATTATACACTCCTGGAAATGGAAAAAAGAACACATTGACACCGGTGTGTCAGACCCACCATACTTGCTCCGGACACTGCGAGAGGGCTGTACAAGCAATGATCACACGCACGGCACAGCGGACACACCAGGAACCGCGGTGTTGGCCGTCGAATGGCGCTAGCTGCGCAGCATTTGTGCACCGCCGCCGTCAGTGTCAGCCAGTTTGCCGTGGCATACGGAGCTCCATCGCAGTCTTTAACACTGGTAGCATGCCGCGACAGCGTGGACGTGAACCGTATGTGCAGTTGACGGACTTTGAGCGAGGGCGTATAGTGGGCATGCGGGAGGCCGGGTGGACGTACCGCCGAATTGCTCAACACGTGGGGCGTGAGGTCTCCACAGTACATCGATGTTGTCGCCAGTGGTCGGCGGAAGGTGCACGTGCCCGTCGACCTGGGACCGGACCACAGCGACGCACGGATGCACGCCAAGACCGTAGGATCCTACGCAGTGCCGTAGGGGACCGCACCGCCACTTCCCAGCAAATTAGGGACACTGTTGCTCCTGGGGTATCGGCGAGGACCATTCGCAACCGTCTCCATGAAGCTGGGCTACGGTCCCGCACACCGTTAGGCCGTCTTCCGCTCACGCCCCAACATCGTGCAGCCCGCCTCCAGTGGTGTCGCGACAGGCGTGAATGGAGGGACGAATGGAGACGTGTCGTCTTCAGCGATGAGAGTCGCTTCTGCCTTGGTGCCAATGATGGTCGTATGCGTGTTTGGCGCCGTGCAGGTGAGCGCCACAATCAGGACTGCATACGACCGAGGCACACAGGGCCAACACCCGGCATCACGGTGTGGGGAGCGATCTCCTACACTGGCCGTACACCACTGGTGATCGTCGAGGGGACACTGAATAGTGCACGGTACATCCAAACCGTCATCGAACCCATCGTTCTACCATTCCTAGACCGGCAAGGGAACTTGCTGTTCCAACAGGACAATGCACGTCCGCATGTACCCCGTGCCACCCAACGTGCTCTAGAAGGTGTAAGTCAACTACCCTGGCCAGCAAGATCTCCGGATCTGTCCCCCATTGAGCATGTTTGGGACTGGATGAAGCGTCGTCTCACGCGGTCTGCACGTCCAGCACGAACGCTGGTCCAACTGAGGCGCCAGGTGGAAATGGCATGGCAAGCCGTTCCACAGGACTACATCCAGCATCTCTACGATCGTCTCCATGGGAGAATAGCAGCCTGCATTGCTGCGAAAGGTGGATATACACTGTACTAGTGCCGACATTGTGCATGCTCTGTTGCCTGTGTCTATGTGCCTGTGGTTCTGTCAGTGTGATCATGTGATGTATCTGACCCCAGGAATGTGTCAATAAAGTTTCCCCTTCCTGGGACAATGAATTCACGGTGTTCTTATTTCAATTTCCAGGAGTGTAGAAATGTGAGGCTTATGAGGAGCTGCTTGACCGTGTACCCCATTACTTTCATCTCACTAAGAAGAGTAACCTGTGGTAAATGGATTACCGCTAGCACTTTGCGACTCAGGAGTGATTTCTTCTACTGTTTCATGCAAATTTTAAAACAAGCTTCTGACATGCTCTCCAGCCTGGTCTTGGTTAGCTGTGGTTGTTCCTTATGTTCCGTCACGTCCAGATATTAATTCCGTATTAGACACGGCTGTCCGGATACTAAGCGGCAGTTTATACTCTACAAACACTTCAGTAGGCTATCATTGGTACAGAAAGTTGTCAGATATGTAGGTAGACCTGTATTCAGCAACCTGACAAAGTACACCAAGTGCCATGTAGGTAATGTAATGGAGTTTAACAAAGCATTAAAGACCTTTCTGTTAGTCAGCTCCTGCTCCTCTGATGAATATCTCTATTAACACTATTAAATATAACGTCGTAGGTTATAACTTAAATAGAACTGGCTCTGTAGAATGATAACGTACAGTCACTTTACTGTACTGTATTGATATTGCATAAAAATTTTGTCTCTGACTTTCCTTCAGATCCTAAAGGACATTTTTTGCGGGCTCCACGGAATACGAGTAATGTAATGTAATGAAGCATACGTTGTGGTATAATGTGTTTTATGGGGATGATAATGGATGCAATACTAAATGCTACAACAAACACAAATGAAACTGTTGGTACAACTGACGCAATTGTGCTGTATTTCCATTTTGTTACATGTTCTGCTGTTTTATAGCTCTGTGGAGACTGTGCTGTGGAGGAGCAGAGCGTAGGCAGTCCTCCCATCTGAACGCCAACTGGCGCAAGGACCTCGCCCGTTGGGCGCGCCGGAGCCGCCGTTGTCTTCTGAACGCCAATAAAACGAGATTTATGGGCCTGGCCCTGCTCAATATTTCAGCGCGGGAGCGCAAGCCACGCGGGCCCGGCCTATTTTTGAATGGACTCGGCGACGGTATTTTTATTCGAGACCCATACTTTATCGCGTAGCAGGGGCGCGCGTTCGATCACCAGCAAAGGCCACGACGCGAGCCGAACGAGACGCAACACGTCTTCGTCGTGGACAGCCGAGCAACAGCCGGCGGGACGCGGCGCGCCCAGTGGGGTGGGCGGCCGGCGCGGAAGAGCAGCTATCGAGACCACGTCGGGACGCTGAAATATGGCCGCCATTAGTCACGTCGTGAGAGCGCCGCTTACTGCCCACAGTATCGAACGCTGCTGAGGAGTCGTCGCCTCACAACAGCGGCATTTAGGAAAAGGCTGTTGATAAGTAGCCACTGCTGCTTGTAAATAATGAATAATTCATACTAATTTATCCATTTAACTGATGAGGTCTTTCAAACTGTGCTGGAAAATTATAAAATTTTACTGCCTGGGGAGGACTCCCATAGGGCTCAGTTTTTGCTCCAGTCCTATTCCCTATATTTACGGAAGACCGTCCAACTAACCACAGTTACTACTTTTTGCAGACGACGTAAATGTTATAAGCAATCCTGTAGGATAGAAAGCAACAAAAGTGTCAAGAATGCTTTTGAAAGAATCAAATGGTTTTCTGAAAATGGAATCTTCTTTAACTTAAAAAAAAAAATGGTTCAAATGGCTCTGAGCACTATGGGACTTGGCTTCTGAGGTCTTCAGTCCCCTAGAACTTAGAACTACTTAAACCTAACTAACCTAAGGACCACACATCCATGCCCGAGGCAGGATTCGAACCTTCGACCGTAGCGGTCGCGTGGTTCCAGACTGTAGCGCCTAGAACCGCTCGGCCACCCGAGTCAGCTAACTTCGAAAAAAGGCACAATCTACGGTATTTAGCTATGAATAGTAGTCGGTAAACAGAATAGAATGTTCGAAATTTTTGATGTACACGTTGCTGCAAACTTAAATTGGAGAATATGTGTTTTCAGCTGTTCAGACAACCAAGTTCAGCAAATTTTGCCGTTTGTGTAACTGCTAGCTTCGCAAACAAATATACGAACATTCAGGCATATTATGTATATTTCTACTGATTGAAGTCTTATAATTTCCAAGAATAACAGGAGACTCAGGAAAGACAGTAGCCTTAATTGTGAGCACTGAAATTTTCCCAGTCTTCACGTGGATTCATCTTCAATGTGTGGTATCATGTATCAGTACTATCCCACAGGCATCATACCATTGGAATTGCAAGTTTCCATCTGATGTTAATATCACTTCCTCAGGATCTGGCAGACCCAATGGCGTGTGGCTACTGAGCCTCAACTCCAGCGCCTCTGGACTACGAGCGCTCTCTGCTTTCGCAATGTGGGAAGGCCACTTCACTGAGACACCATTATCCCTCCTTAGAGCAGATACCCTCTTCCTTGTTGACTCTGAGATAGCTGAAACCTATATTTTTTGGAGCATTAGTCGTAATGAGTCTCAGTTCGCTTGCAGAAATACAAGTGAATCTTCTGTTTGTTGTGTTAACTTGTTCGCTGATGGTTTCTGCACCTGTCAAACGCTCCTCAGATGACAGTGTCGTACCACTGTCTAGCCAACATCCGCTTGCGATTGAGAACGTAGCCGTACACATCACAAAGAGTTAGTAATTACGTATTGCGGTGTAACGAAGCCTGAGATTTATCTAGATTTCTCCAGTCGGGAATGAGTCTAGGGATAACGCCTTTGGTAGTAATCGAAACGACCTGGATCCTGGATTATAAATCCACTACTGCTTAAATTTTGATTAATAATGATCACTGCTGGTCGAAGACTTCGGGTATAAGAAGTCACTTTGACTCTGCCAACGGCCTTGTCAAAGAGGGCGGAGGAGGGGATAGAGGTTCTGGGAATTGTCTTGTCCTTGGGGTGGGAAACTGCCCCTAAATTCAGAAGAATCAGCAATGATCAATGACATTCGGCTGCAGAAAGCAATGGCAACCACTGCATTAAAGACACATAACATTTATCCACAGGATATGTGGAATGTAACTGAAAAAAATGTCGTGATGATCTTTCCATTGGCAAAAGAATCTGAAATAGTCCCCCTTTGGATCTGCGGGAGGGGACTCCCAAGGGTGAGGTAACCATGAGAGAAAGATTGAAGACCCAACGAAAGGATAACATTCTATGAGCCGGGGCGTGGAATGTCGGAAGCTTAAACATAATACGAAAGCTAGTGAGTCTAAAAATGGAAATGCAAAGGGTCAATCTCGATATAGTAGGAATCAGTGAAATCCAATGGAAAGAAGAGAAGAATTTCTGGTCAGATGAGTATAGGTTAATATCAACAGCAGAAGATAATGTTATAACGGGAGTAGGATTCGTTATGAAGAGGATGATTGGGCAGAGAGTAGGTTACTGTGAAGAGTTCAGTGATAGGGTTGCTATTATCCGAATGAACACCAAACAAACACTGACAGGTACATATGCCGATGTCACAAGCTGAATACGAAGAGATAGAGAAAGTATATGACGATATTCAAAGGGTAATATAGTACGTAAAGGCAAATGAAAATGTAATGGTCATGGGGACTAGAATGCAGTCGTAGGGGAAGCAGTAGAAGAATTGAAACTTCCTGGCAGATTAAAACTGTGTGCCCGACCGAGACTCGAACTCGGGACCTTTACCTTTCGCGGGCAAGTCCTCTACCAACTGAGCTACCGAAGCACGACTGACGACCGGTACTCACAGCTTTACTTCTGCCAGTACCTCGTCTCCTACCTTCCAAACTTTACAGAAGCTCTCCTGCGAACCTTGCAGAACTAGCACTCCTGAAAGAAAGGATATTGCGAAGACATGGCTTAGCCACAGCCTGGGGGATGTTTCCAGAATGAGATTTTCACTCTGCAGCGGAGTGTGCGCTGATATGAAACTTCCTGGCAGATTAAAACTGTGTGCCCGACCGAGACTCGAACTCGGGACCTTTGCCTTTCGCGGGCAAGTGCTCTACTAACTGAGCTACCGAAGCACGACTCACGACCGGTACTCACAGCTTTACTTCTACCAGTACCTCGTCTCCTACCTTCCAAACTTTACAGAAGCTCTCCTGCGAACCTTGCAGAACTAGCACTCCTGAAAGAAAGGATATTGCGGAGACATGGCTTAGCCACAGCCTGCCAGGAAGTTTCATATCAGCGCACACTCCACTGCAGAGTGAAAATCTCATTCTGGAGTAGAAGAATTGGTTACAGGAGAACATGGCATTGGGACAAGAAATGAGAGAGGAGAAAGACTAATTAAGTTCTGCAATAAATTTCAGCTGTTAACATCGAATACTCTGTTCAAGAACCACAAGTAGGGGAGATATATTTGGAAAAGGCCGAGTGATACGGGGAGATTTCAGTTAGATTCCATCATGGTCAGACAGAGATTCCGAAATCTAATACTGGATTGTAAGACGTACCCAGGAGCAGATCTACACCCAGATTACAATGCAGAAGTGATGAAGGGTAGGCTGAAGTTTAAGATATTAGTCATAAAGAATCAATACGCAAAGAAATGGGATACAGAAGATTAAATTCTCTAAGTTATCTAAGGCTATAGATACGGCAGTAAGAAATAACTCAGTAGACTCTACAATTGAAGAGGAATGGACATTCCCGAAAAGGGCAATCATGAAGTTGGAAAGAAAAACATAGGTACTAAGAAGGTACCTGCGAAGAAACCATGAGTAACAGAAGAAACACTTCAATTGATTAATGAAAGAAGGAAAATGTTCAAGGATTTTCAGGAATATAAAAGTACAAGTCACTGAGGAATGAAATAAACAGCAAGTACAGGCAAGCTAAGACGAAATGGCTGTATGAAAAATGTGAAGAAATCGAAAAATAAATGGTTGTCAGAAGGATTCACGCAGTAAGAAGGAAAGTCAAAACAGCCTTCGGTGAAATTAATAACTAGGGTGTAACATTAAGAGTGCTACGTGAATTCCACGGCTGTTCACGTAGGTGTGCAGAGTGTTGTGACATACCATCTGTCTTCCGGAAAAATATCCACACAAATCCGGAGACTGCAAGAGCTGAAAATTGCGAGAATTATCCCACAATCAGCTTAACAGCTCAGACATGCAAGTTTCTGACAAGATTGATATACAGAAGAATGGAAGGTAAAATTAAGCATGTGTTAGATGACAATCAGTTCAGCCTTAGAAAGGTAAAGGCAGCAGAAAAGCAATTCTGACGTTGCGTTTGATAACGGAAGCAAGACTAAAGAAAACTTAAGACACTTCCATAGGATTTATCGACCTAGAAAAAGCGTCCGACTATGAAGAATGGTGCAAGATGTTCGAAATTCTGAGAAAAATAGCGGCACGCTATAGACAGAGACGGGTTATACACAATATGTACAAGAGCTAAGAGGCAATAGTAAGAGTGGACGACCAAGAGCGAAGTGCTCGTGAAAAAAGTGAGAAAGACAGGGTTGTAGCCTTTCGTCCCTACTATTCAGTCTGAAGATTGAAGAAAGAGTCATGGAAATAAAAGGAAGGTTCAAGAGTGAAATTAAAATTCAAGGTCAAAAGATGTCAATGATACGATTCACTGATGACATTGCTATTCTGAGTGAAAGTAAAGAAAACATTCATGATCTGCTGAATGGAATGAACAGTGTAATGAGTACAGAATATGAATTGAGAGTGAGTCTAAGAAAGACGAAAGTAATGAGAAGTAGCAGAAATGAGAACATCGATAGACCTAACATCAGAATTGATGGCTACGAAGTAGATGTAGTAAAGGAATTCTTCTACCCAGAGAGCAAAATAACCAACGATGGACAGAGTAAGGAATTCATCAAAAGCAGACTAGCACTGATAAAAAGGGCATTACTGGCCAAGAGAAATCTACTAGTATCAAACATAGGCCTTAATAAGAGGAAGAAATTTCTGTGAATCTACGTTTGAAGCGCAGCATTGTGTGCTAGTGAAATATGAACTGTGTGAAAACCGGAAGAGAAGAGAATCGAAGCACTTGAGATGTGGTGCTACAGGCGAAAGTTGAGAATTAGGTGGGCTGATGAGGTAAGGAACGACGAGGTTCTGCGCAGGAAAAGAGTATGTGGGAAACACTGACAAACAGAAGGGACAGTATGATGGGTCATGTGTTATGACATCAGGAAATCACTTCCATCGTACTAGATGGAGCTATAGAGGGCAAAAACTGTAGAGGAAGACAGCGACTGGAATCCATCCAGCAAATAATTGAGGACTTAGGTTGCAAGTGCTACTCTGAGATGAAGAATCTGGCACAGGAGCGGAATTCATGGCGGTCCGCATCAAACCAGTCAGAAGACCAATGACACACAAAAAAGATATATGTTCGTATAAAATTGCATCGATTAAAATTAATTTTTTATTATGCGATCATTTTTGTTTTTCATGTTTAGATCAAGTTGTGGAGATTCATCGGAATACTATATATCTTTATGTTTAGCAAGTTTTGCTAAATAGTTATCAGTTAATATTTTTGATTAGGACGTAACTCTCTTTCCTTTAAACATTATCTTTGTGCTTTTTCTAGGAGAAGTCGTGCCTGTGTGAAGCGGTGAAAGCAGCCTGTGTAGTAAGAAGTGGTAGCTCATCGAAGCGAATGAATGTTGCTTTATTCCGCTATTTGAAGACTTAAGTATTTGCTGCTTCTTAGACAGTGGTCCACTAACTTTCAGAATATTAGCGTCAGTGTCTGATCTTTGTACAAAACAGACCTGTAGCATTATCACACTCTAAAAGAAGCCAACAAAGTCAATTTAAGGAGAATGAGCTTTGTAAAAACTATACCTTTGTAAAGTGAATTACCCTTCAATGCAGCTGCATCCAGAATAAAGACAAACGTTTGTCACACAATCATTTTGTACAAAGTATTGAAAACATGTACTAAAATGCACATTCATTTACGGCATTTACCATAAATAATTCATCGCCATTTTAGAAGAAGACTGCCCACTGTTACAACACTACAAGAGAAATTTACATTCTTACTCACAGTTGAGGCCATCACAGTCTCCGAAAGGAGTTTAATTTGCAGCACCAAAAGTATTTGATCATTTGGCTAGTAACATAAAATGTTAAAATCTCGTCTCAGACACGCTTTTTTTCCATAGCCGTACTTTTAATTAAAACTGGCTCCGTGAGAAAATAAATAAAACTAAAGTGAAGTGTATCACTAGTTACACGAGTAGCGTTAACGGTAAATATGTTCATTCTCTTCCATTTAAACCCTTGCGCTATTTAGCAAATTGTCTCTATGTAGCCGTATTCACAAATAATCATGTGTTCATAGTCTGTAAAATGAGTACTCATTCGACATCATTTCAATGAAAATCGTCTTCATGATCAACGGGACGTATAACTAACTGCAGTATACTGGTGTGATATTTCCCTTGGGAATACGTACTAAGATGCGCTGATCAAACGACATGCATTTACATGTCTTGGCTTACTCGTCGTAGCACATCAAGCAATGTAGTGGAATGTCGTTCAAGTCACAGGGCGCTCTTAGGTCGTGGAGTCAGTCGGCTGCTAATCTTCGTTAATTATGCAATAAAGGCATCTAGATTGGACTAGGAATTCCCTGCTGATGTCGCAGCTTGATCTGTAACACGATTTATTCAGTTTGGAATCGCAGTAACTGGCAGATAACGATAATTAATCCCTTGCCTGTCTTATTGGATGTCTGAGAAAACTGACATCACCCTTGTGCACCCTGAAATAGAAACTGTAGTGAACACGTGAAGCCATATCATCAAAAACCACTTCTTACTAATTCGTTTACTCGATTCTCACGCAATTACTTTCTTTTACCCGTTATTCATTAACCTGTTTTTCAAATACCAGCACACTCGTATGTTGACAATCGTCTCACTTTGGTTGCAGTTTTCGTTTATTTTTTCAGAAGATACTGTTTTCGCTCCATATTCTCACTATTACTCAAACCAAGGATATCGCACAAAATATAGAACATTTATTGTCAATAATCAGTATCATCGTTCATTTGACATGCGTTTCTGGATAAAGTTATCCTCCAGTTTTCTTCGTGCTTTATGATCATGTTGCTCATTCTAGTTTTCTGTGTTAAATACCTCTTCCCATTAGGACACGAATTGCACTTCCATATCTCTTGGAAACTAGCAGTTCATTGGTCTGTCCACTACCAATTCGACAGGCTTGGCGTCCCACAGCCTCCATTTAACTTTCATTGCGGTCATAATCGGCCTGCATTCTAGTCTTTTCCGTGATTCATTCGTTTCGTGTCTCTCACAGTAAATTCTGACATCCATGTCCTCATTTGTCCTGGGTAACAACCAGGTTCCAACTGGTAATACACACAGTTTGTAAACCTTTCTTTTCACACAAATCGGAAGCTTCTCTTTGAAAATTCCGTTACTCTCTGAAAAGACTTTGGTACTTACTTATCCGCCTATTATTCTTTTCGCCCCTTGTATACACTGTCTTAAATATAGAATCTCGTTCATTGGTTCTGTAGCTTTACTGAAAATTTGTATAGTTTTCTTTTCTCTTTACAGGTACTGGTTTATTTCACCTTGTAGGATAGTTGAGTTTGTAGCTTATTTTCACTTTGCACTATTAAAGTAATGTGTTCTTAGTTGAGGTTTATCTCCCTAGTAGATAAACATCACAAAGTCGTCCGAAAAATGAAGTTTGTTCTGGTTTTTTCATAAGTATGCAATCGTTCTATTGTAAAGTTTTGGTAATTAAATGTTTTTAGCACGACAGCTGGAAAGAGCTTACTTAAACGGAATGCGCTTTCCTTACTAGGCTTTTCATTCTTTATTTTCCATAATCTATGGCAGCTGTGGTACCGGCGGGGGTATTCATTGGTTCAGTAACATAGGTTAAGTCAAAGTCTTGGGTCTGAAGGACTGATAGTGCAGATTTTGTTGCACCTGTGTTAATAGCTTTCTCAGAAACTACGAGTCTCTGACAAACTGGTGGTTTATACTAACTGTTCCACGCTGTAGATTCGTTAACACGTATCATGACCATTAAAATTTTATGTGATTCGTGGGCCTCCATCGCAGTAGTTTGTGTGGGGCTTAGTCAAAAGCGGCGATGGTTCGTAGACAGGTATCGAATAAAAACTTTATAAAGAGGGAAAAGGTTCCAATGTGTGTGGAATCTTATGGGACTTAATTGCTAAGGTCATCAGTCCCTAAGCTTACACACTAATTAACCTAAATTATCCTAAGGACAAACAGACACACCCATTCCCGAGGGAGGACTCGAACCTCCGCCGGGACCAGCCGCACAGTCCATGACTGCAGCGCCTTAGAACGCTTATAATGAAAAACCTCTCGTCTTGATGACAAGTATGCATTACGTAACATTTTTCAGGATTTAGCCTTTGTTGCTTTTAAAAGGGTTTAATACTGAAATGCGTAAGTTGTACTAAGAAAATATAACAAATAGTTGTGGTGAGGCTCTGCTAACGGTATACTACGCCTTCCACATTGCTGGCAACGGTTTCTACACAACGCTGGTGATTACTTTGAAGGACAGTAACAGGTGAAAGCATGTAACTCTTTTGTATCGGTTGTGAATAAATAGTTACCACTATTTAAGTTCCAACCCTCATATGTTACAAATTTATAGCCTATTTCCGTCCGTATGTTCATTAAAGAGCATCCTGTACAAATATTAAGTAATTTGAGCAAGAACGTTTTGAGGTTTTGGGTAACAACGTTTCCCCTTTATACATTACGTACATATTTATATAATTAAGAAATAGGTACACAAAAACACTTGCGTATTCAAATGTAATGTTATGTCGATATTTCAATTCAGTTCACTGACGCTTTTACGAGTTTTGTGAGCACAAACAATTTTATATATTTTTTATATACAATTTTGAATTTTATACATAGCGAAGCTTAGAACGTAGCTCCAAGATCAGCTGCCAATACTGGGAGATAATCTTTATTTAATGAGAGAACATCTCTTGAAAAAGATAATTTCTTCTAAATGTCTTCATGAATATGAGCTTTGTTCCAGCATTCATCGTATATATTATATGACACGTTTTATATTCTAATCGTCTGCTTTTAGAGAGCTTTATCTGTAAAAAGACGTTTCTGTTTATCGTCCTCGAAATGTGTCTTACTCAGGAGTCAAGTGGCTATATTTGTTTATATTGTTCAGTAATTTTCAGTAAATATAGTGAATCATAGTGCACGTGAACAACCCAGTCCTATGATTCCTTTAGCATACCGTACCTCAGCAGTAGCAGAGCATAGTGGAGATAATTTGCGTATGATTGGCATGGCACGTATTGCTTAGTTCCTCGAGGAACGTACGCTCTCGAAATTTTAACAACAAACCCCTTTGTGATGCACACCTGACTTGTAACACCTGCCCACTCGGTTTGGTTCTGGATTTCTTGTATGATTTTGTGCTGAGTAACTGAATCTCTGACGAAACGCTCTGCTCTTCTTTGGACGTTCTGATTTGCTGTATTAATCCTTCCCGTAACGACCGAGAAGACTGAGAAGCAGCAATTAATTATCGATCCATCTATGGTTTTGTAATCAACCTTCCTCATGGGTGGATCACTTTCTCTGAGGAGCCTTCCAATGAATCTCAGTCTGACATTTGAGTCTCCTGTGATTAATTTTAGGCGGTTTCCAGTTAAATCATTCCGTACCCTTCCCCTCGCTGGGTATGCTGTTAGATGAACTCCTAAGCAGTTGACCAGCTGCGTATGCAGTGTGACGGCTGCCGTGAGCCGTGTGGCGACGGAAGGGTTCACTTCCTTCAGCGGAAGACGCGCGCCCTCTGGAGCCACGACGGACGCTGGGAGCGCTAATTGCGGCGATAATTCAGCCTGGACCCTCACCTCGGCCTCTTAATGGGAATTCCTGCCGCCCTGTCGTGTTGGCCCGATTTATGAGTACAGGCGCGCGCGGAGCACTCCTGCTCAACATCTGCCATGTCCGAGCCAGCATAATGGTGATGAACTGGCGCCAGCGTACTGTACCAACGCTCCTTCTGCTAGCCTCTTAAACCGTCACCTCAGAAACGTTCTGTACCTCGTTTTCTACATTGGGTACATTTGTGGTGTTCTTCTGTGCTTGTTGCTGTGACATGGAGCGAAAGACTAGTCACATACTGTATGCGATACGGGGAAGTTAGGGTATAATTGGGTAGCTGAGGAGAAAGCTAGATAACAATGACCATTTTCATTACTCGGACTTCAAAATTATTTCAGTGAACGATAAGCAACACATCAACAACACACAATGGTGGCGGTTAGTTATGAAAAAAAGACATGTTTATTTATTACTTGGCAGTGCCTGCATTATTCCCGTACAGCTTACAATAAAGCAAAACAAATTGCAAAAAAATGGTTCAAATGGCTCTGAGAACTATGGGACTTAACATCTGAGGTCATCAGTCCCCTAGGACTTAGAACTACTTAAACCTAACTAACCTAAGGACATCACACACATCCATCATGCCCGAGGCAGGATTAGAACCTGCGACCGTAGCGGTCGCGCGGTTCCAGACTGTAGCGCCTATAACAAATTGCAGTCTAATTTTACCATTAGCGTTGGTATCTACGAAACTGATTAATATAAACGCACTGATGAATTTCCGTCAGAATAACCTAACGTGTACAGTAAATAGATCACAACTATGACCTAGTATTCAGTCGAACGTCCATTGTTCTTAATAAGTTAGAAAATCCTTTTAGGCGTTGGTTGTATAATGACGCTGATCTCTTCTTTCGAGATTGACGTCCACTAGATTCGAACGCCGTTCTCAGCTCTCAAACTGGCGTCCATTTCGCTAGAAACGTCGTGCTGCATCCGGACTTCTCGATGGCCAGGTCAGAAATAACCTTTGTCTTAGCAAACCAGTGAATCCCAGCGTTATAGTTTTGAAATAGTGAATTATCATCACCAAATTCTTTGTAAGTACGAGCAAAGTCAGTTTCCATCATTCCTGTATAATCATCGGACTTCATTTTGGGATGCAGCGATCGTATGTTGGACGTGCCTTTAGCAAAAAATCTGACCAGATCCTAACGCTGCCACCGCCGAAGTTTCTACTCATCGGAACGTGTTCTTCTCTCTGAAGATCATGCCAGTAATACTGAAAATCATTTGGTCCATCCACATTAAATTTCTTCTGATCATCGAAAATCACTTTGTTCCACTCTACCGGTCAACGACATAACGCTCTTCCGCAACCTTCAGTGGAGCAGCCTTGTGTGTCCTGTTTAAAGTTGGCTTATGGTGCGGTTTCTTGAATGACAATTCACGTCTTGAGCCAGGATTTGTCTAGAGATGGCTGATAATTGAAAATCAGTCACGATTTGAGAAGAACACAATGCCATGTCGTGTCCTTCACACAGAATCAAATGCGTATTTGATGCTTACAATTTTCGTGTCAGGCCATATTTGACCTTTTTTCCCTTGCTATGTATCCAATGCGACAAAATTATCAATTACAAAACTGGAACACCTCAATCTCTTAGAAGTTTGGCGCCTTAATACTTCCTTGCTCTTCACCCGATAGATGCTTTCCTCGCACCATTATCATAATAACTGTCGTATGACGGTACACATTCCGCCAAACTGTAGTTATAGCGAACGGTTGACACTGTTATACCAACTTCTGTCCCTTTCTATCTGAGAGACCTGCTTCTTTCAGTTTTTAAGTATTCGGCGTAATTCTAATGGTGAAATGAGAAAGTGTTTTGTTTTTCTTTGTTGTAAACTGTACTGGAAAAATGCTTGCAGTACCGAATACTTAAATAAACGTTTTTCCCCACAAATAACCATGTGCTTTTTACTAATTTCCACCACTGTAGATGAACTATCCCACTTCCCACACTTTTAGTATTTTACCCAATCATTTGATTTTTTGTCGAGTGGCTCTCTTTGCAAAGAAGAAAAGGCGTTTCATTCGCATCTTAAGACTCTTCAGACTCTTCTGACTCTTTTTCATGGTCTAGACCAAGAGTCCTTCATCGATTTTATTAGCCTGGAGGGAAGCTGTTCTTCTTGCATTGAATTCACTTTTACAGGGAGACTCCGTGATCACGGCTCAGTTTCCTCTTCACCTGGTTAATGTTGGGCTTTCATAATACGGAAATGGCTTTACCCTCTCCGATGGAATAGTGAATGAAGACTGTGTTTGCACATCAGAGGACAGACCAAGATGTAGAGAAGAAGCAGTAAATGAATCTGTTGTACATATTCATCTACATTAATCGGGAAAATATCTTTTTAATCCCAGATAGGTCATATAGCATTTTTGCTGTTCCAGTATGTGCAAATCTGAAAAAGTGAGCTATTTGGTACTAGGTTGCCTCTCTACCAGGATGACTGTTAACCCATGTATTAATTTGCTGGCCGTATAAAGCGCTTAATTGTCCAATCTCAAACGAGAATATACCTCTTCAGTAAGGGGTGATTAATGACATCATCAGTGACAAAAATAATCTGAAAAGTGGCGCAAGGTAACTATCAATTATATATGTAATTATTAGACTGTAATTATTGAAACGTGCGCACACTTTTAGCGTTCCGTTAAAAGCATACACTTCTTACGTCATACATATAAGTTGTAAGCTACGAAGTCAGCAGGTAATGTTATTACGTAGTTCCGGTTGGACCCCATTGCTTGCACCCGGTATTAGCCCCACTCCACCTTATCTGTAAAATCGTAAAATCTCTTATCCATAGGAAAGAAAGTGAAGAATTTTTTAACAGGCTGTACGTTCATAAAGCCTGTTAAAATTATTGTTCATTGCATTGTTAGTTTTACCTAATTTGACGGTATAAGTTGCTTACTGAACAAAAAATTTCACAGCCACAAAACTCCAACAAATTAATTTCCTGAACAATATCGCGTCTGACACTAGCACGTCTCATAGCTGTATTGAAGTTTCCAATTGTCATCCTGGTCTAACGGCCAAAACACGTTTCCAACCCGTAAACAGAAATACCAGGGTTCCAGGTTTCACCTCCATACCCAATTATATTCCTACTTCCCCCACTGTTTGAATTTCGTCATCGACGATGTACTAGAGATATGTTTGGTCATCGTAGAATATTAACATTACATGCAGCGATCAGAGAACTGCTACGAGCGCCGCCTCCGACTGTGAGAGTAGCCTTTCCCGTCAGTTTCAGGAATAGTGATGCAGGGTGGCATAGCAAAACGGCAACTTTTGAAACACCCAATCATAAAAGATAAAATCCTAAAATATTTATTGACAGAAACTGAACCACTATAGTTTATCCTTTGAGAGACAGTTTGAAAGTTTACCGCCTAACCTCCTTGCCTAGGGACGCCAGATGAAAGTCGATGTTGTCAAGCCCTGAATGAAAATTGCGCAACAGATAACTGGGGAGGGGAGCTTGAGAGCGCTACCTAGAGAGCGTACCCTTTCTGTACGATACTAGGCAAGGGGCTGGAGGGCTCACACGCTGATGTATGGGTCCGTACATTCTATAGCTTTTATTGTAAACAAATTCCTTTAACTTGACTTCTTTGTGATTTCCTAGGTGTGTTAAAGATTGATGACAGTTGATTACCTATTTATTTTAAACATTATCACTCGATTTTACAGCGATTGCAGCAATTGTTTCGGTTTACAGATATTACAATTTTACAACTTATAGCTCTGGTATAATATATACTAATCTGCACGCACATTTCTATGGGTAAGACGGAATTGCGTTGGCCAAATGTATACCACCAAAGTCTCCCAATATTTTACATAGGACATTCACTATGTGAGGAGGATAACGGACAAACTGGGGACCAGATACTTTAACACAGGGTGTCAAATTTCCGGAATTAAACGAGCACATTCATTTCCTTACACAATCCGAAGCTGGAAATAAAAGAATTAGTACAAATATTCAAATACCTCTCTTCCATGCGTGAACATTGAGACAGACGCACTGAGGGCACGTCTGCTCACTTACCCGTCTTCTGTTAACACTCCCAGAATATCGCGGGCACCCGGAGGTCCTCCTGGGCCCCGGTGGAGGGGGTGGTCGAACCACTTGGCCGTGACCAACCTCTCCACCCCAAATCTTGTGACACTGGAAAGTCTTTGACTTTTACCTGCCTGTGCTGTCTCTCTGATCCCCTACCCAGGAGTAAGGTTGGCACTGCTATACTACAGAACTACTTCCCAACAAAGATTTGTCCACGCTTTACGGAAAGGTGTGAGGAGGATTACGAAGGTTCATGCGCAGATTCACATTCACGTACAAGAAATGCATAATACACGACACATATAAATACGTATTATGAAGCCTGACACATTTCTTTCGACCCGTCCACATGGGTTCTGTTGCACCCGCGGCCGGCCGCGTCGTGTAATAAAATTGGCTGCGGAGCCGCCTCTGTTTCTATTTCCCGGTGCGAGCGAGCAGCGAAACCTGCTGCTTATAGAGCGGAAACTGCTGTACCGTTTCAAGTTGCCCAAATTATCAGTGTTTGAAAATTAAGTCCTGTAGATGGTGTCCTCTTGTATGTATGCATTCTTCAAATCTGTCCTTCAGGCTCCACATTGATTGCTACAGCATTTTACAAGGAACACATCTTACAAGGAAATCCTTGAGTGGGAGGTCGCAGTTTCATTCTTTAGTAAGGCTCTTTAACAATTATGTCTGGAAAAATATTAGCTGCTAATGTGTCACCATGTGCGTCAGGAAGGCGACAGAAAGTGAGGGTCCGGCTGATGCAAAGATCAAGCTTCTATAGAATACATACACTACGTTTTACAAAATGGACATCGCCGACATTCGAGAAATGTTAAAAAGAAACGAATACCTTGCGCCATGAACACCGAATGAAAAATGGCGAACTAGAGTGATCGGAAAGGCTCACTCCAGAAAGACCGAAGACGAACTCGTTGGGTGTTACAAACAGTGCGGGATGTTCGGCGAGGTGTAGAACGATACTGGAGTAACGGGGTGATGAGAACTGATGGAATGGATGGCACGCAACCGTGAGTGATACAGTCTGTCGTGGAGCTTATCGTAAAATTGGCTGTCCTTTAAGGCGTAGTTGCAGAAAGTGCTGTGATATGTTTTATATGCACAGAAAAAACATCCAGAGACTGAATTTATTGATTGGTTCCAGGTGGTATGAACTGCAATGTCACACACTTTTCAGAAGGAGTATGATTTTTATACGCAAACTAGGAATCAAGCAAAAGCAAGGTTTTCTCACCAGAAATTGACTAAAACAGTGCTCATACAATAGCTGTAGTTCTCTTACACCAACTTCTCCCAGTACAATAAATAACTTTCCATCCAATTTATCATCAAGATTAAGCACATTAGCAGTGGGTATAATTGTATGTAAGTTGATCTTGATATAACTATCTTGGTACCTTTAATTTCCAGAGCTTGTTTCATATGCATTTCTTCTTCAAATCACACGTGGCCTGAGTTGAAAAGAAATTCCTTACGGGAAGGATAGCATACTTGTTTAAAAAAATGTTCAAATGTGTGTGAAATCATATGGGACTTAACTGCTAAGGTCATCAGTTCCTAAGCTTACACACTACTTAACCCAAATTATCCTAAGGACAGACACACACACCCATGCCTTAGGGAGGACTCGAACCTCCACCGGGACCAGCCGCACAGTCCATGACTGCGGCGCCTGAAACCGCTCGGCTAATCCCGCGCGGTCATGTTTGTTTACCTCAGCTACGTATTTTATGTCCGATTCCGCAGTTTGCTGTGCATCGTCAAGTTCATGTTTTCTTTGAAATTTCGTTACCTCACGTGTTCCACTTCTGTAGCACTGTTTGAGGTTATTCAACTATCCACTGCTACCATTGAAATCACTGTGATCAACGTTGAGCTCAACTTGATGTGCGTAACTTAGTAGGTCACTATCGTGCACATCCCGTAAATTGTGTCGCACTTTCTTGAAACACGCAAACACCAGTTCTTATAGCAAGTGCTCCTTGTAATCCCTTGAATATCCGTAGTTTTCATTATGCACTACACGGTCATATTGCTAAAAACTTATTCGAAATTTGTTCATCACTGTTTTGTTACTAAACTGCGTATGATGTTATGTTTAACACATCCTCCTTGGACGTCAATTGTCTTTTGCTACGTTTCGCTGGAGATTGTATTTGTGTCTCTATATCCGACGAGGATGATGAACTACATGGCTCGACATCTGTTCCAGTATCACATTCTCTTGTTAAGCTCGTATCGTCGTCATTGTACTCCTCACGTGCATTGTCCGCACAGTTGAGCGTACACGACAGCACAGATGCCAGTGGCTCATCCTACAGAAATGCTAATATTTCGTCTACCAGTTCTTTCTCACTCTGCGAAATTCCTTGGTTTCCTTTCTGGCCGAACGTCAGCTTCAGTAGCTGTTGCTAATATAGTGCAATGTTTGCTTTATTCGTCGTTGCCGTTGTTCTGCCTTGTATCAATACTACTAGCAATGTAGCAGTGGCCGGTCGGTGTGGCCGAGAGGTTCTAGGCGATTCAGTCTGGAACCGCGCAACCGCTACGGTCGCAGGTTCGAATCCTGCCTCGGGCCTGGATGTGTGTGAAGTAATTAGGTTAGTTAGGTTTAAGTAGTTATAAGTTCTAGGGGACTGATGACCACAGATGTTTAGTCCCATAGTGCTCAGAGTCATTTTGAATTTGGTGTAGCTGTATTGTGAGCATTCGACGTCATACACCGGCTGGAGGTATCCAATGGCGAGTACAGCATGAATTTTAATTTTAAAAATCAGCAGCCTCAGTGGCACAGATTACCTAGATTGACCTAGGTTTCAGTCGGGATAACCCAACCTTCTTCAGAATAAAACTAACTACCGGTTGTCCATAGTGGAGATCGTCAAGCTAAAACTACAAATCCATAAGTTATCGTCAGACTGTAAAAACTTATCTTAAACTGCCTCGGCCCCAATTCGCGACCATGATGTGGCAGTACAGCACAATACAGGACTCGTGGCTGCCACATCGCGGTCGCAAAGTGGGTCGAGGCGGTTTGAGATAAGTTTTTACAATCTGACGATAATTTGTGGATTTGTAGGTTTAGCTTAACGATGTCCACTATGGACAAACGGAAGTTACTTTTATTCTGAAAAAGGTTGGGTTATCCCGACTGAAATCTAGGTAAATATAGGTAATCTGTGCAACTGAGGCTGTTGATTTTCAAAATTAAAAATAATAGTTATACAGTTGCCGACAGGACCGCGAAATGTTGAAAATATTTAAGTACAGCATGAGGCCACGGAGCGCACTCGAGGGGTCCCCGCGTCGATTACATCCAACTCGTAGCCCCGGGTAATAGAGAGGCGGCGCAGCAGCCGCTCCTCTGCTTCACGCCGGGACATAGTGTGGTACGGAGCGGCGCGGCAGCCGGCAGGCTAGCCTCACTGCGTGGACGGAAAACGCGCAAGCCGGCCGCCGTGCAATCCTTCTCGAACGATGTTAAAGAAATTAAAATAGTACAAAAAAACTGGTTCTCTCGCATCTCATAGCTCCGCTCGTCAGCTTTATGACGAACTGTCTGTCATTTCGTTTACGGTCATAATTACTGTGATACTTCAAAATTAAGTAATCTACAGCAATAATTGCGAAAAGTTTGAATTGAAAAACAGTGGTCGCTTTGAGTTTGCTTATAGTGCGTGTTAGGTCACACGTTACTGCTTGTGCAATGTAGCTAACACTCCGAATTATTCTGTAAACTTAGAAGGATATCGCTATCTGTCACCAATCTCGAGAAAAGTGATCGTATGTAATGACGTTCGTCCCTGACCTGTGCGATAACCAAAAAGCTAGGATGAAATATTTGTAATATTCTTCATATCTCATAAATAGTTTGAGTTATCGAAATAAGATTTTGGCAAATGATAGTACACAAAGAGGAGGATACTTTTGTCATACGACTAATAGGCGGAACTTCCATACCTATTCGATATTCAAGCACTACAGATTTTTCCAATGAATTAACAGCATTTTTAAGGGCCGTAGGTAGCTGTTGAAACGAGAACTGTTACAGGTTCCTAGGAACCAGTAGACGTTTCCGGGGCATGACTCGACGTTCACATTAGGATTCACAACCACTATGATTATTGTGGAGACAACTATCAAAATGTTGTCGGACTGCCCCCAGCCACACCACATGCAACTGTGTCTTTCTGGAAATGATTTATGTATCATACTGAACTTCCCAACTGCAGTCGGTGATGACAGAAAATACATCCGTCTAAAATGCTCAGAAAATTCTGGTAAAGTATTTTATACAAGGTGTACAACTTTGCTTCCGCAGTTTGCCGATAGGTGGCGACAACAGTAAGTAGCGGTCGAAAGAAACAGATCGCAGACGTCAGGCAGTTAGCCTGGACCTCGGTCAACATAACCTCATTCAAACATTAGTCGATTTGCGTCTGCATCATAAAGTTGTTCTTGATTTAAAATGTCAGTTTACGATCCTAATTCTCGTCATTTGCGGGAGGTGTTACTGTTTTGTTTCAATACGAAGAAAACGGCGGCTGAGTCTCATCGAATGCTCTCAAGTGCGTATGGTAAGGACGCTATTAGTGAAAGAACGTGTCGTGAGTGGTTTCAACGCTTCAAGAACGGTGATTTTAAAGTCGTAGTGCGGCATAGTGGTGGAAGAAAGAATGTTTTCCAAGATGCAGAATGGGAGACATTGCTGAGTGAAGACTGGAGTCAAACTTAAGAAGAATTGGCATGATTAGTGGGAGTGACACAGCAAGCTATTTAAAAACGTCCTAAGGCTATGGGCATGATTTAGAAAGAAGGAGCTTTAGTCCCGTGTGAGCTGAAACCAAGAGACGTTGAACAGCGTTTGTGTGTTTGTGGACAGTTGCTTCAGAGGCAAAAACAGAAGGGATTTCTGCATCGCATTGTGACTGGGGACAAAAATGGGTTCGCAAAAAAGCATGGGGATATCCCGGCCATGCTTCCACGTCGACGGCCAAACCGAATATTCACGACACCAAGATCATGCTCTGCATTTAGTGGGACCAGCTCGGCGTCGTGTACTATGAAGTGTTAAAACGAAGTGAAACAATCACAGGTGCTCGTTATAGAACGCAATTATTGCGTTTGAGCAGAACATTAAAAGACAAACGGCCGCAGTACAGCGAGAGGCACGATAAAGTGATTTTGCAGCACGACGACGCTCCACCCCACGTTGCAAAAGAGGTGAAAACGTACTTGGAAACGTTAAAATGGGAAGTCCTACCCCACCCGCCATATTCTCCAGAGAATGCTCCCTCTGACTATCACCTGTTTAGACCAATGCCGCAAGGGCTAGCTGACCAACACTAGCGATCTCATTAAGAAGTCACAAATTGTATCGATTCGTGGATAGCTTCAAAAGATGAACAATTTTTTCGACGCGGAATTCGTACACTGCCCGAAAGATGGGAGAAAGTATTGGCCAGCGATGGAAAATACTTTGAATGATACATGTGTAACCAATTTGTTTCATTAAAGCCTTAAATGTAGGGGAAAAGCGGCGGAAGCAAAGTTGTCATCTTGTAGCTAGAAAAATTTACATTCATTCATTCATTCAGTCGTACTATTTGCAGTTGCAGATCCTCAGTGGAAATTCTTTATAATCGATATTGGGGGATATGGAAAGGAAAGGGAAGGTGGTAGATTTTATTCTTCTAGCGTATTTCGCTCAATGCAAGAATGGCAGCTTATTATACCGCCAAACTTTCCATTACTAATAATACATGAGTTGGATTTCCTTTGTATTCATTGGATTTCAGGCGTACTCACTGCTGAAGCATTTTATCAAATATTACAGTCAATTTGTTTTAGATCCATGGAATGAATTCGGCGAACGCTTTTCCAGACCACAGCGAATAGCACGGTAAGGCCGAAAGCTTTGTTTGTGACAGCCTTTTTGTTATGCCGATCTGCGACTCTGCACATCCGCTATATGGTGAGCAGCAGCTTTCCTTTTTATAATATTGTGAAAGAAATAAAGGATTCGTGAACTGTATTCTGTACTTCATTCAGTTTGTAATTCTGTTTCCATCTCATCACACAATTTCTCCAAAACGAATCCGTTGTGTTGATAGTTTTTTGGTGGTCCCATAAAGGACGCCAAATAAAAACAGCTGCTATCGAAGCTTCTGCTGATGCCATTTTCTCCACAGTACAACATAAACACGAGCGCCGGTAACAGTAATGACGCTGCTAGCCGCAGCCACAGCGAATGCTGCCGATGTTGCCCGACCGCAGCCGGAGTCACAGGAACGGTGTGGTCGCCGCGCTCAGAGAAACAAACGTGTTGATTCGCTCAGCGCCGCTTTGTGCCGCCCTGCTTCCAGTGTCGCTACAATCACGCGCACCGCGCGGCACTGGTTTGTTTTCTTTCGTCATCGGTGCTCTGCTCTCCGCGCCGCTCTGCCCTGATAGTGCCGCCCCGCTCCACTATAACCGCAGCCTAATGGTAGACCAGCAAGATAAAATCACAGTCCGATTAATTAGGTTATCTCGGGGGCCAGGCAATGTCCCCGAATCGAAGATGACACGATTGCCCAACAATTCGCGGAGCTACCATATTCATTGCCGCACCATCCAGTTGAAACCAGGTTTCGTATTGGAGTACGAACACTTCTCGGTCGTACCGTCGTTTTTTTTTGAACAGATCTAGTTTCTTCAAAAATTTTAATTCAATTTTATATCGCTTGTTCTGAGGGAATCCGTACACGGTGTCGTAGGTTGAAAAAATGTCGGAACACTCTCCACGCACTTTCCAAACTATGATCACTTTTGTAAAATATTTTTTATGGCAGAAGCACGCTATTGACCGTCCCACTGGTCCATGATTACGAAATAGGGAGAGTGTTTGCAGCTCAAGGTATCTGTCAAGGAATTATGCCAAGCGCATCCGGCTGCATTTCCAAAGTTTCCGTTTTTTGTGTCACCCTTTATAATCACATAGCGGCGTTTTCATCGATCAAGGATCAACTGTTTGAGTATTAATTACTCATCTGTCAAGGATGCTCTCTTTGAGTATATTAGTTACTGCTGAATGAATTTCTTCATCGAAGCGGCGGCATTTCAGTCGAAAGATGCCCCGAGTCTCCAAACTAAAATATAAATTCTTTTGTCTAGATATTATTTTTTGGAATGTTGACGGCTATGGGAAGGTGCTCAAGTGAAACTCGCAAGCGTACAAACGTCCCCACGAAGGTACACAGCGCCCACCTACAAGATCGTGCCATTTCTCGTAAAGCACAGGGAGCCTATATGAGTCCTCACAATGAGCGTGGGTGTTGGTTTTACAAATACATTCCTGTGTTCGTCCTGTTAATACATAAAACGTAGTTCAACGAATGCGAACTACAACTCCGCTATCGTGTAAATACATAGACACATAGCATGTGTTTTGTATAAGAACAAAATTTACTCCGGATCGCCAATTATTAGAGAAAAGTTCACTTTGCTGTTTTTGGCAAGTCACTGCTGTGGACAAATATGGCTGAATATTCGCCTGTCGCTGGCAACAATTTTCTTTAACCGGAAATGTGAAAGTTGTAGCAGTAATTAGCGGCGAATATTGAATCAAAAATAATAAGCTGTGTCACATACTTGCAACCCAAACTACATCAGTCCACACGATGTAATTTTAGAATACAACGAATTACTGCGTTCTTTAAATTTAGCATCAACGGGTAAATATCACTGAAAAAAGTCATTAAGGGAGAGTTTTCCCCTGCAAAATTTTTCCTACTTTCACCTCTAGTCAACCCTTTAAAAAGTTTAATATACTTCCCTATTCGATTTTGAAATGATAATGTTGAATTTACGTGTGCTGTAGTCTTTTTTGGGAAAGCATAAAGATCAATCGGGGAGAGTACGGTTTTCCCCAAAAATAAAACTTTTGAGGGTACAAAATGTTCCTGTACCTAGAAGAAACAATATATTCAAATTGAAAAGTGTTGCAATCTAGAAAATATTGTCACTACTGGATTTAAAAGTATATATCTAACATTATTAGCCTACTCTGCTACATACCAATAATCAGTAAATGAAATCAAATTATGAGGAAGTATTATCAGAAACTAGCAACACGTTAAAATGTTTTGGAATAGAAACTATTGGAAACTAACAAGAATTTCAGTTTTCGATGCATGGAAAATTGTTAGGACATTAAGGAACCGCTATTCGTATTCAAAAACCACGTGGTCTATGGTAAACATAGCCTCCGTTTGGAGGTACAAGATCGCGCACGACTAACGAAATATGGTTTAACCGTTAACGTGTTATGTAACTAATTTTAAAAACATACATTATTTTACCCACCATAAAGATCCGTAACTGAAGATTTAAAAATGTACTCAAATTACCTTTAATGCGTTATACAGGACTTAAATTTGTAGAACGCAACACAACCTGAAGTCTAAAAACCACAGAAAAAATACAAAATGTCGGAAACTACTTATGTATGTCGCTAGTGGTCGTTCCTTTCGTGTGATTCTAAAATCAGTCACTAGATTGAAACATCGACCATGAAACATAATGCGTTCCTTGGTACAGTATCCTCCACGTACAACACTCTCCCTTCATAAAAACGTTTTTTGTTATACACACTAAAATCTTTTGATCTGTTCCGCTATTTTTAGGATAAAATTTTCAACGTGTTCGATGTTATTTTGTGTAATTAAAGAGGAAATATCAACTCAAAGCTGCTGTTATACAGTCTGTCAGTTACATTTTCAGCATCGATAGGAATAACGAAGTTTTTATTACCTGATGGAAATTTTGGATAAGGAAACTAATGCGGGACTTTTTTTTCTAATTCAGAATTGAAAACTAGCAGTGTAGATTTTACCACAAAAGTGGTTGGAGTCCTAGATACGTAGATAGAAAATTCATAATCTATTGTCCATTATTTTCTTGCTGTCGTTGGATTCTGTCTTTTCCTTAAGAGTTGTTCTTAACTTTACCACGCTTGAATCCGTTTGCAAGAGCGCTAATGCACGTCTGTGCAATGGCGCTCGACTCAGATGTAGCCGGTTCGTATCGCGGTGGTGAACGATATTTTGACCATCAGTTGGTCTGCTATGGTAAGTGCACTTGAGACACACGCCTCAAACACCACGAGGAAATGGATTTCTGTGGACAGGGACAGAAAATTTCTCCCAATTAGGTGACTGAAAGTAACATTTGGTGTCACACATCCAGTCACATTCGACTGTTTCTTTCTGTGAACAGTGCGCAATATTTAGAAGATACTTCGTTATTTTGACGTTGTGTTTGAAGAATTGCCTAATAGTGTGAGCCATAATAGTATAACTTATAATTAGTATAACTTATAATCAGAATTGTGCCTAACGCAACAACTTTAGAACCACATTTTTATTAATATACTTAACGATCTCCAAAACTGTTTGTTCTTAAATTAATGTTATACTTGTGTTCCGAGTAATAAGTATCCAACAAGAAACGGTATAATTCCTTAAGAGAGAAATGTGAGCAACCCAATGATGGGAAGAAGTCATTAATATAAAATACTATATAAAATACTTCCATCAAGTCCATTACAGATCGCAGCTGCTGGCGAAAGATTTTGCTAAAATCGTTGGTTGGTTGGTCTTATCAGCTTCAAGATTAAACATGTTTGCATTGGAAATGAATATATTGCGTTAAGACCATGAAGATAAAATTACAGAGATTATAGATCACGTGGAAATTTGCCAACAATTTATCTTCC
Source organism: Schistocerca cancellata (assembly GCF_023864275.1). Taxonomy (NCBI): domain Eukaryota; kingdom Metazoa; phylum Arthropoda; class Insecta; order Orthoptera; family Acrididae; genus Schistocerca; species Schistocerca cancellata. The sequence continues at coordinate 640,129,539 of NC_064626.1, forward strand.
CACTCACCTTTCACGACCGGATAAGAAAATGAGTGAAATGATAGTGGCACACAAAGCACTGTCCGACACACACAATCAGATGACCTGTGCAGTATAGATGTAATTTATGTAGATGGAGCTGTATGTATATTCTGAAAACCTAATTCAACGAAATTATTAGCGTATGTTAAAGTATTGTATGCTATATGAGGAAGTAGTGTAGGAAATATTCTCTGAAGATATGAAAAATTACAATATTCGTTCTGTGTTAAGATATTTGATTAGAAAGTACGTGTTCAACTATACATTAAATATTAGGACTTGATTAGGCTCTGCGAGATTCCTTTTAGATCTAACCTGAATCGTTCCCATCTTTTTATTTTCACACGTCGTTACGTTGGATACACAGACTGAAGCACTACGTAGGTGTTACTGAGGCCAGTAACAATACTTACATCGATAACATCAGCTGTAATAATGTGAATTCTATTATAATGACACATTTTCGACTAAATGTGAGAGAATACGGTTTAACACTCAAGTCAGATTTTATTGATATTTTGATAACAGACAAACAAAATGGAAAATGCAATATATTAAGCAATTGAAAAAGAAGAACATAGCAACAGAAGAAAAGGAGAAAAAAGGCAGAGGGCAAGAAAACAGAGTCCTTCGTATGAAAGACGTGAAGTATGGGACAGAGATCTGATAACAGTGATGAACGGGATGTAAAGGGTTTAAGTACGCCTACATGCAGTGCACGCCCTAATAAAATAAACACTCTTATCTGTTTACGTTATCGTACGTACCGATACTTAATCTCAGCGTAATCATATTCTAAGACAGAAGAAAAACGAACAAATTTTCGGAATGGAATGGAAATCAGAGGATGTGATCTACATGTACAGACAAATAAACGATTACAGTTTCAGAAAAACCGGACGATTTATTCAATAGAAAGAGCTTCGCTAATTGAGCATGTCAATAATGGTTGAAATGGCTCTGAGCACTACGCGACTTTACTTCTGAGGTCATCAGTCGCCTAGAACTTAGAACTAATTAAACCTAACGAACCTAAGGACATCACACACATCAATGCCCGAGGCAGGATTCGAACCTGCGACCGTAGCCGTCGCTTGGCTACAGACTGTAGCGCTTAGAACCGCACGGCCACTCACACCGTCAAGTCAATAATGCTTCGGCCCGCCTCTGACCCTTATGCAAGCAGTGATCCTGCTTGGTACTGAGTGACAGCTTTGTTGGACGTCCTCCTGACGGCTGTCGTGCCTTATTCTGTTATTTATTTATTCTTTGTAATTACAGCCTGTTACCTGAAAAGCTAAGGTAGGCCATAAAAATAAATTTCCTTGCATATAAATGTATTATGTATCAACTATTTATTTCTGATACTTACTTTGTAAAATTCTACAACTAACCGTACTACTATAAATCTACAACAAAATACTTAACCAATTACCCAACAACTAATACTCCTATAGGCACTGCATAATCTGTTCTATGTTTATTTATTTTGGATACTAATATATTATGTATGTAAATTAAAACTGAAGAAACTGCAAAAAGGTGGGAATTTAAGGAGATGGGACCTGGATAAACTGAAAGAACCAGAGATTGTACAGAGTTTCAGGGACAGCATCAGGGAACAATTGACAGGAATGGGGGAAAGAAATACAGTAGAAGACGAATGGGTAGCTTTCAGGAATGAAATAGTGAGGGCAGCAGAGGATCAAGTAGGTAAAAAGACGAGGGCTAGTAGAAATCCTTGGGTAACAGAAGAGATACTGAATTTAACTGATGAATGGAGAAAATACAAAAATGCAGTAAATGAAGCAGGCAAAAAGGAATACAAACTTCTCAAAAATGAGATCGACAGGAAGTGCAAAACGGCTAAGCAGGGATGGGTAGAGGGCAAATGTAAGGATGTAGAGGCTTATCTCACTAGGGGTAAGATAGATACAGCCTACAGGAAAATTAAAGAGACCTTTGGAGAAAAGAAAACTACTTTTATGAATATGAAGAGCTCAGATGGAAACCCAGTTCTAAGCAAAGAAGGGAAAGCAGAAAGGTGGAAGGAGTATATAGAGGGCCTATACAAGGGCGATGTACTTGAGGACAATATTATGGAAATGGAGGAGGATGTAGATGAAGATGAAATGGGAGATACGATACTGCCTGAAGAGTTTGGCAGAGCATTGAAAGACCTGAATCGAAACAAGGCCCCGGGAGTAGACAACATTCCATTAGAACTACTGACGGCCTTGGGAAGAGCCAGTCCTGACAAAACTCTACCATGTGGTGAGCAAGATGTATGATACAGGCGATATACCCTCAGACTCTAAGAAGAATATAATAATTCGAATCCCAAAGACAGCAAGTGCTGACAGATGTGAAAATTACCGAACAATCAGTTTAATAAGTCACGGATGCAAAATTCTTTAGAGACGAATGGAAAAACTGGTAGAAGCTGACCTCGCCCCGAAGATCAGTTTGGATTCCGTAGAAATATTGGAACACGTGAGGCAACACTGACCTTATGACTTATCTTAGAAGCTAGATTAAGGAAAGGAAAACGTACATTTCTAGCATTTGTAGACTTAGAGAAAGCTTATGACAATGTTGACTGGAATACCGTCTTTAAAATTCTGAAAGTGGCAGGGGTAAAATACAGGGAGCGAAAGGCTATTTACAATTTGTACAGAAACAAGATGGCAGTTATGAGAGTCGAGGGGCATGAAAGAGAAGCAGTGGTTGGGAAGGGAGTGAGACAGGGTTGTAGCCTCTCCTCGATGTTTTTCAACCTGTATATTGATCAAGCAGTAAAGGAAACAAAAGAAAAATTCGGAGTAGGTATTAAAATCCATGGAGAAGAAATAAAAACTTTGAGGTTCGCCGATGACATTGTAATTCTGTCAGAGACAGCAAAGGACTTGGAGAGTAGTTGAACGGAATGTACAGTGTCTTCAAAGGAGGATATAAGATGAACATCAACAAAAGCAAAACGAGGATAACGAAATGTAGTCAAATTAAGTCGGGTGATGCTGAGGGAATTAGATTAGGAAATGAGACACTTAAAGGCGTAAAGGAGTTTTGCTATTTGGGGAGCAAAATAACTGATGATGGTCGAAGTAGAGAGGATATAAAATGTAGACTGGCAATGTCAAGGAAAGCGTTTCTGAAGAAGAGAAATTTGTTAACATCGAGCATAGATTTAAGTGTCAGGAAGTCGTTTCTGAAAGTAGTTGTATGGAGTGTAGCCATGTATGGAGGTGAAACATGGACGATAAACACTTTGGACAAGAAGATGATGATGATGATGTTTGGTTTGTGGGGCGCTCAACTGCGTGGTTATCAGCGCCCGTACAATTACCCAATCTTTGCTCAGTCCAATTTCGCCACTTTCCTGGATGATGATGAAATGATGAGGACAACACAAACACCCAGTCATCTCGAGGCAGGTGAAAATCCCTGACCCCGCCGGGAATCGAACCCGGGACCCCGTGCTCGGGAAGCGAGAACGCTACCGCGAGACCACGAGCGGCGGACAGGGACAAGAAGAGAATATAAGCTTTCGATATGAGGTGCTACAGAAGAATGCTGAAGATTAGATGGGTAGATCACATAACTAATGAGGAGGTATTGAATAGGATTGGAGAGGAGTTCGTGGCACAATCTGACTAGAAGAAAGGATCGGTTGGTAGGACACGTTCTGAGGTATCAAGGGATCACCAATTTAGTACTGGAGAGCAGCGTGGAGGGTAAAAATCGTAGAGGGAGACCAAGAAATGAATACACTAAACAGATTCAGAAGGATGTAAGTTGCAGTAGGTCCTGGGAGATGAAGGAGCTTTCACTAGGTAGAGTAGCACGGAGAGCTTCATCAAACCAGTCTCAGGACTGAAGACCACAACAACAGCAACATATTATGTATTAACTATTTACACGGAAGCGCTAAAGAAACAGGTATAGGTGTGGGTATTCAAATACAGAGATATGTAAGTAGGCAGAGTATGGTTCGAATGGCTCTAAACATAATGGGACTTAATATGTGAGGTCATCAGTGCACTAGACTTAGAACTACTTAAACCTAACTAAGCTAAGGACATCACACACATCCATGCCCGAGGCAGGTTTCGAACCTGCGACCGTAATAGCAGTGCGGTTCGGGACTGAAGCACCTAGAACTGCTCGGCTACAGAGGGCAGAATACGGCGCCGCTGTCGGCAACGGCTTTATAAAACAAAAAGTGTCTGGCGCACTTGTTATGTCGGTTACTGCTCCTACAATGGCAGATTATCAAGATTTAAATGAGTTTGAACGTGGTGCTATAGTCGGCGCATGGGCGATAGGACACAGCATCTCCGAGGTAGTGGTGAAGAGGGGATTTTCGCGTACGACCATTACACGAGTGTACCGTGAATATCAGGTATCCGATAAAACATCAAATCTCCTATATCACTGTGGCTGGAAAAAGATCCTGCAAGAATGGGAACAACGACTTCCACAAATTGCTGCAGATTTTATTGCTGGTCCATTCATCGAAACATCATCGATATGGGCTTTCGGAGGCTCTTAATGAATGGATACACGTCGCCTGGTCGGAAGACTCTCGTTTCAAATGGTATCTAGCGGATGGACGTGTGCGGGTATGGAGACAATCTTACGAGTCCATGGACCCTGCATGTCAGCAGGGGCCTGTTAAAGCTGGTGGAGGCTCAGTAATGGTGTGGGGCGTGTGCAGCTCGAGTGATATGGGGCCGCTGATTTGTCTAGATACGACTCTGTCAGGTGATACCTACGTAAGCATCCTGTCTGATCACCTGCATCCATTCATGCTCATTGTGCATTCCGACGGACTTGAGCAATTTGAGCAGGACAATGCGTCACCCCACACGTCCAGAATGGCTACAGAGTGGAGTCAGAAACATTCTTCTGAATTGAAACACTTTCGCTGGCCACTAAACCCCTCAGACATGAAAATTATTGAACATATCTGGGATGTCTTGCAAAGGATTAATGGTGTCGATTCCCTCCAGCATTACTTCACATTAGTCTAGTCCATGTCACGTCTTGTTGCGTGTTCGCTGGAGTCCTACACGATATTAGGGCAGGTGCACCGTTTTCTTTGACTCCTCAGTGTATTTCTGATACTTAATTTGTAAAACACTACAACTAATTCTACTACTATAAGTATACAATAAAACCCTCAACAAGTTACGCAATTCCTGATACTACTATAAACACTGCAGAATGTTGACAGCTTGCAGTCAACAGCGACTATGATGTCTTTTAAGAAATATTATATGACTATGAACCCCAACCATGAGAAGTTAATTAACTGCAGAATGTGTTCGCTGTTCATGTACTATGACTTATTTAACCTGTAGATGGTTGTTTCCTTTACTGGGTCCGTCCTCATACAAGCCCGGTCAACAGCAATTGTCTGCTGGATGCTTTGGGCGTCGGGCAGTACGTAAGCAGCGTTTTCACTACAGCAAATAGTTGCCCCCGTCACTGTTACGCCTTTAAGCCCACACTTCACGATCACTTGCACCAACGCAATGTAGATCCTAGGTACTCTATTTCATTATTCGATGGTCACCGATCTCAGTTATCTTCTCCCCTTCTGCAGAGTATGTTGTCTAGCCTAGATGGCAACATGCTGATGTACGGTTGCGCAGGCACAACTATCATTCATCTGCCTTCTGATGTTGTATAGATACGTAACATAAGGGCCGTGGCCTGTCAGATAATTTATCAGCTTAAGAATTCTCAGTTTTAATATCCCCCTAATCTTAGGGAGAAATTCATAAGTTTTTCTGCCTGTGCCTGAAGTGCCCCTTCATTTCGCTACAGTTGTAATATGCTATCCTTCATTGTCTTTTTCGAGTCGGCTTCAGTTCCAAACATCCCTCGTATTTCCTTTCTTTAACCATTAAAGGGCTCTCCTTTTCCTTATTTCCAAGTCATGTGGGCACATTCCTAGAATTACTAACAAAGCTTCATTCGGGGCAGTGCAGTAGGCGTCCTTTAACCTTAGTAGCATTCCTCGTTGAACTCTCCTCAGTAATGCGACAGGCTTCACTAGCTGCAGTCTATCAGCCCAAAGGCACGCACCATCCTACAGTTGGTGGTATACTCTCATTGTTTTCAAGGGAAGACGAAATTGTGTGTTTTTTGCAGTGATTAAAAATTTATTCATTTTTGTACGTTTCCTGCCTGCTTCCTCTATATGATGTACAAAGTTACGACGTTCGTTCAGAAATACCCCTAGATATCTTGTTACTACGATCGTTACAGCATTTAATTTTTTTAGGATTTCTTACTAGGTTCCCTTTCAGCAGGAGGAACGTTGTTTTGTGACATGCTAGTACCAATTTAACACTTTGGCACCAGTCCTCAATTTCGTGGAACCCCGTACTACAATTGTCTTCTATAATTCTTCTGAAGTCATCTCTTACAACTAACAGCACGTCAATGCAAAAGCTACTAGTCCGCTTGTGTTACCGCTGTCATGCAACCTCTGTAGTATGGGCTCCACTGCTACTCCCTAAAACTCTAGACCACACGCTGATCCCTGCGGTCAGCATTTTGTTATTGTCTCCTTTTATTGTCTTCTTTTATTATCTATCCCGAGCATGTTAAAGAAGCGTCACCCATGGCAGTAATCTCTCGGACGTTGTACAGCGCTTCTGGACACTCCAAATCTCTAAGGCGACCAAAGGAAGATGGCCGCCATAGGTTGTAGAAAGCACCTGCAATATCAGTCAACATCGCTAGTGCATATGTATAATGAGTATCTCTCGCTAGCGAAATAGCCTTATTAATTGCGTCTTCAGTTCATTTGCCATTTCTAAACCCGTACTGGTGAGGGCTTATTCCATGTAGCAGCCTATGATGTTTTACTCTTTTGCATAATAGTTTTTTAAATATATTACCGAGAACATTCAATACCTCGTTGCGGTAATGACAGACGCCCCGCCCAACGACTCACCTCGCTTTTATTGACTGCCAGGTCTCCGCAGACATTCAGCAAGCGTCTGTGATGCTATGGTTCCCCGCCAAAAGAAACTCAGTGACACCTCTCTGCTTGGAACGCGCCATAAAGCTCCATAAAGCGTCCGCACCTAACTAAACTTCATGAAAATGTAGCGATTGAAGCGGGAATGTTCTACAATGTCCCACAACAAACTCCGCATTGTGGTCGAGAAAAAAAGTGTTGAATTACTCATTGAACTTACCTTATATTTCTGGAAGGTAAGATTTAATTAGCTTGGTAAGAAATGGAAAAATAGTCTTCACGTTAATTAAATGTCGTACATCTAACGCTGTAATACAGATAGATGAGCGAGCTGCTTTGTTTCCGCCCTCAGAAGGTCACAGTGTTCTAAGTTTTTAGAAATAATGTCATAAGATTTGGCGTGTTGATGTAACGCGACCCGCGAAGTCGTTTTGGAAGCGGCGAGTGCCCTCTGGGCAGCAAGCTCAGGATGTTCTAGATTTTGGTGCAGATGGACATCCGATTTCCAGAAAATGTACAACACAGTAAACCCACGAATACTCTTCTCAGTCTAGAGGATGTAACCGTGCACCGGAGTTGAGTGAGAATTAATTTTTTTTTTTTTTTGGGTACAAAGTAATATTTCTGATTGAGAAGGAGTGGAAGAATACATTCTTGATTTAGCTGAAGTTTAATGCCTCAGAGTGGTTTCAGTAAAGGGGAAATTTCTGTCAGTCACCTTGCGTCTAATGATAAAATACCTCACTAGGACGGGCCTGAGGTAAGAAATAGGGGTGACAGTCGCTTGAACTGTGGCTAGCTCGGCTTGCTGAGCACGTAGGGACCCTGCTTGCGCATGACAGAGCAGCATCAGCAGTCGTACCCAGGTGCAGTAGTTATTCTCTATGTAAGTGAACTTTCAGCAGCCTAACAGAACCTCATTTGCACATGAAGGACTCGACTTCATTCGGAACCAATCCGTCCATACCATAATTTTCTGTTTGCGTTGTTCGTGTTTCTCAAAGTGATTACTTTACCACTGATGCCCACATGCTTGCTGTACAGTGCCTCTTGTGGATGCGTAATTCTGTTGTAAATTTTTGAACTTAATTTCATTGTGGTGGGAACTGTTCTCAATGTTGTACAGCTTTGCTTAACACCAGCTAAGAAGGCATTTGAAAGTCAGTATTTTCATGGGCATTGTGCCACGAATTCTGTAATATTTTGTATAAGTCATAGCAATGGCTCTTTGTGATATGGTATCAACCACAGACTTCGTTGAGGCTGCAGTTTCTGTCCAATAGGTGCGTTATTGTCATGAGCCTGTATTTGGTTTTGTAATTGCTTGTAGAGTAAACGACCACTTTCTACTTGCTCGTATAGTTTCTGACCATAATACGCTGGTGTCAGACGGACAGAAACCTTTCAGAACAGTTTGTGTATAAAGCTAGTAAGATATTACTATAAACTTCAATTGTCCTCAACGCATTACAATGCAATAACGGTGATAACCACTTTTGGTTGACCAGCAACCATCCTTCTATCTATGGAAACAAGCAGAAAAATTGCCTCTCACTTAATATGAAAAAATTTTAAAAATTTAGATTTTCTGTTGGCGCCAGTGCTGGTTTCCGTTGGCATCCTGATGCTCATGGTGAGTCATTAGCTGCTAATACTTTTTCTGTTATAATTGCTAACACGACACTCTCAAATGAGCCTTACTAAAGACTGAACTTGCGACCTCGCACTCAAGGGATTCTTTGTGAAATAGGTGCAATGTTAGCTAACTTCGATCCTGAGCCTCACTCCTGACCCCAGTTACAAACAAAGGCGAATGTAATCTAACTCTAAGTGGTTCTTGCTGCCGTTACTGTTGACGTATCGCTTAGAAACACGAGCTCCTACTTTGTCTAGTAGTATCTGTTCACGTGTGTGACCGAATAAATTTCTTGAATGACATCAGTTTTCCACACTGGCTGTTATCGTTAATACTCAAACCATCCTTTTACTTACGGCGGAGTCCTGGCTATGTGGCCACTGAAAGTGTAGAGAAGGTACTACTAATCAAAAGATTGGCTTAGTTGTAACAATAACAGCCACTGTGGAAAACTGATGCCATTCCACAAGTTCATCGTGATTGTGGATACCGTTCCAACTATTTTTTCGACATGTGCCCTTTCTGCTTTACAAAACCGCCATTTCATTACGTGAATGAAAAAAGGCTTAATTGCAAATATGAATTATGCTCGTATTCCAGGATGATTCATTTCATTAGTTTATCCATCCCGCTCCAACTACGCTTGAGGCGGTTCTCTTATTTAAAAGGCGTCAAACCTTGGGTTTTAATTGGCAACTGTCCCACTATGCCATTCCCGAACGCTAAAATTCCCAGCAAATATAGTTGTACAGCTCTGGCTCGAGTGAACCATCCACCAGAAAGGGGCCTAACACAAAAATCCCTGATTATGCATAACGGGTAAATGTTTACGGTCTTCTTGGGGCCCCAGATTTGGATTTCACGGCCTAAAGACACGTAATCTCCGTAACAGAAAAAGTTCCGTCATTCCAGGCAAATATCAAAGGATAAACATCGCAATCAAAGAATAATTACTTCTCTGTTAAAACATTAGTAGTCATTAACTGACAAAGGAATTGTCCAAATGGACGTGTCCAAACCCACCCTGAAATTTTTGCACAGGAAGAAGACAAGGAAAGAAATGCAGTGCCAAAATTTTAGATGCGAAGACGCACTGCAAGTATTTTGTAGATAATGTTGAAGTTACACATTTTTGTCTCGCGAAGAACAGCTTATAGCAGAGGTTTGTACAGCTGTGCCCGCCTGGCGCGCGTCTCGGCGAGTAACTAACGCGGCGCCGCGAAGCGGAATTATCGGGAGTTCACAGACACCAATTTTAAGCACGTAAAGCCTTGTTTACAATCTAGTGAATAGAAGCGAACACGTGCGGATGGGCATTTGCAGAAAACTCACTACCGTTCGCTTGTATATGGGTAGAATCGTTTTTACTAGGAATGGTAGAGAACACGAGGTAGCGAACATGGCCTATGAACGCTAAGTAAATGTCATGTGACTAGGGCCTCCCGTCGGGTAGACCGTACGCAGGGTGCCAGTTTTTCGATCTGACGCCACTTCGGCGACTTGCGCGTCGATGGGGATGAAATGATGAGTAGGACAACACAACACCCAGTCCCTGAACGGAGAAAATCTCTGACCCAGCCGAGAAACGAACCCGGGCCCTTAGGATCGAATTCTGTCGCGCTAGTCATTTTTTTCCATTTTTATCTGTTTTTCTTTTTTCTTTATTTCATTGTCTTTTTTTATTTCATAATTAATCATTTAACGTTGCGAGGAATAAATTAAATGAGGGAAAAGGGAGATGTTGCTAGCAGCAGGAATCGAACACAAGTCAACGGATTATCAGTGCACTTGACCACTTTTTTTTTATTTATTAGGAAAAATGCATCCGTCAGTTATGACAAGCAAAATTAGAGTTTACATCCATAGCAATAACAGAACAAGAGTACCTTCGAATCTATGAAATGGAATCTGGAACTAATCTATAATGGTAGATAATAGAGAAAGAAAAATGTAAGCATGTCTTGCACGCCATTCCATGTGCATGACCCATCTGCGTACAGATTCCATGTTACAAGTTGATAAACATTTCGCAGCGTGAGGAGTTCCATCACGGTGGTCATCTTCGGCCCGGTACTCCCCAACTGTGAGGGAGGTTATCGGAGACACTGCACATATAGTTCACAAATAGCTGTTGGTATCGGGGTGTACGCTCAAGTAGGCTGTGACTGTCCTGGAGAAATTGTCAGTAATCAAGTACCATCTTCTCATCATCTCGAAAGAGGTAGTATATGGACATGCCTTTATACCATGTGAGAGCGTGAGTCTTCGCAGGCGGAAAATAAGTATCGTCCGGACAAAGGAGGAGCCGTGGCTCAATTGTGCGAGGCGCGATACGTAGGAGGCGATCCTCGCCAGGCGAGGATCTTCTGTACTAGCAGCCATACCTCTAGCGCCGATCTATATGTTAAACGGTGTTCGTCAGTATCCAAGAGGTGGCAACATGGGAAGGTAGAAATCCGTCATCCCAATAGCATGCAGCCTTCGTCGTATTACAACTTTCCCGTTCACTACCTGGCTCGTACCCGCGTAGGGAGGAACGGCTTCTGGACCGCTCTCAACACTGCAGGCCATAGTGTGGTCGGGCTTTTTCTTTCAATCACATTGCGAGGGATGGACCTTAGCATCAACCTGTAAATGTATCTCGCCTTGGGAGTGCGAGTGTTGGGAAGGTCTGGGTGTACGTAACTAGGCTCAAGAATAAATGCCGAGAGGCGCGAGGGTGAGGGAGTACTGTGCGCAATCGTGACAGGTGGCAGAAGAGACGCCGGCAGCAATTCCTCTAACAGCCGTCCCGTAAAGGAAGCATCTTGATGGGTCCACAATTTCATCATTGTGCACAAATATAACGCTGTAACTCTCGTTCGTACATTTATAAGTCCCAGTCCGCCTTCACGCGGAGGGAGGGTGACTGTTTCGTAGAAGGCTTTGAATAGGAGTCCAGCGGTAAGGTAATATCCAAACACTGCTTGCAATCTGTGTGCCATCACTGTCGAACCTGAGCCATGTGGATTATCGTAGTCGCCACGTGAAGGTTGATGTATTCCACACGCTGTAGGAGGTCCATCCATCGAAGTAGATTCCTGCGAACTTCTGTGCGTATCGCCTGTAGTAATCGTCTATAGTTCATTGCAGCTGTGCAGTGCACATACTGTGTAAATGTTATGCCCAAGAACCGGGTCTTGTTGACTAGTGGGAGTGGGGCTAAAGCGCCCTCCTGTAGACCTCTCCCAACAGGCATCGCTGCCGACTCGACCGCATTCATGAGGCTGCCCGCTGCCAATCCGGATCGATTGATCCATTGTCTCACCGAGTGTACCTCCTCACCAGATCGGAGAAGTACTAGGTCATCAGCATACACTCCTGGAAATTAAAATAAGAACACCGTGAATTCATTGTCCCAGGAAGGGGAAACTTTATTGACACATTCCTGGGGTCAGACACATCACATGATCACACTGACAGAACCACAGGCACATAGACACAGGCAACAGAGCATGCACAATGTCGGCACTAGTACAGTGTATATCCACCTTTCGCAGCAATGCAGGCTGCTATTCTCCCATGGAGACGATCGTAGAGATGCTGGATGTAGTCCTGTGGAACGGCTTGCCATGCCATTTCCACCTGGCGCCTCAGTTGGACCAGCGTTCGTGCTGGACGTGTAGACCGCGTGAGACGACACTTCATCCAGTCCCAAACATGCTCAATGGGGGACAGATCCGGAGATCTTGCTGGCCAGGGTAGTTGACTTACCCCTTCTAGAGCACGTTGGGTGGCACGGGATACATGCGGACGTGCATTGTCCTGTTGGAACAGCAAGTTCCCTTGCCGGTCTAGGAATGGTAGAACGATGGGTTCGATGAAGGTTTGTATGTACCGTGCACTATTCAGTGTCCCCTCGACGATCACCAGTGGTGTACGGCCAGTGTAGGAGATCGCTCCCCACACCATGATGCCGGGTGTTGGCCCTGTGTGCCTCGGTCGTATGCAGTCCTGATTGTGGCGCTCACCTGCACGGCGCCAAACACGCATACGACCATCATTGGCACCAAGGCAGAAGCGACTCTCATCGCTGAAGACGACACGTCTCCATTCGTCCCTCCATTCACGCCTGTCGCGACACCACTGGAGGCGGGCTGCACGATGTTGGGGCGTGAGCGGAAGACGGCCTAACGGTGTGCGGGACCGTAGCCCAGCTTCATGGAGACGGTTGCGAATGGTCCTCGCCGATACCCCAGGAGCAACAGTGTCCCTAATTTGCTGGGAAGTGGCGGTGCGGTCCCCTACGGCACTGCGTAGGATCCTACGGTCTTGGCGTGCATCCGTGCGTCGCTGCGGTCCGGTCCCAGGTCGACGGGCACGTGCACCTTCCGCCGACCACTGGCGACAACATCGATGTACTGTGGAGACCTCACGCCCCACGTGTTGAGCAATTCGGCGGTACGTCCACCCGGCCTCCCGCATGCCCACTATACGCCCTCGCTCAAAGTCCGTCAACTGCACATACGGTTCACGTCCACGCTGTCGCGGCATGCTACCAGTGTTAAAGACTGCGATGGAGCTCCGTATGCCACGGCAAACTGGCTGACACTGACGGCGGCGGTGCACAAATGCTGCGCAGCTAGCGCCATTCAACGGCCAACACCGCGGTTCCTGGTGTGTCCGCTGTGCCGTGCGTGTGATCATTGCTTGTACAGCCCTCTCGCAGTGTCCGGAGCAAGTATGGTGGGTCTGACACACCGGTGTCAATGTGTTCTTTGTTCCATTTCCAGGAGTGTATGTCCTATAGAGAAAGGTGAGATCCCTCAATGACATACCCGAGAGTCTGTTTTTCAACCTTTCGACAAGTGGTTCTAGTACGATCGCGTAATGGAATGTGGACATCCCTGGCGAACTGATCGTCGTGTTGGCAGAGGACCCGCAATCCGTACATTCACCAGAACACGGGATGCAGCTCCGCGGAAAAGGCGCTGAAAGGTGTCGAGAAAGTCAGACGGGAAGCCCACGCGAGCCATAACTGACAGAAGGACCTTGTGGTGAACTCTGTCGAAGGCGTGGCCAAAATCAATGGAGATCAGAGCAGCTCGAAGGCGACACGATGTAGCGATGGCTGTTAAATCCCTCCATTCGCTGTTTGCCGTTTGCATGTTGGTCACTCCGCCCTGTGTCGTTTGCTCCATGGATAGAAGTAGTGGCAGAACCTTTTTTATGCTTCCGGCGAGTAGTGGGGCGAAGATTTTATAGTCCGAGTTTAGCATTGTAATTGGCCTGTAGTCCTCGACCGTGCGACCTCTGGAAGGCTTGTGAATCGGTATGAGGAAACCTTCCATGAATCGAGGTGGCACGTGGAAACCGGGGGTCATCAGTTCTTGATACATGGTGATCCATCGGGGCATCGTTAGATCGCAGAAAGTTCGATAAAACTCCCGCGGCAGTCCGTCTGGCCCGGGAGACTTGTTGAGTGCTCCCTTGTTAAGTGCGTCCTCGATGTCGTCCCGTGTAAGTCCAGCTAAAAGCGACGTCGCTGCTGCATTGTTGAGGGTGTGCGACACGTGCTGCAGTACGTCGTCATCGACTGCTTTCTCAGTAGTCACCTGGTCGTAAAACCGGTGATAGTGATTTGCAAAGGCATCTGCAACCGCCGCCTGAGTCATTACGACCCTACCATCGAGCTAAATGAGGTCCGTGATTAGCTGTTGTAGGCGTCAGCGACTGTCGAGCAAGATGTAATGCATAGACGGGTTTTCTCCTCCCGCTCGGTCTTGACGTCGCGACCGCACGACGACCCCCTCCAAACGTTGCCTCGTAAGATTCAATATTTTACCTTTAATGCGGCGGCTTTCCATTTGCGGTCTGGTGACGGTGGTTGGGTGGTGAGTTGGCGGAGCGTTGTGTTGTAAAAGTCCAATGTGTGACGATGCCACGCCGCGATGTCTTTTCCATATTGTGTTAGCACACGCCGAAACGTTGTTTTGCGCATTACATCCACCATGCTAGAGTCAAAGGATATCGGGGAAGACGACGTTCGCAATCCATCCATGTGCTGGCGATAATCTGACGGCATTTCGGATCTTGTAGGTGTGCCGCATTCAGCTTCCATGATCCACGGCTGCGCCATATCCGCTGCTGCTGTAGTGTGACCGTGCATATGAAAGCGCTGTGATCGGAGAAGGCAATAGGCCAACGTTCGGCGTCCAGCACTTCCGGCGCTAGTGCTCGTGAGACATAAATGCGGTTTAGGTGACTGGCTGAGCGACTAGTAAGGTATGTGTGTCCGGGACGGTCACCATTCATTTTCTCCGAAGTGTTGCTGAGAAGCAGAACTCGAACCATTAGCAGAAGTTCTTGAAACGTCGAGAAATGTGGGATTTGGCTTTTGGGGTGGAGCACACAGTTAAAGTCGCCGCCGAAGATATATTGATTGAAGCAACTAATAAAGAGCGGGGCAATATCCTCCGAGCAGAACAGCGATCGCTCGCGGCGTTGGTCAGTTCCTGACGGAGCTTAAATGTTAATGATGAGCGTGCCCTGTGATCGCCAGCCCCCTGCCTGACGGAAGGTAAGTCACTTCTTCGATGGTAATTCTGTCGTCCACTAGTATTGCAGTATCGCTGCCATTTCGGTCCGCCGGTGACATATATGTCACATAACCATAGAAGACGGGGAGGGCCGCTATATACACTTCTTGCAACATAGCAATGTCAACATCTGAAGAAGCATCTCACGCAGCAACTGGATCTTTACTGCCATTCTTATCGTATTGAGGTTAATCGTGGCGATACGATACGCTTGTTGTCGAACCGCAGGTGCTAAGTTATCCGTTGAGATTGGAATTGTCTATGGCGTTTCCGACTGTATCGGCACCTCCGAATCCCCCCAACCCACACCTGCAGTCGTTTCTAGGGGGCCGGCGCCAATGGCGTAGGCCCTGTTGGCGTAACTTGCATGGTGCCGTCATCGTCATAGTCATCCACCCACGCCGGGGAACTCAGAGCAAGATCGGCTTTCCTAACTTTCTCAGCACACGGAGTGGGTGAGCTGCATTTATCGTACATTTTGGCATCCGACTGCGCCGCTGTGGATGTGTGTGATTTGTTGTCAGTTCCATTTGGTGGCGCCACACTGCAGCAAATGGCGGCTGCCGCTGTGGTAACGTCGTCATTGAATATGGAGTCGTCGTCCTCTGGAGGCTGTGTCGCATCCCGTTCGGAAGTTGCTCTACGCCTCCGCTTCCGTCGCTTCGGACAGCGTTGCTTCCTGGTGTCTCCTGTGTCAGCCGGCGGCAAGGACTCATGACGTTCCGGCACAAAGGCCGCCGTTGGCACAATAAGCGGGTCGCCTGCCATGCTAGCGTCGTGTATCGCGACATCCGTTGACGGGGACGGTGCCATCGGAGTTGAATCAGTAACTTGTAGAACGGATGTGTCGTCATCGCCCTGTATTGGAGGATGGAGCGGCGACTCAACAGTGGATATCGGCTGTCGTGGTGAAGAGGTAGCGTCCGTGAGGGCTGCTACATAAGTCACAAGGAGCAGCGTCGGCTGCGATGGCGGGTCCGAGCCAGCCGGTGACAGTTGAGTGATTCGACGTTGCATACATTCGGAACTGAGGTGTCCCTCCTCCCTTCAACCAGACCAGGTCTTCGGTTGCCCATCGTAGATGACGATGGCACGGCAGCCACCGATATTCAGATCTGAAGGTACATGTCTTTTAAGTTCTATTCGGACCTGGCGGCCTCAGTACAGGATATGTCCATTTTACCGCAACATGATTATAAACAGTGACGTCGGGGCGCAGCGGTGCCACAATGTCCTCTGCCGGTAGTTCGAATGGAAGTTCGAAAAGTCTGATTGTGAGGAGTCCCTTGCCAGAATAATCGACGTGCACAGTCCCCACATTGACATCAGCGTTGCAGAAACAGAGGCTCTGTTTCATCTCACGAAGGATCCGTTCACATGTTGCGTCGTTGATGATCTTGACATATACGATGCTACTCACAATGGACAAGTGAATGCCAAGAATGTCGGTCGCTGGGAGTTTTGCCTCTTCCCGTAGGAGGAATCGTTCAACTTCAAATGCTTTGGGTCGTGCAAATTCGTTGTGGAACGTAAATATGAGCGTCGATTTTCTGTATTGGTGCGCCATGGTGATCTATATGCTGACAATGGAACCTCCCCATCGCACCCCCCCCCCCCACCCTCAGATTTAGTTATAAGTTGGCACAGTGGATAGGCGTTGAAAAACTGAACGCAGATCAATCGAGAAAACAGGAAGAAGTTTTGTGGAACTATGAAAAAATAAGCAAAATATACCAACTGAGTAGTCCATGTGCAACTTAAGCAACATTAAGGACAATGAGAGCTCAGGAGCGCCGTGGTCCCGTGGTTAGCGTGAGCAGCTGCCGAACGAGAGGTCCTTGGTTCAAATCTTCCATCGAACGAGAAGTTTAATTTATTTTATTTAATTTATGATAATCACATCCACAAGAAAACCTAAATCGGGCAAGTTAGAAGACCATTTTTACCCATTCGCCAAGTGTACAAGTATGGTGGGTCGACAACATATTCCTGTCATGTGACGCACATGCCGTCACCAGTGTCGTATAGAATATATCAGACGTGTTTTCCTGTGGAGGAATCGGTTGACCTATGACCTTGCGATCAAATGTTTTCAGTTCCCATTGGAGAGGCACGTCCTTTCGTCTACTAATCGCACGGTTTTGCGGTGCGGTCGCAAAACACAGATACTAAACTTATTACAGTGAACAGAGACGTCAATGAACGAACGGACAGATCATAACTTTGCGAAAATAAAATTTTCACTCGAGGGAAGGCTTGAACCAAGTACCTCTCGTTCGGCAGCTGCTCACGCTAACCACGGGACCACGGCCCTCCTGAGCTCACACGGTCCTTGATGTTGCCTATCTTGCGCATGGACTACCCAGTTTGTATATATTGTTTATTTTTTTCATAGTTCCACGCAACTTCTTCCTGTTTTCTCGATTGATCTGTGTTCAGTTTTTCAAGGCCTATCCACTGTGCCAACTTATAACTAAATCTGAGGGGGGAGGGGTGCGATGCGGAGGTTCCCTTGTGAGTACGGCACTCGCGAAACGGTCGAGTACGATGTAAACAACACGAGCGCTCGCTCTGCGGCAGGAACACAAGCAGCGCGTCCTCACCGCAGCACTGCCAAAGGCCAACTACACTCAGCTACACGGGGCGGACGCCTATAAACGCTGTGTTATTAGTTTAACCAGATGATATATGCCATCGCTCAGAGAATTGTGATTGCAATTTCTGTATAGGTAATGTCTTAGTAGGTTGGCATTATCGTTGCTAATATTGAGTGGATAGTGAAGGGAATGGTTGGTAGGTCTAGCATTTAGCTGAAGTGTCAACGCCTTAAAACCCAATTATGACTGAATATTGCTTACTGTTCATTATATAAAGTGGTTCTATTTGAAAGCTATTTTAATCTTGAGGCTTTTGTATATTTTGAGCAAGGGGCCAAATTTTCTGGACTGTTTTTGTTGTTGCCCTCAATCTGGAATTACTGGGACTGTATGAAGTGCAAATTGCTTTATTACTGTGCTTAGGAACTGCTAAATTATTTATTATGTTGTTATAATTCCCATTCTTCAGGAAATATGACTGGGCCACATATTTAAATTCAGTTAGTGAAGTTTTGGTTTTGTTAATCGTCAAGGAATAAATTTCCTTTGACTTTACGTCTTTGATCATAAATTTTTGCAGTCTACCGATTTCTACCCGTAATTATCATTTTCAGATCTGCAGCAAAATATGGAAAATCATAAATACACTAGCAGATTGTCTACAGCTTAAAACAATAAAATATACCATAATAAAAAGTACTACTAACATAATTGGACATTTGTGCGCTTTAAGTAAGAAGAGGCATACCTGTTTTACAAAAACATGTTCTAATGTACTGCAGCCATAGTGGCATCGTCAAATGTTAAACACAAAAACCACACCAACCTTGTCAAATATATACATATAAATAACAGCATATGCACAGCCAGAGACACTCACCGTGTCCAACTGGTACCGCTAGGCAACACAGTCAAATAATTAGTTCCGTGCAAGAATAGCAGCTGAGCTGCTTACACTGCCTTTGCACCTGGCTTATGAAGCCAGAGTTTTCAGCGAGTGAGTCATCTTGGCAGCATCGGGCAACATCGTTTCAGTAGCTAACTTAACAAGTATCGTAGTGAGTAGCGATGAAAATATGAAATTTTACATCACTCCGCATCACTCCGAAATTTCGGACACAGCAGGTCAATAAGGGTTTATCTGCAGAAAATGGTTATGGTAAAGTGGTCAATCACGAAAGCCGTATTTTAAAGGATCTCAATGCCAGGTTAGAGAAGGAGAAATCAATGATCATTCGAGCTGACAAGGGGAATAGGCAGTTCTTATACATGAAGATGAATACACTAGGAAAACGGAAGACTTTTTTTTTTTTTTTTTTTTTTTGCAGAAAAAGAAATCATAGAGATTCACAAAGACCCAACTGACAAGTTTCAGACTAGTTTGCGGTGAAAGATTGACAGCTCCCAGTTTCTTCTTAACAAATATAAAAAGATATAATTTAAAATGATGAATGTCGAACTTCCACAGCTTAGATCTCAAGTTAAGATTCACAAAGATGGAAATCTGGTTCGTTCAATTGTGAACAATATGTCATTGCCATGCTATAACTTAAATAAGTTTCATAAGAATAAACTTAAATCAGTTCTATAATTATTTTCGCGTCAGAAACAGTTCGGAGCTAGCAAATGCAATCAAGGATACGCATATACTAAATAATGCGACATTAGCATCCTTTGAGGTACAAAGTAATGTCCAAGGAAAAGACAGTACTGACATTATTAGATGTAATTTCCTATCCCATAACAAGATTAGTATTGCAGAGTGTAGAGAACTAATTGAATTTCTACAGTTTCTAGAATTTGTCTTAGTTTACAATTCTTTTTACCTTCAATGACAGAATATATTATCTAAAAGTTGGGCTTAGGATGTGTCATACTCTAGCTGGTTCTTTAGCAGATATTTTTCTGAACGATTTAGAATGTAAATTTTTTGCCGAGTTTCCACAGCTAAAAGATAAAACGATTTATTATAAACGGTATGTTGATGATATTTTATTACTGATAAAAGGCGACACCACTGAGGTCATCGCATTTGCCCAAGCAATAGGCATCGTGAACCCAAAAATAAATTCTGCTACTAAAGTTGAAAAAGGGAGCTCCATTACTTACCTTGACCTTACTATTAGAGAAATTGACAACAAACATAAGTTTTCGATTTTTAGAAAACCTACTTATACAGATAGTATCAATGCCAGTTCATGCCATCCTCCCCGATACAAAAACGCCTTCTCCACCTCCATGATTCACCAGCTCCTTCGCCTACCTCTAGCCGAAAGCGGAATGCGTAAAGAACTCAGCATTTTAATGCAGCTTGCGGTAGCTAACGGCTTTTCTGTAAATGACGTCACGCGCCCTCACAGTAGGCTAAAGTAACGTATAACAAACAGCAGGTGCACACACACACACAAAATAAAGCCAGTGAAGAAAGAACGAAAACCATTCCTACAAAATTTAACGGCAGAATGTCCCTACAATTAGAAAAACGTTTTAGGAAATGTGATGCCAGACGTGGCTTTCAGGTTAACAACGTACGACAAATTTGATGGCTCTGGAGTATGCAGGTTTGATTGTAGTAACTGTGACAAATATTATATCGGTCAAACGGGCCGCTGTTTTAACATTCACAGCCGCGGAACAAAACTGCTTTAGGACAGCATTTATCTGAAACTGGTCAGTCTATAGGGAGCATTTAGAATTGTATGCGTACTCTCCACAGGGCGGAAAAAGGCCGTGCTCTTAATTTGTTAGCGGAACTTCAAATTCATAAGTCAGAAACGAAAGAACCAACAAAACTACTTAACTGGCAGAGCGATTTCGTGCGAAATGCGTACTTTGCTTTGATTGGCAATGTTTTACTTCAATTTCTGAACATCTCTGTTTTACATAGTTAGTTGATCGTTTCACCTAGTATAGACTGCCGTCATATTTACTTCGTTTTCTTACCGTGTGCGGATAACTCTAGTGTTTTCTTGTTACTTCTCTGTTTACATGATATACTTCATTAACTAGATGATCTTGTTCATGCTCTGGTACGGAGTTTTATAATTATTTTCTTGCAACGGCGTGCCGCAGTGTACGAGGAGCCAGCAAGATCGTAAGAGATGGAGAAGAGCAACCGTGGTACAACAACCGAGTAGGAAAACCACTGCGGAAGCAAAGGGAACTTCACAGCAAACATAAACATTGCCAAAGCCTTGCAGACAAACAAAAATTACGCGAAGCGAAATGTTGTGTGAGGAGGGCTATGCGAGAGGCGTTCAATGAATTCGAAATTAAAGTTCTATGTACTGACTTGGCAGAAAATCCTAAAAAATTTTGGTCTTATGTCAAAGCGGTAGGTGGATCAAAACAGAATATCCAGACACTCTGTGACCAAAATTGTACTGAAACAGAGGATGACAGACTAAAGGCCGAAATACTAAATGTCTTTTTCCAAAGTTGTATCACAGAGGAAGATTGCACTGTAGTTCCTTCTCTAGATTGTCGCACAGCTGACAAAATGGTACATATCGAAATAGACGACAGAGGGATAGAGAAACAATTAAAATCGCTCAAAAGAGGAAAGGCCTCTGGACCTGATGGGATACCAGTTCAATTTTACACAGAGTACGCGAAGGAACTTGCCCCCCTTCTTGCAGCGGTGTACCGTAGGTCTCTAGAAGAGCGTAGCGTTCCAAAGGATTGGAAAAGGGCACAGGTCATCCCCGTTTTCAAGAAGGGACGTCGAACAGATGTGCAGAACTATAGATCTATATCTCTAACGTCGATCAGTTGTAGAATTTTGGAACACGTATTGTGTTCGAGTATAATGACTTTTCTGGAGACTAGAAATCTACTCTGTAGGAATCAGCATGGGTTTCGAAAAAGACGGTCATGTGAAACCCACCTCGCGCTATTCGTCCACGAGACTCAGAGAGCCATAGACACAGGTTCACAGGTAGATGCCGTGTTTCTTGACTTCCACAAGGCGTTCGATACAGTTCCCCACAGTCGATTAATGAACAAAGTATGAGCATATGGACTATCAGACCAATTGGATTGAGGAGTGTGATTGGATTGAGGAGTTCCTAGATAACAGGACGCAGCATGTCATTCTCAATGGAGAGAAGTCTTCCGAAGTAAGAGTGATTTCAGGTGTGCCGCAGGGGAGTGTCATAGGAACGTTGCTATTCACAATACACATAAATGACCTGGTGGATGACATCGGAAGTTCACTGAGGCTTTTTGCAGATGATGCTGTGCTGTATCGAGAAGTTGTAACAATGGAAAATTGTACTGAAATGCAGGAGGATCTGCAGCGAATTGACGCATGGTGCAGGGAATGGCAATTGAATCTCAATGTAGACAAGTGTAATGCGCTGAGAATACACAGAAAGATAGATCCTTTATCATTTAGCTACAAAATAGCAGGTCAGCAACTGGAAGCAGCTAATACCATAAATTATCTGGGAGTACGCATTAGGAGTGATTTAAAATGGAATGATCATATAATGTTGATCGTCGGTAAAGGAGATGCCAGACTGAGATTCATTGGAAGAATCCTAAGGAAATGCAATCCGAAAACAAAGGAAGTAGGTTACAGTACGCTTGTTCGCCCACTGCTTGAATACTGCTCAGCAGTGTGGGATCCGTACCAGATAGGGTTGATAGAAGAGATAGAGAAGATCCAACGGAGAGCAGCGCGCTTCGTTACAGGATCATTTAGTAATCGCGAAAGCGTTACGGAGATGATAGATAAACTCCAGTGGAAGACTCTGCAGGAGAGACGCTCAGTAGCTCGGTACGGGCTTTTGTCAAAGTTTCGAGAACATACCTTCACCGAAGAGTCAAGCAGTTTATTGCTCCCTCCTACGTATATCTCGCGAAGAGACCATGAGGATAAAATCAGAGAGATTATAGCCCACACAGAGGCATACCGACAATCCTTCTTTCCACGAACAATACGAGACTGGAATAGAAGGGACAACCGATAGAGGTACTCAAGGTACCCTCCGCCACACACCTTCATGTGGCTTGCGGAGTATGGATGTAGATGTAGATGTAGATGTAGATTCTGGCGCTAGTGCTAACAAAGGACTCTGATTATATGAGGCAGTCTGTTTTCTTTCATTGAGTCTTATTTAGCTACTTGTTTTATAGTATTTGTATTATTCTGTGCGCACTGAAAGCTGTTTATTATTTATGTCAGGACTTATAACATCGACACTTGAGCATATGTCAATTACTGTCTCTCAACTCTCCCACTTTTTTAACAATCTAACTTTTGTCCGAGCGGTCTGAGGCGATGCAGTCATGGACTGAGCGGCAGGTCCCGGTGGAGGTTCGAGTCCTCCCTCAGGCATGGGTGTGTGTGTTTGTACTTAGGATAATTTAGGTTAAGTAGTGTGTACGCTTAGGGACTGATGAACTTAGCAGTTAAGTCCCATAGGATTTCACACACATTTGAACATTTTAACTTTTGTCGTGTTTTATTTCATTTGTAACCTCCCCACAGAATTATTTTAAATAAGAAACCAAGAACCATGAACCAAGTGTAACCTCCGCACAAAAAATAATAATTAAATGAATTTTATATATTATAACCTCTGAACAAAATTGGCTCCCATTTATAATCTGTGTGCAGAAATGCATTCACATTTAATGTAACCACAAAATTCAATTCCTAAACACCAAAATAATAAAAAAATTCAGTATCCTGGTAAATTTTATGACGACAGCAGCGCTGCGCCTCGGCCCTGTATTCTGAATAAAAAAAGGAAAAATTCTTACCTCAATAAAAACTGCGAATATATCTGCTCTTACGTAAAAAATTTTTTTGGCACAGCTTCGTGCAATGCTGGCCTATATATTTTTTTTTTTTTTTGATTCTTGGAAGGAATGATCATGCATTGGAAATATTCTTTAAATTGAAATGAATGCTTTTCTTAAAAAAATTACTTTATATTATAAAAATTATTATTGGGGGCATTTTTTTAAAAGAAATTAATGACAGTTAATATACATTACCAGATATGCGCAAGGCTGCTTCTTTACCTTCTACAATAATACTCATCCTCCAGAGTCCCGACCAGTGCAGACTGCCGACACGCGCAGGCACGCGCCGACTACTGTCGACTACTGCAGACTACTCAAGACTACTGCCGACTAGCGACAAGCAACAACTAACTACATACTACTCTCTGGTCAGAGACTCTGCCATGGCTCGCCCATCGCCGGCAACGCATACGTCTTACATAACCCTCCACTGGGGGGGCAAAAGTTTGGCAGCGATGGTGAGTCAATTGGACTTGCCATGAGCAACAAATTTTTCTTAATTAACTAAGTTTATAATCACAGAATATACACATATATATAAGTGCAGAACATGAAATAAAATATAGTGCACATGCACTGAGTACAGAATATATCAAGCAATGCTAAAATGTATACACAATGAGTACAAAACATATTAACAAATGACAAAAGTGCACACACACTGTAGTACAGAACATATCAGCAAATCACAAAATGTATACGCAATGAATACAAATCATGTTAACAAAATGACAAAAGTGCACACGCACTGTAGTACAGAACATATCAAGCAATGACAAAATGTATACACAATGAGTACAAATCATATTAACATATGACATAAAGTGCACACTCACTGTAGTACTGAACATATCAGGAAATCACAAATGTATAGGCAATGAGTACAAATCATATTAACAAATGACAAAAAGTGCACACGCACTGTAGTTCAGAAAATATCAGCAAATCACAAAATGTATATGCAATGAATACAAATCATGTTAACAAAATGACAAAAGTGCACACGCACTGTAGTTCATAACATATCAGCAAATCACAAAATGTATATGCAATGAGTACAAATCATATTAACAAATGACATAAAATGCACACGCACTTTAGTTCAAAATATATCAGCAAATCAAAAAATGTATACGGAATGAATACAAATCATATTAACAAATAATATAAAGTGCACATGCACTGTAGTACAGAATATATCAAGAAATCACTAAATGAGGGGAATGAGTACAAATCATACTAACAAATGACATAAAGTGCACACGCACTGTATATACTTGTTTACTATTTTACAAGAACTAGGATAGGAAAGGGAAGGATTGCATCATGGTTGTAGCACTTTAGGTTGTACGCAGCTGCACTGAAATTCCATATCTTTCTACAGAAGCACAACACCAAGTGAGACAATCTGAAGTTCTTTTTCTTGAAGTATTAATCAGTGTAGCCAAGACACTGAAATGTCGTAGTAATATTCCATGTTATCATTTTGGTAGTACATTAGGTACACCAAACAGTGGGACCATAATAACATCTCCATCGCTCAAGGTGGTGGACAGCATGTCGTGTCAACACCACGTTCTTGTAAGGTACACCAACGTAGAATTAGTGCAAAAACCAAATATAGTGCTCCATGATCATGAGGATACACAGGACAAACGGATATTGTAGTAATTTCTGGTAATTAGGTCAGAAGGTGAAGGACATTAAGTCACATACTAGTCTTCATTGAGAATTACACTAGTCTAACAACTAATTTGAGTAATTGGTGGCACTCATCGCCCAGTTACTGAACATTTTTGTACCATGTATGAAGTATTACAGAATAATGTTCATAAATCATATGATTACAGTGAACATTGGCACTCACTGGCCAGTTACAAACCATCAGAAGTCATCACTGAAAACAGGAGCTAATGAATGGCATAGTATTAACATAATTCACTTAGTTATAGTAATCTTTGGCACTCATTGGCCAGTTACAAACCATATAGCAAGTATTCAATAGTACAAAACATTTTTCATCATTCAAGTGACATACGACATATTTAAAATAATTATTGGCACTCATTGGCCAGTTACAAAGTATTCTTATGTTTTTATAAAACCTTATTCAGTATTATACAGAAGTTATCATTCAAAATGAGAGTCAATTATTGGCATAGCATTTATAGAGTATAACAAAATATTATTTACACAAATTATTGACATAGTATTTATGCATTATTACAAAGCATCATTCAGTATTACTCAGAACTGATCATTCCAGTGACATAGGACATATTGAAAATGTAACATACTGTAACTATTATTCAATGTCTGTGACTAGAAAACATCATTCAATATTATTCAGAACTCTCTTAAACTGGTAGCATTATTTGGGACAGATAATACATTTTTTTTGTGCTAGCAATGCATTGCATTGGGATCGATAACAATATTTGCATTTGACTTATTACTGCAAATGGAGATGTGTAACGACATTTGTCATGAGTCAGCTGTAGCAAGGTTTGAAACAAGTAGAGTATATGTGATCACATTCATAAATGACATAGGTTTAATGAACAACTGCTTATAGTACATTAATTTCATGAATAATTTCTCCTGCAAAAAATACAAAATGGATTATTAAACTGAAAGAAGAAACGCATATCATGCTGAAAAGTAGTGAACTTCGAATTAACAGGTAGTGAAATGAGTATAAAATATATATGTTCTCTAGCTGTCCTTTCCAAACCTTCAGTCATCATACCATGTGACATAAGACATACTGTCAAAACGAACTGCAACAAATACTTAAATAACTACATAGCATAAATACATGAACTTCAACATTATCCTCATCTGCAAAGAAAAACTTCATTATCCATATCATCATAACTCCATTATTATCACCATCTGTAAAGAAAAAATTCATTATCCATATTGACATATTCTTCATCATTATTCATCACCATTCATTATCATCTGCAAAAAGTCACTTCATTATTCATTATACAACTATTCCTTATTTCTAGCATATTTCATCACTAAAACTAAGATGTGTAGTTCTGTCTGACAGCCTGCATCAATCGGCTCGTATTCTAAAAGAAAAAATTAGTTAAGACTGCTATCATACGATGTGTATAGTATATTCTTGTTAATGCTTGTTAATTCTGACGAGGTATTGCATCTTCTTGCGTTCATTCCGAAGGTGAAATTCCCATTTCATAGTAATCCACTGTGGTTTGTTTCATTTATTTCTTTTATACGTTATTGCTTTCTGAAAATGATGAACAATGATTAATGTCTTGCATTTAAATCATATACCCATTAAATAAAAACTGGTTTCTAGTGATATAATTGAGCATACAGCATAGCATGACAGAAAACGTAATATGTCAAAAACATAGACAGTGTTCAGAGGCAAAAATGTACACAATGTATCACAATGTAGCAGCAAAAAAAAAGTAAAATAGTCATGATGTTGAGATATCATAAGGCAAAATGTTAAAGTCAACTGGTGTTTGTTATATCTTACATATTTCATAGTGCATACAAACAAAATAGGAAAACAATCATACATACATAAAAAATGGAAAATGTACACGGTCTGAAAAATAACGACAAGAAATGACTTTCTTTGTGTTCAGCTTGTATGTTGTGTAGTTAATAGAGGCGAGAATTGAAGACTTTAATGGACAGAGAATTTGATAAAATTAATATGTCACTAGATAGAATTGCATACTTATTCATAAAATACGTAAGTTCATCTGGAAAAATATGCACGGTTTGATGTGTTATGACCTGCTAATCTTACCTTGCCGGGCACTTGCCAAGAAAAAATACGATAATCATCAGTAAGTAGTCACATAAATATAATTGCATAAGTGGTCATAAAATGTGTAAGTTCATCTGGAAAAATATCCACGGTCTGATGTATAACGACAAGAAGAGCGACCTGCTAACCTTACCTTGCCGGGCACTTGCCAAGAAAAAATACGGTAATCATCAGTAAGTGTTCATGTGAATACAATTGCATAAGTGGTCATAAAAAATTAGGAAATGGCATTACAGTGTGATAAATAAATAAAGTATGTTCATTGTATAAAGGGTTTGATGTTGGATACATGGTGATTGCCCTTGCTTTTTCTGGTTCTCCAAGTTTCGACGTGTACTACATTGGGGTGAGGAATGCTGCGAATTCGATATGGACCTGCATATAGAAGCTCACATTTACTGCATCTATTCTTTCCTCTGTTGGATAGATAGTGTGTACGTACTAATATCTTCTGTCCAATGTGAAAGTCACGGCGTGTACAAACCTATTTTTGCTGTCTTCTCCGGCGCTCTGCGGCACGTTTGATGTTGTTCAGCGCAATGTCAATTATTTCATGGTGTCGTAGTCGACGAGATGTAGGAAAGGTTACTAATTCTTTAAATTTGTTAGGTGGTTCTACATTTTTCAGTATAACAGACGGAGATAGCATAGTAGATTCATTTGGTATGGAATTAATTACATCCTGGAATGAGAGTATGTATGTGTCCCAATCAATATGTCTTTTATGGCAGTATATTCTACACAGTTTACCAATTTCTTTCATTAATTGTTCACAAGGGTTCGAAGAAGCATGGTACCTGGATATATAGATCGGAGAAATGTTTCTAGCTCGTAACATACGTGTCCATATAGCAGATCGAAACTGTGATCCATTGTCGGAAATTACTTTCAATACATGCCCTACATGAAATAGAAAGTGTTTTACAAATGCTTTCGAAACAGTTTTAGCAGTAGCTTTGCGTAACGGAGTGAAGGTAACAAATTTTGAATTGAGTTCAACAGCGACAAAGATGTAGCAAAAACCTCTATTAGTTCTGGGAATCGGACCAAAAATGTCTACAGAGGCCATGTGTCTCAATTTAACAGGTGCAATGGGATGTAATGGAGGAATATCTGTCGTATCTGTCGTATCTGATTTAGCTTTCTGGCAGATTTTGCATGATGCTAAAACTCGTCGAATACGCTTCTCCAAGTTGGTAAAATAACAGTTATGTCTCAGTATAAGAAAACATTTTCTGGCTCCGTAATGTGCGTAACTTAAATGAGTATACCAAATTAATTTGTTAACAAGTTCGTCAGGAATGCATAATAACCAATTGTTGCTGTCAGGGTGAGAGCGGCTAAACAGAATATTATTGCGTACAGTGTAATGGTTTCTAATGGTAACATTATTCCTATCTTGCCAAAGGTGTTTAATCTCTTTCCATACGTTGTCTTTACTCTGCTCTTGTGCTATGTCTTGTAATGACGACGAAATGAAATTTTCAAATACAACTTGTTGAATGTACATGGCGCTGAAATTTGCTTTGCAGAAGTTGGTTGCGATGTCTTGCTGATTGTTGCTGATAGAACGGGATAGTGCGTCTGCTACAATATTTTGTGTGCCGGGAATGTGAATAATTGTAAAATTAAATACCTGCAAATAAAGTTTCCATCTGCTTAATCTGTCGTGTGCAAATTTAGCGGAAAGTAAAAACTGTATAGGTCTATGATCTATGTAAACGGTAGTGTGTCTTCCATAAAGAAAATGCCGAAATCTCGTAAATGCCCATACAACACATAATGTTTCAAGTTCTGCAACAGAATAATTGCGTTCAGCAGGTGACAGAATGCGACTCGCAAGGGCGATGTTTTTAATTACTGTAGAACCATCTTCTTTAATTTCCTGAAAATGTGTATGCCTAAAGCGGTGTTAGAACTGTCGGTGGCAATGGAAAAATTTCTAGTAAGATCTGGATGTGATAAAAGTGGTGCATTCAACAAAGCATATTTCAAATAACATTCTCGTGAACAAGATTCTGCGTGTCAAAAGTATTGCTTGCGTTACTGGAAGATGCAACCTGTACTGTATCTAGTCAAATTCTATCTGATGTGCTATTATTTTCAGGAGGATGCTGTGGCATTTCAACTATTTGTACGGTTCTGTTACTTCTTCCTGACGTATTACGTTCGGGATGATATCTACTGTCTGGTTCATTTATGATAATTTGTTGTTGCGGATGATTTTGCTGCTGATAAGACCGACTGTTATTAAATGTACGCTGAAAATTGTGTTCATTACTTTTACGTCTGTCATGATAGTCATTTCTATACGGTGCATTGCGATAGGAATTGAAATGGTGTGTTTTCTGTACGTATTGATTCCCTTGTTGCTGTGCGTTACTATTTGTTGGAGCTGACGCTATACGTGTAGGCGGCGAAACATTAAAGCTTGGTTGACCTTGTACATTACATTGTTGGTTAGGTATGCTAACCGGTTGGCTTTCATGCTGTTGCGGTGAAAAACGTCTATTGTTACCAAAATGTGGTCCTGTTGCTGACAATTTGTCGATACTGATAATTAACATTTTGTCTGTTATTAAAGTTCTGGTGGTTGTCGTTCCTGAAGCGTCTATTACCTTTGCTATTGAAATTGTGTGGCTGATCGTAATTGCTGTATGTTTGTTGACCTTGGTTATTATATGAAAAGTTTTTGTTTGTAAAGGAATAATCCGATTGCTGCACTTCCAAAAGCTGTAACAGATCTCTGAATGCCGAAAAA
Organism: Schistocerca cancellata; assembly: GCF_023864275.1. Classification (NCBI taxonomy): domain Eukaryota; kingdom Metazoa; phylum Arthropoda; class Insecta; order Orthoptera; family Acrididae; genus Schistocerca; species Schistocerca cancellata. The sequence goes on from NC_064626.1 coordinate 640,159,760, forward strand.
TTTTCTTTCTGCTGACCTGTTAAAAGTGACACTCTTAATGATCGTGGTAACTTGGAAATATATAATTGAATAAGTGCAGATTCACTGTATGGTTCACTCAAGTACTGGCTTTGTTGGACCATGTGTTCAAAAAATTGCGTGACAGTGGGAAAATTTGAGTTTTCATAGTTCGGTAAACTCATTAATTGATCCTTGATTCCGAGCTGTGTCGTCTTCGATCAATACGCTGACAGAAAAGCATTCTGAAATTCTTCTACCGAGTAGCATTGTCTCGCGATCGGTCTCATACGAGTTCCCGGTTCGCCTTCCAAAAAACTGCAAATAAATTCAAGTTTGTGTGTTACGGGCCAAGTCGGTGGAGAAGCAAAGCTAAATTGTTGTACCCAATCCAATGGGTGAATCTGTGTTCTACCATTTTTTAATATTTTAAATTTTCTCACGGGTAGAAAATGTTTGTAATCAAAATTATCGTCTCTGTACGTCTGAACAGGCTCAGGATTGTATGAGAATCTATTTGTCTGTGATTGTTCGGAATCTAAGTCACGTACTCTCTGTAAATTACCTAAATTATACTGGCTGTGTGAGTCTGACAAATGTTCGGAATGTGCCGTATGCTGTGACGTGTTATTGAATGAAACAGTTTTCATCTGTCACTTCTTGCTGTAAAGTTGACAATTTTCTATGTAATGTATTATTGGACGAATCTATCTCACTGATCGTCTGCTGAAAATTTTGAAATTCAGGTGTTTGATTAAACGAAATCGGTGAAGTATCGTCTGATTTTCTGTCATTATTACTTTCAATAACGTCAATACGACTGGCCAATTCATCATATTTTTCAGTTAGTATTTTTACCTGATCATCATTTTTAGTGTCACAAGCATTAATTTGTGTTTGTATTTTACGCGTGGTTTCGTTCAATTTTTTAACGTCTGCTTTGATGACATCGATATCTTGTATTAATTCTAATTGTTCAAGTCTGTCGGTCACTGTCTGAAAGTCTACTGTGTGTGTATCTGTTTTTGATTTAAGATCGGAAATTTCATCACGCAACTCGGTGTTCAACTGTTTGATTGTATTAATTTCGTCTGATACCGTAGCAATATTGTTGTCTACGTATGTTTTTGCTTTCGTGAACAATTTACGTTTATCTTCCTGTCTCTGTGCAGCAATTGTCTCCATCACTTGCCGCTTTACTTTATTCTGTTCCTATATAAATTTACGGTAACGCGTTTCACTGTTTTGTAGGTGGTGATTAAAACGTTCGTCAATTTGACTGTTCTGTTGGTCGAATTTCGCGTCTACTTTTGCATCCAGTGTGCGCGAAAGTTCTGCTGACATTAATTTAAACTCGTCGCGTAACTGTGATGCGTTTTCAGAGCATTGTTTACCGACTGCACTAATTTCGTCTCTAAGTGATTCTGTTGTAGCTGCTTGCGTATTCCTTAATTCTTGAGCAACAGATCTAATTTCTTCACTACTTTTCCTAGCACAAGCCTTAATTTCCTTACGTAATTGTTCTTTAGTATCGTGACACTGCGCGGCAACGCCTGTAATCTGTTCACTAAGCTGTCTGGAATTGTTGTCTAGTTTTTCATTAATTTAATTAATTTGTTGTTTGAGATTTTCACTAAGTGTTTTGTGATTGTTGTCTTGTCCTTCATTCTGTTGTTTGGAATTTTCGTCTGGTTTTTTATTATAGTAGTAACGATCCCATAATTTGATCCAAGCTAAAATTAGCAACTCCATTCTCTGTGCTGTGTGATGGTGTATCTGCAATTGTCACGTTTTGTGTATCCATTTGGATATTCTGTGATTCTTGAAAATGTTTGCTAATCGGATGTGCACTGTTAGTCACTACCACGGAATCAAATAAATCTGACGTATTCTGATTACACTGTTCATTTTCGTTAGAAAAATTTGTCTGTCCATTACGTAAATTTTGCAAACCGGGTGTATCAAGCTGCACAGCGTTCATTGTAACAGAACGTCCCGCGTCATCAATTGTCGTTACATTAACAGAGGACACAATTGAATTTGTTTGTTCATCACTAGGATCAAAGTCAATATTAGTGGTCGGTACGCACTGATTGTCTGTATATAGAGGACTATCGCTATTACACTAAGTGTTGCAAGTACTATCGGTCAAATTATTCGAGTCGGCTATTTCACTCATTGTACATCACGATGTACTGTTAACAGTTTTTCGCGGCATTTTTGACATATCAAAATTAAGCACAAACGAAACAAGGACAATGCAAAATGCAACAAACACAATTACAACAAAGAGCAACAAATTGCCGATTATCTGTGAAAGAAAGAGTGACAAATTAGTAAATGCGTTGCGCCAGATGCAAACTACATTTAAACAAATAAGAGCAGATATATGACTACTTACCAGAGGATTCACCAAGAAATACGATCCTGACCGGATGTCGCCAAGTGTAACCTCCCCACAGAAATATTTTAAATAAGAAACCAAGAACCATGAACCAAGTGTAACCTCCGCACAAAAAATAATAATTAAATGAATTTTATATATTATAACCTCTGAACAAAATTGGCTCCCATTTATAATCTGTGTGCAGAAATGCATTCACATTTAATGTAACCACAAAATTCAATTCCTAAACACCAAACTAATAAAAAAATTCAGTATCCTGGTAAATTTTATGACGACAGCAGCGCTGCGCCTCGGCCCTGTATTCTGAATAAAAAAAGGAAAAATTCTTACCTCAATAAAAACTGCGAATGTATCTGCTCTTACGTAAAAAATTTTTTTGGAACAGCTTCGTGCAATGCTGGCCAATATTTTTTTTATTCTTGGAAGGAATGATCATGCATTGGAAATATTCTTTAAATTGAAATGAATGCTTTTCTTTAAAAAAAATTACTTTATATTATAAAAATTATTATTGGGGGCATTTTTTAAAGAAATTAATGACAGTTAATGTACATTACTAGATATGCGCAAGGCTGCTTCTTTACCTTCTACAATAATACTCATCCTCCAGAGTCCCGACCAGTGCAGACTGCCGACACGCGCAGGCACGCGCCGACTACTGTCGACTACTGCAGACTACTGAAGACTACTGCCGACTAGCGACAAGCAACAACTAACTACATACTACTCTCTGGTCAGAGACTCTGCCATGCCTCGCCCATCGCCGGCAACGCATACGTCTTATACATTATTTTTTATTACTTTAATGCCTCTTATTACTAATAAGCTCATTACAGAATTTATCGATCGTTGCGCCCTTTGCTTTACGTTGTTCAGTTAATCATTGAAGAATATGTGTATGTGTACAGTATCAACGTCTGGTGAACTTTGAACACAAACATCTTATGGCTACTGTAAGGCAGTTTGTTTTGAACAGTAGTGCTGCTGACAATATGACTCTTGCATTTGCTTTTATTTCTATATACTTGACGATGCTGGTGCTGATTAGCATTAGAACATGTTTTTATAAAGCAGGTATGTCTCTTCATATTTATAGCGTACAAATGAACATGTATGTCACTAGTACTTTTCATTATGGTCTGTTTTATTGTTTTAAGCTGTAGTCAATCTGTTAGTGTAATTACGTTTTCCCACATTTTACTGCAGATCTAAAGATCGTCATTATAAACCGAAATCGGTAGTCTGACAAAAAATTTGTGACCATAGACGTAAAGTAAAGGAAATTTATTCTGTATTCGGGTCACTGTTTTATTCGCGACCATGCCGCAGCTTGTGTCAAGTAATATATATTTGGTTTATAAAAAATTATTTATGAAATTTAGAACATGCCTGCGCAACCCGCAGCCCCAACCCCACTTCACTCAAATCTAACGACACCCAATAAAACGATTTTCCGCGACTAGATACCCTAGTTCCATCACTTAGCAAATGCACTGCTAGGGTTTCTAGTTCACTCATTATTTATTTTTGCAACAGTGCATATGGAGTACATGAATTATTACTTTTACAGATCAATAGCACAAGCAGGTCTGAGGCAGTAGGTATCGAAGACCCTCAGAAACACCAGATGTGAACAAGAATTGTAGCTTATCGCATGTGAGACCATATGGTATATGAAAGGGCCTCTGTGTCTTCGACGAATGCACTCTACGGGACAGCAGTGACCAGGCCCACATCGTATGCGCACACGACCATTATTTGAATTCAGGCAGAATCTGCTTTCACCGCGGAACACCACAGTGCGCCATTCCACCTTTCAAGTGATCCCCTGACTGCATCAGTCAGTGCTGTGGCTTGAGTGGAAAACGGGCTAGATGTGTGCGTGCTCGTACTCACGTTGCCAATAACTGGTTCGCAACAATTCGGATTGACACGTGTGGACTCACGAGCCCTCTTATCTGTGCTATAGTAGTTGTGAAATCTGTTACTGCAGCCCTTGCAGTACGATGAGATTGTGCTTTGTGAACGTCTAGAACTTCATCTACGAATGTGAGATTCCCCATGCCATGGGGCCGCACTCGTGCATCCTACGGCCTACAGCGTGCTTCACAGGTTTCCAGCCGGCCGATGTGGCTGAGTGGTTCTAGGAGCTTCAGTCTGGAACCTCGTGACCGCTACGGTCGCAGGTTTGAATCGTGCCTCGGGCATGGATGTGTGTGATGTCCTTAGGTTAGTTAGGTTTCAGTAGTTCTAAGTTCTAGGGGACTGATGACCTCAGATGTTAAGTCCCATAGTGCTCAGAGCCATTTTTGAATCACAGGTTTCCACCTCAATGAGCATTCTGGCTGTGAGAATTTCCTATTATAGTGTAGAAAGATGGTGCTCTAATAGTTATGGCACTACGCTATCTGAAACTTCCTGGCAGATTAAAACTGTGTGCCCGACCGAGACTCGAACTCGGGACCTTTGCCTTTCGCGGGCAAGTGCTCTACCAACTATCTGTTGGCGTACGGCGTTGAAACATATTATCATCACGTCTACGGTCCCACAGGTGGCATATGTCGTCATCGGATCAAAATCGACGTCGTCTTTCCCGGTGAACTAATTTGTTTTCTGTCAGTTGATCTGTACAGCGTCGTCCTAGCAGTATTACTTCTGAGAGGGAAGTAAAAATGCGCTTGTACGGCTGATCTCATCGGACCGTTGCGAGCTAGCCCTCACACTGTAGTGTCGTGAAAGCCGGCGGTGTAGGACAAGTCCGTCTGCGGTCGCTCGGCTTATTTACGGGGGCAGCGTGCCGGGGAAAACGATCCTCTCAGACGCGTCGCCGCCTGCCGAGAAGCTGGCTGCCCCGGCGGTCCCGCGGCACGAACGCCGCCGCTGTCGGCGGTACAAATGACCGGCCACTCCCGGCTGCTGGGTGCAGGCTGCAGGCCGCGGGCTGCTCCTAATAGAGATTTACCGGCCGCGGGGATCAGCGGCAGGGCATGCGAAACACCGCGACACGGCCGGGTTTACACACTATTTGCCGGGCGGCCGGCAATAAACCCCGCTGATGAATGGCGTCCATATATCCGCGCCGCCGCCGTCTAGTCCAGCGCGACGAGGGCCCTCAGCGACAGGACACGTCGCCACCTGCCGGCCACCGGGCTGGACAGCACAGGTAAACGCGTCCCTAAACTGCTGGCGGCACGCGAGCGAGTCACGGAAACGACACTGCCTGGGATGCTTCACGGACCATCATACTTCACTGGAGTGTTACCATGCACGCAACTGCTCTGTCTCTCACGACGGATGTCAACTGATACGAAACTTTTCAAAAATGTTCAAATGCGTGTGAAATCTTACGGGACTTAACTGCTAAGGTCATCAATCCCTAAGCTTACACACACTTCACCTAAATTATCCTAAGGACAAACACACACACCCATGCCCGAGGGAGGACTCGAACCTCCGCCGGGACCAGCCGCACAGTCCATGACTGCAGCGCCTAACACCGCTTTTTTTTAAAAAAAAATGGCTCTGAGCACTATGGGACTTAACATCTGTGGTCATCAGTCCCCTAGAACTTAGAACTACTTAAACCTAACTAACCTAAGGACATCACACACATCCATGCCCGAGGCAGGATTCGAACCTGCGACCGCTGCAGCTTTTTTTTTATTTTTTATTTTTTTATTTTTTTATTTTTTGCATTTTGTTCGTTGTTGATCGTTGTGTTTGGTCGTTGCGGACGTCACATGACATCCGTTCAAGTTCGTTTGTTGATCCTTCCACTCAGTTTTTTTTTATTACAGAGGCCAACCAGCTCTCTGACCGAACACGCTGAGCTACCGTGCCGGCAAACCGCTCGGCTAATCCCGCGCAGCTGAAACTTTTCTGAGCACGGCACAGCGTCGTATATTAAACTGTCAATGATGGCCCCAACGTTTCGGCCATAGTTAGTGTCCTTCTTCTGGATATAGAGACGAATTTTTCTGTCGGGAGTCTGAGCCGTGCCACGATAGATAGTAGCGTCCGTCTTTAAATTTAATCTTTGCCAAAGTAGGCGGCAGTGTGGTCAAGTTGCCAGGACGTGTGTGGTGGCGCTCGGAGTGTGGCTAGCAGGGCTTCGAGGCCGAGGACCCACGTCAGAGCTTGTGACGGTGAGACGGCTGCTTGTGAGGCGCTGATGTGAGGTGAGCAAGGCACTTTCTTCTTCATGGGAGGAGTAATTCCTGGACGGGGCTCGATTTACTCGCGTCTCCCAGTGGATTTTTAATCCGTTTTATTCCGCGGTTCTCTTGTTTCCTTGGATCGGTACCGCCACGGCCACCGTTCTTGTCTGCGATGGCAATTTCGTGTGTCCGTACGTCACCCTAGGACTTATTATATGGTGAGCGGGTTTTTAAGAACTACGTTGTAGTTCGTAAGCTGCTTAACATTGCCAAATTATTTGGAGAACCTATCTTTTTGGTGTGCAGCCAGTTTGTTACCCCTTGGAGTGGTATTCGTGCCACATTGTTTTGGTTCCTCTTACGGCCGTTACTTTTTTTTTTCTTTTCTGGTTAGGTCATTGGTTGTTAACAGTGGTGTGCCGCCCAACCTGCCATTTAAGTGTCTGCACAGTTCAGTCTAATTGCTGTGTATATCTTTGGCTTTTAAGACGTTTCTCGAAATTATAAGGTGCCACTGCTGATATTGTGCACTGTAGTGTCTTCCTTTTAGATTATCATATATTACATGAAGAGGTATTTTTTAAATTTGGAGCCGCGCGGTATTAGCCGAGCGGTCTAAGGCACTGCAGCCATGGACTGTGAGGCTGATCCCGGCGGAGGTTCGAGTCCTCCCTCGGGCATGGGTGTGTGTGTTTGTCCGTAGGATAATTTAGGTGAAGTAGTGTGTAAGCTTAGGGACTGATGACCTTAGCAGTTAAGTCCCATAAGATTTCACACACACACACATTTTTAAATTTGGATTTCATTGTGGCACTCTAAATTCCCCATTATTATACGGCAAATACATATTGCTTGGTATCGTGAGGCAGCAATTTATACTTGTGTGTTCATGCCGGGGAGCTTAAGCTACGGTTTTGGGTGTATTGTTTACTGTATTCCACAGTGCTTGGCTATCGTAGCAGCTTCCTTTGCGACTGCAATCTGACTTAAACTGTTTTACTGTGACGTCACTCGTGTTTAAAACTATTTGCTGTGTGTTACAGAAGGCAGAGTTTTCTGCTCTCTCCAGAGTGTCCGTGTTGTAAGGCGTCCCGTCACGGTGACGCTGCTCCTCCCGATTCTTTCAGGCTTGTAAAATGGAAGAAAAACTTCATAGTTGTGGGGCAACAGGGAATTACTTTCTGTTGTTTGGTATTATTTTATTTAACATCATCAGAATAGAAATGCACTTCCACGTAAACTAAATATTACTGTTCCCCATTAAGATCCTTAGGTAGAACTCCACGCGACAAATATAAAATTTAAAAAAATTCTCGTTCATTCTCCACTCTAAGTTGCATATTTTTTATACGTGGCATGTTTCAATCCCCATGATCATTTTTAGATCAGCGTAGTTTCGCCAGCAATCCGTCGCGTCTGTGTCAGAACGTCACATTTGAGTAGTCTGGTGCGACGTTTTGTCACAGACACAAATGATTGCTAAAGCAGCAACACTGGCCTGCAGCTGACCAAGATGGATCAAAACAGGCCATGTACTAAAAATCTAGAACTTAGCCTGAAGAATGAACGGAATTTTTTAAAATATAAATATAGTTACTGTACTATCGCGTCGAGTATGACGGCTACAATCAGTAACAAAACTCTTGCTTTAATTAAATAACAAAACTCAATATCTGTTCAAATCTACATAACCGGCAACAGCATTAACAATTTACAATGTCTTCCCTAAGGCACAAGCAATCATATTAGCTGACACAACTTCAGCAGTAAAACATAAGAGCCGGCCGTGGTGACCGAGCGGTCCTAGGCGCTTCAGTCCGGAACAGCGCTGCTCCTACGGTCACAGATTCGAATCCTGCCTCGGGCATAGATGAGTGTGATGTCCTTAGGTTAGTTAGGGGACTGATGACCTCAGACGTTAAGTCTCATAGTGCTTAGAGCCGTTTGAACCATTTGACAACATAAGATGGCAAAACAACTCTTACACTTAATTACGATCACAGCACACCACTACTCGGTGGCCTATTACTACTACCGCCACCAGATAGCTAGCGCAACAATAAAAAGTCAAGCCTTTAACTTACTACGAGAAGATGCCCTAAAAAGCTAAAAGAGTTTTGGTAAAGTAAATATGGAAATAGATTTTATTACGAATAAAACGTTAAAATTTATGTTTCCCCATAAAATCTATAATAATAGAAATGAGCTTCACGATTCAGGTCTTTATAGGATCAAATACTGTGACTGCAGTAAGCAGTACATAGGGCGAACGGGGAGATTAAGGAAGAACACATACTCTCAGAATAAAGCAGCGTTTGGGGAGCACAAACACTGACGAAAATTGCGCAGCCAACACAGAGTTCAAAAGAGACGTTTCCTTACTTGAAATTTGCACTCACAGACAGTCAGATACGAATCTGATTCAGAATTGGTGAAGCGAATTCAATAATAATGCCTGTGCTAATACTTTTGCAACTACGAGCATCCATGTATGGCCTGCAGGTAAAGCGGCCAGACGGCAAGGGGCGTACACCAAGGAGGCACAACAGACAGACTGCCCACTTTAAAACTGTATATTCTGAAACACACTTGTCATGGTTAGCGTAAGTCTGAAGTTACAGAATTTTATACTGACAAATAAAAAATTTATTATCTTTTTGTAAAATAATTTTCCGCAGCCCAGAATGAACTTGAAACATATCTTGGATGTGTTCTGAAGCTATCTTTTACGGTTATCATAAACTGCAACCATTTGTATCTGCAGTGCGCTACTGATATTAAAAAGATTATCACTGAAGAGTGGTTCTATGCTGTTAGAATGTGAAAGTATCCAACAGTGACCTTAGCCTAGAGCAGTCTTCGGGCAGTGTCAGCGGTTCGCTGACCAGAGGCACAATACGTTCACCCCTTATGGTCAGGCAGGTAAGCTAGCAGGAAGCTTTGCTGTAACATACACTCCTGGAAATGGAAAAAAGAACACATTGACACCGGTGTGTCAGACCCACCATACTTGCTCCGGACACTGCGAGAGGGCTGTACAAGCAATGATCACACGCACGGCACAGCGGACACACCAGGAACCGCGGTGTTGGCCGTCGAATGGCGCTAGCTGCGCAGCATTTGTGCACCGCCGCCGTCAGTGTCAGCCAGTTTGCCGTGGCATACGGAGCTCCATCGCAGTCTTTAACACTGGTAGCATGCCGCGACAGCGTGGACGTGAACCGTATGTGCAGTTGACGGACTTTGAGCGAGGGCGTATAGTGGGCATGCGGGAGGCCGGGTGGACGTACCGCCGAATTGCTCAACACCTGGGGCGTGAGGTCTCTACAGTACATCGATGTTGTCGCCAGTGGTCGGCGGAAGGTGCACGTGCCCGTCGACCTGGGACCGGACCGCAGCGACGCACGGATGCACGCCAAGACCGTAGGATCCTACGCAGTGCCGTACGGGACCGCACCGCCACTTCCCAGCAAATTAGGGACACTGTTGCTCCTGGGGTATCGGCGAGGACCATTCGCAACCGTCTCCATGAAGCTGGGCTACGGTCCCGCACACCGTTAGGCCGTCTTCCGCTCACGCCCCAACATCGTGCAGCCCGCCTCCAGTGGTGTCGCGACAGGCGTGAATGGAGGGACGAATGGAGACGTGTCGTCTTCAGCGATGAGAGTCGCTTCTGCCTTGGTGCCAATGATGGTCGAATGCGTGTTTGGCGCCGTGCAGGTGAGCGCCACAATCAGGACTGCATACGACCGAGGCACACAGGGCCAACACCCGGCATCATGGTGTGGGGAGCGATCTCCTACACTGGCCGTACACCACTGGTGATCGTCGAGGGGACACTGAATAGTGCACGGTACATCCAAACCGTCATCGAACCCATCGTTCTACCATTCCTAGACCGGCAAGGGAACTTGCTGTTCCAACAGGACAATGTACGTCCGCATGTATCCCGTGCCACCCAACGTGCTCTAGAAGGTGTAAGTCAACTACCCTGGCCAGCAAGATCTCCGGATCTGTCCCCCATTGAGCATGTTTGGGACTGGATGAAGCGTCGTCTCACGCGGTCTGCACGTCCAGCACGAACGCTGGTCCAACTGAGGCGCCAGGTGGAAATGGCATAGCAAGCCGTTCCACAGGACTACATCCATCATCTCTACGATCGTCTCCATGGGAGAATAGCAGCCTGCATTGCTGCGAAAGGTGGATATACACTGTACTAGTGCCGACATTGTGCATGCTCTGTTTCCTGTGTCTATGTGCCTGTGGTTCTGTCAGTGTGATCATGTGATGTATCTGACCCCAGGAATGTGTCAATAAAGTTTCCCCTTCCTGGGACAATGAATTCACGGTGTTCTTATTTCAATTTCCAGGAGTGTATATGAAGTCTTCACGGGTTGTCAGCCGAGTAGCATCGTCGTCTTTGCTGTAACAGTTACGAAAGTGTTAACATCTAAGAAGACACTATGGTGATTATTACATGTACATGTCCAAGGTGGAAAGTGAGAGAAAGTGTGTAGTGAGACAGCTGTAACATATGTGCTGTGCCTAATATCGATGTACACATGTCCTCTGCCTATGGTGGGGCTTTGTTGATGCATGGTAGGCTTGCGACACAACACGAATTCAACAAACACATGAGGAAGCTAGCCATCACAAAGACAGGCTTACAGCAATGCGCGGGAAGCGAGAACTCTACCGCACGACCACGAGCTGCGGACTATTATTAATTCATTGTGGCTGTTTTATTTAAATGTTACAAATAAACAAGACACCACCTGTTGGTGGGGCATACACACTACCACATAGCATCGAACTATAAATCAGCATCAAGCATGTGACTAACATAGCAGGACCGCTGAGGCCACTCCATCAGATGACAGCATGCCAACGAGGCCAAAGGGGGATAGCGTCACGTGACTATCGTTTTCCTCAAAGCCCATGAGGAACATGGTCGGTTTCAGTGATTCTGACATGGGCAACAGCCACTCAGCCATGGTGAGGAAGGGGGTGGGGGGGAGGGGTGACGGGTGCTACCTCAAGGCTATATACTCTTCTTAATCCGCCACGAATTCCTTTCCTGTATCAATCTCTTCATCTCAGAGCAGCATTAGAAACCTATGTCTACAGTTATTTGCTGGATGCACTCCAGTCTTCGACTAGCTGTACAGTTTTTCAAGTACCGTGTTAGTTACTGTGTGATGTCTTAAATAGATGTGCCCCATAGTGTCCTTTCTTCTTGTCAGTATTTTCCCATATTCCTCGTCAATTCTCCAGAATACCTCCTCATTATTTACCTAACCAGTCCACCAAATTTTCACCATTCTTCTCTAGCACTACATCTCAAATTCTTCGATATCCTTTCGTTCGAGTTTTCCCACAGACCATGTTTCGCTACCATACAAGGCTGTGCTCCATACGTACATTCTCAGAAATGTATTCCTCAAATTAAGGCCTGTGTTTGATACTGATACACTTTTCTTAGCCAGGAATGCTCTTTTTGCCAGCACTAGCTTTTTGTCTTCCTTACTCCGTCTTTCATGGGTTATTTTATCGCCTAGGTGGTCAAATTCCTTAACTTCATCTACTTCGTGACCATAAATCCTTATGTTAAGTTTCTCGCTGTTCTCATTTCTGCTACTACTCATCAGTTTCGTTTTTCTTCGATTTACTCTCGCTCTATATTCTGTTATCAGTAGACTGTTCACTCAGTTCAGCATATCTTGTGTCATCAGCGAATCTTATCACTGATATCCTGAACTTTAATCCCACTCTTGAACCGTTCTCTTATTCCCGTCATTGCTTCTTTGATGTGTATATTGAACAGTAGGGCGAGAGACTAAATCCTTGTCTTACATCCTTTTTAATCCGAGCACTTCGATCTTGGTCTTCCACTCTTACTGTTCCCTCTTGGCTCTTGTACATGTTGTATATTACCCGTCTTTCCCTGCAGCTTACCCTGTTATCCACAGAATTTGGAACATCTTCCACCATTTGACACTGTCTAACGCTTTTTCCAGTGTCTCGATCATTCCTTGTTCTTGATTTTGTTACCAACCGCAACGACAGAATTGCCTCTCTGATGTCTTTATCTTTCGTAGAGCCAAACTGATCGTCACCTAACGTATCCTCAATTTTCTTTTCCATTCTTCGGTATATTATTCTGACCATTAACTTGGATGCACAAGCTGTTAAGCTGATTGTGCGACAATTCTCACACCTGTCGTCTCTTTCGGGATTGTGTGGCCATATCTCCGAAATCCATATGGTATATAGCCAAACTCATACATTCTAAAATAGATCATGAATAGTTGCTATGTTGCCACTTCGCAAAATGACTAGACATTCTGATGAAATGTTATCTGTCCCTCCTGCCTTCTTCAATTTTAAGTCTTTCAAACCTCTTTTAAATTCTGATCCTAATATTAAATCCCCTATCTCTTCTATATCTACTCCTGTTTCTTGTCATCAGACAAGGCCTCCCCTTCATACAGCCCTTCAGTGTACTCCTTCCACCTATACGCTGTCTCCTCTGCATTTAACGATGAAATACTCAGTGCCCTCTTAATGGTACATCCCTTGTTTCTAGCTTCACCGAAGGTACTTTTAATTTCTATTTAAGCTGAGTCAGTCCTTGCGACGATCATTCCTTTTTCATTTTCCTCGCTCTTTTCATGCAGCCATTTCACCTATTCTTCCCTGCGCTTCCTATTTATTTCATTCCTAAGAGAATTGCGTTTCTGTAATCCTGAATTTCCCTGAAAGTTTTTGCATATCATTATTTCATCGATCAACTGAAGTATTTCTTCTGTTATCCATGGTTCCTGCATAGGTACCTCGTTTGTACCTATGTTTTCCTTCCCTTTATAGAGATATCCATTCCTCTGCAACTCAAATGCCTACTTAGCTACTCCTTATCAGAGTATCTATAGCCTCTGAGAATTTCAATCGCATTTCTTGCTTCCGTATCCCATTTCTTTGCGCACTAATTCTTCCTGACTAGTCTACATTTCATCATTACTAAATTGTCTCTATATTTGCCAATTCAGTATCTGATTTCAGAATCTCTGACTGACCGTGATGTAATGGAAATCAAATCTTCTCCTATCTCCCAGCCATTTCTGAGTATACCTGGTCGTTTTGTACTTCCTCAAAAAAGTATTCCCTATTAGTATCTGAAATTTATTGCAGAACTCAATTAGTCTTTCTTCTGTTTCATTCACGGTACCAAGCCTAAATTCTTCCGCAACCCTCCCTCCTACTCTCTCCTCTACAATGGCATTCCAGTCTTTCTTGGCTATTATATTTGTCTCCCTTTACTTACTGAATTACCTTTTCGATAACCTCTTATACGTTCTCTATCCCTCAATCGTTTGCGACGTCGGCATGTGTACTTGAATTGTTGCTATCGGTATTGTTTTACCTTCGATTCTGATGAGAATAACCCTATCACTAAACCTCAGTAGCTCACTCTCCGACCTGCCTTCTTATTCATAACGAATCCTGCTCCCGTTGCACCGTTTTCTGTTGCTGTTGATATTACTCTATACACATCTCACCAGAAATCTTTGTCTTCATTTTGTTTTACTTCACTAACTCTCACTATATCTAGGCTAGCCTTACCATTTCCATTCTCAGATTTTCTAGATTCCATTCCTAGTTCAAACTTCAGACATTCCACTCCAAATTCGTTGAACGTTATCCTTGCGTTGGATGTTCAATCTTTTTCTCATGGTCATCTCAACCTTGGAAGTCCCCTCCCGGAGATCGAAATGGAGGCTAAGCCAGAGTCTTTTACCAATGGAGAGAAGATCAAGATTTATTTTTCAATGAGAGCCTAAATATCCTGTGGATACATATAATGTTTATTTAATGCATTGGTTTCCACTGCCTTCTGCATCTTCATGCCATTGAACATTGCTGATTCTTCCGCCTTTAGGAGCAGTTTCCCGTCCCAAGGGCAAGAGAAAGCCCTGAAACTCTGGCCCCTCCTCCGCCATCTTTGACGAGGCCGTTGGCGAATGAGTGTGACTTCTTATGCAGAAAGTCTGCAGTCGCCCTTGCTGATGATTTTTGTTCAAAAATTAAGCGGTGGCTGGTTCGAACCCGGGACCTAGGAGTTTTTGATTACTAATCAAAGACGCCACCTCTACAGTACGGGCCACATAGCGACCAACCATCCATTAGCATCACGTTGGCGACCTATTTAAAATATCAGAGCTGCAGGGGCCACCCGAATTGACGATATCTCAGAGGTTTCACACGCCCGCCAGATCAGCAAGCAGTAGCATGGTGGACACCAGAGTTCGCTGACCCTGCAGACCGACATGGCTCTGTGCGGTCAGGTCATTGCACGGCTGTAATATGGAGCCTGGACGTTGTTTAGACCAACAGCCGAGCTATGTCAGGCCATTTCATTCCTCTAAATTCTCTGGGCCAGGAACAAATCGCATAGCGTTTCATCAATCACATTTCTCATTAAGAATCATCAGGATCTTCGACACTATTCCATCCAACAACCGCCTCTATGTGAAGCCGCTAGCACTGTCACCCAATCGCCAAGATGTGGCCTCTGCACCAGTGGTATTTGTGGACTTTAGTACTAGTCGTCGTAGTGCTTCATGTTATTAAATTTTCATTCTAAAGCGAATCTAGAAATTAACTTTGATATTTCGTTGGGATCTTCCATCCTTCAGTCGGCTACTGTGTAGCTCAATTGCTGACAGAACATATATACGTAATGTCCTCGTACAAACGTACTCGAAGGAGAAGAGTCCGTTATTGGTTTCTTTATTAAAAAACTAGTTTTTTATTTTATGCATCATAAGCATGTGTAGTCGTCTATAGTGCAATAACAAGCAACCAGTTGCGTATAAGAAAATTAATTGCTTATTAATTAGCGGTAAAATATTTTATCATTGCTTATCTGAGGTGTGTTCTCACTACGACTCCTGCGGTGCGGCACATGTAGTTAATAACGTGGCTTCTTACATACCACTACGTTATCATCTCACATTGAATTTTAGTTTGCTCACAGCTGGGCGGATTACTCTTGTAACCTATATAACAAAGTACATTTTGTAGCATTTGAAGTTTGATGATCATGTGTAGGACAACTTTTTTGTATTTCGTAGAGTATTTACTGATTTGTTATTGTTGTCCACAGATCTCTGAATGGTCCACGTTGAAATGAAACCTGTAATTTTAAAAAATTAATGCAATCAAGAGCGATAAGAAATCTGTTTCTCCACCACCTCATCTCCAAACTCCTGAATCCTCTCTTCTTGTACAACACTCACAAACACTTATACGCCATAGATTATTTCATCTCACTTTATTTGATTTTTTAAACTTAAAATGACAATATAATGTTTCTGTATAATGTAAGTTTTATACTCGTTACAAGTAGCATAGTTACGACGGTAATTTTGAGTCACAGAGTACGCTAATAAACATGCCATACTATGTACAGTATATAGAAAAGTATAAGAAAATTAACTGGCAGCGACCTGAATTGTTTAATTTCATTGCAAGTTGACATCAGTAACAGTACCTTTTCTTCTAGAGGAAGCATTGTCTGAGCTTATACTTTTGCGGCAGAGTTCTGTTTGGTAGCGAATCATGGACTGTGAAAAGAAGATAGCTGATGCGCTCAGAATTTGTGCTACAGAAAGATGTTGAAAGTTGGCCCGCTGAGAACACAAGAAATGATGAGGTCTTCCACAGAATCATTCTTCAGCATTACATTATTTGTAGTGTACGACCTAAGTTCAAATGTGGAAGTTTTCACGAATGGAAAATACGAAGATGTCGTGGTCATATGAAGGTAACTTTAGCAGTAATGAATGTCATTTCTAACATCCAAGACTTTTTTCATGTGAAACAAATACCTATATGTGGGAATCAGAATACTCTTCGATCACAAAATTTGTTTTATTCGATGCAATAACAGACTTCGATTGTTAAGGTCATCATCAAATTGATCTAAAAAAAGAATTCGTATATTTGCAAGTAACAGCATTATGGTAAGTTACAACAGTATACGTAGTAGCGTTGATTCACGTAATCTGAGGAGCACCTAAGAAATAACATCCTGCCACACTATACTGGTAACATTGCTAGATCCAGATACACGCCGACCCCCTGCAGATACGGTGTCAGTGCCATGGAATGCAAGAAAAGACTCCACGAATAGTAATTGGATTTCTCTCAGCAGAACTCCATGAATTTTTGTCTTTTGGAACTACGATATTAGTAGCAGAAATTGCAATAATTCCATCTGACAAATCGAATTGGATACGAATGTCTGTGTGTTTAATACATTCATGAAGAAGCTGTACGTCTTAGTGAGTACTTTCTCACACTTAATCTGCGTGAAAACGATGTGGTCAATGGTGCCGAAAATATTTAAGATAAACATCTGCGCTAAATTATCGTGTGTGTATCGAGTTGTTGATTATTTTGAAATTTTAGAGAAAGTGCTATTGACTAAATTTTAGAGTTCATAATGTTTAATTCAAAACAAAAAAATGGACACATTAAATAAGCTTTTATTGTAATACTTGCAACTCTGTAGCAGTCTGCAGCTCTGCATGTCTAGCAATGTGAACCTAACCAGTATCCAGAAGGCGAATGACCTAGTACCACGCTTACCACTTTACCCATTTATCTGTGTCTATAAACGTACTGTCAAGTATTACTGCTACTCCTCAGACCATAAATAAATCAGTACACCGATCGCCCAATTATATGTTATTCGTATAGAATAGCGAGGAGGAAAGTGACCGACTATCAAAACATAAATACTATTAAGGTGTGTATGAGATGATGAGAGGAAAGAGAAATTGAGTAAACTCGCGTCACATTCTATTAAAAGGTAAACCTAGTAAAAATGTGTTTAAACACACACCTGCATTTGGTTCATCGAGATAGTTAATTTTCAACTATCTCAGAAATGGAATTTACTTCCAACAATCCATATGAATATATCCAGCAAAGCAGCTTACTCATTTCTTTTTCCAGTCGGATTTTGTAGGATAAAGGTGATGGAAATCTCACACAGCGCAAAATATTAGGAATAGGGTAAGTGAGAAATTACTTTGTATCTCAGGTCAAAAGCTATTGCATCGTATGTTGTATTTAGGGGATCAATATAGCTGACGCTGTGCCGAGACCATTTATTTCAATTTATCCACACAGATAACGAATGATCATCGAAGACGCTAAACATTTCGATAATGTCAATCATATCTGTGTTATTCAACTTCGTTAAATTAATAACTGGAACTCTCTGTTGCTTCGATGTAGTTGTGCTCATAATACCTGATATTGCTTTGATTGTTTCGACGACAGTGTCTTCATAATATCTGAAATTGCCTTCATTTCATTCCAAGTATCGTTTCTGCCAAGCTCCTCGAACGCTTACATGTTGAAGAGATGAAAATGAAGAAAATGAATGAGTGGTCATGACTCTCAAAATTTCTCTCTTAGAAAATAATTCATAGTCACAAATCTACTGTTCGAGATACTAGACTCATTTTCATACTACTTGCATTTCTGTTTCCAGAATAAATGATATTAAGTAGAGACAGAGGAATAGCTACAAACAAATAATAGACTATGAATCATTAACAACAGATTAAATGATGACGATGATGTTGACGGTGGGACGCTCAATATTGTGGTCATCAGCACCTGTACAAGTTCCCAATCTTTCGATATCCAAACTTGCCACTTCCCGAATGATGATGAAGCTTGTTACGCTATGGACCGACATCAACCCACAGTTCTCTATTACTCGCAGGGTAGTCGTTCCTCCGCAGGAAAAAATTAAGTAATTTAAGAAACACAATAGAACCAAATTAAATAAAATGAACTATTAGGAGTAACCACTAAAAGAGATCGATGAAGACCATGAGAAGTACAGGACACGGACACATAAGGAGGCAGAGGGGACGGTTCCTATCACGTCAGCGTCGGTGACACCGTGGTACCGGCAGCTCCGGGAGTAACCTACATACTCGCGTAATGACGGGGGACACGGTAGACATCGGCTAATTTGCGACCAAGAACAAGGATCAGGATTAATTTGAGGAAAACACGTGGAAGAGTGGCCCAACTTGATACGTCATTTATCAGTCCCAAACAAATATTTTTGTTTAATACCAATTCAATCATGAACCAACCGATAGTTACCAAGATTCTTGAGAAATACGTACAAATAGTTAAGATTTTTAAATTAAATGCTCAGTGGACATTTTCATTAGATATAACACTCAAAAAATGGCAGATGTTCAACGTAATGTTGGTACAACTACAAACTAATTAATTAAACCCTCGGTGGCACTCTATCCCCGCAACTAGATCACAAGTATGGGCTAATCCCACAACAGGACTTATCTTTAGGAAGAGCGAGCACAATTTTATTTACAGGCCAAATCAAATAACTCGCCTCAGAAAGAGCCATTAGGTCTACAACAATCAGAAATTACAATCAATAGTATCAAACACTGAATAACAAATCATGATATCAAATACAAGATTAACATTGCAAAACACTAGCTTGCCGCATACAGAAACTTCCAGATTGAGACACACACAGCCTCAAAGAGGCATAAAGAAATTGGATTCCTGGCCAGCTGACTGCGGGGAGAATCAACAGTCCTTAAGTACAGTATTCAATAAACGGTCTTTGTACATAATTTCAAACAAATGCCAAGGAGGCCAATAGCTTCAGCACTCCAGGAACCGGGAAGTACTGAGCTGCTGCTCGTAGCTGCTAACGAGTTATTCAATACATCTCGGCGTATTTAGCACATCACTATTGACTGATGCACGTCGTAATAAGTTGCACACGACGAGAGCCACTCTTTGCTCACTAAACTCCCCGATAGCAACGGTCAACGCTGGGGCAAAACGCGGGCCCCCGTAGCCCACCGGTCAACTGTGTTAACTCGCTGCAGTCGACAAGAAGCCGAGTTCTGAGTGACACCCATCCAGCTCCGCAACCGACAAACCACTCGCCACCACACAGCGGCAGAGGAAAAATATAAGCCCGTAAAGATGATACGACGAGCGCCAGAGTCGATGGAACACACGCGCACAAACGGCAGCAGTAGGACCATGCGCGCGCCCGCGCGGAAGCCGCCACGGCCCACTAAATTCACAACGCGACCAAACTGCTACTGATTGGGATTTGTGTAAGACTGGTTCGGAGGTGAAGGAAGCCGTTTCATATCGAATAAAGGTGGCGGCAATCTCCACATTATTGTCGTAAGATCAGTAACGAAGCTAAGAGCTGGAAAGATTGGATAGCGTGTCGTGGCAGCAGCACTGTGTTAGAAACGCCTCTTCTGCAAGTACGACGTGTCTGCAGCCTAAATGTGAACTTCACGGTTCCGAATCTTAATGGTTTATGCCAACTCGTAACTTTCTTAATTTGATTGATTGGCTAATATTAAAAATGATCCGCATGCAACATCCGATGGTTCTGTACTTAGGCAAATCAGCCGTGGGTGAAGATATCTGAGGAAAATTAACATTGACCTATTGATTTGACAATTAAATTTGTTGACTTTTCAGACAATATGCAATTGCTCCACGATTTCTTTCGTTGGAATCATAATTAAGTAAACTGTATTAATTCGCGATTGAGGTCATGATTATTAAGTAATTAAACAATCTTTCTTTCTATACTGCTGGACTGCACATCAGCTGAGGCTTCGCCACATACCTCGATGAAAAGCTACAGGTTGACACTCGTACCTACTAATAATATTTCACGAGAAATGTAAGAGGCAGATTTTAGCTTTGTCCTGGAGCGGGACTCGATATCAGAACTTAACATTTCACGGAAACTGGTTTATCTCTCTCTCGGGTCCGAGCTCGGGGTCCACTACATAGCTTTTATCTGACAGAAAGTTTCAAAACAACGATGAAGATGAATGATTCCTTTCTTAAGCTACTAATTCAGATTTTCTCTGCACTGAACACGCCAAAGTTACATTAATTGAACAACGCCATAGATATTTCCTTTCGTTATCAAAATTCCAGCAATATTTCTGTCATTTGGTGTATACTGTCATACCTACATCTGCATCTACATCATACTTCGGAAGCCACCGAACGGTGTGTGGCCGAGGGTACTTCTGGTGCCACTAACTGATCCCTCCTTCCCTATTCCACTAGCGATTGGCGCGTGGGAAGAGTGTTCGTCGGTAATCCTCTGTATTAGTTCTAATTTCTTGAATGTTTTCGTCGTGGTCATTTCGCGAAGTGTGTGAGAGAGAAAGTAATTCGTTGTGTGACTCTTCCCGTAAAGTGCTCTCTCGAAATTTCAATAGTAAATCTCTTCGTGACACACAACGCCTTTCCTGTAGGGTCTACCACTGGAGTTTGCTGAGCATCTTTGGCTCTCGCGCGAACTAAACAATCCCTTGATGAAACGCGCCGCTCTTCGTTGGATCTTCACATTCAGTTCTACCTGGTAAGGATCCCAGATTGATGAACAGTAGTCACAAATAGATCGAACAAGAGCCTTTTAAGCCATTTCCTTCTTGGATGAGATACATTTCTCCAAGATTCTTCCTATGAATCTAAGTTCTGACATCTGCCTTCTCAAAAATTTCTTTTATGTCATTATTCCACTTAAGGTCGCTCTGGATAGTTACTCCTAGATATTTTACGGTAGATACTGAGTCCAGAAATTTGCCGGCAATCGTGCAGCTGTTTAGTAGTGGATTTCTTATCAAGTGTATGCATAATATGTTACATTTCTCTCCTTCGCATGAGAGCTTCTGTAAAGTTTGGAAGGTATGAGACGAGGTACTGGCGGTCGTAAAGCTGTGAGGACGGGGCGTGAGTCGTGCTTGGGTATCTCAGATGGTAGAGCACTTGCCCGTGAAAGGCAAAGGCTCTGAGTTCGAGTCTCGGTCCGGCACACAGTTTTAATCTGCCAGGAAGTTTCCCATCAGCGCACACTCCGCTGCAGAGTGAATATCTCATTCTGGAAACATTCCCCAGGCTGTGGCTAAGCCATGTCTCTGCAATATCCTTTCTTTCAGGAGTGCTAGTTCTGCAAGGTTCACAGGAGAGATTCTGTAAAGTTTGGAAGGTAGGAGACGAGGTACTGGCGGACGTAAAGCTGTGAGGACGGGGCGTGAGTCGTGCTTGGGTAGCTTAGATGGTACAGTACTTGCCCGCGAAATGCAAAGGTCCCGAATTCGAGTCTCGGCCCAGCACACAGTTTTAATCTGCCAGGAAGTTTCGTTACAGCGTACACTCCATTGCAGAGTGAAAATCTCATTTTGTTTTCAACATCTTTGTAAGTGAACCAAGCCTCAATATACCTACACAGGTTTGATAATTAGGAAGGATGGAACCTGTTTTCTACTAATCTTCGACGACTTACAAATCGTTTCTATTATCATCCGAGTTTTGTGCCACTAATTTTGTGTAACAGATCTTCCAGCAATTCTGTACGTTCCACCAGAAAGGCTCTGTTGTCACTGAAAATCAGTAGTGGTGTCAATTTACATTGTGATTTCATTCCTGTGTTTCAAATTTCCGTACTTCTTTTCCTTATCAGCATATACACTGAATAAGATTTGCATATATTATTAGAAGACGATTGAATAGATACTTTGCTTCTTTTCGTCTCTCTTCTTTTTTTGTAGAAATTCGAATTTACATAAATGTTTTTCAATTTTACATTCATTCTTTCAAATATTCTATAAATATAATAATATTTTAAATTTCATGAACCGTACTACTGATATCTAGTGACGTAAACAGACTTTTCTCAGTAAACATTCCTGCTTCGAAAAGCAAGTTCACAATTTCTTTTTGGTTACATTTATCATTTTTGAAGTCATACCGATCATGAATTTTACTCTAGGAATCAGTTCAAAAAAGTGAAATATCATCTGGCAGTCTGATGATTCCCAGATTCAGTCATACTCATTACATGGAAAAAAGTGCCTCTTTGGTTGTCAGTTACTTTTTAAGTTTATGTAGTTTGTATTGGAGTTTTAGACATGTACCATGCATCTAACAACTCATGTAAGCGATACATGTGACAGTTTAACATATTGTGCGTAGTGGCTGTCACAACTCATTATGGCTGACAGCCAGTCATACCAACACACAATGATAAATCTCGACGAAATGAATTCCTCTCGATTATCAAATGGAAGAATAGGTAGTAATTGAAAGAATCTAGTTTGTTTAGAAGATTACGTAAGTCCTGATTATAATAAAGCTTCCATAATATAAAAGAAGTGTGTAGATTAAATAAAACATTGACCATGCACTACCACCTGTTGAATAATCTATGGCACGACATAGAGCTATTGTCCATGAAAGCTGGCACTCAGTCATATCTAGCAGTTACACTATTTTAAAATGACTGTTCTACAAATTGTTATGTTTTCGTATGGTCTCTGTTATATTTAATATATGTTGTATTTCATTACCGTTCTCTGAAACTACCAATCAGTTTACAGAGCTCAAACTCACCATGATACAAAATAATTCTTTTTTTCTTTATATAAAGTGGTTTGACAGTGATATAGCTGTGTCACTACTACCTTTTAGCAGCTTTCAGTCATTAGGGTTACATATCAGATTATAAAGTTTAGAGTGATTTTTTTATAAAATTATATTCTGTTTAGTTGTTATTTTTATCTTATTTGTAATATTTCATTAACTTTTATACAATTTTATAAAGCAAGCGAGGTGTCAAATTTACTTTAACATGGATAGTTGTCATAGATATGCATAGTGATTGCTAGACTTTAGTAATATATTGCATTACTGTACTATAGGCAGTAGTACACATGCGGTTGGAATCCTCAACGGTGCGACAGTTTGGGGAACAACGTGATATTGGAAAGGAGCTATGTGATTTTTGGCCATTGAAAGAGGTGGTTGTAAGAAGACCAATGTATCCTCAATTAAAGCAAGGCAGAAAAATTGTGTGACCATACTTTAATGAGTAGACAGGTGGACATTTCTGGGACTGTTGACAAAAACATGATACTGGGTATGATTCAATGGGGGAGAGTGTCAATTTAATTTCGCTTCACTGTTCACAGGAGAACTTATAGTTTTTAGTGGGATATTGACAAGGGTTTCAGTGGCAGAAAAAGTGTTAATATAGTTCCATTGTACTTAACTTCAAGATGAGAGCCTGTCTCTCTCAATTCACATATGTGAAGAAGAATAAAATCGAGCGATTGAATTCAGTAACTTCAAATGATAGCCACATCTATTGATTGTCATTAACGAATTCGGTATTTCGGATATTTCATACTCATTTCGGAGACTTGAAGTTCATATCCTGCTGTCGGTAGAGAAGTCACCTTTATGAACATTAAATCTTGTGGAGATTTATCAAAGTTGTCGTCATGCTGCTGAATCCAGTGTAGGCAGCTATTAAAGGCGCAAACAGTATGACACCGATTTCAAAGATTCAAGGTAATGCATACGTGATAATTGTGATGCAATCTTTTGACTGGGAGGTTTCAGCAGGATAAAAACAATTGCTGGTTTGATCTTCCGCAGAACTGTAAATTACTTGGAGCAGTTCAATGATGGAAATTGTCCTCGCATACTGGTTAGGAACATTTGATAATTGTCAATTCATAGTGCTAAATTTAAGATTTTCTATGTGTTACAATTTATTAGGAGCACCTTTGTCTGCTAGTAATAATTACGATGTTCGTCATGTTCAGCGATCATTAAAGCTTTCTAACGAGGTGTAAAGGATCTGTTACTGCATAAGGTACAATATCTCACGAGAAGCTGTGGTTTCTTTAATGTCTAACGGGTTGTGTATTATTGAGAGATAAAATATATTTGATTAGGCAGCTGTGCTTCAGTACTTTTATGCGTGTCACCGTCTTTTTTTTTTTTTCTAGAAAATATATGTCCACTGCAGCGGAGTCACATATTCCTCAGCCAAGAGAACATTGCCATTATTATGAACTTTTGGAAATGATTTTGTTATAAGCAGAGAAGAATTTATTTGAGTCAAACACTCTAACATGACTTATGGAAGTGCACGTACCATTTTTTGTTTTGTTGTTGACTGTCACATTTTCTCGCATGATGCCTCTCCTCCCTATTCTCGTCTACCGCTTTGGGCTAGTGTAAAACTGTTCGCTTTCATCAGTACGTCCTTGGAACCTACCTCTAATCATCTCGCCGTGGGTTTAACGCATAAATCTTTTTCTAAGGATCTATGCCTCAGACATATGCCAAACATTTTCATTCCATTTCATTTTCGACAGTGCAGCTTCCTCTGTTATAGATTTTATCTCTGATACAACCGGCTACAGTCTCGATAAAGTTTGTTAATTACGTTTCCAAATTCATAGGCCATTGTTTCCTCGGAACCCAACATTTTTGCCCCGTTCCACAAGGAGAGAACTGTAACTACTTTATAAACTCTCGTTACAGCCTCTTTCCTCAATTTTCCTTTGATGGTTCTTGCAGCTGTCCTGTTTGTTATTTAATTGGGTTGTATGTAATTTGCATGACCCCATTCTCTTCATATGCTATGTCCCAGCCGAGATAAAATAATATACTTTCTTCAAAGGTTTATCGCCGAGGTACCAAAGTAAAACGTTGATCTCCCTTCCGCCCTTCCTAGTACATCCATTTTCTTAGTTTCAGTTGTTCAGATCTTTATTATCATAGCCCTTCCTAGGATATCCATTTTCTTAGATTCAGTTGTTCAGATCTTTATTAGTGTACGCTAGTAAATGTACCGTATACTAATTGTTACCCTCTCCAAAATTTCTTCACTTTCTTGAATAATTACGTGATTCCCAAACGAACATTTTCCACTATCCAAGGTCTCATCAACTTATCTGTGCATAGGTGACAAATACAAACCATATCCCTACATACTACCAATGGTAATTTTGGTGTTAGTATATAGACACTTAATCATTTGGGTCAAGTCTTTTGGGAGTTTCGTTTCCAAAATGTCTCCTGTAACGACTCTGTGTCAACACAGTCAAACGCTCTCTAGCATAACATGAAAGCTAGTTTTAACGGGAAGGTGAGTGACCATCATTTTGCTTACTAATAGTACAAAAATATTGTCACTACTGCATTACTCTTTTCTAAAGAGTATTAGTTTCACTAATACTTTTTAGCCTTCTGTTTATTGTTATCAAATAAAATGTTACTAAGATTGTTTTTCCCCGTTTCATAAAAATCAAGATGATCTAGACGACGTCTCTTTCCTTGTAATGTATTGAAAAAATAAGATTCTAAAATGTAGAAGCGAACGACCATTTATAGTTAGTTCTAGATTTGTTTTATTTATTCTGGTTGTTTTTTGTTCTTTGCCTCCAATAGTTTGATATGTAGTTTTGTTATTTACAAGGCATCTGTTATTCCTCATTATTCAACCTTTCATGTTTTTTGTATGTTCTACCTGTCTGTTAGATGTTAGAAAAGACTGAGTCGTCAACAGGTATTACGTGTGATTTGACTATATCTCTCTACCTTATGTCAGTTTTCCAACAATTTATGTAGTCTTTCATGGCTTCCACGTATATCATGCTCTGTTTTCCTTATGGATAGATGGATGGCTGCCTCATATAGTCTTTGGCAGTAGTGTTAACTTTCTCTCTTGCTTGATAGCACTTTATTATTTTATGTTTTATACTGCAAGTGATTTTTGTGTGTTTTATCTTTCTCTTGAACTGCCATTTTCTGTCGTCATTCCATATTTTATCCCCCTTTCCCATCCTGCACTGCTTTCATAACTTGGTAGATTCTACTACTGGCTCTCAGATGTTCTTTCCTTTCTTTATGATGTCTTCTGCAATGGAAATTTTCTCAAGCTGTTGAGTCAGTTTGCGTTGGTAACAACGGCGGATAAGTTCTTACACAGCGTGTATTTCACGGACATTTTTTTCTTTCTTCATCTATTTTACGACTTAATTGGATTATAAACGATTCTGACGTTATTTTACCTGCACAAAACTATCTCTGCTATTAGTGCAGTTAGTTCATTCTTTCCTACCGCAAGTGTATAAGGCATTGATTACTTGTTGAATGCCATGTATATTTATTAAAGTATTCCTTACTCAAGATCATAAAAGCCTAAAAATATCCATCAACGCTGTTCCTTGCGATTCCAGTTCACAAGTGCTGTCAGATTATCAATAGGTTCTTTGCCTGTTCCCATTTAGGTCATCTGACAAAATTACGCGACTTTTACTGTTTGCTCTGCAGAAATATTTCTGGAGCTCTTTGTAATGCCCCATTATTTCTTCCGTCTTGTCTCCAACTAATATATACGCACCTATCGGTCTTCATTATGTTGCATTTCAAACCCCTGTTCATCATTACTAGACTACCACCACAATCCACACCAGCTCTTACGTATGCATCCATGTCCAGTATTTTGACAACTGTAACTTTTGAAACTATATTGTTGATACTTTCTTCCGTTCTTCGTACTTTCCAAGAATATTACTTTTCTATTGGCTGATACAGTCATTTAAAATATAACTATATTCAAAAGTATCTCTCCTATTGCCTCATCCTCGAGCCCATATTAGCAGCTCTATAAATATATTTATGTGCACAAATTATGGATTAAATACCAGTGTTAATATTTGGATGGATTGTGGTTTTTGGAAAAATACAACTATGTCTTTAGTTAATGTCAAGTACAGCTTGCTCAGTTAAAAGTAGTCTGCCACCCCTTTGAATACGACTGCAATATTTCGACTTTTGAAGTAGAGTAAACTTCTACAACAATGGACAGTTTTATGCAATAACTGATGCATAGCAATCTTCTGACAGACTTTCAGTTCATTTCATCAATGAAGCGACGCGTTCCTCTTTGTGATCTGCAAAATGGTTTTCTCGATAGAAGAAAGAATTGAAATGTCAAAACTGGTTCAATTAAGGAAAATCGCGAACTTTTCGGCGTCAAATATCCGGATAGAAGACTACGAGCAAAGAGAGCAGTACAGTCTGTATTAAAATTCTTGTACCTACGAATCTGTGCAAAATGTAAAACGACAGAGAATTCCTTCAGTTCGCACACCATAAGTTGTTGCGGACATTCACAGAAGAGTTATTCATAGCGCAAAGAAGGCTACACGTAAACGGGCGCTAGAGGTGCATGTCAGTAGAAGGAGTTGCCAGCGGATACCGAGATGTCTTAATCTGAAGCCATAGCGGGTGACGGTTATGCCGTAATTACGGGAGGATGACAGTAACAAACTTGTAGATCACTGCGCGTGGTTATTGAATAACATCAACGATGGTTTGTTAAACCCTTTCCATTACAACTCACTGAATTTCGAAGACAATACTGCTTCTTGCAGCAAGATGGGTCAGTATGCCACATGTCTAAGATAGCCCTGAAACGAGTCCATGATGGCTTTGATGAGGACCTAACTGTCAGCAAGCCTTTATGGCCAATATTTCGCCGGGTCTAATAACGTGTCATTTTTTCCTGTGAGGACACTTGAAGAGCAAGGTCTATGAAACAAATCCACAAGCGATACGAGAACTGAAAGATAATATCACCCGTGAAGCTGTCACCATCTATATACGAACGTTATGCCGTGTGTATCTGAATATGCTTAGACGTACACAGCTCTGTGTTGATGTTGCAGGGGATCACATTCAACGTATTTCACTGTAAATAAATGGTGGGTCCATTTCAGCTCTTCGTTTCTATAGTTTCACTGCATTTCCTTTAAAAATACACGGGCTATGTTTATCTCCGCCACCCTATACAAAAGAGATTTTGTTTTAGCAGATTTATCGTAGTATGCACAAGTCAATTTTGTAATGGTTTGTTTCATTCGGCAACATACGCTATCTCAATGCTTTTGTGTACATTTTCGCAAGTTATAGAAAAATTTCGTTTCGTTTGCTTTCGATGCAGCGTTTTAATTACTTGCAGTCACAGCAGTGACTAGAAGAAACTTCACGAAAGGAAGAGAATCGAATTCGAGTAGCACGGATTCAGTCACTTCATTTCCCAGTAGAAAGTCTTCTTATATAAAGAACAACAATAAAAGATCAAATAAGTAATCAAAAGCGGAGAAGTTTTTGAAACTTCGTAGGCTAGAAACAATGACCTATTTCTGATAGATAGTACTGCATTATTACGCCATTCGCCAGAAACAGTGGACAGTTACATCCCTTCAGGTACTTTCTAATACGAATCGTGTTGCAGAGCGTAGCATATTTGATCATTGACACCGTTTACTTACACAAACGCGATTTCCACACGTGCCTTCAGAATAAATTTCATAACGTAGCATTCTGATAGCTGCTGGTTGGTTGTAACAGTATTATGAGTAACACTCGCTGCTTCAAAAAATAGTATAGAAGTTGCAGACGTCCTTCTTTTTGGCACCACAAAACGGGAGTGTGCTGAGACACTTCCGCCCGCCGTGAGTCTGTAGCGCACAACATAACACAGGCAGCGTAGGAGCATCGCCGCAACGGAGCTGCGTAGTCAGCAGCTCCTGAAGCACCGCTGCCCGCACCACACACAGTGCCAGGCCTGCGCTACTCGTAAAGAAGACATGTGGACGGCGCGGCGCGTGCTCTCCATACTGGAGCACCAGCTCGCAAACACACACACACACACACACACACACACACACACACACACGCACACAAACACACACACACATAAAGCGAGAGAGAGAGGGAGCGAGAGAGAGAAGAGAGAAGAGAGAGAGAGTTACTATGCTATTAGACCCTGAACTGGGTATTCTGACAAAATTTTTGAAAGACAAATGAAACAAAACATTATGTAACAGACACTAAACTTGTGCACAGAAGTCTCCATAAGATCGACAAAATAAAGTTTTGAGCAATATTTACCCAACTGTCTCCCACAGTTTAATAAGCGTTTTAAGATTTTTAGATGACCATACCGTCGGACAGCTCAGATGTCACATTAAACTTTCATACACACATATTATTATTTTTAATGGGTAAATTAACATCTAAATTTGCCCCTGGACTGAGTGTAGCGTTGATTCAGTTCTTTGGTACAAAAGTAAAGTGAAAGTTAGAATCGTTCAGAAAAGTATTATGGTCTCAGACTACCAAGTGAAAAACGAATTTTTTTGCTAGTGGGAATCCTTGCGTGGTGTCCACGTGATCAGAGCTTGACAAAGGCTAAACGTACACCAGCGGTGCAGTTGGGAAATGATGAAAGGTCACAGAGGCACGCAAGAGAGAGGCGGGCAGCGGAGGCATTGGCGAATAACGTGCAGTCACGATCGGGAATGTACGCGCAGAACTAACAAAAATTAACGATGTTAAAAATCATATAGTAGGTGCAAGAAAGGTACCAATATTACTGCTGAATAATAGGTAAGGTACTGAGTTCATTTGAATGCCCACTAGAGTGTCTAATATCATTGACAAATATGGGGCATAAAGTAATAGCTCGGTACATTATCATTTTATGCGAAGAGTATAAATGATTTACGACGATTCGTAACTCAAAAACGAATACCAATGCGGCAGAAATTTACAGTGATGTCACCGTGATGGAAGCGATGCACTCCATCAGGATTCACCACCAAGAAACAAGTAAAACACGCATTATTGGCTTACTCCGGAAACCATCGCTTCAGATGTAGTGAATACGAGTATATCAAGACACATTTTCAGCATAAGAAAAATGGGAAGCAGTATCGAAGAATAGACACAACATGTTGCATATTCTTTTCCTAATGCTACGCAGTAAGGCTGTAACAATAGAAAGCCGCTGTTTAACAACTGGTTAAATGTCAGTCACATGGGTATGAACAGTAAAGATCCAATCTCACATCATTTTTTTAATGTTCAGTACAAGTGCAGTCAACTTGTGCTTTGCATTCGGCGCCAGGATCAGACCAAAATTTCTATTTTAATCTCAGATACACTGCCCACTCGCGTTAATGTGACCAAATGTAAAAAACCAA
The DNA here is from genome assembly GCF_023864275.1 of Schistocerca cancellata. Classification (NCBI taxonomy): domain Eukaryota; kingdom Metazoa; phylum Arthropoda; class Insecta; order Orthoptera; family Acrididae; genus Schistocerca; species Schistocerca cancellata. The sequence continues at coordinate 640,190,293 of NC_064626.1, forward strand.
AATACTTAATTTTTTCAACGCGCATCGCTGCAAGATGAGCAGGAGAGAGTTAGTGAGGTTCTGGAAGGTAGGGACAGGAACGTGGGACCATGCTGACTCCACTGTCTAGCCATCTGATGTTTGTCGTTTGAGAATCCATGGCGCGAAAAGCCCGATCGAAGTGGTCCTACGGGTTCTCTAATCGGTTTATATCATCAAAAGTGTGGTGCCCAAGGGAGTATTGTTATCTCAACCTGGTGATTTTCGAACCACACACACGTATTCTGAGAGCTGTGTGACACATAGCGTTGTTCTGCTGGTAGATGCCATAATGGCTAGGAAAAGCAAACTGCATTTCGGGAGATAAATAGTCCCCAATGACAGACGCATACTTGTGGTGATCCATTGTGGCTTCCAGACTGAAGAAATCACCCAAGGAAAAGCACTAAACCATTCCCCAGACCACAACTGTGGCAGGATGTTTGCTTTCAGACGTATCATGCAGTACACTTCAATGACCATCTGCCCTGTGGAGCATAAAACGTGAATCATCTGAAAAGGCCATATGTCGCCACTCAGCAGGGGCGAACTGCAGCCTTCGTCGCCTGTGAACTGCAGTCAGAATGGTTGCATGAACCTGGTGCCTACTGCGGAGGCCCAGACGAAACAACGTTTGCTGAACAGTTGTTGGTAGCCACTTGTCTATCTGCTCCGTCAGTTGCTCAACAGCTGCACATCTATTCTCCGTACACACTTCTGCACCCGTCGTTAACCCCTGCCATTAATGACCTGTGGTGCTGGACATTTGCCTCAACGCCAGTTTTGGACAGCGCCATTTTGCCATACAGGCATGCGAACAGTTAAGAAACTTAGCCATTTCGGAAATCCTCTCACCCTTCGCCCAAAAGCCAATGGCCATCCCCTTTTGGACGTCAGATAAATCACTCCGTTTCTGCATCGTAAAAATGGCTGCGTTGTTTTCCGAGTCAGATAAGTTTGGCTAAAGAAGTAATTTTGAAGTGCAAAGGATATACAATTTGTAATCGCAATTATCAAGAATAAAAAATTTAATTTTGTGAAATGTCGCTTACGAACGTTTGTTCGGTTTTGGATCCCCGGTCCTCCATAAAACAATTAATGTGTTTAGTAATACAGTACATAGGGATTTCTTCGCAAATTAACAATATTGGGCGAATCCGCTATTATCACGGTCCGAACGACGCGCAATGTTTCGCCGTCAGCTTGTGTGTTGAAGATGTTCCCCAAGTGACCTGTTTGTTTGTTTGTCAGAAGATATCATATTGCCACTGTTGTCCAACATTCTCACTCCGAAAGTGTTTCCAGAAAATCTTACGGTGACTGTGAGTAGTTTAGCTGCCAACAGAGGCGGTGTCTTCATAGCGAGTTTTAGCGGTTTTCTCCGACTTGACTCGGCATTCTCTGAGAACCGGAGAAACAGAAACCTCCGACCGCCAACTCAACCTGTATCTAACCCGTTCTCTCCTTACTGCAGCCACGAAGAAAACATAAATCACCTATAGTCATATAATGTTTTTACACATTGTTTGTATTAGAAGGTAAAAAAATTTAAAATGTACGCTTGTAGGCAAAAAAACAAAATAGAGTTTTAAATGCAGTGCCTGTCTTATCTGTGTCAAAGTCACAGGTCAAGCAAGTTAATTAATTTTTCTTTATGAGTAGCAAGCTGACGGCGAAAAATTGCGCGTCGTTCGGGCCGTGATAGTAGCAGATTCTCTCAGTATTGTTAATTTGCGAAGAAATCACTGTGTACTGTATTGCTAAACACATTAATCGTTTTATGAATTGGGAGACCCAACACCGAATAAAAGTTCATAAACGATATTTACCTACTTTTTCACAAATTTAAAATTTTTATCCTTGATGGTTGCGATTACAAGTTGTATTTCCTATGCACTTCAAAATTACTTCTATATGAAAACTTATCTGACTTTAAAAAAACACAACGTCCAATCGGCATTCTTTATCTGCAACATAAGCAAAAAAAAAAAAAAAAACAACTATAAGCCCTTTTTTCACAGCAAAGAACGTTGTCGTCAAAGCAAAGAGCGTTTTTGTCTCAATTACGGCAGCGCATCATCGCTGGTTCTCGCAGCCGGAATATTACAATAATATTACTTACATAGGGACATTTCGTTTTGAAGTGTTGAATGATGTGATCAGTGTTGCACAGATACTGGTGCGTTGGACTGATGCTGTTGCACATATAATATTCATTGCGCAGGCTAGCAGTTGTTTCATCTGTTGCTTCGAAACGTTGTGAGGGATTGAGAACGAGTTGCAGAATCATTCACACATGGTGCGGTAAAATACTTTGTGAGTTTGCTTGAAATATAGTTTCTGAACATTATTCGTGACTTGAAAGTTTATTACCTTTCACGACGTTTCTAAGGAATTTGCAAAATAGCAGCAGAAAAACAACTTTATTTTCTATTTTCGTTAATGTTGTGTTAGGTAAAATCTTAATTCTTCCTACGACTTCCACTTGTAACTGTTTAACTTATATCCTCAGGTTACCGACCTGCTCTCAAGTAGCGTACATCTCGCTCGCTGGCGTCTCAGATGTGCGCCGGGCTACCAGTCACTCCGCACTGGTTGATTTAAGCGAAGCCAATGGCGTCCGAGCACCTCACGCAAAACACATTCACGGACTCTGCATTTCATACAGCGCTACTCTTCGGCGCATCTTATGGTTTCAGCGTGCTAAACAAATGCCTCGACCGCTAACCAGGAAGTAGGCCTAAATGTGAACAATACACGTGACCCGTCATGTGGCGCGATACCCCCAATAGACTTTATTGTTTACAACTTCGGAATCATGATGCCGAAAACGCAATGCTTGGGCAGCACGTCGAACACTGCTAGCTTACTTAAACAGGAGCCCCTGCTCACCTAGTACATTCATGTGGCGATATCGCAACCAGTTCTTGAAAGTCACATGCTGGCATAATTTGAGTGTGTACATTGATAATGAATTCGTAAAACTAGTAGCATTAATCGTAGCTGTGCGAACAGACAACTCCAAGCAACTGTTAATTAATGGTTAAAGAAGGAGATAACACTGCTCATCCAACAGATCCTAAACCTTATCTTACTACTGCAAATCTATATAAATTCACAAAAACTTTTAAACTTAATGCAACACACGAAAATTTACTTATTTCCTTCATCAGACATAGGGTAAGTGAGGTAATCTAGCAAACAGTTCAATATTGTTGCTGCCAGACTCAGCCATCTGAGTGGGATTGACTGTACCAGCACCCAACGTGATCCCCAGTTCATTACCAAGACCCTCACCAGTCAATATACGACTAACGTATCCACAAGTATCCAGGATCTTATCTCCAAGCCGTAATAACAAATCCCTAACCTCCTCCACCTTCAATTTTGCGTATCTCCATGCAGCGACGAACGTAAGACAGGCTTATTTACATTAAGACGTGACGTAACATGACGTCATCACGTTCCTTACATAGCTTAGGGACAGTTTTTAGATTCATGCTCTACTGTGCGATCGCAGCGTTGCACTTTTCTACATCTATATCCATACTCCGCAAGCCACCTGACGGTGTGTGGCGAATGGTACCTTGAGTACCTCTATCGGTTCTCCCTTCTATTCCAGTCTCTTACTGTTCGTGGAAAGAAGGATTGTCGGTATGCTTCTGTGTGGGCTCTAATCTCTCTGATTTTATCCTCATGATCTCTTCGCGAGATATACGTAGGAGGGAGCAATATACTGCTTGACTCTTCGGTGAAGGTATGTTCTCGAAACTTTAACAAAAGCCCGTACCGAGCTACTGATCGTCTCTCCTGCAGAGTCTTCCACTGGAGTTTATCTATCATCTCCGTAACGCTTTCGCGATTACTAAATGATTCTGTAACGAAGCGCGCTGCTCTCCGTTGGATCTTCTCTATCTCTTCTATCAACCCTATCTGGTACGGATCCCACACTGCTAAGCAGTATTCAAGCAGTGGGCGAACAAGCGTACTGTAACCTACTACCTTTGTTTTCGGATTGTATTTCCTTAGGATTCTTCCAATGAATCTCAGTCTGGCATCTGCTTTACCGACGATCAACATTATATGATCATTCCATTTTAAATCACTCCTAAAGCGCACTCCCAGATAATTTATGGAATTAACTGCTTCCAGTTGCTGACCTGCTATTTTGTAGCTAAATGATAAGGGATCTATCTTTCTGTGTATTCGCAGCACATTACACTTGTCTACATTGAGATTCAATTGCCATTCCTTGCACCATGCGTCAATTCGCTGCAGATCCTCCTGCATTTCAGTACAATTTTCCATTGTTACAACCTCTCGATACACCACAGCATCATCTGCAAAAAGCCTCAGTGAACTTCCGATGTCATCCACCATGTCATTTATGTATACTGTGAATAGCAACGGTCCTATGACACTCCCCTGCGGCACACCTGAATCACTCTCACTTCGGAAGACTTCCCTCCATTGAGAATGACATGCTGCGTTCTGTTATCTAGGAACTCCTCAATCCAATCACACAATTGGTCTGATAGTCCATATGCTCTTACTTTGTTCAATAAACGACTGTGGGGAATTGTATCGAACGCCTTGCGGAAGTCAAGAAACACGGCATCTACCTGTGAACCCGTGTCTATGGCCCTCTGAGTCTCGTGGACGAATAGCGCGAGCTGGGTTTCACACGACCGTCTTTTTCGAAACCCATGCTGATTCCTACAGAGTAGATTTCTAGTCTCCAGAAAAGTCATTATACTCGAACATAATACGTGTTCCAAAATTCTACAACTAACACAATATAACCATCCGCAATACGGAAGTATGAAAATTAATTGTACCGTAAATCATTAGGCCGTGTTTTAAACCGAACAATATTTGGCGTGTGTAACTGTCTACGTAATAACTTCAAACACTGGGTGATCAGCACGCCGTACATTGCCAGATAAAGTTCTTTGTATAAATATATTACACGACAATGCGTTACCATATTTTCTGTTGCACGCACAAAACAGTTTATGTTGTCTACAATCGAAAACAGTATTTTTATTGCGTGCACACAGCTCACTGGTATGCACATCAAAGTTTTAAGGTTCATGAGCAAACTGCAGTTCCGGCTAGTGATGAACGTGACACGTACAGTAATTAGTTCTTTAGTGGCATACACGTCAAAATCATAAAATGTAGCACTGCCAGAACACTTATTTTTCGCCGACCACGAACACAGTATGTAACACTACACGCGCGGCATGACACTCACCTCCGCTCTCTATCTCGTTCTCACTCCAGACTCTTTGTCGGTGCCTTTCTCTGTCGACCTGTCGATACAGTTGCACACCGTTTATACATCTCGCTTCAAGTAACACTTTCAAAGCTCCTATTTACATCGATTTATGATTGTACACAGAACCACTGTTTCGTAATGTTCTGTCGGCAGAAAAGTATTCAAATATCATGTTAACAAATAGAAAACGTAGAACATAAGAATAAATGGAAATAGCAATCACAATCATAAAAATTAAAATCATAAACAGAAACATAATTGAACCAAGAATTACATTTACAAAACTTACACTGCAATAACGTCTCCAGTGTGTGAGGAAAATAAATGAAAGAAAATATAGTAAAACAGGAAAAAATCTGTATCATTCTGTAGTGTTATTTTCACAAACGCCACAAAAATCTTTCAAACATCTGTACTGATGGAAACTGCAACAGCTGTGGCAAAATGATTTCTCAATCAATTTAATTATTTCTATCCAACTGTTGCGTTTTTAATCAATTGTTATCACAGCTGTGGTTAACCCAAATAACAAGTGATTTGTGGCTTTTAAACAGATCCCCTGTAATGAATTAACGCAGCCGTCACGTGTGCAAGTTGCAGACGTAAGAGGGAGTCATTTCAAAGGCAGAAAACACGAGGATCGTCTCTTCAACATGACTTCAGTATCAGATACAGTTCCATTCACCTCTTTCGCTCAAAGAGCTAAAAGAAATATCAACCGATCCTATAATTCTGACTGCTTTAATGCGACCCGCCGCGAATTACTCTCTTTCGCTTGTACTCTACGTTCATTTATTTGCTGGATGCATTCCAGTCACCATCTTCCTCTACAATTGTTACCCTCTACAGTCCACTCTCGTACCAGAGAGACTACTCCTCAATGTCTGAACACATGTCGTATCGTCCCTTCTCTTTGTCAGAGTTTTCTGTGTGTTCCTTCCTTCACCGGTTCTATGGAGTGCCTCCTCACTCCTTACCTTATTAGTCCACATAATGTCCCGGCCGTTGTGGCCAAGCGGCTAAAGACGCTACGGTCTGGAACCGCGTGACCGCTACGGTCGCAGGTTCGAATCCTGCCTCGGGCATGGATGTGTGTGATGTCCTTAGGTTAGTTAGGTTTAAGTAGTTCTAAGTTCTAGGGGACTGATGACCTTAGAAGTTAAGTCCCATGGTGCTCAGAGCCATTTGAACCATCTGAACCACATAATGTGCAACATTCTTCTGCAGCATCACATCTCAACCGATATTCTAACGTTCCGGTTTTCCCACTGATCATGATTCACTACCATATACGCTGTGCTTCAAACGTATGTTTCTTCCTCAAAGTAAGGCCTATGTTCGATACCAATGCAATTTTCTTGGGCAGGATTGCTGGTTTTGCTTGTGCTGGTCCGCTGTGTATGCCCGCCTTTCTTTGCCCGTCATGAGTTATTTTGTTTCGAAGGTAGCAGAATTCTTTAATTTCGTCTATTTCGTTCACCAACAATTCTGATGTTAAGCCTTTCGTCATTCTCTTTTCTGCTACCCATTATTACTTAAGTCTTTTATTGGTTTATATTCAATCAATATTCTGCACTGATTAGATTGTTCATTCCATCCAACAGATACTGTAATTACTCTTCACCTCCATTGACGTTAGCAATGTCATCAGCGTATCTCATCGTTGATATGCTTTCACCCAGCATTTTAAACTCAACTCTTGACACTTTCTTTTATTTCCGTTACTACTTCTTCGCTGTATATTGTGAACAGTAGGGCGAAAGATTGCATCCCCTCTTACACCGTTTTAAATTCGAACACTTCGTTCTTGGTCTTGCAGCCCTATTCTTCGCACTTGGTTCTTGTAGATGCTGTATAGCGCCAGTCTTCCTCTACAGGTTATCCTATTTTTCTCAGAACATCGAACAATCATATGAATGTGTCTTGATTTTTCTTCAGCCTTGCTTCCATTATCAGTCGCAACATCAGGACTGTTTCTCTGGTGCCTTTACCTTTACTGAAACCGAACTGATCGTCATCTAACACAGCCTCAATTTACTTTTCCATTCTTCTACGTATTATTCTTGTCAGCAACTTGTATGCATGAGGTGTCGAGTTCATTGCACGATAGTGTTTGCACTCATCTTTCCTTGCTATCTTCGGTATTGTGTGAATGATAGTTTTCCGGAAGTTTGATGGTACATCGCCAGTGTCAAAGTTTCTACACATCAACTTTTGGTTGGTTGGTTGGTTTGAGGAAGGAGACCAGACAGCGTGGTCATCGGTCTCATCGGATTAGGGAAGGATTGGGAAGGAAGTCGGCCGTGCCCTTTCAGAGGAACCATCCCGGCATTTGCCTGGAGTGATTTAGGGAAATCACGGAAAACCTAAATCAGGATGGCCGGACGCGGGATTGAACCGTCGTCCTCCCGAATGCGAGTCCAGTGTCTAACCACTGCGCCACCCCGCTCGGTCAACTTTTGGATAATCGTCTTTTCACTTCCCTCAGTTATTTTAAAAATTTGAGTTGGAATGTTATCTATGTCTTCTGCTTTATTTGATCTGAAGTATTTCAGAGCTATCTCAAAATTCTAATAGTGGATCCCCTATGTCTCCCTTATGGACTGTAATTTTTTCTACTGCCAAGTCATCAAACGCGACCTCCTCCCCACAGAGGCCTTGAATGTACTCTATCCACACATCCCCTTTTTCCTCTGCGTTTAATAGTGTGATTTCAAATGTTACCACCTTTTCATTTCACCAAAAGTTATTTTGATTTTTCTATAAACTGAATGAATCCTTCTGACGGCCATTTATTTTTTCTGTTTTATTACATTTTTCCTACAACCATTCCGCCTTGGATGCTCTGCGTTTGGTATTTATTTCATTCCTAAGTGATATGCATTGTTGTATTCCTGTTATTGCTTAACACTTTTGTACTTCCTTGTTTCGTCTATCAACTGTAGTATTTCTTCTCTCACCCAGGGATTTTTCTGAGTTACCTTCCTTTTATAAGCGCCGGCCGCCGTGGCCGAGCGCTTCTACGCGTTTCAGTCTGGATCCGTGCGACAGCTACGGTCGCAGGTTCGAATCCTGCGGCGGGCATGGATGTGTTTGATGTCCTTAGTTAGGTTTAAGTAGTTCTACGTTTTAGGGGACTGATGACCTCAAATGTTAAATCCCATGGTGCTCAGAGGCATTTGAACCATTTGAACCTTTTACAAACATTAAACTGTCCAACATATGTCGTTACTCTTTTTAGAGATGTCTTCCTCAACTGCTTGACATCGTTGCCGCAGTATCTCCAACCTTAGTGATCTTCAAAGGAATATCATGATTCTTCAGATTTTCACTAACAGATTCCCTTCACAATGAATCTCTCGAACAGTTTCATGAAACTTCAGTCTTTTCTTTAAGATTACTAATTTGTGATCCGAGTCTATATCTGCTCCTGGGTACGATTTACAAGGCATTATATGATTTAGAAATCTCTTGTCTAATGATAAATGAATCCAACAGGAATGTTCCCGTCTACCTGGATCTTTTCCATGTGTCTGCAGCTCGTGGTCCAGTTGCTAGCGTTGCTGCCTCTGGATCACGGGGTCCCGGGTTCGATTCCCGGCAGGGTTGGGTACTTTTTCTACCCTGGGACTGGGTGTTTGTGCTGTCCTCAAGAATTCATCATCATCTTTCGTGACAGTGGCTCCATTGGACTGTGAAAAAGGTGCGCTGTGGAATAGTTGGGACTTTGTACGGGCGCTGATGCCCGCGCAGTTGAGCGCCCCACAAACCAAACATCATCACCAGCTTTTCCACGTAAACTTTCTCCTGTTGTGATTATTCAAGAAAGTATTCGCTGTTACCACCTGAAAGTTACTGCGGAATTCAGTCACTCTTCTCTCACATTCCTGCTACTAAGCTCATATTCTTACGTAACCCCTTTCTTCTTGTGCGTCCCCTACAGCCAGGTTCCAATCTTCCACTATATTAGATTCTCATCTCCCCTCACGTATAGAGTTATCTGTTCAGTATCCACAGATACTTTGTGTATCGCGTCATTTTCTGCTTGCAATTTCGCCATGTATACCTGAACTGTTGATGTCGGCATTGGTTCGCAGTCAAATGTGATGAGGACAGTTCCATTACTGAACTGTTCACAGTAGCACACTCTCTGCCCTATTTTTCTGTTCACAGAGCTTCCTACTCACGTCATACATTTTCTGGTGCTGTTGATATTACCCTGTATTCGTCTGACCACAAATCGTTCCTTCTGTCCATTTCACTTCACTGATCCCCACTGTATCTAGATTAAGCGTCTCTTTTCAGATTTTCTATCTTTCCTGCTGCTTCAAACTTCTGACATTCCATGCAGTGTAGAGGGATATTCCTTTGTTGTTTATATCATTTTTGCCTTCGTGCAATCTCTTCCTTGGCATTCTCCTACTGGAGTTCAGAGTGGGGGACTAATCCCAACTCTTTAGCTAATGGAGAGATCGTCATGACACTTTTTCAGTTCCAACAGGAATGTTCCCGTCTACCTGGATCTTTTCCATGTGTCAGCAGCTCGTGGTCCAGTGGCTAGCGTTGCTGCCTCTGGATCGGGGTCCCGGGTTCGATTCCCAGCAGGGTTGGGGACTTTTTCTACCCTGGGACTGGGTAGTTTACAGTGACTGTTGTTTCCTCATCCTTTGTTAATTGCTCATTCTTCCGCAGTTTAGGTGCAGGTTCTCATCTCTCGGGCAAGAAAGCATCCTGAACCTCTGTCCTTTCTTCTGTCCTGTTTGACAAGACCGTTGGCACAATGAGCCTGACATGTTGTGCCGAAAGTAATGCTGATTTTTGTTCAAAATTTAAGCTGTGGCTGAGCTCGAGTTCGGGACCCAGGAAGTTCTGTTTTTAGCCATAGACCAAGGGCATCTATAATCGATAAAAAGTTCATCTGATAACAAGAAACCAAACAGCAAAAGAAACGTAAGGACAAAATGTGAAGCCAAAGGTAAAGTGCAAGTGAATACTAGCAAACATTTGGGCATAATAATACAAGCACACTCTGCTACCAAACTATATAAGGTCCATAAGATTACTAAAATTATTTACCAGTACTGAAAAAGGCCAACTAATTACGATTGGGAGTAGAAGGATGTGTTCATTTCTGACCAACTGCATTTGATGAACCATTTGACAACATCATTTACAAGACAAACCCCGTAACTAGAACGTTAGCAATCTAGAAACGCAAAAAAATTCATGATAACTTGAACCAACTTGGGATAGATGGGACGTCAGTAATATCTGCCCTTATTAAGATTATCTGCTCATTATTACGAATACTAACACTTGAAGTGGCGGTAAAGTTAACGGTCGCTGGAAGCGGTCTTGAAAAAACACCACAAACCAAGATAAGAGGTGTGCACTTCCTATCACGCATCCACATGGGGTACGTTTGGTACTGGAATGCAGTTGCCCTTCAACTTTCAAGAGCAACCACCGTTTGTTTAGGTTTTCTGTCTGCTTTAGTTTGAACCTTGGTTGTAATGCAAGTTGTTCTGTAGCAGTAGCACAAGCATCGTGAACTCAAATGTCGTGCAGCGCTCTAACCTCAAATGTCTTGTGAAATCAAAAAAAGTCACGGGTGGAGTGTTTTCATATGTTAAAGGAAGTGTTTGGTGATAATACTCGTACTACGTCACGTGCGTGAGTTACTGAACGGCACAAGTGGTTTTCAGAAATTCAGTCTCAGTAGATCAGTCAGTTCAAGAACTGAAGAGAACGTTCAGATAATGACATTGTGCGGAACAACCGACGTCTGCGATTCGGGTGATCACAGACACGTTGAAATTGAGACAAATTTCACATGATGAATTAAACATAATAATAATTTGTGCAAAACTGATTCCGGAAAACCTCTCTCAGAAACCAGAGGTCTTCGGAAAAACATTTGCTCTGATGCCATAGCACAACTCAACGAAGAATGAGATTTGCTCACGCATTACATATGATCAAGCATGGGTCTTCCAGTACAGCCCAGAAACAATGAGCCAATAGATACATTGAAAGACTTCCACACCTCCAAGAATCAAAGAAGTGAGAATAAGCAACTCTAAACCGAAGACAATGCTGATTGTGTTTATGTAAAATGTGTCATCACGACTGAATGGATGCCTGAGGGAAACAGTTCGTCAGTAACACTACAAATGAGCCTCATCAAGCTGAGGGAAAGAGTACGCAGGAAAAGACTGGATTTGTGGAAGAACGACCCTTGGATTCTTCATCAGCGCACTGGTGTCCGCTTCTCAAGGAACATGCAGCACCACCTTCCATGTTCCCTCTAATTGGGGAGCAGCACAGTGGACGGTCTAAAGCTGGTGGGTCACGATTGATAATAAACCTGGCGAATAGACGACAACATTAATTTTTCATTCGTGCCTCAAAATTTACCTTTCAAATTCACTCCTTCCCGCTCGTATTTACATTCATATCGACGTCCATCGGGAATCTTGGAGAGATTCTGTTACACTGCATGGCAACTACTAAAGAATAAATAACGCTTACTAAGCAGCAACTGCCAATTTCTACAGAACAACCGACAAATCCTACGGAACACCCGACGGTTCATGCAGTACGGTATTTGACATATGTTGTTGTGGAACCGATTAGTGCGACATTCCGTGTGATATGGCAGCCTGTCTGCAAAACATCATTTGAGTGCTTATGATCGAGTACGAGCATTTGGACGGCTCGTGGCCGGTCGAAGTGTCACTACTGAAGCCAAAGTGATGAGTGTGTCCAAAATGTCTTCTCTCTATTAAAAAAGGATGCTGGAGGTGGAAATGCTGTGCGAATACATGAATATAGTCGTAGAAGGACCACAACTACGCAATTGGATCGATACGTAGCCCTAGTGGTGAGAAGGAACAGACCTCTCACTCCTTGGCAGATGGTTGCAAACCTTGCAGCCACTATCGGTACATGTATCTCTGCCAGAAGTACTTCGCAGCGATTAAATAAGGCACGTTTGTATGCTCGGATGTCTGTTAAATACATCTAATTTCAACCACCCGACCGCCGAGGTCTTCAGTGATGTACGGATCATGTTAGCTGGGGTCAGCGACAGTGGTCCAGAGTCATGTTCTCCGACGAATCCCGCTTCACTGTGCAAGTGATCCTGGCCACTAGTTAGTCAGTTAGCGTGCAGAGAGAATGGAACACGTTTCCCAACACAGAATGTTCATGGGTATGGCCTAGGCGCTATGGTGTGAGCAGGCATCATGCACAATGGGCGAACACCGTTGCTTATCCCTGCGCGAGGAATCGTTACAGGACAGCGGTATTGCAGGTATGAGTTGATAGTTGATGGTTGGAGATACACCATCGCTGTTAGTCCGCGAAAACTTGCCACAGATGTTGGGCACTGATGAATCATGTATACGGATGGTGTTAACCCCCTCAACGTCAGTTAGGGTCTGAAGATGGTACATTGAAGCACCGAAACTAGTAGCCAAATAATAAATAACATCGTAAGGACGGATATGGGTGCCCCATTTTATTATATAAGTGAACGGCCGAAGTCCTTCAGATCTCCAGTCACAAGGATGGACATACAAAAACTATTCTGGATAAGGTCCGTCTCTTCATAGGTGCGGTAGGTCCCGATTATGTGTTCATGGACGACAATGCCCATCCACATAGAACAGCTGAGGTCGCACGGGAAATCGAAGATATTGAACATATGGAATAGGCTGCATACATCCTGGATCTGAACCTTATGCAGCTTGCCTGGTATGCTGTTGTCAGATGTGTTTCTCAACAAACACTCCCTCTCCGAACGGCGCAAAAATTGAAAGCTGCCTTCAGAGAAGAGTAGGATAATATCCCGCAAACGCTCCTCGACAGGTAGGAAAATTTGCAATAGTGCCCAAGGAAGGATATTCCGTACCGAGAATCTTACCTGTGTCAAACATGAACGTTATTTGTCTGCTGTCCTGCTTTCCCACATGATGAAATCTGTGCCATTTTTTGTTATATATTTACGCTCCACCTCTATTAAGTATGCACTGTGTTTCAGGTCATCCATTATTGCCTTTGATTATTCCTGTTCAACGATGTCTCTGTTCCTTAGCAATTGACCAGCAGAGTACTTGTTACTTGGTGAAGCCAAAAATTCGCTGAGGATAACTGATTTACATTTTTCATAAAACAAATATCATAATTAATCCAATATAGTTTCGTAGATAAAGTGTATAAGATGGTGATAATGCGCAATTGAAAGAAACTGGATCCTGTAAAACACTATGGAAGGGAAATTATCTTCGCCAGCATGATTCACCTGCCGAAAACATTTAGTCATGGGCTACCACATGGTGGTGGTCCAGATTGCTGCACACACCGGCACCTCTAATACCCAGTAGCACGTCCTCTTGCGTTGATGCATGTCTGTATTCGTCGTGGCATATCATCCACAAGTTCATCAAGACACAGTGGGTCCAGATTGTCCCACTGCTCAACGGCGGTTCGGTGTAGATCCCTCAGAGTGGTTGGTGGGTAACGTCGTTCGTAAACAGCCCTAATCAATCTATCCCAGGCATTTTCGATAGTGTTCATGTCTGAAGAATATGCTGGCCACTCTAGTCGAAGAATGTCGTTATCCTGTAGGAAGTCATTCACGAGATGTGCACGATGGGGGCGTGAATTGTCGTCCACGAAGACGGATGCTTCACCAATATGATACCGATGTGGTTGCACTGTCGGTCGGAGGATGGCATTCACGTATCGTACAGCCGTCACGGCGCCTTCCATAACCACCAGCGGCGTACGTCGGCCCCACATAATGCCACCCCAAAACTACAGGGAGCCTTCCCCTTACTGCAATCGCTGGACATTGCCTCTAAAGCGTTCAGCCTGACCGGATTGCCCTCAAAAACGTCTTCTACGACTGTCTGTTTGAAAGCATATGTGACACTCATCGGTGAAGAGAACGTGATGCCAATCCGGAGGGATCCATTCGGCATGTTGTTGGACCCATCTGTACGGCACTACATGGTGTCGGGGTTGCAAAGTTGGATCCCGCTATGAACGTCGGTAGTGAAGTTGCGCATTATGCAGCCTATTGCGCACAGTTTGAGTCGCAACACGAAGTTCTGTGGCTGCACGAAAAGCATTATTCAACATGGTGGCGTAGCTGTCTGGGTTCCTCTGAGCCATAATCCGTAGGTAGCGGTCATCCACTGCAGTAGTAGCCCTTGGGCGGCCTGAGCGAGGCATGTCGTCGACAGTTCCTGCCTCATTGTATCTCCTCCATGTCCAGACAACATCGCTTTGGTTCACTCCCAGACGCCTGGACACTTCCCTTGTTGAGGGCCGTTCCTGACACAAAGTAATAATTCGGACGCGATCGAACAGCGGTACTGACCGTCTAAGCGTGGTTGAACTACAGAAAACACGAGCCATGTACCTCCTTCCTGTTAGAATGACTGGAACTAACCCCCTCCGTCTAATCGGCTATGCTCATGGTCTTGCATGGTTGTTTACATCTTTGGGCGGGTTTAGTGACATTTCTGAACAGTCAAAGGGACTGATACAATATCCATAGTCAACGTCTATCTTCAGGAGTTCTGGGAACCGGGGTGATGCAAAACTTCTTTAGGTATATATATATATATATATATATATATATATATATATATATATATATATATATATATATATATATATATATAGGGTGAGTCACCTAACATTACCGCTGGATAAATTTCGTAAACCAAATCAAATACTGACGAATCGATTCCACAGACCGAACGTGAGGAGAGGGGCTAGTGTAATTGGTTAATACAAACAATAAAAAATTGCACGGAAGTATGTTTTTTAACACAAACCTACGTTTTTTTTTAAATGGAACCCCGTTGGTTTTGTTAGCACATCTGAACATATAAACAAATACGTAATCAGTGCTGTTTGTTGCATTGTAAAATGTTAATTACATCCGGAGATATTGTAACCTAAAGTTGACGCTTGAGTACCGCTCCTCCGCTGTTCGATCGTGTGTATCGGAGAGCACCGAATTACGTAGGGATCCAAAGGGAACGGTGATGGACCTTAGGTACAGAAGACACTGGAAGAGCACATTACGTCCACATGCTAACATCTTTTTATTGGTCTTTTTCACTGACGCACATGTACATTACCATGAGGGGTGAGGTACACGTACACACGTGGTTTCCGTTTTCAATTACGGAGTGGAATAGAGTGTGTCCCGACATGTCAGGCCAATAGAGGTTCAATGTGGTGGCCATCATTTGCTGCACACAATTGCAATCTCTGGCGTAATGAATGTCGTACACGCCGCAGTACATCTGGTGCAATGTCACCGCAGGCTGCCACAATACGTTGTTTCATATCCTCTGGGGTTGTAGGCACATCACGGTACACATTCTCCTTTAACGTACCCCACAGAAAGAATTCCCTGCAGATACTGCTCGCCGACCGTGGCCCGTGTTTGTTACAACACGCAACTGAACATCGGAGGCTTCAAGTGTCAACTTTAGGTTACAATATCTCCGGATGTAATTAACATTTTACAGTGCAACAAACAGCACTGATTACGTATTTGTTTATATGTTCAGATGTGCTAACAAAACTAACGTAGTTCCATTTTAAAAAAACGTAGTGTTGTGTTAAAAAACACACTTCCGTGCATTTTTAAATGGTTTGTATTAAACAATTACACTAGCCCCTCTCCCCACGTTCGGTCTGTGGAATCGGTTCGTCAGCATTTGATGTGGTTTACGAAATATATCCAGCGGTAACGGTAGGTGACTCATCCTGTATATATATAAACCACAATGAGAATTGAATTAGGCCTCAGGGAAGCTCTGGGTTATCTACCTACAGTGAGCATTCAGAGCCAAATTCTCTTACGGCGTGATCTAGAACGTCAGAAAGTGCTGAAAATGTCAGCAGACAAATTTTCGCTTGAAGCTTTTCATGTTACTCATTATGCTACAAATAACACGGATATAGACAAAATAGATTATTTTTGATAGTTAGCCGTTAACTGGGCACTCATTTTTACGAAATGATTCGAAACTTTTAGGCAGTTTTATACAAGGAACTAAAGGTTTCTCTAACGCAGAAAATAAATGGCGTAAAAAAGTTTGGAGTATCGACGTTGGCTCCATATTTTATTCTTGAAGAACGTGATTGAGTTACACACCATTTTTAAAATTACAGTGGAAAACTTAAGATGAATGTGAGATGTGTTAGTATTATTGAAATTCGACAGGTATTTAGACGAATCTTCTGATAGTCTGTTTCTCTAAGTTATTAATGTAAATGTGATACGACTATTTCAATATGGAGGCAGTGTGAGAACAAGAAAATATGAGGGAACGTAGTAAGTATGTGGAATTACCAAAGTTATCAGCGAAGAAGGCTCGTAAAGATCGTTTTAATGGTGTCATCAGTCCTCTGAAAAGTTTTACGCGGTCCGTCACGAAATCCTCTTCTGTGCCAGATGCTTCATCTTAGAGCAGCAGTCGGCCGTTGTAGTCGAGCGGTTCTAGGCGAAACCGCGCTCCTGATACGGTCGCAGTTTCGAATCCTGCCTCGGGCATGGATGTGTGTGATGTCCTTAGGTTAGTTAGGTTTAAGTAGTTCTAAGTCTAGGGGACTGATGACCTCAGATGTTAAGTCCCATAGTGCTTAGAGTCATTTGAACCATTTAGAGTAGCAGTTGCTCGCAATGTCCTCAATTACTTGTTGGGCGTATTCCAATCTCTTGTCTTCCCCTGCAGTTTTCACCCCTAGAGACTAGCGTGAAAATTATCCCCTGACGTCTTCAAATGGGTCCTATCATCTGATGACTTCTTTTTATCAACGTTTTCCGTATGTTTCTCTCATTGCCAATTCTGTGGAGAACATCCTCATTCCTTATCTCCTAAGTACAAATACGTTTCAGCATTGTTCTATAGCATCACATCTCAAACGTTTCGATTAACTTTTCTTCCATTTTTTCCACAGTTAGTGATTCGCTTCCACACATTTCTGTGTTCCAAATGTTCATTTACAGCAATTTCTTCACCATATTAAGGCCGACATCCGGTACTAGTAAGAATCTTTTGCCAGGAATGTCCTCTTTCCCAGTACTAGACTGCATTTGATGTTCTCCTTGCTCTGTCCGTGAATTGTTATGCTTCTTCCAAGGTTGCAGAATTCCTTCATTTCATCTTCTTTAAGGCCGCTAATCTCACTATCTCATTTTCTGCTACGCATCATTACTTCCTCTTTGTTCGAATTACTCTCAGTCACATTCTGTACTCAGTATGCTCTTCAGTCGATCCAGTACGTCTGGCAATTCTTCCTCAAATTCACTAAGGATAGCAATAATAAATAGAGATTCTGTCTACGTCGTCCCGTTTCATTCTACTGTTACTCAGTGACGATACTTGCCCGTATACCACAGCATCATCAGCAAACAGTCTCAGGCTGCCGCTCACTGTACCTGTCAGATCACTTGTGTACACTCCTGGAAATTGAAATAAGAACACCGTGAATTTATTTTCCCAGGAAGGGAAAACTTTATTGACACATTCCTGGGGTCAGATACATCACATGATCACACTGACAGAACCACAGGCACATAGACACAGGCAACAGAGCATGCACAATGTCGGCACTAGTACAGTGTATATCCACCTTTCGCAGCAATGCAGGCTGCTATTCTCCCATGGAGACGATCGTAGAGATGCTGGATGTAGTCCTGTGGAACGGCTTGCCATGCCATTTCCACCTGGCGCCTCAGTTGGACCAGCGTTCGTGCTGGACGTGCAGACCGCGTGAGACGACGCTTCATCCAGTCCCAAACATGCTCAATGGGGGACAGATCCGGAGATCTTGCTGGCCAGGGTAGTTGACTTACACCTTCTAGAGCACGTTGGGTGGCACGGGATACATGCGGACGCGCATTGTCCTGTTGGAACAGCAAGTTCCCTTGCCGGTCTAGGAATGGTAGAACGATGGGTTCGATGACGGTTTGGATGTACCGTGCACTATTCAGTGTCCCCTCGACGATCACCAGTGGTGTACGGCCAGTGTAGGAGATCGCTCCCCACACCATGATGCCGGGTGTTGGCCCTGTGTGCCTCGGTCGTATGCAGTCCTGATTGTGGCGCTCACCTGCACGGCGCCAAACACGCATACGACCATCATTGGCACCAAGGCAGAAGCGACTCTCATCGCTGAAGACGACACGTCTCCATTCGTCCCTCCATTCACGCCTGTCGCGACACCACTGGAGGCGGGCTGCACGATGTTGGGGCGTGAGCGGAAGACGGCCTAACGGTGTGCGGGACCGTAGCCCAGCTTCATGGAGACGGTTGCGAATGGTCCTCGCCGATACCCCAGGAGCAACAGTGTCCCTAATTTGCTGGGAAGTGGCGGTGCGGTCCCCTACGGCACTGCGTAGGATCCTACGGTCTTGGCGTGCATCCGTGCGTCGCTGCGGTCCGGTCCCAGGTCGACGGGCACGTGCACCTTCCGCCGACCACTGGCGACAACATCGATGTACTGTGGAGACCTCACGCCCCACGTGTTGAGCAATTCGGCGGTACGTGCACCCGGCCTCCCGCATGCCCACTATACGCCCTCGCTCAAAGTCCGTCAACTGCACAAACGGTTCACGTCCACGCTGTCGCGGCATGCTACCAGTGTTAAAGACTGCGATGGAGCTCCGTATGCCACGGCAAACTGGCTGACACTGACGGCGGCGGTGCACAAATGCTGCGCAGCTAGCGCCATTCGAGGGCCAACACCGCGGTTCCTGGTGTGTCCGCTGTGCCGTGCGTGTGATCATTGCTTGTACAGCCCTCTCGCAGTGTCCGGAGCAAGTATGGTGGGTCTGACACACCGGTGTCAATGTGTTCTTTTTTCCATTTCCAGGAGTGTATATAGAGAACGAGAACAGTATTACTACACTTCCCTAGGGTTCTACTTACGATGCCCCTATCGCTGATGAACCCTCGCCATCGAGGGAAACATACGGGTTCTATTACTTAAGAAGTCTTTGAGCCACTGACATATCTGGGAATCAGTTCCAAATGCTCGGACCTTTATTCACAGTCTGCACTGGGGCACCTTTTCAAAAGCTTCCGGGAGATCGAGGAATATGGATTTTGCCTACTGTCTTGCACTAATAGTGTAAAGCATATGCCGCGTGAGATTAGCCGAGCGCTATGAGGTGCTGCTGTCATGGACTGTGCGGCTGGTCCCGGCGGAGGTTCGACTCCTCCCTCGGGCGTTGTTGTGCGTGTTTGTCCTTAGGATAATTTAGGTTAAGTAGTTTGTAAGCTTGGGGACTGATAACCTTAGCAGTTAAGTTCCATAAGATTTTACACACATTTGAATATTTTTTGCAAAGTATATCATGCAACAAAAGGGACAAACCGAGTTTCGCACAAGCAATGCTTTCTAAATTTGTGGTGATCTGTGTGCAGAAGCTTTTCCATCTCAAGGAAATTTATTATATTCTAACGTAAAATACGTTCAAGAATTCTGCACCTTACCAATGTTAAAACTGTGGGTCTGTAATCTCGCCACAACGAAAGTCCCTCTTATCGAAAATACCGCATAACTTCGGTATAGATGAACTGGCGTTATATGGTGTTACATTGTTCCTCAATGAATAACTGTAGGTCATATCGTTGGTTGTTAGTTAACATACCTAATGACAGTTATGATTTCGTGGAAAAAGGTTGGTCCATTACTCTCATTGGACTGTTTACGCACAACACTAATATTCTCGCAACATGCAGAGGCCCTTGATACAAGTCATCAGTTTGAGAACTGCAGCGTCGATTGTTCTGCAAAGTCACGTAGCACTGCAGTTGACTTCAAGTTCCAAAAGAGAAACGAGCACGTTAGGATCAACCTCTCCATCACGTATAACTACAACAGCAACGTGACTCACATCGAATCTGGACTGGCCAGCTGATACGTCGCCGTAACGTTGTAAGGTTTGAGTTAATGCTTCTACACAGCTTTGTGAGTATATTCTGCGGTCACATGAGTGTCAACTGTAGAACGGCGCAACGATTATGTCAGATTTATGTTTTGTTTGATGCATTTGTTGCTTTATTTGTGTGTGTGAGAGAGAGAGAGAGAGAGAGAGAGAGAGAGAGAGAGAGGGGGGGGGGGGGGGAGAAGGAGAGAGAGTATGTGTTGGCAAAAAGCTCTGCGGGGCAACCTTTTTAAAATCACACTGGCTAACGTAGGGCGTATATGTGTAAAATGCGCATGAAAATGTCAACGGTAGTACATCTTGGTCGGCATAGAACAACCATAGATCCGTTGCGGCACGTGTGTGAGTAGGATCACATGAAGTAGAACGAAAAGTCTTATAAATCTGGATTAACATTTGGAAAAAAAACATTTGCGGTAAGGTGTCATGGGAGCAAACTGTTCAGGCCATCGGTCCCTAAGCTTACGCACTACTTAATCTTACTTAAACTTACGTACGCTAAGGTCAACACACACACCCAAACCCGAGGGAGGACTCGAACCTCCGACGGAGTAAGCCGCGTCGACCGTGACAAGACGCCCTAGACCTTGTGGCTAACCACGAGGCAAACATTTGGATTTAACGTAAAATAGCCAAGAAACATTAGTGTAATGCAGATACATGTTTTGAACTCTTTCGTCAGATGTGTAACGTATGACTGTAGTGAAAGCCAAATACATACTACAGGGTGCTAAAGAAGCCAAAGCCTCACTGAGAAACGAAACTACGTGAAGGTAAAATTGTGGTAATGAGGACTATGCGTGAAACAATAACCGGAAGTAAAATTCTGTCTACTGACTTGACAGAAAATCATAAGAAGTTCTGGTCATATGTCAAAGCAGTAAACGAACTGAAGCCTTCTGTACAGACACCCTGCAACCATAATAGCACAGAAACAGGAGATGACACAGAACAGACCGAAATACTAAACGTTTTTCCCCAAAACTGTTTCACAAAGGAAGATCGCACGGTAGTTCCTTCTCTAGACCACCGCTCGAACGACAGTTCTACCTTTAAATCGTCGCACTAATATCAGTTTCTCCTTTATATCGTTGCTCGAATAACAGTTCCTTGTTTAAACCGTCGCTCGAACGACAAAACTGCCGATATACAGGGCGAGTCACCTAACGTTAGCGCTGGATATATTTCGTAAACCACATCAAATACTGACGAACCGATTCCACAGACCGAACATGAGGAGAGGGGCTAGTGTAATTGTTTAATGCAAACCATAGAAAAATGCACGGAAGTATGTTTTTTAACACAAGCCTACGTTTTTCTAAATGGAACCCCGTTAGTTTTGTTAGCACATCTGAACATATAAACAAATACACAATCAGTGCCGTTTGTTGCATTGTAAAATGTTAATTACATCCGGAGATATTGTAGCCTAAAGGTGACGCTTGAAACCTCCGACGTTCAGTTGCGTGTTGTAACTAACACGGGCCACGGTCGGCGAGCAGCATCTGCAGGGACATGTTTACGATGACGACCGTGTTTACGAGTGTCGCTGTAGTGCACTGTTGTGGTTTGGTCTAGCTGTCGCAGTGTCCGCATGTAGCGCTTGCTGCTATTGCTATTCTGCACTCGTCTCCGCACGCAGACCAACTGTAGTACACCGTGTTACCAGACGTCTGAGATAGTGTAGTGTTGTAGGAACTGTGACCATGATGTATTCGAACTCTGAAAAGGCGGAGATGATACTCATCTATGGCGTGTGTCTACGAAATGCAGCTGAAGCCTGCAGGGTGTATTCAGAACGGTACCCGGACAGAGAGCATCCAACGTGCCACACATTGCAAAACGTCTACCGCCAACTGTATGCAACAGGTATTGAAACGTTCCCTTAGAAAAATTATACATGACTGTGTTTAAACTGACACATAATATTTTTAGCGCAACGCAATCTGACTTTCAAAAATCCCTACAAAAGAATGGCCCTGACTAACATTAAACTATACCTTTCACAAATCACTTACCTCACAAAAATCTTCATTACTCGAACTACTGCCAGCTAAATAAAAGATTGAAACTACAGAAGGCACTAACTACTGATAGGCATAGTTAGCAAATGAAAGATTTTAAATGAGGACAAACAATGTATTTACCTTCATATTCATAATATATATAGCAGTTCATGACATCCAGTCCTCAAATTTCAAAACTCCGCCATCTCTCTCCCCACATCCACCACTGCTGGCGGCTCACCTCCAACTGTGCAACGCTACGCGCTGTTCACGTCCAGCTGCCCAACACTACAATGGCAGACAACAATGCAAACTAGCCACAGACTGCACACAGCACAGCCAGTGATTTTCTATGCTCCCCACAAAAAATTTTACAAATTGTTTTGGGCAGTGGCCAATAATGATTTGATAAAATTTTTCATAATTACAAAAACAAATATATCCAATGCACACACTAATGGCTTTTTCTCCAGGCGTCTGACGCAGCTGGGTGCCCACGACGCATTACATGCAGGTGGTCACTTAACTTTCTTACGGAAATATTTACGACAGCAGTTTCCGCTACAGTGACAGTCTCATATACAAAATTTCACGGGTCGAGAATTTGCGTTGCAAATGTGTAGAAACAAAATCTTATGAATATAACAGTGTCCAAAAAATTTTCGCCAGCATTGTGATACATTCACGCATTTACACACACTTCATAACTCTTAAAGTACGATTCTTGGTTTCCAACAACCTTTTTCACAAAACACTAAAAAACACTACTCATTATTCCTTACCTTATTCGTCGACACTTCCTCAATATTTCATCATAACAGATACATAGCATGATCAAATAACTCATATAGCATCAGCTTATTGATCATAAACATACCTCAACAGCATAATACACATCGTCGTCGTAATAATAACATCATAACACCTCAGTCAAATCTCAAAAACGTCGTAGCTTTCTGCAATAATTTCAAAACCTAAAAAAATTCTCTGCTCATGTCAAAAGTGTCATCTGCCTCAAACGTACTTTAAAAATCATGATCTCATACCAAATACATCATTCAAAGCTCTCATAGTATCAAAATGGTTCCGAAAAAATATGAACAGTTCACAAAGTACAGACAAAATACAATTTCGTAAGTGTGAAGTTATACAACGATGTAATTACGTAAACATCTGTCACTGCTGTAGTAAAATAAATGTTTGTTTCTCTGTCAAATAATTTATGTGTTAGAGAAATATGGTACCGATGTGTAAAGTTGTATAAGCAAATACCGTATTAGCTAGGGCTCCTTGTGCTTGCCAAACACATGATACACAAAGTAAGCGTGTACCCCCCTGAGGATTAATGTAATTATACCCTCAGGTGTTACAGATTACAGCAATGGAATGAAATGTATCACGGAAAACCTTTGTATCATTGTACTTCAAATATCTTTAAAAATAAATATTTTAAGTACAAAATTAATCACTCAAATACGTGTACTGTAGCGCTAAACTGTGCGTCTTGTTGTAAGATAATATCTGTGGAAGTGTCATAGTTATCGTCCTCCGAAAGCTAAGTTCTGCAGAAGTCAATGTACTTACCTCATGATAAACAAAAGTGAAATGTTTTGCGTATAGATATCTTAGTTATTACGCTTATTGCCGTGATGAAGAAAGTGCTATACTGTAACGTATTGTTGTGCTACGAAAAAGGCTGTCACATTGTAGCTATACCACAAAAGTTACTACTAAAACATGTTTTACTTTCCAGAATAATACAGAAAAACTGTGCAGATATAAAACAGAAACACCGCAAAAGCAACATTGTAAATAGTCACTCATTAGTAGCGTCGTGATAAAATCGTGTAGCTGTCACATAAACTAACCACTGTGTCATCTGGTATCTCACAGAAAGTACTTTAAATCCAGAATGTATTTTCAAGTAAACCAAATTGTTGCATTAAAATCTCATTAGCAGTATCTGTTCTACGTATGTAAGCCTGATAGTCGTTACGTAATCGTGCAACTAACGATTAAAAATGTACACACACCATAACATTGTGTCGTCTGTGTCTGTTCACAATAACAATGCATTCGTAATTTCTGTTTAAATAAGTTCTCTTGGTTCTTGACTGGATATTTAACTTCAAACATTGTTGCGTGTCAACAGATTCTAAATCTGACAAAGCATATTAGTAATGTAAAGTGAAAAGTTATATGGCAAAGACAAAGTTAAAAGGCAGATTATCTTTCAATAAACGGTTTTACATGTGAAATGTGGTGTAAACCTTTACTCTTTCTAGTACGCAGAGTTTCAACTTCAACGCAGTTATCATGTGGTATACGTCGGATTCTGTAAGGTCCATTGTAAACTAGAAACAATATGTGACTCAAGTGTTTCTTCTTATGTGACAATGAATGAGCTTTAATGAGAACTTTCTGACCAATATACAATTTCTTTGCATTTGCTTTACCGTATAGTTTTCTCCTTTTGTCTGCTGCAGATTTTATATTTTTAAGAGCCAAATCAATTATGTCTTTGTGTCGAAGTTTACGTGTATTCGGAAAAGGAACAAGCTCTCTGATTCTGTTCGGTGGTTCTTCATTCTTCAGTACAAGAGTAGGTGGTAAAGCAGTGAAGTCATGAGGCATGTCTGCATTATTGTCTTTGGTGTAATATTTTTTTCTGCTTGAGCTATGTCATGTTTAGATATAAGTTCTTTCATTTGCTGCTGCTGTTTGCCAGGCATAGTGTTACTGAGTTTGACTTTGTGTTACTCTGTTAAGCTAGTTTTATTACTGATTTATTTTTCTTGTTGCTGCACATTGGCTTATATTAGTTGTAATGTTGCATTTTCTCTGTTAATTTAGATTTACTGCTGCTGCCAATTTGCATTTTTTGTCATTGCTGTTTGCGTTAATTGTTTTGTGCTGCTGCATTGCCTCGTCCCTTAGTTTAGCATCTGAGCTCAGTAGATTTAAGTTAGCTTAAGAGGGGGTAGACTATAAGAGAATGAGTTGCGATGAATTGGAAGAAATGCATTGAGAAGTTATACGAGAAAAGTACACAAAGCAGGTATAGATAGGACTTTTGGAAATAATGAAGAACGAAGGGAGATCTCCGAGAAGTAAAGAAAATTTTGTTTGCAAAATACTGCAGTAAAACAAACCCTGTCCTTTCCTTGTATTATTCCGCTATATGTTTGTTACCCTTGTGTATTTATGTTTTTCCTGTATTTATATGTTTATCTGATAAGACTTATGTTGTAGAATTTTTCTAATACTAAGCTACATTCACTATGGTGAGGAATACTGTTATCCTCAAATATAATTGGCATTAATAATATGTTATTTACCTTGCAAATATGCTTAGACATTATTTATTCTGTTTTGTTTTCATGCTCATGTGTGAAGTTGATGTTTCAAAATTTATTCTGATCTTTTATGTATCTACTTATCTCATAATTCCTGTAACATTGATTTCTATTCTGTTGTACAGCCAGTACTAAAAATGTTATCTGTATTGTTATGTTCTTTAATGATGTATTTTGTACCTTTGTAATTGTATTCTTATGTTATAATATTGTAATTGGAAAAAAACTGTAATTACTATTATGATAAATGATCAGGACTATCTTTATGGACTGTGAGGAAATTTTAGCTTTTGACCAACATTGTATCAATAAGTGTGTGCATTTGATTTCTTTGTTATTGTAATTACGATTATGAAAAATTTTAACAAATATGTATTGTCCAGTGCCCAAATCAATTTGTAAAATTTTTTGTGGGGAGCATGGGGGCTATGTAAGTAGGCTGTTTAGGTTCTTATATTGGTAACGCCGCCGCCACGTAGCGCTCTCTGTATGACAATCACTGGCTGTGCTGTGTGCAGTCTGTGGCTAGTTAGCATTGTTGTCTGCCATTGTAGTGTTGGGAAGTGGCAGCTGGATGTGAACAGCGTGTAGCGTTGCACAGTTGGAGGTGAGCCGCCAGCAGTGGTGGATGTGGGGAGAGAGATGGCTGAATTTTGAAATTTGTAACACTGGATGTCATGAACTGATATATATATATATATATTATGACTTTTAAGGTAAATACATTGTTTGTTCTCTATCAAAATCTTTCATTTGCTAACTATGCCTATCAGTAGTTAGTGCCTTCCGTAGTTTGAATCTTTTATTTAGCTGGCAGTAGTGGCGCTCGCTGTATTGCAGTAGTTCGAGTAACCAAGATTTTTGTGAGGTAAGCGATTTGTGAAACGCATAGGTTAATGTTAGTCAGGGCCATTCTTTTGTAGGGATTTCTGTAAGTCAGATTGCGTTGCGCTAAAAATATTGTGTGTCAGTTTAAGCACAGTCTTGTTTAATGGTTCTATGGGGACGTTTCATATGATTTGTAAAATTTTTTGTGGGGAGCATGGGGGCTATGTAAGTAGGCTGTTTAGGTTCTTATATGTAGGCTATTTAGGTTCTTATATTGGTAACGCCGCCGCCACGTAGCGCTCTCTGTATGAAAATCACTGGCTGTGCTGTGTGCAGTCTGTGGCTAGTTTGCATTGTTGTCTGCCATTGTAGTGTTGGGCAGCTGGACGTGAACAGCGCGTAGCGTTGCGCAGTTGGAGGTGAGCCGCCAGCAGTGGTGGATGTGGGGAGAGAGATGGCGGAGTTTTGAAATTTGTAACACTGGATGTCATGAACTACTATATATATTATGACTGTTACGGTAAATACAGTGTTTGTTCTCTATTAACATCTTTCAATTGCTAACTATGCCTATCAGTAGTTAGTGCCTTCTGTAGTTTGAATGTGTTATTTAGCTGGCAGTAGTGGCGCTCGCTGTATTGCAGTAGTTCGAATAATGAAGATTTTTGTGAGGTAAGTGATTTGTGAAAGGTATAGGTTAATGTTAGTCAGGGCCATTCTTTTGTAGGGATTTTTGAAAGTCAGATTGCGTTGCGCTAAATATATATATTGTGTGTCAGTTTAAACACAGTCATGTATAATTTTTCTAAGGGAATGTTTGAGTATGGTCGTAACATGCCCGTCAGAGGAGAAGCGGGTGCAGTTGGTGTGTTAGCTGCTGTTGCCATGAACCCACACATGAGTACATGGGACACTGCGAGAGCCGGTGGACTGAGTCAAAGTAGTGTGTTGCGCATACTGCATCGTCACCGCTTTCACCCGTTTCATGTGTCGCTACATCAGCAATTACATGGTGATGACTTTAATCATCGAGTGCAATTCTGTCAATGGGTATTAACAGAGAATGCGTTGCAGTTCTACCTGTTTACCGATGAAGCGGGTTTCACAAAGCACGGGGCAATGAATCAACGGAACATGCATTACTGATCCGTGGACAATCCTCGCTGGCTCAGACAGGTAGAGCGACAGCGACCGTGGACTGTAAATGTATGGTGCGGAATCATTGGCGACCACCTCATTGGTCCTCACTTCATTGCAGGGGCCCAAACAGCTGCAACATATGTTTCTACAGAATGATCTGCCAACTTTGCTCGAAAATGTCCCACTGGAAATGCGTCGACGTATGTGGTATCAGCATGATGGTGCACCTGCACATTCCGCAATTAACACTAGGCTGACCCTTGACAGGATGTTCGACGGGCGTTTCATAGGACGTGGAGGACGCATAAATTGGCCAGCCCGTTCTCCTGATCTTACACCTCTGGACTTCTTTCTGTGGAGTACGTTAAAGGAGAATGTATACCGTGATGTGCCTACAACCCCAGAGGATATGAAACAACGTATTGTGGCAGCCTGCAGCGACGTTACTCCAGATGTACTGCGGCGTGTACGACATTCATTGCGCCAGAGATTGCAATTGTGTGCAGCAAATGATGGCCACCGCATGAACATCTATTGGCCTGACATGTCGGGACACACTCTATTACTCTCCGTAATTGAAAACGGAAACCACATGTGTACGTGTACCTCACCCCTCATGGTAATGTACATGTGCGTCAGTGAAAAAGACCAATAAAAAGGTGTTAGCATGTGGACGTAATGTGCTGTTCCAGTCTCTTCTGTACCTAAGGTCCATCACCGCTCCCTTTGGATCCGATGCTCTCCGATACACACGATCGAACAGCGGAGGAGTGGTACTCAAGCGTCAACTTTAGGTTACAAAATGGTTCAAATGGCTCTGAGCACTATGGGACTTAACTTCTGAGGTCATCAGTCCCCTAGAACTTAGAACTACTTAAACCGAACTAACCTAAGGACATCACACACATCCATGCCCGAGGCAGGAATCGAACCTGTGACCGTAGCGGTCGCGCGGTTCCAGACTGAAGTGCCTAGAACCGCTCGACCACTCCGGCCGGCTAGGTTACAATATCTCCGGATGTAATTAACATTTTACAATGCAACAAACGGCACTGATTACGTATTTGTTTATATGTTCAGATGTGCTAACAAAACTTACGGGGTTCCATTATAAAAAACATAGGTTTGTGTTAAAAAACATAAGAGGATCGGGGCTTGGTGTTCGGAGTGGCACTTGTCCCTCAACATAAGCAAATGTAAAGCTTTAAGAATACATAGACAGAAAGGCCTTCATTGTATAATTACGCGATCGCAGAACAATCATTGGAAGCAGTTACTTCCATAAAACATCTAGGAGTTTCCGCACAAAATGATCTGCAGTCGAATGACCACATAAAATTTCGCGCGGGTAAGGCTAATGACAGAGATTCATTGGAAGAACACTCAGGAAATGATGAATACTGCTCGTCGTCGTTGGGTCCGTACCAGTTGGGGTGGATGGAGGATATAGAGAAAATCCAAACCAGAGCAGCACGTTTCGCTACAGGTTTCCTTAGTAAGCGTGAAAGTGTCACGGAGATGGTCAGCCAACTCCAGTGACAGACGCTGAAAAAGAGCCGTTTTGCACCACGGTTTGGTCTACTGTTGAAATTCCGACAGTGTACGTTCCTAGAAGCGACAACCAATATATTGCTCCTGCTTACGTGTATCTCGCGGAAAGACTACGAAAATAAACTAGGGGAAAAGCGGGCCCAGAGGGAGCCGTACCAGCAGTACTTTTTCCCGCGAATCATATTCGACTGGAACAGTCAAAGCTATATGACAAATTGTACAAGAAGTTGTCTCCATCACAGTTTGTAAGGTGGCTTGCGGAGTATAGACGTAAATGTAGATTAAAATGCATCGAAAATAAATGAAGTGAAACGTGTCTGGCAACGAACAGTCATTTGTTGACTCAGTAAGAACATAGTACACCACTGGCCATTAAAATTGATACACTAAGAAGAAATGCAGATGATAAACGGGTATTCATTGGACAGATATATTATACTAGAACTGACATGTGATTACATTTTCACGCAATTTGGGTGCATAGATCCTGAGAAATCAGTACCCAGAACTACAACCTCTGGCCGTAGTAACGGCCCTGATACGCCTGGGCATCGAGTCAAACACAGTTTTGATGGCGTGTACAGGTACAGCTGCCCACGCAGCTTCAACACGATACCACAGTTCATCCAGAGTAGTGACTGGCGTATTGTGACGAGCCAGTTGCTCCGCCACCATTAACCAGACGTTTTCAATTGGTGAGAGATCTGGAGAACGTGCTGGCCAGGGCAGCAGTCGAACATTTTCTGTATCCAGAAAGGCCCGTACCCGACCTGCAACATGCGGTCGTGTATTATCCTGCTGAAATGTAGGGTTTCGCGGGGATCGAATGAAGGGTAGAGCCACGGGTCGTAACACATCTCAGATGTAACGTCCACTGTTCAAAGTGCCGTCAATGCGACCAAGAGGTGACCGAGACGTGTAAGCAATGGCACACCATACCATCATGGCGGGTGGTACGCCAGTATGGCGATGACGAATACACGCTTCCAATGTGCATTCAACGCGATGACGCCAAACACGGATGCGACCATCATGATGCTGTAAACAGAACATGCATTCATCCAAAAAATTACGTTTTGCCATTCGTGCACCAAGATTCATCGTTGAGTACACCATCGCAGGCGGTCATGTCTGAGATGCAGCGTCAAGGGGAACCGTAGCCATGGTCTCCGAGTTGATAGTCCGTGCTGCTGCAAACGTCGTTGCTACGGTCGCAGGTTCGAATCCTGCCTCGGGTATGTGTGTGATGTCCTTAGGTTAGTTACGTTTAAGTAGTTCTAAGTTGTAGGAGACTGATGACCTCAGATGTTAAGTCCCCTAGTGCTCAGAGCCATTTGAACCATTTGCAAATGTCGTCGAACTGTTCGTGCAGATGATTGTTGTCTTGCAAACGCCCCCATCTGTTGACTCAGGGATCGAGACGTGGCTGCACGATCCATTACAGCCATGCGGATAAGATGCCTGTCATCTCGACTACTAGTGATACGAAGCCGTTGGAATCCAGCACGGCGTTCCGTATTACCCTCGTGAACCCACCGATTCCATATTCTGCTAATAGTCATTGGATCTCGACCAATGCGAGCAGTAATGTCGCGAAACGTTAAACCGCAATTGCTATAGGCTACAATCCGACCTTTATCAAAGTCAGAAACGTGATGGTACGCATTTCTTCTCCTTACACGCGGCATCACAACAACGTTTCACTAGGCAACGCCGGTCAACTGCTGTTTGTGTATGAGAAATCGGTTGGAAACTTTCCTCATGTCAGCACGCTGTAGGTGTCGCCACCGGCGCCTGCCTTGTGTGAATTCTCTGAAAGCTAATGATTTGCATGTTCGTGGTGTATCAATTTTAATGGCCGGTAGTGTAATAATCAAGATCGCGACTAAAGAACAGCACAAGGTACACAAAAATAAAAATTAATGTTTACGGAATTTTCTGCAGCAAATGTCTCTAGGGTAGAGTATCTGTCGTATTTACTATAGAGGCCTTAGGTGGCATCATTACAGCGCCGAAGAAGCTGGAACAGTGTTCTACCTCGCTGTAGAAAGCACGGCGAAAAGTTGGGCGTCGTCGCCGTCTCTGTCGCTGTCAGTTTCCTGTTTCCGTGGAAGAAAGTTAAGGGCCGGCAAGGAGGTGGCAGCGGCCGCACTCTCGTCTAGAAAAGTTGGTCTGAGGCGGCGGCGGCTGCGTCGTCGTCGTCGGCGGCGGCGACGGCCGTGGATGGCGTCGCCTCCCTTCCTGCCTGGACACCTGATGGCTCCCAAGTTGCGCAGCCTGTCAACTGGCCGGCCGCATTATTCAGGCCGCGGAGGAAGCTGCGAGGGCGCAGATGGGCCGACAGCGGCGCCACCAATACTGCCGGCTTCCGCACTGGGGCGGGCCCGGGGCCCAGCGGCAGTGGGGGAGCAGCAAAGTGTCGCGCAGGGCACGGTGCCCGAATCCTCGAAAGCTCGTTACTACAGTGGTGTGAAAAACTTAGGGACGAAATTAATTTTTACGAGATGTGTTACTGCCAGTTAACAGAGCTCGATGAAGCTTCGATTACACATAGAGAGAATTGCTACAGTACAGTATAAAAGGTAACTGAAAGAAACACGCAACGATACAAACAGAAATGACACTTTTATTCGAAGACAATAATTACACTGATGACCTCTTGTTGTGTACATAGTTCCGCGTAGTCAGCGCGTACACAGCTTTCCCAATACAGCGCGCCCGGCTAAGCAGAACAGCGCAGGCGCAGCGCTCGTCCGTCGCCGCACTACGAGATGGCGCTGTCTTAGAGACGGACCAAATTCTGCTTCCGCCGATCCGCGTATTAATATGTAATGCAGCCAATGAGATTGCTGCTAACGTAGAACCATTTCTCCTCGCGGATCACACTCGTGCAGTGATACCTAAACGCTCGAGGTGTTATAATGAGTGTACAGACC
The DNA here is from genome assembly GCF_023864275.1 of Schistocerca cancellata. Classification (NCBI taxonomy): domain Eukaryota; kingdom Metazoa; phylum Arthropoda; class Insecta; order Orthoptera; family Acrididae; genus Schistocerca; species Schistocerca cancellata. Next base: position 640,222,398 of record NC_064626.1, read on the forward strand.
TCCGATTAGTCAGTCTGCATTAGTCTGCATTAGTCTGCACCAGTCTATAGTCAAGTTTCAGTCTGCACCTAATACGATTACCACACTCCTGTACATAGACATGAAAATAAATGAATAGACACTTTGTCAAGTATCAGAGATATGTGAGAATAAGATTAACGCACCAAGACCAAAGGAACTTTTGATTGTAAATTGTAAACAGCATCCAGAATCAAATTAAGTAATTTCTATGCTTTTTATTATTTTAATAAATGTGTGTGAAAATTAATCAAGTTCTGTTTAAAGCTGGCCACCGTCAATCTGCTACTCTAAGCGTGCAAGTGGCATTTCTATCGTCTGACCTAACGGCAGAAGATAAACACGCCACGATAAAACCACGAGACATATTGCTGACCTCGCCTACTTCGTTAGAGCGATAAGTCAAATATTCTGGTGGTGTGTGTACCGAAGGTCTTACAGTACGCACACGACACCCCTGAACGTTATAAAATGCTGCCCTGACAAAATTATAAACTTCATTAGACATTTTTATGACAACATGATGGGAAACATCCGCCATGAAGACGAGCTTTCAGACCTGTTTCCCGTGACATTCGGTGTGAAACAAGTCTGTGTACTGGCTCCCACACTCTTCTCACTTTATTTCACAGCTGTTACGAGAGACGCGACCAAATCCTCCAGTGGTCAAATTGGTTTTGACTTGAGAACAGACGAAAGTGTCTTCCACATCTCTCGCCTCAGAACAAAAAGTCGCGTAAATAAAATATCTGTTGTGACTTGACAAGACAACTAAGCCACTCTGAGGAAGCCGAAAGGCATGCGTTTAAGCTCACGCAGGCTGGCGTAAGGTCTGGAACAGTTAAGGGACTTTATAGTAGCAAAGAACGTAAGTAACTACTGGAATACTTAAATTTAATTCATAATTGGTGAACATCGGTCTGACGGTACATGCATCACTAAATAAATAGCAAATGATAATGGCGCCTTGCTAGGTCGTAGCAAATGACGTAGCTCAAGGCTATGCTAACTATCGTCTTGGCAAATGAGAGCGTAATTTGTCAGCAAACCATCGCTAGCAAAGTCGGCTGTACAACTGGGGCGAGTGCTAGGACGTCTCTCTAGACCTGCCGTGTGGCGGCGCTCGGTCTACAATCACTGATAGTGACGACACGCGGGTCCGACGTATACTAGCGGACCGCGGCCGATTTAAAGGCTACCACCTAGCAAGTGTGGTGTCTGGCGGTGACACCACAATATCTATCTTAGAAATTCCTTACGCAGATGACGTATGCATGGTGGCTAATTCTCCTGAATCTCTCCAAACACACCTGCTAAATGACTCCTGCAGAAGATTTGGTTTAGTCATAAGCATCAGCAAGATGCAAGTCCTTCAACAACCACTTACGTGTTCCTATACAAACGACTGCAGTATTAAGTTGGACAACAAACATTTGGAAAACGTTGCATGGGGGCTTAATTAAAAGGAAGGGACTAATATTAATGAATAAATGCAATAATTTTAGTAGCTGTGTGACCGGTTACGAAGTCTCGTAACCGGTTGGCACAGACTAGTATTAGCACGCAGTCTGACTGCATAAAATAAAAATAAGGAATGACAAGGAATTTCTATTAACACAATTAATTAATTAAGTCCCCTGCAACTATAAAAGCCACGAAACAACAAAGCACAACTGTAACTGTTCTGTGTGTGGTAGTGTGACGTAGTGTGACGTACATGTATCTAGCTCGGTTCTTTCTCAATTCGACAAAATATTTTAAAAATGGCTCTGACCATTACGGGACTTAACTTCTGAGGTCATCAGTCCCCTAGAACATAGAACTACTTAAACCTAACTAACCTAAGGATATAACTAACACACGTCCGTGCCCTAGGCAGGATTCGAACCTGCGACCGTAGCGGTCGCGCGGTTCCAGACTGTAGCACCTAGAACCGCTCGAAAATATTTTAAACACCATTTACAATGAACTAATTGAAAAACCAGAAATACAATAATTGCACATAGAAACCAGAATTACAAGTCTAATAAATGAACACGAGTAAGATGCTTTGTTGATTGTACCTTTCCTTAAAGAAAACTGTAATACCTTTTTACCTCATTATATGTTGACGAAAATATTCCATTACACCAGCATTATAAATCAAAAGCCCATCTCCTATCTCAAATATATTCTGACAACTGCAACTTCTTCAATCTATCTATTACACCAACCGAACAGCGTCTACTCTCTCGCACAACAGAACAACAACTGCCCTCGACATCCTCTGAACTACTACTGCCCAGTGGAGGCGGCGTAATAATAATCTTTGGCGCAATCTTTGGCGCTGTGACTCAGTGCAGCCACCGTGCCACACTTTAAATATCTAGGTAGACAAATTAGAAGCGACAACAGCCTTACAACAAAAATTGCAGCTCGTATAGCCAATGCAGCCGCAGTTTTCGGCAAACTAAATCACCGGGTATGGAAATCACATGATGCTAGACAAGAAACTAAAATTGCGGTCTACAAAGCAATAATATTACCAACCTTACTCTACGCCTCGGAAACCTGGTGATGTTATAAAGCTGACATTAGGAGGCTAGACACCTTCGCTTGACATCTTCGCTGTCTGAGATCGATTCTCCGCATGAAATGGGAAGACCGTGTTCGAAACACGGAGATTTTGCGTCGGGTGAAACTGCCTGGCATTGAAGCTCTCTTGATGAAACACCAACTGAGATGGAGTGGCCATATCACACGCATGGACGACAGTAGATTTCCCAAAGAGCTGTTCTACTCAGAACTCTTGGGTGGAAAGCGGCGGCAAGGTGGCCAATAGCTGCGATATAAAGACACCATCAAACGCCACTTCACAGCCTCTGACATTCCGAGCAAACGTTGGGAGGACCTTGCATTGCACCGATCAGAGTGCCACTCAACTGTACACAAGAGCGTGGAACAGTTCGAGCATATCCGCCTTAAGAACCTGGACGATAAACGAAAGCTCCGCAAAGCCCAAGCCTAATTATATATATACGTATAACTTCACTGGGCAACTGTATTGCACTTCGTGCGAGCAGATCTTCGAAACAAAGCTCGGTTTTGCGAGCCACATCCGAGCCCGCCACAGATCGGACTAAACGACTTACGGAGCCTCTGTCGCCGGACACGGCGAGGAGGACACGATGATGATGATAAAAGGCTGGACGTGGTTCTAAACATAAATTGTGATCCCCGAGGACCGGACGGCAGTGCAATGTTTGCAACGTGCTTCTGTGTGTGCTGCAAGGTGGCAAAGGAGTTCCTGTCGTAAGGCGTTCGATTCCTCCAGTAATGTGATTAAGAATCGTTGGTGTCAATGGACGTACTGCAATACGTCTTCACAACGCCATCAGGTATGGGCTTTAACTTGGAAGAACGAATATCTCTCCTCAACTGCGCCGTTTGACTATTTTCGTTGATACGAATGAAGTCAGAGTGTAATGTCGCGTCGCCTTATGAAATATCTAAATACTAAAAATCTAAAAAATCTTACGTTTTGAAGGGGTTGTCATAGCTCCCCTCCTTTTGTAGGGCAAAGACTAATTAGCTGGCGAGTAGGTGTTTCACTGTATGGAGGGTTGAAACGAAAGTGTCACATATCCATTCAGCACAATGATGTGTTCTAATACCAGTACCTGCTGAAATGCGAGTCGCTGAAGATCCGCAGTTCACAGCCTGCACTTTACTTACAGAGGATTCTGGATTCACAAGAAATGGCGTGGTAAATTACCACAATACGCACGTGTGTGAGATGCAAACAGGCTGTCAGCCACGGAGGTGAGGTATCAAGAACCGCTCCAGAATCAAAGGAAGCGAAGGAATTGCAGGCTACAGACTCACAGGGCCGTACCCTTTACCAAACATTAACAGATCCTGTGTATCGCCGTCTTTTGGGCGATGAATCACCATCTCTGCTGGAGAACGTTACATTTTCGGAAAAACAACGAGTGTGGTTTATGCGCAACGAGGCACTGCCTACGGGGTCATTTAAAGGCATTCGTGTATCCTCAGCCCATCGACAATGTGCAGATGTTACAGCATGAGTGACCAGTGCATGTGATGCAATCTCAATGAAGCCAGGTATATCCGAAAGAGTGCGTAATTCACAGGGGATAAGAACTGAAGTACAGGTATATGTCAAGATGTGTAGTAACGAGATATAGTAATGCGTATAGTTTGTACTTCCACATAACAGACAGATAGTAATGCGAGGACAGACTGTTATTCGATCAAGTATTGGTTTCCCGTCATATCATTACAGAAACTTTTCTCCCAGGTTTGATCAATACTACATAGGAATAAGTGTCATTCTTTTTTTAACGTCATGTATTGTATTTCTAACAGTGTCATAAGAACACCGACGTGATACTTCTTAAAATTTTATTGGCCCTAAGACAAGGCTGGTCTACTGGATAAGAGAATAAGAAGATATCCTACAGATTAATTGTTGGTTCCAAGGTTATGGAATCACCGACAAGCTTCTTGGGGTCGGATCTTCCAGATGTTAGTTGCAAGAAAATGACACCAATCGTGCATAGGGCGTTTGCTTAGTCGTTCGTGGCAGTGTCCGGGGAGGCCATTGCCCGTCGATTACACGTGGTCCGTCGTATAGGGTTTGCTAGAGGACAGGACGCCGGGAGCCAGTAACCAACTTCCGTGTTATCATTGGCAGGCTGCTTCATGATTTGAAGTGCGGGCCCTTATCTCGCGATTGCGCTTCAGTGGCTATCTTGCAAGTATTTGTGTTTTATGGAACTTATTCGTCTGACCACAACTGCGATAGTACCCAGCCAGTGCAGATCTGCTGTGATGCCACTTGTAAAATATGCTCATGCTCTGCTAAGTGGGTGCTAACTGGCCTTTCGGTTTCCACAATGAAGGCAACACTGCACTTACACTGTATAGTGTAAACACTTGCGTTGTTTACGGCTTTTACTGCATCCTTAGTGGATCCATCAAAATTGAGTCCCGCGGTTACTTCATAAAACTGGTTTGATGTCTCCTCGGCGAAGCATCTTGCATGTTTTGGTCACTGACACCTTGGCGTACGATAAGTGCTCCTTCGTGGGCTGTTCTTTCATACCATTTTCTGTATGTGAGTTTATCGACAGCAGACATGTACTGTTACGGATTTTAGAAGCCTCAAGAACCCTGCAAACTTAATGCAATAGAATACTATGGAGTGATACTAGACAGATTAGTCACGCAGAGGAAGCACTCGGAACGGTTCAAATGGCTCTAAGCACTATCGGAATTAACATATGAGGTGATCAGTCTCCTAGACTTAGAACTACGTAAACCTAACTAACCTAAGGACATCACACACATCCATGCCCGAGGCAGGATTCGCACCTGCGACCCTAGAAGCCACGTGGTTCCGAACTGAAGCGAGGAAGCACTGTCACAACACAAAGCGCAAATTTGCGGCAGAAACAATATTATTCCAAAGCTGCTGAAGCACAGCAACAAACCTTAAGAACCGTACATAGAAATAACTGCTTTATCCTATCCTGCATCCGAGTATGCGTGTCTAGCAAAGATGATGTCATGCCAGACACTTGGATGTAGCCCTCACTGGCTCATCCGTAACATCACCGGCTGTCTAAGACCAACGCCCTCCGAAAAGGTATACATCCTTTTCGGCTTAGAAACACCTGACAACAAGCTTGATTTTGCGACCTGCGACGAAAAACTTGATTTCCACCTTCAAACACAGGTCTGTTGTATGACCAGCAAAGCTTCCACCAACGCTTCGGGGAACAACTTTATGCATTGTACCCAAAACCTGTTTGTCAGCCCAGACGAACAGGCTAAAACTGTAGTGTGCACGTGGCGCACTACGGTGCTTCTGTATTTTCCGGAGGAATTTCACCCGATGACGAAGTGACTGTGCAGCCACGGACAATCCTGAATAGACTTCGCACGGTACTGGCTAGATATACAGCTGGAAAAACAAGGCGGGGGCTTTTCCTGCGAGTGAGGTATGAGCGATTCTGGAAAAGAACAAACAACTGTGCATCTCATGAATTGTCCATAATGTATCGCAACATGTTCACGTCCAGAACTGTTGCTAGCAGCGCCTACTCTATGTTTGCAGCAAAATTCTCGTCAAAAGCAATTGTTGTCTCCGGTGTAACACTTTCTGTGTTTTCGTAACTTCTATGCTTTCTTCCAATGTTTCATTTTATTTTGAGTATCGCTTGAGGTTATTTTTATCTTTTATGTTAGTTTTTCCATAAATAATTAAAGCATACAGAAATGACGAATGTAGTACAATATCTGCCAGAGGTCGTTTGACACAGACCAGATCAGTGTAACGTAAAACATGAATTACCAGCTTTGAAACAGTCTTGAGAAAATTTAAGACAGTTTTAAATACTTTTAATTATTATATTTCTAACATATTTTGATGGCAAGAGTTCATGCTGTATTTGACAGATGATTCCTATCAGCATTGATCATCTTCGTACGATTCAGTGTTAATAGCTCTCGCGTCCGTCGGCCGTCGTATTTTAATACATTATTATTGTTATTTTTATTTTGATTATTGCCGACTTACGTGTTGAGCCTTAATAAAAATGATATTTCATTCAATTTTGATATACGATTAAATGCTTTTGTGAAGTTCTCCTCTTTTACAATATTAATCTTAAATTATTTGTTACGTTAATAAATGTTAGATTCGCTGAATCTTAAAACATGAGCATATACACTCCTGGAAATTGAAATAAGAACACCGTGAATTCATTGTCCCAGGAAGAGGAAACTTTATTGACACATTCCTGGGGTCAGATACATCACATGATCACTCTGACAGAACCACAGGCACATAGACACAGGCAACAGAGCATGCACAATGTCGGCACTAGTACAGTGTATATCCACCTTTCGCAGCAATGCAGGCTGCTATTCTCCCATGGAGACGATCGTAGAGATGCTGGATGTAGTCCTGTGGAACGGCTTGCCATGCCATTTCCACAAGCCGCCTCAGTTGGACCAGCGTTCGTGCTGGACGTGCAGACCGCGTGAGACGACGCTTCATCCAGTCCCAAACATGCTAAATGGGGGACAGATCCGGAGATCTTGCTGGCCACGGTAGTTGACTTACACCTTCTAGAGCACGTTGGGTGGCACGGGATACATGCGGACGTGCATTGTCCTGTTGGAACAGAAAGTTCCCTTGCCGGTCTAGGAATGGTAGAACGATGGGTTCGATGACGGTTTGGATGTACTGTGCACTATTCAGTGTCCCCTCGACGAACACCAGTGGTGTACGGCCAGTGTAGGAGATCGCTCCCCACACCATGATGCCGGGTGTTGGCCCTGTGTGCCTCGGTCGTATGCAGTCCTGATTGTGGCGCTCACCTGCACGGCGCCAAACACGCATACGACCATCATTGGCACCAAGGCAGAAGCGACTCTCATCGCTGAAGACGACACGTCTCCATTCGTCCCTCCATTCATGCCTGTCGCGACACCACTGGAGGCGGGCTGCACGATGTTGGGGCGTGAGCGGAAGACGGCCTAACGGTGTACGGGACCGTAGCCCAGCTTCATGGAGACGGTTGCGAATGGTCCTCGCCGATACCCCAGGAGCAACAGTGTCCCTAATTTGCTGGGAAGTGGCGGTGCGGTCCCCTACGGCACTGCGTAGGATCCTACGGTCTTGGCGGTGCATCCGTGCGTCGCTGCGGTCCGGTCCCAGGTCGACGGGCACGTGCACCTTCCGCCGACCACTGGCGACAACATCGATGTACTGTGGAGACCTCACGCCCCACGTGTTGAGCAATTCGGCGGTACGTCCACCCGGCCTCCCGCATGCCCACTATACGCCCTCGCTCAAAGTCCGTCAACTGCACATACGGTGCACGTCCACGCTGTCGCGGCATGCTACCAGTGTTGAAGACTGCGATGGAGCTCCGTATGCCACGGCAAACTGGCTGACACTGACGGCGGCGGTGCACAAATGCTGCGCAGCTAGCGCCATTCGAGGGCCAACACCGCGGTTCCTGGTGTGTCCGCTGTGCCGTGCGTGTGATCATTGCTTGTACAGCCCAATCGTAGTGTCCGGAGCAAGTATGGTGGGTCTGACACACCGGTGTCAATGTGTTCTTTTTTCCATTTCCAGGAGTGTAAGTTGAACAATGGAATATACTTTTCATATTAATTTCCTCGGCTAGTCAGTTCACTTTAAAGCAAAAAATCTTTAGTTATTAGTTACAATTGCGGCCCATACACGCGCGAGAGTATTTTTTCTTACATCCGTTAACCATTGTATTGTGGTCGGAGTCCTGGCTCTGGCTCTCGGCTATGGTACTGAAAATAAGAATCTTAAAGCTACGTATTTCTGCAACTTCGTGCGGCTGTGGATAAATTCTTCTAAGTTAATATCGCCACGTAATGGCGTCGTTGGCTGCATCGGCCGCTGCGATTGTTGAACTGTAAATTACTTGAATGCAGGTTAATTCAAGGAAGGCGGAAATGAAATCGGGATCACCTCTTACAAATTAAAAGTGCACAATAATATTAAATCAATATGTTATCTGCTTAATTCATACAAATATGCTTACATTTGCCAGCACTCGCAAGATGTCCGTCTACACGTAATCAAGACAAGAGAAGAAGTGAAGACGACTAAAAAATCTTGACGTCCCTTTAGATCATTTTGTTATATTTCTTTGCCCTCGAAACTTACACAGAGAAATTATTATAATACGGGTACATGATAAAAAAAATCTGTATCATTCAAGTTTTAAATGTCTCTTCTTTATAAATACCGTTTTTTAAGTCTTTTCGCACCGCTTCACTGGGGACGCTATATAGCACAGTATAACAAACAGTCTGTTAATGCTGACTGATATGAAACTTATCATTACTGATCTATACCAATTACTAAACAAAATAAAAAGTTCAATCTTCTGTATGACTATAATTTCACTGGGCGATGACAAACTTCCTTACTGATACCATCCCTTTACATAAAACTTTGCATGAGGCTGATATCACGTAAAGATTTTGCTGCCGTATGGCGAGGGTGTGGGCTATACGACGAAAAATTATTTGCTGAGCAAAATATTTCCAGCATTTTGCTGAAAATTGTTATGAGAGGTAGTTGAAACGAGCAGAAGTCATTATGGAGCCCAGTCGTTTCCCTTCCAACTCTGAAAGCGCTGTATCAGTAGTACACTGTCAGTCCAGGCAGTGATGGAGCTCTTTAGGCTAATTCAGCAAGAGTGTCTTAGCAAGTAATGGAAACGTCTGCACCCCTGTAAGTTACACCATATTGTAGGGAGCCGTTTGACGGGATTCTTGTAGGTAAATTGATTTTTGAGCACTCTAATGTGAAGTTCTCTTCAAATGCCTGATGAGTCTCTATAAACAAATTAGATACATGTGATGGTATTTAGTCTTCCCTAATGTCAATTACAGAATGTTTCACACACTACAGGAACGCAACTTCCGCGAATTGCGGGAACCGGTGCAAAGACAGGCGGGTTGTGTTCATCCAGTGACGGTCCGGTGGAGTGCTCTGAAGGGGTCGTAGGTGACGTATCTGTTTTAACCGAGGAAAATGTAGGTTAGATTACTCGTAGTTTTTGTACCATTCTGGGGAGATATTCAAGAATGCATAAAATGTCTTAAAGCAAGAGCACATAACAAAGATTTACAAATGAAAAGTATACGTCACTGTCGATTCCTGATGTCAATGTCGAGACTTCATATAAACTGAAAAATACTTTCATTTAACAGAGAGCAATAAATGTTACCAAAGTAATGTAAATGTATATGCTATGATGTGCGTAAGATAATTCTTAGCCTATTATGGTCACGAACCATCAAACAGGAACCAGTTTTCAGAGGTTACTTATGTTGGTTTCATTGCCGTAGTAATTTTTTGCACGATATTTGATGTTGTATAAGTATATCAACTGATTCCATAAGAACCTTTGTTAGGAGAGGAATTGCAAACGAGAAATCGTTATGCAATTGGGAACATCAGTAGCATTCTCCCAAAGAACTGCCTGCAAACTCACTCTGAAGCCTCACGGAGTAGAGCTACTGTGTCAACTGCTCACTTCACATACTGCTGCCAAACATATTTATTTCAGATCGCTATTGTAGTTTGTGCAGGGTGCAGAGACTGATCCCAAAACATAATACGAAAGTCAAATGAGCATCTGATACGAAAAATAAATCGGATACATTCCCCTAGTTGCATTTCATTTACGAGAAAGACTGAATTCTCGCCATAAGAAGCAAACATAGTGTACTGAATGAAAAGGCCTAGTTGCTTTTCAGAAATAGAACTGTGAAGTTAGGGAAGAATTAATGGTAAAATTTAATCTACATCTACATCTACATTTATACTCCGCAAGCCACCCAACGGTGTGTGGCGGAGGACACTTTACGTGCCACTGTCATTACCTCCCTTTCCTGTTCCAGTCGCGTATCGTTCGTGGGAAAAACGACTGTCTGAAAGCCTCCGTGCGTGCTCTAATCTCTCTAATTTTACATTCGTGATCTGCTCGGGAGGTATAAGTAGGGGGAAGCAATATATTCGATACCTCATCCAGAAACGCACCCTCTCGAAACCTGGCGAGCAAGCTACACCGCGATGCAGAGCGCCTCTCTTGCAGAGTCTGCCACTTGAGTTTGTTAAACATCTCCGTAACGCTATCACGGTTACCAAATAACCCTGTGACGAAACGCGCCGCTCTTCTTTGGATCTTCTCTATCTCCTCCGTCAACCCGATCTGGTACGGATCCCACACTGATGAGCAATACTCAAGTAGAGGTCGAACGAGTGTTTTGTAAGCCACCTCCTTTGTTGATGGACTACATTTTCTAAGGACTCTCCCAATGAATCTCAACCTGGTACCCGCCTTACCAACAATTAATTTTATATGATCATTCCACTTCAAATCGTTCCGGACGCATACTCCCAGATATTTTACAGAAGTAACTGCTACCAGTGTTTGTTCCGCTATCGTATAGTCATACAATAAAATCCTTATTTCTATGTATTCGTAATACATTACATTTGTCTATGTTAAGGGTCAGTTGCCACTCCCTGCACCAAGTGCCTATCCGCTGCAGATCTTCCTGCATTTCGCTACAATTTTCTAATGCTGCAACTTCTCTGTATACTACAGCATCATCCGCGAAAAGCCGCATGGAACTTCCGACACTATCTACTAGGTCATTTATATATATTGCGAAAAGCAATGGTCCAATAACACTCCCCTGTGGCACGCCATTGGTTGCTTTAACGTCTGTAGACGTCTCTCCATTGATAACAACATGCTGTGTTCTGTTTGCTAAAAACTCTTCAATCCAGTCACACAGCTGGTCTGATATCCCGTAGGCTCTTACTTTGTTTATCAGGCGACAGTGCGGAACTGTATCGAACGCCTTCCGGAAGTCAAGAAAAATAGCATCTACCTGGGAGCCTGTATCTAATATTTTCTGGGTCTCATGAACAAATAAAGCGAGTTGGGTCTCACACGATCGCTGTTTCCGGAATCCATGTTGATTCCTACATAGTAGATTCTTTGTTTCCAAAAACGACATGATACTCGAGCAAAAAACGTGTTCTAAAATTCTACAACAGATCGACGTCAGAGATATAGGTCTATAGTTTTGCGCATCTGCTCGACGACCCTTCTTGAAGACTGGGACTACCTGTGTTCTTTTCCAATCATTTGGAACCTTCCGTTCCTCTAGAGACTTGCGGTCCACGGCTGTTAGAAGGGGGGCAAGTTCTTTCGCGTACTCTGTGTAGAATCGAATTGGTATCCCGTCAGGTCTAGTGGACTTTCCTCTGTTGAGTGATTCCAGTTGCTTTTCTGTTCCTTGGACACTTATTTCGATGTCAGCCATTTTTTCGTTTGTGCGAGGATCTAGAGAAGGAACTGCAGTGCGGTCTTCCTCTGTGAAACAGCTTTGGAAAAAGGTGTTTAGTATTTCAGCTTTACGCGTGTCATCCTCTGTTTCAATGCCTTAATCATCCCGGAGTGTCTGGATACGCTGTTTCGAGCCACTTACTGATTTAACGTAAGACCAGAACTTCCTAGGATTTTCTGTCAAGTCGGTACATAGAATTTTACTTTCGAATTCACTGAACGCTTCTCGCATAGCCCTCCTTACGCTAACTTTGACATCGTTTAGCTTCTGTTTGTCTGAGAGGTTTTGGCTGCGTTTAAACTTGGAGTGAAGCTCTCTTTGCTTTCGCAGTAGTTTCCTAACTTTGTTGTTGTACCACTGTGGGTTTTTCCCGTCCCTCACAGTTTTACTCGGTACGTACCTGTCTAAAACGCATTTTACGATTGCCTTGAACTTTTTCCATAAACACTCAACATTGTCAGTGTCGGAACAGAAATTTCCGTTTTGATCTGTTAGGTAGTCTGAAATCTGCCTTCTATTACTCTTGCTAAACAGATAAACCTTCCTCCCTTTTTTATATTCCTATTAACTTCCATATTCAGGGATGCTGCAACGGCCTTATGATCACTGTTTCCCTGTTCTGCACATACAGAGTCGAAAAGTTCGAGTCTGTTTGTTATCAGTAGGTCCAAGATGTTATCTTCACGAGTCGGTTCTCTGTTTAATTGCTCGAGGTAATTTTCGGATAGTGCACTCAGTATAATGTCACTCGATGCTCTGTCCCTACCACCCGTCCTAAACATCTGAGTGTCCCAGTCTATATCTGGTAAATTGAAATCTCCACCTAAGACTATAACATGCAGAGAGAATTTATGTGTGATGTATTCCAAATTTTCTCTCAGTTGTTCTGCCACTAATGCTGCTGAGTCGGGAGGTCGGTAAAAGGAGCCAATTATTAACCTAGCTCGGTTGTTGAGTGTAACCTCCACCCGTAATAATTCACAGGAACTATCCACTTCTACTTCACTACAGGACAAACTACTACTAACAGCGACGAACACTACACCACCGGTTGCATGCAATCTATCCTTTCTAAACACCGTCTGTACCTTTGTAAAAATTTCGGCAGAATTTATCTTTGGCTTCAGCCAGCTTTCTGTACCTATAACGATAATCGGTGCTTTCTATCAGCGCTTGAAGTTCCGGTACTTTACCAACGCAGCTTCGACAGTTTACAATTACAATACCGATTGCTGCTTGGTCCCCGCATGTCCTGACTTTGCCCCGCACCCGCTGAGGCTGTTGCCCTTTTTGTACTTGCCCAAGGTCATCTAACCTAAAAAACCGCCCAGCCCACGCCACACAACCCCTGCTACCCGTGTAGCCGCTTGTTGCGTGTAGTGGACTCCTGACCTATCCAGCGGAACCCGAAACCCCACCACCCTATGGCGCAAGTCGAGGAATCTGCAGCCCACACGGTCGCAGAACCGTCTCAGCCTCTGATTCAGACCCTCCACTCGGCTCTGTACCAAAGGTCCGCAGTCAGTCCTGTCGACGATGCTGCAGATGGTGAGCTCTGCTTTCATCCCGCTAGCGAGACTGGCAGTCTTCACCAAATCAGATAGCCGCCGGAAGCCAGAGAGGATTTCCTCCGATCCATAGCGACACACATCATTGGTGCCGACATGAGCGACCACCTGCAGATGGGTGCACCCTGTACCCTTCATGGCATCCAAAAGGACCCTTTCCACATCTGGAATGACTCCCCCCGGTATGCACACGGAGTGCACATTGGTTTTCTTCCCCTCTCTTGCTGCCATATCACTAAGGGGCCCTATTACGCGCCTGACGTTGGAGCTCCCAACTACCAGTAAGCCCACCCTCTGCGACCGCCCGGATCTTGCAGACTGAGGGGCAACCTCTGGAACAGGACAAGCAGCCATGTCAGGCCGAAGATCAGTATCAGCCTGAGACAGAGCCTGAAACTGGTTCGTCAGACAAACTGGAGAGGCCTTCCGTTCAGCCCTCCGGAATGTCTTTCGTCCCCTGCCACACCTCGAGACGACCTCCCACTCTACCACAGGTGAGGGTTCAGCCTCAATGCGGGCAGTATCCCGGGCAACCACAGTCGTAGTTCGATCGGGGGATGCGTGGGACGAGCTGGCCGTCCCCGACAAACCCCCATCCGGACCCCCACAGTGATGCCCATTGGCAACAGCCTCAAGCAGTGTGACCGAAGCCAACAGTGCCTGAAGCTGGGAGCGAAGGGATGCCAACTCAGCCTGCATCCGAACACAGCAGTTGCAGTCCCTATCCATGCTAAAAACTGTTGTGCAAAGAACGTCTGAACTAATCTACAGAGAGCGCAAACAAATCGACACAAAATTTAAACGGTTATTAAAATACAAGATAGCCTAGTAAATGCAGTAATGCTGCTACTTGCGCACTGCTGACACACTGCTCGGCGGCGGAAGGAGACTACGCGATTTTACACTATTCAGGTACTAAAAACGCGATGCTACAATTCTCAAATACTATAATACGCCCGAAATTTATGAATTAAAAGATGCAAGTACCAAAAACACGCAAAGAAATTAAGAATTAAACTATGTAACAAATGAGTGAGCTAGGAGTATACGACTTGCTGCTGCAGCTGCTTATCCAACGGCGGCAGGGAGCACACTGACTGTGACCAACCGACACTGGCCGTTCAAAACAAAAACAGAAGACAAACGACTACGCGAATTTACACTATTCAGGTACTAAAACGCGATGCTACAACTCTCAAATACTATAATACGCCCGAAATTTATGAATTAAACAATGCAAGTACCAAAAACACGCAAAGAAATTAAGAATTAAACTATGTAACAAATGAGTGAGCTAGGAGTATACGACTTGCTGCTGCAGCTGCTTATCCAACGGCGGCAGGGAGCACACTCAAAAGAATGGTACATAAGAGCCAGCAAGAAAATTAACTACGCGACGAATAAAATACTCCCGCAAACAGTCCGGACATACAACAACGTTGTCTCTACCGCGGCTGTTCAACTTTGCTGCCAGGATGTGACACTAGCTTTGTTATGGTAGGCACAAAGCCGTTTCCCACTCGGCACAGAGGGCGCACTCATGTGGCTCAATGGTGCTTTTGCAAGCAACCAGCGACCTCATTATGTGCTGTTCTGGAAGTATAGCCAACTGATGTGACTGTAAAATGCCAGACTCCACGGTACCGGTTATTCAAGCAGGGAAAGAACAAGCACAGAAAGTAAAAATCTCCAGACATCATTTCGAGAATGGAAACCATATTCTTGTGCTCTACCAAAAACGAACTAAAATGGTTATTATGCTGCAACAAAAGTTGACAATTTATGTCATCTTTTGGCAAACTTTAACGTTTAAGACGGTCTAAACGACATGTAATTTATTGCAACAAATGTTAAATATCTAACTAATGTCGTGCAAGCAAGCCGGCAGTGTATGGCACATTATATCGGCAAAAAGAAAAATGTTAAACTATATCGTCTCACAAATTGTCTAGAAAAGAAAATGTTTTGTCTTTGCTGGCGATTTAACTGGTAAGAAGTTAACACAATCAAGAAACAAATTAAATTAGATGCAAAAACAGTGAATTAATGGTTCCTTTATTCTGACAATCTTGGAACATTTCGACAGGGTAAACATCTTACAACGTGAAGCGCTATTGATTCTGCCCGAGTTTTTCTGTTCTTCTTTCCAATTCTTATTGGAGCTGCTTTCATTAGGCTTCTCAATTTGTCTTCCACCCAATCTCTTAGTTTCTCTAAACCTTTTTCAGTAGCAGAAACTCGACTCTTCAATTATCTCAATCAGAAAGCTTTAGCAACTACAACTTTCAAAGAGAGTTCATAAAATATCTGCTAAAACAACAAGTATGTCTGCGCCTGTCCCGCGATCACCATTTGACCTCTTACAACTACGCACCGTTTTTCCGATCAGACCTTCCTCATTCGCCAAACACACTGGCTGGTTCAATCTATTTAAATTTCACTCCTTCACAACACACTACGTCAGAAAATATAACATTTTTACGCCAGTAATTATATTTTCTGTCAAATATTAGCCGTAAGCTGTGGCCGAGCTGTTCTAGGCGCTTCATTCCGGAACCGCGCTGCTGCTACGGTCGCTGGTTCAAATCCTGCCTCGGGCATAGGCGTATGTGATGTCCTTAGGTTAGTTCGGTTAAGTAGTTCTAAGTCTAGGGGCCTGATGACCTCAGATGTTTAAGTCCCATAATGCTTAGAGCCATTTGAACCATTTTGTCTAAGAATATCAATATTATTACTAGTAATAGTAGCAGTACGTAGTAGTAGTATCAACACTAGTATGAATTCCATCATTTCTTAGATAGTACTGTTATTCACATTGTTACTACACACACTCAAATACTGTATCACATCATGTTTAATCTGATTATTACCATGTCATTACTGTTTGTCGTTTTAAAAGTGTTGTCATTTTAAGTAACTAAGATACAAGAACTATTGTGTGCGTATAGGTCCGATCCGGTAAAGGTCAGAGCCCGAAGGCCCCAATCTAATAACGTTACATAAATAAACAAAAATATTCATTCGTATATCTTTCTTTCTTTTCGCATACATGTTCTGTAGTTTGGTTTACTGCTTCGGTTCTCGAAATGTAGATATGTAGTGGGCAGAGCTCCCACTACACCTACACCAGAGACCTCAAACTAAGTATCTGGTTACTGCAATGGCAGTTTATGTCGATGCAACAAAGGTTCTAGGCTCCATACATCGATCGCCTATGAGTTTTGTTCAAATCAAATTGCGTAGATTGTCACATTACCTTCGTTGCTTAGTCAGTGGACGTAAGTCCTAAGTGCGCGGATCCCTTGGTTGACTATACAGCGTGAAGAAAAATTCACGCACTCGGACTTCGAAGCGTGATTCCCCACATACCAGCAATATAGAAAGTCTTTCAAAAAATTTCGTCCTACGTATATTTCCGGCAGTAAGTGGATGATAAAGATTGGCAATCCGGCAACACCTTAAAAAAAATAAATGGCTCTGAGCACTAGGGGACTTAACTGCTACGGTCATCAGTCCCCTAGAACTACTTAAACCTAACTAACCTAAGGACAGCACACAACACCCAGCCGCACGAGGCAGAGAAAATCCTTGACCCCGCCGGGAATCGAACCCGGGAACCCGGGCGTGGGAAGCGAGAACGCTACCGCACGACCACGAGATGCGGGCTGGCAATACCTTAATCACATGTACTATAATTACCTGTGTCAGTAGGTAGTACTACTGCTGGGCAATTGGTGCCGTGGATGGCGTCTTGGGATAGCACGCAGGAAGTCGAGAGTTCGATTGTGGGTCGAGATGTACTTTTTTATTTGCCATTTCCGTTATGCCATATAATACTGTAGTGTACAACATTTCTTAATCCATACTTATGCGACATTTGCATTGTACAGTAGCCGCGCGGGGTAGCCGCGCTAAGCCCTCTTGTCACGGTCCGCGATGCTCCCCGTCGGAGGTTCGAGTCCTTCCTCGGGCATGGGTGCGTGTGTCGTCCTTAGCGTAAGTTAAAGTTAGATTGAGTAGTGTGTAGTCTTAGGGACCGATGACCTCAGCAGTTTGGTCCCATAGGACCTTACCACAAATTTCCATTTTCCATAGTACAGTATTTTGTAACGGTGAATGGAACAAGAACGTCTTCAGACAAGTCAGATATAGACATCTGAAACAAATTACCTCCATCGCTACAAAAACAATATCAATTTCGAGATACTAAAGATGAGTGCACAGTTAAATAATTCAACATCTGCAAGTCACATACTATATGCAGTACTCCCGCTCAGATTTAACACATTAGCAACCAGTGACAATAATCATTTCCATAGTAATGACCGCATGACTTTACAGAAGAATACGTCGTCCTCAGAGCAGATGCTCAAAGTGATCCCCTGCATGTCCAAATATTGCGGGTCTCACTCGATCGTACCGCTCTGGACGTTTTGCAAGATGGCTGCATACACAGATACAATAGCCGCATGAACACGCGCTATAAGTTCTTCCACATGTTTCGCCGGAGTAGTATCAACGTTCTTCTTAAAGTGTACTCACAAAAATAAATGTAGGGGATTTAGGTCAGCTGAATGCGGAGGCCATTTAACTGGGCTTCCCCATCCGAGCCACTTCCGCGGAAATGTTACATCTAAACACCGTCGCACATTAATTCCAAAGCGTACAGGTTCACCATCGTGTTGGAACTATAACTTATGCCGAACATTAATGGAACATCTTCCAGTGAGTCAGGCATATAGTTTGAGAGGAACGCATATTACCTTCGTACAGTCAACCGTTCAGGCAATAGGTAGGAATCCAAATCCTCTCTCCCAATGTTTCTACCAAGACGTCGATGTCAAAGTGAATTTGGTACCCACGGTCGCAGGTGACGAGCGCGCATGCAGATTAAACATCATTTTTCCCAGCGAGCTACTCAATCTAACGCGCATCACCTCTCTTACAGTTTTTGTTTAGCATGATACATCCCGACAATGCTAAATGTGAAATGTTTGTTTTAGAATTACACTGCTCTCTTAACGATAATGGAGTGATGTTTCCACATTTCCATCTATAATAGTAGTTAAAATCGCAATAACAATAATAATACTAACACATGGAAATACTTATTAACCGGCACGCACTTACCAGACTCGATGCTGAAAGGCATAGTTAGTGGTTCCATGGTAATAATACATAAGTGGTAACCAAGTTTGGAAATTACTTGTAAAACGCTTTGCTAGCCCTGCAGCGACTTAATGCCCTAATAAAATGTAATAGATCACACCGTGGCAACATTAATAGTTGGTACTAATCATTGGGACCATTGCGGAGGGTACACAGAAATCAGGTTTGGAATCCAGTAGCTGCAGTGGTGCGAAATCATTTGCGTCCGCGACATGCAAAAGGCTTCTTTAAAAGTTGACCAATAAAAACGATCGTACTTCCGTTTCTGTGTTCGTAGTATGTAAGTGCAAATGTTCTGCAGAAGTCGCATTACAATCGCTGTATGACGATTAAGTCACGAGATACCGCACCACGCAGACTACATTTAGCAAATAAAAACAAATACGCCTCGACCCAGAATCGAACCATCGACCTCGTACATGCTAACCCAAAATGCTATCCGCTGCACGAACTGCACAGCACTAATCCTACACGCTAACAGAGATTATAGTATTGCCAGATCGCTAATCTTTAACACCCATTTAATACGGAAAATACACTGAAGAGGCAAAGAAACTGGTACACCTAATATCGTGTAGGGCCCCGCGAGCACGCATAAGTGCAGCAACGCGGATTGGCATGGACTCGAATGATGTTTGAAGTCGTGCTGGAGGGAACTAACACTATGAATCCTCCAACGCTGACCGTAAATCCATAAGAGTACGACGGGGTGAAGATCTCTTCTGAACAGCACTTTGCAAGGCATCCTATATATGCTCAATAGTGTTCGTGTCTGGAAGTTTGGTGGCCAGTGGAAGTGTTTAAACTCACAAGAGTGTTCCTGGAGCTGTTCCTGGAGCCACTCTGTAGCAATTCTGGACGTTTGGGGTGTCGCGTTGTCCTGTTGGAATTGCCCAAGTTCGTCCGAATGCGCAAGTGACATAAATGTATGCAGGTGGACAGGATGCTTACATACGTGTCACCTGTCAGAGTAGTACCTAGAAATATCAATCCAACTGCACACGCCCCACACCATTAAAGAGCTCCAACAGCTTTAACAGTCCCCTGCTGACACGCAGGGTCCATGGATTCATGAGGTTGTCTCCATTTTAAACGAGACTCGTCCGACCAGGCAACATGTTTCCAATCATCAACTATCCAGTGTCTGAGTTGACGATCCCAGGTGAGGCGTGAAGCTTGTGTTGTGCAGTCACGAGTTGGGCCTTTGCTCCGAAAGCCCATATCGATGATGTTTCGTTAAATGGTTCACACGCTGACACTTGTTGATGGCCCAGCATTGAAATCTGCAGCTATTTGAGGAAGGTTTGCACTTCCGTCACGTTCAATCATTCTCTTCAGTCGTCGTTGGTCACGTTCTAGCAGGTTTTTTCTCCGTCCGCAGAGATGTCGGAGATTTGATGTTTTACCGGATACCTCATATTCACGGTGCCCTCGTGAAAGTAAAATACCCTCTTCTTCGCTACCTCGAGGATATTGTGTCCCATCGCTCGTGCGCCGACTATAACAACACGTTCAAAGTCACTTAAATCTTGATAACCTGCCATTGTAGCAGCAGTAACCGATCTAATAACTGCGCCACACCCTTGTTATCTTATATAGGTGTTGCCGTACTCTGCCTGTTTACATATCTCTTTATGTGAATGCGCCTGCCTGTACCAGTTTTTTTGGTGCTTCAGTGTATGAGCAGAACGAAATTTTGTAAGAGAAATTCTTGTATTGCTAGTATGTGAGGAATAGTGCTGCGAAGTTCGAGTGATGATGATGATGTTTGGTTTGTGGGGCGCTCAACTGCGTGGTTATCAGCGCCCGTACAATTTCCCAACCTTTGCTCAGTCCAATTTCGCCACTTTCCTGGATGATGATGAAATGATGAGGACAACACAAACACCCAGTCATCTCGAGGCAGGTGAAAATCCCTGACCCCGCCGGGAATCGAACCCGGGACCCCGCGTTCGGGAAGCGAGAACGCTACCACGAGACCACGAGCGGCGGACGCGAAGTTCGAGTGCGCTAATTTTTCTTCACTCTATATGTGCTGATGGCGCGTTCAGCTTTCCGGTCCCATTCCAGGTAGCGCTCTCACAATACACCTCCATCGCCTATTGCGTGGAGTACCTGCACTTTTTAGAAGGTGTCGCAGAGATGTTAGTCTCAGTTCTCTGTCGGTGTTTTGTATCGGCTGCTGGCGGATGAAAAATTGGTTACCTATTCCAGGACACCACAGAAAGTTCTGTAACTTGAATCGAGGCACTTCACGAAGAAATATGAGCTGATGACAGTGTTAAGGCGTCACGAGATCGGCCATGTGCCTCACAGGAATAGTGGTAGTCTAATATTAGTAGTAGATACAGTTTGATGTGATAGAAGTTTTGCCCTTTACAATAGTACAAAAAGCTACAGTGACCGTAAAATTGTTAATCACAGCGGACAAAGATCAGTTTCACGCAGGACACTCATTTTAGTACAATAAGACACTGCATCTGGCCATGACAACGACGATGAAGAGAGTATCTTCAAGTACACCATATCGATTTCGAGGTACTCAGTGATGATAACAGTCCGTAGATCTACCAATCTGCCAAAATGCACAGACATTTTATATGGGATCAAGACGGGATGGTGCAGTAAGACAGTTGGGGTGCGGTAGGGTTTGTAAGCATTCGTTAAACCAGGAGAAGAGCGTGCAGTGTTTTCAACATGGATGGTGTCATTTTGGAAGACGGGAGTGTCCACATTGTATTTGGCATGAAGACATAAATGAAAGAACAACACTTGGACAGCGAGAATGTTTAAATAAATACCGTGGTTAATGTTCACGGTTACTTGGATGAGTGGGCATAAACATACTGGACTACTTCAAAATTATTAAAATCGTGACTCATCGGATCAGATCATATCAGTGATTTGCTGTTGTTCGGTTTACTGAAGACGTGCAGCTTCATGGGCTATTGTGAGCAACGGCCTATGCAGGTCACCCCAAATGTCCACACTGACTGAGATGGACCTGTATTCAGTAACAGCAGAATATCTCATTGTGTTTCAAAGCGATTGTCACTGACAGGGCGTGGCATCCGACACTGGACCCTTTCACTTAGGAACTTCAACATTACGAGTCCTCGTTTTTAAACATTTAAATGAACGTCTAATTAACTGATTTAGTGCCTGAATAAATACAAAGCATACCAAATATTCCTATTATGAAGCCTGACACAGTTAAAATGAACAGTGACACAATTAACAGACATGGGAAGTATCGATATAAGGCTCAATATCTTCTGCATCAATTACTCCTACCACAAAGTTCTGTGAGCGTTTGACACTATAACATCTCCGCATTTCTTATATCCTTAAAAATAATGCTTGGCCACTGCACACAACGGAAACTCGTACCAATTAAGCTAACATCTTAGTAATGCAGCTATTTACATTTATTACTTTACGTTCACATAATCATACGGGAGTTGCAGGACATACGGGTTCTCAAAATGTAAGTCAAATTGAGAACATAAAGCTTGAATTTAATGCAATCAAATTAACAACCTGCTGTGAATAGTATAGAGCAAAGTTGTGAAAATTGTAGCTTACTAATATGCAATTGCTCTAAGGTCAGTGGGACTCACATTCAACTGAATGATTGCAGTACGCAAAATGTATATGACTTCCTCATCTGGGCAGTTCGCATAAGCAAAATAAACCGTACAAATGTTGAAAGTAGAAAACTGAGCATACAAATGACTTAAATATGGGCTGTCCAGAAGATGGGTTGAGCAACTGAGTAAAGCGATGGAGTTCCACTCAGCTCCAGACGAGAGCCGGGAAGAGGATTATCTTCTCCCCAAAACGCTCCCCATTTCCCAAGCTCGACTTGGAGCAGAAATTGAATGCCAGTATTAATCTGACGAAGAAACACGTTCCGTTTTCTACGCAGTGTCAGCACTGCTTGCACCGCGTCAGGTGGCGTCCTTGCCTGTGGCAAGCGGATTAGTATCGGCAGCTGTCCACAATTAGCATTTCGGGAAACGGGACCGCTTGTGCGAAAACTGCTGGCTACGTAGAACGCACCCGTCACCTACTATTGAGACACTGTCAAAAGCATTCAGCCTTCTGTCTATAAATCGAATAGTTGCCACTATTGCAAGCTCACACAGTTAAAAATCGCGTAATAGTGACAAAACTGAAATAAAATTGCAAAGCGATATGTGACAGGTATGTCACAATTTTCTATGCCGTTTACATGGCTAGATGGCTACACATTCCTTGTAGACACGTTGGACATTCCACGTTGGTTAACCGAAAAATAGGACAACTTCATACACTGTGGTCATTGGCTCTTCCAAACACTCCCGTCACTCTATCATATCTCTGTGTTGCACAATATTGCTGTTGTCATTCCATACAATCCACTGATACATGCACACTACTTTCTTTCCATTACCTACGCCTTGTCATTTCTGTACGATCTACAGCGTCAGAAATGTGAGTGTAATATTTTGTACAAAGGGATTATTTTTTTTGTGTTAGTACATATAAATTTAGTAGTTCCCGTTACGAAAAAATTAATATCAACTGTCTTTAGTAGCAACATGTGAATGTTTTTATTATTATCTATTTCTCAGATGCTAGGTAGTAACTGTTGTACTTTATCAGTAACCATTATTTGCTCTTAGTCACTTTAATGGTACTTGATAGAAGGCAAAAAGTGTTCAAAGAGAGAGAGTAATTGACACACAGCTGGTGATGTTTGTTAACTACAAAATCCATTCATATTATAAAATTTATGTATGTGTATATGTATGCGTATGTGTGTGTATGTATATATCACATCGCCTCCTAAACCACTGGACCAATCTCACTCTGACTTGGTACGCTTATACCTTACTGCCAGGCTACACGTAGGGAGTAAGAATCACCTACCTATGAAATGATGGCATGGGGGGTAGGGGGTTGTAAAAGAAGCGTAGCGTGTCATACGTGAATTCGGAAATTCCTGGATTTTAATCATAGAATATGTGAGAACAAAAGCACTTAGCAATTTGTAACAAATTTTACGCGTAACTTCAAACCATTACGAACTTTTATCTCGATTACATCCACTGAAAAATAAGGAAAGGAGAAATATTTGTCGCTTAGTACTTTTCCTCTGTTCATGCAGTGAAAGTACCGCACGAGGAATGACATAATTTATTACTTATTTACTACCACTTGTATTCGCGACACATTATACAGACAGTACCCACATATGCCACGGAATGCAAGGGCAAGATCATATCACTGTACGGTACATGGTTGAGAGGATATGGCGTCTTAAACAATGAGATGTGAGAGAAAGTTCTGCATCATACTTGGCGTTTAAAGTTATTACACTTCTGCAATTAAATCTATTCGCAAAAAAATTCGCAAATAATATCCATATATACCGCTGAATATATCTACAGTCTAAACACATTAAAAATAAATTTTGCATCACCCACATTCCCAGAACTCCTGAAGATAGACGTTGACTGTGGATATTGCATCACAGACACAGTCCCTTTGACTCTTCAGAGATGTCACTAAACCCGCCCAAAGATGTAAACAACCATGCATGAGCAGCACCTAATAAGACGGAGGGGGCCCGACAGCCGATCAGCTCCAGTCATTCCACAAGGAAGGAGGTCCGCATTATTACTTTGTGCCAGGAAGGGCTTTCAACAAGGGAAGTGTCCAGGCGTCTCAGAGTGAACCAAGGCGATGTTGTTCGGACATGGAGGAGATACAGAGAGACAGGAACGGTCGATGACATGCCTCGTTCAGGCCGCCTACTACTGCATGACCGCTACCTACGGATTATGGCTCGGAGGAACTCTGACAGAAACGCCACCATGTTGAATAATGCTGTTCGTGCGGTCACAGGACGTCGTGTTAAGACTGAAACTGTGCGTAATAGGCCGCATGATGCGCATCTTCACTCCCGACGTCCATGGCGAGGTCCATCTTTGCAACCACGACACCATGTAGCGCTGTACAGATGGGCCCAACAACATGTCGAATGGATCGATTGGCATCACGTTCTCTTCACCGATGACTGTCGCATATGCATTCAATCAGACAATCGTCGGAGACGTGTTTGGAGGCAACCCGGTCAGGCGGAACGCCTTAGACACACTGTCCAGCGAGTGCAGCTAGGTGGAGGTTCCCTGCTGTTATGGGGTGGCATTATGTGAGGGCGACGTACGCCGCTGGTGGTCATCGAGGCGCCGTAACGGCTGTACGATACGTAAAAGCCATCCTCCGCACGATAGTGCAACCATATCGGCAGCTTATGGGCGAGGCATTCGTCTTCATTGACGACAATTCGCGGCCCCATTGTGCACATTTTGCGAATGACTTCCTTCAGGTTAAACGACATCGCCTGACTAGAGTGGCCAGCATGTTGTCCAGACATGAACCCTATGGAACATGCATGGTATAGATTTAAAATGGCTGTTTATAAACGACGTGACCCACCAACCACTCTGAGGGATCTACGCCAAATCGACGTTGAAAACTGGGACAATCTAGACCAACAGTGCCTTGATGAACTAGTGGACAATACGCCACGACGAATACAGGCATGCATCAATGCAATAGAACTTGCTACTGGGTATTAGAGGTACCAGTGTGTATAGCGATCTGGACCACCACCTCTGAAGGTCTCGCTGTATGGTGATACAACATGCAATGTGTGGTTTTCATGAGCAATAAAAAGGGAGGAAATGATGTATATGTTTATCTCTGTTGGAAGTTTCTGTGCAGGCTCCGGAACTCTCTGAACCGAGGTGATGCAAAACTTTTTTTGATGTGTGTATATCATTGTCAGAACATATTTCACGTTGTATGACATCATAAACAGTGAGATGTGTGAAAAACTGCGACATTGTGCTTGACGTTCAAATTTATTACTTCGTTGTTACTAGTTCCATTCGCAACATATTTTGCAGGCAGTATCCACATATACCGCTGAATGTACTTACAAAATTATATTATTGTACTGCGTCTAGCTGAGGAGATATGACGTCATAAACATAAAGCACAAGGCCAGACGTTATTTTGAATGGGCTTGGACGCATAGCTGTAAATAGATACATGGGCGACGCCGTGTTTCTCCGCTATAATACAATAAAATACAATAAAGATGGGAATATAGAAACAAAGATATTATTTAGCCATCCTCTAGATAGAGGATGATCAAATAATATCATTCAAAATATAAACACAACCTGAGACCCCATGCATAGTAACTCATAACTATCTCTGGACACAAGGATAATCGTCAACTGGACGCGGTTGCTACCTGTAGCTGTAAAGGAGGACACGGCCTGCTGTGCGGTAGCATATTGAGTGAAGTGTATTAATGAACTCCACAAACTGATCGTCATCAACTTGATGATGAGAGCAGTGTCTGTTGAAAATTGCAGTTGAATTGTATTAAGTACAGTTAAAGCTGTTTAACCAGCTAATTGTTACTGATGCGAAACAAAGGATGAATAGAGGCTATTTTTAAATGATATATAACAGATCTTTGTATTTGACTTTCTGATAATTTACAACCTTGAACTAAGGCTCCAGCCAGGACTTATTCAGTTGAGAAGGAAGATAAAATTCTAATTTAGTTAATTTGTTCATGTTATCAAACAAAATGACCATTACTGTTTACACTAGATATTTCTTGAAATGCTACACGAACGTTTACAGACGGAGAATGTTCAAAATTCCTCGGCAATGTCATACAAGAGGCACCTTTATCTTTCCCAAATTAAGTACACAACAAATTGCCATTACGACCTCAATCGTTCAGTCCGTCGTCTTGGGTGCTTTTAATTGGACTTCAAGAGCTTCAATAACGTGTATGTCCAGCCGGGTACGGTTATCATTGCCTGACCCTTACATAGCATGCTCCGTATAAGACTTCAGAGGTAACTCTGTGGTACGTTTTTCATTCTTCAATGAGAGACCATGAGAGTTCTTGGAGAGTCTGTGGTGGAACAGAACGACCACGAACACATGTGTCAAGCATGTACCAGATACGCACGATGGAGTTTGGGTCAGGACTCTCCCCTGGCCATTCCGTTACTCCAGTGTCTAGGCTTCACAACATATCGCTGCTGATGCCTGGCATCAAAAGGAGTTCAGCCACCACATGGTCCAATAGGACCTGTCTGTTCGACATAGCACCGCCGGCCGCGGTGGCCGAGTGGTTTTAGGGGCTTCAGTCCGGAACCACGCGACTGCTACGGTCGCATCCTGCCTCGGGCATGGATGTGTGTGATGTCCTTAGGTTAGTTACGTTTACGTAGTTCTAAGCCTAGGGGACTGATGACCTCAGTTGTTGAGTCCCGTAGTCCTTAGAGCCATTTGAACCATTTTTGACACAGCACCTGGCGTTAAGGTTACCAAGGATAACGAGGTCATTTGTATGGCTTTCAACACTGAGGCTTCCCTGCAGCATCACAGAATGTTGGAAATCTGTCGAGTTGCTGGACAAAATTTGGCCAGTACCGCTCAGCAGGGGTCTCCGCACATGAAAACGGCCATAACCTTGTGTCAGAGGATAAATGGAAATGTCTATGAATAACATTCACCAGCGACGAAGTTGCCAGTTGACAAGGGAACAGCAGATCTAAAAGCGAGCTGCAAGATATCATGTCAAGCTGGGTACTCCAAGAGGACGTCTGGTCCTTTCTCATGACATCTTTCGTACAATCTGATGGGGTACAACGGCTCCAGAGGTCCTTCTGAGATCACCTTGCAATGCTCCGGTGGTATCCGTACGACGCCGAAATTTAGAGATTGCTTAATATCGCTTTTCACGGTGGGGTTGTAATGCGTCGGCGACCTTGTCCAAGTCTCCTTGTGTGCTCAAAAATGACTCTGAGCACTATGGGACTCAACTGCTGTGGTCATAAGTCCCCTAGAACTTAGAACTACTTAAACCTAACTAACCTAAGGACAGCACACAACACCCAGCCATCACGAGGCAGAGAAAATCCCTGACCCCGCCGGGAATCGAACCCGGGAACCCGGGCGTGGGAAGCGAGAACGCTACCGCACGACCACGAGATGCGGGCTCCTTGTGTGCTGCCCTGTCTCCCTGTAGCGTGTCCGCAACCTACTGATGACACATATAGAGGCTTTTGTATCTACAGCAATACGACCAAAACCCATCCCTTTTGGGTCAAACAGAGCGTCCTTGCAACTTGCACTGCATTAAGATGTCGCATTGTATGTACTGGGTTTAATACAGTGTCCACAAATGGCGACTCTGTACCTGGCTCGAAGACACTAGAACACCGGCCCTCACTCTCTTCTGAGGTTTCACATGACACAGTAATGCATAATACAGCCAACAGATGCGAATATTTTTGTTTACTAGATTGAAAGCAAACATCTCAAGGCATGCAATAAGACCGCAGGTACCACCTGCATCAAAATACATTTAACATCCGCACGTTAATACAGGTGTTCCCTTAACTCTTTTGAATAGTGTGTTAACACTGGTCAGTTCTCCCTTATCACACTTCAGTCACATGTTTCCCGCACACGAAAAAAAAGTTATGCTTTGTGGATTTAGCGCTTTCAAATCGCTGAGTGCTAGAACCATGAGATGTTATGAAGGGGAAAAAAAAGGTCTCCTACCCAGCGATGTATGCAATTTTTCACCCGAGGTATGTTGCCAACAAAAATATCAAGTGGAGATTATGACGTTTTTGGAAAATGAACAGATCCTCCACAAAAAACAACATGTGTGTCTCTTCTTAAATTGCTGAATGACTGAGAAGATGAAACTTCTACGTTATTTGATTCAGAAACAGCTGAGTAAAACTGAACGTACTGAGCATATTATCTCTTTACTTTTTATTATCATGTCAACACTGGCCCACAATACTCTAGCGCAACTCAATCTGACTGCTCAAAAAAATTACAACCTGACTTCAAATAATTAATTCAAAAGAATGGTCTGACTAAAAAGAAATCTTAACGATAACCTATAAATTTCATTAAGCACTTACCTTACAAAAATCTTCACTACGCGAACTACTGCAATACAGCGTGGGTGAATACTGCCAGCTAAATAAAAGATTCTAACTACTAAAGCCACTAACTACTAAAAAATGGCTCTGAGCACTATGCGACTTAACTGCTGAGGTCATCAGTCGCCTAGAACTTAGAACTAATTAAACCTAACTAACCTAAAGACATCACACACATCCATGCCCGAGGCAGGATTCGAACCTGCGACCGTAGCGGTCACGCGGTTCCAAACTGAAGCGCTAGAACCGCAAGGCCACACCGGCCGGCAAACACTAACTACTAATATGCATGTGGTTATCAAAGGAAAGATTTTGTTGCAAACCAAATAATGTATTTTTTACCTTAATAATGTGAAATCCAGTTCAAACACAAATATAAATCGTCATTGACATTCAGTACAAAGATATATAATCATGAATCACTTTCAATCTCCAAGTCCGATACTTCCAAATCGTTAGCCTTCGCTAACACTTCAGACCTCTACCCTCCATCAATGCTAACTTCTCACATCTAACATCCATTACTGCTGGCTGCTCACCTCCAACTGCCCAAGAGCACTTCCAACACTGCTGGCGACTAACTTCCAACTGCCCAACAGTACTGGCTATTAACTTGCAACTACGAGTCCAACCAGCCACAGAGTCTCTTACAAAGTAAGCGCAGTTAGAGATCCAATGCAAGGCGCTACACAGCGCTGCCAACACACAATCAGCCCACTTGCACATGGATTCCGCAAACAGAGATCCTGCGAAACTCAGCTCGCTCTGTTCCTCCATGAGATCCACAGCGCAGTGGACAACGGCGCTCAGACTGATGCCGTATTCCTTGATTTCAGTAAGGCATTTCACACGATCCGTATTGCCGTTGAATGCAAAAAACAAGAGCTTACGGAGTACCGGAGCAGACCTGCGATTGGCTTCAAGTTTTCTTGCAGATAGAACTCAACACGTCGCTCTTAACGGAACTATATCGACAGAGGTAAAGGTAATATCCGGAGTACAACTGGGAAGCGTGATAGGACAGTTGGTGGTCGCAATATATGTAAGTGATCTTGTAGAAACTGTCGAATGCTCTTTAAGGCTATTCGCAGAAGACGCAGTTGTTTATACCAAAGTAGCAACGCCAGAAGATAGTAAGAATTTGTAGAATGACCTGCAAAGAATTGATGAATGGTGCAAACTCTAGCAGTTGACCCTGAACGTAAATAAAAGTAACATATTGCGCATGCGTAGGAAAAGAAATCCAATACTTTGCAGCTACATTATTGATGACAAACATCTGGAGACAGCGTCTGCCGTAAAATATCTAGGCGTAACTATCCAGAACGATCTTAAGAGGAATGACCATATAAAACAGATAGTGGGTAAAGCAGGCACAAGACTCATCCGTGAAAGAAGTGACATATAAGGTACTTGTTCGCCCTATTCTTGAGTATTGTTCATTTATCTGGGATCCCTATCAGGAAGGACTAATAGGGCAGATAGAGAAGATTCAACGAAGAGCTGGTGACTGAGCGTTACGAAGATACTGAACAAATTCCACTGGCAGACGTTACAAGAGCGACGTTGTGCATCATGGAAAGATTTACTATTGAAATTTCGGGACATCACTTTTCAGGAGGAGTCAGACAACATACTCTACAGGCCATTAAAATTGCTACACCACGAAGATAACGTGCTGCAGACGCGAAATTTAACCGACAGGAAGAAGATGCTGTGATATGCAAATGATTAGCTTTTCAGAGCATTCACACAAGGTTGGTGCCGGTAGCAACACTTACAACGTGCTGACATGAGGAAAGTTTCCAATCGATTTTTCATACACAAACAGCAGATGACCGGCGTTGCCTGGTGAAACGTTGTTGTGATGCCTCGTGTAAGGAGGAGAAACGCGTAACATCACGTTTCCGACTACGATAAAGGTCGGATTGTAGTCTATCGCGATTGCGGTTTATCGTATCGCGACATTGCTGATCGCGTTGGTCGAGATCCAATGACTGTTAGAAGAATATGGAATCGGTGGCTTCAGGAGGGTAATACGGAACACCATGCTGGATCCCAACGGCCTCGTATCACTAGCAGTCTAGGTGACAGGCATCTTATCTGCATGGCTATAACTGATCGTGCAGCCACGTCTCGATCCCTGAATCAACAGATGGGGATATTTGCTAGACAACAACCATCTGCACGAACAGCTCGACGACGTTTTCAGCAGCATGGACTATCAGCTCAGAGACCATGGCTGCGAATACCCTTGACGCTGTATCACAAACTGGAGCGACTGCGATGGTGTATTCAACGACGAACCTGGGTGCACGAATGGCAAAACATATTTTTTTCGGACGAATCCATGTTCTGTTTACAGCATCATGATGGTCGCATCCGTGTTTGGCGACATTGCGGTGAACGCACGTTGGAAGCGTGTGTTCGTCATAGCCATACTGGCGTATCACCCAGCGTGATGGTATGGGGTGCCATTAATTACACGTCTCGGTCACCTCTTGTTCTCATTGACGGCACTTTGAACAGTGGACGTTACATTTCAGATGTGTTACGACCCGTGGCTCTACCCTTCATTCGATCCCTGCGAAACCCTACATTTCAGCAGGATAATGCACGACCACATGTTGCAGGTCCTGTACGGTCCTCTCTGGATATAGAAAATGTTCGACTGCTGCCCTGGCCAGCACATTCTCCAGATCTCTCACCAATTGAAAATGTCTGGTCAGTGGTGGCGGAGCAACTGGCTCGTCACAATACGCCAGTCACTGGTCTTGATGAACTGTGGTATCTTGTTGAAGCTGCATGGGCAGCTTTACCTGTACACGCCATCCAAGCTCTGTTTGACTCAATCCCCAGGCGTATCGAGGCCGTTATTACGGCCAGTGGTGGTTGTTCTGGGTACTGATTTCTCAGGATCTATGCATCCAAATTGCGTGAAAATGTCAGTTCTAGTATAATATATTTGTTCAATGAATATCTGTTTTTCATATGCATTTCTTCTTGCTGTAGCAATTTTAATGTCCAGTAGTGTATTACTCCGCCCCTCCCCCCCTCCCCCCCCACATACACCTCGAGAAATTACCGACAGTCATTCTTCCCACGCACTATTCGCGAGTGGAACAGGGTTGGAGGGATCAGATAGTGATACCGAAAGTACCCTCCGCCACACATCATTTGTTGGCTTGAAGAGTATGATGTAGATATAGATGATAAGTCACAACTTCAAGAGCGTACTACCTCGCATTTGCTTTACTTAGAGACAAAAGTTGCGTTATCCTCGTGCATCCTATCAATTACAAAGATAATTAGGGCAGTGTGAAGGGATTTACCCGCCTTTAAGCCGGGTGACGGACAGTGTGCCGTGAAAGCTCACTGGTCGTCTGCCGTGCTAACGCGGCGCTTTCCAGCGGACAGAGACGCGCCGTGGCGGCGGAAGGCCGGTCAAAGTTTAACGAGATCGACTGCGTGCCGCGGCGCGACCGTT
Source organism: Schistocerca cancellata (assembly GCF_023864275.1). Taxonomy (NCBI): domain Eukaryota; kingdom Metazoa; phylum Arthropoda; class Insecta; order Orthoptera; family Acrididae; genus Schistocerca; species Schistocerca cancellata. Next base: position 640,254,617 of record NC_064626.1, read on the forward strand.
GCCGGGGCCGGGGCCTGCGCTGATGGAGGATCACGGGCCGTCACGGCCGCTGCCGGCCGCCATCCGTCAGCGCCGCCAAATAAACGAGCGGCCCGGCAGAGCGGCGCGGCTCGGCGGCGCTGCCGAGGGATTTCTGCTCCCCGCCTGACAGGTGACACGCCTGCCTGCTGCTCCCGGCGCGACGGCCACACACGCGTTCGCTGTGGCCGCCGCTGCGCTGGCGGACGTGCGGCCTGCATAAAGCTAAAAGGCACGATTCCAACTCAGACACCCATCACTGGTCAGCCTAAGACGACACCGAGCACATGCTTCACATCGTCTTTCCAGACAACTTCATATATATATGGCTGAGTAGTAACTCGCTCCAAACTATGTTCGTTTAGGGCTTAAGATACGTATTCTAAACACTTCCGTGGTGGTAAGCGAGGTACCGACCTTTCGCTAAAGTGCGCGTCATTTACGACGGCGGCCGAGTTTAGGTTCGTTCTGCGCATCTGACGTCACAAAACACAGTCAGCCAATGAACAGAGAACGACGTTGCCAGAGCTCGACTGCAGTGCAGAGCAGGGACGAGTGTCTTCAGTTTTAGAAACGTTCAGTCATAAATAAAGTAACTGAACAAAAGCAATGTCTTGATAGCAGACTTTCTATACAAGAAAGTTCGGAAAAAGCATTCTTTATACCAATTGCTTCATATTCTATTAATTAATAAAACCAAACGAGCAATAAGCCTCCTAATTCGGGCGATAGCAGGGAAATCCATTCTCACTAATCGCTTTTTCGCAAATAAAGAACAGCGGTAATTGTTTATTTCCTACTGTACTTCGACGAAACGTGAGTAATTCATAGTCATACCAACATTGTTTGTCAGTATTTTGCGTGATTTTTTAAACTCCTGCAGGAATTCCGTTAAATGACGAGCTGCGTTAGCATAATGTTTAAGGTGTTTAGCTGCTAAGCAAAAGGTTCTGAGTGCAAACCTTGTTTGGTGCCTAATATTTTCTCTATTTAAAAACCATATCGAAGTGTCTTACTTCATGAATTTCATTCGTTTGAATGTAATTTTCAGAAATTTATAGGGACAACTAAAATTGACCATATGGAAAGTATACGCTGTGACTTTTACCTCTGCAAACTCTTCAAAATTTCGTGCAATGGATTACGCAATTTAATGCTGCACAATAACTGCGTTGAACATCGAAACAAAATTAAGTCATTTATGGGGGGAAGGTACCAGTCAAGAAGGTGTGTAAAAATCAAATTTTTGGGCAAAATAGTTTTTGTGAAATCGAATGATAAGTGTGTCAAAACAGTCGGAACACCATGTGTCTGCACAAGCGAGCGGTGCAGTGATGACAAAATTGCGCACAGCGCGGAATGCGGGGAGCACGTCTCTGTAGTAGCGAAAGGGTTAATGCGGCCGTGGTGTCTTTACTTCATAAACTGCGCGCTCCCACCTAAACGTAAGTTTGCGAACTATACTATACTATACTATGGCGCTGCTTCTCTTTGCCCCTACAACTGGCAACGCAGCAATCTCCCGCGTCTGGGCGGGCACGCGCGAGCCGCCAAGATAAATGATTGAACTATAGTGTGTTGCAGTGTCGGCTGTTGCTATACCGCACCCAGCTGGCTTTTAAAAAGAGATGGGGCCCGCCGACGCCCGTACCAACGTGGTGACCAAACCAAAAGCTCCACTGTCTCCTCCGTCAACATGTTATCTAATACGTGGATCACTGGATACTGGGCTGTGATGTTATGCATGCGTCTGGGTAAGACTACGCATTAACACGGTCCATCAGATGATAGATAGTGGAAGAAACGCGAATGAGGGTAGCAATTTGAAGAGCAGAGGGGAAAAAGGTGCCAAGGCTCGTGCCGTGTGAGAAAACCTCTAAGACAGTGGGACTGGTAATATGATCAGTAGTGGCTTACTAGCTGCGGTAGTTCATTCAAGGTTTGGTTTGTTTGTGTGGGCAGGTGATGGCGATTTATCCCGGTTTGCTGCGGCCGCTGCATTCCGGGAACAATCAGGATCGTTATATATTAGTGGGAGATCGGCCATAGATCATCTCACTGTGTGGAGGGTGTGTGTAGCTTGCCTGCATGTAGTGTACGGTACGGCTTCCCTGCATGATGCCAGTTATTCGGCAAGTGTGTTCCAACTGGATATCCAGTAATGGTGGCTAATTAACAGGGGCTATACCGTTGTGATTGCGTGTACTTGGCCATAGATGTTAGGTCCTTGCAAGTATGTCTTTTGGTCTTTTATGTTTCCATCTATGTCTGTCGTCGTAGTTCTCCAGATTCAGAATAAACGGGTTCTGCGAATGTCTGCAGTGTCTCTATAGTCTTGTGGTGAGTTTGTGGATTACCTCCGTGAGAGTCTCAGTTCGGCATTCCCGGTGAAGGTCCGCAATGCGTGTGTATCGTGGAGCATTGCTTATGATTTCGAGTACTTTGTTTTGTATGATCTGCAGACGGCGCAGGCGTGTGGGCGCAGCGTTATCCCCAGACAGGGGCTGCGTACGGGTTCTGCTTCGCAACAGCAGTTGGCTGTCTTTTCTTTGCAATACATAACACTCTCGCCCAGCTGTGACTAGCCTATTGTAACTCATTTCCTCTCCGGCGTATTTTTTCAGCGAATATGGTAGATGTCTCACAAAAAACAGTGTTAAACGACCTTTGGGATTGTCATCCGTGGAGAGTGAAACGAGACGCCACGACGACAGTAGATTTGTTCAATAAATTTCTTTATTCCCGTCCTCGGCCGCAGTATATCAGGAACAGCTTGGTGGAGGCGTCCAGTTGTCTCTCACGCCAAACAATAGTCATTCGCCATTGTTGACAGTGCAAAGAGTGGGGCCGAGCACGGCATCACACTCGAATGCTGCTGTGAGTGGCATCTCCGGCTGCGACTGTGATGACAGCACGGTGGCACAACGGGCAGTGAACTCCCTAGAGTGAGTCGGTGGCTCCCTCACTCCCCAGGCCGCCCTGTCTTGTGGCCGAACTGCAGACCCCATACCGCATTCAGTGATGTCGCTCCGAGTGTCACAAGCTCGTGGTGCAGGTTGTGGTACATGGAGACAAGAAACATTTAGCACACGAATGGCTGAGTTCTTATATGCTCCCAGCTATGTTAATTTAGGGCTAACGCACATGGTCTAAACACATCCATGGTGGCATCCCTTAATACACTCCTGGAAATTGAAATAAGAACACCGTGAATTCATTGTCCCTGGAAGGGGAAACTTTATTGACACATTCCTGGGGTCAGATACATCACATGATCACACTGACAGAACCACAGGCACATAGACACAGGCAACAGAGCATGCACAATGTCGGCACTAGTACAGTGTATATCCACCTTTCGCAGCAATGCAGGCTGCTATTCTCCCATGGAGACGATCGTAGAGATGCTGGATGTAGTCCTGTGGAACGGCTTGCCATGCCATTTCCACCTGGCGCCTCAGTTGGACCAGCGTTCGTGCTGGACGTGCAGACCGCGTGAGACGACGCTTCATCCAGTCCCAAACATGCTCAATGGGGGACAGATCCGGAGATTTTGCTGGCCAGGGTAGTTGACTTACACCTTCTAGAGCACGTTGGGTGGCACGGGATACATGCGGACGTGCATTGTCCTGTTGGAACAGCAAGTTCCCTTGCCGGTCTAGGAATGGTAGAAAGATGGGTTCGATGACGGTTTGGATGTACCGTGCACTATTCAGTGTCCCCTCGACGATCACCAGTGGTGTACGGCCAGTGTAGGAGATCGGTCCCCACACCATGATGCCGGGTGTTGGCCCTGTGTGCCTCGGTCGTATGCAGTCCTGATTGTGGCGCTCACCTGCACGGCGCCAAACACGCATACGACCATCATTGGCACCAAGGCAGAAGCGACTCTCATCGCTGAAGACGACACGTCTCCATTCGTCCCTCCATTCACGCCTGTCGCGACACCACTGGAGGCGGGCTGCACGATGTTGGGGCGTGAGCGGAAGACGGCCTAACGGTGTGCGGGACCGTAGCCCAGCTTCATGGAGACGGTTGCGAATGGTCCTCGCCGATACCCCAGGAGCAACAGTGTCCCTAATTTGCTGGGAAGTGGCGGTGCGGTCCCCTACGGCACTGCGTAGGATCCTACGGTCTTGGCGTGCATCCGTGCGTCGCTGCGGTCCGGTCCCAGGTCGACGGGCACGTGCACCTTCCGCCGACCACTGGCGACAACATCGATGTACTGTGGAGACCTCACGCCCCACGTGTTGAGCAATTCGGCGGTACGTCCACCCGGCCTCCCGCATGCCCACTATACGCCCTCGCTCAAAGTCCGTCAACTGCACATACGGTTCACGTCCACGCTGTCGCGGCATGCTACCAGTGTTAAAGACTGCGATGGAGCTCCGTATGCCACGGCAAACTGGCTGACACTGACGGCGGCGGTGCACAAATGCTGCGCAGCTAGCGCCATTCGACGGCTAACACCGCGGTTCCTGGTGTGTCCGCTGTGCCGTGCGTGTGATCATTGCTTGTACAGCCCTCTCGCAGTGTCCGGAGCAAGTATGGTGGGTCTGACACACCGGTGTCAATGTGTTCTTTTTTCCATTTCCAGGAGTGTATATTGCGGTGTTAGCTGTTGCTATACTGTGACCAGCTGGTTCGCATCACAACTCCAGTCGGATGTGTTTGGCTTTGAAACACGTAGTACTCTCGCTCACCTGCGGCTGGCTCTATTTCAACTCACTTCCATTCTGGCGTATTTTTTTTCGAATATGGTTGATATGTCGGGTGGAAATTAATAAAACTGACAAAGCGGAATGACGGATCACTGACTGGAAATGGAGGAAAAATGGTAGCATGAACATGTTCGTGAAATGCATTGCTGCAATGGTAAATGGTGCTGACGAATGAAAGTTCCTGTGACCACGTGCTATGGGCTCCTTATGTTTTGCAAGTTGTGTGATTAAAGCAGCACACTGTAAGCAGCAGAATGGTCTGGTGTTCACCTTGGGAGCAAGCCGAGATCGTGTTTGTGCACAGCCAAGTAAATGAAAATGGTCGAGAGGCAGCATGGCTATACCAAAACCTCACAGACACCAACCACATCACACAACATTTCAAGCCCATTTGTGTGATCATGGGTCATTTCAGACAGACAAATGTGCAGGGGGGGGGGGGGGGGGGCAGACTGTGCTTACACCAGATTTGGAGGAACATGTTCTACAGGCTATTGAGACGATCCCTAGTACAAGTTCCAGGCACGTGGCATATTGTAAGCCAAAGTAAGGTTACATGTAACCTTCACGACAAGCCCTACTATACCTATCATCTGAAATGCTGCAAGGTTTGTCAACAGTGGATTTTCCTCTGTGGGAAGGATTTTCCCGATGGCTTTTGAACCAGAGGCTGGGTCTGAGGGCTGTTGGTGCCATCGAGATGGTAGAAGAATGTTGGTCACCTCATGTTGGGGCCCGAGATGACTACGGTAGTTGAATCAATGTTCTGTCAAAGCTGCATTGATCTCCATGGCCACATGGGCGGTACTTGTACTCGCCAAAGTGGTTCTGTTGTGGCGTCGCAACTACCAACGTCACGTCTGGCAACAGACCGCAATGTCCTTGGTTATGGCAGAATCTGGGCAGTGAACAGCAGGCGGAAAGCGGCGTCGTGCCATTACGCCGAGGCAGTGATATGCAACAACCAGCACTGTGCTGTTTCGTAGCATTAAGAAGTCCAGTTCACAGAACAAGCTTGCCCGAGGTTCTTATACATATTTAGATGTAAAGTAACTTCATGACAAAACATTTAATGGTGAGAGATCTGGAAACACACCGGACGTTGTAATATAATGTAACATTATAACCTGATTCAAGATTTTGCGATCTTTGTGTCAGACCGTAGAGTTTCTCAGGGGCAATATTAAGCAGGCAGTCAAACTGCATTCATCTTGTAGTTCTACTCACTGGTTAGTTAATATAATAAAAGAACTTCTATCAGTTATACAACGCCATTTTGTTCTATTTCCTTGACCGATGGAGATGAGAGAGAAGATACTTGTATTAAACTATGATAATAAAACTGTTAATTATTTAAAAGTCATCGTGCTTCCTTATTAAACATCATTGATCCTTTCACTAAAGAGTTACCACTCAGAAATTAAATGCTACTTTAGAATTGCCGCGCGGGATTAACCGAGCGGTCTAAGGCGCTGCTGTCCTGGACTGTGCTGCTGGTCCCGGCGGAGGTTCGAGTCCTCCCTCGGTCATGGGTGTGTGTGTTTGTCCTTAGGATAATTTAGGTTAAGTAGTGTGTAAGCTTAGGGACTGATGACCTTAGCAGTTAAGTATCAAAAGATTTCACACACATTTGAACATTTTTGAACTTAAGAATTCGAAGACCGAAGAAGATAACTGTTAGTATTTATAACGTATAATGTATTCATGTTCCTGTCTGGAGCGACTGTTAATCGAGACGTCATAGGCTCTTACTTCTTTTGGCGATTAATCGAGTCTGCATCTTCACGAACATTTTTAGAGAGTAAATTCCATAATAAATTCCAATTAAAGTGTTTTTATTTTACACCAGTTGCCAAGCAGATAGAGCATCATTTATTACTGTTTGCAACTATTCCACATTATACCAGGGCAATAATCGAACTCCCTCTATATCGAGGTAGGCCAGGACAACATGGGTTGTGGTATCATATACCAACACTGCAGGTGCTGGACTTCTACAACGAATATGAATATCAAACGGAAATTTCCTATGTCATTCCCTGGTGACGGATAAATACAGCAACCTTATTTAATTAAAATTAATGTCAGAGGCATATGACACATTCAAATTAATTATGTGTCATCCACCAGAACAGAAGGAGCGCAGACGCCACTTGCGTGGGTACATATTTTTGTAGTTATGGTAGTATTCTCTACTGCATTGACAGGTTTTGTCGTCATACCTAAGACTCTTTCGTTCTGGTGTTCCTCGATGTGACATTGGCATTAATTCTAACATCATCTGATGAAACCTATGGCAACTGGTTTTTTGCAATTTTTTTAAATTTTTATAGCACATGAAGTTCAGAACTCCAAAATGAATATGCCGAAGCTGTTCGATACAACTCTCAAAAATGCTCAGTAACATCGTCTTTGAAGTCTTACGACCGTCTGTAATACGCAAAAGTAAGCTGCTTCTTCCAACGAGTAGTGTGGTACTGCCCTACGACAGTCGCTTGTTACAAGGAGAGCCTCGGTTCTATTCTCGGAGGATTCAAGCTTTTAAATAAAGGGTCATATTCTGCGAACACTTCCGTGAAGCGTTAAATACATGAAGACAGGAAAACAATGGGCAACGCTCGAGATAGGTAACCATTGGATCGAGTCCCGCTTCGGCCATTATTTTTTAGTTTTTTTCGTATATGTAAGTCATTTAGATATAGAATTTACCAGATATACGCTAATAAAACATAAATGTAATTGTCCATTTCATGACAATGTGTGTCTTCTTATTTCTAATTACACACAGCACACAAAAATGCAGTTTTCATTGTAATTGTAAATTATTAATTACCAACTTTTTTTTTATAAAATATCTCAAATCAAGATCTTTAAAATAAAAATAACTTTACAAATTAATTATTTTCAATCTTTACATATTTTAAGTTTCAGTCATATGTTCGTAGAACATGCACTTTTGATTAAAAATTTGAACAGACTTCTCCATATCACGGATCCACAGAGTCACATCGCTTGACGATAATGGTACAAACTAGGGTATGAAACATCAGCGGAAAACATCAAAGTAGACTTTCCCGAGAATTTTTGAGAGTTGCATCGGCTTGCTTTGAAGGCGCTGATGACCTTGGTGTTGAACGCCCCTCGGCTTCAAACACACACATACACACACACACGCACACACACACTCGACTTGCTTTGAAGGGTTGATATTTTAATTCTGAACTCCCATACCATAATATAAGGAAATACCAACTACCGATCGTCATATTGCTAATGAAGAGTAGATAGTATATACGGGTGAGGGCAGTATATGAGACACCTTGGGTACCTACGGTATATGTATCTTGGTAGCCATAGCGATACACTCACCCGCAGCAGATTCTAGTCGCCTGGTAACAATAGCGGTGATATGTAGCCACTGACGACCAGCAATTGATCCTCTCGTGTCGGAGGACAGCGTTCACAGTAGGTGTGCATTGTGGCATTTGTATGTAGAACAGTTTAGAAATTTTAACCTAAGCTTGATTATTGTCTTTTAATTAATGTATCTGCTGCACCGCAGAGATTATAAGCTTCCCTTATGATTATTGATAATCAAGTAGGATATTTCTCTTATAGAAATCCGCTATAAAACATACAGCTCCCTGAACTTACTTGGAATATTGAGTCTCGAAAGTGTAGTTACACTCGCTCACAAACTCAAGTAACGAACCGGAAAGTAGTGGAAATTTTACGACAAAATGTGGGGAACGAAAGTCTGAAAGATGGTAATATTTACCCACTGGCTACTGTTTAAGTTACAAATTTGCATTACAACAGTGCAGTACGAAAATTACGAAAATGCAGACCACATATACTCCTAATGCTAAGGGACGGATCAGGTCATATACAGCATTGCATCCCTCCCGCCGGAGGTTCGAGTCCTCTCTCGGGGCCGGCCGAGCGGTTCTAGGCGCTACAGTCTGGAACCGCGAGACCGCTACGGTCGCAGGTTCGAATCCTGCCTCGGGCATGGATGTGTGTGATGTCCTTAGGTTAGTTAGGTTTAAGTAGTTCTAAGTTCTAGAGGACTGATGACCTCAGAAGTTAGGTCCCATAGTACTCAGAGCCATTTGAACCATTTTTTTCTCCTTCAGGCATAGGTGTGTGTGATGTTCTTAGCATAAGTTAGTTTAAGTAATGTGTTAGTCCAGGAACCGATGACCTCAGCAGGCTGGTCCCTTAGGAATTCACGCACATTTGGACATTTTTGAATAGTATAGCAGCATTAGTCGTATGCTTTCATTACAAGTTATAAAACCTACCGGTCATTCTTATGTATAATTCAGATAACAATTACTTGATTACTGTACAATCAAGAAAAGGGAAAAATATGAAATATGTATCTAAGCAGCGCGTAAAAAATATCTTCCATTTCCGATATTGCTGCACCTATCAGTTTACTATTACCCTCTATGCATGGCAGTTATAAGCTAGCATTAATTTTGAACTAAGAACATCCAATCACTTTCGGATATTCAGCAGAACTGTATGACATCTATTATATACGTATAACACACATACATGCTGCGAGAAACGTACAGTTACAGCTACAGGGTGTTTCAAAAATGACCGGTATATTTGAAACGGCAATAAAAACTAAACGAGCAGCGATAGAAATACACCGTTTGTTGCAATATGCTTGGGACAACAGTACATTTTCAGGTGGACAAACTTTCGAAATTATAGTAGTTACAATTTTCAACAACAGATGGCGCTGCAAGTGATGTGAAAGATATAGAAGACAACGCAGTCTGTGGGTGCGCCATTCTGTACGTCGTCTTTCTGCTGTAAGTGTGTGCTGTTCACAACGTGCAAGTGTGCTGTGGACAACATGATTTATTCCTTAGAACAGAGGATTTTTCTGGTGTTGGAATTCCACCGCCTAGAACACAGTGTTGTTGCAACAAGGCGAAGTTTTCAACGGAGGTTTAATGTAACCAAAGGACCGAAAAGCGATACAATAAAGGATCTGTTTGAAAAATTTCAACGGACTGGGAACGTGACGGATGAACGTGTTGGAAAGGTAGGGCGACCGCGTATGGCAACCACAGAGGGCAACGCGCAGCTAGTGCAGCAGGTGATCCAACAGTGGCCTCGGGTTTCCGTTCGCCGTGTTGCAGCTGCGGTCCAAATGACGCCAACGTCCACGTATCGTCTCATGCGCCAGAGTTTACACCTCTATCCATACAAAATTCAAACGTGGCAACCCCTCAGCGCCGCTACCATTACTGCACGAGAGACATTCGCTAACGATATAGTGCACAGGATTGATGACGGCGATATGCATGTGGGCAGCATTTGGTTTACTGACGAAGCTTATTTTTACCTGGACGGCTTCGTCAATAAACAGAACTGGCGCATATGGGGAACCGAAAAGCCCCATGTTGCAGTCCCATCGTCCCTGCATCCTCAAAAAGTACTGGTCTGGGCCGCCATTTCTTCCAAAGGAATCATTGGCCCATTTTTCAGATCCGAAACGATTACTGCATCACGCTATCTGGACATTCTTCGTGAATTTGTGGCGGTACAAACTGCCTTAGACGACACTGCGAACACCTCGTGGTTTATGCAAGATGGTGCCCGGCCACATCGCACGGCCGACGTCTTTAATTTCCTGAATGAATATTTCGATGATCGTGTGATTGCTTTGGGCTATCCGAAACATACAGGAGGCGGCGTGGATTGGCCTCCCTATTCGCCAGACATGAACCCCTGTGACTTCTTTCTGTGGGGACACTTGAAAGACCAGGTGTACCGCCAGAATCCAGAAACAATTGAACAGCTGAAGCAGTACATCTCATCTGCATGTGAAGCCATTCCGCCAGACACGTTGTCAAAGGTTTCGGGTAATTTCATTCAGAGACTACGCCATATTATTGCTACGCATGGTGGATATGTGGAAAATATCGTACTATAGAGTTTCCCAGACCACAGCGCCATCTGTTGTTGAAAATTGTAACCACTGTAATTTCGAAAGTTTGTCTGCCTGAAAATGTACTGTTGTCCCAAGCATATTGCAACAAACGGTGTATTTCTATCGCTGCTCGTTTAGTTTTTATTGCCGTTTCAAATATACCGGTCATTTTTGAAACACCCTGTAAATAGGTCGTTTCTTATCTCTTGCTTTGGTTGTAGGGCAGAACAGCAATTTCCAAAACACGGGAGAATGAAAAGAGAAACCAAATGCAAACAACAAAAACTGTGTTCTTTAGCGTGAACGTGGGTCTGATGATGAACCTGTCAATTCTAAACTTTTAACGGCGGCATTTGTGTGAATAAAAAGCATTATTAAAAGTGGCTGGTTGCTGTCTCCGTTAGTTGCTAGAATCAACCTGCATAGTCCGCAGCTCAGGCCAAATATTAACACAATAATATTTTATATCTTTGGTGTGTTAATGTCATTGTGAAGCGTGATGGAAAATAATTGAACTTATTGTAATAATAGTAGAGATAGATATGGCAGTACATGTAGTTTTAATTTATGGAAGAAATAGAGATTTAATTAATAATAATTATTATTAATACTAGAAATAGTTATGGTGATGAGAGGCAGTATTCTGTAGGAAAATTAAGTAATAATTTAGATTGCGTAATTTTTGTAAGAATCAATACAGCCTGCGTTTAAGCCACACAGGCTGCAATGAAATTGTAGCCTGTACATATTTATACATTTTCTGACGCCAGTTGCTTAACATAAAGTTAAGGAATTATTTTTCAATTATCTTCCATACGAGTGTTGAAAATACTAATGAACTAACATTTTTTCTCTGATTCTTAGTAATCACACCCTAGATTAAACGTAATTTCGGTTGATTTTAGCAACTTCTTTTTATTGTATTATATTCTCGTAGGTGAACATTCACCTAATTTTAAACTCTGATATGCAGTCCACGGGCATAAAATTGTGTTTTAGTGTATCTCAGGGCCATTTCAGAATAGGATCATAGCGGTTTCTTTCTAACACAGTAAATAGTTGATGTTCATAGAGAGTGGAATACGCACTCCGACCGTAACTGGTACTAATTGTGTAACTGTGTAATTTCCACACTATTTTCTCAGCGCATCTGTTCGAGATGTCGAAGTGTATGCCGTTGCTTACTTCTTGCGAGTAACTACACGTTACCGTCAGCTACTTGCAAGAAACTCCAACGCTCATACACGATTTCCGAAAGTCTCCTCGATATTAAGACCATTTTTAATGTGGAACATGACATTTGACACTTGCTATCAGAAACCAACTTCAGCCTTACAAGGAAGTGAAGCAGTTGTCTCGAGAGACGTATATTGAGCTGTATACTGTTTGCGAAATTATGTGCGTAGTTTTTTTCAACTGGCGGTAAGATGTTTTGAGTAGCAACGCATTGCCTGAGTGGGCAACTCAGCGGTGCAAAGAGGCCCGTGTTCAAATCCTGCCTGGTCTACAAATTTCTCAAGAAAATTCAGTGATAGAAAAGTCTTGGAAACAGGGAAACATGATACAGAACCGAAGCACTTACAGCTCTTCAGAATAGAGGTCTTCTTCGTTGAAGAAGATGTGCCTTCGTGTTATTCCCCATAAATTAAACATATATTAGAAAGAAGTTCGTTTTATGGACCATCCATGAATTTTCCTACGCCAGACAAAATCATATTTAGCTCACTCTACTCATAAATATATACACTTGCTGTTGCTGCGATCGTGGAGGATAGTTTGTGAATGAAGCCATATAGATCGCTTTGTATGTTTCTTTATTTATTGCACCGTTTCAACTATTGCAATCACCAGATGAAAACAACGTTCAGTGTTTGCAGCAATAAAAACTATGCCATCTCCAAGCATGAAGTCCCGCATTCTTCCCAAACAACTTCCAACCAAGTCTTCCATCGAGTGTGTGTCCCCTGACTCAAAAGAATAGCAACAACAAAATATAATTAATATAGAGTAAAGAAATTTCGAAACACATCTGTCTAGGTAACACATCTAAGTGACTGAGATTGCAGGATCACAGGTTAATGAAAGCGCGAGATAAGCCATTGCAAATGAAGAAATGTTTGTACGTTAATAACCAGTGTAACCGCCTGAATGTTAAATGCATCTACGCAAACGTAGAGCATGGGGGGTTACAAGAATGGTATTTGGACGGGTGCTATCCTGTTCGAAAACACCCCCTGGAATGCTGTTCGTGAATGGCAGCACTACGGGTCGAATCACCAGACTGGCATACAATTTTATAGTCAGGGTGCGTGCGAGCCCCACGAAAGGGCTTCTGATGTCATACGAAATCGCATCCCAGACCATAACTCCAAGTGTAGGCGCTGTGTGTCCAATAGTTTGGTTGCAGGCCCACAACTGGCCCCTCCTGCTTAACACACGGTCATCACTGGCACCGAGGCGGGACCAGCTTTCATCAGAAAATACAACATACACTATGTGTTCAAAAGTATCCGGACAATCCCAAAAACACACGTTTTTCATATTAGGTGCATTGTGCTGTCACCTACTGCCAGGTACTCCATATCAACGACATCAGTAGTTATTAGACATCGTGAGAGAGTAGAATGGGAGGCTCCGCGGAACTCACGGACTTCGAACGTGGCCAGGTGATGGGGTGTCACTTGTGTCACACGCCTGCACTCGTGATTTCCACACTCCTGAACATACCTAGGTCCACTGTTCCCGATATGATAGTGAAGTGGAAACGTAAAGGGACACGTACAGGACAAAAGCGTGTGTTGACTGACAGAGGCCGCCGACAGTTGAAGAGGGTCGTAATGTGTAATAGACAGGCATTTATCCAGACCATCAGACAGGAATTCCCAACTGCATCAGGATCCACTGCAGGTATTATGACAGTTGGGCGGGAGGTGAGAAAACTTGGATTTCATGGCCGAACGGCTGCTTATAAGCCACATATCACGCCGGTAAATGCCAAACGACGCCTTGCGTGGCTTCGTGCCAGGCCTCACCGACCGACATCGATACCTCTCATCAGTGCAGCACTCTGTGAAGTATGCGCTGCCATTCCCCAAGAAACCTCCCAGCACCTGCTTGAACGTATGCTTGCAAGAGTGGAAGCTGCCATCAAGGCTAAGGGTGGGTCAACACCATACTGAATTCCAGCATTACCGATGGACGGCACCACGAACTTGTAAGTCATTTTCAGTCAGGTGTCCGGATGCTTTTGATCACGTAGTGTATTTTCACCTTGCCCTGCACTTGCTTGACAGCACTGAAGTTGCAGATGGCGCTGGTTTGGTGTCATTGGCGTTAAGATGACTGGTTCGGAACTGACCTTGAAGTAACCAATATGAAAGAGTTCGTTGTGTAATTGTCGTACGGCAATGCCACGTGGCTGTCCGGAACCCGGTCTTTTGCGACTGTACATTCTGGTGACCACCGCTGCCACCAATGATGTACAGTGGCTACATTCCCGCCAAGTCTTTCTACAATATCGCAGATGGAACACCCCAGCTTCTCGCAGCTTTATTGGACGACCTCGTTCAAACTGAGTGGGATGTTAATAATGTTGTCTTTGTTGCCTTAAATTCCTTCTTGTCCGTCACAGTGTGTACTTGAAACAAACGTGACTTGTATCCTCATAGTGGCGCTACTAAACCACGCTTACCCGACTGGAGCGAAATTTTAATAGACATCAACGTTCAAATGTAGAAAAACGCCTACCAACTTCGTTTATGGCGCACAACTCCTGCTTTGTGTTACGATTTTTTCCGTCAGTGTACTACGTCTCTTCCAGCCGTGCTGGCAGTAGTGACGTATCTTGACACAATACAGAAGTTACGATTTTCGAGCCTGCTGGCCGATTTATGTACGACACGTTAATGGTATGTTACACAACGTATAAATATAAAATTATTCCTTACATAATTTTAAACCAATAAATAGTTTTCATCCTCGCTGCGTTAGTCTTTTCACATCTAATAAATTAAACCACAGCAAGTAATAGATATAACTTCAAGTAATAAGAAGCTGTGCCTCTCTTATAATCTACATCTACATTTACATCTACATCTACATCTACATTTATACTCCGCAAGCCACCCAACGGTGTGTGGCGGAGGGCACTTTACGTGCCACTGTCATTACCTCCCTTTTCTGTTCCAGTCGCGTATGGTTCGCGGGAAGAACGACTGTCTGAAAGCCTCTGTGCGCGCTCTAATCTCTCTAATTTTACATTCGTGATCTCCTCGGGAGGTATAAGTAGGGGGAAGCAATATATTCGATACCTCATCCAGAAACGCAACCTCTCGAAACCTGGCGAGCAAGCTACACCGCGAAGCAGAGCGCCTCTCTTGCAGAGTCCGCCACTTGAGTTTGTTAAACATCTCCGTAACGCTATCACGGTTACCAAATAACCCTGTGACGAAACGCGCCGCTCTTCTTTGAATCTTCTCTATCTCCTCCGTCAACCCGATCTGGTACGGATCCCACACTGATGAGCAATACTCAAGTATAGGTCGAACGAGTGTTTTGTAAGCCACCTCCTTTGTTGATGGACTACATTTTCTAAGGACTCTCCCAATGAATCTCAACCTGGTACCCGCCTTACCAACAATTAATTTTATATGATCACTCCACTTCAAATCGTTCCGCACGCATACTCCCAGATATTTTACAGAAGTAACTGCTACCAGTGTTTGTTCCGCTATCATATAATCATACAATAAAGGATCCTTCTTTCTATGTATTCGCAATACATTACATTTGTCTATGTTAAGGGTCAGTTGCCACTCCCTGCACCAAGTGCCTATCCGCTGCAGATCTTCCTGCATTTCGCTACAATTTTCTAATGCTGCAACTTCTCTGTATACTACAGCATCATCCGCGAAAAGCCGCATGGAACTTCCGACACTATCTACTAGGTCATTTATATATATTGTGAAAAGCAATGGTCCCATAACACTCCCCTGTGGCACACCAGAGGTTACTTTAACGTCTGTAGACGTCTCTCCGTTGATAACAACATGCTGCGTTCTGTTTGCTAAAAACTCTTCAATCCAGCCACACAGCTGGTCTGATATTCCATAGGCTCTTACTTTGTTTATCAGGCGACAGTGCGGAACTGTATCGAACGCCTTCCGGAAGTCAAGAAAAATAGCATCTACCTGGGAGCCTGTATCTAATATTTTCTGGGTCTCATGAACAAATAAAGCGAGTTGGGTCTCACACGATCGCTGTTTCCGGAATCCATGTTGATTCCTACATAGTAGATTCTGAGTTTCCAAAAACGACATGATATTCGAGCAAAAAACATGTTCTAAAATTCTACAACAGATCGACGTCAGAGATATAGGTCTATAGTTTTGCGCATCTGCTCGACGACCCTTCTTGAAGACTGGGACTACCTGTGCTCTTTTCCAATCATTTGGAACCTTCCGTTCCTCTAGAGACTTGCGGTACACGGCTGTTAGAAGGGGGGCAAGTTCTTTCGCGTACTCTGTGTAGAATCGAATTGGTATCCCGTCAGGTCCAGTGGATCAACATTGTTACCAGGGGCATCACGGCCGTCCCCCTCAGTAGCCTGTACGGTCACGCATGTACCCTGCTACACGTTCTACGTACGGCACATAAATGTATAGTAATGTGCGACCATCCAGCATAATTAGACCGATAAATATTGAAAGGGTACCAGGGGTTCGGCCAGCGAAGCGTAATGGAATTGCTAATCGGCAATCCGCGTGCGACTCGCAGGCTGACAAACAGAATGCTTTATGGGAGGTCGTCAGCGCTGATGGCGTTTGTCCGCCGCGCCGCCCTCTGGCTCCGTCATCTCGGCAGCGGCGGCGGGCCGACCACGACCGTATGGCGGCCGGCGGAACTCGCCTTTGTCCTGTGACGCTGTCTGCCAGCCTCTTGCCGCACTGCAGTCGGCGCCACGACGCCGGCGACAAAGCGGGCAGCCCTGCGTCACTGCGTGGGCGGGCTCTCAGGAATTCAACTCCTGTGTCTTTAAAGGTAAGACAATTCCCAACACGAAGACAGATAAGGCAATAGCACGCAAGTTTAGCGCTGAATGACTTCACCATATCACATAGTGTGCGTATACACAGTCCCATCTCGTTAACGTGACCGTCAACAGCACTACTGGCCATTAAAATTGCTACACCAAAAAGAAATGCAGATGATAAACGGATAGTCATTCCACAAATACATTATACCAGAACTGACATTTTATTACATTTTCACGCAATTTGGGTGCGTAGATCCTGATAAATCAGTACCCAGAACAACCACCTCTGCCCGTAATAACGGCCTTGATACGCCTGGGAATTGAGTCAGGCAGAGCTTGGATGGCCTGTACTACGTATAAACATAAAATTATTCCTTACAGCTTGAACACGATACCACAGTTCATCAAGAGTAGTGACTGGCGTGTAGTGACGAGCCAGTTGCTCGGCCACCATTGACCAGAAGTTTTCAATTGGTGAGAGATCTGGAGAATGTGCTGGCCAGGGCAGGAGTCGAACATTTTCTGTATCCACAAAGGCCCGTACAGGACCTGCAACATGCGGTCGTGCACTATCCTACTAAAATGTAGGGTTTCGCAGGGATCGAATGAAGCATAGAGCCACGGGCCGTAACACATCTGAAATGTAACGTCCACTGTTCAAAGTGCCGTCTATGCGAACAAGAGGTGACCGAAACTTGTAACCAATGGCACCCCATCCCATCACGCCAGATGATACGACAGTATGGCGATAACGAATACACGCTTCTAACGTGCGTTCTGCGCGATGTCACCAAATACGGACACGACCATCATGATGCTGTAAACAGAACCTGGCTTCTTCCGAAAAAATGACGTTGTGCCATTCGTGCACCCAGGTTCGTCGTTGAGTTCACCATCGCAGGCGCTCCTGTCTGTGATGCAGCGTCAAGGGTAGCCGCAGCCATGGTCTCCGATCTGATTGTCCATGCTGCTGCAAACGTTCATGACCTGCCAGATGGTTGTTGTCTTGCAAACGTCCCCATTTGTTGACTCAGGGATCGAGACCTGGCTGCACGATCCGTTACAGCGGATAAGATGCTAGTGATACGAAGCCCTTGGGAACCATCACGGCGTTCCGTATTACCCTCCTGAACCCACCGATTCCATATTCTGCTAACAGTCATTGGATCTCGACCAATGCGAGCAGCAATGTCACGATGCGATAAACCGCAATCGCAATAGGCTACAATCCGACCTTTATCAAAGTCGGAAACGTGACCGTACGCATTTCTCCCCCTTAGACGAGGCATCACAACAACGTTTCACCAGGCAACGCCAGTCAATTGCTGGTTGTGTATGAGAAATCGGTTGGAAACTTTCCTAATGTCAGCACGTAATAGGTGTCGCCAACGGCGCCAACCTTGTATGAATGCTCTGAAAAGCTAATCATTTGCATATCACAGCATCTTCTTCATGTCGGTTAAATTTCGCGTCTGTAGCACGTCATCTCCATGGTGTGGCAATTTTAATTCCAAGTAGTGTTTGTTCGACGTCAACGCGCTATAAACACTCGTAGGAGCCAGATGCAGGTGGCAACTGGCAGTGTAACAATGAGGGGGAGGGAGTATATAAAGCGTGTCGTGGGAAAAGGGAGGGGGAGACGAACATGGGAAACAGTGCATTCGTTGAGGTCATGCGGATAGCGAGCAATTTATCTGACATCAAAAAGGACGTGATCATTGGCTCTCGGGCCAAGAGAGGAAGCATTTCCGATACGGCGTGCCACCGTGGTTGAAGTATACCGCCCACAGCAAAATGCCACTCTCCAAACCAGCGTCGTGGCATCTGTGGTACACCATCGGCCACAGATAGGGGTGAACGCCGCCCACGGAGTCGTCTAATAGGGAAGAGACGTGCAACTGTTGAGCACCTGGCCTCCCAGATGAACCAAGAGCAGTGTCTTCTCATCGACTGTTCTACGAATGCTGCTGCATATGAGCCCCTGGTTCGTGCACCTGTGCCGACTGCCGTTCGTCGGCGACAATGGCTGGAATTTGCACACTAGTACCGCAATTGGGCTCCACTGACTGGCGACAGTCCCTTTCCCCAAGCTCACAGGCTACTTTTATGAAGGTTTTGAGGTCACTGTCGATCTTGCTTCTGATTTCAAGCTGTTGTCGAGACCGTTTCACAATTCAGTTTAAAGTGCCCCTGAGCACGTGCAAAAGTAACTGACTAACCTGCAAGATAATTCCAGTTTTAATGAAAAATCTTTTTACGTTAGAACTGTCCAATACATCTACATTGCTTTCCTCGGGCAGAGTCTCCATCACGAGACTGCAAAAGTGCTATAATAATTCAATTGACATTTAAGTGTGATAGACATTTTTCGTGTGTAAAACTAAATAAGTTGCCTGTAAGTGGAAACTTGAGTGTGAAGCTCTGAGAAATTTTATGCGTCTGTCCGTATGCCAACAGTTTGTACCAAATGTGGCGTTCGCTGGGTTATTCAGTGGTTTGGTATTTAACTAATTTGTAAATGAAAATGATAATCTTATTTTATTACATTGAGTAATTACTAAACAATTTTCCTCCTGGCTAAAGATTTGGTCAAGTTGCTAAAGAACTCCAAGTTAATGTCGTGTTAAAGTGTTGTCTGTAAGTTGTGTAAGCGTCACTAAATCACAGTTCATACAACAGATTCTATACAACTATTGATTAAGATGGAAGCAGTTATCTTCAGCAAAATGATCAATAAAACCACCGAATATCAGCCGCGCACAACACTGACGTATGTTACCTGAAACAATATTCTTCGCAACTCGTGCGTAATTAATTTCTGCTCCATACATCAGCTAGAAAAGTTTGTTATAACGTTCGTGCTATGAGCACTGTTTTTTAAGAACCAATCTGTTTCGAATTATTTTCATTCAAATGAGTTCGGAACCACCGGTGCATATTTATTTTTACACATTTGTATTACGTTCGGCATTTATGTCTGCAGAGTTGCGTAATTTGAATTTGCCGCTGAGATAATTGTTAAGATGCCGGCAGACAATTGGTAGAGACTTTCTATTGTTAGACCAAAAAAGTAAGTATTTGAAATGATTACTAACCTCTATAAAATATACTTTCATATTGTGCACTATTTAGACTTCATCAAGCAAACATTTCATTTGCTTCTAAGGAAAACACAGACAAAAACGTGATACAATTCGCTATCATCAATGGCTGCGCTCGTTGCAGCGGAAAGAAATAATTAACACAGATAATGCTTACTGAGAGAGGAATTAAAGTTACAAGTAATTATTCACTCATATTTATAATAATAATGAACCCTATTTTCAAGTAATAATTAACAAATAATTATAATTGCCTAACAGACCTCAGTTTGATATGCGTCCGCAACCTACATAAGCCAACCAACAAAAGGTAAAAACAAAGGAAGACAAACGCAGATCGTAAAAGGAATTTACAATTATTATTGTCTTTGTGTGATACACTGAAAGGTGGCTACACTGAGCCACAGCGCCAGAGATCGCGCCAGACAGTATTGTTCCGCCGCCTCCACTGGCAGTGATTATTGAGAAGTAGTGGAGAGTTCTTGCCGAGAAGTTGTGGTGGTCACTGCTTGTCGTGAAGTTGGAGTGAGATGTGGTAGTAGTGAGTGTTTGTTCCATGTTTATGCAGTTATTTGATGGGAGAGATAGCAGATGTTATTCTAATGGAGATATTGTAATGATCAGAGTGCATTTCGTCAATATATATGAAGGTAATAAAACGCTATGTTCTTTTATTATTTGTGTGTCTCAAATAATGCATCATTACAGGTTCAGTCAACAAAGCATCTGGCTTGTGTTCTTGTATTAGAGTGTAATTTTGGTTTTCTTGCGCAATTATAGTATTTCTAATTTTCTTTTATCACGTCAGTATAATTGGTATTTAAAAATTCTTGTCTTGTTGAAGAAGAACCGTGCCAGATGTGTACGTTGAGTCACACTTCCACACACAGAACAGCTACACTTGTGCTTTGTTGGCTTCGTAGGTTTTATAGTTGCTGGGGACTTAATTAATTAATTGTATTAACTGAAATTTTCATTTCATTCTTTGTTGTTGTTTCATGCAGTCAGATTGCGTAATAATACTAGTCAGGGCCAGCCGTTTACGAGAGACTGCGTAACTGGACAGACAGTAAAATTATTTGCGTTCTATTTTTTTAAATAAGCCCCCATGCACGTGGCGACCGCTGCTTCGGATCGTCCCTTGGATCTCCTGATTGTAAAAATAGTAGACAGTAGTATTTTTGTAGTAATTTGTAGTTTAGTAATTGTAGTCTATATTGCATGTGTAGATTTGGTAATTGTCATTCTTCTAATGGTATTTTTCAAAATTTATTTATTTTTTGTTGTCTTGTATATGCGTTTGACAATTTAGTGCAATTACTTCAATTGTTCGTTAATCGTGTTTGAGGGAAACATTTCATGTGAATGATATTGTTGATGATAAAGTGTCATTGTGTGTAATTTTCATATAGTGACGAGTTTTGTATATTTTGTAAATGATTACGCGATCAATGAAAAAGGCAAAAATGATGAATAGTGAGAATAACGAAATTGTTAACATGGCGAACTCGCCAACAGAGGAAAACAGTATGATGGATAATGAAGTGGAAAACAATGTAATAAGTCGGGAAAATAGTCCGGAACCATTTCAAAATTTTTCTCAATCAGAAAATTCACAGAATACGAGATTAATGACAGAAGATTCTGTAATAGTATCGAACACAGATGGCCTTACAGCTATGACGAAGGAAGCTGGTTTTGTGGGAAATGTTAGGGGCGAAAGGAATTTTGAACTAGTTCATACGGAGCAGTTGATGAGTGCAATATTAAATTTGGGATCACAAATAGGAACAATTAAAACAGAGATAGGAACAATTACAACTGGTATGGGAACAATGGAAACACGGTTAGACTCAGTGGGATCACAGATAGGATCAATTAAAACAGAGATAGGAACAATTACAACTGGTATGGGAACAATCGAAACACGGTTAGATTCACGAATAGGGACATGTTTCAAAGATATGAAAGATGAATTAAAGAAAGAAATCAGAGAAGAAGTACAACCGATTTTGAATTCTCACAATAATAGATTAATTGCAGTAGAGATTAGACAAAGGGAACAGGATAGAGAACAGGAAGAAAGAGATCGCGTGATAGTACAGAAATTTTCAGAGTTAAATTTACAACGTGCGAAAGATAAGGAAGAAATATTTGAGAGAATCGAGGAATCCGTACCAACTGACAGATTAAATAACCTAACACAACAGTATGAACAGTTAACTACTAAATGTG
Organism: Schistocerca cancellata; assembly: GCF_023864275.1. Classification (NCBI taxonomy): domain Eukaryota; kingdom Metazoa; phylum Arthropoda; class Insecta; order Orthoptera; family Acrididae; genus Schistocerca; species Schistocerca cancellata. Next base: position 640,276,682 of record NC_064626.1, read on the forward strand.
TTAATACTGAAACCCGAGTCGCGACACTTACGGAAGACGTAAATAAACAGAAAGAACAAATAGGTGATTTATCGGAAAGAGTTGAGGAGATTTCAGATAAATTGACAAGTCTTAGTTTAAATGGGGACAGAGATTCTGATGATACAGCTCCATTACCATTTGCAGAAACCGAAGAGTACCAGAATATAAATAAGCATGTTGAAAATCAGGGAAAATTTAATGAACGCGTGAAAAGAGAATTTGAGGCATTAAAAAAGCAAGTCAAACAAATTGAAGGCGAAATCGTAGGAAAAGACAGCAGAAGAAATCTAGAATCACAGATAGCAGAGGGCTTTGAAGAAAATAATTTGTTTCATTTACGGGATGCAACAAGAGAGCGCCAGGCGCGCGAACTTTACAATAATCGACATTCGGACTGGGACAGACGCAGTAGGTTTTTGTCGCCACGAGGCGAAAACTTTGACTATAAACACTTTTTGACTGTTCGGAAATTTAAGATCTTCCGCAATTCTAAGAATGACATACATCCATGTGCATGGTTAGATCAATTTATGTACGCACTCCCACCAAATTCGCCACTAAGTCACAAACTGAAATTTATGTGTGGACATTTAGAAAACGAACCGGCGACGCGGATGCGCGCACTCATTAGAGATTGTAATAGCCTAAATGATTTTTATCATGCATTTCTATCGGTATATTGGTCCGAAAACACGCAAGACAGAGTCAAACACAGTCTTATTATGCAGCGTAATTTCAAACAGTCTGAGTTCCGCACGCCAGCAGAATATTTTGAAGACATGATTCGAAAGAATCAGTTCCTTTCCAACCCTTATAGCCCGACTGAATTAATTCGCATTTGTTTAACTAAGCTGCCACAATCCATAAGACAAATTGCTTTAGCCGGAAGACGTAAAGACGACACTGAGACTTTTAAGACTTTGTTGCAAGAACTTGAGTATGACAACGACGACTGGACTTCTTGTAACTTTTTCAGTAACAATAATTACAATATATTTTCAGAGAAAAGGGATAGTGATCGGAACGGGCGTTATATGGGTAACTTTGAGAATGACAGACGTAACAGACAGGACAATAGATACCAGCCTTATGACAATAACAGACGTTCTAACAGAAATTACACAGACAATTATAATAACGGTAATTCGTACCGGGATGATCAATCATACGGAAACAGTAATCGGTATTATCAAGACAGAAATTATTCAAACAGTAATAGAAATTCTTACTACAGAAATAATCATGGTAGTAGATACAACAATAATTTCAGAAGTGACAGTCGAAATTACACAAGAAGTAGTTATGCAGACAGACAGGAAAACAGAAATTTTAATAACAGACACAACCAAGAATTTGTATCTAACAGACAGGAGGGACCTAATTGGCATCCTCCACGTGACAGATCTTCAGAGAGACAAGTGCAAATCGTAGAAATGGATCCGTGAAATGACGGGAATAATCAAAGACGTGACGCAAACAATCGACAATGACTAGCAGCTTCGGCTTCTGGCAGCAATATAGACGGTTCAGAAAGTAATGACACTACGGCTTTACACTACGTACGCCTGGAAGACGTGAGAGACATTTTGTTAGACGAAAAGGAAAATAATGTAGACGCATTTTTACATCCTGTTATTGAAGTATGTGTGGGTAAGAATAAGTTCACTGCAGTTTTAGATTCTGGGAGCCCATTGAATGTCATTAGTGAATCAGTTTTTCGTATATGTGAAAGAACTATTGCCTGTCCTGTGTTATCTATTTCTAAAACTACAATTCGAGGAGCGATTTCTGGAAAAAGTGTAGAAGTTAAACAACAGACCAACTTAAATTTCATTTGTCAAGGATACGAATTTTCTGCTAATTTTATTATTGTTCCATTACTCAGTACACAAATTATATTAGGTATGGAGTTTCTTAACGCACATAAGGCAATTTTGAACTTTAAAGAAGGAAGTGTGAATTTGACTGTTGACGGAATGCCGATATGTTTGAAATTTTTCGAGTGTTTAGCAAGATCTGAATCAGATAAAAAATGTTTAAGGTTTCTTACTTCTGATGTTTTCGTTGAGCATTATGACGACAGTGTGTTTATTCATGACAATGACAATAGATACAGAGACGCGATGGATGATATAATTAATAGCGAAGAATTAATTAATGAAAAGGTTAAGAAAGCTGAAGTGCCAGATGACGTTGCAAGAGAAGAGCTGCACCACATTTTGACTTCACATGCTACAGTATTTAGTCATCACACATGAACTATACAAGGCTTACAATATTTATTTAAAGTAAAAGAACACACACTATTTCGCGGGAAAACGTACGCTATTCCTTTGGCTTACAGAGACAAGGTTAAGAATGAACTTCAATACATGTTAGATCAGGGCGTTATTGAGCCAGCAGTCAGTCCTTATACTAGCCCATTACACGTTGTTCTTAAAAAGGATGGATCAATTCGTTTGGTTCTGGATTCCAGACAGATAAATAATATCATCATTCCTGAAACTGACCGTCCACAAAATTTAGATGAACTTTTTCAACATTTTCATGGAATTAAAGTTTTATCCACGATTGATATGCGCGCAAGTTTTTGGCAAAGAGAACTCCACCCTGATTGTAGAAAATATACTGCCTTTTTAGCCTTTGGTAACTGTTACCAGTTTCGGAAATTACCGTTTGGACTTACTGTATCTTCAGCAGCATTCATTCGTAGCTTAAATGAAATTTTACCTGTTTATCTTCGTGACAATATTACTTCATATGTTGACAATATTCTTATTGCTAAACATTCTTGGAGTGAGCACAACAATATTTTGGATTCATTATTACGTATCTTTGCAAGAGTTGGCATTACAGTGAACTTGGAAAAATCTGAATTTGGTCGTTCTCAGGTGAAATTTCTCGGTCACATTATTTCTACAGAAGGTATTCTTCCTGATCCAGAAAAATTAGACGCTATTCGTAATTATGCTGTTCCTACCACAAAACGTGATGTTCGTAGTTTCCTTGGTGTCTGTAATTTTCTTAGACGCTTTGTTAGATTGAACAATTTGGCCACACCTCGTTTATGTGAACTATCCGGAAAGAAATCTAATTGGTGTTGGGATGAGGAAGCTCAGTCAGAATTTGAACAACTTCGTGATGCCTTAGTTGTGCCCCACTTCTTTCACATCCGGATTTATCTAAAGATTTTTGTTTGGCGACGGTCTCATCATACAAAGGTCTAGGTGCACACTTATTTCAAGAGATAGAAGAAGACGGCGTTGTAGTCCAGAAAACTATTGCATTTGGAAGTCGTGTTCTTTCTAAATCAGAAAAGAATTATTCGATTACGGAACTTGAAGCTTTGGCTGTTGTTTGGGCTTTCACAAAATTTCGCACATTTTTGTTTGGCAGACATACTAAGGTTTACACCGATCATCGAGCTCTGGAATTTCTTATGTCAACAAAATTAACTCACGGCAGATTGTCACGATGGGCGTTGTACCTACAGGAGTTTGATTTTAGTATTGTTTACATACAGGGTTCTTCAAATATTGTTGCTGATGCTTTATCACGTGCACCTATGGGTTTGAAACAAAGTGCTGAAGAGGACTGCAAGGAAAACAATTATTGTTTGGTGTATATTCAAGGTGTTGCGTTTGAGAACTTTATTTCGTCTTTGCTCCAGGACATCGCTAAGGAGCAAAATAAGGATCCAATCTGGAAGGACATTAAGGAGAAGTGGAGGAGAAAGGAAAGTGTAGCGATTAGACAGCATTATTTAGTTCGCAATGACATTCTTTTTAAAGGAAAATCGGTCGACAACTCTGTTTGGTTAGTTTGTATTCCTGATGAGTGGGTTAATAAGCTGATTTGGTATACGCATTTCAGTTATGCACACTTTGGTCCCAGAAAATGCTTTCATAAATTACGAGAAAATTGCTACTTCAATAATATGGAAAAACGTATTCGATCTGTTCTTGCCAAATGCAAATTATGTCAAAAGGCTAAGCCGCCAACAATTTCTCATAGATCACCGTTGTTTCCTATCATTCCAGCGAAATTAAAGAACATGGCTGCAGTTGATTTGTTCGGTCCAGTGGTTTGATCTACTAATGGTTTTGTGTACATTTTCATAGCAGTGGAGTTGACATCAAAATATGTGTGTTTTACACCGTTATGCAAAGCAACAGCTCGTTCAGTATCTAATGCTTTCATTAACCATTTTCTTAAAGAAGTTGGTCATGTTGATAAGGTTATATCAGATAATGGATCACAGTTTCGTTCTAAAATTTGGCTTCATACTCTACAGCGTCGTAAAATTAAACCAATCTTCATTTCATTTTTTCACCCCCAATCTAACGCTTCAGAGAGATGGATGAAGGAAATCAATAAATTGTGTCATCTTTATTGTCATCAGAATCACAGAACGTGGGATCAGTATCTTCATATTTTTCAAAACATTCTGAACGAACTCCCTAATGATTCAACTTCTTTACCGCCTATACTGATATTAAAAAATAAAGTACCAACAAATCGCATCTCTGAAATCGTTCCTTTTCCGCCTTCACGAAAACTGCGGCATTCTGAAGTTATCAACCTGGCTCTACAAAATATTGCATCTGCGGCTGCTAGAAGAGAGAAATCAGCTAAGCATTCTGGTCGTTTAAAAATCTTGTCAGTTGGCCAAAAGGTATTAATTAAGTCTCATCGTTTGTCTCACAAAGGAAAAGGCTTGTGTCGGAAATTTTTTCTGCTTTATAACGGCCCATATAGAATTCGCAAAATTATTCATGATAACAACTGTCGAAGTAGAAACTCTGAAATCACGACGCTCTAAGGGAACACATCATATATCTAACGTAAAAATTTTTGTGGAATGATATACTTGTGAGAAATTAACAGCTACATGTAAACATGCAGAGGATACAAGGATACCGCGCTGTGTTTTGGCGGCGCGGCGGCACGTACTCAAAGCAACAGTGAAGTCTGCGCGCCGCACAAGGCAGTCGTTGACCGCAAACAATTACTTCCTACATCACGCGCCTACAGCTGATCGAGCGCTCAGTGCGAATGCACTGACAGCCGTAAACAAATACACAGTCTAAGTTCTCCGATTAAATTCAGTATAAAGCTATTGTGACTTTATAAATTATGTTATTAACGTTCAGTATTTTTCAGGATACTGTTGTATAAAATATTTAAGAACTTCAGGTAAATTCTGTGTGTCTCCGACGTTAAGAGGACTTGCTATCGAGAAAATTTCAGAAAGAATGTAATTTCGAAGAAGAAACTAATAAATTAAAAAAGGTAACTATTAATTGAGTTCATTTTTCAGGTAACATATTTCCACTTAGGTACGTTCTTTAGACGTAATTTGCTGCTCGCGATTACGTGATTCATACTTTGTGCTAATTTCATGTTCTATGAATTTACTTGTGAAGCGATGTGCTTGCGTACGTTAATTTATTTTGACAATGATTATTAATGAACTGGGTTGTTATTTGTATATATTATGCATCGCTTGACTGCACTGCTTTTTCACTGATGTCATATTTTTTTTATTATGTGCCTGCTGTGCTTATTTATTTAAATTATAATTGTCACCTGATTAATTGTGCTGATGTGATTATGTATGTAAGTTATACTTTGTGATTTATCTGCTTGCGCCTTCATGTTTACTTATTAAGATTACATATGAACATTTATTTGCTTATGCTGATATGATGCTAATGACCTGTTTAGTACGTAAGATATATGTTTACTGCTATGCGTATGGATTACATATTTATACATTTCTGTTTGTCGTCATAACTATTCTTTAATTTGTTATATAGCAATGCTGATGTACAGTGTACGAACATAGAGTTTAGGTTACGCTATGGTATTAGTTACAGATTGTTCGCTTGGCAGAGCCTCGTTGTAGGAATTGTGCTGCATCCACTTGTTGACATTCTGTTCACTACTGGTATATTTACTCGCTGTTGCTTGTTTTGCTTACGCTCAGTGCTTTATATTTTAACATAATAAAATGAACTGCAGTAATTCGATGAGCGACTTTAGTACAGAAAACGTCATAGAAGTCACATGAGCTGGAGGTTTTATGGAAGCTGTATAAATTTATGCTAATAGGAAGGAAGCTAACGATATGACATACCAAAACTAGGTTTAGACCATTGACAGTTATTACACTGCATTTTTCGTGAGCAACTGTAATAGGAAGTGATACTTGACACATGAAATACTCCACATATTTGCTTCTGTTTGCCATAATTCTTGAAGTGGTGTCCACACTGTGAAAAATTAGGATCATTCACACTCCGTAATCGTACTTAATTACCGAGAGTTATTCGAACTAAGTCTGTTAGAGGTCATATATGCATTTCTTTTGTTTATAATTCATAATGAGTAGAAGATTTTGGTCAGATGGATTACACAGAGGTTGTGTGTTGACATTGTGTCTTCATATTGCATAGGATGATGAGGTTTGCATTAGGATTTTATCTGTACTTGTTCGAGGAGACTGACTAGAGGAAAGAGTTGTTATGGAAGTGAAATGATATTGGTAATAAGGTTTATATGTATTGATGATTGAAGAGGTATTATTGAGGTATTGAGATTGTATGAAGTTAATAATTATTGGAGTTTTTGTGGACAAGAGGTAAGGTAAATGATATTGATGATAAGATTTATATGTATCGACGTAAGAGGTATTATTGAAGTATTGAGATTATGTAATGCTAATGATTATTGGAGTTTTGGTGGATAAGAGGTAAAGTAAGTGAGGTGCATATTTTTTTTGTTGATCTATATGGAACAAGGAGGATGAAGATAGCAGACTAGAACACTAAAGTGGAAGGAAGATTGTCTACACACACTTTGTTAAATCACTAAGCAGTATGTACTTTTTTTTTGGGAGAGAGGAAGTATTTGCATATCTTGGCTCACTGACAGTTGTTCAGCAACCGTACATTTTGATCTGGCTTGGCAAATATTGGTCTTGACATGATGACTATGACGTTCACTCAACTATTATTGACTGTTATACATTGCTGCCACTACTACTTGATACACATGATGAACATCAAATTTTGACAGAATTGCATTTACACAGTTAACACTATTCAATTACACAGTAGTACTTAATGTGGATGAAAGATGAGTGAGTGTGTTTTGTGTGTTTTCCTTTCCTAATCCTACCCACCTATCTCCTAAATATTATTTTATTTGTATGTAGTGGCTTGCACTGACACTCATAAATATTATAGGTTTACTGATATTTGAGTATTTGTAATAGTAATATGACAATTATCTGATATCATTTGTGTGTTTATTAGAATTTGTATGTTTAGTGTAAGAGCATTGTAAAAGCATTTGTATGTGTATTCAAACTATTGTTCATGCTTGAACTGTCTGAGTAGTGATGGTGAATATTATGAACTGTTACCTGCACTTTTCAACATGATGTGTGACACTTAGAAATGTTTAATTTCTGCTGATGAACTGTGTGATCAGTGATAGTAAATATTATGGACTGTTACTTGTACTTTTTCTACATGATTGGTGCCACTAGGACATGTTTAATTTCTGCTTATAAACTCTGATGAACACTGTGATCAGTGATAGTGAATATGATGGACTGCTTCTGCACCTGCTCATTATTGCTGGGTGCAACTGATGGAACTGCTTTTATTGAAATGATGTCACTTGTTGCTCTCTGCACCTACTCAACAATACTGGGTGCACAGATGGAGCTACTTCTATGGAAATGATGCCATTTGTCGGTGTCTGCACCTACTCAACATTGCTGGGTGCCACTGATGAACTGCTTCTGCTGAAATGATGTCACCTGATGGTGTCTGCACCTACTCAACATTGCTGGGTGCCACTGATGGACTGCTTCTACTGAAATGATGTCACCTGATGGTGTCTGCACCTGTTCAACATTGCTGGGTGCAACTGATGGAACTGATTCTACTGAGATGATGTCACCTGTTGCTGTCTGCACCTGCTCAATATTGCTGGGTGCAACTGATGGAACTGATTCTACTGAAATGATGTCACCTGTTGGAGTCTGCAGCTGTTTCACATTGCTGGGTGCTACTGATGGACTGCTTCTACTGAAATGATGTCACCTGATGGTGTCTGCACCTACTCAACATTGCTGAGTGCCACAGATGGACTGCTTCTACTGAGATGATGTCACTTGTTGCGGTAGCACCTGTTCAACATTGCTGGGTGCTACTGCTAGAACTGTCAACTACTTGTTGTGAAAGCATTTTATGTGAATATTTGTATAAACTGATTTTTTGTGTATTACTGTTTGTGAAAAGTTATGAGACTCTTACCTGCACATATTCGTCATTGCTGACGCTATCAATTGAATTGTTTAACCACATGATATTTGTGTAAACTATTATTTAAAGTCATATGTATGAAAGAATTTGTATTCCTTACTGTATTTTATATATTAGGCTATTGAAATGTCAGTGCAAAGCCAAAATTTTATCTAGTTATATGATATTTACGTATTAATATTATCTTTTATTTTTGTCTGTATTTTTTTTTGACGAATTTGGTGGTATTTTCACCACCAATGCTGGCAAAAATACCATCAAATTCTAGCCCGTGGAGGAAGGGCATATGAAAGGTGGCTACACTGAGCCACAGCGCCAGAGATCGCGCCAGACAGTATTGTTCCGCCGCCTCCACTGGCAGTGATTATTGAGAAGTAGTGGAGAGTTCTTGCCGAGAAGTTGTGGTGGTCACTGCTTGTCGTGAAGTTGGAGTGAGATGTGGTAGTAGTGAGTGTTTGTTCCATGTTTATGCAGTTATTTGATGGGAGAGATAGCAGATGTTATTCTAATGGAGATATTGTAATGATCAGAGTGCATTTCGTCAATATATATGAAGGTAATAAAACGCTATGTTCTTTTATTATTTGTGTGTCTCAAATAATGCATCATTACAGGTTCAGTCAACAAAGCATCTGGCTTGTGTTCTTGTATTAGAGTGTAATTTTGGTTTTCTTGCGCAATTATAGTATTTCTAATTTTCTTTTATCACGTCAGTATAATTGGTATTTAAAAATTCTTGTCTTGTTGAAGAAGAACCGTGCCAGATGTGTACGTTGAGTCACACTTCCACACACAGAACAGCTACACTTGTGCTTTGTTGGCTTCGTAGGTTTTATAGTTGCTGGGGACTTAATTAATTAATTGTATTAACTGAAATTTTCATTTCATTCTTTGTTGTTGTTTCATGCAGTCAGATTGCGTAATAATACTAGTCAGGGCCAGCCGTTTACGAGAGACTGCGTAACCGGACAGACAGTAAAATTATTTGCGTTCTATTTTTTTAAATAAGTCCCCATGCAACACATCGATATGTCCAATTACATGATAGAATATTACATAAATAATTAATATTTATAAGTTTTCACTGTTTTTTTATTCGTCGAATAGATAATGTTTATAACTGTTAGAGGCATAATTTCCTCTCGTCGCACTGTAGCCAAACATTTATCTCGTGGATGTTACAATGCCCCTTGGGCTGAGAAAAAAAATTAGTTCATCTATTGTATAATTTTTTTATCAGTTCACGTAATCCACGTAGATTTGCTGCTCTCAAGATGCAAATGTTTAGTTTCAATGTTGTTTTAGACATGATAAAATTATAGTTGAATCGAGTACTTTAAATGACTTCAGTGACTGTATTATCTCGGAAATTGCTGCGGATTAACTCTTCCCCCCCCCCCCCTATTTGGGTTCACTGGACTCGGAAAACCGGGAATAAAACCGTCCATGGGGCTTCAAGAAAATACAGACACCTACTTTAACAGTCAGGCTTGTCATGATTGAAATAAAATATGCTGGAGAATGCAAATTTATGACTCTGTTGTAAGCATCTGAGATAATGAATGTTTTTTCATGGTGCTAACAATTTCCAAAGTTACTCATTTATCGAATGTCATAAGAATTTGCTGCTGACGTCGTAAGACCGCCCTCGTGTCGAGCCGTTGGACCGCAGACAGGTAGTGGCTGCTGCCGGACCGCCCCCGGCCCAGTCGGTGGGGCGTCGGTTGCTGTCGGCTGCATCGTGGTTTGGATCTGCTGCTGGCTAGAAGTCGCGCTGCAGCAGGTCTTATTTCTCCTTTCCCACGTCCCTCTGTTTAAGACGGGTACATGAAATGTCAAGATATAAGCATTAGTGACAAGATAATTACTTTTCTCATCCTGTGGAAAACTTTATTAGCGTCCATTTCACTTGCATTCACACGGATGGAATTGACTGTTTTTGGAGTATGTTCTGTATTTTGACACTGTTCAACACAATGCAGTGATTCACATGTAAGTTCATCACAATACGCACATTTTGAACACTGCATCGTTAATCATACAAGTGTCCGTAGTGTGCTTCATTTACTAAAGAGGAATGTAAATATTTTCGTGACGCGCTGCGTAGCCAACGTTGCATTAGTGTTTTGCCGCGCAGCTGGCTGTACAGTCTGTCACATTAAATTTGGCACACGGAGACGCTTCATATCAAACTACTAAAGGTCATCAGTTCGAATTAATTATTAATACAGTCAACAGTACTCAACGTTCATAGCGTTGCTGCTAACTTTGACACTACAAGAGCGTTCATAATGTTACGTGATCACAGTTTTTATCACTGTTCATCATTGTTCACAATGTAAATCACAGTTCTTCACGCGTGTACTAGTTCCTGCGAAACACGTTTCACTGTTCAGATTGCTGTCAGTAGTTTTCCACAGTACTTAACAGACAATCTATATGCAAATGACACTTATCAAGTAATGAGGTCTGGTACACTTGCACATAAGTTCATATTATCATGACTGAATAACAAAATTTAAAATTTTACACTGTCACATAAACATGAGACAATATAAAACTTTCAGAATCTACTACAATATCTTGACCATGAGATCATTACTGAACTGTCCAGATAACAGTACATTTCTATTTTTATTACAGATACATATATTTATATATTTTATTTTTTTTAAATTGGGATTGTTATTTACCATGTTTATGGGACAGATGTTCATGTTCGGTTTATCTAACCGGAATGTTGCTCATAAGAGCATTTTAAATAACTTAGTAATGAAACCGTGTACGTAAATCATTAGACATTCAGATTGCGCTTCATTAGTGGTGAAAGCAGTTTATTTTATTTATTTATTTATTTATTTTTTCTCAGTCACACAGCTCACACACCACCAACACTCACTACGTGTGTGGGACTACATGACTCGATCTTATGAAAATATTTTTGTTATATCCATTCTTACACACGAACAAATATATTACTTGAGCATTTTAATCATTTCTATCCTACGTATAGGAAGGTAAAATTCCTCACATTTAATGCAACAGCACTCAAGTGTTTATCAAGTTATTTATCCCTTTTAGAGTAAAAATACATTTATTTTGGGGATTCTCTACACCTTGTTCAAATAATTCAACAACATTACAGTGTAATACTTGACATAAAAGCTTATAACTATTAGCACTAGCACTCCGTCTTCAGGCCACAAGTGGCCCACCGGGACCATCCGACCGCCGTGTCATCCTCAGGTGAGGATGCGGATAGGAGGGGCATGTGGTCAGCACACCGCTCTCCCGGTCGTTATGATGGTTTTCTTTGACCGGAGCCGCTACTATTCGGTCGAGTAGCTCCTCAATTGGCATCACGAGGCTGAGTGCACCCCGAAAAATGGTAGCAGCGCCGGCCACGCCCGACAGTGCTTAACTTCGGTGATCTCACGGGAACCCGTGTATCCACTGCGGCAAGGCCGTTGCCTTATAAACTAATACATACATAATATTATCAAATTATTACTGCTAATAATTTTACAATAAACATCATATATACAGTTATGGGGTAGTGCACTTGCACTTCTGATTGGTCCTTTGTATATTCACTTTGTTTTTCTTAGTCCAAGGGACCGAGTAAGATGCTCTGCGATAGGTCTTGTGCGGATATACTTTCATATTATACTCGTAATCTTTTATGATTCCAGGGCGTTCAGTGAATATTTCGAGGTATCCGGATAATAATTCTGTTAATTGTCTAGCCTCTGAAGCATTAATGCAAGTTGCCTCCTGTACTTTCTCTTCTATTGTTGTGACGATGTCACTCAAGTTGCTGGGTGCATCGTTATTTCGATTTTTGTGACACATCTGTGGGTGCTTATGATTCAACACTAACAACTTCTGTTTGCTGACAGAAAGATTCATTTTTCTCATCAGCGGAAGGTTCGCACCGAACTCCCGATTCAGCATTAATGTTATGGGTCGCTGTTGGTACTTAAGTGCACATGTCCCACAGGCGAGATCAATTACAGCTTCCCTTTCCCGAAGGAACTCAAGACCCAGAAGCACCGGTACTGACAAGTTATCCATTAGTAGGAACGTGCATAATAAGCGATCATTTCCTAAGGAAACTTCCACCTGTGTCTGGTATTTTATACTCTGTGCCTTTTTTCCCAATGACCCTTTAACCTTACAATTTGCAACCGGCAAAATCGGCAATCTTCTTATCTCCGATACCTTCTTGAAAAACTGCGTGTTGATAACTGATACATTCGCACCTGTGTCAAACAGAATAGTAGTAGCCACACCGTTTACAGCTCCGGTGACATTTGCTTGGATATTTACCCTTTGTGGCTTATCAGAGACAGCAGGTTCCTGATATAGCTCATCTTCGATCCTGTTGCCATCCTGATACCGTATCAGGCTTATTTTTTGTTCTGTCGACCTATTGCCTTCATTGTTGGCCTCGGTCACCTGGCGAAGGCCTACAGGGACCGAAATTAGTTTGTTGGCTTCTGAGTGTTTTGTTTTGTTTCCGAAGGTACCTCCACTATTCAAACATTTTGACAGTTTTCAGTCGTAGGAGGCCTGCTTGGATTCCAACACGGTGGAATTGCTTGGTGTAGATGTAGCCTGTACATAATTTATTGGCTGAACTGAATTGATAGAATTTTGCTGCGGCTGCCAATCACTTGGCCCTGGCTGTCGCCAATATTCACTGTCAACCCGCATATTTTTATGCTTGTCTTTATATGGACTGTCTGACCTATTGTCATTTCGTCTCTTTCGGTTGCTATTGTTATTGTTTGGGTTTTCACTGTGTGGTACGGCCTCTGATTACCATTCGGTTGTTGGTGTTCTTCGCCCTTTTGACAATTACTGTTATTATTATTAGGATAACCAAAATTATGGTTTTATGGACTCCTACTACTATTATTATTATTGTATTTTCCTTTACTATAAGCTTTATTTTTATTTTTCTTTGGACTACCTTCGCCCTTATTTCCATTATTTCCATTCCATGAATTTTTTCTATTAGGACTATTATTATTGCTGATCACGTCAGAATTTTTCTGGCGTCTTCTTGCACTAGATCCAGAGAATCAATTACAGACAGAACTTCTTTCAGATCAGTGTCTATAACATTAAATAATTTTTCTCTAATATGTATGGGTAATCTAGCTTTCAACACTCGCAATAAGTCTCTGGTGGTTACTGGCTCATCCCAGTACCGGGTCATGTTAATATATTTTTCAAAGTACTTTCTTAAGGAACCTGACTTCGGATAGTACATTTCTGCATTGTAAACAATTTTACGGAGTCGCTCTTGAGTAGACGCTGACCAGAATTGATCAAGGAACGCCTTCTCAAAGTCGTGGAAAGTCTTGCAAGTTTCTGCTGCATTTAATGCCCAGAGTGACGTATCACTAGGAATATGTGAAACCACAAACTGTATTTTCTGTTCTTCCGACCATGGTTTTCGAAGAACACTTTTGAAGTTTCGAATGAAAACTACTGGATGTATGTTTTTCTTGCTTTCTTCGTTAAATATTTGAAACTGTCTATGCTTAATTAGGCTTTCTTCATGCATCAAAGTAGTTAAGGGCATGGAATTGCTATCATTCGCAGGTGGTGTGGTTACTGTATTACAAGTACATTCTATTCCATTATTATTGTTCCTTGGTGTCTCATATTGCTCTGGTAATATCGGTTGATTACCAAAATTTGGTCTTCCTTCTCGTGCGTTAAAATTCGCCGTTAGATTATCTGCGATCTTTGCCCTGTCAGTACCAGTGTTGTCATTACTGCGTACTGTCAGATTTTAAAAGTTTTGATTTTCAGAGCTCAGCACCCTGGCTACTTCTGTTCGGACTTGCTTTCGGACTTCCGAGGGAATGTCCTCCTGCATTGTTTCCACAGCGGTAGCCAAGGCTTTGAATTGGTTCTCTAGTCTATCTACTTCAGTTTGAAGACTATTGACCTGAACTGGAATGTTTGTTAACGGTTCAATAGTGGTTTTTACCGCATCGATCTCCTGCTTAAAATGGGTAGTAATAGCATAATCACGATCGACCAACACTTGATTTATCCTACGGACAATTTCTTTATCTCTTTCCAGAAAAATATTGTTTATATTTTCCATAAATTGCTTTTCCTTCTCTTGGTCCCTGAGCTCCTGTTGCTGTTTTTATATAAGCTTTTCCTGTCTACGTTTTTCCTTTTTGTGCTGACGTTGTCTTTCACGCTCCTGCTCTTTAAGTTCGCGTTGTTTTTCACGTTCCTGCTCTTTAATAGTAAACTTTTCATATAATGCTGTCAGCTTATTCTGTATGGACATAGCTTGAGCATTGCTAACTTCTGCCCCTTGCCCAGAAGTAATATTGTCATTAATTCCTAACTGGTTGAATGAAGGAGTGTCAGTTTGTTTTGGCAACTCCTCAGTTTTACTATCACTCGGGACATCAGTTACTAAATTATCATTCATAATTAAATTTTCTGATAATTCGACAGGAATATGGGTAGATTGATCTACCTGAGACTCTGATGTCATCACTGGATCAGTAAGCTCATTTGGTTTACTTTCTTTTGTTTAACCATTCTATCACCAATATACCAGCCGGCCGCGGTGGTCTAGCGGTTCTAGGCGCTCAGTCCTGAACCGCGCGACTGCTACGGTCGCAGGTTCGAATCCTGCCTCGGGCATGGATGTGTGTGATGTCCTTAGGTTAGTTAGGTTTAAGTAGTTCTATGTTCTAGGGGACTGATGACCACAGATGTTAAGTCCCATAGTGCTCAGAGCCATTTTGAACCAATATAGCACAACAAATATATAAATCACTGACAAGCACCAATTGACACAAAATGACCTTATAACTAACACATATACACAAATAACACTTAAAAATATTATTCTCGCAGCCATAGTATTCAATTAATACTAGTTATGTTTGCAGGTACTGATCTGAGTATATGATTGCACCCAGCGGTTGTTAATAGTGTGCTGTTGTATAACCACTGAAAGTGAACGTCTGTTTCTACCTCACTTGATTGAGAGTAGTGAATTGCAGTGTTTATATGAAGTTACTCGTGTGTCTCACACCATCGCAGATACAGATTCGTACAGCAGTTCGGTAGGAAGATGTCAATGCTCATGAAACAAGTAAATAAACAATGATTAATAGTTTGTTTTGGTACTCCGTACCTGTAATAGGTTGGTACCCGTGGTCTAGAGTAGCGTCTTTGATTCATAATCAAAACGTTTTCGGTCCCGGGTCTGATCCCCGCCACTGCCTAAATTTTGATAAATAATCAGCACTGGCGGCTGAAGACTTCCGGCATAAGAAGTCAGCCTCATTCTGCCAACGGCCTTGTCAAAGAGGGCGGAGGAGCGGATAGAGGTTCAGGGCACTCTCTTGTCCTAGGGGTGGGAAATTGCCCCTAAAGGCGGAAAAATCAGCAATGATCAACGACATGAGGATGCAGAAGGCAATGGAAACCACTGCATTAAAGTCACGTAACGTGTATCCACAGGACATGTGGCCTGTAATTGAAGAAGTGTCATGATGATCTCTCCATTGGCAAAAGATTCCGGAATAGTCCCCCATTCGGATCTCCGGGAGGGGACTGCCAAGGGGGAGGTTACCATGAGAAAATGATTGAATAATCAACGAAAGGATAACGTTCTACGAATCGGGGCGTGGAATGTCAGAAGCTTGAACGTGGTAGGGAAACTAGAAAATCTGAAAAGGGAAATGCAAAGGCTCAATCTAGATATAGTAGGGGTCAGTGAAGTGAAGTGGAAGGAAGACAAGGATTTCTGGTCAGATGAGTATCGGGTAACATCAACAGCAGCAGAAAATGGTATAACAGGTGTAGGATTCGTTATGAATAGGAAGGTAGGGCAGAGGGTGTGTTACTGTGAACAGTTCAGTGACCGGGTTGTTCTAATCAGAATCGACAGCAGACCAACACCGACAACGATAGTTCAGGTATACATGCCGACGTCGCAAGCTGAAGATGAACAGATAGAGAAAGTGTATGAGGATATTGAAAGGGTAATGCAATATGTAAAGGGGGACGAAAATCTAATAGTCATGGGCGACTGGAATGCCGTTGTAGGGGAAGGAGTAGAAGAAAAGGTTACAGGAGAATATGGGCTTGGGACAAGGAAAGAAAGAGGAGAATGACTAATTGAGTTCTGTAACAAGTTTCAGCTAGTAATAGCGAATACCCTGTTCAAGAATCACAAGAGGAGGAGATATACTTGGAAAAGGCCGGGAGATACGGGAAGATTTCAATTAGATTACATCATGGTCAGACAGAGATTCCGAAATCAGATACTGGATTGTAAGGCGTACCCAGGAGCAGATATAGACTCAGATCACAATATAGTAGTGATGAAGAGTTGGCTGAAGTTCAAGACATTAGTCAGGAAGAATCAATACGCAAAGAAGTGGGATACGGAAGCACTAAGGAATGACGAGATACGTTTGAAGTTCTCTAATGCTATAGATACAGCAATAACGAATAGCGCAGTAGGCAGTACAGTTGAAGAGGAATGGCCCTCCTAAAAAGGAGGGCCATCACAGAAGTTGGGAAGGAAAACATAGGTACAAAGAAGGTAGCTGCGAAGAAACCATGGGTAACACAAGAAATACTTCAGTTGATTGAAGAAAGGAGGAAGTACAAACATGTTCCAGGAAAATCAGGTATACAGAAATACAAGTCGCTGAGGAATGAAATAAATAGGAAGTGCAGGGAAGCTAAGACGAAATGGCTGCAGGAATAATGTGAAGACATCGAAAA
This sequence comes from Schistocerca cancellata, assembly GCF_023864275.1. Taxonomy (NCBI): domain Eukaryota; kingdom Metazoa; phylum Arthropoda; class Insecta; order Orthoptera; family Acrididae; genus Schistocerca; species Schistocerca cancellata. The sequence continues at coordinate 640,293,832 of NC_064626.1, forward strand.
AGATATGATTGTCGGAAGGACAGACTCAGCATACAGGAAAGTCAAAACAACTGGTGACATTAAAAGCAACGGTGGTAACATTAAGAGTGCAACGGGAATTCCACTGTTAAATGCAGAGGAGAGAGCAGATAGGTGGAAAGAATACATTGACAGCCTCTATGAGTGTGAAGATTTGTCTGATGTGATAGAAGAAGAAACAGGAGTAGATTTAGAAGAGATAGGGGATCCAGTATTAGAATCGGAATTTAAAAGAGCTTTGGAGGACTTACGGTCAAATAAGGCAGAAGGGATAGATAACATTCTATCAGACTTTCTAAAATCATTGGGGGAAGTGGCAACAAAACGACTATTCACGTTGGTGTGTAGAATGTATGAGTCTGGCGATATACCATCTGACTTTCGGAAAAGCATCATCCACACAATTCCGAAGACGGCAAGAGTTGACAAGTGCGAGATTTATCGCACAATCAGCTTAACAGCTCATGCATCGAAGCTGCTTACAAGAATAATATACACAAGAATGGAAAAGAAAATTGAGAATGCGCTATGTGACGATCAGTTTGGCTTTAGGAAAAGTAAAGGGACGAGAGAGGCAATTCTAACGTTACGGCTAATAATGGAAGCAAGGCTAAAGAAAAATCAAGACACTTTCATAGGATTTGTCGACCTGGAAAAAGCGTTCGACAATATAAAATGGTGCAAGCTGTTCGAGATTCTGAAAAAAGTAGGGGTAAGCTATAGGGAGAGACGGGTCATATACAATATGTACAACAACCAAGAGGGAATAATAAGAGTGGACGATCAAGAACAAAGTTCTCGTATTAAGAAGGGTGTAAGACAAGGTTGTAGCCTTTCGCCCCTGCTCTTCAATCTGTACATCGGGGAAGCAATGATGGAAATAAAAGAAAGGTTCAGGAGTGGAATTAAAATAAAAGGTGAAATGATATCAATGATACGATTCGCTGATGACATTGCTATCCTGAGTGAAAGTGAAGAAGAATTAAATGATCTTCTGAACGGAATGAACAGTCTAATGAGTACACAGTATGGTTTGAGAGTAAATCGGAGTAAGACGAAGGTAATGAGAAGTAGTAGAAATGAGAACAGCGAGAAACTTAACATCAGGATTGATGGTCACGAAGTCAATGAAGTTAAGGAATTCTGCTACCTAGGCAGTAAAATAACCAATGACGGACGGAGCAAGGAGGACATCAAAAGCAGACTCGCGATGGCAAAAAAGGCATTTCTGGCCAAGAGAAGTCTACTAATATCAAATACCGGCCTTAATTTGAGGAAGAAATTTATGAGGATGTACGTCTGGAGTACAGCATTGTATGGTAGTGAAACATGGACTATGGGAAAACCGGAACAGAAGAGAATCGAAGCATTTGAGATTTTGTGCTATAGACGAATGTTGAAAATTAGGTGGACTGATAAGGTAAGGAATGAGGAGGTTCTACGCAGGATCGGGGAGGAAAGGAATATGTGGAAAACACTGATAAGGAGAAAGGACACGATGATAGGACATCTGCTAAGACATGAGGGAATGACTTCCATGGTACTAGAGGGAGCTGTTGAGGGCAAAAACTGTAGAGGAAGACAGAGATTGGAATACGTCAAGCAAATAATTGAGGACGTAGGTTGCAAGTGCTACTCTGAGATGAAGAGGTTAGCACAGGAAAGGAATTCGTGGCGGGCCGCATCAAACCAGTCAGTAGACTGATGAGCAAAAAAAAAAAAAAAAAAAAAAAAAAAAAAAAAAAAAAAAAAAAAAAAAAAAAAAAAACCTGTAATAGATCACAATTTCAATTATTAAAATGAATAAATGTGTATTGGTGGCCCTACGCTGGGCGCCAGTGTGGCGTTCGCTGGGTTATTCAGTGGTTTGGTATTTAACTAATTTATAAATGAAAATGATAATCTTATTTTATTACATTGAGTAATTACTAAATAAATTTTCTCCCGGCTAAAGAATTGGTCAAGTTGCTAAAGAACTCCAAGTTAAAGTCGTGTTAAAGTGTTGTCTGTAAGTTGTGTAAGTGTCCTAAATCACAGTTCATATAACAGATTCCATACAACTACGGATTATGATAGAAACAGTTATCTTCAGCAAAATAGCAAAATGATCATTAAAACCACCGAATATCAGCCGCGCACAACACTGACATATGTAACCTGAAACAATATTCTTCGCAACTCGTGCGCAATTAATTTCGGCTCCATACATCAGCTAGAAAAGTTTGTTATAACGATCGTGTTAGCATTGCAGTTTATCGTATTGCGACATTGCTGCTCGCGTTGGTCGAGATCCGATGACTGCAAGCAGAATATGGAATCGGTGAGTTCAGGAGGGTAATACGGAACGCCGTGCTGTATCACAGCGGCCTCGTATCACTAGCAGTCGAGATGACAGGCATCTTATCCGCATGGCTGTAACGGATCGTGCAACCACGTCTCGATCCCTGAGTCAACAGAAGGGGACGTTTGCAAGACAACAACCATCTGCACCAACAGATCGACGACGTTTGCAGCAGCACGGACTATGAGCTCGGAGACCATGGCTGCGGTTACCCTTGACGATGCATCACAGACAGGAGAGCCTGCCATGATGTACTCAACGACGAACCTGGGTACACGAGTGGAAAAACGTCATTTTTTCGGATGAATCCAGGTTCCCTTTACAGCATCATGATGGTCGCATCCGTGTTTGGCGACATCGCGGTGAACACATATTAGAAACGTGTATTCGTCATCGCCATACTGGCGTATCACCCGGTGTGATGGTATTGGGTGCCATTGGTTAGACGTCTCGGTCACCTCGTGTTCGCATTGACGGCACTTTGAACAGTGGACGTTACATTTCAGATGTGTTGCGACCCGTGGCTCTCCCCTTTATTCGATCCCTGCGAAACCCTACACTTCAGCACGATAATTCACGACCGCATGTTGCAGGTCCTGTACGGGCCTTTCTGGATACAGAAAATGTTCGACCGCTGCCATGGCCAGTACATTCTCCAGATTTCTCACCAATTGAAAACGTCTGGTCAATGGCGTCCGAGCAACTGGCTCGTCAGAATACGACAGTCACTACTCTTGATGAACTGTGGTATCGTGTTGAACCTGCCTGGCCAGCTGTACCTGTACACGCCATCCAAGCTCTGTTTGACTCAATGCCCAGGCGTATCAAGGTTGTTATTATGGCCAGAGGTGGTTGTTATGGGTACTGATTTCTCTGGATGTATGCACCCAAACTGCGTGAAAATGTAGTCATATGTCACTTCTAGTGTAATATATTTGTCCAATGAATACCCGTTTATCATCTGCATTTCTTCTTGGCGTCGAAATTTTAATGGCCAGTAGTGTGTATTATGTCTTCTGCCCGTCAAAAATAATTTTATATTACTGGAAATTAGTTTTATTTGTGATGTACGCTATTGAGAAGAAATTTGTTTTATTTTTGATCTCTACTATTGAGTAAGGAAATAAAAAACTAAGTCGTGTGCAGTACGACTGTAGTGCCATTTGAATGGTGCGCCTTCACACACTTTCGCTCTTCCTCCTCCTCAGTCGTACTCAGCTTGGCGTGGCGATGGAGGAAACCTGTCAGCCAGGCTGAGCGCTTTGGCAGTCGGGTCCGGGCACGGCTCCTGAGCCGAAATATTGGCCGCCCTGATTTACATCATTTAGATGTATACGTATCAAGGTGTGTCGCTACAGCATGGATACTATTCGGTCTTGCGAATTCTTGTAGAAACATAACTTTACTGATACCATGAAGAAAAGAGCGCACACACTGACCTCAACACGTCAGCATTGTATTGGCTCTGTCAAAATTATGAACAATGAGAACCAGCGGTGATTGAGTTATGTACCTAATTGTACTCTATGCGAGCACGCCACGTATGAAGATGACCCTCTTCCCACGCATACACCCAACCTCATTATGTAAACTGCTCAAAAAGCTGCGTGGAACCACTCTTAAATATAGTGTTTTGATTCGACGCACCAACGGCGGCACACAAGTCTCCACTGCAGCTTCAAGGGAAAACGCATCTACCGTGCTTGAGAGTCCTTGGCGCCCCACTCGTCCGCTCACTGTCTGTGAGAGTATACGCAGATGACAAAAGTCACGGGCTGGCGATATGCACACATACATATGGCACTAGTATCGCATACACCAAGTACAAAATGGCAGTGCAGTGGCGGAGCTGCAATTTGTACTCAGGTTATTCATGTGAAAAAGTTTACATGGTGGTTATGTCCGCACGACGGGAATTAACAGACTTTGAACGCAGAGTGAAACTAGGAGCTGAAAGCATTTCGAAAATCATTCGGGAATTCAACATTTTGAGAACGTCATTGTCAAAAGTTCAAGAGTATGTCGAGAATGCCACATTACAGGCATTATTTCTCACCACGGACATGGCAGTGGCCGATGGCCTTCATTAACGACCGATAGCAGCGGGTTTTGCGTAGAGTTATCACTGCCAACAGACGAGAAACGCTACGTGAAATAACCGCAGACAAATGTGGGGTGTACGACGAACGTACCCGTCAGGACAGACTGGAGAAATCTGCAGTTAAAAGGCTACAGCAGCAAGTGACCGACGTGTGTGCCTTTGCTAACAGAACGACATCGCCTGCAGCGCAACTCCTGGGATCGTGACCGTATCAGTTTGACCCTAGACGACTGGAAAATTGTGGCATGGCCACATGAGTACCAATTTCAATTAGTAAGAGCTGATGTTAGCGTTCGAGTGTGGGGCAGACCCCACGAAGCCATGGACCCAAGTTGCCAACAAGGGACTGACTGTACAAGTTCCATAATGGGGTGGACTGGATCCTCTGATCCAACTGAACCGGTAATTGACTGTAAATGGCCATGTTCGGCTACTTGGAGACAGTTTGCCGCCATTCGTGGACTTCATGTTCCCAAACATGGCACCGGAGTGTAATTGTTTGCGACTGGTTTGAATAACATTCCGAACAGTTCAAGCGAATGATTTGGTAACCCAAATCACCCGACATGAATTCCATTGAAAGTTTATGGGACGTAATCAAGAAGTTAGGTCGTGCCCAAGATTCTGCACCGCCAATGCTTTCGCAGTATGAGCAGCTATGAGGCAGCATTGATCAGTACTTCTGCAGGGTCTTCCGACTGGTTTTTCGACAGGAACAATCAGACCCAACACGATACTAGGAGGTATCCCATAACTTTTGTCGCAGTATGTGTCTAGCTGCAGTCAGACTTGTTTCCTGGCTCATGTTACGTGTTTCACGTATAAAGAGTCTGCAAACATGTTTTCTGAAAGAGAACCCCGCTGCGTAATCTCTCCTTAGGCAAAGAGTGTACAAGGCACTATTTGTACGTGCGGTGTACAGTTGCGCTGAAATGCTAATTACTTGCATCCAAGGATTTGGTACACTTCATGCCAGTCTGAACGCTGCTGCGCGCCACCTTGATTGCACAAATACAATTATCGGGTTTTCCGCCGGACTGTATTGGCCAAATCCCGCAATATTTCGTCCATAAAACTGTTTGACATCTTCAGATTGTGGTAGTTGCTGTTGTCACTGCTGTAAGATACTAGCTGGAACAATGACAACAGCAGCCACCATCCCCTGAAATGTCGAACAGTTGTAACGACGAAATTTTGAGGGATTTGGACAATATGATGCGGCAATAGCGTCTTTCTTTTCTGTTTTTCTTGTGTCATCAGTCTTCTGACTGGTTTGATGCAGCCCGCCACGAATTCCTCTCCTGCGTCAACCTTCTCATCTCAGAGTAGCACTTGCTACCTACGTCTTCAGTTGTTTGATGGATGTATTCCAGTTTCTGCCTTCCTGTTCAGTTCTTACCCTCTACAGCTCCCTCTAGTACTATAGAAGTTATTCCCTTATTTCTTAAGAGATGTCCTATCACCCTGTCTCTTCTTCCTGTCAGTGTTTTCCTCACACTCTTTTCCTCTCCGATTCTGAGCAAAACCTCCTCATTCCTTACCCTATCAGGCCAACTAATTGTCAACATTCGACTGTACTACCACCTCTCATATGCTTCAACTCTCATCTGTTCCGGTTTTCCCGCAATACATATTCTACTACGATAAAATGCTGTGCTCCAAACGTGCATTCTCAGAAATTTCTTCCTCAAACATTTCCACGCACCCCGGACGGCGAATCCGTGGTTTTATCTTCTGATCAACATTGAATGAAGAATTGAAAATTTCAGTTAGCGGCATTTTCTACCTTTCCCTCCTTCCTTAACGAATCACTGGCAACAATTGTAGACAGTCATTACCATCTGAAGCAGCAAATTAATGCGGTGCGGTATGTCAGTCCGCGATCGTGCATTCTTGTGAGTGTCTTCTGTCTTCAGTTCTTATATAGTGTACAGCAGGTATAAGGCTATTTTTTCTGGTAATATTTTTTTGCTTATTATTATTTTGAGAAGAATGGTTGGTGAAAAGCAGCTGTTGAAACGGCTGCACGAAGAGTTTGATAACGAAGGTTGTAGTGCTGCAGAGTCAATCTTTGAAAGTGATCAGAATTCTGGAAGTCAGTAGTTTCTGGGCCAAAACAACAGAATCGATAAATTTGACTTATATGTTGAGAAAGATTGTATGCAGTGGAGTCATCAGCCTCTGATTCACAACAGGCGAGAAAGAAGAGGCCAACATAATCTTCTCAACGATTTACCGGGAGTCATAGGTACAACAAAAAAAAGACTAAGTGTCCAATTGATTGCTCACAGCTTTTTTTCACAGACGATATTTTAGAAGAAATTACTCACTGGACTTATATTTACATATCTATCATTCGTCGTAAATATTCCAGAGAAAGGGATGCTGCAAACACCAACATTACGGAAGTCAAAGCATGTATAGGACTTCTTTTCTTGCGGATGTTCTAGGAGCATCACACACAAATTTACTAGAGCTCTGGTCTGGGCTGCAAGTGGTACTGGAGTAGAGAACTTCAGACTTTCAATGGGCTTAATCTTTCTTATTTATTTTTATTTTTATTTTTTTTTTATTTTTAGCGCTAGCATGCCTCAGATTTGATGAAATCAGAAAGAGAGCTCATCGGAAAGAAGCAGACAAATTAACCGCTCTCGCAATCTTGATCGATCAATTCGATGAAAACTGCAAGAGGCCTTATAGTTTATCAAAAAGAATTTCAGTACATGAAACATTGGATGCATTTAGGAGCAGATGCGCATTTATGTAATAGATTCCATCAAAACCGGTAAAATCCACTATAAACATGTTTGCACTTACTGATGCGAAGATCTTTTATACAAGTAATTTAGAAACATACTATGGAAAGCAGATTTATGGACCATATTTTTGTGAAAACACACCTCATGCTATGGTCAAAAGACTGGTGAAATGCATATCTAAATCTGGTAGTGCTGTAACATGTGATAACTGGCTCACATCAATCGCGCTTGCGGTTGACTTGTTTGAAAACGACAAGCTGACAATGGTTGAAACAATTCGAAGGAATAAGAGAGATATTCCCCATTTATGACAACGGCAATAGACTGCTTCTCGAATCTAGCATTTTTGCGTTTAGGAAGAATATGACACATTTCTTACAAGCCTAAGAAGGAGAAAGTTGTTCTGGCGGTATCTACTTTACGTGATGAAGACAGTATTTTGACGGTGATTCGGAAAAGTACAAGCCAGAAATCATCACATTTTATAATGATACCAAATGTGGTGTGGATAAGGTTGATAATAGGGGAGATAGTGTGACAGACATGATACGTAAATTGGAGTGGCAATCATTAAAACAAAGGCGTTTTTCGTTGCCACGGGATCTTCTCATGAAATTTCAATTACCAGAGTTCCCCTCCGATTGCAAAAACATTCTGTTGGCACCCACCTATATAGGGAGAAATTACCATCGCGATAAAATAAGAGAAATCAGGGCTCTAACAGAAAAATTTAAGTACTCGTTTTTGCCGCTTGCCGTTCGAGAGTGGAACGGTAGAGAGACAGCTTGAAGGTGGTTCATTGAACCCTCTGCCAGGCACTTTATTGTCAATAGCAGAGTAATCACATAGATGTGTAGATGAGGTGAGATGAAATGTACGTATTTTGTGACGAGAATTATCAGAAGAAGGCCACTTATAATTTTTTTCTCTTCTGAATAGTGTTGGAATCGATGGATACGTAATTTACAAGACGAATTCAAACTCAACCATTCCCAGAAAAGACTACCTGAAAATTCTTGCCAGAAAATTCTTGCAGGTTTATTTGTCAGTGAAAGTAAACCAACTGAATACCGTACCACGGAAATTTTGGTATTACCGAAACCAGATTTCACTCCAAGAGCTGCACAAGCAATTATTCGAGGAAGACGCCACTTCTGTGATAGGAAGAAAAACAGGCCAGCAAGCTTTTGTTGCAAGCTGTGCGGAAAATCTGTGTGCCTGGAAAAGGTCGCTGCATACCTGAAGAGTGAGTGCAGTGACAATAGCACCCACGCTGAATGATTTGCCTGAAATAGACAGTGTACCATAAACCACCATTTATCTGAAAAAATTATGAACTTTTTACGGAAAGTAACTGTTGCTTAATACTCAGTCTTAAAAATAGCGGAAAAACAGAATGAACAGTAATTTCTGTGATTATAGCGAATGTTGTTTTAGGTTTAAGGGTAATTCCTAGAAAACATAGTTTTTTTACGGTATAGATGCTCGAATACATAATATTTACGAATTCAGCTCTTTATTTTTACCATCCATGATCAAACATATTATAATTCTTAACAAAACTATTAAAATTATTCGTCAAACAGTTAGTAAATGTAATACAGACTAATAGTCCGCCTGTGTGTGTAATGGTGTTAAAACGATCGCGAGAGTAGCGAAGGGTTTAAGGGCTGTGTTTGATACTAGTTGACTTCTCTTAGCCAGGAATGCTCATCCCAACAGTGCTAATCTTATCCTTGCTCCGTCCGTCATTTGTTTTGCAGCCTAGGTAGCAGAATCCGTTAACTTCATCTAGTTCGTGACAATCAAAACGAATCTTAAGTTTCTCGGTGTTTTCATTTCTGTTACTTCTCATTACTTTCGTCTTTCTTCGTATTACTCTCAATCCATATATTGCACTCATTAGACTGTTCATCCCGTTCACTTGATCATGTAATTGTTCTTCACTTTCACTGAGGGTGGCGACATCGTCAGCGAATCATATCGTTGATATCCTTTCACCTTCAATTTTAATTCCACTCCTGAATCTTTATTTTATTTCCATCATTGCTTCTTCGGTGTACAGACTGAACAATACGGGCGAAAGTCTACATTCCTGTCTTACAGTCTTCTTAATCTGATCACTTAGTTCTTGGTCTTTCATTCTCATTATTCCCTCTTGACTCTTGTACATATTGTATATGACTCGTCTCTCCCTGTAGCTTACCCCTATTTTCCTCAGAATTTCGAACGTGTTGCATCGTATGACATTGTCGAACGCTATTTCCAGGTCGACAAATCCTATGCGTGTCTTGATTTATCGTTAATCTTGCCTCCATTATCAACCATAACGTCAGAATTGCTTCCCTGGTGCCTTTACTTTCCTAAAGCCAAACTGATCATCCCCTCAGGCATCCCCAATTTTCTTTTCCTTTCTTCTGTATATTGTTCTTGTTACCAACTTGGATGCATGAGCTGATTCTTCTTGGATGCTGATTCTACGATAATTCTCTCACTTGTCTGTCCTTGCAGTGTTCGGAATTGTTTGGCTGATACTTTTCCGACAGATGTTATATTTCCAGACACATTCTACACAGCAACGTGAATTGTCGTTTTGTTACCCCTTTCCCCAATGATTTTAGAAATTCTGAAGGAATGGTATTGATCCCTTATTTGATCTTAAGTCTTTCAAACCTCTTTTAAATTCTAATACTAGTACTGGATCCCCTACCCGTTCTAAATCGACACTTATTTCTTCTTCAATCATATCAGACATATGTTCCCCCTCACAGAGGCCTTCAACGCGTTCTCTCCACCTATCAGATCCCTCCTCTGCATTTAACACTGGAATTCCGGTTCCACTCTTAATGTTATCGCCCTTGCTTCTCCTTTCACCGAAGGTTGTTTTGACTTTTCTGAGGCAGTTCTTCCGACAATCATTTCCTTTTCATGCAACCATTTCATCTTAGCTTCCCTGCACTTCTTATTTACTCCATTCTTCAGCCACTTACATTTCTGTATTTTTGAATTTCCCTGAACGTTTTTGTACTTCCTTCTCTCATCGATCCAGTGAAGTATTTCTTTGCAGTTAGCTTCTTTAGCTGAGTTATTTCTTATCGCGGTATCTATTCCTTAGACAACTTCAAATGTATCTCTTCATTCCTTAGTGCTACCGTGCCTCACTTCTTTCCGTATTGATTGTTTCTGACTAATCTCTTAACCTTCAGCCTATTCTTCATCACTACCAGACTGTGATTCGAGTTTACATCTGCTCTGCTTTACAATGCAGAATCTATTTTCGGAATCTCTGTCTGACCAAGAAATAATCTAACTGAAATACTCCCGTATCTCCCGTATTTTTCATGTATATCTTCTTGTGATTCTTGAACAGAATATTCACTATTACTATCTGAAACTTATTGCAGAACTGAATTAATCTTTCTCCCTCCTCATTCATAGTACCAATTCCATAGCCTCCGTAACCCTTTCCTACTCCTTCCCGTAGAATCGTATTCCAGTCTCCCATGAATATTAGACTTTCTTCTCCCTTCACATACTGAATTACCCATTCAGTATCCTCGTTTACTTTCTGTATCTCTTCGTCTTCAGCATACGACGTCGGCATGTGTACCTGAACTATTATTGTTTGTGTTTATTTGCTGTCTATTCCAATGAGAACAACCATATAACTGAACTGTTCACAGTATCACACTCTTTACCCTACCTTCCTATTCACACCGAATCCTACTCCCGTTATACCATTTTCCGCTGCTGTTGATATTGCCCTAAACTCATCCTTGAATTCTTTCTGTTTCACTTCATTGACCCCCCACTATATCTAGATTGATCCTCAGCATTTTCCTTTTCAGATTTTCTAGCTATTGAACCTTATTCAAGCTTCCGTTATTCCACGTCCTGACTCGTAAAACGTTAACCTCTCGATGTTCATGCAATCTTTTTCTCGCGATCACCTAACCCTTGTCAGTCCCATCCCGAAGACCCGAGAGGGGGACTATTCCGGAATCTTTCGCCAACGGAGAGCACCATGACATTCTTGCAATTACGGGCCACATGTCCTGTGGACGCACGTTATGTACCTTTAATGCTGTGGGTTCCATTGCCTTCTGCATTCTCATACTGTTGATCATTCCTGATTCTTCTGCCTTTAGGCCCACCCGAAAGGCAAGAGAGGTCCTGAACCTCTGTCCAGTGCTGCGGCCCCTTTGATAAGGCCAATGGAAAACTGAGGGTGACTTCTTACACTGCAAGTCTTCGGCAGTCAATTCTGATTTTTATTCAAAATGTAGGCACTGGCGGGGTTCGAACTCGGGACCGAGAACAGTTTCATTTCCACTCAAAGAAGCTACTCCCTGTTATTCAGTTAATAAAAATATCTTTATTCTTTGTTTGTAAAAACACACTCATACAAATGTTCAAAGTTGTACAAAGAGCATTTATCAAACATTTATGGAATGATCTGCCCACTGACTTCTCTGTAACTTCTGCTTCTGTGATGTTTGTTCATATCGAGTTCCACTTACACGTCTTCATTGAGTGGCATCTTCCTTAGCCACTGTAAATGTTTCAGATACAGTCTCTGCGCCAGTGTCTACTATAACAACATTTTGGCTTGGCCTTTCGCTGCCATCCGTAGGTGTGGATTCAATCTTCCTGACAACATCCATTCCCTTCAACATTTTTTCAAATACAACACGTCTCCCACCAGGCCGTGGTGTCTGATTTGTTGTGATGGAGAACTTAGAGTCATTTGTGTCCTTTCCTGCATTGGCCATTGAAAGCCAACCTGCTCCATAGTGCTTTAGCTTGAAATTTTCATCAGCAAACCTGTCTCCGTAGGTGCTTCGACCTTCAGGTCCTTCACCTCTGGTAAAATCATCATGAAGTTCTTAATCATTCTATGAAATTTGCTTCCCTTCTAACCTCCACCTGCAGGCTTTTGTCCAGGCTCAACAAAACTCTTAAGTGAATTAGGTAGAGTTTTACCGAATAGATCGATCTCTATTCTGCCCACATTTTCCTCTCCTATCTTTATGTCAGACCACACCTTATCTGTTACTTTAGGGCCGTACTTTTGCTCTCCCTCCGCAGCAACAACGTAGCAGACTACAAAATGAAATGTGGCTCGAGAACTTGCCAATGTGCCGTTGTTTGAAAGTCACATCAAAAGCACACAAGAACCACGACCTCACTGTCAGTCTATCCCCTAGAACAGGAGTAGCGTATTAGCGAACATTTTTCACCAGAATCAAGAAGCATAGGAGTGTAAGTGGAACAAAATAAAAGAAGACGCAAGGCTGCTACAAGAAAGGAGTTGTCAAAACTGTGGTGGGGAGGGGGGAGAGGGGGGAGTGTGGTGCAGCAGGTGGCGGGCTGCGTCCACTCTGGCAGCCGAGCTGCCGTTATTGCAGCACAGGCGGCGCCGTTACGGCTCTCCGGAAGGCGCCCCAGGCGTAATCTGCTGGCGGGACCAACTTTTAATAAAGCCGCGCCAGCCGCACAGTCTCAGGATGCAGGTTTCACGGACCTTTCCTGACTTTCACTACTGGCTGTGGACTCGTGAATTGTCTGAATTGTCTAGACTCAAAGATTCTAGACTGTTTTCTGATACACTCTATACTTTCCTCTTATACTGAAGTGATAGTTCTATTTGATTAATTTAAAGAATAATTTACAGTTGCGATAACACATAAGTTAGATTCCCTTCCGCCCCTTGAATCGCATCACTAAAATAAAGTACTTCTGCTTTCAACCTGCCTTTTAGAATAACGGACGGCTACAGTGCGATTAATAAATTGTGAATCAGAAAGATAGTTCTGAAGTGAGCTTAAGATGTTTATCAATAATAAATGCAAAAGCACACTTGAGACAGTAGGAGAGACTGAAACATGAGATGAAAAAATTCCAACGTAAGCGAAACTGAGATATGTATATTTCAAATTGCCTGTTATCAGGAGCATGTAAAAGGTTAGATATCTAGGAAAGGTGAGAGTCCACAACAGTAAAAGACTTTATCACACAACTTGGTTACTTGCAACAAATTGTACGTTTTATACAGCCACTATCACACAGTTCAATTTACTAAAGAAACGAAAATTCTTGCATACGATTCAGTGAGAATTCTTTATGTATGAAGCGTAAATGCGGTTCCACTGAAAGAAGCACTAAAACTATCAGCTGAAATCAGTTTGGAAACGACAACAGGAAAAAAACATATATATACCCTGATGAAAAAATGACGCACTATGAAGGAAATAGCCGAATGGGACGGGAATCTTTACATGCGTTGTACATGTACGGACAAAAAAATGTCTTTCTGTTTCAGAAAAATCGGCTGATTTATTCAAGGGAAAGAGTTTCACAAATTTAGCAATCCACATATGCGTTGGTCCACCTCTGGACTTTATGCAAGGAGTTATTCGGCTTATCATTGATTAATAGGTTGTTGGATGTCCTTCTAAATGTTATTGTGCAAACTTTTTCCCTACTGACGCTTTAAATCATCCAAATCTCGAGCTGAGTGGAGAGTCTTCTCAAAATGCTCCAAAAGGTTCTCAGTTGGGGAGAGATCCGGTTTCCTTGCTGACAAAGTTAGAGTTGGGCAAGCAGTATAAACCCTTGCCTTGTGCTGGAGGACATTATCTTGTTGAAATCTCTTAACCCCACGTCGGTTCGCCATGAAGGGCAACAAATCAAGGCGCAGGATGTCGTCGACGTACCGCTGTACTGTAAGTGTCTTGCTCCGAAAAGAAGTCGCACTCCAGACCGTCACTCCTGGTATGGCAGGGGACCATCGGGTTGGTATCACGTCGTCTTCCTGGGTGTCCCAGATACATCTTCAGACTGGAATCTCGTTGACTGGAGTAGAATTGTCTTCAGTGATGATTCCCGCTTCGAAATGAGATCCAACGTCCAGCGAAGACTTATCTGGAGACCATTCCAGACAGCCTTACTGTCACCAGCCAAACGGTCCGAAAACCAGGAGTGAAGGTTCTGGCGTGCTGTTTCTTTTCATGCCAGGGCAGCTTTTTGTCATTTGAGGCACCCTCACAGTAGAGCGGTAGGTCAACGACGTTCTACGCAAAGGTTTGTTGCCCTTCATGGTAAGCCATCCTGATCCTACATTACAGCAACATAATACCCGTCTGCACACGGCGAGAGTTTCTACTGGTTATCTTCGTGCTTGCCGCAACCTACGCTGACTCGTGAGGTCACTGGACCTCTCCCCAACTGAGAAAGTTGGGAGAAATGCGGGCAGGGCCATCCAGCCAACTCGAGATTTTGACATCCAAGCAGCCATTTGGACAGAATTTGGCATTATATCCCTTAGGAGGACATGCAACTCTATCACTCAGTGTGGAGCCGATTAACTGCTTGCGTAGGAGTCAGAGGTGGGTGGACCAACGCGTTACTACCTCACTCAGTTTGTGAGGATCTTTGTCTCCAATAAATAACTGTATTTTTCTGAAATTATTTTGTCTGTTCGTGTACATCAAATCTACAGATTTCCGTCCCATTCGGATAATTCCTCTGTGATGCGACGATTTTGTGTGTGAGTATGTGTGCGTGTTTGTGTTTGACAATGCATAGGAATGGAACTATGTCATAAAAAAAAGATTTCAGGAAAGCAGCAGTGGGTGCTGTGTGGCACAGGAACGAACGGTAATGAACAATCTGTAGAGCGCCCATAAGGGGAGACTCGAGGTAGAATAAGAAAAAAAAACAATTTCAGTTTGCTTGTTTTATTAAGATTGTAGCATCTCCTTTACATTTTTTACATTACTTTGTTGGGAGTAAACAGGTTCCTGTTCGTTTTATGGCATCATTCTTAAATAAATGCAGGTCAGTTTGACTCTTCTCGAATTAATTCGGTTTATTTTACTAGTCTTTCTCCCAAAAGTATTTTCTCTAAAAGGCTGTGCTATTCGTTGTTCTTGGCAGACAACCTACGCTACAAAGTGTTTTGGAGATCTTTGTTCGAATGGTTCTGCAAGTTACGTAAAAAAAAAAATCGTTGACTGTTTTTGGTTAGGCTAGCAAGTATTGTGGGTATTTTCCAAAAAAGTAATGACTAGGATAAGAAAAGTCTTTAAAAAAATGTAACTATAGTAATTATTGGTAAGAGGGTTTTACCGCAATTTGTAGGTGATACTGAAAAGGTATGACGGAGAATAACACAAGCTACTCCTGTGACAAAACAAGCGCATTGCGAACTCCCCTCCGTCCTTCAAGAAAGATAGTGGACTTCGACGTTAATGAGGCACCCACTGTAGAGAACGGTATGGTCAATATTATAACTTTGAAGTTTCATATGTTAAACCGTGTTCAGAGTGAAATAGTGAGCTATTCTCTTTTTGTGGTTGAGTAACAATGGAGTTTTAGCAGCAAGGAAAATAACAGCGTCCTAACCACGTGTTAGCACTACATTTGTATGTGTTGGGACAATTATTTGTAATAGTGGAGCGGTTGAAGATGAGAATGACTGAGAAACTAAAATTGAGTTTTTAGAAGTACGCAGTAAAAGGAGTTCAGGAAATGTACACGGCGAGAGTAAGAAAAGCTGTGTCAACGGAAAGCGTATTCGCTAAAAAGGAGAACAGAGTTGTTACTTGATAACAATGGTGAATAATATCACCCAGAAAATGGAACAGAGTGTTTTTAACTAATACCAGGTAACAATGAGTATAATAAATATCATATGGAAATTTTAAATGCTTCTTTCATAGTTTGTCCATTCTCGATATATATGCCCCGTTTTCTCAACAACTATTCAGCCTATTATTGTGGAACATCTACGTGTTGATACAGAACACCCCGCAAAGCTATAGTCATGAATATTCTTTCAGCTGTGTTTATTTTATGAAGGTATATGTTATCAAAATTGTAACATAGTAGGTTAGTAGAAGAACAACACGGTCATTAATACACTCCTGGAAATGGAAAAAAGAACACATTGACACCGGTGTGTCAGACCCACCATACTTGCTCCGGACACTGTGAGAGGGCTGTACAAGTAATGATCACACGCACGGCACAGCGGACACACCAGGAACCGCGGTGTTGGCCGTCGAATGGCGCTAGCTGCGCAGCATTTGTGCACCGCCGCCGTCAGTGTCAGCCAGTTTGCCGTGGCATACGGAGCTCCATCGCAGTCTTTAACACTGGTAGCATGCCGCGACAGCGTGGACGTGAACCGTATGTGCAGTTGACGGACTTTGAGCGAGGGCGTATAGTGGGCATGCGGGAGGCCGGGTGGACCTACCGCCGAATTGCTCAACACGTGGGGCGTGAGGTCTCCACAGTACATCGATGTTGTCGCCAGTGGTCGGCGGAAGGTGCACGTGCCCGTCGACCTGGGACCGGACCGCAGCGACGCACGGATGCACGCCAAGACCGTAGGATCCTACGCAGTGCCGTAGGGGACTGCACCGCCACTTCCCAGCAAATTAGGGACACTGTTGCTCCTGGGGTATCGGCGAGGACCATTCGCAACCGTCTCCATGAAGCTGGGCTACGGTCCCGCACACCGTTAGGCCGTCTTCCGCTCACGCCCCAACATCGTGCAGCCCGCCTCCAGTGGTGTCGCGACAGGCGTGAATGGAGGGACGAATGGAGACGTGTCGTCTTCAGCGATGAGAGTCGCTTCTGCCTTGGTGCCAATGATGGTCGTATGCGTGTTTGGCGCCGTGTAGGTGAGCGCCACAATCAGGACTGCATACGACCGAGGCACACAGGGCCAACACCCGGCATCATGGTGTGGGGAGCGATCTCCTACACTGGCCGTACACCACTGGTGATCGTCGAGGGGACACTGAATAGTGCACGGTACATCCAAACCGTCATCGAACCCATCGTTCTACCATTCCTAGACCGGCAAGGGAACTTGCTGTTCCAAC
Source organism: Schistocerca cancellata (assembly GCF_023864275.1). NCBI lineage: Eukaryota > Metazoa > Arthropoda > Insecta > Orthoptera > Acrididae > Schistocerca > Schistocerca cancellata. The sequence goes on from NC_064626.1 coordinate 640,310,944, forward strand.
AGGACAATGCACGTCCGCATGTATCCCGTGCCACCCAACGTGCTCTAGAAAGTGTAAGTCGACTACCCTGGCCAGCAAGATCTCCGGATCTGTCCCCCATTCAGCATGTTTGGGACTGGATGAAGCGTCGTCTCACGCGGTCTGCACGTCCAGCACGAACGCTGGTCCAACTAAGGCGCCAGGTGGAAATGGCATGGCAGGCCGTTCCACAGGACTACATCCAGCATCTCTACGATCGTCTCCATGGGAGAATAGCAGCCTGCATTGCTGCGAAAGGTGGATATACACTGTACTAGTGCCGACATTGTGCATGCTCTGTTGCCTGTGTCTATGTGCCTGTGGTTCTGTCAGTGTGATCATGTGATGTATCTGACCCCAGGAATGTGTCAATAAAGTTTCCCCTTCCTGGGACAATGAATTCTCGGTGTTCTTATTTCAATTTCCAGGAGTGTATGTGGTAGTACATACAAATTCCAAAATTTAGCACATGGAACGACTCATGAGCATAGGACATTTAACTCTGGTGATATATGGCGTTGAATGTTCCATTAAAATAAATAATGGAACAAAAACGACTTTGACAAGTTTTTTAGAGAGGTGGAATAACCCCCTACTAGCCCCAGTTTTCTGGACTCCGCAGAGGTTTCTGAAGTGTTAACAGTCTGATGCCGCTTGCTTCGACCTGGACGAGTGACACTCGTGCCATTGTGTCGGCACCACACATAGCAACTCTTGCAGTGCGCTCTTGGAAGCCGTTAAGTGGCGAGCTGTTCGGCGGAATGTAGGCGTTTCGGAAGTTTCTCTGCTGGTCGAAGTCAAATCAAACAGCCAGCACTGAAGAAAAGGCGTAGATGAATTACAGGCACAAATGTTTGGGCGGAAACAGACATAATATAAGACGTCGACTCTTACGTAGCGAGTCAGATATGAGGAGCAACCAATAACAGGGTTGGTCCGAACGATCAGTCCGCCTACCATATCCGAATATACTACGATGGTTGAGTAGAAAGGCAAACATGCAGACCAAACATCCTCCTGCTCAGATACGAAATGTTGTATATCCAGTAAGGAGGACAGTACCACGCTTAGGCCGGCTGCCGACGTAACAGGCCGACAGCGTGCTCGTCGGCAGCAACTAGTTTCATGTTGATTAATACTTTCTTCCGGACCGCGACTCGACACAGGGTCCTTGCACTTATCCGGCTCTACGTTTTTTTTAATTTTCTTCAGGCTTCTAAGTGGTTTGATGCGACCCGCCACGAGAACATGCTGGCCATTCTAGTCGAGCAAGTCATTCACAGGATGTGCACGATTGGGGCGCGAACTGTCCTCCATGAAGACGAATGCCTCGCCAATATACTGCCGATAGGGCTACACTATTGGTCGGAGGATGACATTCACGTATCATACAACCGTTACGATGCCTTCCATGACCACCAGCGGCGTACGTCGGCCACACATAAGGCCATCTCAAAACAGTAGGTTCAAATGGCTCTAGCACTATGGGACTTAACATCTGTGGTCATCAGTTCCCTAGAACTTAGAACTACTTAAACCTAACTAAGGACATCACAGACATCCATGCCCGAAGCAGGATTCGAACCTCCGACCGTAGCGGTCACGCGGTTCCAGACTGAAGCGCCTAGAACAGCACGACCGCAGCGGCCGGCAAAAACAGTAGGTAACCTTCACCTTGCTGCAGTCACTGGACAGTGTGTCTAAGGCGTTCAGCCTGCGAACACGTCTCCGATGATTGTCTGGTTGAAGGCATATGAGACACTCATTGGCGAAGAGAACATGACGCCAATCCTGAGCGGTCCATTCGGCATGTTGTCGGGCCCATCTGTACCGCGTTACATGGCGTCGTGGTTGCAAATATTGACCTGGCCATGGACGTCGGAGTGAAGTTGCGCATCATGCGGCCTATTGCGCACAGTTTTGAGTAGTAACACGACGTCCTGTGGCTGCTGGAAAACCATTATTCAACACACTGGCGTTGCTGTGAGGGTTCCTCCAAGCCATAATCCGTATGTAGCCGTCATTCACTGCAGTAGTAGCCCTTGGGTGGCCTGAGCGAGGCATGTCTTCGACAGTTCTTGTATCTCTATCGTCTTTCTTCGATTTACTCTCAATCCTTATTCTGTACTTATTAGATAGTTTATTCCATTCAACAGATGCTTGTAAACGTTCTTCACTTTCACTGAGAACAGCAGAGGTTTCAGCTAATCTTCGATATCCTCTCACATTCAATTTTAATCTCACTCTTTGACCTTTCTTTTATTTTCATCGTTGCTTCTTCGATGAATAGAATCAACAGTAGGGACGAAAATCTACTTCACTGACTTACACCCTTTCTAATCAGAGCACGTTGTTCTCGGTCAACTGCTGCAATTTTTCCCACTGGGTTCTTGTACATATTGTATATTAACCGGCTTTCCCCGCAGTCTGCCCCTATCCTTCTCGTAATTGGGAACACCTTGCACCATATTATATCGTCGAAGTCTTCTTCATGTCAGAAAATCCTACGAATGTGTCCGTTATCAATCACAGCATCAGAACAGTCTTTGGTGCCTTTACCTTTCATAAAGCCATCGTTATCTAAGAGATCCTCAGTTTTCCTTTCCCATTCTTCTGTATGTTACTCTTGTCAGAAACTTGGATGCATGAGCTGCTACGCTGTCTGTTCGATAATTCTCGCACTTATCAGCTCTTGCAATGTTCGGAATTGTGTGAATACTGTTTTCCTGAATGTCAGATGCTACATCGCAAGACTACATTCTTCACACCAACGTGGATTGTCTTTTTGTTGCCTCTCCTCCAAAGATGGAATGCTATCTATCCCTTCTGCCTTTTTTGCTCTTAATTCTTCTAAAGCCTTTTAAATTCTGATTCTGATACTGGACCCCCATCTCTTTTCTATCGACCCCTGTTTCTTCTTCTGTTATATCATCAGACACGTCCTCTCCCGTCATAGAAGCCTTCAGTGTACTCCTTCCAGTGCTCTTAATAGGAACTATCAGTTTTGGCAGATGTGGAACTGTGAAGACGGGACGTGAGACGTACCTTGATAGCTCTATTAACACTCCCTATCTGCTACTACTGTACCATAACCTCAATGCTAGAACCAGGTTGTAACATAAAACAATTTTGTTAAAGCAACTATGGCACAAAGCAACAGAGCAGTGTTACCCTCTGAGAGGAATTTTGTTAGTTTGACCGTGTTGTTCCTAACGGAGGTGGCTTATCGGAAATGAAAGTCAGAATTACGTAAATATTTGTATAGTAACAACCAAACTTTTGCCTAGCTATACTGTTTATAAAATAAGGGAAACGGTCGCCAGCCTACTTAGGCAAGAGAAAGATTAATGTTTTCGTTTATGAAAGTAGGTATAAGTAACTATAATGGACAAACACAACCTAGACTTAGCCACACTCCAGTGCAATGAACTCTGACACACATATGTTTTAAGATTGAAGCTAACAACTGGAGCAGCACAGAAAACTATTTGCAAAATTATAACACGTACAGAAAAACACTATCACTTTCAGGGCTTACACAAACTGAATGGTCTTTATACTGTTAATATGCACACAAGAGAGATAAACACTTAGTGATCATGAACATATAATTTCCTACTATGCAGTTTTCTACTTTTTACTACAGCGAAACACAAAGTTGACAAAATTGCAAGAAACTGACTCACCTTTTAGAATTTACCACAGACAACAACGTGATCATTTACTTTATAAGCCTCAGTCTTAAGAACTTTTAAGTTTGAAGTTGGTAACAGCAATTTAGTAAGCAGTTTTACTAGGAAAAATTGTTTAGAACAAATAACATTTACTTTGACTCACTCTATTACCACATTAATTTTAACTTTCCTTTTACTAATTTCAAGAGGCATTAATTGGCAAAACTCTGGTCATAAATGTACTTTCAGTAAGGACACTCGGTAATCACTTTACTTCAAACGGAGAGGACCCTGAGAGGTGTTATGATGAGAAGTAAAATCAAGGTAGGTACATGAATTCAGATATGAATTACCTTATATTTCAGCACTCTAACACATCCTTTAGGCTGATCCTTCACTGTACATCAATGTAGTATTACGTTACAGTGATTGCGCAACGTGGTGGCAACTGCATGTTGGTAGGTGGAATTGCAGGTAGAATTGCCGGACTCTGTCATTTCTTGGTGGCGATGATAGATACAAACTCCAGAAAAGTTCCAGCTATTTATCCATCCATCCGAGGCCTTGGAAAGAAGCAGGAAAAGCCTCTCTCTGAATCATCACATTATGCACCTTTATACTAGCAGTGCACGGCCTCGTAGCTCGTCTCCGACCGCTGGCTCGTCTCCGACTGACTGCTCGTATCCGACTGCTGGCTCGTCGCCGACTGACTATCCACCTTTTCCACCTATGCCAACCACAATTTGCGCGCGCTACTCAGTTCCGTTCCCGAGGGGAACCACTACACCTTTTACATACAGAATAACTAAGAGCCCTAAGTGAGGATCAGCAATTTACATAACAGCAACCAAATATATTAAATAAGGCAGAACATTTTCACATATTGACACTTCTACAAAAAATTATTCACACAAAATTACAATCATATACAGTAATTTTTGTTCCCTCCAAATGGGACAAAGAATATATATTGCAGATACACTACTTTGCATAGAACCAAAACATGACATCAAAGTTTATACAAACACATTTACAGACGATCAACAATGTAACATTAAATAAAGCAAAAAAACAAAATAAATCCATACAGCATAAGAGCTGTGGTGTTACACTCTGACGCTAATAAATAGTAGTGATATCAAGAGGTATCAAAACAGTGATTATTCCATTGGAGACTGATATTTCTAGTGAGACATCAAGCATGGTTGTGTAATAATTATCATCTGCTACCTGATCTGCGATGTACACTTGTTCTCAGTCACGTACGTCCTTCTTGGTCATGCAGTTTTCTCGGCCGTTACAAGAAGCGTCGCTATCAAGGCGAAAGTCTTTTACTTGACTGCGGTGTGAGTGTGTCGTCGTGTTTCTTGCGGTCAGAGAGAGAGAGAGAAGAGAGAGAGAGAGAGAGATAGTGAGAGAGAGTGTGTAGCCCTCCCACGCTGATCAGAGACCGACCAGCGCGGCCCGGGCTGCTGTGTTATTCAGGGCACAAGCCGCGCCGCTCTTGTTTGCGAGGCGACGCAATTTACGGGCGCACAGCAGCGCCGCACGGTTCTTGCAGCCGCCCACAAGTCCGTCTTCTCTCGCTGTGCAGCCCCGGCCGGAATGGAATTTCTTCGCGACCTGCATAGCCGCACGAGAAGCCGAGTGAGATAAAGCACACGGCACACCAAATTTTCACGCGAGGTATTCCATTCTCTATTTAATTAAAAGTACACCGTAGCGAGAAACCTGGGTGATCATTAAAATTACAGACAAATCAAGTAAATACAGATTACTGGCCTATTCCGAAATTCTTAATTCTTATGGGCTCCCTAGAGAGAGCCATTTCGTACTTCTGCGTGCTACAGGCTGACAGTTATTGAACTATATGAAACAAAATCGTCATGGTTTCTGTACGGTTTGCGTTAGGGCGTTCAAAGTCCGCGGTTGGCCGTGGGCACAGTGGGAATTAGTACGCGCGTTGGCACACGCCTTGTTGTTTCATTTGGATAGGTTCGTCAATAAGTACAAATGGCGCATTTGGGGGACTGAGAATCCGCAATTCGCAATCGAGAAGTCTCTTCACCCTCAGCGGGTGACTCTGTGGTCTGCAATGTCCAGTCACGGAATAATCGGTGCGATATTCATTGATGGTGCAGTGACTGCCGAATGGAAGATGATTTCGTCCCCATTATCCGTAGTGACCCTCATTTCGACAAGATGTGGTTCACGCAAAACGGAGCTCCACCCCACCGAAGCAGAAGAGTGTTTGAAGTCCTGGAGGAGCAGTTTGGGGGCTGTATTCTCGCTCTGGGGTACCCAGAGGCCTCTCGAATGGGTCTCGATTGGCCGCCATATTGTTCGGATCCAAACACGTTTTTGTGGGGCTGTATTAAGGTGTACAGAAATAGCCACAAAACCATTGCTGAGCTGAAAACAGCCATTTAGGTCATCGACAACGTCGATGTTCCGGCACTTCAGTGGGTCATGCAGAATTTCGCTATTCGTCGGCGCCATATCATCGCCAGTGACGGCAGGCATGTCGAACATCTAACAACCTAAACGCGAATATCTAAAGTAGTCAGCAGCTCGTGGTCTAGTGGTTAGCATTGCTACTTCTGGATCCGGGTTCGATTCCCGGCCGAGTTGGGGATTTTTTTTTTGCCCGGGGACTGGGTGTCTTTGTTATCCTCATCATTTCATCATCATCCTCATCATTCGTGACAGTGGCTAGGTTAGACTGTCACAAAAACTTGGACTCTGAACAAATTGGGGCTTAGTACGGCGCTGCAGTCATGGACTGCGCGGCTGGTCCGGGCGGAGGTTGGAGTCCTCCCTCGGGGACGTGTGTGTGTGTGTGCGTGTGTGTGTGTTTGTCCTTAGGATAATTCAGGTTAAGTAGGGTGTAAGCTTAGGGACTGATGACCTTAGCAGTTAAGTCCCATAAGATTTCGCACACATTTGAACATTTTGAACTTAGTATGGGCGCTGATGACCGTGTAGTTGAGCGCTCCGCAAACCAAACATCATCATCATCTGCAGTGACGTTTACATGTTGAATGAAATGTGTGCACGTCGAAATTTGTATCTAATTTACGATTTTTTTCGTATAGTTGCATAATTGTCACCCTGCACATGGTCGTCGAATCGAAGACTGCTTTGATGCAGCTCGCTAGTCTGTCCTGTGCAAACCTCGTCCACTCTCAGTAACTACTACAACCTTTAACAACGTGGTTATAATCGAAGGGCTGCTACTCACAGAGATCCAGTGTGGGCTGTAATTATCGTATGACACGGAATCTCGGTACGTATACTAATTCGTTGACGCGGAACAGGTTTATACTGGAAATTTTTTTTTTCCAATTTTGGCCACCAGGTGCCTACCTAGCGCTGTGAATGTAAAAAAGAAGTACAGAAATATTCCCGTATGTAATCGATTATGATCGAGACGTGGGCAGAAAAGTTCAAACAAGTGAGGAAGGCATTTTGGTAATTTTGTAATTAATTGCCACTTACAGAATTTGTCCAGTAGGAGCGCCGGAGACGTCGACCAGATGGTGCATCCGTAAAACTGTGTAATCAACCGTTGCTCGCGGCAGCTCCAGTAGAATGTGAGTAACGTCTTTCTGTCTAATGGCCTTCAGGTCAGGTGGAGTCCGAACATGTCCCTGGTAAACGCGTTGTCTTAGTCATCAGAGCCAAATGTCTCGTGGATTCAGTCCAGGTGGTCTCTCAGATCATGCATCTGGAAAACCTCTAGAGATAATACGTTCGTGGAAGGTTGCATTCAGCATACCTTTCAATGGGCGAGTGACATGAAATGTTGCCCCTTTTTGTGTGAAAATAGCAGTTTCCACACAGTTGCGCTCTTGCAAATCAGGTATCACGTTATGTACAAGGAGCCATCGATGACATGCAAACATCAGGTACATCTGACGAGCTCTCATATTGTATTTTCTTCAAAAAAGAACAGGTCGAGAATAAAGATGCTTGTGAATTCACACCACACAGTCACATACAGTGAATGCAGTGGCTCTTCGTGAGCAACACGCTGTTTAACAGTACCCCGAATTATGCAGTTCTATGTATTCGTCGCACTCTGCCTTGTCAATCTATGGAATATTGGCCGGCAACGTTTCATCAATTTTGATCCATAACAGTAACCGAAGAGCAAATTCTGAACGTTTCTGCGGATCATGAAGTTTCAGTTGCTGAAGCCTCTGGATCTTGTGCAGGTACCAGCGTAGAATAGACTACAAAACTTTCCTTACAGCTGACCACGAGATGGACAATTCTCGTGACACTGCACGCGCACTAGCACTGCGCGGAGCACGTGCTGCATGGTCAGTTACAGCAACAGCAACCTCGTCAATAACTCCCATTGGGATAGGACGTCTGACCCTTCCAGTTGCCACACCAAGCTCAACAGTGTTTTCGAATTTTAATTATCATCTTCTTTAGACAATTTAAAGACGAAGGGTCTCTCCTGAAACCTTTCAGTCGGTGATGATCTCTCATTGTAGCACTGTAATTGGTAGTGGTCACGTACAACAGTTTCACTAATAACGCATGGTTTCTTTTCTCGATAACGGTATTTTTCACTTGCGTTATGGCTCATCAAATGAGAGAGTCGATTTCATTGCGTCATACAGCAAATCTATATATAGCTCCAGATTTTCATCTGTTGGTCACAGTTGGAAATAATTGTTTTCCCATCGTAAATCGGTTCCGCATTAACGAATTAACGAATCTATCAAGTTTCGCAGCCATAAGGTAATTACAGCCCACGCCTGACGTCAGTGAGTAATTGTAGTTTAATCACAACCACCCAGTAGATCCGTTTCAACCTGTTTATTGCACACATAGTCTCCCTCTATAATTTTTACCCGCCCCCACCTCCTTTCCCCGAACTTTGCTGACTATTGACGACTCTCTAATACCTTAGGTTTTGTTCTAGCATTCGATCCTTTCTCTTAGTTAAGCTTTGTTACAGCACACATTTAGCTTCCATTCAAGGCTAATCCACGGACCAATACCTTTCGGACAGACTTACTCACATTTCAGTTTGTGTTAGATGTTAACAAATACCTCCTTTTCGGAAATGGTTTTCCTCCTACGACCAGTCCGTATGATTTCTAATTTTGCCATCATTCGTATTTTGCTGCCCCGATAGTAAAACTCATCTATTACTTTCAGGTCTAATTCCTAATTAAACTTCCTCAGCATTGCCTGATTTAATTCGACTGCGTTCCATTGTTGTTGTTGTGGTCTTCAGTCCTGAGACTGGTTTGATGCAGCTCTCCATGCTACCCTATCCTGTGCAAGTTTCTTCATCTCCCAGTACATACTGCAACCTACATCCTTCTGAATCTGCTTAGTGTATTCATCTCTTGGTCTCCCTCTATGATTTTTACCCTCCACGCTACCTTCCGGTACTAAATTGGTGATCCCTTGATGCCTCAGAACTTGTCCTACCAATCCCTTCTTCTCGTCAAGTTGTGCCCCAAACTCCTCTTCTCCCCAATTCTATTCAATACCTCCTCATTAATTATGCGATCTACCCATCTAATCTTCAGCATTCTTCTGTAGCACCACATTTCGAAAGCTTCTATTCTCCTCCTGTCCAAACTATTTATCGTCCATGTTTCACTTCCATACATGGCTACACTCCATACGAGTACTTTCAGAAACGACTTCCTGACACTTAAATTTATACTCGATGTTAACAAATTTCTCTTCTTCAGAAACGCTTTCCTTGCCATTGCCAGTCTACATTTTTTATCTTCTCTACTTCGACCATCATCAGTTATTTTGCTCCCCAAATAGCAAAACTCCTTTACTACTTTAAGTGTCCCATTTCCTAATCTAATTCCCTCAGCATCACCCGACTTAATTCGACTACATTCATTATCCTCGTTTTGCTTTTGTTGATATTCATCTTATATCCTCCTTTCAAGACACTGTCCATTCCGCTCAACTGCTCTTCCAAGTCCTTTGCTGTCTCTGACAGAATTACAATGTCATCGGCGAACCTCATAGTTTTTATTTCTTCTCCATGAATTTTAATACCTACTCCGAATTATTCTTTTGTTTCCTTTACTGCTTGCTCAATATACAGATTGAATAACATTGGGGAAAGGCTACAACCCTCTCTCACTCCCATCCCAACCACTGCTTCCCTTCCATGCCCCTCGACTCTTATAACTGCCCACTGGTTTCTGTACAAATTGTAAATAGCCTTTCGCTCTCTGTATTTTACCCCTGCGACCTTTAGAATTTGAAAGAGAGTATTCCAGTCAACATTGTCAAATGCTTTCTCTAAGTCTACAAATGCCAGAAACGTAGGTTTGCCTTTCCTTAATGTTTCTTCTAAGATAAGCCGTAAGGTCAGTATTGCCTCACGTGTTCCAATATTTCTACGGAATCCAAACTGATCTTCCCCGACGTCGGCTTCTACCAGTTTTTCCATTCGTCTGTAAAGAATTCGTGTTAGTATTTTTGCAGTTGTGATTTATTATACTGATAGTTCGATAATTTTCACATCTGTCAACACCTGCTTTCTTTGGGATTGGAACTATTATATTCTTCTTGAAGTCTGAGGGTGCTTCGCCTGTCTCATACATCTTCCTCATCAGATGGTAGAGTTTTGTCAGGACTGGCTCTCCCCAGGCCGTCAGTAGGTCTAATGGAATGTTGTCTACTCCCAGGGCCTTGTTTCAGCTCAGGTCTTTCAGTGCTCTGTCAAACTCTTCACGCAGTATCTTATTGTAACCTCTTCCTCACTTATCGACCTTAATGACAGTGAAAAAGTAAACCGCGTGTACCTAATGGAAATTTGGGAAAAGCAGTCGTCACCGAAGGCTAATCGGTCGGTAAAGAGGGAGGAAAGGGTTACATCTTTATGAAAGGAAAAATGCAAATGAAATTGGTGAAAATTAATTTTGAGAAAAGGGTAAAATTAATAAAGAAAATAAATGTGTGGTCGTAACGTTTACAATTAATTGGCGTTAATTAGATATTTGAGATTTGGGGAAATTTACGGTCGCCAGTCCTATGGACAACTACTATAATAACTGAAACAGAAAGGTTATTGCACATATAATTAGCACTAAAAGCGTGGCAACTGAAGGTTGACACGTGTTGTGTGAATCCTAAATGTTTGTCAGAAGTAATACATTTCCCTACACTCTGACTTAATTTAGCAAAAGAATTAATAAAACCAGAAAATTGAAAGTTAATTTAGTGAGTGAAATTAATAGTGAGATTTGTTTCTGAAGCACCACGAAATTCAGTAAAATAAGGTTAGTCTTGGGCTAGCCGGCCGGTGTGGCCGTGCGGTTGAAGGCGCTTCAGTCTGGAACCGCGTGACCTCTACGGTCGCAGGTTCGAATCTTGCCTCGGGCATGGATGTGTGTGATGTCCTTAGGTTAGTTAGGTTTAATTAGTTCTAAGTTCTAGGCGACTGATGACCACAGAAGTTAAGTCGCATAGTGCTCAGAGCCATTTGAACCATTTTTGAGTCTTGGGCTACCTCAACAATCATTTCAAAAGATACTTGAATCTATGCAATTTAGATATAAGAGATTTAACTTTGAACTTGAATTAAATTATTCTGGGCAATTAACAATAGTAACATTTAGTACATACCAAGCTGAGCTGCAGTCACAGGTAAGCTACAATATGCTAACAAAACTCGCACTCTTAATTTGTGCTTGTGTAATCTAAATATTGTAGCCAGCTATGAATACCTTAACTGAACTTTGAAATTAAAGCAGTGAAATGGAATGATATTACTTTAATGCTGGCATCTGAATTTCAACGACAATCGGGTTCATTTCGGAAAAGGAAGGGACCCTGCTTGGTAATGCAATTGGGACAATGAGCAACAAAGGTTCCTGCTAAGTTGCTGAAATTTTGTGATGCAACAATTTTAAAAGCTGAGGTCTGCCATACAGTTCTAAAACTTTACGTGCTTCCAGTCTTCGTTGTTGGTTGATTGAAGGTTTGAATTCGTCGGTCGAGGAGTTGTCGACAGTCACTCATCGTTGGCCATCGCTGTTGCAGAAGCTGGATGTTGGCGCGCCTCCTTCTCGACACGGTCACCAGGCGAAACGGGCTCTTGATGTGCGCCAGCTAATGCTTCCCGTCCGCGACACCGTGTCAGAAACTATCATAGCGCAATTACATGCTGCCAAACCCCGAAAGCGCGGCAACTCGCGGGAGCGTCACACAACACACCTGCTCAACCGCACTACTCCAGCCAGACTCTCTCTGCTCGCGCTCCGCGCGGCAGAGTTCCCACTACCAAAGATCCTAAACAGTTTGGTTCTCCACACGACCTATCGATGTAATGGTTCGATAGCATAGTTTTCCCTAGGTAAGCCCCAGCGTAAATATACAAATAGTATTTACAAAACAAACCAATTATACATCGACATAAATGAATGTATATACAAATAGAAAAACAATTACAATATACAAAGACACAGAAACGTCATATCTTCAGGTAACAAAATAAGGAAAAAAATTTATAGTACAATAGATGGAAATAGGAGGATATGCATTTCGGGCGTTACAGTATCTCCCATTTCATCTTCATCTACATTCTCTTCCATTTCTATAATATTGTCCTCAAGTACATCGCCCTTGTATAGAACCTCTATATACTCCTTCCATCTTTCTGCTTTCCCTTCTTTGGTTAGAACTGGGTTCCCATCTGAGCTCTTGATATTCATACAAGTGGTTCTCTTTTCTCCAAAGGTCTCTTTAATTTTCCTGTAGGCAGTATCTATCTTGCCCCTAGTGAGATAAGCTTCTACATCCTTACATTTGTCCTCTAGCCATCCCTGCTTAGCCGTTTTGCACTTCCTGCAGATCTCATTTTTGAGACCTTCGTATTCCGTTTTGCCTGCTTCATTTACTGCATTTTTATATTTTCTCCTTTCATCAATTAAATTCAGGATTTCTACTAGCCCTCGTCTTTTTACCTACTTTATTCTCTGCTGCCTTCACTATTTCATCCCTCAAAGCTACCCATTCTTCTTCTACTGTACTTCTTTCCCCCACTGCTGTCAATTGTTCCCTTATGCTCTCCCTGAAACTCTGTACAACCTCTGCTTTAGACAGTTTATCCACGTCCCATCTCCTTAAGTTCCCACCTTTTTGAAGTTTCTTCAATTTTAATCTGCAGTTCATAATCAATAGATTGTGTTCAGAGTCCACATCTGCCCCTGGAAATGTCTTACAATTTAAAACCTGCTTCCTAAATCTCTGTCTTACCATTATATAATCTACCCGATACCTTTAGTATCTCCGGGATTCTTCCACGTATACAACCTCCTTTTATGATTCTTGATCCAAGTGTTATCTATGAATAAGTTATGCTCTGTGCAAAATTCTACCAGACGGCTTCCTCTTTCATTTCTTAACCCCCACCCAAATTCACCTACTATGTTTCCTTCTCTCCCTTTTCCTACACTCGAATTCCAGTCACCCATGACCATTAAATTTTCGTCTCCCTTCACTATCTGAATAATTTCTTTTATCTCATCATACATTTCATCAATTTCTTCATCATCTGCAGAGCTAGTTGGCATATAAACTTGTACTACTGTAGTAGGCGTGGGCTTCGTGTCTATTTTGGCCACAATAATACGTTCACTATGCTGTTTGTAGTAGCTTATCCGGACGCCTATTTTTTTATTCATTATTAAACCTACTCCTGCATTACCTCTATTCGATTTTGTATTTATAACCCTGTATTCACCTGACCAAAAGTCTTGTTCCTCCTGCCAGCGAACGTCACTAATTTCTACTATATCTAACTTTAACCTATCCATTTCCCTTTTTAAATTTTCTAACCTACCAGCTCGATTAAGGGATCTGACATTCCACGTTTCGATCCGCAGGATGCCAGTTTTCTTTCTCCTGATAACAACGTACTCTTGAGTAGGGGGACTATTTTACCTCCGGAATATTTTACCAAAGAGGACGCCATCATCATTTAACCATACAGTAAAGCTGCATGCCCTCGGTAAAAATTACGGCTGTAGTTTCCCATTGCTTTCAGCGGTTCGCAGTACTAGGACAGCAAGGCCGTTTTGGTTAGTGTTACAAGGCCAGATCAGTCAATCATCCAGACTGTTGCCCCTGCAACTGCTGAAAAGGCTGCTGCCCCTCTTCAGAAACCACACGTTTGTCTGGCCTCTCAACAGATACCCCTCCGTTGTGGTTGCATCTACGGTACGGCCATGTGTATTCTGTAATGTTATTTCACTTGTTTGAAATGCTTATAGTATACAGGTGCTTGACAATTTATTTACGGACCCTTATTTGAACGCAGGGGATGCTCTCAGGTCGTGTAATTTGTCCATCAAGCTGAAAAAAATTGCTTAACATAATGTATTCACTTTGAAGGTTAAGTTGTTGCTTTTTCTTTACTCCGATGATTGTTTCGAAATAACAAGGACACTGCAGTTATTGGTAGTCTTAGCAGCAAAATAGGAAAATGTTTTCCTATTTTACGCAGTGTGAACATGTATAGGAGATGAAAATAAGTTAATACATCTGACAGGTGTATTGCACCGACCTCTGCAGTGTGATCTTCTGTAATCGAACGCAGTGCTGTAGTTTCTTTTTCTTTTCACTTCGCTGGATGTTGAAAAGTAATGACATGCGATTTGCATAATCTGCAATCGAACATATAGACTATGCTGATTTTGCTGATAAAACTAAAAGAAAAAGCACTGTGCCTATTTTTGTGGAAAGAGGGCTGGCCGGAGTGGCTGGGCGGTTCTAGGCGCTTATGTCTGGAACCGCGTGACAGCTACGGTCGCAGGTTCGAATTAGTTCTAAGTTCTAGTGCACTGATGTTCTCAGATGTTAAGTCCCATAGCGCTCAGAGCCATTTGAACCAATTTTGTGGAAAGAGGGCATTTATTATCACCGTACTGTGTTTTCCTTTTTAAAAGATACTCGATTGTAAGAGATGTCTTGATGTAAAGTAAATGTGTTCCTCATCACGCAACGGTTGTTGCTGGGAGCGTGCCTTTTCTGCGTCGACACAGCTCGTTCCGGCCAGGGGGCGAAGTTTGTTTGGGAGGGGGGAGGGGAGGGGGTGCTGTGTGGTGCCGCTACATTTTAGACGGTAAAAAAGAGCACTTGGGCGGGCCCTCATTTATCTCCTATTGTTTAGTTGTCTTTACATTCTTTCGTGTTGGTGGAGGGCCGATGCCTGGAGTGTTGCCTCAAGCCGGGCTGGGTGACGACCATCTGCCGGTGGAAGGGCGGTATGCAACAGAGAATCCGTCGGTAGTAGTTGACCATTTGAAAACTGCGTCCCCCCCCCCCCCCTCCCCTGTGGCACTGTAGACGGTGAGAAGGAGGAGGCGGCTTGAGGGGAGGTAGGAGTGCCGATAATTTCGCTAGTTCCTGGTCGCACATCCAGGAGAACGCTACTTTCGACTGCCGCCAGTCCTCAGTCTTTTGGGACAAATATTTTCCCCAATGCATATGTTGTATTATGATCTGTTGATTATGAGAACTGGTTTCTTTTAAAAGTTCGATGTGTAATTAGATCATTGAAGCACTGTGCATAAGTTTTGGTAAATGGAAATGAGCGTTTGGCGTCATTGGCCGGGAGGCCCCTTGCGGGGCAGGTCCGGCCGCCTTGGTGCAGGTCTTATTACATTCAACGCCACATTGGGTGACCTGCGCGCCGGATGGGGATGAAATGATGATGAAGACAGCATAACATGCAGTCCCTGAGTGGAGAAAAATCTCCGACCCAGCCGGGAATTGAAGCCGGGCCCGTAGGACGCGAATCCGTCACGCTGACCACTTTTTTTTGTTATTTATTTATTTATTTGCATGTGTTTTTGTAATATTCACTAATAGCATGAAATTTGGGAACACATATGCGAAAGAGAAAAGAAATATAAATTCTGGGTAAAGAAAAAGAAAGGAAAAAGGAAAAGCAAAAAGAAATAAAATCCGCGCAATCTGCGACGCGCTCTCCCATCCGCGGAGGTCAGAAGTAGAATAGATCGTAGGCGGTTGAAACTCAGACACCGCCGGGGGAGGAGGGGTGGGTGCCCTCTGTGCCAGGCACCCCCCAACTCAGTGGAGGTCTAACAAAGACCGCTCGAAGATAGATAGCAAATAATGTTCGGTAGCGTGGCGTGTTTTCGAGAGCTGCATGGGCTGTTCGTAAATAGGTCCAGAAGTCGAGGCGGGATTGAGGTCCCTCATGAAAGAGATAAGCGACCGCCCACCCTTTGACCCACGTAATAGCATGACATTTGGCGGCGAGAAAATGTCGGTCCTCCGGGTATAGAAACATTCGAGGCTCGATTGTGTCTGGTGGCACCCGAAGATAGCAGGCAATGATTTGCTGCACGAAGCGCCATACATCTTGCGATGAGGCGCATGTCAGACGGTGTTCATCAGTTGCTGGCAAAGGAGTCAAATAGGGGATTCTGACAAGCCAATGTTGTGCAGGCGCTGCTTCGTGGCAAATTTCCTGTTGACTACGTGATACCACAGTGCCCGGACGTGTGTAGGGAGGAAGGGCTGGTGGACGGTAGTCCACACTATGGGCCACTGGATGGAGGGGTGTTTGGTCTCCATCACATTCCGGGGAACACAGCGCAGCAACAGGCTGTAAAAATCCTTAGTCCTAGGTGGGCGTGTATCTGGGAAACTGGTATGTATGTAACTGTAGTCGACGAAAAAGGTCGAAATATGGGACAAATGAGGCACGATATGGCCGACAGACACCGGTGGTGAGGTGGAAGCAGGTAGGAGGACCTCAAGCAAGCTGCGTGTTAGAGATGTACCCTGGCCCATCCACTGTTTTCTCATGGTACTCATGTACAAGGCTGCAGCTCGCATACGGACATTGACGAGCCCGACGCCACCATAACGTGAGGGCAGGGTAAGTGTCTCATAACGGACTTTAAACATTGAACCAGCCGTGAGATAATAGCCAAAAGCCGCCTGAAGGTTGCGCCCAATTGCAGTTGGCAGAGGGAGAACTTGCGCGATGTGAACCAATTTTGATGCCACATAAAGATTAATAAACGCAACCCGTTGAAGTGTGTCCTGGCGGCGCAAGAGGTTCTGGCTGACGTCGTTGCGGATGACGTGTAACAGGCGACGGAAATTCGTTGCCGCCGTGCGTGTGACCGTGGGGGTAAAGGTAATGCCCAGGTACCGGAAAGTCCGCACAAGCGGCAGGGGTGCCACTTCACCCACCTGGAGGCCTCGTCCAATGTGCATTGCAGAAGATTTGGCGACATTCATGGCACTGCCAGCGGCAGCCCCATAACGGGTAATCAATTCGAGGACATCCCGAATCTCAGAGCCGGAGCGAATGAGGAGGAGGAGGTCATCAGCATATGCCCGACAGCGAAAAGTGTGTTGGCGTAGGGTGAGGCCAGAGAGCTTGGTCGTCAAGCCCCCAATAAGGGGCTCAAGGGCAATAGCATACAGGAGGGTAGAGAGGGGGCACCCCTGCCGTATCGAACGGCAGATAGGTACCGGCCCTGCTATACGTCCATTGACTTGGACACGTGAACTGGCACTGTCGTAAAGACGCCGGATGACGTCGAGAAACGGAGGGGGGATGCCCATTCTGGCTGCCACCGAAAACAGGAAACGATGGCGCACTTTATCGGAGGCGCTGTCGAAGTCTATAGCGACGACCGCTGCCCGGAGCCTGCGGGCCGCCGCTATCGCAATTAAGTCGCGGCATTCCCCTGTGGCAGTCTGTATGTTAATCTGTCCGCCAGGCGTCGTTTGCTCTGGCGAGAGGATATGAGGGAGTGTAGTTCGGAGCCGCATTGCCAGTAAGCGCGCGAAAATCTTGTAATCAGCATTGAGTAGGGTGAGCGGTCTGTAACTCGTGACCATCGAACCGCGGGCTGGTTTGTGGACTGGTATAATGATGCCCTCAGCAAAGGCGGGTGGGATTGTTTGGTCAGATGTTATCAGTTCTTGATACATAGTCGTCCACCGTGGGGCCATGAGGTCCCGAAAGGTACGGTAAAACTCAATCGGTAAGCCGTCAATGCCGGGCGATCTGTTGACTGCACCCTTGGCGATTGCGTTGTTGACTTCGTCTAGCGTGACCGCCACTGTCAAAGCATACGCCTCCGTGTGGGGGAGGGTGCGCGTGACGTAATGCAAAATGGGGTCGTCTGCTGCAGTTTCAGCGTCGTCATCACTATAAGTACGACGGTAGTGCTCGACGAATGCGCGGACGATGTCATTCTGAGTGGTCACCTGCGTTCCATGAGGCGTGGTCAGAGTGCTGATGATCTGCCGACGACGCCTTCGTTTGTCGGACACTATATCATGCATGGATGGAATTTCTAAATCCGCGTGATCGTGGCGCCGCGTCCGTATCACGACCCCTTGCAGTTTCCGGCGTGCCAGCGCAATTATCTTCGCCTTAGTTCTTTGCCGTTCCAACTGGTTGACCGGGGTTGGCGGTTGAGCATCCAGATCTCGGAGAATCGCGTAATAGAAGTCAACAGTGGTGCGATGCCAGTCGGCCATGTCCTTCCCGTATCTCATCAGTGTCCTCCGGATCGCCGGCTTGGCACAGTCCAACCACCATGTCAATGTCGAGTGGTAGCGGGGAAGTCGTCGTTCGCATGCTGTCCACGTTTCAGTGACTTGTTGGCGACACTCCAGGTCATGCAAGTGTGAGGTATTGAGTTTCCATGGCGCACGGCTGCGCCATACTGATTGCGGCGGAAGGAGGACCGTACAGATGTAAGCGCAATGGTCGGAAAAGGCCAGCGTTCGGCGCCCCGTATCGCAGATCTAAGAGTTTGTGAGAATATATCCTGTCTAGTCGGCTTGCGGAATGACTTGTAAGAAAGGTATAGCCAGAAAGTTCGCCGTGTTGTACTTCCCAGGTATCGTTAAGCAGGAGGTCTCGCACCACTATACGTAGCTCCTGGCATGTAGTATAGTGGGGAATCTGATCTTTAGGATGCAGAACGCTGTTAAAATCACCTCCTAGTAGGCAATGGTCATAACGCCCTAAAAAAAGGGGAGCGATTTCCTCGGAATAAAACTGGGCTCTTTCATGCCGTCGGTCGGTGCCTGAGGGAGCGTAGACATTAATGATGCGTGTCCCCATGGCAGTGAGTGCCATGCCCCGAGCTGATGGAAGGAAGGCGACATCGATCACAGAAATCCCGTGGCGGACGTAAATGGCCACCCCGCGGCCCATAGGATCACTCGCGGAGGCGTGGGCGGTATAGCCATTGATATCCGGGAGACTAGCCAAGTCAACTTCCTGCAGAAGGGCGAAATCAATATCCGAAGCCCAGAACATCTCCTGCATAAGGCGGATTTTCACCCTGGAACGGATGTTGTTGGTGTTGATGGTTGCTATCCGGTAGGCCTGGTGTCGGATTGCTGGAGGCTGGTCCACTCCGCCGTCCGCGCAAGGGTGTGGGCGTCGCAGCGGAACGTTATCCCGCTGGCCCGCAGGGGAGTCTGGGGAGAGTATGATTAGTGGTGCGGCCTTGACGGCGCAGGGTCCCGTAACGGCTCCTGCTCCGTGACCTCCTTCTCGTGCCACGCCGTGGAAGCGGAAACTGGTGTATCGTCCATTTTGTCTGCAGAAGATGTTGTAATTGTGCGTGGTGTAGTGTCGCCTGTGATACGTTCATGATTTAGTTCAGCGTCAGCACGGGGCGCAGGCACACCGATAGATGTCTCCGCGCTCAGTACGTCTTCGTCAGCAGGAGCGGGTTCTGAGGCCTCGTGCTGGTCGACGGTTACGTCCTCCTCGACTTGTAAAGTCTCCTCTTGGCCGGAAACGGTGCGACGTCTTCGCTTGCGACGTTTCGCGGAACGTTGTTTCCTTGTGCGACCCTCCGTGTCCGACGACGGAAGGGAGTCGCGTCGTTCTGGCAGAAAGGCCGCTGTAGGAACGATGAGCGAGTCGATCTCCATCGTGTTTCCGATATCAGGGTCAGCGTCTGGTTGCGCCGGCATCTTCGGAGCGGCGTCAATGGCCGGCCGAGGCGGCGGGCCGTCCGAGGCGCTCTCCGTCGGTGTCTGGTCGGGCTCGTTGGTGGCGTCGTTTGTGGTGACCGGGCGACGTTGCAAAGTGGTAGGAGAAGCCAGAGCAGCGGCATAGGTCACCGGTAGCACTGTAGGTTGCGACGTGGGTGGTTCTTCGGCAGCTGGAAGTTGCGTAATACGCCGTTGTAGGCATTCGGATCTAAGGTGGCCTTCTTTGCCGCACCCGGAACAGGACCGAGGCTGGCCATCGTATATAATTATGGCACGGCATCCGGCGATCTGTAAGTAGGACGGGACGTGGCTTCGGAGATCTATGGTGACCTGTCGGACCCCGTTTAGGACAGGATACGTCTGAAACTGTGTCCACTTCTCCGCAGTGTGGCCGTGGACAGTGCCGTATGGGCGTAGTGCCGCGACGACTTCCTCAGCTGGAAGTTCGAATGGCAATTCGAAAATGCGTATCGTTCGCATACCTAAGCCTGCGTGGTCGACGGTTACCTCCCCCACATTGCCATCAGCGTGACAGAAGCGGAGCCCCTGTTTGGTCTCACGTAGTATGCGCTCGCACGCCGCGTCGTTAATGATTTTCACATAGACCGTGCTGCTCACGATGGACAAATGTATGCCGATAATATCGGTCGCCGGGATCTTCACTTCCTCTCGCAGAAAACGCTCCACCTCGAGTGCTTTGGGTCGGGCATAATCGTTGCAGAAAGTAAATCGGAGTGTTGATTTACGGTAACGGTTCGCCATGGATCGTACAAGGTAAGCCGGCACTTAAGCAACGGCCGTCAGAAAGTAAACAAGGCGAGCTCGCGCGCCGCACGAAGTCAACACGTACGCGTCCGCTCTGTTGCCCTGCCGAAGGCAGACTGGCCACTCAGCTATCGGGGCGGACATAAGTTGTGGTAGCATTTACTGACCTCGATTACCTGGGTGTTTGTGGAGCAGGCGTCGCTAGCAATCTCTGAACTCAAAGAGCTGTAAGCTTACAGGTAACACACTTATTAAATTCCTCTCTGTGCAACAACAGAGTCTCTTCAGTTGAACATACTTCCCACGATAAAAGTAAAGATAGCACCTTCCACTCCATTCCTTTTTCCACCAGCTTGTAGGTGAAGGGTAGAGTTTGAGTGTGTCTGCCACTAGTTTCGAGTGGTACTGTGAATTTGTTTCCCATCAGGATAACATCAGTTGTATGACATCTTCAATTTTGGAGCTGTATTACGATTTTAGGCAGTATTTGTGTAGCGCTATGCATTAGGACCGACCTTATCATTAATTAAGTAATTAGGACCAATCTTTACTTCAGTTTCCTAACTAAAATAAATAAAGTACATTAACCTAACCTTCCTCTTCTGCATCTGGACTTTTTCTTTATGGTGGGGTGTGCATTTGGGCTTTCTGTCCAGAATGACCGGGGTTCGAGTCCCAAAAAGCGCACCATCATTTTGAGGTTCCAGCCAATTCCCAGGTGGGGGATAGGGTGGTACGTGAACACAGCACTGGGGCAGAGAAATTCCCACAAAAATTCAAAATTCCAGGCAAAATTTGAAATACCCACCTACAGGGTAGGTGGGAAAATGAGAAGCTGGTGGACTGTAGTGACAGGAGGGAGGGACGGCGGGGACCCACGTAATGGCAGAGGATAGCTCAAGACGTAATCTGGGGAAAGTGTGGCGGTGGGTGGGAGGTGGTTTTGGTGTGGGGGTAATTAATTGATGAATTAATTAATCAATAGACACATCAATTTGATATCGATTTGTCATCAAAAATGGGATGGCGCTTCCATCTCACTACTACTAATGCTCCCTCATCCGGTATGGACCGTTTGCTTTTAGATTTTCGCGCTATACATGCCAACCACCATCTGTTCGATAGAGCACATAATATCTGAAAAGGCCACCTGAGAGGACGTCCAGTTGCGATATTGGCGTGAAAAATCGCCGCTGATAAACTGTAGTCAGCATGGGCTCGTGAACCGGGCTCCTGTTGTGGAAGCCCATACGCAGCAACATTCATGTGACAGTCGTTGAGGAGACACTGTTGGTAGCCCCTTGGTTAGTTCCTGTCATCTATGCACCACAATTATTTTGGTGCCGACTTTGGACAGCGCCATTTTGCCATACATGGTATACTTTAACTACGGCAGCACACAGATAGCTCACAACAGTGTCTCCTCAACGAAAATGCTTCCACCTCGACTCAAAGGCAATGCCCTTTTTTGACGTCAGATAAATCGCCCCCTTACCGCATTATGACAACGACTTCACTGTTTCCCATGTCACACGCCCCTCCAACACGCTTTATATGCCCTCCACCACTAGTGCTGCCGCCTTCTGTCTGTGAGACGTTACTGCACGTTGACATCGAACATAGGCGGTGGTCACAGTAATGTGGATGGACCGTGTAGACTGCTCTCCTGTATATTGCTGCAACGTGTACATTGAGGAAGAAAGATCAAGCAGAGGCTTGTGAGATTTGGAAATGGCGATTATTAGAAAGATTAAGATGTATGGGGAGAGTAAAAAATGAGGAAGAAGTATGAAAACTAGGTGAGCAAAGACTGTTAGTGACTGTAATAAACAGAAGGAAAAGAAAGTGCTTTGGACATATATTAGGAAACAAAAAGCGGTTATAAATAGGTTTAAGAGCTGTATCTCGAAGCGGAGGTGAATGACGAAGAGATGCCATATCCTTGATGATGCCATGGACGGCAACATATACAGGTAGCAAGAAATGGAGATGCAAAGAGCCGGCCGATGTGGCCGTGCGGTTCTAGGCACTTCTGTCTGGAACTGCGTGACCGTTATGGTCGCAGGTTCGAATCCTGCCTCGGGCATGGATGTGTGTGATGTCCTTAGGTTAGTTCGGTTTAAGTAGTTCTAAGTTCTAGGGGAACGTCACACTATTCCATTTTTAGATGCACTAATGTCCAGCAGGAGAGGTACGTCGGCGATATGACTATGTAATTCTGTGCCTCGCAATCTTTATTCCTTTCGTTAACTGGAGTTACCTGCGACCTTTTTCCATATGTAAACATGTAGGAAAAAGAAGGAAATGGAAAGGATGGATGGGAAATCGTGACGGCTAGCCACACCGGGCAGTGTGGTGATGTAATGGTGAAATATTGTGCCGAATCGAGGGTCGAATCCGGATTTATCGCCTCTTATGAGCTGTTGTCTTAACTACTTTCTTTTTTTGTTAATCTATTTTTGTTCGTTACTGGTTGTTTGGGGTAGACGTCCCCTGATGTTCATTTTCATTGTTGATCCATTCACACAGCTTTTTATTACAGAGGGCAACTAACTACTACTGATTCAGCCATCCAGGCACGATCCTTAATGGGAAATGCAACATTCTTCGCCCAGTAAACACTGTACTCGCAAATTCTCAATGTCATAGGAGTTAGGGCGACATTTGTGGATTGACACTGAAAGAATCATCAAGGAGACATGAGAGAGGACAAGTTACTCTCTCACCTATTATTCGTAAAGGGAAAATCATTAAAGATTTTGTTACAACCTGACGCACCTAGAGCGAGACTGTAGAAAGTTAACGGCCTGAGCAGACGCTGATGGAGCCTGGTAGGGCACTAAAAGCATGAAGTACTTTTATGGTCCTTAGCTCGTAGAAGCGGCATTTTGGGAGTTGGAAGCAATTGGCGGCGAGCCCATCCCTCAGTAAATCTTGCCAGACAGGCCCACAGTCATGCAGAGCAGACAGAGTAGCCCCTCATTGAGACAGGTATCCAGCAGAACAATGCACGATACTTGCACTGGCGCCAGCGGAAACCTGGGCTGTGGGCCATGGAATGAAGGAACGTGTCTACACAGTGGAGTCGTTAATTGGGCATTGTGTGTAGAGCCATGCGTAATAAAAATTTACAAGTTTTCATGTTCGCCGATACTGCAAATAGGCCTGTGACCCACTTCCATTGGCTGCCTCGGTTTTATAATAAACTCTGACGTCTGAGAAACGTTTAGAGATAGAATTTTTATTACACCTCATAGCTAGGATTAAAAAGCTCCAAGGGACAGGGGATTTAGATAAAGATCTTTAAGATGGTATTTGTTCACTTCTTACCATGGGAAGCGACACGACTTCGGAGAAAAACGTCTTCCCCCTCCACAAAAACTTAGAAAAAGCCATTAATAGGCGTTTTTTTCAGTTATGCAGGTTTCTTAACTCTTGCCCTGGTCTGACAGGAGTTAGTGCTATCATGTGGAAGGGGAGATTTAACGCCTGGAAAAGGTGGTGGAAAAACGATTTTTTTTTTGCTGGAGAGGTGCGAAGCACTTTGGTGCTGGACTTTGATCTGGTAGGAGACTTATAGTCGATGCTCTGGCATGTGTGGTTGGTGCTTGGGACCTGTCCTGAGACTGACTTCACTTGTGAGTAGTTTAGACTGGGCAGCCTGTGGTGAAGTTCTTAAAGTAGTGGTAGTGAGACTTCGAATGTCTCGGACTACTCGTTTGCAGAGGGCACACTTATTCGTTTTTGGTTTACCAGCCTTGACATTTGGTATCCTTGTGTGCTCTGTCATATAAGTGAGCCAAATTGTTCCTTGGTACGACCAGCGAACGGGTGTATCACACACTCAGATCTACCATGATTTCAGGGCTCTGGTAGAGAGTAAATTGCAATCCGTCTGCTTGATCACTAGACCAAGAGATTTTTGCATTTGTTTTGTGGCCGCGATCGATTCACAGGTGCCACCCCTTTTCTCACCTCTGCCGCACTCATCTCGCCAGCTGCAAGTTACATTGCTGCATGAAGCAAACAGGGTTACGTACTCCTGCTCCGGCCTTGTCAGGGTGTACAGAACTCAATCCCCACTTCCTCTCAGCTGAACGTATGTAGTGAAACCACAGTAGATTTAATAAGTCGAAGTCTGCTGTGCATCAAATCAATTCAGATTGCGTTATCCACATTTTTAGGACCAGAGTACTTGACTCACTTCTGCCACCCAGTATCCTTGTCCATTATACTCTTAACCCAACTGTTAGTTGTTTACAGTACTCAATGTATAACTTGTTTAGCATAATTTATGTCTGTCTTTGTAAGTTGTTAGTAAACTGTATTTTGCATACATACTTAATCATTTTATAAGAGCCCCACAGGGTTAACTTACACCGTTCCCATCATTTTGTGAAATGTATATATCAGATTTGTGTTTGTTCTGTCGGACATGTTGACAGAACAGATTCCACTCAGATATATGCCTTTTCCAGTGTCACAGACTGATGGAGAGAGACTGGAAGTAGTGAAGTAGCTTATAGAGGATGTTATGTTTAGTAGTTACATAGCGCTGACCAAACAAGCGGATGTGGAACACACTATCAGGCTAGTAGGGTTGATGACTGAAATAAATATTCCATAGGAACGAAAACTGAGGATCTGTCAGATGACTGTTAGTCTGGCTTCAGCAAAACTAAAGAGGATAGAGGTGCAATTCTCACGTTTTCCTCAAATATTGTAAGTAAGACTTTCGAAAAACCTAACTAATAGCCGGTATGACCACCTTTGCCACGGATACCAGCACGATGCGTCGTTGAATGTAAAAACTGAGGTCTTGTTAATTTGCTGGAGAGAGCTGACACTACTTCTGCACACACGCCATCAAAATCCAGTAAATTCTGGGGAGGGGGACGATGAGCTCTAACGCCATGTTCAACCACATTCCAGATGTGTTCGATTGGGTTCAGTCTGCGATTTTGGGGCCAGCAGATCAATTGGAACCCACCACTGCGTTCTTCGAATCACAATCGTGTCATTGTGATATGGCGCATTATGTTGTTGCAAAATGTCACAGCAGTAGGGAAAAAAGATCGTCATAAATGGGTGTACGTGGTCTGCAACCAATGTACGATACTCCTTGGTCGTCATGGTGCCTTTCACGCGTTCAACTGGGCCCATGGATAGCCACGCAGTGCTCCCCAGAGATAACGGAGCTGCCGCGAGCTTCTCCCCATCCCACAGTAAAGGTGAGAAGGAGCTGCACCCCTGGAAATCGACAGATTATCGCCCTCTTATCGGAATGATGAAGATGATATCGGGATTTATCAGATCATGCAACGCTCTGCCACTGCTCAAACGTCCAACCCCAATGGTCACGTACACATTTCAGTCATAGCTGCCAATGTTGTCGTGTTAACACTGACACACGTAAGGGTGGTCAGCTTCGAAGGCCCTTCTTTAGGAGTGCTCGGTGCACTGCGTATTCAGACACACTTGTACGCTGCCTAGCATTAAAGTGTGATGTCAGTTCCGCCAAAGTTCGCTCCAGTCCTGTTTAGCCAGTACGCCCACCGACAACGTCCGACATCTATGATAAGGGGTGGACGCCAAACCCCACGACGTCTAAACGTGGCTTCACCTTGATTTCGCCACGCGTTGAAGACACTCATCACAGCACTCCTCAAACTCCCGACAAGTTCTGTAGTTCCCGAAATGCTCGTACTGAGCCTCTGTGGCATCACTATCTACCCTCGGTCAAAATCAGATAGATCGAGCGCATTCCCCACTCTAGACGCGGACCGCACGCTCACTGATTCTACATACACCGTCCGGGTTTCGGACTAGCAGTCATTCCTCTCCAGGTGATGCTTCTATCGCCTGGACGGGTTTACATCGACAGTCGATAGGAGGTCACAATGTTCTGGCTAATCAGTGAACAAAATGAACAAAACCCAAGAGAGATAAATAAGAATTGACAGATAAGGACGAACTACTAGTGTTAAAATGAGTGTATGAAAGAGCTGCAGTCTCTCATGCTCACTGTTTAGTATATACTTCAATGCAGCAATGACGGAAATAACATGTTCGAGAGTGAGATTAAAATTCGTGGTGGAATGATACACTATGTGATCAAAAGTACCTGGACTCAGCAAAAAACATACGTTTTTCATATTAGGTGCATTGTGCTGCCACCTACTGCCAGGTACTCCGTATCAACGACCTCAGTAGTCATTAGATATCATGAGAGAGCAGAATGGAGCGCTCCGCGGAACTCACGGACATCGAACGTGGTCAGGTGATTGGGTGTCACTTGTCTCATACGTCGGTACGCGAGATTTCTACACTCCTAAACATCCCTAACTCCACTGTTTCCGATGTGATAGAGAAGTGGAAACGCGAACGGACACGTACATCACAAAAGCGTACAGGCTGACCTCGTCTGTTGACTGATAGTGACCGCCGACAGTTGGAGAGGGTCGTAAGGAGTAATCCACTGAAGGGAATTAATAGTAGCAAATTCGGCTGTACAACTGGGACGAGTGCTAGGACGTGTCTCTAGACCTGCCGTGTGGCGCCGCTCGGTCTGCAATCACTGACAGTGGCGACACGCGGGTCCGTCGTATACTAACGGACCGCGGCCGATTTAAAAGCTACCACCTAGCAAGTGTGGTGTCTGGCGGTGATACTACAGATTTATTGGTCGAGCAGCTGCTCGTAAGTCACACATCACGCCGGTAAATGTCAAACGATGCCTTGCTTGGGGTAAGAAACGTAAACATTGGACGATTGAACAGTGGAAAAACGTGGCGATCCGATGACGGTGTGGTTATGGCGAATGCCCGGTGAGCGTCATCTGCAAGTGAGTTTAGTGCCAACAGTAAAATTCGGAGGCGATAGTGTTATGGTGTGGTCGTATATTTCATGGAGGGGCTTGCACTCCTTGTTGTTTTGCATGGCACTACCACAGCAGAGGCCTACATTGATGCTTTAAGCAACTTCTTCCTTGCCACTGTCGAAGACAATTAAGGGATGTGACTGCATCTTTCAACACGATTGAGCAGTTGTTCATAGCGCACGGCATGTGGCGGAGTGGTTACACGACAGTAAAATTCCTGTAATGGACTGTCCTGCAGAGAGTCCTGACCCGAATCCTACAGAACACCTTTGGGATGTTTTGGAACGCCGACTTTGTGCCAGGCCTCACCGACCGCCATCGATACGTCTCCTCAGTGCAGCAGTCCGTGAAGAATGGGCTGCCATTCCCCACGAAACGTTCCAGCACCTGATCGAAAGTATTCCTGCGAAAGTGGAAGCTGACATCAAGGCTAAGGGTGTGCCAACACCATACTGAATTCCAGCATTACCGATGGACGGCGCCATTAACTTGTAAGTCATTTTCAGTCAGGTGACCGGATACCTTTTATCAGATAGTGTATCTGCAATAAGACTCGCTGAAGACTTTGCTTGCCTCACTGAAAGTGAAGAAGGACTTCAGGACATGTTAAACATAAGGAACAGTCTAACAAGCACATACAATGGACTGGAGGAAAACCGAAGGGACAAGAGTGTGATGAAGAGTATCAAAAATCACCGTGAAGTCAGAGATGTGGACACCAAAGTAGAACACTTAAAGGGATCCCACTATCTCCGTAGCAAAATTACTCCTGAATGATGAAGGAAGGAATATGTCGGAAACACACTAGCGGAGGGAAAGAAGGCATACCGCGCAGAATGAAGTCTACTATTATCAGACACTCAGCTGGCTGCTGTGAGCTGGACTGGTGTCTTGCATTTGGGGTCGTACTGATAGCTGATTTCTACAGAGTTCAGGGCGCGACTGGTGGCTTTCGTGCACCGACAGCACTGGGGGACTTCCCGTTCGTGACCAGCTGTTGCCGGCTGTTGGCGTTCGGCTCTTTTGAAACTTTGCTGTTGGCGAGCCGCTAGCTCTGCGACAGCCACAAGACCACTGACGTGAGGGACTCCGATCGCTGGTGGCCGTGCACAGCCAGCGCACTGCTGGTGTTGCGCCGCCACGGGCTCTCAAGCCTTTGCTTGCCATCTGGTTGAGGCCTCGGTTGCTGTATGAATTCTGTTAAATGAAGTTGCGGTTAGTTTCCCTGTCTACGATCCAGCAACGTCATCGCGACCTGCTACTGGGTATATAACATTCAGGCCATCCTTAAAATACTGACAGAAGGAGGGACAAGATGAATGTAGCGTTTTACGACATCAAGAAACACCTTCCATAATGAGCTATAGAGGATAAAAATTGTAGGGAGAGACAGATATCAATATATGCAACAAATAATTGAGGCCGTTGGGTGCAAATGCTGGTCTGACTACAGGAGAGGAATACGTGGCGGGCTGTATCAAGACAGTCGGAAACCAGATTAAACAAAAAAAGTAAAGAGTGAATCTGTATGGTGCGTCATGACTATCCCTTCTCTAAACTAATGGTATATCCATCAAATACGGACCGTTACTGCTCTGCTGCGGTCAGCACCGACTTGTTATTACGGACACCAGTAACGACTGGAAATGTCTGTTTCCTCCGGAAACAGAAACATTTACAAGTGTTGGTGTAACAGGCCCCGTTTCGGAGTGTCCCTGTTTCCTGAGAGCTATCTTGGTGAGTTCACAAACGTTTGCCGTGGCTGTAGCTGGGCCCCACTGATATGCGATTAGCCAAGGACAGCCGCGCTCGGTGGAGGGGGCGCCGCCGCCTCGGCCACCCTCGGCTCGGCACGCAGTGAGGCACGGCCTGGCGACCAAAATTGCGGCTCTGGGAGCGCACGCGATCCGCCGGCCTGCGCCAATTAGCCTCATTCGGCGGCTGGCGGCGTAACTAGCGGCTAATGAAATTGCAGCGGACGCGCGCGCTGGCCTGTCGTCGCTGTTGGCCCAGCTCTCTCCGGCGGCGGCTACATGCCCTCCGGCTGTGACAGCTGCGTTTGCCACACCGGAACCACTACTCCGGGCGCCACAACTCGGGACATCAATGCTCCACTTCAAGTCGGTGAAAAGAATGAGGAAAAGTTCTTGCTTGAAAAGCAACTTGAATTATGCATACATGTTGTCAAGTAACGGACGCTGTTCAACACGCTGGTTCTGTCGTCCTGTCTTTCCGAAGTGTGTTCGACATTGTACCAAGATTCGCTCACACGAAGCATTTTTGCAAACGTGTGAATGCATCCATAACTAAGAGAACAAAGTACGTAGTGCTGCATGGTGAATGTGTCATCGAAAAAAAAAATAACATTTATCAGATGACACCGGCAGAATTATAAGATTATTCGCTAAGGGTCTCATTGCCTCCAGGAACGTATCGTTGTCTGACCATAGTAACGAATTGCAAAGGGGGCGGTCAAAAATATTCATTTGGTGTAATAAACAGCAACTCTCTTAAACTGTTGATTACTGTACTATTGTGCCTACAACAGATGGAACCTCATAGTGCCCGATTTCAAGAGCAGCGGTGAACGTCTTCAGCACACCAGAACGCGTAAGTATTAAGGGGAAAACCAAGAAGAAGTAACATTTGGGACGATGTCATAATGTTAGTACTGGAAAGCTAAATGTAAGACATAAATTTATCTGAAGGATCCTGAGAAAACACTATGAACTCGCGAAGGAAACTGCATTCAAGACACTATTGTGACCAATCCTAGAGTTTTGTTCCAGTATTTGGTGTCCTTACGACTTGACACTGGGCTACAGAGACGTGCAGTTACGAGAGTAACAGGTCGATATAACCAACACATGGATGCAACAGAGTTGCTCGGGTATCTTCAGTGGGAATCATTGGAAGGACAACGTAGTTCTCGCTTAACCGTGTTGGGTAAATTTAAAGAATATGTATTTTAAGAAGGCTGTACAAACATTATGCTGCCATCATCGAACATCTCGCGTAGGTATTATGGGAATAAGATCTTAATGGGGTATAAAGGCATTTTGCTTTCGTTCAAAACGCCAGTGGAATAGGAAGAAAAATTTAAAATATTTGTACGATGTATCCCGCGTCCTTCACAGCATGATATCTTGCATGGTTTGTAAGTATATTAGAGTGACCATTATCAATAACCAAACTTTCTAAAGTTACAATTTTACCTTTCCCATCGCTCGCTATGTTCCATTTCACAGAAAAAAACAGTTTGTGAAAAATTTCGTCTCAATCCAACGAATTCTAAACGACACTCAAACGCTTTGAAGTTCTAAATAGCATTCGAAAGACCTATTTCCGTTGTGTTCTTCCTGATTTCCATTGAATACTTGTCTTCCGCGACAGTAATGTGTGTGATACATTCAAGCAATTCCAGCAATGATTTAAAATCATTTTGAATCATATTACTGTAAAGATCATTCGATGAATTCAAAAATATAATACGAAAAATTTAACAAATATTAAATTTACTTTCTGTAATAGACATATTCTCAATTCGAAACATTTTTATTTACAATAATGATTTTGCAAAATTCATTTCTGTAAAATCAGATGATTGGTTGAATGAACACTGAACATTTTTTATCAGTAGGAGAAGTTTTATAAGCCCCTGCGTGTTTTTATTGGTCTTCCAACAACAATATGTACAACGACTTGCTTCTTAGTTTCGTCTTTAATGAGAATGTTGTTGTAGTTCTGAATCAGTTCGGCACCTCTTTCTGCAACATCGTTCAAATCAGCAATCTCCTCAAGTTTCTCGATTCCACGTTTGTAACGAAATTCATCTTTTCATGTTAAGGATCTTGTGGAGAAAATCGATATTGACAGAAAACCTCCTGATGAATGTTTTTGTAACATGTGTTACAAAAGATGAGAGTCGGAATTCGTAAAAGAAGAAAGATAATTTGGTGTATAATACATTTTCCATTTGATTTTTTCTTCTTCCTCTTTATCTTTTTCTAATTCCGAGATAAATGTAGTTTTCTCGTATTTGCTTTGACCTTTATTGGAGCATTGTCATCAAACAGAGCTAAGTATCAGAGGCAATTTCAAAACTGATTTTGCAGTAGTCTTATTGATTATTAGATCAATATCCGGATAATTTATCAGCTGACTCCTGTCAGGAAATTGTGACAAGATTCCTTATTTGCTTCTGTTGGCTGAAACCATGCTCGGACTTAAACGCGTCCAAGACAAATACGTACTCTTGTCAATAAGTTCTTCTCCACATTAGGTAAATGAAATTGATCTTGAGACATGTGTAACTTGAATGCATATATGTTCGTTGCCATTCACTTGTAATGACTTACAACTCTGGGATGCGAAACGATATCCCATTCTTTAAACTACAATCTCGCTGTTTTTTCCGCTAAGAAACTTAGTTTTCTAGAAATACCACAATAACAGACCGCAAGTCACGAGGTGCGTCACTGTTAACGGCTATGTAACCATTATTGTCTACTTTCGACCAATTTACTCTAAATTTCTTGAAAATTCTCATGTCTGGGCCGAAGTTGCCTCCATTAGTGATTCGAAATAGGTCCTCTACACCAATTCAGAAATGTGATGATGGCAAAGCAGGTATAATAGAACACAACTGAACAATTTTTCTAGATTTGTAGAGCTGCCATTTACTTAACCTGTATCGCTTACTGCCGTATCACAGCAAATTGCCTGAATTTTGCCAGCTATATCCCATTTCTTTGATGGCCCTGTAGTTTTCCGACTGAACTGAAATTTTGAGTATGTCGTGTTTTTATTGACTGAAACAAAATAGAGGCGGGGGAGGTGAAAGCTAAGCTTTCTGATAGCTGAATAATAAGGGCCACCCTAATGTAGATATAGACGAAGACCTCGTCGACTGGATCCAGTTTTTCCCTGCATTCTATTATTTCTGTGCCCTATACTAAGTTTCCCTTTTAAGTTCCTTTCAGCACTTGGTTAATTATTCCTGATGGACATCGTAGACGACTCTCTCGCCTGTTTCTTTTATTGGTATTGGCCTCCCGTAGACTTCTGTCTTCATTTGTTCTTTTGAACCCGTCATCAATTCGTATTTTATCTGTCCATTTGATTTGCTTCACAGCACTGCACTGTAAATGTTTCTCTGGATTTCTGACGATCATCTCACTTCCGTACAAAGCTCTTTTATAAGGCAAGATTTCTTCTTCTGCTCTGCTTCTGGTAGCTCTTCGTTTCGACATTGTAAGTCATCATACTTCGCAGTTAGAAGAATTATTTCGTACTGGCTGCAGTGCGTGGCGTTGCCTGGAATTTTTAATGTCTGCCACACAGAGTGATTGACCCTGTGCCTTGTCTACACTCATAGTGAATGCGAACTGTGTGGGCAACAGCAATCGCTTTAAACCGACTGGCATATTTAAATCACGGGATGTCAACGGAATGAGACGAATAAATACATATTCACTTCTATGAAAAGATGATTAGTTACACCGTCTGTCGTTACATTCTGCGATAAGTATCTCATTGCGTTTTTGGATAATTCGTCTTCTATGATTTCAGATCAGTTTTCACTGTTATAATTAGACCTGTTTTTGAGCACGACTGGAACTGTTCGAACAGCTTAAGTCATCGTTCGGGAAATTTCGGATTCTGTTCGATCTTTTGATCGGCCCGCGATCTAATGACTTTTGTTGGTACTATTTTCACGAGCATCTTTAGAATTTGTACGACATTACAGAATTTAGTAATTAAAATAACTGTGAAACATGGAATAAAACATCTTCTAGAGTACATGTCGTATGTAATAAAGGGCAAGTAATCAATAAGTCAAGTTCTCGAACTTTCGCTCATCCCGCGATATAGTGACATCTGATGATACTACCTCCCAGACGAGTATTGCCGTTGTAATTTCGTTTGTTAGGTTTTTAATCTTTCATTAATTTATTCATTGTTTCATTTGAATGTAGAAATCTGAAGAAAATTGGCCAAGAACTATGAAATAATTTATTCAAGTATTTTCCGAAACTTTTGGTAACAACGTTTATATATATGTTGTTGTGGTCTTCAGTCCTGAGACTGGTTTGATGCAGCTCTCCATGCTACTCTATCCTGTGCAAGCTGCTTCATCTCCCAGTACCTACTGCAACCTACATCCTTCTGAATCTGCTTAGTGTATTCATCTCTTGGTCTCCCTCTACGATTTTTACCCTCCACGCTGCCCTCCAGTACTAAATTGGTGATCCCTTGATGCTTCAGAACATGTCCTACCAACCGATCCCTTCTTCTGGTCAAGTTGTGCCACAAACTTCTCTTCTACCAAAACCTATTCAATACTTCCTCATTAGTTATGTGATCTACCCATCTAATCTTCAGCATTCTTCTGTAGCACCACATTTCGAAAGGTTCTATTCTCTTATATATATATATATATATATATATATATATATATATATATATATATATATATATATATATATATATATATATCGGCAGCATATTGGCGAGACATTCGTCTTCATGGACCACAATTCGGGCCTCTATCGTGCACATATTGTGAATGACTTCCTTCAGGATAATGACATCAAATGATTCAAATGGCTCTGAGCACTATGGAATGTAAACCTAAATAACCTAAGGACATCACACACATCCATGCCCTTGGCAGGATTCGAACCTGCGACTGTAGCAGCAGCGCCGGTTCTGGACTGAAGCGCCTAGAACCGCTCGGCCACAACGGCCGGAGATAACGACATCGCTCGACTAGAGCGGCCAGCATGTTCTCCATACATGAACCCTATCAAACATGCCTGGGATAATTACTATTAAAAACAGTCTTGATCACGATTTATTTAACAAGGTGACCGGTTTCGACCACTACTGTGGTCATCTTCAGACCATTGAGTAGGAACCTCTTTCTGTTGGAGAATATATCGCAAAATCATTTTGTTGCCTTAGTGTTGGTAGCTACTCAGAAGCACTGGTTTGGATTATTCTTTCACACTTAAATATAACCAAAGACTTTCAAAGTTATTACACT
This sequence comes from Schistocerca cancellata, assembly GCF_023864275.1. Taxonomy (NCBI): domain Eukaryota; kingdom Metazoa; phylum Arthropoda; class Insecta; order Orthoptera; family Acrididae; genus Schistocerca; species Schistocerca cancellata. Next base: position 640,345,349 of record NC_064626.1, read on the forward strand.
GCTTTTTCCCTCTAGTCTGTATTATGACCAGTTAGTAAAACGTTTCTCGCAAAACGTTTCTGACAGATGGAAAATAATGGTCAACTGTAGAACAAAATCTGAACATTATCCGGTATCTCTATGAAATGGGATATCTGGAATTCTTCCTCAATGACCTCTATTTTCCATTCGTCCAATAACGTCTATAATCTATTCATGATACAGAGCTAGTCATGATGTTGACTACAGCTAAAAAATAATGTAACATCTTTCAGACAGTTTACTTATTTTATCTTGCTATCTGACTTCCTCCTTTGATTAAACTTGATGAAAATGCTTCTGACTCGTTTGATCCCGAGCGCCATGAATTACTTTGCTATGCCAGCTTCTTCATCACAGTGTGGCACCTGCACCCAGAGTCCTCAGTTATTTTTGCATCACTCGGTTCGGAGAGGTTCGGAACCTGTACAGAAAATTGGTCGTAAACATCATTTCCGCCATTTTTATTGCTCATGAAAACCACACACTGCATATTGGACCGCTGTACAGCAAGACCTTCTGAGGTGGTGATCCAGATTGCTGTACATACCGGTACCTCTAATACTCAGTAGCACGTCCTCTAGGATGCCTGTATTCGTCGTGGCATACTATCCACAAGTTCATCAAGGCACTGTTGGTCCAGATTGTCACATCCCTCAACGGCGATTCGGTATAGATCCCTCATAGTGGTTGGTGGATCACGTCGACCATAAACAGCCCTTTTCAATCCATCCCAGGCATGATCGATAGGGTTCACGTCTGGAGAACATGTTGGCCACTCTAGACAATGTCGTTATGCTGAAGGAAGTCATTCACAAGATGTGCATGTTGGGGGCCGGAATTGTCGTCCATGAAGACGAATGGCTGGTCAGTACGCTGCCGACATGGCTGCACTACCTGTCGGGGGATAGCATTCACGTATCGTACAGCCGTTACGGCGCCTTCCATGACCACCATCGATGTAAGTCGGGACCACATATTGCCACCCCAAAACAGTGGGGAACCTCCACCTTATTGCACTCTCTGACCGGGTTGCCTCCAAACACGTCTCCGGCGATTGTCTGGTTGAAGGCATATGCGACACTCATCGGTGAAGAGAACGTGATGCCATTCCTGAGCAGTTCATTCGGCATGCTGTTGGGCCCATCTGTACCGTGCTGCATGGTGTAGGTAGCGGTCATCCACTGCAGTAGTAGCCATTGGGCGGCCTGAGTGAGGCATGTGATCGATAGTTCCTCCACGTCCGAAAATCATCGTTTTGGTTCACTCCGAGACACCTAGAAACTTCCCTTGTCGAGAGCCCTTCCTGTCACAAAGTAACAATGCGGACGCGGTTGAAGTGCGGTACGAGTATTGAAAGTCAAGGCATGGTTGAACTACAGACAACACGAGCCGTGTACCTCCATCCTGGTGGAATGACGAACTGATCGGCTGTCGGACCCCCACCGTCTAATAGGCGCTGCTCATGCGTGATTGTTTACATCTTTGGGCGGGTTTAATGACATGTCAGAACAGTCAAATGGGCTGTGTCTGTGATACAATGTCCACAGTCAAATTCTATGTTCTGGAATCCTTGTAACGGGGGTGATGCAAAACTTTTTTTGTTGCATGTATTTTAATCTCTGTCTTCCTCTACGGTCTTTGTCCTATAACGCTCCCTCAAGTGCCGTGGAAGATATTTCTTGGTGTCTTGTTATATACCCTATCGTCCTTCATTTTCTCTTTGTCAAAGTTTTTGATGTGTTCTCCTCAATAATTCTGTGGAGAGCCCCATAGTTTATTATTTTAGCTATCCACCTAATTTCCACCATCCTTCTGTGGCACCACATATGTCAGAGGCTGCGATTCTCTTCTTACCCGGTTTCCCATAGGGCATCATTCACTCCAGTGCAATGTTGTGGTCCAAAATCGCATCCTCAAAAGTTTCTTCCTCTGATTAAGGCCGACGATTGATGCTAGTTGATGTCTTTTGGCCAGCAATGCCATCCTTGCCTAGGATCATCTATTTTCTATGTCGTCCTTACGTCGATCGCCATATGCTATTTTGCTTCGACGCTACATTCCCTTTGTCTACCAATTAAACATTGTTTAAGGCAAAGCCCAAACTGAATTACTGTACGAATTTGTTGCAGTGTTAGCCGCAATCGTAACCCACATTTATAGAGAAACACGTGTGCAGGGATTTGTCTCGCATCTTAAAAATCTCGGACGAAATTTTCACTTGCTGAAATGAATGACAGCACACTTGCACTTGTAAGATAATGGATAATTGGAAGATTATGTGTATGACATAGAGATAGAATACATGGTATCTGATTAGAATGTCGGTTGTTAACAGCTTAAGCGAGTCATATCACATCACTTTGTGAATTGGAACTTCAATAGTGGCAACAATTTCTTTACAACTTACATTAGATAGATACATCTTTTTTCATGTTTCAAAGTTTCACTGTTCTTCAGAGAAGTGGCCAGCATTGTGTATAACCTGTTTCCAGCGATGTGGATGTCGCGGGATACCGTTAGCATCGTCACTTCTGTTGATAGTTCGAGTGGAGCGGTCTGTTGCCCAAATAATTTCTGTAAAAGTTCTGATGCGAATACCATGAAATCATACTGAAGTCACAAGGGAGTCCGGGAAGTGTGGTGGGTGGTGCAGCACTTTGCAGTCCCATCAACCGGCCGCAGTGATTGAGCTGTTCTACCCGGTTCAATCCGGAACTGCGCGACTGCTACGGTCGCAAGTTCGGATCTTGCCTCGGGCATGGATATGTGTGATGTCCTTAGGTTAGTTAGGTTTAAGTAGTTCTAAGTTCTAGGGGACTGGTGACCTCCGATGTTAAGTCCCATAGTGCTCAGAGCCATTTGAACCATTTGGACCAATCCCATCGGTCGAACAAATCAGTCACAGCCGAAGGCTGTCCTGCAGAAAGTGTCACCTCTTCTTTCTCTAAGCTGGTCGCAACCTGTATTCAAAAAATGAACTGGTGTAGGATCCACCCATCTGTCTGTAGAAAGACGCTCAGGAGCATATCGCGCAAGCTGAGTCCCCCTCCGGACGTAAGCCTTTGTGCTTCATCTTGATTCCTAAGATGAAGGAAGCACTTTATGGCATTTGCTTCACAGCTGTTACAGAGAGTCATTGAGCAATAGACCGTTGCATTGGAAATATCAACACAAATGGCACTACTAAGTACATCCTACGACTAACACATTGCTGGAAACGGGGTATACACAACGCTGTTGACTACTTTGAAGAACATGTATAGTTTGTGTAAGTTGCAGTAGTTGCGACTATTAATGTTACGACACCTGATTTTGAGGTAGCACTTAAACCACTAAAACGTAACATAAATGTAAGGGAATATGAATGGAAAGGTAAAACTTGTCCGAAGGATTCCAAGAAAGTAATGGAAACTGCATAGAAGACGCTAGTGCTACGAGTTCTGTTATTCCAGCGTTTGGAATAGACATCAAATGCACTAAGGCTGTAACAACTTGGCACAAGTTTTTTTTTTTGTCATCAGTCTACTGACTGGTTTGATGCAGCCCGCCACGAATTCCTTTCCTGTGCTAACCTCTTCATCTCAGAGTAGCACTTGCAACCTACGTCCTCAATTATTTGCTTGACGTATTCCAATCTCTGTCTTCCTCAACTGTTTTTGCTCTCTACCGCTCCCTCTAGTACCATGGAAGTCATTCCCTCATGTCTTAGCAGATGTCCTTTCATCCTGTCCCGTATCCTTATCAATGTTTTCCACATATTCCTTTCCTCTCCGATTCTGCGTAGAACCTCCTCATTCCTTACCTTATCAGTCCACCTAATTTTCAACATTCGTCTGTAGCACCACATCTCAAATGCTTCGATTCTCTTCTGTTCCGGTTTTCCCACAGTCCATCTTTCACTACCATACAATGCTGTACTCCAGACGTACATCCTCAGAAATTTCTTCCTCAAATTAAGGCCGGTATTTGATATAAGTAGACTTCTCTTGGCCAGAAATGCCTTTTTTGCCATAGCGAGTCTGCATTTGATGTCCTCCTTGCTTCGTCCGTCATTTGTTATTTTACTGCCTAGGTAGCAGAATTACTTAACTTCATTGACTTCCTCACCATCAATCCTGATGTTAAGTTTCTCGCTGTTCTCATTTCTACTACTTCTCATTACCTTCGTCTTTCTCTGATTTACTCTCAAACCATACTGTGTACTCATTAGACTGTTCATTCCGTTCAGCAGATCATTTAATTCTTCTTCACTTTCACTCAGGATAGCAATGTCATCAGCGAATCGTATCATTGATATCCTTTCACCTTGTATTTTAATTCCACTCCTGAACCTTTCTTTTATTTCCATCACTGCTTCCTCGCTGTACAGATTGAAGAGTAGGGGCGAAAGGCTACAGCCTTGTCTTACACCCTTCTTAATACGAGCACTTCATTCTTGATCGTCCACTCTTATTATTCCCTCTTGGTTGTGTAAGTAGGCTGTTTAGAGTTTTATATTGGTAATGCCACGTAGCGCTCTGTATGAAAATCACTGGCTGTGCTGTGTGCAGTCTGTGGCTAGTTTGCATTGTTGTCTGCCATTGTAGAGGGGCAGCTGGATGTGAACAGCGCGTAGCGTTGCGCAGTTGGAGGTGAGCCGTCAGCAGTGGTGGATGTGGGGAGAGAGATGGCGGAGTTTGGAAATTTTTAAGACTGGATGTCATGAACTCCTATGTATATTATGATTTTTCAACACTATTAAGGTAAATACATTGTTTGTTCTCTATTAAAATCTTTCATTTGCTAACTATGCCTACTAGTAGTTAGTGCCTTCCGTAGTTTGAATCTTTTATTTAGCTGGCAGTAGTGGCGCTCGCTGTATTGTAGTAGTTCGAGTAATGAAGATTTTTGGTGAGGTAAGTGATTTGTGAAAGGTACAGGTTAATGTTAGTAAGGGCCATTCTTTTGTAGGGATTTCTGAAAGTCAGATTGCGTTGTGTGTCAGTTTAGCACAGTCTTGTATAATTTTTCTAAGGGGACGTTTCATATGTCGACCCTTAGCCTAGGATATCTCACTGGAATCTTCTGATTTTATTCTTGCAGTTTGTGTAATTAGTGTAGCTATTGTTTATTGCTAGCGCGTAATTGTAGAGAGAATCTCCTTTGTAGTTGCAGTCTTTCATTGTTGTTGTGGCATGCATGTAGATTTGCACCAAGTATTTCACAGCTGCGCTTGCAATTAACTAGATATTATTTTCAGTGCTATGTTAACGTGTTTTCTTATTTTGCTCTTCAAATTGTGCTTTTCTGTGTTATCGTGTGAAATATTGTGACAATAATGGCGTGTGGAAAACGCAATACTAGGCTCCAAAGTAAACTGACAAATGACAGTGAAGACGAAAGCAGTGCGTTAGCGCCGCCGAGTAATGAATTAACTAATTTCAAAGTAGTAATTTGGTAACTGTGCATAGGGAAATGGAGCGGGCTACAAATAATGGCGTAGGCAGTGAAACAAATAGTGAACAGGGAAGCATTATCGATCGATCGGTCGGCAACAGCTCGCCTCAGGAATCCGAATTGACAGGGCACAATCTTGCAAATACTGTAGATTCAGGTTTTGTGCCCTCACCGTTTTCTCAAATAAGTCAAGACACATTTTCTGCTTGTCAAAATGTGAATGTTTCCGATGCAAATTCACTGCCGAAAAGCACTGAGGAACATGTTTCAGATACCAGTGCATTGTTATTACAATTAATACAACAAATGGGACAAACACAGCAAAAGCTTCAAAAGTTCGACACAATGGAACAACACCAAAGACAAACATAGCAACAGTTAGACACAATGGAACAAAATCTTCGGAAGTTAGACACCACACTTGAACAAACACGTGAAGATTTAACTACTGAGTTACATAACATTGAATCGAAATGTCAAAAAGTCTGTAATGACGTAAAAACACAAATTTGTGAGCATTTCGAACCTATTTTTTCGCGGCATGAAAATGTATTACAGAATCACGAAGCAGCCATAAAAGAACTGCAAACCATTGTTCATGAAAATCATGAGACCTTGCAAGCTAAAATTGACTCAGTTGCATCTACCAATTTGGTTACGCAACTTGCAAAAACTCAGGAAAACTTAAAGGACACAGTAGATACGATTTCAACACAAATGGACACTCTGAAACTTGGTTCAGAAAAACACACAGAGGAAATAATTTCACTATCGGATAAAGTAGCCGAACTTTCAGATCAGTTCACTAACTTATCTACAAAGGTAGATGATGATCTGAATGACGCAAGACCTGTAGCCTTCACGGACACTGAAGAGTATGAACAAATTAGAAAATTCAAACAAAATCAAAATCAAATCAATACACAGTACAAAAGAGACATCCGGGAAGTACAAGATCAGTTGGCACAAGTAATACAAAAACTACATATTTCAAAGGACACTCGCACTCTAGGACTGGAAGAGGGACATAGAAATACGGAACAACCACAAAATAATAACACAGGACATTTCGGAAATTATGAAAGAAATTGGCAAGGTGCACCGAATTTTGAAATGGAACCGCCGAAACGACGTAACAATGACCGATATGCGACTCGCCGACATGATGATTTTGACTATAAGCTGTTCATTACTACACGTAAATTTAAAACATTCAAGAATTCTGGCAACGACATTCATCCACAAGCGTGGCTCCATCAATTCTCTCATTGTTTTCCTTCCAACTGGTCATTAGAGCATACATTAGAATTTATGTGTGGATACTTAGAGAATGAACCAGTTGTGAGAATGCAATCGGTCATTCACGATTGCCACAGTGAAGGAGAATTTTATCCTGCCTTCCTCTCAGCATATTGGTCTCAAGCTACACAAGACCGAGTAAAACATAGCATCATGATGATGAAACACTTTGAACAATCTGAATTTTCCAGTCTTGTCAAATATTTTGAAGACATGTTGCATAAGAATCAATATATTTCAAACCCATACAGCCCTTGAGAACTCATCCACATTTGCTTAATGAAATTGCCTGAACATTTAAGAAATATTATTTTGGCAGGACGTTGCAAAGACGACATTGAAGCTTTTCAGGGACTCTTACATGAATTAGAAATTAACACAGACAGTCGCGGGATGCGAAAACAGGAAAACAATCACTACAGGTCACGTCCGTCACAATTCCGTGATGACAGAAACAATTACTGGACATGTCAAGTCTATTCTTACAACGCAAATCGTGAACGAAACAGACACCACCCATATGACAACCACTGGCAGAGTAATAGTTACAAAGAAAGATCGCATTTCCGTAGTAATGAATATGACAGAGATAACCATAGAAACAGACAATATGGTAACGAAAACAATTATTATCAAGGGAGACAGAATAACTTCAGACGTAACAGTTCAGCGCGCAGCTACGATTCCGGGAGAAATTCTCCACCACATGACCGACAAACAAAAAACTACATAAACTACCGACAAAACCACAGACCTGAATTCCATCAGAACTGGCGGGATTCAAACAGAGCAGGGCACTCTCGACAAAGTGAATTTGTAGAAGTTAGGCCTCCTAATCCTAATAATGACGTGCGCCAACAAAGAAACAGACAATGACTCACACCGGCAGGCAGCCACGTGCGCCGGCTGGCTCAGAGAAAAATAACATAAACGCTAACCTTGAGAAAAATTTTAGCATTCCTCACCGACGTATACCGCATGATAATTCCGTTCAAGTTGAAACTCTGCGTACTGGGGAGAGTAAAGGTTTACACCACATTTCACATGTAACACCGTTTATTGAAAGATAATATGCTTTTTAACTTTGCCTTTGCCATAAAACTTTTCACTTCACATTTCTAGTATGCATTGTCAGACTTAGAAACTGTTACCATGCAAGAATGTTTAAAGTTAACTATCCAGTCTATAACCTGGGGAACATATTTAGACAGTATTTACGAGTGCATTGTTATAGTGAACAGGCGTCACAGTATTATTGTGTGTGTACATTCTTGCTTGTTAGTTGCACGATTACTTAACGACTATAAGGCTTACATACTTAGAACATATACTGCTAATGAGATTTTACTGCAATGTTTGGGTTTACTTGAAAATACCTTATGGATTTAAAGTGCTTTCTGAGAGATACCAAATGACACAGTGGTTAGTTTATTTGACAGCTACACGACTATATCACGACGCTACTAATGTGTGACACTGTTTACATTGTTGCTTTTGCGTGTATCTGTTTTCTACATCTACATCTACATCTATACTCCGCGAGCCACCTTACGGTGTGTGGCGGAGGGTACTTATTGTACCACTATCTGATCCCCCCTTCCCTGTTCCATTCACGAATTGTGCGTGGGAAGAACGACTGCTTGTAAGTCTCCGTATTTGCTCTAATTTCTCGGATCTTTTCGTTGTGATCATTACGCAAGATATATGTGGGCAGTAGTAATATGTTGCCCATCTCTTCCCGGAATGTGCTCTCTCGTAATTTCGATAATAAACCTCTCCGTATTGCGTAACGCCTTTCTTGAAGTGTCCGCCACTGGAGCTTGTTCAGCATCTCCGTAACGCTCTCGCGCTGACTAAATGTCCCCATGACGAATCGCGCTGCTTTTCGCTGGATCATGTCTATCTCTTCTATTAATCCAACCTGGTAAGGGTCCCATACTGATGAGCAATACTCAAGAATCGGACGAACAAGCGTTTTGTAAGCTACTTCTTTCGTCGATGAGTCACATTTTCTTAGAATTCTTCCTATGAATCTCAACCTGGCGCCTGCTTTTCCCACTATTTGTTTTATGTGATCATTCCACTTCAGATCGGTCCGGATAGTAACTCCTAAGTATTTTACGGTCGTTACCGCTTCCAATGATTTACCACCTATGGCATAATCGTACTGGAATGGATTTCTGCCCCTATGTATGCGCATTATATTACATTTATCTACGTTTAGGGAAAGCTGCCAGCTGTCGCACCATGCATTAATCCTCTGCAGGTCTTCCTGGAGTACGTACGAGTCTTCTGATGTTGCTACTTTCTTGTAGACAACCGTGTCATCTGCTAATAGCCTCACGGAGCTACCGATGTTGACAACTAAGTCATTTATGTATATTGTAAACAATAAAGGTCCTATCACGCTTCCTTGCGGTACTCCCGAAATTACCTCTACATCTGCAGATTTTGAACCGTTAAGAATGACATGTTGTGTTCTTTCTTCTAGGAAATCCTGAATCCAATCACAAACCTGGTCCGATATTCCGTAAGCTCGTATTTTTTTCACTAAACGTAAGTGCGGAACCGTATCAAATGCCTTCCTGAAGTCCAGGAATACGGCATCAATCTGCTCGCCAGTGTCTATGGCACTGTGAATTTCTTGGGCAAATAGGGCGAGCTGAGTTTCACATGATCTCTGTTTGCGGAATCCATGTTGGTTATGATGAAGGAGATTTGTATTATCTAAGAACGTCATAATACGAGAACACAAAACATGTTCCATTATTCTACAACAGATTGACGTAACCGAAATAGGCCTATAATTATTCGCATCTGATTTATGACCCTTCTTGAAAATGGGAACGACCTGCGCTTTCTTCCAGTCGCTAGGTACTTTACGTTCTTCCAGCGATCTACGATAAATTGCTGAAAGAAAGGGGACAAGTTCTTTAGCATAATCACTGTAGAATCTTAAGGGTATCTCGTCTGGTCTGGATGCTTTTCCGCTACTAAGTGATAGCAGTTGTTTTTCAATTCCGATCTCGTTTATTTCAATATTTTCCATTTTGGCGTCCGTGCGACGGCTGAAGTCAGGGACCGTGTTACGATTTTCCGCAGTGAAACAGTTTCGGAACACTGAATTCAGTATTTCTGCCTTTCTTCGGTCGTCCTCTGTTTCGGTGCCATCGTGGTCAACGAGTGACTGAATAGGGGATTTAGATCCGCTTACCGATTTTACATATGACCAAAACTTTTTAGGGTTCTTGTTTAGATTGTTTGCCAATGTTTTATATCTGCACAGCTTTTATTCATTATCCTGGAAAATAAAACATGTTTTAGTAGTAACTTTTGTGGTATAGCTACAATGAGAAAGCCTTTTTCGTAGCACAACAATACGTTACAGCACAGTACTTTCTTCATCACGGCAATAAGCGTAATAACTAAGATATTTATACGCAAAGCATTTTACTTTTGTTTATCATGAGGTAGGTACATTGACTTCCGCAGAACTTAGCTTTCAGAGGACGATAACTACGACACTTCCACAGATATTATCTTACAACAAGACGCATAGTTTAGCGCTATAGTACACGTATTTGATTGATTAATTTTGTACTTAAAACATTTATTTTTAAAGATATTTGAAGTACAATGATACAAAGGTTTTCCGTGATACATTTCATTCCATTGCTGTAATCTGTAACACCTGAGGGTATAATTACGTTAATCCTCAGGGGGGGTACACGCCTACTTTGTGTATCATGTGTTTAGCGAGCACAAGGAGCCCTAGCTAATATGGTATTTGCTTATACAACTTTGCACATCGGTACCATATTTCTCTAACACACAAATTACACACCTATCTGATCATTTAACTGAGAGATAAACATTTTTTTTATTACATCAGTGACACATGTTTACGTAATTACACAGTTGAATAACTTCACACTTACGAAATGGTATTTTGTCTGTACTGTGTGAACTGTTCATATTTTTTCGGAACCACTGTGATACTATGAGAGCTTTGAATGATGTATTTGGTAAGGGAGCATGATTTTAAAGTACGTTTGAGGTAGATGACACTATTGCAATGAGCAGAGAATTTTTTTTAGGTTTTGACATTATTGTAGAAAGCTACGACGTTTTGAGATTTGACTGAGGTGTCATGATGTTATTTTTACGACGACGATGTGTATTATGCTGTTGAGGTATGTTTATGATCAATAAGCTGATGCTATATGAGGAATTTGATTATGCTATGTATTTATTATGATGAAATATTGATGAAGTGTCGACAAATATCTATATGTGTAATAAGGTAAGGAATAATGAGTAGTGGTTAGGGACTCTGACTTGTGATAAAGGTTGTTGGAAACCAAGAATCGTACTTTAAGAGTTATGAAATGTGTGTAAATGCATGAATGTATCACAATGCCGGCGAAATTTTTTTGGACACTGATATATTTACAGGATTTTGTTTCTACACATTTGTAAAGTAAATTGTTGACCTGTGAAATTTTTATATGAGACTGTCACTCTAGCAGAAACTGCTGTCGTAAATATTTCAGTACGAAAGGTAAGTGACCTTGACATAATGCGTTTTGGGCGCCCAGCTGAGAGGTAGTCATCTGACAAAAGAAAGCCATTAGGTGGAGAAAAAAAGAGGCTATTATCTTCGCCATTGACAGTCCTTTAGAGAAAGCATCACAAATACGACACGATCATTACTTGGAAAGATACTTACATCTGCACACCTGATTATAACAAGCGTCTTTCTACGAGAGTTGAGAGAATTTCTACTAACTATGAAACTATGAAATGTCACATGACTATTGAATGATATTTTTATGCTTTTCTTTTCATAGTTGCTTATTTCATTTGATATCTAGCTTCCAGCTGTGTTGCAGCATTGGTTTTATAAAATAAAATAAAATGCATTTGCTAATGTGAACACTTTCTGTCAACAGATCTATTAAATAATTATTTTATGATCCACATTCTTCGAAACAGGAGTTCTTGGAATGGAAAGAACAATACGAAGGGACTGATAACAATAACTGCAAACAGAATTTTCTTTTCAAGTACTTGGTAATTTTTTGTAGAATTAGTTTTTGTGGTGCACCACCTTAATTACATAGACATTAAGATGTGAATATACATTTCCCTTATCTGCATTGTTGTTTTTACTGTAATATTTTTTCTGCTTGAGCTATGTCATGTTTAGGTATAAGTTACTGCTGTTTGCCAGGCATAGTGCTACTAAATTTCACTTTGTATTACTTTGTTAAACTAGTTATACTACTGATTTATTTTTCTTGTTTGCTGCACAGTGCCTTATCTTAGTTGTAATATTGTTGCTTCACCAATTTCCATTTTTTGTCATTGCTGTTTGTATTAATTGTTTTATGCTGCTGCATTGCCTCATCCCTTGGTATATATATCTGAGCTCAGTAGATTTAAGTTAGCTTAAGACGGGGTAGACTATATAAGAAACTAACTATGATGAATTGGAAGAAATGCATTAAGAAGCTATAAGAAAATAGTTTGGCCAAAAAAGTAGTGCACAGTGGAGAAAAACTATTTTTGAAAGAGGATGTGAACAGAATATAGAAAGCATGCTTGGATAGGATTTTTTTGGTGGAAGCAAAGGTTGACATAAGACGAAAGATCTATGGAATGAAGTTTTGGGTTGGACTGCAGTACCAAATGTTACACTGAAAACGAACCCTGTCCTTTCCCTTTGTGTTATCCCACTATGTGTTTGTGTACCCTTGTGTATTTGTTTTCTTCCTGTCTCTGTGTAGTTTCATAGAATATTTTCTTCTTCTAATACACTCCTGGAAATTGAAATAAGAACACCGTGAATTCATTGTCCCAGGAAGGGGAAACTTTATTGACACATTCCTGGGGTCAGATACATCACATGATCACACTGACAGAACCACAGGCACATAGACACAGGCAACAGAGCATGCACAATGTCGGCACTAGTACAGTGTATATCCACCTTTCGCAGCAATGCAGGCTGCTATTCTCCCATGGAGACGATCGTAGAGATGCTGGATGTAGTCCTGTGGAACGGCTTGCCATGCCATTTCCACCTGGCGCCTCAGTTGGACCAGCGTTCGTGCTGGACGTGCAGACCACATGAGACGACGCTTCATCCAGTCCCAAACATGCTCAATGGGGGACAGATCCGGAGATCTTGCTGGCCAGGGTAGTTGACTTACACCTTCTAGAGCACGTTGGGTGGCACGGGATACATGCGGACGTGCATTGTCCTGTTGGAACAGCAAGTTCCCTTGCCGGTCTAGGAATGGTAGAAAGATGGGTTCGATGACGGTTTGGATGTACCGTGCACTATTCAGTGTCCCCTCGACGATCACCAGTGGTGTACGGCCAGTGTAGGAGATTGCCCCCCACACCATGATGCCGGGTGTTGGCCCTGTGTGCCTCGGTCGTCGTATGCAGTCCTGATTGTGGTGCTCACCTGCACGGCGCCAAACACGCATATGACCATCATTGGCACCAAGGCAGAAGCGAAGACGACACGTCTCCATTCGTCCCTCCATTCACGCCTGTCGCGACACCACTGGAGGCGGGCTGCACGATGTTGGGGCGTGAGCGGAAGACGGCCTAACGGTGTGCGGGACCGTAGCCCAGCTTCATGGAGACGGTTGCGAATGGTCCTCGCCGATACCCCAGGAGCAACAGTGTCCCTAATTTGCTGGGAAGTGGCGGTGCGGTACCCTACGGCACTGCGTAGGATCCTACGGTCTTGGCGTGCATCCGTGCGTCGCTGCGGTCCGGTCCCAGGTCGACGGGCACGTGCACCTTCCGCCGACGACTGGCGACAACATCGATGTACTGTGGAGACCTCACGCCCCACGTGTTGAGCAATTCGGCGGTACGTCCACCCGGCCTCCCGCATGCCCACTATACGCCCTCGCTCAAATTCCGTCAACTGCACATACGGTTCACGTCCACGCTGTCGCGACATGCTACCAGTGTTAAAGACTGCGATGGAGCTCCGTATGCCACGGCAAACTGGCTGACACTGACGGCGGCGGTGCACAAATGCTGCGCAGCTAGCGCCATTCGACGGCCAACACCGCGGTTCCTGGTGTGTCCGCTGTGCCGTGCGTGTGATCATTGCTTGTACAGCCCTCTCGCAGTGTCCGGAGCAAGTATGGTGGGTCTGACACACCGGTGTCAATGTGTTCTTTTTTCCATTTCCAGGAGTGTACTAAGCTACATTCACTATGATGAGGAATACTGTTATCCTCAAATATAATTGGCATTAATAATATGTTATTTACCTTGTAAATATGCTTAGACATTATTTATTCTGTTTTGTTTTAATGCTCATGTGTGAAGTTGATGTTTCAAAATTTATTCTGATCTTTTATGTATCTACTTATCTCATAATTCCTGTGACACCGATGTATATGTTTAGTTCTATTATTTTGTACAGCCTGTATTACTAAAATGTTATCTGTATTATTATGTTTTTAATGATGTATTATGTACCTTTGTTATTGTATTCTTATGTTATAAAATTGTAATTGACACCAGTTCATAAAATTAAAAAGCTTGTAAGTTACATTTCACTGCACACGTTTCTGTTGGTCATAGTATATGGACAATATGTGAGAAGTAGGGACTGTTAGTGTTTGCACGTGTGTTGATAATTCAGCAAGGGACTGGATAACAGCATTGCTGGTTCTAAGGACAATTCCAAAAACTTTGTGAGTGCACTAGTGGTGGTTATGGACTTGCTATATTAACTGCAAGGCTCTTCAATGGTGATTGTGCACCCGCTGCTGGCCATCTCTACAAGGACTACAGTGGGTCTGCATCTCTGATGACGCACCAATACCAATATTTCTACAAGGACTGCAGTGGGTCTGCACCTCTGGTGGCCCACCAATACTGTAATCTCTACCAGGACTACAGTGGGTCTACTCTGTGATGACCTACCTACCTACATTCTTCCAAAGTTCGAATGACTTTGCTGTGGGTTTGCTCTGTTGTGGCCCGTTACCTATCAGCATGTCAAGAGTCAGCACTGTCTTTCCGTTGGAAGGACAGCACTACTTCTTCAAGACTCCATGGAAATCCACTACTTCCGTGTGCATTGTCTTTTACTGCTCAGACATTATAAAAAAAAAAAAACCACTGAAATTTTACTGTGTTGAACAATCTGGACTGTCTTTATGGACTGTGAGAAAATTTTAGCTTTTGACCAACATTGTATCAATAAGTGTGTGCATTTGATTTCTTTGTTATTGTAATTATGAAAAATTTTATCAAATCACTATTGGCCACTGCCCAAAACAATTTGTAAAAATTTTTGTGGGGAGCATGGGGGCTATGTAAGTAGGCTGTTTAGATTTTTCTATTGTTAATGTCACGTAGCGCTCTGTATGAAAATCACTGGCTGTGCTGTGTGCAGCCTGTGGCTAGTTTGCATTGTTGTCTGCCATTGTAGAGGGGCAGCTGGATGTGAACAGCGCGTAGCGTTGCGCAGTTGGAGGTGAGCCGTCAGCAGTGGTGGATGTGGGGAGAGAGATGGCGGAGTTTGGAATTTTTTAAGACTGGATGTCATGAACTCCTATGTATATTATGATTTTTCAACAAGGTAAATACATTGTTTGTTCTCTATTAAAATCTTTCATTTGCTAACTATGCCTACTAGTAGTTAGTGCCTTCCGTAGTTTGAATCTTTTATTTAGCTGGCAGTAGTGGCGCTCGCTGTATTGCAGTAGTTCGAGTAACGAAGATTTTTGGTGAGGTAAGTGGTTTGTGAAAGGTACAGGTTAATGTCAGTCAGGGCCACTCTTTTGTATGGATTTTTGCAAGTCAGATTGCGTTGCGCTAAAAATATTGTGTGTCAGTTTAAGCTCAGCCGTGTATAAATTTTTCTAAGGGGACTTTTCAGTTGTTGTACATATTGTATATGACCTGTCTCTCCCTATAGCTTACCCCTACTTTTTTCAGAATCTCGAACAGCTTGCACCATTTTATAATGGCGAACGCTTTTTCCAGGCCGACAAATCCTATGAAAGTGTCTTGATTTTTCTTTAGCCTTGCTTCCATTATTAGCCGTAACGTCAGAATTGCCTCTCTCGTCCCTTTACTTTCCCTAAAGCCAAACTGATCGTCACCTAGCGCATTCTCAATTTTCTTTTCCGTTCTTCTGTATATTATTCTTGTAAGCAGCTTCGATGCATGAGCTGTTAAGCTGATTGTGCGATAATTCTCGCACTTGTCAGCTCTCGCCGTCTTCGGAATTGTGTGGATGATGCTTTTCCGAAAGTCAGATGGTACATCGCCAGTCTCATGTATTCTACACACCAACGTGAATAGTCGTTTTGTTGCCACTTCCCCCAATGATTTTAGAAATTCTGATGGAACGTTATCTATCCCTTCTGCCTTATTTGACCGTAAGTCCTCCAAAGCTCTTTTAAATTCCGATTCTAATACTGGATCCCCTATCTCTTCTAAATCGACTCATTTTTCTTCTTCTATCACATGAGACAAATCTTCACCCTCATAGAGGCTTTCAATGTATTCTTTCCACCTATCTGCTCTCTCCTCTGCATTTAACAGTGGAATTCCCGTTGCACTCTTAATGTTACCACCGTTGCTTTTAATGTCACCAAAGGTTCTTTTGACTCTCCTGTATGCTGAGTCTGTCCTTCCGACAATCATATCTTTTTCGATGTCATCACATTTTTCTTGCAGCCATTTCGTCTTAGCTTCCCTGCACTTCCTATTTATTTCATTCCTCAGCGACTTGTATTTCTGTGTTCCTGATTTTCCCGGATCATGTTTGTACTTCCTCCTTTCATCAATCAACTGAAGTATTTCTTCTGTTACCCATGGTTTCTTCGCAGCTACCTTCTTTGTACCTATGTTTTCCTTCCCAACTTCTGTGATGGCCCTTTTTAGAGATGTCCATTCCTCTTCAACTGTACTGCCTACTGCGCTATTCCTTATTGCTGTATCTATAGCAATAGAGATCTTCAAACGTATCTCGTCATTCCTTAGTACTTCCGTATCCCACTTCTTTGCGTATTGATTCTTCCTGACTAATGTCTGGAACTTCAGCCTACTCTTCATCACTACTATATTGTGATCTGAGTCTATATCTGCTCCTGGGTACGCCTTACAATCCAGTATCTGATTTCGGAATCTCTATCTGACCATGATGTAATGTAATTGAAATCTTCCCGTATCTCCCGGCCTTTTCCAAGTATACCTCCTCCTCTTGTGATTCTTGAACAGGGTATTCGGTATTACTAGCTGAAACTTGTTACAGAACTCAGTTAGTCTTTCTCCTCTCTCATTCCTTGTCCCAAGCCCATATTCTCCTGTAACCTTTTCTTCTACTCCTTCCCCTACAACTGCATTCCATCGCCCACGACTATTAGATTTTCGTCCCCCCTTACATAGTGCATTACCCTTTCAATATCCTCATACACTTTCTCTATCTGTTCATCTTCAGCTTGCGACCTTGGCATGTATACCTGAACTATCGACTATCGTTGTCGGTGTTGGTCTGCTGTCGATTCTGATTAGAACAATCCGGTCACTGAACTGTTCACAGTAACACACCCTCTGCCCTACCTTCCTATTCATAACGAATTCTACACCTGTTATACCATTTTCTGCTGCTGTTGATATTACCCGATACTCATCTGACCAGAAATGATTGTCTTCCTTCCACTTCACTTCACTGATCCCTACTATATCTAGATTGATGATGATGATGTTTGGTTTTGTGGGGCGCTCAACTGCGTGGTTATCAGCGCCCGTACAATTTCCCAATTTTTGCTCAGTCCAATTTCGCCACTTTCCTGGATGATGATGAAATGATGAGGACAACACAAACACCCAGTCATCTCGAGGCAGGTGAAAATCCCTGACCCCGCCGGGAATCGAACCCGGGACCCCGTGCTCGGGAAGCGAGAACGCTACCGCGAGACCACGAGCGGCGGACATATCTAGATTGAGCCTTTGCGTTTCCCTTTTCAGATTTTCTAGTTTGTCTACCACGTTCAAGCTTCTGACATTCCACGCCCCGACTCCTTTCGTTGATTAATCACACTTTTTCTCATGGTAACCTCCCCCTTGGCACTCCCCTCCTGGAGATCCGAATGGGGGACTATTCCGGAATCTTTTGCCAATGGAGAGATCATCATGACACTTCTGTAATTACAGGCCACATGTCCTGTGGATACACGTTACGTGTCTTTAATGCAGTGGTTTCCATTGCCTTCTGCATCCTCATGTCGTTGATCATTGCTGATTCTTCCGCCCTTAGGATCAATTTCCCATCCCTAGGACAAGAGAGTGCCCTGAACCTCTATCCGCTCCTCCGCCCTCTTTGACAAGGCCGTTGGCAGAATGAGGCTGACTCCTTATGCCGGAAGTCTTCGGCCGCCAATGCATATTATTTATCAAAGTTTAGGCAGTGGTGGGGATCGAACCCGGGACCGAAGCCGTTTTGTTCACGAATCAAAGACGCTACCCCTAGACCACGGGTACCGACACTAGTATGAAGGTGTAATAGGTATGCTCGTATTACTGAAATATGGACCCCTGGAAAAAGATACCTTAGCTCTCATTATGCCCTACTGGTTAACTGTCTGGTAGATGAGTATGGGGCAATAGTGTGCAAATATAAAAAAAATTATACTTAATAATCCATAATAAGTAACATAAAATCGGTTGTAGGTAAGGTTGCTGTGATTGCTCTACTTTAATTATACTACATAAATTTAAATCCAAAATAAACACTGATGTTTATCTTCAAATATCACAGAGATGTGAATGCACATGCTTTCGCACACCATAGGGTAACTACCCACAGCGGTTGATAATGGATTCCAATATTACATGTACATACATCACTGAAAATAATCGCCTCTTAAATCATTTGTCATTTTCTGCTAAGAAATTAGGAAACTGAAATTAATTTATAATCGCTTTCATTTCCACGAATCAAAAATTTGTACAATGTCCATTTCTTGGATGAGCAGCTACCACAAAAATAGTATATGGATGTATTCTTCAGTATACGCAGCACCCAAGACACTTGTATCAATTTTCTTACCTTTACCTGCTTATCCATAGTTGCAAAATAGGCACATAGGTCATTAGATCCTTTAGTATGTGTTGGTAGTAATTTCAATGTGGCAGCAAAATCGCAATCGTAATCGTCGTCGTCATTATCACAAATGCCGGAATTTCCGATGACGTTTCCTCGAATCTCATGGTTTCCTTTTTCTTCTTTTCTGCCTGCACAGTGAAGCAGCCACTTACAAATTTCTCTTTCCTGTGACTCAAATCAATATGTTTCTTTCCTATAAAGATTTCCATATTCATTTCAGTTTCTTTCAGCTTCCTTTCCCGCGGGGGTGTGCACCTGCACTCTTTCAGTTCACTATTGCTCCCATCTGCTCTTACACACTAAGGTAATAAGGTTCTGTTTGTTAAATTGTTACATTTGGGAAGCAAAGCTATGCAATGATGCAATGAATTACAGGTTTGAATGCAGTAACAACTGTAAGCTTACCTTCTTATTTTCTGTATGCTGGAAAAAAAAGAGAGAGAAACTGTCTAGTTTTATTTATCTCTCACTCCAGCGTTCCACAACCCTTGTAGACAGAACATGCAGGACGTGTGGGAAGTCACACGTAATTTCCATACATTACTCTTAAATTTTCTGTATGCTGGAAAAAAAAGAGAGAGAAACTGTCTAGTTTTATTTATCTCTCACTCCAGCGTTCCACAACTCAAATGGTGCCTATCTTTTTGTTCCTTTTGTTGCTTGTAGGACTTACAAGAGGACAGCAATAATTAGAAACCTTCTCGTTTACCGCGAAATTCATATACTGAATGTTTACCATCACCAACCACGCACAATTACAGTGCACTCCTCCCCTCTCACCCACCCCGCCCCCTCCCAACCTTCTACAATTTTCCCCTGTCAAATCACTCTTTACAATTCACATAATATGAGCCAACCATGGTAGAGGCACGCCTCGCACAAACCATACGCTTCCAGTTATTTGCAGGAATGATCATGAAGCTAGTTGCGAAGAGTGTTCTGAAAAAATCCCTTGTAGACAGAACATGCAGGACGTGTGGGAAGTCACACGTAATTTCCATATATTACTCTTAAATTGTTTATGCTGCTAGCCTAATTTTACTACAATGATTTGTACCTTTTCAATAATATCGTGGGAAGTCGTGCGTATGTGGAAACGAGAGGAGGACATTTTAAACGCTTCTTGTATCAGGAAATGCTATTACTACTGGCCACGGTGCGTTTAAGTATGAGCCTCATACAAAGGTTACTCAGAAAGGTCTGTCACAGGTATTTGCATTCCGCAGATATTTGCGATGACACGCTGCAGAAGGTACTGAATACGTTTCAACTCAGGAGCTACAACTACCTACTTGCATTCTGTTGTTACACTAAGAAGTGAGTTTAGTGGGGAAGCAATATGAAACTCCCTGCAATAAGTCCGAAGACATAGGAATCACTGAATGGCATAGCAGAGGGGACTGAACACTTTCCAAATACACATTTCTGGCATTTCCACGTCTTCATAACTTTCAAGAATACTTTGATCAATGAACTCATATATCGTAGTCTGGTGACATTTATTTGGTAATACATTTCTCCTTTGGAGTCTAGATACAATAATATAAAAGTTATTTCGATACTCTTTGTCGGTAAAGCTCACACGAGAGTAGAAACTAAACTGGGAAACACTGGAAGATAAACGCTTTGGGCAGCGGGTAAATTAATTATTCGGTGTTCGAGATAGTTTGACTACTCATCAGTTCTACTGTACCCATCCTATAACCGCGTAGAAATTACTAAAATAAGATATGACAGATTAAAGCTCAAATGGAAACAGAAAAAAAAGTATTTTTTCCCTCGTACGCGAATGTGAAATGACAGAGAATGGCAAACATTAATTCTATATATTCGTACATTAATTACGAAACTTATATGTGGAGATATGTGGACACTCTATTGGAAAACAAAAATTAGCAGTTTAATGTAATAAGATGTCAGTTTAAAGAAATTTATTAAACAACAAATAACAGATAAAATTTAATAGCAACTTTGCAAGACGAGATGCTGCCATTGTTAATCCAGAAAATCACCTGATTTAGGAAGACAGGGAAAACTAAATCAGCGTGGGTGGAGGATGTTTGACTGTGACACTTCTCTCTTATGCAATAAATTTCTTCTTCCTTCTTAGTTTTCTTTTTTGATTATTCTCGTATTCTATACGAAAGCAAAGTTTTGTTACAGTACGATGTAAGAAGACAGAAAGGTAAAAAAAAGACTGTTAATATTTTTACACACACGAGAAATTAATTCGACGAAATTTCATAATTTCCAGCCAGCAAGACGACGGGCGGAGTAATTCTGTGTTGCCTACCATTCATTACATTTTTGGGAACTTATGATGATGATGTGTCCGCACACACATACAAACACAAACACACACACACACACATAAACACACACACACACACACACACACACACAGTAGTAGTCACATGGCAATGGTTCGTGGTGCTAGATGATGCAGTTGAGTTACTGGAAATTCGAGGTTTATTACACTCGAACTTCGCTAATAGTCTCTCAGAAATTTGCATGTGTCATTATTGTCGTGATTCCTTCAGTCATTCGACAGTCAAATTCTACTGTTACTTTGACTACAAATTTGTATTTTGAAGGTAATGACAATTTTCATAAACACGCCTTTCATTAATGCCAGTAACAAATCTGACATCCATTCATTTTCCTTTCATGCTCGACGGAATATACCTTCATTTGATATTGAAGCAGTATCCCTCCGGCTGCTTAAACTGTACTAGATACATGCGCCATTGTCATGTGGCTGTTTGGTTCTTGCAAGTCTTTCAAATGAACTCCACTGACACTGGTTATTCACCCAACGCCGCAGAGCTGCAACTGTAGTCGGTGCACCTAGACTGTGTCGTGACTACGTGTTTACTGTTGTTGATGATGAAGAATCTGGTAATCACGATCATAATTACGACTATCAAATAACTTGTTTATCGAAAACAAGATCAAGATAAGATGGATAGTTTTTATGAGGCAATCAGTGATGTAGTTGTTAGAGTAAAGGACAAGGACAGTGTTCTGCTCATGGGTGATTTTAACGCCAGGATTGGAAATCGAACAGAAGGGTATGAAAAGGTTATGGGTAAATTTGGAGAGGATATGGAGGCCAACAGGAACGGGAAACAACTTTTGGATTTCTGTGCCAGTATGGGCTTAGTAATCACAAACTCCTTTTTTAAACATAAGAACATTCACCAGTATACTTGGGAAGGCAGGGGAACCAGATCTGTCATTGACTGTATAATAACAGATCAGGAATTCAGGAAGGCTGCGAGGGACACAGGTGTATTCAGGGGATTCTTTGATGACACTGATCATTATTTAATCTGCAGTGAAATTGGGATTGTGAGGCCGAAAGTGCAGGAGGTCAGGTCCATATGTAGGAGGATAAGAGTAGAGAAACTTCAGGATAAGGAAATCAGGCACAAGTACATAACAGCGATCTCAGAAAGGTACCAGTTAGTTGAATGTAGTCAATTACAGTCATTGGAAAAGGAATGGACGAGGTACAGGGACACAGTACTAGAAGTGGCTAAAGAATGTCTTGGAACAGTGGTGTGTAAAAGTAGGATGAAGCAAACAGCTTGGTGGAATGATACAGTCAAGGCAGCCTGTAAAAGGAAAAAGAAGGCGTATTAAAAATGGCTACATACCAGCACCCAGGGAGACAGAGAAAGTTATGTTGAAGAAAGAAACAAGGCCAAACAGATAATTGCAGCATCCAAGAAGAAATCGTGGGAAGACTTTGGAAACAGGTTGGAGACTATGGGTCAAGCAGCTAAAAAACCATTCTGGAGTGTAATTAGCAGTCTTCGAAAGGGAGGTAAGAAGGAAATGACAAGTATTTTGGACAGGTCAGGAAAACAGCTGGTGAATCCTGTGGATGCCCTGGGCAGATGGAGGGAGTATTTTGAAGAGTTGCTCAATGCAGGTGAAAATGCGATCAGTAATGTTTCAGATTTCGAGGTAGAATGGGATAGGAATGATGATGGAAATAGGATCATATTTGAGGAAGTGGAAAAAATGGTCAATAGATTGCAGTGCAATAAAGCGGCTGGGGTGGATGAAATTAAGTCGGAACTCATCAAATACAGTGGAATGTCAGGTCTTAAATGGCTACACAGGATAATTGAAATGGCCTGGGAGTCGGGACAGGTTCCATCAGACTGGACAAAAGCAGTAATCACACCAATCTTTAAACATGGAAACAGAAAAGATTGTAACAACTACAGAGGTATCTCTTTAATCAGCGTTGTGGGTAAAATCTTCTCAGGTATTGTTGAAAGGAAAGTGCGAGTATTAGTTGAGAACCAATTGGATGAAAATCAGTGTGGGTTTAGGCCTCTTAGAGGTTGTCAGGACCAGATCTTTAGCTTACAGCAAATAATGGAGAAGTGTTATGAGTGGAACAGGGAATTGTATCTATGCTTTATAGATCTAGAAAAGGCATATGACCGGGTTCCTAGGAGGAAGTTATTGTCTGTTCTACAAGATTATGGAATAGGAGGCAAACTTTTGCAAGCAATTAAAGGTCTTTACATGGATAGTCAGGCAGCAGTTAGAGTTGACGGTAAATTGAGTTCATGGTTCAGAGTAGTTTCAGGGGTAAGACAAGGCTGCAACCTGTCTCCACTGTTGCTCATATTATTTATGGATCATATGTTGAAAACAATAGACTGGCTGGGTGAGATTAAGATATGTGAACACAAAATAAGCAGTCTTGCATATGCGGATGACTTAGTTGTGATGGCAGATTCGATTGAAAGTTTGCAAAGTAATATTTCAGAGCTAGATCAGAAATGTAAGGACTATGGTATGAAGATTAGCATCTCCAAAACGAAAGTAATGTCAGTCGGAAAGAAATATAAACGGATTGAGTGCCAAATAGGAGGAACAAAGTTAGAACAGGTGGACGGTTTCAAGTACTTAGGATGCATATTCTCACAGGATGGCAAAATAGTGAAAGAACTGGAAGCGAGGTGTAGCAAAGCTAATGCAGTGAGCGCTCACCTACGATCTACTCTCTTCTGCAAGAAGGAAGTCAGTACCAAGACTAAGTTATCTGTGCACCGTTCAATCTTTCGACCAACTTTGTTGTATGGTAGCGAAAGCTGGGTGGATTCAGGTTACCTTATCAACAAGGTTGAGGTTACGGATATGAAAGTAGCTAGGATGATTGCAGGTACTAGTAGATGGGAAGTAGGAGGGTGTCCACAATGAGGAAATCAAAGAAAAACTGGGAATGAACTCTATAGATGTAGCAGTCACGGCGAACAGGCTTAGATGGTGGGGTCATGTTACACGCATGGGAGAAGCAAGGTTAGTTACCCAAGAGACTCATGGATTCAGCAGTAGAGGGTAGGAGGAGTCGGGGCAGACCGAGGAGAAGGTACCTGGATTCGGTTAAGAATGATTTTGAAGTAATAGGTTTAACATCAGAAGAGGCACCAATGTTAGCACTGAATAGGGGATCGTGGAGGAACTGTATAAGGGGGGCTATGCTCCAGACTGAACGCTGAAATGCATAATCAGTCTTAAATGATGATGATGATGATCGAAAACAATACGAGTCCACTTCACTCGGTTTTTCGCACAGAAATTACTCATTGAGAATTACGTCCATAGAAGACCTTCTACAATACTCTCACAAATACTGGATCGCCTCGATCAAGCTCACGCATATCCTCATATATCAGTAACTTTTTCGGCCATCCGAAATGAGTACGACTAACACTAGCAGTAACTTTTTAGATTAATAACTATATATCATCTTCGAATGGCATTCATAGTTTCTATATGTATTGGACACTTACATAAAGTTCCCGCTGAGAAAACTGATGTTATCACGTAAGAGAAATTTTTTATTCAGCTGTATAGTTAATTACAAACTTAACTCGGGCACAAAATCCGAATTTGATGTGATGGAATGCATATTGTCTCGATTTAAGAAATATGACAGCACTTGCGATTTACGGTAGATATTGTTGCAACAGAATTTTCTACGACCAAAACTGATAATTAAGGATCCTATGTATTAGGCTTGTGCAGAAGTTCCTAGCGATTTTCCGCAAGTTTATTGAACTTAACAGCTTTGCATGAAAGAGACTTTAGTCTTCAGTAATAAATTCCCCTTCACTATTTACAACAGTCTGTCAACACTGGAATAATTTTTCGATTGCGTGACTGTGAAAATCATCTGGTTTCGAGGCGAAGAACTCATCGAGTCACTCGGAGCTCATTTTCACCCAGAAAGTAAGTTCTTTAAAGTTGTTCGATTGAGAGCGGAGAAGCTGTAAGTCTTAGAGTGCAAGGTCAGCTGTAAAAGGTCTGTGCGGAATGATTTCCCAACGGAAGTCCTGTGTACCGTTCTTCGCCCGTCTAGCAGAACGCGGGCGGGCGTTTGCGAGGAATAGCATCGCTTCACGTAGTCTTCCTGGTCGTTGTCCTTCTACTGCGTCTGCAAGTCGTCTCAGTTGTTGCAAATAAATGTCAGCAGTGAGGGTTACACCTCAGGGAAGCAATTCGGAGTACAGCAAACCGTCGCTGTTCCACCAGATGTATAACATCATCTTTTGTGGATGAGGGAGTTGCTGCTTTCTTTTCCGTATGTTAGCATCAAGAGACCATATGCCATCAGTAACAATACAGGATAGGAATGGTCGGTGTCGTTCCCGGATCAGCTGATGATAAGAAAGCAGAGGTCCATGTATAGCAACCCGCTGATTGTTGTGATTTTGGCTGAGAGCGTTTTGTATCCATAAACCCGATTTTTGAACGTTCCCCACTGCACGCAAATGTCGCACGATGGTGGAATAATCACGGTTCATCACATTTGGCAGTTGTCGCGTACATTGTCGTGGATTAATGCACTTGAACGATATTCATCAGTCTAGAAGACTTCCTGAACACGGAGAGTCACTAATGTGAAAACAAACCTCCTTAAAACCAGAAAAACCATTTTCTTTCCATTTTATGTCTAATATCCCCATACACGGCGAAAATTTATCTGGCTACTCCGCTACTGTCATCCCTCTACTGAAATCAAACAGAAAAGAAAACTGTGAGAATTATTCCGATTTCTCTACTTTGCACCTCCACTTTCTAGCGTCCGCAGCTCCAGTCATTACTTCCAAGTGACAAAATGAGAAGATGTAAACTCACATTGCAGTACCGTATTACAAATAAAAGATGAAGACCGATAAATAAATCAATAACAACCTGAATACCGACATGCGAAGCAGAAACGCTAAGAACATTTGCACCAACTAATAGTTTGAGCAAACTTCTGTTTCCACGTTCCTCATTATTTACAGATGTTTCATGCAATAAAAGAGACTTGTCCTCGTGTGATAAGATATTTCGATGAACAATAAAAGAAACAGTCACTGCAATCCTACATTCTATGAACGGAAATAGTCAACTTTCACTAACGTGTTCAACAAACAAACTGCAACTGTGATAGTGTCAATAAATATGATTGAAGAGTTTCCTTGTAATTCAGATAAATAACGACTTGGTGTAGTACGCAAGCAGAGATTGACGGCAAATTTGTACTAGAAGAAAAAAAAGAACAATCACATGAAGAGATTTTGGAATGATAGCGAAGGTAAAAGTACCATGTCGGCTAACATTCTGAACAGCTCTCATTGAACGCACAAAACGAAAATTTCAAAAGAAATTACCGTTTTGTTTCATAATTCAGTTCGACGTATATTGTCCCACCAAATGAGATTGCTTCTTTTAAGGTACCCTGTAGCATCGGGTATGTAAGACAGGTATGTAAGCGCGTACTGATACAGAAAGATAAACAAATTTCTCCTAAAGGTGAAAGTGTTACGTTGTTCGTTAAGTGCTGAAAGTCTGACAACTTAGGCCAAAGACAACTGTATTGCTTCCAAAAAGCATCCGAAAGTTTATTCAGAGAAGTTTGTAAGCCTCGTTATCTGATTTTTGAGAAATCTTACCTTATACAATACAGCGTTCACTCATTTTATAATTGTTCTTCATACTCTCGTAATTAACTTCAAGTAGGGTAAGCTAGAGCACAGTGAGCACAAAACTCACTATTTTATCCGATGCAGTAATAGCAGTAAAAGTTGAAACAATACCCACGAGTCACTTACACCAGTTGTATCTGTATATTTTATCGTTGCCTCACAATAAAACTTTTGGGATAAATACCGGAAAAGTAGAATTCTGTCTCTCGTGTTCACTGTGGCCCATAAGAGGACAGATTGAGCTTGAGGCACCAACAGAACACATTTGAAAAGGTAAATTATTGACATAAAACTTCCCTTCTCTCATAATTAACACATCTTTTTATTAGACAAATATTTGTACATTTTTACCAAACATTACAATTGCACAAGGAGACTGGAAAAACTAGAAGTTACTGCAACGCTTAGTACCTCCAACAGGCTGGGGTTTCGATAGTTTACACACGATGTAGCTGAAGTGCATGACAGTTTTTGCTGGATTTTCAGGTATAATGAAATGGTTTTCACTTTTATGTGTTTTATTCAGGTACGATTTTACTGCGATTTTTTTCTCATTGTCAGTAGAACCGATTACGGCAACAAAGTGACGAAAAGGAATCTGTTTTTGCAGCTTCTCCAGTTTCACCACTACGTAATCATCTTTTTTGGGATCTTCAGTGAGCATTGTGCTCTTCATCGCTACTATGGCTAAAAATCAGTGTTACCGTCCGTGGTATTTAACTCGATTAGTATTTCTGCATCTGAGTCATTGCTTTCAAAAACAAGCTGCGTTTTGGCTCTTACTGCTTGCTCCATAGGAATGATATGTTTTGCAGCTCTCTTTGTTTTTTTCTGCTTTTTTTCTACGAGTTCTTGTTTTTCTGGGATGTCTGTCAAGATTAGTGTTTTGCCTCTTTTCCTTCTGGCAGTTGAACTTTTCTTTACTGGTGCCTTTGGGGATGGGGTCAATTTCTTGAGGTGTGACAGACAAGCATGATGCGCGACTGGTGTCGTCACTTAAAAAGCCGGGTGTAGCACTTTCTTACAGTTTCCTGGACTCAACGAAGGTTGATGAAACACTGACATTATCGACTTTGTCATCAATTACATTAGAGTTCCATTTTCCTCAGTTAGTTCACAGTGCGTTGCAGAGGCAGACAGAAAATCTTGCTATGAAAAATATCTGTGTTAAGAGAGTAGATTCCTGTATACTGGAATTCTGATGTAACATTGGATACTGTGAATGCCATCAGATATGCACTTCAAATAAGTGCTGTAACATTTTTTTTATCACAAATGCAGTAATAAAACCTCTTAAAAGGACCACAAACACTTTTCTCTGAAAGTGGCAATTTTTGGCTACAATGATGTGGGCGTGTCAGAATTGTTACACTATATTGCTTTTCTCTGTCAATACATTCTATATTGAAATGGCACCCACGATTCTCA
This sequence comes from Schistocerca cancellata, assembly GCF_023864275.1. Classification (NCBI taxonomy): domain Eukaryota; kingdom Metazoa; phylum Arthropoda; class Insecta; order Orthoptera; family Acrididae; genus Schistocerca; species Schistocerca cancellata. The sequence continues at coordinate 640,373,699 of NC_064626.1, forward strand.
TAAATCAACAGAACTGGGTTGTCAGCTGATGCACGTGAATATTTAACAAAATGGTTCATGTAATGAACAAAATATTCCTTTGTCAGCCACCCTGACTTATGAGCTAACCCTAGTCCTTACGGTGATGTACCATGAATCATGCGTCCAGCACAACAAACTCTAGGGAATATTGTTGGAATAGAGTTCTCCGGCGTATTTACATAAGGAGGTAGGGTAACAATTTGGCCACGTTCGGCTTAACGTGCAGCGGCCTACCTGTTTTTGTCCTTTTGGAGCAATGATTTTTGCTGCACGGTTGTCACTCCACTCTAATCCAAATTGTATAGGATTCAGGGTCATATAGATGGCGATTGAAGATCTGCACCACTTTCCCAATGAATATTCCCACATTGTGAGGGTTGAACCTTGCTCTTGACAACGATATAAGCTCTGGCTCCCTCAAACTCAGTGAATGATATCGTCTCAAAAACTCCTAGTGCCAATCTGAACCAGCATGTTTATTTGTCTCCCAATTTCCTGGCATTCTTCTGTTATTGCTAGTTGCGGTCTCATATGCCAACTCATCAAGCTGCGCATGGTAATAAAATACAGAATGTTGGCAAATACCGTGACATACTCACGTGAAAGTTTTTCTTACTGCAATGTAAAAACTTGTCTAGAATTATACTTTAAATAAATTCGAACATCTTAGAAGTTAGGTACGGCCTTTGATTTGTTCAAATATCTGGAAAAATACATTTGTGAATTAGCATAGAGCTATATACTTCTTTCGTATTGTATTTTCAAATTTGGCCATAGATTAATAATGTTAACATACCGTGTAAGTATCTGTCTAGTAATCCCATATTCCTAGATGCTGCAGACACAGCATAACCATCTTCTAGGACAGCTTGTACAGTTCTTTCATCCTGTCTTTAGGTGTCATAACAATATTAGTTATCCTTTTCAAATTCCGGATCATATTTCTTGAAACATGAGAGAGAAAACAGGGTAAGACTACAGAGCAATAATTGCAATGGTAGCGGGGCGCACTGCACACTATGCCCACTGTGCCCTAAGCATCAATTGCCCACTGTGTACGCAAAACGTACTACATAATAAATTACAAGTACATGTATGATCGATCTCAGGGCTTAAATATCATTTCTAAACGTGGTACATTTTTGCTTATTGCTTTCAATTTCTCACGACAACAAGCTATACCGGTAGAAACGTTTTTATTTCACGGAAATCTAGCAAGAAACGAAGTTCAGATGCCCGAGCGATGTTTGATTGGAAGCCTTGGAGAGAGGCCATCTTGCAAAACCAGTTAGTGTTAGCAGCATAAGAGTACCTTCTCTTGGGTAAATTACGTCACCCTACATTCAAACATAGGTTTCTTATAACGAACTGCCGGCCGGTGTAGCCGTGCGGTTCTGGGCGCTTCAGTCTGGAACCGCTCGACCGCTACGGTCGCAGGTTCGAATCCTGCCTCGGGCATGGATGTGTGTGATGTCCTTAGGTTAGTTAGGTTTAAGTAGTTCTAAGTTCTAATGGACTGATGACCACAGATGTTAAGTCCCATAGTGCTCAGAGCCATTTGAACCATTTTTTTTATAACGAACTGCTCACTGTGCCCCTATGCTCACTTCACCACGGTCTCCCCAACACCGAAATCATAGGGCACGTACAATGAACGAAACACAGTTTGGCAAAGAATGTCTACAACGATGCAATCATGAGTGTCTCTGATATTAGTTGAAGTTCATTCGTATACTTGAAATTATCTAAATAAGATGAACGCCGTTTTCCCTACAGCAGGTTTTACTTTCAGATAAAGTCCAGGACTCTGAATCGAATAAGTCGGTATTTAAAAGATAAAAACGGAAGTTCGTAATTAGGCAAAGTGATTCCGCGAATCTTTGTTCTGCTTTGAAGATTTGCCTCCTTAAAAATAATCGCATTAAAGCTTGCGGCCACCCAATTTCCAACTTGTCTTTGGTAGCATTTAAGCAAAGTTAAGAGATTTCCTTTTGTACATCTAAAACGAATTTCTTAATATTTAGTAATAAAGATTCAGTTTGGCGTTTCATCACGAGCTGCTGGGAGGGAGTGGAAATATGTGCACACATCGTTCATGTTCACATTTCTACATCTTGGTGTTTGGTCTGATATGGGGCTGTAGGTTTATAGGATGGAAATGAGACGTACAGTCTGTTTCCCCATCAGCAGACAAGAGGAGTCTCACCCATTAATCTTCTGTTCCCAGCCCGTGGACACACTAGCATTAATCATCTGCAACAGGGGATTCTTCTTTTTCTTATACCTTTGTCGTACATCGACTCAGGGTCAGCTTGATTACAAACGAATTTGGTTTAGTTAATTCGAGGGGTGCCCGAATGGCCTTCCTGTCATCACCATGTTAAAAATGTTTGCAATTCGTGTACCTGAGGGGGGACGTGCTTACCACGCCGGTATCTACCTAGCGCGATATGGGAAACAACCAAAAAACCACATACAGAGAGGTCGGCACACCGACCGTCATCATTAATCCGCCGGGCGGGTTTCAGCGGTGGCCGGCAAACTTCCGCGCCCCGGAAGCAACGCTTTAACTCTTTCAGACGCTCCGGCTACAATTGTGTACATTATTTTTTGATGTGTCTTAGCTGCCAGAGAAATATTTTTCCCCAATGGAAACCTCATGTACACATTTGTGAATGTTCAGTCTTTTCATTACGCACAAGTGCTACCAAATGTTGGGCATCACTATAAAACAAGTCAATGTTGCAGCACGCTGCAGCTGGTGACTGCCAGAATATGTGGAAGTGGTTGCTTATTTATAGTTCGTTGTATAATTGAATGCTATTGTTGTTATTTTGCATGATTGCTAGTGAATGATCAGTTTATTTATTACAGCAGTGAATATTTCAAAATTAGTTATTTTTTCCATAAAAAGAAGCCAAGAGTAAAAAATAAAATTTTGGAAATGTGTGCCTATTTTTGTATAAATCTTCCGTCTAAAATCATTAAAAAATGCCTAAGAGCATTAGAGTATAAAGAGAAAATGTCCTTCTTACATAAACAAATCCGTTAATACGCACGCTTATACGGGTGGATATGCTATTGCCTATATACATGAATTAAAGAAGGGGAAAAAAGGAAAGCTACAAACCAGTAACAGACAGCGAATTAAAATTAAATCAATAATGTTCACGAAAAATCGTATAAATCCGAGGTAGCCTTGTGGCAAAGAATGGAATTTAATCAACCAGCAATTTTGAGCTGTCTGGCAATCTGCCGAAATGGTGTATTCACGAAAAACAATGACAATGAAACGAGAGAAAAAGACAGTTCGCCCAGTCCCTAGAGAGAGCAATAATGGAAGAAAACAGAGATAAGTTTGCGAAAGAATGTAGTCGGCTGTGAGGAGTCATTAACCCCAAGTGACGGAAGTCTACACATGTACAATAAAATTGCAGCAACTCCCGCACTACTATTAATAAGATGTAACAAGTAAAGCCTACAGATAACTGCAGCGAAACGGGCAGGGAGAACGTATCTCTGTAGCTTTGTCACGTCAGCTACAGTCCAACAGTGTCTCCTCCGACACAGAAAGGACTCTACAGCCAACGTGACTGCAAACGTTTCCTACTGCTTATGGCCGCAGGAGCAGCTAGGTTGATGGCCCTGTAAAGGCGCCAGTTGTCTGAAAACATGTAGAGCTAGTGTTCTTAGGTGGTCCTGCCGAGATTGCAGCTTCCATTTTAAAGTACCAACCCGAATTCCTACAGATTTTCGTCATTTTGTAAGTATTCTGTGTCAATTGATTGGTGAAAATGAAAATTTCTCCGCACCCATCATTCGATGTTTCTCTAATCAGTTTTGGTATCGGTAGTTCCAGTCGGCTGGGGAAAACTGCTTGTAGTACATAAATTGACTATTGAACTTACTGCCAAATTAATTAATTGATTTAAAGTACAGTGTCTACTGTCAGTGATCATCTAAGCAATACGAATCCGCTATTGGAGATTTTAATTGACTTCAACCGTCTTACTTCGTGAGGGTACTGGAGTGGGCAGCCGCGAACGTTCCTCCAGGTGCTCTATACAGTTCAGAAAAGTCTTTATGTTACCTCTAAGTACTCTGAACGCAGAGAAACGAACTCACAGAATTTATCCACCGTATTTAACAATAGACACGTACGAAATATCAAGAGAGAAAGACAGAGAGAGAGAGAGAGAGGGAGGGAGGGAGGGAGTCTGACAATTCTTCCCTGCGGTTATACAGTCGCTTTCATTGATATGATTGAGATTCTCCACTGTGACATATTAGTAACCTAATGTAATTCTGTGGAATCCAGATTATTTTACCAGTTTTGTCACTAGCAAAGTGCCTGCTTATCTCTAGCAGTCAGTCTTTGGCCTTGATGTATTCAACAAACCTTGCCAGTTTCTAATCACCGACATCTGATTCATCTAAAACCTTGGTTTCTAAGGTCAGTATCCTCATCTGTAGCCGGAGTTAGGGAAATAAGATCGCAGTAATCTCTAGACTTCAAGTGGCCTTTTGATGTTACCAAAATTAGCATACGTTACGTAAATACTCTTTCACAATTGTAGAGAAATTTATCTTCACTTGCACAACTTTTAAGGAACTTAATTTTCGTGACATAAGACTGTCTCACATTCTCGTGTTGGTGAATAAGCGGTGTGTCTGCCTACGAGACAGGTAGATGGTGTATCCGAACCAGATCCAACCCACGTGCAACATTAACATCTCTGATCTGGTACACTGCCATGGTTTTTAGGAGACTTAACACACGTGTCCAGGCAAATGTGGGACAGTTTTCCCATCGCCACCTCAGACAGGCAAAAGAGAAACAGGAAAATTACGTGTACGAACAGGAAAAATATGTTTCACTCACATGTTCGAACATTTTAGGGAATCAACGTTCGTGGAGATAGGGAAGACATAGGATATAGTAGTAAACAACAAAAAAAATACCAACTCATGTATATGGCTTATCGATGGCTTATCGAAACCGGACCCTGGCACAGTTAAGAAAAAAGGGCGAGAGAAAGCAACATAATTCGTTTGCCAACATAGTGTTATTCTGTTTACAACTATCCCAAGATGCACTAAACGGGTAGGAATAAACTGGAAACTTTTATGTCATGGTGTGTGTGATTCTTGCATTCAGTAGAGCACCAATAGAATTCTCTCGAAAACTCATTCAAGGGGGAGGTGCAAACTCGTAGTACTCCAGAGTTCCTTTCTGGATACCTGCCGAATTCCAAGACTTTCTTGAACCAAGGCCGTTCCCAAATATTTTACCACGTTCTGTGGCGTGAAATTAAGTCCAAGCACAGGATACAACCGATTTTCACTGTACAGGGGTTTATATGGCTCCTGAGAAGTAATGATAATAATTTACGTTGAAAATTCAGACACCTTTTGTGTTGAGTTACGTTTCCTTCAGTTTCTTCCAACGATCCTCAGCCTAGCATCTCTTGTTCCTACAGTTCCAACTCAGACCGCTCCGGATATTACTTATAGATGTTTTGCAGTACTTTCTAGTTACATTTCGCCAATAGTGTAATCGTACAGTAGTGGATTTATTCACCTATTTCTGCGCAGTACGTTACTTTTATTTACGCTCAGAGTACACCTTCTGTGCCTTCGCCAACCCCCAATTCTCTGCAGGTCTTCTTGCAGTTCGTAGTCTTCTGTCAGTAGACGGTTGCACCATATGCGACCAGCCTTAAAATCTAAAGAAGTTATCCGCTAGATCATTTCTGCGCACTGAAAACAGTAACGGTCCTGTCAAACTTTCTTGGGGTACTTCTGAAATTTACACCTGTCGAATTTGTTCCATTAAAAGCGACGCCTAGATTCCCGTCTGCAAGGAAGTTCTGAATGCAGTCCCACATCTGGTCCGATACTCAGTAAGCTCGTATTATCTTTTACTACAAGTCAGTGCGGAATCAACAGGGCCGCAACCGGGCTCCAATGACTACTGCGTTGTGGATCTCGCGGACAAACAAAGTAAGCTGAGTTTCGCAAGATCTCTATATGCGGAAACAGTGTTCACTTTACAGATGTGATTTACGTTATCCATGAATGTCGTGATGCGTGAGCATGGAACATGTATATTTCAAGAATAGACTGATATCAGCGATAACGGTCCGAAAGTATATGCATTTTTTCTTCTTGAGCACGTGGATATCATGCGCTTCCTTCCAGTGGCTAGCATATCTTCATTGCTGTAACGACATATGATAAACTATGGCTAGAAGGGTAGCAAGTTGTTTCATGTGATCTCCGTTAAGTCTCACAGCCGGCCAGTGTGGCCGTGCGGTTCTAAGCGCTTCAGTTTGGAACCGCGAGACCGCTACGGTCGCAGGTTCGAATCCTGCCTCGGGCATGGGTGTGTGTGATGTCCTTAGGTTAGTTAAGTTTAAGTAGTTCTAAGTTCTAGGGGACTGATGACCTCAGATGTTAAGTCCCATAGTGCTCAGAGCCATTTGAACCATTCTTTTTTAAGTCTCACAGGATAAACATGAGACTCGCTTTTCGACTGACAGCTACTTACCAATCATTTAGAAAGGATTAACTCAATCAACACTGCGATGTGCGGAACAATTGTTTCGTTTCCCAATTTCATGTAAAATCCAAATTAAATTAGAATTGATTACACCGCGCCTGGTGCACGCGGCGCTCGGGGACCACATAACATCTACGACACCTGATGATGGTCTTCTAACAGTCGGGAACCGGTCGTGTAAATATAAAGTAATTTACGACTGAAACAGTATTTTCAACCTCTGCTAGAATTGATTAGTTTTAATGTACAGCAGGTGGACAAAAATAAGGAAACACCAAAAACTTAACACAGTACCTAATGTGGCTGTATGGATAAATCCGGGCCTTGTGTTGTTTCGAGTAGAATCTTACTGGCATGTTCAGGTAACGACTGCGGTAGTGGATAGGGATCACACGCCCTTCTCCCAAAAGTAGACCACAAGGTCTCAAAACTGTCGAGATATTGTAACTATGGTGGCAAGAGGAGATGCGACAATTCATTTATGTGCTCAGAATTGAATATTGGACGATGGCAGCTGTGTGAACGGTGGCGTCTTCCTCTCGGATCCCAGTATTACCAATGGGGAAAAAATATTGTGCTATGCAAAGGACACGATCAGCCGAAGTGGACATATAATATGTGTAAGTAATACGACCTTGCAGAGCGCCATAGAGCCTATGGAATAACACAATATTGCTGCCCGAATCATCACGAACCCCGCCTTGTTCCACTCTTGGAAGCAAGCAGGTTGCATCGTGGTCTTGGGATGCCGTATGCCAGATGTAAAGTTGACCGGAAGTTCGAAACAGTTTGAAACAAGACTCATCCAACCAAATGACTTTCTTCCATTGCGCTGTAGTCCAGCTTTTATGCCTTCGGCACCCCTATCTGCTGTTACGGGCATTTGCACTACTGATGAGTGGTTCTGGACTTCTAGTTGATCCTGCAATTTCCAATTTATGCAGCTCCATTCTCGTTGTTTTGTTGCTGTCAGGATTCGGGAGAGCGACATTCAGTTCCGCAGTGACTTCAGCAGTTGTCGTCCTCTTATAGACTACTGGTCATTAAAATTGCTACACCACGAAGATGACGTGCTACAGACGCGAAATTTAACCGACAGGAAGAAGATGCTGTGATATGTAAATGATTAGCTTTTCAGAGCATTCACACAACGTTGGCGCCGGTGGCGACACCTAGAACGTGCTGACATGAGGAAAGTTTCAAACCGATTTCTCATACACAAACAGCAGTTGACCGGCGTTGCCTGGTGAAACGTTGTTGTGATGCCTCGTGTAAGGAGGAGAAATGCGTACCATCACGTTTCCGACTTTGATAAAGGTAGGATTGTAGGCTACCGCGATTGCGATTTATCGTATCACGACATTGCTGCTCGCGTTGGTCGAGATCCAATGACTGTTAGGAGAATATGGAATCGGTGGGTTCAGGAGGATAATACGGAACGCCGTGCTGGATCCCAACGGCCTCGTATCACTAGTAGTCGAGATGACAGGCATCTTATCCGCATGGCTGATGTGAGTCAACAGATGGGGACGTTTGCAAGACAGCAACCATCTGCACGAACAGTTCGACGACGTTTGCAGCAGCATGGACTATCAGCTCGGAGACCATGGCTGCGGTTACCCTTGACGCTGCATAAGAGACAGGAGCGCCTGCGATGGTGTACTCAACGACGAACCTGGGTGCACGAATGGCAAAACGTCATTTTTTCGGATGAATCCAGGTTCTGTTTACAGCATCATGATGGTCGCATCCGTGTTTGGTGACATCACGGCGAACGCACATTAGAAGCTTGTATTCTTCATCGCCATACTGGCGTATCACACGGCGTGATGGTATGGGGTATCATTGGTTACACGTCTCGGTCACCTCGTGTTCGCATTGACGGCACTTTGAACAGTGGACGTTACATTTCAGATGTGTTACGACCCGTGGCTCCACCCTTCACTCGATCCCTGCGAAACCCTACATTTCAGCAGGATAATGCTCGACCGCATGTTGCAGGTCCTGTACGGGCCTTTCTGGATACAGAAAATGTTCGACTGCTGCCCTGACCAGCACATTCTCCAGATCTCTCACCAATTGAAAACATCTGGTCAATGGTGGCCGAGCAACCGGCTCGTCAAAATACGCCAGTCACTACTCTTGATGAACTGTGGTATCGTGTTGAAGCTGCATGGGCAGTTGTACCTGTACACTCTATCCAAGCTCTGTTTGACTCAATGCCCAGGTGTATCAAGGCCGTTATTACGGCCAGAGGTGGTTGTTCTGGGTACTGATTTCTGAGGATCTATGCACCCAAATTGCGTGAAAATGTAATCAGACGTCAGTTCTAGTATAATATATTTGTCCAATGAATACCCGTTTATCATCTGCAGTTCTTCTTGGTGTAGCAATTTTAATGGCCAGTAGTGTATTTCGCCACTTCCGTCGTGCTGCGAGAGGATCATGCCTTTCCGCTTTGGCTGTATGTGGTACATATCTTCGATGTGGTCCCTTTTGAAACACCAAATACTTCCACTACCTTTGTTACAGAATCGCCCATAATATGAACAGCAACAATCAGCCCAAGTTCTAATCCAGCCAGCTCAAACGTAATGAACTGCAGCTATACAGAACACGGTTCTGACTGGGATTAGCACTCGCAACTTATTGAGGACATTTCACTTGTGTCGTTAGTGGTCAAATACAACAGTGCAAGCTGTGGGCTTGACTAGCGTTTGAATTAATGTTGAGGCATGCACATTCCTCACGTTGTTTTCACATCTTTGACCAACCCTTGTATGTGGCTACCTGTTACCCACTTTCCGTTTCTGAAGTCTTCTACAGACTCTGTAAATCAGATCGCTGTTGGTTTGACTTCAGCAGCTTTTTCCACGCATCTACACCGAACATATCAGAGCAATGAGTCAAGCTACACATGTGAGCAAGAACACACCACACAAGACGTCATTCTGACCTGTAGGATTTTCGCTAACCTCGGGCGATCAGAGGAATACAGAAACACGCTAAGGAAAGACACCCTTTGCAACATATGAAACGAAAACTCGTAGATCATACTTAACGCATTATTTGACACCACCTCTGGCGTATTAAACATGTTAAAAGGTGAACCGCGCTTAGGTTTGGACTGGCGTAACTGATTGTCAACCTCTCCTGTATAATCGTGAAATTTCGTATACACGACACCCCTCATCAACCCCCCCTCCCCCTTACTCTCGTTGAGAGCTCTCCACTCGCAAGAGTACGTTAGTTAGCTAAATGGTCCACAGGTCTTTCATTGAAATGATAAATGACTCAGTTACAGGACATGCGTACATAGGTAATGAATGATTTTATGCTACATTAGAACTTGCTTTGTTACAAGTCAGAAATTTTACGTTATGGCCCAAATGAACAAATAATTTTGTTTCGCCGTATTGAATTCGTTTCTAAGCCACTGACAGCTTTAGTAATGGATAATAATGGTCATTTTTCCATCTAGTGTTGTAGGTATGAACATCACTGTTCTTATCAGATTGTTACGGATTATTAATGGCAAAATTTCGTTAGTGAATATATTTATTGTCACGACGTAGTTAAAATGCCCGTGGGTGAAAGCCACATATTATTCATATCATTCGCCTTCCTGCAGTCAATAAACTGCTTTTAAGTAGTGAGTTATTCCAGAAAGTTATTCCTTAAGACATTATTCAGCGAAAGGAAGAGCAAAAATAGAAGAACTTAACTGTATGAGAAACCCAGTAATACCCATCTTGCAACTCACGTTTTCATCAGTATGCACACTCAAAAATTTGGAGTATTCTGTCCTACTTCCTGACCCCTGTTCATATGCAAAATCAATTGTTGGTAAGAATTTGTAGTACATAACTAAATAGAATGCGTTTTTTTAAGTTAACGGAGAGTCAATCTTCAGCCAACCACTAAACAATTCTTTGAAAAACATCGTTAACAATCAGTTCTGTTGGTTTCTCTCTAATGAGAATCATTATGACGCTAGTACCATATACAATACTAGCATTCCTGGCCAAGAGAGGTCGACTGCTATCAAACATAAGCCTTAATTAGAGGGAGAAATATCTGGGAACGTATGTTTGGAGTACAATATATGCAAGGAGGCTGTTTAGGTTTTTATGTTGGTAACGCCACGTAGCATTCTGTATAAAAATCACTGACTGTGCTGTGTGCAGTCAGTGGCTGGTTTGCATTGTTGGAATATTTGCTATTGTAGTGTTGGGCAGATGGATGTGAACAGCGCGTAGCGTTGCGCAGTTGGAGGTGAGCCGCCAGCAGTAGTGGATGTGGGGAGAGAGATGGCAGAATTTTGAGAGCGGGGGATCTGGACGTGTGTCCGTCAGAAAAAGGAAATTTGTAAGACTGAAGTGATATATATATATATATATATATATATATATATATATATATATATATATATATATATATAATGACTTTTGAACACTATTAAGGTAAATACATTGTTTATTCTCCATCAAAATCTTTCATTTGCTAACTATGCCTTTCAGTAGTTAGTGCCTTCAGTAGTTAGAATCTTTTATTTAGCTGGCAGTATTGGCGCTCGATGTATTGCAGAAGTTCGAGTAACGAAGATTTTTGTGAGGTAAGTGATTCATGAAAGGTATAGGTTATTGTTAGTCAGGGCCATTCTTTTGTTGGGATTATTGAAAGTCAGATTGCGTTGCGCTAAAAATATTGTGTGTCACTTCAGTGTTGATCAGAATAAGTAAAGAGGGAAATGTCTTGAGTACGTTCAGTTTTGCTCAGCTTTTGAAAATCAAATAACGTATCAGGTTCGTGAAATCTTCTCGGGTGATCAGCCGAGTAAAGGCGTCGTCTTCTCGCAACGTTTCGAAGGGTTTCGTACCCATCATCTTCAAGCGAAGACACTAGAAAATGGAGAGCAAATTAGAGAAATCGGAACATTCCCGACGTGTTCTTCTGTTTGATTTCAATAGAGGAATGACAGTAGCGGAGGCAGCTAGAAATATTTGGGCGTGTATGGGGATACGGCAAGGAAACAACTGTTCTTGTTTTAAGGAGGATATGACAATGATGATTCTCCACGTTCAGCAAGACCCTCGGCGTTGTATGAAGACTGCCAAAACGCATTAATCCACAATGATCCATGTTAGTGTACACGATAACTAGGAAATGTGATGAACTGTGATCATTCCAATATCGTGCGGCAGGTTCAAAAATCGTGTGTATTGTTAACGAGCGCTTTAAGCCACAATCACAACAATCAGTTGGTGGCCATATGTACATCTCTGCTTCCTCGTCAGCAACAGGCTCGTGAGCAATACCGACCATTTCTATCCCGTATCTTCACAGTTGACGAGAAATGATGACTTTATGCTAACATAAGGAAAAGAAGGAAATGGTTGAGTCCAAACAAAGCAACAACTCCCCGCACAAAGAGCAGCGCGAATCCTGAAAAGGTAATGTTATCCAATAACTGAGACTCCTTGCAGACGCAGTCGAAGAACGACTATCAGGAACACCGCGTGAAGTGATGCTACTCTTCAATAACGCCCGTCCACATTCAGCTAGACTGACAAAGAACGGTGCACAGGAGCAGTGTTGGGGACACATCCCGCAACCACCATTTCCACCTGACCTTGCGCCCTCACAGTTTCAACTTCTGTGCTGTCAATGGAATAACCTTCCATTTCGGATGAAAATGTGCTCCTAACATGGCTGGACGAGTTCTGCCCTTCAAACCCTACGCAGTTTCTATAGTCGTTGGCAGATTTGTAAATACTGAAGGATAATACCAACATCAAAAAGAGTTTTGCGTCACCCCAGTTCCCAGAACTCCTGAAGATAGACGTTTAATATGGATATTGTATCAAAGACACAGTCCCTTTGACTGTTCAGATATGTCACTAAACCCGCCCAAAAATGTAAACAACCATGCATGAGCAGCGCCTATTAGACGGATAGGGTCCGACCGCCGTTACATTCCAGTCATTCCACAAGGAAGGAGGTACACGGCTCGTGTTGTCTGTAGTTCAGCCATTCCTAGACGGTCAATAGAGCGATTAAAATCGCGTCCGCATTGTTATTTTGTGGTAGGAAGGGCTCTCAGCAAGGGAAGTGTCCAGGCGCCACGAAGTGAACCAAAGCGATGTTGTTCGGACATGGAGGAGATACAGAGAGAGACAGGAACTGTCGATGACATGCCTCGCTCAGGCCGCTTAAGAGATACTACTGCAGTGGATGATCACTACCTACGGATTATGGCTCGGAGGAACTTTGACAGCAACGCCACCATGTTGAATAAGGCTTTTCGTGCAGCCACAGGATGTCGTGTGATGACTCAAACTGTGCGCATGATGCGCAGCTTCACTCCCGATGGACCCAACAACATGCAGAATGGACCGCTCAGGATTGGCATCATGTTCTCTTCACCGATGAGTGTCGCATATGCTTTCAACCAGACAATCGTCAGAGACGTGTATGGAGGCAATCCGGTCAGGCTGATCGCCTTAGACACACTGTCCAGCGAGTGCAGCAAGGTGGAGGTTCCCTTCTGTTTTGGGGTGGCATTATGTGGGGCCGACGTACGCCGCTGGTAGTGATGGAAGGTGTAACGTCTGTACGATACATGAATGCCATCCTCCGACCGACAGTGCAACCATATCGGCAGGATGTTGGCGAGGCTTTCGTCTTCATCGACGACAATTCGCGGCCCCCATCGTGCACATCTTGTGAATAACATCCTTCAGGATAACGACATCGCTCGACTAGAGTGGCCAGCTTGTTCTCCAGAGATGAACCCTATCATATATGCCTGGATGCCTGGGATAGTTTGTAAAGGGGTGTGTTTGGACTACGTGACCCACCAATCACTATGAGGGATCTACCCCGAATCGCCGCTGCGGAGTGGGAAAATATGGGCCAACAGTGCCTTGTGAACTTGTGGCTTGTATGCCACGACGAATACGAACTAGCATCAATGCAGGAGAACGTGCTACTGGGCATTATTGGTACCGGCGTGTACGGCAATCTGGACCACCACCTCTGAAGGTCTCGCTGTATGTTGGTACAATATGCCATATGTGATTTTCACGAGCAATAAAAGTGGTGGAAATGATATTTATGATGATCTCTTTTTCAATTTTCTGTATAGGTTCCGGAACTCTCGGAACCGAGGTGATACAAACCTTTTTTTTTTTTTGACATGTGTATTTTACTGAGACCAAATTCACTGTTATGTTTAACTGTTGTGTGTATGAAAATTGTGGAAAAATGTTACGGACTGATGCGCAAACCAAAACTTGAATGTGAGACTGTTCTTGATTATACTACTTTATCGACTATTTTGGAAAAAGTTTCCGCCTGATTTTTGTTGATACTCTAGTGACATCTCAGTCCTGCTGGATCTGACCACTTTTAAGCTGTTTGATGCTGCACGATATCTCATACTGGTATCGACTACGCGCAAGGGTGAATAGCCACAACGTCGAGGGACGGTACGCCGCGTGTCCTGTAGGCTGGGATGCGCCCCTGGCAGCAGCGGCCGGCTCGCTCCACCGTCAGCCCCGGGCCGGGCCTCGGCGAGCTGTGGGGTGGGGTGGGGTGGGCGGCGGGTACCTGGACGGCCCCCTCGTTCGGCCTGAGAGCACACATAACTCGCCGGGCTCATCCCGTAAGGCGGGGGCGGGCTCATCGCCGCCTCTCGTGCCCACACCTGAGCACCCGCTTCCAGTCTGCCCGGCCGCCTCCGCTAGCGGTCGTTTGCCAACAGCAGCATGGAGCTCTACAAACATTGTACTGCCTAGCACCTTGGGCTACCTGTTGTCTATTAGGCTTAGAGGGATGCAGATGACGCTCTTCCATAATGTATGCTAGCTCACCTCCTTATCTACGTTACTAAAGCTCTGTCCTGGAAACCGCTACATGTTGCAGCGTAGGAGGAACGAAAATTCGATTTTCAACATTTCCCGTAATTATTCACCGAATATAAAAATTTTAATTGTTGTCATATTCTACTCGTTAAGCTGTGTATCTTACGTCAAAAGTTTAACACGACAAGGCACTTATTACGGTTAGAAACTGTCTATTTTGTTTCGAGGCAGCGTAACGGATAGCGAGTGAACACCCGGATTTCATTCATCCAGTATTTCTGAATGAGAGTACTTTTTGACTGTCAGCATGTTTTACACATAATTTCAAACCATTACGAAGGCTATTCTAGCTAACAACTATCACAACATGAAAAACAGGAAGAAAGTTTATCGCTTACTACATTTTTTCTGTTATGCGATCGGATTTCAGCATCAAGCGTGACGTTTTCATTTGTTACTTCTTTATTACTTACTCTATATGCGACACTGCTTTTAGGCTGTATACACATATACCACTGAATGTATCTGCTTAGTTATATCATTGTATGGCACATGGTTCGGGACATATGACATCGTAAATATTACGAAGCGTGAAACACTAGCTTTTGTTTAAAATGGAGCTCAAATCCCCAGACTACGTTCATCTACTTTTTCATAATGAGAGCATTTCAGGTATTTCCTAAACTTCTTGTCGCTCACACATTTAACACAGTAACTAACTTGTGAAGTAATCACGCAGTCAAATCTGTTCTATGCAAGGGAGTTCGATTGTTTACAGAATCGACGATTTTCTTACACGTTTATTAAGATTTGTAGATATTGATACATGTGAAGGCAAATTCATTTTCGTTTTTGGTATACCAGTGGAAGAAACATGTTGACTTGGTGTTCTTTTCAACGATGTTCGAAGGTATTAAAGAACCCCAAGAGAAAATCAATGCAATATTCAACTAGTAATACGAGAAGTATACCATGATTCAAGTTTGGGAAATGAAAAACATCCACCAACCTCAGTCTATTTTGATGTAGGGCACGCAGCATTTGCTGTTTATAAGAAATGACGGAACAGAGCAGAATGATATGTCGTACCTTTATAGCCTCAATTAAATAAGAAAATTCATAACTGATATCATATTGCTACCGTATTAACGATAATTTTGCAGCCGATGCGTGATTTTGAAGTAACATTGAAATACGAGGTGCTATGCAGAATTTTCGGGGCTGGTGCTGCCATCTGTTGAAAATCTTAGCTTTGGACTAGAGGTCACCATCACCCTCGAAGTAGTTCCCATCCGCACGCACACACCGGTCACAGCGCTTCTGCCACTGGTCAAATGTTTTCTGGAAGTCCTGTTCTTTGAGGGTGTTTAGCACCGACAGCTATGCTTCTTGAATCCTCTCTAGAGTGTCGAACCGACGGCTTTTCAACTAGAGTTTCAGTTCTGGGAATAGCACAATGTTGCAAGGTGCCACATCTGGCGAGTATGGTGGGTGGGGTACAACCGCCATTTTGTTTTTTGCCGAAAAGGTCCTGGTGAGCAAGCAGGTGTGACACGGCGCGTTGTCGTGATGCAGCAGCCAGTTCCCTCGACGCCAAATTTCGGGCCGTCGTCGCCGCACGTTTGACGGAGCCGTCGCAAAATGTCACAGTAGTACGCGGAATTCACTGTTTGGTTGGGTGGGACGAATTCTTTGTGCACAATTCCATTGGTATCAAAGAAAATGATGGTCATGCTCTTTACTTTGCTCTTCGCCTATCTCACCTTTTTGGGTCTTGTAGAGCCTGGGCTCTTCCACTGGGACGATTGTTGATTTGTCTCTGCGTCATAACCATAAATCCAGCTGCCGTCGCCAGTGATAACCTGTGACAAGAAGGTTGGATCATCAGATGCCGTGTGACGAAAGTCCGTGCACACGTCAACACGCTGTAAAATAGCAACACACGAAACACAGAGTATTACGGAAATCGCTGTGGACACGCAACACATTGACTGCGATTCCGCACACTGACTCATCAGATATGCAGATCTCGCCACGTAGCGGTGCAAAGATTTACTACTTCTACTTTCCAGATAGCGGCACCAGTCCCAAAAATTTTGGATTCCACCTCGAATGCACGATTGAAAACTTCCTGCCGTGTTCTTCAGTTTTACGTCTGGATCGTAATTTAGAAACACACACAAATAATAATGCCGCAAACAGTGCATGAACCAGAAAATGAAAGTGCAAGTCTTGGATAAACCTAAAAATGCATACAATTTGATTACACCATTGGCAGAAGGATGGCATACAAGGAACTTGCCTTCTCTATCCCGCACACCTCCTCGGAATGAATGTAATAACTACACTCCTGGAAATTGAAATAAGAACACCGTGAATTCATTGTCCCAGGAAGGAGAAACTTTATTGACACATTCCTGGGGTCAGATACATCACATGATCACACTGACAGAACCACAGGCACATAGACACAGGCAACAGAGCATGCACAATGTCGGCACTAGTACAGTGTATATCCACCTTTCGCAGCAATGCAGGCTGCTATTCTCCCATGGAGACGATCGTAGAGATGCTGGATGTAGTCCTGTGGAACGGCTTGCCATGCCATTTCCACCTGGCGCCTCAGTTGGACCAGCGTTCGTGCTGGACGTGCAGACCGCGTGACACGACGCTTCATCCAGTCCCAAACTTGCTCAATGGGGGACAGATCCGGAGATCTTGCTGGCCAGGGTAGTTGACTTACACCTTCTAGAGCACGTTGGGTGGCACGGGATACATGCGGACGTGCATTGTCCTGTTGGAACAGCAAGTTCCCTTGCCGGTCTAGGAATGGTAGAACGGTGGGTTCGATGACGGTTTGGATGTACCGTGCACTATTCAGTGTCCCCTCGACGATCACCAGTGGTGTACGGCCAGTGTAGGAGATCGCTCCCCACACCATGATGCCGGGTGTT
The DNA here is from genome assembly GCF_023864275.1 of Schistocerca cancellata. Taxonomy (NCBI): domain Eukaryota; kingdom Metazoa; phylum Arthropoda; class Insecta; order Orthoptera; family Acrididae; genus Schistocerca; species Schistocerca cancellata. The sequence goes on from NC_064626.1 coordinate 640,391,101, forward strand.
GGCCCTGTGTGCCTCGGTCGTATGCAGTCCTGATTGTGGCGCTCACCTGCACGGCGCCAAACACGCATACGACCATCATTGGCACCAAGGCAGAAGCGACTCTCATCGCTGAAGACGACACGTCTCCATTCGTCCCTCCATTCACGCCTGTCGCGACACCACTGGAGGCGGGCTGCACGATGATGGGGCGTGAGCGGAAGACGGCCTAACGGTGTGCGGGACCGTAGCCCAGCTTCATGGAGACGGCTGCGAATGGTCCTCGCCGATACCCCAGGAGCAACAGTGTCCCTAATTTGCTGGGAAGTGGCGGTGCGGTCCCCTACAGCACTGCGTAGGATCCTACGGTCTTGGCGTGCATCCGTGCGTCGCTGCGGTCCGGTCCCAGGTCGACGGGCACGTGCACCTTCCGCCGACCACTGGCGACAACATCGATGTACTGTGGAGACCTCACGCCCCACGTGTTGAGCAATTCGGCGGTACGTCCACCCGGCCTCCCGCATGCCCACTATACGCCCTCGCTCAAAGTCCGTCAACTGCACATACGGTTCACGTCCACGCTGTCGCGGCATGCTACCAGTGTTAAAGACTGCGATGGAGCTCCGTATGCCACGGCAAACTGGCTGACACTGACGGCGGCGGTGCACAAATGCTGCGCAGCTAGCGCCATTCGACGGCCAACACCGCGGTTCCTGGTGTGTCCGCTGTGCCGTGCGTGTGATCATTGCTTGTACAGCCCTCTCGCAGTGTCCGGAGCAAGTATGGTGGGTCTGACACACCGGTGTCAATGTGTTCTTTTTTCCATTTCCAGGAGTGTATTTACGAATGATAGCCTCATTATCATTGTTCTTCTTGACTGCGATACTGTAAATCCTACTCTATTATTCTTTAAGTAAAACTTGAGTAACTACTTCCTTACGTTTCTGTTTCGTCAAAATAAATCAGTATTGAACGAATTCTTACAATTAAATGGTACGTGGGCATGTCTCAAGCTACAATTTTGAATAAAACAAACCTGAGTACACATCCGCACATATACTAACAGATACAAATATAACGTAACTGTAGCATTTGTATACAGCATATTACGAAACTATTCTTTAAAACAAATACAGGAGACAAAGAAATCAATATATATATATATATATATATATATATATATGATTGACTGGGCGATGCATTCCTCCTTTCCGCGTCAACGAACGGAGATACCGCATCTTCGTGGAATATGTGTTGCCAGAACTGCTGGTGGACATACCTCTGAAGGTTAGACAACAGGACTACTTCCAGCATTGCTGTAAGGAACCATCTGAGAGCCACCTTGGGGAGCCGACGGATGAAGGAGGTGGTCCTGTGGCATGGCCATCCAGGTCACCTGATCTTACGTGTCTGTACTTCTTCCTCTGGGGGCATATGAAATAACTGGCGCATGAAATCGTCGCCTAAATTGATGTCGCTGCTGATACCACTGTCGGTACATCAAGAGTCAAAGGTCCGACGATGTACTGCGTGAACACAGTCCAATGGTCGCGCATTCGAGCAGTTGACGCCAATGCCACTGCTGCAATTAGCATGCAGAACTACCTCCTATGAAATAATTTTCTAGTATCAGAATTTACCATTGGGGGCCATAGGTACCACACCCAAATATATTTGCTTTGATGTTCTCTACTTTCCGAATCAATTTGAACGAATTGTTTTTGGAAAACCGCATATACGTTTAGATTAGTAAACTGAGTTACAGACAACCATCGTAATTTTATCGACATCAATTGAACAGACTATGAGTAAATGATTGTAGCTGTACTGAAACTGTACTGTTGTCCCAGATGTCCATCTTTCCAGTGACTTGAATTCGCGCGTCTGCTTGCTAACATCAGATTTGTGGTGGTGGGGCACTGACCTGCAGCTAGCAGCTGTGCTGCAGTATTAGCGCGCTCTCTGGTGGCCAGGCGGTGCACGGTGTGGCGAGGAGCAGCGAGTCGGCTGTGTGATTTGGCGCAATTTACCCCTACGGGTTTGATCGCCAAAGTAGTGTTGTGCGGCTCAGCCGTAATAGGGTGAAGAGTTGATGATTGGTGTCGGTGGCCTCATCGTTCATCTGTACCTTTTTCAGCTTTGAATTCCATAAGACTCGTCTGCTTTATTAGTTACAAAGCATTGTATTACAGTTGTTTGTTGTTGTGGTCTTCAGTCCTGAGACTGGTTTGATGCAGCTCTCCATGCTACTCTATCCTCTGCAAGCTTCTTCATCTCCCAGTATCTACTGCAACCTACATCCTTCTGAATCTGCTTAGTGTATTCATCTCTTGGTCTCCCCCTACGATTCTTACCCTCCACGCTGCCCTCCAATACTAAATTGGGGATCCCTTGATGCCTCAGAACATGTCCTACCAACCGATCCCTTCTTCTGGTCAAGCTGTGTCACAAACTTCTCTTCTCCCCAATCCTATTCAATACTTCCTCATTAGTTATGTGATCTACCCATCTAATCTTCAGCATTCTTCTGTAGCGCCACATTTCGAAAGCTTCTATTCTCTTCTTGTCCAAACTATTTACCGTCCATGTTTCACTTCCATACATGGCTACACTCCATAGAAATACTTTCAGAAATGACTTCCTGACACTTAAATCTATACTCGATGTTAACAAATTTCTCTTCTTCAGAAACGCTTTCCTTGCCATTGCCAGTCTACATTTTATATCCTCTCTACTTCGACCATCATCAGTTATTTTGCTCCCCAAATAGCAAAACTCCTTTACTACTTTAAGTGTCTAATTTCCTAATCTAATTCCCTCAGCATCACCCGACTTAATTCGACTACATTAAATAATCCTTGTTTTACTTTTGTTGATGTTCATCTTATATCCTCCTTTCAAGACACTGTCCATTCCGTTCAACTGCTCTTCCAGGTCCTTTGCTGTCTCTGACAGAATTACAATGTCATCGGCAAACCTCAAGGTTTTTATTTCTTCTCCATGGATTTTAATACCTACTCTAAATTTTTCTTTTGTTTCCTTTACTGCTTGCTCAATATACAGATTGAATAACATCGGGGAGAGGCTACAACCCTGCCTTACTCCCTTCCCAACCATTGCTTCCCTTTCATGTCCCTCGACTCTTATAACTGCCATCTGGTTTCTGTACAAATTGTAAATAGCCTTTCGCTCCCTGTATTTTACCCCTGCCACCTTTAGATTTTGAAAGAGAGTATAGAGTACCCTATTATTGAATAACACCTTTCCTTTATGTTGAGTTTGATTAGTTCGTGTTATATCTCAAGGCAGCTTTTAGTTAAAGTCGTTGCGTAATTGGTATTCGTCTTGTGACTGTTAGACCAAACCGCTTGGTGTATCTTACATTGCCTGGAATCCGGAGAAAATTTTAGGAATGTTTCGCGCTTTTCCTTTTCTCGAATTTTGTGTGCTGTCCGACACTCCACACCGTGCTGCAAGTGGTAGGTTGATTGGGAACTCTTGACGCTCGAATTCTCGCATTAAAAAAATAAAAGAAAAGAAAAAGAACGTAGTTACCCAGAAGAAACAAAAATATTATTTACTCAGGCTAGCATTGCATTAATGAAATATGATGCACTAATTGCTGCCGAAAGGCTTAGAATCAAATAACGTGCCACGCAGGATTAGCCGAGCGGTCTAAGGCGCCGCAGTCATGAACTGTGCGGCTGGTCCCGGCAGCGGTTCGAGTCCTCCCTCGGGCATGGTGTGTGTGTTTGTCCTTAGGATAGTTAAGGTTAAGTAGTGTGTAAGCTTAGGGACTGATGACCTTAGCAGTTAAGTCCCATAAGATTCCACACACATTTGAACATTTTTTTCAAATAACTCGTCGTGTGAAAGACAATCCAAATACGAGCACTAGAACAACAGAATGGATAAGCTATACAACCAGGAGCCGGCATGTGATCAATTTGGACGCCCACACTACCCAACTCCCCGGTTGAGCTCCTGGAGGAACTGGCCATACTGTAACATTTAAAAAAAACATTTCATTACATTCTAGGAATAATAGTTTTGCACAAGATAAACAGGGCGAACAGCTTTGTTATAACTTAAATAACTACAGATTAATAAGAAACAATAAAACTCGCTCCCCTTAACTAGTGAAATGAATAGAATGATTAACATGGGGGATTTTGAACTTTGGGATAGAAAAAACAATTTGAATTTAATCAATCTATCAAGCTTCTAAATACCCAACAACACTAATCAAACAATATTTTTGAGCTTTAGTAAAACGGAAGTTTGTTAAGCTCCAAAATAGGCTTCATTTAATCGACGTTCACAGGCATCTGTTATAACAAGAAACATACCACTAATGCAATATTAGAAGCTTGTTAAAGCAACTTTGAAGCTCAAAAAGAAGTGGCCATGATGAGTGGCAACAGGTACGGTTTGCAGAGCGCAGGAAAGTCGGAAGCAAATGTTCAGAAACGCACTGACCAGTTTTGCATCCCCTTGAGATGCCAGCTGACGGATGATATAGAGTCTGCAGCAGTGATTTCCTCAGTCCATCCAGCGTCTGTCTGCCACTTGTTGGTGTTCTCTGAGTATGAGTATCATACATTTTCGCAAACAAAGTCCTGCTGCAAGTCAGCACAGCCTCGGCGCGTCGTTCTCGGCAGGCGCTGTCTTGCCCCCTTGCTCCAGTCCGAACGCCTAATCAGAATCAATCCAGTCTGCGCGGCGACCCCTGCAAAAGCCTTGCAGGTGCACAGGTCGTGTCGTGTCGTGGGACACGGCCGATGCTGCTGCTAGGTAACTACTGGTAACTACTGCTGACAATGGTGGACAACATCAGTCAATACGAGCCAGCATGGCTCACTATAAAAGGGTGCTCCTGGGGCTTTTAATTTGATTCTATTGTCCGTGGCTTAGTGGCCTGCGTCTTTGAAGAAAAACCCAATTTGTAAGTGTTGCTTGGCCTAGTAACTCGTTTGACGATGTCCCTCATCTCTTCCTATCTTTTGACAATCTTTCCACCTCTACGTAACTATGACACCTAGTGCTACATACATGACCTATTGTGTGTTTCTATTATTTTAAGCTGCACAGTTTCTTTTAGAGCCGAGTTAACAATTCATGGATGCCTGCCCGTTTTTCTATCAAGACCTTTCACAGCATACTTTCATCACATCTTATTTGTAGCACTTCTTTGCATAATTTGTCTGCTCAGTTAATTTTTAATGTTCTTTGCCAGCTCCAGATTTCATACACTTCCAGTTCCTTGTTGAAATAGTCCCTGTTTCCTTTCCGTAGAATGCCTTGTTGCTCACGTATACTTCAATGTCTGCGGACACCACAGGCCAACTCATTCGCTTGATTCCTGTCTACTGGAGGAGGATATTCACGAGGTGGGCACCATATGGTCACGCATTACCGTCTTGAAAGCTCAACCCATCGCCCAATGTGGACTGCAGAGCTAGGCATTCGGCAGGGGTATCATGTCCTGGTACTACAAGGTCTTCAAATTAGTCTCCAGAGAAAGAGATACATTGTGTTTAATATGTTACAATATTACAGTCACAGAACTTATTTTTTCCACATATATGTGACTTGAAAGTGAGTAATTTCGCACACAGTACCTGTCTGAGCTATTTTGTGTTCAACTGAATTTCACATTCTCGACTTCCGCATGAGCACTAGAAATAAATTATACTATGCAAATATTTTCAATTTGTATTTTACAATTATCATCACTGTTTAAAAATGCTGTTCTTACAGAAGCCATGTAAATACATCAACAGCAATTACATCCGACCATAAAATGAGATTTACTGAAATATCCAAAATTATTAATGCAAAATGTAGTAGATGTCATCATAACCTATACACAGGATCCAATTTTGTGTAATTACTTTGAGTAATAATTGCTGCTTAAGCTTTATTTAACTGTCATTACGTTAAGAGTGTGGGGAAGACCGAGAGATCTTCTCAAGGATATATGAAATGATTGTTATTAGACAGTAGACGTACAGTTGATGGACTGAAAATACACCTTATTATATCACAGTACGCATTGTAAAGATCATCCAGTATCATCCTAAATAAATCGATGGATCGTGTCACAGTCACAGTCGAAGGTAGTTGTGTCAACATGTAAGGATACTATATCGGCACACGTCAAGTTATTTACAGTATTTGAGAGTCATCTTATCGAACTGGTTAATCACAGTGACTATGTTGCAGCTACCTCTGGTTTGGTAGAGGTAAATTTTAAGGTAATCGCTGCCCGCTGACAATGTTTTGAAATAAAATCTTATTGTTGTTACTGGGCGTGAGCGGTTAACAGCACTTGGCAGTTAGCATCCGGAAGGCAGAGCTGTGTCGCTTGCCTCGTGGACCAGCGTTGCCAATTTAGCGACTTTGTCGCTAGAAATGGCGACTTTTGCCTTCGTCTTAGCGACAAAAAAAACTTTTTAGCGACAAAAATTATTTAGCGACTTATCTGGCGACTTTTGGAGTACTGACGACTCAAAACTATTTCGGGCCAGTATTTTCATTAACAAAACTAAGATTTTTAACTATAGACATTGTCTGAGTCAAGTTTGTCTGAAGAAAATAAAGTTTATGTGAAGAAGAGATGCATTCAGTTTAGCCTGAAACTCATAAAAGAAATTCAACAAAGACTGCCAAGTAATGTTACGATCCTGAAAAAAATTTCAATGCTGAACGTTGAAGAAACACTAAAAATGAATAAAAATAATGCTGTAGCGGATGTAGCCGAAGAACTGGGTTTTAGTGGCGATTTCATAGACTGTATGTTGCAAGAATGGCATAATATCAACTTGATTAGGTGGAATAACACTACTAACACTGTTTTATTTTGGAGTGAGGTTTTGCAGTATGAAAATGCCACAGGGGAGAATCCTTTTTCTTCGATTTCGCAGCTAGCAATGACTGTTCTATGCCTACCGCATTAAAATGCAGAAATGGAAAGAATATTCAGTTCTATGAACATTATAAAAACCAAACAACGTAACGGATTATCGTTAAAGACAATTAATGCTTTGATCATATTGAGACCAGCTGAAGAAACAAAATAAAGATTGTGCGTGTTTTGACATACCGTCAGACGTATTGGAGCTTGTTGGAACGAACAAAAGTTACCCATTTGCGAAAAAACCAGTCGAACTGCAACATCATCTTTTGAACGACGTTCAATCCTCTGCATCAACTACAGTTCTGTCAGAGCATGAAACAGAAGTTTTTCGATCTTCTGAGTGACGGCGATGAATAGCTCACATACCGGTGTGTATATATTTTGTAACCTAATTTGTTTTCTTGCTTTCTTTTGTTGCAAATATAGTTGTATATTTCTAGTATATTTGACTACTGTGATTGAAACAACAATTTGTGTTGCGTCAATTATGATAACACGTTTAATTAAACGTTTGCGTATTTTATATATATGTTGTTGCAAGCGATGCATCATTTAATTAAGACAATATAGCAATTACGTATGAGAGTTTTTATTAACATTTTATCCCCCCCCCCCCCCCCCACTGGCTTATTGCACCATTCACAGCACGAAATTTTCAGTACACCCCTAGTAAAATCAGTTTTTGCGACTTTCTAGCGACTTTTGATATTGAATCTAGCGACTCGGGTTTTTTAGAGTTGGCAACACTGTCGTGGACTCGGTATGAATATGAGCTGGCCGGCAGTGTTCTACTACAGTTGCTAATCTGTGTGGCAGATGATTATTCGAGCAGCATTAATTCCTTTGAGAGCTAGAATGTGAAAAGATCGAGGTCGTGTAGTGGTAGGCAGAGTATAGTGTACATTTAGAATTTGACTTATTTGCTATGAGGTGCATTTCAATAGTAAGTCGTACTGTTCTTCGTAGTACCCCTCATTATTCACCTCCACAAATCATCACTCACTGAATTATAGCTGCCTCTTAATTAATGGAACTGAGAGGCACAAGAATCGTCATAATACAGCACGCACTCTACGGTCATGTTATAAGCTCCACAGAGGAAAGTGGCAAGAATATCTATCTCAAAATGTCTTGGGAAGGCGAAAAGAACAAAATTTGTCCAATACTTAAACATTTATAGCCACCTAGCATTCAGTTCAGGGTTCGTTTGGGCTAGCAGTACATGTCAATGACGGATAATGTTTCCAATAGTATTTATTCTCTCTAAGCATATCAACGCTCTCAATCTGTCCACAGCTGCCTCCGTAGATGTGTGAAGGGAAGCATGAGGGGCAAAGCAGCAGTGTGACGTAAGAGGAAGTACGTCAGATCAGAAGGAGATGTAGAAGGTAAGGTAGTGTCAGTAACGAGACTGATGAAACAAAATTATCATACTTGAAAGACAATGGAATTTCCCAGTTGTAGTCCTAATCGGGCAGTTAGCCTACGTGCTTTAAGCGGTAACACCACTGTAAAGGCCTAAAAAAGCTTCTTCTTGACAATCTCTTTTGGGTGGAAGGAAGGGCGATAGAGAAATAATACTTGGGGTAGTTGTTGAACATTTATTTAAGCATTTTACAAAAATATTTTGTCAGAAAACACAATAAAATAGCGACACTGCAGCAATTTTCCCGTGGCATGTGAGGTGATCTCCAGCACTCACTGTAACTAGTGATTCTGAAAAAACAAACAAAAAAGACTATGTAATCTACATGGGTGTAGCTGGTAAAACAGGTACGGTTCAAATAGTTCAAATGGCTCTGAGCACTATGGGACTTAACATCTGTGGTCATCAGTCCCCTAGAACTCAGAACTACTTAAACCTAACTAACCTAAGGACATCACACACATCCATGCCCGAGGCAGGATTCGAACCTGCGACCGTAGCAGTCGCGCAAACAGGTACGGGATTTTAGAAATATTGAGTTTTGTGTAACTGGCTATTGTTTGAATAGTTCGTTCAGTTTTTACCAGAAAGGGACAGTCTTTTGTTAATGAACATTGTTTAAATTAACTAATCGGAAACCCCCAAGAGGTTCACCTTGAAATGTTATGACCAAATTGTGTTTAAATTTTCTGATAAAAAGACTGAAACTTGCTGAAGTTATGCTGAGTGCGGTTTTGAAAAATCATTGTTCGAGGAAGATGCATTTAATGTTTTGAAATGTGTTTTAGAAATGAACAAATGAAAACATTCTACTTTCAGAAAACTCTTGCCATTAATCTGCTATTCCAGGAATGGTCTGTTGCATTGTTGAAATTACGAGAGAAATCATATCCACTAGTTTATCATAGAACGATCGAAATATCTGTCGCGGCAGTTATCTGAACTCACAAAACTTTACAATTCCGTTTAGCCCTACTGTAAGCAGGGGCATTACTAGAACTATTTGACGGTTCATTTCGTATGCGTCCGGTATAAACTTAGTTCTTGGTATAAAAACTTCCGGGCAGTTTGGACAAGCAATAATTATTGAGAACCCTACGACTCGAGTACTTCGTTCCTGCAGCGTAATGTCTGCACTGCACGGTTTTCATTTCACGTGTTGAGAAGTAATTGAAAAACTGACAGAAAAATCTAAAATCCTACCGCTCAATCCTTAATTCACATCAAAATCCCGGTCCCTCTCTTGCAATTTCTTAGCAGAGGCACTGATTCCTTCTGAACTGCTATCAGCTTCATATCTGATCTTTGGACGCTTCGATGACATACTGCTTCGACACCGCGTTGGATACGATGTTTTCGTACCTTTTCTGCCAGAGTACATTTTCTTACCATTCATTCTTACTCGCAAGACAAAACTGTTTTCCGTAAGGCCACAAATAAACTACAAGAAATCAATACTGCACACAGAAATCAAGATTCAGAACAAAATAATTGTCTTTCTCGTACACCTACTGACGCTTGCCGACGCCAAACTAACGTATTGTTGTTCTGAAATGCTTATAACTATACCCAGACACTACATATGGTATTGAATTGGCGCAGGTAGGCCGTTTCAGGACATCTGAGGCGTTAGAGAGGGAGGTCGGAATTCCATAGAACAATTTTCTTTCAGGCATTTGACCTTTTGACTCATACATTACAAGGTTCAAAGCAATTTTAAGCCAATAAAAATGATTTTTTGATAATTCTACTATGTTGTTACTCCTTACGGAAAATACAGAACGCCTGAATCGGGATAACCGGACAAGAGTTGGAAATCCTGTAGAATAAAGTCCCGTGTCCTAACATAGTGCTCAGTATCAGGTCTAAAATTGTGAGATTTATTGTAATGTACTTCAGCAAATATTTAAAATTGGGCAGGAAATGTTGATCTACTTGAAGAGGATGGGCATTTAAATCACATTATTTGGTAAGCACTAAGGTGGCCCACAGCGTGCCTCAATTAAAAATGTCTGTTGCGATGCACCTTTCTACGAGACTGCTCAGAAGACAGGGATATGCTTAATGATGCGTCTCATATAATGAAGGACTTATCTCAACAAACGGTCCGGCTGTCTAGGTATTTGAAACCACTAAGGCACTATAGGACACAATAGTTTGCAACAAGATATATGTTGAGTATAAAAATTGTCGAAATTAAGTATTATTCCATAATGCGTTTAGAAGGAACGATTTTGGACAGTGTGAGTGAAAAAACTCCCAGTACCAATGCGGCCAAAGGAAAGTATGATGATGTGTAGAATTGTTGTTAAATGGTTGTGGAAGGACTCTGCTGGTGATCGCTTAGTTTCGTTGTGATCATTTGTGATAAATGTCGATCATGGCCACTGGTGAAAGATGACTGGTAGAGTCCAGCTGGTAGAAGCCACCATATATACGACGACTGCGACTCGCAGATGATGCTTTCACCCACACAACAAGAAAAAAATCCGCCACCTTAGTCCGTTAACACACTGACTTGTGTCTGAATACACTGGGATAAAATTTTCAATGTGTTTCTTGTCTCAAGTCATAAGTACCTTACACCCTGCAAAGTGATCTTGAGATTATCATTAATACAGAAGCATATAACTGTTCATCAAAGCCGAAATGTGATATATTGATGGCAGGCAATGAAAACCTTATAATCCCATGGGTCTGTAAAAATCTCGTAATTCCAATAACCAGCAGCTCCATTATAAAAGTGGTATTTTAAAGTGCTTGGATTTCTCTAATCTGTCCATAACTAGGCTTTTACCATATAGTTACACAAGTAGCAACTTCGTCTACATTACTTTATATTGTTTTTAAGAAACCACTGCTGCTTCTCCTGTAAAATTTAATAAAATGGAGTTACGGTGGTTTTCATAGCCTATCATCGATAAGTCAGTTTCATTGCCTACCATCGAAATGTCAGTTCTTGGTGATTTTTGCTTTGTGGCGATTGGGCCGTGGTTCAGAGTACGCATCTGTGCCTGACGTTCCATCTCCTAATGACGGAGACATCATCAGAGGCTGTAAACACTCAGATAGTAGCTTAACATACCAACATACTCAGCATTTGAAACTGTCAACAGCTCGACCCAGAAGCGAGCAGCAGGAATAATATGTGGCTTTCACACAAGGACGTCATTCAGCTACCTCTCCAAGGAACTAGGCATTTTAACTGCGCTGGAAAAAAAAAGAAACATAAAATCGCTAATGAAATTCATCATTAATAAACTACCACGATTTGAGAAGAACAGTGAAGCCCCCAATACTAAAGGCAAAAATGACCTTTATTGTCCATTATTAAAGCTGTCAGAGGCTCAGAAAGCAGTTCAATACGGAGCAACAAAAATCTTTGATCACTTGCGCAATAACATAAAATATCTGACCGGTAGCAAACAAAATTTTTAATCTAATCTAAAACTGTCTCTCCTGGACAACTCCTACTATGCCATGAACAAATTGTTATGAGTTTTAGTATCGTATTCATTAGTGTTAACACTAATAATGTATACACGTCCTATCAACCGACTCATAACCAATCATTTGGATGAAATGGTTTATCGAACATGTAAGTAACTAAGTACAGCTGGAACATCTACTGGTCAGAATATCCGCACTGAAATGATTTACTGTAAAACTGTTCATTAATCAAAAGACCGTGATGCGACTGCATCACATTCTTCCTCAACGACTGAAGAAGGATAGTGAAGTGACGTTGGACGCTGGGGTCAGGAGTTGGGGCTCTCAGCAGAACAGTCCATTTCAAGATAACGAAGTTTTCTAATTTTTTCAGTCTGCAGATTGCTGATCTGTATTTCCAAATTACAGGTTTCGGACAATGTCGCCCAAATACAGATCACGTGTTTCAGTTATTTACAGGAACTGTAAGTTCAGTGTCATATACGAAAATCTGCAGCCATTTACAGACTGTAAAAATTTCATAGTTTTGCAGAAATAAGGATCGTTTTCATTCTCTGCGATAAATATGTCAAATTTTCAGTTCACGAATATTATTGTCGACAAACTAACGCCTCAAGAACCTGCTTTATGACTGGGTGCACTGTTATAGTGACACAATCAATTATCGCGTGCGAAGTGTGCCTCTGTTGTGCCCAGTACACAACACTGTAATGGTATTTAAAAACAGTCTTGATCGCAAATTTCTTTTAATCAGAGTGACCGGTTTCAATCCTTAAGGATCATCTTCAGACTCCAGAACGGAGGTGGACTTCCATGGAGCAGGCTGCGCCGATCCACGACGCTGAACTGCACTGGATCGGCGCAGCCTGCTCCATGGAAGTCCACCTGCCATTCTGGAGTCTGAAGATAATCCTTAAGGATTGAAACCGGTCACTCCGATTAAAGGAAATTTGCAATCAAGACTGTTTTTTAATCGCTGGTAATTTTACAATACTGTGAAATGCGTTGATATACTTTCGCGTCTAACCTTCTCTTAGGCCCAAAAAGGGGACCACACACACGAAAATCTCACCCAAGCCGTAACACCATCTCCTCCGTAATTTACTTTGTCTCCACGCCTGATGGAAGGTAACGTTCTCCATCCGTTTGCCAAACCCAAACCCTTCCATCGGATTCCCAGAGGGTGTAGCCGGATACGACACCCCAGATCACTCGATTCTAGTCGTCCACTTTTCAGTGAAATTACAATTAAATCCAGACCATTATCTGTTTACAGGCGTTGATAAATATCCGTCGCTCATCACACCATCACAACCGTCGAAATCTGTGACCTAGGAGGAGCTGCTCGAGCATTATTCCCCATTCTCTTTACTGTCTAAGCACAATCATGCTGCTAATTGCGCTGCTGGTAGCACTTTGGAAAAAACACTAGAGTGGTTCCCTCTGCTGATTCCTTGCGATCTTTTACAACCACCCTTAGCAATGCTCGGTGGTTCTTGTCCGTCAGTATCTGGAAGTCTGCCTGGTCTTGGTTTAGCAGTGGCAGCTGCTTCGCTGACTCCTCTTCACCACCACATCGCTAACAGTCGACTTGGGTAGCTTTAATTCTGCTGAATTGTCCCTAATGGATTTGTCATTCAGATGACATATTATGACTAGTCCCCATTCGAAGTCACTGAGCTCACCTACACCTAGATTTACGTGATTACTCTGCTGTTCACAATAAAGTGCCTGGGTGAGGGTTCAATGAACCACCTTCAAATTCAAATGGATCTAAGAAATATGGATCTTAACATCTGAGGTCATCAGTCCCCTAGAACGTAGAACTACTTAAATCTAACTAACCTAAGGACATCACACACATCCACGCCCGATACAGGATTCGAACCTGCAACGGTAGCAGCAGCGCCGTTCCGGACTGAAGCGCCTAGAACCGCTTGGCCACAGCGGCCGGCGAACCACCTTCAAGCTGTCTCTCAACCGTTCCATTCCCGACGGGCACGCAGGAAAAACTAGCAGTAACATTTTTTGTGCGAGGTCTGATTTCTCTTATTTTATAGTGATGATCATTTCTCCCTACGTAGGTGAATGCCAACAGAATGTTTTCGCAATCGGAGCAGAAAACTGGTGATTGAAATTCACGAGAATATCCTGTCGCAACGAAAAACGCCTTTCTTTTAATAATTGCCACTCCAATTCACGCATCATGTCTGTGGCACTATCTCCCCTATTTCACGATAATACAAAACGAGATGCCGTTCTTTGAACTTTTTCGATGTCATCCGTCAGTCCCGCCTGATGCGGATCCTACCTAGCAACACTTCAGGATTAGGGGGGGGGGGGCAAGCGTGGTGCAAGCTGTCCCTTTAGTAGACCTGTTGCACCTTCTAAGTGTTTTGACAATAAATCGCAGTCTTTCATTTGCTCTACCCACAACATTATCTACGTGATCGTTCCAATTGAGGTTATCTGTGATAATAATCCCTAAGTATTTAGTTGAATTTATGGCCTTCAGATTTGTGTGACTTATCGCGTAATTAAAATTTAGCAGATTTCTTTTAGTACTCATGTAAATAACTTCACTCTTTCCTTTATTGATGATCAAATGACACTTTTCGGACCGTACAGATATCTTATCTAAATCATTTTGCGATTCGCTTTGGCCATCTTGTAACAACAACGACTCTGTACTATTGTACATATAAATACTTCCTTTCTTCTGATTTTTCGATAAACTTGTGTAATTGATGTTGTGATTTCTTTTCTTTTTGTTTTATGCCATTATGTTAAGAAAACTGTAAATAAGTTTCATTGTGAATATTAATGTTTATGTCAAATGTCAAGTAATATTGTACTAGAATTGAATTGTAACGAATGTTGAAACTGTTGTAAGATGTTTAAAATTGTAACTGTGCGTCTGGTCCATACGTAGGCAATGAGTTAGGACATGTAGAATGCAATACCACGGGTAATTACCCGGTCTGTCAGGGATCGGTAAAAGGTGGATGGCAGGCGAGCGCCGGAAAATGCGAGCGTGCACTGCAGAACACAACGGGCTCAGTAGTAGTAGTTGGAGTTTGGCACTGGTTTGAGCAACACCTTCTGGAGCGAGGAGGCTCTCACTGAGCCTCGGGTATGCCGTCCCAACGCCCACACAGCATGACAAAATTCCATAGGCACTAAATGGAAAAGTATTGCGACGCTAAGAAGAATTAAAGTGCCGATACATTAAGAGCCATAGCTGTGGTTGTATGTGTGCTCTGTGCCTCGCCGTCTTGCCCCTCGTCAACCGCCGCATCGATACTAGCAGGTTGAAACTTTTAGTACTGTATTCGTATGGATCAGAGAGTGAACTGTGTTTGTTTGGTTCAATAATAACCTAAATTTTACCAGAAATTTTCCATCATTTAATTATCCTCACAACTAACCTAGACAGGCTCCTTTCCAATCGTTGTGCAACCAAGTGTCCCGAAATGAAAATTAAAAATTGTGCTAATAATAATAATTTGCAGACCTAGCTATATTAGAATGGTGTTTAAAGAAATGTTTTGTTAATGAACCAGTAAATCAAAAGCGAAGATCTAACGAAGTCGAAAGATAACTTTAGTATTGATATAGTAATGAAGTTTATTATTTCGAGACATTTAAAGGCATTTAAAAGAGCAGTAAATAAGATGAAAAGAGTAATAACATATATACTGGAAATCTTGATTGAATAATAAATTCAGTAATCGGTTTTTTTTTTTAAATACAGCAATCATAACAGTTTCAGGGTCCCCCCCCCCTCCTCATTCATTTGAATTCTGAAATGTTCTAAATTGGTTTGACTAGCGAAAGTTAAAGTCAGTATAAAAGTCAAAATTTATCAGTGTTTTATCTATATCAAAATTGACACTTTGTGTGTGGCACGAAAGTACAATTTCTAGGGTAACCTATGCCCGATTTTAATTAGATTAATAGAGAGTATAAAGTTTTCTAGTAAACATTATAATGTGGTGTTATGTATTCATGATTTTCCATACCAGTACAGAAAGTGAAACTATCAGTTCAATAGATTTTCTGGCTCTAAAATTCTACTATATTATGCGGTGTTACAACTTGTTGTTTTGCATGAATATAAACCAACTTGTACAGGGAAGAAACTCAGTTAATGCCTAATTAGGCATTGTTGTTTTTGTGGTCTTCAGTCCTGAGACTGGTTTTATGCAGCTCTCCATGCTACTCTATCCTGTGCAAGCTTCTTCATCTCCCAGTACCTACTGCAACCTACATCCTTCTGAATCTGCTTAGTGTATTCATCTCTTGGTCTCCCTCTACGATTTTTACACTCCACGGTGCCCTCCAATGCTAAATTTGTGATCCCTTGATGCCTCAAAACATGTCCTACCAACCGATCCCTTCTTCTAGTCAAGTTGCGCCACAAACTTCTCTTCTCCCCAATCCTACTCAATACCTCCTCATTAGTTACGTGATCTACCCACCTTATCTTCAGCATTCTTCTGTAGCACCACATTTCGAAAGCTTCTATTCTCTTCTTGTCCAAACTAGTTATCGTCCACGTTTCACTTCCATACATGGCTACACTCCATACAAATACTTTCAGAAACGACTTCCTGACACTTAAATCTATACTCGATGTTAACAAATTTCTCTTCTTCAGAAACGCTTTCCTTGCCATTGCCAGTCTACATTGTATATCCTCTCTAATTCGACCATCATCAGTTATTTTACTCCCTAAATAGCAAAACTCCTTTACTACTTTAAGTGTCTCATTTCCTAATCTAATTCCCTCAGCATCACCCGACTTAATTTGACTACATTCCATTATCCTCGTTTTGCTTTTGTTGATGTTCATCTTATATCCTCCTTTCAAGACACTGTCCATTCCGTTCAACTGCTCTTCCAAGTCCTTTGCTGTCTCTGACAGAATTACAATGTCATCGGCGAACCTCAAAGTTTTTACATCTTCTCCATGAATTTTAATACCTATTCCGAATTTTTCTTTTGTTTCCTTTACTGCTTGCTCAATATACAGATTGAATAACATCGGGGAGAGGCTACAACCCTGTCTCACTCCTTTCCCAACCACTGCTTCCCTTTCATTCCCCTCGACTCTTATAACTGCCATCTGGTTTCTGTACAAATTGTAAATAGCCTTTCGCTCCCTGTATTTTACCCCTGCCACCTTCAGAATTTGAAAGAGTATTCCAGTTAACATTGTCAAAAGCTTTCTCTAAGTCTACAAATGATAGAAACGTAGGTTTGCCTTTTCTTAATCTTTCTTCTAAGATAAGTCGTAAGGTTAGTATTGCCTCACGTGTTCCAACATTTCTACGGAATCCAACCTGATCTTCCCCGAGGTCCGCTTCTACCAGTTTTTCCATTCGTCTGTAAAGAATTCGCGTTAGTATTTTGCAGCTGTGACTTATTAAACTGATAGTTCGGTAATTTTCACATCTGTCAACACCTGCTTTCTTTGGGATTGGAATTATTATATTCTTCTTGAAGTCTGAGGGTATTTCGCCTGTCTCATACATCGTGCTCACCAGATGGTAGAGTTTTGTCATGACTGGCTCTCCCGAGGCCATCAGTAGTTCTAATGGAATGTTGTCTACTCCCGGGGCCTTGTTTCGACTCAGGTCTCTCAGTGCTCTGTCAAACTCTTCACGCAGTATCTTATCTCCCATTTCGTCTTCATCTACATCCTCTTCCATTTCCATAATATTGTCCTCAAGTACATCGCCCTTGTATAAACCCTCTATATACTCCTTCCACCCTTCTGCCTTCCCTTCTTTGCTTAGAACTGGGTTGCCATCTGAGCTATTGATATTCATAAAAGTGGTTCTCTTCTCTCCAAAGGTCTCTTTAATTTTCCTGTCGGCAGTATCTATCTTACCCCTAGTGAGACAAGCCTCTACATCCTTACATTTGTCCTCTAGCCATCCCTGCTTAGCTATTTTGCACTTCCTGTCGATATCATTTTTGAGACGTTTGTATTCCTTTTTGCCTACTTCATTTACTGCATTTTTATAGTTTCTCCTTTCATCAATTAAATTCAATATTTCTTCTGTTACCCAAGGATTTCTATTAGCCCTCGTCTTTTTACCTACTTGATCGTCTGCTGCCTTCACTACTTCATCCCTCAGAGCTACCCATTCCTTTTCTACTGTATTTCTTTCCCCCATTCCTGTCAATTGTTGCCTTATGCTCTCCCTGAAACTCTCTACAACCTCTGGTTCTTTTAGTTTATCCAGGTCCCATCTCCTTAAATTCCCACCTTTTTGCAGTTTCTTCAGTTTCAATCTGCAGTTCATAACCAATAGATTGTGGTCAGAATCCACATCTGCCCCAGGAAATGTCTTACAATTTAAAACCTGGTTCCTAAATCTCTGTCTTACCATTATATAATCTATCTGATACCTTTTAGTATCTCCAGGATTCTTCCAGGTATACAACCTTCTTTTATGATTCTTGAAATTAGGCATTATTATCACATTAGTAGCATCTTCTGGGTTGCTTTTGATCCATCCTGACGTGTAATTGCATTTCGAACTTACTTGACGGGTCATTGTTATTACAGAGTGGATGTAAGTCTGATTTGCCATCATTCAGGTACACACGGTCGATATCTATGCGAAAATCCTTTCTCATAAGGTGAATCCCGCTCACTTACCATAGCACAGGCCTTAACGAGTACTGTGCCAGGGATTACAATCTGACGACTTTACAAGACGGTAAATCACAGCATCATCTGCAAACAATCTAAGAGGCCTACTCACAAGGTCTCCTATGTCATTAATATATATCAGGACGAATAGAGAGCCTATAACACTTCCTTGGGGAACACTGGATATTTCTTCTGTTTTACCCGGTGACTTTCTGTCTATTAGTACGAAATGTGACCTTTCTGATAGGAAATCACGAATCCAGTCGCACAACTGAGGCGATATTCCATAAGCATGCAGTTTGGTTAGAAGACGCTTGTGAGGTACGATGTCTAAAGCCATATAGAAATCTAAAAATATGGAATCATTTTGACATCCCCTGCACTCACTACTTCATGAGTATAAAGATCTAGTTGTGTTTCATAAAAACGATATTTTCTGAATCCGTGCTGACTATTTGTCAATAAGTTGTTTTCCTTTAGGTAATTCATATTGTTCGAAAACAGTATACATTTCAAAACCGTACTGCAAATGGACGTTAGTGATATGGGCCTGTAATTTAGCGGATTACTCCTATTTTCATTTCTGGGTATTGGTGTAACTTGAGCAATTTTCCAGTCTTTAGGTACGGATCTTTCTATGAGCGAGTGGTTGTATATAATTGCTAGATATGGAGCTATTTTATCAGCATACACTGAGAGGAACCATCTGGACCGGAGGCTTTGCCTTTATTAAGTGATTTTGCTACACTGAGGATATTCACTTCTATGTTTCTTATCTTGGCAGTTGTTCTTGATTGGAATTCAGGAAAATTTACTTCGTCTTCTTTGGAGAAGGAGTTTCGGGAAACCGTGTTTAATAACACTGCTTTAGTGGTACTGTCGTCAGTGACTTCACCGTTGTTATCGCGCAGTGAAGGTACTGATTATATCTTGCCACTAGTGTGTTTCATGTATGACCAAAATCTCTTTGGGTTTTCTGCCAGATTCCGAGACAGAATTTCGTTGTGGAAATTATTAAAAGCATCTCGCATTGAAGTACGCGTTATATTTCGAATATCTGTAAAACTTTGCCAATATTGGGGATTTTGCGTTCATTTAAATTTGGCAAGCTTTTTTCGTTGCTTCTGCAACATCAATCTGACCCGTTTTGTGCACCATGGGGAATCAGTACCATCACTTATTAATTTACGTGATATCTCTCAGTTCCCGTTGAAACTATCTCTTTGAAACCATTTCACATATTTTCTACACTTGTGTGATCAGCTCAGAAAGAGCGGATACTGTCTCTTAAAAAGGCGTGATCATCATTTTTATCAGCTTTTTAAATAGATTTACTTGGCATTTCTTTTTGATGGTTGTGGATGTTACGGTATTCAGGCTAGCAGCAACTGCCTTATGGTCGCTAATCCCTATATCCGTCATGATACTCCCTATGTGCCCAGGATTATTTGTTGCTAAAAGGTCAAATAGGGTAAATCAGGGTGATATGGTGAACAAAAAGTTTGGGCCTCGTAGAAGACCGGAATTTGTTTATTTAAACAAAATAAAAACACTTCCTTTCACGAAATACATAAGTAACACATTAACAGTACCACATCCTCTTTAAGGCACTACAAAAGTTTTAAAAAAACAATACTTATTTTTATCAATTTCACTCATGTGTATGGGTGAAGTGGCGAATGTCCTTTGGGTGAAATGGTGGACTTATTTCCCCTGCTTTTTGCCACATACGTCACACATAGATTCATATTTTGAACAGCCTTCATGCAGCCAACGTTGGCAGCTAATACATTTGATCCAATCCACTTTCTTTTTAGTGCACTTGTACAGTTCATCACACCCTACACAACAACACTCATCATCATCTGCGTCGTCATCATCGTCTTGCAGTTGGATATCCAGCGACGTGTCGGATTCGGTGTCAGTGGTAGACGCTTTTCGTTTCTTAGTCTGCTTCTTTTTTATAATTCCTTTGGTAATCTCTTTGGTTACGGGTTTCCTTTGGTTACGGTTTTTCCTTTGGTTACGGTTTTTACTTTGATTACGGTTTTTCCTTTGGTCCTCTTTTTCGTATTTGCTCTGCTCTTCACTGATCCATTTTGACGTTTTCTGTTTGGCAGGTTGTCGATGTTTTCTGGAGAAGTCAAAACCTCAGCTAAAGCTCCAGACTTCTTCCTCGCAGATGCATCTTTATCTAGGATAGGTATCGACGAAATATGGTCCAAGAGTTTGCCAGGGGTTATTTGAGATTGCTCTGTTGCCACTGTCGAGGTCATATCTGTTGCTTCTGATAAAGACTGCACGTCTTCCTGTGGATTTTTCGCCCATTGCGAACAGCCCAGTTGTGGTGAAGCTTGTATGTGTTCAAGTCCCTGATCGTTATCTACGTCTGCAGTTGCTTCTTCCGAGGGATTAGGTATCTCCTGCCAGTGCGAACAACTTGATCGAGGTGAAGTAGGTCTGTTTTCATGTCGTTCGTTGTTGTCCTGATGTTGATCTGATGCTGATGTTAAAAACGCGTATTCGGGGATGACATCAGGTTTAAACGGGATGATTCCTGTCCTTCTGAACCCAGATATTGCATTCTCTGTCGTAGCTGCTTGTACCTATACCTTTGTAAGCAGTCCTCCGAACACTAGCTGGAAATTTTTATATTTGGATTCATTTTAATGTACGAAATGCAAGCACTGTAATAATAGGATTTCAGTGCTTTAAAAAATGCTCTGTCTAGCGGCTGCAGATAGTGTGTCGTGTGGCTGGGTAGACAGAGCAAAATTATGTTCTTTTATTCTGCAAACTCTAATGTAAACCACGCTGTGCAATGAGAGCTATGTCCATCCAAAATGAGCACGACTGTTCCCTCAGGCTTACTCGTTGCAAAATGGTTCCTTAGCCACAGAAGAAAAATATCAGTTGTTACGTACGTCGATTTTTGTGACATGAAAATCGTGGAACCCGGCGGCATACCGTCCTTGTACTCGGCCTTTTAATTTTTTCCCTTCAAAACACAAGCTGGGGGTAAAAACATGCCCTCTCCATTGCAGCAAGCGATTACAGATATGGTTTGACCCTTTTCACCGGATGTTATCGCTGGAACGCTCTTAGACCGCTTTGCTGCCAACACGTAACCTGGTCTATTACTCAGCTGAAGTCCTGACTCATCTACGTTGAATATATTTCCCGGCTTATCAAGGAGATTATGCTCTACCAAGATGTTCTGCAGCAATGAAAAATAGTCTGAAACGTTTTTCGTACTTAAACCCATTGACCGTGCTTGTGAAACTCCTTCCGATTTGCGAATTGAGAGTTACGGCTTTCTTTTTAAGAATTAATGTAGCCAGTCCATTCCAGCAATTTCCTTTTCTTTGTTAAATTTGTGATGTTGGTTATATTTCTCAGCTAGTTTATATGCCATGGTACGTACTTCTGTCCTTGTCGGTGCAAATCCGAAGTTTTGTAATTTTATGATATGTTTTACCAACTTTTTCTCACATTCTTGTGTTAGTACAGGCGACCCACCCAAAGGTTTTTTCGTACAGCACCCGTTTGCTAATCGTCTCTTCAGCGTTGACCATGGAACGTGAAACTCCTTTGAGGCTTTATTCAGGCTCATTCCATTTTGCACCGCTTTTACGGCTCCTCTGTCCAATCAGGACGGCTGGATCCTTTTTGTCTTTTGTAAAATGTAGGCATATTTGCCTGGAACAATGGCGGTATTTAGAACATTTACTTTTTTAATCACTGTCAAACCAAACTTTACTAGCAAAAAAATATATAAAAATTAATTCTTAAATTAACGATTGTATCGAGACGTCGCATAAAACAGAATATAACTCTCGCATGGGATAGGAAACGCTATTTCATGACTTGTCAAAAACCCTGGTTGGGATGTACCTAAATATAAGCTTTACACTTTACACATAAGAAAAGTCCTTCGCCGTATCAGCCCTGCCCGAGTTCACCATTTCTCCCATTTTCTGTGGGTGAAACGGTGAATAGCACGGCAAGAAGTTCAAAACATTAGACGCAACGATTTCTTGGTTATGTAGTACATAAGCAGTATAAGAAGACAGAATATATAAAAATACCCCGCGGACTACGCTACCTGAAGTAACATCTAAAAATGCATGCAGCTTATAAAAATTATTTACCGTCAAAAACAGTTTGGTACAAAGTACTTACGGTTTTTAAACGGAGCTGGTTTTCAACACCTGCACACTGCACGAATGATCAGAGACTGTTGGCATGCAGACAGAGATATCGGTTTAACCAGTAAAGAATTAAAGCAATTCACCATTTCACCCGATTCACAATATCACCCTGACTTACCCTATACTTTCACCTAACATTTACGTTTCGAGTGGGCTCATGAACTGATTGCTCAAAACAATTTTCTGAGAAAGCATTCAGTACAATTTCGCATGCCTGCCGCCGGCTTTAAACGTATAATTTTTCCAACATGTCGAAGGTAGATTGACGTCACCACCGACTATAATGGTATGAGTGGAGTACCTATTTGAAATGAGACTCAAGCAACTATATCTTCTGAGTCGGAGGGTCGGTAAGACGATCCATTTAGTAGCTTAGTCCGATTGTCTAGTATAACTTCTACCCATAATATTTCGCAGGAACTATCTACCTGGATGTCCCTACAGCAATAAATGGTCCACCACCAACTGTATTTATTCTATCCTTTCTGAACACTATTCGGTCGTTTACAAAAATTTCGGCTGAACTTATTTCCGGATTTAGCCAGCTTTCCGTACCTGTCACTATTTGAGCTTCAGTGTTTTCTATTAGGGCTTCGAGCTCTGGTTCTTTCTCAACACGGCTACGACAATTTACAACTACAACATCGATTGTCGCTACAATTATCTTACTGTGTTTTGCCAGCCCCCTTTTAGACGAACGCGCTTTCTGTCGTTTCCTGAGACCCTCTAACCTAAAAAACCGCCCAGTCCCTTGCACACAGTCCCCGCTACCTGTGTAGTGGTATCCTGACCTATTAAGCGGAACCCGGAAATCCACCACGCGATGGCGCAAGTCAAGGAATCTGCAGCCCATTCTGCATTTACTGCTTCTTTGCTGATGACACGATATTCCCCGCCTCCTTTCACACTGACGGGTCCTCTCGTGAAATCTAATGGTCAGATCCACATTACATAGAGGTGTCGGAATACTTTTTCATCAGACAGTGTAGACGAATGGTCGTTGTGATTTATTCCGTAGCAGGGCTTCAGTAGAAGAGAGTGTGCAGTTTCACACAGAAATACGCTCGAGCCCAGGTGGTCGGAATAGCTGCCCGGCATTAAACGTTGAAAGCGGCGCGATGTCGTGCCGCCATTTCTCTTCCGCAACGAGAACGCCCGACGTGCAGATCTGTCCACCGCCAGCGCGCTGTCAGTCGGCCACAGAGTTGGTACGAAAGCGAAGCGTCGACCACGGACAAGCTGTCGTCAGCGGTGACACTGCCCTCTGGCAACGAGGCGGGCGCGCTGCCCACGTGGTCAAACTGTCGCCCCCGTCACCGCCCACAGAGGCCGGATAAAACATTCCCGAACCTTCCCACCTCATACACACTACCACAAAAATGGAAACAGTGGCTCTCTTTACCTTTCGTATAACGTATTGAACCATCTTGGACGACTCATATGATGATGACTAGCACGTGTCCAGAAGAAATATCGTCGATTGTAGTTAACGATGACCAGCAGAAAGCACGAATCTTCTGCGAAAGTTTGTGTTTTTCAACTCAGAAAGGCAGAAAGAAACGAATGATAATTATAGCCTCTAGCGGCCCAGGTATCGGATTGGAATCAAAACAACGTAAGACAAACAACGCTCCACGCCTTGAGGAATTCCTGTTGGATTTTAGACTGAATACGTAACAGAAATTAGCTCCTTACCTGTATCGAGGATTACTTGCGTAATGAAGAGTTTCGTGTGACTGGAAAATATGACATGTCATTCTTTTTTACAAAAGCCGGTAATACATGGGATGCACATAATTATAGATCATCATCGCTAACGTCCGTTTTTTGCTGGTTTCCAGATCATAGCCTAGGCTTAAACTTCAATATTTCTCGCACTACGGATTCACAAAAAATATAACTGGCAAACAAAAGCAGAACGAAGTGAAAACAAGCGTCAGGAGTGCTGAAATGACAATTAAATGGACACCCTAGCTGCAAACAGGCGGTGATGTACTTCATTGGGGACATGTTGAAAATGTGTGCCCCGACCGGGACTCGAACTCGGGATCTCCTGCTTAAATGGGAGACGCTCTATCCATCTGAGCCACCGTGGGCACAGAGGATAGTGCGTCTGCAGGGACTTATCCCTTGCACGCTCCCCGTGAGATCCACATTCCCAACATGTCAACACCACTACATTGGAAGTGCGCCTAATAGATGTTTGCTCTTCATACTCATTACTCGTGGCAGATTAATCTACCAAGTCCCGTACATCAACGCCTGTTGATAATCTGCCACGAGTAATGAGTATGAAGGGCAAACATTTATTAGGCGCACTACGAATGTAGTGGTGTGGACATGTTGGGAATGTCGATCTCACGGGGAGCGTGCAAGGGATAAGTCCCTGCAGACGCACTGTCCTCTGTGCCCACGGTGGCTCAAATGGATAGAGCGTTTGCCATGTAAGCAGGAGACCCCGGGTTCGAGTCCCGGTCGAGGCACACATTTTCAACATGTCCCCAATGAAGTACATCAACGCCTGTTTACAAGTAGGGTGTCCATTTAATTGTCATTTCATTTCTAGCAAAGCTGCGTGGTCATCCACAGTAACTTTTCTTTCGGGAACAGATACTACCGTCATATATCGTCAGGAGAACAGTGAGAGATGTGTTCAATGACTTCGAAACTATCACTTTTCGAATGAGACGAGAGAAAATGCTACGAACTTTTGGTCTTATGTAAAATCAGTAAGGGATTCGAAATCATCTACGTATTGACACAGAGACCATACTGGCACCGAAACGGAAGATATAGTTTTACCGACGAAGATGGCAAACAGCTCTCCTTCCATTCATCGTACGTATGACGAAATGGCAGATACTGAGATAGCCGATCGCGAAATAGAAAAAGAGCTACAATCGCTTATTAGTGGAAAGGCGTCATTCTACAAATAGTATCGAAAGGACTTGCTCCCCTTCTACAAATAGTTTATCGCAGGCTGCAGTAGCAACGAAAGGTACCTAGCTACTGGTAAAAAGCGCATAACATTCCCGTTTCCAAGAAGGCCCCTAGGACAGATGCACAGTTATAGACCTATGTCATTGGCCTCAATCTGTTTTAAAACTACGCACGTCTTATGGACAAGAATTATAACTATATATATGAAGACAGTAACAGTTCTCGAAAGAACAGATGCTGTTGATGAGCGTGCAGCTTTTCACTGGAATAAATTATGACTAACTGAAACCCTCAGCTGCCGGCAGGTGTTGTCGAAATCTTACGGGAATCGCCAAAGTGTGCGCGAGTAACGAGTGGATGGGCAAATGTCTATAAGGTACATTAAATATGTAGACTTGTGGACAGTTGGGAATGTGAGTCTCGCGGGAAGCGTGCAAGGGATAAGTCCCTGCAGTCGCGCTATTCCTCTGTGTCCTCGGTGGCTCAGTTGGATCAGTCGGCTCACAGCCGTGTTAGCGTGCGCAGCTGCTCCGCGCGCCGTCCGACGCTCCGCTCTCGGTGGTGTTTACTTCCGCGTCGCGGTGTTTGTGTATATCGAGTCCAGTACTAACGCACTCCATGGCGCACTCATACCGCCGTGCAACGATCAAAGTAACGTTTCAGGCCGAACATCCACGACCCAGGGCTTTCGAAGTCGAACAGTTCATCCGAGAGGATCTACATTTGAACCCCCAGGACGTAATCGGCATACACTTTTCCATCACTGGAAGTGATGTCTAAATCAAGATGTCGACGGAGGATATTTGCACTGACATAATTCACCGTCATGCCACCGGACTAAAATTTAAACACTCTGATGGAGACATGGGTGCAGTGACAGTCGCCCATGCTGGATTCGGTCTCCGGACATTGCGGGTGTTTGAGCTCCCGTTCGAGGTGCCCCAGGATGTGGTCATTGCCGCTTTACAACCATATGGCACCGTCTTGGCACACGCCGCGGAGAAGTGGCAAACATTTACCACCTACCCCGTACTAAATGGCGTCCGGCAAATAAAAATTGAGGTGACGAAACATGTCCCATCGTACCTCCTGATTGACGGTGTGAAGGCCATCGTCATGTACGATGGACAGCCACAAACGTGCGCAGGATGTGGCCAGGAGGGACATGTACGTTCCGAATGCTTACACCGCCGTTTAATACAGACGCCGTTACGTGAAGAGACCCAGACTTCGACAGTCACGTCCTTACCCATCACCTACGCCAAGGTTACACAGGACCCCGTCGTGCCACTCCAGATTGCCCCAGCAGCATCGTCAACGCCACCCGCCGCAGCACAACGCGCCGACGATACAAGCACGGCGTCGCCTCCAGTGCTCGCTTCAGGACCGTCCGGTTTGCAGACCGAAACCGATGTTCCTGTTGGAACCATGGACGTCGACATCGGTGTCATGCCGACGTCTGCCTTTGTCCATACAGGTTCGGCGTCAGATGACGGGCGACCACATTCTGATTCAGAAGGCCACATCAGAAAACATCGGTCGCTTCGCAAACACAGGAAACGATGACTAACGCCTTCCGATGACGCCCTTTCTCAGACGGCCCCGCGAGATGTCGACCTGATGTCTGACGGTGATCTCCCACATTGCGTCCAGTCACGCGATGTGGCAACAACGGGAACCCCACCTGTGACGCCTCCTCTCCCAGCCAAGGACGTGTCCTCGCCGTTGTCAACGAATGATGAAAGCGGTCCCCCTGCCACTCATGATACGAAATCCACAACACCCATTCCGGAAGTACGTGACCGTCACATGTCCACGTCGTCAGATTCCTGGGCCTATGACGTTGAAGAAGAAGTGGAACAGACTGACAGCGTGTCTGCACAGGAGTCCACCACGGCGACACTGGGGCTGGCGCCCCGCCAGTAATTATCACCACCGCGGCACCACCGGCGGGTCTCCACCTGCCGGCTACTTCTACCGCACGCTCGGTAAATACTGAGGATGGCCGTACACAGCAATATCCTATCACCACGATGAGTCGTGCCCCCCACAAACTGGCCATGTTCCGAGACACTATTTACTCTGCGGCTGTTGATATAGCACTCTTGTGTTTGTGGCTGACTTCCTAGTTCCCACCGGATACAACGCCCATGTTTCCCCTGCATCCGACACCGGTAGCGGCGTCGCAATCCTGCTACGCGACGGACTCCCTGCAGAGGACGTCATCTACCTCCCCACTGCGCGAGGTATGGCCCTCACACTGTTCGGCGTGCGTATTATTAATGTCTACGCTCCGTCCAGAACTGGCCGCCGTCATGACCGACAAACTTTTTTTGCCGAAAGCATCACACCCCTCTTCACAGGTCCGCAAGACGATTTGGTACTCGGTGGGGATTTTAACTCGACACAAGAGCCCGCGGACCAACTCCCGCGACATTCACCTTGTGCATCTCTCTCAGTGGTCATCGACCGTCTACGACTTGTTGACACTTGGAAGAATCTCCTCGGAATTCAACTGGGCTATACACTCTACACCTCTCACTCGTCAAGCCGCATATATCGCATCTACGTTACCCGCTCCCTTGCTGATGGCACACGTCATGTGGAAGTCTGGCCCGTGGCCTTTTCAGACCATGATGCGTACCTCCGTGACGTCACTCACGCCCGACAGCGAGTGCGGCATAGTCGTGGTCTGTGGAAACTCAATGTCGCTCACCTGACCTCCTCAGACTGTCGCCGTATGGTCGAAGAAGCGTGGGCACGCTGCCGCCATCGTCGAGAAGCCTATGACTCCACCTTATCATGGTGGCTCTCCTGTGCAAAGCCGACCCTCAGGAAGACACTGATGAGTTATGGGAAGGAATTTAAGGCGTGGCAAACTGATACCCTGCACTTC
This sequence comes from Schistocerca cancellata, assembly GCF_023864275.1. NCBI lineage: Eukaryota > Metazoa > Arthropoda > Insecta > Orthoptera > Acrididae > Schistocerca > Schistocerca cancellata. Next base: position 640,419,586 of record NC_064626.1, read on the forward strand.
TACTACACCATACTACGTGACTGTGCGACGATGCCTTTCTCGCCAGCCCGGCAGTCGATGGTCCATCCCACGAAGGCGCAGATCTCCTTGATCATGCGGTGTTACTTGGAAGGAACCGTAGTCCGTTCTCGTGCTTCTAATCGTATCCCTCAAGAACGTCTGTCGATGTACCACCTCCTTCAGGAACGACAATGACGACGACGAGCTCTGATCCAAGTACTCACTGATGTGGAAGGGCGCCGGCACGACACCCAACAAAGCATCAGTCGTGCTCTCCATGCTCATTTTGCCGGGCTATACGCAGCCGTACCACATTCTGCAGCACTGATCACAGAAGTCGCTCAGCTTACTAGCAACACTCTTCCGGAGGATGCAGTGCATGACCTCCAAGACGACGTAACCACAGATGAAGTGGTAGATGCTATCAATCCGGGTACCAATAACAGATCTCCTGGACCTCACGGTATACCCATCGAATTTTATAAAAGTTTTCACTATTTGTTGGCTTCCACGTGGACGGCAATCGCACAAGAGCTGATTTCCCCGATGACAGTGGTCTCGAGCGCCTTTCTAGATGGCATTATTATCCCCGTACATAAACTGCACGGGTTATTGAGGGTCCAGGACTATCGACCAATTACTTTGCTCAACAGCGACATGAAAATATTCGCACGGCTATTGGCATCGCGACTCAAGAAGGTCGCACGTTACATCACATCCTGCGACCAGACTTCCCTAGGAGGCGACAACAACATCCGCACGGCCCTTTGTCGTTACAGAGACATGATAGCATTGGCGCATTGTCAACGTCTCCCTGGCGCCTTGGCTTCACTGGACTTTAGCCAGGCTTTCGACCGTGTTGACCACTTCTATTTACGGACAGTTCTTGAGCATATGGGATTTCCTGGCGGTATTGTCACAGTGGTTATGCGCCTGTTGAGTAGTGCAACCTCTAAAATCATGTACAATGGTCGCCTCACACCGCCCCTGGTCATCGCACGATCTGTACGACAAGGCTGCCCCCTTTCCACGATTTTGTATACTTTCGCCTTGGAACCCCTGCTCCAGGGCAGGCGCCAACGTTTGGAAGGTATGGCTGTGCACGGCCACCGCTTTTGTTGTACAGCCTACGCAGACGACATAGTACTATACCTGCGCAGTGAAGATGAAATACGAGCAGCACTGGCATGGGTGGCGACTTACGGCGAAGCGTCGGGGAGCTGCCTCAACGTGTCAAAATCAAAGGTCCTGCTCATTGGTGAGGGCTTGCCGGAGAGATGCGTTGCCCCCCTTAGTGTTGCCGCCACCATACGATGTCTTGGACTTGATTTCGCAGCAGATCTGCGCCGCTCAGCGACTATCAATGATAGACGCTTGCTACAGACAATCAGAGCAAACCTCGCAGATCACTGGCTACGAGCTCTCGACGTTATCCAACGCGCGCAATACGTGAACATGTATCATGCTTCCCGTATACCACACGTGGCTCAAGTACTACCAGTCCCAAATCTCCTGGCCCGACGACTGTTGTTGGCTTCCGGCTCCTTCGTCAACTCGGGGATGTTATTCAAGGTGCAGTATGAATCCCTTGCACTGCCACGAGATCGTGGCGGGGTGGGACTCATCCACGTGCCTACTCGTGTCAAGGCACTTTACGTCAGCTCCCAACTAAAACTTTGGCATCGTTGCCCGCAGAGCCTTACTAGCCTCCTGCTTCACAACTTTGTGCCGGCCTCCTTGCCCGCCCCAATACTGGTATCGACCATTCCAACCCCATTTTATTACATCCAACGATTTTTCCTGGAGTTCAGCTATGTCTAACGGTCCTTACCACTTACACATTTGTACCTCACGAAAACAGTCTCCGAATTGTTACAACAGTGCCGCCCGTCCAACCCCATCGAACGTAAGTATCCAAAATACGTGTGGCGACTCATATGGAAGGCGATCCATGCGCGTTTTCTCGAATCAGACGTTCAATCAGCGTGGTTCATCACCGTGAATGGCAAACAAGTTAACCGAGATCGTCTACACCGCATCCATCTCGCCGATTCATCCCTCTGCACCCACTGTGGAGTGGATGACACGGATGTCCACCGGTTCCACTGTGGCACAGCGTTCGATGTCTGGACACTTGCGCGGCGAATTTTGGCGTTTCTTACTCGACAGACACCAGCTCAGATCGACGTCCACATGCTTTTTTACCCCGATAAGACTTTCTACCCCTCTGCCAAAACTCGCTCTGTGAATTGAATCTGTGGCCACACGATCCGCTATCTTTTACTTCTGGCGACAAGTCTACGCTAGGCTATTGGACTTATCTCAACGAACGACACTGCGTCCTGATCCGTAACCCACGCTATAAGCAATATTTTTCCAATTTCTTACGGAGCACCTTCGATGACTCACCTCGTAGTTGGAACGTCCAAGCCTTGAGAAGCTGAAAACTGTGTTAACCGAACCAAACTGAATAGATCTGCTACCCAGAACCCACGCCTACGCAATGAGAAGACACGTTTGAACGAGCTGGCCTGCTGTAGGCGGAGACACTTCAGGCGCTCCTGTAAGAACTGGTCCTTAACTACAAGTCGCATGACGACTTTCTATAAAATAAAAAAATTAAAAAAATTAAAAAATAAAATAAAGAAAACTTTTCCTTAATTATTCATCATAATTTCTTCTTAAAGGAAAATGAAATTTTATTTTGGCTTTGAGAAACGTTTTTTGTTGTTCCACAAGATTGCTTCTTCGCCATCAAGACGAAGGAGACTAATTTGTGTTTACTGGAAGGAGAAACCAATATAAATGGAGTATTTGTTTTCTTTTTATTTTTTTTTAAAAAAGAGGGATAGCTGCCAAAAAAAATAGATGGCGCAATGGCCACCTCATCAGTAAAAAAAAAAAAAATAGATCGTCTGCCGTGTAAGCAGGAGATCCCGGGTTCGAGTCCCGGTCGGGGCACACATTTTCAACTGTCCACATCGAGGTATATCAACAACACCTGCCGGCAGCTGAGGGTTTCAGTTAGTCATCATTTATTCCAAGAATTATAACGTTTTCGGAAAACGGAAATCTCTTTAAAAATCAATATGGACTCCGAAAACAGAGATTTTACGAAACTTTGCTCACTGTGGTAGAATTATGGAACATGATTTACGTTCAAGGAGAAGGAAAATATAAACTTACGAATATCAGCTCGCTATGTTCCTCCATGACAGCCATAGCACTGTACACAAAAGGCTTATGTCATGTTCCTTGAGTTGGAAGGCATTTGACGCCGTCCCGCACTGCCGGTTAGTGACAAAAAAACAAGCTTATCGAGTATCGGACCAGATATGACACTGGATTCAAGAATTCCCTGCAAATAGAACTCAACACATCGATCCTAACTGAACGAAATCGAGAGATGTAAATGTAATTTCTGGAGTACGCCAAGGAAGTGTGACAGAACCGTTGTTGTTTACAGTGCATGTAAATGATCTAGTAGAAAGCGTCAAATGCTCTTCACGAATGTTGGCTGACGATGCAGTTGTGTATAAGAAAGTAGCAGCACCACAAGACACTATCGATTTGCTAAGTGACGTGCAGAGGACACGTACTGACACATATTGCGCACACATAGGAAATGAAAGTCACTGCTATACGACTATACTATCGATGAGAAAGTGCTGAAACAGCGTCTACCGAAAAAAATCTAGGAGTAACTATCCAGAGCGACCGTAAGTGTAATGTCCACATAAAACAAACAGTTGGAAAAGTAAAAGCTATACGGAGATTCAAAGGAAGACTGTTAATAAAATTTAACTCATCCTCGAAGGAAGGGGCTTATATGGCGCTTGTTTGACAGATTCTTGAGTATGATACGATATTGCAGTGCCTATGTTATTCCGAATTACAATTCGGACATCCATGCACGTCCGAAAGAACTCTGAGTCGTATTTCCGTATAACACAGGTACTGCAGCATCGTACATATTACGTCCTCCCGCGTACATTTCGTTTGATCACTACGACGAGAAAATTTGAGTAATTGGAAACTTTACAGAGGCTTGACGACAACCATTGTTCCCACGCGACATTCGCAAATCGAACAGGATAGGTGGGATCAATTAGTGATACCAGAAGTACCCTCCACCACACACCATTAGGTGGCTTGCGGAGTATGAGTCGGTGTGTGAAACACAACTTGCTTTATTCACATCCGACGCCTATCAACCATTAGATGAAGATTAATGTGTAGATTCCGCCTTCCTAGATTTCTTAGGCATTCAGCACTGTACCACATCGTCTGCTACAAGCTACTATTATACCAAGTTTATTCACGTGGCCAGCGAATCTTAGGAAACAAAACAACGTCCAGAGTGTCCGTAGGAAGCGTAATAGAACCTCTAATGTTTTCAAAATATGTAAACCATGTATCAGATATGATGAGCGGCACAGTGAGGGAGTTCGATGACGATGCAGATGTTTACAGGTGAGTGTGGTCGTTCAACGATGGGAAGGAAGTGCGGAAATAAGGACAAACTTTCCACTTGCTATAATATATGGCAGTTCCCTTTAAATGAGGATGAATGCCTTTACTGAAGCGAAAGAACCGGCTGTTTTTTAATGAAGGATTACTAGTGAACATCTTGAGCACATTATTTCATGCACTTTTTGAGGGTCACTTAAAATTACTATTAGAGAAGACGAATAGAAAACTTAGATTTGCCGGATGATTTCTGGGAAACTGCAGCACCTTGCTGAAATAGCTTCCAAGATGCTGGTGAAAACAGTTCTAGAATATTGTTCAAGTTTTCGTGCACTTATCAAATCGACATTATTAAAAGCGTCAAATGAATTCAGCGAATCGTTTCTGGACTGGTCACTGTACGGTATAGCAGAACGAAAGTGTAATGGAATTCCTCGAGAAATCTAAATGGGGACTAAAAAAAAGGACGCAGTTCCCGCGAAGCCGTGGTGGTTTGAGAACCTGTGTTCGAAGACGACTGTGAGATCTTTATTTTGCAACCGTCTTTTATAAGGGTCCTCCAGTAAATAAGTTTACCTATTTTATTTCTTTGCGAAATAAACTGTGCTCATGACGCGCGAGGGCTGGCGATTTCGGTTGGTATGTGTTCAGAAAGCCTGCCGAAGTAGCCGTGTGGTTCTAGGCGCTGCAGTCTGGAACCGCGAGACCGCTACGGTCGCAGGTTCGAATCCTGCCTCGGGCATGGATGTGTGTGATGGGACTAATGACCTCAGAAGTTGAGTCCCATAGTGCTCAGAGCCCTTTGAACCATTTTTGTGTTGAGAATGTTCACTTCGATGCAAACCGCAGTACGTCTCCAGCATAATGCCAGCTAGTATGTGATTACCGTTACAAAGTGTGACCATTTGTGAGCTGCTCTCTGCCATTTTTTTTTTTTTTGCAGAAAAACAGCTATCCGCTGTTAATATCCAACGAGAGTTAACCTGTATCTTTGGGGAAGGCTGTATGAACATTCAAATGGTTCAACGTTGATTTGGAACATTCAACTGGTAAGTGCTCGGTATTCACTAGACTTTCCCCCAAGTAATTTGCACATATTCTCACAAGTCAAACGTCATCTTGGAATAAAGCACTCCAACACCGATGGTGAAGTCACATCAACAGTGAACAGTTGGTCACGAGCACGGGGCACGAACTACTGCAACAACTGTTTTGAAAAACATGTGTCACGTTTGCAATAGTGCTTCGGAAACCATGGTGACTATGTAGAAATGTAACAGAAGCACTGAGCAGTGTTAATAACATTTTTCAACTTGATGAATTGTGTGTAATTCTTTAATAAAATAGGAAAATTTAACTATCGGACAAGCCTCCTATTTCAAGCAAGGATCCTGCGAAACAAATAAGGGAGATTATGGGGCATACAGAGACATATAGATAATCATTTTTCCCTCGCTTAGTATGCGAATGGAATACGAAAGAAAATCGAAGATGTCGGTATCCTTTTCCATGTACTGTACAGTAGCTTACGATGCATTTATGGAGCTTGAGTATATACTCACTTTTATAGATGCCAAAACTCAAATATCCGACGCATTTACACACAATCACGATAACTGACTTGTGTGGTGTTTGGTGTCCGGAAAGCACTTTTAATAAAGCAATAGTGCGTAGTGCATTGCCAATGAAGCAAGAAATGTTTCGGAGTACGGGTCCTCTTGTGTCGGAAAGAAGGAAGACGGACTTCGGAAATCATTGGCGGAGATATTCTGTTTGATGAAAGTGGGACAAGAAAGTCGCGGTCTGCTTTGAAAGGAGTCTTCCCAGTATTTGCCCGCAAATCTGTGTCCAAATCACGAGAAACCTAATCTGGATGACAGAGTGGCGGTCTGAACCGTGGACCTCCCGAATGCAAGTGAGTTTTCGTGCCACCTCACTTGCTCCCTCGATGTCAGATGTTGTAGACAGATACCTTTCTCACGACATGATTGAAGCGGCTGAACCTTGATTACACAAAGACATAATCCATTACGGAAGAGCTTTGGCACTACTCATCGAGGCATTTCCATTTCTCTGGCAGTCGAGTGAAGAAAAATCAAAACACGATCATGGAATTTGTCGACCTGGGAAAAGCATTCGACATAGCAAAATGATGCAATATGTTCCAAAATTTGAAGAAAACTGGAGTAATCTATACGGAAAGACGATTAGTATACAATATGCGTAAGAAACTAGAGGGAACAATGAGATACAAAACAGAGAGTACCATGTCTGAGCACAATGGCCTGCGAGCCTTACGCAATTATGGTCCTTCCTGCTGACAGGGGGAATGCAACCGTAATTATGAAATACGCGGACTATAACAAATCCTACGCAACCCAACATCTAGAATAATGAGAAAGACATTTGAACTTTTCAAGCGCTCTTTCGTGAGAGACTGTGTGGTCAAGAATCTTCTCTCACTCGCATCTAGACAACTTCCTGCTTGTGCTATACCTAAGATCCACAAAGATGGGACGCCATTCCTTCTTATCCTACTCACCGTTGGTTTACCAACATGCAAGCTGGCGAAATCTCCCCACTCCACATGTGGAACACTGCGAATGTCATAGTAAAATATTAACACATTTCATCAGCCGAATTAGCCGTCTTCGGCTTGGTTAGGGTGACACTATGGCCAGCTCTGATGTGGTGGCGCTGTTTACGAATGTGCCTATCAAAGACTCTTTAGAGCTGCTATTCAAGTTTTTTTACAACTGACGTGGTCAAGGTACTCGGGCACACTCTTATGTCTCCTTATTTTCTGTACAACGGCCAGTATTACCATCAGACGGACGGCGTTACAGTGGGAATCCCTTTAGCTCCAGCTGCTGCAAACCTCGCCATCGAGAACTTTGACGATATTACGTTAGACTTATTAAGGCGTAATTGTTTCTGTCGATATGTTCACGACGGCTTCATCATTTGGCTTCAAGGCTGCAAGATACATTACGAATTCCTTGATCATCTCAGTGGCATTAACAGTAACATCCAGTTCAACATGGAGGTGGAAAAAGGCAATTCACTGCCCTTCATTCACGTCTGCGTCCACCGCAAACGAAATGGATTCCTTGGCCATAGCGCCTTTGGAAAACCTAGCCACACCGATCTGTACTTGTACACCATCAACTATCATCACCCAACACAGAATCGCACTCTCTTACAAACATTGGTGCATTGCGCAAGAATAATATCATATGCTGATAATCTGTCCCATGGCCTGAGCCACTTACGTCTTCAGGAACAATGGCTATAATGTTCATAAAATAAATGAAGTGGTTTCAAGCAAAAATCACAGGAAGACAACAGACGTAGAGCAGAAAAAGAAATTTTTTTTTCATGCCGTTCTGTGGGAATGTGTCGCGAAAGATAAGCCGCTTGCTGAAAAGACACAAGGTCAAATCGATCTTTAGGCCACCAACAAAAATTCCGTCAATTATTGAGACCAGGTAAAGACGCAGCATATTTCGGAACACGTGGAGTCTACAGGACCCTTTGTTAGCGTGCCCAATCTTCTGTCGGACAACTGTACACACTGTGGAACAGCACAGGAAGGAGCATAAAAGGTTTTATCGCCTATGTATCCAGAATAATCTGCTTTAGCTGAGTAAGCTTTACAAAACGGTCACCGGATAAAATTTGACGAAAATTCGTCAAGGCACGCGCTAACGGCTTCTGGGACTGCTTAATTAAAGACGCCATTGAAATAAAAACTACCAATAACGCTCTAAATAGAGATGGTGGCCTCCAGTTCAGCAAGGTGTGGGATCCAGCGATCGCGTGGTTGAAACGGGCACATCAGAGGCCTAGTCAATGTATGACCACACATGGCCATGCCGCGAGCACCAGTGACGTCACAACCGGCAGCTAGGTATATAAGGGGGACCAGCAGCCCACTAGCAGCTTACCACTTGATAATGGTCAGGGAGTACTTGCCCGAAAGCGCGTGTAATGTTAATCTCTCTACGCGGCTGGAAACCAGAGAATGAGTAGGTACTGCTCATATTTATTCTGCCCATTGCCTTTCCTTGTTGCCTTCGGATACTAAGCATTGAAGTTTCATAATGTTCCTATTCTTCTATAAGCCCCTGGTCTTTCTTATTAAAGGGTTTTAAATTCCTATTCTCAGAATATCTTTAATTTTCCACGTCCTAGACATATTCCTCGCCTTGGTCATCATATTTTATTCAGGTTTATTCCTGGGTTAACATCTTTTTTCCATTGTCTAACGGCATCGTCAGTATATACACTCCTGGAAATTGAAATAAGAACACCGTGAATTCATTGTCCCAGGAAGGGGAAACTTTATTGACACATTCCTGGGGTCAGATACATCACATGATCACACTGACAGAACCACAGGCACATAGACACAGGCAACATAGCATGCACAATGTCGGCACTAGTACAATGTATATCCACCTTTCGCAGCAATGCAGGCTGCTATTCTCCCATGGAGACGATCGTAGAGATGCTGGATGTAGTCCTGTGGAACGGCTTGCCATGCCATTTCCACCTGGCGCCTCTGTTGGACCAGCGTTCGTGCTGGACGTGCAGACCGCGTGAGACGACGCTTCATCCAGTCCCAAATATGCTCAATGGGGGACAGATCCGGAGATCTTGCTGGCCAGGGTAGTTGACTTACACCTTCTAGAGCACGTTGGGTGGCACGGGATACATGCGGACGTGCATTGTCCTGTTGGAACAGCAAGTTCCCTTGCCGGTCTAGGAATGGTAGAACGATGGGTTCGATGACGGTTTGGATGTACCGTGCACTATTCAGTGTCCCCTCCACGATCACCAGTGGTGTACGGCCAGTGTAGGAGATCGCTCCCCACACCATGATGCCGGGTGTTGACCCTGTGTGCCTCGGTCGTATGCAGTCCTGATTGTGGCGCTCACCTGCACGGCGCCAAACACGCATACGACTATCATTGGCACCAAGGCAGAAGCGACTCTCATCGCTGAAGACGACACGTCTCCATTCGTCCCTCCATTCACGCCTGTCGCGACACCACTGGAGGCGGGCTGCACGATGTTGGGGCGTGAGCGGAAGACGGCCTAACGGTGTGCGGGACCGTAGCCCAGCTTCATGGAGACGGTTGCGAATGGTCCTCGCCGATACCCCAGGAGCAACAGCGTCCCTAATTTGCTGGGAAGTGGCGTTGCGGTCCCCTACGGCACTGCGTAGGATCCTACGGTCTTGGCGTGCATCCGTGCGTCGTTGCGGTCCGGTCCCAGGTCGACGGGCACGTGCACCTTCCGCCGACCACTGGCGACAACATCGATGTACTGTGGAGACCTCACGCCCCACGTGTTGAGCAATTCGGCGGTACGTCCACCCGGCCTCCCGCATGCCCACTATACGCCCTCGCTCAAAGTCCGTCAACTGCACATACGGTTCACGTCCACGCTGTCGCGGCATGCTACCAGTGTTAAAGACTGCGATGGAGCTCCGTATGCCACGGCAAACTGGCTGACACTGACGGCGGCGGTGCACAAATGCTGCGCAGCTAGCGCCATTCGACGGCCAACACCGCGGTTCCTGGTGTGTCCGCTGTGCCGTGCGTGTGGACATTGCTTGTACAGCCCTCTCGCAGTGTCCGGAGCAAGTATGGTGAGTCTGACACAGTGTGTCAATGTGTTCTTTTTCCATTTCCAGGAGTGTATGTTTAATAATGTCGGTGAGAGACTGGATCCTTGCTGTACTCCTCTATTCATTACTATTGGTCCTGTTCTCTCTTTCCTTGTATCGATAAAGAGAGTTTGGAATATATCCACCAAACAACTGAAGACATAGTTTGCAAGTGCTACTGTGAAACAAAGTGGTTGTCACAGGAGAAGATTTCGTTGATGGGCACATCAGACCAATCAGAAACCTGATCACTCAAAATATAAAAAAAAGGTAGGTGGACAGCTGCACACTCATTTCGTCCGACTCCTTGCAAACTGCTGCAGTACCTTCTTGGCGTCTCAAACAGATGATTTACCGACCGACCCCCCCCCCCCCCCCCCCGTTACGTATGTATAGCTCAAATAGTTGGTAGCGACAATTGTTTCTTGTTTCAGTTTAATATTACATCCGAAATTTTCGTTGCATTTGTTACAGGATTCTACGACCGATGCTACACACTGGGCTTTCTACTGTGGCGTCTACATTTTTTGTCAAATCTAAATCGCTTATATGAAAAAAAAGTTTCTGAATTATCTTCAAGAAAACCACCTGTTATCAGGACTTTTTTCTTGAAATTGTAGTATAAAGTTTATTTACGGACACCATGTATAGAAAATCAGTGCATCCTACTGCCTTTCTCGTGCTGGAGCACCAGAAACCAGGAGATGCCAGAACTCCAAAGTAAAGGCTGATGAAGCAATTTAATATCCTGAAAACAAATCTGCCAACAGCCAGGCCAACAGCAACTTTAAGTGTTATTTCCCTGCTCAGAGTACCAGTACTGTGCCTCAGAAAGGACAGATTACGAAAACGGTGACCAAGGCTAGGAGCAGGTCTAAGACGTGAAAAATAAAAAATATTCTGAGAATTGGGACATGGAATTTAAAATCCTCCAATAAAACAGGCCAAGGGCTTATAGAAGATTTCGAACATTATAAAATCTCAATGCGTAATATCCGACGACAAAAAAGAAAGGCAAAGAGCAGAAGAAATATGAGCAGTGCCAAGTCACTTATAGCAGAGTTTGTAACCTAAAGCAGGAGCAAGGATACTTATCCACAAGAAATACCAATATCTTATTATGGAGTGCCAATACATCTCTAGAAATTACTTTTACTAAAACTGAAATTGTCTCATCACAAATTCAACATGATCTCCCTCGACGAGCCAACGGATTGTAAAGCTAGAACAGAAGGAGGTGTTCTATGAGCAGGTACAGAAATTATCAGTCTGATGCCTTCAAACGAACTTATAGTCATAACGCGGCACTATAACGCTGTTATTGGAAATAGTGCCATTCTTGGAGTTAACGAAAGATTTAATGAATACTTTCTAAATGGGAATGGTGAGATTATGGCCACCTTATGCTCAATCAAGGAAATGGGAATAAATAGTACATTCTATGACTTCAAAGAGCTGTGTAAATACACTTTTGAGAACATCAGTGGTCATAAATCCACAACAGATTACGTTGTTATAAACAGGAACATCCATCCTCAGTCAGTGCTAGACGTTAGGAATTTTTCATCTCTGAAGGTTGGTTCTCCTGCAGTCTTGATCCTTCCTATATGCCGTCTGATATTCACCATGAATGGGCTGTGATTATCCTCTATGTTGGTAGTGTAAAATCCTAACTACCAATATAGGGGATGATCACAGCCCATTCATGGTGAATATCAGACGGCACATATTAAGGAACAAGACTGCAGGAGAACCAAGATGAAAAATTTAATATAGAGTCATTACAGAGGGAACCTACAAAATTATTATTTTAGGAACGATAACCAGGCTACATAAAAGAGAAACCCATTAATGCGACTGCTACGGTCGCAGGTTCGAATCCTGCCTCGGGCATGGATGTGTGTGATGTCCTTAGGTTAGTTAGGTTTAAGTAGTTCTAAGTTCTAGGGGACTGATGACCACAGCTGTTAAGTCCCATAGTGCTCAGAGCCATTTGAACCATTTTTTTTAATGCAGAGTATAACGTAGATCAGGTTTGGGAGAAAAATCAAAGAAGGTATTGAAGCAGCTCTTCAAGAAGCACAAGGTACACCTGTTTTAAAGCAAGAGAGCAAAACAAAAAGAACACCATGGTTTCGTAGAGTGGATAAAGAAATATGTAGAAAACATGGGTGTCCATTTGAAATATGAAACACACTCAAAACACAAGTCTCATGAATATTACAAAAGAAATCGTAATGAGACAAAATCACCAGTGAATCGTTTTAAAAGGGAACAGATGGAAACATTTTCTAAAAATTTAGAATATTACTCCTTTGGGTTGCAGATACAAATATGGAGAACGATTCGACAGCAGAGAAAAGAATTAAATGAAATTTTGAAATTGGACGAAGTAAATGAAGAATCATGGATTAAATATTTAACCGAATTGTATAAGGATAAAAAAAATCACCAGGAAACGAATAGAGATAATAGATCCATATACAGTAAACGAAGATGTAACTTTTTCACTAGTAATCACGTTGATTAACAAGGTTATAACGAGTAACATAATTCATAACATATTGTGAACTACTATTACAATACTTATGCACAAAAACGGAAATAATAAAGACACATCCAACTACTGAGAGCTACAGATACTGACTTCAAGTCTTAAGCCCTTAACAAGAATAACAGGAAATAAAATGAAAAGCATTACAACTCTTGCAGAGGAACAGTATGGCAGTATGGTTTCAGATCCGGTAGATCATGTACAGATGTAGTATTCATTCTTAGACAGGCTGTAGAGAAGTCCATTGAATACAACAGACCAGCTTATTTTTGTTTTATTGAATTACAGAAATCTTTCGATAGGATTCAGTTAACAAATGTGTTAAACCAGTTCTTCTATAGGGAGATCTGCCAACTTAATAAAACAGTTGAAGACATTTAAACCAACAACTTCATGCAGGCGAAAATTGGTTCCAAGTTAGCTAATTACATAGCAGTTAATTGTGGTATTAGAGAGGGTGACTCTTTGAGCCCGCTACTTCTTAATACAGTCGCGGACGAGGTGATAAGGAAGTTACTGAATGGAAATGGTTATACAGTGGAGAGCGAAGAAATAAAGATCATTTGTTATGCTGATGATGCAGTTCTACAGGCAAACAGAGCAGGCAACCTGCATAAACTTTTACAAGAGTTTAATGTGATAGCCAAAAACCTAACTATGGTCACATTCACTCGAAAACCAGATGTTCACTACTTCTGTGCAACCAGTTAGACACAAACTGGAAATGGATGGAAAAATTATTCACGAGATAATGACATTTAAATATTTTACTGCGGATCTGTTCAACAGTGTAGATGTCGAAAAGGGACTCACAGAACAAATAGCAAAGAAACAAAGTGCCAGGGTATTTAAAGAATACTATTTGGAAAAACAAGCATTTAGGAAAAGATGCAAAGGCAAGAATACATAAAACAATAGTAAGACCAATTACAACGTAAGCAATTGAGCAAGACCAGAAACATTAAAAACAAAGAGACTTCAGGAAACTGCGTAAATGAAAATTCTGCAAAGGATTACAGGCAAGGCCCTCAGAGATACAGAGGGAAGTGGAAGCATTTGAAAAGGAATTAAGTGGACTTCATTAATGAGTGGGTATGAATGGAACGAACTCGTAGATGGCTTGTAACAACAACAACGCTGAACTATTGTACACATATAATTATTTTTTCTTCTGATTTTCGATAAATTAGTGTAATCGATGTTCTGATTTCATTTCCTTTTTGTTTCATATCATTGTGTTAAGAAAACTGTAAATAAATTTCGATGTGAATATTAATGTTTATGTCAAATATCAAACAATATTGTAACAGAATTGAAAAGTAACAAACGTTGAGACTGTTGTAAGATGTTAAAATTGTAACTGTGCGTCTGGTCCATACATAGGCAATGTATTAGGATATGTAGAATGCAAAACCTCGGGTGAATACCCTGTCTGTAAGGGAGCGGTAAAAGGTGGATGGCAAGCGAGCGCGGGAAAATGCGCACGGGCACTGCACGGCATAACGGGCTCAGCAGTAGTAGTCGGAGTTGGGCATTGGTCTGAGCAGCCGGCCGAAGTGGCCGTGCGGTTAAAGGCGCTGCAGTCTGGAACCGCAAGACCGCTACGGTCGCAGGTTCGAATCCTGCCTCGGGCATGGATGTTTGTGATGTCCTTAGGTTAGTTAGGTTTAACTAGTTCTAAGTTCTAGGGGACTAATGACCTCAGCAGTTGAGTCCCATAGTGCTCAGAGCCATTTTTTTGGTCTGAGCAACACGTTCTGGATCGAGGAGGCTCTCCTGGAAGACGTGGTTTCATTGAGCCTCGGGTATGCCGTTACAACGCCCATACAGCATGGCAAAATTCCATAGGCACTAAATGGAAAAGCATTGCGACGATAAGTAGAATTAAAGTGCCGATACATCAAAAGCCATAGCTGTGGTTGTACGTGTGCTCTGTGCCTCGCCATCTCGCCACCGCCAACCGCCGCATCGATACGAACAGGTTGAAACTTTTAGTACTGTATTTGTGTGGACCAGTATTACTTTTGTTCCATACTGTTCAATAAGAACTTAAATTTTACCAGAACTGTCCTATCATTTAATTATCCCTACAACTAACCTAGACAGGGTCCTTTCCACATGTTGTGCAATCCGAGTGTCCCGAGATGAATAATTAATGTTTGTGTTAATAATAATTACCTGCAGACCTAACTATGTTAGAATGGTGTTTAAAGAACTGTCTTGTTAATGAACTAGTTAATGAATAACGGAGGTCTGACAAAGTTGGAAGATAACTTTAATATCGAATTAGTAATGAAGTTTAATTATTTCGAGACAGATATAATGGTATTTAAATGAGCAGGAAATAAGATGAAAAGAGTAGTAACTCATATATTGGAAATCTTGAGCACATAATGATTTCAGTAATAAATTTTTTTTTTTATACAGTGATCATAACAGTTTCAGGGTCCCCCCCCCCCACTTTTTTTATTCATTTGAATTCTGAAGTGTTCTAAACTGATTTGACCAGCAAAGTTAAAGTCAATATCTTTATGATAATTGACATTGTGTGTGTGATTGGAAGGTACTATTTGTAGGGTAACCTATGCCCAATTTTAATCAGATCAATAGACAGTACGAAGTTTTGTAGTAGACATTATAGTGCAGTGTTATGTATTTATGGTTTATCCATATCACTACAGAAAGTAAAATTATCAGTTCAGTAGATTTTATGGTACTAAAATTTACCATATTATGCAGTGTTACTACGTGTTGTTTTGCATGAACGTACATCAACTTGTACAGGGAAGAAATTCAGTTAATGCCTAATCAGGCTGGCGACCGTTTTATTAACAAATTGGTAGCATCTGCTGTGTTTCTTTTTGTCCGTCCTAACGTGTAGTTGCATTTCGGACTTACTTGAAGTATCATTGTTATTACAGAGTGGGTGTAAGTCTGATTTGCCTCCATTCAGGTACACGCGGTCAATATCTATACAAAAATCCTTTCTCATAAGGTGAAGCCCGTCAACTTACCATAGTACAGGCTTTAAAGAGTATCGTGTACCAAGCGCGAACGTTACAGGCTGTCCAAAGAAAAGATGGAGAGACAGCCTCAGGGTTGACTGATGGGTACTCAAGAAAATAGCCTTTGCCCTAGGAAGAAAGGAGGAAGAAGAAGAAGAAGAAGAAGAAGAAGAAAAGGAAGACGTATCACAGGCCTCAAGCGTCACATCACATTTGATTATAGGGCAAGTCCACATTAATAATTTCTCTATGTTACAACCTACGAACAGAATATCATCCACAAAGCGCAAATTTTTTAATGGTTTTCCATTCTAAACCCTCTTTCCTTTCGGTGAACCTTATAAATGGGTATTTTCAACACAGACGTTAATAGTTTAGTCGATATTTGGTCTGAATAACACCTTCTCCTCTGCAGTATTTTGTAACCGTAGTAGGTGTTTCGTAAAGGGAAACACGGGTGCTAACAGGTTCTCCGAGCACGGCATTTGCAGGCCTACTGGCGGTTCTCGCCGACGCGTGGACCGGTGTTTGTGCGCTGTCAGCGGCGCAGCTCCTCACTCCTGCAGCAGGGAGGCCCTGGTTTCGCCCCAGGCGCTGCTGCGGCACGCCGCACACCAGCGGCGCTAACTGGGTTACCTGCCGCCAGGCTCTGCCACTGTGCACTGCAGGGAGGGGCAGGCGGTGTCTTCCCTCTCGGCTCCCTCAGCGCCGCACTCGCCGTCTCTGGGTCCCTCCCGCCCATCACGTCCGCTGTTGCTACTGGGAAGCTGAACCACAGCCCCACTTCCCTGCTGACAATCCGGAGCAGCTGTACTGCTGCCTTTCTGAAGACCTCATGTACTGCGAATATCTCACTGGCTCTGTGAAATTAGGTTTCCACAACTTTTTTTCTTCGAATGTATTAAAATAATCTTATACATTATTTCACTAATTCTGCAGAACTCACTTCTTATGGCGTAATATATTGCCTTTAATGGTGTTGAAATCGCTGGCCGTTATTCATTCCAGTGTATGTTTCACTAATTGTTTTTACACGATATGTGTAAATTTTAAGAACTACAAAAATAAAGTAATTCACATGTATAGATTATAGGGTAAGTGTGGGATAGTTGGACTTCATCTTTTCTTCAGCAAGAAATTTGTGTGTTTTTCAGCCTTTTTGACTTTAGCAGCATGTTCGTAGGGAGCGTCACATAACCTTAACTACAGTATATCATTGGAGGGAGCCGGCTGCTGTGCCCGAGCGGTTCTAGGCGCTTCAATCCGGAACCGAGCTGTTGCTATGGTCACACGCTCGAATGCTGCCTCGGGCATGGATGTGTGTGATGTCCTTAGGTTAGTTAGGTTTGAGTAGTTCTAAGTCTAGGGGACTGATGACCTCAGATGTTAAGTCTCATAGTGCTTAGAGCTATTTGAAACATTTTTGTCACTGAGGTACTGACACTTAATGTACAAGATACATGATAAAATGAAAATATACATGAAAAGCCCACATCTCATTTTTAGGTGTATAGGTGGACCAGTGTACTAGGAGAGTTGGACCATAAAAAAATATCTATACGTGAAGAAAAGAGTCAATTAGAATTTCATTTTTTTTTTTGTTTGGCATATGTTGTAATGAATACAGAATTATTCTACTAAATATTGTACTCCAAAATAGTTTTATCAGTTTATTATAAATCTTCGGGCAACACACTGATCCCAACCGTAATTCTTATTAGTTTGGTAGTAGATTTGACTACAGCCAACACATTCACGCTCAGCTCACTCACCAAAGCTATTTTCATAATCTTCTACAATGTCTCCATCTGATGAACACAGTGAGCTATTTTTAGGATTTTTCTTATTGAGTTTCTTTAGTCTGTTTTCCTCTTCACGACTTTATTCGCTTTGATGATATTTTTGTCCCTTTATCTGATTCCTTTCTTTGTTTGTACCACTTTTTGTTTACAGTTTCAATATTTCCAGTAGCGTTTAGCCCTTTGGATACTGCTGCCGCCTTGCTCTTAAATTTCATGATTTTATCAATAGAAGCAAGAGGTGTGATATTTCTTCCAAAAATTTTGTCTGTGTTGGCTTAGGAGTGGTTAGCTTTGAGGTTGTAATCTTGAAAGATTTAGGTCTAGCAGGAGTGGAGTCCAAAGTTAGGTCAGTGAAAGAATTTAACTTTTGCGGATATCTCTGCAAAAGTATAGTCTGCGAGATTATTGTACATGCCTTCAAGCTATATTTAATTGTGCTTCATCTCTGTCACAGAAAAAAAAAAGATCCATCTCTCCTAAATAACACTGGTCCATCTCTCCCGATTGTCTAGTAGAAATGCACCACACGGACTTCTGTCTGTAGGTAGCGAGCTTGGTGGCCATTTTACGTAAGTTTCGCGCCTACATATACTGGTAAAGCTTGCATTAATAAAACTGCATCAATATTATGCAAACTTAGCCTTAATACTAAAACCATGCAACATGCGATAAAACGTTTCGACTTACCAGAGCAGGGTATGTTACTTTCGTCCAGAACTAAAACGAAAATGACAGGAATACTTCTGCATCACGTTTGTTCACAAACGAGCTCACTTGAAACTAGCAGGAGCTGCTCTCCAGCGGTGCATTTATGAACATTGCCAGTGGTCGGCTCAAGCAGTATTCCAACTCTCCCAGATTACCCTACAAACCTAAGAGTCTAATATGACAAGGATGGGACAAGTGGTCGACCATGTTCTTATAATGGAACTAACGGATCGGTCCAGAGCTGGATACCGAGGGTTAGATGGGTGCTGCGGTAGAGGGAAAAACTTTCCTGTGGGTTACTTAACCTTCGGTTCAGCATGACCAGTTGTATTCTAAAATTCTTTAAGGCAGGCAAGTTCATCGTGTTTAATAACAGAGAGGTGAGACTAACTACGAGGCCTCTAATGCAGCGAAAGAACTATCCGACTAGGCTGGCCTCGGTGCGGCGTATTCTCAATCCAACTCTGAGGTCGCGCTGACATAACATGCTCTAGAGGGTAGATCTTCGAGCCGGCCACCTATTGGCATGCCAATCACATGAGTTGCTGTCTACCTCTCGAAGTTGACTGACTGGTGTGGTGTCGATAGTAGACGATACTACAAGAACCATTCTGTCATTTACCTAATTTAGGAAAACCATGGAAAACCTTAAACATGTTGGCTCAATGTAGATTAGTGCCTCAACTGTCGCCAATACAAGGCCTCTTTCTTAAAACAATGCTGCCTCATTTGATTTATACCTAGTGCACATTATTGTTATAGATTACATTGAAGAAACTGCAAAAAGGTGGGAATTTATGGAGATGGGGCCTGGAGACCATTAGGGAACGACTGACAAGACAAGAGGAAATAAATACAGTAGAAGAAGAATGATAAGCCTTGAGAGATGAAATAGTGAAGGCACCAGAGGATCAAGTTGGTAAAAAGGCGAGGGCTACTGGAAAACATTCGGTAACAGAAGAGATAATGAATTTAATTCATGATAGGAGGAAATATCGAAATGCAGTAAATGAAGCAGGCGTCAAAAACGAGATCGACAGGAAGTGCAAAATGGCTAAGTAGGGATGGCTAGAGGGCAAATGCAAGGATGTAGAGGCATGTATCACTAGGGGTCAGATAGATACTGCCTAAAGGAAAATTAAAGAGACCTTTGGGGAAAAGAGAACCACTTGTATGAATATCAAGAGCTCAGATGGAAAACCAGTTCTGAGCAAAGAAGGGAAAGCAGGAAGGTGGAAAGAGTATACAAAGGGACTATACAAAAGTGATGTACTTGAGGGAGATATTATGGAAATTGAAAAGGACGTAGATGAAGATGAAGTGAGGGATATCATACTGCGTGAAGAATTTGACTGAGCACTGGAAGACGTAAGTCAAAATAAGGCTCTGGGAGTAGACAAAATTCAGTTAGAACTATTAATAGCCATGACAAAACTCTATCATCTGGTGAGCAAGATGTATGATACAGGCGAAATACTGTCAGACTTCAAGAAGAATATAGTAATTACAATCCCAAGGAAAGCAGGGGTTGACAGATGTGAACATTACCGAACTATCAGTTTAATAAGTCATGGCTGCAAAATACTAACATGAATTCTTTATAGACGAATGGAAAAATTGGTATAAGACGACCAAGGGGAATATCAGTTCGGATTCTGTAGAAATGTTGGAACACGTGAGGCAATACTGAGCCTACGACTTATCTTAGAAGAAAGATTAAGGAAAGGCAAACCTACGTTTCTAGCATTTGTAGACTTAGAGAAAGCTTTTGACAAAGTTGACTGGAATACTCTCTTTCAAATTCTAAAGGTAGCAGGAGTAAAATACAGGGAGCGAAAGGCTACTTACAATTTGTACAGAAACCAGATGGCAGTTATAAGAGACGAGGGGCATGAGAGGGAAGCAGTGGTTGGGAAGGGAGTGAGACAGGGTTGTAGCCTCTCCCCGATGTTATTGAATCTGTATTTTGAGCAAGCAGTAAAGGAATCAAAAGAAAAATTCAGAGTAGGAATTAAAATCTACGGAGAAGAAATAAAAACTTTGAGGTTCGCCGATGACATTGTAATTCTGTCAGAGACAGCAAAGGACCTGGAAGAGCAGTTGAACGGAATGGACAGTGTCTTGAAAGGAGGATATAAGATGAACATCAACAAAAGAAAAACGAGGATAATGGAATATAGTCGAATTAAGTCCGGTGGTACTGGGGGAATTAGATTAGGAAATGAGACACTTAAAGTAGTAAAGGAGTTTTGCTATTTGGGGAGCATAATAACTGATGATTGTCGAGGTACAGAGAATATAAAATGTAGACTGGCTATGCCAAGGAAAGTGTTTCTGAAGAAGAGGAATTTGTTAACATCGAGTGTAGATTTAAATTGAAGGAAGTCTTTCCTCAAAGTATTTGTATGGAGTGTAGACATGTATGGAAATGAAACATGGACGAGTGTACACAAGCAGGGAATAGAAGCTTTCGACTAGTGGTGCCACAGAAGAATGCTGATGAATAGATGGGTAGATTATGTAACTAATGAGGACTGCTTCTTTACGACGGTGACCAATGATATTGATAAAGAAAAAAACCAAAATATCATTTTCTACCAAGGAATGAAACTGTACAGTAAACAGCAACGAAGATTAAAGACCCTGATACAACAAACTTAGAAAGCGAGTTAAAAACTAAATGTTAAGCAATACATTCTGTACACTGAACGATAAATTAGATAACACAGAAGAGGGGTTTGACAAAAAAAATGGCTCTGAGCAATATGGGACTTAACATCTGAGGTCATCAGTCCCCTAGAACTCAGAACTACTTAAGCCTAACTAACCTAAGGACATCACACACACCCATGCCCGAGGCTGGATTCGAACCTGCGACCGTAGCAGTCACGCGGTTCCGGATTGAAGCGCCTAGAACCGCTCGGCCACCACGGCTGGCGTGAAGTCCTCGAAAGTGTTCATTAAGGTTGGGGAAGAGGTTAAAATCGGATGGGCTGAAGCCAAGACTGTTTGGAGGATGATGGGTGAAAATGAACCAAAAGTGTCCGATTTTTGCAGATGTCAACAGGACTCGCGTGTGATGTGGCATTGTCACGCTGAGGCAGAGGGTGCTCAGTGTGTGAACGAAACCTCCATACTCGAAATTCAATTACAGTATACTCCGTTTCTTACGAACCGACATGTTACACGCTGGAATTCGGAGTCATCTAGCAGCAGAGAACTGCAAACATGTAGACATGATGAATAAACATGGAGAACGTCAGTAAAATATGTTTTGTTTAAAAAGCTTTAAGAGTTTTCATTTTAAAATATCGGAGGCATTATTTTCAGCACACTCTAGTAAACTGATTGACACACTTGTGCTTCGTAGATGATATTCTATTCGTAGCTGATAACATAAAGAAACTACAATATCTGCTTTTTGGACCTGAAAAATGAGGAAGTTGTAGTTACAGGAAAGAACGAAAACGTAAATCGATCGATTTCAAGTCAAAACTGCCATTGAGCTAGATATAAAAAACGATATTAGGCGTAACTCTGACCATGAGAGACCGACAGTGTTCATTCAGTGGTCCAGTAATGGTTCATCTCCTGGGACCTTAATCGGTCAGATAAGAATCATCAGCAAGAGCAAAGGATTTCCAACGACGTTGTTAAAGAGCACAGGAACAGAAACAGGCTACGCGGCCGGCCACGAATTTCTCTCCTGTGCCAAGCTCTTCATATCTGAGTAGCACTTGCAACCTATGTCCTCAATTATTTGCTATATCTGTCTTCCTCTACAGTTTTTGCTCTCTGCAGCTCCGTCCAGTACTATGGAAGTTATTCCCTCATGTCTTAACAGATGTCCTGTAATCTAGTTCCTTATGCTTATTACTGTATTCCACATTTTCGTTTCCTCTCCCATTCTGCACAAAACGTCCTCATTCCTTACCTTATCAGTCCACATAATTTTAATAATTCGTCTGTGGCACCACATTTCAAATGCATCGATTCTCTTCTGTTCCGGTTTTCTCACAGTCCATGTCTCAATACCATACAATGCTGTACTCTAGACGTACATTCTCAGAAATCTCTTCCTCGAATTAAGGATTATGTTTGATACTAGTTGACTTCTCTTGGCCAGAAATGCCCTTTTTGCCATTGCTAGTCAGCTTTTGGTGCCCTCCTTGCTCCGTTCGTTGGTTATTTTGCTGCCTAGGTAGCAGAATACCTTAATTCCATCTACTTTATGATCGTCAATCCTGATGTTAAGTTTCTCGGTGTTCTCATTTCTGCTACTTCTCATTAATTTCGTCTTTCTTCGATTTACTCTCAGTTCATATTGTGCACTAATTACATTGTTCTTTCCATTCAGCAGCTCATGTAATTCTTCTCCACTTCCACTCAGGAAAGTGAATCCTATCATTGATATCCTTTCACCTCGAATTTTAGTTCCACTGCTGACTCTTTTATTTCCATCATTGCTTCTTCGATGTACAAACTGAAAAATAGGGGTAGAAAGACTACATCTCTGTCTTACTTTTGAATCCGAGCACTTCGTTCTTGGTCGTCCACTCTTATTATTCCCCCTTGGCTCTTGTGCATTTTATATATTACCCGTCTCTACATATAGGTTACCCCTACTTTTCTCAGAATTTCGAACATCTTGTACCATTTTAAATTTTCGAACACTATTTCAAGGTCGACAAATCCTATGAACGTGTCTTGATTATTCTATTGCTTCCATTATAAACCGCAAGTCAGAATTTCCTCTCTGGAGCGTTTACCTGTCCTTAACCCAAACTGATCGTCGTATAACATATCGTCTATTTTCTTTTCCATTCTTCTGTATAGTATTCTTGTCAGCCACTTGGATACATGAGGTGTTACTCTGATTGTGCGATAATTCTCGCACTTATCAGCTCTTGCAGTCTTCGGAACTGTGTGGATGATATTTTTCCAAAAGTCATCTGGAATGTCGCCAGATTCATGCATTCTACATACCAACGTAAATAGTCGTTTTGTTGCCACCTCGTCCAATGATTTTAGAAATTCTGATGGAATGTTATCTATCCCTTTTACTTTATTTGATCTTAAGTCCTTCAAAGCTCTTTTATATTCTGATTATAATACTGGATCTTCTATCTCTTCTAAATCATGTTTCTTCTTCTATCACATCAGACAAATCTCCCCCCACATAGAGGCTTTCAATGTATTCCTTCCATCTATCCGCTCTCTCCTCTGCATTTAACAGTGGAATTCCCGTTGTACTCTTAATGTTACCACCCTTGCTTTTAATGTCACCGATGGTTGCCTTGACTTTTATGTGCTAAGTCCGTCCTTCCGGCAATCATTTATTTTTCGATTTCTTCACATTTTTCATGCAGTCATTATGTCTGAGCTTCCCTGCACTTCCTATTTATTTTATTCCTCAGCGACTTGTATTTGTGTATTCGAGAGTTTCCCGGTACTTCCTCCTTTCATCGATCAACTGAAGTATTTCTTCTGTTACTCATAGTTTCTTCGCAGTTTTCTTTCCAACTCCTATGATGGTAATTTTTACAGATGTTCATTCCTCTTCAACTGTACCGCCTACTGAGCCATTCCTTATTGCTATATCTATAGCGTTAGAGAATTTCAAGCGTATCTTGTCGTTCCTTACTATACTACTTCTGTATCCTACTTCTTTGCGCACTGATTCTTCATGACTAATGTCCTAATCTTCAGCCTACTCTTCATCACTACTATATTGTGATCTGAGCCTATATCTGCTCATTAGTAGCCTTAGAAACGAGTATATGATTTCGGAATCTCTGTCTGATAATGATATAATCCAACTGAAATCTTCCCGTATCACCCGACCTTTTCCAAGTGTACCTCTTGTTCTTGTGATCCTTGAACAGAGTATTCCCTGTTACTAGCTGCAACTTATTACAGAACTCAATTAGTCTTTCTCCTCTCTCATTCCGTGTCCCAAGCCCATATTTTCCAGTAATCTTTTCTTCCACTCCTTCCACTACAACTGCAGTCCAACACCCCATGACTATCAAGTTTTCATCTCCCTTTATATATTGTATTACCCTTTCAATATCCTGGTATACTTTCTCTATCTCTTCGTCTTCAGCTGCGACGTCGTGATGTACACTGAACTGTGGTTGTCGGTGTTGGTTCTGATCCCATTTGCCGATGTTGCAGATATTGCCCCATACTCATCTGACCATAAATCCTTGTCTTCTTTCCATTTCACGTCACAGACCCCTCCTATGTCTAGATTGAGCGTTTGTAGTAGTTTCGCTACCACGTTCAAGCTTCTGACATTGCACGCCCCGACTCGTAGAACGTTATCCTTTCGTTGGTTATTGAGTCTTTTCCTCATGGTCACCTCTCCCATGGCAGCGCCCTCCCGGAGATCCGAATGGTGTACTATTCCGGGATCGTTTTCCAATGGAGAGATCGTCGTGACACTTTTATAATTACAGGAAACATGTCCTGTGGATACGTGTTACGTGTCTTTATCGCAGTGGTTTCCATTGCCCTCTGCATACCCATGCCGTTGATCATTGCTGATTTTTCCACCTTTAGGGAAAATTTCGCACCCCCAGGACAAGAGTATGTCCTGAATCGCTGTTCGCTCCTCCACCCTCTTTGACAAGGCCGTTGGCAAAATGAGGGTGACTTTTTATGCCGAAAGTCTTCGGCCGCCAATGCTGATTGTTAGTCAGAATTTAAACAATGGCGGTATTAGAACTCGGAACTGAGGACGTTTTGAATACTAACCATAGACGCTACCCCTATATCAGGTTACAGAAGACAACAATAAATACACATAATGTGTGTCCACACTGTGGCCTGTAATTCAAATACTGTCATGATGATATCTCCATTTGTAAAGTTTCCAGATTACTCCTATTTCCGGATTTCGTGGAGAGTATTGCTAGTGCAGAGGTGTCAATGAATAAATCATTATCAACAAAAGGTCATCATTTTACGAATCGGGGCGTGGAATGCAAGAAGTCTGAATGTACTAGGGAAGCTCGAAAATCTGAAAATGGAAACGCAAACAGCGGGGGCAGTGAAGTGAAATGGAAAGAAGATAGTTTTTACTTGTCAGACGAATAACATGTAATTTCAATAGCGGCACAAAATGGTTTAAAAAGATTAGCAAAATAGGGCAGACAGTGTGTTATTTTGAACAGTTCCGTGACAGGATTATTCTCACGCAATTGACAGTAAACCACCGCCAACAGTAGTTCACGTAGAAATGCCGGTGTCACAAGCAAAAGACGAAGGCATAGGGAAAGTACCGGTATATGAGGATACAGTCAGTATTTCTGTATGTAAAAGGAGAATAAATAATCATGGGATATTACAAAGTTGCAGAAGAGGAAGGTACAGAAGGCGGAAATAAGGCGAATACGGGCTCTTTTGTAGGAACTAGAAAGAAAATTTCGTTATAAGCATAGGCTTCCGCGGCCGTTGTCACTGGTAACAAAATTCTTCCTGATATGTGAGCGCGTTTCAATACGTAAAATTCTCTGTCGCTTCGGCCACTCCCATCCTCAATGAAGGCCATTTGCAATAGTGACTGAAACGTCCGAGAGTTTTACATGTTGACAATGAGGTCACATACCCTGAGGAATTATATTGACAAAAATAACTGATTTCTACCATAAAATTCAGCTAGTAATTGCAAATACACTGCTCAAAAGCCACAAGAGGAAGACTTACATTTATGATAGGCCTGAAGAGATGCGAATTTTTTGACTGAATCACACCGTAGTTGGACGGAGATACCGAACTGAGATATTACATTGTAAGGTATATATAGATTCGGATGATAGCAAAGAGTAAACTGAAGTTCCAGCTACTCGTGCTGTCAAAACAGCATGAGAGACTGAAGTGCTGAAAAACGATAATATGCATATGGAGTTCTCTATGAGTGCAGATACTGGAGACGAATTGACATCTCTAAAAAGGGCAATCCAAAAGAATGTCTGTTCAAATACTGGGTTTTCCAAAAACACATGTCGAGTACTCTTAGATGTGTGCGAAACAAGAACAGTATGTCCAATAAACTTGGGTCAGGAAATGTATACCTTCTGAGATAAATCCAGTAAACATAGTTCCGGCAATGCTTACTTTTTGTGATAAGCACGTGTTTACCGGAGGTATTCAAAGTGGAGTCCGTTCGTGACAGTGCTCCCCTCAGCCCTTGGGCGTAAGGAATGTCGCAACCTTTGAAGTATACCCACTTGTTGCTGTACCTGCTAGCATGCACTGAAGATGCGTTCCCGTAGTGTCCGCACATCTTTGATTGGTATGGCGTAGACCAATTCCTTCAAGTGTACCCACAAAAGTCTAGGGGATCGAGAGTCTGGGGAACTAGCAGGCCAATATGTAGGGCCCCTCTGACCAATGCAGCGGTCCTGATACGTCTGCGTCAGATGTTCCCGCACATTGTGACGAAAGCGTGCTGGTGCGCCGTCATACACGAACCCCTTTTGCATTCGTTCTGCCATGGCAGAGCCTCCGGCAAGGTAGGCAATACAATAATAATGAGTAAGTCCACATATCGCGCCCCAGTTAACCTTCGTGGTAGCACGTGTAGCCCTATTAATATGTCGCCAAGTACGCCTGCCGACGCGTTGATTGAGAAGCGTAGTTGATGCCCTCTTTCCTAAATTGATTAAGTATTTACATGCGCCTATACATGCAGATTATGGAAATACACAACACCTTCTCTACTGAATCCAGCGTCATCGGTAAATAAATTCCTGGGTGTGAACAGTGGATCTGCGCAATACTTCTGCAACAGTCATTGGCAGAACGGCCGTCTGCCATGACGATCCTGTGGCCTTAGGAACGGAACGCGCTGTAGATGATTTGGATACAGCAATTGCTCATGAAGTACCTCCCCGCCACAGATAAGGGAATGAGACACGGATTCTGCTGTTGCTAATTGTCGCACACTGGTTACAGGGGTTTCTTCCACCGAACGTAGAACACGTACAGTACCTCGGTGTCAGGCGCGCGGACTCTGCGGGACCCGGGAAGTGGATGGGCACTTGTGCCACTCAGACGCTGGGAAAGTCGGCGGAACAGCTTACGAGAGGGCACTATGCGCTGTGGATATTTTTCTGCTTAGAGGGCACGGGTTCGCAAGCTATGTCCGTTTGCTAAACCATAGCACAAAATCATATCCACTATTTCACTTGTCGACTAGGAAGCTTCCATTGGTAAAGACTCGTGCAAGAAATAAAATATACTACACCATTTGTACGGACAAACATCGCAATAACAGAAAACACGTAAGTGAATCCGCGTCTGGAAGAATATAAAACACCACGATACGTAACCAGGGTTGACAGCAGTGTACAATAAGGCACACAGACAGGACGAAAACTGACGTAGGCTGCAAAACGAGACCAACCACACAGCGGATTGCAGACTACCTGACGGTAGGTAGAATATTGTGAGTAAGACATCGTAACACCCTGGCGACGCTTTTGACGGAGGGCCAGTGCAACGACTGTGCTAATACCCGCAACCAAGGGTCGCACAGCTCTTCCTATAACCACATATTTATCTCGGGAAGTATGCGTTTTCGGTCCCATGTTTATTGGATTTATTTTTTGAGTGTCGATGACTACTGCCACGTCTCGAAGTATTAGACACTTTCCAGAAGGAGATTTTCGATATGCAGCGGAATGTGCGCTGATATGAAACTTCCTGGCAAATTAAAACTGTGTGTCGGACCGAGACTCGAACTCGGGACCTTTGCCTTTCGCGGGAAAGTGCTCTACCATCTGAGCTACCGAAGCACGACTCACGCCCGGTACTCACAGCTTTACTTCTACCAGTATCTCGTCTCCTACCTTCCAAACTTTACAGACGCTCTCCTGCGAACCTTGCAGAACCAGCAATCCTGAAAGAAAGGATACTGCGGAGACATGGCTTAGCCACAGCCTGGGGGATGTTTCCAGAATGAGATTTTCACTCTGCAGCGGAGTGTGCGCTGATATGAAACTTCCTGGCAGATTAAAACTGTGTGCCGGACCGAGACTCGAACTCGGGACCTTTGCCTTTCGCGGGCAAGTGCTCTACCATCTGAGCTACCGAAGCACGACTCACGCCCGGTACTCACAGCTTTACTTCTGCCAGTATCTCGTCTCCTACCTTCCAAAAGGTAGTCTCGGTCGGGCACACAGTTTCAATCTGCCAGGAAGTTTCATATTAGTAACTTTTTTGAACACCCCATATAGAGATTAAGAAGATAACTGTGAAGAATTCTTGGGAAACAGAAGAAATAATTCAAGTGATCAACGTAATATGGATGTACAGACATGTTCACGAAATGTCACGAATACAATGTTGTAAGCGACTTAGGAATGAAGTAAGTACCTAGAGCCGGCATGTGAAGGCGAAATGGCTTCAAGGAAAATGTGAAGAAATCGAAAACGAAATGGTCGCCGATTGGAGTGATCCAGCATATAGGAAATTCAAAACAGTGTGCAGTGATACTAAAAGCAAAGGTCTCAACAATAAGAGTGCAGAAAGGTTTCCATAGTTAAACGCAGACGATAGAGCGGATAAGTAGAAAGAATACAGTGAAAAACATAGGGGATCTACTATTAGAGTCAGAGATTAACAGAGCTTTGGAAGGCTGGCGATATAACAACGCAGAAGAGCTAAATAAAATTCCTTCAGTCTTTTTTAAAAAAACTGTTGGAGTAAGTGGCAACCAAACTACTGTACAAGGTGATGTGTAGATTTTGTGAAAGGTCGAGACACAGCCACCAAACTTCCGGAAAAAATACATAATATATGCAAAACCACAGTTGGAAGGGGAGAAAAATGCGAGACTTGCCGCACAACTAGCTAAACAGCACGTTTCTGACAGAAGAATGGAAATAATATTTGAAGATCTTTTAGATGAGACTTATTCTGCTTTTAGGAAAGATAAAGGCAGCAGGGACGCTGTTCTGGCGTTTATCTTAGTTTCACCAACTGCGACATAATCGCGTGTACAAACAGTGAAGCAATACCGTAAAATGCTTTCTTATTACAATCTCTGATCACAAATGAATTCTTTAGACGATGACTGGTTTCAGTCTGTAATGACCATCTTCAGATCTTTTTTACACCATGTCCTAAAGTCATACGGCCTTAATGGCTTCGTCAAAACATATGTCATCGTCTAAAGAATTCATTTGTGATCAGAGACTGGAATAAAAAAGCTGTTTATCCTAGTATTGTAAGCAAG
Source organism: Schistocerca cancellata (assembly GCF_023864275.1). Lineage (NCBI taxonomy): Eukaryota > Metazoa > Arthropoda > Insecta > Orthoptera > Acrididae > Schistocerca > Schistocerca cancellata. Next base: position 640,449,044 of record NC_064626.1, read on the forward strand.
ATTTAAGGAGAACAAAGATATGTTCATCAGGAAAATAGGAACGAAATACAAGGAAGAAGGGGTAATATACAACTAGTACAAAAATAAGAAGAAACAATAAGAATGGAGGGTCAAGAACGGAGTGCTCGGATTAAAAAGGAAGTAAGTCAAGGATGAAGTCTTTCAAATCTACTGTTCAATCTATACATCGAACAAGCAATGGAGGAAATGAAAGAAAGTTTCAAGAGTCCAAATTATGATCTCTCTTGCTTCTTCGTTGAGTAGGTCGAAAAGCAGGTGTGAAAGACTACATCACTGTCTTACACCCTATCTAACACTAGCACTTAGTCCTTGGACTTCATTCTCATTTTCCTCTCTTGCTTCTTGTTCAAATCAGTCCGTGCACCATAGTCCACAGTACCAATATCATCCAAAAGGTCGAGCGCAGATATGTGATTTTGCAGGGGATAATACCTTGGGTTCTATTGATCCCAGAGATAAGGGGTCAAGTGTTTTAGATAGCCCTTGGCCCAGCAACCATCTATGTACCTATCGTGAACAACTGACATACTGTAGCTGTCATAGGTACAGGATCAAAATTGGAACATTACACAATTTCTTCAGGACCGCCAAAATAAGGAAATCGGTTGGTTCTTTCAAATAAGCTTCGGTTCAAGGTGGGCCCTAGCCGGCATATAAAAGCGTTATTTGTCCATAAGCAGTTCCTAAGAAAACCATAAAATCCGTTTTTTTTTTCGCCGCGAACCGCGGTTCGGTAAATAAATAAGCATATCAAATGGCTCAAATTTCAACTACATATCCCTTACATATTTATTTAGACAAGCCATTTTTCCGTTTTCGAAAATTTTTATCCGCTGTCAAAATACACCAAAAGTACTAATTTTGCGGATGACCACTTCTATAATTTCTATTCATGGTGACCAGTCGAAATTTTTTTCGTATGTTCTTAAGATAATATTCTCGGTGAACCTTGAAAGCTTTTGGGATATCATTGTCCATTACCGAGGTCCTCAGGTTCAGAGTTAGTTTACTTATGCACGTAAAATATGCACTAAATGTGCTTTTTGAGATGTAAATGAAGTTTTAAATGACGTAGAAAAATATTTTGTTATGCGGAATTGTTTGTACTTGCAAGTCAAACACCGCCAAAAGGTGCTATGAATTTTTATGTAAGGTAGTGTACAGAGAACATGTGTTGGACACAAGTCCTGCGTTCACATTAAACCAGAGAAGGCATCTATTTTGTGGTGCGGCCATTTTACACCTTACATTTGTAGTACTGACTAAATCATTTGGTTTTATTCCTTAGCTGATAGTGATGAATTTTAATGATGTAACGTTGGACTCAATTTCTATTTGGATGAACATTTAAACAAAATGGGATAAAAAGTGACTTAACGAACCTAAAAAGAACTAAAAATGATTGCCAAAATTTATGTAAAACTGGAAAGACTGCGAACCCAGCGAAATATTTATAGCACCATTTCTGCAATTTTTAGATCCATATCATAATCCAAGCGTTCTCGGCGAATCGCAGTCTATGAGCAAAGTTTCCAGAAAAAGTGTAAACAAACGACTTCGTGTTAATGTTATATATGTGTACCTATTTGTCGTTTATATGTATCAAAATGTATAAATGTGTCGAAGTATATAAATAAACTCTCAATACTTCAGTGACCTGTAGAATTCATTTTATAATAGCTCCACACCTTACACTAGCAGGGAAAAGAAGGGAACCAGCGGAAAAATGCTCCTGCCGGAACAAAAGAGTTGAAAGATTCTGACAGAAAATGGGGAACCAGTTGCTTCAATCCTGGTTGAAGGAGAGAACCAGAGAGACAGTGACGGAAGAAGAGAAAAAGTGGTGGTGAAAGAGGAGATAGATGAAGACAATGGCAGTCGGAGCCAAAAACAGAGGAGATATCAATGGTCAGTAAGAGATATTAGCAGTAAACGAGTAATAGATGGAAAGCAGTGGGAACAAATGAGAGCAGACAGAGAAAATGGAAAATACAGATGAGTGGAGACCATACTGGAGTATTTGTACCCTCCTAGACTGGCGAGCTTCATCACGTACATATAGAGGAGGGCGACTTTTCTATCGAAATTTCATGTATCCAGAAGTTTTTAGCTACGAACGTATGGTGAAGAAAGTGGCAGCGGAAAAGAAAGACAGAAGGAGACAGTGAGAGATAGGAGACAGTGGCAGAGGCATATACTGTAAATACAGGAGACGGTGTAAATGGGGGATAGGAGATAGCGACAGAGGGAGACAAAGGCAGAAGGATCCACCGTAATTGAGAGAGGAGACAACCTCAATGAGAGAAAAAGTTACAAGTTGGACGTTGGCGGCGAACGAGAACAGCCTACATAGCCGCCAGTCGTCAGAGAAAACGCTCCACGAGGACGTGTGTGGAGAGGACACAATTGTGATTTAAGAGAAGGACAGTGGACTTTAACCGAGGGATAAAGAGACAGCGACAATGGGAGAGAGAAAATTGAGTCAAAGATAATGGCAGTGTGAAAGAGAGACAGTAAAAATGGCAGAAAAGGAGCAGTGGTAAGTGAGAGCTTTTATTGAAAATTTCCGGGTGCTGACACAGACCTTAAAGGGATGTAGGTTGTTGGCCAATACTGTATCAACAGGTTAAAGTACATAGACATAATGAGTACTCCAATCTCAATACAGCATTCATCAGATTGAAAAAACTCACACATGGTTACTGTAAACAGATCTATCCGCAAAATACTGTCCACTAAGAAAAATATCACGAGTTTTGCACGGAATGTATGAGGTGCAAGAAAGCACATTTCATGTTTATCACAGAAACGGACACTAAATAGTCCAAAATTTGACCAACAGTATACCTTTTACAACAGTTTAGATTACACACTCATGTTTAAGCCATATCGCGCCCCAATGGACGAAAATGTAAATTAATTACCACATTAACGTTTTCCACACCGAGGAAGATTTATTTATTTATTTACCACGTAGCAAACAAAATGAGTTTTCGAATTACAAGTGTATCCCTAATATATAATGGTTTCTAAACTACTATATATCATCATTTGGATACAGCTCTCCAGCACAACTCAAACGACAACAGCTATAGGCGAATAGGAAGGCCTACAATGGTGTTTACCACACCATTCGTCGCTGTCAGGAAGTCTTCGAGAGGATCCTTGTAGGAAAGCGCGGGATATGTTGATACAACACGAGCGGCTGACTGTAGTTCCCACAACAGTCCCAAGACGGAGATGAAGATTTGCCCAAGTTGTGGATAGTGTCTGAACAGCTTCCATGACCCTTTCGCATGTGGTTCAGGATAGTCGAAATTGCCTGAGGATGGTCAAATACAGGGAGTTTCTCCTATATGCACGACTGTTCAGGCATAATCGAGGACATATTTGTTGCAACTGGCTTCCTATTCATCGATGGCATTGAATTCAATTTAAGTAAGAGTCCTAGCTGTGATAAGAGTGATATGTCTTGATTTTTAATCTTTTGCACTTCACAGTGGAGACAGCCAGCAGATCTAAAACAAGTTCTGGCTAAAATGAATGTGTCACAAGACGTGACTCACATGGTTCTTTTCAGAACCTCCAGCTATAAACGTTGCACAGGATAAAGTGGACATTAAAGCCATCACCATGTTTATCTAAAAGAAATAGAAATTGGAAATTTATATTTTGCGTCAGAAAACATAACCCAAGAAAATAAAATCTGATACATTTACTAAAATAAATTGATAACCACTTAACAAAAAATATAGGTTTATTAGAAGTAGGCCTAAGAAAATTATGTATCGACCAGAATTGAAAGGAGTGGAGAAGACCGGCCGAGGTTTGACAACCGTGTTAGCAAGCTCTTACGAAAGCAAAGACAGCTTCATTGCAAATTTAAAAGTAGCCAACGCCTCGCAGACAAACGAAAATTTCATGAAGCCAAAATTAGTGTAAGGATGGCTCCGCATGGGGCTTTCAACGAATATGAAAGTATTACTCTGTCTACCTACCTGACAGAAAATCCTAAGAAATTCTCGTCTTATGTTCAATCAGTAAACAGATCGAAGAATCTGTCCAGACACTCTATGACTATAAAGGCACTGAAACAGAGAACGACACAGAAAAGATCTAAATACTATACGTCTTTTTCCAAAACTGCTTCAGAGAGGAATATTGAACTGTAGTTTTTGCTTTAAATCGTTCCTCGATCGACAGAACGACCGATATCTAATTAAGTGACCAAGAGATAGAAACGCAACTGACATCGTTCACCATGGGAAAGGCCACCGGGCCTGATGGAATACCAGTTCTATACTACACAAAGTATGCGAAACTACTTGCCCCGCTTCTATCAGCAAGGCACCGTAGGAGTCTAGAGGAGTGAAGCGTTCCTAATGACTGGAAAAAATCACAGGTCATTACCGTTTTCCTTGTAGGCCTGTATCTCTGACGTCAGTCTGTCGTAGAATTTTGGAACATATTTTATGCTCACGTATTCTGATATTATGACAATTGTGGAGACCGAAATTCTCCTGTGTAGGAACCAACATGAATTCCCAAAACTAAGATTGTGTGAAGCCCATCTCTCTCTGTTCGTTCACAAGACCCAGAAAGCATTAGATGCAGGCGCCCAGGTGTTTCTTGAGTTCCAGAAGGTATTCTATACTGTTTCGTACCGCCTTCTAATGAACGAAATGCAACCGTATGGAATACCAGAAAAAATGTGTGACTGGACTAAAGAGTTTCTGCCAAATAAAACATATATCTTTCTGAAGGGTGAGAAGTATTTAGACGTAAAGTTAGACCCAGGCGGGCCTGAGAGGAGTGTTATTAGGACCACTATTTTTCACGCTGTACGTAAATACCTAGTACATAACATCGGACGTTCCATGAGGCCTTTCTAGGATGACGATACTGTGTGCAGGAAAGTCACGAAGGTATGCAGGAAGACCTGTTGAGGATTGATATTTGGTGCAGGGAGCGGCAGCTGATAGCATAGACAGATGTACCGTACAGTGAATACACGGACAGACGACCGTTTATTTTATGATTATAAAACTGAAAAACAATCACGGGAAGCAGTTACTTCCATAAGAGATCTATAAAAATGCTTACGGGGGGATCTGAAGTGGAACTACCACATAAAGTAAAGAGTGCGTAAGAATCAGCAGCGATCAACAGTATGAGGATGCAGAAGGCAATAGAAACCAATTCACTGAAGACACACGATGTGTACTCGCAGGACACACGGCTTGTAATCCAAAAAGTGTCATGAAGGTTTCGCCATTGGCAAAAGATTCCGGACTAATCCTGCATTCGGATAACCGGTAGAGGCCTGCCAAGAGGGAGGTAATCATGAAAAAATTATTGAATAATCAACGAAAGGATAACGTTCTACGAATCGGGGCGTAGAATGCCAGAAGCTTAAACGTGGTACGGAAGCTAGAAAATCTGAAAAGGGAAATGGTCAGGCTCAATTTAGATATAGTGGGGCTCAATGAAGTGAAACTGAAAGAAGGATTTCTGGTCCAATGAGTACAGGGTAATATCAACAGCAGATGAATATGGTATAATGGGGGTAGGATGCGTTATGAATTGGAACCTAAGACAGAGAGTGAATTACTGTGAACAGTTCACTGATACGGTTGTTCTCATCAGAATCGACAGCAAACCAACACCGACAACAATAGCTCAGGTGTACATGCCAACGTCTAAAGTAAGTAGAAGATGAAGAGACGGAAAAGGAACGCAAGGATATCAGACGGGTAATTCAGTACGTAATGGGAGTTGTGGTGGACTGGAAAGCTGTTGTAGGGGAAAGAGTAGAAGAAAGAGTTAGTAGAGAATATGGGCTTGTTAGTAAGAATGAGAGAGAGAGAGAGGAGAAAGAATAATTGAGTTTGTCAATAAATTTCGTTTTTAATAGCAAACCCTCTATTCATGAATCACAAGAGGAGGAGGAATACTTGGAAAAGGCCACGGGATACGGGAACATTTCAGTTATATTAAACCATGGCCTGGCAAGGATTTCGAAATCAGGTATTCGATTGTAAGACATATGCAAGATTAGACCACAATATAGTAACACAAAGAGAGAAGTGAAGTTTAAGGGACTTATTACGAAGAATCAGTGCGCAAAGAAGTGAAATACGGGAATACTAACGAATGAAGAAATGTGGTTGAACATCTACGTAGGTATAAATTTTACGATAGTAAATAGCTCTGTAGACTGTTCAGTTGAAAAGGAACGGACGTCTCTAAAGAGGCCAGTCGCAGAAGTTGGAAATAAAACATAGGTACCAGGAAGGAAACTACGAAGGAGCTATGGGTAGCAGAAGAAAGACTCCAGTTCATTGACGAAAGAAGGAAGCAAAAAAATGTTCAGATAAATCAAAAATACAGAAACATAAGTCATTTATGAATGAAATCATATGGAAATGCAGAGAAGCTACGTCAAAATCTCTGCAGGCTAAAAATGAATAAATCGAAAAGTCAAATAGCCTTCGGCGAAATTAAAAGCGAGGGCGGTAACATCAAGAGTGCAACGGAATAAGCCAGAGGCGTATCCAGTGGATAAAACGGCACCCCAGTGTTGCTCACTATAAGTCGCGGGTCTTCCTAGTGAGTGTACATCATACGATGTGACTGGCACATCAGTTCACTCGCGAAGTGACTTGGCCACATCGTTGGCGAATGGCCCGTTTATCACCAAGGCGGAGGTGCTTTGCTGCTCATTCATTGTTGGATCTGATGCAATTTTTCGATACATTTTGGAACTGCTCTTTGAAAGAAGAAACTGAAATTCGTGTCACTGATTATTTAATCTACAATGAAAATGTCTTCCAGCTGAGAAAATCATGGGAGCCAACACTAGGCTCCCTTATAGTAAAACGCGAAATGCAACAGCGGCGAGGGGTGGGAGGCAAATGAGACTCGCACCTCCCTCCCCCTCCCGTCCCAGCCGCATGCACGTCACCACCATGCGCGTAGTGGGGCGGGACCGACGAGGTCTGAACTGTGGATCGGCGGGTCCACATACCTTGAGCTCGCAGCAGGCACTGCATTCCATGAGAATTGTGAGCTGAAACATGGTGCAACTTCGACGATGGGATTCGGCAGTACACCCGAGAACGGTGGAATCAGCATATATGCCAGAAAACCTCAGCTCATATATACACTTGTTCTTATAAACTGTTACTTCTGATGCCACAAAGAGGCATAATGGTTAGAAATTTGGCCGATACATCCATAATTTGTACACAAAGAGGTTCTAAAAATCAATAAGTTTGTCACTTTCCATCAGTCCTATTTCCAACTGACCTTAGGTAAACTTCTTCCTCCGTTAGCTAAACGTCTATTTATCTCAAACGAACGTTGCGTTACATATATTTCAATTTATCTGTATATTATTCTGTTTATCTTATATACTTTGTACATTACTACTCGTTCCAGTTCATTCATTACTGTTTTGGAATATCCTGTAGATGCACTGTGAGACTTAGGCACTTCAGCAGAAGATGGAAGGAGCGAACATGCTTTTCAAAATGTTGCGGACAAACTGCGGATTGGCGTCACAAGAAACCCGAAAATGCTCCTATTTTATTGCGTTACTCTTTATTTTCTGCGACTTCTATTCATTCTTTTCGCACAAGACACTAATTTCACTTAGTCATTTCGTTCGCAGATACTCTACATTTTGTGTAATTCAAGATACCTTTCAAATGCTTCGTATTTTATTTTTGTATGTACACTACCAAAATAGAGGCCGTATTTAATTACGACACTATAATCCTACTCCAGAGTTATTGGAGTCAGTTAACCAAATATTTTTTGAAGTTTACCTTACACATAGAAAAGGAAATTGTACAAACAAATATTTAAGTCACAGAATTGCTTGGCAAATTTTTGACACAGGGTAAAAGATGTGCGTAACGGGGAAAAAATGAGGCAGATAAGACCCCAGTATCCAAAAATCAGGGATATTAAACTTCTAGATGAGTAGCCTCCGTTGCACAGGTACGCACTTATCTCAGTTTCATTTGGCAGTCTCCTCCTTTCCCCTCTCTCTGTACTTTTCCTCTGTCCGCCGTCTCTCTCTGTCCGTATCCTCTTTCTGTCCATACCCTCTTTCTCCTCATTCCTTTCTCTGCCCATTTCCTCTTCCCTCCTCTCCTTGACTACTTATCCTCGTCCCTTTCTTTGTCCATTTCATCCTCCTCCACCCTTTCATTGCCGTACAACGATTTAGTTTTGTAGGTACGTTTAGCATCATATGCGGATACTGACTGCTAATGCTATTGCGAATAGAGTTTGTATCAAAAAAGTAATAAATTCAAACGTCATGCACGATGCGGCAGTTTTTTTACGCATCTCAGCGTTTATGGCGTCGTAAATCCTGAACCATGTATTGTACAGTGATATAACGTTGCAGGTAGATTCAGTGGCATATGTGAACACTGTCTGCAAATTGTATAGCGAATACAGAAAGTAGGAAAGGAGTATTAAATTGAAACGTTATACCTGATGCGAAAATGAGCAGCGAAAATGTACTAAGCGATAAACATTTTTCCTTTCATATCATGTGTGTAGGGAGGAGGCGCAGGATGTCAGTGACAAAAAGTTTCGTGAAAGTTTGAAATTGTGTATAAAGTTTGTACTCTCGTCCCCAAATCCTGGATGAATAAAATCTGGGTATTCTTGCGTCGTGCCGTACACTAACTTTCAACCCCACCCCTATCCCTTTGATACGGAGGGGCGTCTTAACCGCACAGTGATTTTTTTCTAGACAGTAAGGGCATTGATATATGCACTAAGTTTGGGTGAAATTCGTCCAGTGCTTTCGGAGGAGATATGGAACAAACATACATAAATACGTATATATAAACATAAACTTTTGTATCATCGGTTAATATCTTTTTTCCGTGACCCGATATTCACAAACGAAAGCCTACTCTGTGCCCCAAGCTATGCTCAAGTTTCAGAGAAATACGCATGAAAATTTATCTAGTGGTTTTTGTGATTAACATGTTCACACACACAACGGTTTTACAGATTTAATATTAGTATAGGTTACCCAATAAAAAGTAAAGAAAAAATATTTTTTTCATTGAACTCTGTTATCCTTGCAAGCATGACCTTTTGTCTTAATTGTGTGTTACCATAACCAGCCAGTCAACTGTACACAGGGAAAATTAAGATCTCTCTAGAATATGTGTATTATGCTCTTCGTTTAAAGCCGGCGGGAGGCATAAAATGTCATCCGAAATTGTACTGAATGCTTTCTCAGAAACAATTAGTTCATGAGCCCACTGGAAGCGTGAATGGCTGCGAAAGCATACTTGACCTCTTAGCAACAATGTCAAATTGATTCCATATTTTTAAATTTCCGGAAGACTTTCGACACCGTTCCTCACAAACGTCTTCTAATTAAACTGCGTGCCGATGGAATATCGCCTCAGTTGTGCGACTGGATTCACGATTTCCTGTCAGAAAGGTCACAGATCGTAGTAATAGACAGAAAGTCAATGAGTAAAACAGAAGTGATATCCGGAGTTCCCCAAGGAAGTGTTACAGGCTCTCTATTGTTCCTGATGTATATTAACGGCATAGAAGACAATCTGAGTAGCCGTCTTAGATTGTTTCCAGATGAAGCTGTCATTTACAGTCTCGTAAAGTCATCAGATGACTAAAACGAATTGCAAAATGATTTAGATAAGATAGCTGTATGGTGCGAAAAGTGGCAATTGACAATGAATAAAGAAAAGTGTGGAGTTATTCACAAGAGTACTAAACGAAATCCGCTAAATTTTGATTACAAATCTGAAGGTTGTAAATTCAACTAAATACTTAATGGTTACGATTACAGATAACCTAAATATGAATAGCCACACAGAAAATGTGGCGGGTAGAGCAAACCAGAGACTGTGACTCATTGGCGGAACACTTAGAAGGTACTACAGGTCTACTAAAGAGACTGCTCACACCACACTTGTCCGCCCTATTCTGGAGTACTGCTGTGCGGTGTGGGATCCGCATCAGGTGAGACTGACGGATGACATCGGAAAAGTTCAAAGAAAGGCAGCTCGTTTTGTATTATCGCGAAATAAAGGAGATAGTGCCATAGACAAGAAACGTGAATTGGAGTGGCAATCATTAAAACAACGGCGTTTTGCGTTGCTACATGATGTTCTCATGAAATTTCACCAGTCATCTCCTCCGATTGCGAAAAAATTTCGTTGACATCCACCTACATAGGGAGAAATGATCATCACGAGAAAATAAGAGCAATCGGCGCTCGCACAGAAAAATTTAAGTGCTCGTTTCACCCTAGCGCCGTTCGGGAGTGGAACGGTGGAGTGACAGCTTGAAGGTGGTTCGTGAACATTCTGCCGGGCACTTTATTGTGAATAGCAGAGTAACCACGTAGATGTAGACATAGATATAATGATTATCTTATATAAGACTGGGAACTTTTGACTGCTTCAGTTCACAGCGAACAGTATCAGTATTAATGGAGAGCTTTCCCAGATTGCAAGTAGAGAGAACTGAAATGAAAAACTCCTATTTCTATTTGCATGTAATAACAAAGTAAAGTCAAGTATGAAGTTTCTAATTGCACACCATATCATTTCAAAACGTTTGTTTATTTTATCTCTCGTACTAACGTGGTTTTTGACTGCACTTTTCTGTAGCTGTCATGGCTTTAGGTATGCTGCGTGTATGCTGTGAAAACCACGTTACGATGTGGTACAGAATGTGTTGTGCACTACTGCCACGCCACCAACTTCCCATCCTGTACTCGAACTGTCTGTGAGAAGAGAGACCGTCTGTGTGCTTGCGTACGTGCTCAAAGTTCTTTGTGGAATAAATCGACCGATACATGTATGAAACCCAACTGACGTGTAGTTATCGTCTTTTTAAATATAGGTATAAATTTTATTCAGATCAGATGATGAGGGTAAGAAGATATGTGATATGACAGTATATTTTCCGAACACTGGAGTTGCTACTTATTCCAGACTTTATTTTTATTACTGAAGTACAAAAAACTGCAGTGAAATTTCCATATTAGGAAGACAATGATACCTATCTCCCTGTCCCTTCTGCGAACAATCGTACTGTACTCTGTTAAAGACAGCTCTCTCGTAATTAGCGAGAAACAGCGCTGCCTTATAGCGCACTGCAGGGTTATGGTATCGACATAGCTGTCTGCTGACCGAGGGCTTAATTAGCGACGCCTTCGAGCTTAGGGTGACATTTCATTAATGCATACCGACCCTGCCAGCTTCACTCGTGACCGGCCATAGCAGTCAGTAACTCCGTCCCCAGTCCCCGGGAAATTAATCTCGGGGCAATATCCATTTAGCTCGCAGTTGTGCTGACATTAGCCAGGTGTAGTACAATGGTAATATTCGAATGACTGAACGAAGATGTCACATTATCTTTACATCAACCATACATCTGCCTTAGGCAAGCTCAGTGACCATAAAGTTAATTTTTTTATCTGTTACAATCACACAAATAACATAATTACGAATTTTCGACGTATTACTAGGTCACCACCAGATGATCGGTTTACGGAGAACGTAAATAGGTAAATAGTTAATTATGTACTAGGAAACCACGTTGCAAGTAAAACAAACTTCTTTACACTCAATAACTCTTCACTTGGACAGGCTACGAGAGGCGTTCATAATAAAAAACCTATTTGCGCACTGGAATTTCAGACTGTGGTTAACTACATAATGGTGTGAAGTCTGTTATCCTTAAATCATAAATATAATATTAAAAATATTCATAATAGAAAATTATGAGAGACAGGACAGTATTCAAAAGAAGCGAATAAATTACTTCGCAAAGTATTTTATATGTAAGACTTCAACAGCAGCTGAAGGTTATGGAGGATAAGGTTCTAGTTACCAAATGTAACGGTTCCACGGCTTCAAGGCTTCAGGTGAAACCTGCTTATTTGATAATTAAAATCTAACTAAAAACTGTGCTGCAAATTTGTGCTATTACAGAAAGAGTTTTTGAAGACTTATACTCAGAAAAATTATTACACAAATCCAAAAATTATTACACGTCCTTAGTCAAGTCTTGCAATTCTAAGGATACTGCGAATGTACAAAAGATGAAGTTTATAATGAGTTGCTTCCTTTTCTTAATGTTAAAATTAGCTGGATGCTGAGAATGCTTATTCAAATAGCTGGCAAGTGACCCTTCAGTCTCATACCTTGGACTCCCTTCTTCCGTTTACTATCGGGCGTAAGAGCTCGCCGGCTTTGTGGAACTTTATTGTTCCCCGTAATGTAGGTGTAGTCGAATGCATGGTTTATAGTCGCTTTATTTATAGATTGAGCTTATCCTTTACGGATATTTTAGAACCCGTGACTGTTAACTGACAAGACAAGAGATGGTTAACTTCCACTGCAATTACGTAATAACGGTCAGAAATGGACAGTCGTGTCCCGTCTAAACCTGTCACCTTATGTCCTTTTTTTTATCAGTTAGCCTCCGTGAACCTCTTCACTAAACTGTAGAACAAAAAGAAAAAAGGTCTTTTGCCCTTTTAGGCGTTCTGTATTAATGTTGGACCATGCCTCTTTAGGCAGTTTGTAGTTTTAATGTGTTCCGAAGAAGGCTTGTTTATCCGCGCCGAAACCTAGGTCAACATCCGGTTTCTGTTTGTGATCGAGGCGGATTCTTTGTAATCATTAATGTCAGTTAAGTTACGTAATCTGTGACCAAAATGAAAATGGCTTTTTGGAGGCCTTTGGCATCTTCGACTGCCCGCTTTTCCAACACAGTCTTTCTAACTTGTTGTGATGAATGAAAGACAATTTAATCCTTAACTGCGCTATCTGGCTGGCCGTTTGCTCATAAGACATGTTATATAGATTTCCTGTAACCTGTCTGACAAACACATTTTACGCCTGATATAAATATCTGTTAAAATATTCCTTCTTTGTATGTAAAGTTCTGATTTCATTTGCAACGCAAAATCGCTTACTACCTCTCAGCCTACCATCTGACGATAAACACCGCTTAGCACATACTTTACATAGTTTGGGTATAGAGACAACCACAAAGCCGACCAACCACTACTGCCCGATGGTGAACACAAGAGACGGTAAGGGGGGGGGGGAGGAGGGATGGGACTGTAGGGGGTGGGGGAAGGGGACTTCGAATAAGCATTTTCTGCAACCTGCTAATTTTCCAATTAAAAGCAGGAATCGAATAATTATAATCTTCCATGCTTCATCTATTCTGCCTGACGTTAGAAAGCTGTATTGCAATACAACAACAGATCAGTTTCAAAACACTACTGCCGACAATCTGCATATTTTCTGTGACAGACCGTCAACGGAGATAAAGAAGATGTTGGCCGTATTAAAATTCGTCTTAACTTCCGGTTATTTTAGATTTGGAATTGAATTTTATTCGCAAAAACTGGGTTTGGCCATGGGTTCATCACCCGCCTATTGCTTGGCTGACATTTTCATTACCTATTTTGAAAGAGACTTTATGACAAAATGTCCTCAGCATGCAGGTACATCGCTTCTACGGCTCAGATATGTGAATGATGTGTTCATATTATATGGTGGTAGCATCAAGAAATGCGATCACTTTCTGTCGGATTTAAATAGCCTTAATCACGAAACACAGTATATCTTACAGCACGCAGAGTATCACATTTTGTCATTTTTGGCCCACTCACTGACTCTGAGAAATGAAAACCTCAATTATGACTTTTACAGATGGCCTACAACGATAGATTTGGTTGTTTATAAAGATTCATACAACTCACGTAAGTACCTCATCTTCATTTCGTTATATTGTGAATCGTTAATATGAAGTCCCCCTTTCAAAAGACGCCTAAAGTAAAGAATATGCACTCATACCATATATTGCTTATCAATATCGATATGAAGTAGAATTTATTAACGCAGTCAATACGGATTTTGTTTAACTCGGCAATCAGTTCCCTGGCGGATGGTGAAGGCAAGACTTACTTTTGGAAACTGCTGTTTCTGTGTCTGATTTGAGGTAGGTAAGAATGCGGCGAGCCTAGTTTATTGTGCTTTGTACCTAACGTCTTGCACTATTTCTACCGTTAATTACATTTCAAGATATAGCTTTGAAAATGGTTTTAGCCTTCAACACGGTCGTTTATTTTTGTAGATACTTGCTCAAGAATTTAATGACCCGTATATCGGTTGGACCTGTCCAGTAATATTATTAGACGGTATTACATGGTCCACCTTTTCAACTATCCTTCGATTGTCTAGTGTTTTATTTTTTTAACTGACAGTATTTTCAGAACGGCAAGAGCTTGACAGAGAACGTTGGGATCACCTATACCGATTAATGTAACAATTTTAGCGAGTATAAGTCTTCAAATAATCCTTCTGTGATAGCATAATTTACATTACTGTTTATATTTTAATTCTTAAATATGTAGGTTGCACCTGAAGATTCAGCTGTGAGACGTGAAACCGGTAGTGTGATCGATTAAAACCAAGTTTCACCAGCTGTCAGCGGTGTTTTCATTCATCGAATAAATTAGTTAGCTACTGGCGTTTAGAAGGTAGGCTACGCTAGAACAGCATACATGACGGCCATCGGGAAATACTGCTAAAATGACTTTTTAAATTTTATGAAGTTATTTACAACAATGTTCAAAAAGTGGTTCAAATGGCTCTGAGCACTATGGGACTCAACTGCTGAGGTTATTAGTCCCCTAGAACTTAGAACTAGTTAAACCTAACTAACCTAAAGACATCACACATATCCATGCCCGAGGCAGGATTCGAACCGGCGACCGTAGCGGTCTCGCGGTTCCAGACTGCAGCGCCAGAACCGCGCGGCCACTTCGGCCGGCTACAACAATGTTTCCACTAAATTTTGATAAACGGTAGATACGTAAAAAATAGTGCTAAATCAATTAAAACACTTCAGATGCCAGCAATGTAAATGATTAGATTTTATGTCTACAGCTATCTCTGATTTCTCTCATTTGACGGGAATTAACGACGAAAAAGCCGTAACCAGTAGTTGGAATTTTGTGACTTTTGTGAGCGGACATAAATTACATTGCTGAGGAAGTTGAATGATTACTGTGAAACACTAGTCTGAATGTTAAAAAAATACAGAAAATAAAGAGGATTAACATCTATTATTTAATAGTTTAAGTTAACCGCTGAGCTACTGGGATTTTGGAATCTTCCAGATTTCTTTTACCATAAAATCTCGAGACAGTAATCATTCACCGAAGAATGCAGCGAGCTCAACATACAACCAGGTAAGTACTACACTTAAGATTTACCAATTTGGGAGTCACTACTTTCAATTTCACCGAAAATGATAATCATCTATTGAGTTGATACGCCGTTATAAATGTAATCTCTATTGAAAGAGCATATCACAGTACTCAACAGCCAGAATGAAACAGCTGTTAAATCAGGCTAATGTTATACAAGTGCAAGCCAGTAGAGAAAGGAACCACAAGAAAGGAAAATGCAAATCAAGTAGGGTGAAGAGACGTCATAATAGAACATAAAATCTTTTTAAGGGTATGATGTTATTGAAATTGTTCATTTAACAGCTGATGGTGTTATTGTTTCGTTAGTAAAATTGGCAAGCTCTTCAACTGTATCCAGTAATGTAAAAATCAAAATGTGTGTGAAATCTCATGGGACTTACCTGCTAAGGTCATCAGTCCTAAGCTTACACACTACTTAACTTAAATTATACTAAGGACAAACACACACACCCATGCCCGAGGGAGGACTTGAACCTCCGTCGGGCCAGCCGTGCAGTCCATGATTGCAGCGCCTGAGACCGCTCGGCTAATTCCGCGCGGCCCAGTAATGTAAGCTATCCCTGGAATGCTTCCTCTCTCAACTAGTTTTATGTTGAAAATATTTTTAGTATTATATTTGTGATTTAATTGTTATCAACTTTGTAGAACTACACAGTTAATAGTAACCTCTAAATCCAATAATTATGATGCAGGTGTGTTCACACTGTCAGTAGCACTCTGGGTCTGTTGAGTTGATGAGTTACTATGTGATGGAGTCAGATGCATATATTTGGTATAGAAGCTATTTTGATTTGTGATTTAGTTTCCTAGTATATTACTATCACCTTTTTCTTTTCTAAAACAGATCAGCTGGTGAAAACTTCGTAAGAAATCAAAATCTCAATTGGTAAAATTTTTTCCCAGGGCATCAGGTCAAGTATTGAGGCGTGGCTGCAAAACGGCAAGTCTTTACTGAAAGCGGTAGTCTACTCTGATGTAGTAAATTATGTGTTGTCTCTGCAGGAATTCTGTCACATGCAGAGAAAAGAAACTAACACACTGAAGTGAATACATATTAAGTACCAATGATCACAACATCTGTACCTGCATAATTTCAAAAAGGGCTTCATTTTCGAAGACAGTTAGGAAGTATTATAATCATTGTTCACTGCACAGAATCGAATTTATTGTGAGACTGAATTCACTCAAATTCTCTTTGAAAAGGGAAGGAAACAAATCACTGTTATTGTTCAGTATTGTTACTGCTTTTTCACTGAAAGATAACTGGAAATTAATGTTCAGTGAATATACAAAATGCCTATCAAAATGAATAGAGACCTCTATTTTCCTGAACACACTTCAGCCTATGAGGTAAAGCCCCATGTAACATGAAATCGTAGACTACTGCTGCCTATGAAGCGAGAATTTCCAAAGTAAAAAAGATATCATAAAATCAGCACAAGAGAACAAAGCTTTCTTTGGTAAATGTACTTTAATACATAACAAAGGATATCTCTTTATTTAGACACTCCTAACTCTTTCGAATGTGACAAATCCATCTCTAAAGAGGTTCAGTTCATAATTAAAGGCTCCGGCTTCCACGTGACTGAATTAATACGTAAATTCTGTCGTCGCCTTGAATGGAGTAATTTTCAATAGAGGGGCCTTAGAGGTAATAAAGTAGTTTGAGAACCAGAAGTTAGTAAGTAAAAATTATGCTTTTATAAAAAGAGAATGGTAGTGAAACATGGACTGTGGGAAAACCGGAACAGGAGAGAATTGAAGCATCTGAGATGTCGTGCTACAGACGAATGTTCAAAATTGGGTGGAGAGAAGAGCCAAGGAATGAGGAGGTTCTGCGTAGAATCGAAGAGGAAAGGAACATATAGAAAGTACTAACTAGGATAAGGGACGAGATGATAGGAGATCTGTTAAGACATCAGGGAATGATTTCCTTGCCACTAAAGGGAGCTGTAGAGGGCAGAAACTGTAAAGGAAGACGGTGATTGGAATACATCCAGCAAATAAGTGAGGTCGTAGGTTATAAGTGCTACTAGGAGATGAAGAGGCTGCCACAGGAGAGGAATTTGTGGCAGCCCGCATTAAACCGGTCAGAAGACTGATGACTCAAAAAAGGTGGGAGAGAGAATATTATTAATACCTTTGTAATTTGGCTATGGTTGGCGCCGGAAAGTAAACCCAGCACACCTCCGAGGGGCTACGAATGAGTACTGATCCACTTTTAGTGGATTTGATGAGTTGCAGGAAACAATATTTGCGAAGAGCTAAATAAAGTTGCAACTTCAGGTATATTAATTGAATCAGTAATAATCTAATAGCAACGTTTACTTACTAAGAGGTCTGTAGTTGTAGATAACAGACATATATTGTAATTCTAAAATGAAAAAAAGTCTCATGACTCCAACGCCTAAACCCTGCATTGGCCATCGGTGTCACACAAGCGTGAGATGGGCGACACGTGTGATATCAAAGCCCATATCGCGGCCAAATTGTCAGTTTGTCAGTGTATTACGCATAGTGATCTCTGTGATCGCTCAGAGTGTGGAGTTGGCAACTGCTGTCAAGTGGAGTTTCTACACTTAATACCGCCATTCGGGTCTCCTCCTTCCACACCCTATATAAAACCACCTGCTTGAAACGTGGTACAGAAGACACTGATCCAAACGTATACGTCAGCTCAACACATGTCACCAAGGCCCATAGATTTGTGTGAGTGCAGAGCTGGAACATGGACATAGGGCATTTGAAAGGTCGTCTGCACATGAGGCCAGTGAACTGCGGCACTTCTGCGCAAGACACCACACGGTGTACAGCGAAGGGTACCTTGCACCACGCCGCGCGGGATTAGCCGAGCAGTCTCGGGCGCTGCAGTCATGGACTGTGCGGTTGGTCCCGGCGGAGGTTCGAGTCCTCCCTCGGTCATGGTTGTGTGTGTGTTTGTCCTTAGGATAATTTAGGTTAACTAGTGTGTAACCTTAGGGACTGATGACCTTAGCACTTAAGCTCCAAAAGATTTCACACACACATTACCTTGCACCACCCATTTCTAGTCATTCCCTTTCCCATTACACTCGCAAGTAAAGTGAACGGAAAAACGAGTTTTTATATGCTTCCGTATGGGCCCATATTTGCCTTATCTTGCCTTCACGGTCCCTGAACAAGATGAATATTATTGGTAGTATGGGCGTTCTGCAGTCAGCTTCGAATGCTGGGTCTCTAAATCTTTTCGTCGTCTGCCCTCCAGGGATTGCCATTTCAGCTTACGAACCATCTCCATAATACTTGGGTGCCGATCACATCTGGCGGTAACATATCTAGCAGTACGCCTCTGCACTGCTTTGAAGTCTTCCTTTACTCCGACCTGGTGGGAATCCCACACACTCGAGCAGAACTCAAGAATGGGTCCTACTAATGTTCTGTATCTGGTCTCATTGATAGATCCATTGGGTTCAGATCAGGATTCTGAGCAGGCCAGTCCATTTTAGGAATGTTACTGTCCACAAAAGATTACTACACAGACGCTGCTTTATGACAGGGTGCATTGTCATGCAGATACAAACAGTCATCGTATCCTAACTGCTCCTCTACTACACGCGGAACCCGATTATGTAAAATGCATGCATATTTTTCCACTTTATAATGTTTTCTTAAGAGGGCCACGATTCAGACTTGTAAAATAGCCCCATACCGTAATACCACCACCTACTCTGTACTCCACAATTGCTAATAAACGTGAGGACAGGCAATATTCTCCAGGAATTCGGCAAACTGAAACCCCTCCGTCGGATACCAAAAGGATTCATCATCCCAAATCACTCGTTTCCAGTCATCCTCTGTCCAGTGTCGTCGCTCTTCACACAACCGCAAACATTTCTAAGCACTGAATACGTAAATGTTAGGCTTATGAGGAGTCTCTCGACCCCCGTTCTTTTTAACTCCCTGTGCACAGTCATTGCGCTAGATGGACTTCTGGTAGGTCTTTGGGACTCAAGAGTAATTCCTTCCGCTTATTTCAACCACCCTTCACAATGCCCAGCGGCCTCTGCTCGTCAGTACATGTGATCTGCCCTGTCTTGATTTGGCTGCGGTTGTTCCTCCGTGTTTGCACTTCACAATCACGTCGCCAATAGCCGACGTGGACAGCTTTAGATGGGTTGGAATATTCTCGATGGATTTTCTACACGGGCGACATCCAATTAGTAGTCCACGCTCGAAGTCAATGAGCTTTCCGACCGACCTAATGTGCCGTTACTGCTTCTCCACTTACAACACGATACTGTACGCGTCTTTTTATACTGGTGGGTCCGCCTCTCTTGACACCTACTGATCAGTTCCGGTTTACATAATGTTTGTGGCAAACACTGAGTAGACCACTCGATACGATGAGTCAGTTGGGAAAGAAACAGATTCTAATACATTAGAACAGTCGCTGATGACTTTGGTGTGAGTATTAAACTGAGACGAAGACGCAAGCACAGAAGAGGATGTCGCGGCAAGCTGCATCAAACTAATTATGAGAATGATGACAACAACAATATATCGACGGATATTGTCTAGTAAATGTAGGAAAGCTGAAAAATTGTACCAAATAGAAAACATTGAGGACAAAGCAAGAGCAATGCGCAGACTGAGCGCTTGAAGACATCTCCCTAACAGTTTTCACCTCTCTGACTTTTACCGTAAGCGGTTACACACTATAACAGCATAAAAATGCGTTTCCTTTATCATCTTTTTAGGCTGAAGGATAGGTGATACTGAAATAATACTTGGGATTGTCATTGAGCTTATATTTAAGTACATTATAAAAACTTTTGCCAGAAAATACTAAAAACTGCTGATGCTACAGCAATTTCCCCGAACCATGTTGAACGTGAGGCTATCTGCAGCACTCACTATAACTGGTGCAAATTTGACTCTGGGAAAAAGAAAATACAATCTGTGTAATTTTTTTACATGAGTGGAGCTGGTGAACCATGTTGGGCGTTTTAGAATTACCGATTTCTGAGTAACTGTCGAGTGTCTGAATAAAATCGTTCAATTTTCACCAAAAAAGGACAGTCATTTGTCAACAAAAATATCCGCTAATAAACTAATCGACAATTATTTTAATTGACTTAACTGTGGGTTCTTGGTGAAATATTGTAAATTAACTAAACAAACACTGTTTTTAGCCATGTTTCACAACTTATTATTAATGTTATTTCACAACCTAGGTTTCCGGCTATTAACGCATTTTCAAGTACATTACTGATTCCCAAACATGATAATGCACAGATAAACATGGTGACAAGGCAAAGATAATCTCAACTTCTTAGTGTATCGATCTATAGCTTAGTGTAAAATTACATCAATGACAATTTTTAAAATATTACATGCTTTATTACACATTCACAATTATACTACAATGACCAGACCAAAGCTATGAAGCAGCCAAGATCTTTTAACCACGATGGACTCGGGCCCAGAGTTTTGTTTCTATCCTAGGGTTGTGATCTCATCTAAAAGAGGTTAATAATTGAACTGGGTTTGATCGTTTAATAATAAATGTAGGGATATACTTATCTGTTTTTTAATTTTTAAAATTTCTACTTGGTCAAGTTTGTCCCCATTTTCCTCTTTTTGTAGGACTTGTATATCTATTGTGTATTTGTGATTATTGTTCAGGTAATGTTCCGCAAAGGCTTTCTCAGTCACCAGTTTCTGTAGTGTTACTTAGGCCTGGTACAGGTTGACCTCCCCGTCTGTCCTATGTAGCAAGACTGACACTCATGGTATGTGATTTTATAAACCCCACTTTTTTAATAGTTGGTTGTTCGTCTTTTGCGTCGAACAAGAAACTACCTATTGTCTGAGGGACATAGAAAATCACATAGAAACACTTTGGCTTCAATATGTTACTTATGCTGTTTGATATTTTCCCTATAAAAGGTAACCTGCACCATTTATTTTCCAGTTCGTCTGTGCTTTTTATTGCGGAGAGTATCTTGGCTGATGCATAACTTTAATCCGGTCACTGTAGTTTAATTGATGGATGTGTAATAATGTATGTAATTTGTTAAAAAATGGTCATTGATGTAATTACACATGAAGCTATGGATCGATACCTTAAGAAGTTGAGATTATCTTTGCCTTGCCATCATGTTTATCTGTGCATTATCATCTTTGGGAATCAGTAACGTACTTGAAAATGGGATTATAACTCGAAACCTAGGTTGTGCAATAACATTAATAATATAAGGGGCATTCAAATCAAACCTGGTCACTAATGTAAAGTAAGGGTAACGATTTTATTAAGTCAAAAATGTAGTTACACACAGTTCACATACTCAAAAACTGTCGTCAGATTTGTTCCGTTGCGACACTAGCCGGTCGATTCCATCCTTAAAGAAGCTATGAGGCTGCTGTCCGATCCAGGCCTTCAAGTGTTGATGCATTATGGAGTGATCAGTGCCCACGCTAATACCCAGTAACCGATGGATCTCGTCCACTTTGATTCTGCGTTTGTCCAAGACTACAGCATTCACTTCCGCAACCACCTCCGGTGTGATGAGTCGATTAGCCTGTGCAGGACGAGCATCGTCTTCCAGTGACTCGTGTCCGTCAAGGAAACGTTTGCGCCATTCCACAACACTTGAACGACTCAGACTGCACTCATCGTACACAGCCTTCACCCTTCGATACATTTGACAGCCTCCAACTCCCTCCACCCCCAAAAATCGAATCACTCCTCGTTGTTCCTGCTTACTCGCCTGCATGTTCGGTAGTGGACGATAAGTTGTGTGACAACCTTCTCTTCGGCGTGAAACCACACTGGCGCTATGCAACTTCAAACGGCGCACACGCGTCAATCTACTTACCAATAGACGGCGCCACCATACCCGCAGTTACGTGGTGCCACCTTACGTGTAAGGCAAAGGTAGACGCACTGACCAGGTTTCATTTTAATAAACCTCTTAAATTGTGAAACAAGGCTAAAAACAGTGTTTGTTTCGTTAATCGAAAATTCCGTAGCTGATTCACTTTTAGATGTTGTTTCAAATTTGCGGTAGAATTTTCGAATAAAAAGATTAAACATTGCTGGAGTTAGGCTGCGTGCTATATTCAAAAATCATATCCCGAGATAAGCGTGTTTTTTGAAGTCTGGAAATGTTTTATAGAGATGAGCAAATGAAAAAATTCTACTTGTAGAAAACTCTACTATTGTGGGACTGGCCTGTCGTAATGTTGCCCTTACGATCGAAATAATTTTCACTAGTTTATCACAGAACGATTAAAATATCGGTCGCGGCAATTCCATGAATGCACAAAACTCTGCAATTCTGTTTTTCCCTATTCCAAGCAGGTGCATTTCTAGGATGATTTGACGGCTGATTTCACAAGCTTTCCGCATAAACTTAGTATTTGATATAACCACTTCTGGGCAGTTTGGGCAACCAATAACTATTGTAGAGGCTGAAGAAATCAGCCAACCACTCGTAAACCAAAGGTTTCGATATTCATAAAAAATATTCTTCGGAAGATTGTTACATCACCATGTGATGTAACAAGGCCCACTCCTTCTGAAGAAGATATTTTTGTAAATCTCGAACCCTATGTTAAGGGCTAAATAAATCTTTGATTTGCAACTGGTTGGCTGATTTCTTCAACCTCTTCAAATATATACAGTTACTGAATCACAGCCACGTTTCAGATTCTGAAATAATTATTGCGAACGCTAAGCCTCGAGTACTTCGATCTTGAACATTTTACATTTCAAGGGTTGGGAAATAACACAGAAACGGCAAGAAAATTTATAATCCTATAGCTCAATCAGTAATTCACATCAAAATTCTAGTCACTGTGGTTCAGTATCTTAGCAGAGGCACTGACTCCTTCGGAACTGCTCTCAACCTCACGTCTGGTCTTAGGACGCTTCGGTGATACACTCTTGCGACGCCATGTTGAATACTGTAAGCGTACTGTTATACCGCTGGATTAGTTGTGGAGTATCTTTCCGGGCAGCCGCGTCTGCAGAGTCGAGCACGGAACACGGAACTGTTATGTTGTGTTGTGGGTAGCTCTACTTATGAGAGGCATGATTATTATGGAAATTAAAGTGTTGATACAAGTGCTACTACAGTAAAGTGATCAAATATGGAAGTGATTCAGAGGAAGGTGTGTAACGATGTATTTAAAAATGAGCAGTGCCGCCGATAACGTATCTGTGTAACCTCGCGTTGCGTGTCGCACAGCATCAATCATCCGCGCCGTGTTCGATCTCCCAGATGAACTAATGTGAATCAGTAGTACTACTTACCACAAAAGAGAGCATTTAAGTGCCAGTGTCTTGTAGCGAGCGTGAGAACATGCGTTCGGTCATCGCGTTTCCGCATCATCAACAATCAACCGCGCCGCGACGGTTACGCGTCGCTTGTCCGAATGATATTGTGGACAGACAATCATCTAGAAGTTGGCATCAAAACTTACTACTTAGAGTGTAAACAGTGCAACCTGTGATTTCTTATCGACTCAGGATATAGTTGTTCATACCAGATGAAGGACAGGGTTGTGATTGATGTTGAGTGGCTCTGTCCCCTAAACCCGCTTGCATATTTAAATTAATAATTTCAGGCAAGCCAGCAGCAGTGTGTAGCAGAACAGTACGATCGCCGCGGGATTATCAGGTACGTGGTGTGGACAGGGCGCACGGTCAAGAAGTGACGAAACAATTTAAGGGACCACCACCATTTGGAACCCCGGGCGTGTTACAATACGAGGTGTCGTGCCTTTTCTGCCCGAGTACAGTTTCATACTACTCATTCTTACTTAAAAGACGCCGGGCGGAGTGGCCGAGCGGTTCTAAGCTCCACAGTCTGGAACCGTGCGACCGCTACGGTCGCAGGTTCGAATCCTGCGTCGGGCATGTCTTTAGGTTAGTTAGATTTAAGTAGTTCTACGTTCTAGGGGACTGATGACCACAGCAGTTAAGTCCCATAGTGCTCAGAGGCATTTTACTTAAAAGACGAAACAGTATACAATAAGATCACAAATAAACTGTCAAAAGTCAATACTGCAACAAAAATTAAGATTACAAGCGACAGAATTGTCTGTTTTCTACATGTACTTATGCTTGCTGACGCCAAGGTAACGTATTATTCCTCTGTAATGTTTGTAACTGTGGTGTTTCCCCTTGACTAATTTCAGATGCATTGAATAATTTTGTGCGGGTTGGTATTTTACAGCTGGTGAAACTCAGAATTGTGGTACTGTTTTGATTGTGGGGTATTTGGTGTTTCACACGGTTACCTTCTGGCATTTAGTCGAGGAAACAAAGCCAGCGAGAATGAATTTTTCAGCCGCTCTCTCTGTGCTCTCTCTTTTTTGTCCTTGTCACATGGCTGGGAACCGACGCCCCTGGGGAGGACAGTGCGCTCCCGGCCGTCGTCAGAGGTGAGATGAGCGAGCGTAGCACAGCGCAATGCAACGCAACGCGGGCGTAACGTGGCGTCTGGCGTGGCGTCACGTCGGCTTCTAGCCGCACACAGGTGTCCCGCGACCTGCCACCCACGCGATCGCCTGAATTATGCAAGGGGGAGGCTACACTGCTGACGCCTGTGTCACGGAGCTGCCGCTGCTCACGGCCTACCGCTTGCCGCTTAAACTTTCAAGGCCGGTTCCCACTAGAGCGCGGCAGCGCGGCGTGCGGCAACGGCAGCGGCAAGCGTTTTCCGCTTTGACGCGGCGGCTCGCGGAATTGGCGTTCCCATCTGGAAGCGGCAGACGCTAGCGGTAGCCAATGACGGACAGCCACTGAGGTACTGGGTGGGACCCACCGAAACGACCGGTGTGTTTGAATAACTATATCTTACACCTACATGGAGGAAAGACGAAGTTCGGTGAAGACATACCAATTTTTCATTTTCTGTACAATCTACTCTTTCACATATTTCATTATTCATGTTTTCTCATTTCAACATAAAAAGATTTCATGACTACCATTCATGATTGTTCACTATCTCCTAACACATTGAAACAATGTACGATAAAAGAGATTATTCAGATAGTTAAGCGGGGCAAATATTTAAAATGTGACACGGTAGCAGGTACACGAAAACAGTAAGAACACAAAGGCTAGGTGGAAGGGGTGAAAGTGGAAGCCACCTGATAGAATTTCACACAGAGCATAATGTAATCATCGCCAGCACCTTGCTTAAGAATCACGAAAGAATAATATATATTTGGAACAGAGTTTTCGAAACCAGATTTCAACTTTGACAACAATAGGGGTTAGTTGACAGGACGTATTATGGGGCGTCAAAGAGTGAGGACAAAGGGGTTGGGTGATAGTATGATGATAATAATCATCTGTTGAAATACTATTCTACTATTTTATCTATTAATGTAAGCAGTGAATTTACTCTTCCATGCACTCCTCCACAAAACATTTAAACCAAAACTGAAATCAGCTGAACACCAAATCTTTCAACCACTGTCTGACAACTACTGGCTTTTCTATAACTATCACTGGCTAGCCACACACTGTAGTGGAACGAAATTGAAGCGTCACCCATCCACCAGTGTCAGCCCAGTTTGCAGGTGAATATAAGTTTAATTTAGTTTTGTTTCTGTATTTTTGTAATATTTGTAATGGTTGTGAACTGTCTAAAGTTTTGTATTTTTTTTTATGTTTCATGTACGGAGAGGGCGGCGCAAAATGGTTCAAATGGCTCTGAGTACTATGGGACTTAACAGCTGTGGTCATCAGTCCCCGAGAACTTAGAACTACTTAAACCTAACTAACCTAAGGACATCACACACATCCAAGCCCGAGGCAGGATTCGAACCTGCGACCGTAGCCGTCGCGCCGTTCCGGACTGCGCGCCTAGAACCGCGAGACCACCGCGGCCGGCAAGGGCGGCGCAACGAACGGAGACAGCATCTTCGCTGCTGGGACCAGAGAGAAAATTGCTGGCCACTATACGTCGCGGGTCGACAGCCAAAGAGCAACAGAAGATCCTGGAACCGAGTTGTTGCGTCGTGCTTCTAAAAAATAAAATAAATGAAAATTTGTAATGTTTTGTACAACAATGATATCATAGGAAGTTTAATCTTATTGAAAATGTTAGTTTTGTCTCGTCAAGGCTCAGGTTCACGTCTGTATGTAGGAAGATAATAAACTAGTGGATGTTACTAAAGTTGAAATACGTGTTCTGAGGATTTATTTATGAAGAATTATGTGAATGAGTTAATAATATATTTGACAAGATTATTGAATTTTGACAGCGTTCATCGCGGCTTTGGATTTCAAAAGTTTATTCAATGTGGTTCTAATATCGATTAAATCAGATAACGTGTATCAATATAATTTCTGAGGAGAAACAAACGACATCTAAAATTGAAGAAAGTTTACGAAAACCAATTGGCCCGAGTGACGTAATTCTGCGCATACGACTCAAATGATATTTTAAGGTTTCGTTCAAGAACCATTCTGAGACAATTTAAAAAGAATATAAATAATTTTGGAGTGGGTTGTAACTGACGTAGATGACGAAGTCTACACATGGTCATATGTCGAAAGAAAATAATTTATAAGAAACTTACGTCGTTACACTACACCGTGGCGACCTTAAAAACAGGACTTGTGGGCAACTAAGACACACAGGTACGAAACAAAACATCAAGAGTCCTTCGGAAGTCAACGCGAGTTTTTTTGGTGCCTTCACCAGCCAGCGGCGACTTCGCGGGTGTGGGCATCTGACGGAGCGCAGCCAAGCAGTACGGTCACGCAGTTATTCCACGAGAAGGCGCATCTGTTGGGCAGCAGCTGAACGCTGCAAACCCCGACAACCTTTTTTTCTCCCTCAACTAACAGGCCCAGTACGTCAGCTGGGGCGCGTTCCTCCGGCTGGTATTAGAGGTGTTGCTGAGGGTTTCGCCTGTCAACGGTGGGCCGGGCGTGGTTGCAGCCAGTGACGTCTCCGGTGTTCGACTCAGCGTCCTGCCGGTTGCGGAAGCGGGGTCGCAGCATCTCAGCGGCTGCATCGACGGCTGTTACATCTGCAGCCCATAGCAGAACACTGATCACCGAGAACTACAAACTACAATATTAGAGTCCAGTGAGTTTGTTTCAAGTTGGAAGTGGAGTGTTGTACATAGGGAGTGTGCTTTTACAGGATTGTTGATTAAAAGTCTGCGTGTGTAACTAGTTAATATCTTAAAATAATGTCGGGAAGTGAAATGTCAGACGAAGAGCAACCTATGTCCGATAGGAGCATGAGATCCCTTTTTGGGGCGATCGCTAAATTGAAACAATCTAACGAAGAATCTGCTGCTAGATTAAAAGAGGAACTAAAACAGGAATTAAAACAGTCTAACGAAGAATCTACTGCTAGATTAAGACAGTTTAACGAAGAATCTGCTGCTAGATTAAAATAGGAACTAAAACAGGAATTAAAACAGTCTAACGAAGAATCTACTGCTAGATTTAAAGAGGAACTAAAACAGGAATTAAAACAGTCTAACGAGGAATCTAATGCTAGATTAAAAGGGAAGCTAACAAAATCTACAGACAGGTTACAGGAATATCTTAATGAAACCAGTCGAGAATTAAGTGATCAAATAGAGGTTTCTAAAGTTGGAATGCAGGAAAAACTAGTAGGACTCAGTAATAAGATTGCTGATAATTGTAAAAGGTTAGAAGAACATATCCAGGAATCGCGTGAGGAAAAAGCTCGTATGCGAAATGATATTACTGACTTAACCAAGAGACTAGATAATGTCAATGTCTTAGTTGTAAATGAAATAGAAAAAAATAACGATAAGTTACGGGATGAATTTTCTGTGCAAACAGAAACTGTTCGTAGAGAATTATTAGAATCTATTAAGGAGGTTTCTACCGAACCTGCAGAGATTTCTTCAATAGATTATGTAGAATTAGAGATATTAACTCAACGAGTAGAAAAAGATCATACTGAAATAGAAAACATGAAATATTTAATTGCCGAAATATGCAGTAACCTTGAGACTTCCAAAGATAATAACATTGATGAAGGTACAGAGCCTTCACATCGTGAACACAGTGAAGAATCGATATTAGCTAATCGTGTATCAAATACAGAAATGCGAATACAGGAAATTACTAAACGGTTATCGGAATTAGATAATAATGAAAACATTTCAAGTAGTAGAAGTAATAACGTAATCAGAGACAACAGTCGCATCGAGTTTGCTAGCTCGGATGACAACAATACGAATAAAGAAATCACGGCAAGCCAATCCGATGCAACTCCGTCTCTGCAATCTAAACAAAATCCAACTATGTCTCTCGCAGAATGTTGGGATGATATAACGACAATTTCAAATGTAGCAAGTCGATTTCCTGTATTCAAACCAGGAGGCGAACTTTACCCTATAATCTTTATAAAAGCTTTTGAAACTTCATTATCTCCTAAATGGAGTAATGAAAAACGGATTCAATTTGTAATAGGACATTTAGAAGCAGAAGCTGCGGAATGGGCAGTACTGCATAGAACTGAATTTAGGGATTGGGATGATTTCGTTAAGCAGTTTAAACAAAATTATTGGTCTAGAGGAAAACAACAACACTTAACTTTAGAGTTATTAGACCCTCTTCCATATTCTAAACGGTGGGGAGGTTATAGGAATTATTTCGAATGGCATTTAAACCGTGCTAAATTAATTGAAGAACCAATTATTGAAAGTCACCTAATACGAGTCCTAATTAGTAGGTTACCGTATTATGTAAAGGAAAGAATGATAGAAAGAGAATGGTCACAACCTTGCGAATTATTAGGATATTTAGAACAGTTAGATATACTTAACAGAGAAAGGGAAGACGAGAAATTTAAATTTGGTAGAAATGACAATCCTCGAAATAATAATAATTCAGAACTACGAAAATTTAACAACAACAATCATAGCCGGTTTTGTTATATAAAACGTCAATCTAAAGATAAAGAGGGCCAACAAAATCGTGGTAATAACTCTAAAATGCGGAAATTACGCAATAACGATAATGAGATAAATCATCCTCAAGTAATTAATGAAGGTCAAGTTGTAGGCGACGTTATCATAGAAAGTTCGGAAAACTAGTAAAGTCCTTTAGTACGGGTCAACTAAAGGGAACTGTTAGTCGAGATTATACAAGACCCAATTGCAATTTATCATTAAGCTGCCAAATGGAAGGTGATTGGCAACAAGATTAACTTCAGGAAGACAATCAGATAAGGGAGAATATAACTTATAAACCCGTTATTAAAGGTTATATTAAAGATACTGAAGTAAATATTATAATCAATTCGGGTAGCGAAGTAAGTATTTTATCTAAAGAATTATTTCAGCTTAAAAGAAAATATTGGAATTTCCCAACCTTACCTGTAACTGGGGTGAAAATTATAGGAGTTACTGGTAAAACAAGTCAAAATATTACTGAGGAAGTTTATTTAACTTTTGAAATTGCTAAACAATTAATTGCTCACTCTGTACTTGTCGTAGCAAACTTAAATGTGGCCATAATTTTAGGTATAGGTTAGCTATGTAAATATAAAGCTATATTAGATTTTAAAGACTCTTCCTTAACTATCCATAAGGAGGCATGTGCTTTTAAAGTGAGGTTTTCTGATAATCGAGTACCTGAAAATTTCTACGAATCCTTACAGATTAAGTACACACAGACCATAAACGTATTAACAGATTTTAGTGATCTTGAATATGAAGTATACCAATGTCAGGCTAGTAATAGTATCGAAACCAAAGTGAAAGAAAAATGCTATTCTACGAATTGTCTATCCGAACAAGAAAAGGAAGAGTTGGAATCTTTGTTGTTAGAATTTAGAGCCGTCTTCTCAGATGAACCGGGGAGAATTAAAGATTACGTTTGTAAACTTAAGATTAAAGATCAAAAACCATTCTTTAAGAAACCTTATCCTATTGCAGTACAATTCAAAGAACCGGCTAGTAGAGAAATAAGTAAGATGCTAGAACAAAACATTATCGAACGATCATGTAACGCTTTTAACAGTCCTTTGTGGGTAGTTAAGAAAGCTACTGGTGGGGTACGACTGGTTCTGGATGCCCGTGAATTAAATAAAATTATAGAGATGGAAAGAGACAGACCTATTCCTATGGAAGACGTACTTCTTAAGATTGCTGGTTCTAGTTATATGAGTACAATGGATTTAACTGCTGGCTACCATCAAGTAATATTGCACCCGGATCCACGGCAATATACGGCTTTTCTTTTTGAAGGCAGATCATATCAGTTCCAAGTTTTACCTTTTGGACTTAATATATCAGTGTCAACTTTCATTAGGGCATTAGATTCTGCTTTGGGTCAGCAATTGTTACAAAAGATTATTTTATATGTGGATGATATTTTGGTAGCCACTAAAACGTGGGAAGAACACTTAACAATATTACGGGAATTGTTTGACCATTTAATTGACAGAGGAAAATTATCTAAGTCTTACTTAGGAAAGGAGGAAGTGTGATTTTTGGGGCATATAGTGGACAGTAAAGGTATTAGGCCAGACCCAGCACGTATTGAAGCTATTGCTCGATGCCCGAGTCCTAGAAATCGGAAACAACTGAAATCAGTCTTAGGAATGTTAGGAAGTCTGAGAAGATTTCTTCCAGGGCAGGATATTGTTAATCCTAAATTACTGGATTTATTAAAGGAGAAGTCAGTATGGCTTTGGGGAAAAGAGGAAGAGGAAGTTTTTAATAAGATAAAAGGAGCGTTAACAGAAGCCAAAATGTTATACCATCCAGATTTCAATCAGGACTTTTGTATGTGTACGGATGCCTCTGATTATGGTGTGTCTTGCGTAATATTTCAAGGTGATCTGACCAATGAAAAGGGATTATATCGGCCTATTGGATTCGCTAGTAGAACTTTAAATAAACATGAAAGAAATTATTTTGCAACCGAGAAGGAAGCTCTCGCAGTGGTATGGGGTTTTCAAAGATTTAGAGGATTATTAATGGGAAGAAAAACAATTGTATATACTGATCATCAGGCTTTAATCTTTTTGAACAATTGTCGGTTACTTCACCGTAGACTATTACGTTGGGTATTATGCTTGCAAGAATTTCAGTACGAAATTAGGTATATAGAAGGATCTCAGAATGTAGTTTCGGATGCTTTGTCGAGACTTCCAGTAGGAATGGAGAATATTAACATTGCAGAAGAACCAGGAACAAATTACCACGTTTATTTCCTTTTAACTCAGGAGAACGAACGCAAGGTTAAACGGATAGTAACTGCTATTAGATGCAATCAAAGAAATGATGATCAATATAGGGACCTTATACAAAACCTTCATAATGGGGACGAAACAATTTACACCCGGGGTGTGTGCTTGTATTTCAACGACTTGTTGTATTGGAAAGCACAGAGGGAACACCAGAGATGGAAAATCTGCATTCCAAAACTATTGTGTACGAGTTAATTACTTATATTCATGAAGGTTACGGGCATTTTGGAATTCATAAATGTATTAAACATCTAATGAAGTATTATTATTTCAAAAATATGTCCCGTATTGTGAGAAGTATTGTTAGGGCTTGTGAAACCTGTCAAAAGGTTAAAGTTAATAACAAATCTAAGCGTTATAAATTATATGCTGTAATTCCTCGAGGTCTGTTGGATCTACCGTCATTAGATTTTTTCGGCCCTCTGCCTCGTAGTTCAGGAGGATTTGCTTATGTGTTTGTTGTAATGGAATGTTGGTCCAAACATGTGAAGCTATATATTTTGAAACGAGCGAATACAGCAAGTGTTATACGCTGCCTCACCCGAAATTACTTTGTTAACTGGGGCATTCCTAAACGAGTTATGTCTGACAACGCTAGTGCCTTTATTAGTCAAAAGTTTCAAGATATGATAAAACAATATGGAATGAAACATATATTAATTTCGAAATATCACCCTCAAAGTAATTTAGTAGAAAGAGTCATAAAAGAATTAGGACGATTATGTAGAACTTATTGTGCACATAAACATACACGGTGGGCCAAACTAATGCCTGAATTCGAAAAGATATTAAATGAATTGCCTCACCTAACGATGGGATTATCACCTACAGAAATTTTAGGCAAACGAATTATAGGTGAGCCTTTACTAGCTGCTCTACCTTGGCCACCAGTAAATGAGATCCAACAATGCATCCCAGACGAAAAAGTTTGTGAACAAATTGTTAAAAATGCTGAATGGAGAATTAAAAGTTATAATCAACATGCCATAGAACCCTCATTTCAGGTAGGGGATCTTGTATTAGTACGATCTCATCCTAAAAGTTCAAAGATCAGTAAGGAATGTAGAAAATTATTCTTTATCTTTGAAGGTCCATATGTTGTACATAAGATTGTACATCCCAAAGCGTTACTTCTTATGGAACCTTCATCAGGTGTAATTAAAGTATTATATAGTGTTGATCAAATGAAACCCTTCATCCCTAAATAAGTTAATATTTAGTAGATGTTACATACGGAAGAGCGTTCATAGTTTATTCATGTGAAGTTTTTCGTGATAGTTACGTGTTATTTTGAAATAAATAACAGAAAGTTTAAACAAGTGTTCTACAATAATCTACTGGTACTTCAAAAAGAGAAAGATAACCAAAGGGGGATTTATATGGAAGAAATTTTGTTATTAGGTCAGAAGGAATTTTGTATATTTTCATGTTTACTCGGATAGTAGGAACCAAAGGGGATGGTCAATAATTTTAGGGACAATGGGCGTCCAGAGCTATATGGCACACGAGAACATAGCAGAGTGCCTTTAATAGAGATTTGTAATAGTGTTAATATAGAACACACCAAACGGGGCTCTCTTGCTTCTTTCTTCTAAATAAATTGCCATTACCCAACAGAGTGTCCGAAGGTAAAGAAAGCCGTGCCGAGATTCTAAAGAAAGTTTTGTTTGATTTCTTCTTGACCTTAGGCATAAATAAGGCATTAGGGAAAAGAATGACGTAAAGTAAATAGTACTATTAGTTATTGTGAGAAACTTATTAGTAATATACATTTTTGAAAAGAATAACTCTAGTAAATGAATAAAACTGAAACTAATTTATCACAATTTGAACGCTCTGTCCTAATGTAACAACGTTAAAGAACGTACTAAATTATTATTTATTAGCAACTATTAAATGAAAAGGAGTAATCTCCATATATTCGGTTATGAATTACCACAATAGCATAATTAAGAGTAAATGACAAATAGTCACAACGATATCGTAGTAAAAGGATTAAATCTAAGAGCAAGGACTCTAGATTACGTAAAATGTGAGAAGAATGTATTAACAGTTAAATGTCGTATATAGATAAAGTTTCATTTTCGGTTAAAACCTGACAAACTGAGCTTGTGGGTGGGGTATATAGTGGGACGAAATTGAAGTGTCACCCATCCACCAGTGTCAGCCCAGTTTGCAGGTGAATATAAGTTTAATTTAGTTTTGTTTCTGTATTTTTGTAATATTTGTAATGGTTGTGAACTGTCTAAAGTTTTGTATTTTTTTTTTTATGTTTCATGTACGGAGAGGGCGGCGCAACGATCGGAGACAGCATCTTCGCTGCTGGGACCAGAGAGAAAATTGCTGGCCACTATACATCACGGGTCGACAGCCAAAGAGCAACAGAAGATCCTGGAACCGAGTTGTTGCGTCGTGCTTCTAAAAAATAAAATAAATGAAAATTTGTAATGTTTTGTACAACAATGATATCATAGGAAGTTTAATCTTATTGAAAATGTTAGTTTTGTCTCGTCAAGGCTCAGGTTCACGTCTGTATGTAGGAAGATAATAAACTAGTGGATGTTACTAAAGTTGAAATACGTGTTCTGAGGATTTATTTATGAAGAATTATGTGAATGAGTTAATAATATATTTGACAAGATTATTGAATTTTGACAGCGTTCATCGCGGCTTTGGATTTCAAAAGTTTATTCAATGTGGTTCTAATATCGATTAAATCAGATAACGTGTATCAATATAATTTCTGAGGAGAAACAAACGACATCTAAAATTGAAAAAAGTTTACGAAAACCAATTGGCCCGAGTGACGTAATTCTGCGCATACGACTCAAATGATGTTTTAAGGTTTCGTTCAAGAACCATTCTGAGACAATTTAAAAAGAATATAAATGATTTTGAAGTGGGTTGTAACTGACGTAGATGACGAAGTCTACACATGGTCATATGTCGAAAGAAAATAATTTATAAGAAACTTACGTCGTTACACTACAACACACATACAGATATAAGGAGAACAAAAATAAACAAACATTAGTTTTCAGCATATAAATCTGCAGGTTGGCAACATGTACATGAACAAATCAGACAGGAAGGGACATGAGGTGAACACTCTGTAGTTACGACTTCAAATCATAATTTTCGGTAAAACGTCTACTGCTACTGACAGAAGAAAAAAGAGCGAACATGAAAATGTGCTTAGCTTTAGTTCAACCTCCAGCATGTGACCAGGTGAGGGGAAACTTATACATCCGCCAAAAACTCGATTCACTGTAAGTAATCAGTCATTCTCGTAAAAAAGATGTGAACTCTTTTATAATCTGCAAGTATCACATATCAAACAAAACTGAATCATTCTAGATTCCACCGAAGATGCCTTAAAGTAAAAGGTGAAACGCGTCTTGAATCAGTAAAGTACGCTGGATAAAGAAAAAAAGTTTGTTACTTACCAAAGGAAATAATCAATAGCTGTAGATATTTAGTAAATTACATCTTATGACATACCAGCAAATTAGTTTCGGCTTAACTTCTCATTCTACATGCTATTAATTGCTGTTTAAAAAAATTCATCTATCCCTTCTGAAAAACTGTGGTTACTTTCATATCTTGGTAGATAAACAGATTTTGGGTATTTACCATGCGACGAAATACATGACCTTTTACAAGTTATCGTGCAAAAAAACACGTTTCGATTTTTTGAATCGTTCACGAAATTTGCGGCTGATACAACCACATGGTTTACGATGAGAAGGACGAAGTATCGGTCGCGTCGCGAGCGACCCGCACGCGGTCACCGCACAGCCCGTCCGCCGACATATCATTCAATATCTCGAGAACGGTGATAGCTATCGTTCTGCTCTCAGCTTTAAAAACAATTTCGATATGTTGACTAAATTTCATACGCAATAATGTATTACCTAAAATGAACTGTACGCAAAGTCCACGCAATGCGTTTTTACCTCTGCACACTCCTTAAAATTTCGTGTAAAGGTTTACGTAAATGCAATACAGCAAGTAACCACGACGAATAACGAAAAGAAATTCGGTCCTTTATCAAGAGAACATGCCCAAGAATCAAATTTTTCTACCGAATAGTTTCCTTGGAATCGGATGGTAAGTATTTCATAGCTGCCGCCGCGTCCGCGCCAGCGCATCGGCGGAAGTTCGTGTGGCTCGGGGTGCCGTACTCGACGTCACGTTCGGCGCGTTCTGTGATTGGCGGCGCGCACCTGGAGCGCGGCACGTGGCAGCGGAAGCGGTTCGACATGGTCAAACCGTGACGCAGAGCCCGTCGCGCCCTGCCGCTGACGCCTTTTCCATGGCAACCACGCCGCTGACGCGTGGTTTTGACGCGCGGCAGCCCTAGTGGGAACCGGCCTTCACTCGCGGCGCCGTGCGGCTTATGCGCTGCCATGGGGATGACGCTAGTTGCGGCAGATACTCTCGACACACTCTTCCCTTGACAAACAGCTGTGAGGCGGGGCGACAGTGAAGGCACCACGGGAAGCGTGCTAAGACACGAAATTAGGCGCGATCCTATTGCTGAGCTTATTAAATAATATGTCTCCCGTTATATTAAATATTTTCGGAAGACTTGACGCCTTAACTTGAAAGGGAGCAATCAGTCCACCTATCATATAATTTTGAGGATATTCTGTTTGATGTCCTCACTCACAGTGCAGCGATCTGCTCTGAAGAAACGTGGTCGTCACCATAAAAATGCAAACGAACTTCTCCCTCTCTATGAAAAAGCACGGTCTCACCCAAGTGTGCGTTCACAGAACTGTTATTCCTTATCCATCCAACCTACAGCCCAGATCTCGCACCTGTCGACTTCCATCTGTCTGGCCCAGTGAAGGATACACTCCGCGAGCAGTACGTGGATTATGAAGAGGTTAGCGATGCAACAAGACGTTGGCTCCGACCTCCACAATTAGAGTGATACCATGCGAGCGTATACAGTGGCGTAACGCGGTCCCATCGAACGAAGGTTATGTTGAAAAATACGGATTTTTAGCCAAAAGAGTGGGGAATAAACCCAACCTGCTTTCAGAAACTGTGTGTAGCATTACTTGCTGAACGCCACTCATGACTGTGAATTTATCAAGTTCTGTAGAGTATGTCTCTCTGCCTGCGTTTCCTCGTTTCTCCAAGCCAGGGAGAAGAACCACGCTGGAAAACAAAAGTGAACGTGTTTTCTTTTTCTTTTTTAATACATATTTCATACAGGACACCATGTGTTTGTAGACCCTGTCCTAAACCTGGATGATACCTGCATTACACTGATGTTCATGTAATTACAAACGCATGCAACTGAAGAGGCCTGGAAACAGTCTGAGGCGCCATTTAGGCACGGCGTCGGGGCGTTATTAGCGCGTTTTCGTAAAGGGCTCTGTTGTGACTGAATCCTTCAATTCCGCTTTCAGCAACGTATTCGTTTAAATTTTAGACACCAGGGACGCGCTCGTTCAAATTTTGGGCGTTGAACCGATAAAAAAATCGGAGAACGCGTCAGCAGTGCCCTCTCTCCTGTGTGCTGGTTGTAAGAGATGCCTGGCAACTCTTAAGAATTCGTGTTGCTTTTTGGTCAGTTCGCCCTCTCCAGATTTTTCGATCTCTATTCTTAGAGACGGGGAAAACAGATTGTAAAAGTTACTAGGTTGCTAACGATTCGAGTCGCAGAAGAGTCTCTGCGATGGCGGTTAGTATACTTGCGCTCCTTCTGGGCACACTCAGACCACGATTTCGGACGGGAGCTAGCACAGGGTTTTCGTATTATTATCTCGCTGTAACTTTAAGCTCATTAGAAGCCTTATGGGTTTCTTAATAGTGTTAATTTTGCTACCGTTTCGCTAAATACAGATGAAGCAAGACTAGTTCTTTGCCCAGTCAATATTCACATCATGCATCGTGATCCTGATTACGTTCGTTATTTCCTTTCTGCTGTGAGGCACGATACAACTATCTCCAGAAAATGGTGAACATTATATTCGGTAATTCCGTGAATGACTGAAACTTTGCATGTGAGCGTACGTGCACCCGTGCTGCGCTCTTGAACCAGCCTAATCACTGTTGCGTAATTATAACAAACTGTTGCATGATTATAATTAACACAATTTGCCCTTACGGATGCACTCTATTAGAATTCGATGTTTAAATTCAGAAGTATGAATCCTCTTGTAAGTAACGATGTTCTACTCGTCGATTTAGTCAGTTAAACTATACCAACACGTCATCCTTTTCTCCTGGTTTCACCTATCCCACCCATCTTCTAAGAAAAAGTTGCTAGGACACAGGTCATTCTCTCGTCGTTCGGCCTGATGTCCAGTAGATACATCTCGCTTGCGCTTTTTTCTCTGCGGCAGAAACTGGAGCTAATTTCACTCAATATTTCTTGCACTTCAGACGACTTCGCACTCAGGGGAGCCCGCCGCGAATTCCTCTCCTGTGTCAACCTCTTCGTCTCAAACAGCAGTTGCAACATACTTAACCAATTATTTGCTGGACGTATTCCAGTCTCTGTTTTCTTCTACCGATTTTATCCTTTACAACACCTCGTGTCGTAACACATGTCCTACTGTAACGTCCCTTCAGTATTTTCCACATGTTCCTTTCCTTATATTATCAGCCCATCTAATTTGCAACATTCGTCTGTAGCACCACATCTAAACTGCTACGATTCTCTACTGTTCCAGTTCTCCCACAGTCAATGGTTCACTACCATACAATGCTGTGCCCGAAATATAATTCTCTGAAATGCCGGCCGCGGTGGCCGTGCGGTTCTGGCGGTGCAGTCCGGAACCGCGGGACTGCTATGGTTGCAGGTTCGAATCCTGCCTCGGACATGGGTGTGTGTGATGTCCTTAGGTTAGTTAAGTTTAAGTAGTTCTAAGTTCTAGGGGACTTACGAGCTAAGATGTTGAGTCCCATAGTGCTCAGAGCCATTTGAACCATTTGAACCATTCTCTGAAATTTCTTCCTCAAATTAAGGTCTATGTTTGATACTAGTGATTTCTCTTGGCTAGGAATACCCTTTTTGCTATTGCTATACTATTTTTTGTCCTCCTTGCTCCGTCCGTCATTGGTTATTTCGCTGACTAAGTAGCAGAATGGACTTCATCAAATACGTGATCATCTATCGAATACTAAGTATCTCGCTTATCTCGTTTCTGCTATTCTTATTACTTTCATCTTTCTTCCATTTACTCTCAGTCCTTGTTTTGTGTTCATTAGATTCAGCAGATAAAGTAATTCTTCCACACTTTTACTCAGGATTGCAATCCGTTGTCAGCGAATCGTACCAGTGATATTCTTTAACCTTGAATTTTACTGCCACTCCTACGCCTTTCTTTTATTTCAATCATTACTTCTACGTATAGAATGAACAGTGGGGCGAAAGACAACAATCTTACTCCCTTTTTTATACGGGCAGTTCGTTCGTGGTCTTTGACTCTTATTGATCCCTCTTGGTTCTTCTACATATCACACGTCTTTCTCTATATCTTATCACAATGTTCTCAGTATTTCAAACATGTTGAACCATTGGACTTTGTCGAACGTTTTACGAGGTCGCCAAACCGATGAACGAGTCTTGATTTTTCTTTAGTCTTGCTTCCATTAACAACCGTAGCTAAAGAATTGCCTCTTTTATCCCTTTAACTTTCCTAAAGCCAAACTGATCGTCAACTAACACATCCTTAATTCTCTTTACCATTCTTCTGTGTATTATTCTTGACAGCATCTTGGATAAACAAGTGTTAAGCTGACTGCGCGATAATTCAGTTTTAGAAACTGTGTGGATAGTGTTTTTTCCTGCATTTTATACTATGATTTTAGAAACTCTGATAAAAACTTGTCTGTCCCTTATTTGATCCCCTCGCTTCGTAGGAATTATCGACCAGGAAGAAGCTTTCGCTGATGTCAAATGATACAAGATGTTTTAAATTCTGAAAAAATAGGGTAATCTACAGGGAAACATGTGAATACGTAACACACACCAAAAATGTTTTAAATCACCCAGGTTCCCCGAACTCCTGAAGATAGACGTTGACTGTGCATATTGTATAACAGGTACAGTCACTTTGCCTCTTCAGAGATATCACTAAACCTGCCCAAAGCCCACCTGGTAAGCCGTGCGGTCTAACGCACTGCTTTCCGGGCGGGAAGGCGTGCCGGTCCCCGACACGAAGCAGCCCTGCGGATTAGTGTCAAGGTCCGGTGTGCTGGCCAGTCTGTGAATGATTTTTAAGACGGTTTTTTATCTGCCACGGCGAATGCGGGCTGGTTGCCTTTATTCCTCCTCAGTTACAGTATGTCAGTGATTGCTGCACAAACGCTTTCTCCTCGTACGCGAACACCTTAATTACTCTACCATGTAAACATGAGAGTTACACTAGTGTGGAGACGTTCCCGAGGGGGGGGGTGGGTCCAATGACCGAACCGCACAATAACCATGGATTCGGTGTTGGGTGGCGGTGGGGTGAGTGGACTGTTGTAGCCTGTTGTGGGAAGCTTCTCCGTCGTTTCTAGGTCCCCAGGTAACATACACAGCGCCTTTGACTGTTCAGAGATGTCACTAAACCCGCCCAAATAAGTAAACAACCATGCATGAGCAGCGCCTATTAGACGGAGGGGTTAGACAGTCAATCAGTTCGTCA
Source organism: Schistocerca cancellata (assembly GCF_023864275.1). Classification (NCBI taxonomy): domain Eukaryota; kingdom Metazoa; phylum Arthropoda; class Insecta; order Orthoptera; family Acrididae; genus Schistocerca; species Schistocerca cancellata. Next base: position 640,489,282 of record NC_064626.1, read on the forward strand.
TTCGCCCGGAAAGGAGGTACACGGCTCGTGTAGTCGGATGTTCAACCATGCCTAGACGGTCAATACCGCGGTTCGATCGCGTCCACATTGTTACTTCGTTCCAGGAAGGCTCTCAACAAGGGAAGTGTCCAGACGTCTCGTAGTGAACCAAAGCGATGTTGTTCGGACATGGAGGAGATACAGAGAGAGACAGGAACTGTCGATGACATGCGTCGCTCAGGCCGGCTAAGTGCTACTACTGCAGTGGATGACAGCTACTCACAGATTATGGCTCTGAGGAATCCTGACAGCAACGCCAAAATGTTGAACATTGCGTGCTGCCACAGAACGTCGTGTTACGACTCAAACTGTGCGCAATAGACCGCATGATGCGTAGCTTCACTCCCGACGTCCATGGCGAGGTCCATCTTTGCAACCACGACACCATGCAGCGCGGTACAGATAGACCCAACAACATGCCGAATAGACCGTTGAGGATTGGCATCACATTCTCTTCACCTATGAGTGTCGCATATGCCTTCAACCAGACAATCATCGTAGACATTTTTAGGAGCAACCCGTCTGGCTAAACGCCTTAGACACACTGTCCAGCAGGTGCAGCAAGGTGGAGGTTCCCTGTTGATTTGGGATGGCATTATGTGGGGCCGACGTATGCTGCTGGTTGTAATGGAGGGCGCCGTAACGGCTGTACGATACGTGAATGCCATCCTCCTACCAATAGTGCAACCATATCGGCAACATATTGGCGAGGCATTCGTCTTCATGGACGACAGTTCGCTCCCCCATCGTGCACATCCTGTGAATGACTTGCTTCAGGATAACGGCATCGCTCGATTAGTGTGGCAAGCATGTTCTCCAGATATGAACCCCATCAAACATGCCTGAGATAGACTGAAAGGGCTGTTTATTTACGACGAGACCCACCAACCACTTTGAGAGATCAATGCCAAATCGCCGTTGAGGAGTGGGACAATCTGGACCAACAGTGCCTTGATGAAATTGTGGATAGTATGCCACTACGAATATAGGCATGCATCAACGCAAGCGGACGTGCTACTTGATATTAGAGGTACCGGTATTATACAGCAATCTGGACCACCAACTCTGAAGGTCTCGCTGTATGGTGGTAAAACAAACAACCCGGTCGGGGCACATATTTTCAGTTGTCCCCATCGAGGTATATCAACAACACCTGTCGGCAGGTGAGGGTTTCAATTAACCCTCATTTTTCTAGAGAAGCTGCACGGTCGTCAGTGGTATCTGTTCTTTCGAGAACAGTTGCTATCTTCATATATAGTTAAATGGCTACCCGGGCATTGACCTTCGTCTGTGCGAATGCGCACAAGTTGCCCGAACTCTTACGGGAATCGTCACTCTAGTCTGCCTGAGTAATAAGTGGATTGGCAAATATCTCTTAGGAACATCACGTATGTAGATTGTGTACAGTTGGGAAAGTTGATCTCACGGGAAACGTGCAATGGATAAGTCCCTGCAGTCGCGCTATTCATCTGTGTCCTCTGTGGCTCAAATGGATAGTGTCTGCAATGTAAGCAGGAGATACCGGGTTCGAGTCCCGGTCGGGGCACGCACTTTCAGCTGTCCCCATCGAGATATATCAACAATACCTGTCGGCAGCTGAGGGTTTCAATTAATCATCATTTATTCTAGAGAATCTGCAAGGTCGTCAACGGTATCTGTTCTTCGAGAACAGTTGCTATCTTCGTACATATATAGAAAACATTGAGAAGAAGAAGGGACAGGATCGCAGGACATCTGTTACGCCATTGCGGAATATCTTCCATGTTATTAGAGTCAGCTGTAGAGAGTAAAATGTGTAGAGGAAAACGTGTATTGAAATACTTCCAGCAAATAATTGAGGATGTAGGTTGCAAGTGATACTCTGAGATGAAGAGGTTGGCAGGGGAGAGGAATTCGTGGCGGGCTGTACCAAACCAGTCAGCAGACCGATGACTCAAAACAAGAAAAAGATTTCCAATGCTGTTTTAAATACTGATTCTTATACCGGATCCCCTATTTCTTCCCTATAGATTCTTGTTTCTCTTATATCATCAGATAAGTACTCCCCCTCGTAGCTGTTCCACCTATCCACTTCTCATTTAATAGTTGAGTTCTCATTGCACTCTTAATATCACCGCCTTTGGTTTTAATTTTACTGAAAGTTGTTTTAACTTCTCTGTATGCTGAGGAAGACCTTCCGACAAACATATCTTTTTCGATTTCTTCACATTTTCCAAGTAGACATTTTACCTTAGCTTCCCTGGAGTTCCTATGTATTTCGTTTCTAAGCAACTTATATATCTTTATTCATGAATTTCCCTGGAAAATTTTTGCTTCCTTCTTTCATCGACTAAATCAAGTATTTCCTCTGTTACCCATGATTTCTTCACAATTACCTTCCTTGCATCTATGTTTCCTTTTTGATCTTCTGTGTTTGCCCTTTTTAGAGGTGTCCATTACACTTTAACTGAATTGCCTACTGAGCTATTCATTACAGCAATATCTATAGCCTCGGAGAGTTTCAGGCATATCTGTTCATTCCTAAGTACTTCCGTATCCCACCTTTTTGGACACTGAGTCTTCCTGACCAGGCTCTTAAATTTCAGCCTACTCTTCATCACTACTAAATTGTGATTGGAGTCTACATCTGCTCTGGGCTATGCCTTACAATGCAGTGACTGATTTCGGAATCTCTGCCTGACTATGACGTAATCTAATTGAAATCATCCTGTATCTATCGGTCTATTGCAAGTATACCTCCTCCTCTTGTGACTCTTCAACAGAGTATCTGCTTTTACTAGCTGAAATTTATCCCAGAACTCAGTTTTCCTTCTCTCTCATTCCAAGCCAATATTTTCCTGTAACCCTTTCTTCTACATCTTCTACATTACAGTCCCAGTGACTATAACATTTCCATCTCCCTTTACGTAGTGAATTACCCGTTGAGTATCTCTGTCTCTTCAACATCTGCTTGCGACGTCAGCATGTATACCTGAACGATCATTGTCAGTATTCTTTTATTGTCGATTCTAATAAGAACTATCCTATCACTGAACTGTTCACACTTTCTTATTCTCCTCTCTGATTTCCTATTTATCAACGATCCTACTCCCGTTATGCCATTTCCCGCCGCTGTTGATATTACCCTGTACCTAGCTGATCAGATATTCTTGTCTTCTTTCCATTTGACTTCACTGACCTTATTATGTCTAGATTGAGCCTTACAATTTCCCTCTTTAGATTTTCTGTTTCCATACCACGTCAATGTTCTGACATTCCACGCCCCGAATCGTAGAACGTTATCCTTTTGCTGGTTGTTCAATTTTTTTTATCACCTCCCCTACGACAGCCCCCGCACGTGGATTTGAATGAGAGCTAGCCCGGAACGTTTTGCCAATGGAGAGACCATCATGGCAAGTGTTCAATTACTGATAATGTCCTGCGTCTTTAATGCACTTGTTCCCGTTGCCCTCTGCATTCTCATGCCGTTGATCAATGCAGGTTCTTTCGCCTGTAGTGGTACTTTTCCACGCCAGGTGCAAGGGTATGCCCTAAACCTCTGTCCATTCCTCCATCCCCTTTGAAAAATCTGTTGGTTGAATGAGAGGACTTCTTACACCGAAAGTCATCGGCTGCTATTTATGATTGTTTTTTTTTTTTTCAAAATTTAAGTGGTGGGGAGTGGTTCGAAACCGGTAACAAGGACGTTTTGACTACTAAACAAAGAAGCTATATATAAAGTGTATTAAGTACTTGAGGGTGAAAACTGAGTCAATAGAACAGAAAAAGAAACTGCCGTGGTTGCACACGATAGATTTACTTAATCTTCACATGTTACATGTTTCGACGGTTCTAGGCATCATCAGACAAATCGGGGAAATTACAAACTGATATAAGTATAAATTGCTGTTAAAGGCAATAACAGATGAATAAATAAAAATAACACGAATAAAACATATACGTTGGGACTATGGAGCACAGAATTTGTTTTTCCTGGGAGTGGACAGGGGTATAAATTTTAGCTCATAAAATTTGGCACCATGAGTGAACTTACCGAATGCTAACCGTCACAAAAACTTCAAGGTGACAGCCAAATAGCCACAGTCAGCGTTCATTACATTCTGATGAAATTCTACCTACTCGTAATCGAGGCGTCAAAAGTGATTAAGAGTCGCAAAGAAGTGAGACGTAACAACCAGATAACCACAGCTAATGATTCGTTACATCGCCTTGAAGCAACACGGAAAAAAGGTAAAGACAGTAGAAAAAAGAAAGCTACTCAAGCGTGCAAGGGGCACCTAACTTAGGCAAACAGGCAAATTCAGTGAGTAGAAAAAGCTCACGAGTGCGAAATACAGCCATATAATGGTAAGGCTGAAACATCTTTGCCAAATTACAGGGCAATAATATGAAAAAGCTAAGATTTTGATGAAAACACAATGCGACCAAGCTTACTAGGGTGTAATGAAGCACTGACTGAGGCTATCTGGCTGTTACCTTCCAGTTTTATGGTGCTATTAATTAAGATCAACGCTTCGGTTACTATTAGCAAGAATTTTTATCGGTAACCTCAGTTATGGCGAAATCTATGCCCCTTACCACCGCTTGAAAAACGAATATGGCCCTGTGCTCCATTGTCTAATCGGTGCATGTCTTCCTCTTATTATTTTTAATGTATTCATTAATTATTCTCTTTGATAGCAATTTATATTTTTAAATTTTTTTAATTACCCTAGATTGCCTGATGATGCCTAGAATAATTAAAACGTATCGATGTGAAGATTAAATAAATCTATCTTGTTCAACCAAGACTGTTTTTTCTATCTAAAGTCTATTTCGGGTGCTGCATCAGTGTCACTACGGTAGTCTTGGAATGGAATGGGTTTTGAACTGGGTCATTCCTTTTTGAGTATCAGATGGGTTTAATGCGGGCTGCCACGGAAAACTGTCTCGTGCCAACCTCTTCCTCTAAGAACAGCACTTGCACCCTACGTGCACAATTATTTGCTGTGTATTCCAGTCTCTGTCTTCCTCTACAGTTTTTACCCTCTACGGCTCCCTCTATTACCACAGAAGCTATTCCCTGATGTCTTAACACATGTCCTATCACTCTGTTCCTTCTTTTTTACTGATTTTCAAGTGTTCCTTTCTTTGCCGATGCTCGGAAGAAGTAAGAAAATTAGTGTTCAACGTCCCGTCGACATTGAGGTCGTTAGAGACGGAGCACAACCACGGATTGTTTTAGCGATGGGATAGGAAATCTGTCTTGCCTTTCAGAGGAACCATCTCACCATTAGGAAGGAGTGATTTTGTAAAGTCACGGAAAACTTAAATCTGTGTGGTTGAACGCGGACTTGAATCGTCGTCCTCCCGGATGAACGTTCTGTGAGCTCACCACTGCGTCACCTCGCTATGTGGGACTGTGAAGAAATTCCGTATTCCCTATCAGTCCATATAATTTTCAAAAAGTTGCAATATTATTCTATAGTTACACATCTCAAATGGTTCACTTCTCTACTTTTGCGGTGTCCCACAGTCGATAATTCACTACAGTTCTGTGCTGCAAGCCTACATTCTCACAAATTTGTTCCTCAAATTAAGGACTATGTTAGATACCAATAGAATTCTTTTGCCCAAGAATGCTCTATTAGCCTCTGTTAGTCTGCTTTTTACGTCATCCTTCTCCCATCCGTCATTTTATTTTTATCTGTTAGAAGCTCTTGGTTCAAAAGCCGCAATATACCGTTCCCAGACAACACTCGCCTTGATCGGCATGAGAATAAAATAGCAGTTGAAAAAGAAGAAAACAATATTAACTGTTACAGAATTCCCCTAGACAGTTCTTCGCTTCATCCTTTCCTCCAGCAGTGCTAATGCTGCAAGATGCGCTGGAGACTTCTGTGAAGATTTGAAGATAGACAGTATTGACTTGCAGAATGAACTACGAAGCACTGATGGTGCAGGCCCTGGTAGTCGACCCTGAACATTAAGAATAGAAACATATTGCTCACGCCCATGAAAAAATTCCACTGTTGTCAACTACACTGGAAACGGAATAAGTAAATACCCAAAGTAAACTTAAGGGGAATGTCTGCCTAAAACAAACAGCAGGAAAAGCAAAGGTCAGACAGATTCATCGGAAGTATCTTAAGGAAATGTAACGCATCCGCGAAGGAAGTGGTTTGCAAATTGCTTGTTCCAACGATGCTGGAGTATTGTTGATCAATCTGTGATCCACTAAAGGTAGGACTGGTAGAAGAGAGAAGGTCCAACGAAGAGCTGTGCATTTTGTCACGGGATGGTTAAGTCGGCTCAAGAGCGTCACCGAGATGATCAACAAACTCCAGCGACAGACGTTACAAGAGAGGCGTTTTGCATCACGGAGAGGCTTACTTTCGATATTTCGAGAGAGTACTTTCCGGGAAATGTCGGACAACATATTACTTCCTCCAACATACGTAATTTACGGACTGTAAGAGACACCTTAATTTTTAGCGTAAAAGAACCATTTTCATCATTTTTAGTATTAGACTGCAAAACCAGACTAGAAAAAAGTCCTTCGTTAATGAAACCTAACTGACCTTTAAAATCCCTGAAAATCGTTATTTGAACTTTCTTCTTCTTCTTCTTCTTCTTCGTCGTCGTCGTCACCGCCGTCGCCGTCTCCGTCGCGGTCGTTGTCTTCTTCACATGCAAGCACTATTTACGCCGTACTTCTTGAAAGATTTAACAATAACGTCTTCTCTCACTCTAGACCGCAACTGTTTTATCCTCTGACACACTTGTTTGGTTATAGGTCGTTTTATAGCTTCTTTACGGTGAATTCATCTTGGGTTTCATCCGTCATTCAGTTGTTCCATTTCTCTATCATATACATACATGTATAGGTTGCATTTGTGAAGCAAGTCTTCCCGGAATAACTGCAAGTTTCGTATTTCCCTGTCTCAATTTCTCTTTCACAGAATTTATCAAATGACTATTAAACTGATTTAGCACAAGAAGAGAAATCTTCTTCAGTACAGCACCTTCCCTTCTCTCCCACACTCTGTTAATCCATAATATCTTACCAGCATTGTCCATCCTACCCTTGTCATGTGCGTGAACAACAGCACCTGGTGGTATTTCAGAAGGCTTTGGCATTGTTTTGGGCTTGAAGATGATCACTGAATTATGTTTAGTACCGTCAGAACACCATGAAAGGATAACAGTGTAGTGAATTTATTTTGTCCACTTGTTTTTATAGTTACAGTTTTATCACCTTTCATGGCAACAGTTCTGTTACCCGGCACATCAAATGTCACAGGAATTTCTTCCATATTCGTTATTTCCCTTAGTTCCACACAGTTTTCTTACGATGCTGAATATTAAAGCGCTGCAAAGATAATTTTTTTCTCTTCATACTCTTGTGGCTTTTCTGTGATATTTTGATTTTGGTTCGCATGCTAAGTGCATGATGCTTCATAAACCTGTAACACTAGCCAACTTTACCCTTAAAGTCTGTTAAACTACACTGTAGCGCTAGCTTAATATCGTGTATTTGAATTATTTTTGTATTAATTCCAATACCATTTTGAAGGTGTCGTTGAATTCATTTCAGTATACCATCTTCTAGTTTTGGCCATTTTGCATTCAGTCCTCTATTTGCACATTTAATCTTTGTGATATTTTCAGTTGTTCTTTACTAGTCCGCCAATCGGTAATGATTTTTGTCTGACGGTGGAAAACCGAAATGCTGCTCTGTTCCCACGTTCTTTTGCATATAGTATTACTTTCAATTTATTGCCCGCATAATAAGAATAAATTTATTTTTTTCTTACTAAACTAGCCACTAACAAAAAATTGTACTGTTACCGATAGCACAATTCATTTTGAATTCAAGATTACTGGCACCGTAGACTGCAATGACGCATCATAGGCTCGATGCAGTGGGAGGGAGACAGTGTTAGCAAGCTTGTGAAACTGAAATTTCAGGTTCGTAGCATCGTTGGATTGCTGCTGTCAAATAAAATGTTGCCAGAAAGAGATATGTTCCCGCGGCATCGAATATATGGCCACGATTAATACTGGCGGGAATTTTAAATCAGTGGACACTTTTATATCAATTTCGAGTGTAAGACACACCTGAATTTTCTATGAAATAAAAGTCTTATAGTGCGTAAAGTACGGCACATCTCCAAAATGGTCACAATGAGAAACTTCGAGAAATTAGAGCTATTAGTGGGGTGTACCGAAAATCAATCTACCCACACGACATTCGCGAGTGGAAAAGTGAAAGGGAGTAATCAATTAATGGTACCCTCCGCCACATACCATCTCGTAATTTCCAGGGTACTGATGTATATGGAGCTGTAGGTGTCCTGGCTTAAGTGAGATCGTGACGGTGCGTCATCAATCGTGTTTGGATACCTCAATCGGTGGAGCACTTGCCCGCGAAAGCTTAAGATCTCAAGTTCAGGTTCCGTTCCCCCGCACGGTTTCAATCTTCCAGGAAGTTTTAGCATCAACCTTTGTCCAGAAAAGGACTGCCACGCCCCAACTGACGAAACACATTGAAACTGCTCCCTCGTTATCACTCACTACGTAAGAACTGACGCGACACATTTAAACTGCTCATTATGTAAGCCACACTCTGTGAAACAACGCACGTTCTTCAAATGGATGACTTATCGAGAGGATAGTTTCGTAGCATTTTTGCAACCTGAGGATAGTATGTGACACGTAATTGAGACCTGTACATAAAAATGAATTATTTTACAGTATTTGTTTTGCTGCGAAACAGTGTGGAAATTCTTTCGACAGGTTTCATAATCATTACTAATGGAAACTACAAGTCGTTAAAATTGTTCACCATAATGGTGACATGAAATAAAAATCCCATTTGGGACTCTTGGATTTCCAGGAGTTTACCATTTCATCATTAAAACAGAAAGGAAGAAGAAACAAGACAAACTTTATACTGACCAACTATGTTATACACTACTGGCCATTAAAATTGCTACACCAAGAAGAAAAGCAGATGATAAACGGGTATTCACTGGACAAATATATTATACTCGAATGACATGTGATTACATTTTCACGCAATTTGGGTGCATAGATCCTGAGAAATCAGTACCCAGAACAAACACCTCTGGCTGTATAAACGGCCTTGATACGTCTGGGCATTGAGTCAAACAGAGCTGGGATGGCGTGTACAGATACAGCTGCCCATGCAGCTTCAGCACGATACCACATTTCATCAAGAATAGTGACTGGCGTATTGTGGCGAGCCAGTTGCTCGGCCACCATTGACTAGACGTTCTCAATTGGTGAGAGATCTAGAAAATGTGCTGGTCAGTGCAGCTGTCGAACATTTTCTGTATCCAGAAAGGTCCTTACTGGACCTGCAACATGGGGTCGTGCATTATCCTGCTGAAATGTAGGGTTTCGCAGGGATCGAACGAAGGGTAGAGCCACGGGGCGTTACACATCTGAAATGTAAGGTCCAATATTCAAAGTGCCGTCAATGCGAACAACAGGTGACCGAGATGTGTAACCAATGGCACCCCATACCATCACGCCGGGTGATACGCCAGTATGGCGATGACGAATACACGCTTCCAATTTGCGTTCACCGCGATGTCGCCAAACACGGATGCGAAAATCATGATGCTGTAAACAGAACCTGGATTCATCCGAAAAACATTACGTTTTGCCATTCGTGCACCCAGGTTCGTCGCTGAGTACACCATCGCAGGCGCTCCTGTCTGTGATGCAGCGTCAAGGGTAACCGCAGCCATGGTCCCCGAGCTGATAGTCCATGCTGCTGCAAACGTCGTCGAACTGTTCGTGCAAATAGTTGTTGTCTTGCAAACGTCCCCATCTGTTGACTCAGGGATCGAGACGTGTCTGCACGATCCGTTACAGCCATGCGGATAAGATACCTGTCATCTCGACTGCTAGTGATACGATGCCGTTGGGATCCAGCACGGCGTTCCGTATTACCCTCCTGAACCCACCGATTCCATATTCTGCTAACAGCCATTGGATCTTGACCAAAGCGAGCAGCAATATCGCGATACGATAAACCGCAATCGCGATAGGCTACAATCCGACTTTTATCAAAGTCGGAAACATGATGGTACGCATTTTTCCTCCTTACTCGAGGCATCACAACAATGTTTCACCAGGCAACTCCGGTCAACTGCTGTTTGTGTATGAGAAATCGGTTGGAAACTTTCCTCATGTCAGTACGTTGTAGGTGTCGCCACCGGCGCCATCCTTGTGTGAATGCTCTGAAAAGCATTTGCATATCACAGCAACTTCTTCCTGGCGGTTAAACTTCGCGTCTGTAGCACGTCATCTTCGTGGTGTAGCAATTTTAATGGCCAGTAGCGTAGTTTTCATGACGACATACTTGCGCGAAAAGTTCGTCCATACATGGAGCATGACAATACCAGACCACACATGAGCGTTCCGACATCTGCAACGATCCTACGCCTTGCGTTCACTGTCATTGACATCCTCCATAAGGTCTCGACTTGGCCTCGTCCGAGTTCCATCTGTCTCCGATATTTAAAGAACACTTTCGAGGGCTTCACTTCGGTGGGGATGAAATGGTGCAAACAGAAATGAGGTTGTGTCCCCGTCTACAAATATCTTACAGTGACGATGTCAACAAACTGGTCTCTCGTGGGTGAGAAATGTGGTCCTCTCCAGGTTTACTGTGCCCAAAAATAAATATGCAAACGCGAAGACTAAAGATGTAGAATGTTCCTAACGCCTGTTTCATTTAAAAAGCTGCAGAAGTTTTCACATAAATGTACGAAGCATTACTCTTCATCCCGCCGTCGTATATAATGTGCGAAAGAAAAGGTTCTGAGTAGATTTCTCAATCATAAAACTACATTAAAATGCGTACCAACACGTTGGAATTCTATTGTGGCAGGATAAGAGCAAATCAGAAACGGCTGTTTGAGATTTCGCGATACTGCTGATCCCTCGGTTGTCATGTGAATATCGAAGTTACGGGTTAAGGGGGCTTTCACACAATGCCATGTAAGATGTCAAAAGGTGACAGGACAGTCGTAATGTTCGCTGGGACGTGTAGGTTGTTAGCCACATTTCATGCATTGAGAAGGGAAATACGGTTGTTCACAAGACGTCAAGAGTTCACACAGATATGAGACGCCATCTGGAAAACCATGGACAGTCAACACTGTGGCCATTGTCGCAGATTAAGGGCGCAGGAGCAAAGGGGTCGCCCTACGACAACACTGCTCGCAGAAGGAGCATTGTGTCGTCTTTACAGATGAGTTCTGGTACTGCATACAGAGTCACGAAAGAAGTAGAGGGTCCGAGAAGAACGAACGTTACCGGACTGCATTCGTCATCGTCAGCATATGGCCGTGAAGGGATGAGTGCCTCTGCGTACACTACACGATCACCTCTAGTTCCCATAGCCGATAATTTCCACCAAAAGCATTTTATTTCTTACTTATTAAGATCGGTAGGTTTGACATACGATAGAGATCTCCGTGACGTTGCGTTTCAAGAAGATAACGCAAGATCGCATTTTGCCACTGCTGGCTTCAATTACGTCGACACAGTGGATGTGTAAAGTTTCTAGCTTAGTTTTGGTATTCAAGGAAAGCAGAGCTCTGTATTTTCATTCGATGTGTCATGCTTTGCTAACTATTTTTCAGACATTGTTTTCAGTAGTCGATATGTTAACCCACAGAGGTTCTGAGTAAAATTAATATCCTCTAGTTGTCAGTAGCATTCTCGTTTCCAATCAGAAGTAAGTGAGCGAGTCGGCTGTTGGTCAGGACTGAGGGGTCTGGTACTTGTTAGCAGAGCACGGAGATACAAAAGTAGGGGGTGCTGACTTTCAGAACTGTTCAGGTAATGTCGTCACTTCATTGCTTGCCTTTGCGCAGTTTTTGACAAGTTTGTGAAACGTAAGTTTTCGATGATTTTTTTTATTGGTTCGAGTTAGTCAGAGTGTCAAGAAGAGATCAAGTAATCTATTCACTTAGCTTGCACTCAGATTTTGAAATTCACTTCTCTTTTACCGTTTCAGCATCTAATCTCATTGCAGAGTGATATATTGTTGTATAACAGATTTTTGTAAAAGTGATGACAATTGTTAAAATATGAATGTTTCAGTACAGTTTTTGAATGCCAATCTGACACCATTCAGTAAATGCACCATCTTCCGCCATCTCCTCATGTAAGTTGTATTTTATAATAATATTGACGCCGTATTGCACTGAGTGGAACCCATTTTCAGAAAAGTAAATCTAAAGCTAAATGTGCTTAACACAGATGCATGCCCTGCACTGCACTTGCGCAAGGATTTATTTCCTTTTTAGCTGGTTTTCTGCTCCGCTGTGTTCTGACGCTCGTCAACTTCGAGCAGTACCGAGTTTCCGCTGCCACACACCTGGAGCCTTGAAATTTTACTATGGCTAATTTAACACCAGTTAGGGAACAATAAAGTAATTCACAGTGAAGCATTACTTTTATAAATTAATGTCTGATTCAGTTTAGGTAAAGTTCAGGTCAGATTATATTTCTTTGACGGCAGGCAGACTTATTCTTGCAGTGCAGTGTTACATTCGCATGTGAGTATTTAATGTTTGCAATTTTATTTAGTCACTTTACGCACGTATATTAATAGTGCATTTTTAGAAAAGTATTTTTGTAATTTATTCTGTCTGAATGCTGACTACGTAGAATTTCGGGAAGGACTGTACCAGGTTTTACAAACCTTCGTTCACTTTTTTATCACACAGTTCTACTAACCATTAAATTTTAAAGTTTACTTAGTGACGAAACATCTTTGGAAAATTCGACATCAAACAATTTTATAGTATTAATAAACATTAATAGAGATGTTGCGTCCTATAAGTTAAGAAACAATCAACTGACATGGAAGACACTTAAATGTCTGTAAAACAAACACAATTAGTTAACTATACTTATAATATTAATTTAATCTTCGGTAAGAATCTGGAACACAATTGTAACATAAAAACGGATTTTGTGGCTTCAACCCCATTTCAGAACAAAGCGAAAACTTAAGACAGCACATGCAGCAAGGTGGGACAATTTTCACTATACAAACACTCAGTAATAGATGAATATTACGTTGCCATTAATAAATACGATAACAAGATCGGCAATACAGCTCAGCAAAGGGAATTTTTAAGGCACAGGAAGAACAAGGTAAATCGCGGTCCTAATAAGGGTATAGAAAGTAATGGCCAAGTTACTAACTGATCTCTTAATACATTAGGATTAGAGAACTCTTGGGGTGCTTGGACTCTGGTGGAGGTAGCCAAAATATCTGAAAAAGATCTGGTAAGTAATTTAACTTCCATCCCGGAAGCGCCGGACGATATGGCATGGCTTACTCCCAAGTCTCGCAACCGAACACAGGACCACGGAACTTCTACTCGTCCGCGTTTCAGTGAAATTTCGTTCTGCCGGCAGCGAAAGACCAAACAGGAAAGGAAATGCGTTGAGAAAGCTGTTCGCGCGATTCTCAACCATCGGTCTGAGCTAGCACCAATGTAATAGTGAAGCGGCTATCCGGCATACAAACCACAGATCAGTGCGCTGAAATAACAAGATTACAGGTAGCATACAAAGATGAGATTTAACAGACAAGAAACCACTAGAGAATTTATCATAGGACTCAGCACTTTCGACCACCCTGACCCACTGACGTATCACAGATCACACACTCAAACCGAAACCTGAGAAGCAATAAGTGCATGCCCATGAACACAGAAAAACCGTATCGTAATTGATAACAAGGCATACTTCTGCGCTAAGGTGAACGGAATAAAACATTACTTGACCTAGAATATTATAAATTAGCAGTCATCTAAACAAACAATTATAAATTTTAGCCGGCCGTGATGGCCGAGCGGTTCTAGGCGCTACAGTCTGGTACCGCGTGACCGCTACGGTCGCAGGTTCGAATCTTGCCTCGGGTATTGATGTGTGTGACGTCCTTAGGTTAGTTAGGTTTATGTAGTTCTAAGTTCTAGGGGACTGATGGCCTCAGCAGTTAAGTGGCTCAGTGCCACTTGAACCATTTGAACCAAATTTTGAAAACACTTAACTGAACCGGTTTGATTATTATCCTGGCTTACTGTAGAGCCCTCGAATCCCAAGATTTCTGAACTTGCAGTAACTGAATGCATGGAACACTTAAATTATGTTAAATGTAACATACGATAAATATCCACAAGGGGAGAGAGCACAGTCAAATATTTTAAGCTTCTGAGCAGGACAAACAGATTAACAAATATATCACCTGCCTCCCGAAGCACGAAATAGCCTGCAACAGACTAAATCAAGACTTAATAAAAAAATTTAATAAACAAATTTCTAAAATGTAGCATATAAATGGCTACATATGACAAGTAGATATTTAATAGCGTGGTAAATCAGTTGACGTCACCGCTCGGAAACAGGCCAACGGACCAATTACTTCAATTACCAATCGCAATTTACAAGTAGCGGTCTACTGAAAATGTGGCGATTATGTTAGGTAGAAGTATGGAGGCGAGAACATATGTCATTAGAAACAGAAGCAATCGCCGTCACCCGAACGTGGTAGTCCGGCACCACGTGGTTCAATCTTATTGAAATCAACAGCAGTACTTCAGTGACTTAAGGTGTCGACCGCACAAACTACCCTGCTGGACTCATGGCAAACAATCATCTCTCCACTCTCAATCACGAGCGACCCACTTCCCTTCCGTGCCGACTGCCAACTATCGTGTACATCGCAACGGGGCCCAACTTTCAGCTTCCCGTCACCAATCACCGCCAGAGTGCGCCAACACTCGTCTGCCGCCCCCTCCTGGACAAATCACGCACTTAGGTGAAGAATCGATAACCATAGAGCGGCAACGGCTCACTTTCAAAACATGGTTTGCAATTACATGTGTAATTTTTAATCTGTTAACTTTGTGTGCTGGGTCTGCAGGTCACATACTGCGATGTCACGAACTGTAGCAGTGTTCACTGCACTGCTCAAAACAGGATTCCTCAGGACACCTTATCAGTCACACAGTTTTACATATTCTAATTATTTTTGTAAATTCTGATTCAAATAGAGTTATACAAGTGCATACAGTTCTGGCGAATCATTTTATCCGATAGTGGTTATGTAATTAAACAACTTGCATTGTTCAGGATCGCATCACAAAAGTACACGAAAGTTTTAATAATAGGAAGCCAGTTCAGTTTATAACAACGACGAGAACCCGACATGGTACGCATGTTCGACTGTAGCCCTAGGTACCACGTTCTCCATATTTCAACTGAAAACATCTGATTATAGGTACCCGAGAAACTGGCATGCCACCTCTCGTGATCCGCTACGACAGCCATAGAGGCTGTAAGTAGTTTCGCCTTTTGGCCTTGTTGACCTTGGAACCACTACTAACCGGTCTAGTAGCCCCTCGGTTGCCCTCACGAGGCTAAGTGCACCCAGTACCAGTCCTCCCACCAAGGAAAATTACGGGTCCGTCCATGGCAATTAGCTGCGCTGACCACCCAGCTAATGAGGCGTGTCATGGATTGGGGTTGAACATTACGGAATGATTTATCCGTATTTGTTATCCAATCTCAATTCGAATCCTGCCTGATCGGGTTAGAGCCATTTTTGTTGTCGAAAGTGGTGGTCCGGTGGACTAACTATCATATCCTGTACAACCCCAAATCACCTACTAAAGTAATCAGCCTTCCGACAATCTCTGTTGTTGTAATTGTGCTCTTCAGTCCGAAGACTGGTTTGATGCAGCTCTCCATGCTATTGTATACTGCGCAAGCCCCTTCACCTCCGAATAACTACTGCAGTCTACATCCTCTAAATCTGCTTAGTGAATTCGTCTTTTGGTCTCTCTCTCTCTCTACGATTTTTACCCTCCCCCCCCCCCCCCCCCACTTCCATCCAATACTGATCTGGTGATCCCTTGATGTCTCTTATCGAAAAATACCTTCTTTTAGTCAAGTTGTGCCAAAACTTCTTGTCTTTACAATTCTGTACAGTGCCGCAAATGGTTTTATTCTCTTGTTGTCTAAAGTGCTTATCGTTCTCGTTTCATATCTCATACATGGCTAAAATCCAGACGAATCCTTTTAGAAAAGACATTCTAACGCTTAAATCTATGTTCGATATTAATACGTTTCTCATCTTTAGAAACACTTTTCTTCCCATTTCCTGTCTACATTTCATATCCTCTCTACTTCGTCCATTGTCATTTATTTTACTGTCCTAGAAACAAAATTCATTCACTACTTTTAGTATCTCGCTTCCTAATTGAATTCTCTCAGCATCGCCTGATATACGAGATTCGACTACATTCCATTATCCTTGTTTTGCTTTTGTTGATGATAGTCTTAAATCCTCCTTTCAAGACGCTACCCATTCCATTCAACTGCTCATCCAAGACTTTTGCTGTTTCTGGCAGAATTACAGTGTCATCGGGAAACCTCAAAATTTTGTTTCTTCCCCCTGAACTTTAATACTTACTTCATATTTTGCTTTGGTTTCCTTTAGTAATTGCTCAGTGTACAGATCGAATAAATCGGGGACGCAATACTGTATATGTAAAGCGACCGAATGACAGGTCATATAATACCACATCTAAGAATAATTTGCGTGGTACTAGAGGGCGACACAGAGGGAAAACTTTGTGGGGAAACAATGATTAGACCATATCCAACAAAAAATTTAGGGCGTTAAATGTTAAGCGCAGTTGCGGATACAGGAGAGAAAATCCGTGGTGGGTGGTATCAAAAAAGTCAGAAGTCTGAAGACCTAAGATTTCACAAGAGACTATGATGGGATTGCTCTAGCATCCAGTTAGCTAATAAATACTTTGTACTATCGCTATCCTAAGTTTTTATACTACATTGTTATAAGAGAAATTTCTTCCAGTCAGGTTTATAATTGGTGACATTAGAATCAAGCTTCTCTATCGTTTGTAGTATTAGTGACATCGTCTACCAAGATTATTTTCCACCAAGATTATTTCTGCTAGAATATCGGCCAATCAAGCAAAAGCGTGTCAAGGTTATAAATGGATTTTTTTCAGAACAGTGGACAGAGTCGTTAACAAATGGGCTTAATATACTTGTCGGTACGGTGCAGTGCTCCTATAAACGTAGGTCTTACACCTTCTTTTATTTTTTTAAATATTATTTTCATCGCACCTTTGCCTTCCACAACTTTGCTTTAACATGTTTTACTCATATAAAAACTTTGGAGTGTGGAGTTACTGATTCCAAACAGGAGCTATCTAACGTCACGTTTAATGTAGACGAGGCTACTTAGTACCACATTGTAACTACGACCGCTAGTTCTTTGGCACTTTCACTGAAGAATAACACAGTAAAATACTGACGGTTGTGGTAAACTGAAACATTTTGCTTTCCCGTAGCACCGTAAAAAACAAGCGTGATCGTAATGGTAGTTGAACCCATCTTTTTATTGCGACAACGAATGTTATTGTCCCTGTCGAGAAGTAATACAACGACTGACAAAACAGGGGTTGAAACGCGGAACTACTCTGCCAGACGACATATAAGAGAAAAATATCTAAAATTTCGAGTCTCTATGCGTCATGTTTTATGACGACGTAAATTTATTGCCACAAAACACGCTGGCAACAAAACCACGTACCGTAGCGGAATGAAAATCAAGCTAATGGCTTCGGCGTTGTAGCCTTCCCGCGACTTCCAAAACATCTGGCCGCGAGTTTGGCGAATATAAATCATATACGGCGCTCGGGGACTATGAAGGTGCAGCAGTAATTAAATTGTTTCCAGCAGCAATGTAATTGCTTCCTCGAGTTCTGCTTCTGCAGGCAGCGCTAGGGCGTGATTGATGCGGGAACTTCGATGCTTAAGCAAAACCTTGTTACCACGCACCGTGTTTGCAGAGACAATCAGGAAACGTGTGAACATTGTCTGCGGCTACTGGACCGTGGCTAATTAAGCTTCTCGCCTTTGTTCCTCGCGCTGATGACAACCTGTTAAACGACGTCAGTTAAACGCAGCGCACTCCGGAGATAACTTTTCTTTGAGTATTTCCGGAATATGATCGTTATCTCGAGGTAGTATTCAAATTTCATCTAGAACATTGACACCGGATGATTATTAATTATTGTTTCAGTACCGGTGATTTGTTCGGAGTTACGACACTTTTTTATGCACTAACGATTATAATTTCGCCGGCCGGAGTGGCTGTGCGGTTCTAGGCACTGCAGTCTGGAACCGGGTGACCGCTACACTCGCAGGTTCGAATCCTGCCTCGGGTGCGGATGTGTGTGATGTCCTTAGGTTAGTTAGGTTTAATTATTTCTACGTTCTAGGCGGCTGATGACCTCAGAAGTTAAGTCGCATAGTGCTCAGAGCCATTTGAACCATTTGATTCTAATTTCCCCTCATTTTTTATCACTATTATCACATTTTGTAAGCAATTTTTGGCTACAGTGTTTTAATGATTGCAGTTGCGGATCACTATCTCCAGTTCACAATTAAATACTACGGTATTAAGCTTCAATAGCACATGGATTCTCACATCGCTTTGGAAAATTAACAACGTTACTCTAAGGAGTCGCCCGTATTGGAAAAGAGAGGTCCTCCTGCTTCAGTTCAAGTGACGTTCATCAGTACATTCAAACAAGGTACATATCTCAGGCTCAAAGGCTAAAATCAAAGAAATTTATTTTAAATACTTCGATGTGTTTGTTCTACCAGCCATAAATGCCATTCTTTTGCGAATCTCTACATCTGTGTACAACCGATGAAAACTACTAAAACACAAGTTGCTGAAACAAATAACGCGTAACAGACTATTATGTCTAGAGGTAACGGTATTCAGGCGCGCAAGTTTTCCAGTCTTCTAATATTGTCTGTCATTAGGACCGGAGGCAGTGATTTGGAACGCAGTACCGGCATCAGGTAGTCTGTGGTAGGAAGAACAGGGCCAAAGAGAGACTGAACATCTTTGCAAAAACAGACATAATGTCATGAAGGGTGGTTTCTTAACATCTTGGAAGAGATCGAAATATACACCCACAAAAATAAAGATCCGGATTTAATCCTCAACGAACAAAACGAATTCAATCATAACGCCTATTTTAGCATTTATAACGACCTACTAAGATGACAACTGTTGCGTGTGGAGATCCAGGCCGAGGGATGAGAGATGGTGCGCGGTGGAGAAGCCGGTAGACGCGTGCAGCGCCTGGCGTCGTTGACGGGGCCCTCCTGTGCGGCCCTCTTGCCCGCGGCGATGGACAGCAGACGACTGAGCACACCGCGGCACAACACCAAAATGGCGGGAACCACGGAAGCAGACCATAGAGGAAAACAAGTTCACACCAGCACCATAGATATATAAATCGCCCTATGCTTTTAGATCGTATAAAAATGATAATTTTACTGTTTTTAATCCTGACAAGTACAGATTTTAACTTTGACATCTACATATTTTAACCAAATGTTTTTAATATAAAAAAGATCTACTGAATACAGTATGTACAAATGGAATGTAACAAATGTACCAGACGCCACCTATCGGTAATAGTGTTATAATTAATAGACGTGCACTCTGCCAACCAATTTTATGTGACGTGGCATGTGAAAGTTGCTGGATTTGGACGGGTTACTCTTGCAACTGAAACATCAGGTATGTTCTGGTACATTTGATGTTGATTAGATAGGATGAAAAACATTTGCTTCCGTGAAATAGTAAATTAGTATAATTATTTTTACAGATCTGAAGATGGTTCTGAATGAACCGAAACCGGTCATATGAATAATAAAAAATTTTTCGCAATCAGTAAGTAACAGACTGAACATCATTCATGTTGTGAACTATCTCTCTGTTTTATCAGAACACAATAAGATAGATTTATTAAACATGTATTAGGAAAACACCCCCAGCGGTATTGAGTACTAATAAATAGAATAATTTACAATCATAAAACTGTGTCAGACTGATTAACAGCAAACAGATTAAATACAGCAATAAAATCTGTACCAGTACAAAATAAGAGCTAAAATTTCTTTCTCGAAAGAAACTTTAAGAGCTACAGTGCAAAATAGAAATACACTCCACAATATATATATATATACATATAGGAAAATTACTATTGGAACATTCTATTTGCGTCCAATAATATGACAGGAAGTTACAAAAAGCACACAGGATTAACAAAGTTTAATAGCTTGAGCAATTTAAATACAAAAAAATCGATCAATTTAACAAGCACAATAAAATTTTTTCTTAAATCCCTGTTGAAATCGGCATAACTAATGCGTAAAACATTAAAAAAATTTCTGTTGAGGTAAATACTTAATACAATCAAGACATGCCAAACGCTGAACCCACAAGACTATCCTGTACAATGACTTCTCTTTTGCAATATAAATTCGTGCGAAGGTATAACATTAAGGCATAACATAGTGCACACAAGTAACGATAAGGCAACTCCTAAAACTTGAACGCTCGGCAATGGAGACACCGGGCACACGAAATTCTGACTAAAGAATAATCCAGTAGATGCCAATACAGATAGGCGTTAACTAAAAAACGGTTAATAAAAAAAACAGCACCTCGTCATCTAAACATTCCCTGAGAACAACGCAAATGAAACCTTTTTAAAGAATTAAACTTCACAATCAGCATCCAAGGTACAAATATGATAAAAACAGCTGATAAGGGAATACAGAATTAATAAGGTGGAGCCTCCAGCAATTTCTTTAATTAGTGCCATTACAGAGTGACCAAATTTTACAATTTTCGAGCGAAAGGTGCATCCGCCAAGGCGGCGGAGGAAAGAGCTATGAAGCTTAACGACCTGACAGAGCTTGTAACAAAGAGAAAAGCAATACTTACTGTGTCCAGACTAAGCTCCTGCAACGCTCGCTTCCCGCGAAGCTGACCGGTACAGCGGGCCCCGGACCGAGTAGGGGTCAGCCTGGCCGGTCGTCCCGGAAACACAGACACTTCCCAGAGACCACCAGGAGGCGTCCACGGCGCCGCAAGAGGTCGCTACAGCCGCGGACCTCTTTCCTTCCGATCGACACGTGACTGCAAATAGAGCCAGCCATATCCATGCGCCAAGCAGTATTTAGGCTGGCGCAGGAGCCTGGAGAGGGCATGGTGTAACCAATGGCTCCTGACACTCAATCCTTCCAAGACCCAGGCAATCATCGTAGGTCGTACCACTCGCTCCTTCCGGCTCCTGGATTTCTCCCTTACTGTCTGCGCACGTCCTGTCCACCTCACCCCCACCCTCACCAACCTTGGCCTCACCATTGACCGTCACCTCACCTGGATACCTTATCTCCGCTCCATCCAATCCAAAGCCCACAACCGCCTCCGACTCCTCAAACTCCTCTCTGGCCTGACGTGGGGGTTGCACCCCTCTACCATCCTCCCCACCTACAAATCCTTAATCCGTCCCATCCTCTGCTATGCCAGTCCTGCCTGGATATCTGCCCCCCCCCCCAATTCTATGAGTCCTTCCAGATCCTTGAGCGTCATGCACTCCGCCTCGCCTTCCCTATCCGCCTCCCGTCCCCCACGCGGATCCTCTATGATCTCATTCCTTTCCCCCATCTGCTCCTATTCCTCGAACATATCCCCATCCTCTACACCTCCCGCCGTCTGGAACCCCCTCACCCCCTGGTTGCTCCTCTCCTCTACCATCCCCGCCCCCTGCCACGTCTTCAACGTTGTGTCCCCCCTACCCTCCATCTCTACACCCTACATCTCCTTTCCCAAGGTGGCTTCCATCAATCCCCCTCCCGGACGATGCCCTCTCTCCCTCCATTTATCCTTCCTATCAACTCTGATCCTCACTCCCCCTCCTTTCCTCTGTCCTTTCCCTGCCCCCCCCCTTCCGTCCTGTTTTCTCCCCACTAAACCTCTCCCTACCTCCCTTCTCCCCCCCCCCCAAGTCCTTTTGTATTCCCCTACTCTGCCTACCCCACTCCCTGTCGCGTCCTCCATCAGCTCCTTTCCTGGTTCCCCCCTTCGCTTTTACTTTCCTTTCCTCCCTTTTCTGTTTTCCCATCTTCTGTCCAGTTTCCCCCCACCTGCTCTCGACTGTGGTATGTCACATTTGCCAACTTTTTAGTGCAGTGTTCCAGTGACTATTCAGTGTTGTTTGTCTTTCTCGTGTTGCGAACAGAAACCATGCTGTCGCTAGGTGTGAATTTTATGTCTTTTGCGAACAGAATCCAGACTGTCGCCGCGTTTTTTAATTGTCTGTCTCTTGTTTTCCCTGTCTGCTTCGTATGTATTTTATTCGCATCATCATCCCTCTGTTCTTTGTTTTAAGTTCCACGATTTCTTTACGCCATGTTACTCTTTAAGTCTCCGATTTTATCGCCTGTTTTTTATTATTTATTCTCTTGATCTTTCTCACAAAGTCTGTAGTCTGAAGAGCGGCATACTAAGCTGCTGCCAGCCCGCCCCCTTCGGGGGGAATTGAAATTCAATAAAGAAAAAAAAACCTGGAGAGGCAGTTCACCCTGAGCGAGCCCACAGGTGTCAACGTCCACCGCCGCCAGCGTACCGGAGCCATCCTCGCAGGGCCTCTACTCGTCTTCGGACTCCGGTGACGGCAACGTGGACTCCGCGCCGCTCTTCACGAGACGCCCGGGGCTTGGTTTGGTGAAGTTGTATGGTTACAACAGACAGTTTACGTTTGGAAGAATCTCTGATTTAGATATTGGTAGGCTTGGAGGATCATTCCTACCTCACGAATATTGTTTTGTGAATTTTGAAAAAAAGACTTTAGTTTAAATAAAAACGCTATAAGTCACACTCTGAGATTTTCCTATCCGCGGACGGCGGATATGTTAATACTCAAAAACGAGATTGAGACAGAAGGCCAGGAAGACGGAGCCCGGTCTAATACAATGGCCAAGTCGTCAAGCCCGGTGCCGCGTCCCAAAGTACTGGAAGAAACGCACCGCGCTCCGCCCAACTGAAACATAAATCAACGACAACAGCACATTTGCGACTGCACATTAAATTTACACAAAAGAATAAAACATAACACTGAAACACGAGGGCTCCTCAAAAACTGTTTTTATTTTTTTCTCAGCCCTTAAGAGCTCATTTAAACACTGCAGTAAGATTTCTCCTTGAAACATAATCACAGCAGCTGAGTAGATTGCCTTAAATGGGCAAGAGTCCATCAGAACTAAACTGGAATCTGGTATAGTTTTACAACATAGTATTTCGTTACTCGTTAATTAAGATGCAAATTTTTTAACTTAATCACCAAGATTACAACAATTTTAGATATACTGTCACTCGATAACGAGGAGCTCACCGGGTTTCCTTATGTAGTGCTGCAGATACGTCATCAAGCAGTAGGAAACTAACCTGGAAAACCCAATCCCCGTTACCATATTACGTGTGACATACTCGTCACTGAAGACGATATTATTTAACCAACAACAAATACATATAAGCTCACAATTGCACCTGTTGAAATCGAAAGCATACCATATGCCCAGGCGAACGGTTAATGTCAGGCGACGCTCCGGCAATCTCTTCTTCTCAACATGCACTGCGTGACGGGAAAATCCAAAACACCACGCCTCGAGTTGGAGCACAAAAGCTTTCCCCGTTCAAGGGCTGCAGTGCTTTCCGGGCTGGAAGGCGTGCCAGTCCCCGGCATGAATCCGCCCGGCGGATTAGTGTCGAGGTCCGGTCTGTGGATGGTTTTTAAGCCGGTTTTCAATCTGCCTCGGCGAATGCGGGCTGGTTCCCCTTATTCCGCCTGAGTTACACTATGTCGGTGAATGCTGCGCAAACACTGTCTCCACGTACGCGTACACCGTAATTACTCTACCACACAAACATTTGTGGTTACACTCGTCTGGTGTGAGACGTTCGCGGGGGGTCCACTGGGGGCCGAACCGCACAGTAACCCTGGTTTCGGTGTGGGGCGGCGGTGGGGTACGTGGACTGCTGTAGTCAGTTGTGGGGTTGTGGTCCACTGAGGACTACGGCAGGAACGAAGCCTCTCCGTCGTTTCTAGGTCCCCAGCTGCATACACTACAATAAAACACCACGCCCAAGCGCACCTAGTAAGGGCCAGTCTCCCGAACGTGCTGTAACCGCAACCGACAGACCCCACAGAAAGTCCTGCTGCCTCGACGCTGCAGACTTAAATAGCCGAACCCGCGATGAACAACCAATTCGTGGCCGGCAAAGATGACACTACAAGAAACGGGTACTGGCGCCAGCCGCGCGACGTATCACAATACTGCAGGATAGCGAAGGAGCGCAAGGCGCGCAAGAGAAACAACCAGATGAAACCAATGCTAAATATTGCGTCCTGAGTGGTACAAATAGTCAGTGAGAACTTTCATGAAATTAACAGGTCTTAAATGTAATAGTGTTTGGCCAGTTAAAAAACCAACAGTGCATACAAGAAGTGAGATTAATAACCATTCCGCTACGGTGACAGGTTCGAATCCTGCCTCGGGCATGGTTGTGTGTGATGTCCTTAGGTTAGTTAGGTTTAAGTAGTTCTAAGTTCTCCGAAATTAAGTCCCATAGTGCTCAGGGCCATTTGAACCATTTTTGAATAACCATTCAGTTGGCCTAGCTACAATTGCATCAACACATTTAAGCAAATAAATCTAGTAGTTACTGAAGTAGCAAATTAGACGGTTAACAATTTATATAAACTAGAAAATTAAAAAATAAATAAAAAGGAGAGTGCGGTAGGAGCGCAACGATTAAGATACAAATAAATATGTCAACGGCGTACACAACTCTGTCTTGGCAAGGCGTAGTGGACACGGAAAGGTTAAGTGGTGCAGGACCACCTGCACTCGGCTAGCCTTTCGGTCGTCCGCGGACTTGGCTCCGCATTCATACGTTGTGCCTGCTCTATCAACCAGACAGATTTCACCCAAGTCTCACAAATAGTAGCCTAATTAACAGATAAATATAGAATTTAATACAGGAATTGGACCAGGCCTCTACTAAAGAACGAACGCCGCCGTACGTCAGTCAAAATTACAGCAACAATAAAATAAAGTAAAATATTTTTTCATAAGTCAACGGAGTCACATCAATGAAACTTGTAAGGTGGCCAAAATCTAAACGCATTTCCCAATACACTTACCGAGCAGGAAGTTCCACTGCCAGCCAGAAATTGTACCAAACTCGCGCCACGGGGCGAGGGGTTAGCAAGTAACCGCCACGCGGAGCGGACACCAAACCCCAAGCTAAAGCATTCGGTTGGCTAACGAAACCCTGACTAACAGCAAATTGATCATATTATTCTGAATAACACTATAGGCACTTGTAAGATATTAGTAACAAATGCAAAATGAAGTCCTCACTGAGAGAAACTTGATAATTAAGATTAACCATTACGAACAGTAAAAAGCACAAGCTTCGTAGTAATTTATTTTTGAGTCGTCAGTCTACTAACTAGTTCGATGCGGCCAGACACGAATTCCTCTCCAGTGCCAACCTCTTCATCTCGGAGTAGCACTTGCATCCTACACCCTCAATTATTTCCTGGATGTGTTCCAATCTCTGTCTTCCTCTACAGTTTTCACCCAATACAGCTCACTCTAGTGCCCTGGTAGTGATTCCCTGATGTTGTAACTGATGTCCTATTACTTACCTCATTAGTCCACCTAATTTTCAACATTCGTCGGCAGCACCAAATCTGAAAGGATCGAGTCTCTTCTTTTTTGGTTATCTCACAGTCCATGTTTCATTACCATACAATGCTGTATCACAAACATACACTGCCAGAAATATCTTCCTCAAATTAAGCCCTATGTTTGATACTAGTGGACATCTCTTGCACTGGAATGCCCTTTTCGCTAGCCTGCTGTTATGTCCTTCTTGCTGCGTCTCTCATGGGATATTTTTCTGCCTAAATAGAAGATTTCCTTAACTTCTTCATGTTGACGAATCCTGATGTTTAATTTCTCATTGTCCTCATTCCTGCAACTTCACATTACTTTCGTATCAGTTCAGTTTATCCTCAGTCCATATTTTGTACTCATTAGACTGATCATTCCATTCAGCAGCTCCTGTAATTCCTCTTTACTTTCACCGAGGATAGCAATCTAATCAGCGAATCTTATCGTTGATATTCTTTCACCTTGACTTTTAGTTCCACTCATTATCCTTTCTCTTATTTCTGTTATTCCTTCTTCGATGAATAGATTGACCAACAGGAGCGAAAGACTACAATTCTGTCTTACACCCTTTTTAATCCCAGCACTTCGTGTTTGGAAACTCTTATTATTCCCTCTTGGTTCTTACAAATATTTTAAATTACCCGTCTGTCTCTGTAGCTTATCTCCACTTTCCTCAGAGTGTTGATCATCTTGCATCAATTTACACTGCCGAACGCTATTTACATGTAGACAAATACAATGAATGCCTCCTTATTTTTTTAGTTTTATTTAGTCTTGTTTCCGTTATCAACTACAACGGGAGAATTGCCTTTCTTGGGTCCTTACCTTTCATAAAGCCAAACTGAACGTCATCTGACACATCCTCTAGTCTCTTTTCTATTTCTCTGTATACTATCCTCGACAGGAAATTGAAAGCTGATTGTCAGACAATTCTCGAACTTGTCGGCTCTTACAATTTCGGAATTGTGTGGATGATGTTTTTTCCGAGAACCTGATTATACATCGCCAGACTCTTACAGTCTACACACCATCGTGAATAGTCGTTTATTGTAACTTACCCCAATGGTTTTAGAAATACTGATGGAATGTTATCTTTCCTTCTGCCTTATTTGATTTTAACTCTTGCAGAACTCTTTTAAATTCTGGTTCTACTATTTGTACACATCCCTCTTCTTTATTGACTCCTGTTTCTTCTTCTATCATGTCCTCAGACAAGTCCAGCACATCATAGAGGCCTTCAATGGATTCTTTCCGCCTATCCGCTCTCTCCTCTGCATCTAACAGTGGTATTCTCATTACACTCTTACTGTTTCCGGCCTTGCTTTTAGTTTCAGCGGAGGCTGTTTTGACTTTTCTGTACGCTGAGTCACTCTTTCCGACAAACATTTCGATTTCTTCATACAGCCATTTCACGTTAGCTTCTCTGCATTTCCTATTTATTTCATTCGTAAGTGACTTATTTCTGTATTCCTGAATTTCCCTGAACTTTTTGTACTTCCTTCTTTCATCGGTCAACTGCAGTATTTGTTCTGTTATGAATGGTTTCTACGCAGTTACCTTTATTGTATCGAAGGTTTTCTTTTACACTTCTCTTAGAGATATCCAGTCCCTTTCAACCGAACTGCTTACTGAGCTATTCCCTATTGCCATATGTGTAGCCTCAGAGAACTTCAAGCGTAACTCTTCATTCCTTAGTACTTCCGTATCCCACTCCTTTGCGCACTGATTCTTCCTCACTAGATTCTTAAACTTCAGCCTACTCTTCATCACTATTAAATTGTAATCCGAGTCTATATCTGCTCCTGGATACGTCTCACAGTGCAATATCTGATTTCGAAATCTCTGCCTCGCCACGATGTAATCTAACTGAAATATTCCGATATATCCCTGGCTTTTCCAAATATATCTCCTCCTCCTGTGTTTTTTAAGCAGAGTAATTGTTACTACTAGCTAAAATTTATTGCAGAATTCAATTAACATTTCTCCTCATTCTTACTACCAAAGCATTATTCTCCTGTAACCCTTTTTTCTACTCTTTCCTCTACAACTGCATTACAATCCCCCACAACTATTAGACTTTCGTCTTTCTCTTTACATACCAAATTACCCGTTCAATATCCTCAAATACTCTCTCTGTCTCTTCATCTGCGGATTACGACGTCGGCATGTATACCTGAACTATAGTTGTCAGTGTTGAATTGTCGTCGAGTCTGATGAGAATTATCCTATCACTGAACTGTGCACATTATCTTATTCTCTGTCCTGATTTCCTATTCATCACCAATCCTACCGCAGTTATGCCATTTTCTGCCGTTCTTTGTATTGCCCTGTAGTCAGCTGAACAGAAATTCTTGTCTTCTTTCCACTTGACTTCACTGATCCCCACTATATCTAATTGAGCCTTAACATTTCCTCTTTCAGATTTTCTATTTCCCTACCATGTCAAGGTACTGGCATTTCACTCTTAGACTCGTAGAACGTTATAATTTCGTTGATTATTCAATTTTTTTCTCATGATTACCTTCCCCTTGGAAGTCACCTCCTTGAGATCCGAATGGCGAACTATCTTTTGC
This sequence comes from Schistocerca cancellata, assembly GCF_023864275.1. Taxonomy (NCBI): domain Eukaryota; kingdom Metazoa; phylum Arthropoda; class Insecta; order Orthoptera; family Acrididae; genus Schistocerca; species Schistocerca cancellata. The sequence continues at coordinate 640,517,589 of NC_064626.1, forward strand.
CAATGGAGAGATCATTTTCTAATTACGAGCCACATGTCCCTCGGAAACACATAATGTGTCTTTAGTGCAGTGGTTTCCATTGCCTTCTGCATCATCATACTGTTGATCATTGATGGTTCTTCCTCCTTTACGGGCAGTTTTCCAACCCCAAGGTGTGACGGTTCCTGTTGACTGTAGTTGCTCTTCCAAACAGCCGTCGATTCGAAGGAATCAGTTGCGTCTTTGCCTGCGGTTAGTCATACTTTAGATACTGAGGCTATACACGTCTCTCTTTAAAAATGAGAGTTTGATGTTGTCATAGGGTAGAGACGCAAACATACAGGGTGAAAAGTATTTAAACCGACAAACTCTGGGAGGTTGTAGGGGACATCAAAACAAATATTTTTCCCTAATGTCATTATTTCCTATGAGGAGTATTTAAACCGGTAGAGGAAGATTTCTCTGGCGGCAAATTAATTAAACCAACAAACACTTTTTCATTTTTTTATGACCAAGAGACAACACATTAACACAACCGAATTTCAATTTGAGTAGATTTTCAAAAATGCCTCCATTGACATGTAAACAAAGGTTACAGCGTCGGATCATATATTGTCTGACACGGGCAAAAACCGCAGGAGATTCCTGAATTGCTGCTGCTGCTGCAAATAATAACGTGTAGCTGTGATACTGCAGTCATATAGTCTATGAATTAGCTAGAATTGCGAGTTAATAAAATTCACAGAAACACAAAATAAAATAAAACAAATGATTTAATAAAATGGTTCTATTCTAACGTCTGTAGCTGTTGTGACGACAGAATTGTGTAGAGTAATGTATATTCAAGAAAGGACATCTCAAATAAACGGGAAGTGGTCCTACGATATTCAGTTATAATACAGACAAAAAATATCCTTAACGCTGTAAAATTTCGTTGAGGTCGTAGCGAAACCCTCAAATTAAATAGCCAACAAATATTCGTGAAAACTAAGTTCATTTTATGATAACAATACACCCAAGATCACCATTTCAGAATAGATCAGCATTCTCAGTTCCGTACTACTAACGCCAAAAGAGTCCTATTCTGGAGTGCATTCAAACTTCTCAAAATAAAAGTCCCTCCAGAAGTTAAAATATAGCCCGGCCGTTCACCAGAATCAAACACCTACACTTCCGAATAACGCACGTTACTGCAGATAGGTCTGCCTCCTTCAACAACTCGGCAAAAATTGGCCAGAAGCGCTACCTTGAGCTCTCCACTCGGCAAGTCTCACTCTGAGTGCCGTAGCGTTCTGCCACTGTCCAACTGTCATCCCCACCAAAAATACATCGCTCTTACGCGCTAAAAACATGGTGTGACTCATTTTGACCACTTTCCTGCAGTAAACTAATACATTATACCAATATTTAAATAAAAGAAACGTTATAAATATTCGGTTACATTCAAATCATTTATAATAAGTATAAGTAGTAGTTGATTCGTAAATAAATACACCAGCATTCTTGCGCACATGCGTTGCTTTAAATGACAACAGACTGTCGTTAAAAACTAAAGTTTTCAAGATGTTCAAGTACAGTTTTGTCATTGAATGTGCATCACTTTTCTGAGATCACAAATGTAATCAGATCTGCATCACTGTCTGATGAAAACCTTACAGAAAACCTCATTGTGTCGGTTTACTGCACTATATGATAAAAAATTTCAAGTTTATTTTCATACTAGCCAATTCTCTTTTCAATAGCTGTCTAAGACTCTTTATAAAATTACAGTACTGGATTGAAAAAGTAAAACAAATGCCAAAGCTTCTGCTGTAACATGGTAGACAAGAAAGATCTGTATGTTAACCACACAATAAAATGTAATCCTATTTGCATCTTATCACATGCCAATTCTTCGTATTTGTGTGTTACACAGTTAGTAGATACGAGGTATTTTATGAATATTTCATACTCGCACGTGCGGTCAGAAGTGTGCATGCTACATAAATTCTACATTCTCGAGATTGGGGTCAAAAAGAGAGCTCCTCCCAAGTCTAAACAACAATATCTCAGCTAAATTTTTTTCTCAGCAACGTATGGTGTAAAATGCATCATACACAAAATCATAGCGACACATATTTTTCGTTGCAAACTTATTCAAATTTCGCGCAGCTACTTACTACAATGAGTATATCACAGTAAGTACGACCATTAGCGAAATGATGGACACTTCACCGTGAAGCTGACGTATAAAGATGTACGTAAAGTAAAAATAAATTCTTTTTTAGTAATAGCTTCTGTAAAATCGTGCCGGCCGCTGTGGCCGAGCAGTTCTAGGCGCTTCATTCCGGAACCCAGCTTCTGCTACGGTCTCAGGTTCGAACCTGCCTCGGGCATGGGTGTGTATGATGTCCTTAGTTTCGTTAGGTTTAAGTAGTTCTGAGTCTAGGGGACTGATGACATCAGATGTTAAGTCCCATAGTGCTCAGAGCCATTTGAACCATTTTGTAAAATCGTGTGAGAAAGACTACAGAGCTAACACAGCACCCCTTACCTTCTACCCGTAACGGCACTGCTGCATCTTGACTTGCTGACCAACCAGCTTCCTGTGAGCACGCTCAGGCGCGTATAGCAGCGCTGGACAGAGCGGCGGCTCGGCACAAAGATTATCGGCTTTCTTTATGTTCTTACTCTAAGGTAGTACACACCGTCATATAAGGTGTCTCTCCGTGCATCACTAGATTGTAAACAAGTGCACAGCTTTGATGTACTGCACTGAGCCATCAGGCGTCCCATAACATAGGTAAAAAGATGTTACAAGCGACATGGAGTGATAACATTCTAATGATTATTTGTGTCAACTCGTTCACATTTTTATCGTAATAACGCCGACCTTAAAGAAGGTCTAAAAGCCACGGAAGAAGGAATTACCATACTCACCAATTTGTATATTAAGTACATTATTGAACTTAGGCCGGTGGTTTGCTATTTCAAGTTCCTCCAGCAGGCCGAGTCTCTCTCCTTCCTTATCCACGTGTGTTCACTCGAAGTCCTGTTTTTGCCTTTCAGATTGTAACTAATCTCATAAATATGTGAAGCAAGATATACAGGACAAAAAAAATGTTGAAATGTGTGTGAAATCTTATGGGAATTAACTGCTAAGGTCATCTGTCCCTAAGCTTACACACTACTTAACCTAAATCATCCTAAGGTCAATCACACACACCCATGCCCGAGGGAGGACTCGAACCTCCGCCGGGACCAGCCGCACAGTCTATGGCTGCAGCGCAATTAGACCGCTCGGCTAATCCCGCGCGGCACAGGACAAACAGGTAGCAAATTTTTGACAAGATGTAGAGAGCATGCAGACGCTCTTCGACTGGGCAGCTATGACAGATCGGTCGTTGTCAAACACATTTATGAGGCTAGTCTCCTTGAAAGGCACAGGAGACGTTTAAGAGGTGATGCATTAATAAGGAAGAAAAGGCACTCGACCTGCTTGAGGAACCTTAAATAGTACCCCACCGGCCTAAATTCAATAATGCATTTAATATACAATCAAGTGCCAAAGAAACTGGTATAGGCATGCATATTCAAATACAGAGATATGTCAACAGATATAATACGGCGCTGCGGTCGGCAACAGCTGTATAGAACAGGGAGTCTCTGACACAGTTTTTAGATCGGTTACTGCTGCTCAGTGGCACGTTATCAACATTTAAGCGAGTGTAAACGTGTTTTTACAGTCGGCGCATGACCGATGGGACACAGCGACTCCGAGGTAGCTATGAAGTAGGGATTTTCCCGTACGACCGTTTCACTTGTGGACCGTGAATATCAGGAAACCGATAAAACGTCATACCATCACTGCGGCCGGAAAAAGATCCTGCAAGAACGGGACTAACGACGACCGTAGACAATCGTTGAACGTCACAAAAGTGCAACCCTTCCGCAAATTGCTGCGTCATGAACAAGTGCCAGTGTGCGAACCAGTCAACGAAACATCGTCGATATGGGCTTTCGGAGTCAACGGCCCACTCGTGTTCCCTTGATGACTCCACGACACAAAGCTTTACGCCATGCCTGGGCCTGTCAACACCGCCTTTCGACTGTTAATGTCTGGAAACATGCTGCCTAGTCGGACGAGTCTCGTTTCAAGTTGTATCGATCCGACGGAAGTTTACGAGTATGGGAGACAACCTTATGAATCCATGGACACTCCACGTCAGCAGGGGACTGTTCAAGCTAGTAGAGGCTCTGTAATGATTTGGGGCGTGAGCAGTTGGAGTGATACGTCTACATACAACTCTGACAAGCGGCACGTACGTAAGCATCCTGTCTGATCATCTACATCCATGCATATCCATTGTGCATTCCGACGAACTAGGGCAATTCCGGCAGGACAATGCGACATCCCACACGTCCAAATTTGCTACACACTGGCTGCAGGAACACTCTGCTGGCCACCAAACTCCCCAGACATGAACATTAATGAGCGTATCTGGGATGCCTTACAACGTGCTGTTCGGAAGCGATCTCCACCCCCTCGCACTCTTACGGATCGATTGACAGCCCTGCAGGATTCATCGTACCATTTCTCTACATTTTTTCGGACGTTATTCGAGTTCATGCCTTGTCGTGCTATGGCATTTCTGTTTACGGGGGCCCTACACGATGTTAAGCAGATGTACCAGTTCCTTTGGCTCTTCAGTGTATAAAGTGGCGCCAATGGCAGTCCATTTTTCAATCGTTTTCAGACCTTTCTTATGGCTGACGTTAGTGCGATAACCGTGAACGATTAGGTACAGATGACCATTAGTATGGTGTACCTCTATGCCCTTTGTAACGTCTTTGGAGTGCTATGTATCAGCTGATGGCTCAGTATAGTCTATCAGAACTGTACACATATTTAAGATCTTGATGGTGCACTGAGTGGCAGCTACGAGACCGGTTTTCACCGTCATACGGAAGCAATGCTTTGTAGAATGTGCGGTAACATGGATAAGCGGTGCTGGGAATCTGGTGTTGCCATTTTTAAAATATGACGAGAACATCATGACTGCGTACTTTTATTTGAGTTCATGTTCTGATCTCGAGTGCTTTTAAACTACATTTTACGAAGGATTAAAGTAGACACATAGATGATTGGAGCTTGACTCCCGAAATGCGTTGTTGTGTAATGTATTCCTAAAATTATTGGTTGTATGCTAAAATATAACTACACCCACAGCCCTTTCATCCAGTTTTTGAGAATGATAGCACTTATCGACTTTGAAAAATTTTGCTCATAGTTCCTAATCTTTGAGAAGCTTCTTCTCGATGACACCCACCCAAAATGATGAATGAAAGAAGTTTGTCGCTCATTGCATTTTCACTGTTTATGAGGTAATTGTTCAGCGTCCGGCATGACGTTTTTTTACTTCACTACTAGCTATGTTCTATATATTTTCCTGGGAGAATCCACTTAATGCACTGAGTTTGTATGGAAAATAATGCCGTTGTATACACATAATTCAGGAGATTGGACGTCATAAGTATTGAGATGGACGAAAAACTAAGTTTACTCATCCAGTTTTTCGTATTGGGGGAATTTAATGACTTCCAACAAATTTTAGACAACGTTTGAAACATTTTCTAAAATTTTTTAGCTTACATGTTCAATGTCAGATATGTACCAAAGTAAATCATTTGTAACGTAATCAAACGTTTGAAGCTGTTTCATGCATGGCAGCTCAATTCTTTAAAGAATCGAGTGTTTGCTACTGTTTGGGTTCGGCAGTGAGGATACACCGACAGTGTTTTGGCTCGATCACATCTCCTTGTCATGTGTGCAAACTGCTCCATTATGCTGTGTGTTAAGTACTTCATTCAACCGCAACATTTATATCTCGGCGAAGACTTGGGGAAGACATACCCCATCGAGAAACTTTTATTTTGGGAAATATGAGTCTTTAAGTACTGCATGTGCAAACATAAGTTGATTGTTTAGAGATTTGTGCTCCTCTAGTGTTTAGTATTCGTACTAATCGAAGAACGCGAAATCACAAATTGGTTGACATGCGACTCGCTGAATAACTTTCCATTTTTCTAACCGTTTCACTCTACAAGTCCAAAAAATTGGTTCAAATAGCTCTGAGCACTATGGCACTTAACATCAGACGTCATCAGTCCCCTAGAACTTAGAATTACTTAAACCTTACTGACCTAAGGACATCACACACATCCATGCCCGAGGCAGGATTCGAACCTGCCACCGTAGCGGTCACGCGTTTCCAGACTGTAGTGCCTAGAACCGCTCGACCACCCCGGCCGGATTTTAAAGGTTTAGAACTCCTTTATCCGGTGACTTTACATGTATTAATACGATATGTGTATGTTGTGTCACGGCTTCGTGGTAGCCTCAGGCACTGTCTCCAGTGGTTACGGGCCTCTTTCTTTGTTGTAGTACTTCCCATACAAACTGTCATAGCGCGCAGACACGTTAATGGATTATCTTATTCCAGCTACATCTCATTACGTTCATTTTCCCTCTATTTACTCCCAATCCTTAGCGTGCGCTCTTTAAATGTCATTTCTGTTAACAACTTCTGTAATGCTTCTTCACATTTACGGAGGACACCGGTGCCCTCAGCGAATCTACACTCCTGGAAATTGAAATAATAAAACCGTGAATTCATTGTCCCAGGAAGGGGAAACTTTATTGACACATTCCTGGGGTCAGATACATCACATGATCACACTGACAGAACCACAGGCACATAGACACAGGCAACAGAGCATGCACAATGTCGGCACTAGTACAGTGTATATCCACCTTTCGCAGCAATGCAGGCTGCTATTCTCCCATGGAGACGATCGTAGAGATGCTGGATGTAGTCCTGTGGAACGGCTTGCCATGCCATTTCCACCTGGCGCCTCAGTTGGACCAGCGTTCGTGCTGGACGTGCAGACCGCGTGAGACGACGCTTCATCCAGTCCCAAACATGCTCAATGGGGGACAGATCCGGAGATCTTGCTGGCCAGGGTAGTTGACTTACACCTTCTAGAGCACGTTGGGTGGCACGGGATACATGCGGACGTGCATTGTCGTGTTGGAACAGCAAGTTCCCTTGCCGGTCTAGGAATGGTAGAACGATGGGTTCGATGACGGTTTGGATGTACCGTGCACTATTCAGTGTCCCCTCGACGATCACCAGTGGTGTACGGCCAGTGTAGGAGATCGCTCCCCACACCATGATGCCGGGTGTTGGCCCTGTGTGCCTCGGTCGTATGCAGTCCTGATTGTGGCGCTCACCTGCACGGCGCCAAACACGCATACGACCATCATTGGCACCAAGGCAGAAGCGACTCTCATCGCTGAAGACGACACGTCTCCATTCGTCCCTCCATTCACGCCTGTCGCGACACCACTGGAGGCGGGCTGCACGATGTTGGGGCGTGAGCGGAAGACGGCCTAACGGTGTGCGGGACCGTAGCCCAGCTTCATGAAGACGGTTGCGAATGGTCCTCGCCGATACCCCAGGAGCAACAATGTCCCTAATTTGCTGGGAAGTGGCGGTGCGGTCCCCTACGGCACTGCGTAGGATCCTACGGTCTTGGCGTGCATCCGTGCGTCGTTGCGGTCCGGTCCCAGGTCGACGGGCACGTGCACCTTCCGCCGACCACTGGCGACAACATCGATGTACTGTGGAGACCTCACGCCCCACGTGTTGAGCAATTCGGCGGTACGTCCACCCGGCCTCCCGCATGCCCACTATACGCCCTCGCTCAAAGTCCGTCAACTGCACAAACGGTTCACGTCCACGCTGTCGCGGCATGCTACCAGTGTTAAAGACTGCGATGGAGCTCCGTATGCCACGGCAAACTGGCTGACACTGACGGCGGTGGTGCACAAATGCTGCGCAGCTAGCGCCATTCGACGGCCAACACCGCGGTTCCTGGTGTGTCCGCTGTGCCGTGCGTGTGATCATTGCTTGTACAGCCCTCTCGCAGTGTCCGGAGCAAGTATGGTGGGTCTGACACACCGGTGTCAATGTGTTCTTTTTTCCATTTCCAGGAGTGTAATCTTTGACGTCCTCTCATCCTGAATTTTAATCCCACTCGTGAACCTTTCTGTTGGCTATTCAGTGAGCAGAATGAACTGTATGGGCGGAAGACTAAATCGGTTCTTATAGTATTTTCAATCTGAGATCTTCGTTCTTTGTGTTACATTCTTATTTTCCCCACTTGGTTGTCGTTTAAGAAGCGATTTTTGAAAATTATAATCCTAAGGGCGTTACATAAGGGATGAAGAATTTTTTTCAATAATTACGCCACTAAGGAAATTTTGAAACTAGACCATAAATTGATATTTGCTTTCTCGGTCAGAATTAAAGAAATATGCCTTTCAGCGTTTTTGGAAATTTAACTCTTTGGGAGTGAAATACTGGGTGGAACTTTATTTTGAAACTATATCTTTATTAAGAAGTACTAAAGTCTTCTTAAAGCTACGTGTATGAACACTGGTATTTGACTTCTCTGTTACAAATAAAAAAAAAGGTTCCAGAATTTTTCTAAACTGAACCCCCTATGGTTGTGAAATAGGGGACGAGAAAAGCGTCTGTATGAAAATCATTTGTCTGAAAGCATTTATAAAGCTAAATCTATGAAAGTTTAAAGTCGAATTCTCAGTTGGAAACTTTCCTCATGTCAGCACGTTGTAGGTGTTGCCACCGGCGCCAGCCTTGTGTGAATGCTCTGAAAAGCTGATCATTTGCATATCACACCATCTTCTTCCTGTCGGTTAAATTTCGCGTCTGTAGCACGTCATCTTCGTGGTGTAGCAATTTTAATGATACGTATTTCACTGTTTTTGGAATTCAACCCCTAAGAGGGTGAAACAGGTTCTGACTCATTGACCGACTTAACAACGTCCAGCCGAAACCGGCAAGGATAGAAACTTGAAGTTTGGAAAGGGTGTGGACTTTATACTGTAGGCATCGTTTAAGAAGGTATTGTCCGAAATTGCACTCCTAAGTGGTTGAAATAAGGGATAAAAGACTCTTCGAAAGTATGTAGCTATTGATGGAATTTTGAAGTTAGAACTACAACAACTGCTGTCTGGTTTCTCTGTCAGAAAACAAAAATACGTGTTTCAGAATTTTTCGAAATTCAACCACTAAGAGGGTAAAATAGCGGGTCAAAGTTTTCTTGCAATTAATACTAAAGCATTGTTAAGGCTCTTCTATGACAAATGGAATTTGACTTCATGGTTAGAAATTGAAAAATACGTCTTTCAGTGTTTCTGGAAATACAACCCCTAAGGGAGTGCAACAGGGGATGAAAATTTATAAGAAAATATTTAGTTACATTAAAAAAGTTTTAAAGCCAAATTTATGAAAATTGGTGTTTCACTTATCGGTTAATACAAGGAACTATTTGTTTAGGGCCGGCCGCGGTGGTCTAGCGGTTCTGGCGCTGCAGTCCGGAACCGCGGGACTGCTACGGTCGCAGGTTCAAATCCTGCCTCGGGCATGGGTGTGTGTGATGTCCTTGGGTTAGTTAGGTTTAATTAGTTCTAAGTTCTAGGGGACTTATGACCTAGGATGTTGAGTCCCATAGTGCTCAGAGCCATTTGAACCATTTTTTTATTTGTTTAGGGATCTCCACAAGAACGCAAAAAGCATGATCAGCAAAAACTTTGGACCCCAGCAACCAGAATCGCTTTTTGGTCAGAAGTACATTAGGAAAATACAATGCTTATATGGCCTTAATTAGCGTGAAGATGCATAGAAGGTGTTGCAATTTGTTAACAACAAGAGAATTCGGTTAAATAAAAACGAAAGAAATTCTGCACGCGACACAGTCTAAGTGAGCAAAGCAGCGGGCTGTAGTCTTTGTCCTTCCCTTTGGCTACGCCAACTTTCCTGAGAATTTCCATCAGTTTGCATCACTATACACTGTACGACGTTTTGTACCAAAATAGCCTATCGCCTAGACCAGGAAGCACTGCACGCCATCCATCGATGCGATAAGGATCACCCAGCCTCATCCACAACTAGCCACTGGCTCTGCTAGCTTCTTGTCTGTGGGCCACTCCAAGGACTATTCCTGCCAGTGTTTCAACTGGTGCCATCCGACTTGCTTTCCTCCACGATGTCATCAAGGGCGTCTCCAAGGAGTCCTGACGTTATATTATTGTTTGCAATATCAATAATATAAAGAGAACCAGGCTCCCGACAAACCTTATGAATTTTCTCTTTTTTTGTTTTTGTTTTTTACAGTTGCTGGAAGAACATTCAGCTGGGAAGTATATAGTTTCACATATTGACTGATAATATAGCCAGTGGATGATACGAAATTTTGTACTGAATACGAAATGTATTCGATATGTGTACATATCAAACGATAACAGCTTTTTGCTGCGACGGTAGGCGACATAGACGAGCGCCCGGGAAAGGGGCTCCTTCCGCCGCACCTTGGGGCAATAACGGCCAGGCGACGGCTGAATATGGCTCTGCAAATAGCTGCGGGAGGATGAGGGGATGTCGCTTACCGGTGTGGGCCGCGCCGCCTATCTGGGGCGCGCGTAACCTCGTTTTCCGTGCCGCCGGCCGCTCCCTGCAGACAAGGCGCAGCAACTCAATTTGAGACTGTCTGGCTATGACGCGCGGGCGCAGGCGCTGCCGGTGTTCGCACAGGTGTCGCTTCCCGAGCGCACTACACGCTTATGCTTATAGCGGGGCTATCCAGAAAGTAACAGGCGTTTCGGCCTGTCGCGTCGATGGGCGGGGCCACAGCCGACATCTCCGTGCCATGACGTTCGTACACTCAGTGCACATCCATCGGTGATAGCGTGTGGTCTGTATCTCTGCTGCTTTATTTTCTGTGACGTGCTAAAATGCGCGCTGCAGTAGAAAAGCCCACCACTTGTGCCTTCTATGATTGGGCTTCTGTTGGCAAAAAACTGCAGACCAGTTGAAATTTATCGTGACCTTTGTGATGTGTACACAAACGGAGTAATGAGTGGTAGCCGTGGGAGCAACTGGTGCAGTAAATTTAAAAATGACTATACCAATGTTCACAATGAGGAACGCAGTGGTAAGCCTAGAGATTTGACTGACGAACTGGTAATGGAAATCAACGAAACAATTCGTGAAAATCGTAGTTTAAAGATTAAGGATTTCACGGAGTTTGGCGCTTTATACTGAGGCAGAAAAGCTTGGATACTACAAATTTTGAGTTAGTGGGTTCCCGAAATACCAATAGAAGACCACCAGAAACACAGACTGGCTGCAGCACTCACCTTCCGCGGAGATTACTAGAGAAATGGTAAGAATGTTATCGATTGTATCATATCTGGGGATGATATTTGGGAGAAGTATTTCAATTCTGAAACAAAAAGGCAGCAAATTCTCCCAAGAAGCCAAGGAAGTGTTTGGGAAACTGTCAGCAAGAAAGATCATGGCCACTGTGTTTTAAGACCCTAAGGGAGTTATTCTTATTTCCTTTAACGTGGCACAACAATTAATTCATAGTGGTACTGCTAAACACTTACAAAGTTAAAGTGGGTGGTAAAAGACAACCGTCAGGAAAACTTTACTGCAATATTTCTGTTTTCTTTTTTTTCACGACAATGCACGTCCACGCATGGACAATCGTATCTTGCAGGGTTTTGAATGGGAGGTGTTTGATTATCCTCCATACAACCCGGATTTGGTGCCAAGCTACTACCACCTGCTCCCAGCAATGAAGTCATGGCTTGCTCCAAACTCTTTGATAGTAACCCCGAACTGCCTGCTGGGATAAACCAGTGGTTGCAATCGCGGGCGGCAAATTTCTAAACAAACTTAATTGAGAAACGTGTATTACAGTATGATAAGTGCCCCAATTTGAACGGCTTTTATGTAGAAAAATAGCTTAGCAGTGTACCTTTGAAATGTATATAATAGGACATGGGTTTCCATATTGTTAATTTTTTATTTCAAAACGTCTGTTACTTTCTGGATAGCTATCGTGTTATAGGCAGCTGCCAGGGCTTTGTGTCCCATCCCCCCACCCCAAACTGCTCCCATGCTAAAATACTTCCAATTTTAGTTTATATACAAGCGCTGCGTAACCGGTACAGGCACCAGAGAGGCAATGGGGAAATTCCACATCATAATGAAAATTTAACGACAGGGTGGATCGGCCGATGTACTGGATGGCAGAACTTCGTTAATCGAGACCGCTATATCTGAACATCACCACACAAAGCGTGAGTTACAGTGTAGTGGTGTTGATACCTGTTAGATACACGATGACACCTCAGGGAAACAGAACTGTTCAAATGGCTCTGAGCACTATGGGACTCAACTGCTGAGGTCATTAGTCCCCTAGAACTTAGAACTAGTTAAACCTAACTAACCTAAGGACATCACAAACATCCATGCCCGAGGCAGGATTCGAACCTGCGACCGTAGCGGTCTTGCGGTTCCAGACTGCAGCGCCTTTAACCGCACGGCCACTTCGGCCGGCACCGAACTGTAAAACAATAATTTACTGCTCAAACTATATCCGACGTACCATCCCCCTTGATGGAAGTATGCAGAGAAGTATACTGCGTATGCCCCAGGCCAAGAAGGCATTGTAGTCAGTAAGCAGGATGTCGTCAAAGCGGACGTCAACAGAGGGAGTGGTGGCGTCAGCATCAGTGACACCGCTAGCCCACTGACCCAGCAGGATGGGAACACTGCATCACTGCGCTGGCTGGAGACTGGTACAGCCCCAGACGAAGACAGCCGACGCGTGCATGACGAGTCTGGTGACCCCACGCTGCAGATGGAGCGTGCAAGACCAGAGTCTGCTCTTAGCAGTGGCGGGCAGCAGATGAGCGATTCCACGTCCTGGACAGGAAGGACACACACCCAAGTGGCCAGCTTAGTGGAGAGTGCATCGGAGCTGGTAGCAACCACAGTGCCACGATTAGCAATAACAGCGTCCAAAGACCACGGCTGGTGACTCGTAGCCTGACCTAGTTCCCTTCTCGAGACTGGTGGTCAGCCGACTGTGATACCATTTATTGAGAATGGGGGTTATTTATAGCGCAATAGTGTATACCTGTTTTGCTACTGCATTGGTTCTAGTTACATAAACCACAAGTGGTCTAGCAATACAATCTTAGACGAGTAATCAAACCGTCCTGGGTCCAAGGTTCGAACCTCTCAGCTGCTTACGCTTTGAATAAAAATCGTCAGAAATGGCTGCCGAAGACTTCAGGTATAAGAGTTCATTCCCATTCAGCCAATGGCGTTGTCACAGAGGGCGGAGTAGCGGGCAGGGCTTCAGGGCACTATCTTCCCCTTGGAGTATGAATCTACCATTAAAAGGTGAAAGAATCAGCAATGATCAAAGGCAAGAGGGTGCGAAAGGTGACTGAAACCACTGCATTAAGCACAATGCGTATCAATGGCACATGTGGCCTGTCATTGAAAAGTGTCATAATGATGTCTCTAATGGCATAAGCTTTCGGACCAGTCCCCATTCGGATCTCCGGAAGAGGGGTAAAAGAGGGAGGTGACCACAAGAAAAAGTTGCAATAAGTAATGAAAGGGTAACGATCTACAAGTCGGAGCGTGGAACATCAGAAGTTTGAAAAAGGTGGAGAAGGTGTAAAATCTGAAAACGGATGTGCTAAGTTTCAGTTTAAATAAACAGGAGGTTAGTGAATCATATGGAAAGAAGACAAGGATTTCTTATCAGACGAGTATATGGTAATTATCAACAGCAGCATAAAATGGTATGACAGCAGTAGGATTCGACAAGAAGAAGAAGGTAGGGCAGAGAGTCAGTTCAGTTACAGGGCAGATCTCATCAGATGTGACAGAAAACCAACACCGACAACATTCAGAAATACATTCACAGGTAGCAAGCAGATATCAGTAGAAAGAGAAAGTATATGAGAATACTGAGCAGGTAGTTCAGTATTTAAAAGCGTATGAAAACCTAATAGTCATGGAGGACTGGAATGCGGTTCTAGGAGAGGGAGTAGAAGAATGTGGACTTGGTAGTAGGAATGAGAGAGAAGAAAGACCAATTTAGCTGTCCAGTAAATTTCAGCGAATATTCTGTTCAACAATCACAAGAGAAGCAGGTATACTTGGAAAAGATCGGGGTGGGTGGGAAAGTTTCAGTTCTACTATATCATGGCCAGGCAGAGATTCCGAAATCATTAACAGGATTGTTAGGTGTAACCAGGAGCCTATATAAAGTCAGATCACGATTTAGTAACGATGAAGCGCTTTGGATGACTAAAGATCACATAAGGCATTGGACGACTTAAGATCACATAAGGCATAAGGGATAAATGACATTCCATCAGAATTTCAAAAACCACTGGGGGGGGGGGGGGAATGGGCAACAAAACGACTATTCTCGTTGGTTGTTGTTGTTGTTGTTGTTGGTTGGGGTTGAAGGGACCAAACAGCAAGGTCATCAGTCCCTTGTTTCAAATATGGTCCATTCCGATAGTGTGACATCTCAGAAAAGTCAGAACGATAAAAGCGAAAAGGATAAAAAATGTAAAAGGGCAGTCATGTTGTCAATGGTAAAACCAAAATGAGGTAAGTCAGCAAGAGAGAGAACCCAACGATATGATAGAGGCAGGAAATATCCCACTTCTGAAGCAGCAGAGGCAAGACCACCTGCGACTTAAAAGGTGCAATTGCTAGAATGGAAAAAGGAGACTAACAAATCCTAAAAAATGATAAAAACGGAGCAAAAGGGGAGAAAAGAGGATCGCGGTCAGGCAGGGGAGTCGGTAATTCCAAACACAGCTTACAGTGGGAGATAGCCAACACTCTTCGCCCTGCCCCAACACCAGAGAGAGATTAAAAACCTTAAAACTGAGAATAAAAACCACTTTCCCGGAGGAAACCGAGAACCAGGTCGACCATCCGGAAATTGTCAGCCAATTCAAAGGTAAAGTGCAGGGGAGGTTGTACTTAGCATGCAGAGCCAAAAGAAGGGGGCATTCAACCAAAATGTGGACTACTGACTGGAAGGTTCCACAACCACAAAGTGGGGGCGGCTCACCACGCAAAAGAAAACCATGGGTCAGCCTGGTATGGCCAATGTGGAGACGACACAGTGTGGTCGAGTCCTTTCGGGAGAGGCGAAAGGAAGAACTCCACAGGCCTGGTGTCACCTTAATCGCACGAAGTTTATTAGACAGGGAAGTAGCCTCCCAAGAGTTGGCCCATGACTGTGCGAAGTGGGAATTGATGTGAAGCCGTAAATCTGCTGCAGGAGGGGTTACAGAAAACGGGGGGTAAGTGACTGCTCCCCCAGTCAAACGATCAGCGACCTCATTGCCCTGGATACCCACATGGCCAGGGACCCAAAGGAAGTCAACGGAAGAAGCGGCACGGTGAATATCAGCGAGATGGTCATGGATGGCAGAGACCAAGGGATGGCGCGAAAAACACCGGTCAGTAGCCAGAAGGCCATTCATTGAGTCCGTACATAACAAAACGTGGTTGTGTTGGGACTGTTTAATAAAGGTAAGGGCCTGAGAAATTGCCATCAATTCTGCAGTAAACACCCCACATGTAGGTGGCAGCAGATGATTTTCTGTTCCAACGGAGGACGTGAAGGCATATCCCACATGATCAGCAGATTTAGAGCCATCAATGTAAAAACAACAGCATCCCGAAACTCCCATAAAATGCGGCGGAGAAGGTACGGAACACCATAGGGGGGATGGAATCATTCGGACCTCGGCGGAGATCCATCCGAATTCGAGGCTGAGGAACAAACCAAAGGGGAGTGGGGGGGGGGGAGGAGGGAGCGAGGAAGACAGGACAAAGAAGGAAGTCGAAAATCACAGCAAAGAGACGCAAGGCGGAGCCCAACCAGTAAACCTACCCAAGGGCAGGAATCGGGTGGGCGACGTCCATGGTCTTGGAACAGGATAGAATAGGAAGGATGAGTGGGAGAGGAACGGACAGCGAGTGCATAAGACACTAGAAGCGGGGACCGCCGAACAGAAAGTGTGGGGGGGGGGGGGGAGATTCCAGCTTCAACCAGGAGACTATCAACAGGGCTAGTAGGGAAGGCACCGGTGGCCAAACAGATACCACGATGGTGGACTGGATCCAGCACATGCAGTGTGGAAGAGCAGCTGAACCATAAACTTGACAACCAAGCGAGACAGAATGAGAGCACGATAAAGATGGAGAAGGAGGGAGCGGTCCGTACCCCAAGAGGAGTGGGCAAGGAAGCGAAGAACATTGAGTTTACGGAAACATCCTACCTTGAGAAGTCTGATATGGGGCAGCCAAGTGAGCTTGTTGTCGAAAAGAAGACCTAGGAAACGAAACTGTGGGACCACAGGCAATCGTTGTGCATCGAGATAGAGTTCTGGATCAGGGTGGATCGTAGTACGGCGACCGAAGTGGAGCACCCGCGATTTTTAAGGAGAGAATTGAAAACCATGTGAGAAGGTCCATGCAGAGGCACGCTATATAGGCCATCGAAGAGGAACTAACCCAAATGCAGAAATCATCCACATACAGGACAGGAGTGACCAAAGGACCGACAGAGGCCACAAGTCCATCGATAGCAATGAGGAAAAGAAGTACACTCAAGACAGGACCCTGTGGGATGCCCGTCTCCTGGGTCCATGGAGAACTAAAAACAGTACCAACCCGAACCCTGAATGACCGATGGAACAGGAACTGGCGGATAAAAATCGGGAGTGGGCCCAGAAGACTCCACTGATGAAGTGTAAGTAAGATGTTATTTCGCCAGGCCGTGCCATAGGCCTTGCGTAGGTCAAAAAATACTGCAACCAAATGGCGGCAATGGGAAAAAGCCTGCCGAACTGCGGATTCCAAGCGAAGTAAATGATCGATCGGAGACCATCCCTCTCGGAAGCCACACTGGTAAGGGGACACTAAATCCCGAGATTCGAGGACCCAATTGCACCAATGGGCTACCATCCGTTCAAGTAACTTGCAAACAACATTCGTCAAATTGGCCGATAGCTGTCAACAAATAGGGGGTTCTTACCAGGATTAAGGACAGGAACCACGATGCTATCCCTCCACTGAGAAGGGAAGTCACCCTGGAGCCAGATACGGTTAAACACCCGGAGCAGATGATGCCGTTGTGGAGCACTGATATGTTGAAGCAGTTGGTTATGAAGGGGCTGTATCATGAGAAGAAGGAGGTGCGAAAAGAAATTCCCATTCAGTAAAAGGTTCGTTGTGAGATTCTGACTGACAAGCGGTAAAACATAAGGTGGAAGCTTCGGCCAGCTGTTTCCAGCGAAGGAAAGCAGCCGGATAGGAGGCTGATGCTGATGCCATTGCAAAATGGGTCACAAGATGTTTTGCAAGAACTAACACGTCCGTACAAAGGCCATCTGGGAGGTGAAGGCCTGGGAGGGTGGACTGCCGATGGCAACCTTGGAGAGAGCAAAGTGTAGCTCATGCCAGTGCCATAGGGACAGTAGAACCGGGGGAAGAAAGAAATCGTTCCCAACCTGTCCCCTTGCTCTGTTTCATTAAATAACAGGCTTTAGCGCGAAGGTGTCTAAAGGTAGTAAGGCTGGCTCTTAAAGTGTTGCAAAGCTGGATGGCAATGGCCGTACTACATGACGGGACTTGCCGGCGACGAAATGGTCCAAACGAGCGCGGGAGAGCAAGGCTAGCAGCGCGAACAATCGCGTCAGACACGTCACGTAGGACGTCATCAATACAACCAGACAAAGAGGGAGAAAACGCGACCTGTGCAGTGTATAGAGGCCAATCGGCGCGTAGGAAAGACCAACGAGGTAACCTGTCCTTCGAGGAGCGGGAAGGGAGAGAGAGAATCAACGGAAATGGTCACTACCACAAAGATCGTCGTGTGGCGACCACTGTAATAAAGGGAGAAGAGAGTCGGTGAGTGAGCATCAGTAAAATGAGATTCCTGTAGAACCACACAAGCTGCAGAGTAAGACGAAATAAGGGATTTCAATTCCGGTAGGTGACGATAGTATCCATTACAGTTCCACTGGATAACCACAGAACGATGATTTAAAAGGGGGCTGAACACACTAAAGCCAGTCATACGGCCGGGTCACCACCCGTCACCGACAAGGAGGGGGCGACATCCATGAACGACAGGTCAGTATCTGGTTGTGAAGCCAGGGATGGGACCTCTGGTGACACCAGAGGCTCTTTGTCCCAGGACTTACGTTTCTTCTTTTTTTCAGGTTGAGCTCGAGGAGGGCTGTGTGGCATAAAGGAGCCAACTGCAGCAAGATCGGGAACAGAAAGAGAACGGGCGACCTGGGGACCGATAGACCGCGGCTCTCGCGGTCGTCACGTGGCAGCAGACCTTTGGCCTGGAAGGTGTTGGGAAGGGACATCCCGGGAGGGGCGCCCTTGGCCGGCAGACGCCGAACGAGTGGGACACTTCTCCAGCTGGGGAGGGGGAGCAGCGCCCAGAGGAGAAGGTGTGGGAGCCGCAGGGGAGGGGGGGGGGAGAGGGCTCCGGGATTGGGGGTAAGGAAGGGGGAAGAAGGGGTGAAGATGTAACTAAATCATAACTAGATGTCATGGACACAGGGTGAAGATGTGTATACTTCTTACGAGCCTCTGTGTAGGTTAAATAATCAAGGGACTTATACTCCTGTATGTTCTTTTCCTTCTTATATACTGGGCAATCTGGTGAATGTGGAGAATGATTGCCATGACAATTAACACACACAGGAGGGGGAACACAGGGACTCCCCTCATGGAGTAGATGTCCACAGTCACCACAGAGAGGGGCCTGTGAACAGCAGGAAGACATGTGTCCAAAATGTAAGCACTTAAAACACCTCATAGGAAGTGGGACGTATGGCTTCACATCACATCGATAACATAATCTTTACTTTCTCAGGGAGGGTATCCTCTTCAAAGGCCAGGATAAAGGCACCAGTATCAATGCAATTGTCCTTAGGACCCTTCTGAACATGCCGAACAGAATGAACACCCCGCTGTCCGAGATTGTCCCGAAGTTCCTCATCAGTTTGAAGGATGAGATCCCTGTGAAAAATCACACCTTGTACCATATTTAGAAACTGGTGGGGGGGTAATGGACACAGGAATTGTGCCAAGATGGGTACAGGCACGAAGGGCCGCAGACTGGGCAGCCGAAGCAGTTTTGATCAGCATCGAATCCGACCGCATCTTGCTCAGGGAGTCCACTTCGCCAAACTTGTCTTCAATGTGTTCCACAGAGAATAAGGGTTTGGTATTGGTGAAAGTATCCCCATCAGACCTGGTGCAAACCAGATAGCGGGGGAAAGGTTTCACTCCTAGCCGACAGGCCTGACCCTCTTCCCAGGGGGTAGCCATGGAAGAGAAGGCCGAAGGGGCAAGAGAAGCAGCACTCGAAGAATCAGTTCCATGCAGAGAGACGGCCGCAGAAGAACGGCCAGAGTTCTGGACCCGTATGCGTTTCATTTGCATAGCGTCCGCCCTGATACCACCCATTCCGATCAGGGGCTCTCCTCACGGGCGCCACCCAGCCACAGCAAGGGCCGTCTGGCATGGCGGCCATTGCCGGGATTTCCGATGCTCCAGGATGACGAGCAACCACTCCAAGGCCTGCATGAGGAGGTCACAGCTCAGGTATCAGAAGTGTGATCCCTGTGTGTTCAGGAGGCCAACCAAAAGGGCACATAGTGACCCACCATATGGGCTGGCTACGGTGGTGGCTATGCACCCTAGCATCAGACAACGACGTGAAAGAAAAGGTGGAATGTACTAGGAGGGCACACGTCGGAGACACTAGGTAAGGTGCTCTTCCCCAAATGGCTCACATTACGGAAGAGAAATTTAGTAATGGAGGTCAAACCCCAGGGGGGGGCCAGGAAGTGCCAAAAGGAGGAGCTGATTACGCAACAAAGCCAAATTGTAAAACCAACAGAACCAGGAAGACAGCTAGGGCCAACGTAAGCAAGGACACCAAGAGAGGGAGAGGAGAGGGCGAGGGGGAAGGAGCGAAGAGGGGAAAGGAGGGGAAGAGGAAGGAAATGCAGACCTGGAAAGAAGGAAGTCTGCAATAGCTCGGGGCCTCGTGCTCGCCACGCACGTATCCACAAAAGAGTTGTGGACCCCCTGGGCGGTATTCTCGTTGGTGTGTACAACGTATGGGACTGGCGAAATACCATCAGACACTTGGAAAAATATCATCCACACAATTACGAAGATAGCAAATGCATTTCCGGACATATGTTCATTAGACATTTTTATTCTGTATCCTCTTATCGACCATTACCTACAGTTTTTACACGATGGTAGAAAACCACCCTGTAGAGACACAAGTGTTATAACAGTATTTCTTTCTGTATGTACGGAAAATAATTTGTTGTAAATGTTTCGTGTCCTTTGGCAAGATTTTTCCGCTGTTCTGGTTCTTGCTTTTACGGCTTCGTGATAGAGCACATTTGCTGTTGTTCATTCGCCTCTTCACACGTTATGCTTTTCGGTATCTAGTGTGTAAATCGTTTGTTCTATCCTTCGAATTTCATATCACCTTTTTTTTCAAAATAGTATTTGTAAGGCGGTTCTTTTCTGCTACTTTTTTCGTCAGTTATTGCTTCAAAACTTTCTGTTGCTATGACTATATCATCTGCGATGGCTCAACATTCTAGTTGCACACCCTTCTTCTTCGCCTATTCCTTAAATGTTTAAACGTGTTTCTAAGTTTTAATTACATGTATCAGTCTTGTATCACTTTTATATACATATCTAAATAACAATGGCAGTAGTCAATCTTCCTCTCCAAGTCCACTGTGATTTGAGTGGACTTAAAGGGACATCCGTGGAATTTTACTCTTTACTGGTTGTTGTAAACAGTCTCACTACTTCCTGAATACTTCCATCTATGACGACTTGTATCATGTACTGCTTAGAAGAGGCCAAGGAACTAGTAGGTTTTAGAAGTTTATACAGCGCTGTGGATTACGGTCAGGTCATGAACGGATCTGTAGAATAGAGAAAGGAATCCACATTACCACTTTATGTGTGTTTTAAATAGTCACAGAGAACGTTGTCACCGATATTCCTTAGCCCCATATTTTAATCTCTCTTTTCAGCCTTCTTTCCGTTTTCGTCAATGTTTGATATATAGACTGAACAGTAGGGATGAACGGCTGCCTCCGTATCTTACACAAAATATAATCTGAGCGTTGATCTTCCGCTTTTATTAATCGTTCTTGATTCTTATATATTATTTTTTCCGCATTTACTCACAGCGTAACCATACTTTCTCTGAAAATTTCAAGCTTCTTACATTTTCGGACGCTTTTCCAGGTAGAAAAATCATATAAAGCTGAATTGTTTCTCTCTCTCTCTCTCAAACAGACAAAAAACCCACACAGACATATACTGTATATAGGAAGTCAGGTCAAGATGGCACACAGCGCTGTAACAATCTTACAGTTGTTTCAGCTGCGGACAATCAACTTACCACAGTGAAATCAGGATGAAATTCGAGGGAAGTGTAGGAATTAACCCGTGTGGATAATTAATTTAATATAAAAGTATCTATAGACAAAAGTAAAATATTTTTTGTAAAAGTGAAAGAGCATGTATGTACGAAAATGTACAAATATACTCCAAATGCTACAACACAATGTACAGAACCGTCGTTGGATCCATATTATGAGGAATTGTTTTAACACCATGAATAATAATTCCAATATTGCTATTGTTCATGCAACTGACAACTGGACACAGACAACAGAGTAGCGTACAAGGGAGTTTCAAAAAGTAAGTTACATATTACTATGGAAAGATAAGTTCAACTGGCTCTGAGCACTATGGGACTTAACATCTGAGGTCATCAGTCCCCTACAACTTAGAACTACTTAAACCTAACTAACCTAAGGACATCACACATATCCATGCCTGAGGCAGGATTCGAACCTGCTACCGTAGCAGCAGCGCGGTTCCGGACTGAAGTGCCTAGAACCGCTCGGTCACAGCAGCCAGCGGCAGTTAAGTAATTTTTATTGAATGCTGCACAACCCTTCAAAGTGACACATATACATAACATTATCTATCAACATAGTCAAGTCTCTGTAAACAGCGGTAGAAATGTTCTACCAATCGTACAATTGCTCGACGACTGAAATCCGCTCTTTGGTCAGGAGCCTATCCGAGAACGATTCTATGAACGTCCTCACCGTTGGAAAATCTCTTTCGTCTACAGCTGTTCTTTCAGCTTGCCGAAAAGATGTAAATCTAGTGCAATATTTGAACTTCCCTACCAGCCCACCCACTTCTGTGTGGCCTTGGTAGATTATTGGCACCATTTCTCTGTGGCTGGACGCGATATTGCATTTGGTCCTTATACTACCAGAACTTCACGGTGAATCTGTGTGCAATTTAGCTGGCCGGTGTGGTCGTGCGGTTCTGGGCGCTTCAGTCTGGAACCGCGTGACCGCTACGGTCGCAGGGTCGAATCCTGCCTCGGGCATGGATGTGTGTGATGTCTTTAGGTTAGTTAGGTTTAAGTAGTTCTAAGTTCTAGGGGACTGATGACCACAGATGTTAAGTCCCATAGTGCTCAGAGCCATTTGAACCATTTTGTGTGCAATTTAGATCTTCTGTCGACAAGAATCGTACTGTCTAGCGTACTTCAGTACTGGATTACGTTTGCAGTAGCTGCACCATGTCAGTACAGTTAGCACACTGTGTCGGACCAGGGTCAATACCGCCTCAAATCCAGGTAACAAGGAAAATGTACTCTCTTCTAACAATGTATCACTCTTGCTGCTCAATGGTGTTAGCGTGCGATGACGTTTATAACTTACTTTTTGAAGCCCGTTCCTACATTTACACTCCACAAGTCATTCTACAGTAAGGGGCGGAGAATACTTCGTACCAATGTTGGGGATTATCCTTTTTCGTTCTGGTAAAGAGTGAGGGTAACTAGTCGTCCAAATGCCATTGCACACGCCCCATTTCGTCCGATCTTGTTCTTATGATCCCAAGTGGACACTTACGAGAATACTGCAGAACTGTCATTGTCTTTTTCGAATACCGGTTCTGGAAATTTACCATATAGATTTTAGGGAGAAAAACGTCACCACTCTTTAAAAGATAACGGATTAAAATCCTAGAGAATTTGCGAGGTGCCGCGGCTAGCAGTGTATTTAACACTAAATTCTTCTAGAATCTACATATGTAAATGATGCTCTAAGCCCCCCTATTCTAACTCCGACTTTTGCTGTTTCACATGGTTTAAAAAGATACGCGAACTGACTGTAATCAACCCTGCGTTGTAGAAAAGAGTTTGCCACCTGCAATAATTTAATTTGATAAATAAGTTAAATAAAGGAAGGTTTCATTAACGTAATGAGAAATGATAGAGTTGTTCTACCGATTAACAGAATGAAAGTTCTGTCCAAAATAACAATATGATTTATTAAGACTAAACACAAAATAAAAAACAAAAACACATGAAACATTTACAATACATCAAATTGGCTCAAATTGGATACTCAAATAAACGCTGTGAAGGTGAAGTTGTCCCTAAACTAGATTGTGACGTTTATGACGAAGTGGTATGTGGAGCCAATTCCTTGCAACTCAAATCTTAAGAGAGACACACAGCTAACCCAACATTAATTGCTGCTACATTAGTGAGAACTCAGACAATGAACACCCAAGATAGAACAAAGTTAGAAAAGACGAACAGACGCGCTCTGCTGAGCTCTGATTATCGCCTAGCAAAAATGCCTGCTTTGCCGGTGCTGCGGGCGTACATTACCAAGCTGTCTTCTTAGCTACAAGGACACGATCTAGCGTACTGGAAGCGATGGCTGGTTACTTCGACGTCCCGTCGTGGTGATTATAATGTCGCGAGTATAGCCCAAAACAAATTGTCCTGGTCTGGTTGGTCCAGACTAAAGACTTCCTATCAATACAAATGCGCCTCTGAGGGAGACGAAGAAGGCTCGCCACACAATCACTGATGGTACAGTGATTGATTTTCACAAGCGAAGTCACGCAGTAACTCCGATACAATCAACTTTAGCCAAAACTGCCCAAGACAGACAACATAGGCCGCTTGTACGCAGAACGCTCAATTGCCAACTGTACTCGGAAAGTTACGTTGAAGTCGAAACTTCAGCAACTTCGTTAAACAGTTACAATGAAATAAAAGCATATTAGACAGCCAACGGAAGGCAGGCTGTCCAGAGCAGCGAGAGCTCAGTGTTGTAACCTACTCCGACTGAAAGGCGAGAGCCGACTACCACAAGAGCACCCATACAAACCGAACACAGAACATTCCTGCCCCCACGACAGTGGCCGTGGTTAACCGTTCCAATCAGCAACTCGAAAACCGGCGGAAAATTCCACTCTATTGCCGGAGCACTACCATTCCACCAATGGAGATTCTTGGCGCCAATTTCTGCGCCGATTTTGCTACGTCACGGAGCTATGCCCTGAGCAAGCCAATCACAGTTACGATTTTGCAGAAAGCGCGGGAATTTGCCCGCCACAACTGCCTGGGTACACAAGTCATTTCCCACGCCGCGCTGGTAGCCTGCCAAAAAGTGTTTCTGCGAAGTAACGGAACCTCTAGCCCAGCCGCTACTTCAGGGCGTGTCTCAGCCGCTATTCTACAATGTCGGCGTCTGGAAAGCATTCACTCGACTCCCTCACACCCGTCGGCTTACCCTTTCAAGATCAGCAGAGCCCGCCTGTCACTGGACCACCCGGGTGACAAGAGACGCTGCGGTGGGAAGTCCGTGTGCGAAGAAATAGCAACTTTCCATGGCATGCAATTAGAGAGGAAAATCGTAAGATAGAAATATGAGAGGGGGCTCATGCCACCTCTCAAATTTATGTTAAACTTTCGTACAAGCTGTACTAAACTCTCTCAATCTTAGTGATAAACTTCTGAATGCGAAATCCACTGCTCTGTCCACTTCATAAGGACTTCAAATATTGATGTAGTATTTCAGAATTTAATGCACAAGCATCTTGTATGGATTATCCTTCACAGATGCACTCCAACTTTTCATAATTTTTCTACCCATATCTCTAAGCATTCCATTCACATTACCTTCTATTGAGAGTATGAGCTCGTATCATCTCATACTACGATTCACTGTTACTCCTAATTAGTAATTCATATTTTCGGCTCCTTACGCTTACCACTAGTTATGTGATACGAATTTTACTGGTATATTTCTTTTTGGTATATGCATTGTTCTTGCATATATCAACATTGAAAAAGAAATAAATGTCCACCAAAGCGGTAAGAACTGTCTTTCATGCATTAGTGCGAATGGGAACGAATTCCTCTTGCTGAGAGTTAGTACTTGATGTTAAGAATTTACTTGAACAGATGCAAAAAGGGGACTTTATGAATTTTGTAACTGAAGACTTCGGACTATGTAGGAATGGCTAACCCGTGACTTGAGTGCACATTGTTTGAGAGTGAAAATTACTTTCTGAAATTTTCGTGCGCTGTATAATACTCCCATACTAAAATATTTCCCACTTTCCTGCTGCTGTTGGAACGGCCTGGTTATACCGCGTTCTACATTCTGCAATCATTCCAGATTTCCTCTCATCCCATGCTGTGCCACTAGTATCGTACTAAAATGTGGTTTATTGCTTGAAATATCCATATTAGCATTAATCCTGCCATTACACTGCTGTTCGCCATTCCGACTGAGAGTGGCAACCCGCCGTGGATATCGCTGCGTCGGTATTTAGTACACCAACAGCCGATGTATCGCTGTCCTCCTCAGCGTGTGAAATGGTCGTGCAGCTCATGCATATGGAATCGAGCCACGTGCTTGAATCAACTACATTAAGACTCGATCGTTCGTTACTGAGTCCAGACATTACGAGTTCTGTGCACCGCTTCTTCAGAGCATTTCAGTCAGCCGCCTGGAGTAATACTTTAAATCGTCATCTCTTTTTAAACACATAAATAATTCAAGCTGATTTTCGTGCGTGGACGTGCCTTCTTTTTTTTTTTTTACAGAAATGTCTCATTCTGTCTGTGAAAAACATAATAAAACATGTATGAACTATGAATTCAGATCAAAGAGAGCGGAGAAATGAATTGCAGGCATGAAATGCCATATATTTATATCAAACAAAATGTAACCAAGGAGCATGGCTGCTTTCGGGAAACTGTATCTATTTCGTTTGTCTCCTTTGATCATAAGAGACGTAATGTCTGTAAATCTCTCCTTGTGTCTTAGAATGAGCTTTTTACTTATAAATAAATGTGTTAAAATGGCTGATATTCACCTTTTATTTCAAAAGATATGTAATTCCCTCACTTATTAACTGGTAGACGATTTATGATCTTGCAATATTTGGTACTTGTTACAGAAAAGCTAACTGCAACAACAAGCACAGTAGGTCATCGTAAAGAGACGCAATGCTCCGAATGCAATTCACGTTCTGCCATTGAATTCATTCAACTATAAGCAAAGCGCGTCAATGATATTTTATCTGCTGATTATTTGACAGTGACTTACGGTCATTTTAAGCAAGGGAAAAAGACGGGTGATCTGGCCACTGACTCCAAACTGTGAATCTGCTATTCTCGCTTCTGTCACATCCTCGGCCCACAGAATCCATGGTGTTATTAGATTACTACGGTTCGTAAACGGTAAAAATGTTGCAATACCGCAGCGACTTTCGCCAAGTCGTCGCGAGCGGCCGTGGAGGAGGAAGGGGCCGGACTCCCTGGGGCGCTCCCCGAGGTGCAGTCATTCTACAAGGACACAGCGGAAAGCCGGGCCGACGTCCTCGCCTCACTCAAGAAGGGACACGATGCGAAGGGCCCTTGTGACAACCAGAAGCGTGCCGGGAACTGATGGACATCTGCAGCCATTAGGACAGAACGCCAAGAATGTACGCGCGAAACCATCTGAGTTCTTCTGGCCGGGCGGCAGTTATTTTACCTGCCTTAGGATGTGCCGACAATTCCAGGGAACAGCGTGCAAAAAGCGCGGGGGATCGGCTAAGGGAGGCATGTGAAAGAAACCTGCATTCTTAAGAAGATGTTTTTCTCTACAGTGAGGACATTTCTTCTAAATGACGGACGCCAGCAGATTTTGATACGGAGCCCAAATATGAGTCTGTCCAGGGCTCACGCAGAGAGAGCAGTTATAAAGAAGTGTTGCGTAGCTGCTCTCCAAACAGCCTCGGAATGCAGGAAAACATCTTAAGACTGTGAAATCGTGAGAAAGATACCGATTCACGAGCTACACGCCAGATCACGCCAGATAGAAAATTTCCATCCTCCACGGAGAGGCGTGGCGATGAAACGGCGATCTGTCATTTGGCTACATTGAAAATTTCGTCTGCCAGTAACAACGCCGAAAGGAATAATGTTTCCAAGAAGAGTTGAGCTGAGAAATGGAATGAGAAGGAGAAGTGAGAGTCGTGGGCTACATTGAAAATTTCGTCTGCCAGTGACAACGAAGAAAGGAATAATGTTTCGAAGAGGAGTTGAGCTGAGAGGTGGAATAAGAAGGAGAAGTGAGAGAGTGGCGGAGACACAGCGGAAGCGAGAGGACATGGGCGCTCTTCCTCCCATCGCCAACATTCGCCTTCCGATTCCGTGACAGCACAGCTTTGGCCATGCAACCGATAACGGGCAGACAATGCGGAGATCGTACCCAGGCCCCGCCGTAAAGGTGCGGCTGCTGATGAGAGCAGCCAACCTGTGCCGCACCGGCACAGCGCCTGCCGGCGACAGCAGTATACGACGAACGATAACAAGAATGGTGAGACGATTCGTCCACTCCTCTTTCCCCTTAATAACTGAGTCGTGTCCACGCACAGTCAAATCGACCCTGAGATTTATAATTTTGTTTTATTTTGTGTAAACAGCACGAAAATAAATACATTTCTTTCATGTTTTGAACATATAAGCAATCTTTTATATTCATACATGAACCCCTTAATTTTGTACCCTTTGTGTTTGATTTAATTTAATTTATCGAATTCACTTCAGTTTTGGCGCCCAACATGGGACGACCGGTATCTGAAGTCACAAAATAATTTCACAAGTTCACTACAAATTTTGGTACTCAACGTGGGACGACCTCATGGGTAATGTTCATGGTATCTGATGCCACGAAATAATTTCTCGATTTAACTACAATGTCATGAGCCAATTCATGCTTTTTAGACAAATGTCTCATGAAATAGGAAGGATGCTCGCCACCATCAACAATGATCACTGCTCCCTTTCTCGGTCAGAAAGAAACTAACCTTATTTATTAATCAGTTTTTCACAACGTCAGTCATTTTAATTCAAATACAGGAGAATAATAACATGTCAAGTGACGAATTCCACCACGGCAGCTTCACAAGTTTCCTACCTGCATAAGAAGTTCCTATAAGCTATCCGGTAATTGTTCAGTGTTCTGAAATCCGCTGTTGGTGCTATGTATTACTAGCAGTGTTAGCGTAGAGTGCACAAGTAATAGTTTATGTAGTAGACCCATTGGCATTCGTCGTAGACTCATAAATAAAGAATGTGTAAGTTTTTAGGCTAAGTCAGAATATTGTAACTATTAGTTATATGACACACACTTGATTTTCTGTATGCAGCAATCCTCCAAGCAGACGGAGTGGTTCAATTATTCACGTACTAACTCTGTTACTCCGAAATGTATAAGAATGCATTAGTCTTCTCGCCTATTCTGTAAGTTGTGGGCAAATGAAAAGGAGACTCCAGGTATATGTAAAGACGTATTACAATTAAACTTCGTCTGAGAGTCTACCACTATACATAAATGCTACTGACTTTCATGGATAAAGCGCATTGTGTATGAAGGGAGTGGATGGTTTCAGTATAGAAACTTCTGGGTTGCTGACCGTTCTAGTTGTCCACAGTGTCCTGCACTCCCTTATCAGAGGTGAATCTCTAACGTTTCAGAGATTGTCATAAGTGCTCGACGATGTACGAGTCATATGACGAGATATCGGGGTTGTAAGGAAGATGTTGCAGAACCTACCGAAATTTCCGAAGGAGCTACAGGGTCAATTTTATCATATGTGTCCTATCGTCCTTGAGAAGCCCTATATCATTTGAGAACTAGCCACTGCCCTAGTCCTTCAAGACTTGTTTGAGCCAAAGTAACGTGTTTCAGTACTGTTCTGCGTTAACTGTTGCACACCATGGTAGTCTGTCGATGATTAGAGGACGTACATTGTCAAAAAAGTAACTGAGCATCAAATTTCGCTCTCTGGGGCAGATTGGCCTTTTATTGGAGGAGGAGAGCAAGAATGCCGCGGCTCCAAGCTCATTCGTTTGGAAACGTGCTGTAAATGGTGACAACACGATTCATCACATGCCTCAATCTGATATATGAAATATGTCCCTTGCTCAGCGTAACTCAACAGATGGGTCAAGCAAACCCCCGTTGTTGCCTTATTCTGATTCTCTGAAAAATGCTTGGGCACCCACTTTGTCATAACGAAGGAGGCATCTCGTGGATTATGTGAGGCCTACGGACAGTTTAACAGCAATTTCACGTGTGTGATCCGACGATTCGTCTGTGTGAGACTCTCCATAGCCGAGATGGTGAAACGGGTGCTGGCTACGTGCACATACCAGGTCGTCACATGTTCTCGATAGTTACACGACCTGCCTCATAACGGTGACACTACCGGAATATTGTACACCGGCTGAGACACTGCTCTCCCTTCACATCGTTTATCCTGAGATAAATTTGTGAAGCATGCTGCCGGCTGGTGTGGCCGAGCGGTTCTAGGCGCTTCAGTCTGGAACCGTGCGACCGCTACGGTCGCAGATTCGAATCCTGCCTCGGGCAGTGGGACCAGAAACTCGAAGGTCTGGACACCACGCGACCTGGCGTGTGGCAGCTGGCCCGACACTTCACCATGGAGAAACTGTACACCCCCACGTTACAAGGGCCCGACGGACCAGCACATTCTGCGGAAGAAAAAGCGGAACTCATGGCCCTCACACCCGCAGCGTCATTCACACCGAACCTGGATCCCTCAGACCCAGCGTTCACACTTGCTACGGACCAGGAGGCACACGCATCTTGGCCCAACCAGCGCGCAACAACATCCGACAAGCTAGTACAGCTGAAGTCAAATGGGCCATCATACATACCACCGCTAGGAAGGCCCCTGGTTACGATGGCATTCAAAACCGTGTCCTCCAGGAGTTCACGGACAAAGCTGTAGACTACCTAACACACATCACGAATGCCATACTCAAGCACCAACACTTCCTCGCCTTTTGGAAGACGGCCAAGGTCCTGATGTTCAGGAAGCCGGGGAAAGACCACTCCCTCCCATAAAATTACCGACCCATTAGTCTGCTGAGCGCGCTCAGCAAGATCGTTGAGAAGGTAATATTAAAACGACTCACCAGACACTCTATCACAAACGACACCCTGAGACCGGAGCAATTCTGTTTCAGGAATCACCACTCAACAACACAACAGCTCCTCCGCGTCGTTGAATACATAACACACGGATACAACACAAACAAAGCAACTGGGGTGGTGTTCCTGGACGTCGGAAAGGCTTTCGATCGTCTATGGCACAACGGCCTAATACGCAAACTTAGCGACGCAGGGTTCCCCGACGGGTTCGTACGTCTCATACACTCATATCTCACGGACAGGAGTTTCAACACTGACGTGCAGGGCAAACAATCGACACGACATGGTATCCAGGCAGGAGTACCCCAAGGAAGCATCCTAGGGCCCTTACTGTTTAACCTCTACATTAACGACCTCCCAGCTACACACAACACGACGGTAGCAATCTACGCGGATGACACCACCATCCTTGCGCAAGATTGGAAGCCGTCTAACATTAATTCACGACTACAGACTGCACTCAGAACGGCGGAGCCTTGGCGTGTTAGAGTAAACGTTGACAAGTGCGAGGCCGTTCTGTTCACTAGAAGACCGAAGCAACTGCGCAAATATCAGCACTGTAACCCAATAACACTACACACACGCCCAATACGTTTCCGCGAGAAGGTCAGATACCTCGGTGTCTGGCTGAACAGGAAACTACTCTGGGGGGACCACATTCAACACGTGACCAACAAAGCTAACGCGAGGCTCAAACAACTCTACCCTATGCTTAACAGGCGTAGCACACTGAAGAGGAGGGTATCTAGGTCCATGTACATAACACTTATTCGACCCCTGATGACGTACGCAGCCCCTGTCTGGGGATACGCTGCGTCAACTCGCCTGCGCCGTCTGCAGCTCATACAGAACAAAGTACTCAAAATCATAAGCAACGCTTCGCGCTACACACGCATCGCGGACCTTCACCGGGAATACCGGCTAGATACTATCTCGCAGGTATTCCAAAAACTCTCCACACGACTGTACAATAACACGAGACACTCGCGCAACCCGTTTATCCTTTCTCTGTGTAACTACGACCACAATGATAGATGGAAGCATAACAGAGCAAAGGCACTACTGGCTAGGAACTAAACATCTATGGTCCATAGAACGCTGACAGTACTGGCGAGCCCTTGCAACATAGCTATTGCTGGCAACCCCAGTTGTTCACCAGCCGAAAAACAGGCAACCGCAGGGAAACCGTACTGTACACAGCACGCAAACCAACTACACACACCCCCTACACCGTCTGTGAGCCGATCTATGACCGATCGCCCACTAATGTACAACGACCTTGAACTGTTGCAGGGACGCAGCAACTGCAGCAAGCACCGCAACGAGCTCCAACAACGACAAAGGTAACGATGCACGATACCTCGAACTAACATAACCACACCTTGCATGCACTGTCGCAGATAACAAGCCGCTACTGCCCTTACTACCCGTCCTACTGTCGCAGAGGGTTTTTTTCTCTTGGCGCTTGCCTTGGCACTTTTTTTCCTCTGCCCTTACAACTGCTACCCTTCGATAGCTTTCGTCCGCTTTCTATCTCCTGATGGACCATGTCAATGAGTAATCTTACCCAGGCGCATGGATAACATCACAGCTCGCATCCTGTGACTCTTGATTCAAAAACTAACATGTTATACGGAGGTGACAGTAGAACTTTTGGTTTGGTCACCACGTTGGTGTGGAGGGGCCCCATCCTTTGCCTGCCTCGGGCATGTATGTGTGTGATGTCCTTAGGTTAGTAAGGTTTAAGTAGTTCTAAGTTCTAGGGGACTGATGACCTCAGATGTTAAGTCCCATACTTCTCAGAGACATTTGAACCATTTTTTTGTAAAGCACGCTCCCCTCCCGCGCGAAGGAAATCCACCATGCAATGAATTGCCGAAACAACTCTCCAGAAACGAGGAGCTTGCTGTAAAGCTATTACTTCCGGTTATGCAACTGGGAATACCACCAGGCCATCTTTTTCCATATATTCACCTATTGGAATAACATACAATGCTGATACAGCGAAGGCCTCCCTTTGATTTGAGTTACCTTATAAGTCCCAGAAATCTGGGCATAAACTCCGAGAATGAGAAGTTGTAGGGGTTGTAAAGTGTGACTTGAGGAACAA
The DNA here is from genome assembly GCF_023864275.1 of Schistocerca cancellata. Lineage (NCBI taxonomy): Eukaryota > Metazoa > Arthropoda > Insecta > Orthoptera > Acrididae > Schistocerca > Schistocerca cancellata. The sequence continues at coordinate 640,550,069 of NC_064626.1, forward strand.
ATCGAGAATAGTAAACACTTGTTAGATAATGTCATCCGACGACGCTACAGAACGTCGAAGTTATAGAAGCTAGGGCCTACCAATAGGTCACTCCTTGGCAGCAGTCGTGATTTTGTGCGCTGCTGGAGCGTAAGCAGAACGCCTAGCTATGTTCTTTGTTACTCAGTGATCACTATTGATCGCCACCATCGTCAGTGGAGATGGAGCTGGCTGCTGTGCAGACCGGCCTTGTATCCTATGAATGTGGTGCTCTGTAGCCCTTGTCGATCACGGTTCTGGACACGGGTATCCATCTGCCGTTTATTTTCTTCTGTGTATCGAAAAATACTCGAGATTTTAGAGGAAAATCGTGTTCAAAACCATCATCCAGCGAGATGACAGAGCATCGCATTCATAGGAGGTAAGTTCTGTTTACGCAGCAATTAGCTCTACCTCGTCCGCAGCTCGTGGTCGCGCGGTAGCGTTCTCGCTTCCCGTGCCCGGGTTCCCGGGTTCGATTCCCGGCGGGGTTAGGGATTTTCTCTGCCTCGTGATGACTGGGTGTTGTGTGCTGTCCTTAGGTTAGTTAGGTTTAAGTAGTTCTAAGTTCTAGGGGACTGATGGCCATAGATGTTAAGTCCCATAGTGCTCATAGCCATTTGAACCATTAAAAAAAAAAAAAAATAGCTCTACCTTCTCCACTAGCGCTCGTGGCTTATGTCAATGATGGTACTAGAAGATAACTGCAACTAAGGTAAATAAAAAAGTACACTGTTATGCGCTTTTGTTCCTGTTATCTGGCTTCTCCGACCCTAGGCTCCATACATCATATTTTTTAGTGGATAATCCTTTGTGTCCTGTTCAGTTTTTCCACGCTTTTACGGAAACACCCTGTATATTAATTCAGTACTAATAAAATCTTTTTACATTTCCAAAGAGTAATATATCTTGATCAAAGTGCATTATTGTGACAGTATAGATACTAGAGTGAGCAAGGATCTCTGGGCACATTCCTAAGAGATCAACCCAGCATTTGCGTGGATATATTTAAAAACGTAATCGAATATACTTTGCACACTAGTACTTCAATCTGGCTAAACTCGAGTACCACTGCAGTGTTTCAGCTAAGCTGGTGTTTCTGTCAGTAAATGAAGAATACCCACTTGTTTTCGTAATCAGTATGGTCCAATGATTTTTACCTGTCTCTGACCATTGTCTTTATCTCACTGCATAAAATGCTGCTGTCTTTTGATATAACGTAAAGGATTTTGTACGACGCACGAGGCATGCCTTGTTGAACTCTGTTTTACCCAAAACGAACGTCTTCCATCCTGTCTCTCTGAGTTACACACAACATGTTCGTGATTTCCGCGTTGTACTATATTGTTATGGCAGCAAATCTGAATAAATCCGCTGTAAGTGAAGAAAGGCTGTTTTCGGACGTGGAAACCTTAAGTTAGATCATTTGAATTAAACATTGCTCACTGTCCTCACAAAAAGTGTGTTCCAGTCACGTTTATCCGAAAATACACGTTGCTTGTTCTAAAAAAAAAAGAAGGAAAAAACCTGCCGTTCCCCTTAAAGATCCCATATCGACGATAAAAATGTTCCTACGGGGAACGTGCTACCAGGAATAACTACCGAGTGATTAAATTATAGCTCGTTCCGCACGCAGAGCGGGATATTCCCAGAAGGCGACGTCGACTGAGTTACACTGGGGCGGCGCTAAGTGCATTGTAATGTCGACCGGCACGGCTCTGTTATTTGGCCACAAATGCTACCTCAGGCGCCCACGGTAGGCTTAATAATTCAATTGCTTCCGCCGCATAGGCGGGGCTGCAAGGACTTTTCGTTAAAGAACTGGCGCCAGCCACTGACCACACAATGCCAACGGCCTTTCCAGATGAAAGCAAAATTCACACATGCTGTTCACAGAAGTGCCTAAGATAAAAAATAAATAAATAAAGGCCTATCGGCTACAACGCTGAGGCACTGCCTTCTCATTTCTGTTTTGATGGCTAAAGGTGACGAGAGCATCTCTTACCACTCCTGTTTAGATTCCCTATTCTGAATCTTGACATTCTTCCAATCGTGTTCAGTAAATTCTCATGCTAGCTGCTCCTTATCGAACTTTCTTTCATGAATATTTCAGCAATGATGGGGATACATAACACAGAAATAAAGTGTTTAGAATTAGTTTTAATTCTAATGCGTCAGGTTGCATGTGTTGATGCGAGACAAACCCATTTGGTTATGGGACGAGTCTCTGAATAAACCATGAAAAGCTTATTAGAAAATTTAAAAACCAAGAAAGAAGGTAAAACATTAAAAAACCGATAAAGAATGTGCTAAAAGATGAACTTCAATAAACTTTTATTCAGAAAAAAATGACTTTGCGATTAAGAATTCCTTCAAGGTAGATATGCAAATCTATAATTTATTACTCAACATTTTTAAAAATCTGCAGGACGCGTTCCATAACGGAACCCGCAGAACAATACACACTTTTCCTCCAGTAGTTCAAGCAGTGCTTTCCAACTGCAGAACTTTTTTCCGCACAATGTTCAATGAATAGAAGAGTGGTAGATTTAGAATTCCGAGACGTTTCTACAGGGAGTGGACGAACGCGGCGCACTGACACAGAAGTACAAATTAAGCATATGAAAATTAGTACACTTGCACCTAAACACATACTTTTGTATTATAAACAGGGCATTGCAACCCCTGCCACTCCCTGCCAAGAGAGTAAGTGTGATGAATTACTATATGATTCAAACATATATTTGCGTCAATTTCTAGTTCCTTCAAAGAGGAGCTGTAATTAGGAGAACTGTTAATGACGATCGATGATATTCTGTGTACGAGTAGCCATTTTATGTCCATTAGAACGTCCCCAAATGCTACTAAAACGTTTACAATAATCAACACCTGGTGCGTTAACATATGCCTTTCAAAGGGTAAAAAAAAATGGTCGGGAGAGGGGGCATCTCTCTTTGGTCCCTAAGAGGCGGTATTTCCTCCCCTAAGCTTTCAAGTCCTACTAAACGAGGAATCTTCCAGATAGTTTCCTGTCTTTACTGTGACCTACGCATCAGCTTTCATTATCTTCTGAATAACATACTTAACCCCAGACTTTTTGTCAGTCAAAATTAACGGGGTTAAAGCTAGCGTTTGAGGTAAAAAGGCAGGTTGGGAGCTCTCAGAACAGCTCAAGTAAGAATCATACTCACACTGAAATACATAAATAGCAATATGCAGTTATATAGAGAAACTCATTATTTGAGAAATATAACAGCACTGAAACAGTTACCAAAGAGTGCATAAGCTGCTCAACATCAACACTCAATATATCTGTCATTGCTATTCGAATTGGTAAATGAAAAAGAACGACGCAAGAATCGTGAGGTGAGCTACAGCAATATCATCAAATAATGACACAGTGGAAGTGGCACCTTTAGGGTTACCTGAGACGTGATATGGATGATCCCATGACTAAATAAGGATCGTCAGATTAGCTAAATTAACTATCCGTTGCAGCGAGCAATAACATAGTTAAAATGATTGCTGCTGAAAACCGGTAGCCTTTCTGAAGGTTATGAGGCATCAGCGCCCAGGTAAACGTCTTTTAGGCATGGCGCCTAGAATGCAGGCTCGAGTGGTCCGGAGGCTAACGATATCGATAACAGTACGCGTGTTGTTCCCTCAGAAATCTACTGAAACTGCAGGAGAACGCTCTTCTCGTATGCTATCTACAACTCTTCGAGCCGAGAATAGCTGTTGCTGACGATAGCGATGATACTTTTTACGACCAACCTACTTGGATCTCTGTAGCAAGTTCTGAAAAGACCATCCTGCGACGTTAGGTTGCTACGCTACGGCCAGTTTCACCATGAACTTGTATGCCTATTATGAAGGGAGGCTTTTATCTCACACGGACTTACTTTTAACTAGTATCATCATCTTAGTGACATTTCGTGACTTATCGATACCATCATGTACTGTCTCGCAGAATCCAGTGAAAAATCTGTGTATGTCGCACAGTATTTTATTATGATCATCTCTAGATCGTCATTAAAATTTAGTTTTTCGCATTCATTATTTCACAATGATTTTTCATTAATTTTTAGTCACAGTGGCATCTCTTACTTAATTGTACGTAGTTATGAAATATGACGTCTGTATTACCTTTCCTTGAGGGTGTTATATCACAATGTCTGTTACTTTTAGCACAAATGAAGAGCAGACGAGCATAGGGTACGTAGGTATTTTAAACATCCCGTCTATTATAATTGTTTTCTCGATAGTAATTAAAAGGACTGGAAATTTCTGGTGCGCATAAATATCATGTGTGTTCAACCAAATGATAGGCACATACTTGGAAAGCTTAAGCATGTGAGCATTCATTGCCACAGAAAAGTTTCCATTTATTTCCTGGATTTCCAGTTATGCACAAAGGCCATTAAAAGCAAAGGTCTAACACATTCAGTTAAAAAGTAATATACAAGTGTCCAGCAGAAATAAACGGTTGAACAAAATTATTTTTTTCAGGAATACGTCTTCTACCTCGTTCTTTGTAGCGCAGGTATGCGTAAAGAAAAGAGTGTCTTTTCATTCGCAGTAACCTAGTTACATTAGATCGAGTTTTTCTGTTAACACTAGTAGAGCTAAAATTAATCTATGAACAAATTGTAAGCATATATTAAAATTGCGATGTATGTACGGAACGAGCACAAGCTGCGCAGAGCTACCCTATATGGCAACAGCGCATAAGCCACGGATGATTTGTAGAATGAGATGCTATGTAACACTGCGACAAGCCATATTTCAGACCGGGGAAATTTGTGATAAAAACATTCCCAGATACAAATCAATACTTTAGAAGACAGTGAAAGCAAAGTCAAATCAGGAAGTTTGGTGCTGGCTACGACTGCTCCCTTCAGCAATAAATCGAATCTGTTATCAAATAATGACGTATTTACTGCGGCAGAAGTACGTAAACTGCGTCCTTCGTGGGTCAACCACGCTTCCTGACGATTCTTCCGGTGGATATCAGTTTTGCATCTGCCTTTCCAACAATTAATTTCATGTGTTCGTTGCACGACAAATCGCTCCGTATGCATATCCCCTTATAGGTAATGGATTCGACAGCTTCCAGTGACTGCTTGATCAATCGTGTAATCAAACAATAGCAAATTTTTCGGCATTTTTATACGCTCTTCGTTGTATTGGTTTATGTTGAGGCTCAACTGCCACCAAGCGCATAGCTTTGCTTCATATATATGCCCACAGCCTCATCTGGAGCTACTGACTTTGTCAATTGGGTCATTTGTGTGTTTGCGATCATAAACTGTCGTATAGAGCTCCCTTGGGGCGTATCTGAAGTTACTTCTACTTCCGAAGACTTTTCTCGGTTAAGAATGTTGAGATGTATTACATAGAAACTCTTCATTGTAGCCATAAACCTGATATGATATTTCGTACGCTCTCCACTTCGGGTACAACGCTGGGCACTAATTTCACAAATCTGTTATTGTCAAGCCAGATGGCGACTCAGGAATAGCGAGGAGCGTACCAAGTACGGGTTGGCTGCAGCCGGCCCAGTTATTCGGGAGGGACATGGCCGCTAGAGCAGAGGAGTAATTAGCTGCTGGTCTGCATGCCGAGAGAGTTATTGGCTGCGCCCACGGCTCCGGTCAACACGTGTACCGTACCGCTGGCCGTGCCACGTGGGACGGGGCGGTGCGAGCGGAATGTTCCAGCGAAGGGACCGTTTGTATCTGTGGACAAATAGACCGTGTTGAACACCGTGTGCATTTGCTGAAGTGCGAAACTAGAATACCGCACTGATACTGGGACGTGTAATGCCTTCGACGTCCACATATTGTCCGATACGTGGCAGGAAAGTGATGTTTAGTTCCATTTACTAACCCTTTAACATCACCACCTGTGCAGGATATGTAACAATAAACAGCAAAAAAACTGACATATGTGAAAATACAAAAAAATTGAATCATACACGTACCAGTAAACATAGCTCGCAAAAGAGCCTTTTTAGAAACAATTACGAATGTTTGATTGCTACGCCACTACTGACTATCAGTCAGAAGGGGTGGATAACAGTCCACCAGAATTTCTAAAATCATTTGGGAAGCGGCAACAAATCGAATGTATGACGCTGGAAATTTCCCATCAGGCTTTCGGAAAAACCCCACCTAACCTCCAAGACTGCAAGAGCCGACAAGTGCTAGAATCATCGCGTAATCAGCTTAACTGCTAATGTGTCCAAGTTGAAAAGAATAGTGAGGATCTGTTAGATGACGGTCAGTTTGACTTTAGGAAAGGTAAAGGCACCAGAGTAGCAGTTCACAAGTTGCGCTTCATGTTCACAGGATTCGTCGACCTGGAAACGCGTTCGCCAATGTAAAATGTTGCAGGATATTCGAAATCTTGAGAAAAAGCTATAGGGAAATACCGGTAATATATAATGTGTACAAGAACCAAGAGAGAACAATAGGATTGGAAGACCAAGAACGAAGTGCACTTATTAAGAATGACGTAAGACTGGAATGCAGTCTCTTGCCCCTGCTGTTCAGTCACGGAAATGAAAGGAAGTTCAAGAGTGGGATTAAAATTAAAATTGAAAGGATATCATTGTTAGGATTCGCTGATTACATTCCTATCATCAGTGAAAGTGAAAAGGAATTACAGGAAGTGTTGAGTGGAACGAACAGTCTACAGAATACAGTATGTGGACTAACGGCAAATCGCAGAAAGACAAAAGTAATGAGAATAGCAGAGAAAACAGTGAGCAAATTAACATGGTAATTGGTGGTCACGAAGCAGACGATACCAAGGAATTCTGCCACTTAGGCAGCACAATAACCCATGACGGACGAGGCAAGGAGGGCATAAAAAAAAGACTTGCATTGGCAGAAAGAACTCTAGTAGTATCAAACATAGGTCTTACTTTGAGTAAGAAATTTCTGAGAAAATACGTTTGGAGCACAGCGTTGTATGGCAGTGAGACATGGACTGTAGGAAAGCCGGAGCAGTAGAGAATTTATGCATTTGAGATGTGGTGCTTCAGAAGAATGTTGAAAATTGGGTGGCGTGATAAGGAATGAGTAGTTTCTCCGCAGAATTAGCAAGGAAAGGAAGATACATAACACAGTAACACGAAGAAGGGACACGACAATAGGACATGTGTTGAGACATATGAGAGTAGCCTCTGTAACGTCTAGAGAAACAAAAACAATATATTATGTAGTAATTAGAGAATTAGATGTATCATATTGTGTCATTGCATAAAATTATGTATTTTTTTTTTATTATTTATTTTTGAAAACGTCTGCGTCGGCGAGTAATAAAACCGACACAGAAGATAAATGTTAAACAGAGATAAAAGAAATGAACTAGTATATAATACGTGATGTAGATTAATGTCTTTGTCTTCTTAGTTTGGAAGTTGCGCGAGTAAGATCTCCTGTTGTTGTCGTAGAGAACGCGAATGTAGCACTCTTTTGTCGAGACTAAGCAATTGACGCCATTACGCCTAAATTCACAAAGGTCTGTAATCACTGAGATATTTAAAGGTTTTAATAGAGTTGTTTAAATGAAAACTTGTATCATTTATTGTTAAGCTTGCTTGCATATTATCCCATCCTGTTGAAACATTTTTCAGTTATATAAATATTATCTGTGGTGCTGAGCTGCGTGGAGAACGAAAAGCCGCTGCCGCGGCGTATTTAAACGACTTACGATATAGTCGAGCATACCGCAAGGAAGCGGTAAAATAATAGTAAAATAATATTATTTCTTTTAGCTCCCAGACTGGCAGTGAAGATCAGCGGATTTTATGATGTGTTGCAGATTGACGCGGGCTGCTGATAGGATATAATTTACAGTGCAAATAATTTAATGTACCTTCAGAATCTGATAGGAATCTTGCTGTGCTCCGTTCTGATCTGGCAAACTTTATAGTGACAACGTATTTTTTTAATGAGAGTCTCATGTTCTTGGGCTAGTCGTGGTGTGAAATAGCATTTTAACGAAAAATAAAATCCACTGCGAACTTGTGTTTTTGAACGATCATACGAACTGTAACATCAGTGTTCATAACAAAGTAATTTCAACTTTTACTCATTATGAAGTAGGGAAGATATATTGATTTCTAGCATAAGTTGCAGTTACGAAAAATCGTTCCTTAAATTGTAGGCCAGATCCAGAACAATCAAACTTCCATATATACATTTTATTCCGCTAAAAGGTAATGATGATAATGAAAAGCAAAGCACAGCATTGATAAAAGTATTTCGCGTAACTCTTTCCGTAAATGTGTTGTTACAAAGAGAATAAATAAACCAAAGAGTAACAATTTAACAATTCGCGACAGAGAACTTTTACGCGAAACTGTCGCCCAAAAACGCGGGGCCCGAATTTGCAGTGGCCACAAATATAAAATTTTATGTATTTTTCTTTCAGTGTTGATTGTTATGTATGTATAGATATATATGTATTTAGTGATGAATGTATGTATGTATATCATGATCAATGCTATGTATTAATGAATGTGTAAACACTCTTTCATGACAAAACGTACTACTGCAAACGAGTCTGAGAAGACGATCCTGATAGTACTGAGAAGCTGTAACGACTACGTAATCCGGGGGCAGCCGAACCCCGAGATAAGATAAACTAAAGGTAAGACTACAGTGTAGTTGTCCTGTTTGTAGAAGTCGAGCTCCAGTGAAGTGATCTCATTTCGCTAGTGGTGTGCATATTGTACGTAGTTTGATGTTAGTGTTTGTGACAGGACAAAGATTGGTAGATAGTAAATTTTAGTGTGCAGTTAGTGTAGATAAATTAACGTATTTTGTGTGCAAGGGGCAAAACTGTCAGACTTTGTGTTTTAGTAAGCAATTTAGGAATATGGTTAAGTTGCGTAGTCAACGTCCGAGCAATATGGATACTGAGGAACAACAATTAGTTAGTGCAGGAAATGTGGAACCGGGTACCTCAAGTAGTACTAGTACTCTCTTTGAGGATATAACATGTGAGAATGTGGGGGCAGGGGCACAGGAAGTGGTGCCACCGCCCACTAGTCCTCAAGGGGATGTAGAGAAAGAAGTTGTACCACCACCAGAAAAGCAGGAACCAGAGAGTGGTAATCTGCCTGGTGGGTATTCACTTCAGGCTATATTAGAGCGCGTGCTGGATTACCAGGCAAAGTTTGCGCAACAACAAGCTGAAAAGGACGAAAAAATTGAAACCTTTATTGAACAGCAAGTCGAGCGAGACCGCCAGCAAGCTGAGCGAGATCGTAGGCTAGCAGAAAATTTACTTGCCCAGCAAGCTGAGCGAGATCGCCAGTTAACAGAAAGTTTTCTTGCCCAGCAAGCTGAGCGAGATCGCCGGCAAGCTGAGCGGGACCAGCAACTTGTGCAATCGTTAGAAAACATGAAAAAAGAGATTGCAGATATGAAACAGAATTATGAGTCGATACCTAAGGCCGTGCAGGAGCTGACTGAACAGGTCAACAACCTGCAAGTAGCAAACACTAACAGGGTAGACGAGATAGGTGTATTAGCCAATCGAGTAGAAAAGCTAGAAATAGATTCCACGCAGCTTGTAGAGCAGAAGTGGAACGAACAAGCAACTAAAATTGAAACAGAATTCAACTCATGGCTAGAAGTGAAGGAGTGTGAGATTGACAAGAACATTAATTCCAAAGTACAAGCAGCCATAGCAAATAGAGATCCCGAAACGTTCACTACCGCAGTAAATAGTCAGGTACAGAACGACGTGCAAACCATCAAACAAATACTCAGGGAGGATATTCCGCAGTGGCAAGCGAATATGAACAAACGGATATCCGACCTGGAGAAGGGTTTAGTACAAAGCAGAAAGCATTTGGAACAGGAACCTCTGTCGCCAACAGCCCACGGTTTTGGCAACGCACAAACTTATACGCGATACAACAATGGGGAATCTGTAGTCGACAATGCGAAGAGCTGTAGCTTCGGTTCGGAGCACACAGCATATGTCCCAGGAGCAAAACCATGTAGTTCAAAAATATTAGTGGAAGAAAGTTTAATCAAAAATAGACAATTTCAAACGTTTACTACTGAACGGAAATCAGTACACCCAGTAGTATTCATAAAAAGCTTTAAAAATATCTTGCCCAGTGTGTGGAACGAAACACAGAAAATTCAATACGTAATGTCGTACATTCAAGGTGACGCAGCGTTGTGGGCTACAGAAGTAGCAGACAGCTGCATGACATATGAACAGTTCGAAAGGGCATTTCTATCGAAATATTGGTCGCCTTGTATTCAAGAGCGGCTAAGAAAAGAAGTATATAACCCCGAACCGTACTCACCTCGTCTGGGGAATTTGAGACGGTATTTTGAAAAATATATAAACAAAACACGCTACTGGGACGAACCTATATCACCAAGAGACATAATAAGACTACTAAAATCACATTTACCCATTCATATCAAAGAGAAATTAATACACGTACCAGAAAGCGATATGGAAAACTTCCTGTCTGTTCTAGATTCTATAGACTTGATACAGGAAGACGCAAAATCAGTGTGTGATCACTCGCGGAATAATGGGTCAGGATATAAACATGACAGAAATAGTAGTGCACAAAACCACAACCATGGAAATAGTGGGGGTGGTAACAAGCGGCAAGAACATTCGCAAAATGGTAGTAATGGTAGAGGCCAGAACGGGTATGGACAAACAACTTATAACAAAAAGCGTCGATTTGACGATCGATACGAATCCGGAATGTCAGGGACCAACCGCTGGAAAAATGCGCGAGGTCAGTGGCAGAGCAATTATAGTGATAGTAATCGAAATTGGCAGCAAAATCAGCGAAGAAGCCCAGAGCGACAGGGTAATGACCGGTATGACAACAATAGACCACCACCGCAAAACGCGCCTATTGCGCAGCCGTGGCGGCCGACAAATCAGAGTGTACATATAGTGGAGGTCGCGGACAATAGCCGTCCAAGTACTTCACAAGTAACTAATCCAACAAACTAGAATCGGCCTCGATATGCTCTCCATCGATGGCCGAGGGATGGAGTGAGAGCAACACGAGTGATAAGAATATACCTGAGATACGTATGCTGCGATACAACGATGGTGTCAGTATGGATAAAGATCTACTGAACGAACCGCACGAATGTAAGAAAGATAATAACGAAAATGTGCAAGCTATTATCGAAGCGAAAATCAATGATGTTGCAGTGAATATAATCATCGACACAGGTGCCTCAGTAAGTGTAATGAGTATGGAGTTATTTAAGGCACTGGGAAAAGGACATAGCATTCCGACTTTCCCGGTTAATAATTGTAAGGTGTCTGGAGCCATTAGTGCACAGAGCCAATCAGTTAAGTACCAGGTGCAGGTGGAGATTTGTAAGGAGGGCGAAGCCATAGTGAGCTCGTTCCTCGTTATTAAAGGATTGAAGGTGGCCTGCATTCTGGGAGTAGATTTTCTCCGCGAGAGGGACGCATTGATCGACCTCTCCTTGGGGAAATTAAGCATAGTTAATAGGGGTAGGAGGATTGAATTATCTATGATGAAATCGAAGGAGGTACTTGTGCCGTGGTGTAATCGAATCAATATCAAAGGTAGGAACCCTTGGGTACTACACCTTGATGAATTGTCACATGCAGCAGACCTCTATTATCCGAATTTAGAGGATCGAAATTTTGAAATAAATGTTCAGGCATTTAAAACCAAAGTGCAGGAATCTGAAGGGTTAAGCGATACACAAAAGCAACAGTTGACGCAGCTGCTATCGGAATACACTATGGTATTTACCGACCGACCAGAAATAGTCAAAGGGTACCACTATCACATAGAGGTGATGCCCCACAAAACATACTGTCGCGCAACTTACTCCATCCCTTGGTCGAGGAGGGAATTGGTAGCTAAAGAGATTCGGAAGATGTTAGAGTGGGATATCATTGAGCCCTCCTTCTCTCCATATAGTAGTCCTCTTGTAGCAGTGGCGAAAGCCAATGGAAAAATCAGGCTAGTGTTAGATGCGAGGGACATTAACAAAATTATCATACCTGTCCGGACTCGCCCTGAGAATTTAGATGAGCAGATACAAAAATTTCATGGAGTACAGTACTTGACCTCGGTCGATCTTAAAAGTTCATATTGGCAAATTCCCCTTACACCGGAATCCAGGAAGTACACAGCTTTCATATTCAGAGGGCGAAGTTACCAATTCAAGGTACTTCCCTTCGGATTGAATGTGAGTGCCGGAGTGTTTATTACTGCACTAGACACGGTATTGGGTCCAGACTTATTAGAAAAAATCACTGTATATGTTGATGATCTGGTAATCGCTACTGCTACTTGGGACGAACATATGGAATTGTTGCGTAGAGTACTAGAGAGATTTAAGCAAGCAGGTGTGACAGCAAACCTAGAAAAGTCAAAATTTGGACGAAATAAAATTAAATTTTTAGGCCATCTTATTACACCACTTGGTATCCGCCCAGACAACAAAAAACTAGAGGCGATCCGAGAATTTCCAAGCCCCCGCACTAAGAGACAATTGAAAGCGTTCGTTGGGCTCACGTCTTTTTTCAGAAGGTTCGTGCCCAATCAGTTGTTAAATGACGCGTCACTACTAAATCTACTACGAAAAAATGTGCAATGGGTTTGGACTGACAAATGTCAACAAGCTTTCGAAGCGATTAAAACCGCCCTACTGAATGCAAATATTTTGCAACACCCAGATCTGTCAAAAGATTTTTGTCTTGCGACGGATTCATGTTCCTATGGCCTGGGAGCGTGCTTATTTCAGTGGGGGGAAGGAAACGACCCGACAACAATAAAGATTATCGGCTTCGCCAGTAGGACTTTAACTAGCTGCGAGAGAGCCTACTCGGCAACCGAACTGGAAGCACTTGCAGTAGTCTGGGCTGTAAAAAAGTTTAATTATTATCTACAAGGGAAGGAGATTAGAGTGTATAGTGACCACCAGGCGTTAAGTTTTTTTGATGTCATGCAAACTATTCCATACCAGACTGAGGAGATGGATGCTTGTCTTACAAGAATACCGGATAAAGATTATGTACATAAAAGGCCAAGATAACGTGATAGCGGATGCTCTGTCGCGACTGCCGGTAGGATTACCGGATTTAGCGGAATTGTTAGAGCAATCCGCGGAGTATAAAGTGCTGTTAGTGCGTGACAATACTTACATGAAGGATTTTTTATATATATGTAAAAACATGTTCGAATTACAAAGGGCAGATCCGATGTGGAAAAAAATCATTAATAATATTGAAGAGGGCGTTAACAATAGAGATGAGCAAGGTTTTAAAATAGTGAATCATATTTTGTATCATAAACTTAGTACGAAAGAAGACTGCTGGGCAGTATGTATACCTAACCAGTCGGTAAAAGTTATGATATGGCACACGCACTTGGCATGGGGCCATGCAGGGATTGGAAAGTGTGCAGAGATCATGGCGAGATACTGCTACTTTCCCAGTATGAAACACCAGATTCAGGCAACAGTTAGAACTTGCGTGATATGTCAAAAAGCAAAACATTATAATAGATCCACTAAGTTTGAACTACATCCCATAGTTCCACTCAGGCCGCTTCAAATAGTATCTGTGGATGTAGCCGGTCCTTATCCCATGGCCAGAGGAGGTATGAAATATATACTGGCCATGTACGATATTTTTTCCAAATACTTGGCAATTTATTGCATAAAATCAGCTACTGCCAAAACCATGGTCAGGCGGATCAATCAAGAATACTTGCCTCAAGTGGGAAAACCCGAAGCCATAACGACTGATAATGCTTCTTATTTCACGGGTCGAACTTGGAAAAATTACCTACGGGAACAAAATATACAGCATATTCTGGTATCCCGGTTCCACCCAGAAGCAAGTCTAGTTGAAAGAATCTTCAGAGAATTGAATAAGTTCCTTAGAATCTACATAGGGAACCGACATACAAAATGGCCAGGGCTAGTACCGAAATTTGTAGAAATACACAATTTGACACCCCATTCAAGTACAGGCTATCCACCGGTAGAGATATTGAATGGATTTAATGAGACACCGAATGAATGGCTCACGCCTTTGCCGAGACTACCAGTCAAGGCAGAAACAAGGGAGGAAAAGATGAAAGAGATATGGAACAGACTAACCAGCTGTGCGGCAAAGAGGAAAAGGAAGTACGACCGAGGTGTAACTAACGAACAGAAATATAATGTAGGAGATCTAGTACTTATTCGTAACCACCCTAAATCCTCAGCCACCTTAAAACAGAATAGTAAGTGGCAATTGCTATATTCAGGGCCCTTTGAAGTAATAAGCGTGCCACACGAATGTAGCTATTTGTTAGCACATCCCCATACGGGGAAGATCAAAGGATTGTATCCACGTAAAGATGTGAAGTTATTTATTCAGTGAAATATCACATATAAAGAGTAATAGTTGTAAGAAGATTTTAATTGTGTTTTAGAATATAAGTATGTTAGTATTAAGAAAGAAATTTGTGTGTAATGAAACTTGGAGGAAATGGAGTCAGAAAGTAGGCAATAGCTTACACAGGAAAGATTTTGCTTACAGACAATTAGAGCCATTTAAAATATTATATGCTCATTAAGCAACGAACAATCTTCTTGTTGATAAAGTGAGGATTAATTTCTTGAATCATTATACAAAGGATTAATTTCTTGAACCATTTTTTATGTGTAGTATGTAAGTGCAATTATTGATGCAATCTAATATAGTAAAGTAACTGTTGTAATTGTATTAGAATAAGGAACCCTGAGAGAGAGAGTTTTGACTAGCCAAACATGGACTTTGTAATATGCAACAATTATGTGATGTTTGCTGCCAGTAGTGATTTGAGAACGACACTGGAGCATAAGCTAATCAAAAAACAAGCCGGTTCCATGGAACTCCGCTTTGTATATAACAATGCTTCAATTGAAGCCTGTGCACTTGGTACACGCCCTTGAATATTCATTACGCGATACGCGAATTAAGTCAACCAATGTGGAACCTACACTGTAGTCATATAGGAAAAATCATTAAAAATAATGCTAGTGCTAAATCAAGTATTTATTGAGCAATATGCCCAAGTCAAGCTGTCATGCACATGGTAAAATCTGTTTGATAGATGGGTGATAACCAGGCAAGCTACACTGATAAGAAAATTAAAAAATTTTGCAAAAGGGCTATATACGCCTAGTAACAATATGAAAAGTGTGTTGTGATAAGGTAAAAACAAATAGACGACATGTAGATGAGAGTGAGTATGCGATGAACAGTTAAAACGTACTAAAAAATAAACTGTGCGTATAAATAATGGAGGAAAGGACGGAATATTGTGTGTAGCAGGGACAGAAAATGACTGTTGTATCTGCACCAATATATACGTCGATAAGTCTAGTGTTGAGTGACAGACTGTCCTAGTGCAGTGCTCAACGAACAATAGACAGTGTATAAAAACAGTAGCTATTGATCCGTTCGGAGTCGATTTAAACGAACATCGCTCGATGGGGACATTTAGTATGTGTGTTACGAAACATTTTCACGTGTTGAAAGACGCTCTGGCAGTGTACCAACCGTGGAGTGAGTGAAAATGTGTAGTACAATGTGCGTGTGACGAACCTTGAATACCAGTGTCACAATGCCACAAGAAACCTGTTATCACGCCAAACCATCCTGTGCATACCAGTGAAGCGACGGCTTACTGAACAATAAACGCTTTTAACCAGTTGCATCTTCTTCCACAGCTAGTAATCTGTGTCCTTAAAGACAGTACACCGTTGTGGAATGTTTGTTTCATGCGCTACGACGGGGAGCCATGCGGAGAAGCCGAGACGAGTGCCGTGTCGCCAGCCATCCGGTCACGGTAAACCACTACCACTCGCCGACATCGGCGAATGGTTCAGCGCGGTTCGTGACTGCTTGGGCGCCATGTCAGCACGACGTCGCTGTTACTGAGAGCCGGTCGTCGAACCCAGCGGCCGTCGGCACGCGGCGTTCCAGACGACGCTACTCAACAATTGCTTCGCGCCGCCAGCTCCGTACAACATTGTTGTCATTCAAATGAACTATCAAATATGTGTTTAATGCACTAACATGAATAGGGTTTAGTGGACACTAAATGACGTGACAAACAGTTTTTTTTGAGTTATCCAATACGGACTCAAAGTATTCATTGGTTCAGTGATATATAGATATAATATGTTTTCGTCATGTTAATGAAGTATACTCGCACGAATGCTAGAAATTTTAAACCAATTGTCGCGAGTAAATGCAAGGACGATTCATGATACTACTGTAAAAATGTGTAATAAGTGACTTTCATTACAATCCAAAACACAAATATTATATGGGTAACAAAGAGACTAAAAGGTTAACATGATCTCACAAATAGCCTTTGTTATATGTGAACATTGAAAGAATCTGAACTTTTTGTGATCAAACTGGGTATTAAAACAAACCAGGCGAGATGACCATGGCTCCG
Source organism: Schistocerca cancellata (assembly GCF_023864275.1). Taxonomy (NCBI): domain Eukaryota; kingdom Metazoa; phylum Arthropoda; class Insecta; order Orthoptera; family Acrididae; genus Schistocerca; species Schistocerca cancellata. The sequence goes on from NC_064626.1 coordinate 640,566,588, forward strand.
GCGCAGTTTTCCCAGGTTTTCTGATCGCACGTAGCCCGAATGGGGGAGCCAAATAAATGTAATGAGCCTGGGACTAGGTTGACGGTCACCTCGCAAAGTGTAAGAACAGTATAAAAAGTGTAATTAAACCTACAATGTAAAAGAACTAAGAAGTGTATGGTGAATGTTCCAACCAAGGTAACAGACAATAACCAAACAGACGTTAGTGGCAGCATATTGCCGAACATTTCCAACGTTAGTCAATTGCTGCCAGGGGGCATTGTAACGTCTAGAGAAACAAAAACAATATATTATGTAGTAATTAGAGAATTAGATGTATCATATTGTGTCATTGCATAAAATTATGTATTTTTTTTTTATTATTTATTTTTGAAAACGTCTGCGTCGGCGAGTAATAAAACCGACACAGAAGATAAATGTCAAACAGAGATAAAAGAAATGAACTAGTATATAATACGTGATGTAGATTAATGTCTTTGTCTTCTTAGTTTGGAAGTTGCGCGAGTAAGATCTCCTGTTGTTGTCGTAGAGAACGCGAATGTAGCACTCTTTTGTCGAGACTAAGCAATTGACGCCATTACGCCTAAATTCACAAAGGTCTGTAATCACTGAGATATTTAAAGGTTTTAATAGAGTTGTTTAAATGAAAACTTGTATCATTTATTGTTAAGCTTGCTTGCATATTATCCCATCCTGTTGAAACATTTTTCAGTTATATAAATATTATCTGTGGTGCTGAGCTGCGTGGAGAACGAAAAGCCGCTGCCGCGGCGTATTTAAACGACTTACGATATAGTCGAGCATACCGCAAGGAAGCGGTAAAATAATAGTAAAATAATATTATTTCTTTTAGCTCCCAGACTGGCAGTGAAGATCAGCGGATTTTATGATGTGTTGCAGATTGACGCGGGCTGCTGATAGGATATAATTTACAGTGCAAATAATTTAATGTACCTTCAGAATCTGATAGGAATCTTGCTGTGCTCCGTTCTGATCTGGCAAACTTTATAGTGACAACGTATTTTTTTAATGAGAGTCTCATGTTCTTGGGCTAGTCGTGGTGTGAAATAGCATTTTAACGAAAAATAAAATCCACTGCGAACTTGTGTTTTTGAACGATCATACGAACTGTAACATCAGTGTTCATAACAAAGTAATTTCAACTTTTACTCATTATGAAGTAGGGAAGATATATTGATTTCTAGCATAAGTTGCAGTTACGAAAAATCGTTCCTTAAATTGTAGGCCAGATCCAGAACAATCAAACTTCCATATATACATTTTATTCCGCTAAAAGGTAATGATGATAATGAAAAGCAAAGCACAGCATTGATAAAAGTATTTCGCGTAACTCTTTCCGTAAATGTGTTGTTACAAAGAGAATAAATAAACCAAAGAGTAACAATTTAACAATTCGCGAGAGAGAACTTTTACGCGAAACTGTCGCCCAAAAACGCGGGGCCCGAATTTGCAGTGGCCACAAATATAAAATTTTATGTATTTTTCTTTCAGTGTTGATTGTTATGTATGTATAGATATATATGTATTTAGTGATGAATGTATGTATGTATATCATGATCAATGCTATGTATTAATGAATGTGTAAACACTCTTTCATGACAAAACGTACTACTGCAAACGAGTCTGAGAAGACGATCCTGATAGTACTGAGAAGCTGTAACGACTACGTAATCCGGGGGCAGCCGAACCCCGAGATAAGATAAACTAAAGGTAAGATTACAGTGTAGTTGTCCTGTTTGTAGAAGTCGAGCTCCAGTGAAGTGATCTCATTTCGCTAGTGGTGTGCATATTGTACGTAGTTTGATGTTAGTGTTTGTGACAGGACAAAGATTGGTAGATAGTAAATTTTAGTGTGCAGTTAGTGTAGATAAATTAACGTATTTTGTGTGCAAGGGGCAAAACTGTCAGACTTTGTGTTTTAGTAAGCAATTTAGGAATATGGTTAAGTTGCGTAGTCAACGTCCGAGCAATATGGATACTGAGGAACAACAATTAGTTAGTGCAGGAAATGTGGAACCGGGTACCTCAAGTAGTACTAGTACTCTCTTTGAGGATATAACATGTGAGAATGTGGGGGCAGGGGCACAGGAAGTGGTGCCACAGCCCACTAGTCCTCAAGGGGATGTAGAGAAAGAAGTTGTACCACCACCAGAAAAGCAGGAACCAGAGAGTGGTAATCTGCCTGGTGGGTATTCACTTCAGGCTATATTAGAGCGCGTGCTGGATTACCAGGCAAAGTTTGCGCAACAACAAGCTGAAAAGGACGAAAAAATTGAAACCTTTATTGAACAGCAAGTCGAGCGAGACCGCCAGCAAGCTGAGCGAGATCGTAGGCTAGCAGAAAATTTACTTGCCCAGCAAGCTGAGCGAGATCGCCAGTTAACAGAAAGTTTTCTTGCCCAGCAAGCTGAGCGAGATCGCCGGCAAGCTGAGCGGGACCAGCAACTTGTGCAATCGTTAGAAAACATGAAAAAAGAGATTGCAGATATGAAACAGAATTATGAGTCGATACCTAAGGCCGTGCAGGAGCTGACTGAACAGGTCAACAACCTGCAAGTAGCAAACACTAACAGGGTAGACGAAATAGGTGTATTAGCCAATCGAGTAGAAAAGCTAGAAATAGATTCCACGCAGCTTGTAGAGCAGAAGTGGAACGAACAAGCAACTAAAATTGAAACAGAATTCAACTCATGGCTAGAAGTGAAGGAGTGTGAGATTGACAAGAACATTAATTCCAAAGTACAAGCAGCCATAGCAAATAGAGATCCCGAAACGTTCACTACCGCAGTAAATAGTCAGGTACAGAACGACGTGCAAACCATCAAACAAATACTCAGGGAGGATATTCCGCAGTGGCAAGCGAATATGAACAAACGGATATCCGACCTGGAGAAGGGTTTAGTACAAAGCAGAAAGCATTTGGAACAGGAACCTCTGTCGCCAACAGCCCACGGTTTTGGCAACGCACAAACTTATACGCGATACAACAATGGGGAATCTGTAGTCGACAATGCGAAGAGCTGTAGCTTCGGTTCGGAGCACACAGCATATGTCCCAGGAGCAAAACCATGTAGTTCAAAAATATTAGTGGAAGAAAGTTTAATCAAAAATAGACAATTTCAAACGTTTACTACTGAACGGAAATCAGTACACCCAGTAGTATTCATAAAAAGCTTTAAAAATATCTTGCCCAGTGTGTGGAACGAAACACAGAAAATTCAATACGTAATGTCGTACATTCAAGGTGACGCAGCGTTGTGGGCTACAGAAGTAGCAGACAGCTGCATGACATATGAACAGTTCGAAAGGGCATTTCTATCGAAATATTGGTCGCCTTGTATTCAAGAGCGGCTAAGAAAAGAAGTATATAACCCCGAACCGTACTCACCTCGTCTGGGGAATTTGAGACGGTATTTTGAAAAATATATAAACAAAACACGCTACTGGGACGAACCTATATCACCAAGAGACATAATAAGACTACTAAAATCACATTTACCCATTCATATCAAAGAGAAATTAATACACGTACCAGAAAGCGATATGGAAAACTTCCTGTCTGTTCTAGATTCTATAGACTTGATACAGGAAGACGCAAAATCAGTGTGTGATCACTCGCGGAATAATGGGTCAGGATATAAACATGACAGAAATAGTAGTGCACAAAACCACAACCATGGAAATAGTGGGGGTGGTAACAAGCGGCAAGAACATTCGCAAAATGGTAGTAATGGTAGAGGCCAGAACGGGTATGGACAAACAACTTATAACAAAAAGCGTCGATTTGACGATCGATACGAATCCGGAATGTCAGGGACCAACCGCTGGAAAAATGCGCGAGGTCAGTGGCAGAGCAATTATAGTGATAGTAATCGAAATTGGCAGCAAAATCAGCGAAGAAGCCCAGAGCGACAGGGTAATGACCGGTATGACAACAATAGACCACCACCGCAAAACGCGCCTATTGCGCAGCCGTGGCGGCCGACAAATCAGAGTGTACATATAGTGGAGGTCGCGGACAATAGCCGTCCAAGTACTTCACAAGTAACTAATCCAACAAACTAGAATCGGCCTCGATATGCTCTCCATCGATGGCCGAGGGATGGAGTGAGAGCAACACGAGTGATAAGAATATACCTGGGATACGTATGCTGCGATACAACGATGGTGTCAGTATGGATAAAGATCTACTGAACGAACCGCACGAATGTAAGAAAGATAATAACGAAAATGTGCAAGCTATTATCGAAGCGAAAATCAATGATGTTGCAGTGAATATAATCATCGACACAGGTGCCTCAGTAAGTGTAATGAGTATGGAGTTATTTAAGGCACTGGGAAAAGGACATAGCATTCCGACTTTCCCGGTTAATAATTGTAAGGTGTCTGGAGCCATTAGTGCACAGAGCCAATCAGTTAAGTACCAGGTGCAGGTGGAGATTTGTAAGGAGGGCGAAGCCATAGTGAGCTCGTTCCTCGTTGTTAAAGGATTGAAGGTGGCCTGCATTCTGGGAGTAGATTTTCTCCGCGAGAGGGACGCATTGATCGACCTCTCCTTGGGGAAATTAAGCATAGTTAATAGGGGTAGGAGGATTGAATTATCTATGATGAAATCGAAGGAGGTACTTGTGCCGTGGTGTAATCGAATCAATATCAAAGGTAGGAACCCTTGGGTACTACACCTTGATGAATTGTCACATGCAGCAGACCTCTATTATCCGAATTTAGAGGATCGAAATTTTGAAATAAATGTTCAGGCATTTAAAACCAAAGTGCAGGAATCTGAAGGGTTAAGCGATACACAAAAGCAACAGTTGACGCAGCTGCTATCGGAATACACTATGGTATTTACCGACCGACCAGGAATAGTCAAAGGGTACCACTATCACATAGAGGTGATGCCCCACAAAACATACTGTCGCGCAACTTACTCCATCCCTTGGTCGAGGAGGGAATTGGTAGCTAAAGAGATTCGGAAGATGTTAGAGTGGGATATCATTGAGCCCTCCTTCTCTCCATATAGTAGTCCTCTTGTAGCAGTGGCGAAAGCCAATGGAAAAATCAGGCTAGTGTTAGATGCGAGGGACATTAACAAAATTATCATACCTGTCCGGACTCGCCCTGAGAATTTAGATGAGCAGATACAAAAATTTCATGGAGTACAGTACTTGACCTCGGTCGATCTTAAAAGTTCATATTGGCAAATTCCCCTTACACCGGAATCCAGGAAGTACACAGCTTTCATATTCAGAGGGCGAAGTTACCAATTCAAGGTACTTCCCTTCGGATTGAATGTGAGTGCCGGAGTGTTTATTACTGCACTAGACACGGTATTGGGTCCAGACTTATTAGAAAAAATCACTGTATATGTTGATGATCTGGTAATCGCTACTGCTACTTGGGACGAACATATGGAATTGTTGCGTAGAGTACTAGAGAGATTTAAGCAAGCAGGTGTGACAGCAAACCTAGAAAAGTCAAAATTTGGACGAAATAAAATTAAATTTTTAGGCCATCTTATTACACCACTTGGTATCCGCCCAGACAACAAAAAACTAGAGGCGATCCGAGAATTTCCAAGCCCCCGCACTAAGAGACAATTGAAAGCGTTCGTTGGGCTCACGTCTTTTTTCAGAAGGTTCGTGCCCAATCAGTTGTTAAATGACGCGTCACTACTAAATCTACTACGAAAAAATGTGCAATGGGTTTGGACTGACAAATGTCAACAAGCTTTCGAAGCGATTAAAACCGCCCTACTGAATGCAAATATTTTGCAACACCCAGATCTGTCAAAAGATTTTTGTCTTGCGACGGATTCATGTTCCTATGGCCTGGGAGCGTGCTTATTTCAGTGGGGGGAAGGAAACGACCCGACAACAATAAAGATTATCGGCTTCGCCAGTAGGACTTTAACTAGCTGCGAGAGAGCCTACTCGGCAACCGAACTGGAAGCACTTGCAGTAGTCTGGGCTGTAAAAAAGTTTAATTATTATCTACAAGGGAAGGAGATTAGAGTGTATAGTGACCACCAGGCGTTAAGTTTTTTTGATGTCATGCAAACTATTCCATACCAGACTGAGGAGATGGATGCTTGTCTTACAAGAATACCGGATAAAGATTATGTACATAAAAGGCCAAGATAACGTGATAGCGGATGCTCTGTCGCGACTGCCGGTAGGATTACCGGATTTAGCGGAATTGTTAGAGCAATCCGCGGAGTATAAAGTGCTGTTAGTGCGTGACAATACTTACATGAAGGATTTTTTATATATATGTAAAAACATGTTCGAATTACAAAGGGCAGATCCGATGTGGAAAAAAATCATTAATAATATTGAAGAGGGCGTTAACAATAGAGATGAGCAAGGTTTTAAAATAGTGAATCATATTTTGTATCATAAACTTAGTACGAAAGAAGACTGCTGGGCAGTATGTATACCTAACCAGTCGGTAAAAGTTATGATATGGCACACGCACTTGGCATGGGGCCATGCAGGGATTGGAAAGTGTGCAGAGATCATGGCGAGATACTGCTACTTTCCCAGTATGAAACACCAGATTCAGGCAACAGTTAGAACTTGCGTGATATGTCAAAAAGCAAAACATTATAATAGATCCACTAAGTTTGAACTACATCCCATAGTTCCACTCAGGCCGCTTCAAATAGTATCTGTGGATGTAGCCGGTCCTTATCCCATGGCCAGAGGAGGTATGAAATATATACTGGCCATGTACGATATTTTTTCCAAATACTTGGCAATTTATTGCATAAAATCAGCTACTGCCAAAACCATGGTCAGGCGGATCAATCAAGAATACTTGCCTCAAGTGGGAAAACCCGAAGCCATAACGACTGATAATGCTTCTTATTTCACGGGTCGAACTTGGAAAAATTACCTACGGGAACAAAATATACAGCATATTCTGGTATCCCGGTTCCACCCAGAAGCAAGTCTAGTTGAAAGAATCTTCAGAGAATTGAATAAGTTCCTTAGAATCTACATAGGGAACCGACATACAAAATGGCCAGGGCTAGTACCGAAATTTGTAGAAATACACAATTTGACACCCCATTCAAGTACAGGCTATCCACCGGTAGAGATATTGAATGGATTTAATGAGACACCGAATGAATGGCTCACGCCTTTGCCGAGACTACCAGTCAAGGCAGAAACAAGGGAGGAAAAGATGAAAGAGATATGGAACAGACTAACCAGCTGTGCGGCAAAGAGGAAAAGGAAGTACGACCGAGGTGTAACTAACGAACAGAAATATAATGTAGGAGATCTAGTACTTATTCGTAACCACCCTAAATCCTCAGCCACCTTAAAACAGAATAGTAAGTGGCAATTGCTATATTCAGGGCCCTTTGAAGTAATAAGCGTGCCACACGAATGTAGCTATTTGTTAGCACATCCCCATACGGGGAAGATCAAAGGATTGTATCCACGTAAAGATGTGAAGTTATTTATTCAGTGAAATATCACATATAAAGAGTAATAGTTGTAAGAAGATTTTAATTGTGTTTTAGAATATAAGTATGTTAGTATTAAGAAAGAAATTTGTGTGTAATGAAACTTGGAGGAAATGGAGTCAGAAAGTAGGCAATAGCTTACACAGGAAAGATTTTGCTTACAGACAATTAGAGCCATTTAAAATATTATATGCTCATTAAGCAACGAACAATCTTCTTGTTGATAAAGTGAGGATTAATTTCTTGAATCATTATACAAAGGATTAATTTCTTGAACCATTTTTTATGTGTAGTATGTAAGTGCAATTATTGATGCAATCTAATATAGTAAAGTAACTGTTGTAATTGTATTAGAATAAGGAACCCTGAGAGAGAGAGTTTTGACTAGCCAAACATGGATTTTGTAATATGCAACAATTATGTGATGTTTGCTGCCAGTAGTGATTTGAGAACGACACTGGAGCATAAGCTAATCAAAAAACAAGCCGGTTCCGTGGAACTCCGCTTTGTATATAACAATGCTTCAATTGAAGCCTGTGCACTTGGTACACGCCCTTGAATATTCATTACGCGATACGCGAATTAAGTCAACCAATGTGGAACCTACACTGTAGTCATATAGGAAAAATCATTAAAAATAATGCTAGTGCTAAATCAAGTATTTATTGAGCAATATGCCCAAGTCAAGCTGTCATGCACATGGTAAAATCTGTTTGATAGATGGGTGATAACCAGGCAAGCTACACTGATAAGAAAATTAAAAAATTTTGCAAAAGGGCTATATACGCCTAGTAACAATATGAAAAGTGTGTTGTGATAAGGTAAAAACAAATAGACGACATGTAGATGAGAGTGAGTATGCGATGAACAGTTAAAACGTACTAAAAAATAAACTGTGCGTATAAATAATGGAGGAAAGGACGGAATATTGTGTGTAGCAGGGACAGAAAATGACTGTTGTATCTGCACCAATATATACGTCGATAAGTCTAGTGTTGAGTGACAGACTGTCCTAGTGCAGTGCTCAACGAACAATAGACAGTGTATAAAAACAGTAGCTATTGATCCGTTCGGAGTCGATTTAAACGAACATCGCTCGATGGGGACATTTAGTATGTGTGTTACGAAACATTTTCACGTGTTGAAAGACGCTCTGGCAGTGTACCAACCGTGGAGTGAGTGAAAATGTGTAGTACAATGTGCGTGTGACGAACCTTGAATACCAGTGTCACAATGCCACAAGAAACCTGTTATCACGCCAAACCATCCTGTGCATACCAGTGAAGCGACGGCTTACTGAACAATAAACGCTTTTAACCAGTTGCATCTTCTTCCACAGCTAGTAATCTGTGTCCTTAAAGACAGTACACCGTTGTGGAATGTTTGTTTCATGCGCTACGACGGGGAGCCATGCGGAGAAGCCGAGACGAGTGCCGTGTCGCCAGCCATCCGGTCACGGTAAACCACTACCACTCGCCGACATCGGCGAATGGTTCAGCGCGGTTCGTGACTGCTTGGGCGCCATGTCAGCACGACGTCGCTGTTACTGAGAGCCGGTCGTCGAACCCAGCGGCCGTCGGCACGCGGCGTTCCAGACGACGCTACTCAACAATTGCTTCGCGCCGCCAGCTCCGTACAACATTGTTGTCATTCAAATGAACTATCAAATATGTGTTTAATGCACTAACATGAATAGGGTTTAGTGGACACTAAATGACGTGACAAACAGTTTTTTTTGAGTTATCCAATACGGACTCAAAGTATTCATTGGTTCAGTGATATATAGATATAATATGTTTTCGTCATGTTAATGAAGTATACTCGCACGAATGCTAGAAATTTTAAACCAATTGTCGCGAGTAAATGCAAGGACGATTCATGATACTACTGTAAAAATGTGTAATAAGTGACTTTCATTACAATCCAAAACACAAGTATTATATGGGTAACAAAGAGACTAAAAGGTTAACATGATCTCACAAATAGCCTTTGTTATATGTGAACATTGAAAGAATCTGAACTTTTTGTGATCAAACTGGGTATTAAAACAAACCAGGCGAGATGACCATGGCTCCGGCGCAGTTTTCCCAGGTTTTCTGATCGCACGTAGCCCGAATGGGGGAGCCAAATAAATGTAATGAGCCTGGGACTAGGTTGACGGTCACCTCGCAAAGTGTAAGAACAGTATAAAAAGTGTAATTAAACCTACAATGTAAAAGAACTAAGAAGTGTATGGTGAATGTTCCAACCAAGGTAACAGACAATAACCAAACAGACGTTAGTGGCAGCATATTGCCGAACATTTCCAACGTTAGTCAATTGCTGCCAGGGGGCATTGTAACGTCTAGAGAAACAAAAACAATATATTATGTAGTAATTAGAGAATTAGATGTATCATATTGTGTCATTGCATAAAATTATGTATTTTTTTTTATTATTTATTTTTGAAAACGTCTGCGTCGGCGAGTAATAAAACCGACACAGAAGATAAATGTTAAACAGAGATAAAAGAAATGAACTAGTATATAATACGTGATGTAGATTAATGTCTTTGTCTTCTTAGTTTGGAAGTTGCGCGAGTAAGATCTCCTGTTGTTGTCGTAGAGAACGCGAATGTAGCACTCTTTTGTCGAGACTAAGCAATTGACGCCATTACGCCTAAATTCACAAAGGTCTGTAATCACTGAGATATTTAAAGGTTTTAATAGAGTTGTTTAAATGAAAACTTGTATCATTTATTGTTAAGCTTGCTTGCATATTATCCCATCCTGTTGAAACATTTTTCAGTTATATAAATATTATCTGTGGTGCTGAGCTGCGTGGAGAACGAAAAGCCGCTGCCGCGGCGTATTTAAACGACTTACGATATAGTCGAGCATACCGCAAGGAAGCGGTAAAATAATAGTAAAATAATATTATTTCTTTTAGCTCCCAGACTGGCAGTGAAGATCAGCGGATTTTATGATGTGTTGCAGATTGACGCGGGCTGCTGATAGGATATAATTTACAGTGCAAATAATTTAATGTACCTTCAGAATCTGATAGGAATCTTGCTGTGCTCCGTTCTGATCTGGCAAACTTTATAGTGACAACGTATTTTTTTAATGAGAGTCTCATGTTCTTGGGCTAGTCGTGGTGTGAAATAGCATTTTAACGAAAAATAAAATCCACTGCGAACTTGTGTTTTTGAACGATCATACGAACTGTAACATCAGTGTTCATAACAAAGTAATTTCAACTTTTACTCATTATGAAGTAGGGAAGATATATTGATTTCTAGCATAAGTTGCAGTTACGAAAAATCGTTCCTTAAATTGTAGGCCAGATCCAGAACAATCAAACTTCCATATATACATTTTATTCCGCTAAAAGGTAATGATGATAATGAAAAGCAAAGCACAGCATTGATAAAAGTATTTCGCGTAACTCTTTCCGTAAATATGTTGTTACAAAGAGAATAAATAAACCAAAGAGTAACAATTTAACAATTCGCGAGAGAGAACTTTTACGCGAAACCTCCATCGTACTAAAGGGAGCTGTAAGGGTAAAAACTATAGAGGTAGATATTGAGATACGACGTACATCCAGCAATTACTGGGGGATGTAGGTTGCAAGTAGTACTCTGAGATGAAGAGAAGGAACTCGTAGCGGACGCATCAAACCAGTCAGAAGACTGGTGGGGACAAAAACTGACTACAGTATCATCAACTTGAGCTCAGTTTCACACTTGTCCTACGGTTGTGGAATGTCTTAGATGCATGATGGGGCACTGCTACATTTTGCTGCTGATGTAAGACGACATCAAACGTGTCAACAGGGTCTCATAAGTCGAGAAGGATGTGTATCTCGGACCCCACCATCAACTGCCATAAATCCTTCAGATACTCTCTAAATGACCATATCTTTAAGAAATAAACTTCCATAAGAGCAAAGCATCTTTATCTCCTTTAAGATGACCACCCCTTTTTCCGACCAAGAACCGCTCTTTAACAACGTCCTCCTTTTAAGACGACCACAAACAATTATAGAAGAGGTGATTACAATACTGTATTATTGTGTAAGGTTTCTTGTCAATGTGACAACAATCTAAAATTTCATTGTCATCTGTGTTTCTAATACTAAAGAGTTCTGGTTTTACCTTTATAGTCAACAGTCGTGCCAACTTCAAATTAAAGAAACTTGTGCAGTGCAGAAGTTCATTAAGATGTTGTAACTGTCTGAGAGTCGAGACTTTGTGTAATTACAAGTGGCTATTGTGATTGTGAGATTTACATAATTTACATCATGGTCTATTTTTAAAGTTATTACAGACAAAACGTTAACTGTGATGGTTATCAGAGCATAGTCGGTAAAATGGCGAAACAAATATTAGCGATTGGTTTTTGTGCTAACTCTGCGGTAAGAAAGAAAAACAACTAGTTATATATACAGTAAATCGACCGGTGCTTCAAAAACAATGACATTTCCTTGTTTGATGTGTCTTGGCATACAAACTGAAATGCATGGATGACGTGACATTATTCATTCTTGGCTGAATTAATTAAAAATTGAGCATACCGAAACGTAAAATCCTACTTTTCGTAGATAATGCACCATGTCATTGCAGAGAGATCTTACTAGATATGAAAGTAAAATTTTTTCCTGCTAACACAACGTCCTGTGTTCAGCCTCTTGACCAAGTAGTCATCCGGTCTATTAAATTAAATTACCGAAAGGAGCTTCTGCATTCCCTAGTTGCGAAAATGGACAACGCCACATACGTGTTTGATCTCTCTAAGTCTTTGATTGTAGATGATGCTGTCAGCTGGCTTAAAAATGCATGTAATTAAGTGAAAAACGAAACAATTAGAAAATGCTTCATTAATTTTGGTATTCTGTCTTCATATGTGTGGACGCTGGAGAAGAATAAGGTGGCGACGAATCAGTTACCATCTTCAATGACATGTGTAATGCTGCGATGGACTTTTCTACAGTGAACGAAGGAACTGAATGCTTCCAATAGTTGTGATAAACGGGAAGATGTCGTTGCGTGAATGAACTCTCATCGTCAGTGTGGTGACAACCAAAACAGTGATAGTGAGGATGACGGAATTCCTGTGGAGGCAATTCCATTAGGCGATACCTTGTCTAGTGTGTCTAGACACCCAAGTCGCAATAATGCACTTGCTATCTGAGGTAGGAAAGCAATACGAGAACGGGATTGTAAACAAACGTATGAAAAAGTATGTGCAGATGCCAATTTCCGCGTATTTTACTGTGTAAACATTTAGGAATTTAATGTATTATTACTGCAGTTTTTAACACATTATAAAAGATGTGACTGGAAAGTTTTAGGAATGGATCCGCTACTGCTTACTCGTTGCCATGCAGGTACACGGAGGGTGGGGAGTGAGTCATTACCTTGTCCTTGAGCGCCCTCTGACAGGAAACTGCGGTTCCTTTATTCAGTTCTTTGTGGTAGCTGGTTGAGTGCAGCTCTGTTAGGGCTTGTTGCCGAATTCTGTCTGCGTGAAAGTGGACGTAAAAACGGAGCAAAGAGTTTGTGTGAAATTTTGTTTTAAAACCGGGAAATCAGCCTTTGTGAATTATAAACTATTAAAAAGAGCTTTTGGAGATAATTGTATGAGCCAGTCAAATGCTTTTGTCTGGTTCAACAGATTTAAAAATGGCTGTGAATCATTTGAAGATGAATCACGGTCCGACCGTCCTTCCACCTCAAAAACGAATGAAAATGTGAAAGTTTTGCGACTTGGTGCGCTATTATCGTAGACTTACAATTAGGGAAATAGCTGATGAACTTAATTTAAGTTTCTATGCAGTTCAATGAATTTTAACTGAAGATCTGAACTTGCGCCCAGTGTCCGAAAAATTCATTACAAAAATTTTGTCAAGTGACCAGAGACAACTTCGACTTGAGGTGAGTCAAGATCTGATTAATGCGACTAAAAATGACACAGATTTGTTACATAGGGTAATTACAGGTGATGAATCGTGGGTATATGGACATGATTCTGAAACCAAAGTGTAGTCTTCGCCGCGGAAGACTCCAGGTTCACCACGACCGAATACAGCACGGCAAAGTCGGTCGAAGGTGAAGACAATGTTGGTGTTTTTTTGTTATTCTATCGGTATTGTGCATCATTAATTTATGCCTGGAGGACAGACAATTAACCAGGAATACTACAAATGGGTCCTTGAGCGTTTGCGCGAAAAGGTGCGGAAGAAAAGGCCTGCATTGTGGAGTTGTGTGCTACACAATGACAATGCTCCGTCTCATCGTGCCTTCTCTGTCCTCGAAATTTTGACCAAATTCAAAAGTCATGTGCTTCCACAACCGCCACATTTCCGTTGGAGTCGGTGTGTTCCGTCAGAAGCGGAAGGAGATGCATTACAGTAGCATGTAAGGCAAAGGTCTCAAGCTCGAGTCTCGGTCCGGCATACAGTTTTAATCTGCCAGAACGTTTCATATCAGTGCACACTCCGCTGCAGAGAGAAAATCTCATTCTGGAAACATCCCCCAGGCTGCGGCTAAGCCATGTCTTCGCCACATCCTTTCTTTCAGGAGTACTAGTTCTGCAGGGTTCGCAGGAGAGCTTCTGTTAAGGTCTGGAAGGTAGGAGACGAGATACTGGCCGAAGTAAAGCTGTGAGGACGGGGCGTGAGTCGTGCTTGGGTAGCTCAGTTGGTAGAGCATTTTGCAAGCCCATTCTTAAAACTTTCTAATCACATCTCATAAGAGCTTGTTTTTCATTGTAGCAGTTGCTGTTATTAATGGTGTTTAAATGATTATGTTCAGCATCACATCTTACCTTAATGACCCTTTAAGACGACCACTTCGCCAGACAACCATCTTCTCATAAAAATTGAAGTGGTCGATATAAAAAGATTTCACTGTGCAGTCAGACAACAGAAGCAAGTGCAATGCCAGTTACCTTCACTAAATAATAATAGAATGATCACTGAGTTTGGGCACTGTGCTCAACAATGACACCACCATATCGAGAATAAGAAGCCTACGTGCTGTTTACACTGAAATGTGTCAAAATTTAACTGGGATGAAATCAATGTTTATTAACTTTATCGACCACGATGATAACTAAAACGACAATGAAAAACTCGAATTGACTCTCGTTTCCAAGTTGAAAGGGTGCATTTAATTGTAATTGCACTTTATTATCATTCGTTGTCGATCCCATACCATACACGCTTCGAAATCTCCCTGCCGGAAGGCAGAGTCACGACGTTTCGAGCAACAATAGCTGTGTGTGTTTTGCCGCTATTCTTAGCCCGGGCTCGCAGCGCAAAGGGAAGCGGAAGAGGAAGAGAGGAACGGAGCACGTTTCATTTCAGCATAGTTTCCGTCTGTTACAAGCTGTAGTCTGTTCGTGCGGTGGAAGAACGTGTTGCTGAAGTGTAGTTAGTGTGTGTGGTCTTCGTTATTCTTGTGGTTCAATGTGTCTCGAAAATGCCTTAATAGCGCTGGCAGTATTTGCCACATTTGCGGACAGGCTACACTGAAATTGCAAAGGAGATCAAGAACTCCACATATATAAGGAAGGCGTGCAGATTGTACTTCGCCTGGAAATCAGAACTCCTCATGTCGTTTCATCTCTTGCGTCTTGAATCTTCATTTGTGGTTGAATCGTAAAAGATCTGCAATGTGCTTTACAATATCCATGAGCTGGCGAGAACCATCAAACCATCTGAATGATTGTTACTTTTGTATGACAACTGAATTTACAGAAAGTGTATCCAAAAATAAAAAGTTTTCTTTGAAATATCCTAACATACCGTCGACCATGCGATCGGTGCCCCACGGAGAGGGACTGCCTGTTCCTGTCCCACCTGACTGTGATAATGACGAGAGCGGTAGTGAAACTAGTGCTGCGCTGTTACCCTGAAAGCTCAGTTCATCCACCTTCGTTAATAACATTTCAGTATCAAATCCGTTATAAACAAAAATCTATTTTAAACCACCGAATTTTTTGTATAATGATGATTGTATAGAGATTCACAAAATAACAGAGTGTGACCTAGTAAGAGATCTGGAATTGCGAAACGTAAAGCTGAACTATTTGCGTCAGTATTAAAAACGAATGAATTGCCTTGATAAGACGGTTAATGGGGCTGCGCTGCGCAAACGCCAGATGCCGTTCCTTCCATTTTTAGAAAGTGAAAAGAACTTGGTATTTTGTGCTGATGTACGGCGATTAAAAGTGATAAGTGGAGCTTGCTAATCGACTGCTCTAAAGTAAGTCTGAAGTGTGTTCTATTGCATAAGGAGAATGTGTTACCTTCGATTCCGACTGGATATGAAACGTACATGAAGGAAACGTGTGATAACATGAAACAATTGTTATTGCGATTGAACTATGAGAAGTTTAAGTGGATTATTTCCGGGGATCTGAAAATCAGAGGCATATTACTTGGTCTCAAGACGTTTACTCCAAATTCTGTTGAGGGCGCCATGCACGGACGTCGTGGCCCCTCCCGCCGGAGGTTCGAGTCCTCCCTCGGGCATTGGTATGTGTCTTGTTCTTAGCATAAGTTACTTTAAGTTGTATGTAACTCTAGGGACCGATGATCTAAGCAGTTTCGTCCCTTAGGAATTCACACACACTATTTCCACACCTTAGTTAGACGAAAATAAAAGATGGGATTTTAGTGGGTCACCAAATAAGCAAACCACACATAGAAGAGTATTTCAACACCTTCCAGACAGGTCATGTAAAGTTTACCTGGGATGTCTTTGTTCAACAAACTTTCTAGGAAATACGAGGGCAGTAAACTGTAACGATCTTGAGGCCAATCTTCTGCAGTGCTGTAATAAACTGGGCGCAACATATCCTTAATGTTGTATTTCCTATATTCAACTTGGACTTCTTTCCTGAAGATTGTGGTGCTGCAATCTCGACGGGCAGGGAGAACGCTTGCACCAGCAAATCTTCGTACACGGAAATGAGATACCAGGGAAACTGGAGTCCATTAATATTAGCCGATTACTGCTGAACACTAACCAGGGAAAAACCGGCAGAAAACTACAAGCGCCAGGTAGTGGGGTTGCATCTTCAGTGACCTTCCTCTTAGGGGTAACACCAAGGTAAATACATGCATAAGCTTATATAGGCAATAACTTAAAGTTATCATAACCTCAAAAGGAGATCTCATCCTTAATTTCATTAACATATTTGTTATCAGATCATCTCAAAACATAAAGATTTGCTGATCTGTTTTCATGCCAGTTACAGAAAAAAAAGTATAATTTTGTTGGCTAGTGTTTTGAGTAGCTCGTCTAACGATGGAAAAGTCGTAATTTAAATCCAGTTTGAACATAACATTTTCATTTGCCCTAAGTATTGCACACAACAACCCAGCAATACACAAGATCAATGTTTTCTAAAAGTCAGGATTAAATTCACGAAAAATGGTGCTAATACAGAGGGGAGACACAAAATTATAACAGATGACAGTGAAGAGATCACAACACAGATTTACCTTGGCACCTCGTGAATTCAAATTTAATAGTGTTGGTCAGGGTACGGATTGTCGTAGTGCAAATTGTGAAACTTACATTTCCCCCAAAATCAGCAAAGTATGCTCCCATCTGCACCAGACTGCTGGCAGGAGACCAAAGCATACCAACATGAATGTGAATGCCACAGAACTTAGTTCTCTGTCCTCAGCTTGAAACATGTGTGTGTAATTTTTAATAGGAATTTTTCTTGTTTTGCATATCTGGAATGGCGGTCGTAAGACCTGAATTGCTTAACAGCCTCGGCAGAAAATCTGCGCTGCACAAAGATAAATTAGACGTGATCTTTGCTTTGCGAAATAGCGCGCCAGATTTAGCTACTGATCGCAAGGAGAGGAGAGGAGACAGATAGTTGAGCTTTGGTGTTACAGATGTGAACAGTCTAGTTTGGTTTAGTAGGACTAAGCAGCAAACAATGGAGCATTTTGGTAATTGTATTACGGTTTAAGGAAAAATTTATTGTGGAGAGAAAAGGAATTGATCTTTACATTGGTGCGATTGTACTCTCTGTGAAGAATGGACTAGAGGGATTGATTAACTTTGTTTTATTTGATAATGCAGCATTTTTGGTTCGTCAGACAACCATATCAGGAACTGTTTTGGTTCTCATTTTTTATTAGAATTTATCGTTCGCTATGTGAGAAATGGATTTAGAATTAGATTTGAGAATTTGTTTAAGAACATATTACACGTGTAAAGTTGAGTTTTTCGTAATTCATAGATTTACTTGCATGAGTTCAAAGAAAGCGTAATTATGATTGAAGTTTCATTAAATGTTATTAAGTAAAATGGTCTGTTATCGAGACGAGCTATAGCTACGAGAAAAGTTTCCACGCTGTTATGCCGTGCAACCAAGTACGCCAACGAGAGTAGAAAATAGATTATTTCTTTAGTTAAATTTCACAGGAACCAACTTTAGTTTCAAAGTAATCAGTTTTTCATCAAAGTTCATAGAAGACAATAAGTTTAAGACAAGGCGTGATTTTCTGAGAATTCTCGCAGTTGAATTTTCTCATTAGTACTAAGCGTTAAACGAGCTATCAGCTTTAGGGTCTGCTATGCGCACCATTCACAGCAAAAGGTCGAAGTTTAGCTTCTAACAGGCAATTTCACATTAAAAACGCAATCAACATTACAGATTCCACATTCACGAAAATAAAATTTAAACAGATAACTTCCAGCTCTCTAGTTTCAAAAACCTGTGCGTGGTGTGGATGATTCAATATTGTTTTCTGTGTGGCAGACGACCATTCGCTTATTTCGTGAAAGAACAATGAAATACAATAGAAACTTCCCACTCTTGCTGAACTACGTGAAAATTAACAAGCACGTGTTTGGTACTGGCCTAGAGCAGTTTCTCCTTGATAGGTTGGCCACTTCTCGCGAAGCGCGATTGATGGGACGACTCGACGCTACTGGATGACCAACATTTTGGAGTGGAAACAACCATCTTTTTTCTCACACGCAGTTATTCTTTGTTGATGGCATTGGCATCATTGTACTCCCTTCCCTTGGGTAGGCCACGGACTGGCTCTGTCCATAAAAGCATGGAGCAGTCTCAGCCACACTTCCAGGAAAACTACCCATCTCCTTGCGGTGGCCCTCCTGACCTAATGAGATTCACTGACCGCCTTCGCCTGAGATCACACTGGGAGTACACCTTCCCAGCGCTAGAAAGGCTCAAGTCCACATATCCAGTATCCTCAATAAAACGACAAAATAGAAGCAGAAAATTAAATGAAAGTGTTTAGCAATAATGACATAACGTCACAATGGTACTCACAAGAAACTGCATGGGAAAGGCGACGGAATATTGTTACAAAACTTCTGTAACCTGAGTTGGAAAGAAAACAACGCAATCTATTCAGAACTGCTACATGATTCATATCTCTTCCCGGACTGGCATAATGGTGAACTTATTCAGCAAACACCATTCGCATTGACAGAAAATATATACCACAATAGTAAAGCAGATAGCAAAGAGGAGAGGTGGAATTTATCTGAAATAACCCAACGCTGGCTTTGAATAGCAATACAAAAGAGATGTATGTATGTTGTCGATATGCTGTACAGACTAAGTGATTTCATCTAGGAATATGGAACACTGAACTAATTCAGAAAATGTCATAGGTGTGCCTTCAATAAAGGCTCTACCGGAGCAGTCGATGAACGTGACATGTTACCAGACTCGACGGAATGAAAAAGACATGAATATGTTAATGGCTGCGATTTTCATTATTCTGACAGACTCAATATCACTATTGCTCCTCATACAGAATCATGTTGTCACTAATTCGAACTCGGTGTACTAGGTTAAACCAGACCATTGCATTAGAAGAGGCTGGCTGTCAGCGCGAGAGACAGTGACGCGTACATCACAGCTTTCCGAACCGGAACGGAGGCAGGTAAGCCAGCGAGCTGGCTGGTCGAACGAGCCAGGCCAGCGAGAAGTGCAAGCGGGAGCCAGTGGCTTTTTCCCAGCTGCGGTAGCGAGATTGTTCGGCGTCTACAAATATTTAAAATGAGAAAATGAATGCAATACTTTTATGAGGTATACGTAACATACCATACAGATATGCCACAGAAAAACTAAATACACCACAGAAATAACTGTTTTTAATTGCGACAGTTTACAAAATTAATAACAAATGAAGCCATATGTGCATATAATGCGTCATATGAAATCTGATAGTGTCGGTAATCACAACAATACAATACTTTTAAACACAGACAAGTGTATGAAGAACTATAGAAAACTCATTAGTAAATTTAGTCACTACTACAAATTCTCGTCAGATACGTACAACCTGGAAAAAAGCGTGAAGGTCCCAGATCACTGCCTAACATTCTTTGTGTCCTGATATTCTCTGTGACTCAGCGATCAGAATATTGAAATTTATGAAGTACTGGTAATTTCAAACTCGATTTGAAGGGAATTACAAATACTTCATAAATTATAAAATTCTGATTGCTCGATCACAAAGAATATCAGGAAATGATCTGGAACCCTCATGTAGTTTCCAAGTTATGTGTAACTGAGGAGAATTTATAGTAAGGCTAAATTTACTAATGATTTTGTCTATAATTGCTTATACACTTACCTGGTTGTAAAAGTGCTATGTTGTTGTGATTACTGACGTCACCAGATTTCATATGACGCATGACGTGGGAAATTTACAGACAGAAAGTAAAGAAGACAGATAAACTGCTCAATGAGCAATCAGATTTTAAGTGTAATATTTCTGCCTTTTCATAAGAGATGTTCAGCTGCGAGACGAATGGAGTGTTTATGAAATGTATGTTGAGATAAAATCAATTATTCAGTTAGTTAAGGGAGACGAAAATTTAATAGTCATTGGGGAGTGGAATTCGATAGTGGGAAAAAGAAAAGAAGGAGAAATAGTAGATGAATAAGGACTGGGGGAAAGGAATAAAAGACGAAGTCGCCTGATAATTTCATCACAGCTAACTCTTGGTTCAAGAATCATGAAAGAAGGTTGTATACGTGGAAGAATCATGGAGACACTTAAAGGTTTCACATGGATTATATAATGGTAAGACAGTAATTTAGGAACCATATTTTACATTGTAAGACTTTCCAGGGGCAGATGTGGACTCTGAACAGAATTTATTGGTTACGAACTATAGATTAAAACTGAAGAAACTGCAAAAAGGTAGGAATTTAAGGAGATTGTACCTTGCAAAACTGAAAGAACCAGAGGTTCTGATGAATTTCAGAGGCAGCATTGAGGAACAATTGCAAGAACAGGGGAAAGGAATACGGTAGAAGAAGAATGGATACTTTTGAGAGAAGGAGTATTGAAGCCAGCAGATGATCAATGTAGGTAACAAGACGAGGGCTAATAGAAATCTCAGAGTTACAGAAGAGATGTTGAATTTAATTGATGAAAGTAGAAAATATAAAACTGCAGTAAATGAAGCAAGTTGAGGGAAAAAAATGAGATCGAGAGGAAGTGCGAAAAGTCTAAGCAGTAAGGCTAGAGGACAAATGAAAGAATAGGGAAACATATATCACTAGGGGTAAGATGGATGTCGCTTACAGGAAAGCCTTTGGAGAAAAGAGACCATCTGCATGAGTATCAAGAGCTCAGATTGAAAAGCAGTCCTAAGCAATGAAGAGAAAGCAGAAATGTCGAAGGATTATGTACAGGGAAATGTACTTGAGGGCAATATTATGGAAATGGAAGAAGACATAGATGAAGATGACATGGGAGATAAGATACTGCGTGAAGAATTTGGCAGTGCACTGAAAGACCTAAGTCGAAACAAGACCACTGGAGTAGACAACATTCCGTTAGAACTACTGATAACCTTGGGAGAGTTATCCGTGACAAAACTCTTCCATCTGGTGAGCAAGACGCATGAGACAGGCGAAATACCATCAAATTTCAAGAAGAAATTAATTACTTCAATTCGAAAGAAAGCAGGTGCCGACAATTGTGAAAATTAACGAACTATCAATTTAATAAGACACCGTTGCAAAACACGAACACGAATTATTTTCAGGAGAATAAAAAAAAACTGGTAGAAACCGACCTCACGGAAGATCAGTTTGGATTCCGCAGAAATGTAGGAACACGCAAGGCAGTACTGACCCTATGACTTCTCATAAAAGAAAGCTTAGAGAAAAGCAAACCTACGTTTATATAGCTAAGTATGCCTCGTAAAGCACTGGCCGAGCACTTCTATGAAGAGCGAGCGACATATATTGTTAGGTACTGACGGCAGTAATCGGGTTCCTATAAGGCACACTTGATGTAGTGGTGAAGAAGAAGAAAGAAGAAGATGACGACGATGATGATGATGATGATGATGATGATGATGATGATGATGATCAGGATGTCCGCCCCCGGTAGCTGAGTGGTCAGCGCGACAGAATGTCAGTCCTAAGGTCTAGGTTTGATTCCCGGCTGGGTCGGAGATTTTATCCCCTCAGGGACTGGGTGTTGTGTTGTAATTATCATCATTTCATCCCCATCGACGCGTAAGTCGCCGAGGTGGCACCAAACCGAAAGACTTGCACCCGGCCCGGAGTGGCCGCGCGGTTCTAGGCGCCACAGTCTAGAGCCGAGCGACCGCTACGGTCGCAGGTTCGAATCCTGCCTCGGACATGGATATGTGTGCTGTCCTTAGGTTAGTTAGGTTTAATTAGTTCTAAGTTCTAGGCGACTGATGACCTCAGAAGTTAAGTCGCATAATGCTCAGAGCCATTTGAACCATTTGAACTTGCACCCGGCGAACGGTCTACCCGACAGGAGGCTCTAGTCACACGACATTATTATTATGATAATGATGTTCTCCCGCAGTAGTGATACATAAAGGATGGACAGGCGTGCGCAGTGTGTCTGCAGTGCTGACACGTCATTTACTTTTTGAACATTCAGTCACGATGATTTTTGATTTGTGGTAGACGACGTATGCGCTACAATTGTATCTTGTTATAATGACGCACCTTCCTAAATGTGGGTGGTCATCGAGTTTAGTGTGTTCGTGGCATAACTATAGCCACTGCTTCACATACAGGGCATTGGCGTAGTATGTCGTATTTGTTTACCACAAGGATAGATCTCACTGCATGTGGAGCCGGCCGCAGTGGCCGAGCGGTTCTAGGCGCTTCAGTCTGGAACCGCGAGACCGCTACGGTCGCAGGTTCGAATCCTCCCTCGGGCATGGATGTGTGTGATGTCCGTAGGTTAGTTAGGCTTAAGTAGTTCTAAGTTATAGGGGACTGATGACCTCAGATGTTAAGTTCCATAGTGCTCAGAGCCATTTGAACCATCACTGCATGTGAAGCTTTAACACGCCAATCCCCACGCAGACCTGGGTATTACAACAATGTGGATGATACACTGGTCACTGAATCCTCCCCCCCCCCCCAGCTCCCCCTCCCCCATACCAATGTTTATTATTAGTGCATTTGCATGTTTATAAAAGTTCAATTTAAGGATTAATTTTCGTAAATAGAAGGCACATACAGGGATACAATGGCTGTGTACTAATACATAAGCCCTATTACTCTACACGTTTCTTATGGTTCTGCTCCCAGGAAGTATCTTCGGGGGCGGGACAAAAAACTATTCGCTATTGTAAGGATAGTGATTCTATAACTGGATGTGTTGATTGACCAACAGGGTTTAACATTGTATAGTGACGCTCCCCAAATTGACTTGGGGTTTCTAGTGATTTCTGTTTTTTTTTTTATTTCTATTTCTTGAACTGATGGCCAATAAACAAATTCAGGTAACAATTACGTATTCAACGACGTAGAACCGGTGAAAACCGTATAACAGGGGGCTACTCTGGGAAGAAGGTAGAGCTGGCAGAGGCTGCAAGTAAGATGGGGCTGGACGTTTTAGCTGTTAGTGACATTCGGGTAAGGGGTGAGAAAGAAGAGGAAGTGGGAGAATACAAGGTCTACCTGTCAGGAGTCAAAGCAGGAATAGCACAATGGGGTGTAGGGCTTTACATCAGGAAAGAAATGGAACCCAGCGTAGTTGCAATAAGGTATGTAAACGAACGACTGATGTGGATAGATTTGACAGTGTCTAGCAAGAAAATTAGGATTGTGTCAGTATATTCGCATTGTGAAGGGACAGATCAAGATAAGATGGATAGTTTTTTATGAGGCACTCAGTGATGTAGTTATTAGAGTAAAGGACAAGGACAGTGTTCTGCTCATGGGTGATTTTAACGCCAGGATTGGAAATCGAACAGAAGGGTATGAAAAGGTTATGGGTAAATTTGGAGAGGATATGGAGGCCAACAGGAACGGGAAACAACTCTTGGATTTCTGTGCCAGTATGGGCTTAGTAATCACAAACCCCTTTTTTAAACATAAGAACATTCACCGGTATATTTGGGAAGGCAGGGGAACCAGATCTGTCATTGACTATATAATAACAGATCAGGAATTCAGGAAGGCTGTGAGGGACACACGTGTATTCAGGGGATTCTTTTTTCAAAACTTATTGACCAAGCAAACGATATGCATTATTTTTTAATGTTTTGTTTATGTAAACTATATATGTATACATATGTATGTATACGTAGCCGGCCGTAGTGGCCGTGCGGTTCTAGGTGCTACAGTCTGGAACCGAGCGACCGCTACGGTCGCAGGTTCGAATAATGCCTCGGGCATGGATGTGTGTGATGTCCTTAGGTTAGTTAGGTTTAATTAGTTCTAAGTTCTAGGCGACTGATGACCTCAGAAGTCGCATAGTACTCAGAGCCATTTGAACCATTTTTGTATGTATACCGCAAAAAACCCGGTTTTTATTTGTTTCTTTATACCTTATATTTTATGTGACTAGTTAATAAAAGCGCTGCGACGCCCCCAATTTTAATTCGACGTACCCTTTGGCCGTGTACACTCCTGGAAATGGAAAAAAGAACACATTGACACCGGTGTGTCAGACCCACTGCGAGAGGGCTGTACAAGCAATGATCACACGCACGGCACAGCGGACACACCAGGAACCGCGGTGTTGGCCGTCGAATGGCGCTAGCTGCGCAGCATTTGTGCATCGCCGCCGTCAGTGTCAGCCAGTTTGCCGTGGCATACGGAGCTCCATCGCAGTCTTTAACACTGGTAGCATGCCGCGACAGCGTGGACGTGAACCGTATGTGCAGTTGACGGACTTTGAGTGAGGGCGTATAGTGGGCATGCGGGAGGCCGGGTGGACGTACCACCGAATTGCTCAACACGTGGGGCGTGAGGTCTCCACAGTACATCGATGTTGTCGCCAGTGGTCGGCGGAAGGTGCACGTGCCCGTCGACCTGGGACCGGACCGCAGCGACGCACGGATGCACGCCAAGACCGTAGGATCCTACGCAGTGCCGTAGGGGACCGCACCGCCACTTCCCAGCAAATTAGGGACACTGTTGCTCCTGGGGTATCGGCGAGGACCATTCGCAACCGTCTCCATGAAGCTGGGCTACGGTCCCGCACACCGTTAGGCCGTCTTCCGCTCACGCCCCAACATCGTGCAGCCCGCCTCCAGTGGTGTCGCGACAGGCGTGAATGGAGGGACGAATGGAGACGTGTCGTCTTCAGCGATGAGAGTCGCTTCTGCCTTGGTGCCAATGATGGTCGTATGCGTGTTTGGCGCCGTGCAGGTGAGCGCCACAATCAGGACTGCATACGACCGTGGCACACAGGGCCAACACCCGGCATCATGGTGTGGGGAGCGATCTCCTACACTGGCCGTACACCACTGGTGATCGTCGAGGGGACACTGAATAGTGCACGGTACATCCAAACCGTCATCGAACCCATCGTTCTACCATTCCTAGACCGGCAAGGGAACTTGCTGTTCCAACAGGACAATGCACGTCCGCATGTATCCCGTGCCATCCAACGTGCTCTAGAAGGTGTAAGTCAACTACCCTGGCCAGCAAGATCTCCGGATCTGCCCCCCATTGAGCATGTTTGGGACTGGATGAAGCGTCGTCTCACGCGGTCTGCACGTCCAGCACGAACGCTGGTCCAACTGAGGCGCCAGGTGGAAATGGCATGGCAAGCCGTTCCACAGGACTACATCCAGAATCTCTACGATCGTCTCCATGGGAGAATAGCAGCCTGCATTGCTGCGAAAGTTGGATATACACTGCACTAGTGCCGACATTGTGCATGCTCTGTTGCCTGTGCCTATGTGCCTGTGGTTCTGTCAGTGTGATCATGTGATGTATCTGACCCCAGGAATGTGTCAATAAAGTTTCCCCTTCCTGGGACAATGAATTCACGGTGTTCTTATTTCAATTTCCAGGAGTGTATGTTCAAATATGTAACGTGTACACGCGACACAAGTATTTGTATTTGTTCAGTACTTGTGCATTTGTTGTTGTGATTCACTGTATTGCTGTCAGGTTTGATAAAGGTACACAGAAGTGTCCGCATTTAAAATGTGGGACTCCCATTGGCTGTGGACGTGCACTTATATGTGAGGTGCGATGATAGCGACATCGAAAGTTATCATGTGCTGTTGAGTATACTGACCTCCATTTTGATTTTGACTTGGTAAGAGACACGTGTGGGTTATTGCATTCCTGCTTCAAACATTTATAAACCATGTTTTGGCAATTTGATGTTTATTATTACAATCAGGTACTGCCAATGCAGGTATTTTTCTATTCAAACCATTAATTAATTTTACATTTGAACTGTTTATTATAAATCCACTTTCATATTCATTGTTCGCTGACAACTATGTACTGTTTTTTGTAGCCTCAGAAGGCCAGGCTTGAAAATGAACGTGTAAGGTTTGAAACTAGTCGCTTAATATAAATACCGCGTATGTTGACAGGACCGTTAATAAACTAAATTTAATAGGAAAAAATTTACTTGCGTTCCAAGTGATACTGGCAGCGGTGTTGTGTTTGACCGCGAACAGCAGCAGTGTCTTCAACACGTCGGAAGTGTCAGTCGTGGTCACAACAGTTTTCTGTATACCTGTGAGTGGATTATGTCGGAGCTAAGTGAAGTCGAACGTGGGAAAATCGTTGCTGATCATGTGGTGCTTGTTTCCGTAACCAAGGCGAGATGGAATTCCAAAACCACACATGAATGATGCAGATACCCATATCAGGAGAACATGGTATTGAAGCCGTAATACGTGTACTATGGAGCCTAGGCACGCAGTCCGGAACCGCTTGACTGCTACGGCCGCAGGTTCGAATCCTGCCTCGGGCATGGATGTGTGTGATGTCCTTAGGTTAGTTAGGTTTAAGTAGTTCTAACTTCTAGGGGACTGATGACCACAGTAGTTAAGTCCCATAGTGCTCAGAGCCATTTGAACCATTTGTACTATGGAGCAACAGAATAACGCCATTTGGTCGGATAAATCTTGTTTCAG
Source organism: Schistocerca cancellata (assembly GCF_023864275.1). Classification (NCBI taxonomy): domain Eukaryota; kingdom Metazoa; phylum Arthropoda; class Insecta; order Orthoptera; family Acrididae; genus Schistocerca; species Schistocerca cancellata. Next base: position 640,593,488 of record NC_064626.1, read on the forward strand.
ATTTGCTTCCAACTTCTGACCGACCTGACGTATTGTGAGTCGTTCCAAACATACGATTTAGTGTGCTTGCTGCCAAAAGTGAAACATGGCGATAGTTCGGTGTTGATTTGGGTAGCCATATCGTGATAGTCCATGGGTCCCATCGTTACTCTTAAAGGTCGCATTAGTGCCAAAGATTACGTGACCATTTTGGCTGATGAGTTCCATACCACGGTACGATATTTGTTCCGCAATGATGATGCTGTGTTCCAAGAAGACTACGCCTTTGTTCAAACAGCTCGCATCGTCCTGGACTGGTTTGGTGAGCACGAGGATGAATTGTAGTAGTTCCCGTGTGCACCAAATCTCAATATCATTGAGCGTTTGTGGTGTACTTGGAAGAGGCGGATGTGTGATGGCTTTCTCCATCCTAGTCTAGCTCTTGTATCCTACGACCTCAATTAACTGTTGGATAGATTCCGATATCCGTCTACCATCATTTTTATTACCCTCTTGAGCTCATTTATGTTATGTGTGATTTATTCCTTGATGTTTTAAACTCTCCCCTATCTTCCTGTGCCATCTTCTTGTCAATATTTCTCAAATAGGCCTTTCCTCACCGGTAATGCGGCGAGACTGTCTCATACATATCTTAACCCAAGTATTTCGGCTTCCATTCCAATTTTTCCTTGTTTTTATAGTTTGTTAAGAATTTCGAATATCTTTCACTGTTTTGCATTGTGAAACTCCTTCTCCAGGTCGAAAAATCCTATGACCATAGTTGATTTCTCCCGAAGTCTTGTTCCCATTACTAAGCTCAACTTCAAAACTGTCTATCTAATGGCTTTATCTTTTCGAAAGTCAACTTATCGTCATCTAACAAATATAATGCACGCATTTGCTATTTGGCTATCGTGCTATAATAACGATTGTGTTAATGATATTTTTTCTGGCAGACTCATGATATATCTCCAGTCTCAGACACTTCACAAATTACCTTCAGTAACGTTTGATTTTACTTCCCCAAATGATTTTAGATATTCCGAAGGAATTTTATCTTCGCCTTCTGTTTTTTGATCCTACGTCAAATTCTAACACTGACACCTCCTCTATCTTCCACATCTACGCCCATTTCTTCTGCTAATCGCGTCACCAGATACTTCCTCCCACTCGCAGAATCCTTCATCCCACTGTTATCCCTCTGTCCATTGCTTTTAACAATGAAATTCCTCTTCCATCCTTATCTCTGACGCATTTGCTTTTCATATTGCTATGGTTTTCTGTAAGGTGAATCAATGCTGCCGACGAAGTTTCTATCCCGATTTCTATTTACCTGCACTTCCTATACATGGTGTTACAAAAAGGTACGGCCAAACTTTCAGGAAACATTCCTCACACACAAATAAAGAAAATATGTTATGTGGACATGTGTCCGGAAACGCTTACTTTCCATGTTAGAGCTCATTTTATTACTTCTCTTCAAATCACATTAGTCATGGAATGGAAACAAAACAGCAACAGAACGTACCAGCGTGACTTCAAACACTTCGTTACAGGAAATGTTCGAAATGTCCTCCGTTAGCGAGGATACATGTATCCACCCTCCGTCGCATGGAATCCCTGATGCGCTGATGCAGCCCTGGAGAATGGCGTATTGTATCACAGCCGTCCACAATACGAGCACGAAGAGTCTGTACATTTGGTACCGGGGTTGCGTAGACAAGAGCTTTCAAATGCCCCCATAAATGAAAGTCAAGAGGGTTGAGGCCAGGAGAGCGTGGAGGCCATGGAGTTGGTCCGCCTCTACCAATCCATCGGTCACCGAATCTGTTGTTGAGAAGCGTACGAACACTTCGACTGAAATGTGCAGGAATTCCATCGTGCGTGAACCACATGTTGTGTCGTGCTTGAAAAGGCACATGTTCTAGCAGCACAGGTAGAGTATCCCCTATGAAATCATGGCGGTAAATCGAGGAAGTACAGTACGTACTGACGAAACTAAAATGAGCTCTAACATGGAAATTAAGCGTCTCCGGACACATGTCCACATAACATTTTTTCTTTGTTTGTGTGTGAGGAATCTTTCCTGAAAGTTTGGCCGTACCTTTTTGTAACACCCTGTATATCACACCACATTTTACATGTTAATATCATCAATGACTATATAAATTAATAATTTGCTTTGGACATGACCAACGGCGATTGCACTTCATTTTGTAGTCTTTGTTCGAATGTAACAGTATCTCCCAAGAGGGCTCCGCTCGTTATTTTATTTTATTTTACGTTCACTTAGCATTTGCAACCTAAAACGACGGAGTGCTTTTAAGAAGCAGAAAATCAGTTTATTGATCAAAGAAAGACTCTACAGAAGAAGAGCTCTCATAAGAAATATTTTACGAAGGTGTCTCTCCTGCTAAGAGGATTCTCGGAGGAGATCTTCTGTCTTAAGTTAGAGAGCTTTTGTAGCAAGGCTGCCTTGAATTAAACCGTCCTTTATATTCCTACAATATTTCGCAGTACTCAACGATCACAATTTAGATTACTGGGGAACTTTGTCTGAGCTCATTGCACGTCGGACAAATAGTGACAGCAGTAATAAAGCCTTTGTATTGCCCTTGGTTCCTTAAGTGAATTTTCTTCATAACGACATACGTATTACACTGACTAGATATTAATATTCCATAAACGGTATTTCTCTTCTCTTCCTTCTTATTACCCATCTCGCATGCGTCATATTTCAAGTTATACGCATGCCACACACAGCACATAAACATATCCGATTATCATTCATAGGTTTACATTAAATTCATCATCACACACAGTTGAAATAATCTTTTCTATGTACAACGCACTTCAGATTTGTTTAGAGATACCGGTTGTGTGAATTTTGTATATACACTCCTGGAAATTGAAATAAGAACACCGTGAATTCATTGTCCCAGGAAGGGGAAACTTTATTGACACATTCCTGGGGTCAGATACATCACATGATCACACTGACAGAACCACAGGCACATAGACACAGGCAACAGAGCATGCACAATGTCGGCACTAGTACAGTGTATATCCACCTTTCGCAGCAATGCAGGCTGCTATTCTCCCATGGAGACGATCGTAGAGATGCTGGATGTAGTCCTGTGGAACGGCTTGCCATGCCATTTCCACCTGGCACCTCAGCTGGACCAGCGTTCGTGCTGGACGTGCAGACCGCGTGAGACGACGCTTCATCCAGTCCCAAACATGCTCAATGGGGGACAGATCCGGAGATCTTGCTGGCCAGGGTAGTTGACTTACACCTTCTAGAGCACGTTGGGTGGCACGGGATACATGTGTACGTGCATTGTCCTGTTGGAACAGCAAGTTCCCTTTCCGGTCTAGGAATGGTAGAACGATGGGTTCGATGACGGTTTGGATGTACCGTGCACTATTCAGTGTCCCCTCGACGATCACCAGTGGTGTACGGCCAGTGTAGGAGATCGCTCCCCACACCATGATGCCGGGTGTTGGCCCTGTGTGCCTCGGTCGTATGCAGTCCTGATTGTGGCGCTCACCTGCACGGCGCCAAACACGCATACGACCATCATTGGCACCAAGGCAGAAGCGACTCTCATCGCTGAAGACGACACGTCTCCATTCGTCCCTCCATTCACGCCTGTCGCGACACCACTGGAGGCGGGCTGCACGATGTTGGGGCGTGAGCGGAAGACGGCCTAACGGTGTGCGGGACCGTAGCCCAGCTTCATGGAGACGGTTGCGAATGGTCCTCGCCGATACCCCAGGAGCAACAGTGTCCCTAATTTGCTGGGAAGTGGCGGTGCGGTCCCCTACGGCACTGCGTAGGATCCTACGGTCTTGGCGTGCATCCGTGCGTCGCTGCGGTCCGGTCCCAGGTCGACGGGCACGTGCACCTTCCGCCGACCACTGGCGACAACATCGATGTACTGTGGAGACCTCACGCCCCACTTGTTGAGCAATTCGGCGGTACGTCCACCCGGCCTCCCGCATGCCCACTATACGCCCTCGCTCAAAGTCCGTCAACTGCACATACGGTTCACGTCCACGCTGTCGCGGCATGCTACCAGTGTTAAAGACTGCGATGGAGCTCCGTATGCCACGGCAAACTGGCTGACACTGACGGCGGCGGTGCACAAATGCTGCGCAGCTAGCGCCATTCGACGGCCAACACCGCGGTTCCTGGTGTGTCCGCTGTGCCGTGCGTGTGATCATTGCTTGTACAGCCCTCTCGCAGTGTCCGGAGCAAGTATGGTGGGTCTGACACACCGGTGTCAATGTGTTCTTTTTTCCATTTCCAGGAGTGTAGTTTGTGTAGATCTGAACAAAATTGTATTCATTGGTGGTAGTACAGGCGTAGTACACACATAGAGTGGTTATACATCCACGAGCCTTCTGCTGCGTCTCTCCTCCACTATTGAAATGTAGTGACTGATGGCTGTGTGGTTGCTGGTTTCAGGCGTTACGCAAGGTGGGGCTGCAAAGACACCACGCCACATGCATCCAGAATATCTGAACCCATCGAGATAAAATTTTCCCTAAGTTATAGTGAAAATTTGTTTAATTTCATGACGTTCGCAAGTTACTTTTAACGCTTATGGTTGCCGAATATTTTACCTACATCTTCCTGCTACGTCTCCACATACTCGTCGCTCCAACTCATTCTTCATATCGTGGTACCAACTGACCAATGCCCTCGCATCCGCCTTTGATTTACGCAAATTCCCTCTGCTGGTGCCAAATTTCTGTGCTCGTGGCCAGTTTTTCTTGAGATCCAACAGATACAAATCACGGAGATTCTAGTCTGGGCTGTATGGTAAGTGGTTTCCATCCAAAACGTGCAGGAGTGTCTTGCACCTGCAGTATGTGGCCGAGAATTGTCATGCAGAAGGAAATGCGTGACAGTTACATTATGTGGGCAGCATGAAATCGGGCGAAACCCCTCATCTGCCACTGCAAAACTGGGTGGAAGAGACTATTGTTCAGTGTATCTTTAAATGCTCACTGTGCGCTCAGAACTGGACAGTGTGACACGAAGTTATAGACGGCCCTAATAAAGACACCGCGCAACGCAACTGCACAAAGCTTCACTGGTTATTAGTGTGGTTTCATTTTCGTGTCGAATCTGAAGTTTACTTTATTCTACGATACTGGAAAGAGCCTTCAAAGAAATTTTCAGACATTTTTGTGTGAAACTTAATCAAATGCTATCAAGATTACTGCACCGGAAACTGCCATCAGCAGAAGAGGATCCACAATGGTATCCGCCACTCTACCAAACGTAAGTTAACGTGTAACTCAGGTAGGGTTATCATGTTTACCTGCAGCTGTTGCCTGAGAGCTGTTCAGGCTTTCACAACCTATATGAGTGTCGAATAAGTGGGTATGGCTTATGAAGAATTTCATCAGACAGTTAGGGCAGAGGTGTGGTTGTAGCCTTTGCTGAAAGAGCTTCCGATTGTGCCAGTCTATCAAGATATGTTTTTAAAAATTTCAAGAAACTGGACGTATGTAGGTTAAAGTACGCCAGCGAAAAAGATAATAAGTGATACGAGAAACGCAGTGCATATACAGGGTGTATCTGCAAGAGCGTGCAAAAATTTAAGAGGAAACAGGAGATGCTCCACTGAACAATTTGAGGTAGGGAACCTGGGGCCGCAGAATCCAGCTTAAGGAGATAATAGAACAAAATTACATTACTGAGTACATTTTTATTTACATTAGTTACGGTTAACTGCAAATACCATCATTGACACAATGAACATACCATTTGTACTCTATCTTACACAATGCCGTGGAATAGGAGGACCTCCCCTTCCATTTCAGCTACCATCAAATACGGCATTGAGATGGTCGCGGACATCCACACGGAAGTGAGGTGGTGAACCGTTATGCTGTATCCACATCCTCTCACGAACAGCCATGGGTACGTTCTCCAACAACTCAGGTAGAACGCTTTGCAGGAACCTCACGTACAGGTGGCTATTCAGACGCCCAGGTGGAAGGCATGGCACAATGAGATTGTCGCCTACAATGCCGGCCCAGATATTCATCGCAGCACGTATTTGATGACAATGATTATGTTTGGTTGATGGTGCACTCAACTGCGCTGTCATCAGCGCCCGTACAAAGTCCCGATTTTTACACAGTCCAGTTTTTTCACAGTCCAATCTGGCCACTGTCAGGAATGATGAAAAGATGAAATGATGAGGACAACACAAACACCCAGTCCCCGGGCTGAGAAAATTCCCAATCTGGCCGGGAATAGAAACCGGGATCCCCTGATCCAGAGGCAGCAACGCTAGCCACTTCCATTACTGAAAATGTGGAAATATTTTTATCGATCATTAGAGAAATACAAAATGACTTGTTTGCTCACTTCTTGTAACACCCTTGGAGTTTGTGGGAAAAATCGAGACAACGGGTCTATAGGGACATACTGACGACTCCTGAACACATGAAATGCCCTGTAACAAGCGTCTGTGCTGGTCTGTCCGACCAATACTCTTTGTTGCATCGACCAATTGTCGACGTCTTCAAGGACAAACCTTACAAATGTAACACGAATAACAATAACAATAATAATAATAATAAACAAAGGAGTTATACTTGAGTTACGTGTAATTTTTTCTTTCTTTTTTGAGTAACAAGTCTTCTGGTCGGTTTTTATGCTGCCCACCACGAACACTTCTCTTGTGTCAACATCCCCATCTCAGAGTATAACTTGCAATTTTTTTTTTGATATATTGCAATCTGTGTTTGCCCATACAAATCTTACCCGCTACATCTCCCTCGAGCATCAACGAAGTTATTCCTTGATATCTTAACATAAGTCCTATCACCCCTGTCTCTTCCTCCTTTTAGTGTTTTCGATATGTTCCTTTCTTCGCCTATTCTGTGGAGAACCTTCACTTTTCTTATATTACGTCCAACAAATTTTCGAAATCCCTCTTTTGCACCAAATCACTCTTCTTTTCCGGTATCCTCACAGTTGATGATTCACTACCATACATCGCTGTATTCCAAAAGCCCACCCCCAAATATTTCTTCCTCCAGTTAAGTCCGATGTTTGACACTGGTACACTTCTTTTGGCCAGCAGTGCTCCTGATGCACTAGTCTGCTTTTAATGTCATCTTTAGCTCCTCCATGATGTGTTTCTTTTGCGTTTACTTAGTCTACTTCGTGGACATCAGTTTTAATGGTAAGTTTATCACTAATCCAATTTCTCCTACGCTACATTACATTCGCCTTTCTTCAGCTTCCTCTCAATCCAGATTCTGCATTGGTTAGATTGTTCATTCTATTCAAGAGGTCTTTTAATTCTTTTCCATTTCACCGACGACAGCAACGACATTAGCGCTATCCTTTCACTTTTAATTTTAATCCTACTCTCGAAACTTTCTCTCATTTTCGTAATCGCTTCTTGATGTATAGAATGAACAATAGGGGCGAACGACTGCATCCCATTCTCATGCCATTTTTAATCTGTGCGCTTCGTTCTTTTTCCTCCATTTTTAGTGTACCTTCTTGGTTCTAATACATGCTGTTTCTTAGCCGTCCTTCCCTATAAGTTGCTCCTATTGTCCTCACAATTTCGAACTTCTTACAGAATTTTACATCGTCGAACGAGATTTCCAGGTCCACAAATGTATAAAACTGTCTTGATCTTTTTTCAATCTTCTTGAAACATCAAAACTGCTTCTCTGACGCTTTCACCTTTCCTAAAGCCAAAGAGCCGTCATCTAGCAAATCCCCAGTTTTCTTTCCATTCTTCTGTCTATAATTCCTGTCAACAACTTGGATGTACGGGTCTAAGTGGATTGTGTGATAGATTTTCCACTTATCTGCTCTCTTCAGGGGATTACTTTTTTCGGAATGTCTGGTGGTACGTCTCCAGTATCAAAGATTTTACATACCAGTTTTAACAGTCCTTTTGTTTTATTTCCCCTTTTAATTATAGAAATTCTGATGGAACGTTATCTCTCCCATCTGCATTAATTGATCGCCATTTGAACATAGCACTTACGGTCTAATAGTCTACTCCATATGTCTTTTATAATGACTCCTCCTACGAGGGGCGTTCAATAAGAAATGGAATTTATTTTGTGAAATCAGATTTGTTTATTCAGTATTCCAATACCCCATATTACTTCCAACTCTTTTGGCTACTAAATCATATTTTTCAACATAATCTTCGTTCATTGAGACTGTCTTACACCACATTATTGGGAGGGCCTGTATGCCCACAAGGTACGACTATTGGTCGACGTCGGAGCCAACGTATTTCTGCGTCAATAACCTCTCCATCATCCATATACTGCGTCCCGCAGAATCCATCCTTCAGTGGGCCAAACAGATGGAAGTCGGGAGGTGCGAGATAAGGGCCGTAGGGCAGATGAGAAAGAACAGTCCAGAGAAGTTCCGAGAGCTCCTCTGGGCTGTGCAGACTCGTGTGAGGCCTTGGGTTCTCATGGAGAATGGGCAAGTTCGTTTGCAGTTTTGTGGCGACGCACGCGTTTGTCGTTTCTGCAGTTTCCTTAGGGTACCTCAGTACGCTTAAGAGTTGACAGTTGCACCATAAGCAAGGACATAAAACAAAGTAACTCCCTTAGAGTCCCAGGTATCTGTAGACATTGTGCAAGTGCCTGTGAATAAATGCGATGCTCTGGTTTTCTCAGTGACTTCTCTGTTTGGAATTCACCTCCTTTATAGAAAACATTTTGAAGGCTCCGTACAGCCTATCGGAACTTCACGACTTCATGAAACTGTAGGGGCTGAAGTGGGAATTTTCCATGATGTCTCACAATAGGTTCCGACTTTTTTATTCGAAATTGGCAGAAAAAAATGTGGTGCATCACTTATTGAACGCCCCTCGTATCATGTCATCGAACAACTCTTTCCCTTGTTAAAAGCCTCAGTGTATTCTATCTATCCGCAATATCCCCGGACCGGTGGAATTTCCATTGCACTCTTAAGGTTGACGCCCTTGTTTTTAATTGCACTCGAGTTTGGTTTGACATTACTGTGTGCTGAATCAGTCCTTCCTGCGACTACTTCTCTTTTACATTTCTTCACTTTTTCCCTGCAACCACTGCACCTTGCATCCCTATCACTTCCTATTTATTTTATTACTAAATGACTTGTATTGCTTTCCCTTTCTTGCCCTGAACAGTTGTATACTTCCTTCTTTCGTCAATCCCGTGTCTTTATATTTGATAAAGTAGAGAGGCTTTTTGAAAGAACCCGTCATATTTACTCCCCCTGAAATATTTAGTTCACCCGAGGCGTGAACTACACGTCATTTGCTATCAGTCCGTCGTCGTATGGGGTTAGTTTCATTGCACGTCTACCGAAATCGCTTTAACCACTACCATTCATCATTCCTAACTCGACCCGGCTGGAACCACCAGAAGATTTTATTCAATCGTATCACCGGGACACTATGCATTTATACAGGTAGTGAAAGTACGTAACTTAATTCCATATGAACTCCAGTATTTCACATATTCGCTAATTTAGTCAACTCAGTAATCAGAGTAATCTCAAAGTTCACAACTACTTCCGATATAAATGTACAGAGATCTAAAGGTACATAACTAATCTTTCCCAGCATGTACGGTGGCTTATTACTGCTCTCTTGAGTAATAATTTCATCACCAAATTTCGAAATGAGAAGTATGAATTTTAGTGCAAGTTCGAAATGTAGAATATTCTATACTTTGAGATAACAGACGAAACAGATGTGCAGCAGCTGAACAGTTATAGAATAAAACAAAGATTAGCATGTAAGAATCAATTATTGCAAATTTGTATTTAATGTGAAACAAAAATGTGAACAAAGTGTGAACATGGAATGCAGGAAGGGCAAAGAGAAGGAAAGAGAAAGGATGGCCGGGAAATCGTGACGGCTAGCCACACAGGGCATTATGATAATGCAGTGAAGAAAGTTGAAAACTTGTGCTGCATCGGGACTCTAACCTGTACTTACCACTACTCTGAGCAGTTGTCACCGCTTCGGCCATCCGGACACGGTCCCTGGCTGACTCCCCGATAGAATATTTAAGAACAACGCCAACAGGTAGCATTCATTCTTGCATTGGGCGGTGCTCATAATTATTCGGACCATCAGTGTGTAGTACATAATATACGGCAGTCATCTTTAGCTGTCAAATGCCGAGTTCCATGTAGTGTACATTACTGATTATGCCTTCGAATAGTTGAATTTTGCGATCTTTACATCTACATCTCAGCAAAAGTATTACACTTATTTAAAAACAAAATGGAGCAGGATGGAAAATATAGATTGGTAATGGCAAGGAAGGTGCCTATGGAGAGAAATTTGTTAATATCGAATATAAACTTCAGTGTTAGCAAGTGTTTTCGGAAGGCATCTGTCTGGAGTACAGCCTTCTACGAAAGTGACAGGTGGACGATAAGGAATTCAGACAAAATTACAATAGACGCTTTCGAAATGTGGTGCTACAGAAGAATGCTTATTGTTACCTGGGTAGATGAGGTAATTAATGAGGGTGTAGTCAACAGAATTGAGGAGAAAAGTCATTTATGGCACAACTTTAAAGGAAGGAGTCGGTTGATAGAACACATCAAGAAATCGTCATTGTAGAGGGATTGGTGTGTGTGTGTGCGTGTGTGTGTGTGTGTGTGTGTGTGTGTGTGTGTGTGTGTGTGTGTGTGTTAGGAGGGGGGGGGTGAGGGTTGAAAATTGTACAGGAAAACCAAGAGACGAGTACAATAAGTAGATTCATATGTTGACAGCGGTAGTTATTCGGAGATGAAGAGGAGAGCGCAGGATAAAGCAGCGTGAATAGCGGCAGCAAACCAAAGTGCACATTTCAGTACATCTGTGATATAAAAAACTGCTTCTGGGCAACACTCGATGGCATGCATACAACAGAGTTGTAAAGGTTGCCACACTCTACACTAGCAGCTTTGATGATGTTATCCGGTGTGTGAGAAGGGTTCTTGCGATGACGCGGGAGACCTCATCAAAGGAATGCTTAGTAGAGTTCTTGTTAGCAGATACCACAGACCATACCTCTGGAGGTAAGAGCTCACACATCCATTTGAACCTCCTTACTGATTGTGGAGCTGAACAATATTTTGGAAGCCCTTGTCTCGATACTGCACATTAGTCAAATTGACCTCTAGAGTGATAAGAGGCACCCGATATCTGTGGATGATATCGGCCAGAAATGTAATAATGGCTCGTCTCCCAACTGTACTCGTGAGACTACGTGCCACAGAAGTGCACTGAAAACTAGCGCCCCCCCCCCCCCCAAGCGTCATCTTGAGGCAGACAGCTCCACAGCCCGATGAGGAGAATTCGACACCACTGACTTCTTCGAGCACCTCAGTGCTGCGGAATTTGTACTTTTGTTCGTAATGGCCACCTAGAGGCCATATTGATCCTGCTGAGCCGGTGCGCACTGTATGGCTCGACATTGTCAAAGGTTAATATAGTAACTCTTCATTAATGTTAAGAGCGACTGACATCTTAGCAGGTTGCCTATTTGTATTTCTCCACTCGGTACTCTGCCAGACCGACACAGAGCCTCTGGGGACGGAATGAGCACCTGTCTATTTATTGCTGTTGTGCCCATTTACAGCCTCAGTTCCCACTATCCGTCCTGTGTGAATGAGAAAACAAGCCAAAGGGCGCATTTCAAAACTCGCTCAAGTGCATTCATAGTGTTTTGTAGAGTCTGGTATAGTACTGCCGATTTAACTTCTGGGTAGACAGTGCTGGAAGCAAAGGAGGTAGCATGGTGGCATCGTTCGTGTCCCCTGTCCATTACCCTGCTTGCTCGCAGCCTCACGCTGACTGCTGCAAGACTTCCGGTGACGAGTGAAGAGTGCATCTGCACAGAATGATTATTACTTGCGTCAAGATGCATGTATGTTATATGTATGGTGTCTGCTCCTTCAGATATGTCGCCTTATTCGATTTCCCACAACCGTATGATCATAGTGAAAAAACGGCGCGTGTTACAATAAATTCAGTGATCTATGAACTCAGTGTGAAATTCAATTTTTTCAAGTCGTTTACTTTATTAGTCATACTTTAACCTTGTACCATGAACCCATCTTGTGACGGTCACCTTTTAGTCTATTGTTTTAGGATTCTGAACAAATAATTGCCAGGAAATCTTTTAGTGTACCTATCCAAAGTTTTAGAAGTTCAGTCGTTACTCTAGTTACAGTTCGCTGGTGAATTATATCAGAATTGGGAGGGCTATAACCGTCCCTTATATTCGACAGTTCCTTCCTCTGACGATCACTCATCTTGTGACTAGGCTGATAATTCGTTATTACGACAGCAGCGTACCAGTAGAAGTTCATTGTTTAGTGAACGCTTTTCGTATTCTTTTGGTGACCGCTATGGATACCAAGGTTGCAAATAAAGTATACCCGAGTAGAAGCGCTCTCAGATAGGGCCATCACCTTCCGTGTTCCAGCATTTGAAGCACTCCACAGTTAAGCAATTTGTGGGAATCTGCGTGTGTATGATGAGATGAACGTTTTTCGGAAATCGTTTTTAAATACCTCTTCCTGTGCTCGAATCAGGACTGAAGTAAGTCAAATAATTGAAAGTTTATTATCTAAATTCATCATTAAGGGTTCGTTATTACTATTAAAATTTGTTGAAGGAACGTACCCCGTTGAACATTAATGTCATTTTTCTGAAGAAATAACCCAGCCCAAGTCAAATGGTGTCAGTTTGCGTAGTGTTTATCCCGAACAGCTTCCTTTCCACTGCCGTATCCTCCTTGTGAGCAGCTCCAAAGCATCGTTTATAATTCTAACAGTGATGGTATTAAATATAGTGCTGGTTGCTTGTGTTAGGAAGAGACACAGAATATTTCCGTTCATGGTTCCAGTCTCAGCAACCCTTACACGCCGGTAAATATGCACAGCAAAGTAACATCCTCGTTATCCGTTTGCACAACTAAATTCTTCCTTAATAATCATTTTAAGTCTCTTGTAGTCTTTGTTTATGGGCTAAAATTATTACTAGACAGGTCTTGTCGGCGAATTTGGAGGGTGTGAGATTGACGTGAGTCACCTCAGACTGTCTTATAAGAATAAATAAAGTAAAAGAAAAGAGTAGGGGTAGTAATACCAACGTTTAGGGATGCTACTTCCTTTGTGAGCGAGGACAATCACCTTTCAGGAGACCTTCAAAATGGTAACGCGTAGTTGTGTTCCATTCTCCTTGTGTTACTTACGTGCCATGATTTGTAGGTAGCGTCATCAGCTGGTGCTTTTCCCTATATGCGACTACTGTGAGATAAATGAACAACGTTGTGTGCTTGGGTAATACCAGTTTAATTCCTTTATGAAATCTCTGTGGAGTATGTGAATGTTTTTTCCATAATTTTACAGTGTGCCCACAGTCTAAACTTGACCATCCGAGAATCATTGAGATTATGAACAGTTTTCAGAAGCCGCACTGTCCCTTTCACGAAAAGAGGCTCTTTTTCCTCAGACATGCATTTCCGTGTGGTCAACGGAGACAAAGATCTTGTAGAAGAAAAAATACATCCAACTAAGTGTGTCATCATAACTGCCGTCTGCTTCCCATCCGCTGTACAGCGAGCTACGTAAATTTAAGTATTAAATGTGTTTTTCTTACTTTTCACTTGTTTTTCCGTGTGTTTTTGCTTTTGGGAAGCTTTAATTTTCGATTTCTAGTAATAGTGTTCCATAGATTTCGTGTTTGTTTTGAATACAGTCCAGAGACAGGTAGTGCTTATTTTCATTGTTTCCAACAAGAAGTGTCTAGTAACCACAGTTTATCAGCTATTAGCCGCCTTTAGTGAATTAGCAGTCTAGTTAAAAGTTGATTAACACTCTACAGTATATTGTTGATTTCTTACGATGGATAGGATGTGTGACTGCTATGTACGGACGCAGGAGGAGCTGGCCACTGTTCGCGAACAGCTGAACGTTTTGGTCGCCGCGGTCAGCCGTCTTCAGGCTGCTGCCTCGGAGTGTAGCGTCAGTGGGGAGTATGGTGCGTCGCATGGTACACCCTAGGTGCTACATGCTTCACCCACAGTCTGTGCTGTCGAGACATCTTCGTGGGTACCGGGCGCGGTTGGGCCACCCTCTCCCCAAGGTGAGTGGTGGGTTCAGCGGCGTTCGCGTCGCACGAGGCGGAGGGTCACTGTGGAGGCTGGCCGTGTGCCATCGCCCGCTCTGCCTGTGAGTGAACATGTGGCCGCTCCTTCAGCAAGGTCCGAGCAGACACACTGGGGGAGGGGTTTATTAGCGATTGGGAGCTCCAACGTTAGGCGGGCGATGGATCCCCTTAGGGAAATAGCGGAAAGGTCGGGGAAGAAGGCTAGAGTTCACTCTGTCTGTCTGCTGTGGGGTCTCACCCGAGATGTGGAGAAGGCCCTGCCGGCGGCTATAGAGAGCACTGGGTGCACCCGGCTGCAAATTGTTGCTCATGTTGGCACCAATGACTCCTGCCGTCTGGGTTCAGAGGTCATCCTCAGTTCAATACAGGCAGTTGGCGGAGTTTGTGTAGGCGGAAAGCCACGCTCGCGGGGTGGAATCTGCGCTAACTATTTGTAGTATCGTTCCAGAACCGATCGCGGTCCTTTGGTTTGGAGCAGAGTGGAAGGCTTAAACCAGAGGCTCATACGATTCTGCAGATATCTAGGGTTCAAATTTCTCGACCTCCGCTATCGGGTGGAGAAATGTAGGGTCCCCCTGAATACGTCGGGCGTGCACTACACGCAGGAAGGGGCTACAAGGGTAGCGGAGTACGTGTGGAGGGCACATGTGGGTTTTTTAGGTTAGAGAATTCCATCCCTAGGCCCGACAAGACGCCTCCTGAGACGCTACAAGGTAGCAGTAGGCAAAACGCAACAGGTAATGGCAATATTAATGTGGTAATAGTAAACTGCAGTAGCGTCTATAGAAAGGTCCCACAACTGCTCTCATTAATAAACGGTCACAATGCCCACATAGTACTAGGGGCAGAAATTCTAAACTCAGATTGGAATTTATATATATCGAAGAGACAGCTGGACAGTGAAGGGGGAGGCATGTTTATAGCGATAAAAAGTGCAATAGTATCGAAGGAAATTGACGGATATCAGAAATGTGAAATAATTTGGGTGAAGGTCACGGTTAAAGCAGGCTCAGACATGGTAATTGGATGTCTCTGTAGGCCCCCTGGCTCATCAGCTGTTGTGGCAGAGCATCTGAAGGAAAATTTGGAAAATATTTCGAGTAGATTTCCCGACCATGTTACAGTTCTGGGTGGAAATTTTAATTTGCCAGATATAGACTGGGAGTCAAACGTTTATAACGGGTGGCAGGGACAAAGAATCCAGTGAAATTTTTTTTAAGTGCATTACCTGAAATCTACCTTGAGTAGTTAAACAGGAAACCGACTCGTGGCGATAACATATTAGACATTCTGGTGACAAACAGACCTGAACTATTTGAAACAGTTAACGCAGAAAAGGGAATCAGTGATCATAAAGCGGTTACTGCATCGAAGACTTCAGCCGTAAATAGAAATATCAAAAAAGGTTGGAAGATTTTACTGTTTAGCAAAAGTGACAAAAAGCTGATTTCAGAGTACCTGACGGCTCAACACAAAAGTTTTATCTCAAGCTCAGATAGTGTTGAGGATCAGTGGATAAAGTTCAAAACATTCGTACAATATCCATTAGATGAGTATGTGCCAAGCAAGATCGTAAGAGATGGAAAAGAGCCACCGTGGTACAACAACCGAGTTAGCTACGGAAGCAATGGGAACTTCACAGCAAACATAAACATAGGCAAAGCCTTGCAGACAAACAAAAATTACACGAAGCGAAATGTACTGTGAGGAGGGCTATGCGAGAGGCGCTCAATGAATTCGAAAGTGAAGTTGGCAGAAGATCTTAAGAAATTTTGGTCTTAAATGTCAAAGCGGTAGGTCGATCAAAACAAAATATCCAGACAGTCTGTGACGAAAATGGTACTGAAGCAGAGAATGACAGACTAAAGGCCGAAATACTAAACGTCTTTTCCTAAGCTGTTTCACATAGGAAGACTGCACTGTAGTTCCTTCTCTAGATTGTCGCACAGAAGACAAAATGGTGGATATAGAAATGGTAAACATCGAAATAGATGACAGAGGGATAGAAAAGCAACTTAAATCGCTCAAAAGAAGAAAGGCCGCTGGACCTGATGGGATACCAGTTCTATTTTACACAGAGTATGCGAAGGAACTTGCCCCCCTTCTTGCAGCGGTGTACTGTATGTCTCTAGAACAGCGCAGCATTCCAAGGGATGGGAAAAGGCACAGGTCATCCCCATTTTCAAGAAGGGACGTCGAACAGATGTGCAAAACTATTGACCTATATCTCTAACATCGATCAGTTGTAGAATTTTGGAACATGTTTTATGTTCGAGTACAATGACTTTTCAGAAGACTAGAAATCTACTCCGTAGGAATCAGCATGGGTTTCGAAAAAGACGATCGTGTGAAACCCAGCTCGCGCTATTCCTCCACGAGACTCAGAGGGCCACAGACATGGGTTCCCAGGTAGATGTCGTGTTTCTTGACTTCCACAGTCATTTAATGAACAAAGTAAGAGCATATGGACTACCAGACCAATTGTGTGATTGGATCGAAAAGTTCCTAGATAACAGAACGCAGCATGTCATCCTCAATGGAGAGAAGTCCTACGAAGTAAGAGTGATTTCAGGTGTGCCACAGGGGAATGTCGTAGGACCGCTGCTATTCACAATATACATAAATGACCTTGTGGAAAACATCGGAAGTTCACTGAGGCTTTTTGCGGATGATGCTGTAGTATATCGAGAGGTTGTAACAATGGAAAATTATACTGAAATGCAGGAGGATCTGTAACGAATTGACGCATTGTGCAGGGAATGTTAATTGAATCTTAATGTAGACAAGTGTAATGTGCTGCGAATACATAGAAAGAAAATCCTTTATCATTTAGCTACAATATAGCAGATCAGCAACTGGAAGCAGTTAATTCCATAAATCATCTTGGAGTAGGCATTAGAAGTGATTTAAAATGGAATGACCATATAAAATTAATTGTCGGTAAAGCAGATGCCAGACTGAGATTCACTGGAAGAATTCCAAAGAAATTCAATCCGAAAACAAAGGAAGTAGCTTACAGTACACTTGTTCGCCCACTGCTTGAATACTGCTGACCGGTGTGGGATCCGTACCAGATAGGGTTGATAGAAGAGAGAGAGAAGATCCAACAGAGAGCAGCGCGCTTCGTTACAGGATCATTTAGTAATCGCGAAAGCGTTACGGAGACGATAGATAAACTCCAGTGGAAGACTCTGCAAGAGAGACGCTCAGTAGCTTGGTACGGGCTTTTGTTGAAGTTCGGAGAAATACCTTCACCGAGGAGTCAAGCAGTATATTGCTCCCTCCTACGTAAATCTCACGAAGAGACCATGAGGATAAAATCAGAGAGATTAGAGCCCACACAGAAGCATACCGACAATCTTTCTTTCCACTAACAATACGAGACTGGAATAGAAAGGAGGACTGATAGAGGTACTCAAAAAAATGGTTCAAATGGCTTTGAGCACTATGCGACTTAACTTCTGAGGTCATCAGTCGCCTAGAACTTAGAACTAATTAAACCTAACTAACCTAGGGACATCACACACATCCATGCCCGAGGCAGGATTCAAACCTGCGACCGTAGCGGTCGCTCGGCTCCAGACTGTAGCGCCTAGAACCGCACGGCCACTCCGGCCGGCAGAGGTACTCAAAGTACCCTCCGCTAGACACCGTCAGGTGGCTTGCGGAGTATGGATGTTGATGTAGATGTAATAGTTGAGGAAGTTGGTTGGAAGTGCCACAATGAGATGAACAGGTCGGCACACCAAAAGAAGTAGTAAAGAGCCACATCAAACCAATCAGAAGACTGCTCCTACGTTTTTAAAAATTGATTTTCTTTGTGTAAAAACGGGTCTCTACAGTGCTGGGAATCACGCAACATCTGCCATGTACAGCGGCGTGTTGACGGTCATATCGTAGTCCACCAAGTATTTTAAATCAGTGGAGCTTAGCCCACACATGAGTGATGTTTTAGTAGTCAGCTTGTGGAAGGCATATTGCATAGGTAAAATTGTTTCTGAACTACTAAAACCGTTAGGGTAAGTGGCATCCAAACGGCAATCCAAGGTGGTGTGTAGAATCTATGAAACTAGCGACATGCCATCATACTTTGGGGAAACTTTCACACAGCCCCGAAGGTGTCAAGAGCAGATAAATCCAAGAAATACTACACAATAGGGTTATTTGCTCATGCATCCAACTTGCTGACAAAAATAATACACAGGAGAAGAAAGAAAACTGGGGATTTCTTACGTGACGACCAGTTTTGGTCTAGGAAAGCTAAAGGTACCAGAAAGGCAATCCTAACGTTGCACCTCATAATGGATGCAAGACTTAAGAAAAATCAATATACATTGACAGAATTTGTCACCCTAGGAACAGCGTTCGATATTGTAAAATGGTGCCGGCTGCGGTGGTCTAGCGGTTCTAGGCGCTCAGTCCGGAGCCGCGCGACTACTACGGTCGCAGGTTCGAATCCTGCCTCGCGCATGGATGTGTGTGATGTCCTTAGGTTAGTTAGGTTTAAGTAGTTCTAAGTTCTAGGGGACTAATGACCACAGATGTTAAGTCCCATAGTGCTCAGAGCCATTTGAACCATTTTTTGTAAAATGGTGCAAGAATCTTGAAACTCCCAGGAAAACTGGTGTAAGGTACGGGAAAAGTGGGTAATATACAATACGACAGGAATATAGAGGAGAAAAATAAGAACTAAAAAGCCATAACGAAGCACTCAGATTGGAAATCATATAGGGATGCACTTCTCGCTCATATTAGTCAATCTGTACATCGATGATGCAAGGAAGGAAATAAATGAGAGATTCAGGAGCAGGATAAAAATTCGTGCTGAAAGACTGTAAAAAACGGTAAGATTTGCCCCATCACAACTGAAATTGAGAAAACTTACACTGCTTGTTGAATGGAATGAATTGAATGATCACTTACGATGGACTGAGAATAAGACAAGAAAGAGGGCAGTGACAAGCAGTAGCAAAACTGAGATTCGCGATAAACATATCAGAATTGTGGACCACAGTAGACTGTGTACCACTGCTGTGGATTTCACCTTCTATAAGCAGGAAGCTTCAGTACCAAGTGATCCTAGTTCGCTAGCCTGCTGGACAGAAAGAGGTGAAAGGAAGCTGACATTGCTCCACAATGGACCGAGGAAGTTCGTCAGCAGCGGTGAAGGTACATCCTCTAGAGGAAGAAATCACAGCTCCCTGCCCTCCAGGCATATGGGTTTAGCTAGAGGCTAGTGACCTCTACTAGCGAAACAATTAATCGCTTACAAGCTTCAGCAACTAAATAGTCGGCTGACTGGCTCTCATAATCACACCATGGACCCAGCGTGGACAAGACTGCTCACAGCTGCATTGTCTGCCTAGGCAAGCATAGATGGGCAGCAAGGAGTTTTCCCACATGGATAATGGTGGCTCAGAGGCAGCATGGCCTCAGGTTCGAACTGTAGACCTCCAGGGTAGGAGGCCGCAGCGGCTGAGGTTGGCCTGCAGGCGGCCCTCCTGCTGGAGGGAGCTATGTTAGCAGCATCTGACTCAGCACAAACAGCAGCAGAGTCCAGAGGTGGAGACTTGAATCATGCAGACTCTGACCAGCAGACTGCAGTACCACTGTTCAGAAACGAGTAGTATTTAAACATACGCTTAGCTTTCTTTATTTTGCTAAAGTATCGCCTCCTACTACGTAAGCCACAATAGAGAAACTCTCGGGCTTGAATGAATCAGGTCATCCATGTTGTAGCGGCTTTGCCTCTCTTCTGCGTCAATGTGATTACACCTGTGGTCGCTGTGTTCGGCTGTAGCACGTGGTAAGCACCTCGCATCAACAGGCAGCCCCTCATGTAACTTCGCCTGGCCACCCCTAATTGCTTTCTTTAGTCGTGAATAGCGTCTCAGTTTTACCCACCTGTTCCAATAAAATTAATTGCGGCACAACGTAGCAAAAGAATTTTATTCTAATTTGCAAAATCTACATTTACATGGATACCCTGCAAATCACATTTAATTGCCCAGAAGAGGACCAGGAAAAAATCAGAAATGAGTTAATGGTATTACTTTGATACTGTAAGGCAAATATAGGAAACCAATCGGTAACTAATGCAATCGGCATGAAGAGGAAAGTATTTTGAATAAAAGCCGACAAGAATTAAGACAATTTGCAATTTTTAATCTTCTAAAAGTTACTAACACATTTAAAAAAATAATTTTCAGAAGCATTTACAGTCAGCTCAGGGTCAGATGCCATTAAGTGGAAAAGCATCATCATTCATAGTGGACACAGAAAGAATCTACATCTCTTCTGACAATATTTTTAGTAGTTTCTGAAATGAATATCTCGAAAAGTTGGGGAAGTAATAACACTCACAGAAGCAAAGATATAATACTCACAGCAAACTTATTAAAAATAAATGTATACAAGTCTAATACAAAAGTTGAGTAAATAAACAACTGCTAATGAAACCCACCAGTGAAGATATCAATGAAGAATGGGAAAACGTAAGCAGCAGTGCTGAGAAGGCAGGTTTTGAAGAACCGATAAGAAGATAAAAAAAAGAGGGGATTAAGAATTAGAAGCTAAGAGTTAGAAAAAGTAATAAGAGACAAAAAGTAGCCATATCTATGAGATCATCAGAAAAACATACCGGAATTAAGAGCAGAATATAGTCAAATGAGATCAGTTGCTAAAGGAAAATGTAAAGATGCACACAGTATAACCTGCGACAAATATATAAGTAATCTAGAAACTGACATTCGTGAACAATAAGCAAGTGCCTATAAAGCTATCTAACATCTGAACAGCCAAAAAAAACTTACATTAAACATTGACATAATCAACGAGATACAGTGGAAGAACATTACACGAAGCTGTGGTATGACAAAAACTTAATAGAACAAGTAGAAGTGTATGAAGGGGTAGATGTACAACATTAGCAGAAATAGAAGAAGCTTGACAAACAATGAAAGACAGAAAGGCAGCTCGTTTAGTTGGCAGTGATTTGTTAAAATGCGGTGGAATTCCTCTTAAACGAAAATTTCTACATCTCCTAAGTTTATGCTGGGGAAAGCAGGAGTGCTAGAAATCTGGTTAACAGCTGATGCATACTCAGTTTTTAAGAAAGGAGCTCGAAAAGACTGTACCGAGTGTACGCAATACATGCAAATATTCCAACTCAAACGTTAAGACCCACAGCCGAAATAATTTTAGCTGAAAACATGAGTGGACCTAGATTTGGACGAAGAGAACCAAGTAATGCCATATAATCACTTTTGAGATGTTGATAATGAACCACACAAACCCTTTATCGACTATGGAAAGATGTCAGAGATTAAATAGCACAAAACTTTAGTAAACAGTAGATAAAACGGGATTCTGTAACACTCGATATGGACGCAAAAAGTTTACACTGAACTGACGCAGTCTCGAGTGCTGCCGTAAGGGCAGCATACATCGGAGGACCTTGAAACGCTGTAGGTGTGTTTAATAATCGGTGAGATCGCAGAGTATGGTGAAAAAAGTAACAGTTGTACCTTCTGACAATAGATGAAAATATGGCACTGTAAACTTTCAGCATATGATGTGGGTGCAGAAAAGGAGCAGGAACGATCAAATACGATAAAGGCGGTTCTGGCTCATTTATTAGGATGTCGTTCCAAGTTACATCATATGTTCAGTATACTCTCCTAACTCAGCCATTTGCTGTGTCCTTAACACAGCACGGTCGACAATTGGTTGCTGCGTATCCGTCTGTAATCAGAGTCATATTTGATCTTAAGCTGTATTTCAGGTAAGGAAGAGTCTGGATAGGTCCCTGATAGACACGATCTTTCAGATATCCCCACAACCAGAGGTCTCATAAAGCTAAGTCAAGGGATTTGGAAGGCCACACATCTTGATATTGCTTAGATATGATGCTGTCGTTACCGAAGCAATTCTTCCACCTGGCAAGTGAAAAGTGGTGGCAATTCATCTTCTATGGAAACAGTGAGGTGGATACAGTTGCATTCTTGCAAAGCCGTTATCAGGTGCTGCACAAGGAGGCCCTTACGACGTGCAGATGTCACTGTACACATAACAGGTCCGCAAGGTGTCATCTGGAAGAAAAACCGACCGACAATGAAGTCACGCACAGTTATATAAGCTAAGTATAGTGGATGTTCCCGAACAAAATGTAGTGGAGTAGAAACCCATACGCAACAGTGCTGTGCATTCACCGCACCGTGCAGAGTAAAATGTGACTCGTCCGTCAAAGAACATTCGCTGGCCGCATGCCAAAAACGGAGGGCAAAGTTACGGCATTGTAGCCTGTCTTGCCGCTTCATTTGGTGTACATTCTGTGTAGGGATACGGGCGTAAAATGCGCCCCAAAACTTTAACTGTTGACTAGAGAAGAGAGCATTGCCATGTCACAGTTCGAGCACAGCTGTATAATTTGAGGCATATGCTGCATGGTCGACTAGAGCTACAGAAACTTCGTCACCAACTGCCGTGGGAATGGGGCGCTCGCCCCCTGCTGGTGCATCACCTAATTCGACTGTTCCTTCAAATCTGTTGGTCATATTCTTCAGCACATTTATTGACATGGGGCCTCTTTCTAGTTTTTCTGTCTGCGATCTTCCCGCAAAGCAGCGCTGCTAGGGCTGCCGCTCTGATACAACAACTTTACCAGCAATGCACGGTCATTCATCTCAACAGTCATTGTGTTTCGTACGGAAAACTTAAACCTTCTTAACCCTTTATGTCAACAGTCTCTTCACAAAGAGACAAAGTACTTACACCAAAGTACTTACACCAAACAGGAACGTTTCACATTGTGACTGCTTACAGCGTCATATTTTCACCTGGTGGTGGTGGAAGTACGTTTTCCAACATACTTCGCGAGCGCACCGGTTAATAAAAACACCTACAAAGATTCAGCGTCCTGCTATGTATACAGCGCGCACTGCGGCACTACGAACAACGTCAGTTTAATTGCAGTCATCTGCTAGAATGAAACTAAATTTGTAATACAAAAAAGGGGACAAAATAAGGAAGAATGGCATTACAACTACCCAAGGAGATAAACCAGGTTGCAGTCTTTCCACCATTTCGTTCAATTGATGTACACATGTCATGATTAAAAAGTGGAATGAGGAAAGGAAAAACAAGGGAATGAAATTAGATGGACATATTACATAAACAGGCTATAATAGCTACTTCAGAAGACGTATTACGAACAAACATTTTTTTTAATTAAATCAAAGCGGCCAAAATATAAAAATATCTATAGAGAAAATAGAAGTAGCCCGCCCGGTTGGCCGTGAGGTCGTTCCAGACTGGGAACGAGCGCCTGATCCCCAACACGAAATCCGCCCGGCGGACTTGTGTCGAGGTACGGTGAGCCGGCCAGTCTGTGGGTGGTTATTAGGCGGTTTTCCATCCTCCTCGGAGAATGCGGACTGGTTCCTCTTATTCTGCCTCAGCTACACTATGTCGGTGAATGCTGCGCAAACAAGTCCTCCACGTACGCGTACACCACCATTACTCTACCACGCGAACCTAGGGGCTACACTCGTCTGGTGTGAGACATTTCCTGAGGGGTGGGGAGGGGGGTCCACCGGGGGCCGAACCGTACAATAACCGTGAAGGAGTGGTTCGCTGCGTGGTGGAGAAGGGGTGAAGTGGACTGCGGTAGTCGTCGTGGGGTTGTGGACCACTGCGGTTGCGACGGGGACGGAGCCTCTCCGTCGTTTCTAGGCATCCGGTTAACGTACAATACAAATTGAAGTAATGGCACTCCGAGGAAAATAATAAACAGGTGACCGAAACCAAAATAATCGAGGAGGGAAGTCCATTTCAACTACATTCTCTGCTGAATTTCTTTTCATCATTTAAAGAATAAAATCAACAAAATTTCAGTGTCTCTGTGGAACAATGAAGAGAGCATTGAGCAAAAAGACGACTTAAGAACCTAGCGGTTCCATTGCTATTTTGCGAGTGTGAGGCATAGATACAAACAAGCATGTCAAAAATCGAATAGTGGCGTCAGCAAGGAAATTCCTCAGATCAGTTAAATGATGTAAACTAGGATTTATACAATGAAATAAAAACATTAGAAATTAGCTTAAAATATTTGCAGTAACAGAAAATGTCAACACATATAAGAATAATGGAAGGAACATAGACTGCAAGGAAGCGGATATCCTAAAAATTTGTTTGCAATTTACAATCAAGTGGGTAAGGGACGTAAATTGGCTCAGGAAGCGATGGAACTAAGAACCTTAAACCAAAACAGGTTCCTCGAACTTAACCAAAGAATATAAGTGACAATAATAATAAGAAGAGTATATGAAGATGCTGCTACTTTAGCGCAAAGTAACATATGGCTGAGGAAGTAAGAAGGATATAAGCAGACTTGCACAGGCAAGTAGGGGATTCCAGGTCAAACGAAGTCGTCTAGTATTAATCATCTGCGTAATTTGAAGAAGAAATGTCTGAGAACATACATTTGCAGCACGGCATTGTATTCCAGTGAATTATGGGCCGTGGACAACCAGAAAACAAGAGAATCGGTGTTTACAGGTGAGATACTAACTCCAAGAGGCGTGGAACAAGTAGAAACATTTACAGGATGGAGGGATAGGATAATGAGACTTAAGGGTTAGCTTTCATGGTAGGAAGACAGAGTGAAAACTGTTGAGAAAAACAGAGATTGCGATAAAATTCTTGTCGCGTCTTCAGTTGCCTGCAACTGTCATGTGCACACAATGAAGGAAAGCTAAGCCGCTCTCACCTACCTGATGATGGCGGCCAGGTGGACTGCGGAAAAATCGTGTGCACATGACAGCTTCATCCCGCTGAAGACGCAACAAGAATTTGATCTGTTAATACGCCGGGAAAGTCTACATAGATACAGAGAAGCCGCGTCGTCCAGGGCGTCCTGTCGCGGTTCGCGCGGCTACTCCCGTCACAGGTTCAAGTCCTCCCTCGGGATTGGGTGTGTGTGTGTTGTCCTTAGCGTAAGTTAGTTTAAGTTAGATTAAGTAGTGTATAAGCTTTGGGACCGATGACCTCAGCAGTCTGGTCTCACAAGATCTTATCACAAATTTCCAACTTCTAGACACAGAGACTGCAACACACTCTAAGGCATAAGAATCGACGCTCCACAAGGAACTGTCCGAATGGGACGGAAATCGGTAGACGTGCATCTGTATGTGCAGAAGAGAGAATTAGAAATTCAGAAAAACGGGATGATTTATTCAAAAGAAGCAGCTTCAAAAACTGAACAGGGCAATAACGCTTTGGTCCACCTATGGCCCTTTTGCGGGGAGTTATTCGGCTTGGCATTGATTCATCTGCATCTTCATCATACTCTGCAAGCCAACTAACGGTGTGTGGCGGAGGGTATTTTGTATCACTCTTGTGCCTTCCATTCCTTTGGGAAGAATGACCGTCGTCAACCCTCTGTAATGGCTCTTAACTTCTCGAATGTCATTACGCGAGGCATATTTGGATGGAAATAATACGTTGTCCGACCCTCGAAATTTTAACAGTAAATCTCTCCCTGGAGCACAACGCTTCTCTTGTAACGTAGGCCAATGGAGATATTGAGCAGCTCCGTAACGCTCTCGTGCCGACTAAACGATCCCGTGACCAAACGTGCTGCTCTTCGCTGGATCTTCTCTCTCTCTCTTCTATCAGTCACGTCTGGTGGGTATCCCAGATAAAGGAACAATACTTAAGATTCGGACGAACAAGCGCCTTATGAGCCACTTCCTTCGTGGATAAACTACATTTCCTTCAAATTCTGAGTCTGGCATCTGCTTTTCCCACTGTTTGTTTCATGTGATCATTCCATTTAAGTCGCTGTGAATACTTCTCATAGATATTTCACTGTAGATACTGTTTCCAGCGGTTTGTCATCAACAGTACGGTAGTGGATTTCTTTTCCTATGTATGCGTAATACGCTACATTTATTTACGGTCTGTGTCAACTGCCAGTGCCTGCACCATTCATCAGTTCCTTGGAGGTCATTTTGCAAATCGTTACTGGCTTCTAGCGTTGCTACTTTGTTGCAGACAACTACATCATCTGCGAACAGTCTTAGAGAGCATCCGAAGTTTTCTTCTAGACCATTTACATATATTCTAAACAATTAAGTTCCTACCGTGCTTCCTTGGGGTACAATGGAAATTATCTTTACATCTGTCCATTTTGTTCCGCTAAGAGAGACGTGTCGAGTTCCGTCTGCAAGGAAGTCTTGAATCTAGTAGCAAATCCGTTCCGATACTCGATAAGCTCGTATTTTTCCACTAAACAGCATTGCGGGACGATGTCAAATGCTTTCCTGAAGTCAAGGAAAACGGAATCAACCTGAGTGCCATTGTCCAGGGCGCTGTCGATCTCATGGGGGAAAAGAGCAAACTGAGTTTCGCAGGATCTCTGTTTGCCTAATCCATGCTGATTTTTACTAAGGAGGTTATAATTCTCCAAGAACGTTATAACTCTTGAGCATAAAAAGTGTTCTATAGTACTACAACAGACTGACATTAACGTAGTAGATATATAATTGTGTGCATCTGTCCTACGAATCTTTTTAAAAACGAAAGTAACCTGCGCTTTCTTCCAGTCGCTAGGTACCCTTAGTTGCTCAAGCGATGCACGGTAAATTACTGCTACAAGGGGAGCAAGTTCTTTCGTATAATCTTTGTAGTATCTTACAGGTATCTCATCTGGTCCTGACGCCCTTCCTCTACTAAGCGATTACAGTTGTTTTTCTATTCCGGTTACCTCAATGTCCCATATTTCGACGTTCGTACGACGCTGGGAAGGAGGGATCGTGTTACAATCTTCAACGGTGAAACCATTTCATAAGTCCGAAATCAGTATTTCGGACTTCTCTGAGCTATCCGTTTCGGTGCCAGTGTGGTCACTCAGTGAATGAACAAATGATTTTGATCCACTTACTGATTTTACATACGACCAAATCTTCTTAGGGTTTTTATTCAAATCCGTTGACAAAGTTTTGCTTTCAAAGTCATTGAACGCTTGTCTCATGGTCTCCTTACGCTCATTTTCGCTTCGTTCAGCTTTTGTCAGCTATGTTTTTACTTCTCTTGACTGAGATGTTCTCTTTGTCTACGTAGCAGTTTTCTGACACGGGTATTAATCTATGATGGGTCTTTCCCATCCATTAAGACCTTCTCAGAACATATTTGTCTAGGGGATATTGTACGATTCCTTTAATTTTTTTCCGTTTGTTTCCACGTCTTCGCGCTGATCGCTGAATATTTGATGATGACTGCTCAAGTACTCTTAAATTTGTAACCTGTCACTCTTGCGAAGCAAAATTATCTTCCTAACTTTCTTAACTTTGTCAGACCCGTTGTCAGAGACGCTATCAAAGCCATACGATAGCAGATACCTTTCTCTGCATTTACTAACTCAATAAGTTCCGGTCCGTATATTGTCAGAAGGTCTAAGACGTTACCCTCACGAGCTAGTTTTCTCATAATCTGCTCAAAGCAATTTTCGGACAACACATCCAGAACAATGTCACACGAATTCCTGCCTCTGGCACCAGTTCTGATAGCAAGGTACACCCAATCAACACCTGGAAAACTGAAGTCACCTCCTTTTACAACGGCATGATCAGGAAAATTATAAACGATATTCTGCAATTTCCATCTGAAACAGTCTACCACTGGGGCTCCTGACCCTGGCGGTCTATAAAAGCATCCGATTATTATTTTTGACCGATCGTTGATACTTCACCTAAATTAATTCACAATCGGAATGCGGTGTCACCGCCAGACACCACAATTGCTAGGTGGTAGCCTTTAAATCGGCCGCGGTCTGTTAGTATACGTCGGACCAGCGTGTCGCCACTATCAGTGATTGCAGACCGAGCGCCGCAACACGGCAGGTCTAGAGAGACTTCCTAGCACTCGCCCCAGTGGTACAACCGACTTTACTAGCGATGGTTCACTGACAAAATACGCTCTAATTTGCCGAGACGATAGTTAGCATAGCCTTCAGCTACGTCATTTGCTACGACCTAGCAAGGCGCCATTACCAGTTACTATTGATGCTGTAAAACATGTACCGTCAAGAGCGACGTTCACCATTTACGGATTAAAGTTAAGTATTCCAACAGCTACGTCCTTTGTTGCTAAAGTCTAACTTCCTGGTCCTGTTCCAGACCTCACGCCAGCCTGCGTGAGCTAAAACGCGTGCCTTTCGGCTTCCTCTAATATTACGGAGTTGGTCTCCTGCTAACCCACAACACGGAATCCGTGATAACCTTTCTAGATTTTACCGAATTCCCTACTGTAATAAACACGCCGCCTCAACTGGCTTACGATAACTATTCCAATCTGAACTTAGGATTTCGCTGTTATTAACGTCTGGTTTCAACCAAGTTTCATAATACTACCTGTGCATTATAGCCTTCGGTAAGCGATAGTAATTCTGGAACCTTTCCTTGGATACTCCTGCAGTTTACTAAAATCACATTAACCTTTTCTATCACTGATCTGCGACAACGAACGTACTCTGAGGACCTTGCTGCTAATTTATCAGACAAAACGTCTTTTATCCCAAGGGATGGTTTCTCTAACCTAAAAAATCCCATGTGCGTGCCACACGTACTCCGCTACCCTATTACCCGCTTCCTGCGTGTAGTGCACGCCTGACTTACTAAGGGGAACCCTACATTTTTGTTCCCGGTAGTGGACGTCGAGAAATTCGCATCTGACACCGTCGTGGAGTCGTCTGAGCTTCTGGTTTAGACCTTCCACACTGCTCCAAACCAGAACACCTCGATCAACCCTCGGTACAATGCTTCAAATAGACTGCTTAGCCTGTATTCCGCGTGCGATGCTAGGCACCTTCTCCAAATCAGCATCCGCCGAAAGGAGGCAAGGATGCAGAACCCAAGCGGCAGGCGTCATTCGTGCCGACATGTGCTATTACGAGGTGCATTCAAGTTCTAAGGCCTCCGATCTTTTTTCTCCGGACTGGAAAGAGATAGAAACATGCACATTGTTTTAAAATGAGGCCGCGTTCATTGTCAATACGTCCCAGAGATGGCAGCACCGTACGGCAGATGGAATTTTACCGCCAGCGGCGATAATGAGAACTGTTTTAAATACTTAAAATGGCGATGTTTTCCTTACTTGAACAGCGTGCAATCATTCGACTTCTGAATTTGCGTGGTGTGAAACCAATTGAAATTCATCGACAGTTGAAGGAGACACGTGGTGATGGAGTTATGGATGTGTCGAAAGTGCTTTCGTGGGTGCGACAGATTAATGAAGGCAGAACATCGTGTGACAACAAACCGAAACTACCTTGGGCTCGCACAAGCCCGTCTGACGACATGATCGAGAAAGTAAAGAGAATTGTTTTGGGGGATCGCCGAATGACTGTTGAACAGATCGCCTCCAGAGTTGGCATTTCTGTGGGTTCTGTGCACACAATCCTGCATGACGACCTGAAAATGCGAAAAGTGTCATCCAGGTGGGTGCCACGAATGCTGACGGACGACCACATGGCTGCCCGTGTAGCATGTTGCCAAGCAATGTTGACGCGCAACGACAGCATGAATGGGACTTTCTTTTCGTCGGTTGTGACAATGGATGAGACGTGGATGCCATTTTTCAATCCAGAAACAAAGCGCCAGTCAGCTCAATGGAAGCACACAGATTCACCGCCACCAAAAAAATTTCGGGTAACTGCCAGTGCTGAAAAAAATGATGGTGTCCATGTTCTGGGACATCGAGGGCGTAATCCTTACCCATTGCGTTTCAAAGGGCACTACGGCAACAGGTGCATCCTACGAAAATGTTTTGAAGAACAAATTCCTTCCTGCACTGCAACAAAACGTCCGGGAAGGGCTGCAACGCACCCGCACATCGAGCTAACGTTACGCAACAGTTTCTTCGTGATAACAACTTTGAATTGATTCCTCATGCTCCCTACTAACCTGACCTGGCTCCTAGTGACTTTTGGCTTTTTCCAACAATGAAAGACACTCTCCGTGGTCGCACATTCACCAGCCGTGCTGCTATTGCCTCAGCGATTTTCCAGTGGTCAAAACAGACTCCTAAAGAAGACTTCGCCGCTGCCATAGAATCATGGCGTCAGCGTTGTGAAAAATGTGTACGTCTGCAGGGCGATTACGTCGAGAAGTAACGCCAGTTTCATCGATTTCGGGTGAGTAGTTAATTAGAAACAAATTCGGAGGCCTTAGATCTTGAATGCACCTCGTATATGCAGCTGGTTGCACCCAGTGTGCTCTATAGCCGCCGGTAGAGCCTCTTGTACTTCACGGACGAGACCCCACGGCAAACATACCGAATGCATACTGTCATTCTTTCCCGCCTTGCCTGCTATTTCCCGGAAGAGCTGCATAACCCGCCTAACATCGGAGCTCTCAATGACAAGCATATCCACTCTCTGCACTCGTCCGGACAAGGCAGGAAAATCGGCCTCTGCCCCAACAACAGAGGCATCCCATGCTGGATCAGAGTTATCACCACACTGGGTAGCACCTCCTGCCTGATGCTAAGGCGTAGGGGGCCAGCCGCGAGAACTGCCCCCTCTTTCGCCTTCCGCCCACTGACACGCAAACCTACCATTGTTTGCCACCCACTCTTGGGTGTGGACGGACTGGGCAGATGTTATCATAAGATGCAGTGACACCCGGGTCAACAGGGGATTCCAATGGCACCAGAGTTGTCGCAGGTCTCGTCCCCAGCGCCCAGATGTCGCCGCAATTTTGAGCATCAGCCAGAAACATATCGACCGTAGCCAGTGCTGCTTCCTGAAGTTTTCCTTGTGTCCGTTCAAAACATGCACAGTCCCTAGCCATACCGAAGTCTGAAAAATAGATATAAGATGTCAAATATAGCTATTGAGTTTAGAATGCAACCAAAATATAACGAGGAGAATGAAGGAACACTAAAAACTGCTCTACAAATTTATCACTGCCCTGAGACGGCAAGCTTTTTAAAAGAAATAATTTTCTATACTGAAATGGATATACGAGGGTTGAATGAAAAGTAATGCCTCCACCTTCGTGAACTGGGTTTGGATGGGAATATTTTAATAAATCAAACGCAAAAATAATCCTTAGAATGTGATCTTTAATTGCCAATATTCACTTTTCCACATAATCATCAGCCAACTGGATACATTTCTGCCAACGATGAGCAAGTTTTCTGAAGCCGTCACAGAAGAGGTCGACACTCTGTTCCCGCAACCACAGCCTCACAGTTCTCTCAACGTCTTCATCAGAAGCATAATGATGTCCCCGAAAATCGTCTTTCAGTATCGGCAACAGATGGAAGTCAGACGGTACTAAGTCTGGACTGTATGGAGGATGCCGTACGGCGGTGAGATTCAGTCTCTGAAGTTCTGCTGTGGTGGCACGTAAAGTGCGTGGTTTGGCATAGTCATACTGCAGGAAAACATTTCCCTTCTCCTTTCGGACCCATGTTAATCGTCGTTTCAGAGTTCGGAGCGTAGTGATGCAACACTATTGTTGTTCCGCAGTCCAGGAAATCAACGTGGGTAACACCATCTGCGTCCCACAACACTGTGGCCATATTTTTCCAGCTGAGGGCTGCGTCTTGAATTTCTTATTCTGAGGCCAGTCTTTTTGTCGATATTCCACAGACCGAAGTTTCGACTCCGGGTTGTAATGGTGTACCCACGTTTCGTCTCCTGTCACAATTGAATGGAGAAAGGCATCATATTCATTCTAGGTAAGCGAGAGGAGTTCCTGGCGAATTTCAAGTCTGTGCGCTTTCATTTCAGGAGCCAGCATCCGGGGTACCCATCGTGTACAGATCTTCCGATAAACAAGCAAAGTAATAATGTGACCCACACATTCTTTTGAAATGCTGATTGTGCTTGCATTTTATCTCCGAGCGATCGTCCTGAATAAATCTGTCAACATTCTGCATGTGATACACGTTGGTTACCGTCACAGGACGTCCAACTCTTTCTTTGTCACGCCGGTCAGATGTTCCCGCCTCAACATCATTAAACTTACTCGCCCAACGACGCACGTTACTCACATCAACATGATCACCATAAACTGCTTTCATTATTTTATGAATCTCCTTTGGGGTGACACCTTCTGCTGTCAAGAATTCAATGACTGCATGTCGCTTAAATCGCATTGACCGACCGTCTGTACAGGGTTCCATACTTTACGCGATAGCAACACAACAGTACAATGCTAAGGCTTCCCGCCATCTGGAGCTGCAGAGAAGAGGCTACGGAAAAAGCCAGTACCTGCCACATAACAATGCTGCCAACTGTTCAAGAGTTACGAATGTAGAGGCGTTACTTTTCAGTCAACCCTCGTATCTACGGTTACCCGTTAATAGAAACTCTGATTAAGAAAGCTACTGCATGAGATAAGTATGCAAACTAGAATGCACTGATGTAAACTATATGCTGTGTACCAGCACGAGATTTAAATTTAGTGGCGTGACATGGTGGTCTGACTGCGGGAAAATACAAAGACATGCACCAAGACTTATGCAAAAACAGAAACTTACGTAATTTGCTAAATACTAATATACACAATAAAATACGCTTTGCAGAAGCACGTGAAGAAAACTAAACTAAATTACTGTGAATTTACTGCTCCGCTACCGCTGCTGGTGCGTCATCTCGGCTCGGCGCCTGCCGGTACGCTTCACAGAGAGTTCTTGGAGGTCCTCCAGAGATAATCTTGTCAAATTCTGTCCAGTTGGCGCGTTAGAGCGTCAAAATCCTAAGTTGGTTGGAGGACCCTGCCCATAATTCAGCAAACTTTCTCCACTAGGGGGGAGTTCCGGCGACCTTGTTGACCAAAGTGGGGTTTCGCAATCACTCACCGTGTGCGAGCGGGCCTTATCTTGCTGAAATGAAAGGCAACGTTAGCTTGCCATGAAGGAAAACAAAATGAGAGAATATCATCGACGTACCGCTGTGCTGTAAGGGCGAGGGCTTGACAACCGAAGGGGTCCGGCTATGAAGTGAAATGGAACCTCATACCGTCGATCCTGGCTGTCGGCTGTATGGAGGGTGCTCTCAGAAGCTTCCCCCTTCACGTCTTTTCTGATCATAGGGGCTGAGTTGGAAGCGGACTCATCACTGAAGACGATTCTACTCCATTTTGTGAGATTCGAGACCGAATGGGCTCGACATTACTGCAAACGGGCATTATGTACAGAGGTAAGTTGTAGTCGGAGCAAGGGGCGCCGCAAACTCAGTCCCCTTTCTACGAGCTACCTATTAATGGTTGTGTGGTCACTGAAGCAATAGATGTAGAATGGATAAATGATAATAATGATAATCTTTGATGACAGCTAGGATCTGAAGTTCTGTCTTCTTTCTAGGTGGACCACTTGTTTCTTGACTATGTCCGACTATGGTTTACCCGTGCCTGCCAACATTGTCTCATAGTGGAATCACTCCTACTCTAATATCGCGCAATTCGCCGATTACTCCAAACGGCTTCTTCGAGCCTAACTTCACGTCCTCTCTCAGACGGCTGATATCTGCGTATGATGTTCACGCATCTGTCTGCGAGACGCAGTTGCAGTACGAGTAAATATACGAAATGAAACTCACAAAAACCTTACGCCCTGGTATCAACATGTCCCCTGCGTCATGTCTCACGTACTGAGAGATCTGCAAAACAAGGTCCAAATTAACAGGAGAAAGGCTTGTTAGTACGCAACAGGGTATTAGCTAAACAAGAAACTATATCGCACAAACTTAACAGAAAACTCACACAAATTGATCAGGCGTTCGCCTACAAAACGATGTTAATTAAGATAAAAGGATATAGAGACTACCCCAACGAAGTTTTCCTCTGGTAGGAAAGAAGGTATAATCGGTAGCGGCTGGCCGAATACATTTCCCGTAGGTGACGCTGAACACGTCCGAAGTCCCACTTCGGTGGCTACAATTGGGCTCCGATTGAAGGCCAGTATTAGTCGGCACATGAAATGGCCCAGAGCGTCGGCGGAGAACCGCCGATGAGTGGAGCTGCATTGCTACAAATAGCCGGTGGGTGTAGGTGTATTTCAGGATCTACTTCCGCTTACATTACTCGGCGGAAGAAAGTACACCTCCAGCGAGGAGGACCTCTGGTTGCGCTTGCCTCGCCGATTATCAATTTCGATACGACACTCGCCAGTGGCCGGTGTCCACGGAGGCGACGCCTTGGAGGTATGCAGGTATGTGATGTTTTTTCCGCCTGCAGGGTTGCAGTTTCATCAGGCGTACTGCCTGTTTACTGAGCTAAGGTGTCACACATTCATGCATAGTCCGATGTTCACGAGTTTGCTGTATCCGTTTATACCTGTATGAATACTTTTTTATCTTTGAGTGTATATCCAAGAAGTAACTGAAGACGTCGGGTGGAAGTACTGCACTGAGATGAAGCTGTTGGTACAAGGGAATAATTTGTTGCAAGCCGCAACAAACAAGTCACATAGCTCCGGATGTCACCGGCAGCCGCAAGTACCGCACAGATGGACGTTAGTGGAGGGTGTCATCTCGGTGTCAGGAACACGACAGAAGGGAGACATGGACACACAAAGACGGAGAGAGAGAGAGAGAGAGAGAGAGAGATAGACTAATCGCAGGACAGGCGCTTCACCCCGGGAGGACAATTTCCGCGCCGCGAATGAGATCCGCTGGGCGCACAAGCGGCGGGAAGCCCGTGACCCGGCAAGGCCGGGATGAGCCGGCGTAGGCCCTGCCCATCCCGAGGCCTAATGCCCTCCTCAGCTGACCCCATCTGCCGCGCTGCCTCGCAGCCACGTTCATTGTGTGGACACCCAGCTGACCGCTACCTCCAGACCTAGTCTAGTCACGCTACTACGACTACCTGCCGGTACTCGTAGCAACTGACGCTTCTATCAAACACAGCAGCTAGACGTGTAGAAAATTATTATTATTAGGAAATTATTATTTGTAGCTGACACAGAACTAACGAAAAGATAGGGCTTCTCCTCACAGATGCTTTATTCAGTTAATATGCGGACGCGTTTACTCACTGAAGAATACTGTACTCCTCAGGGACGAAATTCTTCACGTGAGGAGTTCGATTTCAAAGTTTTCCATATGTTTCACAAAGTAGGCAGGAAACTAACAGAAATATCTTGGAAGGTATTGTAAGATCAAATGTACAGTACTTATATTCATAAATTTGTTCATAAAGGAGCACTGTTAAAATGAAACAGAACAATACGTACATATCTGAAAACCATATAGGTACATCTACATCTCTACAGAAACTCCGCAAGCCACCGTACGGTACGTGGTGATGGGTACACTGTACCACCATTATTCATTTCCTTTCCTATAAATAATTCAAAAGCCAAGATCGCTTGAACACTGTTTACTAGATGACCGGTTTCAACACACTAAAGGTGCAATCATCGGATCAGTGAAAATATAACATGACCGGTTTGAGGGAGGGCTTACATGAGCTACACTGAATACATTACTATTAGTACGGCACCACATACCTGAATGTAGCTTAACATGCATAAATCATTTGGATATAACGATACTTGACGCAGACCAGTTGATATAAAATCATTGTCGCAGAAATAAAAATTGAAAAACAACTGCTGTCATGGTCTGCTCATCAGATACATAAAGCCGAAGTCACCCTCCCTGAAACCTGTCATTTATATCTTCACAGATCCAATGATGGCACCTTTAGTGTGTTGAAACCGGTCATCTAGTAAACAGTGTTCAAGCGATCTTGGCTTTTGAATTATTTATACAACAGAGAAATCGCCCCACAACACACTATGTGTGCACTGCAAAATTTCCTTTCCTGTTCCATTCACAAAAAGAGCGAAGGAAAAACTGCTGTATTCCGTATGAGGCCTAATTTCTTGTATCATATCTTCACGGTGCTTACGAGAAATGTATGTCGGCTGCAGTCGAATCATTTTGGAGGTAGCTTCAAATGCCCCTGGTCTAACTTCTCTCAAAAGTGTTCCTCGAAAGCAACGTCGACTTCCCTCCTGAGATTCCGACTTTTTTTCCCAAAGCATTATACAGGGTGATTCAAAAAGAATACCACAACTTTAGGAATTTAAAACTCTGCAACGACAAAAGGCTGAGCTAAGCACTATCTGTCGGCGAATTAAAGGAGCTATAAAGTTTCATTTAGTTGTACATTTGTTCGCTTGAGGCGCTGTTGACTAGGCGTCAGCGTCAGTTGATGCTAATATGGCGACCGCTCAACAGAAAGCTTTTTGTGTTATTGAGTACGGCAGAAGTGAATCGACGACAGTTGTTCAGCGTGCATTTAGAACGAAGTATGGTGTTAAACCTCCTGATAGGTGGTGTATTAAACGTTGGTATAAACAGATGAATCTTTCGTTTCAAAGATTGTGTTTAGTGATGAAGCAACTTTCCACACTAACGGGAAAGTCAACCGTCACAATGTCTGTATATGGGGCACTGAGAATCCGCGGGAAACAACTCAGTATGAACGTGACTCGCCTAAGGTGAACGTTTTCTGTGCCTTTTCAGCCGATAAAGTTTTTGGTCCCTTTTTCTTCGAAGGTGCTACTGTAACTGGACTACAGTATCTGGAGATGTTAGAGAATTGGCTGTTGCCTCAGCTCGAACAAGAAGCACAACAATTCATATTTCAGCAGGATGGAGCGCCATCACATTGGCACTTATCTGTCTGTAACTACCTGAACGTCAACTACCCGAGGCGATGGATCGGCCGCCAGGCAGCCCGTGACAGAGCACTTCATCACTGCCCTCCAAGAAGCCCTGATCTTACCCCCTGCGATTTTTTCTTATGGGAGTATGTTAAGGATATGGTGTTTCGGCCACCTCTCCCAGCCACCATTGATGATTTGAAACGAGAAATAACAGCATCTATCCAAACTGTTACGCCTGATATGCTACAGAGAGTGTGGAACGAGTTGGAGTATCGGGTTGATATTGCTCGAGTGTCTGGAGGGGGCCATAATGAACATCTCTGAACTTGTTTTTGAGTGAAAAAAAAACCTTTTTAAATACTCTTTGTAATGATGTATAACAGAAGGTTATATTATGTTTCTTTCATTAAATACACATTTTTAAAGTTGTGGTATTCTTTTTGAATCACCCTGTATTTGCATGTTGTTCGAACCTACCAGTAACAAATTCAGAAGCCCGCCTCTGAACTGCTACGATGTCTTCCTTTAATCAGACCTGGTGCGAATTGCAAATACTCGAGCAACATTCAAGAATAGGTCGCACTAGCGTCCTACATGCTGTTCCCTTTACTGACGAACCGTACTTTCCCTGAATTCTCCCAATAAACCGAAGACGACCATTGTCCTTACCTATGACAATCCTCACATGCACATTCCACTTCATATCGCTCCGCAACGTTACGCTCCTATACTTACACTAAGTGACTGTCTCAAGCAGGACGCTACTAATGCTGTTTTCAAACGCGTTTAATTTTCATACTCTTCCGCATTAACTTACACTTTTCTGTATTTAGAGTTAGCTACCATTCCTCACACTAACTAGAAACTTTGTTGAAGCAATGTTGTACCCTTCTACAGTCATTCAATTTCGACACCGTCCCATACACCACAGCATTATCAGCAAACAGTCGCCGACTTCTGCCCACCCTGTCCGCCAGATCATTTTTGTATATATAGAAAAAGCTGCGGTCCTATGGCACTAACACATTTGGGAACCTATTCCAAATGATTGCACCTTCCTTAACAGGCTGTAGTGAAGCGAGGTGGCACAGTGGTCAGTACACTCGACTCGCATTCGGGAGGACAACGGTTCAAACCCGCATCCGATATTCCTCATTTACGTTTCTAGTGATTTCCCTAAATCGCTTCAGGAAAATTGCGGGATGATTTCTTTGTAAGAGCACGGTCGATTTCCTTCCCTGCCCTTCCTAATCTGAGCTTGTGCTCAGTCTCTAATGAGCTCGTTGTCGACGAGGCGTTAAACAATAATATCCTCCTCCTGCTGCAGTGGGGCTATATCTCCGTTGTTTCGGAAAGTGAGTGCGCGAAAACTACAAGACACACAGAAAACAGACATATAACTGAACAGTTCATTTCTCCAATTTTGTATCTTCCATTACAGAAGCTCAGTGTGCGCAGTACTTGTGATGTGGAAAACACCAATATGTGCTTGCAATTTCTTGGAGTCGCTTCTGCTCCCTGCGCAGAACGGCGTATTGACAGAGACCGCAATGCAAATCTATTAAATGATATCTGTAGGCGGCGAACTATTTCGATGGGACAATATGTTATGCATGATTTGTGTACATGATCTAGCAGGCCTGCCTGCTATTGGAGCGCTATTCCGTGGCGAGTATCAGGACTGAGAACTGTGAGAGGTTCTCTAACACCTCACGTCTTGCAGTTTTCGTGCAGTCATGTTCTAATACCCGGAGGTGTTTATGAAAAACCTTGTGGAAATAAACTGCCTAGTCACGTTAATGTGACCACAGGTCAGGAGCCTGAATAACCATCTTTTGCAGCGTCGAC
Source organism: Schistocerca cancellata (assembly GCF_023864275.1). Lineage (NCBI taxonomy): Eukaryota > Metazoa > Arthropoda > Insecta > Orthoptera > Acrididae > Schistocerca > Schistocerca cancellata. Next base: position 640,632,178 of record NC_064626.1, read on the forward strand.
CACTGCGAGACGTGCATGAAGAGTGCCAGTGAGGTTCTGGAAAATATTGACGGGGATGTGGAGCTATGATGACTTCAGTGCCGTGGCCGGTCACATAAGGTTTCTTAGGTAATGATCCATGGCGAGTACAGTCCGACCAATGTGTCCCACAGATTCTCGATTGGGTTCAAATCTACGAATTCTGGTGGACAGGGGAGTACGATGAAGCCGTCCTAGTGCTCTCCGAAACGCACACTTCGATCTGTGAGGTTCGTTGCGTTGTCCTGCTGTCCTGCTGGTAGATATCGTACCGAGAAAAAACAAACTGCGTGTAGGGGACGACATGGTCCCCAAAGAAAGATGCGTCCATCCTCTGTGGGCACCAGAATGACGAATGATTCACCAGACCATAACGCTTCAGCCTAGACCCTACCGACCACTGTTTCAGGGTGTTTACTTTCAGACGTTTCACGCCATACACACCAAACACCATCTATCTGACGAAACATACACTCCAGTTGCGGTATTGGCGTCCTAATTTTAGTCCTTGCCGGGGAATAGCAGTCTGCATGGGTCCTTCAATCGGGAGACAACTGAGGAAGCCCATTCAAAGCGGTCGTTCGGGAGACACTGCTGGTAGCCTCTTGGTTCATCTGGGCGGTCAGTTGCACGTCTGAAAGCCAGTTCACGCCTTCACCCCGTGATGCACCTTGGCTGCCTTGTCGTCAGTTGTGGATAGCGCCATTTTGCGATTTATGATACACTTTAACCATGGAGGCGCGCTGGCTGTATTCTGACTTAGCCGTTTCGTAAGAGCTTCCACCGTTTGTCCGAATGCCAATGATCATGCCCTTTAGGCCGTCAGATAAATTGCTCCGTATCCACATTACGACTACGACTACACTGTTTCCTCGTGCCCCCCCCCTCCCCTCACCAGACATTTTTATATACCATCCATTGCTAGTGCTTTTATCTATTAGCCTGTTTATTGCACATTGATGTCGAACATAGGCGGTGATCACATGTATATAATTGGGTTATGTATACATTACTGGCCATTAAAATTGCTACACCACGAAGATGACGTGCTACAGACGCGAAATTTAACCGACACGAAGAAGATGCTGTCATATGCAAATGATTAGCTTTTCAGAGCTTTCACACAAGGTTGGTGCCGGTGGTGGCACGTACAACTTGCTGACATCAGGAAAGTTTCCAACCGATTTCTCATACATAAACAGCAGTTGACCGGCGTTGCCTGGTGAAACGTTGTTGTGATGCCTCGTGTGAGGACGAGAAATGCGTACCATCACGTTTCCGACTTTGATAAAGGTCGGTTTGTAGCCTGTCGCGATTGCGATTTATCGTATCGCGACTTTGCTGCTCGCGTTGGTCGAGATCCAATGACTGTTAGCAGAATATGGAATCGGTGGGTTCAGGAGGATAATACGGAACGCTGTGCTGGATCCCAACGGCCTCATATCACTAGCAGTCGAGGTGACAGGCATCTTGTCCTCATGGATGTAATGGATTGTGCAGCCACGTCTCGATCCCTGAGTCAACAGATGGGGACGTTTGTAAGACAAGAACCATTTGCACGAACAGTTCGATGACGTTTCTCAGCAGCCTGGACTATCAGCTCGGAGACCATGGCTGCGGTTACCCTTCACGCTGCATCACAGACAGGAGCGCCTGCGATGGTGTACTCGACGACGAACCTGGGAGCATGAGTGGCAAAACGTCCATTTTTCGGATGACTCCAGGTTCTGTTTACACATCATGATGGTCGCATCCGTGTTTGGCGACATCGCGGTGAACGCACATTGGAAGCGTGTATTCGTCATCGCCATACTGGCGTATCACCCGGCGTGATGGTATGGGGGCCATTGGTTACACGTCTCGGTCACCTCTTGTCGCAATGACGGCACTTTGAACAGTGGACGTTACATTTCAGATGTGTTACGTCCCGTGGCTCTACCCATCATCCGATCCCTGCGAAACCCAATATCTCAGCAGGATAATGCACTACCGCATGTTGTAGGTCCTGTACAGGTCTTTCTGGATACAGAAAATGTTCGACTGTTGCCTTGGCCAGAACAATCCCCAGATCTCTCACCAATTGAAAACGTCTGGTCAATGGTGACCGAGCAACTGGCTCGTCACAGTGCGCCAGTCACTACTCTTGATGAACTGTGGTATTGTGTTGAAGCTGCATGAGCAGCTGTACCTGCACACGCCATCCAAGTTCTGTTTGACTCAATGCCCAGGCGTATCAAGGCCGTCTTTACGGCCAGAGGTGGTTGTCCTGGGTACTGATTTCTCAGGATGTATGCACCCAAATCGCGTGAAAATGTAATCACATATCAGTTCTAGTATAATATATGTCTCCAGTGAATACCCATTCATCTGCATTTCCACTTGGTGTAGCATTTTTAATGGCCAGTAGTGTATAAGTAAAAAGCGTTGCGTTTATCAATGGGCACTGAAACGAGTTGTTTGGAAGATAATTAAGGATATGGGATTATATATCAGCTAGCTACGACACGCATAACGAGGTATGCTTTCCACTAAAGTAAAACTGAAAATATGGTGAATTTTCTGTCGTACCCAAGTAATTTTTAACGTGAAAATTATAACACCTACTTTTCCAAAAGACTGGATCTATATTTCGTTCCTTCTGTCTTCGAAAAACACGTCGCTCCCTAATGCGTGTAGAATTTGATCGAATACTAACAGTGCCGGAAACCACTGTCCCACCATCAGAAGAAAACGTCGCACAAATGTCTACCTTGCATCGACTTCATAAGTACATCTGATATAAGTTTGTTACTGAATTCCAGCCGACAAATAACAATGTAAAATATACTTCAAAAATACAAGGTATTGAATTTCATCCATGTCTGGAATTATTTTCCACTTTTCTTAGAATCTTCATAGCAAGAATGGAGTTTCAAGCTAAGCAGTTATTTCTAAGCAGAGAATTTAGACAATGTATTGAATAAACATTTAAATACTATATACAGGATCACTCAGCACATTACTCAATGTTCAAGAGCATAAAAAATTACGGAAATATAAGATCAATTGCTAATCAACTATTCCTTACTGTCCCGGCGTGTACTGTTGACTGTAATTTCTTAGAATGAATTCGTTATTCTGTGTATAAGGAATGACTTCAACATAATGAATATCCTTAGAAAATGCAATTGTTAACAGTAACTTATTTCTCTGCCTTTTGGTAACTGGTGAAACCAATTCGTTCACCTGCTTTTCTCAAGTGAGGTCCTAACATCCATTCATCCATATGAATCAAAGATAGCGACAGATTAATACGATATTTAAATGAAGTGACCAGCGAAGGAAACAAGTAGAGGGGAAATACACTCCTGGAAATAGAAAAAAGAACACATTGACACCGGTGTGTCAGACCCACCATACTTGCTCCGGACACTGCGAGAGGGCTGTACAAGCAATGATCACACGCACGGCACAGCGGACACACCAGGAACCGCGGTGTTGGCCGTCGAATGGCGCTAGCTGCGCAGCATTTGTGCACCGCCGCCGTCAGTGTCAGTCAGTTTGCCGTGGCATACGGAGCTCCATCGCAGTCTTTAACACTGGTAGCATGCCGCGACAGCGTGGACGTGAACCGTATGTGCAGTTGACGGACTTTGAGCGAGGGCGTATAGTGGGCATGCGGGAGGCCGGGTGGACGTACCGCCGAATTGCTCAACACGTGGGGCGTGAGGTCTCCACAGGACATCGATGTTGTCGCCAGTGGTCGGCGGAAGGTGCACGTGCCCGTCGACCTGGGACCGGACCGCAGCGACGCACGGATGCACGCCAAGACCGTAGGATCCTACGCAGTGCCGTAGGGGACCGCACCGCCACTTCCCAGCAAATTAGGGACACTGTTGCTCCTGGGGTATCGGCGAGGACCATTCGCAACCGTCTCCATGAAGCTGGGCTACGGTCCCGCACACCGTTAGGCCATCTTCCGCTCACGCCCCAACATCGTGCAGCCCGCCTCCAGTGGTGTCGCGACAGGCGTGAATGGAGGGACGAATGGAGACGTGTCGTCTTCAGCGATGAGAGTCGCTTCTGCCTTGGTGCCAATGATGGTCGTATGCGTGTTTGGCGCCGTGCAGGTGAGCGCCACAATCAGGACTGCATACGACCGAGGCACACAGGGCCAACACCCGGCATCATGATGTGGGGAGCGATCTCCTACCCTAGCCGTACACCACTGGTGATCGTCGAGGGGACACTGAATAGTGCACGGTACATCCAAACCGTCATCGAACCCATCGTTCTACCATTCCTAGACCGGCAAGGGAACTTGCTGTTCCCACAGGACAATGCACGTCCGCATGTATCCCGTGCCACCCAACGTGCTCTAGAAGGTGTAAGTCAACTACCCTGGCCAGCAAGATCTGCGGATCTGTCCCCCATTGAGCATGTTTGGGACTGGGTGAAGCGTCGTCTCACGCGGTCTGCACGTCCAGCACGAACGCTGGTCCAACTGAGGCGCCAGGTGGAAATGGCATGGCAAGCCGTTCCACAGGACTACATCCAGCATCTCTACGATCGTCTCCATGGGCGAATAGCAGCCTGCATTGCTGCGAAAGGTGGATATACACTGTACTAGTGCCGACATTGTGCATGCTCTGTTGCCTGTGTCTATGTGCCTGTGGTTCTGTCAGTGTGATCATGTGATGTATCTGACCCCAGGAATGTGTCAATAAAGTTTCCCCTTCCTGGGACAATGAATTCACGGTGTTCTTATTTCAATTTCCTGGAGTGTATTACTGAAAGATACAAAAATTGCAGCTGCGTTACAGATCGTTAATGTATGTAGACACAGTAAGAATACAAGACAGGATACGGTGCAGTTAGCAACAAATCACTCTGAATGGAGCACTCAATGTTGAAAGATATATTTAAGTTGTTTCTATTGATTCTTTGAAACAATCGCAGTCATCTGAAAACAAAACCATAGAAGTCGCATTGCTTGGAATATAGAGTCCGCTAATATTAATCAATCACTAATACCAGTAAAGTAAACGAACTGCACAAAATATTTGATATGGACCTTGTTCTCTTGAAGAGCTGTCATTACAAAGGATTCATATAGCTGATGCTAATGTGCGTTTATTCATTGATATAATTAGAGAGCATTATTACTGCAAAAAAATTAAGTTACACAGATAAACTGGGAACAAATGTACTTAACAGCTGTATTCCACTTCCACAGTTCGAAATCATATATCATCTGAAATTCATACGAAATAAAGAACCACTTACTGAAAAAAGGAAACAGTTAAAAAGTAAATAAGCTAACGTTATTAATTATGTAGCACAATAGCCGTCGAGAAAGGAGAACAATGGTAACATTAATTAGCGACCGATACTGTCGAGCATCGCTTCCACACACAAAAATTAATATTAATATTGCGAACAGCAAAATTTATTCCAACCGCCCATTACATTATTTTTTTAGCGGAATGCAAATTGGTAATCTAAAAAGCTTTACATACGATACGACGTACTACTCATGATAAAGATTGGGATTCACTGCGTTCGTATTGCCCATACAGAATCTGCACTAAACTGACAGGATTACGGCGTAAGACTTCAATACTTCTGTGGCCACAGAATCGGACAAGACAATCTGTGAAATTAAATGTATTCATATGTGGTAATTTAAGAGCAGGGAAGCAATAACTGAGATAGGAATGAGACGGGGTAGTGGGCCATCTTACATGTTAGCCAACCAGTACATTGAGCCGGGAGTAAGAGACGCACGTGAAATTTGGAAAAGGGATTGATGTTAAGGTGGAGCAAATCGAAGTTAAAGATTTGTCGGTGACTCTGTAATTTTGTCAGAGATAACAAAAAACTGGTAAGATCATTTGAACGGAATAAATAGTCTCTTAAAAAGAGCTTATAATATGAACATCAATTAACGTAAAACGAGAGTAATGGACTAAGTCAGGTGTTACTGACAGCATCAGACTAGCGAATGAAACACGCAAGAATCTTATGTTTTGGCAACAAGGTAACTGGTCATAACCGAGGTAAAGAGACTATAAAAGTGTGACTGGCAGATGTAGGAAAAGCATTTCTGAGAAAGAAAAGAAATATTAACGACTAATGCAAATTTTACTGTTACGAAGTTTTTCTTGGACGCATCTTTATACGGAACTGAAACATGGACGATAAGCGGTATAAATAAGAAATGCTGAATAACGCTCAAGATTGGGTGGGTAGCTCAAATTACTACTGCGAGGAACCAATATTGTAAGAAGAGACCAACACATACTACAGTATACAGGTTAACGTGTGTATCGGTACAAATAATAAAGAAGAGAGACGAGGCTTCCACAGGATAGCCTGGCATGGAAGGTCGCAACAAACGGCTCTTCGTTCTGAGGACCACAATAAAGGTAACTCGTAAAACAGAAATATAAATTAATTGACAACTTTTATATCAATAGCGTCTTCATTGTTTTTCGGTCACTTTTTTCCGTTATACAACTTGTATATATGCACCTGCGGAATTACCACCTTTAGCAACTGCAATAAATGTCTTACTAAGACCAAGCGCATTTCGCTTTATTTTATAGCATCTTAGGTTGTTGTGCAATAAACAGCGAAAAACCCTGACCGCTTGAAGATGCTTTAAACGAAAGTGAAGCGAGTCTGGTCTTAATAGGACTTATGCTACAGTCGCTATAGATGGTAATTAACCTATACAACTTGTATTATATTAATCTTTCTTTCGTTTAGGGGAGTGTGTTTTACCTAGAGCATTATGTACCTACTCCACTAACTGATTTTAGGATCAAAAAAAGGAACGTCTACTAGCGACCGCCATAAGCAGTGTCCACCGTTTCCTACAGTTTTTCTTGTTGTCAGATTTGAGGTTCTGTTTTGCGATGCATTTCTGAATACTTCGCTTTCTGCAAAGTGTTGGATATCATATTAAAATTGTTTAGAATATATTGTTACTTCTTCATTTACAGAATTTTATGGTGACTAAAATGCTATATATTTAGTTTCTTGAAGTCAAGGTCTTTTGCCATGGAACATTTGATACAGTGTAACTCAATTTCCTTAACGTCTTAACAACCTTCGTTGATATTGGAAATTTATCTTAGTTTCCAATAGCTTCTATTTCACAGTGTATTTAACATTTAACTGGATTTTGATAAGCTAAAAATGAGAGAGATTTGGCTTCACACGTAGGCTTAAGAATTGGTTGTTCTTCCTGCGAACTACTCGCGACTCGAACAGGGAAAGAAAGAAGTGGCAGCTGCACATGAAGTGCCCTCCACCACACACCATGCTCCATTGTCATCCAGTTCCGAGCTACATTGAAATGTGAGTCTACAACTCATCGGGGAATGACAGTGGCAAGTGAAGTACGCTTTTCCACACTCCAGGAAAGAAAGCCAATTAATATTGCATTGTCATCAAGTCAGTTGTGTTCAAAATTTCAAGTCTCTAACTCATCAGAAAGTCAATTTAAAATCATTTGCAAAATTTGTGCCCATCAGGAAGGGAAGAAAATGACGTAATAGCAATGTGTAGAAAATCTATGTAAAAATGTTTAGAAATTACAGCACAGATCAACTGATACAACAATACGGATTGGGAAACTGATTCTTCTGTCACTTACTCGTGGAATAACATCATACTCATGAATTAAAACACATTAAAATTCAAAATGGGTATTGGAGTAAGTCAGTTGTGTTTCTCATTTTTCAGTAGGTTTTAGCTATGGCAGCTACTTAATGGAATCTAACGCAACATTTCGCCTGTACGCAAATACAAACGTCGTTTGTCACCCACAAATTAAGCTGCCTTCTGTAACGATTGCATTCCGCCCTAAATGGCTACACTGTCCGGCGAGCAGGCATGGCGATGGCTTTTCAGTTACGACGGGAGGAGCGGTAATATTTTACGTGCGATTGCGGTGACGTATTAGCGCAGCCGTTATTAACATCCTATTAACCCCACAGAGCTATATATCAGCGGCTTCCAAAATCGCGTCACGACAACGTGCGCGCGCGTGTGTTTGTGTACGTGCGTATGTGTTTACGACCAGCGCAGGTGCTAATAAATACCAGCGGCGGCACCAAGGCGGGCGGCGGTGTGCTGCGCCCTGGCCTGGCCGCTAATAACGCCCAGAGAGATACGGCCGGCGGCCTCCGAACCTCTGTCGCGGACACCGTGGCACGCCGCCACCGCCACTGCTGACACCAGCAAACAGTGGGGTCCTCAGAGCATCCAATGGAAACGCTTGTACAAGTAGGAATTCTATGGCCAAACCTGCATTTAGTTTTCTGCTCTCATCCTTTGTTGAACATTGTTGAAGTTTGGATGACGATTCTCACATACTGCTATATAGAATTCTTTAGATTGTACGTCCCCTCCCGCCGGAGGTTCGAGGTTCGAGTCCTCCCTCGGGCATGGGTGTTGTGACCGTACGTCACATAAATATTGACATTTTTATCGGTTGTAAACATTGAACAATATTGTCAAGTGTTAAGGGTGAACTAAAAATTATTTGCAAACCCTTAAATATTTTATAAACATAATTAGCATAAAAGATACAGTTAATGTTCTTGAAACAACTGATATGCAGCGATAATTTAAAAGTAGCATCTTTTTTAATACATGTCTAGGAAAATAAAAAAGGATCGTGAAGAGACGCGATTGTACGGCCGAGGGGGAAGGACGTACTTTATGGTACCACTCACTGTTTTGTTTCGCGATATGGAAGGCAGCCACTGAGCGGCTACACATATTTTATGTCTAAGTTATTCGGTATTCTGCTAAAATAAACTAATTATTGTTATCATAAAATGAATTTCTTTGTAATAGTTGTCACCTCAAATGGTCGCAGCGGCTAATTATTTTTAATAAGCATTTTTTCAGTAATTTGCGGGAAGTTCATCTTCCGATGCAGCTTCTGGTCGGCCATTACGCGCCGAAGTATTAATTTATTCTTCAGAATGTTAACAGTAACTGTAAATGTGAGAGATTTCGTTGTAAGAACCTTTCTAAATTGCAACAGATAATTAATTTACGTTAAAGTTCAGTTTTTAAATTATACAGATTCCACGAGTTCAGTAAGTTTTATCTTGGCCGCTCCACGGCAAAAATATAAATTCTTTCGAGCCTTGATTTTCAATTAATAAATAGAAATTAAGAAAATTACATTCAATTCAGTTAACGGCAACTTTATTTTAGTCATCACGTCCAAAATCCAAAGTTGGTACATGAATAACAGCAGCCTTTCGAGAACACGTTTCATATTTACTTATGCACGTAAGTAAAAGTGATAAGAAAAGATAATATCAAAAATGGCTCTGAGCACTATGGGACTTAACAGCTGTGGTCATCAGTCCCCTAGAACTTAGAACTACTTAAACCTAACTAACCTAAGGACATCACACACATCCATGCCCGAGGCAGGATTCGAAACTGTGACCGTAGCAGTCACACGGTTCCGGACTGCGCGCCTAGAACCGCGAGACCACCGCGGCCGGCCAAGATAATATCCCTGAGAGAAATAATCATGCTCTGACAAAAGAAAAATTCAACCGATAAATTAACTTAACAGTGTGTATGTTGTCCTTAGCGTAAGTTACTTTAAGTTAGTTTATGTCTTGTGTAAGTCTAGGGACCGATGACCTCAGCAGTTTGGTCACACAAATTTGAACATCATTTGAACCCCCCCCCCCTCACAGTTTCATTTCACTTCTCGATCCTCACCTTCTCCTCTAACTCACACTCCATCATACTGCTGTATACTTGTGTCCACTCGACATTGTTTCCCCCTCTCCTAAAAAAAAAAATCCCTCCATCGTTATTCCTCCTCTACTCTTACACAGTACATATTACACAGAAACATAAGTAAGTAGAATTACATACGTACAATAATCTAATTTTTTTAAAAAAGTTGTGGATCATAGACAAAGTAATGGAAAGGTGATGTTGGCAACACTACGAAACACAAACAACAACACATGCTTCAAGTACAAAAGCAAACAGAATACAGTGGTGTGCATAAAAGTATGCTGTGAAAAACATAACAAATGCATAGTGCTGCAGAACATCTAAAAATTAGACCAATATTATCAGTGTCTAACGCAGAAAAACAACGATGTGGTAGCAGACGCCAATTCCCGATGTAAAAGAGAAAACAGCCGTAAAACCGCCGTAATTACAAATCAACCTATTCCTAACGAACTGTTTTTCGAACCGAAAGCAAATCAAAATGTAACTTAATTACAGACCACTGATTATGCTTTACCTCAATTAAACGCAACGCGTCTGGTGAAAAATAAAATCACGCATTTTTGTAGTTGCAACGACAGAACAAAAATACCATCAAGAATGCTATATACCGTCTTTAGTTGCTTTAATCTCGTTATTGGACTGAAAATATTTTCCAGCTAAAATATCAGTTATTTGTACTAATAGTTGGGGAGATAGGGGGGAACATAATACACCCTAAGAAAAAAAAAAAAAAACGACGCACCACAAAGGAATGATCTGAATTAGACTGACATCGGTAGATGTGGTGTACATGTACAAACAAACAAATCATTACAGTTCCAGAAAAATTGGATTGGTTTTGAAGAGCAGGAGCTTCACAAGTTGAGGAAGTTAGTAATGTGTTATTCCATCCGCCTTTAGGCAAGCAGTTATTCGACTTGGAAACGATTGACAGAGTTTTCAGAAGTCCTCTTGAAAGATATCGTGCAAAATTCTGTCGAATTGGCTCATTAGATCCTCAAAATCCTAACTTGGTAGTAGGGTCCTTCTCATAATGCTCCATATGTTCCCAACTGGGGAGAGATCCGGGCAGATTGCTGGCCAAGGTAGCGTTTGGCAACCACGAAGACAAACGGTGGAATCTCTCGTCGTGGGTGGGAGCGCATTGTCTGCTGAAATATGAGCCCAGGAGGAATTGTCATGACGGGCAACAAAGCGGGGCGTTGAACACTGTCGACGTAAAGCTGTGGCGTAAGGGTACCCGGATGACAACTACAGAGATCCCGCCAAGAACTCAAATGGCACCCTGGACCATCACTCCTCGTTGTCGTGCCGCGTGGCGGGCGACAGTCAGGTTTATATTGCACTACTGTACGGCACGTTTCCAAACACGTCTTCGCGGCCCACAGTGGCTTAGCCCGAAGTGCGACTCGTCACTTAAGCCAATTCTACTCCAGTCAGTGAGATTCCAGGCCGAGGACGTGTCTGGTGACGCCCCAGACCGCAGTTGGATGCCAACCTGATTGTCTTCATACGGCCCAAAATCCCGGAATGATAGTGTTGGGTACCATTTTGTTTTATAGAAGGACCCCTCTATCATCCACGGAACCCTTGCAGCATAGCAGTATATTGACGATATTCCATTTCCTGTTTTGTTGCCCCTCATGACAAACCGCCTGGGCTTTCATTTCAGCAAGATAATGTCAGCACGCACATGACTAGAGACTCTACTGCTTGTCTTTGCGCTTGCCAAATTCTATCTTGACCATCAATGTCACCGAATCTCTCCCCAACTGGGAACGTTAGGAGCATTAAGAGGCAGGGATCCACAACAAGATTGCTATTTTGACGATATAACGCGTCAATGGGAGAGAATTTGGCACGATATCTCTCAGGAGGACATCAAACAATTCTGTCAGTTAATGCCAAACCGAATGACTGATTCATAAGGGACAGAGGTGAACCAACGCGGCCGGCCGCGGTGGTCGTGCGGTTCCAGGCGCTACAGTCCGGAACCGCGGGGCTGCTACGGTCGCAGGTTCGAATCCTGCCTCGGGCATGGATGTGTGTGGTGTCCTTACGTTAGTTAGGTTTAAGTAGTTCTAAGTTCTAGGAGACTGATGACCTAAGATGTTAAGTCCCATAGTGCTCAGAGCCATTTTTTTGAACCAACGCGTCGTTGACTTGCACAGTATGTGAGGCTTTTTCACTTTAATAAACGATCCAATTTTTTATGATACCGTAATCATTTGTTTCTGTGTACACGCACATTGCATCTACCGATTTCCGTCCCTTTCGGATAATTCCTTCACAGTGCATCTGATTCTTTTATATATATATATATATATATATATATATATATATATATATATATATGATGACTATGGTACATGTTGCAACAGTTTGTACCCTAGATTCCAGCATTTTCCCATTGGACGGGTGGAATTATTCTTATCTTTTCCTTCTGCTGCCACAGAGGCTCCAGACGTAACAAAGAAAACAGAAATAAATGAGAAAAAAATTTCTTTATTTGTCTACGAAGTCTCCATATACTTTTACCAGCGATGTTCAGTAGCTTCGATACCCCTTTTATAGTAAAAACGGTCGAGCACTGCAATATAGCAGTGAACTGTAGCCGGCACATCATAATTTTTGATGAATCTCTTACCAGCAAGCAATTTCTTCTTGTCCGTAAACACAAAATAATCAGAGGAACTTAAATATGGCGAAGATGGTGCATGAGGAAATACTTCGAACTTAATCTCATTGATTTTGAGCATGGTGATAAGGAATGTGTTAACTGTTGCGTAGTCACCATGAAACAAGACTCCCTTTTCCCAAATGCAGCCGTTTTTTCTTCATTTCACCAACCAAAAGCTGTAATAAATTCGCATAATAGTCGCCATTGATTGCTATCCTTTTGGAATGTCCTATCCAAGCACCTAATCGACGACGTGCTTCTCGATGGAATTGGAGAGTGAGATCGGCCTCCCGTTTTTAAATGTGTTGCTCTCGGCCATTGAGGTTATAGGAAATTTACAAACGTAAATAAATATTATCTACACCCCGCTTCATGTGACCATAAATCCCAGAAGGAAGTTGCTCTGACCACTGTCTTCGTGCGCATTCCGTATCAGTGGCAGTAAGAGCTTGCGATCAGATCAATACTTCCTCAGGGAAACTACTATGAAGATCTTTCGTTTGTATGTAAACTAACCGATCACACGGGCAGAACCCTTGGGAAGACTGTTTTAATGTCTATCATTACTGGATAAGACTTCTTCTGACCTACAACGTTCGTGGGTCACTGCCTCCACATTGCGGGAATGTAAGAAGAGACGTATGGATGTGGAAAAATTACATTTCGGTGAAACTGTGGGGGGGGGGGGGGGGGCAGTAAAAGGACACGGTAAAGGGCACGAACGCTACACGCGTTTATGACGGATAATCAAATCAAAGGTACCGGAGCATCGATAAGAATGTAAGCAGGTTACGGATTTTAACACGTACACGTGCCATCTAGAGAAAGTAACTTTTATATACGGGAAGCAGCTGAAATATCGAAGAATGAGTGCAATTTCATTGGAGACGGCGCCTACAGGCTTCCGTCTTTGTGGCTGCCTGCTATCACCGAAGTAAACACGGACGTGTCGAACTGTGAACATAAACAGCTACCAGGAAACGACCAGTAACTCCACTTCTCCAAAAATGTGTGGTAGAATAACACTGTCTACAGTGATCAGTCATCCAGGGTGACCAAAAAAATTCCTCAGGAGTTACCAGCAGAGGAATATAAACGCTGAGCAGTGAGAAATTTTGAAAAGGAATGTCATACAGTCTAACGACTCGTTATTTTATCATCAAAAAATTGCTGGGACGCTGCTTCAGTCACTTTTGTATGTGTAACAGTGCTAGGTGTTTAGATCGTAATTCCATCATCGTCAGGTGTATTAGGATACCTTCACATCGTTGAATTTGTTTGTGACACACGCACATGCTTCCTATTTTCACAAAATGTCGAAATTGTAATCGCGGTAAATATTTCTAAGTACCGTATGCAGAGTGAGTACTTTCAATAATTACAATAAGGCAGTGTACGCAATCCTCAACAAAATTCTAAATCCTCATGGCCGCAACTACTATCCGGCCTCACTACAGCGCAACCTCAGCCGGTGAGCGTGTGACGTATCTCGCGTGAAGCTATGGATTAACAAGGTTGCGTCTAGGAAGGAAGTTGTCCACTTATTGTTTATCATGGGTGGACATTGTCCGCTTTCACGGCAAACTAACGAATCCACATTATGTGGACATCTTGCAGACCGTTTGCATCCGATTTCTGCTTTAGAAAACCCGGCTGTAGGTATTTCAGCAGGACAAGGATATTTCACTCCTCTTTGGATGCATGCAGCTGATTTGCTGAATAGTGAATTCGCGACCAAAGCTCCCATGCTGCACCCCTCTCACCCTAATGCTATTAACAGATCGTAGTTCATTCGAAAATTTCTGGAACGCGAGCGATACGCGTGTACCTTCAATGAACCAAATGTACAAGAAAAATTCGGGTATCACTACAGAACACATGGATCAACATCTGTCCGCAACGATTCAATAACCGCGTAGTGACGTACGTCTCGACGGTTTACTGCACGTTTTTGACCACCCACGGAACACCGGTTCGTTATTAACATCACATACAGAGACTTCTCATGGGTTTTGGCCATTCACCACAATGTGGCATCCTCACTGAGTTACAGACGCCACTTGTACCTCCAGTTGCGGCCTTCCAACACTGCCCTCTTGCTTTTCTTGACGGTCAGATAATCAGTGAACTATGCAAAGCCACTACTCGATGTTTTGTAATAATCTACATCTACATGGATGTTCTGTAAATCACACTTAAGTGCCTGGCACATGGGTCATCGAGCCAACTTCACAATATTTCTCTATTACTCCAATCTCGAGTAGCGCGCGGAAAAAACGAACATCTGTATCTCTCCGTGCGAGGTCTGATTTCTCTTATTTTATTATTATGATCGTTTCTCCCTATGTAGGTCGACTTAAACAAAACATTTTCGCATTCGGAGGAGAAAGTTGGTGAGTGAAATTTCGTGAGAAGATTTCGTCGCAACGAACAACGCCTTCGCTTCAATGATTTCCGCCCCAAATCCTGTATTATGTCCGTGACTCTCTCTCCTCGATTTCTCGATAATACAAAACGTTCTTTGAATTTTCTAGATGTACTCTGTTATCGATAAGTGCTAAGGATCCAACATTGCGCAGCAGTATTCCAAAAGAGAACGTTCAAGCATAGTGTAGGCAGTCTCTTTCGTAAATCTGTTGCATCTTCTGAGTGTTCAGGCAATAGAATACCGTCTTTGGTTCGCCTTCCCGACAACATTTTCTATGCGTTATTTCTAATTTAAGTTCTTCGCAATTGCAATTCCTCGGTTTTCAGTTGAATTTACGGCCTTTATATTTGATTGATTTGTCTTGTAACCAAAGTTTAACGGATTTCATTTAGCAGTCATGTGGATGACCTCACACTTTTCATTATTTAGGGTAAATTGCCAATTTTCGCACCCTATAGACATCTCTTCTAACTCGTTTTGCTCTTGGTTTTGATCTGCTGATGACTTTAGTAGAAGACAGAGTACAGCATCATCATCTAACACTGCTGCTCAGATTGTCTCCTAAATCGTTTATATAGGTGAGCAACAGCAAAGGGCCTGTAACATTATCACGGGGAACGCCAGAAATCACTTTTGTTTCATGCAATGATTTTGCGTCAATCACTACGAATGTGACCTCTTTGAGAGGAAATCATTAATCCAGTCACATAACTGAGCCGATATTCAATAAGCATGCAATTTCTCTAGAAGCCGTTTGTGTGGTACAGTGTCAAAACCCTTCTGGAAATCTGTAAGTACGGAATCAGTTTTAAATCCCTTGTCAATAGCACTCAACATTTCATGTATATAAAGAGCTAGTTGTGTTTCACAGGAACGCTGTTTTCTAAAGCCGTGTTGACTGTGTGTCAACAACCCGGCCTCTTCGAGGTAATTCATATTGTTCGGGCACAATATGTGATGCAAAATCGTGCTGCATATCGACGTTAATGATATGGACCCGTAATTTAGTAGACTACTGCTACTACCTTTCTTCAATACGGTATGACCTGTGCAACTTTCTGGTCTTTGTGTACGGACCTTTCGTCGAGCGAGCGGTTGTACATGATAAGCATGGAGCTAGGAATCTAACTGGTATACAGTCTGGACCGGAAGACTTGCTTTTGTAAAGTGATTTGCTTTACTACTCCTAGGCTATCTACCTCTAAGTTACTCATGTTGATAGCTGTTCTTGATTCTAATTCCGGAATATTTACTTCATCGTCTTTGATGAAAGAATATCTAAAGTAAATGATAATTAATTGAAACCGTCAGCTGCTGACAGGTGTTCTTGATGTACCACGATGGGGACAGCTGAAAATGTGTGCCCCGACTGGGAAGAGTGCAAGGGATAGGTCGATGTAGTCGCGCTATTCATCTGTGTCCTCGGTGGCTCAGATGGACAGAGCGTCTGCCATGTGAGCAGGAGATCCCGGATTCGTGTCGGGGTCGGGGCACACATTTTCAGCCGTCTCCATCGAGGTATATCGACAACACCTGTCGGCAGCTGAGGGTTTCAATTAATTATCGTTTATTCTAAAGAAGCTGCACTGTCATCAATGGTATCGGTTCGAGAACAGTTACAATCTTCATATATATATAGTTAAAAGCTACCCAGCCATTGACCTTCGTCTGTGCGAATGCAAACAGGTGGCCCTAACTCTTACGGGGATCGTCATCTTAGTGTGCGCAAGTAATGAGTGGATGGGCATTTATCTATTAGGTACATTACGAAAGTAGATTGTGGTCAGTTGGGAACGTGGGTCTCACGGGAAGCGTGCAATGGATAAGTCCCTGCAGCCGTGCTATTCACCTGTGTCCTCGGTGGCTCAGATGGATAGAGTGTCTGCCATGTAAGCAGGAGATCCCGGCTTCGTGTCACGGTCGGGCCACATATTTTCAGCTGTCCCCATCGAGGTATATGAAGATAAGCTGTCGGCAGCTGAGGGTTTCAATTAATTATCATTTATTCTACAGAAGGTGCACGGTCGTCAATGGTGTCTGTTCTTTCGAGAACAGTTACTATCTTCGAATATCTAAAGGGTGTGATTAGTAACACTGCTTTGCCAACGCTGTCATCGACAGTATTCCCATTACTATCGCAATGACTGTGTCTTACCGCTAGCACATTTTACGTACGATCAAAATGTTTTTGGATTTTCTGTCAGGTTTCGAAACAAAGTTTCGTTGTGGAAACTATTACAAGCATCTCGTATTGAAGACCGCGCTAAATTTCGAGCGTCTGTAAACGATCGCTAGTCTTGGAAACTCTACGGTCTTTAAATATAAATACAAATTTAATATATAACAAATTAAATAATGAAGTTAAACCTCGTGAACTCCCTGCCTTGCTGCCTAACGGAGTCTTCCCGACGAACCCTCCGCCGGGTTCCATTTCATTCTGAAAACTGCAGTGCATTTACTTTTGAACATTCTACTTTGTACCATTTGTGTGTCGATTTTTTCCTTATTAAACAATCTCTGGTCCTGTGACAGAAAGGGGACACTCTTGACTCATTGCCCAGTATTACATCTACATCTACATCTAGATCTACATGGTTACTCCGCAATTGACACTTAAGTGCCTGGCTGAGGGTTCGTCGAACCATTTTCATACTACTTCTCTACAATTCCACGCTCGAATGGCGCGTGTGAAAAAGGAACACCTAAATCATTCCGTTCGTTTTCTCCCTATGTAGGTGGGTGTCAACAAAATATTTTCGTATTCGGAAGAGAAAGTTAGTGATTGAAATTTCGTAAATAGATCTCGCCGCATAGAAAACCGCCTTTGTTTCAGTGACTGGCACCCCAACTCGCGTATCATATCAGTGATACTCTCACCCCTATTGCGCGATAACACAAAACGAGCTGCCCTTGTTTGCACTTTTTCGATGTTGTTGTTGTTGTGGTCTTCAGTCCTGAGACTGGTTTGATGCAGCTCTCCATGCTATTTTATCCTGTGCAAGATTCTTCATCTCCCAGTACCTACTGCAACCTACATCCTTCTGAATCTGCTTAGTGTATTCATCTCTTGGTCTCCCCCTACGATTTTTACCCTCCACGCTGCCCTCCAATACTAAATTGGTGATCCCTTGATGCCTCAGAACATGTCCTACCAACCGATCCCTTCTTCTGGTCAAGTTGTGCCACAAACTTCTCTTCTCCCAATCCTATTCAATACTTCCTCATTAGTTATGTGGTCTACCCATCTAATCTTCAGCATTATTCTGTAGCACCACATTTCGAAAGCTTCTATTCTCTTCTTGTCCAAACTACACTCCTGGAAATGGAAAAAAGAACACATTGACACCGGTGTGTCAGACCCACCATACTTGCTCCGGACACTGCGAGAGGGCTGTACAAGCAATGATCACACGCACGGCACAACGGACACACCAGGAACCGCGGTGTTGGCCGTCGAATGGCGCTAGCTGCGCAGCATTTGTGCACCGCCGCCGTCAGTGTCAGCCAGTTTGCCGTGGCATACGGAGCTCCATCGCAGTCTTTAACACTGGTAGCATGCCGCGACAGCGTGGACGTGAACCGTATGTGCAGTTGACGGACTTTGAGCGAGGGCGTATAGTGGGCATGCGGGAGGCCGGGTGGACGTACCGCCGAATTGCTCAACACGTGGGGCGTGAGGTCTCCACAGTACATCGATGTTGTCGCCAGTGGTCGGCGGAAGGTGCACGTGCCCATCGACCTTTGACCAGACCGCAGCGACGCACGGATGCACGCCAAGACCGTAGGATCCTACGCAGTGCCGTAGGGGACCGCACCGCCACTTCCCAGCAAATTAGGGACACTGTTGCTCCTGGGGTATCGGCGAGGACCATTCGCAACCGTCTCCATGAAGCTGGGCTACGGTCCCGCACACCGTTAGGCCGTCTTCCGCTCACGCCCCAACATCGTGCAGCCCGCCTCCAGTGGTGTCGCGACAGACGTGAATGGAGGGACGAATGGAGACGTGTCGTCTTCAGCGATGAGAGTCGCTTCTGCCTTGGTGCCAATGATGGTCGTATGCGTGTTTGGCGCCGTGCAGGTGAGCGCCACAATCAGGACTGCATACGACCGAGGCACACAGGGCCAACACCCGGCATCATGGTGTGGGGAGCGATCTCCTACACTGGCCGTACACCACTGGTGATCGTCGAGGGGACACTGAATAGTGCACGGTACATCCAAACCGTCATCGAACCCATCGTTCTACCATTCCTAGACCGGCAAGGGAACTTGCTGTTCCAACAGGACAATGCACGTCCGCATGTATCCCGTGCCACCCAACGTGCTCTAGAAGGTGTAAGTCAACTACCCTGGCCAGCAAGATCTCCGGATCTGTCCCCCATTGAGCATGTTTGGGACTGGATGAAGCGTCGTCTCACGCGGTCTGCACGTCCAGCACGAACGCTGGTCCAACTGAGGCGCCAGGTGGAAATGGCATGGCAAGCTGTTCCACAGGACTACATCCAGCATCTCTACGATCGTCTCCATGGGAGAATAGCAGCCTGCATTGCTGCGAAAGGTGGATATACACTGTACTAGTGCCGACATTGTGCATGCTCTGTTGCCTGTGTCTATGTGCCTGTGGTTCTGTCAGTGTGATCATGTGATGTATCTGACCCCAGGAATGTGTCAATAAAGTTTCCCCTTCCTGGGACAATGAATTCATGGTGTTCTTATTTCAATTTCCAGGAGTGTATTTACCGTCCATGTTTCACTTCCATACATGGCTACACTCCATACAAATACTTTCAGAAACGACTTCCTGACACTTAAATCTATACTCGATGTTAGCAAATTTCTCTTCTTCAGAAAGGCTTTCCTTGCCATTGCCAGTCTACATTTTATATCCTGTCTACTTCGACCATCATTAGTTATTTTGCTCCCCAAATAGCAAAACTCCTTTACTTTTTCGATATCCTCCGTCAATCCTACCTTGTAAGGATCCCACACTGCGCAGCATTATTCCAGCAGAGGACGGACAAGTGTAATGTAGGTTGTCTGTTTAGTGGGTTTGTCGCACCTACTAAGTGTTCTCCCAACAAAGCGCAGTCTTTGTTTCGCCTTTCCCACAATATTATCTTTGTGGTTTTTCTAATTGAAGTTGCTCGTACTTGTAATTCCTAGGTATTTAGTCGGATTGACAGCCCTTAGATTTGTGTGATTTATCGTATACCCAAAATTTATCAGAGTTCTTCTAGTACCCATGTGGATGACCTCGCACTTTTCTTTGTTTAGTGCCAATGTCCACTTTTCGCACCGTACACAAATTCTCTCTAGATCATTTTCAAATTGGATGATTTTCTAGACGGTAAATGACAGCATCATCTGCAAACAACCTAATGGGGCTGCTCAGATTATCACCTAGATCATTTATGTATACCAGGAACAGCAGAGGGCCTATGACACTACCTTGCGGAACGCCAGATATCACTTCTGTTCTACTCGACGATTTACCGTCCATCACTACGAACTGTGACCTCTCTGAGAGGAAATCATGAATCCAGTTACACAACTGAGACGATACTCCATATGCGCGCGATTTGATTAATAGTCGCTTGTGAAGAACGGCATCAAAAGCCTACTAGAAATCTAGGAATGTAGAAACTATCTGAGATTCCTTGTCGACAGCACTCATTACTTCATGGCAATAAAGAGCTTGTAAAACATGATGCTTCTGATGCTTACAAGATCTTTTGTTGCAGTTGTCACAAATTTTATACCGGTCAGACTGTCCGTTCTTTTAAAGTAAGATTCAAGGAGAATTTGCAGGTACATAACAAACCTGCTTTGGGAATGCATTTGGCAGAAACCGGTCACACTATTCGGAATATTGATTGTCGTATGTATATTATGCACAAGGGGGAAAAAGGTCGTGCTTTCGATTTGTTGGAGGTGTTGGAGATTTATAAGACCAAGAATCATGAGACCACTAGGGTGCCCAACGCCTACTTTGCTTTATTTGATAACATATTACAGTACAATAAGCACTTTTTTCCTTTATTGTATCTCAATGCCCATCTGGGACGGGCTGGCAGCAGCATATGCGCTGCTCTTCAGCTGAAAGACACTAATTATACAAAGGAAGACCTTTAAAATAACATACAGGAGAAAATATGGCGTACATTGATATAAAAAGGGGTAACAGTATGGAAGAGAACAGACAAAAAGGGGGTCGACTGTAAAATGGAGAGAAAAACCGTAAAAAAGTAGCGCACACCAAAAAACCACACACTGAGACAATTAAAGAATACAAGGCGAAATGTGTCCGGAGCATAAAAGTATCGACGGACGGTATAGCACAGAACAATCACTGACAGTAACACTATGTACAAGTCCACTACACAATTAAAATCACAGCTCCTGATGCACAGGAGAACAGCACCAAGCACAGCACTGACGTAGCACACTGATGACAATGAGCAAACAGAGGATCTGCCAAGGGCATGGAGAGGAGGGAGAAAGGAAGAAGAGAGGGAGGGGGAGGAGAGAGGGGGTGAGAAGGGCAGGGAGCGCACCAAAGAGGGTCCGGGAGGGAAGGACGTTGGATGGAAACAGTCGAAGAGGGGGTACAGGGACTCAGAGGGGAAGGAGGCAAATCCACTCTGGGAGAAGGAGGGAAGAGGAAAAGGGGGGCCCAGGGGGTGGGGGAGCAAGGCTAGGCTACAGTTGGAATGAAGGGTAGATGTCACGGTGAAGTTCAACATCCACGAGGGGGAGCGCTGGAAATTTCCCTGATGAGGAGATGGAGGTTGTGGAGGTGGAAAGAGGAAGGGATACACCAACAGGTGCATCAACAGGTGGGGGGTTGAGAGGAAGGAGGAAACCAGTGGTGGTGGGGGGGGGGGATTAAGCCTGTGCACAGTGTAAAGGATGCAGAGATGTTAAAGGAAAAGGAGAAGGTGAGGGAAGGGGATGAGGTCATACAGGAGTAGGGTGGGGGAAGGATGGTGGATATGGAAGGCAAGGTGGGATGCTTGACGTTCTAGGATTTGGAGGGCTTTATAATAAGTGAGGGGGAGGGCAGAGATCCAGGCAACACTGCCCATTTTCAACAAGGGACATCGAAGAGATGCGCAGAACTATAGACCTATATCTCTAACGTCGATCAGTTGTAGGATTTTGGAACACGTATTATGTTCGAGTATAAAGACTTTTCTGGAGACTAGAAATCTATTCTGTTGGAATCAGCATGGGTTTCGAAAATGACTATTGTGTGAAACCCAGCTCACGCTATTCGTCCACAAGAATCAGAGGATCATAGGCCAGAGGCCATGGTCCATGAAATGGCAATTGACTCTCAATGAAGACAAGTGTAATGTGCTGTGTATACATAGAAAGAAAGATCATTTTTCATTTAGCTACAATATAGCATGTCAGCAACTGGAAGCAGTTAATTCCATAAATTATCTGGGAGTAGGCATTAGGAGTGATTTAAAATAGAATGACCATATAAAATTAATCGTCAGTATAGCAGATGCCAGACTGAGATTCATTGGAAGAATGCTAAGGAAATGCAGTCCGAAAACAAAGGAAGTAGTTACAGCACACTTGTTCACCCACTGCTTGAATACTGCTCACCAGTGTGGGATCTATACCAGATAGGGTTGAAATAAGAGATGGATAAGATCCAACGAAGAGCAGCGCACTTTGTTACAGAATCATTTAGTAATCACGAAAGTGTTACAGAGATAATACATAAACTCCAGTGGAAAACTCTGTAACAGAGATGCTCAGTACCTCATTTGTTGAAGTTTCGAGAACATGTCTTCACCGAGGAGTCAAGCAGTATATTGCTCCCTCCTATGTATATCTCGCGAAGAGGCCATGACGATAAAATCAGAGAGATTAGAGCCCACACAGAGGCATACCGACAACTTTTCTTTCCACGAAAAATAAGAGATACTCAAGGTACCCTCCGCCACACAACGTCAGGTGGCTTGTGGAGTATGGATATAGATGTCGATGTAGATGAGGTATTTGTAGGTGTGGAGGATGGTGGAAGGATGTAATCCTCATCTCTGGCCAGACAGGAGTTTCAGAAGGTGGAGGCAGGAATGGGCGTTCTGCTGGATGGTCAGGAGATGGGGGTCCAGGTGAGGTGACAGTCGAGGGTGAGGCCAAAGTATCTCAGGTTGAGGGGAGCTCGATGGGACTACCATAAATGGTGAGGTAGAAATTGAGAAATTGTAGAGATGGAAGGGGCAGGTGGTGCGGCCTATGATGATTGCCTGGGTTTTGGAGGGGTTGATACGAAGAAACCACTGGCTACACCAAGTGGTGAACTGGTCATGGTGGGTTTAGAGGGTGTGTTGGGACCGTTGAAGGGTAGGATAAATAGACAGGAAGGGGGTGTCATCAGCATATTGGAGGAGGTAGACAGGAAGGGGTGACTCAGGTATATTGGCAGTGTACAGAAGATAGAGGAGAGGGGAGAAGTCGAAGCCCTGGGGGACGCCAGCAGTGGGATAAAAGAGATGGGAGTTGATGTCATGGAGGGTGACACATGAAGGACAGTGAGAGAGAAAGGAAGCGACCAGATGAACAAAACTGATAGGCAGGGCATATGTTTGAAATTTAAAGAGGACACTTGGATGCCATACGTGGACCTAGGCTAATAAGTACTTCATGCCTCGCTTATTTATATCTATTCTTGTTGCCGATTTATGTTGAGAACAGTATGCATTTGCCTTACTTCCATACATTCGTCACTCTAATCCTATAACTGATTGACCCTTAATATGTTCTATAAACCTTTTCTGTGGGTGACATATCAAGATGTATAAAAAGCTCTCTAGCGGTTAAGTTCTTACGATCACTATGTGCCTACGTAACATTCTGGTGGTCGAGCCTACAGAAGGTGCTGATCATGATTCTATCTTTTGTTCCATACGGTTATTTCATCTTATAAACATTTTATCTTTCATATGTAATTTATAGGTTGATATAGGCAGTGTATTATTACACTTTTCCTTTAAACAATTTTAGACATTGCTGTATTAGTCTTTTATTCACCGCTACCTTGACCAGCATCACCTCCTTCCCTTACCCAGTGTGGCTTACAGTCTTCCTTCTAAGCCAACCACCAGCACCTTAACCTTACCAATTTTTTTTTTCCCTCTAACTTAACTCCAGTCACTCCGATATCTATGTTTCCCTTAACCTCCAGAGTGCCTACAACCATGTCTGGCATCCCACGTTCCTCTTCAAACTCCAGACCTATGCTCTCCCTATCAATTTCGTCCTTCTTGTTGCTTCCTTCCTCTCCCATCGTCCCTCCTATGTCACTATCCACAATTCCAACTCCGGTTCCTTCTATCCCTCAACCAACATGCCCAAAAGCTCCATCCTTTCCCCTGCCCCTCTTCTGATATGCCCAAACCTTCCCCACCTGTTCATCTTCTTCAATTTGCTGATGACACCTAGCCTTCAATAGTCCCAAGTACCTTCCAAGCCCACCTTGACCAGTTCACCACTTGGTGCAACCTGTGCTTCCTTTGTATCAACCTCTCCAAGGCCCAGGCGATCATCTAAGATCACAACACCTACTCGTTCCATCTCCATGATTTCAACCTAACCATTTATGTCTTTCCTATCCACCTCACTCCTGGCCTCAAATACCTTGGCCTCACCCTCGACTGCCGCCTCATCTAGACTCCCTATCACCTTAAAATCCAACACAAAGCACGCAATAGACTCTGCCTCCTGAAATTCCTGTCTGGCCTGACATGGGGACTGCATCCTTCCACCATCCTTCACACCTACAAATCCTTGATCCACCCAGTTCTTTGTTATGCCAGTGTCACTTAGATTTCCCCCTCTCTTAGGTTCTATAAAGCCCTTCAAATCCTAGAATGCCATGCACTGCACCTCACCTTCTGTGTCTGCCTTCTGTCCCTCATGTGCATCCTCCATGACCTCATCCCCTTCCCCCACCTTCACCTTTTCCTTGAAGACATCCGCACCCTGTATATTGTCCACCAACTCGATATCCCCCACCCCCTGGTGTCCCCATTTCTCTCCACCACTAGCCCATTGTCCTGCCTTTAATGTTGGGTCCCACCCTCTCTCCATCACCACACCTTCCACCTCCTTTCCCAATGCAACTTCCAGCACCTACCCATCCTCTGACATCTACCCCCTCCTACCAACTCTAACCCCACATTCCTCCTTCCTCCTCCTCAGGGCTCCATCTCCTCTCCCTTCCTTCCCCTGTGTAGCTTTCCCTCTCCTACACCCCCTCCCTCTCCTATGTTCCCCTTCTCTGTCTCCGCACTCCCTCCTGCCTTGTCTTCCCTCTTCATCTCCCTCCCTTCCCCTTTTCCTCTTCCTCCCACTCTCCATCCCTCCACCCCTCTTTTTGCCTCCTCTCCAACCTCAAGTCCCTCTTTGTGAGTGTTCCGTCATTTCCAGTGGTTTTGTTTTTGTTTTTAAGTGTCTCATGCTGTGTGATTTTTATACTGTGGCTGACTTTTAACTTGTATTTGACTCTTGTGATTTTAAGTGTGCAACGAATTGCCAGCTGTGTTCTTTTAACTTTATGTCGACTTTGTAACTGTCCTCTGTGTCTATGTCCCCATATTAGTGTATAATTTAGCCCCCATCATCTCCATTTGCTGTGTTTTTTGTGTCCCCCTTTTATCACCCCCTTTCTCTGTAAGTATTCCCATTTCATATATAGCATACAACCGTTTGGATGCGGTGGACTATGCCCAAGGGGCAGGGGAATGAAATTGCAATAAAGAAAAAAATTATTTTATCATAATTAGTTTTTGAGGCAATTATCAAAAGTTATATGTCTGCTATATGTATTTTACTTACTATATTGTGTCATATTATGGTTCCTATGTAAATGAAAAATACATCTAAGCGAGGTCTATGAAGCATATAGGCATACGTATTTCTGATAGCAACTGTGCTTCAGTATGTTTTGTACAGTAACGCCAGTTGCAAAATGACTTTGTGTTCGATGTGGCCTATTTTTGCTTTGCTAAATGTATTTCTATGTTTTGAGGATGCCATTACGGCTTCATTACATTGGGGTAAAAGAGGTACGTTTTACCTTATTTTATCTGTACATACCCAGTTTGTATCAGAGTTTATCGTGATAGGAAATACTGTATTGTTTTGAAAGACAGACTGCCCACTAGTCTTACTTTTTTATATATATTGTAGATCTGAAGATGGCCATTACTGATTGAAACCGGTCATCGCCGAAGGACTTAATATTGTGATCAAATACTGAAAAAAAAAAACACTTGACTGTACCTGGTTCACTGTTTATATTCGCGATATGTCGCAGCTTGTAAAATGAATTGCAGTTACTGAGAACGGTGGATATTGTTGCTATTAAGATATGAAAGGGTTAGCACACGATGGAAGACAACGCCAAACTCTCAGCAGTACACAAAACAAATTCATAAAAAGTACAGGTGTCTGTAATTTAAAGTCGTTATAAATGTATAGATCACTAGAATCACTTAAATAACTACGTCCTGAGACTGGTTTGATGCAGTTCTCCATGCTACCCTATCCTGTGCAAGTTTCTTCATCTCCCAGTACCTACTGCCACCTACATCCTTCTGAATCTGCTCAGTGTATTCATCTTTTGGTCTCCCTCTATGATTTTTACCCTCCACGCTGCCCTCCAATGCTAAATTTGTGATCCCTTGATGCCTCAGAACCTGTCCTACCAACCAGTCCCTTCTTCTAGTCAAGTTGTGCCACAAACTCCTCTTCTCCCCAATTTTATTCAATACCTCCTCATTAGTTATGTGATCTACCCATCTAATCATCAGCATTCTTCTGTAGCACCACATTTCGAAAGCTTCTATTCTCTTCCTGTCCAAACTATTTATCGTCCTTGTTTCACTTTCATACATGCCTACACTCCATACGAATACTTTCAGAAACGACTTCTTGCCACCTAAATCTATATTCGATGTAAACAAATTTTTCTTCTTCAGAAAGGCTTTCCTTGCCATTGCCAGTCTACATTTTATATCTGCTCTACTTCGACCATCATCAGTTATTTTGTTCCCCAAATAGCAAACCTCCTTTACTACTTTAAGTGTCTCATTTCCTAATCTAATTCCGTCAGCATCATTCGACTTAATTCGACTACATTCCATTATCCTCGTTTTGCTTTTGTTGATGTTCATCTTATATCCTCCTTTCAAGACACTGTCCATCCCGTTCAAGTGCCTTCCAAGTCCTTTGCTGTCTCTGACAGAATTACAATGTCATCGGCGAACCTCAAAGTTTTTATTTCTTCTCCATGGATTTTAATACCTACTCCGAATTTTTCTTTTGTTTCCTTTACTGCTTGATCAGTATACAGAATGATTAACATTGGGGAGAGGCTACAACCCTATCTGTTCCCTTTTATACCCCTTGACTGTTATAACTGACATCTGGTTTCTGTACAAATTGTAAATAGCCTTTCGCTCCCTGTACTTTACCCTCGCCACCTTTAGAATTTGAAACAGAGTATTCCAGTCTACATTGCCAAAAGCTTTCTCTAAGTCTACAAATGCTAGAAACGTACGTTTGCCTTTCCTTTATCTTTCTTCTAAGATAAGTCGTAAGGTCAGTATTGTCTCGCGTGTTCCAATATTTCTACGGAATCCAAACTGATATTCCCCGAGGTCGGCTTTACCAGTTTTTCCATCCGTCTGTAGAGAATTCGCGTTAGTGTTTTGCAGCTGTGACTTATTCAACTGATAGTTCGGTAATTTTCACATCTGTCAACACCTGCTTTCTTTGGGGTTGGAATTATTATATTCTTCTTGAAGTCTGAGGGTATTTAGCCAGTCTCATACATCTTGCTCACCAGATGGTGGAATTTTGTCAGGATTGTCTCTCCCATGCTGTCAGTAGTTCTAATGGAACGTTGTCTACTCCGGGGGTCTTGTTTCGACTCAGGTCTTTCAGTGCTCTGTCAAACTCTTCACGCAGTATCGTATCTCCCATTTCATCTTCATCTACATCCTCTTCCATTTCCATAATATTGTCCTCAAGTACATCGCCCTTGTGTAGACCCTCTATGTACTCCTCCCACCTTTCTGATTTCCCTTCTTTGCTTAGAACTGGGTTTCCATCTGAGCTCTTGATGTTCATACAAGTGGTTCTCTTATCTCCAATGGTCTCTTTAATTTTCCTGTAGGCAGTATCTATCTTACCCCTAGTGAGATAAGCCTCTACATCCTTACATTTATCCTCTAGCCATCCCTGCTTAGCCATTTTGCACTTCCTGTCGATCTCATTTTTGAGACTTTTGTATTCCTTTTTATCTGCTTCATTTACGGCATTTTTATATTTTTTCCTTTCATCAATTAAATTCAATATTTCTTCTGTTACCCAAGGAGTTCTACTAGCCCTCGTCTTAAAAAATGGCTCTGAGCACTATGGGGCTTAACATCTACGGTCATCAGTCCCCTAGAACTTAGAACTACTTAAAGCTAACTACCCTAAGGACAGCACACAACACCCAGTCATCACGAGGCAGAGAAAATCCCTGACCCCGCCGGGAACCGAACCCGGAGCCCTCGTCTTTTTACTTAATTGATCCTCTGCTGCCTTCACTACTTCATCCCTCAGTGCTACCAATTCTTCTTCTACTGTACTTCTTTCCCCCATTGCTGTCAATTGTTCCCTTATGCTCTCTCTGAAACTCTGTACAACCTGTGGTTTAGTCAGTTTATCCAGGTCCCAACTCCTTTCCCACCTTTTTGCAGTTTCTTCAGTTTTAATCTACAATTCATAACCAATAGATTGTGGTCAGAGTCCACATCTGCCCTTGGAAATGTCTTACAATTTAAAACCTGCTACCTAAATCTCTGTCTTGCCATTATATAATCTATCTGATACCTTTTAGTATCTCCGGGATTTCCATGTATATTTTGCTAATAGCTTAACGAAATGATGTTGTGTTCTTCAGTCCGAAGACTGTTTTGATGCATTCTCCACGCTGCTCTACCCTGTGCAAGGCTCTTCCTCTTTCAATATCAACTGCAACATATATTCATTTTAACCTTGCTTGCTATTCCTCTATTATTTTTTACCCTGCCGTACCTTCCGTTACCAATCTGACAATTTCTTGATGCCCCAGGACGTGTTCTATCAACAACCCCTTCTTTTGGTAATGTTGTGCCAAAACTCCGTTTTACCTAATTGGATTAAGTACCTCGGCATCAGTTATTCTTTCTACCCATCTATTATTCAGCATTCTTTCAGAGCACCATATTTCCAAAGCTTTTGTCATCTCCTTCTCTGAGCTGTTTATCGTCCACTTCTCACTTTCATACATAGTTACACTTTAGACAAATGCATTCAGAAAAGGCTTTCTAACACATATTTATATTAGATATTAGCAAATTCCAGTTTTTCGGAAATTCTTTGCGTGTTAAATCCAGTCTACATTTTACATCCTCTACTTCGGCCATCAGTTATTTTACTACCAAATAGAAAAATATCATCCACTAATTTTAGTGTTTCATGTCGCAGTGTAATTCTCTAAGCATAGCCCGATTTAATTTGAGTGTATTGCATTACCATTGTTTTACTTTTATTTATGTTCACCTTATAATGATTGTTCAAGTCAGTAAACCTTGTGTGAGCTGTTTATCGTCCACTTTTCACATTCATACAACGTTATACTCCAGACAAATTCCTTCAGAAAAGGCTAACCCAAATTTATATGAGATATTAGCAAATTTCTCTTTTTCGGCAATTCTTTGCGTGTTACACCCAGTCTGCATATCAACTAACATTCCGTTCAACAGCTTCTCAGAGTTTGCTACCGTATTTAACAGAACTGGACAATGTCATCTCCAGACCTCAAAGGTTTCATTTTCTCCTCTGTGCTTTAATTCGCTTTCCAGATTTCTCCTTGGTTTAATTTACTGCCTGCTCACTGTTCATATTGAGTTCCATTGAGGAGAGGCTACAGCCCTTTGTCACCCCATTCTGAAGTACGACATCCATTTCAAGCCTTTTCAACTCTTATAACAGCCGTCTGGTTTGTGTACAAATTGTAGAAAACCTTTCCTTCTGAGCTGTTAACTTCTGGTACATTCGTAACTTCGAAAAGTATATTCCAATCAATAAAAGATACGTTAAATAGAGTTTGTAATGTTTCCATTAGGTAACATAACCGAACAGCATTATCTTCACGCTGAAGGTGGCTTACAACTTCTACAGGATCCGGGAAAAAGACCTCACGTATTTGAGAGGACACTGAGTGAGCTGTGGCGGCTTTATTGATGTGGAGAAAGTATGTATGGATTTTGAAAGAGTTGTTCCCTCAACGTCTTCTATCCTCGCGAGAAGACCTCGCCTGGCCTCTAAGATCGCCCGATTCATCGCTTTGTTTTTTCTTTTTGGACGCACAAAGTCTTAAGAGTACAAAAATCGCCCCACGACACTGCAAGCATTTAAAGAGGCAATTACCAAGGGAATGGCTACCATTCCACGGGGATATGACACGAAGAACTACTGGAAAAGGCTTCGTCAGTGTGTCAACAATGCAGGAAGTCATTTACCAGACATAATTTTTAAGATCCTCTAATGTAAAATGGCATAGTATTTGTTGTTCACAAATAGGAGTATTTACTCTGTATGTTTGTAATTACCATTTGTATTACGAGAGATGTTTTTACCGGATCCTGTATGTCAGAAGAAACAAGATAAAAGTGACATATTCAGACAACAATCTTAGGACTTCGTCAGTGTGTCAACAATGGAGGAAGTCATTTACCAGACATAATTTTTAAGATCCTCTAATTTAAAATGGCATAGTATTTGTTGTTCACAAATAGGAGTATTTTCTCTGTATGTTTGTGATTACCATTTGTAATACGAGAGTTAAAAGTGACATATTCAGTCAACGATCTTAGAACTTGCTTTTGAGCACGTGCTTGGCGCAGAATGACTCACAAATAAGATAAAAGAAGAATTAAGTTACTAACAATGACTCACAGACTGAGCTAAGTGGAGCGTGCGGGAACATCATGCTGCAACCAGCACATGCAATGTTTTAGAGCTACAGCACTGTGTGCACTCACTCAGCTTTCAAGGGCACGTCCCCCGCAATGGCCACGTAGCTGCTGGCTCAAGACGCTGTTTGTCTTTGTTCCGGAGGAGCTTTATGAGCACAACAAACAAGGGGGCGTTTGAAATGGAGATTTATTTAAAACTCGAAGCTGCCTCCCCAGTCGCAGAGTTCCGGCGGCGTGTTTGCGCTGACCGCAGCGTGCTGTGTGTTTTCAGCAGTTGGTGTTTGCGCTCGGGGCGCATTGTCACCGGGCAGCCAGTCAGCATGCATTATGCATTAACACCGGTCCGCACTGTGTTGCACTGCGGGCGCTCCCCGACCGCTCCCTGAGGGCGCCGGCACTGACCGGCGACGCGTTGTCCGGCCAATAGGCAAGCACGGCCGCTGATCCGTCACTCCCTGAGTCGATTGTGGCGCCAGACCGGCGTGAAGGCCGCAGTGCTAACAAACGGCCAGTGGCGGCTGGTGGCATTTGAAGCTGGTTGTTGCACTAGGGTTTCCAGTGTCGCAATTCTATACGAGAGGTTCAGAAGGGAGTGGTTTTTAACTAGGCATCTCATATCCCGACATGCCGTCTCAATAAATTACACTTCAGAAAATACCTTTTCGAGAGCGTGTGTAGATTATTACACATAGACGCATATCAGTTAAAATATATGGAAGCAATGTATGTAAATACAACGCCAAAGGAAAAAAATAGCAACAACTAGAAGGTGTTCCGCAACACACTTGAAAGTTAGTAAGCGTGTTCCTACATCTGAGCGGTGATGTTTATTTAGATTTCGCGTATGTCGCAAAGCAGTGGTGCTAGTAGTTCCACTGTGAGCATCAAACTCAGATTTTCTTTAAATAAACGATTCAATGGTCGTGTGCGTTAGTTACTTTTGACATTGAACGTGGTAAGTTGATATTAGTGAAGAATACCTTTAAGGCGACAAGGAGGCATTATCAGCACCTCAGGAAGTTTCATAGATGTTTTGTGAAAAGGCCACAAGAAGCTAGATGTTTTCTCTGCGATAGTGCTGAAAAACTTGGTACGAATGCAGCCACTGTAATGAGAGCTAGCAGCGGTGATCACGAGAATGAACGGTGGCAGGAAGGCGAGGCTCCAGCCGACCACATGTCACTTCCGAGAGGGAAGACCATTGGGTTCGGCGTATGGCTGTGGCGCACCGTACTGCATGTACAGCAGCAATTTGAGCAGCAGTTGGCATCACTGTGACACAACGAACTGTTAGAAAATCCGTTGCTTCAGGGACAGCCCTGAAGCGTGCATTCCATGACTCCAAACAACCTCCATTTGAGTAGTGGTGTCAAGCGAGAGCTCGTTGTAGGGCAGGATGGAAGTCTGTTGTGTTCTCTGATGAAAGCTGATTCTGCCTCGATGCCAGTGATGGCCGTGTGAAAGCCAGTTGAGGACCTGCAACCAACCTGTCTGCGTGCGACACACTCTGGATCTACACCTGCAGTTAGGCTCTGGGTTGAGATTTTGTATGACAGCAGGAGCAGTCTCTTGATTATCCGACGCACTCTGACAGCAAAATTGTACTTCAGTCTGGTGATTCGACCTCTTGTCTGTTATTCATGAACAAGATTCCAGGGTGAGCTTTGCAACAGGGTAACGCTCTCGTACTTACCGCTGTTGTAACACAACATGCTCTACAGTGTAGACGTGTTACTTAGGTCTGTTCGATCACCAGATCTGTCTCCAATCTAGTTTATATGGGACATAATCGGACGACAACTCCAGCGTCGGGAAATCTTCTCGGGTGATCAGCCGAGTAAAGGCGTCGTCTTCTCGCAACGTTTAGAAGGGTTTCGTACCCATCATCTTCAAGCGAAGTCTTCGCTTGAAGATGATGGGTACGAAACCCTTCGAAACGTTGCGAGAAGACGACGCCTTTACTCGGCTGATCACCCGAGAAGATTTCACGAATGGAATACGCCGAGAAAGTCTCAAATCACATTTAACTCCAGCGTCATCCACAACCATCATTACGCGTCCCTTTATTGACAGAGCAAGTGCAACAGACGTAGCACTCCATCCCATAAACTGACGCCAGCACCTGTACAACACAATTCATGCACGTTTGCATCCTTGTATTCCACGTTATGGCGGTCACACCGGCTATTAATGTATAGCATTTCACATCTGCTGTGGCTTATCTTGTGCTTGTGTTAATCTGCGATTTTGCAATGTTAACCACTTGACTATGTTAACTACACAAATGAATCCCCGAAACATCTTTACTCTACGTTATTTATCTGTTTTGGGATTTCTTTCTCCGTCAGTTAATGATGACTTCAGTAAAATTCCATATGTCGGACACGGTGAAAATTCATTACTTTACCTGTTCTATTAAGGGAAAGGGTCGATGAATTGTCTACACTTGAGGACAAAGTGTTTTACCCAATTTAGGGGGGTGGTGGGGGCGTAGGGAGGGGTGGAATCGGGAATGTACCTTGCGTCTCTACTGCCTGAATTCTTGAATTTATTCTAGTAAATGTGCTTACATATGCCTAGTCGACAACATTAATATTAATATTAGCCAATGACTGAGAATTCTCTCCAATTTAGTTACAGTTCCCATCGCCATGATCGCTTCGCACTCTTTTTGGCGACAGGTTCCATGCTTGCATGCTACTGACCTCATTATGCCTGTTTGGAGATTAGTTCCCAAATTCTGTATCCATACCGACAATTGTTGGTATTAACGTATTTTTTTAATATGTTACTTTTTATGATGCTAGTGGGCACTTACATTTTTTCTTATGCCTTATGACAATTATGATTGTGTAGCGCTTTCTTTTATTATTTTATCGTACTTTTGCCCCAGCCTGAGACCGACCTCAAGACATGCAAGTCATTAACTGATTATCTCCAGCTCTGGCATGCTGTCTGCACCTGTTGTATGGGTTCTACATACAATTTTCGTACGGGTAGTAAGACCCATGCATAAACATTTGCAGGCCGTTTTTGTATTAATTTGTTCATTATTGTGTTATATATTACTCTTGTATTTTTTAGCGCCATAGCAATATGCGGCACGCATCTTATAGTTGATGCTCGCAAATAATGCTCTAGTTCTAAGCATGTAACATATTCATCTTTAAATTTTTTAAATCCTCAAACTTTTCATTCTTAAAGTTTAATACTCCTAACTGACTTCTACTTACTTTTTAACTATTTTTCTGCACATCCTTCTGAAGAAAGGCACTAAGTGCCAGAATCCGGTTACGAAAAAAAATTTCTTTTGTGCAATTGATTGCTGATAATTTAGGTAAATACAACTACAGTTGCTGAAGATGGACAAAATTCAAAAATTAATACATCAGCATGGGAAATCAGACAGTGAAATGGACAGAATTACATGTCAAGGTTACAGTACCTTTAGCTCAGATATTTATTGTAAAGAACATAGAAACAGAGCATGTGCATGACAAGGGAGAGATTACAGTCACAGGTTCCTACTGGCATATAAAGATCGTTTGTCGGGGACAATCACGCTGAGCCATATCACATTCCTACAGCTAACGGATAACAGCTAGGTAGTGCTCATGACAAGTCTCTCTCCATGGTAAGAAGAGCAGATGGCGCTTACGAAAGAATGGCCTACCTCAAGGCAGTGTGCTCGCCCTCTTCAATGTTTACACTAACGACCAGCCCATAATGGAAAATACCAGGCTTTTCATCTATGCTTACGATACTGCAATGGCTGCTCAAGGAAAGACTTTAAAGAAGTAGAGGAAAAGTTGACTTCTGCACTAGATACGCTAGGGTCCTACTACAACGCCTATCATCTAAAGCCAAATCCCAACAAGACTCAGGTGTGCGCATTTCTCTTGGAGAATAGAGAAGCTCGGCGTGAAGTGGATGTTACATGGCAAGGCAAACGACTGGAGCATTGTTCAACACCAGTAGACCTAGGTGCTACCCTTGACCGAACTCTCACCTTCAAGAAACATTGCCATAACACCAGGCGGAAAGTTAGTTCACGGAATAACATCTTGAGGAAGCTCACAACCACCGCCTGGGGAGCATGTCCTCCAGTTCTGAGAATTTCGGCTCTTGCTTTGTGTGGGTCCGCTGCAGAATATACTTCACCTGTGTGGTGTGCATCCACTCACACCAAAAAGATTGATATTGCAATCAATGAGACCGTCCGAACCTTGTCGGGATGTATGAAGAGACTCCAGTCGATAAAATCTACCCGATTGTTAGCTCCCCTCACTATTAGAAGGGCTGTTGCTACTGATGTAGAGAGAACTAAGCAAACTTATGATCTCCGACATCTACTGCATGATAATCAGGCTGTAGTCCGTCGACTGAAGTCGAGAAAGAGCTTCATCGCCAGAACTCAATCACTTGAGGGAACACCATAAACTAACCGCATTACCAGGTGGAAGAACAGGCTACCACCTGATATCCCTGTAAAGGAAGAGCTAGCTCCAGGAAATGACTTGCCCTACCCTATTTGGAGATCGCTCAATAGTTTTAAGGTGGGCGTTCCTCTTTGCAAGACCAACATGCGAGAATGGGGCATTCTTCCAGCTGATGGAGATACATCCTGCGAGTGCGGAAAAACACAAGACCCGGCCCA
Source organism: Schistocerca cancellata (assembly GCF_023864275.1). Taxonomy (NCBI): domain Eukaryota; kingdom Metazoa; phylum Arthropoda; class Insecta; order Orthoptera; family Acrididae; genus Schistocerca; species Schistocerca cancellata. Next base: position 640,667,766 of record NC_064626.1, read on the forward strand.
CCTGCTAATTTGTCCTCAACTTGAACAACCCTGCACAACACAGGACCTGATCGAGGGAAATAAGAAGGCCATCGGAGTTGCTACTTTCTGGAAATGTTGACCGGACACGGAAATGAATGACTGAATGGGAGAAAAATCGTCATGGGAAGCATACACAAATCGGGAATAAAAATTATCCACAGGATACAACTAAATGCTTCCTTCTGCACATGCAACTAAAAGGAGATTTTACAAACAGTGCCTACACAATCTCTCTTTCTCTAGAGAGTGAGAGAGTTTGATCAATATAAACAGGCACGAAATCCCAAAAGTCAGTTACATTCATTATTTTGCAAATCGAGAGCAATCACCTAGACATATAGTTCTTCCGTGTTACAGGTGCGTTCTATTTGAAGAAAACATCAGTTCATGTATTATACTCAGCATAGAACCACTTGGCTGGTCTGGTGAACTAGTCACCAAAAACAAACATAATTCCCAAGCCAAAGGAAATCTTTCGGACGTGAAGGTATTGATCAGAGTGATAAAATGGTGTACTGCGGAAATAAATCACTTGTTAAAGCATTTCGTACACAACAGCAGCTCGACGTTGGTCTAATGCATTAAGGCTAAAGTGCGAGAGAAGGAAAACTCGCGTGATTTACAGAAATTTTGTGAAGGACATCTTATTTGCCGTGACTACAGAAATTATTTATTCCACGATATCAATTTCGAAATTTCTGCCATTTTCAAGTGATACTTATTTTAAAACCCTGCGACATGTATATACGTCATCGTCAAAAATAATCTGACATGTGCTGAAGCAAAATGTTTTGCAATACCACTTGAAAATGTCCCAATGGCCGAAACTGAAATTGTGAAATGAATAATTTCTACAGTCAACGGCGAATATGATATCACTTAAAAAGGTCTACGTTACAGTGGACCCCGTCCATGAGAAGTTTACAGAAATTTTGTTACGGAAGGAAAGTTTGGACTTATGAAATAAATATATAAGATACTAGGATAGCATTTTATCATGAGAGCTAAAGGCTCAGGCACAATCGTAAGAACTCCAGAGGGACTACTGAACAAAGCCTTAAGTTCAATATGCATTAAATGTCACGAAAATAAAGTAAATATAAAACAGTCGTGCGAAAAATATGAATACTAAAACGCGAACTGAAAAAAAGGAAACACTGACTCTGAAATCCATTGAATACTGATTCAGAAAGATAAAGGCGCTCCGTGCTACACATGGTAGCAGTTTGCTACGAAGCAGTGTGTCTCCCATACAAAACGCGATGATTCACACATGTGATAAATTATACCAAAAAACGTATACTGAACTGCACGAAGCTGACAAGAAAATTTGAGAATATAACCATTTTGAACTGAAGCACAGTTGCAATACCTGAATCCAACTCGTTATAGATTGTCTTAAGTCCACACCTGTTCTTACCAAGAAACGGCGGCCAGGAACTCATAAGCGCCTAGTCTTAGACAAGGGAGGGGCAGAAGTGGTCAGAGGGCTCACCCGCAAAAACTAACGGTACCTGGACCCCAGCAAGCATATGGACAGTCGATATAGATCACCTGTCCCAACTACTAGCTACACACTACAAGATGGTGGTCGGCTGCCGTGGCCGAGCGGTTCCAGGCGCTTCAGTCCGGAACCACGCTGCTGCTACGGTCGCAGGTTCGAATCCTACCTCGTGCATGGATGTGTGTGATGTCCTTAGGTTAGTTAGGTTTAAGTAGTTCCAAGTCTAGGAGACTGATGACCTCAGATGTTAAGTCCCATAGTGCTTAGAGCCATTTGAACCATTTCAACAAGATGGGGTAATTGTTATTACGAGTCAGAGTTCCTGACACCCGTGTGAACAGCTAAAGTGTAAAACAACTCAAACAGCTCGCAAGACCGTTTAAAAGAAATTAAACACGAGTAGCACTATGAAGACTCGACTTAAAATAATCTCCCTGCTCAAGTTGAGTTTTCAGTTCAAGAGGAATTGGCCTTAATAGATCCAGTGATTCGCCTACGAGGGAAATGGTTGAGCACGCGTGATGAAAGTTCTGAAATAGACACTAACCAAAATAGGACTGCATAACGAACGTGGTAGAGTTGAGCACAAAGCAGTCAATCACTAAACTGGTGTAGCACAAACAAGAGCTACTGACCGGAATGAGTATCACAAAGATGTCAAAGATTGATCACCATTAAAGCAGGTAGCGGAAAATACCAAGCTCTCTCATCAGCCAACCGTGGCAAGCGAGCCAGCCAAACTACTCATCAAACGGCCCAGCTGGAAAACACTACTAACGTCTGGCACGCCACAGTAACTGCCAAAGAGCTCTATACCGTCACGTCAACACACGCGGCCCGCTGCTGGATCATGCGCGCAATGGGAAAGGTAGCCACGCCAACCAAAAACAATTAAGTTCCACGCCACGCGCCGTTCTCTCCAACCCCCCCCACCCCCCCCCCCCCCCCACTCCTGACCACTGGCCCGACAGTAACCTCCACCATTCATGCGCCAGAGAGCGCTTGCTCCAGATGCCCAAGGATGCTGCTCAAGAGGTATCGACCTCGCCACATGGCTCAGTCTTCCCGGCAAGGGAGATCAGGAAGGAAAGCATATACATTAATGAGAATTTGGTAGCTTAATCTGGCTGATGGGCACTCTCTGTACATGATGGGATGCCTCATCCTTCACTTGTAGTGTGATTGGGGTGGGAACCTCTAGTGCGCGCCGCAGACACACAAGACATGGGGTAAAACTTGCTCGAAATCTTACCTTCCTTATCGCGGCCTCCAAAATTGCGAAAATACGCCATATCGTCTACTCGGAATTCAGCAAACCAGCACCTACAGCTGTAGTGAGCTGCTTCTCTTTGGTGGATCCCAGTGATATTTGCTCTGCCAATTTTCTCTAATCCAAAAGCTAGTCACGTATTTCCCACAGGTTGGAAAGAGGCGAATTTGCATGGTTGTTTGGCTTGACGTGTTTCATGCCCCGTGATTCTGAAGGCAAAATTCAACCGCAGGAGGGAGTGATCCCACTTCAATTGCACCTTTTAGTGATAAGTGGAGCTTTCAGATTCCTACTAACCCATTTCGCAAAAGACAGTTGGGAGTAACAAGGGATGGTAGCCACATGATGCATGCCATACCCAAAACAAAATCGGCGACACTCCCGAGAGACAAATTCCTGGGCATTATCACTAACAAGAGTACCAAGAGGGGCAGAAAGCCAAATTATGTTAGATAGATGCCTAAAGATATGTCACGCAACCACTCCACTGCCCAGCACTAGCCACACAAAACGTGAAAAGTAACCGACAGCAATAAAAGTGTAACAATAGCCCGTCTGAGTCCATGGAACGGGACTAACATAGTCGACAAGGAGGAATTCCGTAGGGCGTCCAGAACGGGTGCGCTGCAATATCCCGCTGTTACAACCCAAACTAAGCTTCACCTGTCTACATTCATGGCAATGCCTAGCCGTCTTCCTAACATCTCTGTAGAGAGAGTGCCATGTCAGATCCTGTTTAACCTTGTGACAGGGTTTATAAATATCTAAATGCCCACCCAACAAGGACTGATGGTAGTATCTAAAGTTAGCAGAAACAAGATAATAGGATAAACACATTTTCCACTGCCCATCATCCTTGATCTCTTAATATAAAATACCGCTTTTAAGTTGGTACCCGGTCACTATCTCTCCGGATTGAAGATGCTAGCCGGCCGGGGTGGCCGAGCGGTTCTGGGCGCTACAGTCTGGAATCGCGTGACCGATACGGTCGCAGGTTCGAATCCTGCCTCGGGCATGGATGTGTGTTATGTCCTTAGGTTAGTTAGGTTTAAGTAGTTCTACGTTCAAGAGAACTGATGACCTCGGAAGTTAAGTCCCTTAGTGCTCAGAGCCATTTCAAACATTTTTTGAAGATGCTATGTGTCCTGGACTATGCCAGGTCGTAAGCTTGTTGTTGAGCAAGCTCACTAAAAAACTCAGGCACTCAACTAAGATGACACTGACCTTGGCTTCCCAATCAGTTACGAGCGGAAAACCATTCCCTTCATCCCCAGACTTGAACGTACAGCTCATAGCGTTAGCAGCGAAATATGCGCCACCCATCTTGCATTTTATGGGGCCGTGCTAAGACTCACAAAAGCACCTGATTGTCAGTTACTAAGATGAACTCATGATATTCTAAGTGGAACTTGAACTTCTCTGTACCAAGGGGAATACCGAAGGCCTCAAGTTCATAAGAGTAATACTGACATCAGTAGCTGTTAAATCATGTGACGCATAAGCAGTGGGTTGACGTTGCAAATCTTGTTCTTTTAAAGAAATGGCTCCTATCCCGGTCGCAGGTTCAAATCCTGCCTCGGGCATGGATGTGTGTGATGTTTAAGTAGTTCTAAGATGATAAGTCCCATAGTGCTCAGAGCCATTTTTTTGAACAAGGTCTTCCAAGTCTGGTGTACGCAAACACCATCTCGGCTTGTTCGAAAAAACGGATACCAGACCATTCTGCTGCTTACAGTACGCTGCGTCAGTCACATAGCCTGTAACCCAAGGAGCACACGGCATGAGGTCAGAGGAACAGTGATTCATCAAGGCCGTCTACCATGCAACCATCCAGCTTTTCCCTCCATTTCCAATCAGTAATCCGTCTTTATGCTTAAAAAATTTCAGGCAGATCGTTTTACTAAAAGATGTACCTTAGACCACAACCAAACTATGAGGAACCAGCCCACTGTCATATATGAATGCTAGATCGCAGAAGGCACATTACACTCCGAAGTAAATCTCGGGCATCGATCTGTGGCGACAAGGAGTGAAGTTAATATTTGTTCAACTGAAACTTACATAAAGCCTCTCTTAAATAAAACAGGACTCAAACAACAGTTCACTGGTCCGTCCCAAATGACACTGTACTCAAGGCTACAGCAGAAGCAGGTACGAGAAATTTACCCACATAAAAGCACGAACACTAACCTCCAAAAAGTTTCATATTACAGTTAATCACTCTTCCAAAACGATGCAAAATATCGGTTACCTCACATGTGATAAATAATCGGCTACAAAATGTAAGTTAACCATGCCAACAAGTAACAAACATTTCAGTATGTCCAAAGGTTTACTCAGGCAACCATTAACTAAAACTTGACGAGAATTACAAGTTACTAATGCTTCCGCACATCAGTTGTTACTACTATGAAGAGGAGCTGCCTGATTGATAAAAAAAGTTGCACAGTTAAAGTATAAAATAACACACACAGGTCCTCAAAGGCACTGTACCTCTCATTTCGAGAGTGAGGGAACAAATGGGAATACATGTACACAGGGGGAATAAATGTACACAGAATACAAATACACAGAATAAAACTCAAGTGCATACCGTGAACACAATACCTAGTTCCTCTTCCAGACGGTTGTTACCGTCGAATTAAGGGAAGCAGGGGATTAGGATCACATGGAAACAGAACTTATGGTAAGATAATCAAAAGGATCACATCTAACCGTTTCATCCGAAGATTCTGTGTCAATGAGTAAGATCGCAGGTTGGTCACGTTATATAAGAGCTATCTGAAGCCATAACTTGTTCAGTCCTGAGACTGGTTTGATGCAGCTCTCCATGCTACTCTATCCTGTGCAAGCTTCTTCATCTCCCAATACCTACTGCAGCCTACATCGTTCTGAATCTGCTTAGTGTATTCTTCTCCTGCTCTCCCACTTCGATTTTTACCCTCCACGCTGCCCTCCAATACTAAATTGGCAATCCCTCGATGTCTCAGAACATGTCCTACCAACCGATCCCTTCTTCTAGTCAAGTTGTGCCACAAGCTCCACTTCTCCCCAATTCTGTTCAATACCTCCTCATTAGTTATGTGATCTACCCATCTAATCTTCAGCATTCTTCTGTAGCGCCACATTCCGAAAGGTTCTATTCTCTTCTTGTCTAAACTATCTATCGTCCACGTTTCACTTCCATACATGGCTACACTCCATACAAATACTTTCAGAAACGACTTCTTTACATTTAGATCTATACTCGATGTTAACAAATTTTTCTTCTTCAAAATCGCTTTCCTTGCCATTGCCAGTCTACATTTTATATCCTCTCTACTTCGACCATCATCAGTTATTTTGCTCCCCAAATAGCAGAGCTCCTTTATTACATTAAGTGTCTCATTTCCTAATCTAATTTCCTCAGCATCACCCAATATAATTCGACTACATTCCATTATCCTCGTTTTGCTTTTGGTGATGTTCATCTTATACCCTCCTTCAAGGACACTGTCCATTCCGTTCAACTGCTCTTCCAAGTCCTTTGCTGTCTCAGACAGAATTAAAATGTCATCGGCGAACCTCAAAGTTTTTATTTCTTCTCCATGGATTTTAATACCTACTCCGAACTTTTCGTTTGTTTCCTTTACTGCTTGCTCAATATACAGATTGAACAACGTTGGGGATAGGCTATAACCCTGTCTCACTCCCTTCCCAACCACTGCTTCCTTTTCATACCCCTCGACTCTTATAACTGCCATCTGCTTTCAGTATACATTGTAAATAGCCTTTCGCTCCCTGTATTTTACCTCTGCCACCTTCAGAAATTTGCAAGAGAATATTCCAATCAACATTGTCAAAAGCTTTCTCCAAGTCTACAAATGCTAGAAACGTAGGTTTGCCTTTCCTCAATCATTCTTCTAAGATAAGTCGTAGGGTCAGTATTGCCTCGCGTGTTCCAACATTTCTACGGAATCCAAACTGATCTTCCCCGCGGTTGGCTTCTATCAGTTTTTCCATTTGTCTGTAAAGAATTCGCGTTAATATTTTGCAGCTGTTACTTATTAAACTGATAGTTCGGTAATTTTCACATCTGTCAACACCTGCTTTCTTTGGGATTGGAATTATTATATTTTTCTTGAAGTCTGAGGGTATTTCGCCTGTCTCATACATCTTACTCACCAGATGGTGGAGTTTTGTCAGGACTGGCTCTCCCAAGGCCGTCAGTAGTTCCAATGGAATGTTGTCTACTCCGGGGGCCTTGTTTCGACTCAGGTCTTTCAGTGCTCTGTCAAACTCTTCACGCAGTATCATATCTCCCATTTCATCTTCATCTACATCCTCTTCCATTTCCATAATATTGTCTTCAAGTACATCGCCCTTGTATAGACCCTCTATATACTCCTCCCACCTTTCTGCTTTCCCTTCTTTGCTTAGAACTGGGTTTCCATCAAAGCTCTTGATATTCATGCAAGTGATTCTCTTTTCTCCAAAGGTCTCTTTAAGTTTCCTGTAGGCAGTATCTATCTTACCCCTAGTGAGATAAGCCTCTACATCCTTACATTTGTACTCTAGCCATCCCTGCTTAGCCATTTTGCACTTCCTGTCGATCTCATTTTTGAGACGTTTGTATTCCTTTTCGCCTGCTTCATTTACTGCATTTTTATATTTTCTCCTTTCATCAATTAAATTCAATATCTCTTCTGTTACCCAAGGGTTTCTACTAGCCCTCATCTTTTCACCTATTTGATCCTCTGCTGCCTTCACTATTTCATCTCTCAAAGCTACCCATTCTTCTTCTACTGTATTTCTTTCCCCCATTCCTGCAAATTAATCCCTTATGCTCTCCCTGAAACCCTGTACAACCTCTGGTTCTTTCAGTTTATCCAGGTCCCATCTCCTTAAATTCCCACCTTTTTGCAATTTCTTCAGTTTTAATCTACAGGTCACAACCAGTAGATTGTGGTCAGAGTCCACATCTGCCCCTGGAAATGTCTTACAATTTAAAACCTGGTTCCTAAATTTCTGTCTTACCATTACGTATTCTATCTGATATCTTCTAGTATATCCAGGGTACTTCCATGTATACAACATTCTTTCATGATTCTTGAATCAAGTGTTAGCTATGATTAAGTTATGGTCTGCGCAGAATTCTACCAGGCGGCTTCCTCTTTCATTTCTTAGCCCCAATCCATATTCACCTACTATGTTTCCTTCTCTCCCTTTTGCTACTCTCGAATTCCAGTCACCCATGACTATTAAATTTTCGTCTCCCTTCAACAGCTGGTTAATTTCTTTTATCTCATCATACATTTCATCAATTTCTTCGTCATCTGCAGAGCTAGTTGGCATGTAAACTTGTATTACTGTAGTAGGCGTGGGCATCGTGTCTATCTCGGCCACAATAATGTGTTCACTATGCTGTTTGTAGTAGCTTACCCGTACTCCTCTTTTTTATTGCTATTAAACCTACTTCTGCATTACCCCTATTTGATTTTTTATTTATAACCCTGTATTCACGTGACCCAAAGTCTTTTTCCTCCTGCCTCCGAACTTCACTAATTCCCACTATATCTAACCTTAACCTATCCATTTCCTTTTTTAAATTTTCTAACCTACCTGCCCGATTAAGTGATCTGACATTCCGCGCTCCGATCCGTAGAACGCCAGGTTTTTTCTCTTGTTAACAACGTCCTCTTGAGTAGTCCCCGCCCGGAGATCCGAATGGGGGACTATTTTACCTGCGGAATATTTTACCCAAGAGGACGCCATCATCATTTAATCATACAGTAAAGCTGCATGCCGTCGGGAAAAGTTACGGCTGTAGTTTCCCTTAGCTTTCAGCCGTTTGCAGTACCAGAACAGCAAGGCCATTTTGGTTAGTGTTACAAGGCCAGATCTGTCAATCATCCAGACTGTTGCCCCTCTTCAGGAACCACACGTTTGTCTGGCCTCTCAACAGACACCCTTCCGTTGTGGTTGCGTCTACGGTACGGCTATCTGTATCGTTGAGGCACGCAAGCCTCCCCCACCAACGGCAAGGTCCATGGTTCAGGGGGGGGGGGGGGAGGGAGCCATAACGTATAATTAAATTTTTCCCGAGACATTTAAGTCTCATCTTTACGATAATCATGGAAGCAGAAGAAGCGAGTTGAAACCTGTCCCACCGCCAGGACTCGAACCCGGGTCTTCCTGTTAACTCGGCAGAAATGCTAACCATCACAGCACGATCATAAATAGTGCTGCTTTCAGTGCTGCATGAAGTACCCAAATCGATCGCCCTTCCAAACCAAACTTCAAATGATATCTTCACCTTGTTTTGCCCTATGTCGTCACTATTGCCAGGGCTCTCTGGCATTGGAATAGCACTGCTGCGTTGGACGTAATGCGGAAGTCCTGTACCATAGGTGATCTTACAGATCTTATAATTAAATTTTCCCCGAGACATTTATGTCTTATCTTTATCTACGATAATTATGGAAGCAGGGCACAAATTTTAACTCATTTCTTCTGCTTCTGTTGGGATTGTATTGGGGAGGGCACTCGACTTGTGTAGTTTGTGCAGCAATAGTGATCAGTGCTGCGATGGTGTAATAATTAGCTCTTCTGCCTAGTAAGTAAGAAGACCCGGTTTCGAGTCCTGGCCGTAAAATTTTAAGTCATTTCTTCTGCTTCCATCATTATCGTAGATGAGGCATTATCACTCAGTCACCTCGGAAACAGAGCCCACAGGAGCACGAGCAGTATAAAGCCAACAATACAGTGTCACTATGATCCGGCCACTCAGCTCGTTTTGCAGATGACGAAAATGTAAAATAAAGTTACACTTATCAGAAAATATTTCTTCCGAAACTCTATCCTCCTAACAAGCTTGCAAACTTATATGACTGCTGACGCTACGCCAATGCTGCTAATGTCGTAAGTGGACGTTAAGGCATAACATAGCAGCACTGGAAGAAATTTACGTCGTGAGAGGCTTTACAGAATGGTTCAACGTGTGACGGACATTTGTAATTGTTTTCTCATAGGAGGTTTCTCGGAGTGCTGCAGCACCGAAGTACGTGTGTAGCTGGAGCGTTCTACCTGCTGCTACATAGAGGCACAGGCTCATCCCAGTAAAAACTACAATGTGGATCACTGTCCGCTGGGAAGTTGCACTAGGGAAGCAACCACCGAAGTTCATCCAAAACCAGCAGCGTTTATTGGTCCATTTCGAAGCGTTCGGACATCTGAGTGGCCCAAGATGGTTGATTTTAACGTAATTCAGATCATATATTAGGTTATTAAAATAAAATATTTGACGAGAAGGCGAAGAATAGATGTAAGATTATTACGAGTTGTCCGACCCCACAGAATATCATTCACCACCTCTGCATAAGACCATGTAACGGGCGTATCCTAATTAATAGCGGAAACGGGACTATTGATACCATTGTTGTTATGGTCTTCAGTCCTGAGACTGGTTTGATGCAGCTCTCCATGCTACTCTATCCTGTGCAAACTTCTTCATCTCCCTGTACCTACTGCATCCTACATCCTTCTGAATCTGCTTAGTGTATTCATCTCTTGGTCTCCCCCTACGATTTTTACCCTCCACGCTGCCCTCCAATACTAAATTGGTGATCCCTTGATGCCTCAGAACATGTCCTACCAACCGATCCCTTCTTCTGGTCAAGTTGTGCCACAAACTTCTCTTCTCCCCAATCCTATTCAATACTTCTTCATTAGTTACGTGATCTACCCATCTAATCTTCAGCATTCTTCTGTAGCACCACATTTCGAAAGCTTCTATTCTCTTCTTGTCCAAACTATTTATCGTCCATGTTTCGCTTCCATACATGGCTACACTCCATACAAATACTTTCAGAAATGACTTCCTGACACTTAAATCTATACTCGATGTTAACAAATTGCTCTTCTCCAGAAACGCTTTCCTTGCCATTGCCAGTCTACATTTTATATCCTCTCTACTTCGACCATCATCAGTTATTTTGTTCCCCAAATAGCAAAACTCCTTTACTACTTTAAGTGTCTCATTTCCTAATCTAATACCCTCAACATCACCCGACTTAATTCGACTACATTCCATTATCCTCGTTTTGCTTTTGTTGATGTTCATCTTATATCCTCCCTTCAAGACACCATCCATTCCGTTCAACAGCTCTTCCAAGTCCTTTGCTGCCTCTGACAGAATTACAATGTCATCAGCGAACCTCAAAGTTTTTATTTCTTCTCCATGGATTTTAATACCTACTCCGAATTTTTCTTTTGTTTCCTTTACTGCTTGCTCAATATACAGATTGAATAACATTGGGGAGAGGCTACAACCCTGTATCACTCACTCCCTTCCCAACCGCTGCTTCCCTCTCATGCCCCTCGACTCTTATAACTGCCATCTGGTTTCTATACAAATTGTAAATAGCCTTTCGCTCCCTGTATTTTACCCCTGCCACCTTTAGAATTTGAAAGAGAGTATTCCAGCCAACATTGTCAAAAGCTTTCTCTAAGTCTACAAATGCTAGAAACGTAGGTTTGCCTTTCCTTAATCTTTCTTCTAAGATAAGTCGTAAGGTCAGTATTGCCTCACGTGTTCCAGTATTTCTACGGAATCCAAACTGATCTTCCCTGAGGTCGGCTTCTACTAGTTTTTCCATTCGTCTGCAAAGTATTCGTGTTAGTATTTTGCATCTGTGGCTTATTAAACTGATTGTTCGGTAATTTTCACATCTGTCAACACCTGCTTTCTTTGGGATTGGAATTATTATATTCTTCTTGAAGTATGAGGGTATTTCGCCTGTTTCATACATCTTGGTCACCAGATGGTGGAGTTTTGTCAGGACTGGCTCTCCCAAGGCCGTCAGTAGTTCCAATGGAATGTTGTCTACTCCGGGGGCCTTGTTTCGACTCAGGTCTCTCAGTGCTCTGTCAAACTCTTCACGCAGTATCGTATCTCCCCTTTCATCTTCATCTACATCCTCTTCCATTTCCATAATATTGTCCTCAAGTACATCGCCCTTGTATAGACCCTCTATATACTCCTTCCACCTTTCTGCTTTCCCTTCTTTGCTTAGAACTGGGTTTCCATCTGAGCTCATGATGTTCATACAAGTGGTTCTCTTATCTCCAAAGGTCTCTTTAATTTTCCTGTAGGCAGTATCTATCTTACCCCTAGTGAGATAAGCCTCTACATCCTTACATTTGTCCTCTAGCCATCCCTGCTTAGCCATTTTGCACTTCCTGTCTATCTCATTTTTGAGACGTTTGTATTCCTTTTTGCCTGCTTCATTTATTACTTCACTACTTCATCCCTCAGAGCTACCCATTCTTCTTCTACTGTATTTCTTTCCCCCATTCCTGTCAATTGTTTCCTTATGCTCTCCCTGAAACTCTGTACAGCCTCTGGTTCTTTCAGTTTATCCAAGTCCCATCTCCTTAAATTCCCACCTTTTTGCAGTTTCTTCAGTTTTAATCTACAGGTCACAACCAGTAGATTGTGGTCGGAGTCCACATCTGCCCCTGGAAATGTCTTACAATTTAAAACCTGGTTCCTAAATCTCTGTCTTACCATTATATAATCGATCTGATACCTTTTAGTATCTCCAGGGTTCTTCTATGTATACAACCTTCTATCATGATTCTTAAACCAAATGTTAGCTATGATTAAGTTGTGCTCTGTGCAAAATTCTACCAGCCGGCTTCCTCTTTCATTTCTTACCCCCAATCCATAATCACCTACTACGTTTCCTTCTCTCCTTTTTCCTACACTCGAATTCCAGTCACACATGACTATTAAATTTTCGTCTCCCTTCACTATCTGAATAATTTCTTTTATTTCATCATACATTTCTTCAATTTCGTCGTCATCTGCAGAGCTAGTTGGCATAGAAACTTGTACTACTGTAGTAGGCGTGGGCTTCGTATCTATCTTGGCCACAATAATGCGTTCACTATGCTGTTTGTAGTAGCTTACCCGCACTCCTATTTTCCTATTCATTATTAAACCTACTCCTGCATTACCCCTATTTGATTTTGTGTTTATAGCCCTGTAGTCACCTGACCAGAAGTCTTGTTCCTCCTGCCACCGAACTTCACTAATTCCCACTATATCTAACTTTAACCTATCCATTTCCCTTTTTAAATTTTCTAACCTACCTGCCCGATTAAGGGATCTGACATTCCACTCTCCGATCCGTAGAACGCCAGTTTTCTTTCTCCTGATAACGACATCCTCTTGAGTAGTCCCCGCCCGGAGATCCGGAATATTTTACCCAAGAGGACGCCATCATCATTTAATCATACAGTAAAGCTGCATGCCCTCGGGAAAAATAACGGCCGTAGTTTCCCCTTGCTTTCAGCCGTTCGCAGTACCAGCACAGCAAGGCCGATTTGGTTATTGTTACAAGGCCAGATCAGTCAATCATCCAGACTGTTGCCCTTGCAACTACTGAAAAGGCTGCTGCCCCTCTTCAGGGACCACACGTTTGTCTGGCCTCTCAACAGATACCCCTCCGTTGTGGTTGTACCTACGGTTCGGCTATCTGTATCGCTGAGGCACGCAAGCCTCCCCACCAACGGCAAGGTCTATGGTTCATAGGGGGGATTGATACCATACGGTAATAAAAAGTGAAAACCTTACAGTAAAAGCATGGGTCATTACGAGCCGTTTGCGTGATAGCGTCTGTTTATGAGGCGCCACTGATTTCAATGTGAAATATTGGCCTACTTAGTATAAATGTACTACCAATGCCAACTTTGGATGCAGTGTCTACCTAACGAGCTGCAAATTTTACTTATGGCTCATGGTTTTATAATGTGGCAGATACATGATTGGACGCCAGTACATTTTGCGACATCTAATGTACCAGTACGATTCTAAACAAATAGTTGACGCAAAGCCTGTACCTTGGGTTGTAAGTCAACCTGAAAATTCTCTCTATATTTCTGTATAGGTCATCTAAAAAGTGTTCAGAACGCCGGAACTGCGGCAGCAAATTACGCAGTCTTGTTAATGTTTGCAAAATGATCAGGAGTTCTTCATAACTCACTGCAGAGAAGGGGGCAGTATTACATTAAAATGCGAGGACGAGACGTGGAGCACATTTGTCAACAGATACACTGCACAGTAAGTTGCAATATATAATGCACTATAGCAGTACCAGATACACTGCACAGTAAGTTGCAATATATAATGCACTATAGCAGTACTGTATATCCCTTATGATAGACAATGGGTTAAATTACAGCTCAATTAAATGGAGACTTAACTGGAAACCTCACAAGTGAAATACATTTGTACTAAGTCGAACAATATTTCGTACTGAATTCTGTCACAGCTCATAACCACACGTTCGCAGTTACCTCGCAGTTACTGAAACAAGCAACAATAAAATTTATATTCTTCCTTCCCACAAATGTTTGGTTGTTAATTTCAGAATATATGCCGCTTTTCGAGTATGTGGTTAGGGAGGACGACGGTTTAAATTGCTACGAGCTAAACGTGGAGCATTAACGTTCATATTCTTCCTTGTCACTAAGTCGATAGCCGATCACGCATTGGTCGATGCCGCTCGTGACGTCAAAATGACGTCAGATTTGCAGAAACTGTTGTGTAACGAGCGAACATTACCCGCGGCTGTCATCCCGAAAAAATATATTACTTTGTCAGTATAGGGATTCCTCGCTAATTTTATATCTGCTCGGAAATTTCTGTATTACTGACAGTGTTTGACGAAACTGCAACTCTTATAATGTACGAATGCATTTCATTAGGAAATAAATAGTGTCGGTGGTTCAGTCAATTTCCTGTTTACGAATGGTTAATACAGAACCATTTATGAACATTACTAAGTTAATTAATGCGAAAAAAAGTGTGCACAGGTTTATTTAACAAGGCATCAGCTCTGCTGTGATTGTTCTTTACACTTTGTCACGTCTCTCGTTCTTTTCTGGCATGCATTTTCAGTTAGTAAGAGAATAATCATTTATTCTTTTGCGGCACATATTAGAACCCACATTTTAGTTGAAGTCCGACAGATACCATTACACTCACTGTCGTAGAGTATTCAGTAAATTCGAAAAGACTGCCACCAGTTAAGACAAAGGCGGAGCATAATATTGATTTTATTTCACACCCATCTGTGAAACAGTGCGGCACATTATAACATATCCTCTAATTCTGTTCCTTCTTTTTGTCAGTGTTTTTCACATATTTTTCATCGACGATTCTGTGCAGAGTCTCCTCGTTTACCTTAACAGTCCATCTAATTTTCAGCTTTCTTCCTTCATCTCAAACTCTTCGACGATTTTCATCTCCGGTTCCTTCATTGTCCATGATTTAGTCACATACGATGCTGTGAGATACACGTACATTCTCAGATATTTCTTCACCAAGTTAACACCAAATTTGGTCAGACTTCTTTTGACCAGGAATGCCCTGTTTACTTGTGCTAATCTGCTTCTTGTGTCCTCCTTGCTCCGTTCATTAGACGTTAATTTGCTTTCAAGACAGAAGATTCCTTCACTTCATTTACATTGTGGTTTCAGTTTTGATGTTAAGTACGCCACTAATTTCATTTCGCTACCGCTCATTATTATCTTCCATCTTAGGTTTACTTTCGATCCATTTTGCGTGCTGAGAAGATTGTTATTTCACTCAGTATGCCCTATAAGTTCTCCTCTCTTTCACTGAGAACAGTAATGTCATCGGATTATCCTATCACTGATATTCTTACTCGGTGAATGGAACGCATCTCTAATGTACCTTTTATTTCCGTCATTGCTTCCTCGCTGTACATATTTATCATTAGGGAAGAAAGACTGCATCCCTGTCTTACACTCATTACCCGAAAACCTAGCTGCTGCTCTTCCATTTTTACTGTTCTTTAAGCTTCTCACACGTATATTACTCCTCTTTTCCTGTAGCTCAGTCCTACCTCTCCGCGAACTACAAATATCTCAAACCATTTTATGTTGTAGAGCGCTTTTTCTTGGACGACAAATCCTATGAAATTGTTTTGATTTTGCTTAAATCAGTCTTCTATTACAGGGCACAACTTCAGAATTGGCTTTTCGGTGCATTTATGTTTTCTAAAGCTAAGCTAATCGCCATCTGAAAGATTCTCAGTTTAAATGTCCATACATCTTAGCATCGTTCTAGACAGAAACATAGAAACAAGAGCTGTTAGGTCGATCATGCATGCATTCTCGCATTTATCTTCGGAATTGTGTGTATGGAATTTTTCCAAGTGATAGTGTTTCTCGAATGTCACTGATTGTACGCATCACCCTGAACAGTCGTTTGGTTGGCATTTCCCAATAATTGTAGGACTTCCGAAAGAATGTTAATTAGCTCTCCAGCCTTATTTGATTGCTGGTCTTCCAAAGCTCTGTCAAACTGACTAAGTGGATCACGTAAGTCTTCGAAATCGACTTTCATTTCGTCTTTTATCACGTCAGCAGACAGTTCTCCCCATCTCATAAAGGCCTTCAGTGTATTCTTTGCATTCATACGTTCTATCCTCGTCATTTAATACCGAAATTCAATCACCACTCAGTTTTTTCCTGTGGATGCTGCACAAGTATAACCGACTCACTTCAGGTGCACAGTCGCAAACATTTCCCTCACACTGAAACTCTGTAACTCATATTCCAAAAGAACAACAAAGCTCATTACACACCAATCCAGCTCCAAAGTCAATGCCAGGGCCTACAGGGAGCAATGTTCTCAAAACAGAGCCCCTTGATGACGCTGTAGATATGTGGAGATATCAAGTATTTTCCCCTAATTTTATATTCCGACATAATTGTCGTAAAGGAGTGTGACTATAAGATAAGTTAAATGTTTATTTGACACTACAATAGTGAAGTCATAGTCACAGCACATAAAATTTTTCTTTAAATGGATGATGGGCTGCATTACCGGTTTCAACGAAGTACGTCGTCATTTTCAAACCTGAAACATCAATTGGAGAATATACAGGGTGTTACAAAAAGGTGCTGCCAAACTTTCAGGAAACATTCCTCACACACAAATAAAGAAAAGATGTTATGTGGACATGTGTCCGGAAACGCTTAATTTCCATGTTAGAGCTCATTTTAGTTTCGTCAGTATGTACTGTACTTCCTCGATTCACCGCCATGACTTCATACGGGATACTCTACCTGTGCTGCTAGAACATGTGCCTTTACAAGTACGACACAACATGTGGTTCATGCACGAAGGAGCTCCAGCACACTTCAGTCGAAGTGTTCGTACGCTTCTCAACAATAGATTCGGTGACCGGTGGATTGGTAGAGGCGGACCGATTCCATGGCCTCCACGCTCTCCTGACCTCAACCCTCTTGACCTTCATTTATGGGGGCATTTGAAAGCTCTTGTCTACGCAACCCCGGTACCAAATGTAGAGACTCTTCGTGCTGGTATTGTGGACGGCTGTGATACAATACGCCGTTCTCCAGGGCTGCATCAGCGCATCAGGAATTCCATGCGACGGAGGGTGGATGCACGTATCCTCGCCAACGGAGGACATTTTGAACATTTCCTGTAAGAAAGTGAAGTCACGCTGGTACGTTCTGTTGCTGTGCGTTTCCATTCCATGATTAATGTGATTTGGAGAGAAGTAATAAAATGAGCTCTAACATGGAAAGTAAGCGTTTCCGGACACATGTCCACATAATATATTTTCTTTCTTTGTGTGTGAGGAATGTTTCCTGAAAGTTTAGCCGTACCTTTTTGTAACACCCTGTATAATGGGAATTGTGACCATACGTCTGATAATTACGAAAAATAATGAGACCAGGCAAACGAGGCAATGGTGGCACAGCCAAGTCACTACAAGTTATGCCCATGCTCGCCCAGCCGTTCATTCCATGTCCTAATGCTGAATGGATAAAATCTACACCAGGGTAAAAATTGCCAAAGATTCTTGCAAAGTTTCCTGCTACGACATAACGAGTATGTGGCTAATATAAATTCACAAGTCTGAAAATTAAATACATGTATGTACATTTAATCATTATCATGATGCAAACTCCCATGAGATAAACACACATAATAACCTCACCGTAAGTGGATCAAGCACAGCATGTTTCCATAAGGAATGCAGCACATAATTTTACTATATTCCGAGAACAGATCTCAAAATATGCTTTACTCTCATGTAATACTGACACACTACTAAGTAGCTAAGATAACATTGCTCCATTTACCTGGTAACCCATTCTGTCACTACAGGTCATTAACGTAGTATAGAAACACAAGGAACAAATTTGCGTTAGCAAAGGTTAACTGTCTAGCTGGAACACTTGGAGATGTTTTTGTAAACCGTGTAGAAAATGACTTCTTTGAGCAGCACAAAGAAATAGCACAGAAAGTAGTGAACTATGAAAGATATGTAAATGATATTACAATTATGATAAATGGTACAGAGCTAGACATTAAAAGTGTTAAACACAGTGTTAATAAAATGCACACAGATATGCAGTTAACTCTATAGTTAGAAATAGACAATTCTTTGAATTTTCTTGACTTAACTATTAAGAAAGTAGGTATGGGCAAAACAACACTGCCTTTGAGTTACATTTTAAATATACTGGTTTGCACTTAAACACGTGGTGGGTGACATCAGGCAAAATATGGGTATAGGGAAAAAAGAGGCGTAGATTGGAGTTACTAGAGAATATTAATACACTCCTGGAAATTGAAATAAGAACACCGTGAATTCATTGTCCCAGGAAGGGGAAACTTTATTGACACATTCCTGGGGTCAGATACATCACATGATCACACTGACAGAACCACAGGCACATAGACACAGGCAACAGAGCATGCACAATGTCGGCACTAGTACAGTGTATATCCACCTTTCGCAGCAATGCAGGCTGCTATTCTCCCATGGAGACGATCGTAGAGATGCTGGATGTAGTCCTGTGGAACGGCTTGCCATGCCATTTCCACCTGGCGCCTCAGTTGGACCAGCGTTCGTGCTGGACGTGCAGACCGCGTGAGACGACGCTTCATCTAGTCCCAAACATGCTCAATGGGGGACAGATCCGGAGATCTTGCTGGCCAGGGTAGTTGACTTACACCTTCTAGAGCACGTTGGGTGGCACGGGATACATGCGGACGTGCATTGTCCTGTTGGAACAGCAAGTTCCCTTGCCGGTCTAGGAATGGTAGAACGATGGGTTCGATGACGGTTTGGATGTACCGTGCACTATTCAGTGTCCCCTCGACGATCACCAGTGGTGTACGGCCAGTGTAGGAGATCGCTCCCCACACCATGATGCCGGGTGTTGGCCCTGTGTGCCTCGGTCGTATGCAGTCCTGATTGTGGCGCTCACCTGCACGGCGCCAAACACGCATACGACCATCATTGGCACCAAGGCAGAAGCGACTCTCATCGCTGAAGACGACACGTCTCCATTCGTCCCTCCATTCACGCCTGTCGCGACACCACTGGAGGCGGGCTGCACGATGTTGGGGCGTGAGCGGAAGACGGCCTAACGGTGTGCGGGACCGTAGCCCAGCTTCATGGAGACGGTTGCGAATGGTCCTCGCCGATACCCCAGGAGCAACAGTGTCCCTAATTTGCTGGGAAGTGGCGGTGTGGTCCCCTACGGCACTGCGTAGGATCCTACGGTCTTGGCGTGCATCCGTGCGTCGCTGCGGTCCGGTCCCAGGTCGACGGGCACGTGCACCTTCCGCCGACCACTGGCGACAACATCGATGTACTGTGGAGACGTCACGCCCCACGTGTTGAGCAATTCGGCGGTACGTCCACCCGGCCTCCCGCATGCCCACTATACGCCCTCGCTCAAAGTCCGTCAACTGCACATACGGTTCACGTCCACGCTGTCGCGGCAT
Source organism: Schistocerca cancellata (assembly GCF_023864275.1). NCBI lineage: Eukaryota > Metazoa > Arthropoda > Insecta > Orthoptera > Acrididae > Schistocerca > Schistocerca cancellata. The sequence continues at coordinate 640,687,407 of NC_064626.1, forward strand.
GCTACCAGTGTTAAAGACTGCGATGGAGCTCCGTATGGCACGGCAAACTGGCTGACACTGACGGCGGCGGTGCACAAATGCTGCGCAGCTAGCGCCATTCGACGGCCAACACCGCGGTTCCTGGTGTGTCCGCTGTGCCGTGCGTGTGATCATTGCTTGTACAGCCCTCTCGCAGTGTCCGGAGCAAGTATGGTGGGTCTGACACACCGGTGTCAATGTGTTCTTTTTTCCATTTCTAGGAGTGTATATATAGTTTCTACAAAAAAAAGCCTGAAAAAATTTTAAATGAACGGGTTGACTTCAAATATGAGAATTTTTTTATCTTTTTTGATGAGGTTGTATAGCAATATGTACTAACCACTAATTTGCTATAACTTATAAATGGTTAATGTAATACCCTTAATTTTGGATAAAGTAAATAGGGTAAATAGTCTGAATTAAACAGTAGTAGTTTACCACTCTGTATATCCTTCACATTATGTAGTTAGAGGTCAGTATATATGCACCTTGTTATTGTGCTAGTATAAAAATACATTTACCTTGCTTAATTTGTATGTTTAGGAGCAGATTGTTTTTGTGTCGCTATAGCACAGTTATATGTTCAATGTACTTTTCAACTGATTTATAGCATGGACTGAGTTATTTTCAAAACTTTTGTTTTTGTTGTGTTTATCCCATTGCATAAGATAAAGGACCTTGCGGATCTAGACTACCTTGTTAGATGCTACTAAATATAAATGGAAACTAAATATAAATAGCAATGTGGTAAATTACTTTCGTATGTATCTGCTGTGTTAGCTAATATCTTATACACACTCTGATATCTATTATCATAGGTTGTTTTTATCATTACTTAAGATTGCTGGAATGTGGTATCTACACTGTAGTTTCAGTTTTGCTTTAACTATGGTGTTGCTGTTGTCACCACATAAAAAATAAAAAGCTTTTTTAAAATTGTTTATGGACAATTACACATATTGTAGAATTGTCTTTCAGTTTATTAATATTAATTTTTGATGGATATATACTGATATAAAACACACAGATTTCAGTAACTCTTCTCACCTTTCCCCTTCCCTCATATTTTTCATACAACGAAGAACCCCGCCCCCTCCCTCCTTGCCACACAATAAGTATAGATTACTTAACGCTCCTTTCCCTTACATTCTTCCCCCATCCTCTGTCCCCCTCCTCCGCCCCTTCAAATACATAACACAGCCAGTCCTTTTTGCTTGTGACATATAGTGTTCCGACGCGATACATAGTTATTATATCTAGTAAGTATGGTTTTAATTTGTTTTTGTAATTGCCTGTGTGAAATATTGTAACAAACGACATAGTAATGGGGCGCATGGGACTGGCGTTTTATAGTGTGTGTACAACATTTTGGTTATAATACTGTATTGAGACGAAACTTTGTTTCTTTGTTATCGTACCTTATCGACTATGCTTTGCTATCTAATTTTAAAGCTGTAAACAATTTATGCCAGTGTTTTGGTTTGTGTACCAGTGTTTGATTTGTGTTTATATTTCAATTAGAGACTAGTTTCGTTAAAACTTTACAGTGGCGCCATCTGGGGCCTAATTTGTACATGATGTAGGTCTTGCTACGTTTCTTGTTTTTCTATACTACGTTCATGCCCAGCAGTGACAGAATGGGTTACCAGGCAAATGGGGCAATGTTATGTTAGCACGTTAGTAGTGCGTCAGTTCTACATGAGAGTACAGCGTATTTTGAGGTCTTTCTCCGGAACATAGTAAAATTATGTAACCCAATGTAAACTGTGATTCATGTTTTGACCAAACAGAGAAGATTATGTGAAGACCATACAACAATGATCAAGTTATTGTCATCAGAAATATGGTACGAAAATTGTTGCAGCCCATTTATTATGACTTTGGCATAACCATTTCGAAGGAGTCGTTTACTGAGACGTGTTGAATGTAAATGTGAGCATTTGTGTTTCATGTGGAGCCTTCAAACAAAACTTACAGGAAATCTAAAGGTTACATTTGAGAATACACGATTAGAAAATCCATCACATCAAAACAGGAAGTATGGGATTTTTGTGATGTACTTCATGCCTTAAAATTGTTGCGGAATCATTTGCTTGACGATGGTTATCGACTACAATCTGCCAGAACCGCTCTGTATGTAAATTGAACTTAATAAACTGGCATAGACATACAACATGTCCGTAAAGGAATACTGAAAAAAGCTTAGTAATAATAATAATAACAATAATAATACAGTAAAAGGTGGAGAATCTCGATTACATTCACACGTCCTTTTGAGTGAAACACGTGTGAGCAGTGTTCCTATAGTGCAGTGTGGCGAGAGGCTTCACACGGATGTCACAGCTCGTAGACCGCCTGCGCGTGATCCATATCGTGTATTTTAGCGTCCGTGCAAAAGGCCAGTGAGAGACTACATCAACAATAAGTTTCTCATCACACATACACAACAAACCCGGGGGTTGATGTACTATGAATGACGAACATGCAATTTACATGATCACCGACGAGACAAACAAGAGAATATCATGAAGTATCTGACAATTATACAGCCTTTTCTTAGACTTTGTTGTCTATAAACGCGGTTTTATTCTTAATTCCATTTGAAAGAGAGTAGTTGGACCTGATGCTTGTACAGATGGGGACGGATTCACTTGCCTATGTGGCTGTCTCGCACAAACCCATTCAGAATATCTGGAAGTCCATATTCTACAGAACATTACAATCAGTACGAACAGTACGTAAACAGAATCACATAAAGCTTCAGGAAAGCCTTACATGAGCTTTTACGCCTTAATTTCACATTTCTTTCGAAGTGTTGAAGCCTAAAAGAAATGAGAAGCAAACACTCCCATGCTGTTAACGAAGAGAAACTAATACGTATTTCCATCATGTCATTTCACATGTAACACACTTTATGGTACACGTTCTGAAACTTGGCGCACTATTTTACTTGCGGGTGCAATACATGTTGTATCTGACATCCATGTACTGCGTGATCAAAACGTCAGTATAAATTTGAAAACTTAATAAACCATGGAATAATGTATATAGAGAGGTAAAAATTGACACACATGCTTGGAATGATATGGCGTTTTATTAGAACAAAAGAGAGAAAAAAACAAAGTATTGCTAGACGCGTTCACTTTGAATTTTAATTCCACTCCTGAACTTTTCTTTTCTTTCCATCATTGCTTCCTCGATGTACGGTTTGAATAGTAGGGGGCGAAAGACTACATCCCTCTCTTACTCCTTTTTTAATTCGAGCACTTCGTTCTATGTCGTCCACTCTTATTATTCACTCTTGGCTCTTGTACATATTGTATATTGCCTGTCGCTCCCTATAGCTTACCCCTACTTTTCTCAGAATTTCGAACATCTTGCACCATTTTACATTGTCGAAAACTTTTTCGAGGTCGACAAATCTTATGAACGTGCCTCGATTTTTCTTCAGTCTTGCTTCTATTATCAACCGTCAGAATTCCCTCACTGGTGTCTTTACTTTTCCTAGAGCGAAATTGATCGTCATCTAACACATCCTCAATTTTCTTTAGCATTCTCCTGTATATTATTCTTGTCAGCAACTTGGATGCATGAGTTGTTAAGCAGACTGTGCGATAATTATCGCACTTGTCAGCTCTTACTGTCTTCGTAGCTGTGTGGATGATATGTTTCATGAAGTCAAATGGTATGTCGCCAGACTCATACATTCTACTCAACAACATGATTAGTCGTTTTGTTGCCGTTTCTCCCAATGATTTTAGAAATTCTGATGGTATGTTATCTATTACTTCTGCCTTATTTGATCCTGAGTCCTCCAAAGTTCTCTTAAATACTTACACATACACTATATCAAATAGATTAACAAGTGTTTGTGTCACGTGATTTCTGCGGGATATGCGAGGACTTACAACCAGCGCTACTGGAGAATGTTACCCTTGTAGAAGGACGACTGCTGTGGGTTATATACGAGGGGTCGCTACCACAGTTTCTACGGACCGTGCGACTGTACCGAACGGCATCATTTCATAGGCGGTGGATTCGTGGAGGTGGTCCGATAGCATGACCTTCCACTTCACTGAATATCAAACTGTTGGTTTTCTGGTTAAGTGGACATTTAAACGAATTCGTGAATGTTCAAGACATCGTAAATGTGCAGTGGTTACAGGACTGTGTGATCAGTGCGTATGATGCAATCCAAATGGTGACAGGTGTTTGAAAGAGTACGTGATTCACTGCGAAGATCAGCGGAGGGATGTGTCAGGATGCGTGGTAACGACTTGCAGCTATGTTCCTGCTTGTCTACTTCTAAGGAACAGACAGAAAGAAATGAGAGGAGAAATTGGCTCATGTCCCAACACATACTAGTTTCTGGGAGTATCATTATAGAGACTGTTCTTGGTTTGACCATCACTACTTCCTGTTTCATAAACATCCTATATTTCCCCGTCTTTTGCGTAATTTTGTGTTAATGTCTTTCAGTCAAAGTTTAACTGTTCATAAATAGTACACTGTTAGCAACGATGCTTAATGCTCTCAATATTTGTAAATTACAAATTCCCAATGTGAATATTCCTCAATTATTAGGCAGTTAATGAAGTCCATTTAGTTTCTGTTAGTTCATTCGTAATTTTCCATCTCAAAGCTACCAAAAATGCGGCAAATTTAATTACTTTCACAATAATTTCAATTTATTTGTTAAGTAATTCTACTATTTGTTTTTTCTGAACTTATTAGCGTGGTTTAATGTGTTTACTATATTAGAGCGCACAAAACAATTTTAATACTTCCACAATACGCATAATTACTCACACCGCATTGCATTCCAGTGGCCCATTAATTATTGTGAAACAGTGTTTGAAATATGTACTTTTACATTTTCACAGGGAATGACAGTTTTAATTTGCTTTCGGATAGTCTGCCGGGAAGTCCTTAGAAAAAGGATATTAGTAGACGTATTGCCATCTGCAGATGCCTCTTACTGTTGGCACTGGCTCATATACCTGCCGCCTCCTGTTGTCGATCTAAGACCGTCTGTAGTCGGAAGACGCTTCATGCGAAGTAAGCCATCAGGGCTATAGCAGCTGCCCTCAGTAGCCGTGCTGCGACTGCCATCTGCCGGAATACGCCGCGAGTGACGGGGACTGTCCACATGGTATCGTCTCACGTCTACAGCTGGCGTGACGTAAAATTATCTTGTCCCTGAGTTATGCGCTTTGAGCTAGTCTCCAAACTTGGTCCCACACTTTCACTAAGTTGCAAAACATTGTGCAGTTCTATAAGCACCATTCACAGCCGCCAGACTCTCAGAAATTCTTGATTGGGTGAGTAGATGTTCAAAATGAAAGAGTAATTCTCAAAATACGTGAAATAGGTCCATGTAGGAGCAAGGAAGGAAGCATATCCCAGCTATATGGGTGGACGGTTAACAGAGATCCAGCGGCCCGATTCCTCCTTCATGGAACCTCTTGGCTATGCGCATGCATGGGGGATTTTATTTCTTGGCATTTCTGAGGAACAAACAGTCTTTGCCGAGGCGACGATTCTGCTTCAGCACGTAGGTCACAATAAATTTTAAATTTTTTGAAGGAAAGTGACGTAACTAAACCGGAGAGTCTATTTATGCACTTTCTACTGACTGTGCTTAACCCAGGCGGTGATCAGAGTGTTTGGCTGTTCTCCATGTTCCAGAATGTGCTTTTAACGTTACTTAAGCCTTCTTGAGTCATGATAAGGCGACAGTACTGTGAGAATTAGTTACGAAACACTCTTGGTGCATTTTCAGTGTAGTCTGATGTTCATTGGACGAAACTGCTTCTGACGTAATAAATTTATATTAAATATGTCTGAAACGGTTCTTGTTAACCGTAACATAAATCAGCTGTGGAACTGAAAAATCATCAAAAAGTTTTCAAAGAGGTTCTAAGCCTTCGCTCAGATGATTGATTTCGAGCTGTTTCTCATACCGTTCTTGTGGCTGCTGGTGTAACTTATTTCTTTCAAATGCAGCACATACACCTCAAACGCAACATCCGGCTGAAGGACAGAATTTACAAGACTTATATAAAACATTACTTCAAGAGAAATGTTCTTAACTACAGAGAAAACTGTTTGGTTCAACTAAACTTATAGAACCTTCTTCCGCTACTATAAAATTTGCCAAGCCCCACTAACCTTGTGGTTTATTACACTTGACCTGCGCAGTCCATGTATTTGTTGAAATAAATGTGTGTAACGTTTAAAATACTCTCGTCTCATTAAATACAAGGGTTATCACTATCTAATAAACTTATTCCAAAGAGGAATTTGTTGGCTGCATTGATAAACATTCTGTGTGCGCAGTTCGGATCCACGCCGTAGACTTCTCGTGAAAAGGTCGGTATAAAGTCATGAAAAGTGTTTCGTATTAATATGAAATTAAATTGTTAATCTCTTCAAAGAAAAAATGACTCTGAGCACTATGTGACTTAATTGCTGAGGTCATCAGTCCCCTAGAGCTTAGAACTACTTAAACCTAACTAACCTAAGGACATCACATACATCCATGCCCGAGGTAGGACTCGAACTTGCGACCGTAACGGTCGCGCGGTTTCAGACTGTAGCGCCTAGAACCGCTCGGCCACTCGTTAATCTCTTCAATTCAGTGGTTACACAGAGTAGTATAATTCTTACATATTAATAATCTGAATATGGCTGCGTTTTACCAACAGTTAAAGATTTGGTATTGGTTTCAACGACTGTAAATCCAGCTTCGTCAGAAATACATGTAACTAAAATTTCATATTGAAAAAACGCCAGATAATAAAGCGATCTACCACTTATCCATCAAAAATTGGTCTCAGCGCACATCGTTGTATACATTATTAAATATGCTGGCCCTATGATCGGGGCTGTTTTAGCAAGAATATTTAAAATCCGGAAATAAAACCAATCAAATATAATGTCAGATCATGTTGTGAGCTGCACGTCCTGATCATAGGGGGCAGCATACAACAATGTGCGCTGACAGCACATTTTCACTGATCGCTTCATTATTTGGCGTTCCGACAATGTGAAATTTTAGTTGCATGTATTTGTAAAGGAGACAGAACCCATGGCCAAAGGTTGAATAAAACCATCTTTTGTTGCGACTGTCTGGCTGCTTTGGATTCATTTACTCTTATAGAACAGATAAATCAGAAGTCTAGACTGCCACTGACCGCTCTATGGGTCAACTACGTAATCGCTTTGAGCATTATTTGCTTTCCTCTTCGACGGTGTTGTAGCTCTCGCAGTCTCTCGGTACTGGACGTTTTAGTTATTTGTATTTAGACGCTAGCTTTCCTCTGACACTTTTTCTATAATTCTGAGCACTTTTACGAGTCGTATAAGACGACGTCCTTCATTAATTTGCAATTTTTTATTCAGTTATCTTCCCGCGAATATTTTAATTGTCTTACTTTTGGTTCTGGTAGCGCTAATGATTCATACTTTTCCACGGTACGCCAGTTTATAACTTCGCACAGAGGTAATTCGTAACAAGGACGTGCATACTCTTACACTGGTACTGTGACGCCAGAGACAACAAAACTACAGCGCGACAAACACGTACAGACATGATCCATCCGTTTTGAGCTTAATCCATGGTTTTGCACATTACTAGCTTCGTAGATATTAACGATTCAAATACGATGATCGTCACGTCAGAAAGTTCGACCGACAAGCAAACAGATGATTTCACCCCAGCAGTAGAAATAAGCCGCAATAATCATCTCCTACAGATAGTCACACTATATTGCAAAAACGTCTTCCGCCGTTTGTCGTGTTCGGCGGCCTTCCGCAAGTAGCCGATTCACTGGAATGAGATTTTCACTCTGCAGCGGAGTGTGCGCTGATATGAAACTTCCTGGCAGATTAAAACTGTGTGCCGGACCGAGACTCGAACTCGGGACCTTTGCCTTTCGTTGGCAAGTGCTCTACCATCTGAGCTACCCAAGCACGACTCACGCCTCGTTCTCACAGCTTTCGAGTCTCGGTCTGGCACACAGTTTTAATCTGCCAGGAAGTTTCATAGCCGATTCACTGCCACCACGCTACGTCTTCAGTCACAGGGGAAGTCCGATCGTTCTCAAGTGAACTCCAGGGCGTTCTCTTCAAACGCATTCTTGAACATGTTACCCACAGCCGGCGACAGCGAGCACGCCATTGCCACTCGGTCTGTCTATTCGTAGCAATTTGCGTCAAATAGGACCTGGATTGCCGTGACTCTGGTATCCCCGTCAGACAGCAGTACGGAACTCGCAAACTGTTCGTGCTCCACATATGGAGCCAGTACTGCGACACTCAGACATTGTTGCAAACCGTTGCTCCCACCGCGACCCGTGAATAACACCTTCAGCACATGTCTGTGCATGGGGGGTCCGCCTTAGCAATCAGCTGTATCCACAACTAACTGCACCAGTTGCCGAATAATTATACAACTCTTAGACTGTTCTTCATTTCCTATATTCCAGTACTGCAACTTGTACTACGGAGAGGTTTTACTTTGAACTTACCGGCAGTACATTTCCCATTACCTAAAGCAGAAAGTGCTGTTCTAATTTTATGACAGTCTGTACCCACTCCCATAGACTGTGCTGGGCTACAGTAATAAACTTGTGTTAGTGACAACCAATATAAGGATGTAAGACTGCAGAGCCTCACGGCGGTACGTTAAATAAACAACGTTGTCGGGCTTCCGGTAGCGCTAAGTGGTTAAAATATGACGACATTCGACCAGGTGCTTGGTCATTATCAAATGGAATGAATGCTGATGCTCAGCTATAGCTACCACAGGGCCCACAAGTTTTACCGGCCCCACAACGAACTTTTCACGTCACTCTAGTTCAAATGGCTCAAATGGCTCTGAACAGTATGGACTTAACATCCGAGGTCATCAGTCCCCTAGAACTTAGAACTACTTGAACGTATCTAACCTAAGGACATCACACACATCAATGCCCGAGGCAGGATTCGAACCTGAGACCGTCACGGTCGCGTGGTTCCAGACTGAAGCGCCTAGAACCGCTCGACCACAACGGCCGACGTCACTCTAGTCACCTTGTCCGCCATCCCTCACGAACGCTCGGCTCCGAGCAGGGCCCACGACAAATCTACATGTCAATGAAAAGGTACCCAACAAAGATTTTAACTTCTTCGTGTGCTATCGAGAGCTTGCATGTATTTAAACACGCAGTTAAGAATTATTGAAGTCGTGTATGAAAGTTACTTGCTCCCCGCCGCAGAAGGCTGCCGGAACTCGTAAGATCTGCAGTGTCACGCGCCGTGGCTTGTCTTTCTCGTTGCGCCTCGTAACTGCCTGTTCTGACGTCATTGGTGCCCACGGTATATGTGCCGATACATGACCACATGTTGACTCCGTGTTCGATGTGCCTGGTTCAACCTCGCCATCGCAGTATCCCGCGTCGCATTGAGCAACAGGTCACCCTCAATGTTGTTAGTGATCTTGATTTCAGTGACTTCGTTAACTACACTGAAACAGAATCCATTACTCTCTGCCAGGGAAGAGATATCCGTCCGCCAGATTGAAAACCACTTTTCTGGGTGGCGTAACATCTCATGCTCGTTCCGGCACATTTTTTTTTCCTTTGCGCATTTTGTAAACTCCAAGTGTACTGATACCTGTCGCATCTTTCGCCGCTCACAAAAATACCTTTTTTTGGCGAGGGCCTGAAGATTGATTTCATTTTGTATCTCTTCAGTAGCCGAATTATCCCACCAACACGGTACGAAAACCGGAAAAGTATGAACTTTATTCCCGCTCCTAGGTGCTCTGTGGTGGCCTTATTTTGATTTTTAGTTGAGATCACTTCGTTTACTTGGTGATAGATATAACCGTTGTTCCTGAAGACCTGGCGTAAGTGGTTCAGCCTCACGGGACACGTTATTGGCACCTGATATGATTTTTGCACGTTCTACCGACGTTTGTAACACAGCGCCCTTCTCTCCCGGTTGATGATGGCGCGTACACAAGTACAGATCAGTGTGTTGGTTTCATGTAGACGCTGTGGCCGTGGCGGACGAGGTCGTCGAGGACTTCTCCACATCCATAGTGTGCTAGATGTTCGTGCTGATGCTGTTGAAATGTTCCATGTACTCGTCAAGTTTTTCATGTCCGTGGGACCAAATGACGAACGTGACTCAACGTATCACAGGAACACTTAGCTTTTAATGAGGTCTTGACCAAGGCAATATCCTCGTACTTTTTCCTGAAGAGATTTACTAGTTCCGGAGCTAACGATCTACCCACCGCAATGCCGTCCGTCTGCTCGTAACACTGGCCGTTGTACAAAAGACAAGACGGAGTGTGCCAAACGAGCTCAACTTTCAAAGGCATGCAATACAAAGTCCAAAGAGACTTCCGTAGGCACATCCGTAAACTTCCCCAACCGACCACAAAATTACGCTCTCTAAGTCCAAGACTGTTAATTCGGATGATGAAATCCACTATGTTCTAAATACAACATGCGCAGTAGCCCACATGCAGAACGAGCAGCCTAGAAATAACTTCAGTAGTTTGTACGTCGGTAAATCATTGGTTTACAGGTATATGATGAAGCGGAACGGAATCCCATTTTTGTAGATTTTCAAAATGGTTCAAATGGCTCTGAGCACTATGGGACTTAACTTCTATGGTCATCAGTCCCCTAGAAATTAAAACTACTTAAACCTAACTAACCTAAGGACAGCACACAACACCCAGCCATCATGAGGCAGAGAAAATCCCTGACCCCGCCGGGAATCGAACATCTACATCTACATCTACATCTATACTCCGCGAGCCACCTTACGGTGTGTGGCGGAGGGTACTTATTGTACCACTATCTGATCCCCCCTTCCCTGTTCCATTCACGAATTGTGCGTGGGAAGAACGACTGCTTGTAAGTCTCCGTATTTGCTCTAATTTCTCGGATCTTTTCGTTGTGATCATTACGCGAGATATATGTGGGCGGTAGTAATATGTTGCCCATCTCTTCCCGGAATGTGCTCTCTCGTAATTTCGATAATAAACCTCTCCGTATTGCGTAACGCCTTTCTTGAAGTGTCCGCCACTGGAGCTTGTTCAGCATCTCCGTAACGCTCTCGCGCTGACTAAATGTCCCCATGACGAATCGCGCTGCTTTTCGCTGGATCATGTCTATCTCTTCTATTAATCCAACCTGGTAAGGGTCCCATACTGATGAGCAATACTCAAGAATCGGACGAACAAGCGTTTTGTAAGCTACTTCTTTCGTCGATGAGTCACATTTTCTTAGAATTCTTCCTATGAATCTCAACCTGGCGCCTGCTTTTCCCACTATTTGTTTTATGTGATCATTCCACTTCAGATCGCTCCGGATAGTAGCTCCTAAGTATTTTACGGTCGTTACCGCTTCCAATGATTTGCCACCTATGGCATAATCGTACTGGAATGGATTTCTGCCCCTATGTATGCGCATTATATTACATTTATCTACGTTTAGGGAAAGCTGCCAGCTGTCGCACCATGCATTAATCCTCTGCAGGTCTTCCTGGAGTACGTACGAGTCTTCTGATGTTGCTACTTTCTTGTAGACAACCGTGTCATCTGCAAATAGCCTCACGGAGATACCGATGTTGTCAACCAAGTCATTTATGTATATTGTAAACAATAAAGGTCCTATCACGCTTCCTTGCGGTACTCCCGAAATTACCTCTACATCTGCAGATTTTGAACCGTTAAGAATGACATGTTGTGTTCTTTCTTCTAGGAAATCCTGAATCCAATCACAAACCTGGTCCGATATTCCGTAAGCTCGTATTTTTTTCACTAAACGTAAGTGCGGAACCGTATCAAATGCCTTCCTGAAGTCCAGGAATATGGCATCAATCTGCTCGCCAGTGTCTACGGCACTGTGAATTTCTTGGGCAAATAGGGCGAGCTGAGTTTCACATGATCTCTGTTTGCGGAATCCATGTTGGTTATGATGAAGGAGATTTGTATTATCTAAGAACGTCATAATACGAGAACACAAAACATGTTCCATTATTCTACAACAGATTGACGTAAGCGAAATAGGCCTATAATTATTCGCATCTGATTTATGACCCTTCTTGAAAATGGGAACGACCTGCGCTTTCTTCCAGTCGCTAGGTACTTTACGTTCTTCCAGCGATCTACGATAAATTGCTGATAGAAAGGGGGCAAGTTCTTTAGCATAATCACTGTAGAATCTTAAGGGTATCTCGTCTGGTCCGGATGCTTTTCCGCTACTAAGTGATAGCAGTTGTTTTTCAATTCCGATATCGTTTATTTCAATATTTTCCATTTTGGCGTCCGTGCGACGGCTGAAGTCAGGGACCGTGTTACGATTTTCCGCAGTGAAACAGTTTCGGAACACTGAATTCAGTATTTCTGCCTTTCTTCGGTCGTCCTCTGTTTCGGTGCCATCGTGGTCAACGAGTGACTGAATAGGGGATTTAGATCCGCTTACCGATTTTACATATGACCAAAACTTTTTAGGGTTCTTGTTTAGATTGTTTGCCAATGTTTTATGTTCGAATTCGTTGAATGCTTCTCTCATTGCTCTCTTTACGCTCTTTTTCGCTTCGTTCAGCTTTTCCTTATCAGCTATGATTCGACTACTCTTAAACCTATGATGAAGCTTCCTTTGTTTCCGTAGTACCTCTCGTACATGATTGTTATACCACGGTGGATCTTTCCCCTCGCTTTGGACCTTAGTCGGTACGAACTTATCTAAGGCGTACTGGACGATGTTTCTGAATTTTTTCCATTTTTGTTCCACATCCTCTTCCTCAGAAATGAACGTTTGATGGTGGTCACTCAGATATTCTGCGATTTGTGCCCTATCACTCTTGTTAAGCAAATATATTTTCCTTCCTTTCTTGGCATTTCTTATTACACTTGTAGTCATTGATGCAACCACTGACTTATGATCACTGATACCCTCTTCTACATTCACGGAGTCGAAAAGTTCCGGTCTATTTGTTGCTATGAGGTCTAAAACGTTAGCTTCACGAGTTGGTTCTCTAACTATCTGCTCGAAGTAATTCTCGGACAAGGCAGTCAGGATAATGTCACAAGAGTCTCTGCCCCTGCCTCCAGTTCTGATTGTGTGACTATCCCATTCTATACCTGGTAGATTGAAGTCTCCCCCTATTACAATAGTATGATCACGAAACTTCTTCACGACGTTCTGCAGGTTCTCTCTTAGGCGCTCAACTACTACGGTTGCTGATGCAGGTGGTCTATAGAAGCATCCGACTATCATATCTGACCCACCTTTGATACTTAGCTTAACCCAGATTATTTCACATTCGCATTCGCTAATAACTTCACTGGATATTATTGAATTCTTTACTGCTATAAATACTCCTCCACCATTGGCGTTTATCCTATCCTTGCGGTATATATTCCATTCTGTGTCTAGGATTTCGTTACTGTTCACTTCCGGTTTTAACCAACTTTCCGTTCCTAATACTATATGCGCACTATTTCCTTCAATAAGAGATACTAATTCAGGAACCTTGCCCTGGATACTCCTGCAGTTTACCAATATTACGTTAACTTTTCCTGTTTTTGGTCTCTGAGGACGGACGTTCTTTATCAACGATGATAATGTCCTCTCTGGTAAGCCGTCAGGTATTTTATCGTTTCGCCCAAGGGGGGGTCCCTCTAACCTAAAAAACCCCCGTGTGCACGCCACACGTACTCTGCTACCCTAGTAGCTGCTTCCGGTGTGTAGTGCACGCCTGACCTGTCTAGGGGGGCCCTACAGTTCTCCACCCAATAACGGAGGTCGATGAATTTGCAACCATTATAGTCGCAGAGTCGTCTGAGCCTCTGGTTTAGACCCTCCACACGGCTCCAAACCAGAGGACTGCGATCGACTCTGGGCACTATGCTGCAGATATTAAGCTCAGCTTGCACTCCGCGTGCGATGCTGGTTGTCTTCACCAAATCAGCCAGCCGCCGGAAGGAACCAAGGATGGCCTCAGAACCCAAGCGGCAGGCGTCATTCGTTCCGACATGTGCTACTATCTGCAGCCGGTCACACCCAGTGCGTTCAATAGCTGCCGGAAGGGCCTCCTCCACATTACGGACGAGACCGCCCGGCAAGCACACCGAGTGCACACTGGCATTCTTCCCCGACCTACCCGCTATTTTCCTGAGGGGCTCCATAACCCGCCTAACGTTGGAGCTCCCTATAACTAATAGGCCCGCCCTCTGTGACTGTCGGGACCTTGCCGGAGAATCGGCCACTGGCCCAACAGGCGAGGCATCCTGTGGTGGCTCGGAAACGATGTCATCACCACTAGGAAGCACCCCGTACCTGTTGGAAAGGGGTAAGGCAGCTGCCACGCGGCCAGATCCCACCTTCGCCTTTCGGCCAGGTACGCGCGAGCCCACCACTGTCCGCCATTCACCCTGGAGTGATGGCTGACCGGTAAGATGCTCACTGCCGGAAGACGCAGCGACATCAGGGGTTCCATGTGATTCCAAGGCCACCGAAGTAGGCATAGGTCTCACCACAGTTGCCCCAACGCCACTACGAGCCGACGCCTGCGCCTCGAGCTCGATGAGCCTAACAGACAAAGCCTCCACCTGCCCCCGAAGAGTGGCCAATTCTCCTTGCGTCCGCTCACAACAACCACAGTCCCTACACATGACTATGTTTACCCTACCCTATACGGTGACAAATTCCCAAGATAATCTTCTGATGAGCTACTCTGATAATCAAGAAACACTCACTGAAATACGAGACGCGAAAACTACGCTAGGTTTTCCCAGAAAAACTATTTAAAAGCTAAGCGCAGCAAATAAGTACAAAAACGCTTTATACAAACAGTACTCGCTGCTGCTGGTGCTCTCGCTCTGGCTGTCACAAGACAACTGCTGATTCATGTGACTAGTGGCTAACGGCCGCGAAACAAACAAAAGACGGTTTTAGGGCGCTTTCTGTTCTAAACGATCAAGAAAACACTAAGAAATCTAACACGAAAACTACGTAAATTTTTATCAAGAACTGTTAGTTACTATGCAGAGCAGATAAACACAAATAGAATCCCTTCCTTAGTGGAAGGTCGTAAACAAAATGCAAAATAAACGCTTTATACAAACAGTACTCGCTGCTGCTGGTGCTCTCGCTCTGGCTGTCACAAGACAACTGCTGATTCAAGTGACTAGTGGCTAACGGCCGCGAAACAAACAAATGACGGTTTTAGGGCGCTTTCTGTTCTAAACGATCAAGAAAACACTAAGAAATCTAACACGAAAACTACGTAAAGTTTTATCAAGAACTGTTAGTTACTATGCAGAGCAGATAAACACAAATAGAATCCCTTCCTTAGTAGAAGGTCGTAAACAAAATGCAAAATAAACGCTTTATACAAACAGTACTCGCTGCTGCTGGTGCTCTCGCTCTGGCTGTCACAAGACAGCACCCGGGCGTGGGAAGCGAGAACGCTACCGCACTGTAGATTTTAGGTATAGCTTAAAAGATAGGTGGTCTTTATGTCTGGGGCAGAATATTCGTGAGCGCATTTTCTTCCAGAGGTGAGCTCTTAAGCATATCACAATACATTTTTACTATCTTGGCTGTCGGGTCGTGGGAGCTTCCGGACAGGGTTTTCATACAGTAATCCGCAGATTTTTGAATTGTAGTCTGTGTGTTTCACAATCTCGGCTGCGTTGTCGTTTCATTAGGACGTTCCAAAATGTTTTCATGAGTGCGTAATGCGCGTTCGTCGTTATTGTCAGCCCTGGCCTTTCTTGTGCTGGTAGCTTTTCCTTCACGATGATATATTTCATCTGCCGTTTATCTGGGAAACTGGTGTCTTCTTGTTCAACGCCAATTGCTATTTGACGCACGAGGATGTCCCGCGGCGAAGATGTGAACTGTCTGAAGTGCCGATACTCCATTCCTGTATGAGTCTCTAGACGTAAGGTTTACTGTTGTATTTCAGAGGGTCTGTGTTCCTCATCGCATCACTGTTGTGAAAGCCTCTGAACTTCCCTTTCCGCTTCTGCGTAGCTCGTTTATGTCATGACATTTTTGAGAAACCGTAGCATCATTCGTCTTTCGTCTAATTCCTCTTTAAGGATGTGAAAATCCTAAATAGTTGCAGATGTAAGACCACAAGAGCACGTCCTTTTACACGGAAGAGCCAAAGAAAATGGTACACCTGCCTAATATCGTGCAGGACCCATGCCAGCAAGCAGAAGTGCTGCATCACGACGTAGGATGGACTCGACTAATGTCTTAAGCAGTCCTGGAGTTAAATGACAACATGCATCCTGCAGGGCTGTCCATAAATCCGTAAGAAGGGGGCAGATCTCGTCTGAAAAGCACGTTACAAGGCATCCCAGATATGGTCAATAATGTTCCTGTGGTGGGGAGTTTGGTGGCCAGCGGAAGTGTTTAATTTCAGTTGACTGTTTGTGGAGATACTCTGTAGCAATTCTGGACGTGTGGAGTGTCGCATTGTCCTGCTGGAATTGCCCTAGTCCGCCGGAATGCACACTGGACATGAACGGATGGCAGTTATCAGACAAGATGCTTGTGTGCGTGTCACCTGTCAGAATCGTATCTTGACGTATCATGGGTTCCATATCAGTCCAGCTGCAAACGCTCCTCACCATTGCAAAGCCTCCAGCAGCTTGAACATTCCACTGCTGATATGCAGGATCCATGGATTCATGAGGTTGTCTCCATATTCGTACACGTGCATCCGCTCGATATAATATGAAACAAGAATCCTCCGACCAGGCAACATCTTTCCAGTCATCAACAGTCCTATGTCGGCGTTGCTTTGCGTAGTGCAGTTATCAAGGATACACCAGAGGGCCTTCGGCTCCGAAAGTCCATATCGATGATGTTTCGTTGAATGGTTCGCACACTGACACTTGTTGATGGTCCAGCATTGCAATCAGCAGCAATCTGCGGAAGGGTTGCACTTCTGTCACGTTGAACGACTCTCTTCAGTCATCGTTGCACCCGTTCTTACAGGATCTTTTTTCGGCCGCACCGATGTCGGAGATGATGTTTTACCGGATTCCTGATATTCATGGTACACTCGTGAAATGGTCGTAATGGAAAAATCCTCACTTCATCGCTATTTTGGAGATGCTGCGTCCCATCACTTGTGCTCTGACTACAACACCACGTTGAAATTCATTTAAATCTTGATAACCTGCCACTGTAGCGGCAGTAACCGATCTGACAACTGCCTCAGGCACTTAATGTCCTATGTGGGCGTTGTCTACCACAACTCCATCTTCTTCCTCTTTGCATATCTCTGCATTTGAATATGCTTAACTATACCAGTTTCTCTGTCGCTTCGCGTGGGGTAGCCCCGGGGTCTTGTGCGTCTTGTCACGGTTTGCACGGCTCCCCCCCCCCCGCCGGAGGTTCGAGTCCTCCCTCGGGAATGGTTGTGTGTGTTGTCCCTAGCGCAAGTCAGTTAAGGTAGATTAAGTAGTGCGTAAGCCTTGGGGCCGATGACCTCAGCAGTTTGGTCCGATAGTCCTTACCACAAATTTCCAAAGTTTTCTTTGGCCCTTCAGTTTATATACAGCCGCTTCCTGGTGCGGTGTATGCTCTCCTTTAGTAGGGCAAAAACCCGCGAGGAAGTAGGGAGGACGCTCTGCATCATGAAGAGATCGTTAGCTCTCCTGCTATGCGGCCTTGAGGAGTCGGAGACTGCACCACTTGCTACGGCATACCATCACGTCCACACCATGACGATCCCAGTGGCTTAACGCAGTCACCGACAGGTAGATCAGTGTTCTGGGTCATAGGGCTGACTGTCCACTGCAGCAAGGAAAAGCTGAGTCAAGTATTCGACGATGAACTTGTAGGGATGTCATGGGACAGCTGCATAGACGAAATGCCGAGGGGGAAAAAAGATGTCAAACGCTTGGCTGGATATGGAGGAGTCGCAGGAACGAATCTCGGTCGGAAGACTGATTTATCAATCTTCGTTTTAACCTGTACTTCACCTCTCAGCGATGTGAGTAGTCACCAAGAACAAGTGAGTCCGATTCCTAGATAAACTGTAGGTTCCCTTCACTGTTTGGATAAGTGGGTAGTCTAGGAACACGCAAGTCGCAGACATGGCGTCCAATAGAAAGAATTGAGCCATACGAAATTATTATTTTATTTCGACATCGCCACCTCCAGGAAGGTTCTGTTATATCAGCTTACCTCTACCTCAAATCACGTAGCGGGTTACCATCCAAAATCCAGCCATTACTGTGACCAGTTCTTTGTATGGGGCTTAAAAAAATTTCGCTCATTCTGCCTTATACAATACTTATGATGGATCACACGCCTGAATTTATATTCCTCGAAGTTACTGTCCTAGTTTTGCTTTTGTTCTCACAGTAATCGGGCAGCGTTCAGAATACATGATAAAGATAGTAAATACGAGATTAGTACAATAACTTAACAAATGGTGGTACTACAGGGAACTCCAAAAAGTTTTTATCTAAATATGCTGGAGGAACCTGAAATTTACGCCCACCAAATGAGAAACCGAAACTGCTTAACGAGGATAGTGATTTCATGCATAGAAATTCTTACGAAATCCTTAAATACGTTTCTTAGCCTTACGTAGGGCTGGGATGAGCGCACTGTCAAGCACTAGCTGCGGCGACCATCAGCTCGCTGTCGACAGCGAATGGGACGCGGCAGGAGAAATTTCGGGCATGATGCTGCATCCGGCTTAGTGCAAGAGACATTCCCTCTAAGAACATAAAGTAGCAAGGAGACACAATTTTCTAAAAAATTTTACAACTTTGCTAAAAAATGGTTTTAAAGTACGTTTTCGAATTTTTTTAGCTCTAATTATCTTAAACGATATGTATCATCATTAATTGTAAGTTATAATGAAGAATATTTTCTGTATGTAAATGAATTTTCTGCAGATTGAGAGCAGTTTTCAGAGCTACAACCATTGCGCAATTTAAGCTTCTTTAAACCGCTAATACAAAGACTGTTGTGTTCTTAGGTATGACAGTGAACTTACAGACACGTTACTTTGTGACTGTAACAAATGTTATATTTTTTAATTGTAACTGATTTCTTACAATTTGCGGATTTGTAGAAATAATATTTGAATCAACTGTCATTTAATTTTCTTTGACAGATCTGAAGATAGGCAGCTGGCCCAAAAGCGTTTATTTAACAGTACATCTGAATACTGAAATTGGACATGTTTGAACAAATAAGAATCGTAGACTCTCCCCAATGAACAACATGTCTTGTTCTGATAGAAGTCTCATAGGGCAGTGGCTCACGGGCCATTCCCGGGTACGAGAGCCAAACGGCTGAGCCTCGCTGCACATTTTCCCCATCGCCACGCCACGTTATCTGAGTCCAAGGAAGGAGAAGAGGAGAAAACTGAACATGTCGCATTTAAATGACAGTGTAGCCACACTGCATGCGTCTTCGTTCTATATTTCATATTTTTCAACAACATAGATTACAAAGAAAACAAATTTTCAGAATTATTTAATTATATTTGGTGCACTGAAAACATACAATTTTTATCTGGTTCAAATGGTTGAAATGGTTCTAAGCACTATGGGACTTAACACCTGAGGTCAGGTGGCCGAGCGGTTCTAGGCGCTACAGTCTGGAACCGCGCGACCGCTACAGTAGCAGGTTCGAATCCTGCCTCGGGCATGGATGTCTGTGATGTCCTTAGGTTAGTTAGGATAAGTAGTTGTAAGGGACTGATGACCTCACAAGTTAAGCCCCATAGTGCTCAGAGCCAATCCTACTCCCTGATAATTTATGGAATTAACTGTTTCCAGTTGCTGACCTGCTATACTGTAGCTAAATGATAATGTATCGCCGGCCGGTGTGGCCAAGCGGTTAAAGGCGCTACAGTCTGGAACCGCGTGACCGCTACGGTCGCAGGTTCGAATCCTGCCTCGGGCATGGATGTGTGTGATGTCCTTAGGTTAGTTAGGTTTAAGTGGTTCTAAGTTCTTGGGGACTGATGACCTTAGAAGTTAAGTCCCATAGTGTTCAGAGCCATTTGAACCATTTGATTAAGTATCTTTATTTCTATGTATTCGCAGCACACTACACTTGTCTACAGTGAGATTCAATTGACATTCCCCGCACCATGCGTCAGGATTCGAAACTGCGACCGTAGCAGCAGCGCGGTTCCGGACTGAAGAGCCTAGAACCACTCGGCCACAGCGGCCGGCTCTTTATCTGGTACGAACTGTTGACGCACTGATAGACACAGACAACTTCACAGAGTTTCGCTCTCAAGCTGCCACGTAATCGTAACTTATTTAGTCTCTTAATCAAAAAAAGTTCTTTCACACAAATATGTCAGTCGAATTATTGTAGCCAAATTGCAACCTCATCATGCAGACTTCAAAACTGTCTGAGAAACGCGATGTAGAGCTCTCGGAAAGTTTGCACGTACAAAGATTTGTTATCATAACTTCCTTGCAGATTAAAACAGTAAGCCAGACCGAGACTCGAACTCGCAAACTTTGTTTCCCATGGGCAAGTGCTCTACCCTATTAGCTACCCGAGCGCTACTGACGACCTGTCCTCACAGCTTTAATTCACCACTACCTAATCTTCTACCTTCCAAACCTCACAGGAGCTATCCTTTATACACTGAAGAAGTAGCATTCCTGGAAGGAAGAATATTGCGGAGAAATGTCTTAGCCACAGCGTGCGGGATGTTTCCTGAATGACATTTTCACTCTGCAGCGGAGTGTGCACTGATATGAAACTTCCTGGCAGATTAAAACTGTGTGCCGGACCGAGACTCGCACTTGCCCATGGAAGCCAAAGGTCCCGAGTTCAAGTCTCGGTCCGGTACACGGTTTTAATCTGCTAGGAAGTTTCATATCAGCGCACTCTCCATTTTAGAGTGAAAAATTCATTCTTGAAACTTCTCCCAGGCAGTAGCTAAGACATGTCTCTGCAATATCCTTTCTTCCAGGTGCTCTAGTTCTTCAAGGTCTGCAGGAGAAAAAAATGCTTCAAATGGTTCTGAGCATTATGGGACTTAACTGAGGTCATCAGTCCCCTAGAACTTAATACTAGTTAAACCTAATTAACCTAAGAAAATCACGCACATCCACACCCAAGGCAGGATTCGAACCTGCGACCGTAGCAGTCGCGCAGTTCCGGACTGAAGCACCTAGAACCGCTCGGCCACCGCTCCCCTTCTCTGCAGGAGAGCTTCTAGGAAGTTTGGAAAGGCTGAGACGAAGTACTGGCGGGATTAAAGCTGTGAGGACGGGTCGTCAGTCGTGCTTGGGTAGGTCAGATGGTAGAGCACTTCCCCGCGAAAGGTGAAGGTCCCAAGTTCGAGTCTCGGTCCGATGGACAGTTTTCAGAGCGAAAATTTCATTCTCAAATTACTTTGCAGGTCTCCTGCAGAGCCGGCCGCGGTGGCCGAGCGGTTCTAGGCGCTTCAGTCCGGAACCGCGCAACTGCTACGGTAGCAGGTTCTAATCCTGCCTCGTGCGTGGATGTGTGTGATGTCCTCAGGTTAATTAGGTTTACCTAGTTCTTAGTTCTAGGGGACTGATGACTTTTGCACGTGCGCGGTCATGCTGTCACCGCAAATGCCAAACAGCCTCGAAGACAGCTCGAAAACACGTGGAAGATTGACAGGGTCCTCAAACCCTATTTAAAAATATCCTTGTAATTCTTTCAAGGCCACAATGAATTCTGCAAACCTCGCGCTTTGTTTAACGCCAGTGGGCTTAGGGAACTGGATTATCTTGATCAGAAAGTATCCCATCTCCAATGCGATTTGCTTTTTAAAAATATCCCCATCATATCACAAAGAAGTTACCTTTTAATTTGTTACTGTGTCCACTGTGCAGTCAAGTCCACTTAAAAAGCAAAGTCTGCAATCCTTTCTGGATGTTCTAATTTTCCTTCCTACACTCCTTTTTCCTTCATAAATTCTACAAAAGTGATTTTTAAATCGTTCGAGGCGTGCCCCTTGACAACCTAGGTACTTTGCTGTAGTATAAACTTTGAGGTTCGCCGATGACATTGTAATTCTGTCAGAGACAGCAAAGGACCTGGAAGAGCAGTTGAACGGAATGGACAGTGTCTTGAAAGGAGGATATAAGATGAACATCAACAAAAGCAAAACGAGGATAATGGAATTTAGCCGAATTAAGTCTGATGATGCTGAGGGAATTAGATTAGGAAATGAGACACATAAAGTAGTAAAGGAGTTTTGCTATTTGGGGAGTAAAATAACTGATGATGGTCGAAGTAGAGAGGATATAAAATGTAGAATGGCAATGGCAAGGAAAGTGTTTCTGAAGAAGAGGAATTTGTTAACATCGAGTATAGATTTAAGTGTCAGGACGTCTTTCTTGGAAGTATTTGTATGGAGTGTAGTCATGTAGGGAAGTGAGACATGGACGATAAATAGTTTAGACAAGAAGAGAATAGAAGCTTTCGAGATGTGGTGCTACAGAGGAATGCTGAAGATTAGATGCGTAGATCACGTAACTAATGAGGAGGTACTGAACAGAGGAAGTGAGACATGGACGATAAATAGTTTAGACAAGAAGAGAATAGAAGCTTTCGAGATGTGGTGCTACAGAGGAGTGCTGAAGATTAGATGCTTATATCACGTAACTAATGAGGAGGTACTGAACAGAATTGGGGAGAAGAGGAATTTGTGGCACAACTTGACTAGAAGAAGGGATCGGTTGGTAGGACACGTTCTGGGGCATCAAGGGATCACCAAGTTAGTGTTTGAGGGCAGCGTGGAGGGTAAAACTCATAGAGGGAGGCCAGAGATGAATACACTAAGCAGATTCTGAAGGATGTAGGGTGCAGTAGTTACTTGGAGATGAAGAAGCTTGCACAGGATAGAGTAGCTTGGAGAGCTACATCCAACCAGTTTCTGAACTGAACACCACAACAACAACAACATTTGTAGCACAGTATTCTCCTAACCAGGAGTCCTGCCTCTCTGGCCATCGAACTTCTCGAATTGCAACTACATCTAACTTCAACCCATCCATTTCCCTTTTTTAAATCAGCTAATCTACCTGAGCAATTACAGCTCTAGGACTCTACGCTCCGAACTATAGAGCGTCTCTGCTGATGACGACATCGTCGAGGGTATTGCCCGCCCAGAGATCCGAATGGGGGACCATTTTGCCTCTGAAATATTTTACCCAAGAGAATGCCATTATCAGTTAACCATACAGCACAGCCGCATGCCCTCGTGAAAAACTGCGGCTGTAGTTTCCCTTTGCTTTCAGTCTTTCGCAGTACAAGCACAGCAAGGCCATTTTGGCTGATGTTATAATGTCAGTCAGTCAACCGTCCAGGCTCTTGCCCCTATAACTATTGAAAAGGCTGCTGCCCCACTTCAGGAACCACACGTTTGTCTGGCCTCTCAGCAGATATCCGTCGGTTGTAGTTGAACCTACGGCTATCTGTGTCTCCAAGGTACCCAGTCCACCCCACCAACGTCAAGATCCATGGTTCACTAGTGGGGGTGGTGTAAATTATAATCGGTAAATGTACACCTGATTAAAAATTTTATCATTACATTTTGCACAGCTAAGAGACTTCCGAAAATCTCTCCCTTCTAAGTGAACCACTCACCTTTGAACTATAGTACAGCTAGTGCGGAAGACAGACGTTGGGGTGGCAATGTCGGGACACCCATGAAGGCTATTCACTAGTAATTTGTTATCACAACTGAATTAATGTTAAGCAATCGGTTTGTTTAATTAGTAGCAGAACACAGTTCCTATGGTAGTATACGTTTTCAGCAATGACTACATGCTATAACAAATACGACCACTGATAAAATCATTAATTATGTACTGTTAATTACTGGGAACATTTTGAATAAAAGCAGTTGAAGTATAATGACATTTTGGAATGCGGTACCGTTTATCTGTTATTACGATTCTGACTCTTACACACACGACGTTGAAGCCACAGTCCAATCTGGCATATACGTAAGTCAATTACCAGAGATAACTGTTCCAGTTATTTCAAATAATCGGTGGTAGATACATTTTGCGTACTAAATCAGTCGCGATACCGTTTCGCCAATCCGGCCTCGTCAGTGTTATTTCAGAATAAAATTCAGTCATCAGTGGCACAATCAGAAAATTTATTTCGCTCTACCGGTTTCAACAGACTAATCTCTCTACAGAAGCTTGTTATTCATTTAACAGGTATCAATATCTTCTCCACGGAACCACAATGGCGTTACATGTCGAAAAACGAACATACAGTAAGTGATAAGATCTGCGTTAATAATTACTACCTACAGTATATATATATATATATATATATATATATATATATATATATATATATCGATATATATCGATATGTTACGGCAGTATGCTTCTGTGAATAAGAGACTGACACCGGCTAAACCAATATTAAGCTTCTGAAGATGACATATCACTCTTTTGAAACCGTTAAATTGGAATAAAGTTGTTAATTTTGCAACTCAAGACTGAATGTTAATCTGAAATATACACCACACTAGCTGAGAGAATGAAAGCTACGAATAAAGTCATAACCGAGTTGTATTGCCTTTCACGCCTTTAATGAGAGGACTCGCTTCGTCTCCGTACTCCTGTCCCAGACTTGAACGACTCTTTACGCTTTGCACCGACAGTGCCTCTCGTTCACAACAGTTACGATGCAGATCAAGGAGAACCAATGGCGGAAGAAAGGATCTATCGTTCCGGCTAAGGTGAGTAGGTCATTTGCACACTCATCATCAGGCACGATAGGCGAAGATTCGACGATGTAACCATCCTTCTCTGTTTCTTGCCATCTTATCATTTGGCTGTAGTCACCAGTTCATTCCACTGCTAAAACTATGCAACACGCTAGTTTTTCGTCTGTTTCTTGATTTCCCAGTGTTCTTTCTACGAGGGGACTTTAAAAAGTAAGTAACTCGTTATTTTGACAGGTCAAGTAACTTGTGTTCAGTGCTACACTAAAGTTAATACTGACACCGATACATGATAATGTTTTTCAATATAGTCTCTCTGTACACAGTGACTGGTACATTCCAGCAGATCGAAAAATCCCTGACCCCTGATGACAGAGTTACGCTCGTTGGTCTCGAGCCCATTCGAGGGCTACTTAGGCTGCACACTATAAGCGCCCCCCCTCCCCCTTTTTTTAAGGGACCAAACTGCTGAGGGCATAGGTCTCTAGACTTACTCACTACTTAAACTAACTTATGCTAAGAACAACACACACACCCATGCCCGAGGGAGGACTCGAACCTACGGCAGTAGGGGCCGCGCAATCCGTAACATGGCGCCACAAACCATGCGGTCACTCCGCGCGGCTCTTTGTTACTACGCTGCCGGCTTGAGAGCTTTAATTTATGGTTACTCTGCACATCAGCAAGCTAGCAGCCTGCTTATCACCCGTAGAGCAAGTACTGAAGGCAAACGATGCACATTCACCTTGTCGTAACTACTTTGCTAACAGTGGCAACTACATGTAAGTGTCACAATAAAAGGGGTCCGATTGGTCCGTCGTTCGGTTTCGTCACAAATCTTTTTATTCCATTCAAACCACTACACCCCCCCCCCCAAGTGCAATCGGACTTTTTCTTTCTGTCATCTATACTTGCTTCACACATTCAAAGAGAAAGATTGGTCGTGATGATTTCTCAAAAAGTAGTAGGACTCTTTCACAGAGTGAAAGTAAAGTTCTACTACAATTCCAAAAGAATAGTTTCAAAAATTTACCGAAAATTGCGAAAAAATAATATAAAATAAAATTATCGCCACTCGATATGCCTTTCGATATAGAGGTATCGACACATTGGGAGAAATATCGCCGATTTAAAATGATATTTTTGGAGAAAATATTGATATTATGTATCGACATTTTATCAACACCCATACTGCGGGTACGCTTCTCGATTGCCTGGACCTTGTCGTCTGATCGGTGTCGATGGGCTTCCCTCCCTATCAGCATCACCCACGTTTGTGCCTCCTTGGTCAAACTGTTGGCACCATTTCACTACGACTGGATGCGACGTTACGTTTCGTCCATATACCACCAGACATTCACGGTAAATCTGTGTACAATTTAGACGTTCTGTCCACAAAAGTGTAGAGTCCCGCTTACTTCATCTTTGGAGTATGTTTCGAGTTGCTATGCCATTTCACTCTGTGATGCACCTTTTAACTGTTCTGCTGCAGAACTGCGTCTGCACTAAGACCTGAACATGTACTCCATTCTGACAATGAGCCACACTTGTTGCTCAAGGGTCTTAGCGTGTGACTTCGTATCTAACTTAAAGTTGGCATAAAAGTTTTATGAGTATCTTACCACGGAATAATGTAAAAAATTGATTAGACCTAGAAGAAGGTCACTGTAACCGTGGCCGAAACGTTGATTTTCTCAGGTATAGCTTTTTTTTACATAATGACTCATAAAATATTTATGTCAACTGACTGTGGCCGCTTCGCAGCCTACGCAACAATATTACTGATCTATTATTCACTAACACGTTAATGAATATCCTCCATTATTTTTAGTATTTACTTTTCTTATTTCCTTATTTTTTAAATTAATTAATTTATTTATTTATTTACATTTGCCTTTTCTTCACATCTTATTGATTCTAATTCACTTCTTATCCTGTTTCTGCACGGTCTTCCTTTCATAACCCTGCCTTTATATTCTCTTAATTTCTTTCAGGTCTCTATTTTAAGATGGTCGTTTGTTAAAGGCTTGTTTCTTCATTACACTTTTTTCTATGAGGGTCGTTCAATAAGTAATGCAACTTTTTTTCATGATTCCAGTACACCGTTTTCGTCTCCACTCTTTTGACTACAAGACCTTATTTTTCAACATAATCTCCGTTCAATGCGACGGCCTTACGCCACCTTTAATTCAAGTACTGCTTGATCAGGAGTGCGTAATTCATTGATCCAGACAGATGGAGGTCGGAAGGTGAGTATTACGGGATGTAGGGTGGATGATGAAGAACTGTCCAGTGAAGTTTTGTGAGCTCCTCTCTGGTGCCCAGACTTGTGTGAGGCCTTGCGTTGTCATACAGAACTAGTTAGTTTGCATTTTTATGGCGACTAACATGCTAAAGTCGTTTCTTCAATTTACTGGTGGTAGCACAATACATACCAGAGTTAATCGTTGCACCATGAGGGTGGCCATCGAACAGTGTCTCAGAAGACAGTCGCCATGACTTTACCTACTAAGAGCGCGGCTTCGGACTTTTTCTTTGATGGAGAGGCAGTGCGGAACCACTCCATGGATTGGCGTTTTTCTTTCAGTTCGAGGTCGTAAACCCATGTTTCATCGCGTGTGACGATATTCAACAAAAATTATTACGGTGAGCCTCGTAACTTGCAGTCAATTCCGTTCAGACGGTCCTTCGTTGCTTTTTATGGTATTCTTTTAGGTGACGAGTGGGTCAGCACTACCAAGAGAGACGTCCAGCTTAGCAGCGAAGTGTCAGATTGTGATCCGTCGATAGCCTCGAATGAGAGTGTCCGCACGTTCCAACACTGCAGGAGTCATAGCTAGGTGCGTTCGGCCGGCACCCGCGAGATCGACAAGTTTACGCAACCGTATTGAGATGACAACAGACGCCTTTTCTAATGACTAGCCAAGCCTTTGTTCACTGCCACGTCTCAGTAGACGTTCTGCACGCGACTATGAATATCTGCGAGGCTCTGGTTTTCACCAAAAGATAATGATGATTGATTTGTGGGGCGCTCAACTGCGCGGTCATCAGCGTCCGTACAAAGCCCCTATTTTTACACAGTGCATTTTTACTCAATCCAATCTAGCCACTGTCACGAATGATGATGATGATGAAATGAGGGGGACAACACAAACACCCTTCCCCGGTCAGAAAAAAAATCGCCAACGTGGCCGGGAATCGAACCCGGGACTTCGTGATCCAGAGACGGCAACGCTAGTCACTTTTTTCTTTTTTAAAGGAACCGCTGCAGGAGCAGGACGACGTGTAGCACAGGGGTCGACACCCGAGGCCTAGCCACCATCCCGCCGCCATGCCCAAGCAAATTGTTCTAGGATCGAATGATTAGGGAGAGAATGTAACGGGTTTGTCTATTTGTTTTATTTATTTGTTAAATTTTCACAATTAATTAATTTTTTATTTTTATTTTGTATTGTATTTAAGGATTTATTTTTGTTTCATTAAAAAAAGATCCTGCAACTGCCGTAGCCGAGCGTCCGAGTCGTCTTCCCGCCTGCTGGGAAGGGTACCTCTCCTATGCCGTCCGTTGTGGATCAATATGCCAGAGGATTCTTCTTCATTTTCAGCGTCTCATACCCGAAACGCCCCAGTGAGCAGAAGTATCCGCAAATAATCAACCTAAATACTTTCCGAAACGGGTCCTGTACTTCGGGTGGCGGCTGAAAGCTGCATGTGTCATCATCAGTAGGGACCAAAAGTCGAGTGGGCCTTTGTGAGCATCGCAAAATATGTGGTAAAGGACCATGCCTTTTAGCCAGTTAACGGCGTTCGTCCTGGTCGATGGAACGTATACGCCGTCGGGGCGCAATACATCATCGCTGGTCGCGGTACAAGTCAGGCGGTGTGCATCCGAGTCAACGACTGAACATGTCGGACACAAGGAGTTGTCCATCAGATGAATGGAATGTAGCCCCTGACGAGTAGCGAACTTCCCTTTCGCAACCACGTACCACAACGAACTCACCGCCGTAGGTAGAAAAGGCGTGTGTACCGCTCGCCACACCGTGTTCCAGGCAACTTCAGGATGTCTTTGTGCGACCGTATTGATAGGTTGCTGCTGTCGATAGTGGCAACAATAGTCTTTTGTGCTGGGCATCCGTGTTGACGGAAGGTCTGACCGTAAGTAGCTGAAGTCAACCAAGAACTGTCTGATGTGGGCGAGTGCCAGTGAAGTGTGTCATACAGAAACCGAAGGATGCAGAGAGAGTCTGGTGCCACTTCGGCTATCACGTGCCCGTCAGAGTGGTGTGGGCAGAGGTCCACGTGCGACGCATAGTGCTGAGACAAAGCAATCCCGCACGGTTATAGACACGAATTAAACAGATACCGCCCGCCCGCTGCTGTAGTGTCAGAGTGGCGTATCGGACCTTAAAATCAAGTCCGGCGCTCACGAAATGTCCATATGCTGCTTGAAATCTGTCTGCCATCGTAACCGTCAAGGAAAGGACATGAGCAAAATAGTTCAGTTTGGAGACAAGATAGGTGTTGACACAACGTGTTGTGAGGAGCATATCCACGCGAGGCAATTTGTTGTCCTGCAGCAGAGGACGTGTCTGGTGTAGTAGCCGGCGGTGCGTATCCGCCGCCGTGCGGCGAACATTGCTATAGAACTGCAGTCCTAAACATTTGATTACGGGCACCGCCGTAGCGTGGGAAAGCGCCCCTCCGACATCCGTGTATTTTGTCTTCGTCAAGTTGATGACGCTCCCAGCGACCGCCCCGTACTGGCGTAGCCACTGAAGCGCCATATGCATCTCATCCTCTGATCTGGCCAGGACCACCATATCATCGGCGAATGCACCAGAACGGAAAGTCACGTCCCGCATGGAAATTCCAGTTAATCGCTGCCATAGTCCACGTAAAGCTGCTTCAAGCGCTTCTGCAATTAATATAACCGACAAGGGGCACCCTTATCTCACTGACCGCCCAACAACAGTGTGACCAGACTGGTAACCGTTGATCATCATGCGGGAGCGTGGTTCTTGGACCAGTCGAAGGACCACCTGTGCAGACTCTGTAGAGAGGCCCATGTGTTCCAAAACTGCAAGTAGGAACCCGTGGTCGACGCGGTCTATTGCATGGCGAAAATCGACGGCTACAAGGGCTCCTCGTATTTTGCAGGCCGCCGTCAAGCAATTACATCGCGGTATGCTCCTAAAGCTGTACGAATGTTGCCGACACCACCTAAACATGTCTGATCGGTGTGGATGGCTTGCTATCCGATAGCGGGGTGGTGACGCGCGAGGTGGATGCAGGCGAAGACCTTGTAGTCGTTCTTGAGGAGTGTCAGTGGGCGGAAGTGCTGCCACCTACAACCACCATTCGGTTTCGGTACTGGGATCAAGATGCCGTCTGTGAATTCCATGGGGACAGTGAAATCATGGCGGATCAGTTCTTGAAACATTTGGAGCCACTTGTCGCCCGTAAGGTCATAAGAAGTGCGGTAGAATTCCAGGGGTAAACGGTCCGGCCCAGGCGATTTTTTCGGTACTCCACGTGCCAAGGCCGATGTCAGCTCGTCGGATGTAATGGGCAACAGCAGAGTATCATCGGCTGCCACGTCCCCAGGGACGGGAAAATCATGCAACAGCTCATCATAATCACGTATGTTTCGCGGATCTTCCATGTACTAGGTGTCACAGTGTCGGACGAATGTGTGCGCTATGTGCGTTTGCGTCACTGCGTGGCCCCCCTCCTCCGTGTTTACCGCCGAAATGAGCTGACGTTTGCGGTGGCCTCTCGCGCACAATGCGATACACTGATGCCGTTTCGTTGGGGATGCAGTCTTGCACTCGTGCACTGATGCGGACACCATCTAACTGCTCTGATCTGATGCGAAATGGACGAGCTTTGATGCGTTGTACGGACATCTGTCGTTCGGATGACGGCGGTTACATCGGCAGCTCACGTAACGCTATATAGTAAAATTCCGATTTTATTCTTTGCGTTCGATCTGTCACGCCCATAGGCTTTAAAAATGTTTAAATTTGTGTGAATTCCTAAGGGACCAAACTGTTGAGGTCATCGGTCCCTAGATTTACACACCACATAAACTAACTTATGCTAAGAACAACACACACACCCATGCCCGAGGGAGGACTCGAACCTCCGGCGGAAGCGGCCACACAGTCCGTGACATGGCGCCTCTAACCGCGCGGCCACTCCCCGCGCCCCGCCCGTAGGCCATCAGGGTCTTTCGGAGTGCAGGTTTGACACCACAGCAACGTGGAAACATACATGGGCAGATGCCTGAAAC
This sequence comes from Schistocerca cancellata, assembly GCF_023864275.1. Taxonomy (NCBI): domain Eukaryota; kingdom Metazoa; phylum Arthropoda; class Insecta; order Orthoptera; family Acrididae; genus Schistocerca; species Schistocerca cancellata. The sequence goes on from NC_064626.1 coordinate 640,718,470, forward strand.
AACTACGCCACATGTCAGCAACAGCTTTCCGAAACGATGGCTCGCAAAGGAGGGTGACGTTCAGCGTCCTCGGGCCTCTGCTGCATCTTGTAAGTTGTCGGGGTAACGTGATAGTGCAGATAAAAGCGAGATGATCCGTGAAGGCCGTCGGCCAGAGTTCTGCATCACGGGTTGCTGTGCGGAGGGCACGCGAAACGTATATCCGGTCCAGACGACTGGCAGAGTGGCCGGTAAAGTGCGTATATCCTTGCTGGTTCCCATGATGTAAGAGCCATGCGTCGTGGAACGTGAAGTCACGTACCAGTGCTTGTGGAGCCGGGCATGGGACATAATTTGGTATCTGGTCCTCGGGCCGCAGAACACGTTAAAATCGCCGCCCACTATCTAATGGTCCACGTTTCCTTGCAAAAGAGGGGCTACCTCTTCCAAATAGAAGACATACCTGTCGGTGCCTGCGAAGTACCAGAAGGAGCGTAGACGTTAACGAGGCGGACTGCGCCTAGAGTGAGAGCGATGCTTCGCCCGTTCGGCATGCATGTCACGTCCGTCGCTTTCATGCCATCTCGGAGATGGATGGCCGTTCCTCCTGCGCCATCACCAGAGGTTAGGCTGTAGGTGGTGTAGCCATATAGGTCTAAACGCAGATCGGGGCGGACCTCCTGGAGAAGGGCAATGTCCAAGCCTGCCGCTCTGATCATGTCGTGTAACATGCGGGTCTTGACAGTGGAGTGGACACACCATTGACATTGACTGTTCCCACACTGCATTACTGAGACATATCAAGTGGTGGAGGCAGTGTGGTGGTGCAAGCCCACGGTGATCTCGCACACCACACAACCATCCAGCCGCATGATGTGCATTACTGTGCCGTATAATCCCCTGACTGGCAGAGCTCCCTGGGCTTAAAGTCAGCCATAGGCTCCGGTGGAGGTATCGATGTGTGCTGTGCATTATCTATCTCCATGTCGTCTGCCCAATCACCAAGAGAGGATTGGGAGGTCAGTGGTGGCTGGCCACTTTCACAGGAACCCACATTTTGGGAGTCGACCCGATGCGCCTCGTTTTCAGGGCCACTAGATGTAGGAGAGTGTTCCTTATCCTAAGGCGCCTTCTGGTGAATGATGCCCCTGGAATCCGCTGTGCCGGCCTATGTGGCCGTGTGGTTCTAGGCGCTGCAGTCTGGAACCGCGTGACCGCTACGGTCGCAGGTTCGAATCCTGCCTCGGGCACAGATGTGTGTGATGCCCTTAGGTTAGTTAGGTTTAATTAGGTCTAAGTTCTACGGGACTGATGACCACAGACGTTATGTCCCATAGTGGTCAGAGCCATTTGAACCATTTTTTGAATCCGTTACAACAATAGACGCGTCAACGAAGTCGATGTCTTCTGCCAGCCTCACATCCCTGCCCCGTTCTTCAGCTAACAATCGCCGCTTCTTGTGTCGCTTGGGTGATTTTTGCTTGTGGTTCCGAAATTCGACATCCACTGGAGGGTGGGGCTCGACACGGTCTCGGTCATCGGGAATCCCTATGTCGGATCCCGACAGTGATGGCGGCTGGGTGCCCACGACGCCGCGGTGGGCAGAGGCTGCAGGAACCTCTCCACCGTTTGGCTGCGGTGGCGTCGCCGTCTTCATCGTCGGCGCTGACTCTCCAAAGGAGCTCATAGCGGCTTGAGGTGGTATCAGGTTTTTGATTATCCGTCACATCATGCCGTGCCGCCTCCACATAAGTTATCGGGAGAGAGGTTATCGTGGGTCGTTGGGAAGTTCATTGCGTGGCACCTGAATGAGGCAGACAGTTCTAACATGGCCCTCCTGGCCGCAGCCCGAGCAGGTCCTCGGTTGGCCATCATATATAACAATTGCGCGGCAGCCGCTAACGAAAACATTTGATGGACCGTGCTTCTTAAGCTCTATGCGCACTTGTCGTACCCCGTTAAGGACAGGGTATGTTTCGAATGTATTCCATTTCTCCTCTGTGTGGCTCAGAAATGTGCCATAAGGCCGCAACTCATCAGCGACAAGATTGGCTGGAACTTCGAGCGGTAGTTCAAAGATGCGCACGGTACGCGCCCTCAGACCAGCATGGTGAACTGCTAACACGCTCACATTACCGTCTGCGTGGCAGAAGTGAAAGCCGTTTGTAGGTCGTTGGCGGAGTCTGTCGCAGGCCTCTTCGTCAATCAGTCTGAGGTAAACTGTGGTGGATGCTGTAGACAAATGAATGCCTATCAGTTCTTGCGATTAGATATGAGAACGCCATGGTGGGTCGGTACGGGTACCATAAGGCAATACAAGGAGCTTTGGACTCCATCAAAAGAAACACACAGACAGCTCACTGCTTATAATGCACCTGTGTTACTGACGCTATTTTGTAGGCTACGTATAGCGTCGTCACCTACTGGAACTTCATAAAAATATGGGAGGCTGACGCGGGAATTTTTCCCGATGTCCCACAACAATCTCTGCACTTTTTTTTCATTTCACCTCCTAATACAGTATATCACTTCCCTCTACATACTGCAAATTATTTTCACCACACTCATTGTATTACATTTTCTCCTTTTATTATTCTTTGACATTTGCATTATATAAATTATATTCTCTACTACGTAGAAACAAATTATGTGGAACCGTTTTAACAGTTTTTAAACAATCAATTAGCTGTAACCTCAGAGAAATCTTTATGTTATTTACATCATTTTTTTTTAAAAAAAGCTATAACAACTGCATACCAATAACATTGTAACAATGAGAAACCTTTGCAATTAGATTTAGAAGCATCCGATCCACCTTACATTTGAAGGTGGTGGCTTACTCTGTACTGTCAATGAAATAAAAAAGAAAATAAGAAAATAAAATTTCTTGTTGAACGTTCCTTGTACTTTAACAGTTCCTCCGTGAGACGTTTTGTGTAGCTGCTGTGTCTAATTAGATACCCACCCAATTTATCTTTCGATGTTCCACATTAATCAATGCCATTTTTTTAAATTTCTTGTAGTATTTGCTCAGAGGATTTCTTTCATTCCAGAATATTTCTGTGCATGTTGATTTGGTTCTAACTTGTTTTCGCTTGTATCCGCAGAGTTCACCTTCCGTAACCATAGCTTGAAATGTCCCAAATAATTGTTTTGATTAACTGCTTTCTTGTTTCTATTTTAAGATGGATCTTTGTTAAAAAATATTCCTTAAGACTTGTTTGTTGATTACAACTCTTTGTCATATCAAACACTAGTTTTGATCTGACGTGGACTTTCTACTGTGTAGCTAATAGGGGAAGCCTTTTTTAGGGTTCCGGACCTCAACTGGTAGAAACGGAACCCTTAATAAATCATTTTGTCGTCCGTCTGTCTGTCTGTCCGACTCTTCAAAACGCTTATCCATAGGTACGGATAGACGTGCCAACTTGATGACACATAATGAGGTGTATAAAATTGGAGCTTTTGAGTCCAAGCAATCAAAAGATACAGCCATTTATGTCACACATTTTCATACTCGCAAACTGACTCATTAAAACGTATAGGGTACTACCCGATGACGTGGAACCTCGAAATCTGGCACGAAGAAAGGTTGCACAGTATAAGTAAAGGAAAAAAAAAACAGAAAATTTTCCAGTTATCAGACGAAAAAGTATTCCTTTTGTCATTCGTTATCCGACTTTAAACCTGAAATTAAAACATTCTGGAAAGTCTAGGAAGCTATGAGACTGATATATAGCCAGTACTAGTGTCAACAACAGGCAAAAATCATCAATATTGTAATTCCTGGAGTGGGTGAATTGTCTATATACGTAATCAATTATCGAGCGAGGTGTCGTAGTGGTTAGCAAACTGCACTGACATTGGGGGGTGGTGGTCGCGGGGTTGGTTGAGGGAGGGAGGGGGCGGCGATGGTTCAAATCAGTGTCCGGCTGTCCTGTTTTAGGTTTTCAATGGTTTCCCCAAATCGCTTGAGACAAATGCTGGTATGGTTCCTTTGAAGGAGCACGGCCATTTTCTTTCCTAATCCGACGACCAACCACAATTTTGTACGGAAGCCTTAGTGCGGGAGTCCTACTAGCACCTACACAATTTTTCTCATGTAAAATTATATGAATGCGTGGGCGTCTGTTCTTTCTGACCGGGATGTCCCCCTGTACCACCCGGACACAGTGTTTACCGAAACTGCGCGGACTATTTCGACACGCCTCTTACCCGACCCACACTCCACCTATTTGCAGTCCCTGTTTATATCCTCCATAATCGTTACTTGGATACTCGCGCTGGAGGTCATCCGCACTGAAAAAGGTGAATTCATAGCCCATCTATGCGAATCAATTCCAGTGGAGTCCCACTAATCCGAACTAATTGGGACCGTACCTTGTTCGTATTACCGATTTGTTCAGATTAGCCGGAATTATGGTGACGAGTTTCTAGAATGAAGTATACCAAGCAGATAAGTAGGTACACCATGGTAACAAATTGGAACAAGAATGGGAACAATGGCTCACTCTCACTCCCTACCCTTATTGCTGCGCATTGTTGAGAGCTATGTAGTGTCTGAGGTCAGTCCACTGCCAATTGGCTCGCAAAACGCTTGGTTATGTTAGTTATCGATCGCTGGCACGTGTAACAGTTGTATTGTATTCGTTCAGGTGTAGTGGTGTACCTATTTTCGTCATGAGTAAACGGAAACATACAACGTTAACTCTCAAAGAAAACTTAATGCTTTGAAGCGGATATACAATGGTGAGAATGTATGTAGACTGACAACGGAACTGTGGCCGAGCGGTTCTAGGCGCTGCAGTCTGGAACCGCGAGACCGCTACGGTCGCAGGTTCGAATCCTGCATCGGGCATGGATGTGTGTGTTGTCCTTAGGTTAGTTAGGTTTAAGTAGTTCTAAGTTCTAGGGGACTGATGACCTCATAAGTTAAGTCCCATAGTGCTCAGAGCCATTTGAACCATTTGGCAACGGAACTGGGTGTTGGTAAAGCAACCGTTTGTGATTGGAAGAAGAAGCGGGTGAAGCTTGAACAGTCCTGTGCAATGTTTTCGGGAAAATCACTCGAAATTCGGCAGACTTTGAAACAGTCCCAGTACATAAAGTGGATGAAGCTCTTTTCCTTTGGTTTACGCAGGAAAGAGAAAGGGGAACTCCTGTGAGTGGAGCACTGGTTCAGGAGAAGGCTGTTTACCTGAACAAATTAACGAATGGTGATGAGTCTTTTAGTGCGAGCACGGGTTGGTTGGACAGATTCAAAAAACGTCATGGAGTCCGAGCCCATGCTCCTGGTTTTAAAATGTGCAGAGATCGTCTGACTTTATTAGCGTGCAGCAACGCTGCTAGTAATCACAAGCTGCCTTTAATGCTGATCGGCAAATCTGCTAGGCCCAGAGCCTTTAAGAACTGCAACATGAAATCCCTGCTCGTGTATTATCGCAAGAAGAAAAAAGCATGGATGGATGGCAAGCTGTTCAAAGAATGATTTCACGGCCAGTTTGTTCCCTCTGTTCGACGGTTTCCTAAGGAAAATCATTTGTCTCCCCGTGCAATCCTTTTGATTGATAACTCGCCAACTCACCCCAGCGCTGAGGAATTATGTGACGGAGAAATTGCGGTGAAGTTTTTGCTGCCGAATGTTACACCACTTCTACAGCTGATGCAAACATTAAAACTGATTTACAGAAAACAATTTTTAAGAATGCTGAGCCAAGATGATAGCATTCCTTTAGTGGACATAATAAAAAACACCAATGTGTTTATTGGGCCGCTGAGGCAACGCAGAATATTTCAGAAAATACTCTGAGAAAATCGTGGAGAAAACTGTGTACATCTCTGTACAACCTAGTTTAAAATGAAGAGGAACATCTACTACAAATTATACAGACAATCCCTGGATGTGAAGAAGCTTGTGAAGGAGACGTAGATGAGTGGATGGTAGCGGATGGGGCACGTATGGAGAACGTTACTGACGCTGATTTAGTTGCTGCTGTGACTCCAGAGCAGGAAGAAGTGGACTGCTGTGACGGAAGTGACAATGAGCCTGAAAGCGAAAAAGCAGAGCTGGTGCCACACAGTGGCGCAGCAGAAGCCCTTGACCTCGCGTTACGTTATTTGGAGCAACAGCCGATGGCGCAACTACGCGTCATATAACAGACTGTCTTCATTACGCCAAAAACAATGACTGAGGCTTTTTTCATCTAAAAAGTAGGGTTAAAATGTGCCCTGTATTTAAGAAAGTTTGACAGCTTTTCTTTCATTGTTATTCATTGTTTAAACCTAATGTTTACTTTCCAATTTTTCTAATGCATATTAACTGTACTGTGTAAGTTATAACTGTGTATGTACAGCAGTTTACCGCAGTTTTTCATACTTAGACTAACATTTTTCATGTTCGGATTGACCGAACGTTCGGATTACCGGGTTTCGGATTGGAGGGACTCTGCTGTATATGAATGGCTAGTATCCGTCCTTTCGTACATGTTCGGAAGAAAAGATACCACACGGAAGCTGAATCTGTGATACAAACTACGTGCATTGAAGGTGGAGGGTGGAGGAATAAAGGGAAAAAGCGAAGGGACTGTTGATTTCCGGCGTACTAGGCAGTTATGTCCGTGTGGCACAGTGGTAAATACGACTGCAGGAGCTACCGGTCCAGTACACATTTTCACTCGTCGTCGTGGATTCTGCGTCAAGTCTCGATGTAGCTGACATCAACAGTCCCTCTCCTTCCTTTTCACCCCCTTCCACCCTCACATTACACATAATGTGTAACAGATTGTAAATGGGTACGAGGCAGTTATGGACGCGTAAACTATTACCTGTTCGTCGCAGAATCAGGCATTGCTTTTGGCTTGTAGTGTTATACTCGACGACGCGAGAAGTGCGTGCAGTGGTTTGTATGCGGCAACCGGCAAATGCCGGCAGCGCGATGCGGCGACGGCCAGCGATCCCAGCACAGTAGCGCCGGCAGCGAGCACTAACACCTAATAAGCGGCGGGAAGCGGCCGGCATCCGTTATGCAAACGAAGCTCTTCGCGAAAGCCTTAAATCGCTTTACCGTCGCGATGAATGTGAATCGCATTTCCGAACACCCCCGGGGAGGCTGGGCGGTATATAGAGTTTAGGTGCCGGGGCTGGCTGCATTATTCGCAGGTGTTGAGCAGGCAGCTGGCGCGCGGCTCCATGAATACAGAGCCCGGCCCGGCACGGCGCGGCCCCCCGGGAGCGCCGCTGCTGCTCAATAATTCGCAGCCGACACTCGCCGCCGAGCGTCTTCGCGCGCCGTTCCGCCGCGTCAATACTTCATAGAGGGCTGAGGCCTGAGCGCTCCTCCCTCCCTCCCTCCCACCCTCCTTCCTAGTGCCAACGTTACGTGGCCCTAAGAGCCGCCGTTCCGCCTCGTCGTACTCCGCCCCGCCTGCAGCCGCGGGCGATTTTCCGGGAAGCCGCCACTGCGATTTCCGGCGCCGCAGCTTTCCACCGAAGTGGTTCGCAGCATTATGAAAAATTTCCTTCTCGCAGGCAGCACGCGCGGTAGGTTGTTCTTTGTACTGTTCGAGAGCAGAGGTAGTCGAGGAACCTGCTCATAGTTGCTGGCGTTGCATGGTAACCCATTGCCCCATAGAATGGCTCCGGTCGCCACACGTTCTGCGGCCCGTTGCTCGGACTGTTGCAGGCGGTGTCTCAGTCGAGAATAGGTATACGAGTGAAAGAGATAGCGAGAGACATTTATATGAGCGTAGTACATCTCCTCGAAAATTTACTTCCTTCACACTTCCTTTATGTTAGCCTAGATGCCGTGTCCCTGATCTCATTTGTACTAACACTACAGTACACACGAGGTGCCTAGTTACCTCCACCGCCATTAGTGGAATTATAAGTTCTGAATAATGTTCACCAACATGTAGTCTTCTGTTGTTGTCCGCTGCGAAGAAAACAGCACGTAGGTCCTGAATCCGTTATCTTGAGGCTGTAATAAGCTGTTAGCGAAGAGCTCGTACTGTGTAAATAATTAAATTTTCAGTTGGTTTCTTTAAACGGGATGCCACTCGCTTTTTATTAACAGAATATGAAAACTGCACAATTATAGTCCACTTTGAGAATCAAACCTAACTTCCATTATTAACACTTTCTGTTGTGCCAGAGCCAAGGTAGCCCCTGAGGGCACCCATATTACACCACAGACGACAGAGTTGTCTGCGTCCAAGGCGTACCAAAAGCACCATTGTAAACACTGGCTATTTACATACAAGATAATAGACATTCCGAGCCCTACTTCTTGCAGGGGGAGCTCGAGCCACGGCCTGCAGGAAGTAACACTACGCCAAAACCTGATTGGCTGGAGACAGATATTTAGGGGCTAGAACCAGCCCTGAAGTTCAGTTCACTCCGGATGCCAACCTCGTGTACTTCGACCGCTGAAGATTCCCTCTTCGTCTCTGAAATGGACTCTTACTAGTGTGTGTGTGTGTGTGTGTGTGTGTGTGTTATCACGAACCTCTGTGAAAACTTAGAAGTGAACTTTTGTTTGCATCAGTTAGGAGACTTTTACTGGCATCGTTATTGTTACTTTTTCGTTTGTTGTTCAGTCACCAACCTTGTGAACTTACCTCAATAAAAGTTGTGTTTCTGGAAAATTGCGTATTGTCAGTCACAACACTTTCACAGAAAATAAACAAAATAATTAACTACGTGTTTGCGTAGTTACTACCAGACTAATTTTCAATTACATGTCCAAAAGCCAGAGATTGCTAATTAACTTCTTAGCCAATACCGACGGCGGCAGACAACAAGTCTGTCCTCAGATATTGTTGATCGAGCTCTTACGTTTACCAACCATAGAGTGCTAATTAAGTCTTAAGTGATAGGGACCGCGGCAGACAACACGTCCGCCCTTCGAGACCGTCGATCCAGGTCTCATCTGACAGCCGAACCACCACGCCCGCCATCCAAGTTATGCACTAGCCGAAGTTCTCCGAAGTGCTTCGTCTGCCTTTTCGTTTAGCAATTCTTTGTTATCTTGCTGGTAATAAACTCTTTTGAAATAATGAAATAATATGGTTCAAATGGCACTGAGCACTATGGGACTTAACATCTATGGTCAACAGTCCCCTAGAACTTAGAACTACTTAAACCTAACTAACCTAAGGACATCACACAATCCATGCCCGAGGCAGGATTCGAACCTGCGACCGTAGCAGTCGCGCGGCTCCGGACTGAGCGCCTAGAACCGCTAGATCACCGCGGCCGGCAATGAAATAATAGTCTGCTATTGAGAGATGTTTAGTTTTTCTAATCTTAATAGCAGAAGTTTATCATTTTGGCACACTATTTCCGAACACAGCTGTGGAGAAACATCACAATTTAGGCGGTCTTTCTCTCGATACACGCATCGAATAAACCGTCTGTCGCTGGTACCTCACACCACATTACGTCATCCTCCCACTGCTGCCTTCACAATTGCTCTAAGAAGAGCTTGTTGTAGCTGCATATGATGGCTATAAGATCAGAAATACTGCTGTTAGGAAATGGCTTGTAAATAAGTTCGGTGCAATCGTTTTGCCATTTAGTACATTACAATAATAAGAGAAACTTGTCTGCTGAAGAAGCTTACATGTTTGTGGGTATATCCTGAACCAGCAACCTGTCCCAGCGTTGCAGGGGTAGCACTAATAAGGTGAGGCCATGACCCTCGGATCATGGATCATGGATCGTGGATTATTACTACATAACGCGGAAGTAGTAAGACGTACTACGAGGGCGATTTAGAGAAAATCGCAATACAAGTTTCATGTGTCAGTGATGCAATGGTGTGAGCAACACTGAACACGAGATGCCAGTGGCAGTGTGGCTAGCACTCAAGCTCCGTACTCGGTGGACCGCTGGATTGAGCCACGCACACTCTTTTTTTTTTAATTTATATTTTTTCAACACTGGTCATGGTATATCATACATATTACATTCGGAAGGTAACGTGGTGAAAAGACACCCGTACTTGCGTGAACTTTTACCGAGTTTCCATTGTTGTTTGGTTGTTCGCTAATTTTTACTGTCACAACAAGTATTATATTAATAATCATTGACAAGTAAGCAACCAATGTATAAAAGTTTTCCCGAAAATGTGTGCTTGACGTGATTTCCAATATCTCTTATACCTACAACCAGGTAAGCTACAGGGAACTGCTTTGTACCTGGATGCTTCGATCTGCAGACACAAGTTTAAAGGACGAGGGACAGTACTGGAAAGCCAAGTCAAACATTAATAAATAAAAGTGTAAATAACTTAACTGAATAAATACTTAATGCCAATACCCAGAATATGAGAGTAATGTACAATTAATCGTCGGATGCGCTTCGACAATTTAAGTTACAGGATGGCATTTTTCGTACAGACGCGGAAAACATAAATTAAACTAGAGTCTACTACATCGAATTAATGTAATTTTCCGGCATGCATAAGGAATCTTCAGAGTTTCTGAAGGAAAACAAAGCTCCCAAAAAATTTGAAAAATTTTTCATTCTTCCCACAACTTGTATGCAAAGCATGCGTACCGAAACATTTTCGTAAATATCGACGCCGAAAATTGGCGGTGTACGATTGAATGTATTTTAAAAGCGTCTTCATGGGAAGCAATTCCTCTTTCGTTGTCATTCAAATAATTATGAACAAATTTGGTGCGACGTGATAAAGTTTTTGATTTGCCTATAGAAATAAGTCGCATAATATTTGCTGTAGTAATAGAAACAAATAACATTAGAAATTCAATAAAAGTTCATACAAATTAACGTCACTGATCACCATACCAGATTTCAAATGTAATATGTACGAAATAATTAAACTAGTGTTGGAAATAAATATAAATAAAAAAAAGAACCAATTCGATCCACCCGTTACGGAGATTGTACGCTCACCACACGATCACCACCATCTCGCACTTTGGGTCGCAACGCACCATAACATCAGTGACGTGTAAAACGTCTCTTGCCAGTTTCTCGAAATCACGTAAGTAGTACATCTTACTAATTGCACATTATATTGTTGTCCTAATAAATTACTCAAAGAGTATAATGTTTGATGTAAATCCATTATTCGAATGACATGGTCTTCCCTTGTGCACGACTTATTTAGCTACATAGTGAGGGGCGAGATAATGTCTCATGCTCTCGATCGGTTACGTTGCGATTTGCTTTCGGAAGAAGTTTCCAAAGAGCGACTTAAAGCCTGATGTTCTTGAGCTGCAGCAAGTTTTACCTCACCGTTTCATTGGATTCTTGAGGCCACATAGTTCTCAGACTTCTAGCTGTACTATTCCACTCAGGAACAGTTTGCTACGCATTAAGAAAGTAAACAAAATCAAAATGTAATGAGTAGGCACCCAAATCCAAAGGAAACACGATAAATTCGTTTCTCTTAATGAAGAAATCAAATACAAGTAAAGCCCATCGAAAGACGCAAAGCAGTTTCGAAAAGTTTTTAATACACAAACCGAAATCAGTAAATACATATATCCTAGCCACGTAAACTCCGTGCTACTTTGTATTCGTAAAAATAAGATTGCGGCGCTTAATTGTGTCACCGGCGTAAACGTCCAAAAATACTTCACTGATATAACAGAAAACTAACAGCGCCATCTATTGGTTCTTTGGTGCACTATGCCTCACTATTCGTGTCACTGACGTAAACATTTGAACTTCTAAGCTGAGCAGATACCTAAAACTCTAAATTAAGATATATTTTTTGTTATCTAATTGCGATTAAATAAAGCCCATATTTGCTGCAAGCTACGCTAAATTTACCTGTGAAAAACCAATGAAAATTCTACTAGTAGTTTTGAAGATTAGCATGTTTAAACAGACAGACAAAACGTTTAAAAATAGTCTTATTGTTTGTTACACTCTCAACATCACCCACAGTCAGTATTTTGCAAATATTTTCAGTGTACAGACACGACTATTTTTGCAGTTTTGCTATTAGTACAGATAAACCCACCTTTTTCTTCTTTTTCTTAGGTCTTCAACCGTCAGGTTGATTGGCAGCAGCTCGTCATTTTTTTGGTCTTTGGTCTCCCTCTTGATAGCAGTGTAGCTGGAGCAGCTGGTAACCTACTCAATGTTGTTACAGTATTCCAGTGTCGGTCTTCGTCTTGCTTTCTTCCCCTCTACTGTCCCTTCAGTGATACTTTTAATTACACCACCATGACCCAGCAGATGACCAAAGAATGTGTCCCTTCAGTGTTAAATACGTTTCCTAATACACGACTTCTATTCTTCCATGCAGTAAAGCAGCTCATAATTTGATACCTTGTCTACCGAAGGAAATCCTTAGCATCTGTACCACCACATCTCTAACGCTATTATTTTGTTTTTAAGTGAACACGCCGCCATTTGACTGTATTGTTGTTTATTTAATTACGACGCAGGTTTCGACCTCTTATTCCATTTTCAACTGATTGAGTTTAGGTCATTAATATATATTGCAGGACATCAAGCTGAAAATTGGCCAAAAATTAAGAAAAATATTGGCTTCACAAAATGGGAATATATGTTTCCGGAATGAGATTTTCACTTTGCAGCGGAGGGTGCGCTGATATGAAACTTCCTGGCAGATTAAAACTATCTGCCGGACCGAGACTCGAACTCGGGACCTCTGCTTTCGCGGGCAACTGTTCTGTCCTTTCTTCCAGGAGTGCTAGTTCTGCAAGGTTATCAGAAGAGCTTCTGTGAAGTTTGGAAGGTACGAGACGAGGTACTGGCAGAATTGGGGTGGTGGGGGGGGGGGGGGATTCCACTGGGGGCCGAACCTCACAATAACCCTGGGTTCAGTGTGGGCGGCAGTGGGGTTGGGCGGACTGCTGTGGCCTGTTGTGGGGTTGTTAACCACTGAGGGCTACGACGGGACGAAACCTCTCCGTCGTTTCTATAGGTCCCCAGTTAAACATACAATAGACACATTCAACATCAAGTCACCGAAACAAATTTGGTCAGTGCAGTTATTTTTAAAAATGCGTAACACTGTGTTGTCTGTAATAATGTTATTTTTTGCATTTTGCTACCGATTTCGGTTATGAACCATCATCAAACGGCAGAAATATTTTCACTACGCTAAACAGACGCTATCTATGGTATTATTTCAGAAAGATATGCCTTGGCAAACAGGCGTAATAATGAAGTAAAACATACAGGGGTTGTCGATTATAAAATTATATGACAGATATTTTTCTCTGTCAATGGAGAACATTTTCTATGTTTGCCTTATGTGAAAGTAAATATTTATACATTCTTAAATACTTTTTGCTTTTGTGTTTTACTACGAATGAAGTTTAACCCATCCTATTACACTGGTTGTAACATTTCATGTAACTTCAATTGTATTCAATCTATATGTAAAAATGCTTTGGTGTGGTTAAATTTTGTTAAGAGATAAGTAACAAACGCAAACGAACAGTTGTCGATGGCATGCTGTAATGTAATGATTTATGGAAGGATCATGTCGGATTGTTAGTGAAAAGCTAGTTGTATTTTGTAGGAAGTGGGTGTTTTCTTGGCAGTAATGAATGGAAGCTGAAGAGAAGATAACTCGAAGTGTTGTAGAGTCAGTAGGTACTGGGACTCACGTACCGACGGACGAGTGAGTGCATGTCGCTAGACGGATACAACGTTGTATATTCGCGTAAGGTGAGGGAGTCTTTTCGGCAGTAATGGAAGTCAAAAGATAGAATGTAGAAGAGAGAGTAATGGTAGTGAACCGGAGGAAGCAATTTGGATATGCAGAAAGGAGAAGAACTCAGAAACTTCGAGAAAACTATCACAGCAACATTGTTTAATTAAAGACGAATTTTCGAAAAGAAATAGGACTTGATATTTTCAACGAAGAATAGGGATTGCAAGGGGGTAAGATTTAAAAGAAATGGAGACTTTAGGACCGTGTAATATGGTGGTGGACTGACGCATGTGATCATAAGATCACCAAAACCTCGGAGGTACGATAAGAAATAACGCGAATATACACTGCACCATCAGATACCGGATAAGAAACATTTGAAGTTTACCCCGCTTAAGAAACAGTAAAATACTGGACCTCAGTGGCGTTTGGACGACATTACGGTGTACGACTGTCTTCGATTATTTAGTGTACGAATAAACTGTAAAGTGAATAGTTTTATTATAGTTAATAATTTAGTGTGAAGACCAAACGGTACATTAATTTTGTAGGTAAGATATAAAAAAAGACTACTCGCCAGTTACATGTATCATTACAAGATAGTCCACTGTTTTCTTCATAAATAGTGTTCCTGTCTCATCCGTGAAACATTCCAGTCCCATATTCTTTTTGGAAAATAGTTCTCAAGTATGCGGCTTAACTAAGTACCATTATTTAGTTCACTGACAAGAAAGCATCCAATTCATTGATAACATATGCCAGATCATATCACACGCGACGATTCCAGCGATTATCAGATAGGGTATTATTATCGCACGTAACCCATAGAAACATTGCAGTACCGATCACTGTTTTGCATCTTTATAAAAAATACACTCCTGGAAATGGAAAAAAGAACACATTGACACTGGTGTGTCAGACCCACCATACTTGCTCCGGACACTGCGAGAGGGCTGTACAAGCAATGATCACACGCACGGCACAGCGGACACACCAGGAACCGCGGTGTTGGCCGTCGAATGGCGCTAGCTGCTCAGCATTTGTGCACCGCCGCCGTCAGTGTCAGCCAGTTTGCCGTGGCATACGGAGCTCCAACGCAGTCCTTAACACTGGTAGCATGCCGCGACAGCGTGGACGTGAACCGTATGTGCAGTTGACGGACTTTGAGCGAGGGCGTATAGTGGGCATGCGGGAGGCCGGGTGGACGTACCGCCGAATTGCTCAACACGTGGGGCGTGAGGTCTCCACAGTACATCGATGTTGTCGCCAGTGGTCGGCGGAAGGTGCACGTGCCCGTCGACCTGGAACCGGACCGCAGCGACGCACAGATGCACGTCAAGACCGTAGGATCCTACGCAGTGCCGTAGGGGACCGCACCGCCACTTCCCAGCAAATTAGGGATACTGTTGCTCCTGGGGTATCGGCGAGGACCATTCGCAACCGTCTCCATGAAGCTGGGCTACGGTCCCGCACACCGTTAGGCCGTCTTCCGCTCACGCCCCAACATCGTGCAGCCCGCCTCCAGTGGTGTCGCGACAGGCGTGAATGGAGGGACGAATGGAGACGTGTCGTCTTCAGCGATGAGAGTCGCTTCTGCCTTGGTGCCAATGATGGTCGTATGCGTGTTTGGCGCCGTGCAGGTGAGCGCCACAATCAGGGCTGCATACCACCGAGGCACACAGGGCCAACACCCGGCATCATGGTGTGGGGAGCGATCTCCTACACTGGCCGTACACCACTGGTGATCGTCGAGGGGACACTGAATAGTGCACGGTACATCCAAACCGTCATCGAACCCATCGTTCTACCATTCGTAGACCGGAAAGGGAACTTGCTGTTCCAACAGGACAATGCACGTCCGCATGTATCCCGTGCCACCCAACGTGCTCTAGAAGGTGTAAGTCAACTACCCTGGCCAGCAAGATCTCCGGATCTGTCCCCCATTGAGCATGTTTGGGACTGGATGAAGCGTCGTCTCACGCGGTCTGCACGTCCAGCACGAACGCTGGTCCAACTGAGGCGCCAGGTGGAAATGGCATGGCAAGCCGTTCCACAGGACTACATCCAGCATCTCTACGATCGTCTCCATGGGAGAATAGCAGCCTGCATTGCTGCGAAAGGTGGATATACACTGTACTAGTGCCGACATTGTGCATGCTCTGTTGCCTGTGTCTATGTGCCTGTGGTTCTGTCAGTGTGATCATGTGATGTATCTGACCCCAGGAATGTGTCAATAAAGTTTCCCCTTCCTGGGACAATGAATTCACGGTGTTCTTATTTCAATTTCCAGGAGTGTATATCTAGTAGCAGACGTTCATACGAACATCAGCTACAAATTGACGAATGTAAACGACAGTGAAAATCAAAGGCAGTTATACAGAACAACAATAATTAACATTATTATGTTTTACTTACACATTCTGATTTAAATTTTCTCACAGTTATAATTATTGTCATGCTACATAAATTAACTCTGAAAGACCTGAACGTTTGTTGGTAGCAATATTAAATTGAATAAGTCGACTGCATCGTCCTATCTAAGACATGTATCAGAGGCTACGTTGAATGATGATTCAAGTTCAAAGAAAGCGGAACAAGAAATTGGAAGTGAACCAAATGTCGGGTCAGTTTCATCACAGCAAACCATTCGCTGTGACCTTGAAAGGTCTCATTAGAGGAAACAAACCACAACGCGTTAAGTGTCAACTATCAAGTAATTTTTATCAGACTATAGTGTTGCACTGAAGTAGTTTAGCGAAGCTGTGGCGAACATTCGACTGACTGTTACTGTCAATGGCAGCAGGTAATTGTTTTAGCATACTTCGGAGATGTTCCAGCGTATGAGAACAGTAGTCCAGGGCGCTTGGGCAGTCATTCAGTAGCGTTAGATCAGATTATCATTCCTTTATCAACTGTAGCCGATATGTCTGTTAACAATGGGAACAGACACTTTTCTATTTTTATGTGACGGTGCTAGTGACACGCGGATTGTACGTACAAATACTTATATTTAATTGTATAAATGTGTCTACGCTTTTTAAAATGCCAGTGTACGAAGTTAGACGTGTTGCTCGCTTCGACTGCGCGGTCGTGCATGCATCGTTGCCGGAGTGTGGCTCGGCGGTGGCACGAGAGCGCCACCACGTGGCAGTCGAGGAAGATGCAATGGTATTGCCGCGGTTTTGGAGAGCTGTGTTCCTGTTGGGGCGAGAGCGCATTCTGCTGAACGTTATGAGTTGAATGCAAGATGCAGGTCGAGCATTAGGGCGTGTCCGCTGTTGGTCTCTGGCAACTTATGTCCTGAGAAGCAAGCATATGAGAGACTATGTAGACTTTGCATTTGTTACTATTCCCTGCCAGCAGCGTGCGACCGGTTCCTGTTATTACGCATTTGGTAAGCAGTTTACATTTTGTATTATTTAGGGGACTTTTGTTCCCCTGTCGTGAAGCTATTGTCTAAATAGTCCTGTACTGCTTTTAATACAGGTTGACTTCCGCGTTTCTTTAGGTTGGTGCCTAAGTTCGGTTTTCTTCTTCGTGCTGGTATTCCGGTTGTTGTGGATTTATTTATCGACTATCACTTTTATTTGTACTTCACTGTTGCTGTTTGAGTTTACATTTTGTCATTTGGTAAGGGTGAGTTTAGTTATGGACGCTAGAAAATGGAGTGCCAAGTGGAGAAATAGATACATTGCCCAGGTATCCCTCTGTCTGCGTTCTGTAGAAGGGTGACAGCAGAGGAGGTAGCCTCAAACATCTGCGCCGTAACTGAGGATCATACCACAGGACAGAGCACAACAAAAAAACGGGTTTCTCCTTTTAAGGAGGATCGTTCTGATGTTAGTGAGTCTTTCAAATGGTTCAAATGGCTCTGAGCACTGTGGGACTTAACATCTGAGGTCATCAGTCACATAGAACTTAGAACTACTTAAACATAACTAACCTAAAGACATCACACACATCCATGCCCGAGGCAGGATTCGAACCTGCGACCGTAGCGGTCACGCGGTTCCAGACTGAAGCGCCTAGAACCGCTAGGCCACACAAGCCGGCTTAGTGAGTCTCAACGTTCAGGAAGAACTTCGGGGTTGGATGAACATCGTTTAACCGCATTAACACAAAATAATGCACGTCAATGTACTCTAGAAGCGGCACACAATGAACTGTGGTCATTTCACCATCGTGCGACATTTGCATGCAATGTGAGAAATTCAAAAATCGGTTGCATGGATGTCGCATGGTCTAAGGCAAAATCACCAAAATTAGAGTGTGCCCATATGTATCGTCGCTGGTGATGAGAAATAGCGTCTTCCTGGTGACATAAGGAAAATAAGCAGGTGTTGACAGATGTGAAAATTACCGAACTATAAGTCACAGCTGCAAAATACTAACGCGAATTCTTTACAGACGAATGGAGGAACTGGTAGAAGCCGACCCCGCGTGAGATCAGTTTGGATTCCGTAGAAATGCTGGAAGACGTGAGGCAATACTGACCTTACGACTTACCTTAGAAGAAAGGAAAGGCAAACCTACTTACCTTAGAAGAAAGGAAAGGCAAAGCTACGTTTCTAGCATTTGAAGACTTAGAGAAAGCTTTTGACAATGTTGACTGGAATACTCTCTTTCAAATTCTAAAGGTGGCAGGGGTAAAATACAGGGAGCGAAATGCTATTTACAATTTGTACAGAAACCAGATGGCAGTTATAAGACTCGAGGGGCATGAAAGGGAAGCAGTTGTTGGGAAGGGAGTAAGACAGGGTTGTAGCCTATCCCCGATGTTATTCAATCTGTATATTGAGCAAGCAGTAAAGGAAACAAAAGAAAAATTCCGAGTAGGTATCAAAATCCATGGAGAAGAAATATAAACTTTGAGGTTCGCCGATGACATTGTAATTCTGTCAGACAGCAAAGGAATCGGAAGAGCAGTTGAACGGTATGGACAGTGTCTTGAAAGGAGTATATAAGATGAACATCAGCAAAAGCAAAACGAGGATAATGGAATGTAGTCAAATTAAGTCGGGTGATGCTGAGGGAATTAGATTAGGAAATGGGATACTTAAAGTAGTAAAGGAGTTTTGCTATTTGGGGAACAAAATAACTGATGATGGTCGAAGCAGAGAGGATATCAAATGTAGACTGGCAATGGCAAGGAAAGCGTTTCTGAAGAAGAGAAATTTGTTAACACCGAGTATAGATTTAAGTATCAGGAAGTCGTTTCTGAAGGTATTTGTATGGAGTGTAGCCATTTAAGGAAGTGAAACATGGACGATAAATAGTTTGGACAAGAAGAGAATAGAAGATTTCGAAATATGGTGCTACAGAAGAATGCTGAATAATAGATGGGTAGATCACATAACTAATGCGGAGGTATTGAATAGAATTGGGGAGAAGAGGAGTTTGTGCCACAACTTGACAAGAAGAAGGGACCGGTCGGTAGGACATTTTCTGAGGCATCAAGGGATCACAAATTTAGCATTGGAGGCCAGCGTGGAGGGTAAAAATCGTAGAGGGAGACCAAGATATGAATACACTAAGCAGATTCAGAAGGATGTAGGTTGCAGTAAGTAGTGGGAGATGAAGAAGCTTGCACAGGATAGAGTAGCATGGAGAGCTGCATCAAACCAGTCTCAGGACTGAAGACCAAAGCAACAACAACAACAAAGGAAAATAATGGAATCAATGAATTAAAACAAACATCTTCAAACCTTGGAATTAAATAACTTGGCAAATGAATTACTCGAATATGAAACACCAAAATCTGAAGTGAATACAATCATGCGATGTTAAGTCAGTTGGTTGAATTATACCGAGCTCAGTACGAAGCAACAGTAACTTTTCCACCACGACCGACGCCGATACAACGTCTCGAGGTACAACAATGGGGGCGCTCGCCGAAACAAATTGACTACCGCTCGGGTGAGACAGGACATTACACAAATCTATAACAAACTAAAAGTAAATGTAGATTACACAGTTACGTGGCGAATAACGCACAAACCAATATACAACCAGAAAAAGACGCCAAGTAACAGTGCACAGTACTAAAAGAAACCATGCTGGATAGAACAAAGCCCAATTGTAATACTGGATTGCCTTGGCACTTCCCAATCCAAAGAAAAGTATGGCTTTACAAACAAAAGTGTTGGATTTCAGAGAGACAAAACCAGTGTGGTCTAAGATCATAATAGGAAAGAAAGCCATTGAACAAGTAGTCAGTTCATTTTCATGGGAAATATTATAAACTACGAAAATAGCCTCGAAATTGACAACAAATAGCAGGAATATCAAATGATATGCGAAACAATCAACAGAACATTGAGAAATAACGCGAAATGAACACAAATAAAGTTATAAAATGACTACTCCTCACATTGTTTCTTGGAAGTAAAACTTGGACAATTGCTTAAAACTAAGAACGTAAAATCCTAGCGGCAAAAATGAAATTTCTAAGAGGTGTGATGGGTTCCACAAGATTAGACAGACGCAGAAACGAAGACATAAGAGCTTGGGATATATGCTATAAATGAGAAGAGCAAGTCTAATCGACAAGGCCGCAAGTATATCTACAGAGATTGCTAAATACTAGTCGGCCGGAACATCACTATTTGCAACGTTTGCCACGCTGGAGTAACTCTTCGATTCCGCGACAATAGAAATCACGTGGTTTTGAGGCTAACAACTTATCGGGCCATATTCAAAGAACATTTTCACCCGAAAAGGAAATTCCTCCAAGGTAGTTCGGTAGAGTGCGGAAAAGGTGAAAATCTGAGTGCACGAGATCAGACGAATAAAGTCGTTGCGGAGTGACTTCCCAACCAAATTCTTGTAGTGTTCTTTGCCAGTCTAGCAGAATGCGAGCGTTACTTCAAGCTTTCCTGGTCGTTGGGCTCGGATTGCATCTGCAAGACGTCATAGTTACTGACAATAAATGTCATCAGTGATGGTTACACCTCGGGGAAGCAGAACGTGGTACACCACACTGACCTGCTTCACCAGATGCATAACATTATCTTTGTGGATGTGCGCAGGTCTTTGTACGGGGAGTTGCTGCTTTGTTTCGACTCAAGATAACAAAAAATATATCTTAATTTAGAGTTTTAGGTATCTGCTCAGCTTAGAAGTTCAAATGTTTACGTCAGTGACACGATTAGTGAGGCATAGTGCACCAAAGAACCAATAGATGGCGCTGTTAGTTTTCTGTTATATCAGTGAAGTATTTTTGGACGTTTACGCCGGTGACACAATTAAGCGCCGCAATCTTATTTTTACGAATACAAAGTAGCACGGAGTTTACGTGGCTAGGATATATGTATTTACTGATTTCGGTTTGTGTATTAAAAACTTTTCGAAACTGCTTTGCATCTTTCGATGGGCTTTACTTGTATTTGATTTCCTCATTAAGAGAAACGAATTTATCGTGTTTCCTTTGGATTTGGGTGCCTACTCATTACATTTTGATTTTGTTTACTTTCTTAATGCGTAGCAAACTGTTCCTGAGTGGAATAGTACAGCTAGAAGTCTGAGAACTATGTGGCCTCAAGAATCCAATGAAACGGTGAGGTAAACATCAGGCTTTAAGTCGCTCTTTGGAAACTTCTTCCGAAAGCAAATCGCAACGTCACCGATCGAGAGCATGAGGCATTATCTCGCCCCTCACTATGTAGCTAAATAAGTCGTGCACAAGGGAAGACCATGTCATTCGAATAATGTATTTACATCAAACATTATACTCTTTGAGTAATTTATTAGGACAACAATATAATGTGCAATTAGTAAGATGTACTACTTAGGTGATTTCGAGAAACTGGCAAGAGACGTTTTACACGTCACTGATGTTATGGTGCGTTGCGACCCAAAGTGCGAGATGGTGGTGATCATGTGGTGAGCGTACAATCTCCGTAACGGGTGGATCGAATTGGTTCTTTTTTTTATTTATATTTATTTCCAACACTAGTTTAATTATTTCGTACATATTACATTTGAAATGTGGTATGGTGATCAGTGACGTTAATTTGTATGAACGTTTATTGAATTTCCAATGTTATTTGTTTCTATTACTACAGCAAATATTATTCGACTTATTTCTATAGGCAAATCAAAAACTTTATCACGTCGCACCAAATTTGTTCATAATTATTTGAATAACAACGAAAGAGGAATTGCTGCCCATGAAGACGCTATTAAAATACATTCAATCGTACACCGCCAATTTTCGGCGTCGATATTTACGAAAATGTTTCGGTACGCATGCTTTGCATACAAGTTGTGGGAAGAATGAAAAATTTTTCAAATTTTCAGCTTGCCTCTCTCCGTCGGTGGGAGTTCAGCGAAGAGGCGAAGCCTCGTATTTATGCCAGTATGAGAAGAAACTGCACAAAAGTGAACGCGCAAAATTCACTGACAAGTAGCGCAGTAATTCTGATGGGTAGCGAGAGTGACAGCTACCCCACCTGTCTGGCGATGAACCAACAGCTTCGCCGCAGGCGCAGAGGCTGTCAATCATATCGCGCGCTGCCGTCAGCTGCCCCAGCGACGTATACGGTGAGAAGCGTGCCGATACACGTGTTCGCGCTGGCGCGTGCCCAGCCTCGTCTTTGTCACTACACTGCACCGTCCTCTCTTATACGACCAACACTTCTTCCTTGAGGTCACTGTGATTCAAACACGGCCAGCGCTGTATCCCATGCTGTGTTCAGGAGATTAGCCGAGTTGCCAAATTCCACTGCTTTTTAATAACACTGTCCAAATAAGAAGACTTAGACGCGAGAACTTTGGTGATTTTGTATTCCATAATGTTTCCTGTACTGAGACAATGCTCGGGCACTGCAGATTTCTCAGTCTGGTCCAGATGTGTATGTCCCCCATGGCACGACAAGTTTGTCCATTGTATTACGGCTCACAGCTACTGGGAACTTCACAGACGCCAGGCCTTCTTAAACCAAGATAATCTTGCACTGAGCCTAAGAAAGCTCTAAGTTTCGTTGGCGGACGAAAGACGCAGCTAACTTTGTTGCTCTAATAATGTCCTATCTTCGCAGAAACATCGCCGACTTACGGCGGGGCGACCATTTCTCTTTGATCTTCACTTTTTTCTAGCTCCTTACTTCGTGTAACACGCGCCGGTCGCAAGGCAGGGTGAACCTCCCGTTAAGAATATCCCGTCTCTAAAAGTACGGTACGGAAGCGGCGTCCTTCATCAGGTAGCTGTCAATCTTATAAGGCTCCTTCTTTGTGGAGCAACTGTAGCGAAACAAGCGCTGTATCATTTGAGAGCTACAGAGACGGGTTACTGTGCCGGGACTTACCCCAGTTCACTGCTAGTAGCGCCGTCACCACAACGCGTCTGCGCGTAGCAAGCAAGTATTGCACCATAATTAAGAATGAAATTAAAAATTAAAGTTGCTTTTCCAAACTTCGTCAATATATGCTTCAGAGTATTAACGTTTATTTTGTCAAATCTCAGATTGATCAGATGAATACCTTTCCCTAAATACACGGTTTTAAGAAAAAAAAAGTGGCGCTAACTGAGATAGGAAACCAAAAATTAGCCATGATGTGCAGATGTACAAGTCTCAACATGATTAGAGCAATATTTTGGTCAGAATCCTTGTTTCTAAGAAAAACTGAGTGCGCTAAACATTTGACTTACACATGTGAAAATTTGTATGAAGTTTCAGTTGAACGTAAAAATAGTAACTATGTGACCCCACGGAGCTACCTCTAGTAGTTTTCGAGTAATTTACTGAAAACTAAATTTGGAACAAAAACGTCCTATTTGTAGTAGATTAAGTATCTGCTATATTATTGCTAGAAAGTTGTGATTACAGCACGTGACGACACCTATTACATAATGGAGCTATAACAAGTTTCAAGACCTTGATGTTCGTAACAACCAAAACAAGGTCTCTTAAAGTTGTAGTTCAGAGGTCATGTTCTACTTCAGTTACGTTCTGAAACTTCTAGAGGTCAAAGTTTATATGTAGGAGAGTTAAAATTTTTCTGTGACTATAGCCATCTTAGTTGCATTCAGACAAAAATTACGAAGATTCTGAAGTAATACACAACTGTGTTATAAAACATTATGTGTCCGAAAAAGCGGCCGTTTAGAGGCTACTACTGCGGGCATAGAGCGGATAACAGCAGACATTCCCTTAGCCGTCCGCTGCGTCCGTATATAAATACCCACTCATCTACCGCACGGTCCGCGTCAGACAAACTCTGGAGTACGCGCTGCCTCGGATGACAGCTGGACTGCATTAAATTCATGTTCTCGGTACAAATAGGAAGTCAACTCGCGAAGACTGTACACCATCCTGCATTGCTTAGGTTTCACGGAAGTAACTGTTAGTGTGCCACCTGTAATGTTAACAAAGCCGCGTGGCAAGTGGTGACAATTTTTTTCAAATTTTGAGACGAGCAATTATTTTGATTATCAAAATTCAGGGCGAATTGACATTTTAATGGGAACTCACCGCAGAGGTCGCCTCTGAACTGGTTTGCTGCGACCCGCCACGAATTCCTTTCCTGTGCTAACCTCTACATCTCAGAGTAGCACTTGCAACCTACGCCTTCAATTATTTGCTTGACGTATTCCAATCTATGTCTTCCTCTTCAGTTTTTGCCCTCTACAGCTCCCTCTGGTACGATGGAAGTCATTCCCTCATGTCTTAGCAGATGTCCTATCATCCTGTCCCTTCTCCTTATCAGTGTTTTCCACATATTCGTTTCCTCTCCGATTCTGCGTAGAACCTCCTCATTCCTTACTTTATCAGTCCACCTAATTTTCAAAATTCGTCTGTAGCACCACATCTCAAATGCTTCGATTCTCTTCTGTTCCGGTTTTCCCGCAGTCCATGTTTCACTACCATACAATGCTGTACAGACGTACATCCTCAGAAATTTCTTCCTCAAATTAAGGCCGGTATTTGATATTAGTAGACTTCTCTTGGCCAGAAATGCCTTTTTTGCCATAGCGAGTCTGCTTTTGATGTCCTCCTTGCTCCGTCCGTCATTGGTTATTTTACTGCCTAGGTAGCAGAATTCCTTAACTTCATTGACTTCGAGACCATCAATCTTGATGTTAAGTTTCTCGCTGTTCTCATTTCTACTACTTCTCATTACCTTCGTCTTTCTCCGATTTACTCTTAAACCATACTGTGTACTCATTAGACTGTTCATTCCGTTCAGCAGATCATTTAATTCTTCTTCACTTTCACTCAGGATAGCAATGTCATCAGCGAATCGTATCGTTGATATCCTTTCACCTTGTATTTTAATTCCACTCCTGAACCTTTCTTTTATTTCCATCATTGCTTCCTCGATGTACAAATTGAAGAGTAGGGGCGAAAGGCTACAGCCTTGTCTTACACCCTTCTTAATACGAGCACTTCGTTCTTGATCGTCCACTCTTATTATTCCCTCTTGGTTGTTGTACATGTTGTATATGACCCGTCTCTCCCTATAGCTTACCCCTACTTTTTTCAGAATCTCGAAGAGCTTGCACCATTTTATATTGTCGAACGCTTTTTCTGGTCGACAAATCCTATGAAAGTGTCTTGATTTTTCTTTAGCCTTGCTTCCATTATTAGCCGTAACGTCAGAATTGCCTCTCTCGTCCCTTTACTTTTCCTAATGCCAAACTGATCGTCAC
Organism: Schistocerca cancellata; assembly: GCF_023864275.1. Lineage (NCBI taxonomy): Eukaryota > Metazoa > Arthropoda > Insecta > Orthoptera > Acrididae > Schistocerca > Schistocerca cancellata. The sequence continues at coordinate 640,743,765 of NC_064626.1, forward strand.
GTAGCGCATTCTCAATTTTCTTTTCCATTCTTCTGTATATTATTCTTGTAAGCAGCTTCGATGCATGAGCTGTTAAGCTGATTGTGCGATAATTCTCGCACTTGTCAGCTCTTGCCGTCTTCGGAATTGTGTGGATGATGCTTTTCCGAAAGTCAGATGGTATATCGCCAGACTCATATATTCTACACACCAACGTGAATAGTCGTTTTGTTGCCACTTCCCCCAATGATTTTAGAAATTCTGATGGAATGTTATCTATCCCTTGTGCCTTATTTGACCGTAAGTCCTCCAAAGCTCTTTTAAATTCCGATTCTAATACTGGATCCCCTATCTCTTCTAAATCGAATCCTGTTTCTTCTTCTATCACATCAGACAAATCTTCACCCTCATAGACGCTTTCAATGTATTCTTTCCACCTATATGCTCTCTCCTCTGCATTTAACAGTGGAATTCCCATTGCACTCTTAATCTTACCACCGTTGCTTTTTTAATGTCACCAAAGGTTGTTTTGACTTTCCTGTATGCTGAGTCTGTCCTTCCGACAATCATATCTTTTTCGATGTCTTCACATTTTTCCTGCAGCCATTTCGTCTTAGCTTCCCTGCACTTCCTATTTATTTCATTCCTCAGCGACTTGTATTTCTGTATACCTGATTTTCCCGGAACATGTTAGTACTTCCTCCTTTCGTCAATCAACTGAAGTATTTCTTCTGTTACCCATAGTTTCTTCGCAGCTACCCTCTTTGTACCTATGTTTTCCTTCCCAACTTCTGTGATGGCCCTTTTTAGAGATGTCCATTCCTCTTCAACTGTTCTGCCTACTGCGCTATTCCTTATTGCTGTATCTATAGCGTTAGAGAACTTCAAACGTATCTCGTCATTCCTTAGTACTTCCGTATCCCACTTCTTTGCGTATTGATTCTTCCTGACTAATGTCTGGAACTTCAGCCTACTCTTCATCACTGCTATATTGTGATCTGAGTCTATATCTGCTCCTGGGTACAACTTACAATCCAGTATCTCATTTCGAAATCTCTGTCTGACCATGATGTAATCTAATTGAAATCTTCCCGTATCTCCCTGCCTTTTCCAAGTATACCTCCTCCTCTTGTGATTCTTGAACAGGGTATTCGCTATTACTAGCTGAAACTTGTTACAGAACTCAATTAGTCTTTCTCCTCTTTCATTCCTTGTCCCAAGCCCATATTCTCCTGTAACCTTTTCTTCTACTCCTTTCCCTACAACTGCATTCCAGTCGCCCATGACTATTAGATTTTCGTCCCCCTTTACATACTGCATTACCCTTTCAATATCCTCATACACATTCTCTATGTGTTCATCTTCAGCTTGTGACGTTGGCATGTATACCTGAACTATCGTTGTCGGTGTTGGTCTGCTGTCGATTCTGATTAGAACAACCCGGTCACTGAACTGTTCACAGTAACACACCCTCTGCCCTAACTTCCTATTCATAACGAATCCTACACCTGTTATACCATTTTCTGCTGCTGTTGATATTACCTGATACTCATCTGACCAGAAATCCTTGTCTTCCTTCCACTTCACTTCACTGACCCCTACTATATCTAGATTGAGCCTTTGCATTTCCCTTTTCAGATTTTCTAGTTTCCCTACCACGTTCAAGTTTCTGACATTCCACGCCCCGACTCGTAGAACGTTATCCTTTCGCTGATTATTCAATCTTTTTCTCATGGTAACCTCCCCTTTGGCAGTCCCCTCCGGAGATCCTAATGGAGGACTATTCCGGAATCTTTTGCCAATGGAGAGATCATCATGACACTTCTTCAATTACAGGCCACGTGTCCTGTGGATACACGTTACGTGTCTTTAATGCAGTGGTTTCCATTGTCTTCTGCATCCTCATGTCGTTGATCATTGCTGATTCTTCCGCCTTTAGGGGAAATTTCCCACCCTTAGGACAAGAGAGTGCCCTGAACCTCTATCCGCTCCTCCGCCCTCTTTGACAAGACCGTTGGCGGAATGAGGCTGACTTCTTATGCCGGAAGTCTTCGCCGCCCATGCTGATTATTTATCAAAATTCACGCAGCGGCGGGGATCGTACCCGGAACCGAAGACGTTTTAATTATGAATCAAAGACGCTACCCCTAGACCACGGGTACGTCTGTCTAGCTTAGAGAGATTTATTGTTAGTATTAACATCATAAATATTAAGATGTTGTCCGTGTGAAAATTTATGAAATATATCTGTCAATTAGAGCTCAAATTTTTCATTTCTAATCACATTCCATGACCCGTCTAAGTAAACAGAGAATAGAAAAATTTCTTTCAGATGGCTCGACAATAATGTGGACTTGCAGACTGGAAAATATGGTCAGTATTTTCTCCATCGCTTTGTAGCTGACCACAGAAATAGCTTCCAGGCTCTCGTAAAAGACATTGAACAATATTCTAATATTTTTCTATTACTTATGATTTGTTATTATTAACCCACCACCCCAAACAACGCCCTGAGTACGACGATTCGTTGTGCAGGATGGTGACAGCTGGTGGTCTTCCAGAATAAATCCATGAGTGTAGGTTTACGGTACACAACGGACCCAAGATGCAATACTGTTTTCTAAGCACCAACACGTCCAGGAACAGTAGTTCGCCGATTTTCTCCACATCCACAGTAAACTTGATCTTAGAATCTATATCTACATGAATACTCTGCAAATCACATTTAAGTGCCTGGCAGAGGGTTCATCGAACCACCTTCACAATTCTCTATTATTCCAATCTCGTACAGCGCGCGGAAAGAATGAACACCTATATCTCTCCGTAAGAGCTCTTATTTCCCTTATTTTATCGTGGTGATCGTTTCTCCCATATAAGAAATAACCTTTATAACACGAAAAATACCATAACCACCCAACTGTCAATAAAATATTTTCGCATTCGGAGGAGAAAGTCGGTGATTGGAATTTCGTGAGAAGATTCCGTCGCAACGAAAGACGCCTTTCTTTTAATGATGTCCAGCCCAAATTCTGTATCATTTCTGTGACACTCTCTCCCATATTTCCCGATAATATAATACGTGCTGCTTTTCTTTGAACTTTTGCGATGTACTCCGTCAGTCCTAGCTGGTAAGGATCCCACACCGCGCAGCAGTATTCTAAAAGAGGGCGGACAAGGGTAGTGTAGGCAGTCTCCTTAGTAGGTCTGTTACATTTTCTAAGTGTCCTGCCAATTAAATGCAGTCTTTCGTTAGCCTTCTCTACATTATTTTCCATGTGTTCCTTCCAATTTAAGTTGTTCGGAATTGTAATAACTAGGTATTTAGTTGAATTTACGGCTTGTAGATTAGACTGATTTATCGTGTAACCGAAGTTTAACGAGTTCCTTTTAGCACTCATGTGGATGACCTCACACTTTTCGTTATTTAGGGTCAACTGCCACTTTTCGCACCAGTCAGATATCTTTTCTAAATCGTTTTGCAGTTTGTTTTGATCTTCTGATGACTTTATTTAGTCGATAAACGACAGCGTCATCTACAAACAACCGAAGACGGCTGCTCAGATTGTTTCCCAAATCGTTTATATAGATAATGAACAGCAAAGGGCCTGTAACACTACCTTGGGGAACGCCAGAAATCACTTCTGTTTTACTCGATTACTTTTCGTCAGTTACTACGAACTGTTAACTCTCTGAGAGGAAATCACAAATTTAGTCACATAACTGAGACGATATTCCATATTTTCACTACGAGCCACTTGTGTCGTACAGTGTCAGAAGTCTTGGGGGGCGTATCCTGCTGCATATCGACGTTAACGATATGGACCTGTAATTTAGTGGATTACTCCTACTACTTTTCTTGAATATTGGTGTCACCTGTGCAACTTTCCAGTCTTTCGGTACGGATCTTTCGTCGGGCGAACGGTTGTATAAGACTATTTAGATGGTGCAAAAACGAATCCAGTCTTCCGTCCCATTTCCTCGGCAGCGTCCCTAGACAGTTTCAGAATTCCCTGTTCAACAGAGCTAATAATATCCAGGATGGGTGGTGTCCTAGGCGTGAGTGTAAAGTTCATCCCCTTCTCCTAGACCGCGCGTAAGGCAAAGGTTTGTCCGTAAATTGCACAAGGTCCGTCTTCGTCGTTTGTCCTCTAACATTTCCTCTTGCGGAAAACGATCTCTGGAGCGATGAAATTTTGCAATCTGACGTGTCGTGTCGTGTTTTCTCTTCCACTCCAAGAACGTGAATGTGTCACTGTGAACCGACGCTCAAGAATCTTACGAAAGACGAGGCAGTATCATCAGATGAAATGCCAGTAGATCTCTGGATACGAAGTCCATTTCCTGCCGAGTGTGGCAAATCCTGTCTCTCACCAGTGCGTGACCGGCTCGATTTCTAATTCTGTTAGCGACTGCAGAGTTTATAAAGTGCGTAACGTTTGCGAAAGTCGAGTCAACTCTAAGGTCACGGTCTCTTAATAAGAACGCTAGCGTACACAGCAGTTAGTTCTTCTTATTCTAAAGTTTATCAAACTTACTCACCTCTTCTACCATCTCCTCTCCGTATAGATACAGGACGTATTGTTTGAGGCTCTCTCAAAATTACGTTACAGCTTTCGGAAGATTCTTGGAAGTGGGTTGATAGTGCCACTTGGGCATTCTCGAACTGTAAGCGACATCACGTCAGTGCACTTCACACTGGAAATTTTCATAGCCTAATAGGCGGTTTTCCGCAAGAAATATGACACACTTTTCAAATGGACCGCATACGGTTTTACGGACAAATCTCTGTCTGACGCGTCGCTTTCGGTCTTGGGCAAGAGGCTGACCTTCGCACTCACTCCAATTTAGCACTGTTGAAGATGGGATTCTGAAATAGCCCAGGGAAGCGATCGAGGAAATCAGACGGGAGACTTGCCGTGCTCTGACATTGTCGTCAACGCGTAAAAATAATGTCTCGGCTGCAGGAGGGCCAGCGCTTCAATCCTTAAGTGAGGATCCGAATAGTGTTATTTTGCTGGAGGATAAAGGCAACGCAACTGTTAACTTCTCCAAGCCGATGTTCTTAAGCAAGACTTATTGAACGATTCTGCATGTCGCCTTTTAAACAAGGACCCAAATACCAAACTACAACGGAGAACCTGAGAACCTCTGAAGAACAGCACGATCTCTGCTACTGTGGTCAAGAGAGTTCGTACGCAGGACCCGTTCCTCGCATACTATAAGGTTTGCCTACTGTGTCTCTTCGACCAATTGTTAGTAACGCTGGCGCGCCAACATACAGTGTGGCTAAACATGTAGCAGCTCAGTTGAGGCGTCTGGTGGGAAAATGAGAGCACCACATTCACTGCTCAGAAGATTTCTTCCATTGGCACAAGAATTTAGTTTCGACGTGGTCTCACTTTTCACTCTAGTTCCCCTCGACGAACTGCTTCTCGTTGCCGAGAATAGCACGTATAACATTAGACTACCCTACAATCTTGGCAACAACAGTACGGGTACATTATTCCATTCTCTTATCAGAACGAGTTTCGCTCATAACGTTATAGACACGGTGTTTTCCTGACTATGGTCCCTTATCTGGAACTGATGCATTTCATTTACCGTTCCCCATCACTCCTGAAAATCAGGAGCATTATCACGGAATCAACTCATTTTTGCCAGCCGCGGTGGCCGTGTGGTTCTAGGCGCTTCAGTCCGGAATCGCGTGACTACTCCGATCGCAGGTTCGAATCCTGCCTCAGGCATGGATTTCTTTGACCTGGTGTATTGGGGTTATTCTTCTAGAGTGTTCTACAGTTTATAACGACCAGACGCGGCCGGGAATTGTAGTCACATGATTACAGCGTATTGGCGAGTAGGATTCGAAATATTTATGAGAATGAGGATAACAGACCATTTTCTTTAAACTTGGACCCAGAATTCATGAAACTGTGGACGCAACAGCGGGCACAGGAAGAACAACAAAAACAACAACTGTAACTATAAATGCAATACCAGCCACGACAAGAAAAAATAAAAAAGAAAATTCTGATACAACTACTGCAGCCCATGAAGTCAGAATAGCAGCAACCACCATCATTTCGCACAATTTCGTCCAGAAGATGAAGACTGGTATAATGTCTCTAAAAATGTTATTTTTAATTATACAATGTTTTAACGATCATTGATAGTTATTTTGGGCTATTATTTAGCAATTTTTGGGTTTGTAGTAGTTAAAGTTCATTAACAGAAATTGCTGCTGATGTATTTGATGGGTTCGAGCCTAAATAAGTATCGTGGCGTTTACTAACTTGCCACAGGATTATTTCACTGATTCTTGTAATGAATTGTTTTAATTAATAATACTTTCTACCTTAGCTAGCATAAGAGCGTGATTTTAAAATCGGGGGATAACACACACCTGTGACTAGTCCTAACACACAGACAGACATAATAACAGAAATTCCCTGCGAAATCTCTCACCGAAAATAAACTGCAAACAGCTGCTCTCATACTATTTATCTGAGAAAATAATTGCAATGGCTCTTCGTTACGCTTAGTTAGACCAGAAGACAAACAAATGGGTTAAGTCCACCTTCTTGGAAAAAAAACTTAAAATATTGGCAGCGCAAGGACAGCCTAGTCATTTGAAAGAATTTATTAGTATTTGCTACGCTGATGTGAGCGCTACTGGAAGGAAAAAGGTTTAAATTCAATTTTGCCGCTTAAGCTCGTCGATCAGACGCTGCTAGAGTGTTTCGCCATCAGTTTCCGATGAATGCTGAACTAATGCACATATTTGACTTAATGCACACAAAGAACGGCATAAAAGCATGAAACAACCGGTTTCAAACAATTATCAGCTTTAGGATTAAATTCATAGTATGTATGATTACAGACCTAATATTGCTACGTAAGCTGTTACCACATCTACGAGAAAAAGAGAACGAGAGAACAAGAGAGACAACTAACCAGAGAAGGGGAGCGTACATTGTCTCCTCTATGTAAAGAAAATTAAAGATAATAATTCTCATTAATACAATTACCGTAGTATGTATACAAGACACAAATCGTCTGTGATTCAGTATATTTATAAATTTAAATAAATTAATTACTTTTTGATAATAGGTTTGTCCATACGTTCACATGACGTTCTGCTAGTTTCATGCAGCCTCTCATATATTTCATCGAACTGCATTTTATGACAACATATGGAGACGCCGTGCTAGGACTCATACGACAGATATCTGCGGGTAAACGGAGTGCTTTTCTGGTACTCGCTAACCTACAAATACTGTGTCTTTCATAAAGTTACGTCTTATAGTTGAAGCTGAGTTTCCAGGCTGGTCTGCAAGCCATAATCTGATTGCTAAGCGGCAAACATGTTGTAGCTGCTAGGGTCACATTATTCGTTGTCGCAAGAAGTAGCATTCATCATAAACGGAAATGGCTGACCTGTAAGTGTCTATTTTTGTGTGAGAATTAAAGCTGTAAACAAAACCTGGCTGTATCTTTAATGCATGATGCAGTAGTTTGGAATGCATTCGATAGTAATGTTTGTGAACAGGTGCTAAAATGAGCAAATCCTACTCTAGAATTGTTAACAATAGCAAATGTCATTAAAGAACATAATACCTAGGCTGTAAATAGCAGTTCATGCCAAAACTGGTCAACCTTTATTGAAGGGGACTCAAATAGCGTTTAAGACAAATACAGAATAACTGAGTTAAACGGACGGCAGCATTGCTAACAAGATTTACGGTTGGTGAAGGTGCTGACATGAAATTTGGCTAAATTCAAGAAATTTATCAGTAATTATTTTGAGGGATATTAAGCTTACGTCGAAACACGCCTCCACTGCAAACAAGCAAATCACAAGGTAGTTCGGGAAACAGCTAATGACAAGTAATGCAGATTTACTAGAATTAGTTGGCCAGAGGTTCACCAAAACACTGATGTATGAGGAATTCATATTACATAACTGATTTATTGAATGCCACAAGACAATCCAAAGCATTCCCTTGCTATGTCAGTGGAGGTTTACATGTCTCAAATAATTTGAGGAAAAGCATATTTCTACCATCAGCTGTACAATTGTATGTTCATGCTATACCAGTTTCAGTTGTAACAATGACCTTCAAGGAGAAAAACATTGTAGATCAATGGATGAATCCTATATTTCCGTCATATATGAGTCATACAAATCCATAACGTACATAATCGTCATAATAGTATACCTTAACACAGTCCATATAAACATATTGTACCTTGGCATAATTATAGTAGACACCGCCATAAGTTCAAATGGTTCAAATGGCTCTGAGCACTATGGGACTCAACATCTTAGGTCATAAGTCCCCTAGAACTTAGAACTACTTAAACCTAACTAACCTAAGGACATCACACACATCCATGCCCGAGGCAGAATTCGAACCTGCGACCGTAGCAGTCCCGCGGTTCCGGACTGCAGCGCCAGAACCGCTAGACCACCGCGGCCGGCCCGCCATAAGTGTACCTAGGTACAGCGTGTTTATATGTTCTATGTTAAGATAGACTATTATGACAATTATGTATTTTCCTGGTTTGTATGAGTCATACAGAAGGAAATACATGGGTCATCCATTGATCTACAATGTTTTTCTCCTTGCAAAAAAATGGCTCTGAGCACTATGGGACTTAACTTCTAAGGTCATCAGTCCCCTAGAACTTAGAACTACTTAAACCTAACTAACCTAAGGACATCACACACATCCATGCCCGATGCAGGATTCGAACCTGCGACCGTAGCGGTCGCGCGGTTCCAGATTGTAGCGCCTTTAACCGCCTGGCCACCCCGGCCGGCTTCTCCTTGCATATCATTGTTAACAGTCGAAACTGGTAGAGGATGAACAGAGAATTGTGCAGCTGATGGAACAAATATGCTTTTTCCTAACCAATAATAAATCAAGTTTGGCAAGCAAGTTAAACAGTGTTCTAATAAAATACTAAAAGCCAATGAATTACCCAATTTGGCAAGACCTGAAAGTGTTAAACACTATTGTAATAAAATACCAAAACCAAAATCCAGCCATACTTCTTAGTTAAGTGGCCAGTAGATAAAAAAAAAACAAATTGTAATCCATTTTCTCAGCAAGTTACGAATACATATCCAAACACTTTGCTAAACACAGCCTCGTTGAAAAAGAAAAAAGAAAAAAAAAACACTTTGGGGGTCACAACAGCAAATCGAAACAAAGATCACTAATACTATCTATACCCGAAAGGAAACAAGATGGATTCGGTCACACTTCAATCAAAAAAAGTAATTTCTGCCAGCTGCAAAAAGTTTCATCGTATACTCCACTATATAGGCACAAAATGATTCCCCGATCTGGCTCACTCTCCAGTGTTGGAGTGGCTGACGGTTAAAATTCCAACCGCCGTGGTGGCGCCAGTAACACCACACAGGGTAAGCCACCGGCCTCCAGCAACGTTTCGTCTGAAACAGCGCGCAGGAGCCCTCGGTAAAACAAGACCTTCGACTCTCCACAGCTCCGGCAGCAAGTGACATCCCTTCCTGCTTGCCTAGCACGTCACTAGAGCGCCGTCCGCTGATGCTTACGTGCCCTCTCAAAGGCTGGCGACGTCCGGTATTCCGGAAACGGGACAGTGTCATACACAGGACAGGTACAACCGTTTACTGTGCGCCGAGAATGTCACGTGTGCACGACACAGGTTTGTGACAGCTGTTTGTCAAAGTATCACCGCATCGCACCGACAATGCTGCAGCAGCATAAGCGATTTACAGCTACAGTTGAATCCTTTCACAGAGCAACCATAAAAGTTTTCTCTCTCATTAAATGTCCACCACCGATCAATAAAATTTGTTGAGATCGATTCGGTAGCTTCCATTATAAGTAATGAAACCTAAGCTCAGACTGCTTTTCCATCTCTTCAACCAACATCACAAAATTTACAGTCCTCCAGCATCGACTACATACTTTCGTGTGGTAAGATCGCAGTAACGCAATTATACAAAAGAAGATGAATTATTACTTTCATAATTATGACACCAGGTCAGGCAAAAATCATTTTTCAGCTGATCACTTTTTGATCCATCGGTTTTGAAAGGTAGACATCAACACTGCATTGAAAGTTGCACTATTCGATGATCCTGATTCACTATGAGTCATATTTTTAAACCTGTTTTTAGAAATATTGTCTGCTAATAATTATGTAGCTCACATTCAGATTCAGTATTCTGCAGAACCTCAGTACTTTAGAGCTAGACTAGGGCTAGAAGCATTGCAAGATGACCTGAAGTCGGAATTAGATAGCCTGATGCAGCAAGAGCAAGACATCCTCGTACCAACATATTCAGGCAGTGGACAAAAACATTGGTATTGTATGGAAGCCACATGGCTCTCCACGTGTTTGTGGTGACTTCAAATCAGCTTTAAACGCACACTAAAAGACTGACGGCTATCCCTTTCCAAAGGCACAAGAACTCGTATCAAGGGTATCAGATACACAGTACTTCTTTGAAAGTGGACTATCCGAAGCTTATTTACAATTGCCGCTATACGAACACTCACGCCTATTCATGGTCAGCAACGCTCCACTTGTATTGTACAAACACTGCAGATATGCTTTCGGAATTGCTAGTGCAACAGGACTTTTTCAACTCTTTTTAGAGCAGCTGATTCCAAACATTCCGAACAGAGTCAATTGCCTCGACGATATATTAATAAGTGGCGCTTCAAGAGAGCAGCGTCTACAACAGAATGGACTAAAGGGCACCCTACAAAAGTGTGAATTCTTCAGGAGCAAGTGGAGTACCAGGCCGCATATTGTGTCGTAAAGGACTTAGCCGATACAGTAACATGTGGGAAGAAATCCCAGTGCATACGAACTTATAAGACCTTCAGTACTCTTAAATCCATCATACAGAAACATGGAGTGCGGAAAGTATATAACGTCATTCGTTAATTTTGGAAACTTTGTGAAGGCTACTAGCTTCAAGTAGCGGCTTCTTCAGGCTCCAGTACGCTGAACGTCTGAAGTATTCCTGTCATATGTGTACATACTACAGGAACCATTGTAGTAACTGGATTCGGCAGAAGTGTTTCAAACAATGTGTGCCCCCCCTCCCCACACCATATGGACAGGAAATGTTTGGAAAGCGCTCACAAGGTGGCATGTCTACTGACCCGGCATAAAACTGAATATCCACAGGACTGTTCGCTATTTCAAGATCTGCGCTTCAACCCAGTCAGCACCTGACGAACAGTTCCAGAGGAAACGTAAAAACAAAAAAAGTGGCCAAGAGCGAGTAGGACTCGGTTTCTTACGAACTTAATTATGTGTAAAGATTCTTCATCCGTCCTGATAACCGAGAATCTCAACAATTTTTGCACGTTATTGATAACGATGCCTACAAGATATTGATACCAGGATTCGAAGACCATATCAGAACCTCGACAGTAGTTCCTCAGACTAGCCCGAACATACAAAAAAAGCGAGCAGAGGACTTCAGCTTTTATATCTAGAGAGAGAGGATTTAATACAGCAATTTTTATTTCGTTACTAAAACATGATTACAACTTACATCTTAAGTTTGCATTCAGTAGTGTTCGTCTGTCACGCTTTTGACGAATGATGACTGCAATGTACGGTCAAACGGCAAAATATATTTTTTTATGTGATATAATTACAATTTAACAAGTTTCAGATATTTTTACTTTACTTTGTGCCTTGAAACGTTGCTTCATGCCGAATTTCACGAATCTAGCTTAACAGGTTTTGATGAGTGAGTTTTCGAGTGTCAAAATATGTACCAACAATGGCCGTATTTTTTTACTGCATCTGTTTAGAAGTTCACAATTTCTACATCATCAAGGGACCATAGACCTTAGTATGCGACATATTTGAACTTGGTACACCAAACTGTTCCAGAGAGGAAGAGCCTTAACAGACGAAGAGACAAACAGACAGACGGATGAAAAATGTAATAAAAATATTTTTGTGTTACACAATTAAGAACTAACAATTTTCATATTTTTTCCTTTACTTGCACTGTGAAACCTTGTTTCTTCCCAAATTTCATGAGTGTAGAACTTATTCTGAGAGAAAGGTTTCTTAACAGTCGGACATACAGACAGATGGACACCAACGCGATTCTATAAGGGTTCCGTTTTTATAGACTGAGGCAGGGAACCCAAAAAAGCAAACTTGTTCTCAAAACAGTCAATGTAGCATTTAGCACACAAAATGAGAGTACGACATAAGATCAGCGATAACGTACAAATGTTCAGTAGATAAGAAATAGCCGGCTGAAGTGGCCGTGCGGTTCTAGGCGCTGCAGTCTGGAACTGCGAGACCACTACGGTTGCAGGTTCGAATCCTGCCGCGGGCATGGATGTGTCTGATGTCCTTAGGTTAGTTAGGTTTAACTAGTTCTAATTTCTACAGGACCGGAGAAGTTGAGTCCCATAGTGCTCAGAGCCATTTGAACTTTTGAGATAAGAAATATATAAAGCAAAATTTGTACAGTGAAACATGTGTCCATACCACAGCAACATAACAGGGCGCAATATTTACTAACGAGCATATTTGACACATAAAAATAAACTTGCAACATGCTGAATTGACCGCTCAGGATGGCATCACCTTCTCTTCACCGATGGGTGTCGCATATGCCTTCAACCAGATAATCGTTGGAGACGTGTTTGGAGGCAACCCGGTCAGGCTGAACGCCTTAGACACACTGTCTCGGAGTGCAGCAAGGTGTTCACTACTGTTTTGGGGTGACATTATGTGGGGCCGACGTACGCCGCTGTTGGTCATGGAAGGCACCGTAACGGCTGTACTACGTGAATAGCTTCCTTCGACCGATAGTGCAACCATATCGGCAGCATATAGGGGAGGCATTCGTCTTCATGGACGACAATTCGTGCCCCAATCGTGCACATCTTGTGAATGACTCCGTTCAGGATAACGACATCGCTCGACTAGAGTGGCCAACATGTTCTCCAGACATGAACCCTATCGAACAGGCCTGATATGGATTGAAAAGGGCTGTTTGTGACTCACCAACCACTCTGAGGGATCTTCGCCGTATCGCCGTTGAGGACTGGAACAATCTGAACCAACAGTGCCTTGATGAACTTGTGGATAGTATGACACGACGAATACAGGCATGCATCAATGCAAGAGGACGTGTTACTGGGTATTAGAGGTACCGGTGTGTATAGCAATCTAAACCACCATGTCTGAGGGTCTCACTGTATGGTCGTACTACATGCAATGTGTGGTTTTCATGAGCAATAAAAAGGGCGGAAATGATGTTTATGTTGATCTCTATTCCAATTTTCTGTAAAGGTTCCGGAACTCTTGGAATCGAGGTGACGCAAAACTTTTTTTTATGTGTGTATAACATCATATGGAACTTCAATGTCATGTTGTGTCTGTCTTGCACGACATGACAAATGCGATGTTGGATGACATGATGGCATGTCTCATGCTATACTACATGAGCTCATACATTATGTTACCTTACTTGACACGAAGCATTATATGACGTAACATGGGTACTAACACCGAAAAGTAAAGGGGAGTAGTTATGTCAATTTATGTCTTTGAAGCAGCCAGGTAAATCTAAAAGCTAGTTCCCTTCTTTTGTACCCCTAAATCTCCCCAGGAAATACTCGCATTTTTTGTGCTATGATAGCGTATCTCATTGTGGTGGAATATAAGGGACGTGTTTATGACGTAACAGTATTAGTTCCAGGATTAGAGGGAGAAGTATGGGCGAAGACCGATATTTGCATAAGTACGAGTCATTGAAGGCACTAAATGCGCAGTCATCAGCCCGAACGTTATGACCACCGACCTACTATCGATATAAACCCGCGTCACCTGGCGAGACCGACTGCTAGTCAGATAGACGCACGGTGCATGTAGCATCAATGAGCGTAGAACGGAAAGGTGTGCGATCTAAGTTTGAACGAGGACATGTTGTGATGGCACGGAGGCTCTGCACGAGCATTTCGATAACTAAACGACTAGCCGGTTGATCGAGGAGTGCTGTGGTGAGGGCCTTCAACAGGTGGTGAAACCAAGGTGAACCAACGTCCAGACGTCGTGAGATTGGGCGGCCATTTCTCATTACGGATGTCAGACGTCGTACGCTTGGCGGACTGGTAAAACAGGACAAGCGGCGAACTCTGGCGGAACTAACTCAGAATTGAATGCTGGGCAGAGTACAAATGTGATTGAACAAACAGTTCACTGTGTAAGTAGGCTGTTTATGTTTTCTTATTGGCAACGTTACGTAGCGCCCTGTATGAAAATCACTGGCTGTGCTGTGTGCAGTCTGTGGCTAGTTTGCATTGTTGTCTGCCATTGTAGTGTTGGGCAGCGGCAGCTGGATGTGAACAGCGCGTAGCGTTGCGCAGTTGGAGGTGAGCCGCCAGCAGTGGTGGATGTGGGGAGAGAGATGGCGGAGTTTGGAAATTTGTAAGACTGAATGTCATGAACATGTATATTATGGTTTTTCAACACTATTAAGGTAAATACATTGTTTGTTCTCTATTAAAATCTTTCATTTGCTAACTATGCCTATCAGTAGTTAGTGCCTTCCGTAGTTTGAATCTTACATTTAGCGGGCAGTAGTGGCGCTCGCTGTTTTGCAGTAGTTCGAGTAACGAAGATTTTTGGTGAGGTAAGTGATTTGTGAAAGATATAGTTTGATGTTAGTCAGGGCCATTCTTTTGTAGGGATTTTGATAGTCAAATTGCGTTACGCTAAAAATACTGTGTGTCAGTTTAAGCACAGTCGTGTACAATTCTTCTAAGGGGACGTTTCAACTGAAATCCCTAAGGTGAGCCTCCTCAGCCAACGACCCATGCATATGCCAATGTTAACATCACCACATCGGCAACTACGACTGAAATAGTCACCAGACGTTGTCGCAGTGGCAGAGCGTTGCATGCTCTCATTAATCCCGATACCTCCGTCATAATGACTACGGGAGGGCGCGAATTCGTCTTGTTCCAGGGGAACAGCTTCTTGACTCCTCTACTGCGGGACGGAGACAAGCTGCCGGCGGTTCTATTATGCTCTGGGAAACATTCATGTGGACATCCATAGGTCCAACGGAGCTCGTGCAAGGCACCATGACGGCTAAGGAGCATCTTATACTCATTGCAGACCACGTACACCCCTTCATGACGATCGTGTTTCCCGACGCCAGTGGCATTTTTCAACAAGATAATGCTCTATGTCACAAAGCCAGGAGTGTGGCGGAGTTGTTCAAGGAACACATTGGTGAGTTTGAATTGATGTGCCGGCCTCCCAGATCAACAGATCTGAACCCGATCGACCACATCTGGGATGTGGTTGAACGTGGCGACAGATCGCCTCTTCCCCGGAATTTTCAGGATTAGGTGACTTCTGTGTGCAGATGCGGTGCCAGCTTCCACTGGCAACCTACCAAGGCCTCATTTCTTCAATGCCGCGACGGGGCACCGCTATTATCCGTGTCAAAGGTGGACATACCGGCTATTAGATAGGTGGTCATAATATTCTGGCTGATCAGTGTAAGGGACTGATGTGAGGCGAAGACATTGTCACAGGAGTGGGAACCGCGGCTGACAAAATCAAACCAGTCTGAAGGCATGATAAAATTGAAAATACAACGAAAAACAAAAAATTAGTTGCATGTCTATATCTCCATAATGATCGCGGTAAGGGGTTGGGTTGTTTGGGGAAGGAGACCAGACAGCAAGGTGGTGGTGGTGGTTAGTATTTAACGTCCCGTCGACAACGAGGTCATTAGAGGCGGAGCGCAAGCTCGGGTTAGGGAAGGATTGGGAAGGAAAACGGCCGTGCCCTTTCAAAGGAACCATCCCGGCATTTGCCTGAAACGTTTTAGGGAAATCACGGAAAACCTAAATCAAGATGGCCGGAGACGGGATTGAACCGTCGTCCTCCCGAATGCGAGTCCAGTGTGCTAACCACTGCGCCACCTCGCTCGGTAGACAGCAAGGTCATAGGTGTCATCGGATTGGGGAAGGATGGCGAAGGAAGTCGGCCGTGCCCTTTCAAAGGAACCATCCCGGCATTTGCCTGGAGCGATTTAGGGAAATCACGGAAAACCTAAATCAGGATGGCCGGACGCGGGATTGAACCGTCGTCCTCCCGAATGCGAGTCCATTGTCTAACCACTGCGCCACCTCGCTCGGTTCGCGGTAAGGAAAACAGCATAAGCATGCATGTCGCTCAGTAGGAGACTTCACATCATTAAAAAACTGTTTAACTGTAAAAATTTTGTGAGAATAATTCCCAGCTAACATTTTATAAATTGAAATTTACGGGTTGAGCCCGTCATGAAGCACAACGCTGTTCGCCGTAGGTCGTAATATTTAGCACAGAAAGGGGGCAGCTGGGTGGGCTTCAGAAGTGCGCTCACTTGGTCTCCTCTCTCGCCACTGCACGGCGAATGCGAGCCGTTAATCTGTTTTGCGGGCCAGGAGGCCATCGCCACATTATTACAGGAAACATTTTAATCACGCCCAGCGTGCGTGTCGCCGCAGGTGGCTCGGCAAGTTGCCGCAAAAAGAAAGTCCGCCGCGGCAAATCACGGCAAAGTTGCAACCTGTTTACTAGCCCGCAGCCAGACACTCGCTTGTTCGATAATTAAAAAACATGCAGTCGCCGTCAGAGAGCGCGAATTTAATTTCGAAATTTATAACGAGTGGTAATTAAATGGCCGGTGACGATGCTCTTTACTCTCTTGATTTTATTCCAGACTTTGTTTCCCAAACTACCCCCTAGCCGAACCACACGTTACAGTTGCATCCAACCTGCGGGTATAAATGTCATAAAAAGTACTGACAGAGAAGTGACACTTTCGCAAGAGACAAATAACGTGATGAATAGTGGAGTAGGAAAGATGTATGGTGTCATTAGCAGGTGAGTGTATAAATCGTAACTTTTTTTCTGAATAAATCCATCTAGATCGCGTAACATAGTTCTTTATTTATAAATACGTTCCGGCTGCAGTCATTATCAGACAAAAGCAGAGGTATAAATAAAAAAGTGATCCAGTAGGTATGGAATTTATTTCTTTTAATCCAGTCTATAATCACAAAAAATTTTTGTCCTGAGACTACCGATTTCGGTCACTGTTGACAATATTCGCACCAGTTTAAAACATAACCTAATATACCTACGCAATTGTGCTTACTAAGGGGGGCATGGCCTGTCGACTAGAGTGGATAATAAACGCTACTGGTCTCCATGGAATGGGCGAGGAAAGGAATACCTGTCAAACACAAAGTAGAAGACAGTATACATTCATAAGGAACGTGTTAACACAGCAAGGAACAACTTCTACTCTTCTAAGGGAAGCCGGAGAGGACAAATACACCTATGCAAAAACGACGCACCGCAGACAAACTACCGGATTGAGACGAAAATCGGTAGTCGTGATGTACATATACAGACAAATAAATGATCACAATTTCAGAGAAGATGGATGATTTATTCAAGAGAAAGCGGTTCACAAATTAAGCAAGTCTATAATACGTTGGTCACAACTGCCCCTAGTGCAAGTAGTTTTCGAAATAGCATTGATTGACAGAGTTGTCGCATGTCCTTCTTAGGGATATCGCGCCAAATGCTGTCCAATTGACGCTTCAGATCGTCAAAATCCAGGGCTGGTTGGGGAGCCCTGCCCACAATGTTCCAAACTTCCACAGTTGTAGAGGGATCAGGCGGCATTCCTGACCAAGATGGGGTATGGCAAGCACGAAGGCAAGCCGAAATTCTCACTTTGAGCGGGAGGACATTATCTTGCCGAAATGTAGGGCGAGGACGGTGTGACATAAAGGAAAAGAAAACGTGACCTAAAATATCGTTGACGTATTGCTGTGCTGTAAGGATGCCGCAGGTGACAACCAAAGCGGTCCTTCTGTAATATGAAATGGCACCGCAGACTGTCAGTCATGATTGTCGGGTCGTATGGCGGGTGACGTCAGGTTGGTACCCCACCACTGTCCAGGACGTCTCCAGACACGGCTTCGCCGTGGAATCTCATTTTCTGGAGAAGAGTTGTCTTCAGTGATGAGTCCCGCTTCGAAGTGAGCCCCATTGACAAGGACACTCCAACAAGCTCGGAATTTGGACAATTTAATGCTACAGTTGGGATGAATTTGGAACGATATTCCCGAGGAGATATAAGCAGAGTAACTGCTTGCGTAAGGGCCAGAGGTGGACCAACGCATTATTGACTTGCTTAATTTGTGAGGCTCTGCCTCTTGATAAATCATCCAATTTTTCTGAAATTCTAATCATTTGTTTGCCTGCCGATTTCCTTTCCATTTGGATAATTCCTTCGTGGTGTGCCTTTTTTTTCTAAGAGTGAATTATAGAAGGATATGGATACTGAGAAATATGCAGCAGATATTTTAGGGTGCTCTGTATGAGTGCTTCTCTAAGATGAAGACTTCAGCAAGGGTAAGAAAGTTTTGACATGCCGTATAAAACTACTCGAAAGGCTGATTGCAAAATAAATAAGTAAACAATCGCAAAGTGACACGAAAGTGAATATAATTCTACAAATACTTCGCTTCGTTTTAGAGTTTACAGAATTTATCATAACCAACTGCGGAAACGGACACGATTGGAAGAGTACAAGAATTCATAAACTTCATGGATCTGCAAACGAATCGTTTGCGAGATATTTCCTGCTGTATGGTTATGGGCGGCTACTTACTGTTCGAAATACTGTTCTAGTTAGTATAAATGTATGTGAATGTAGCCTTGTCGTTACACTATCTGATCGAAAGTATGCGGACATCGCTATGTAGTTCGGGATTTACACTAGATGTCGTGAGAGGGCGAAGGGTATTGTGTTGTCGGTAGAGAAGCAGTAACAGCCAAATGGGTTGATTAGGAGCCTTCCGATGTCGCAACAGATTGATCAGGGGTGTTTCAACCTTTCTACGGCTGCCGAAGTCTACTGTTGATGAAATGACTGAGAAGTAGCAACGTAAAGAAATACCTATAAGTAAACCAAGATCTGGCAAAGCTGTGGTACTGATGATCAGAGACCGTCGAAAATTGCACAGGTTCATCGCAAAAAATAGCTTGAAATCGGCGGAAGGAATGATTCCTCTGGTCGAGCAGCTTCTCAAGTTAATGCCAAGCAACTCTTGAGCTTGTATAAGAGGGGAAGCCCTGGACAGAGGAGGACTGCAAACGAGTGATGTGGAGTGACGAAACCGACGAAGGGTTTGGTCTGATGAATGCTTGGAGAACGTTACCTGTCATCTTGTGTCGCGCCAACTTCTAATCAAGCTGCGAGCCTACGGGGTATCGTCTCAGCTGTGGGATTGGATTCGTGATTTCCTGTCAGGAAGGTCGCAGTTCGTAGTAATAGACGGCAAATCATCGAGTAAAACAGAAGTAATATCAGGTGTTCCCCAGGCAAGCGTCCTGAGACCTCTGCTGTTCCTGATCTATGTAAATGGTTCAAATGGCTCTGAGCACTGTGGGACTTAACATCTGAGGTCATCAGTCCCCTAGAACTTAGAACTACTTAAACCTAACTAACCTAAGGACATCACACACATCCATGCCCGAGGCAGGATTCGAACCTGCGACCGTAGCGGTAGCGCGGTTCCAGACTGTAGCGCCTAGAACCGCTCGGCCACCCAGGCCGGCTGATCTATATAAATGACCTGGGTGATAATCTGAGCAGTTCTCTTAGGTTGTTCGCAGATGATGCTGTAATTTACCGTCTAGTTAGGTCATCCGAAGACCAGTATCAGTTGCAAAGCGATTTAGAAAAGATTCCTGTATGGTGTGGCAGGTGGCAGTTGACGCTAAATAACGAAAAGTGTGAGGTGATCCGCATGAGTTCCAAAAGAAATACGTTGGAATTCGATTACTCGATAAATAGTACAATTCTCAAGGCTGTCAATTCAATTAAGTACCTGGGTGTTAAAATTACGAACAACTTCAGTTGGAAAGACCACATAGATAATATGGTGGGGAAGGCGAGCCAAAGGTTGCGTTTCATTGGCAGGACACTTAGAAGATGCAACAAGTCCACTAGAGAGACAGTTTACACTACACTCGTTCGTCCTCTGTTAGAATATTGCTGCGCGGTGTGGGATCCTTACCAGGTGGGATTGACGGAGGACATCGAAAGGGTGCAAAAAAGGGCAGCTCGTTTTGTATTATAACGTAATAGGGGAGAGAGTGTGGGAGATATGATACGCGAGTTGGGATGGAAGTCTTTAAAGCAAAGACGTTTTTCGTTGCGGCGAGATCTATTTACGAAATTTCAGTCACCAACTTTCTCTTCCGAATGCGAAAATATTTTGTTGAGCCCAACCCACATAGGTAGGAATGATCATCAAAATAAAATAAGAGAAATCAGAGCTCGAACAGAAAGGTTTAGGTGTTCGTTTTTCCCTCGCGTTGTTCGGGAGTGGAATGGTAGAGATAGTATGATTGTGGTTCGATGAACCCTCTGCCAAGCACTTAAATGTGAATTGCAGAGTAATCATGTAGATGTAGATGTAGATGTACCTTCTCTGTTTTCGGTTTCTGCGGAAGAGTAGACTGCCATTCCTCCACAGATTTTTAAACACCTCACTGTAAATGTCCTCAGTGGAGTTCAACCCGCCATAGAGGGAAGACAATGAACACTAATAGGTGTCCGGATAAGTTTTATGGCATAGTGTAATTGAGAGACTCATATTTTACTCATGGACAACGGTCTGGGGATGTGATATATCAAAGTCTATCAAACACATGGGTCTATACCCGGGTCTCCAAGATTACCTTACCGCAATACTGCGGACTTTTCTGTTGTGGGTTATCCTGATGTGTTTGATAGAATTCGTAATTCACTGCAGAGACGAGTGCGGTGTTGTACAAAAATGAGACAATGGCGCCGGGAACACCTCCATTAACATGTTAAGAGTGTACGGGACATTGTAACGTATAACGTGGTGAAGTATTGTTTTCTCCAGAGGTAGGCCTTGTGTGAAATTTCAGCCTAATTATACGAGGATTTAATGGAAAAGTTCGTGTTTCACGTACTTTTGTATTACTATTATCACAAGTTTCCGCCGGCCGGGGTGGCCGAGCGGTGCTAGGCGCAACAGTCTGGAACCACGCGACCGCTACGGTCGCAGGTTCGAATCCTGCGGGCATGGATGTTTGTGATGTCCTTAGGTTGGTTAGGTTTAAGTAGTTCTAAGTTCTAGGGGACTGATGACCTCAGCAGTTA
The DNA here is from genome assembly GCF_023864275.1 of Schistocerca cancellata. Lineage (NCBI taxonomy): Eukaryota > Metazoa > Arthropoda > Insecta > Orthoptera > Acrididae > Schistocerca > Schistocerca cancellata. The sequence continues at coordinate 640,765,009 of NC_064626.1, forward strand.
AGTCCCATGGTCCTCAGAGCCAGAGCCACAAGTTTCCGTTGATAAATCCTGTACTTAGTCCAACATCTTCCGGAGCCAATGTCGCCGGAACGCATTCATAGATGAGGACAGAGGGAGTCGCAACACATCTTCGCGGTTCTACACCGCAGACACGGAACGCTAAAAAAGTGATAGCGGTCGGAGCAAATAGCTGTAAGCGTGTCGGCGAGCACCCTGAGCAGCGATCCGCCGTTAGCAGCCTCTCAATTATTGGCCCCCAGTGTGGGCGAGAGCTTAACACAGGGCTCTCAATGTTGCATGGGCTGCAACAGATGGCGTCGCTGACTTATTCAGCCGCAGGAGTGCACGCGCCCCACCACCGCCCTCGCCCACTGTGCAGGCGCTGCTACTGAAACACCACAGCCAGGTGGTTCTCTGGAATTACAGCTTTAGGCGTCCGGCTGTATAGAATAATGAGGAAAGTATGGACGTATGGTAAGATTTCTGCTGATTGGACAAAGACAATTACTGTATCTATCTTTAAGAAGGGTAACAAGTCGCTCTGTGAAAATTACATCACTACTGTGCCACTGCATGAAGATTCATGAAAATGTAATTTTACAGAAAATCATGAATAAGACAGAACTCCAATTAAGAGAAGACGACAAGAATTTCGATCTCGAAGATCAATGTTTACAGCCAGACAGGTTGTAGAAAAGAGACAGGAATTTGGGAAAGGTATCGTAACTGCATCCGCGAACATAATAAGAGGCTTATGACACTGCTAGAAGAGAAGAGAGATGAGAGGGTCCACATAGATTGGAACTGTCAAAACTACAACGACAGAGAATCAAAGACACGTTCAAAAGTGCTTGGATTGTGTTACAAAAGACGGCAAAAAATCAGTATGTGTTATAATGGACACAAGGGTTTTGGCAAAGAAATGTGTTCTCACTGATGCTTTTGAATATAGTCATGATCAGCATGATACGAAAAAGGGGTCAACAGCAGATGATATGAAAATCTAGCATATACATGTGATACGATGATTTGCGAAGAAAATGAGCAGAAGCTGGCAGAACAACTAAACTTCTGGCAGAGAATAATTGAAGATGCAGGCATAGAAATAAGGCTAAATCACTAGGAAATTTATTCTGTGGCAGGCATCTTCAGTGACCTGGAATATATACATATTTGTACAATTTAGTTTACATTTTGGGGCAATGTACCTATTGGTGATAAACAGTTCTGGTAGTTGCTTTTTGCTGTGATGTAGTAATATTTTAAATTCTACTTACAGGTTAAGTGGACGATTTTCTGTATATTGCGATTCTGTTCCATTTTTGGTGGCGTGCCTTTTGTTGTAGTAAAAGCCACTTGGGGTTTTTTCCACATTTCACAGCACTAGGAACTGAACACTTATTTTGATACAATGTTTTGGTTTGTGTTGCCGACTGTCGGATGTTATTACCAAAAAGATCGAATGTTATTGCTAACTTTCGAGTGTAATTTTTGAGGTATCTGTGATCTATTTGTATATGCATGCATGTGTGTGTGTGTGTGTGTGTGTGTGTGTGTGTGTGTGTGTGTGTGTGTTTTGGTATGAAATTACATTTATTTTGGTGATTGTCATTAGCTTTATTAAGTGTAGTAGGGAGCCTCCAGTGTTCCCCCATTTATCACATTAAATGGCAAAACATACATTTAACATCTTTAGGAAACCAAAAGCCACAGACACTAATATATTCCACATTTAATAACTCCAGCACCAGAAGTTTGCGGCACTAAGACGTATGTTACATAGATTAAACAGGATCCCCCTCAACAAGACAAATTATGAAGAAGAAATGAGGACAATCACACAAATAGCTAAGAGCAATGGGTATGACACACATGTAGTACACAAGCTCAGTCAAAAAATAAAGACTCAAATACAAAACAAACACTACACTTCTAGAATACAAGATAACTCAGAAGCTGCAAACTTACACACTCAACAAATACACACAATGTCACCATTACACAGAAAAGAAGCAGATGGTACACTATGACTTATACATATAAATTAACACATGGAGTTGCAAACATCCTGAAGAGACAGGACTTCCAAATAGCATATAAGAAAAGGCAAACCTTGCAATCACACCTAAGCAAACCAACTACTAAGAGGGATAAATTTCACCGATCAGGAATATACACTCCTGGAAATGGAAAAAAGAACACATTGACACCGGTGTGTCAGACCCACCATACTTGCTCCGGACACTGCGAGAGGGCTGTACAAGCAATGATCACACGCACGGCACAGCGGACACACCAGGAACCGCGGTGTTGGCCGTCGAATGGCGCTAGCTGCGCAGCATTTGTGCACCGCCGCCGTCAGTGTCAGCCAGTTTGCCGTGGCATACGGAGCTCCATCGCAGTCTTTAACACTGGTAGCATGCCGCGACAGCGTGGACGTGAACCGTATGTGCAGTTGACGGACTTTGAGCGAGGGCGTATAGTGGGCATGCGGGAGGCCGGGTGGACGTACCGCCGAATTGCTCAACACGTGGGGCGTGAGGTCTCCACAGTACATCGATGTTGTCGCCAGTGGTCGGCGGAAGGTGTACGTGCCCGTCGACCTGGGACCGGACCGCAGCGACGCACGGATGCACGCCAAGACCGTAGGATCCTACGCAGTGCCGTAGGGGACCGCACCGCCACTTCCCAGCAAATTAGGGACACTGTTGCTCCTGGGGTATCGGCGAGGACCATTCGCAACCGTCTCCATGAAGCTGGGCTACGGTCCCGCACATCGTTAGGCCGTCTTCCGCTCACGCCCCAACATCGTGCAGCCCGCCTCCAGTGGTGTCGCGACAGGCGTGAATGGAGGGACGAATGGAGACGTGTCGTCTTCAGCGATGAGAGTCGCTTCTGCTTTGGTACCAATGATGGTCGTATGCGTGTTTGGCGCCGTGCAGGTGAGCGCCACAATCAGGACTGCATACGACCGAGGCACACAGGGCCAACACCCGGCATCATGGTGTGGGGAGCGATCTCCTACACTGGCCGTACACCACTGGTGATCGTCGAGGGACACTGAATAGTGCACGGTACATCCAAACCGTCATCGAACCCATCGTTCTACCATTCCTAGACCGGCAAGAGAACTTGCTGTTCCAACAGGACAATGCACGTCCGCATGTATCCCGTGCCACCCAACGTGCTCTAGAAGGTGTAAGTCAACTACCCTGGCCAGCAAGATCTCCGGATCTGTCCCCCATTGAGCATGTTTGGGACTGGATGAAGCGTCGTCTCACGCGGTCTGCACGTCCAGCACGAACGCTGAGGCGCCAGGTGGAAATGGCATGGCAAGCCGTTCCACAGGACTACATCCAGCATCTCTACGATCGTCTCCATGGGAGAATAGCAGCCTGCATTGCTGCGAAAGGTGGATATACACTGTACTAGTGCCGACATTGTGCATGCTCTGTTGCCTGTGTCTATGTGCCTGTGGTTCTGTCAATGTGATCATGTGATGTATCTGACCCCAGGAATGTGTCAATAAAGTTTCCCCTTCCTGGGACAATGAATTCACGGTGTTCTTATTTCAATTTCCAGGAGTGTACACATTTGAACCTTGCTGACGAAGTGTTGCTATCAAAACTGTTTTAATGTTTTGCTCTAATTGTGAGGCCACCATTGACTTTATTGACATTCAATAATAAATACTTGTCTTCTTCACTCCGACTACACTAACTTCATTTGTAAATGTTGCCGTATTTTCCAATTCTTACCAATTCCTAGGAACCCCAGTAACAATGTAACTATTCTGAACAAGGTGCGATAAAAGGAGGGTGCGAAACTACCTCTTAGACACATATTCCAGCCATAATTCTACAACGTTGTCCATCTATCCGATCCATTGCTGTTTTGTTTGCAATTTTTTTCACTAATTTTGGTAGTCGAAGGAAAGACGGCATCATTAACGCTCTATTTCATTTACTTTAGAGATAATATTAAAAAACAGTGACAGTTAGAACATCCTCTTTCTCATATTTTTCATCCATATACTTGTGAATATGTGCTGTTCTGCTTTGTTACACTAAATCTAATTATCCTAATTTAGTGTGAAAGCAGCAAACAGCGCAAGATGATAAAATTTTTCGAACACCAAACGAGTCACAATGAAGAATAAACATAAAACGAGCATTTTATGTATTTTTAGGATTATTTTTGTGGAAATCGTCGGTGATCCAGTTTGCGCAAAATCACATACATTAAATTTATCACTTGTAATATCTCTTTATATTCGATGAATTATTCTGATACAATTCTACCCTTGAATGACGTTTACTAATTTTCTATCTTCATACTCGCAGAATCCATGCGAAAAGTAGTTAATACAATGGCTATGCCATGAGCGCATAAGTATTCTTTGTAGTACTCTCTCTGGTGGTTGTTAGAAAAAAAAGAAAGGGAGCTTCGGAGATTGTCTTCGTGCCGATTAGCATGAGCTTGGTTTGGAAGAACTGTTATTTGATTATTGAGATTTATCACAGAAGATAACTGATACGAACTGTACGATTAAAAAGGAATATATATATATATATATATATATATATATATATATATATATATATATATATATATATTGCTCCTTCAAAAAAAGGTGTGTATGTGAAATTTGGGAAATAATGATATTTATCGATATATTGCGTAGTTGTTAATCAGAAGGGACTTCCGAAAGACTGGATACGAACCTGCATTTAATAATCCAAGAGCTCCATTACTTCTTCGGAAGGTTAAACTTCATCAAAGCCAAATACCCGCTTGATCTGAGGTTTCCCGACTGATTATACAACGCTCCCAAAATTACGAGGCATTTTATTTGTACAGATTAGCAGACTGCCGCAAAGCACGAGCCTGCAGAGATGAAGATTCATCGCCTGATTTCATTCTAACAAGTAAAATTTCAGAATCATTTTTGAGTGACTGAGCTATGACTGTGTTTCCTATCATGAATGATTGATTGCTCGAACGAATTGAGAGCTACAGAATTACGTAGATAGGAAGAAAAATTACAACCTCGTAAATGTGATGGAAGATAACTACGTCACTTTAGTTATCGAAACACTCAGAATATTTAGCGTCGTAACTCGGCCTATTGTTTCAAGAGCTGCAGTTTCATGTAATTTATAATAACTGTCCTCACTACTGACTGCAACTGCTAAGAGGGGAGTAGGGAAACTTCCAGCCAACGACACGCGAAAGCAACGAGACGTTGTGGGTTAGCATAGCGTAGAGAGAGTTGCGTGTGAGACTTGGCGAAGTAAGGAAGTGTTTAGCACGCAGTGGAGAGAAGATTCTCACTCTGGTTGTGGAATAGGAAATGTTGGAGTTAGGTTTCTGGGTGTGCTACTACCGAATATGCGCATAGTTGCGATATTTAGAAATTCCGCGAATGAAGTCGAATTGTAGCATAGCTACACTCCTGGAAATTGAAATAAGAACACCGTGAATTCATTGTCCCAGGAAGGGGAAACTTTATTGACACATTCCTGGGGTCAGATACATCACATGATCACACTGACAGAACCACAGGCACATAGACACAGGCAACAGAGCATGCCCAATGTCGGCACTAGTACAGTGTATATCCACCTTTCGCAGCAATGCAGGCTGCTATTCTCCCATGGAGACGATCGTAGAGATGCTGGATGTAGTCCTATGGAACGGCTTGCCATGCCATTTCCACCTGGCGCCTCAGTTGGACCAGCGTTCGTGCTGGACGTGCAGACCGCGTGAGACGACGCTTCATCCAGTCCCAAACATGCTCAATGGGGAACAGATCCGGAGATCTTGCTGGCCAGGGTAGTTGACTTATACCTTCTACAGCACGTTGGGTGGCACGGGATACATGCGGACGTGCATTGTCCTGTTGGAACAGCAAGTTCCCTTGCCGGTCTAGGAATGGTAGAACGATGGGTTCGATGACAGTTTGGATGTACCGTGCACTATTCAGTGTCCCCTCGACGATCACCAGTGGTGTACGGCCAGTGTAGGAGATCGCTCCCCACACCATGATGCCGGGTGTTGGCCCTGTGTGCCTCGGTCGTATGCAGTCCTGATTGTGGCGCTCACCTGCACGGCGCCAAACACGCATACGACCATCATTGGCACCAAGGCAGAAGCGACTCTCATCGCTGAAGACGACACGTCTCCATTCGTCCTTCCATTCACGCCTGTCGCGACACCACTGGAGGCGGGCTGCATGATGTTGGGGCGTGAGCGGAAGACGGTCTAACGGTGTGCGGGACCGTAGCCCAGCTTCATGGAGACGGTTGCGAATGGTCCTCGCCGATACCCCAGGAGCAACAGTGTCCCTAATTTGCTGGGAAGTGGCGGTGCGGTCCCCTACGGCACTGCGTAGGATCCTACGGTCTTGGCGTGCATCCGTGCGTCGCTGCGGTCCGGTCCCAGGTCGACGGGCACGTGCACCTTCCGCCGACCACTGGCGACAACATCGATGTACTGTGGAGACCTCACGCCCCACGTGTTGAGCAATTCGGCGGTACGTCCACCCGGCCTCCCGCATGCCCACTATACGCCCTCGCTCAAAGTCCGTCAACTGCACATACGGTTCACGTCCACGCTGTCGCGGCATGCTACCAGTGTTAAAGACTGCGATGGAGCTCCGTATGCCACGGCAAACTGGCTGACACTGACGGCGGCGGTGCACAAATGCTGCGCAGCTAACGCCATTCGACGGCCAACACCGCGGTTCCTGGTGTGTCCGCTGTGCCGTGCGTGTGATCATTGCTTGTACAGCCCTCTCGCAGTGTCCGGAGAAAGTATGGTGGGTCTGACACACCGATGTCAATGTGTTCTTTTTTCCATTTCCAGGAGTGTATTTTAGTGATAGGTGGTGTAACAGTGTAGCTATGAACTTCAGTTACAAGCTATATTATAAATGTACTTCAACCCTTACTTATGGTTGCAACTACCAACTGCCGAACCCCGTTAAGTATTTGCTGCAAAATCTGTGTGTCTTTGATTACTAGAAACTTTCCAGTTCAAACGGAACACCTGGTTGCCGCTCTAACAGTAAATTAATAATATTTAGTAATCTGCATTGAATCTTGTAAAGCGAATGTTATATCCGAACTATTTTGTATCAATGTACGAACGTACCTAGACTGATATACGGACAATCATAAGTCTTGAGAGACTGAATAGTGCATTCAAAGTAACAACCATGGAATAACTGAAAAAGTCTATAAGGGCTCAACGTTGCTCTCATTTCTGCTATTATTCTAGATTAACTTTGTGTGTGTTACTGACAAGCATAAAGGAACGATCTTATCATGTAACAACTTAGTGTTTGTCATCTAGTAGTATGTAGCTGGAATAAGCTTCATTCACAATTTCTTTTGGCGATATTAAGAAAGGTATGATTTGAGATGGACTTAGATGAGACAGTCACGGGCGGTGGCACAAGGGCTGCAGTGTGGGTTAGCAAAAACCCCCCACATAATAAGTGAAACAGAACCCAGCAGTTTAATTTTGTGTGGTCCCAGATACGCTCTGGAAATTGATATTCGTCACTTGCAAAGAGGTATAACAAGTGGCAAGCGGGGAAAAACTTAGGGGCAATTCTGTTCATTTTTGGTCTGCCACATACTTACTCAGCCACGAAAGCTCCCTTCTAGGAATGGAAATAGGCAGCTTATTTTGATTTTTTTGATAGTGGGGAAGTGTATACTGACTCTAGGAGTAATATTTATAAAGAATCCTACAATATACATTCCAACACAGTGATCATCCGTATCAGGTAAAATTAATGTAAACATACAGCGTCTGCGCGGATGCTGACAACTTTCATTGAATGGAGGAAAAGTTAGATTTTTTTCAGATCATCCCTCTGTATCTCCAAGAGAGTACACGGCTTAGTCTATGACTATTTTTCAGCCGCATAGATAAACATCCTGAAAAAATAAAAATGTTTACATGACACTAATAGAAGCTCGCGCACATGCAAGCAATCATTATTCCCATGCTCCATCAGTCAGTGGAAGGGTAATAAAATTAAATAGTCGAACAAATATTATACTCACTCTTGCACGTAACATCGATTATGGTCGATAGTCATGCTCTGTGCATCTAAGACATGAACCATTAATCATTTTCTTCACGTAATAAAACATATTTCAGGTACATATCAGGTGATTTTAGATAACACCCCCGGCGGTACACTTATTCCTGTGGAGCGACCAACTTCGTCATATCGCTCGAACAAGGACACGGTACCGTCTCAGCTGGCTATGCATTTGGCTACAATAGCGAATGGACCCCTGTATTGAGTGCACAGGTCATTTGTTATTGAGAATCTGCTATATCGTAAACTGAGAGATAGTTGTTCTTGCGCGGCTCTGATGCAGTTGCAGTGTACCATTCAGACTTACGTACACTGTGCTGAATCAGAAGGTTGCTGTACTACTCTCTAGGTTTTGTGACTTTGGAACATATCGTTATCCAACTGGTCAGCACGGCGTCAGTGGCCTATATGTACTGCTTGGTTGAAGAAAGTTGTATCTGTTCGTTAAAGCGTCTCTTGAAGTTTTTGAATATCGTCTCTTGCTACTGCACAATGGGTCCTAAGTTCATTTCTTGTTCGGCTACGTTCAATTATCATTCTCCAGTCCCAGTTCTACTTAACGGTTATTTATTTTAATTGGGTTAATTGGTGTAAATCTACTTTGTTCTATGATAGCGTTTTAATGATTCTGGTTTGTTGGTTTCTTATTTATTTATAAAGTACAAGGTTAATTTGGAAGTTGCTTTTGAATAGAGAGCTTGCGTTAAGATTGTTTTAGGGAAAAAGAGATGTTAAGTTTTGATCAAACTGTTACACACAACTCTCGATCTCAGTACCACCACTTGTTGCTTCTATGTCAGAGAAAGTATGTCGGTGAGGGATGAGCCTGCTGTTGCGGAGCTACTCAAATAGGAAATGATTTACGAACTGACTATCAGAGGAAGTGTCATTTTCAGAAGTGCTGCCGAGATGATGCTCCGGTTGAGGGAAGCTGCTGATAAGGCTGTAGGCCCTCCCTAAACTCTCGAGAGCTTTGGTGGGTGAAGCATTTCTTAGCATCGTGTGTGCGTTATGAGAGATACATTCGTTATTTTGTTTCTTTGAAGTAACAGAGATTTCGCACTCACAGCTTTGTAGAATCAAAGCACATGCAGCCGGGCACATGTTGTTTAATAAGTTGCCTATTCCTTTAGCAGGTTTGGTGAGGGAAGACAGAGTATTGGCAGCGGCGTGTTGTGACGCGATTGAACGGTCATTTTATTTTCTGGTGGAATTACAGAATTAGAAACTGATGTTTGGGATAAGCGATAAAAAACTTTATCAAATGTTGTGTCCCATGGTTAAAGAGCTTTTGGAGAGATCTTAGAAGGAGTTGATGTGTAAAATACTACCCCTTTCTGAATTTAGGTAATCAGTACGTGACAACAGTCTGTACAGGGACAACATCAGTTAATAGGAAGAAATTGTTTGTTGCAGAGCACAATGAAGAATTGCCGGGGGGGGGGGGGGGAATATGTGAAGAGAATTAGAAACACAGTCAAAGGCCTGTTTTGGAAGGGATGCATCCCGATGACAGATCTAGAGTGGCTTTTGGCCACTGCCCAAAAAGTTTTCGTGGTTTACATAAACCAGTTTCGTAAGTGGATACCCTGCACCTCACTCATGACACTTGGGTAGGAAGTGGGGTAAGGAACCAGCAGCTGCACAAGCATGAGGCACCCGACAATTTATTGCTTTTATTTGATCTTAGGTGTTATAGATGCCAAGGGAAGGGTTACAGGGTGAGGTACTGTCCACAAACAGAGGAACTGTCTAGTATCTGGCAGAAGGGGAAGGACTTTTTGGTTCGAGGACTGTTTCTCACAAAAATCGTAGCGAGGCAAAGTTGGCAGATACTGTAGGTTTGTGGTATTGTAAATAATGAACCAGTTTATTCCCTTTTGGATTCCAGCAGATCCTTGTACCTCCTTTACGAAGATTTTTCTATCGCCTTTAGTGTTATATGGAAACTTCCCTATTTTTCTGGGGAAATAGAATCATGTAGAGTGACTAATTCTGCTGAGATGTAATTGCTGCGGGAAGTTCCCATTAAGGTGTGTATTCAAAACTTCCTTGGGTCATTAAGATAAAGGGGGCTCACAATTTCCTCGTTCCTCCCGTTCTAGGGGCCGATTTTATCTGTAAGATGGGTGTTATCTTGGACTGGGGAAAAGGAACATTTTTTTGGATTCAGTGAAACCCATAGTAAAAGAGTTCGGCAAGTACCAGTCATAAGGGCCTGCCAAGCGGCCAACTAGAGCACTTACGGCGAGACCGGGTAGCAAGCAAGACTATTATTTTAGTCAACACTTTGGCCTGACCTCTCATCCAATTGCTTGGACGTAGTGAAAGGGGAAGAATATAGGACAGAACTTACTCACGATATCCCAGTCAGACATCTGTCATATCTACTGTTCGATTCCCGGCCAGGCTGGGGATTTTTCTTTGCTGGGGACTGGGTGTTTGTCTTGTCCTTATCATTTCATTATCATCGTCGTCATCATCATTCGTGACAGCTGCTAGTTGGATTGAGTTAAATATTGGGACTTTGTACGGTCGCTAATGACACTCGCATCTGAGCGCCCCACAAACCAAACATCATCCTCATCATATCTGCTCTCACCACTTCGCATAAAGCAGCTCAAAGCTGTCATAGAAGAAATGTTTAGGCAGGGAGTTATTCTGCCATCTAGGTTGCCCTCTTCTTCTCCAATAGTGTGGTCCCAAAGGTGCAAGGCAAGTTATGTCCTAAGGTGGACTACCATTCATTAAATAAAAAGGTAGTCCATCAATCGACACCGTTACTAATTCTGTACAACTGTTTGGATGCCTTAAGAAAGCAAAGATTTTCAGTACTTTCGACCTTAATCAGACTTATTGTCAGATTCCTCTCTCTGAAGAATCGAAACCTGAACGGCTTTTACCACCAAATGGAATCTCCATGAATGCAACCGGGTTACAATGTTTTTTTCTTATCTAAGTTTCGATGAACATCGGAAGGCTGGGTTCACTGTCAAACCATCACAGGCGAAGTTCGGGCAAGCCGAAATTTATTACCTGGGGAACTTAGTTTCTGAAATGGAGTCAGTGTCGATCACAGCCGTACTACAGCTATTCATTCATGCCCTCCCTAAAAGAATAAGAGAGCAGTAGCAATCTTTGTAGGCATGATCACTTTTCAAAAAAATTATTTGTAATTTTGCCCATCTCGCAGTAGCGCTAAATGATCTCAGCATAAAAGGGGAGCAAATTCAAGTGAATTACTTCATAAGAAGTGGCATTCTTAAGTCTGAAAACAGCGTGGGCCAGCACGCCAGTGCTGACAATGCCCAACTTCAGTAAGAAGTGCATTGTTAAAACAGACGCACCAGAGCAGGGGTTACAGGTCTGCTTTACAGGTAGACAATGGTGTAACGTGCTCTACTACTTATGCAATACCAGTTGTCCCCTGAAAGGAAGTACTCCGCATATGAATTAGAGGCTTTGGCTGTTTTATTCGCATTTTCTCAGTAACTTGACTGTCTAACTTGACTGTATTTGTGACCAAAGGAGAACTTAGGTAACGGATCAGAAATGTGAGCACAAAAATCTGCCCGCTCTCACACTGATCGAGTAGACGATGCCCGTGGAAGACCTTTCAACATTAAATAAATGGTTTTCCTTACGATATTTTATTATGTGTTCCGCACATATAAGGTTTCGTAAATTAGCAGGTCAAGATGTTGATTGTAGTTTCTTCCCACGTTTCCTTGTGTGAATTCACACGCTGTTGCCGCAACCGCATCTCAGCCACGTAACTGTTTAGGACCTTATTACGTTGTGTGTTGTTCTCGTAACATCCTAGAAAGAAAATTCTTGGTAAATTCGAAGTTGTACGTACCACGTGATCAACAAAAAGTAGTAAAATTAAACTGAGTACCGAGGCCAGAACAAATAATACTGATAAATTCCAAGTCAGACTCGAACACGGTAGACAGGTATATCTGTAACGAGGACAAATGGGAACCTTTAGCAATGCACATAGCTTGATTTTATAACTTGATTACTGAGCGTAGCTCCATAAAAGAGGTATAAATAAAAGTTTTACCCAGCACACCCACACAAGAGATTACAGGCTCAGCTCGTGTAATATTCCTAAATTAGCAACAGTGGTCAAAATCGATAGATAGATAAAAGTCACACAAAACAGTTTATCTGTGTAAGTTAGCGCAACGTACAAACTCCTTTTAAATAAAACTAGAGTTAACTGAAGCCTGAATCTCACCTTATAAAGAACCTTACGGCACAGCGGATAGCTACGAATAGCAGCTCATACACATTAAGACGATTTACGAAACCAAGTTATGTCACCCTGAAATGACGCGAGTTTCTTATGTGTGTCCAAAGAAGACATTTAAGACACATTCTCTCTGAGAATCGACACGAAAAGGCCTTAGGGGGTGGCATAAAGGACGTCAATTAAACGACCCTTTTGTTTGGGGCGCTGACTTCCACACATCTAGCAGTCGAAGACGACAACTTTCAATGCGATAAGCAACACTGTAATCCTGTCAGAGACAGCAAAGGACCTGGAAGAGCAGTTAAACGGAATGGACAGAGTCTCAGAGAGTATACATGATGAACATCAACAAAAGCAAAACGAGGATAATGGAATGTAGTCGAATTAAATCAAGTAATTCTGAGGGAAGTAGATTAAGAAATGAGACACTTAAAGTAGTAAATGAGTTTTGCTATTTGGTCATCAAAAAAACTGATGATCATCGAAGTAGAGAGGACATAAAATGTAGATTGACTATGGCAAGGAAAGCGTTTCTGAAGAAGAGAAATTTGTTAACATCGAGTATAGATTTAAGTAAAGTCTCTCCTGAAAGTATTTGCATGGAGTGTAGCCATGTATGGAAGTCAAACATGGACGATTAATAGTGTAGACAAGCTGCGAATAGAAGCTTTCGAAATGTGGTGCTACAGATGAATGCTGAAGATTAGATGCGTAGATCACGTAACTAATGAGGAGGTACTAAACAGAGCTGATGAGAAGAGGAGTTTGTGGCACAGGTTGCCTAGAAGAAGGGACCGGTTGGTAGAACACGTACTGAGGGATCAAGGGATCACCATATTAGTAGTGGAGGGAAGCGTGGGGGGGGGGGGGGGTAAAAATAGTAGAGGGAGACCAAGAGATGAATACGCTAAGCAAGTTCAGAAGGATTGTACGTTGCAGTAGTTACTCGGAGATGAATACGCTAAGCAGGTTCAGAAGGATTGTACGTTGCAGTAGTTACTCGGAGATGAAGAAGCTTGCTCAGCATGGAGAGCCGCATCAAACCAATCTCTGGACTGAAGACCACAACACATTATTGCTTTACAAATAAGTTATTTAATAACGTAAAAGTGTAATGCTACACTGTACATTCATTTCTCGTTCCAAGTTAATGCACATACTACATACACTATACACATATTTTTTATAACACGAGGCTGACGTCGGGGCCATTTAGTGTACGGCAGCATCCCATTTGCTAGCCTCAAAAACTGAGTCAGCATCCCTCTATAACAAGTGAGATGTTGAGGTTAGAAAGAATTATACATGGCTTAATTCTGGAAAAGAGTTTCTTTGAGAAGCGAAAAAAAAGACGGAAGGAAAAAAGTGTGAAAGTGTTACGTGTAATGGTAATGTCTTCTTATCGTTATTTTTATAAGTTATTTGTACAACGTAGATACGTATTTCAAAGTTTTACTGATCTTCATACTAGTCACCAGCATTGTGAATAACCCGTTGCCAGCGATATGGAAGTCGTAGGATACTCTTAGCAGTTCAGTGTTTTGACAGTTCGAGTGGTGCGGTCTACAGCCCGACAAATTTGTAGCAGCTCTGAAGCGAATGCCGTGAAACGTTACCTTCAGTTTAGAAATCGAGATGAACTTACAAGGGCTTAATTCAGGGGCGTGCAGCAGGTGGAATAGCACTCATCAGCGCCATCAGTCAGACAAATCAGTAACAGCTTTCACTGTGCCGGCCACGGTGGTCTAGCGGTTCTAGGCGTGCAGTCCGGAACCGCGCGACTGCTACGGTCGCAGGTTCGAATCCTGCCTCGGACATGGATGTTTGTGATGTCCTTAGGTTGGTTAGGTTTAAGTAGTTCTAAGTTCTAGGGGACTGATGACCTCAGTGTTAAGTGAGCCATAGCTGTCAGAGCCATAGCTGTCACTGTACGTGCTTAGCATTGTCTTGTAAATAAATAGTTGCCACTATTGAAGTTCCAACCCTGAAACTATGTCATCCATACGGCAGTCTGTCCGATGGGCAAATGACGGTATGTAAAATTGGTCGTAAGGTCTTATGGGACGAAACTGCTGAGGTCATAGGTCCCTAAGCTTACGAACTATTTAATCAAACTTAAACTGAGTTATGCTAAGGACAACACACACACCCGTGCCCGAGGGAGGACTCGAACCTCCGACGAGGCAAACCGCGAGGGAGGAGAGTAGGCACCTTAGACCGCACGGCTACCCCGCGAATGACGGTACGTTTGTACGATTCACCTGTGTGAATGTTTTGTTGAACTTGAGATTTAAAGGTTCGGCTTTCGCATTGATACAGTATCTTCAACTGCCACACCAGACTGGTCAACAAGGGACTGAATGGAAGACTTTGACCCGCTTAGCAATTTTTCGTAAGACCATAACTTTCTCGGGTTCTCTGCCAGAGCATCTACTAAGGTGTGACGGTGGTAGTTGTTGTTGTATGCTTCGCGCATGGATCTTTTCACAGACATACGAATCTCTAATAACCTTCGCTTCCCATCATTTGGGCGTTCTCTTTTGAACCTAGAATGCAACAGCCTCTGCTTCCTCTGCATAATTCGAATTTCGCTATTAAACAATGGTTTTCTTATCTATCCGTCATCCCTTTACTAGGCACATAACTCTCCAGAAAATGATTTACAGTCTGCTTAAACTTTGCCCATCTTTCCTCTGAGTCCATCATAATGGAGCTAAATGACGTCTATTGCCGGCCACGGTGGTCTAGCGGTTCTAGGCGCTCAGTCCGGAACCGCGCGACTGCTACGGTCGCAGGTTCGAATCCTGCCTCGGGCATGGATGTGTATGATGTCCTTAGGTTAGTTAGTTTAAGTAGTTCTAAGTTCTAGGGGACTGATGATCTCAGATGTTAAGTCCTAGTCCGCAGCTCGTGATCGTGCGGTAGCGTTCTCGCTTCCTACGACCGGGTTCCCGGGTTCGATTCCCGGCGGGGTCAGGGATTTTCTCTGCCTCGTGATGACTGGGTGTTGTGTGTTATCCTTAGGTTAGTTAGGTTTAAGTAGTTCTGAGTTCTAGGAGACTGATGACCATAGATGTTAAGTCCCATAGTGCTTAGAGCCATTTGAACCATTTTTTTGACGTCTAGTTAATCTTATAAACTTACGCAAGTAAACGTGTGATGATGGACGTCATTTCGGACTCACGTAGCGTAATACACTATTGTTAATGCTGTAACATTGTGGTGTACTATCCATTAAAAACTGTCTGAAAGTATGCGTGTAAAATAATCACTGCTATGAACGAAACAGCACAGCATGAGAGGGATTTCCCCCATCCCCGCTAATTCGTCTCTGCTGAGAGAGTCTGCCGCTGTTGTTTTCGGATGCAGTAACGAGAGAACAGGCATAATAAGGCTGTGTGGCGAGGATCCGCTATTGTGGCGGCCGCGCACAGTGGATGCAGCGTCGCCTGGCGGGCGCGCCGGCGGCAGAAGGCGTCGCGGGTAATGAGTGCCGCAGCCCGCTCACTGCGTCCGCGAAGCGCCGCGCCGCGCCGCGCCGCCCGCCGTTGTCTGGGGCGGCGGCCGGCCACGCTCCCCCTGGTGGCTGTGGACGCTGCAGAACAATGCCACGCGGCTGCAGCTAATCAGCGGTCGGCCGCAGCCCCGTCCTCTCCGGCGGGCACGCCTATGGCGTCACAACTCTGACGCGTCCCCGAGCGGGACACACAGTGGTTAAAACACTGGACTCACATTCGGGAGGACGACGACTCTAACCCGCGTCCAGCCATCTTGATTTGGGTTTCCCGTGATTACCTAACTCGCTTAAGGAAAATGCCGGGATGGATTCTTTCAAACGATGCGGCCTGTTTCCTTCTCCGTCCTTTCCTGATCCGTGGCAACGGCCTTGCCGCAGTGGATACACCGGCTCCCGTGATATCACCGCAGATAAGCGCAGTCGGGCATGGTCGACACTTGGATGGGTGACCATCCAGGCCGCCATGCGCTGTTGCCATTTTTCGGGGTGCACACAGCCTCGTGATACCAACTGAGGAGCTACTCGACCGAATAATGGCGGCTTCGGTCAAGAATATCATCATAACGACCGGGAGAGCGGTGTGCTGACCCCACGCCACTCCTATTCGCATCTTCCACTGAGGATGCCACGGCGGTAGGATGGTCTTGGTAGGCCACTCGTGGCCTGAAGACGGAGTATCCCTTCCTAATCCGAGCTTTTGCTCCGTCTATAATGACTTCGATGTCGATGGGACATTCAACACTAATCTTCTCCTCTGACGCGTTCGCTTCCGTGTCATTCCCCACACATACCGACAGCCTGTGGAAACTGAAGGAATTTAAAAACTGCTCGGAACCTTCAAATTGTCCGCGGCACTGGTGACAAATGTCTGCCAACTGAGTACATCTTGCGGGACGCTGTGGCCGAGCGGTTCTCGGCGCTTCAGTCCAGAACCGCGCTGCTGCTACGGTCGCAGGTTCGAATCCTGCCTCGGGCATGGATGTTTGTGATGTCCTTAGGTTGGTTAGGTTTAAGTAGTTCTAAGTTCTAGGCAACTGATGACCTCAGAAGTTAAGTCCCATAGTGCTCAGAGCCATTTGAACTGGGAGTCTCGGCAACAATATAAACCCTAACTGTTTCCGTGCTACTTCACGAATCTGAAGCGGGGATACAAACAAGGAAAACATAAATCGAATAGTGACGTCTGAAACGAAATTTCTGAGATGAGTTAAGGGGTTCCGGAATGCCCTATACTTGCAATGTTAAAATAGCGCTTATAAATTACGTCTTTCCTCGCAAAGTATATGAGGTAAGTTGTTGAACTTTTTACAGATTATTTATTGGAATATGGGCTACAACTTAACACAGGGATTTTACAAAATTTTAGTTCTGTTATTAAAGATGATTTTTTTTCAATTGTAATGAAAATTCACAACATTTTTTTGCAATTTTTTATTTATATATTCAAAAATATACAGTGTTTTGGAAAAAGGCTGTGTTAAATTATGCAGAAGGTACTGTGGAAGATTTACTGAAAGTTTGAAACAAATGTGTTTGGAAGATCCCTACAAAACATGTAATTAGTATGAGAAAATAAAAGTTTTGGGAATCGAGCGACAAAGATTGGATTAACTTTTTAGTGCATTCCAGGTCCATAGGATGGATTATCTTCATCCCCTGCAAACTCCTCCTCCAGCTTTCTCTTGTTCCTCCTCCTGTTTACTCTTGCTTGTATTTCTAGACTCTTTACAGCCCTGTCTGCAGCCCGAAGGCGTTCCTTGTCTAAAGCAAGCATCGCTCGTACCATGTTTCTAAATACCTTGCACCTTACAATGTTGCCATCATTGAAAGTCGCAACAGCATCATACACACTAAAGTGAAGTGTTTCTATTCCAACAAATACAGTTTTGGGGATTCTCGACCATATAACACTATTTACACTTTCATTGGGGTTTTGAGTTTTTCCGTGAATACACTTTTTCAACAGTTCAGGTGCTGCTAAGTCTCTGAAAATAGGTTAGCCACAACACATACTTTATCTCACATCACTAAAATGTACCTGATGAACACGGACGTTAATAATAACACCATTTGATAGCAGTTTAACAGCGCCACAGTGGGTCACGCCCATGTAGAACACATTAAAAAAAAATTAAAAATAGTTGTAGTCTTCGGAATTGAATAAATTATTTATCTATTAAAAGTATCTATTAAAAGGTAATAGTCTGCAGATTCAGAAAACGCAAAAAAGTAGAAATTGAACTTTTCATGATTTTGAGCCTTTCCGGAGCCCCTTAAAACATGTATAGTAGAAAAATTGATTAAGATACGAAGACATTAAAAATGAGTTTAAAATATTTGCAAAACAGACAAGATCGACACATAGAAGCAGAAATAGAAGAAACACGTAGACAGAACGCATTTAAGTAGATATCCCAAAAACGTTTTCCAACATACAGCCAAAAGGCTAAGAGAATAGGTCGGCCAAGGAAAGCGATGAAGTCAAATGCCGAAACTGGAACCTAATCCAAGAGGGTAGACAACGTTCATTGTGACTACAACACAGAAAAAAATTCCGACTAAAATGTTTCCAGAGTAATATTTCAAGCATCAATAACATGGTTCAAATGGCTCTAAGCACTATGGGACTTAACATCTGAGGTCATCAGTTCGCTAGACTTAGAACTACTTAAACCTAACTAACCTAAGGACAACAAACACATCCATGCCCGAGGTAGGATTCGAACCTGCGACCGTAGCAGCAGCGCGGTTCCGGAATGATGCGCCTAGAACCGCTCAGCCACAACGGCCGGCCATCAATCGTCAATAAATATTTGGTTAACGTATCAGGTAGTACCTGTAAGCATACCAGATCACAACAGACAATAGGCAACTATAAAAACTATGTTAAATGTAACGTTTACGTTAATCAGAGAATAATAATGTGAACTATCACAAAAAGATAACGCTTATCTCCTTAAAGAGCCCTAAATTAGGAAGAAATAACCAGACATGCAATTAGCAAGAATGCAAATCTCAGCAAAGAGAGAATACACCAACGTACGTAACTTGGTTTTAAGTTGCAATAACTCAGGATGGTTCTATAAAAGAATGTGTGAATGAAATTTAAAAGACACCCACATGGCTTAAACTAAAACAGCAGGTAGTAAAATTGAACTTATACGAGTCCTAAGTACCAAACTAATCGCACATAAGGTGCACATACAGTATTCATGAAATACCACTAGGGCTCAAAATCAATAGACAGGATTTAGACAACCAACCCCGCATAACTTTGGCGTAATTTTAGCAGTCCTTGGGCGCCCATCCTGCGATTATCGGTGGTATATAAGTGAGACAGAAATCGTGGGCAACTCCATTAAGTCATCGCATGACCCGGCCGTTGTGACCGAGCGGTTCTAGGCGCTTCAGTTTGGAATCGCGCGACCGCTACGTTTGCAGGTTCAAATCCTGCCTCGGATGTGTGTGATATCCTTAGGTTAGTTAGGTTTACGTAGTTTCTCTGTTCTAGGGGACTGATGTCCTCAGATGTTATGTTCCATAGTGCTCAGAGCCATCTGAACCTTTTTCATCGCATGGGAGAATGTGCATGCCTCCTGGCGGGAAGAGATGGTGTTGCTTACTTACTTACACGGCAAATAGATTACACCATATTTTCTAGTTGATATACTGTAAGAGTACCACTCGGGTCATACACTAATATTCATACTTCAAATTCTGGGTCACCAGGAGTGTGACTAACATGTAATTAGATAGTAGATGAAAACATAAAAGTAAATATCGCAAGGGGAGAAGATTTTTAAAGAGTAGTGAGAGATCCAATTCGAAACAATGCACTGGATGTATACAACAATCCCTCCAAATTATTGACTTCCTTCACAGGAAACATCGTGACAGTATTATTCTACTTGGTAGCAAAATTCAGAGATGAGACTCAGTTACAAGCAGGCGAAGCTGAGGAAATTATATCAGGAAATGAGACTCTAACAGTAGGAGACAAGTTTTTCTGTTTACACAACAAAATAGCTGACGATGGTGAAAGTGGAGAGGATGTAAAATACAAGCTGACAATAGCAAGAGAACAGTTTCTCTAATGAAGTGTTTCTCAAGGAATTTATCTGGAACGTAGCCTTGTGCGGAAGTGAAACATGGATGATAACAGTTGAGACAAGATGACAACAGAAGTTATGAGAACAGCGTACTATGGAAAGAAGATGAATGTTAGGTGGTTAGCTCGGTTAACCAATGGAAGTGGCAGATAAGAAATTTTTGGCACAATTTGACTCAAGAAATCAGTTGATTGAACACATCTTGAGTCATCAAGGGACAGTAAGTAAGGTAATGGAGGAAACTGAGGGGGATAAAGAGGTTAGACGGAGACCAAGGCTTGACTGCAGGAGGCAACTTTAAATGAATATGCATTGAATGCCTTCCTCTGACGTGAAGGCTTCTGCACATAATAGACTAACGTGAACGTATGTATGAAACCAGTCTTCGGACTGGAGGTCAAAACAATGTGTAACGAATGCAATTGACCAACGTCTCTAAATCAAGTGTTCGCTAGATTCACCAAAAGTTTAGAAAAAAAGAGAAGTTCCAGCAAAATTTATCACACATGCCTTAACTCCAGAACAAAAACAATGACGTGTGGATGCCTACCGCTGCTTACTGAAATGCAAAACGCGATCATTTGTTTTCTGGAAAAAAATCATCACGAGTGACGAGACATGGTGTTAGCAATGCGGAAGAACACACAGGGCTGAAACTCACTTGAAGGATCACTGTTTTAATTACATAACCGACATTCTGGCCAATGGGATACGCGAGTTGAACAACATCCCAAAGAAGGATTAATCTGACAGTTTCACATGATTGAAGGAACTTTAAGTGTGCTGTAACAGCTTTGGGTATGACTACGCAGAATACCTGAAACATTAAATCCTCCATCCTAACGTTTCTCTATTTTTTTATTCAGCCAGTGTCGAAACTTTTCGGACTGACGGGGTATATTAAAAATTGACGCATGCGCTACAACACGAACTCCTTGATCGAACGCTGCCAAACTGGTACTCCAGTACTTCAGTGTCTGTACGATCTGTTGATTAATATTGCACTTGCAAGCTTGTTTGCAGTATCGGTGAAGAAAAAGCCATATTCACAGATGAAGGATGTGAGAACAAGGAGCCAATTGGGTGTGTGTAACGTTACTGGAACTTTTCTGGTAGAGATCACTAGAAGCACCTGTAGAAACCGCGCGCGCACAGCTTGTCGCCATCTTCCAGACCTTGAGAAAGTTCCATCATTGACATGAGGCGCATGGGAGCATTGTACTAATATATCTCATATACACTTCACTGTAATGTAATGCATTAAGAAGGAGCTGTGGCGAGACGGACGCAACGCAGTCTATAATATACAGAGAGGCAACGGATCCTTCCAGAACGAAATCCGGGCAGAGGTTACAGTTGGAGTGTCTCGACGATTCGCTGCAGCGACATCACTGGAAGCTGGAGTGAGACCTCAGTTACCGCTGACACCATACCTGATACATGTCCAGCCGTTAGTGATTGCTAGGGGAGTGTAAATGGGAAACTGAACATCATTCGTAACAAACACACTTTATTAAGCTCAGGGTGCTGTGATACATCGATAAACAATATAAGAATTACAACAGCACAAGAACCAGATCAGATGGCTTTTTGAGCTAGAGTTGGCCCGTTCCCAGCAGCACACCGGAAGACAGGACTCAAACCGTGGCGTCGACCACTAGTCGGGACGCCATGCCACAGATACTGGTTGAGTAACAAAAGCACCGGGCATTTCTAAAACATACATACAAATATTTTAAACCACAAACAACAAGTGCAAATACTCTGGGAGATTCTCAGTATTTAGAGACAAACAGTTCAGAAGGAAAGATGAGTTGGCACCAATGAAAAGGTATCTCACTGTTTAATGTAACAACACAGAATAATATATAAACCCCTTCCCAAACGGGATCGTATAACCGTATTCAAATGGTAGCCGGCGCCGAGTTATCAAGGTAAAGCCTCTTCCCTCCTCAGTTCAATAAATACACAGAACATTTCAGTAAAGTGCGAGATGGAGCCAAATATACGGCAATTTCTTAATGCAGACAATTTGGTCAGCTATAAGCAAAACGTACTTAGCCGTCAGAAAGTACATGGGAAGGCCCAGATAACACTTGGGACACAATGATGATCTAAATAACAGCCAAAAACTTATTAAATACAGAGAACAAGGCCAAAACTCGTTAGTAAATTTACACCACGAAAGACTGTGTACTACCGCTGATCAAGACGTTGGCTTTCTGAATTTTTAAGTGATCTCATTAAAAAATATGTGTGAAATATTATGGGACTTAACTGCAAAGGTCATCAGTCCCTAAGCTTACACACTATTTAACCTAAATTATCCTAGGGACAAACACACACACCCATGCCTGAGGGAGGAATCGAACCTCCGCCGGGACCAGCCGCACAGTCCATGACTGCAGCGCCTCAGACCGCTCGGCTAATCCCGCGCGGCGATCTCATTAAATACAAAGAACAAGCGTGAAACTCTTTAGTAACAGTCCGCCACGAGAGATTGACCTGTACCTCTGATCAAGATACTGACTTCTGAACATTTCAAATTACCGCAGGGCTAACCGAATAGTACTTAAGAGCCGCAGTTACAGGGAACAAAACATGTAGGCGAAGCTAAATTCCTGGCCTTAGCCATTTAATTCCATCTCACACAATGCAGCAGAGGAACCACGGTTTTAAATGTGTTCTAAAATGCTCTCACCCGGTACAGCCTTTTGGCAGAGGGCTCCCTCGCTATAGCAGACTCACATAGGGGTTGTTGTGACCGTCCTCTCACGGCCGATGGTTCCCTCCTCTGTGGGCTACTCTCTACGTGGCCTCCTGTCTGCTCCTCGACTGACGGGCGCTGTTGATCCCACGTATCCTGGGACGCCGGTGGGAATTCCTAAGGGACCAAACTACTGAGGGCATCGCTCCCTAGACTTACACACTACTTAAACTAAGATAAACTAACTTACGCTAAGAACAACACACACACCCATACCCGAGGGAGGACTCAAACCTCCGGCGGGAGGGACCGCGCAATGCGTGACGTGACGCCTCTAACCGCGTGGCCACTCCGCACGGCCCGTGCTCCGACACCGAGTCGAGGTCCCAGCAGGAAAACTTGCTAGCTTGGCTGCTGAAGGCATACTGGTTTCTTCAAACTAACATACTCTAGTCCAGATCGGCCTGCTATCATGCTAAGGGACCCCGACGCGCGACATGGGCACCCCATAGCTGTCGACGCTCTCGTAAGTAAAATCTGTGGACTCCAGGACTGTCGCGCAACTTATCGATCCATGCGGCATGGCTCAGTTTTCTCCACGTAAAATCAACCCCCCCAGGGTGCATTTACAAATAGCAACTGTAACTGGTCTAATTAGAATCACCAGCCTTAACCGAAGACGTCGTCGGTGGTTCCGTCAAGTCCACGTATTCTCATTCGTGTGATTGACGGGAGTCAGCACCTCGAGCAGGCGACGCAGGTCTGCAAAGCGAGGCAACCACTTCCCACAATTTTTATCAGGGTGTGCAGGACCCCAGAAATTCCTAGTGGAGACGACAATCGCAATTTTAAATTCCTGGGACCCCGCCTCGGTTGTAACGTGTCGTTTTCCTCTTGTGGGAACACTATATACTTAATTTGCCCTTCTCCAGTTGTCTTGATTAGTTCCTGGAGTAACCTTTCCTGGCAACAGATCTTTCGCCGAGCAGAGATTGGAGAATGCTAAATTTATAGAGTAAGAAAACATTAGGGCATCTTGAATGCGCTTCGCGATTAGCAAGAATGTTAAGTTCAGCTAACTATCCCATTTAGTCTGGGTGGTGGAGTAAATAAATGACGAGTGACTAGGGCCTTCCGTCGGGCAGACTGTTCGCCGGGTGCAAGTCTTTCGATTTGACGCCACTTCGGCGACTTGCGCGTCGATGGGGATGAAATGATGATGATTAGGACAACACAACATACAGTCCCTAAGCTTAGAAAACTCTCCGACCGAGCTGCGAATCGAACCCGGGCCCTTAGGATTGACTTTCTGTCGCGCTGACCACTCAGCTACCGGGGGCGGACGGTGGTGGAGTGGAAGATAATCAACGTGGCCTTTAAGCTAAGGTTAACTCTCTCAGTGAAGGATGGCTGAGGATAAAACAGCATGTTGTGGCATGAGCTATGCCGAATTGGAAACAGAATGTGAGAAACTTCCCAGACACAAACGTCGAAACATTATCACTAAGTAGGACTTTGGGAGGTTCAGTCAGAGAAAAAACATTGTCAAATGCCGTATGCTGACTTCTGTAGGTACGCCAGCGCTTCAGGTTTGAGCAAATAAAACACGAAAAGGCGTACATGGCAACAAAAATATATTTGTGGACCTGGTTGAGAGATAACGGTCTCACATCTTGAATGAATAGCTGCCCCATGAGATGTTCGGCATAAGTGGACTGGAGAAGTCGCCTGCGACCGTTAGGATGGGGTTTGGCGATATTCCAAGCCCGGCACTTTCCCAGTAACCTTCTGACACGCTTATTTAAGGACGGCACGTAACAGCCTCTTTCATCTTACGGACGGTTTCATACACTCCCAGGTGCCCTGTATCAACTCGTCGTAGTAAATGAACATTGCCGGTACCAGCTCGTGGCAAAAGAATTTTAATCCTCCGTCGCACCACATATAAAAAAGCAATCCCTTCTGCAATTTGTAGCCATTATTTCCTTCCCTTCTGTAACCCTCTGCTTAATCGAACCTAAGTCAGAGCCTGGCTCTTGCTTTTTTTGCGAGTTGCCGAACAGGGAGTGTATTTCATTTAACACCGCAAATACACCAAACGCTTCCCTTGAATCTGTGGAGTGAACAGGTTCTTCTCCCTCCCCTTGAAAAATTCGGCTATTGGCGTCGGCGACTACGTTTTCGTCACCCTTAATGTGCCCAGAGAAAAGTGCAATGGTGAGGTTCGCACCGCCCAGCCTCCGATCCTACTGGTCTTAGGGTTTGCGCTAAAAGTCGCCGCGCAGGACTAGCCGAGCGGTCAAAGGCGCTGCAGTCATGGACTGTGCGGCTGGTCCCGGCGGAGGTTCGAGTCCTCCCTCGTGCATGGGTGTGTGTGTTTGTCCTTAGGATAATTTAGTTTAAGTAGTGTGTAAGCTTAGGGACTGATGACCTTAGCAGTTAAGTCCCATAAGTCTTCACACACATTTGAACATTTATTCGCTTAAAGTCAACTAATAGCCTGATTATCTGTTTCGAGAGCAAACTTCTGACGGTACAAGTAGAATTTAAATTCCTGAAGCGCCAATAGCACGGCAAACGCCTCCAACTCATAGACCAAATACACAGCTTCTGCTGGTTAAAGAGACCTCGGTCACTTAAACCACCGATAGATTATCACGGTTCTGCTCCCGCAAGAGTACGGCCGCAACACCAGAGTTGCAAGTGTCAATTTAAACAATAAATGACCATAAGTAGGGATCTTTAAGCCAGAGGCGTCACTCAGTGCTGTCTTCAAGGCGTTGAAAACTGCTTGTTGACAGTCGGTCCATTTGAATTCCCTGTCCTTCTAGCGAAACTGATTTAAGGAAGCAGATAGGTCCGCAAACTAGAGACAAAATTCCTAAAAAAAATTCACATACTGATAAAGCGGTCTATGCTCTTCTTCGGTTTCAGTGGTCGAAAGCTATGGGTAGCGCCGGTGCGCGATTGATGAGTCTTAATGCCAGCAGCAGGAAGTATGTGACCCAAGATAGAGATTTCCTGGCAAGCCAAATGACCCTTAAAGAATTTGACGGTAAGTCTGGCCTCCCATTACCACGTCAAGACTTGTCACAGGTGTTCATAATGTTCAGTGAACGGTCTACTAAAGATGAGCACCTCCTCAAGATAGTTGTAAACGAACTTAAACTTGACATCCCCCAAAACATAATCGAGCAACCTGGACGAAAACTGCGGCGCCGGTTGATAATCAGAACGGCATTCCATTGAATGCGTACAATTTACAATCAGTCGAAAAGGACGTCATCGCTTTCGAAACTTCTTCTAGCGGAATACGATAACACGCTTAATTTACTCATAAGTTAAGCACGGCGCACCAGCGAACCACATCAAGTAACAGTAAATCAGGCAGAGGGACTGACACGAAGATGATCTTGTGGTTTAAAACACGATAGTCTTCATAGTCTTCAACCAGCCCATAGCCTGACCCACTCCCCTAGGCGACCAATAACATCGGAGAGGTGTACGGCGAAGTGGACGGCCTATTCACTCCATCGTGCAGTATGTTCTCGATAAGTTGACGGAATATCTACACCTGTAACGTCAGTGCTGTACAGGGATCTGATCAGAATGGGAATCCGGTACTCTATCTTACTGGTGACTCCCAGCTTGTCAATTAAGACATCAAGAAATTCCCGCAAAACACACAGAAAGGTTTGCGCCCCACTAGGCGAGAAATGGGTTACGTCCAACCTTCAGGACTTTGTAACCACGCTACATACTCCGGATACGTAAGAATGAATTTTGCAGAAGCCGGGACTTAAAATGAAATTGGCTATCGCCGTAATGCAAGACTAAAGCTTTCTTGTTAACATAATAACAACGCAACAGCAACTTAAAGATCAAACCTTTAAGAACAATCAGATTCGAAGGCTAAGAGAAAACACCTATTTTACAGTAAACAATGAATAAACTAACGGAGGGTAATGGCTGCCCATTAACTGTTCTACAAGGCTGAGTAATAGGACACAAGTAAAAAAAACTACACATGAACCTGTGCCTTAAGGTAACTATAAACTGAACAGGCCTCGAAAGGCCCAACGGTAGCTACGGACCGCCATGTCACCTTCAGACGATAGGTGTCACTGGATGCGGATCTGGAGAAGCACGTGGCCAGCACATCACTCCCCAGCCGTTTTCAATTGTCGTGCCCCGACCCGCCACTACTCAGTCCAGTAGCTCCTCAACTGGCCGCATGGGTGATACCCGCTTGCCAACAGCGCGCGGCAGACTGGCGGTGACCCATCCAAGAGCTAGCCAAGTTCGAAAGTACTTAACTTCGGTGATCTCACAGGAACCGGCGTTACCAGTGCGGAAAGATCATTTGTTGGTGCCTAAAATGCCAGTCGTAATTTAATAAAGAAATACTACCTCCCGAATCTAACATTTCTCAGACCGTTTTGTCGTTAATAGAGGCCCACCCAAAGTAAAGCCGACTATTTACTACAGCCCGCACCTTATTACAAGATCAAGTTAAGACACGAGAAGAATGGCGCCCTACCGTCTTACGATGTCAGCTGCTTGCCGAGATCTTGCGCTCAACGCAATTGACGGGCAAAATGTCTCCATAAATCACGACGATAGCATCTCCCCATTCCCAAGCTAACGTTTCTTGCAGGAGCAGCTTCACTCGTCGCCCCTTCACTTACCTGGTCAGAACCTCTGTCGTATCGCGCCTCAGGTCGCCTTACCTAATACTTTCAATGTCGTTAACCAAACGGAACAAATCGCTGTACGTAAGTGACCTCTCAGTGCATAAAACTTGCGACGTTCCTCCGGCTTCATTCCTTGCAAAGTACTGGCAACATCTTCAGATTCCTTTGAAAGGGCACGGCCGACTTCCTTCCCCATCCTTCCCTAATTCGATGAGACCGATGACCTCGCTGTTTGGTCTCTTCCCCCCAAACAACCCATCTTCAGATTGCGGAAGCCGAACATCGAAAACTATGGCCGCCTTGCGTATTACACAAACGTATTCGGTCAAAGTTTCCTATCCCCCTGAAACACGGGAAAATATTGAACGACCCGATCACTTTCAGCCCTAGGTGACAACATTTCGTCCTTCCGCGCCGCTCACGCAAGGAGCCACCTTCAGTCGAAACAATACTGATCATTTCAGCTAAGAGTCCTCGTCACAATGGATACTGCAGCTGAAAAATTACATCAAATCATACCTTAGAGACGTCACCTGCTTTTCCAAAGTTACAAACTGAAAAGCACGAAAAACTTATCAGCCGTTGTAAACTGTGAATGGATATGCTTTTAAATGAGCGTTTCGTAATTTAGAAAAATGATTCCATACCACCACCACCAACACTCCCGCACCCCACGCTAGAGCGTCACTCGTATTTTACAATAATAATGAACATTCTTCCTCAAGTTGCCCCAGGTTTCCACATCGTGCTAACGTATTCATTCTCATCTGCAATTGCATACCTCACCCACAAAATCATTAACAGCTAATTTCTGCTGGGGATCAGTAACAACAAGACCCAGATCTTTAGTGTGGTGGTACCAGTGCCTAATCTGAACTTGCACTCTACATCGCTGCACGCCGTCGCCCCGCGTAGACGTGTGCACAGTTCAGCAACGCTCTCCTCTTCCGGCTAACCGCGTTTACGGAGTTCATATTGCAACTGTTATTTCTAAAGGCAGCTAGCGAACCAGAACTCCGCTGGCCTCCGTAGTACAACCGAACACACCTGCAAACACACGAAGCAAATACAATTTTTCAAGAAAAAAAATTATCCCAAAATATCAACCAAAAAGGTTTCTTTATCACCAATGACGCACAATTAATTAATTAACTAATAATCCCTACTCCCGTAAGCAACCATTCTTTGCAACCGTAACAATTCGTGGCCAGCCGTTAGTGGTTTCTTGGGGACTGGAAAGAACGGGAAATGTGAAATTGAACATCATTCGTAACAAAACCATTTATTAAGCCCCAAGATGTTGCGATACATTAATAAAGAATATAATAATTAGGAAAATACAGTAAGAAACTCAGTTGGCTTGCTGAATTACAGCTAGCCCGTTCCCTATCGGGAGACAGAGCTCAAACTCTGGCATCGCCTATTACTCCGCACGCCACGCCACACGCACTGGATGAGAAATGCAAGCACCGGGCACTTCTAAAACATATTTTCTATATATCTTAAAACATCTGCCCAATAAGTTAAAATACGCCGGAAAACATTCGCTGTTTAGAGATCAAACCATTCATAAAGACATATGAGTTGCCCACCAATCTAAAGGTAAGTCAAGGTGCAAAATAACACGGAATAACGTGTAAACCCATTCCCAAATGAGATCATAGAAACATCAAAAAAAGTTTTGCAACAATCCGGTTCCCAGAACTCCTGAAGACAGAGGTTGACTGTGGCTATTGCATCACAGTCACAGTCCCTTTGACTGCTCAGAGATGTCACTAAACCCGCCTAAAGATGTAAACGACCATGCATGAGCAGCGCCTATTTGACGGAGGGGTTCCGACAGCCGATCAGTTCCACTCATTCCAACAGGAAGGAGGTACACGGCTCGTGTTGTCTCTAGTTCAACCACGGCTAGGCGATCAATACTGCGGATAGATCGTGCCCAGATTATTACTTTGTGCCAGGAAGGGCTCTGAACAAGGCAAGTGTCCAGGCGTCTCGGAGTGAACAAAAGCGATGTTGTCGATGACATGCCTCGCTCAAGCCGCCCAAGGGCTACTACTGTAGTGGATGACCGCTACCTAGGGATTATGGCTCGGAGGAACCCTGACGGCAGCGCCACCATGTTGAATAATACTTTTCGTGCAGACATAGGACGTCATGTGATGACACAAACTGTGCGCAATAGATTGTATGTGAAACGTCCCCTTTGAACAATTATACAGTGCCTGTGCTTAAACTGACACACAATATTTTTTGCGCAACGCAATCTGACTTTCAAAAATCCCTACAAAAGAATGGCCCTGACTAACATTAACCTATATGTTTCACAAATCACTTACCTCACAAAAATCTTCGTTACTCGAACTGCTGCAATACAGCGAGCGCCACTACTGCCAGCTAAATAAAAGATTCATACTATTAAAGGCACTAACTACTCATAGGCATAGTTAGCAAATGAAAGATTTTGATAGAGAACAAACAATGTATTTACATTAATAGTGTTCAAAACTCATAATATATATAGCAGTTCATGACATCCAGTCTTACAAATTTCAAAACTCCGCCATTTCTCTCCCCACATCCACCACTGCTGGCGGTTCACCTCCAACTGCGCAACGCTACGCGCTGTTAACAGCCAACTGCCCAACGCTACGATGGCAGACAACAATGCAAACCAGACACAGACAGCACACAGCACAGCCAGTGATTTTCATACAGAGCGCTACGTGGCGTTACCAATAAGAAAACCTAAACAGCCTACTTACATAGCCCCATGCTCCCCACAAAAAATTTTGAAAAATTGTTTTGGGCGCTGGCCAATACATATTTGTTAAAATTTTTTCACAATTATAATAACATAGAAATCTAATGCCCACACTTATTGATACAATGTTGGTCAAAAGCTAAAATTTTGTCACAGTCCATAAAGACAGTCCTGATCGTTCATCACAGTAAAATAGCAATGTTTTTCTCAAAGTCTGAGCAGTTAAAGACAATGCACACGGAAGTAGTGGATTTCAATGCAGTCTTGAAGAAGTAGCGTTGTCCTTCCAACAGCAAGACAGTGCTGACTCTTGACATGCAGACAGGTAATGGGCCACAACAGAGCAAACCCACTGCAGAGTCAGTCGAAGTTCTGAAGAATATTGGTAGGTAGGTCATCACAGAGCAGACCCACTGTAGTCCTGGTAGAGTGTATGGTATTGGTGGGCCATCAGAGGTGCAGACCCACTGCAGTCCTTGTAGAAATAATGGTATTGGTGGGTCATCAAAAGTGCAGACCCACTGTAGACCTTGTAGAGACGGCCAGCAGCCATCTGATGCGACTGTGCAGGTGCACAATCACCATCGAAGAGTCTTGCGGAGAATATAGCAAGTCCATGAACCACCACTTGTTCACTCACAAAAAAATTTTTTGAAATGTTCTTAGAACCAGCAATGCTGTTATCCAGTCCCTTGCTGAATTATTAACACACATGCAAACACTATCAGTCCCTACTTCTCACATATTGACCATATACTATGACCAACAGAAATGTGTGCAGTGAAATGTAGCTTACAAGTTACTTAATTTGATGAACTGGTGTCAATTACAATTTGATAACATAAGAATACAATAACAAAGGTACAAAATATATCATTAAAGAACATAACAATACAGATAACATTTGTAGTAATACAGGCTTTACAAAAGAATAGAAATATACATATACATCAGTGTTACAGGAATTATGACGTAAGTTCATACATAAAAGATCAGAATAACTTTTGAAACATCAACTTCACACATGAGCATTAAAACAAAAGAGAATAAATAATGTCTAAACATCTTTACAAAGTAAATAACATATTATTAATTCAAATTACACTCCTGGAAACGGAAAAAAGAACACATTGACACCGGTGCGTCAGACCCACCATACTTGCTCCGGACACTGCGAGAGGGCTGTACAAGCAATGATCACACGCACGGCACAGCGGACACACCAGGAACCGCGGTGTTGGCCGTCGAATGGCGCTAGCTGCGCAGCATTTGTGCACCGCCGCCGTCAGTGTCAGCCAGTTTGCCGTGGCATACGGAGCTCCATCGCAGTCTTTAACACTGGTAGCATGCCGCGACAGCGTGGACGTGAACCGTATGTGCAGTTGACGGACTTTGAGCGAGGGCGTATAGTGGGCATGCGGGAGGCCGGGTGGACGTACCGCCGAATTGCTCAACACGTGGGGCGTGAGGTCTCCACAGTACATCGATGTTGTCGCCAGTGATCGGCGGAAGGTGCACGTGCCCGTCGACCTGGGACCGGACCGCAGCGACGCACGGATGCACGCCAAGACCGTAGGATCCTACGCAGTGCCGTAGGGGACCGCAGCGCCACTTCCCAGCAAATTAGGGACACTGTTGCTCCTGGGGTATCGGCGAGGACCATTCGCAACCGTCTCCATGAAGCTGGGCTACGGTCCCGCACACCGTTAGGCCGTCTTCCGCTCACGCCCCAACATCGTGCAGCCCGCCTCCAGTGGCGTCGCGACAGGCGTGAATGGAGGGACGAATGGAGACGTGTCGTCTTCAGCGATGAGAGTCGCTTCTGCCTTGGTGCCAATGATGGTCGTATGCGTGTTTGGCGCCGTGCAGTTGAGCGCCACAATCAGGACTGCATACGACCGAGGCACACAGGGCCAACACCCGGCATCATGGTGGGGGGAGCGATCTCCACTGGCCGTACACCACTGGTGATCGTCGAGGGGACACTGAATAGTGCACGGTACATGCAAACCGTCATCGAACCCATCGTTCTACCATTCCTAGACCGGCAAGGGAACTTGCTGTTCCAACAGGACAATGCACGTCCGCATGTATCCCGTGCCACCCAACGTGCTCTAGAAGGTGTAAGTCAACTACCCTGGCCAGCAAGATCTCCGGATCTGTCCCCCATTGAGCATGTTTGGGACTGGATGAAGCGTCGTCTCACGCGGTCTGCACGTCCAGCACGAACGCTGGTCCAACTGAGGCGCCAGGTGGAAATCGCATGGCAAGCCGTTCCACAGGACTACATCCAGCATCTCTACGATCGTCTCCATGGGAGAATAGCAGCCTGCATTGCTGCGAAAGGTGGATATACACTGTACTAGTGCCGACATTGTGCATGCTCTGTTCCCTGTGTCTATGTGCCTGTGGTTCTGTCAGTGTGATCATGTGATGTATCTGACCCCAGGAATGTGTCAATAAAGTTTCCCCTTCCTGGGACAATGAATTCACGGTGTTCTTATTTCAATTTCCAGGAGTGTATATTTGAGGATAACAGTATTCCTCATCATAGTGAATGTAGCTTAGGATTAGAAGAGAAAAAATTCTATGACACAGTACACAGAGAGAGCAAGAAAACAAATACGCAAGGGTACACAAACACATAGTGGGATAACACAAAAGGAAAGGACAGGGTTTGTTTTCAGTGTATTATTTGGTACTACAGTCCAACCCAAAACTGCATTCCATAGATCGTCCTTCTTATTTCAACATTTGCTTCAGCAACAAAAAATCCTATCCGAGCATGCTTTCTGTATTCTGTTCACATCCTCTTTCAAAAATAGTTTTTCTCCAATGTACACTACTTTTTTGGCTAAACCATTTTCTTATAGCTTCTCAATGCATTTCTTCCAATTCATCATAGTTAGTTTCTTATATAGTCTACCCCCTCTTAAGCTAACTTAAATCTCAGATGCTAAACTAAGCGATGAGGCAATGCAGCAGCACAAAACAATTAATGCAAACAGCAATGACAAAAAATGCAAATTGGCAAAGCAAATATAAATTAGCAAAGCAATTGCAATATTACAACTAATATAAGGCGAAGTGCAGCAAACAAGAAAAATAAATCAGTAGTAAAACTGGCAAAGTGAAATTTAGTAGCACTATGCCTGGCACACAGCAGCAGCAAATGCAATAACTTATACCTAAACATGACAAAACTCAAGCAGAAAAAATATTACAGTAAAAATGGCCATGTTTAATACCTATGTCACATCTTAACACTAGAGTGATGCATCACCTTAACTTAAACTACTAAAAAGTTACCAGTAATTGACAAAAATTATGTATGCAATTCCTGTGAAGGTAAATGTCTTTTTGTGCTCCCTCGTTTTTTTGGAAGTAGATCGTAAAATTACTGTTTACTGGATCTGTAGGCATAAAATATCTATATCAGTACATCTACTAAATTTTATTTTAATCAATGCTGCAGTGCAGCTAGAAACTAGATATTAAACAAAATGAGCAATCTCTCAACTAGAAAGACAATCGATGTAAATTGTTTCTCAACATTTCATTAGGCATTTTAGTAAATATCATAGATTAAGAGCTCCACAGTGTAATCATATGTTTTCAAGTATGAGCGTGTTGTATTTGCGATGCTTTCCACAAAGGAATGTCAATAGCGAGAATAATGGCCTCCTTTTTTCTCCACCTGTGCCTCTGAAAGGCACACACTAATGGCTTTTTTCCAGGCGACTGTCGTGCAGCTGGGTGCCCACGATCCATTACGTGAAGGTGGTCACTTAACTTTCTTACCGAAATATTTACGACACCAGTTTGCACTACAGTGACAGTCTCATATTAAAATTTCACAGGTTGAGAATTCGCGATGCACATCTGTAGAAACAAAATCCTATAAATATAACAGTGTCCAAAAATTTTTCGCCAGCATTGTGATACATTCACGCATTTACACACATTTCATAACTCTTAAAGTACGATTCTGGTTTCCAACATCCTTTCTCACAAGTCAAAGTCCCTAACCACTACTCATTATCCCTTACCTTATTACCTATATACATATTCGTCGACACGTCAAACTTGCGTCGACACTTCAATATTTCATCATAATAAATATGTAGCATAATCAAATTCTTCATATAGCATCAGCTTATTGATCATAAACATACCTCAACAGCATAATACACATCGTCATCGTAATAATAACATCATAACACCTCAGTCAAATCTCAAAATCGTTGTAGCTTCCTCCAATAATTTCCAAACCTAAAAAAAATTTCTCTGCTCATTTCAATAGTGTCATCTACCTCAAACGTACTTTAAAAATCATGATCCCATACCAAAAACATCATTCAAAGCTCTCATAGTATCACAATGGTTCTAAAAAAATATGAACATTTCACAAAGTACAGACAAAATACAATTTCATAAGTGTGAAGTTATCCAACTGTGTAATTACATAAACATCTGTCACTGATGTAGTAAAATAAATATTTGTCTCTCTCAGTTAAATGATCAGATAGCTGTGTAAATCTGTGTTGGAGAAATATGGTACTGATGTGTAAAGTTGTATAAGCAAATAGCATATTAGCTAGGGCCCCTTGTGCTTGCCAAACACATGGTACACAAAGTAAGCGTGTACCCCCCTGAGGATTAATGTAATTATACCCTCAGGTGTTACAGATTACAGCAATGGAATGAAATGTATCGAGGAAAACTTTCTTTGTAATTGAAAAATCTTGAAAAATAAATGGTTTAAGTACAAAATTTAGCACTCAAATGCGTGTCCTGTAGCGCTAAATGTGCATCTTGCTGTAAGATAATTCTGTGGAAGTGTCGTAGTTATCGTCCTCTGTAAGCAAAGTTCTGCTGAAGTCAATGTACTTACCTCATCATATACGAAAGTGAAATGCTTTGCGTATAGATATCGTAGTTATTACATACCTTACCGTGATCAAGAAAGTACTATAATGTAACGTATTGTTGTGCTACGGAAAAGGCTATCTCATTGTAGCTATACCACAAAAGTTACTACTAAAACATGTTTTACTTTCCAGAATAATACAGAGAAACTGTGCAGATATAAAACAGATACACCGCAAAAGCAACAATGTAAATTGTGTCACATATTAGTAGCGTCGTGATATAATCGTGTAGCTGTCAAATAAACTAACCACTGTGTCATCTGGTATCTCTCAGAAAGTACTTTAAATCCAGAATGTATTTTCAAGTAAACCAAAATGCTGCATTAAAATCTCATTAGCAGTACTGGTACATGTTCTAAGTATGTCAGCCTTATAGTCATTACGTAATCATGCAACTAACAAGCAAGAATGTACACACACAATAACACTGTGTCGTCTGTCACTATAACAATGCACTCGTAAAAACTGTCTAAATATGTTCCCTAGGTTCTAGACTGGATAGTGAACTTCTAAACATTGTTGCATGTTCACAGTTTCTAAGTCTGACAAAGCATACTAGTAACGTGAAGTGAAAATTTTATGGCAAAGACTAAGTTAAAAAGCAGATTATCTCTCTATAAACGGTTTTACATGTGAAATGTGACACAATCCTTTACTCTTCCTAGCATGCAGAGTTTCAGTTTCAACGCAATTATCATGTGGTTACGTCAGTAAGGAACACTGACATTTTTCTCTAGGTTAGCTTATGTTATTTTTCTCAAACCCAGCCGGCGCACGTGGCTGCCTGCCGGTGCGAGTCATTGTCTGTTTCTTTGTTGGCGCGCATCGTTATTAGGATTAGGAGGCCTAACTTCTACAAATTCACCTTGTCGAGAGTGCCCTGCTCTGTTTGAATCTCGCCAGTTCTAATGCAATTCAAGTCTGTCGTTACGATTATATCGTCTGTCGTCGTGTCGGTAGTTCCTATAGTTTCTTTCTTGTCAGTTAAGTGGTGGAGAATTTCTCCTTGAATTATCACTGCATGGTGGACCGTTGCGTCTGAAGTTATTCTGTCTCCCATGATAATAATAGTTCTGGTTTCCATATTGTCTGTTTCTATGATTGTCTCTGTTATATTCATTACTACGGAAATGCAATCTTTCTTTGTAACTATTACTCTGCCAGTGGTTGTCATATGGGTGGTGTCTGTTTTGGTCACGATTTGTGTTGTGAGAATAGCCTTGTCGTGTCCAGTTATTATTTCTTTCATTGCGGAATTGCTATGGATGTGACGTGTAATTGTTGGTTCCTGTTTTCGCGTTCCGCGATTGTCAGTGTCAATTTCAAATTCTTGTAAGAGTCCCTGAAAAGCTTCAATGTCGTCTTTGCAACGTCCCGCCAAAATAATATGTCGTAAATGTTCAGGTAATTTGATAAAGCAAATGCGGATGAGTTCTGAGGGGCTGTATGGGTTTGACAGGTACTGATTCTCGTGCAACATGTCTTCAAAATATTTCACAAGACTGGAGAATTCAGATTGTTCGAAATGTTTCATCATTATGATGCTATGTTTTATTCGGTCTTGTGTAGCTTGAGACGAATATGCTGAGAGGAAGGCATGATAAAATTCTCCTTCACTGTGACAATAGTGAATGACCGATCGCATTCTTACAGCTGGTTCATTCTCTAAGTAGCCTCACATAAATTCTAATCTGTGCTGCAATGACCAGTTGGGACGAAAACAATGAGAGAATTGATGAAGCCACGCTTGTGGATGAATGTCGTTGCCAGAATTCTTAAATGTTTTGAATTTACGTGTAGTAATGAACAGCTTCTAGTCAAAATCATCGTGTCGGCGAGTCGCACATCGCTCATTGTTACTTAGTTTCGGCGGTTCCATCTCAAAATTCAATGCGCCATGCCAATTCCTTTCATAATTTCCGAAGTGTCCTGTGTTATTATTTTGTGGTTGTTCCGTATTTCTATGTCCCTCTACCCATACTGGAGCGCGAGTGTCCTCTGAAGTATGTAATTCTTGTATTACTTGTGCCAACTGATCTTGTACTTCCCGGATTTCTCTTTTGTACTGTTTATTGATTTGATTTTGATTTTGTTTGAATTTTCTAATTTGTTCATACCCTTCAGTGTCAGTGAAGGCTACAGGTATTGTGTCATTCACGTCGTCATCTACCTTTGTAGATAAGTTAGTGAACTGATCTGAAAGTTCGGCTACTTTCTCCGATAGTGAACACATTTCCTTTGTGTGTTTTTCTGAACCAAGTTTCAGAGTGTCCATTTGTGTTGAAATCGTATCTACTGTGTCCTTTAAGTTTTCCTGAGTTTTTGCAACTTGCGTAATCGAATTGGTAGATGCAACTGAGTCAATTTTAGCTTGCAAGGTCTCATGATTTTCATGAACAATAGTTTGGAGTTCTTTTATGGCTGCTTCGTGATTCTGTAATACATTTTCATGCCACGAAAAAATAGGTTGAAAATGCTCACAAATTTCTGTTTTTACGTCATTACAGACATTTTGACATTTCGATTCAATGTTATGTAACTCAGTAGTTAAATCTTCACGTGTTTGTTCAAGCGTGGTGTCTGGCTTCCGAAGATTTTGTTCCATTGTGTCTAATTTTTGAAGCTTTTGCTGTGTTTGTCTCTGATATTGTTCCACTGTGTCTAACTTTTGAAGATTTTGTTCCATTGCGTCTAACTTTTGAAGCTTTTGCTGTGTTTGTCTCTGATTTTGTTCCATCGTGTCTAACTTTGGAAGATTTTGTTCCATCGTGTCTAACTTTTGTAGCCTTTGTCCTTGTTGTTGCATTAACTGTAATAACAATGCACTGGTGTCTGAAACATGTTCCTCAGTGTTATTCGGCAGGGCATTTGAACCGGTGATATTCGCATTTTGAAAAGCAGAAAATGTGTCTTGACTTATTTGAGAAAACGGTGAGGACGCAAAACCTGAATCTACAGTATTTGCAAGATTGTGCCCTGTCATTTCGGATCCTGAGGCGAGCTGTTGCCGACCGATCGATTGATAATGCTTCCATGTTCACTATTTGTTTCACTGTCTACGCCATTATTTGCCGCCCGCTCCATTTCCCTATGCACAATTACCAAATTACTACTTTGAATGTCTGTTAATTCATTACAAAGTGGTGCTGATAAACTACGCTCGTCGTCACTATTATTTCTCAGTTTACTTTAGAGCGACGTTTTTCACACGCCATAATTATCACGTATTTCACACGATAACACAAAAAAGCACAATTTGAAGAGCAAAATAAGAAAACACATTAACATAGCACTGAAAATAATATCTACTTAATCACAAGCGCAGCTGCGAAATACTTGGTGCAAATCTACATGCATGTCAAAACTGTTTTACTGTACAACAATGAAAAACTACAACTACAAAGGAAATTCTCTCTATGATTACGCGCTAGCAATAAACAATAGCTACACTAATTACACAAACTACAAGAAAAAATCAGAAGATTCCAGTGAGGTATCCTCGGCTAAGGGTCGACATATGAAACGTCCCTTTTGAGCAATTATACAGTGCCTGTGCTTAAACTGACACGCAATATTTTTGGCGCAACGCAATCTGACTTTCAAAAATCCCTACAAAAGAATGGCCCCGACCAACATTAACCTATAAGTTTCACAAATCACTTACCTCACAAAAATCTTCGTTACTCGAACTGCTACAATACAGCGAGCGCCACTACTGCCAGCTAAATAAAAGATTCAAACTACTAAAAGCACTAACCACTGATAGGCATAGTTAGCAAATGAAAGATTTTAATAGAGAACAAACAATGTATTTACCTTAATAGTGTTCAAAAGTCATAATATATATAGCAGTTCATGACATCCAGTCTTACAAATTTCAAAACTCCGCCATTTCTCTCCCCACATTCACCACTGCTGGCCGTTCACCTCCAACTGCGTAACGCTACGCGCTGTTAACAGCCAACTGCCCAACGCTACAATGGCAGACAACAATGCAAACCAGCCACAGACTGCACACAGCACAGCCAGTGATTTTCATACAGAGCGCTACGTGGCGTTACCAATAAGAAAACCTAAACAGCCTACTTACACATGATGTGCAACTTCGCTCCCTATGTCCTTGGCAAGGTCCATCTTTGCAACGACGACACCATGCAGCGCGGTACAAATGGGCCCAACAACTTGTTGAATGGACCGTTCAGGATTGGTCTCACGTTCTCTTTACCGATGAATGTCGCATATGCCTTTAACCATACAATTGTCGGAGACGTATTTGGTGGCAAACCGGTCAGGCTGAACGCCTTAGATATACTGTCCAGCGAGTGCAGCAAGGTGGAGGTTCCCTGCTATTTTGGGGTGCCATTATGTGGAGCCGACGTACGCCGCTGGTGGTCATGGAGGGCGCCCTAACGGCTGTACGAAACTTGAATACCTACCTCTAACCGATAGTGCAACCCTGTCGGAAGCACATTGGCCAGGCATTCGTCTTCATGGACGACAATTCGCACCCCCATCGTGCACATCTTGTGAATGACTTCCTTCAGGCCGGCCGTGGTGGCCGAGCGGTTCTAGGCGCTACAGTCTGGATCCGCACGACCGCTACGGCCGCAGGTTCGAATCCTGCCTCGGGCATGGGTGTGTGTGATGTCCTTAGGTTTAATTATTTCCAAGTCCTATGGGACTGATGACTTCAGCAGTTACCCCATAGTGCTCAGAGCCATTTGAACCAACTTCCTTCGGGATAACGATATCGCTCTACTAGAGTGACCAGCATGTTCTCCAGACATGAACCCGATCGAACACGCCTGGGATAGATTGAAAAGGGCTGTTTATCGACGATGTGACCCACCAACCACTCTGACGGATCCACTCCGAATCGCCGTTGGGGGGTGGGGCAATCTGGACCAACAGCGCCTTGAAAAACTTGTGGACAATACACCACGACGAATACAGGCATGCATCAATGCAAGAGGACGCGCTACTGGGTATCAGAGGTACCTGTGTTTACAGCAAACTGGACCACAACCTCTGAAGTTCGCACTGTATGGTGGCACAACGTGCAATGTGTGGTTTTCATGAGCAATTAAAGGGGCGGAGTTGATGTTAATGTTGATCTCTGTTCCAATTTTCTGTATAGGTTCCGGAACTCTCGCAACCGAGGTGATACAAAACTTTGTATGACGTCTTT
Organism: Schistocerca cancellata; assembly: GCF_023864275.1. Lineage (NCBI taxonomy): Eukaryota > Metazoa > Arthropoda > Insecta > Orthoptera > Acrididae > Schistocerca > Schistocerca cancellata. The sequence goes on from NC_064626.1 coordinate 640,805,299, forward strand.
TTAATCGCGTTCAAAAGGTAGTCTGGCACCGAGTTAGCAAGATGACGCCCGCCCCCGCCACCGTTAAATGAATGCACAATAGCTGTTCCGCGAAATGCGAGATGGAGTCAAATATACAGCAGTTTCTTAATGCAAGCAATTTACTCAACGATAAGCAAAGCGTACTTAGCAGAAAAAAACTACATGAGGAAGTCAAGTTAGCATGTGGTACACCGTAATGATTTAAACAAGTTAGAAAAACGTTTTAAATACAGAGAACGTGGTTGAAACTCCTTCGTAAATATATTCCACGAGAGACAGGCGTATCACCGATCAAGACATAGAATTTCTGACCATTAAAAGCTTATTAGATACAGAGAACAAAAATGAAACTCTTTAGTAAATGTGGGTAACGAGAGATTGAGCTGTACCGTTGACATAGCCCCTGGATTTCCGCACATTTCATATTACCAGAAGGCTAACCGAACAGCACTTAGAACCGCCACTAAACACAACACCACATTCCCGCCAAACTAATGCCTAGACGTGGTCACTTCATTCCAGATGAATGAAAAAAGAAAGGCTGCCGAGCAACCGCGATTTAAAACTGCTCAAAAACGAGCTCAATCGTTATAGCCTTTCAGAAGGGCCTTCCAGGTGGTAGCAGACTCTCATAGATCGTCCTCTCGCGGCCGATAGTTCCCTCCTCTCTGGGCTGCTCCTACCCACACGGCCTCCTGCGTAGTCCTCGACTGACGTGTGCTGTTGATGTGACGTATTCCGGAGCGCGGGTGTGATCGTCCGTGCTACAACGACGACTCAGGCTGCGCGTCCCTGCCGGAAAACAAGCTGGGTTGGTTACTGAAGGAGTACTGTGCTCTTCAAGCAGACTGACCTCTTCCTCGGTCTGCAATCACGCTTTGAGAGCCTGGCGCACGGCATGCACACCCCTAGCAGCTGACGTTCTCTGGAGTAAATTGTATGGAACCCAGAAGGGATTTTTTTTGTTTGTTTTAGGGCGCAAAAAGAACTAAGGTCATAAGCGGCCACGTCATAACCTTACATCACCAAGAAGCAAACGCACTTACAAGCGACTATACCTTCAGCCCAATCGATGGAAGGTAAACGATCTGTAAACAAGGACTTCCTCGTGGATAACGATCCACAAAATAAGCTGTAGAGACAGCGGAGGTCCCGAACCAAAGATTAAATGTTCTTCGCCATATTGCTACGAAGGATAAAAAGTAAAACGCGCTCGACAGCCCACGCGTCGTCCGTTAAAACAGCCGGTTACTAAGACGGCAAACATATATTACAATGTAGGTGGTCAAATAAAGAGCCGGCCTTGGCGGCCGAGCGTTTCTAGGCGCTACAGTCTGGAACCGCGCGACCGCTACGGTCGCAGGTTCGAATCCTGCCTCGGGCATGGATGTTTGTGATGTCCTTAGGTTAGTTAAGTTCAAGTAGTTCTACGTTCTAGGGGACTGATGACCTCCGAAGTTAAGTCCCATAGTTCTCAGGGCCATTTGAACCATTTGAACCATCAAATAAAGAGCAATCGCTCATCAAATGACGAACCGTCAAAGGTTGACATCAATGAGCACGAAGTGGCGTGGGTCACCACTTAACAAATGGCGGTGGCTAAAACGACAATGCCTAGTACGCAACTTAGCTTAATGGTCTCCTCGCGTAAGGAGGCCGAGACCAGGTCGGCCAAGAGATTGAGTAAAGTTTAATTTCTTAATTCCCCGGAGCTTGTTCCCGTGAAGAGAAGACTAGCGGTGACGCCAAAGTGACAGAACCAGCCGACAGATGGCAACACGGAGGTCATCCGAAGGCGTGGTAGAGCTAGGTGACAGAGGTAGGAGGACTGCAGCCTTGTCAGAATTGCCAGCAGCCTCATTTTTCTCCTCAAACCGACGAGAACATCACCCACATGAACATCACAGTAGGTTCCTCAATAGAGAGCAACTGGAAGCTTTCTTGGAACCGTTGCACTAAAGGATGGACGGTGTACCGCACACAGAGTCACTGAAGGGCAATGAGAGTACCTGCATCGCTGCACGGCTCCATACCAATGACATTACATGGTTGCATGGTGAAGAGCCAGAGTGAAGTCGGACGTGGGTTAGATCTCTGTGTAGTTATAAGTCTCACTTCTGTCTGCGGTGGTCAGATCGATATCATTGTGTCTGTAGCGACATGACGTATGGTCATTGGAAGCAGAAATACCTCCCCAACGCACGGAATTATTGAGTGGCGAGCCATTTCATATGACAACTGGAGTGATTTGATAATTATTGAAGGCAGAATGAATGCTCGCCAATATGTGGCAAGAAACTCAGTTCTCATACCAGGGTAACACTGAAGTTCATACCACAAACGTCTGAGGAATGTACAGGTTCTTGACTGTCCTCTTTGGTCCCTGATTTATCACTCACAGAGCATTTCTCTTTCATACCCTCTTCCAGCCACCAACTTTCGTGCATGTCCTTCAGGCTTATCTAGAAATTTCTCAAGACGACATTCGAAGGCTGTCTGCATCCATTCCACAACGAATACAGGAATATATTCGTGCATTGGGCTCATAAGTCATACTGATGTTCATATCCATTATATAATGACATCTTCGCAAAGCGTAACAAACATTGGACTGAGAATTTGTGAGGGTAATGCTTTCCAATTTCGTCGATGTACTTTCTGCATATATCGGAAAATAATTTTAAAACATTTTATCCATTTATGATTACCTCCGTTGTCCGATCTCAGAATTCAGGTCTTTTTTCTCGAGGCGGACAGTGTTGGGAAGCAAGCCAGCGCTAGTGAGCCGAGTCAAGCATTAATTTTTTTCCCAATCGCTTAGCCAAGGTCAGTCCGTCAGACTGCCTGACGTACGCCATGAGTTACGAACAAAGAGACGGCACCCCCTCATACTTACACAGAAGTAAATGTTCAAATATTGTTTCAAAACTTAGTCATATTGTGTAAGACTATGAAGGGGTTAAGTATTAAAAATTTCAGCGTGGCTCACTAGTTATTTACTTCAAGAATCCACTCTTTGCAAAATTCTAAGAGGCGCGTAATATTAACGCCAGAAGGTTATTCTTTTGGTATTAGATTCAGTTTATCATAAAAACATGATGGAAGTTTTCAGGAAGCAACATCATTTACTTTTTGAATTATTTCACTTTTTTGAAGAGTTGTAAGACGTAATATGAAAGCTATAGAGCTAAATTTCTAGGAATAGGTTCAGTTTATCATTAAAAGATGGTAGAAGTTTCCATGAAGACACGTCTACTTTTGGAATTATTAAAGAAAAACCAATTTTTGTACCTAATGTACCTGATGTGCTAGTTTAGCTAATCTTTGTTATTACGATACATAGCCAAGGTGACAACATTATATTCATTACACGATAATGAAGTAAGATATACCCTAAATTTTAAAACAGTTCAGAATTAAAACAAAGACAGTTTGGGGGGCCTCTATCTACCGTTGGTTCAGTCTGGAAAATTCTGGAGTTCGAAATTTTAGGGTTGTCAGGCTAAGGATGTTATAGAACATAAATACATAGATACCTATAGAAAAATTGGTATCGTTATTAGTCTTCAACTAACAACTGCATAAACAATTTTGTAGTCATAAAGGGTACTGGCTGGGCACTGCTGCCAACGCTAGAAGCAATTTTGGAGTAAGCGTTGCCTTCGCCGTTCGAACCGTGCAAATATAAGTAACGACATATCTGCTTCCGAGGTTATTCGATCGTTTTCAGTCGTAATACATGTTACGCCCTGTTGTGAATCTGTTCACGTCCGCCTGTCTTCCGATGACGTTAAAAATGGCTGACATTGTTCTGTTTCGGTCGAATGATATAACTGGTGAAACTGTGTAACTATGCACTTACTTGGATTATGAATTTATCCGGAAAACCCGTGTTTCGTTCTACATGTTCTGTTTAGTGTGCCGCCCACTATATTTTAGAAAACCGCGTGGCAAATGTTCAAGATTATTTCCCCTTTTAAGGTGAGCACTTCACCTCTTGTGAATTGGAACAAAGACTAAAAATCATCTCTTAACTGGTTCGAGTACTGAGAACTATATGACAAACTTCGTTTACTTTAATATCTATTCTTGTGCTTGTGATCATTGAACAAAATATACTCTTTCGTTAAACGACAATAAACTGATTTCTCCTCAAACTGTTTTACATTCCAGGCAACTGTAGCTGTTGAAAGGCATGATTTTAGGAAGAACTCCGCTAATAGCTGGTATCATTAGGGTCAAGGCACACCCATAACCCGTAGTCAAAATTTATTATTCAGTGAAAATCGTCAATAATATGGCGAGCGAAAAGTAACGAAGACGAGCTCCATTCTTTAAAATTTTCCTGCAATGTGTTATTTAACGAGCATTTAGCTCTCATTTAAGTATATGGCCGAAAGAGTCAGCCTTCAGGAATTTTGAAACTATCCCTGTCGTCGAAGACCGTGTGCCACGAAGAGCGTAGATTGACTACGAGATAGGGAAACTCACAGGCGTCTACTTACTGCCTATTGAGGCCTTAGCGCTGTAGTGTGCGAGTGAGATAGACGAGAACCTACGTCATAGGGAAACCCCGTAGAAGCAGTTTATGGCCAAGGGATGTAGCAGTGTTAAATATATATGACGAGGTGGAGTGTCGGACGTGTGTTTCGGGATGAGATTGCAAATGATCGAACTGTATCAAATGCATATGCGCTCGACTGTAACAGTAGTTCTAAATACGACCACTTTCTCTATTAGTTTTCTTTCTGAATAAACATTATTCTTACCAAATCGCAACTGAGAGACGTATATCATTTACGGGTCGTTAATTTAGTACTCGATATTATTATTATTGTTATTATATGTTATATTAACTTTGTATTTCGCAAACTTGCCATAATCTCAGTACATTTTAACCAAAGGGTTACAAGTGTCTAATTTAGGGCGTGTAATGCGACATGGGCGGTTCAACCCCTAGACGAGTTTGAGCCAAGACATTTCGATGAAGGGGAACAGCATGTGAGGCCGAACATCTCTGGGATGTTAGCTCGCAAACGAACATGGCTCGTGTGTAGATTAGGCCGCCGAACTGTTGTTCCCATCTTACAGCATATGCTGAGGCTGAAGCGCTGGAGAGGCACGCTATCGGTGCTGACACAAGTACACCAATTCACGATGGAATTGGTTAATGCCTTTCTCTTTAATCACATCTGTGTAAATCCGCCATGATACATACATCCCATTTGTTATGTGCTGCCATCTGTTTCTCGCCATCGACACAAACAGATTTCAGGCCCTTGTAAATGTCCAGATGGAAGAGGAGTAATGAGCAGGCACATAGTAGCACAGTCATACACCACACCGAAAGCAAGTAAGCTTCTATAAATACGACAGCAACAAGGTCTTACTTATGATTATTGTATTTAGGTTTGTGTTAATGTTGGGTGAAATAATTTTTCTATATCTTATCATAAGTTGTTCGCACTCTGAATTTTACTGTACTATCGGCGGCGTATTCAGCATTTTTAGTTAAGGTACGCAAGATTTATTACAACTGAAAAAATTTTCATGGATCAGTCCTCATATTTATTAGTTCGTTGTGCGATTACTTGTTAGTCACGTGTGAATTTAATAACTCAGAATTGAAGTGAACTGCATTTACTAGAGTAATTCCTTTGAGCCGTGGGTCCTATATAAGAGGGCCATTTCTAAACATTGACCATAGCAAGCCAATAACTTTGAGGTATAGCCTTAAATTTGTGGTTCAATGAATTCAAAAACAAGTTATTAGCATTAAATAATAGTAAGGCATTAAAATATTTAAAATATTTTTCCCTTATTTTGTTTTTGTTGATCCCAAATAGGTGTATTAATGATATTTCGCCCAGAATTAGATTGCTGAAAAGAACCCTATACACAACGTTTATACTAAATGTAATAACTGTTTATAAGCAGCTATTTTTAGTTTCTGATGTTTAAACTGCTCTAGCATAATGAATGGCGTTAGTAAAAATTCAGTTTGGTACAGTAAAGGGATATCATGTTGATATCGTCAACCTTCTTGTCATTGGTCCAGTGTCTAGGATGATACACCATTAATGTAAAATAGCCAACGTAGCTTTTACTCGCTCCAGTGTAAAGTGTCATCATAGCAACATTTCATGATTACATGTCACATTTTTCAGAGCATGAGAAGTTATTACCTTTCACGCTGCAAAAAGGGGAAAAAAGAAGTAATGATAAAATAAGACAACGAGAATAAAAACAAGGCATCTTACTGGATTACTGTTCAAGGCGATGCGTTGTGAAACGTGCTTCGTCCAAAAGACATGACGATGAGAATAGCTGTCCCAGAACAGAATGTGGCGTAAATAAAGAAATTTTCTTCGTGGAACACATAATTATAAATGGTGTGTTTACGTCAGATGTATTAGCACTTCCTTATTTCTAGGAGAGATGAATTTCTCTAGCGTTTAGAGGAAGCTCTTGACTGTCTCTGATCAACATGTCATTTACGTTGAGCTGCATGCAGTCTGTGATGCATGAAAATCGCTCGTAAATACTCAGTGTAGATACAGAGATGCAAAATAATTTAAAGCTGACCTTGTTATATTGATAATCATATATTTACTGAAGACAAGAGCAAGATCCTATAGAATAAATGGGAGTCAATTTGCGAATTAGATCTTTGTTTCTGAGGAGAACATATTCATTGTGTTCAATTGCTTGAAGACGAATAATCTAAGACAGTGATATAATATTTTTTTAGAGGGTCGTCTCATGGTCGCCATTTGTATCTTCAAAGTAATACAGTTTACTTAATTTGAAGGCAATCAGAGATTTTGAAGGGATACAGTTTACAATTATGCATGGCTCAGCATGAAAATGTGTACCTCTTGCTCTGACATCTGTAATTAGCTGCCACACAGATAAAAACAGCTAATGATGTCAGTATTCTCCGCAACAAAAGGTTATCTCCATTTAGTTTATTAATTTTCAAACAATAGAAGACCCCAGCTATGTCCTTCTGACTCACTAACATAATTCACAAATTAAAAAATTCATAAATTTACTCAAAAGAAGGTACAATTTGTCCATGTTGGTTTAGGAGGTACGAATCTGGCTGTAAATGTAATAAAGCCAGACGTAAATTATTCCTCGTGCTGGTACCCACACAAAGAATGGGTACTGCGATGAATTGCGTTTATTGACATTTGGACCCGTAAAAATTTCTGCTCAGCGCGAAAGATTCTCCAATTCACGTCTTTTAATTATTATTTACAAGTGAAATAAAATATCCAACTATAAAATTGCTTAAACTCTACCCAACGTAACGCTCTTGTGCCCATTAACGCGACTCTATGCGCAACTCATCCGATATTAATTATTACGTTTCCACTGCTAGCATGGTTGGGACGATATTTCAACACCCCATCCATCAGCAAAGACATGTAACAACAAAAGTACTGTAGTGTGTCACCGGCTAGCACATGATAAGCTATGTAGAAATGTCACAGACAATATGAACTTACATGTTTAGAGACCTCTTTTAGTTACCTGCAAAAAACGATGTACGTACCCAGAACCATTCTGAGAATCGACAATTATATCCACACTCCAGAATGAGATTTTCTCTCTGCAGCGGAGTGTGCGCTGATATTAAACTTCCTGGCAGATTAAAACTGTGTGCCGGACCGAGACTCGAACTCGGGACCTTTGCTTTTCGCGGGCAAAATCTCCACCGTGTGAGCTACCCAACCACGACTCACGTTCCCTCCTCACAGCTTTACTTGCGGCAGTACCTCGTCTCCTACTTTCCAAACTTCAGAGAAGCTTTCCTGCTCCACATCCACTCTGCCTAGACTATGCGTGTATTAATTGGCACTATAATATTCTACTTATTTCTTTTTTATATGACGTAATATGTATGAGGGCTATTCGGAAGTTAAGGAACGATCGGGCGCGAAAAGGAAATCACAGGGAAAATCAAAACTGGTTTATTTTTAATAGTTGGCTACATCCTCCACCTATTTCTCTACATATTCACCGCTATAGCTTAGACATCTGTAGTAACATTGTACCAAGTTTCCAATACCATCTTCATAAATATCAGCCTCCTGCGCTTTCCGAGAATTTTGTACGCTGGACTGCAGCTCTTAGTCTGCGTCAAAACGTTGGCTTCAAAGCCAGCGGTTGATTTCAGAGAGAGCCGAATGCGTGATGTATGGTGGGTGATCAAACACTTCGCATCGAAACCGCTGCAGGAGCGTCATCATTGTCCCTGCAGTGTGCGGCCGAGAACTGTCGTGAAGAAGGAACTGCGTAACAGTTACGTTGCCAGAGTTGCATGAAATAAAGCGAAATCTCTTGGCAGGCTCCCATATTTGACGGGAGACACTGTTTTCTAAGCATCGTTGCTCGCTCACTGTGCGCTCAGAATTGAGAAGAGCTACGTGGCGCTGTCTACTGGCCTACTAGAGATATTGTCCAACATAGCTGTGCAATGCTTTGTCGAATTTTCGCTGTGATTTTCATTTCACGGCCGATCGTGTCTTGCTTTCCGAATAGTCCTCGTATGTTCCATTACTGCCTCTAAATTAATGACGGAAGTTTACTAATTATGAATAAAGTTATAAATGATATGTAACATTTAAGATTTACAAATAGCAACTGTTTACTCTAGTGTGAATTTTAAATGTGTCGACATTTTGTGTTTGTGAGAATTTATGCGTCTTCAGAATTCACTTCCGCTGCCGCGGGCAAAACGATACAGAAGTCTGCAGTTTTAAGAGATTCCAGCTTGCAACATTCATACGTACTAAAAGCAGCGCTCTACATTTGCGGAGATTCGAACCGGAACGGCAACTCTTTCGTCTCCTACGTGACAGTTACTTTCGGCAAGTGGACGCGCAACCACGCCTTTACTGTGCCCGCGAGCCACTTTACGTCACCTGGCCAGTCGCTCACACTCGAGTACAAGATAACCAGAGCGCATAAAACGGCTGCCACGGACGTGTGGCCGGCCCGTAAATGCGGTGCCGGGTGGGGGGGAGAGGGGGCACGCCACTCGCAACGGCAGATCTGCAGCCGTAGTGCCGCGTTTTACGCTCTGCCCACGGAGCCGGCTGCGGCCGTGTATCGCGCCTTACAACCGCAACCTACGGCGCGCGGCCCGCAGTAAAGTGCGGCGTGGCCGCCTGAGAGCTCGCTGCCAGCCGCACTCCGACGTCCTTACGGTTGCCGCACAGCCCGGCGCGGCCTCCATAATGGAGCAGTGACGTCTAAATGCGGCCGGTGGACGCGATCGGCGGGCGGCGGCCGTCGCCGTCGTTGCGTCGACCGCAGTAAATGTTTTACTGGCGGTCGCTGCGGCTAATTGAGGCGGACGGCCGACCCCCGAGGCTGACCCGAAAGTATGTGGCCGAAAGCAGCGTCCCTAGTGCCCATCACTGGGACAGATGCCGCGAAGTGAACCTAGTCGATGGTACAAGCTGCTGCTCCTTTTTTAAATTTACTAGACTGATATTCTGTTCTGTTAAATATGAACCACTTTCTTAAAATATTGCCCGAGGTGAAAATCAGATTTGTGTTCCACTCCCTCACTCAGCTGCTTTCTCGAAGTCCTCTTCAGCAGCAGAAACATGACTATGGAATGACCTCAATTATTATATCAAAGAACTAAATAGCACCTCCATCATCAAATGACTGTAAAATATCTAATAAGACAAAAAATCTTATGCCTTTAATCCTTTAAGCCCTCCTTACTCCATTTCATGTAAATGCCCTACCGAACATAGACCTTCCCTATTTTCCAGAGTGGTGTAGTTGACCAGCATCTCTCGCTCTCAAATATCAATGTGTAAGAAAATAGCACTTTTGTGCACGGATAAGAACATTTTATCTCTGTTACTATCACTATTATTGTTATTATTATTATTATTACTGTAAAAAGTAGTAATACACTAACAGGAAAAAATCACAACTCCAACAAGGGGTTCAAAAATGGTTCAAATGGCTCTGAGCACTATGGGACTTAACTTCTGAGGTCATCAGTCGCCTAGAACTTAGAACTACTTAAACCTAACTAACCTAAGGACATCAAAAACATCCATGCCCGAGGCAGGATTCGAACCTGCGACCGTAGCGGTCGATCGGTTCCAGATTGTAGCGCCAGGAACGGCTCGGCCACCCCGACCGGCCAAGAAGGGGATGCGCGACCTTAAGGAAAGTTGGCAGGCGTCTGAAAGATTATGTCTGTTTAAATTTCGGGACAGTCGCATAAGAGCGGCGCTAGTAGCACCACAATATTTGGTTGAAATACACTCCGTAAGGTCGCGAGCGTTATTTATCTTTCAGGTTGGACGTGGAGAGTTGACGTCAGTCAAGAACGCCTTTAAGTCGTCGAAGACGCAATTGCCAGCGTCTCACTGAGTTCCAACGAGAATGTGTGATAGTGCTACGAGCAGTTGGATGTTTCTTCTGCTATACTGCAGAGAGACTTGGGAGGAATGTAGCCACAGTGCATGACTTCTGGCAGGAGTGGTCACGAGACTGTACGGTCGCAAGAAGACCGGGCACCACTGAGAGGGCAGACCATTGTGCTCGGCGTATGGTTCTGGCGCATCGTACTGCTTCTGCAACAGCACTCTGGGCAGCAGTTGGCATAACAGTGACACAATGAATTGTATCAAATCGATTACTTCAAGGACAGCTCCGAGTCAGAGGGCCTGTAACGTGCATTCCACGCACCCCAAACCACCGCCACTTGCAACTTCAATAGTGTCAAGCGATAGCTCATTTACGTGCAGGGTAGAGGTCCGTTGGTTTTTAAAGATGAAAGCTGGTTCTACGACGGTGCCAGTGATGGCTGTGTGTTGGTTAGAAGGAGGCCAGTTGAGGACCTGCAACCAGCCTCTCTGCATGCTACTGGATCTTCACCTGGAGTTATGGTCTGGGGAGCGATTTCGTATAGTAGCAGGAGCACTCTTGTGGTTACCTCTCGCACTCTGACCAAATTTGGTAGTCAGTCTGATTCGACCTGTTGTGCTGCTATTCATGAACATCATATCATGGTGTGTATAGCAACAGCATAACGGATGTGCACACACCTTTGCTGTAACCCGACATGCTCCACAGAGTATCGATAAGTTACCTTGGCCTGCTCGATCACCAGATCTGCCTTCAGTCGAGCACATAGGGGACACCGTCAGACGACAACTCCAGCGTCGAACACAAACAGCATTAACCTCCCCTGTTTGACCGACCAAATGCAACAGATATCGAATCCCATCCCACTAACTCGCATCCGGCACCTGTGCTACCCCGATGCATTAACGTTCGCATGCTTGCACTGAACATTATGGTGGTTACACTGGTTGTTATTATACTAGCATTTCACATTTTCAGTGGCTTATCTCGTCTTACGTTAACCTGTGGTCTTGCACTATTAATCACATAAATATATTAGCTAGACAAATCTATTTCCAAAATTTCATTATTTTACATTTATTATTTTTTAGTGTTTTGATTTTTTTCCCGTGAGTGTAATATCGCCAATATTAATGTTATTGGTTCTCGGTCAATACTGTTATTCACATTCTCATTAGGTAATATATCGTTTGTAATTCTACCATATTAAATAGCAGAAATGCTAATTGTTTTGTTTAACTGTACACAATGTTCGTAATAATAACGTTGTTAATAATTACATTAATATGTAAATTGGTGTTTTTTAACAGTTAGTACGAATGTATTTGCTGCTTAAACTTTTTAATTTTGTCCTCACATATGTGGGTGGATATTTCACTCACGCCTTGCATCAACAATTAATACAGTACTACCATGGTACTTTACTGTGGATTCGTACCTGTTAAAAGAGGTGTCCCACGGTTCATCCGCGCATCTGTATGCCACACAGCTCTCAATCTTTCGGATTTTTCTGCCCGAGAACACTTCAAATGTTAAGTTTACAGCAAACTTGTTGATACTTTTGACGAATTTGAGCAGCAAACTGAAAAGTATTGTCCAGGATAGTTTGAAGGAACTCGTTGCGTTGGAACACGGATGTACTGAAATGTATAGAACAGAAGCATTATATGTAGAAAGGAGTAGAATACTGGTAAGTTATTTGTCTTTCGTTACAGGTATAAGGATTACCAGAGGGAAATACTCCTACCGGAGCACATAAAAAAGCGATTATGCTGCTATTTATAAGACTTAGTCTGAAAACAGGCGTACCAACTCCACTTGCCCATTCTCGCTCGGTCATGTCATTATCTCTTCGTGTCTATCACTGTCTCCTGTCTCACAGCCACAGACTCCTTCGTCCTGTCCTACTACTGTTGCCTCCTCTGACGGTCACTGTCTTCCTCTTGTTCTCTCTTACTTATACCACCCCTTTCATTTCTTCCCAACGTCACTATCTCTCTCTTCCAGGGTGTCATTGTCATAGTCTGTCTCTCACTATCACTGGCTCTCACCAACTTCTACTATCTCCTCCTCTTTATTCCTCTCCCACTGTAATTTTCTTCTTCACTCTTTTCATTGTGCTGTTCTACCTCTGTCACTTTGTTCCACTGACACTATGTCCGTCTCTTTCTCTCATTGTCTTTTTCGCTCTTTCTGTATCATAGCCACTGTCTATTATCTTCCAGTGTTTATTACTTTTCCTTTCCTTTCCCACTGCTGCTGTCTCCTTGTCTCCCAGTACAAAAAAGCACGAATATGTTCGTACGCCAAAGTTTTCAGAGAAATGTAAAAAGTGCTGATGAAGGTGGTACGTCAGTTTTCGGATAGAGCCCTTTACATAGGGGCATATTCACTTTTTTTCCGACGGCAATAAGAGCATTTCCCCGCTAGTTCCCTTCTTTTCCCTGCAAGAGAAGGTAATGTCAGTCATAAGGAAAGGACTTTACAGGTCAGTAAAATTTTGAAATTTACTTATGTAAAATTGAAATAACTTTTTTTCTACCTGAGACCGTGTTTTACGTGCATGAAAATTTTGCATGTGCTTCAGTACTTCAATATGTGGATCCCTAAATCCTTCTGAAGGCAACGACTCCACTGTAAAGCATATTTCTCCGTGCTACGTCACTTTATAAAGTACGTTATTATCTCTTACTGGGTTTTACGTACGCATATTACGTGTAACTTCGAATCTCCCTATCTCGGAAGAGGATAAAGATATCAGCTCCATTTTCAAAGTTTTTCCAGATCATGTTCGTAACAATATATCCCGAAAAGATTCACCCATTTGTTGTCCGTAGCCATCTTGGTATCCGTGGCTCAGTTTTCGTATTCAAAAACAATGTTTTTAAGGTTTTTCTCGATATCGAATAAAGATTTTTGAAAACGGGAAGATGGCACTTCTAGATAAATGCCTAGAGAGTATAACGCTAAAATCTGCGTCATCTGATACTGCTATTTCTTATTTATATTTCGCAACATACCGGATATTGTGTGCGTATTTTACGTTCACTTGCAAGTAACTTTAAACCTCTGAAACACGGAAACGGATAACGATACCACAAAAGTTTTCAAGGTTGTTCGAGGTCGAGATATGAGGAATGTATCATAAACTTTCAGTAATATGCTGTCCATAGCCGTCGTGGAATCTGCGTCTCGTTTTTGGTACAAAGAATTCGAAAAATGGCTGTTTAGGGGTCTCCTACGGTACAGCGCATGAATTAATGGCGTCTCCGTTACTCGTTAAGGGCCAAAGTACACCACCTCAAGTCCAAAAGGAATCAACAGATTTTCTCCAACAGCCTAAGCAGGAGGAAGTGTTTAATATTTATACTTTGATCCTATACTGGTGGATAGCGACACTAAGACGGTCCTGCTGTTGGATATCGAGGCAGTATCCCAAGAGATTTCCAGAACACTTGACCGTACCATTCTGTCACCAACAGAATCCGAGATATGTGCCCCAGGAGGATCCCTTTTTTATGTGCAGCGTTTTGGAACATGCTGTAGCCTTTGTAGCGACTAGTTGATCGAGTGTATCTACAGCCCCTTTAGTCCTGTTGTAATGTAAGACCTTATCTACCCTTTTATATCTCTGTTAGTGATAAGGCTGTCGTGATGCATTTTTCTCATAAGTAGGGGAGAGTATTGTACTGAGTATACTATATCTAGGAATATACCACATTCTCTGGTCGGCGTTTCGATCTAGTGACGGATTTATACATTAAGTAATCAGTACTATTAACCGCCATAAGGAGTTTCTGACATTTTCTACTGCTTTTGTTGTTGTAAGACATTTGCCTGTTTCTGTGCAGCACTTCGGGATTTTTAATACTACAGATTTAAGGTCTCTAAATATATTAAAACAATCTGAACTATTTTGTTAATTATTAATTTTCAAAATTTTATAGTGAGTAAAATTCTATATATTTTAAAAAATATATATTTAAAAAAATGATACAACAGATCGCATATTAAATACAGTACTGTCAAGATTTTGTTTGACTGCAGCACTTTTAAGCTTCAGTAGAACATTAGTTCCGACGTACATGACCATTCCTCACCTTGAAAAATTTTTACACATTTGGCAAAACCTTACGTCTCCGGTGCATTTCTGATGATCTCCGAAAACAATTGCAGCATACAGAAAGAGAATGCCATCATTTGAAAATGGAATAAGAAAATGTATTAAACTTCAATTACAGAGATGGCTAGTGGCAAAAGTGTTTCAAGGTACAACATTCTCCGCTACAAGTTTGTCTTTCTCTGTAGTGTAATTAATCGCTACAGTCTCTTCAGTAAAGCAAAATGGCCAACTGTGAACATCGCCACTGCTTTTTTACTGTTGAATCTCTAGCTTCATTTTTATCCGTTTAGTTCCCAATATTGTTCCTTTACTTTTAGCAGCCGCTGTCCCAAAACTTCAGAAGTAAAAAGTTGTTACATCTTACATTTTGTCCTCGAAGTTCACTTGAGAAGCCAAGATCAACCTTCCTACATTGATGTGTTTGAAGAGGAGACGCAGCTGCCATTCAAGAGCTTCATTTTTTTGAAGGAATAGTTTGTCTGTTACTGGCGAAACACGGGCTGTAGTAGTAATCAGAAACCTTACTTTAGAACCATTACCCACACGGTTAATTTCAGAAAATTAGTGTTCACTATAGAAATAATTACAGTCGCTTCTACCTCACCAGTCAGTAGTTTGTTCACATTGACAGCATTTGTTGTGACACTGAAACAATCTAGAAACTCACTGAACTTAACAATCAAAACCATTTTTGATCACTGTTTGTTATAAAGAAAGTCAGCGACTTCCGTATACATATTGTATACAACAAATGATAATAAAGGTGAGAATTTTTAACCTTGTGCAGCCTGCAGGTAGAACCGGAAAGAACAGCAGGTTTAAAATGAAACTCAATCTTATACGTAATATTTAATCTGATACTCTGTGTTTCTGTATGAGCGTGCAAAAATTTAGCAGGACATAGAGAATGCTCTACTGAACAGTTTGAGGTAGGGAACCTGGGATCGGAGAAACCAGCTTAATGAGATAAAAGGAATAATATCACGATACTGTATGCTTTTTATTTCGGTTAGTTACAGTTAACTGCAAATACCCTCATTCATACAATGAACGTACCATTTGTAATGCATCTTACCAAATGTGCGGAAAGTGACGCCCATCACCATCAATGCAAGCATGACGTCGACGAACAAGATTCTAACGCGCCCTGACAAATATCCCTGGTGTGTTTCGAATCACATCGCAGGCAACAACAACTCTGTCAACTACTTCCATCTCCGTGTCAAAAAAAATGGTTCAAATGGCTCTGAGCACTATGTGACTTAACTTCTGAGGTCATCAGTCGCCTAGAACTTAGAACTAATTAAACCTAACTAACCTAAGGACATCACACACATCCATGCCCGATGCAGGATTCGAACCTGCGACTGTAGCGGTCGCTCGGGTTCAGACTGTAGCGCCCAGAACCGCGCGGCCACTCCGGCCGGCATCTCCGTGTCCATTGAGGTCTCATCCACAAGTGACGTTAGATATCCCTGTAAGAAATAATGAAAGGGATTCAGTCACGTGACCTCGCAGACCATGGAATAGGACCTCTCCTTCCAATCCAGGGGCCAGGAAATACAGCATTTAGATGGTTGCGAATATTCACACTGAAGTGAGCCGGTGCACCGTCATGTTGTATCCACAATCTCTCACGAAGAGCCAGGGGTTCGTTCTCCAACAACTCAGGTAGAGCTCTTTGCACGAACCTCATGTACGGGTGGCCATACGGACGGCCAGGTAGACTTCCTAATAATCGGGCTCGTCCTCCTTGTTTCCTTGCCGAAAATAAAGAATGTACATGTGAATAAACAGCATAGTACATGTAAACTTGTAGGCTTGTTAGTTGTGAATAAGCTGGAAACCAGTATTCCTTGAAAAACCGGTAGAGAAGTTTACCTTCACATTTCCTTAAACTGTCTTCTCTGACCGCAGTTTCCCTATCTCAGATTGTTCACTGGGGCATTGTCTATGTCCTGCTACATTTTTACACGCTTTTACGGAAACACCCTGTTTGTGATGTTTCCCATCTACAGGACAGTTATACATGTTGATTCAAACGCCTGAGAGGGGATTGCGTTGAAACTTACGTTCAACCTCTTTTCTCCTTCTTCATGTGTTTTTCAGATCTTCCTGTAGCTTAAAGCTTTCGTTGTCTATGATTATGCATCAAGACTTTTTTCTACCTATAAATATTTTCTCACGTATTCCAATTTTCTTTAGGTCATCAAGAAATTCTAGTACCACATGTTTCAGCTCTTTATCGATAAGACTGCTCAGAATCTCCTTCATAAATCAGTTTTTACTCAATCTCTATAAGTGGACGTAAAACTGCAATCGTTGTTTGCTGGTCATACCTATAATTTTTTCTTTCACTTGATAAACTTTCTTTGATTTCTTGTGCATAGAAATTCTGTTCTCTCGTTCTGGTACCTGAATATGTCTCTGATTTTTCTCTTTAGATTTCGGTTTTGATTGGGGATGTGCCACTACTTAAAATATTTTCGTGTGTGTAAAGGTGTTCCGTTTTAACTACTGTATAATGCTGTAGTTTGCCTTTCCTGATCCTACCCGTGGTGAAATTGATTTCTACATTCATTGTAGTTCCGTTATTAGATTCCTAATTTAGCCTTTTCGGTTGAGTACCTCAGCAATATATTTGAACTTGTCCAGTTGGGAGATTTTCTCAAATATGGTGATTGAAGACTGTTTATTCCTTACCTACCTGGTTCCTTCCAGACACTGCATCTTTTCGTAAGAGACTTTGACTCCAGTTATTGAAGCTACTTCGTTCAAATGGTTCAAATGGCTCTGAGCACTATGGGACTTAACATCTGAGGTCATCAGGCCCCTAGAACTTAGAACTACTTAAACATAACTAAACTAAGGACATCACACACATCCATGACCAAGGCAGGATTCGAACCTGCGACCGTAGCGGTTGCGCGGTTCCAGACTGAAGTGCCTAGAACTACTCGGTCGCCGAAGCTACTTCGTGCAGTGTCTTTGCAGTCTGCGTATCTGCTCTCCTTTTACTGTAGACGACTGCTATATCATCAACAAGTTCTAGGCAATGGAACTGATTTGTTTTAGCATTGTGCCATAGCAATGCCTATCTTTTTCCATTTTTATTTTTTCTCCAGAACTACATTCAACAGTAGAAAGGAAAAGTCACTCCTCTGTCTGTGATTTGCCTTCAACTTTAACGCCACAGAAAGGTGTACAAAATATTTTACTTTTTATACGTCAGTCAGGCTTTGTTTGATCAGCTCCATTGTTCTTTTTCATCTTGGAATCCGTTTAGCATTGTAGCGTCATTCATCGGAATATTTTTTCGGTCTTTAGCACATTTTAATATTATTCTCTCGCTTTTGACAATCTGACAGATGGTTTTTAACGTTTTTGTTATCTATAATGTCTCATCTTGAAAACTGGACGTAATTACTACAGTAGTTGCGTAGTGTGACGAATCCGTATGCAGCGGCAATCATGTTTATTTCATGTGTGATTTGAGTCTATGACATATGATTATAAGTCGTTGTGCACTGGGGTGACAAAAGTCATGGGATAGCGATATGCACACATACAGATGGTGATAGTGTAGGGCGACGGCGGCGTCTGTTACGAGATCCTGAAAACTAATTTTTCCGATTAGCCAGAAAGCGATGGAGAACTACTGACCATAACGTCCAGTCTGCAACTCCACATTCTTATTTTACTCACTGAGAGAAATGCTTCTACTCTCAGCACGATCAGGATCTCTCATTGTAAATGAAAGTTTTGATTTCTAATTGGAAGATATATTTGAAAAGATTTCATACGCACAACATAGAAATATTCCTGATAATAATAATAATAATAACTATGTCTCTATCATAAGCATCACTATGAGACGTTCAGAGGCGACCTCTACGGTAAGTTCCCATTAAATGGTCTTTCGCCCTGACTTCTGATAATCAAAGTTAATTGCTCGCCACAAAAGTGGAAAATAAAGGCACCCCTTGCCACGTGGTTTTGTTAACATACCGGGCGGCGCACAAACAGTTATTTTCGCGAAATCTAAGCGATCAAGGACGGTGTACAGTCCTCGCGAGTTTTTGAGTGGTTGAAGAGTTTACAATATGGCCGAGAAGATGTTGGAGATAACTAGCGCCTGGAACGTCGTACATCATCAAAAACGGATGAAAATATCAAGGAAGTAGGTAATCTGATTCTCTCTGATCGTCAATTATTTAATCGACTGCTGAAACTGAAATAAATGACAAAGAATCCTTAACGTAAATTTTAGACAAACAGTTTAACGAGAGAGAAGTGTGTGCGTAACTGGTGCCGAAAATTCTCGCGATCCAACAAAATAATTTCTTAAAAGTGTTTGTACAGATACTTAAAATACCATTGAAAATGTTCGCAATTTGTTGGAAATTATGATAATATGTGGCGAATCTTGGTTTTTTCGTTATGATCTGGAAACTAAGCGCCTATCCATGCAAAGGAAAGTCCCAGCCTCATCAAGAGCGAAAAAAGCTCGAATGAGAAAATCAATATTCAAAGCGAAGGTGATCGTTCTTTTTTCGATATTCATGGAACCGTGTATTTTCACAGCTTTCGTGAAGGTTTAACTATTAATGTTGCTCCCTTGAGGTTCTTGCCAAACTCCGTCTGAAAATGATAAATAAATGACCCGAATTATGGAAGAGAGAGTCATGGGCTCTGCGTCAAGACAACGCACCGCCTCATACCGCACTGTCGGTTAAGAGGTTTCTAGCGAAATACAGCACTCCAGTGTTAGAACACCACCTTATTCACTTGGCATGGCACCAAGTAACTTATTCCCCCAGGACAGATCTACATTAAATGGAACAAGATTTCAGTCCACTGAAGCAGTGAAAGAAACAGCATCTCGTGTCATCAAGGAATTCACAAAGGAAGACTTCCAGCACTATTTCCATCAACTTAAAATTCACTTGGAGTGTCGTAGGGATAGTGGAGAGGAGTATATTGAGGGTGGCAATAAATAAATATACACATTTTTGAAATAAAATGCTTTACAGCAATATTCTGGTTATTTCGTAGCCACATCTCGTATAGCCAGTTATCTAATGTATTCGTATGCAGTTACTCATTGAGTAAGTAAAGTATGCTCTCTGCCGCGCCTTTCAAAAACTTGCAGATTTCCACAGCTTATACGTATCCACAAATAAACATAGTAGCGCTACAGAAAATCACAGGTTCCTAAAAGTGTAATCCCTCCTCTCTAGAGAATATGTTGATAATAGTTTTTATATTTGATGTCTCCGCTTTTCCCCTAATTAACTTAGTCAGTATTCGCTTGGAACATTACATCGGCATCCATTCCGTAGACTACATTCTAATGACTGCAAGATAACGCCTATAACGTTACTTTTTAATTTGAGAAAACGCTGCAGTAAAGCACGTTGACCCCTTCCTATTTCTACAAGTAAATCTGAAAACCTGACGCAATGCTTTTTAATGATTAAATGTTGACAAAAATAGACTTCTGAAAGGACCAGACGCAGAAGGAAGCGACAGTAATAAACTAAATAGCGTTGGTTTCTGCCTTTTAATCCATTTAGAAAAGAGCAGTCCATTTCAGGATTGTGCCGGTCACAAAATTGGACTTAAAAACCAGAGATTTATTTAAAACAAAATTTGTTGCCACAAAAGTTACCATCGTATCAGTCTCGTAACTATGATGGTGTCTGAATCTCGTGGATGAACAGAATGTTACTATTTAACCAGAATGTTACTACTTTTAACCATGCTTACACGTAATTTTGCAGCTCTAGATGAATGCTGAGCCAACATTTGACTACCATCAAATTCAAATCGCTCCTGACGCTCCTCCAAATTTTCGGGCATCATTCAACTGTGATTGTTTTTGTAGTTAATCTTGAGATTCTTTATTCCACAAGAAGATCGGTTCCTACTGAAGACGTCAGGCAATGATTTATCTTCGTTCTGTAAGGCAGATATCTGTTATTTGCTGGCCTAAATTTTTACAAAGCAAAAGCTTTAGGATAAATCATTGTAAGTTTAGTGTGTCAAAAATGAATAACGATTAATACTAACGTAGATTTTGTCCCCTAAAACAACATTACTTGTCACTGAAAACATATTAAGTCGCCACGAAATGATAAAGTGTTCCAGAAGTCTTTAATATACTGTTTTAACTGCAGCAATATAGGCAAATACCTATGTAATCTCCCGGACTAGCCTTTTTGAAAAGGGGGCTAAACCTGTCGCTTCTGTAGTTGATTATAATGCTACGTTTCTCCAGTTACGATAATCTGCTGTTGGAGGTTAGGACATCTCATGACATAATCTGTATGACTTACGTACAAGTATTCTAACAAATGCAATTGCCTTTACTCTACTGAGTGATTTTACCTATTTTCTACTTCAGAATTACCTCAGCAGTCAAGGGGACTACCAGATGGTCCCATCAAATAGACTGCGGTTGATTACTTAAGCGTGTAGCTAGAAAGGTGGCTGTATACTGCGCAACCTTTCGTTAATCTTCGATTACTTGCTGGTCTGTTGCTGACATAAATAAGTCTTTGCCATACCTCGGCCCAGTGAGATCAGTTGCCACGCCATGGACTGATATTTTTTCAAAGCTCATGTTATATCCTAAGTCTGGCATATGCCTCGCTCTTTGTACGTGGCGTAGAAGTACATCCGTACACCGATCACAGCAAAGTGAACAGGTCAGACTTCCAGCACATTTGGTGACGCCATGTGTGTTTCGGGAGAGGGAGACATCTTGATACTTCATACAGGTAACCTGCGCACGTCTAGCGCAAATGTAGTAGTACTGCAAATGAATATTAGGGCATTGGTAATCGAGCCACAGTGAGCACATTTTAACTGTGAATTGGTTTCCCTTTAATTTTGATATATTTTCAATAAAACGCCACTTCATGTCACTGCGTTTCTTTCATGTCCGTTCAGTGACGCCCTATACTAGTCAGCCTACACTAGCCAGGCTATTACTAACAGCTTCACTTACCGAGATAATTAATACACAAGGGGACTGAAATGGGCATGGAGCAAAGTGCTTGGGGAGTGGAGGACAAGGCTGTTAAGTAAGTATCATTCGCATAACAATAGTTTTATTAAAATCAACCAGCACTGCGCTCATGAATAAAAGTTAAAAAATGGGCCAAAAGGTTACAAACAATCATAAATGACAGCAAATGCACAATTTGTTTCCTTTTACAGTCATCTGAATATGGGCTGAAATCAAGCGCAGCACCAGTTCACAGTACTGGGTGTGTCGTTTTACAGGACATGGCCAAATAATACAGTCGCTGGTACTTCTAAAACATGTAATTAAAATACTTTTATCAAGCACACCATTATCAGTTTGCAAAAGCAGGCATCTCGTTCAAATTTCCCAAATTACACATTACAATGCCCACATTCAGAAACACGTCTTAAATAACATTTAAAGACACTGATAAATTGTTTAAGCCTCACTTATAAGGACAACAACAAGTTAGAACAACAGAGCTTGTATGCGACAAGAAGGCTGTTAATTATTGAATAGCTAGTCAGCAACAGGTCCTAGTAAATCTGGTGGGAGCGTAATGCAGCTAAGCTGAAACTTGCAATAGACTGTACTAACTAGCAAAGCTTAATAAAATTAAATTAAGAGAAAGGAGCGTCAACTAAGACGAGTGACAAGGTATCAGACCATCTGTACCACACAAAATTATTCTCTTGATCACTTCCTAGTACACAAACTATTAAATCAACAATTTGAACCTTCAGACAAAAGTATTCAATGCCGACCCACGATTACAAGAATAAATTAAGGAGCAGAAAACATTTAACATGAGACCATAAGTAATACACTCTTTTCAAGTCTATCAGAAACGTTAACTTTCAAGTAGAAATCGACTGCAAGTCAAGAGGGGTCAAAGTCCGGCACACAGCATTGAACAGATTGGATTGCAAGTTGAAGTCAGCTTCGCAGCACAAACGCACAGCAAGGAGCAACTTTCTGGAATGTGCTCACCAAGTTTAGTTCTTCCAGTTAAACTGAGGCTGTCCCAAAAGACCACTGTTGCGCCAGTCTCTATCTGTTGCAGCTCAGTGATTCCTTCACATGATGTACTGCTGCTCACTTCACCTCCTATCCGCATACCTGTGGAGACTGGAAGCCGATCTCATGGACTCGGCAGTGCACAGCTACGAAAGAGGCCCCTAATCCTGTGCACTCGGAGTGAAGACATCAATGCAGTTGCAAGCCAGAATGTTGCCTGTTGACTACCAGACCAAGACTGAACCTTTGTAAGTCCAGTAGGTCTGTAAAAAAGCTGAACCGAATGCACGTGACCTCTGTGACACCACACGAAAAGCCGCTGCTTAGTGAAAGTTAAATGAGTCTAACCGTATGCAACATCGATAGGAGATGACACAACTCAATCTCTTCCTTTAAATCAGAAACTCAGGTGGGGAGGAGGGGGGTTTGCAAAATTTCAAGTACCAGCACCAGTCTTAACGTGGCTTAGACGTACTGTGTGTGTGTCTCACCTGTGGTCTGGTTCTCAACCAGAAGGCTGACTGGGTTCAGGGTTTTTAAAATCGTACCAGGTTTCACAAAACGGGGTACCAAATTGTTAGAAATGGTGCTCACACCCTTCCCTTGCGCACTGAAATTCTTAATAAAAACTATGAATTCAGTATTTAATTTCATCGGGCGCCTATCCTGACTACATTACTCCACCTCTTTTTGATGTGCATCCATTTTAATCTTTGCCCTCCTCCAATTATCCTCAACAACTTCGGGTGACACTAACTCTGGGAAGAGGTCTTTCACTGACCAAAGTTCCGACAATGACGAGGATAAGCAGACGTTAGAGCCACAGTGGTCGTCTTACGTGCCTCGTGAGTGGGGCTTTAACGATAGGTTCAACCAAGCAGCACAGCCGCCATACTTTGACGAAGTTCATGAACGGAATATTATTAGGGCAGACTTAAAATTAATATTTAGCCTCTGAGATAGGGAAGGTTGAGAGTAATAAGGGATAGTCGTCTTATGAGATATACCGCTCCAAAAGTAAAATCTCTGAAATTCCTTCGAAACAACAACCGACGCATTGTCACTCACTAGGGACTTAACTGGCGCAAATATGGAAAAGATTTTAGTAAGATGCCTAATCATCAAATGGTTCAAATGGCTCTAAGCACTATGGGACTTAACATCTGAGGTCATCAGTCCCTTAGACTTAGAACTATTTAAACCTAACTAACCTAAGGACATCACACACATCCATGTCCGAGGCAGGATTCGAACCTGTAACCGTAGCAGCAGCGCGCTTCCGGATTGAAGCGCCTAGAACAGCTCGGCCACATCGGTCGGCTGCCTAATCATCGGTCCAGCTGTTATTGCTGATCAATCAAAAACTACGCAAACATGCATCAGTGACGACGAGTACATATTTATTACCTTTACGAGACAGCGGCCATGCATAATGAAGTAACACCTTGTCCATCAGTCTCTCAGTCCGTGTGGACTGACGGAAACCATTACAAGTATTTGAATTCAGCTTGGCAAACTTACAAGCTTTACACTGATCCACGAACCTCCTCACGTCGTCTGTCAAGGATGACCACGTGTGACACTCCTTAAACTTCTGGTTTGTTTTACACACTGAGGGGGAAAAAATCGAAACACAAAGAAGGAGATGTGCGACAAAAGCGAAAATTGGTAGGCGTGTTTCTACATCTGAAAAATGATGTCTATCAAAATTTCACACTAGTCGCATAAGAGTGGCGCTAGTAGCGCTAGTATTATGATGCAAATCAAGTTTCCTTTAAATACACACCGTATCTTTCGTGATCGTTATTTACCTTTGAATTTGGGCACAGTGAGTTGACGTTAGTCATGAACGCCTTTAAGGCGCAAACACGCCATGATTAATACCTGAGTCTGAACGAGGTAGTGTAATAAGGCAACGAGAAGCTGGATGTTCAGACTTGGAAGGAAATCAGCCACTGTACATGATTGCTGGCAGTGGTGGTCACGAGAATGTACGGTCGCAAGCAGGAAAGGCTCCAGACGGTCATGTGGGATTACGAGGTAGAACACCATCGTGTTCACCGCATGGCTCTGGCGTATCGTACTGCTTTTGCAGCAGCAATTTCAGTAGCAACTGGACCACAGTGACACTACGACCTTCTACCCACTGCCTGCTTCAAAGACAGTCCCTTGCCATATGTCCTGTAGCATGCATTCCACTCGTCACAGACCACCGCTACTTGCGATTTCAGTGGTGTCAATCGAAAGCTCACTGCGTCTGTTGTGTTTTCCGATGAAAGTTGATTGTGCCTCGGTGCCAGTGATGGCATTGTTGGTTAGAAGGAAACCAATTCAGGACCTACAACCAAGCTGTCTGCGTCCTAGACACACTAGACGTGCGTCTGGATTTATGGTGTGGGACGTGATTTCCTATGACAGCAGGAGCACTCACGCGGTTATCCCACGCACACTGACTACAAATTTACACAATAGTCTGGTGATTCGACCTGTTGTGCTGCCATTCATGAACAGTATTCCAGAGAGGGTTTTCCAAACAACAACATTCGCCCACACACCTATGTTGTAACCCAACATGCTCTACAGAGAGTCGACATGTTGCCTTGGCCTGCTCGACCATCAGACCTACCTCTACCCGAGGACGTATGGGACATAATCGAACGACAACTCCAGCGTCATCCACAAACAGCCCTAAACGTCCCTTTATTGACCGGTCAAGTGCTACAGACATAGAACTCCATCCAAGAAACTGACATCTGGTCCTCATATAACGCTCTTTTGTATGCTTCCATTCAACATTTTAGCTATTACACAGGTTATTAATGTATCATCATTTCCCATTTGCAATTACTTACTTCACACTTACATTAATTAACCCGTGCTCTTACAATATTAATCAGTTTAATACGTCAGCTAGATAAATGCATTCCCGGAATTCCATTACTCTACATTAATAATTTTTTGGTGTTGCGATTTCTTTTCCCGTCAGTGTATATTCCTAAGTGCCTATCCAGTACAGACTCGTCAGCATATTTGAAAACTGCTGGCACTAACTCCCGCGGTAGATAGATTTTCAACCTATTACCCCTACGAACAAGGTAACAGAGCAAGCCCTTTTGTAGTTTGTAACCAGACACTTCCACCCCTACTGCAAGCCTCTGTTCCAACTCCTGAAGGCTAAAATCTTGCACTTGGCTTTCCTGTGAGATTTCCAAATAAAGAGAATATCTGAGTTAATAGCGCGGAAACCCAGGCCGCCATTCACGTTGTCTTCAGGATTACAAGGGTCACCGACTTTCTCTTGAAACATGTGGCTTAGAGCATCTGCAACCAGATTGTGGGAGTCTCCTATGTTTTTGACGGAGAAACGTAGTAATGAAAAACTGACAGCCCAACGGGCAATGCAACCTGTTTTACGTGGTTGAGCAAGGACTCAGGACGTAACTATCCGTTTCAAGCGTAAACTCCCGACACTTAAAACAGAACTTTTCTAGTGAAAAGGAGACCACCAACATCTCCAATTCGTAGACGGAATATTTTACCTCGGCACCAGACAAAGATCTTGAGGCATACTCGACACAACGTCTGTCACTCTCTTGTTCCTGCAGCAAATCTGTCGCGACGCCTGAATTAGAGGCATCGGTCTGGACTATGGATTCTCGATAAAAATCCTGAGCAGCCAGAACAGAGGCATTACTTAAGGCGGATTTCAGTGCGTCGAAAGCTGCTTGTGGCTTTTAGTCCATTGAAAGGCCTCAGTTTCTTCCATAACTGACACAAAGGTGCAGTCAGTTGAGCGAACCTACACATGAAACTCCTTAAAAAAAAAAAAAAAAAAAAAAAAAAAAAAAAAAAAAAAAAAAAAAAGAGAGAGAGAGAGAGAGAGAGAGACCACAATTCCCACAAAACGAGCGGTTCCTTTGTTATCGTTAGATTGCCTTATCTTGCTCCTGGTCTATTTAGCCCCAATGTCCGGCGATAAATGCCAGGAAAGAAATTTACTCATCGACCTGATTAAACTTAGACGTCTTTACAGTGAGTCAGGTGCTATGCGAACAGGCGAAACAGTCTCAGTATGATAATACAATGAACGGATATATATGAAAACACTATCTAGCCAGCGGTAAACAAATTTAAATTTGAGGTCTCCCAAAAGGAAGTCCAAGAGCTTTGAAACTACAGCCACTCCGGTAGATAAACCAAAAATAATCAGATCGAACTAATATAAATTCCAGTGTCAGTATGATCAGAAATGAACGAATATATAGCAAAACACTAGCTAGATAACTGAAAACAAATTTAAATTTGAAATCTCCCAAAAGGAAATCCACGAGCCTTGAAACTACAGCCGCTGCGGTAGATAAACGAAAAAGAATTCGAATGATATCATACAAATTCTAGTCGAATCCTGAGCTAATGAAATTTCGTGGAAAGTTTGACTGAAATTTAGAATGGTGAATTACCGCGTACCAGCGAACTAAGTAAAGAAGTTGAGGAGGTAGAGCAAGGGAACCAATTCCAAAATGACCTTTTGATTTACAGCCCTATAATCCACAACTCGCGCGGCTCCCCTCGTCGGAGGTTCGAGTCCATAGCGTAAGTTCGTTCAAATGGCTCTAAGCACTATGGGACTTAACATCAGAGGTCATCAGTTCCCTAGACGTAGAGCTACTTAAACCTATCATGCCCGAGGCAGGATTCGAACCTGCGACCGCAGCAGCGCGGTTCCGGACTGAAGCGCCTAGAAACGCTCGGTCACAGCGGCCGGCTGTAAGTTAGTTAAAGTTAGATTAAGTAGTATGTAAGCTTAGGGACCGATGACGTAAACAGTTTGGTCCCATAAGATCTTATCACAAATTTACAATTTTACAATCCACAACTGTCCTAAATCCAATGCGGTCACCTCTGGGAAGCAGTAACATCTGTGAAGCATAAGGTGAGATTGATGGCCTAATGACCCCATCACGTAATACCTCGTCAGTCAACGCGCACAGCATTTTCGTGTTTCGTGGCGACATGCGACAAAGGGCTTGGCGCACCAGCACGTGATCTGACAGCTGTATCCTATATTATCTCCGTTTTCCCTTGCTTGTCATCCACAACATCGAGACACTTCCTAAGCACGTGGAGTATCAGCTGTTCCTCAATGGGTTGTAAATGACCAAGTCCAACTTCTGCAGGTTCACTGGAGACGTTTCACAATGCTTAAAGACCACTACGTTGCACTGAATTTAAAATAAAATCGAATCCCGGCGTAAAATATAACCAATCCAGTACCCTGAATATAATCATAATGCAGCAACAGTTCTGCACTTAGTCGCTTGGCGGTGTGTCACCTTACTCGCCTCGACAGATCGGTAGTGTTACAGTTATCTTGTGCCCACCCAGCTAATAATAATAACTGACCATTCACGGATCGAAAATCAAGGCAGATTTACCACGGAGAAAATTTAAATTTGTCACGATGCCAAAAAACACCTTGTACGATCGAGAATAGAGACGCTGTTTCAAGAATCCTAGAAGACAAAAGAGCAGCGCACACACACCTTGTCACAACCTCTCGGTAGGGGTGCAGATCGACGACGCCCTGTTTTCCCCTGGCGTCAACTATTCGCCAGTTTCTTCCTTCCTGAACGCGAATCACATGCATAATGTCCAGACTCACCGCAACGGTAGCAAGCTCCTCTGTGTGACGTAGCATCTCATTAAGGTCGCGTGCGCCTTGCATCGTCCTCTCAACAGAACTCGAAAGATCCTTGTGATCAGGTCTTTCATCAAAAAGTTCTGATGCTTTGTATGTTAGCGACTACCTTATGAAAACAACTAAAGTTGCAGGTTTGTCAGAAAATAATGTTGGCGATCGGTCATCGGGTCGCATTCCCTTAAGATGTTTTCAAAATAGTCCTCCGGGAACGTTGAGAGGCACATAGGCCACTAGTATTTGTTGAATATACTCTGTCAATGTCTCAGTGTGCCCATGCCTTTGAAAGAAATGCTGTCTAATTAAGTTATTCATAATCCTAGTTGATAGTCTCTCTTGCACAATCCTTTCTTGTAATTCTCCTAATGTGCCACAATCATACGATAGCGCTAATCATTCGGCTATAAAAGCGCTAGACAACGGATACAAAAATGAGAAATTTCCGATCTTAAAAATATCGGCTTGGTTTTCCAAGGTAACAGAAAAACACAAAAATCTGCCTGTTTCGTGATCATTTTCGGCTGAGAGATAATCAGAGCCGCGAAACGTTTTGTGTAACTTACCAAAATGGTGCGCTACACTCTTACTAACACTCCCTCTCGTCCCACTGTTAACCCCATCCAGATTCTATGAGAATCTGAAGTACATCTACATCTACATCTACATCCATACTCCGCAAGCCACCTGACGGTGTGTGGCGGAGGGTACCTTCAGTACCTCTATCGGTTCTCCCTTCTATTCCAGTCTCGTATTGTTCGTGGAAAGAAGGATTGTCGGTATGCCTCTGTGTGGGCTCTAATCTCTCTGATTTTATCCTCATGGTCTCTTCGCGAGATATACGTAGGAGGGAGCAATATACTGCTTGACTCTTCGGTGAAGGTATGTTCTCGAAACTTTGACAAAAGCCCGTACCGAGCTACTGAGCGTCTCTCCTGCAGAGTCTTCCACTGGAGATTATCTATCATCTCCGTAACGCTTTCGCGATTACTAAATGATCCTGTAACGAAGCGCGCTGCTCTCCGTTGGATCTTCTCTATGTCTTGTATCAACCCTATCTGGTACGGATCCCACACTGCTGAGCAGTATTCAAGCAGTGGGCGAACAAGCGTACTGTAACCTGCTTCCTTTGTTTTCGGATTGCATTTCCTTAGGATTCTTCCAATGAATCTCAGTCTGGCATCTGCTTTACCGACAATCAACATTATATGATCATTCCATTTTAAATCACTCCTAATGCGTACTCCCAGATAATTTATGGAATTAACTGCTTCCAGTTGCTGACCTGCTATTTTGTAGCTAAATGATAAAGGATCTATCTTTCTGTGTATTCGCAGCACATTACACTTGTCTACATTGAGATTCAGTTGCCATTCCCTGCACCATGCGTCAATTCGCTGCAGATCCTCCTGCATTTCAGTACAATTTTCCATTGTTACAACCTCTCGATACACCACAGCATCATCTGCAAAAAGCCTCAGTGAACTTCCGATGTCATCCACCAGGTCATTTATGTATATTGTGAATAGCAACGGTCCTATGACACTCCCCTGCGGCACACCTGAAATTACTCTTACTTCGGAAGACTTCTCTCCATTGAGAATAACATGCTGCGTCCTGTTATCTAGGAACTCCTCAATCCAATCACACAATTGGTCTGATAGTCCATATGCTCTTACTTTGTTCAATAAACGACTGTGGGGAACTGTATCGAACGCCTTGCGGAAGTCAAGTAGTCTACCCCTCTAACGTGCCATGTTTCCGTAACCCTGTTCTGTACCGAAAAACGTAAAGGAGTTCTGCTGATCCCCCGGAGCGTACTGATAAGGCTAACCATTTTTTTTTTGTTTTTCTTTTGCGTCATTTGCCATCTTATTGTTTTGATGCTGCCCGCTAAGAATTTCTCCCTTATGTCATTTGGCAGAGAAATAATGCTGTACAGACGCAGTCTTGCACTGTAGCCTTTCTTCCTTCCTTAATCACGGTTTTCCTCAATGGCGGTTGAGATAAGCCACTACATATGTTCGTCATTTTCGCGAGATTTCTAGGCATCTGGACACCAAACGGCAGTTCGGTTCCATCTGCGAGAAGCCAATAACGGAAGCAATACCGACGTCTTCACAATGGAACAGCTCGGTCTCCGGATGTTAGGGTCTCATCGATTCCGTGTCGCCAGCCGTGTAGCTGCAGAGGGCGGGCAGCGGGCGGCGCGCCGGCGGCGTTCCGAAAGACGGACGCGCCGCGACGCGGCCGGCAAACACATGGCCGGATTTGCAGGCATCGCTGTTTGCGCAGCCAGCGCCGCGGCGCGCAGTCGGCGGGCGGCAAACAGCAGCACTAATTGCGGGTCGGCCGATCCACTAACGAAGTGGCCTGGCCAAACACGCCAGACCTGTTGCTCTTTGAGATGCTAATGTGACGGTCGGCCGCTCTTCTTACGGGCCACCGAAACCATCCCGGAAGTTCACTGACAGTGGCTCTGCAGCGCCTGCTCGCGTTATCACTTCTGCCGTAATCTCAGTGGGCCGTCACACTTGTGCAGGTTAAAACCCAACTCCACTGGCAAAAATTCCGCGAATGTTCAGGGATATTTTTTGAATATTTTGTTCTAAGAGACGCACTAATTGATACAACTGGAGTGTTTAGTAATTTATTATGTTCCGCGTTGTTTCTCCGGATGGGTGAACTACAGGTACTCCAGTTGTATACTACAGTTTTAACGATTATGGGTGTAACTGAGGAATGATCAGCTGAAACACAAAAATTAATAAGGAGAACTATTAGAGGGAGGTGACGGGGGACGAATTGTTGGCCAGTATTTTGGAATTTGGCAATCGAATTTCTCCTACACCGAATGGAGGAAGATGACGAGCCGGCCGGTGTGGCCGAGCGGTTCTAGGTGCTTCAGTCTGGAACCACGCGGCTTCTACGGTCGCGGGTTCGAATCCTGCCTCGGGCATGGATGTGTGTGATGTCCTTAGGTTAGTTAGGCTTAAGTAGTTCTAAGTTTAGGGGACCGATGACCTCAGATGTTAAGTCCCATAGTGCTTAGAGTCATTTAAAAATGACGAAGTCAGTGGGGTAGTAGCCTATACCGATGACGTCGTGGATTGGTGTCTCTATTGAAAGTGCTATATTGCCGGCCTAGACCAAGTGTTAAATGAGGAACAAGAAATATTGTGTTCCAGACGTAGGTGGCTTGGTTAACTATTCAGTGACAGTGAATTTTAAATTTTTTGTGTCAGCCAGTATTGGTCGCACTGTTGCATCGGACTTCCTAGTTAAGAAATAATAAACAGGTTTTATATGATTACTGTAATTGTTAGCTATCTCAGTGAGACAGTAGTAATGGCGGCTAAACAGATTATGTCCAGGCCGGCTAATTCAAGTCATGAAACGGACTCACCGACACGTTCGAAGGACGAGCTCTTAACAATGTACCTTTAGCGACAAGGAAGTATATAACCACAGTACAGTGTGTCCATTTGATCGTTTTTATTATGTTGTTGTTGTTGTTGTGGTCTTCAGTCCTGAGACTGGTTTGATGCAGCTCTCCATGCTACTCTATCCTGTGCAAGCTTCTTCATCTCCCAGTATCTACTGCAACCTACATCCTTCTGAATCTGCTTAGTGTATTCATCTCTTGGTCTCCCTCTACGATTGTTACCCTCCACACTGCCCTCCAATGCTAAATTTGTGATCCCTTGATGCCTCAAAACATGTCCTACCAACCGATCCCTTCTTCTAGTCAAGTTGTGCCACAAACTTCTCTTCTCCCCAATCCTATTCAATACCTCCTCATTAGTTACGTGGTCTACCCACCTTATCTTCAGCATTCTTCTGTAGCACCACATTTCGAAAGCTTCTATTCTCTTCTTGTCTAAACTAGTTATCGTCCACGTTTCGCTTCCATACATGGCTACACTCCATACAAATACTTTCAGAAACGACTTCCTGACACTTAAATCTATACTCGATGTTAACAAATTCCTCTTCTTGAGAAACGCTTTCCTTGCCATTGCCAGTCTACATTTTAAATCCTCTCTACTTCGACCATCATCGGTTATTTTACTCCCTAAATAGCAAAACTCCTTTACTACTTTAAGTGTCTCATTTCCTAATCTAATTCCCTCAGCATCACCCTACTTAATTTGACTACATTCCATTATCCTCGTTTTGCTTTTGTTAATGTTCATCTTATATCCTCCTTTCAAGACACTGCCCATTCCGTTCAACTGCTCTTCCAAGTCCTTTGCTGTCTCTGACAGAATTACAATGTCATCGGCGAACGTCAAAGTTTTTACTTCTTCTCCATGAATATTAATACCTACTCCGAATTTTTCTTTTGTTTCCTTTACTGCTTGCTCAATATACAGATTGAATAACATCGGGGAGAGGCTACAACCCTGTCTTACTCCTTTCCCAACCACTGCTTCCCTTTCATGCCCCTCGACTCTTATAACTGCCATCTGGTTTCTGTACAAACTGTAAATAGCCTTTCGCTCCCTGTATTTTACCCCTGCCACCTTCAGAATTTGAAAGAGAGTATTCCATTTAACATTGTCAAAAGCTTTCTCTAAGTCTACAAATGCAGGAAACGTAGGTTTGCCTTTTCTTAATCTTTCTTCTAAGATAAGTCGTAAGGTCAGTATTGCCTCACGTGTTCCAACATTTCTACGGAATCCAAACTGATCTTCCCCGAGGTCGGCTTCTACCAGTTTTTCCATTCGTCTGTAAAGAATTCGCGTTAGTATTTTGCAGCTGTGACTTATTAAACTAATAGTTCGGTAATTTTCACATCTGTCAACACCTGCTTTCTTTGGGATTGGAATTATTATATTCTTCTTGAAGTCTGAGGGTATTTCGCCTGTCTCATACATCGTGCTCACCAGGTGGTAGAGTTTTGTCATGACTGGCTCTCCCGAGGCCACCAGTAGTTTTTATTATAATTATCCAAAACTATAACTTACACAATCATACATCCGACAATCATACATCTGACAAGAGAATTTAGCAATACAGAAACAGGCATATATTTACAGAGTTACCAACATTCTATGCTTATATGTTATGCAAGTCTGTTTTTTCTCATAAAGGAATATATTATTTGTCCAACTAACATTAAGCCACAAAACAAAATTGTGTCTCTACATACCTGCGAACTCTAGAACTGAGCTGGAGAAAATCACCAGTAAGATTCGCTCTCAGATGCAGTGATATCGTGTGTACAACGAGTTACGCATACTCTCACAGACCACGACAAACCTTAAAGATCAGCTTTCATTAAGCAGGAACCCTATTGCTGGATAGTAAAACAACTCCATCGTCAGACAAACAGTTAGATGGTACTTTTGAATACAACTGGACGAAAAGTGCAACTTCACGCAACACATACAGAGCATCACAATCAAAGCTAAGAACTTTATGCACAAACCTGCCGGCGCCTTAACAGCTAACTACAGGCTACCGCTGCATACGTTGAGGACTATAACGCACGTGTCTTTTACTGGTGATCCTTGCAATCTGCCCAATAGACATTACGGTAGGATGTCATTCAGTCCACTAGTGGTTACGTAACGGACATTTGCCCCACAAAAAATCTCACATTAAAAGGTATAACTAATACCCAGATGCTACACCCATGGAAATTGAAATAAGAACACCGTGAATTCATTGTCCTAGGAAGGGGAAACTTTATTGCCACATTCCTGGGGTCAGATACATCACATGATCACACTGACAGAACCACAGGCACATAGACACAGGCAACAGAGCATGCACAATGTCGGCACTAGTACAGTGTATATCCACCTTTCGCAGCAATGCAGGCTGCTATTCTCCCATGGAGACGATCGTAGAGATGCTGGATGTAGTCCTGTGGAAAGTCAGAACGAATCTAACAGCTTCGTAATGGGTCAAAGAGTCTGCCAACTTTTCCCATGCAATGTCATGTAAATCCCGGTCACGGCAGAGTACATTGCTTAACACCGTCGATATCCAGTTTGCATTTACAGGTTTAACAGGAAAGACAATGACATCTGTCGATGTTGTCGTATAGGAACCTTGGGTCACATTATCTTTAACGAACCAACAGAAATTAACCGACCACTCACATACGAACTTTGAGGAAACTAAGAGTGGTGGACAATAGTAGACAGCGTTGCTAACAATAAATGATAATCAATCGAAATCCTCAGTTGCCAACAGATGTTGTTGACATACCTCAATTGGGACAGCTGAAAATGTGTGCCCCGAACAGGGACTCGAACCCGGGATCTCCTGCTTACATGGCAGACGCTCTATCCATCTCAACCACCGAGAGCACAGAGGACAGCGCGACTGCAGGGACTTATCCCTTGCACGCTCCCCGAGAGACCCACATTCCCAACTGTCCACAACCTACATTCGTAACACCTAAAGGATATTTGCCCATTCACTCATTACTCGTGCCACCTAAGGTGACGATTCCAGTAAGAGTTTGGGTAAAGTGTGTGCATTCGCACAGAAGGTCAATGGTCTGTGCCCTCGGTGGCTCAGATGGATAGAGCGTCTGCCATGTAAGCAGGAGATATCGGGTTCGATTCCCGGTCGGGGCACACATTTTCATCTGTCCCCATTGAGGTATGTCAAACAACACCATTCGGCAGCTGAGGGTTTAGCTTCATTATCATTTCTTTCTAGAGAAGCTGCTTGGTCATCATCGGTATCTGTTCTTTCGGAACAGTTACTATCTTAACAGCGTTGCTAACACCATTACCCGTCAGGAAAAATATAAATTTGCCTGGTATGGCAATTACAAAATCTCTTGCATCCAGGACATCACCACCAGAGAAATGTAAATGTGATTAACAAAATGTTGGCGATAGCACTTAGTGCTGTGGAAGACATGAATTTGAATGCTGCGTTACAGAATGAGCGTATGCAACCCAGACTACAGCGCCACGGAGGGCAGTACGACATCAGAGCCATGTCGGCACAACATCCATTTCACTTCGGCGACAGTCACGAGCAGATGCACGTGACGTAACAGGTGTAATACAGGGCCAAAAATAGTCACGATGCTTTTCCGAGATTAGCTTTTACTATCAAACGTTAGGCGAGTAGTATTCATTCTCGTTTTTAAAATCATTCCCTGTACTTTCAGCCAGTACATACGCGTCTTATTTCTCAGTTAATTTTGTTACTGACAATGTAGCGCATGTTGGTAGGGTGAACAGCTGAAGCTATGGCTGGCGTCTTTGTCATCTATCCTCTAGAGAATCCAAATTAACACAACTGTCGAAAGATGGAAGAAATGCCCTTCGGAGATGTACCATCATTGTTTCCTAGCAGATCACTCACCTACTGATTCTCTGTCCCAGACGTCGGACTCCGTTTCTTACAGCAGGTATTTCATCGACTAGTAAAGAATTGATTAAAGGGATGGCAGCGAAGCAACAGACAAATGAAATTCGCTATAGTCTGGCAAGGCATCTATTCAGAAATGGACACACAAATGAGTGATAGCTTTGTCACAAGTTTCCCAGTCTATCACTTACAATAAAGCAGCCGCTAGACGAAAAATGGACTTGCTGTAGTCAAAAGAACAAAAGTTCACTCAAACAACAATGTCTTTAGCACAATTAAATGTCCCTGGAAAGAGAAATATTGATCGAGTGAATTCAAATAATTTGCAGTGTAGTGAAATAAGTACAATATCAAAAGAACTGCGTTTACGTTGTATATTTATTATAAAATACCATAAAAACAACTATGGTAACTCGGGGTACAGGTGATACTAGCACACGGAAGGATATCAGTGTTGTGACATACTTTACTTTTTAATTAGACGCTCAGCCTTCTAACTGGTGAAGTTCCAGAGGAACCATTTGGAAAAACAGCATCTGAATTTCAAGACCGTGGTCAACGATGCGCGACCACATTAAGAAAGGATTTAGGCAGAATGTACATGAATTATCTGACAACGGCATGGGGCAGCGATTCTGAAGCCTGCAACGTTTCGGCTGCACAATAACCAAATACCTTGTAGAGGTGGTGGAGTGGCGGGTTGTAGAGGATCAGGAATGGCTCGGGAAACAGCGCTCTTGATTTCGCCCTCTACAGGCGTGTAGTCCTACTGTGATGCCGATGACATCGAAAGCCTGGTGTTTTGAGGTCCGTGTTCTGCTTCTCCTCACTCAGCAACGCGTGCCTCAGATAGCACTACGTGGCCTTGAGCGAGCAGCGCCAGCGACGCGTACGCCCGCTGCACTTCCACATGCGGCCACTGTTACTGGGTTAAAATCTAGCTTTCGTGCGGAAAAATGGAGGCAGTACTCCCCAGGCTGTGAACCGATGCCCTCCAAGGCAGAAGTTCGGTGCTGCTGTGGCGTATGAGGGATGACTCCCTCTTGCGACGCCTATGTCGCCAGGACCGACTTACAGCAGTGAGCTGGTCTGTTGGAGGTGGCTGACCCACGGGCTGACGTGGACCCGACGTCATGGGTAGTGCTGCGGGATTATTCCTAACTACGCTAAATACGTAGGGTATTTATAGCAGTAGGCAACACCCTTAAATATTTTATGGAACATTTTTCCAGGAAAACAGCTATCTCAGGTATATCAATAAAATTTGCTAAAAACAGTCCTTATTGTATAAATATTTTATTTAAAGTGGTGACCGGTTTCGATCAATCGCAC
Organism: Schistocerca cancellata; assembly: GCF_023864275.1. Lineage (NCBI taxonomy): Eukaryota > Metazoa > Arthropoda > Insecta > Orthoptera > Acrididae > Schistocerca > Schistocerca cancellata. Next base: position 640,842,277 of record NC_064626.1, read on the forward strand.
TTAGATAATTTTAAGACCTTGTACTCCATTATGGTGACGGGAGGTGGGCTGGCTGAGCAGGCTGCTCTAGAGAGATGTAATCGATTGTCGATTAAATTTGTCTAGAGCACCCTGCTCAGCCAGCCCACCTCCTGTCCCATCGTGGAGTACAAGGTCTGAAAATTATCTAAGAGTGGTTGATCGAAACCGGTCATGCGTTTAAATAAAATATTTATACGTTCAAGGCTGTTTTTAGTAAATTTTAGCAACGCCCTTGTTGTGCCGTTACATTGACAGAGCGGCTTAACCCGGGAGCCTTGCGGTATACAAACAGGCTTGTTTGCGAAATTATATATGAGCATCTCTGTGTCTCCACACTTGCCTCACATGAGGCTGCAATGGAGCTCCTTTAATGCAGTAACGCCCAATATTTAGTGACGTCGTCACTTTCCAAAAGACGCATGAATAGAAGTTCTTATTTCGTCAAGTTGCAAGTTTGGTTATGCTGTAGCTACAACATAAGTGAATTACGTGTAGTTACAGCATGACAGAGCTGCAGCACAATTTGCTGTTCAGGTGAGTGAGTTCAACAATTAACAGTACTGTTGGATGATCGTGGTTCAGGGACGCCTCCAACCACACTGAACCGACCATCATGAACCCCGGAGCTTACCACGCTAGGAAACTTATTGTGTGGAGTACTGTAGTCTCATGTCACTGACATCGGTACTAGGCCAATAAAAACTATGAAATATTGTTGACAAAGCCTTTGGAAGCTTAACGCCTGAGATACCCGTTAAACCGTCAAGAAGTGCGTGGAGACACGCATATCCGCTGTATACATAGTCTTTGTATGTAATTACTTCAAACATAGGCTACATGGACTTCTCGGATACAAGAAAAGTCGTACCGACTGTTTAACAAACATTTATACATACATGGTGTCTACAAAGAGTATCATCTGTTCCTGTAAGAATGTAAGAAGTCATATCGATTAAAACCAGAGAAATGAATACCTGTTAGGACATGGACCGTTTCGGTTCTGACGAATAATGTGCAATATTCCGTGGTGTTGGTCTTCAAAAGAGATAATATAGCAAATCAATACAAAATGAACTTGTGGGCAGACGCAAACACACGAGAAATTATGAAGGCATCCGTATCGGTTACGTATGAGAGTGTGGGCAAGAATTGTCAGTAGAGCCACACACTTTTGCCGAACACATTGGCAGGTACTGTTTAGTGAATTACGAGCATCATTGGCAGAAAGACAACGACTGTGGTTTATGCACAAAGAAGCACAACCTCATTTTCGATGGATCAAGCGGTGGCCCCTCACCACAACGCTTCAACGGCTATGTATTCGTCTCTAAGTCTGGTACCGTTGCCTCATTGCTCAGCATAACTGAATATGTTGGGTTTTTACCTATGCGGACACTTAATAGCATTTGTATGTCCAATCCAATGCATATGACTCTATGCGAATGGAAGCACGTGTATTCGACAGAGTGCATGATTTTCTGCGACGAAGGCCTGAAGGATGCTTGTTAATCGCTCCCGGCACTACCTGTAGTGACTACACCTCTGTAACAGGTTAGGTTTCAAGAGTTCTTTACAGATAGAACTGAACACGTAGCTCTTAAAGTAACAAAATCGACAGATGTAAAGGTAATTTCAGGAGTACCGTAAGGATGTGTAATATAACTGTTACTGTTTACAATTGATGTGTTGCGGGGTCGGGGGTCAACCCGAGACTCCAGATGGCCGACTATAGCCGGGACCCACCTCGCCGTATTTTGTCAGGAAGCCGAGCAAGTTCAAGAACGTCAAGGAGCACCGCAGAGTGATACAGCGGTATTTGGTAACATTTGTTTATTCCGACAATTTACAGAACTCGATGGGTGAAGCGTAGTGTTGGTGTGCCGCCTGCTGATGTCCCGCGAGTCCAGCTGGCTCAGCAGACTCCTGGTATGCCGACGCTGCTGCTGCCGTCATGAAGGCCCTCCGCGTTGCGACTTGCGCCGCACTGTTGCCCGCGATTCCGGAGACTGCTATAGTCCCTGGTCCTCGCCACCCTCTGCCCAGTTTGGCCTGCCCTGTCCGACCATGGGACGAAGGTGGATGTACTAGTCACCTGTAGCTCTCTGGCCGATGCTGCGCCCAGGACAGGACCGGACTGGAACCCGCGCCCTCCTGGATGCTGGGCCGACACTTTCTGCTAGTGGTGCTTGCCGGATGGCAACACCCACCGCTGTCTCTGGCACTATTGCAGGGCTGCTGCGCCTCCCGCAGCGTACGCCTCGCCTGGACCCCGGCACGCCAGATGGGAAGCGAACGTGGCCCTTAGACTCTAGTGGAACCGAGACCCACCTGGACCCACTGCAGACCGCTGTCACTGCCCTCTTTCAGGCAGACCGTGCGATCTCAAAGTTCCAGGCTGCCGTCCCGTCCTGCCCCGGAGCTGTATACCCGGAGGCGCAATATAGCCCAAATAAGTACATACAAACAAAGTACAAGTTTATGCAGTATACTTACAACATTGCTGCCAGACTGGCCCCTATAAGTGAAGACCAGTACAAGTCCGTCCCGATGCTCGACTGAGTTGGCACACTCTGTCCCAAGCTAAAATTGTCCATCTATTTATATTGGTTTTTCCCTCGCTTCTAACGTAGTGTCAGAGAGGGACAGACACTACGGAAGGGATAAATTCCCGTACATCAGCCACTCACAAATCGCCATCCTTGGCTCTGGCCTAGTGCCCCGCCCCGTACATCGCTATAACTTAAAGCAACACTGCAGTTTCCTGCCTCGTTGTTGCTCCATCCAAAAACAAATCGTGCGTGCAATACCACCGTCGCAGCTCCACGCCCGCGAGTGTCATATTTACCTTGCCTGGCCCGCTGGCTGTTGACTGTTTCCGCGATTTCATCGCCCCAACCTACCCTTCATTAAATGTTGATAAAATTTCCCTTTCCCTCGACTAGGATTGACACTAGTGCAGCAGATGTAAATTATCTAGTGGATAATTTCGGAAACTGCATAAGGCTGTTCAAAGATGATGCGGTACTCTATAAGAAGTTAGCAACATCAGAAGACTGTAGTTATCTGCAAAAGGATATGCAGAGGATTGATGAATGGGGCAGGGGCCGGCAGCAGGCCCTCATAGTGAATAAATGTAACATGGTGTGCATGCATAGAAGAAGACGTCAGCTACACTACAACTACGCCATCGACCACAGAGTGCGGCAAATAGCACCTATTGTAAAACATGTAAGAGTGACTGTTCGGGGCGACTTTAATAGAATGACCACAAGAAACAAGTAGTAGGAAAAGCAGATGCCAGACAGATTCATAGGCAGAATCTTAAGCAAATGTAAAAGAAGTGGCTTACAAGACACTTATTCTACCTTATCTTCGTTGATCCATTAGGACCGTGGGACAACGGCTGGCATGTATTTCTTGATGCAATATTTTACCAACAGCCGTACGTATTATAGAAAATTTATTTTATGTACTTCTTATGTGCTACCAGTTTCGGCATTACATTGGTGCCATCTTCAGGCCCCACACGTTGTAGACGTAAAAACGCTATACACAGAAGGAGGCATATAAATGGATCCGTTTGCAAACCGCCTCAGTCTGTGTCACGTGGCCACCAAGAGCACTTGCATAACGATTTGATTCACGGATCCAGTTATATGGCTCCTTCCTTGTATAGCGGTTTTACGACTATGACGTGTGGGGCCTGAAGATGGCGTCAATGTAATGCCGAAACTGGTAGCACATAAGAAGTTCATAAAATAAATTTCTACAATACGTACGGCTGCTAGTAAATTATTGCATCAAGAAAAACTTATTCGACCTGTTCTTTAGTATTGCTGAACACTCTGCGGCCATTTCCACATGGGATTAAGGACCAAATAGAGAAGATTTCGCGCACTTCGTCTACGGATCGCTTAGTCGGCGTGAAAGTTTTACAGCGATGCTCCACAAAACTCCGGAGAGAGACGCTACAAGAGAGGCGTTGTGCATCAGTGAAAGGTTTACTATTATTGAAATTCCGAGATAATACGTTCCGGTAAGTACTGGACAGTATATTACTTCCGCCCACATGCGGCTCGAGAAAAGACCACAAAGAGAGAGGTTTACCAACAATTATTCTTGCGACGCGCTGTTTGCCAATGGAACGCGGAAGGGGGCATCAGTTAGTGGTACCAGCGGTATCCTCCGCTACACACCGTCAGGTCACATGCGCATTGGGTGCAGATGTATTGCTATAGAATGTAACGCCATACGAAGGGCGTTCAATAAATAATGCAATACATTTTTGGTTTTATTCAGGATTTAAAGCCGACCGGAGTGGCCGTCCGGTTCTAGGCGCAACAGTCTGGAACCGAGCGACCGCTACGGTCGCAGGTTCGAATACTGCCTCGGGCATGGGTGTGTGTGATGTTCTTAGGTTAGTTAGGTTTAATTAGTCCTAAGTTCTAGGCGACTGATGACCTCGGAAGTTAAGTCGCACAGTGCTCAGAGCCATTTCAGGATTTAAATACGCCCTATTATTGCCGACTCTTTTGGCTACAAAACTCTGTACTTCAGCATAATCTCAGTTCAATGATACGACATTTGCCAATCTTGCTGCGGTGGCCCGTATACAGGCGTGGTACCACTCCTCTGGTAGACATCGGGAAAACGTCTTGCTGAGTCAGTAACCTCCCCATTATCCACATACCGCTTCCCGGACGGTGCATCCTTCCTTGATCGAAACGGATTCAAGTGGGCGATCCGGACTGTAGGATGGGTGGATGAAGAAAAACAGTCGCGCAGGGTAGCGGCGCGGTCAGGGGCGTACGGTCCGCGTGGCTCCTCCCGTCGGAGGTTGGAGTCCTGCCTCGGGCATGGGTGTGTGTGTTGTTGTCTATAGCGTAAGTTAGTTTAAGTTACATTAAGTAGTGTGTAAGCTTAGATACCGAAGACCTAAGAAGTTTGGTCCCATAAGAACTTACCACAAATTTACAAATTGAAGAAGAACAGTCCAATGAAGTTTTGTGAGCTCCTCTCGAGTGCGCGGAGTTGTGTGAGGCCTTGTGTTACCGTGGAGAACGAGAAGTTTGTTTCCATTTTTTTCACGACGAACAAGCTGAAGTCGTTTCTTCAGTTTCCTGAGGGCAGCACAATACAGTTCAAGGTTAATCGCAGGAACATGAGGAAGGACATAAAACAAAACAACCCCTTTAGAGTCACAAAGTTGCCATGTCCTTACCGACTGACATCTACATATCTACATCCACGTCATTATTCTGCTATTCATAATAAAGTGCCTGGCAGAGGGTTCAATGAACCGCGTTCAAGTGGTCTGTCTACCGTTCGAATCTCGAACGGCACGCGGGAAAAACGAGCCCTTAAATTTTTCTGTGCGAGCACTGAGGGTGCGGGTTTGAACGTTTCCATTGGATAAGAGGTGGTATGTTGCCACTCCATGGATCGCCGTTTTTTTCCCGGTTCGAAGTGATGAACCAATGTTTCATCACCCCTGACGATGTTCATCAAAAAAGTGTCACAATAAGCCTCGTAGAGTGCAAGCAGTTCCGCACAGATGGTCGGTCTTTATGGTGTTCTGTTAGACGGCGCGGAGCCCAGAGGGCACACACCTCTGAGTACCCCAACTGGTAAACGACTGTGTCAGCACTACCAGCAGAGACGTGCAGCTGTGCAACAACTCGAATGAGTGTGTCCGCACGTTCCAACATCGTAGGAGTCACAGCTGTGTGCAGCCGGACGGCACGGTTTGAGTGACCTTATTGCGATGATGATAGACGCCTCGCCGAAGACCTCACATTGCTTTTGTTCAATACCATGTCTCCGTAGACATTCTGCAAGCGTCTATGAATATTTGCGACGATCTGGGTTTCTGTCGAAAGAAACTCAATGATAGCTCTCCCCTTGGAATAGACGCTATGTATAGCGACACCATCTACTGGATCTTCATGAAACGACAGGCGCTGAAGCTGGAATATTCCATCATGTCCGACGACAAAAAAAATGTTCAAATGTGTGTGAAATCTTATGGGACTTAACTGCTAAGGTCATCAGTCCCTAAGCTTACACACTACTTAACCTAAATTATCCTAAGGACAAACACACACACCCATTTTTGATAAGCATTTTTGGAATACAGTGATGAATAGATTATTATATTTTGACTAAAGTTCAGTCTTGATCACACCATTTATGTTTCAATGATATAGGTAACCGGTTTCGGTTATTTTTACATAACCATCATCAGACCCATGGCTCCCTTAGGATGGTAGGCGGAGCTCTCCTCAGCTGCTACGAAGTTAACTGAACTCAGTTCAGTTAACTTCGTAGCAGCTGAGGAGAGCTCCGCCTACCATCCTAAGGGAGCCATGGGTCTGATGATGGTTATGTAAAAATAACCGAAACCGGTTACCTATATCATTGAAACATAAATGGTGTGATCAAGACTGAACTTTAGTCAAAATATAACACACACCCATGCCCGAGGGAGGACTCGAACCGCCGCCGGGACTAGCCGCACAGTCCATGACTGCAGCGCCTTTGACCACTCGGCTAATGTGCAACGACAAATTTTGCATTTTTGAACCGAAATTGGCTTTTAAAATAAAAATTAATACATTACTTATTGAATTCCCCTCGTATCTTCTGTAGCCCGTAATTGTTGTTTGTTGGTGCAATAGAGGCAAGGAGAAACAGAAGCAGGAAACATTACGATTACGCCGGCAGATAGGCCCGCTACGCGGCTGATTCACGGCAGACCGAGCAACGTAATGCGAGGGTAGCGTATGACGCCGATCGCCCTGCCGCTGCCGCTATCGGCGTCGCGGACACGACACGTACAGTCTAATTATTTAAGATTTGAAGCCGCGCCGCACAGAAAAGACCCGTAAATTACCGCTTAACGCGCTGTTAGCGGCGCCCGATGCTATCGCTGGGGCTCGGTGCGGCATAAATCGAGGCGTGGCCGCGGGCCAGATGCCGCGTCCGATGCCGCCGATGAGTGACGCCGGCGGCGCACGCGAGCCACCCGCCCGGGCCGCCCACGCTAACTTACACGGACCGCATCCGGCCGCATTTTCACGGCCGACGTTTCTGTAGATAAAGCCAGCGCCGCGGCGCGGCGAGAGGAAGGGTCGAAATTTACACGGCGGCGCGTCGCTTTATGCTGGCCGAGACGGCTTTATACGTCCGTGACGGCCGGGCTTTACTGCCGCCGTTCTCTGGCCGCAATAACCGGCGCTATAAAACCGTCGCTAACAGATTTTCGTCCTACTTTCCCACATTTCCTTAATCGTTCTCACTGATTGAGTCTGTGCATGTTAAATCTTTATCCATACTGCTGATATTTTATCGTGAAAATAAAAGTAGTGTACACTAACTGATCAAAAGAATTCGGACCCTATTAGCGGACTTAACAGGGTGGTCAGAAACTGTCTTAAAAGCTTCTAAGGGCGTCATACGAGAGTTTGTGCCCAGAAATAACTGTTCAGAAACAATTTCGATACGGTGTGCACTATGCGAGTTACATAGCAGTTATCTACACTACTGGCCATTAAAATTGCTACACCACGAAGATGACGTGCTACAGGCGCGAAATTTAACCGACAGGAAGAAGATGCTGTGATATGCAAATGATTAGCTTTTCAGAGCATTCACACAAGGTTGGCGCCGGTGGCGACACCTACAACGTGCCGACATGAGGAAAGTTTCCAACCGATTTCTCATACACAAACAGTAATTGACCGGCGTTGCCTGGTGAAACGTTGTTGTGATTCCTCGTGTAAGGAAGAGAAATGCGTACCATCACGTTTCCGACTTTGATAAAGGTCGGATTGTAGCCTATAGCGATTTCGGTTTACCGTATCGCGACATTGCTGCTCGCGTTGGTCGAGATCCAATGACTGTTAGCAGAATATGGAATCGGTGGGTTCAGGAGAGTAATACGGAACCGCGCTGGATCCCAACGGCCTCGTATCACTAGCAGTCGAGATGACAGGCATCTTATCCGCTTGGCTGCAACGGATCGTGCAGCCACGTCTCGACCCCTGAGTCAACAGATGGGGACGTTTGAAGACAACAACCATCTGCACGAACAGTTCGACGACGTTTGCAGCAGCATGGGCTATTAGCTCGGAGACCATGGCTGCAGTTACCCTTGACGCTGCATCACCGACAGGAGCGCTTGCGATGTACTCAACGACGAACCTGGGTGCACGAATGGCTAAACGTCATTTTTTCGGACGGATCCAGGTTCTGTTTACGGCATCATGATGGTCGCATCCGTGTTTGGCGACATCGCGGTGAACGCACAGTGGAAGCGTGTATTCGTCATCGCCATAGTGGCGTATCGCCCGGCGTGATGGTATGGGGTGCCACTGGTTACACGTCTCGGTCACCTCTTGTTCGCATTGACGGCACTTTCAACAGTGGACGTTACATTTTAAAAACATGGCTCTGAGCACTATGGGACGTAACTGCTTAGGTCATCAGTCCCCTAGAACTTACAACTACTTAAACCTAACTAACTGTGGTATGGTGTTGAAGCTGCATGGGCAGCTGTACCTGTACACGCCATCCAAGCTCTGTTTGACTCAATGTCCAGGCGTATCAAGGCCGTTATTACGGCTGTTCTGGGTACTGATTTGGTTCAAAATGGGTCAAATGGCTCTGAGCATTATGGGATTCAACATCTGAGTTCATCAGTCCCCTAGAACTTAGAATTACTTAAACGTAACTAACCTAAGGACATCACACACATCCATGCCCGAGGCAGGATTCGAACCTGCGACCGTAGCGGTCGCGCGGTTCCAGACTGTAGCGCCTAGAACCGCTCAGCCACACCAGCCGGCGGTCCTGATTTCTCAGGATCTATTCACCCAATTTGCGTGAAAATGTAATCACATCTCAGTTCTAGTATAATATATTTGTCCAATGAATACCCATTTATCATCTGCATTTCTTCTTGGTGTAGCCGTTTTAATGGCCAGTAGTGTAAGTCATGCGTGGAAATTCAAGCAGTAGCCTCCCAGACGCGGGGTAGTCATACGCATTCTTGGTTTACTTCCCTCACACCGCACAAACATAGCTATTGCTCACCTAGCTTAAATTTGTCACTCCCGAAAGCGGCACACTTTTACAATGTGGTATCACGCACGATGCCACCCCTCGGGCATCTTTAAGTTGGCAACGGCATTGCAAGTTTCCGCCAGACGCCGACAGCGCTCGTACGGGATCCGGCAGAACCAGTGGTGCTAGCCCGCTGAGCCACATGTCCAGTGACTGTGGATTGTGAGCGCCCTCTGCCGCCGTGGTACAGGACGGCCGGCGGCAGCCAGACAGCCACTCCGACTTTTCGCTACATGATGCTATGCAGATGCAGCCCAATCGCGGCTACGACACCATCATTCGTGCTTACTTCAGGGAGCCTCATCCTTGTTGTTACCGTCTGAGCTGGACTTCCTTCCTTGCTGCCTTTTTCTGGTGAGTCTCCATACGCTTGCAGAAATACAAGTTAAGTAAATCTTCTGTTTACTGTTTTAACTTGTAAACTAATCATCTCTGCTCTTGTCCAGCTTCCCTACGACCACAGTTGCCTCACCGCTTTGCAGCGCACCTCTACTTGCCATTGTTGACGAAGTAGTACACTACAGCCGGCCGGTGTGGCCGAGCAGTTCCAGGAGCTTCAGTCTGGAACCGCGCGACCGCTACGGTCGCTGTTTCGAATCCTGCCTCGGGCATGGATGTGTGTGATGTCCTTAGGTTAGTTAGGATTAAGTAGTTCTTAGTTCAAGGGGACTGATGACCTCCGATGTTAAGTCCTATAATGCTCAGAGCCATTAGTGCACTACAATGAGCATTTCAACAAGTGGTAACTCGTAGATCCATACATTACTTCTTATTAGCGCACGCATGTGCCTGAATTTGAGCGCACAGTGGCCTAGTTGGCCGTCTTTTATTCTAGATGACTCTGAAACGGCGCAACGTAGCGATTGTTTTACTTAAGATTTATTTCTCAGCACAACCCATCCTGCACAACCTTACAAGCTTCTCACACAGTTTCTCACCACTCTCTGTCGCTGTATATCCACTATTCGCGTTCGTGACGGGTCTAGCTCTGTTGGACACATTCTCCATTGTGTATCTGAATGATTGTGGAGTGATGGCAGCCCATTCTTCCTCAAGAGTCGAAACCAGAGAAGGTAGTGGTTGCACTCTGGGTTACGGAGCAAAGTCGACATTCTGACTCATCCCAAAGGTCTCTGTATGTCCATCTTTTGAGAGGTGATTACGGGACTCAGCTGTTCGATACAGGATGTCAAATGAAACACCCTTCAGCCGTTTAGTTTCCAAACTTATTTTATTCGGCTGCCAGTTTCGGCGCTTTACTAAGCCATCTTCATGCCTCTGACGGACGTATAGGAAGATTCCACCTTGGTTGTGGTTGTGTCAAGGGCCAGCAATACTGGTATTGCTGGCCCTTGAATCTTCCTACACGTCGCCCAGGGGCCTAAAGATGACGAAGTAAATCGCCGAAACTGGTAGCTAAATAAAAAAAAGCCGGAAACAAGACAGCTGAAAAGTGTTTCATTTGACAGCCATCCCAAAGGTGTCCCGTTGGGTTCAGTTCAGCACTCTGCGCAGCGCAATCCTTTTTAGAAATGTTATCGTCCACAGACGCTGCTTTATTAGACGCTGCACTGTCATACTGATAATATCACTGTCTCCTCACTGTCCTTCTATTGTTCTTAGTACATAATGTTGTCAAATTCCATATGCGTCCGCATTTAGTGCTTTCTTAATTCTGTTAAGAAGACTTCACCCTTTCTATGAAAAATACCACCGTACCGCGAAAACACCACCTCCTCTGCACTTCGCTGTTGGCCTTATAGGTGCTGACAGGTAGCGTTTCTCCATGGATTACCCACACCCCAATACTTGCAACGGATTTCCCTATGATATTACAAGCTATTACAAGCGTTGCTTAGCATTGAGTACAGAAATGTGTGGTTTATGAGGAGCTGCTCGAGAACTGTAGCCCATTGTTTTTAATTTCCTGGTAACAGACATTGTGCTAGATTGACTTCTGGTAGGACTTTGAAGCCCACGAGTGATTCCTTTCGTCGCCTTGATGCGATTATCCCTGTCCATCAGTGCCTGTCTTGGATTAGCTGTGTTTCTTCCTTCATGTTTAGACTTCACAATCGAATCACCAACAGTCGACGTGGGCATGACTGCGAGGTCTGAAATGTCCTTACGATCTTGTAACTCTGGTGAATGACTTCTCCACGTTCGAGGTCACAGAGCTCTCCTTACCGTATTATTCTGGTGTTATTGCTGTTCTATTGCGAACACAATGTTCACTGCCTCCTTTTACATTGGTAGGTCCGCCACTCGTGACATTTAGTGGTCAGTTCCACACGGGGACGCCCGAACTCTTTTAATCATATAATGTACATTTTACACAGATGTATATCCAGGAACGGTTCACACATTGTTAATGTCTTCCGCTTCCTCCACACTCCCAATTCCTTCTATCTTTACCCGCCAAACACCACTTAACATTAGCCCAATTTTAACGTGAAGCAGATACCCACGATTTTAATAACATCTAAAAATGCCTCAATATTGTTGCTGTGCAGGCAGAGTACCACTAACCAGGGAAATGCCCGGACAAACATACAGGGCTATTACAAATGATTGAAGCGATTTCATAAATTCACTGTAGCTCCATTCATTGACATATGGTCACGACACACTACAGATACGCAGAAAAACTCATAAAGTTTTGTTCGGCTGAAGCCGAACTTCAGGTTTCTGCCGCCAGAGCGCTCGAGAGCGCAGTGAGACAAAATGGCGACAGCAGCCGAGAAAGTGTTATGTCGTGCTTGAAATGCACTCACACCAGTCAGTCATAACAGTGCAACGACACTTCAGGACGAAGTTCAAGAAAGATCCACCAATTGCTAACTCCATTCGGCGATGGTATGCGCAGTTTAAAGCTTCTGGATGCCTCTGTAAGGGGGAATCAACGGGTCGGCCTGCAGTGAGCGAAGAAACGGTTGAACGCGTGCGGGCAAGTTTCACGCGTAGCCCGCGGAAGTCGACGAATAAAGCAAGCAGGGAGCTAAACGTACTACAGCTGACGGTTTGGAAAATCTTACGGAAAAGGCTAAAGCAGAAGCCTTACCGTTTACAACTGCTACAAGCCCTGACACCCGATGACAAAGTCAAACGCTTTGAATTTTCGGCGCGGTTGCAACAGCTGATGGAAGAGGATGTGTTCAGTGCGAAACTTGTTTTCAGTGGTGAAGCAACATTTTTTCTTAATGGTGAAGTGAACAGACACAATGTGTGAATCTGGGCAGTAGAAAATCCTCACGCATTCGTGCAGCAAATTCGCAATTCACCAAAAGTTAACGTGTTTTGTGCAATCTCACGGTTTAAAGTTTACGGCCCCTTTTTCTTCTGCGAAAAAAACGTTACAGGACACGTGTATATGGACATGCTGGAAAATTGGCTCATGCCACAACTGGAGACCGACAGCGCCGACTTCATCTTTCAACAGGATGGTGTTCCACCGCACTTCCATCATGATGTTCAGCGTTTCTTAAACAGGAGATTCGAAAACCGATGGATCGGTAGTGGTGGATATCATGATCAGCAATTCATGTCATGGCCTCCACGCTCTCCCGACTTAACCCCATGCGATTTCTTTCTGTGGGGTTATGTGAAAGATTCAGTGTTTAAACCTCCTCTACCAAGAAACGTACCAGAACTGCGAGCTCGTATCAACGATGCTTTCGAACTCATTGATGGGGACATGCTGCGCCGAGTGTGGGAGGAACTTGATTATCGGCTTGATGTCTGCCGAATCACTAAAGGGGCACATATCGAACATTTGTGAATGCCTAAAAAAACTTTTTGAGTTTTTGTATGTGTGTGCAAAGCATCGTGAAAATATCTCAAATAATAAAGTTATTGTAGAGCTGTGAAATCGCTTCAATCATTTGTAATAACCCTGTACAGCTGACCACACGACCGACCTGCTAACCACCCCAGGCGACATATCAGCGTGTAGCAAGACTGAGGCTTTGCACCATCTACTGTGCGTATCACTGCCGCTAGATAGAAAAACAAAGCGGCCTGAGGATGCCACAGATAAACAGGCTCGATGACCTACCAGGAGCGAAGAACTTACCGGATCTGTGTGTCGTCTGAGTCAGCCTCCACCAGGCAGCCACTAGCTGCGGTCCTTTAGGTCCGTGACTCGATGCCCGCTGGGTCTGCCCATTGAATCTAGTGAATGCCGTGAGCCTTCGCCAAGTCGCAGCCGGATTCGCTATGTGCTGCCGCTCCAGCCTGCAACAACGCTGAGCTGGCCTCAGGTCGTCAGCTTTCCATCACCACAGCAGTCCGTCTGCACGCCGCCTCAGCAGTAGGTGGCCTCCAGGAACGACCGCCTCCGCGACACCACTGTATATTGACGCCGGGCTGCCCCCACAGAACGAGACCGCGGTCTTTCACCTGTTCCACTGCAGAGCTGCTTTGTGTGCTGTCCTATTTTGACAGGTGTTTGTATGTATTCTGTCAAAGCTAAGTTAAATACGTAGTGTCGCAGTATTTGCAAGCATTGCATGTTAGCTTCCCGCAATTCCACGAATGGATCTCACTTTCAGCAAGGCAATGGCTGATTACTTCCTGCTGAAATAACTTGTGGAACGAGTTATTGCTCCTAGTGCGTGTATCACGCTCAGCTTTAGATAGGTCCTGTAGTGTGTGTATGAGAGTACTATTCCAGCTCTAACAACGAAGAACCCATTGAGAGTTTACATTTGCGAAGCACTTATCCTGCTCCAGAAGTTCGTACTAGAGCAAACACTTGTGAAGTTCGCCACACCAGATAACAGACATAGACCTAGTTCCAGTTACCACGTATTAACAGGGCAGGAAGATCTTAAATTAAAAGACTATACTGCACCAAACAGTTGAGTTCTGGTTTATTTATAGTAGATTTGTCAGTTCAGTTTGACTAGCTTCTTTTCTTGTTAAGTAATATTTTGGTTTTTTAAAATTCTTGCTTTAAATTGCGCCAAGTAATTGAGGTGCACTGTTTTTTTTTAATATTTAACTTTATCGGTTGGTTTGGATGTTAACTTTTCTAGCTCCTTCTCTAGTTGAGCAAAGTTTTTGGGTAAACGAAAAGCCTCGACTTTAAATCAGCTAGTACGCCAAGCTCTGATCTTATTAAGGACACGATATTTTATTCATGTTGCTTAGTTAATGCATGTGCTTAACAGGATATGTTCAGAATGAACTGAAGAATGAAAATTTGTACTAAGGCTGTGACTTGAACCCAGGTCATCCGGCCACCAACCAAGATTGTCAAAACTCGTATAATAATCACGACTATGTAGAGAAATGGGAGTAGGCAAGGAATAGGAAGAAGTCCTTAGTAAATCGCTCTAGCACAACTTCGAAGACACTGCAATTCCGCCGGCCGTGGTGGTCTCGCGGTTCTAGGCGCTCAGTCCGGAACCGCGCGACTGTTACGGTCACAGGTTCAAATCCTGCCTCGGGCATGGATGTGTGTGATGTCCTTAGGTTAGTTAGATTTAAGTAGTTCTAAGTTCTAGGGGACTGATGACCACAGATGTTAAGTCCCATAGTGCTCAGAGCCATTTGAACCATTTTGAACCAAACCGCAATTCCGAATAAATATATTCGAAACCTTTTGTCCAGAATTTGATACGTACCTGTAAACGATTTAAAAGCTATGGCAGCAAGCAATTCCAATTATTTGGCACTGCATAAGATCATAATATGTACATACCATCAGTACTGCGCCTGGTACTGCAGTTGCTTCTGTCGTTCCCACCTAGTTGAGGGAGAATTTCTGTTATATTTTTCTTAGCCTACATAATTTCTCTCTTGCCTCACTCTGCTTCCTGTGGTTTATCGGCTCGGTCAGTGGTCTCGCGACGATTAGCTTTCGCAGCAGATACGGTCTGCCTGTGAACGGACGCTACTGCACTGAAAAGTACAGTGTGTTCAACATAGCTTGTAATTTTCTAGAATACTTGCTCATTTTATAGAGTTAGTTTACTTGCTGTTTTATTCGCCGAATATTAGTTGCGACATTTGGAAACTGATGTATGTAAAAACTGGAATGGTTATAATGAAATACATCTTGGTCTCATGTCCTGCCACATGGCATTCCCTCCAGATTCTACACATATGCAGATCTAGGACGATTCGTAACATTATCGCACAAACTTGCGTATTTTACATCTGACGTACTCACGTAGATCATGAACGTAAATGAAAGCCGTTAGAGAGGCGTGCAACCATTATAATCACGAAGATAAAAACGCCTTTGAAACAGCTGGTTGCTCGCACATAATGCTATCTCGTCGAAATGTTGTCTTTATAAGCAGTGGCTCAAACAAGTCCATTACTTCTTACTGATTTAAGTCTACTTGAACTGTGAATGCAGTTAAGATACTATAATAATGTCATGTGACGAGGGCCTCCCGTCTGGTAGACCGCTCGCCTGGTGCAAGTCTTTCGATGTGACGCCACTTCGGCGACTTGCGCGTCGATGGGGATGAAATGATTATGATTAGGGCAACACAATACCCAGTCCCTGAGCGGAGAAAATCTCCGACCCAGCCGGGAATTGAACCCGGGCCCATAGGATTGACAGTCCGTCGCGCTGACAACCTAGCTACTGAGGGCGGAAGTTACGATACTACTCGGATTAAACAGGAGCGCTTCTGTATCTCTATCCATGTTCCATGACCTCTGAGATCAAAGATATTTCTTTCAGGCTCTCGATATAGAATGTCGTTTATTTTGGAAACTGAACAACGGAACGCCACTGTTCCTAAAAACAACATCGACTTCATATCTTATCCCAGTGTGATATTTGTATCGAATCTTACAAGTAAAGTGTCTATCAGGGTTCCTGAAATAGTAAACATCACTCCCTCTACCTTCAACTCCAACCTCACCTTGTCATATGCATCATCGTGCGGTGTCAGCTTATAGTCTCCTCAGATCCTGAGAGTAGAAGGACAAAGAGTGAGCTGGTGGAATTTGTTGGTGCAGGTTGCCTGCATCAGTGGCAGGTATGCACTCAGGGGCAAACTTATTGTTCGCCTTTGATTGACAGGTCTTTGAATTGAACAATTAATTAACCTCTCCCCCTCTGATAAACCCCATACCTCCCACACTCCCTCCTGGAAATTAGTGCGAAAATGCTCAGTTGATCAGTCATTTAGAGGGAATTCGATTTTAGTGTATAGAATATAGTTTAAACAATTTATACAATGTATGGATTATTGTTTGGTTATTTATATCAGTCTATGGAATATAGTTTATTTATTTAGTTAGACAATTTGTCCAGAAATCGATTGCTGTGTATGGAATATTGTTAAAACCATTGAGACAATGTGTGGAATATTGTTTATTTGAACAATTTAGGAGATTCAAGGCACTGTACAGAATATAGTTTATTTATTTATTTAAAGAATTTTTCAGGAAGTCGATCACCACTTGCACCACCCTAAACCTGCCCCCCTTGTACCCTCCCCTACCTGGAAATTGCCAGCTCAGTGATGGAGAGGAAGGATCTCATGAAGGGAAATTCAAGGGTATAATGTTTATTTACAAAAAGAAAAAATCTGTTGGCAGGGATTGGATTTCTCTCGGTCATCATTCTATGGTGTTTGGAAAGATGCAGGTCTTGTCAGAAGTAATTAAATCGATAGCCCTTCTTTTCATTCTGATCATGCAAGAAATACCATCATGGAACACACCTCACATGTAGTTACACAGTTAAAAATCGATCGTCAAGCATGCACCACCCACGTCCCACTGTCCACTGCACCAAATCATCCCTATTTCCTTAAACTATTGTACCCCCTTTGATACCAAATTAAGTAATTAGTTATGTCCTCCAACCATTTTCTGGTATACTTTTCTAATTTCATTTTGAAAGCCATTTCTAGCGCATTCTTCTTTGTCACACACCTCCTTCAACTATTGTACTGCATTTTACATAAAAATTATGCAAATTAACCTAGTGTTTTCACTTTACCTGATGATCTGCTCCGTGTCACCCACTCACACACACCCTCCCCTTAACTACTTTACCCCTAACATCACCTTGATATAAAAAATTTATGCAAATTAATTAAGTTCATGTTCTTTGGGTGTATGGGGTAGTTTTCTTTAATTTGCAGCAAGCTATTGGTTGGTGACATTGATGGAATATAGTTTAAACAGAAGATCGCTAGTAAAAACACATCCAGCCACCTAACACCTGCCGCTGACGCGGCTGACTCTGCACGTGCCCCCAGGAGACGAAGTATCCTGCCAACCGATGAAAAGTGACGACGCAGCCGTCAGCTGCCGAGCCACATAGGTGTCTGTTGGGTCCCGCATGCTTGAGGCAGTGGCATCCCTTTCATACCTGACACCTGAGAAATTCTTATAGAAATATGTGTTCACATAGCCACTGTTACTGGTACAATGATGCATAGCTGCAGTGCGGGTCCAGCACCAAGAGATGTTTGCATAGCAGCTAAAAGGTTCTCACTCTTATACGGACATGACATACCTATGTAAGTAACAGACAAGTCCTCCCTCTGGACATCTTATAGAAATCTGATCTAATGCTTCCCAGAATAACACAGCCTGCATTGTTCCTAGCGATCCTAACAGGACATGTGAGCTGCATCTAGCTGTGCATGTGTGCTTACCTGCCCAGCATGGCTGACACATCACCACAAAATGTTCGTCCTGCTGTCATCATACATCTCAGAAACGTTAAATGTTCTTACTGCTAAAAGCCTTCATCATGTCTGTGCACACATGCCAAAACACCATTAATCATAAAGGCATTCTTGTTGTTGGGAAAGAGAGCACTGTCTAAGTACAGATGGGAGGAAATCAGAACATGTAAACAGAATTCGAAGCACAGTCTTACAGAAGAGAAAAATGGTGGGAATCTTCCGTATCTTACAGATACTGGTCTGGAGATGTCCAAATGCATTGTGGTGGATGAGTGACGGCATCCTTGCCAGAGATGCAAGGTCTGCTTCAACGTGTCTTTGAACACTTGCTTTCTCAGAACTTTCCCTAGATACCTTGCCTCCATCTTGTCTGAATCAGTTTGTAGGCGCTCCTATGAGCATAATGATTGGCTCTGATTGAATTTAACTGCTGAATCACTGAAACTGGCAATTTGGGAGTGATACCGTCAGTTTGGGAGCAGTGTCCACTTTTTTTTTTTATTTCTACAGACGTGACTTTCAGCTGCAAAAACTATTTTATAAGGATCACCATATTGCACCGATAATTAAACCCTGCAAAGTGGCCTATAGATCGTCAAATACGGAAAGACTCTTACTCAATTACACTGCTTTGCCACTGAAGATGAGTGTCTGAACATTAGAGTGTGAAACCGATCTCCAAAAATGGTTCAAATGGCTCTGAGCACTATGGGACTAAACTGCTGTGGTCATAAGTCCCCTAGAACTTAGAACTACTTAAACCTAACTAACCTAAGGACATCACACACATCCATGCCCGAGGCAGGATTCGAACCTGCGACCGTAGCAGTTGTGCGGTTCCAGACTGTAGCGCCTTTAACCGCTCGGCCACTCCGGCCGGCAAAAATCGATCTCCAACCAATATATCACTGCGTACTGTGTCGATGTAGTAAACATACAATTCATATCCTGCACCACGCAAAATCGCTCCTTGTGCCATCCCCAGTGAAAGTATTGGATAGAAACTGAAACGCAAACATTTAAAACAATTAACATGGACGAGAGCTGTTATCTCGATGCTAAATATTATATTGAGTGCAATACTGGCCACTCAGGTGGCAGATAATTTGTATCATTAGTACTATTATTATTATATAAAATGTTGACATAAGCTTTCGAGTGCAAATAGTAATAATTATGCGCGTCATCAACAATGAAAATGAATGTAAAGAAGAACTGTGTTCAATTGTCTCATTTTTATCAGTTCACTCTCTCTCTTGTCTTCCGAGTTAGAAGTCGGACATATTGGTTCACTGCTGTTAAATGTAAGCGCATTTGTATATTAATTTGACAATTTGATAGTTTAATGTTATTGTTCACTTTTATTTGCAGAAAGTGAATCCTGTGTCATGTCCATTTCCTTTAAGTATCAATACTCTGAGTAATTTTCAGTGCAACAATTGCAGCCGCCGCTCCAGCTACAGACGCCATTATGTGGCAATCTTAATTCATGAAATTTGTGGGCGTGGAGAAGCCGCCAGTTTATAATGTAATAAATATTTTTTCCACAGCCGTCTGACACAGTCGATGAAGACAGACATAGTTTTTAAGAGTTTCATTTTCAGTTATTGGCTGAGATCCACAGCCACGACTCAGACTACAATTAATTGTTAAAAATGGTAAGAACAATCTCTCACATGTTTAGGTAATTACAAATGATAGCCAAAGATCTCACACTTGTTAACAATATTAGCTGAGAAAAATACAAAAATATCATTTCAGTTCTCAATTTAATGCAATGTGTCTCATGATTGGCTGGAATTACAGTAACTAACATGAACAAAAAGTTTGCTCATGATTAATCATTATTGACCAACTAGTTGTGAAAAGCATAAAAATCAAATGCAAAAAAATAATTTAAATCCAAACCAAAACCAAATCTCAACTGTTTTAAAGAACTCATCACAGACCATTTAATTATTAATTTATTCAGTTGCCAAGAATTCTTCCAGGTTGTATGGTCATAGTCTATGGAGCTCTTCTATCCCTGACGTTTCGTCCAAAGTTACGCTGGACATCTTTGGAGGTGCTCCTGGTTGTGCTGAGTCTCGCCAACGCATGACCAGAGCGCCCTCGGTGGACTAAAGTCACCCTCAGAACTGTTGTATAAAGGCTGAGACGGTTCCCCTCGGCACAAAAACGTTACTGTTTCTGGTCCTGACCTGCTCACTTCATTGCTTTTCTACACCCATCTCCAGACTCTGGGATTAGAAGAGCTTATGTAATTTTGCATGGTTTGTCAGAATATCATACCATTTTCGCGATACTTCTCGATATCAAGCACAGCAATATCGCTTGCATAGCAGTACCACTCATGCAACATAATTCTGTAGATATAGACTGGAAATTTTTTCTCTAGAAACCCGAAACTTTAAGCAGGTGGAGCGTGGTGTAAACCACTGAGTAACTAGAAACTTTTCCCGTCTGTGAAGACCTTTAACGAAAAGTAAAGAAAAGAAAGATAGAGGACACATCGCTCCGGATATAACGTGTGGCAGTTCGTCTATTCAGGTAACAGTGACACATGCGAGTTGGCTGCTGTACTTAACACTGTACTTGACATATTGACATAGAACCATCTGCCTCCAAACTTACTTGCATTTGTGTTAAAGGTTGACACAGAGTGGATGGAGTGGTCGGTTGAGATGTAGTTGTAATGAAGTACACTTTAATGGTAGACTGATGATGCATTATAGAGAGAGAGAGAGGGGGGGGGGTGAAGTTGTTGCAGGTCATTTGACCATTTATCCTGATGTTCTGTCAGGATGTAACAGTTACATGACATAGCCTGCATTCGACTTGTATACAACCGCGTGCTCTGTGTAGGTCTTAGAGCAGCACCTACTTGCGATTGTTAACAGCAAGCCCCTTGGTCATCAGAGGACTTCCATTTCATGTGTGATGAAACGTGACACATTCCTCTATGCGATGTACTCCAGCCCCATGTCGCATCTTGGGTGTAAAATCGATACTTCAGTTTCATAACTAAGTTAGCGACAGGTGTTTGTGAGACACTGTAATCCCCAGGTATACATCTGCTTGACAGATGTGTTAGTGGTGGCATGACTTGTAATTTCACATGTCAGACACTGCTGATATGCGTTTATCTGTTTCCATGTAAGAGGTATTCTCAGTTAATAACGATCATTTTACTTAGTATTGATGTGGGCATAGTATAATTTCTGAACTGTGATGGAATGTGAACAGTGGACGCTATGCATTTCTGGAAAGCTATATTGTGCATGTATCACACGGAGTCACTGTTTTAAGGAAGTAGTTTTTTCGTTTTACAGTTTGTTACCTTTGTTTATCGTCGAAAAACGATCTAACATTATGTCCTGTTTTAAGTGCAGAATCGTATAGCCTCAGGAGTGCGTGTGTTTATGTTCTCTCTTACCAATACCCTCATGGTACTGATCACAGACACTAGAACAATACTTTAATATTGATAGCGTAGTTGATTTACGTAAAATGCTATGAACTCCATCTGTCTGGAGCTCTATCATATATAAAAGTCACCCATTTCTTGTTCTTCTTAACCCTGTGCTATTTCATCACAACACTGTCAAATCAGTTACTGGATATCGATAAGGGGTGCTAACCTCCTCGACATGGGTGCATCTGGGGAAATCTTGTGCACTTGGATGGGTGAGGACTCGCCAAGCTCCATTCACTCATTAGATGTGGAATGTATCGATCAATTTCTGGTCAGCTGCAGATTAAATCGGTAACGGTGCTGCAGGGCGGGGTGGTCAAAGTGTGAGGGGGTCTTTCAGTCTCTAATTTTATTCTAAGACTGCGAGAATGCTCTATGACTCCCATCTGCATAGACATAGATCGTAAATTATGCACTATTCTCGAAGTGTTAGGAATATGTAGAATGCTGTTTGGAATACTTAAATGATGTATGTGTTGGCAATGAATGGACATACTGCACAGTCATCCATCAACATTCGCAATGATACTCGCAAAGTAGAGAAGGGGTAGTTTAGCTATGGAAATCAGTTTCAAGCTCTAAAATCAAGCTCCCATCCTCAGTGGCAGAGTAGTGCAATTGATTAAGGGTCTTTCCGTATTTGACGATCTGTATGCCACTTTGCAGGATTTAATTGTCGGTGCAGTATAGTGATACATACAAAATAGTGTTTGCCACTGAAAGTCTCATCTGCAGAAAGAAAAAGAAGGCAGAGAGTGCTCCCACTCCGGCAGTATCAGTAATTCGTGGGTAAACTCAATAACAGCCAATCTTTATGCTCTATTCATTCAAAAGATATGCTTTGTGCTGGGACGTAGCAGCACCTACAAACTGATTCAAACAAGTTGGAGGCAAGGTATCTATGGAAAGTTCTGAGGAAGCAAGTATTCAAAGACAAGTTGAATCAGACCATCCATCTCTGGCGGGGTTGCCATCACTCATCTGCCACTGTGACATTTCTAGACCAGTAGCTGTGGAATGCCGAAAATTCCCGCCATTTTCTCTTCTGTAAGACAGTACTTCGAATTCTGTTTCTGTAATTGTTGTGATTTCCCCATCATCTGTGCTTAGACAGTGCTCTTTTTCCAAACAACAAGAATGCTTTTATGATTAATGGTGTTTTTGTGAGTGCGCACAAACTTGATAGTGGCCTCTAGCGGTGACAACGTTTAACGTTTCTGAGACATATGTTGACAGCCTGACGAATATTTTGTGGTAATGTGTCAGCTACAATGGGCAGGTAAGCATGTGTCCATGGCTAGACACAGCTCACATGTCATGTGAGGATCGCTAGGAACAATGCAGGCTATGTTATTCTGGGAAGCATTGCAACAGATTTCTATAGCACGTCCAGAGGGGGGCCTTGGCTATTATTTACATAGATATGTGACATAGGTATAACACTGATAACCTTTTAGCTGCTATGCAAACATCTCTTGGCACCAGACCCGCACCACAGCTATGCATAATTGCGCCAGCAATGGTGCGTAGATGAACTTGTATTTTGACAGGAATTTCTCAGGTGTCAAGTATGAAAGGGATGCTGCCACCTCATGCTTGCTGGACCCAAACAGACACCTGTGCATGGCTCGGCAGCTGATGGCTGCATCATCACTTTGTGGGGGCAGCTGTTGCATCCTGAACCCTGGGGGCATGTGCAGAGTTGGGGTTTATATCAAAATACTGTTTGCAGTACAATAGTTAAGGGTGTGAGCGTGAGTCGGTGACATGGAGCAGAACAGCAGGTTAATTTGC
Organism: Schistocerca cancellata; assembly: GCF_023864275.1. Lineage (NCBI taxonomy): Eukaryota > Metazoa > Arthropoda > Insecta > Orthoptera > Acrididae > Schistocerca > Schistocerca cancellata. The sequence continues at coordinate 640,865,359 of NC_064626.1, forward strand.
GTAATTTTTATGTAAAACAGTTAGTTTAAGCAGGGGGATGACTAAGAAGAATGTGCCAGAAATGGCGATCAAAAGCATGTGAAATACGAAAAGTGTACCAGAAAATTACTTGATTTGGTATCAAAGGTGGTACAATAGTTTAAGGAAATGGGGGTGATGAGGTCCAGAGGACAGGGCGATGGCGGGCAGTGCATGCTTCGCAATCGATTTTGAAATGTGTAATTACATGTGATGTGTATTCCTTGCGTGATCGGAATAAAAAGAAGGGCGATCGATTTAACTACTTCTTACAAGACCTGCATCTTTCAAAACAGCATAGAATGATGAGCAAGAGAAATCTAATCCCTGCAACCTGATTTTTTTCTTTTTATAAGTAAACATTATACCCTTGAATCTCTCTACTTGAGATCCTTCCTCTCCACCACAGAGCCGCCAGTTTTCAGGTAGGGGAGGTGGTGGGTATGGATGGGGAGGCTGGGGTGGTGATCGATTTCCTGAAAAATTCTTTAAATGAATAAATGAACTACATACCATACACTGCCTTGAATCTCCTAAATTGTTTAAATGAACAACATTCCAGACATTGCTTAAACTGTTTAAACAATATTCCATACACAGCAATCGACTTCCAGACAAATTCTTTAACTAAATAAATAAACTATATTCTATACACTTCCATAAATAACTAAACAATATTCTATACATTGTCTAAATTGTTTAAACAGTATCTTATACACTATAATCGAATTCCCTCCAAATGACCGATCAAGCGAGTCCTTTTCCCATCAATTTCTAGGTGCGATCGTGGGAGGGGAGGGGTTTACCAGAGGGGGAGAGGTTAATTAATTGGTCAATTTAATTATGTAGTCAATCAAATTGATGGGAGTGGTAGATTCAACTCCAATAACTCAGACCTGAAAGTGTAACTGTAGAAGAGGGGGGGGGGGAGGTTTCCTGAGGTGTGAGGGGAGTGGGAGGGGGTGGGGGAAAATAGGTTGAGTGCCTGAAAATCAAAAGGCATCGTCCTTTTAGCAGAACAACAAGCTAAAGACCTGTCAGTCAAAGGAGAACAATTGGTTAATGACCTCTCAATCAAAGGAGAACAACAGGTTTGCTCCTGAGTGCATACCTGCCCCTCATGTAGGCAACCCTCACTACGAAATTGCACCAGCTCCCTCTTTGTGCTCCTACTCCTGAAGCTCTGTGTTCTCCAAGACCCCTTCAAATAATCAACAACGATATAATTTTTGTCCATCGATAACCTGCAGGACACAGCCATTGCTCTGATCCTTATTCCTAAACATACCTTTTACATAGGAAGTCAAACCATTGCTATCTGTCACAGTGTGAAGATTACTTTCACAGAACATTGGAGTCGTTGGATGGCTTTGCCTTACGCAGATGAGAACCCCAGACAGCACTCCAGCTTGCAGGTAGCAACATGGCCTTTGTAACATAACGTGTGCAGTGGCAAGCTGGTGCGCCTTCAATGAGAATCGCTTACCTGAAACAAGACTTCGGAAAACATAATGCTTCAAATCATTGTTGTATACAACGATGTATGTATCGTAAATAACGGGTAGAAATCTTAAGACTAGGTTTATAGCTTCAAGCTACAGCATTATTACCGTATTTTCTGCGATGTATGAACGCTGTTTATAGCTTCAAGACGCCATACTTCGATGGTATAGAAAGAGTTGTAAGCAGTTGTTGGCTGTGACTGCGCATGCTGGATCGTCCGTCTAATCGACAAAAGTTCAAGCATCTGTCACTAATAATACCACATGGCTCAATGACTCATTGGATCGTAGAAACAGTGAGCTTTTCTCATTTGTCTTCTTAGTCGTTTGATACAGCACGCCATGGTTTTCTCCCTTTATCTATTCTCTTCATCTCAGGCAAGCGCTTACACACGGTGTCTTCAATTATATGTTGTATACCCGCTGTTACCTTTTTAGGTACAAATAATTTTAAATTTTTTTCAGAAACTGTTATGTGTCTAGATCGCAATAAGAACTATAAGACAACTCGTTTCAGTTGGAAAAATCAACCTTTTTCAGATCTAAAAACAATAAGCAAATAGAAAATTGCTTTAAGTAACTATAATTTTTTACATTGTTGGTATCGCAGAAAAGAGTGTTTTTAATACAGTACTTAAGTGAGGAGATAGATCATACCTCATAACCTTACGTGAAACTGATAAAAAGAACAGCATGACTAGCAGCAATTACTTCCACCAAAAATATAGAATACAAAGGACGTTTAGTAAGTAATGCAAAACATTCTTTTCTGAGAGCAGGTTGGTTTTGTTCAACATTCCCATACACCATATTTATTCATAGGGCTTAAAAAATCAATTTTTGAACAAAATCTGTCGGTCGCTTCTCTGCATCCTGAGAATATCAGGTAATATTGATGTACTCTAGATGTACATTTTTATAAACATATTTCTCAAATTAAGACTTCCGTCTGACACTACAAGACATCTTTCTGCAGAGAATGCTCAGATTGCCTGATCTAGTCGGCTCGTTAAGTCCTCCTTCCTTCGTCTGTCATACATTGTCATGCTTCTAACACAGCAGAATTCTACTACTACTACGTGTTACCTAATTGTTATAAGTTTGTCACTTATTCTGTTTCTCCCGCTCCTCAATAATAACTACTTCCTAGTTTTACTTTCATTTTATATTCTGTACTCAGCAAATTATTCATTTCATTTAACAGAATATGTAATTCCCCCTTATTGTCACAGCGAATCAGCGAATAGCAACGGTATCAGCGAAGCTTAACATTGTTACCATTTTGCGCTGAGTGTTACATCCATTTGTGAACCTTTCTGTTCCCTTTGTAGATTCTGCTACACACCGGTTGAAAAGTAGAGGAGAAAGATAGCATTTCTTGTTTACTCTCTTTCTCATCCGAGCACTTCTCTCTTGGTCTCCTTATCTGGCTTATTGTTGGATGTGAAGACTCAGGACGTTACGGTGCTTTTGGTGTAAATGTTTTTTTTTTTTTAACCATTGGAGTTATCGGATGAAATGTACTCAACTTTAAATAATGCTGAAATGAATAAAGCAAGAATTTTAAGTTTATAAAGTTCGCGTGACTATTTACCTAAAATCTAGGTTGTAGATAGTAAAGTGTACAACGAAACAAGGGCTTTTCCATTTACTGTGAAAATTCTGCCAGACAGAATTTTAGAACCTCCAGCTATTCCTTTTTTCAACTTTTTTTTTCAACTTTCCTTGTAGAAGATATGGTCTGTGAATGTGGTTGGCTGGTTATTTTAATCACTCAGTGCTTGTTATCAACACCTCTAGAAACAATGTAGGAGGTGAATGTAGTTAAAGTATTTGACATTCGAAACTGTTGTAAAGTATTGATTTAAAAATATATACACTGCGGCATATATGCAACAACTAAGCACACCAAGTCCAAATCGGCTTGCTTGCTTTAACAGTAATAGTCCACATACACGTAGTTTTAGGAGTAAAACTGTAATTGGTGTTTGATAATTACTTGCCATATCCCTTTTGATAGATCACTTTGTACGATGACCATATCCTCGGGTATCTCGGATGTCACCTCACGTATTTATCAATGTATTAATAACTATAATTATTGATACATAAATTAACAATGAAATTATAAACTGGTCTCAGTACAAATTTGATGTAGCTGTTGGATTATTAAAGTAACATAAAGAAAAGGTATTCTTCAGAAGGGTATTGTGCAACTGTCACGATAACGTGGAAGGCGCATATTTTGTTGCTGTCAACACTCGTGGACCGTTCACATGGGCACAGCGAACGATGTAGGTGAGCCTGCTCGGCTCAGTGGACCCCAGGGCAGCATCGGACAGCGAGACGGGTGGTAGCTGTGAAAGGAACGTAGGAGTCCGTGAAAAAAAAAGAAAAAATTTAAACAATTAACATTTGGAATAGAATATCAAAGGCGCAACAAAGACGCGAGTCTTCAGACTAAAATAAGGCAACAAGTTTTTTTTTTTTTTTACAAAGTGTCTAACATAATTATCAGTGTTGCGGGACCGGTATAGTTTCGTATATTAACAACTGGTGTCGACAAAAAAAGTGTCAAATAGTAATTTCCAACGTAAAACGGATAATTGTGGATCTCTTCATTCAGTCAATCATTTCGCCACCAATCATACAATAAACGAGCAACGCACTCAACCAAGGCACATCGCCATATTGCAGGTAAAATGTAGCGTGTTATTCGCATGCTCTTGAGAACTTCCAAATGCAGAAGAGCGATTCTTTGGATATAAAATTGAAGAATTCAGTGCTCAAGAATAAATGTTGCATTTCGCACACTCTTTCAAAAACATTTCCTTTTGTTGTCGAATTATTTCATTTACAAAATGGAACCGGTGCACAAATAAACAGTAAAACTGACATTTAATAGACATAAACAATGGGAGTGCAGTTATACTATAATCTGAAAAAAGAAATTTATGGATCTAATATAGTGTGTGTGTGTATTGTGCATTGAACTGGGGAGCTGGAAACGATGAAGAGACTTCGTCCCGCCTTAGCCCGCAGTGGTTCACAACCCCACAACATTCCACAGCAGTCCACCCACCCCACCGCCACCCCAAACCTAACGCAGGTTTATTGTACAGTTCGGTCCCCAGTGGACCCTTCGCCCCCCCCCCCCCCCCGGGAATGTCTCTTACCAGACGAGTCAGCCCCAGATGTTTGCGTATTAGAGTAATTATGTTGTACGCGTACGTAAAGACAGTGTTTGTGCAGCAGTCACCGTAATAGTGTAACTGTGGCGGAATAAGGGGAACCAGCTCGCATTTGCCAAGACAGATAGAAAACAGCCTTAAAAAACATCCTCAGGCTGGCCGGCACACCGTACCTCGACAGTAATCCGCCGGGCGGATTCGTGCCGGGGACCGACACGCCTTCCCACTTGACAAACAGCGCGTTAGACGGCGCGGCTACCGGGCGGGCATCTGATACTGTTGTGTTATTTCACAGAGTATTTTTCCACTGCAACTCCTCGTAAAATGGTTATAAAGAAAGGAAGCAAGTTTTCTAATAAATGATCGTTGACCAACAGTAATACAGCTCTCACTTTTCAACGTGCACCAAAAATGCAAAAATATACCTCAAAACAAATTACAAATATTAATTACGCAACTGTTTTGAGGTTGTAATGAATCTCTCGTATATCTTCACTCTTATGGTCTCCTCACAAAAGATAATATTTGTTTTTCTTTTAGCGAATAGTTAATAAATGTTAATTCTCACGATGAGCATAACTGGAACTGGGATGTCATAATTTCTTTAACATACGTTCTTAATGCAATACAAGAACATCGTATTTATCGTTGTACTTGAAATGTCTTAGGTATAATTAATGTAGTTCTGTAATTAGTTATGTGCCTAATAACGTTGAAAGTGTGTACGCTTCAAGTTTAAACGGCCTGAGGGCTGACAATTTAATTAACAACGCGGTGAAATTTAACGACATAAAAGCGTGGTGAGAGCGCAGGCTAATGGAATTAGGCGACCGCCCGCGCAGCCCGTGGCCCCCGAAGTTCCCTCTCACAAAACCAAGAGTCGGCGTCACAGCAGACAAAACAAAACAAAACCGTCTTTCGACCGCTCAAACGCTGACTTGACATGCTCTTCCCATATACGGCGAATTCATTTCATTGATTTGAACCCTAAGGTCTCCAAGCGGCCTTTTGGAATCGCCAGTAGGCAACACCGTTTTGCAATCACCGTATTCGGCAACAGTTGAACTTCGCTTGTAAAAGGGGCAAGATAGGACAAAGACATTTTCATCTCTCCGATTCCGGTGTTTCTGTCTCTCCAAATTTAGTACTCAATAAGCCGTAGTACTGTGTGTTGCGAATGACGCTTTGTGTCTCACATTCAATTTTTTTAATTTAATTTTTATGTACTCACCCGTTGTAAAGTCAAGGCCTTTTCAACCAAATATTAGGCGAACTGGTGCTGGACAGAGGTAGCATGTAGGATTATCCCTCTAATTCACTGTGAACCACGCCATAGTAACAAGAGAATATGGCCACAAAAACCAGCGCTGCTGAATGTCTTCTTACGCTGTGTTACACACTGCGAGACAACCCAGCGTTACAAAATCCTACTCATTAACTGCAGAAGCTCTGTCCACGTCTGCACTATTTGTTGTGTTTGTCACTTCAGCAATTATAAATCACATAACCGCCAGAAAACGCTTATTGCAGCTCGTACTCATACAGGGTGTTTCAAAAATGACCGGTATATTTGAAACGGCAATAAAAACTAAACGAGCAGCGATAGAAATACACCGTTTGTTGCAATATGCTTGGGACAACAGTACATTTTCAGGCGGACAAACTTTCGAAATTACAAAAGTTACAATTTTCAACAACAGATGGCGCTGCAAGTGATGTGAACGATATAGAAGACAACGCAGTCTGTGGGTGCGCCATTCTGTACGTCGTCTTTCTGCTGTAAGCGTGTGCTGTTCACAACGTGCAAGTGTGCTGTAGACAACATGGTTTATTCCTTAGAACAGAGGATTTTTCTGGTGTTGGAATTCCACCGCCTAGAACACAGTGTTGTTGCAACAAGACGAAGTTTTCAACGGAGGTTTAATGTAACCAAAGGACCGAAAAGCGATACAATAAAGGATCTGTTTGCAAAATTTCAACAGACTGGGAACGTGACGGATGACGTGCTGGAAAGGTAGGGCGACCACGTACGGCAACCACAGAGGGCAACGCGCAGCTAGTGCAGCAGGTGATCCAACAGCGGCCTCAGGTTTCCGTTCGCCGTGTTGCAGCTGCGGTCCAAATGACGCCAACGTCCACATATCGTCTCATGCACCAGAGTTTACACCTCTATCCATACAAAATTCAAACGCGGCAACCCCTCAGCGCCGCTACCATTGCTGCACGAGAGACATTCACTAACGAAATAGTGCACAGGATTGATGACGGCGATATGCATGTGGGCAGCATTTGGTTTACTGACGAAGCTTATTTTTACCTGGACGGCTTCGTCAATAAACAGAACTGGCGCATATGGGGAACCGAAAAGCCCCATGTTGCAGTCCCATCGTCCCTGCATCCTCAAAAAGTACTGGTCTGGGCCGCCATTTCTTCCAAAGGAATCATTGGCCCATTTTTCAGATCCGAAACGATTACTGCATCACGCTATCTGGACATTCTTCGTGAATTTGTGGCGGTACAAACTGCCTTAGACGACACTGCGAACACCTCGTGGTTTATGCAAGATGGTGCCCGGCCACATCGCACGGCCGACGTCTTTAATTTCCTGAATGAATATTTCGATGATCGTGTGATTGCTTTGGGCTATCCGAAACATACAGGAGGCGGCGTGGATTGGCCTCCCTATTCGCCAGACATGAACCCCTGTGACTTCTTTCTGTGGGGACACTTAAAAGACCAGGTGTACCGCCAGAATCCAGAAACAATTGAACAGCTGAAGCAGTACATCTCATCTGCATGTGAAGCCATTCCGCCAGACACGTTGTCAGAGGTTTCGGGTAATTTCATTCAGAGACTACGCCATATCATTGCTACGCATGGTGGATATGTGGAAAATATCGTACTATAGAGTTTCCCAGACCGCAGCGCCATCTGTTGTTGAAAATTGTAACTACTGTAATTTCGAAAGTTTGTCTGCCTGAAAATGTACTGTTGTCCCAAGCATATTGCAACAAACGGTGTATTTCTATCGCTGCTCGTTTAGTTTGTATTGCCGTTTCAAATATACCGGTCATTTTTGAAACACCCTGTACATATTGGTGCACTACAGGCTAGCCCTGTCTAACGAAATACTCCTCAGTTGATTCAGCAGAAAGATGTCATAGAAGAAGAGGTGTGCTTCATCTTGTGCTGGGACACAACAGACTGTATTCAGTACGCAAGGACGCTTATGTATGCTGACGAAGAGGAAGACGCCAGCCAGCGTCTCAGGAAGTCTAATTTGTGAGAAGACAGCAACAGCGATTCTAGAGAAGTTGACCAGCCACGAAAATCACGGCGAATTACGACAGTGCCTAGGAAGTTAAGAAGAAATAGGCACTGCATTGACTGTCTGTAGTGCGTGGTCTAGTGGCTAGCATTGCTGCCTTCCGATTGCGGGGTCTCGGATTCGATTCCCGGCCGGGTTGGGGATTTTCTCTGCCGGGGACTGGGTGTTTGTGTTGTCCTCATCATTTTATCATCATTCATCGTTCTTGCCAGTGGCTAGCTTGGACTGTGAAATAAATTGGACTGTGTAAATATTGGAACTTTGTACGGGCTCTGATGACCGAGCAGTTTAGCGCCCCACAAACCAAGCTTCATCACTGCGGTGACTATAGCCATTATGAAATGTATTGGACGTTGCGAATACGAAGAACCATCAGGTGCATAGCGACAATGAAATGTTGTGCCGGACCGGGTCTTGGTTCGTACTCTTAATAAAGCTGACCTGACGCCATAGGGGTCATGACCCTACTCCTACAGAATTTAAAAATTTAATTTTGATTATTTGATGTATATATATATATATATATATATATATATATATATATATATATAATTTTGATTATTTTATGTATGTATATATATATATATATATATATACACACATCAAATAATCAAAATTAAATTTTTAAATTCTGTAGGAGTAGGGTCATGACCCCTATGGCGTCAGGTCAGCTTTATTAAGAGTACGAACCAAGACAGAAACGCATTCAAATGTATTCTATTTCCACGTATTACTGAAAGTAAAACCAGGGACGGAGTATTTATTGAACCCCAAACTTAGAACTCCTCAATGATCCTGAATTTGTTGCACATTTACAAGATAAGGAGAAGATTGCACGGAATTCTTTCGGAAACATAGTCACAAATTTCTTGGGAAATTTTGCGGGTCAGAACTATAAAGACCTCGAGCAGCGTACCAAGCAACGGTGTGCCATATGTCTCTAAAAAGAGTATGTAACACTCTGACAGAGACTTTTTTTTTGCGAAGCAGTCAGCAATGAGCAAGGGGAACGTTTCCAAGAAGCGATATATGTAATGGAAGAACGATGTCAGGGCCATTGGAGCTATGCTTGCTCATGATTGTTGGACGATTATTAGAAATTTTCCGGATCCATAATTTAAGCGAAAAGCAAAAGGAGGCTGTTTTGTAACACACACTGAAGCTATGTTCTTATCACTTCCATTGTGTGCTCTCCTGTTTATTTCTCATTAACTCTAGGTATGACTGACTGTTTACAGTCACCTTAAACTCAAACCATTCAGCATTTCTGGCGTCTTTTCATATTCACATATGAAGTCTTCACATACAACATATAATGAGCTTTACGTTTTCCAAGAAATCATATTTTTTTGAATAGGCTTCTTCAGTGACCACACATTATGGCTGTTTGTACAAGATAGAGTAGGTTTCAATTTCCTCGTAAATATTCGTAAGCCTGTCCTTATTAAGTATGTGTAACAGTTTTAACGTATTGTTTTTATTGGCTGTATACTTATTGTTATGTAAATGGCTACTGAAATATGATTCATTGCTTGTACTGGTATTCAAGTCTCAGTGATGTAACAACATTCTTACACATTTGAACTACGTAAAATTGATTACGATCTAAACATTTTATTTTATTAATGCCTAATTGTCTCGTAGACTGCAATTTTTGTGTGAATAAAGATATAATTATACAGCCTAGTACGCACAATGTTTTCACACACTGAAATTTTGAAAGCTTCGGACCAACATATGAACAGCGTAATTCTAACGGTACAAGTAAGACACGGCCTGCCTCCTCGGTACGTGAGTAATAACATCGACAGTGATTTAGCTGTACGAGCACGGACGTGGTGTACAGACGGCGCCTGCGTGGCCAGTGTGTAATGCAGTTTCGACGTGCAGCTCCCAGACTGCGTAACTGGATGCATTACAATGCAAAACGTGATTTATATGACGGCCGCTAACCTTATTCGTATTTTCATTTGAAATATATTCGTAGGGGCCGGAGGTCTTCCTGCATTCCGTTGCGCGGCACGCATCACAATGAGCCGAGGTCAACTCGCACACAGGTAGCTCCAGAGCAGAAATTATGGAGTAGCGGACAATAGAGCTGGTGTGCAAATCAGCAGTCTGGAGACAGCTTACTAATGTCTTAATAGCAGAATATTTAACTAATGAATACGTTAATTACTAATAATGGAATCTGTAAATTGTGTGTGGCAATCATCCAACGTATTTATTAGAGGCAGTGTAGAATATACGTGGGTGAGTCAAATGAAAACCTTAAAATTTTTTTTAACTATTATTTATTGTGCAGAAGTTGTACAAAGCTGTATCACTTTACAACAGAATCTCCCCCACGCTCAATGCAAGTCCTCGAGCGCCTACAAAGTGCATAAATTCCTTTAGAAAAAAATTCTTTTGCCAGTGCGCAACCACTCATGCACCGCGTGGCGTACCTCTTCGTCAGAACGGAACTTCTTTCCTCCCATTGCGTCTTTGGTGGTCCAAACATATGGAAATCACTTGAGGCAAGGTCTGGTGAGTATGGAGGATGAGGAAGACACTCAAAATGCAGGTCTGTGATTGTTGCAACTGTTTCTTCCCCAGTAACAATTCTTGCGAGGAAGCCATCACCTTCTCGTTCAAAGCGCAGAAGAAGTTCTTCACAAGCAGCAGCACGTCGTTCTCTCATTTCAGGAGTCAGCTGCCGTGGCACCCATCCCGCAGACACTTTGAGAAACTGGAAAACATCATGCGCAATGTGGTGTGCTGACCGATGACTAATCTGCAAACATGCTACAATGTCATTCAGTGTCACTTGGCGGTTTTCCTTCACTATGGCTTCCACTGCTGCAATGTTCTGTGGAGTCACAACTCGTTGTGCCTGACCTGGACGAGAAGCATCTTCCACTGGAGTCACACCATTTGCGAGCTTCCTATTCCATTCGTAGACTTGCTGCTGGGACAAACATACATCACTGTACTGAACCTTCATTCGACGATGAATTTCAATAGGTTTCACACCTTCACTACGAAAAAAGCGAATAACAGAACGCTGTTCTTCCCTGGTGCAAGTCGCAAGTGGGGCGGCCATCTTTATACTGATGCTGCGACGGTATGTGTGTATCTGCACTGTGCTGCCACATACAGGCCATTTTGCACGCTGTTTGTAGCACGCTTACCAACTTACAGGATAACGGCGTGAAATTTCGATTTGTTATTACAAATTTAAGGTTTTCATTTGACTCACCCTCGTATATATTTTTTTCTAACCTCAGATGTATAGGTGTTGCCGTTATTTCCATGGTTTAGTTTCCTTTCAAGGGAAAGCCTGCTCCCGATCCATTAGTGAGGTCGAGAACAGGATGTGGTGCCGCGTTGCTTTGTACGCTAGATCCTACTGAAGAGCTTGTACCATTCGCTGCGACCGTCTCAGAACTTTGAGATACTGTCTGTCTGCCTGTCGATCTACAAGATGCAGATAATGTTTCATAGATATACTGATCAAGTTTCATTGTCATGGGCAGAGAAGAAGTGATCTAAAGTACACTAGTGCCCATTAAAATTGCTACACCACGAAGATGACGTGCTAAAGGCGCGAAATTTAACCGACACGAAGAAGATGCTGTGATATGGGAATGATTATCTTTTCAGAACATTCACACAAGGTTGGCGCTGGTGGCGACACGTACAACGCGCTGACACGAGGAAAGTTTCCAACCGATTTCTCATACACAAACAGCAGTTGACCGGCGTTGGCTGGTGAAACGTTGTTGTGATTCCTCGTGTAAGGAGGAGAAATGCGTACCATCATGTTTCCGGCATTAATAAAGATCGGATTGTACCCTATCGCGATTTCGGTTTACCGTATCGCGACATTGCTGCTCGCGTTGGTCGAGATCCAATGACTGTTAGCAGAATATGGAATCGGTGGGTTCAGGAGGGTAATAACGGAACGCCGTGCTGGATCCCAATGGCCTCGTATCAGTAGCAGTCGAGATGACAGGCATCTTATCCGCAAGGCTGTAACGGATCTTGCAGCCACGTCTCGATCCCTGGGTCAACAGATGGGGACGTTTGCAAGACAGCAACCATCTGCACGAACAGTTCGACGACGTTTGCAGCAGCACGGACTATCAGCTCGGAGACCATGGCTGCGGTTACCCTTGACGCTGCACCACAGACAGGAGCGCCTGCGATGGTGTACTCAACGACGAACCTGGGTGCACGAATGGCAAAACCTCATTTTTTCGGATGAATTCAGGTTGTGTTTGCAGCATCATGTTGGTCGCATCAGTGTTTGGCGACATCGCGGTGAACGCACATTGGAAGCGTGTATTCGTCATCGCCATACTGGCATATTACCCGGCGTGATGGTATGGGGTATCATTGGTTATACGTCTCGGTCACCTCTTGTTCGCACTGACGGCACTTTGAACAGTGGACGTTACATTTCAGATGTGTTACTACCCGTTGTTCTACCCTTCATTCGATCACTGCGAAACCCTACATTTCAGCAGGATAATGCACGACCGCATATTGCAGGTCCTGTATGGGCCTTTCTGGATACATAAAATGTTAGACTGCTGCCCTGGCTAGCACATTCTCCAGATCTCTCACCAATTGGAAACGTCTGGTTGATGTTGGCCGAGCAACAGTGTCGTCACCATACACCAGTCACTACTCTTGATGAACTGTGGTATCGTGTTGAAGCTGCACGGGCAGCTGTAGCTGTACACGCTATACAAGCTCTGTTCGACGCAATGCCCAGGCGTATTAAGGCCGTTATTACGGCTAGAGGTGGTTGTTCTGGGTACTGATTTCTGAGGATCTATGCACCCAAATTGCGTGAAAATGTAATCACATCTCAGTTCTAGTATAGTATATTTGTCCAATGAATACCCGTTTATCATCTGCATTTCTTCTTGGTGTAGCAGTTTTGAATGGCCAGTAGTGCAGTGGAATCGTAACAACGGCAACAAGCAGCAAAAGGAATTATTTTAGGAAGTTTCTTATTTCAGATTCGTTAATGGACACTCGTTACATATTCTGTACACAGACCAACAATTTTATTTCAATAGATCAGAAGTTATCATCGAAAATTAAAATCTTTCTTCTCTCAGGACAATTCTGTAAATTTAGATCCCCATGCACGTGAAACAATGCTTGGACCAGTACCAAACTCCTGCGCTACATTCGCCGCAGTTCGTCGTTCTTCTAATTTCCGGTGATTCATGTCCGCGTGAAGTCATCCAGATGTTATCTCTGGGCTACGCTGTTTGAGGAATACTTCCACAGTGCACCGTGGCTGACCGCTAATTGACACACACACTGTTTTTTCTCGTATCTTGACTGCCCCGTGGTGTGCAGGGTTCAGCCACAATTGGCGCTATAATCACGTTGACCTCACGCCGCCTGACGGCCATCTTTCTGTGAACGACTGGGAGATCTCTGGCAACAAACCCAACCACTTTCATTCATGTCCATCTAGTAGTTGATATATTATGTTACTTTATGTAGGTGGTCATTAAGTTATGCAGAACAGTGTATTTTTTAGTACGTAGTTCCGCTTATGGTTGGGGTTGCCTTATGAAATTACGTACATGACCGTTGGCCAGTTCCAGAAAAAAATAGCCGGTCCAGCGGGTGGTTTGGCAGCCGGTACCTTGTCTTCCTTTAATATATTCTGAAATACAGCTTTTATGTCGTGATCTGCACCTAGACTTCGGCTTGGAACTCTACCTGACTGATTATTTGTGTCACCGTTAAAGACGATTCTGCCTTTACTCACCGGTAATGATTCGAGCTTATGTTACTAGATTTCGCTACTTTGGTTATCTACTGGATTTCCGGACTTCAACTCTTAGCGACAAGCTCGATTTCCACAGGTTACGTGATAGGGCGCTGTAACCTGCTTAGTTTTTTCCAGGCTACGACAAAAGAACTAGGACGAGGTGTAAAAGAACAACACGTACTGTGTAGCTAGCCAATAGTTGCGATAGTGTGCACGCAATGTGACCCAGTTGGTGATTACGTAGCTGATAACTAGTAAACCCACGACGACCTGATAAAAAATTTGAGTTTAGGCCATGTAGCTAAGCCGCTTGCTGTCCGCTTATGCCACCAGCAGAAAAACTTCGCAAATCCAAAGATGTGCAAGCAATTTTGTATTACTTATGTTCTTAATCTACATCTACATCTACATCTATACTCCGCGAGCCACCTTACGGTGTGTGGCGGAGGGTACTTATTGTACCACTATCTGATCCCCCCCTTCCCTGTTCCATTCACGAATTGTGCGTGGGAAGAACGACTGCTTGTAAGTCTCCGTATTTGCTCTAATTTCTCGGATCTTTTCGTTGTGATCATTACGCGAGATATATGTGGGCGGTAGTAATATGTTGCCCATCTCTTCCCGGAATGTGCTCTCTCGTAATTTCGATAATAAACCTCTCCGTATTGCGTAACGCCTTTCTTGAAGTGTCCGCCACTGGAGCTTGTTCAGCATCTCCGTAACGCTCTCGCGCTGACTAAATGTCCCCATGACGAATCGCGCTGCTTTTCGCTGGATCATGTCTATCTCTTCTATTAATCCAACCTGGTAAGGGTCCCATACTGATGAGCAATACTCAAGAATCGGACGAACAAGCGTTTTGTAAGCTACTTCTTTCGTCGATGAGTCACATTTTCTTAGAATTCTTCCTATGAATCTCAACCTGGCGCCTGCTTTTCCCACTATTTGTTTTATGTGATCGTTCCACTTCAGATCGCTCCGGATAGTAACTCCTAAGTATTTTACGGTCGTTACCGCTTCCAATTATTTACCACCTATGGCATAATCGTACTGGAATGGATTTCTGCCCCTATGTATGCGCATTATATTACATTTATCTACGTTTAGGGAAAGCTGCCAGCTGTCGCACCATGCATTAATCCTCTGCAGGTCTTCCTGGAGTACGTACGAGTCTTCTGATGTTGCTACTTTCTTGTAGACAACCGTGTCATCTGCAAATAGCCTCACGGAGCTACCGATGTTGTCAACTAAGTCATTTATGTATATTGTAAACAATAAAGGTCCTATCACGCTTCCTTGCGGTACTCCCGAAATTACCTCTACATCTGCAGATTTTGAACCGTTAAGAATGACATGTTGTGTTCTTTCTTCTAGGAAATCCTGAATCCAATCACAAACCTGGTCCGATATTCCGTAAGCTCGTATTTTTTTCACTAAACGTAAGTGCGGAACCGTATCAAATGCCTTCCTGAAGTCCAGGAATACGGCATCAATCTGCTCGCCAGTGTCTACGGCACTGTGAATTTCTTGGGCAAATAGGGCGAGCTGAGTTTCACATGATCTCTGTTTGCGGAATCCATGTTGGTTATGATGAAGGAGATTTGTATTATCTAAGAACGTCATAATACGAGAACACAAAACATGTTCCATTATTCTACAACAGATTGACGTAAGCGAAATAGGCCTATAATTATTCGCATCTGATTTATGACCCTTCTTGAAAATGGGAACGACCTGCGCTTTCTTCCAGTCGCTAGGTACTTTACGTTCTTCCAGCGATCTACGATAAATTGCTGATAGAAAGGGGGCAAGTTCTTTAGCATAATCACTGTAGAATCTTAAGGGTATCTCGTCTGGTCCGGATGCTTTTCCGCTACTAAGTGATAGCAGTTGTTTTTCAATTCCGATATCGTTTATTTCAATATTTTCCATTTTGGCGTCCGTGCGACGGCTGAAGTCAGGGACCGTGTTACGATTTTCCGCAGTGAAACAGTTTCGGAACACTGAATTCAGTATTTCTGCCTTTCTTCGGTCGTCCTCTGTTTCGGTGCCATCGTGGTCAACGAGTGACTGAATAGGGGATTTAGATCCGCTTACCGATTTTACATATGACCAAAACTTTTTAGGGTTCTTGTTTAGATTGTTTGCCAATGTTTTATGTTCGAATTCGTTGAATGCTTCTCTCATTGCTCTCTTTACGCTCTTTTTCGCTTCGTTCAGCTTTTCCTTATCAGCTATGATTCGACTACTCTTAAACCTATGATGAAGCTTTCTTTGTTTCCGTAATACCTTTCGTACATGATTGTTATACCATGGTGGATCTTTCCCCTCGCTTTGGACCTTAGTCGGTACGAACTTATCTAAGGCGTACTGGACGATGTTTCTGAATTTTTTCCATTTTTGTTCCACATCCTCTTCCTCAGAAATGAACGTTTGATGGTGGTCACTCAGATATTCTGTGATTTGTGCCCTATCACTCTTGTTAAGCAAATATATTTTCCTTCCTTTCTTGGAATTTCTTATTACACTTGTAGTCATTGATGCAACCACTGACTTATGATCACTGATACCCTCTTCTACATTCACGGAGTCGAAAAGTTCCGGTCTATTTGTTGCTATGAGGTCTAAAACGTTAGCTTCACGAGTTGGTTCTCTAACTATCTGCTCGAAGTAATTCTCGGACAAGGCAGTCAGGATAATGTCACAAGAGTCTCTGTCCCTGGCTCCAGTTCTGATTGTGTGACTATCCCATTCTATACCTGGTAGATTGAAGTCTCCCCCTATTACAATAGTATGATCACGAAACTTCTTCACGACGTTCTGCAGGTTCTCTCTGAGGCGCTCAACTACTACGGTTGCTGATGCAGGTGGTCTATAGAAGCATCCGACTATCATATCTGACCCACCTTTGATACTTAGATAACCCAGATTATTTCACATTCGCATTCGCTAATAACTTCACTGGATATTATTGAATTCTTTACTGCTATAAATACTCCTCCACCATTGGCGTTTATCCTATCCTTGCGGTATATATTCCATTCTGTGTCTAGGATTTCGTTGCTGTTCACTTCCGGTTTTAACCAACTTTCCGTTCCTAATACTATATGCGCACTATTTCCTTCAATAAGAGATACTAATTCAGGAATCTTGCCCTGGATACTCCTGCAGTTTACCAATATTACGTTAACTTTTCCTGTTTTTGGTCTCTGAGGACGGACGTTCTTTATCAACGATGATAATGTCCTCTCTGGTAAGCCGTCAGGTATTTTATCGTTTCGCCCAAGGGGGGGTCCCTCTAACCTAAAAAACCCCCGTGTGCACGCCACACGTACTCTGCTGCCCTAGTAGCTGCTTCCGGTGTGTAGTGCACGCCTGACCTGTCTAGGGGGGCCCTACAGTTCTCCACCCAATAACGGAGGTCGATGAATTTGCAACCATTATAGTCGCAGAGTCGTCTGAGCCTCTGGTTTAGACCCTCCACACGGCTCCAAACCAGAGGACCGCGATCGACTCTGGGCACTATGCTGCAGATATTAAGCTCAGCTTGCACTCCGCGTGCGATGCTGGTTGTCTTCACCAAATCAGCCAGCCGCCGGAAGGAACCAAGGAAGGCCTCAGAACCCAAGCGGCAGGCGTCATTCGTTCCGACATGTGCTACTATCTGCAGCCGGTCACACCCAGTGCGTTCAATAGCTGCCGGAAGGGCCTCCTCCACATTACGGACGAGACCCCCCGGCAAGCACACCGAGTGCACACTGGCATTCTTCCCCGACCTACCCGCTATTTTCCTGAGGGGCTCCATAACCCGCCTAACGTTGGAGCTCCCTATAACTAATAGGCCCGCCCTCTGTGACTGTCGGGACCTTGCCGGAGAATCGGCCACTGGCCCAACAGGCGAGGCATCCTGTGGTGGCTCGGAAACGATGTCATCACCACTAGGAAGCACCCCGTACCTGTTGGAAAGGGGTAAGGCAGCTGCCACGCGGCCAGATCCCACCTTCGCCTTTCGGCCAGGCACGCGCGAGCCCACCACTGTCCGCCATTCACCCTGGAGTGATGGCTGACCGGTAAGATGCTCACTGCCGGAAGACGCAGCGACATCAGGGGCTCCATGTGATTCCAAGGCCACCGAAGTAGGCATAGGTCTCACAATGACGAAGTAAATAGTGGCCCTGAATAAAAAATAAAAATTTCAGTCGCAATGTTGTGGTATCTGTCACTCATGTTGGTAAGGAGCGCCACATCTGAGAAGTCGTCATTGGCGAAGTATTATTTCGGTTATTCAGTTGACATCTACGTGAAAGAGATGCCCAATTCTGACATAATCTATTATTATACACCACATGCTACGCTTTCGACGCATTGCATACAATAATATCTTTGTCTCGCATATATGTTGCAAGTTAGCCTTTACTAACTGTATTACAATCTTTTCATATAAAATTTATATTTCTCATACTGTCCAAACGAAATGGAAAAGAGTAACGAATTACAAAAAAATATCGTAGCTTTGGAATCAGAGCACGTTAAAGACGAATGTACGGATATTCCCTGCCATTGTAGACACACTAACGTACATGTTTATTTGAATATATCGTGACGTACATATTCAGATAGATATACTCATTGTGATGTATTTATAAACCAGTTGCGGGCTATGAAATATTGGCACATATATGATTGATTATGGCTCAGATCCAGTTATCGTTTCTGCTCCGGTTTTTCTTAAGTCCACCACTAAGTTCACAATGAAGTGCTCCACCTTGTATACGAAAAATAACACTACATAAATACGAAATGTAGTAGGGTCCTGATGTGTTGAATGTATCTAGTGCAAAAAATTGTACATTCCGTATTCCTAGAATTCCGGATCACATTTGACACTGTGTCCCAGTGACGACTTTTAACGAAGGTCCGAAAATACTGATATATAACAGCGGCTCGAATACCCGGCAAGTAATATAACCCAGTACGTAGCCCTGTGTTCTTCAGCCGCAAGAGTGTCGTCATTATTGCCCTAGGGAAGTATGCTAAGACCGCTCTTGCTCTCTGTGTACCGAAATAATCTAACAGGGAGCGTGAGCAGCAAGTGACTGTTGGACTGGATTAGACGCAATTTCAATCTGGTGTGATGAATAGCAGCTTACAGAAAATGTGGCAAACTGTGTGTCAATGCAGATGACTAGCAGAAAACAGTCCTGCGACATTCTATTACAGCAATGGCCTTGCGTTGTTTGATACAGTCACGTCGATTAAATACATTCCTGGAAATGGAAAAAAGAACACATTGACACCGGTGTGTCAGACCCACCATACTTGCTCCGGACACTGCGAGAGGGCTGTACAAGCAATGATCACACGCACGGCACAGCGGACACACCAGGAACCGCGGTGTTGGCCGTCGAATGGCGCTAGCTGCGCAGCATTTGTGCACCGCCGCCGTCAGTGTCAGCCAGTTTGCCGTGGCATACGGAGCTCAATCGCAGTCTTTAACACTGGCAGCATGCCGCGACAGCGTGGACGTGAACCGTATGTGCAGTTGACGGACTTTGAGCGAGGGCGTATAGTGGGCATGCGGGAGGCCGGGTGGACGTACCGCCGAATTGCTCAACACGTGGGGCGTGAGGTCTCCACAGTACATCGATGTTGTCGCCAGTGGTCGGCGGAAGGTGCACGTGCCCGTCGACCTTGGACCGGACCGCAGCGACGCACGGATGCACGCCAAGACCGTAGGATCCTACGCAGTGCCGTAGGGGACCGCACCGCCACTTCCCAGCAAATTAGGGACACTGTTGCTCCTGGGGTATCGGCGAGGACCATTCGCTCCATGAAGCTGGGCTACGGTCCCGCACACCGTTAGGCCGTCTTCCGCTCACGCCCCAACATCGTGCAGCCCGCCTCCAGTGGTGTCGCGACAGGCGTGAATGGAGGGACGAATGGAGACGTGTCGTCTTCAGCGATGAGAGTCGCTTCTGCCTTGGTGCCAATGATGGTCGTATGCGTGTTTGGCGCCGTGCAGGTGAGCGCCACAATCAGGACTGCATACGACCGAGGCACACAGGGCCAACACCCGGCATCATGGTGTGGGGAGCGATCTCCTACACTGGCCGTACACCACTGGTGATCGTCGAGGGGACACTGAATAGTGCACGGTACATCCAAACCGTCATCGAACCCATCGTTCTACCATTCCTAGACCGGCAAGGAAACTTGCTGTTCCAACAGGACAATGCACGTCCGCATGTATCCCGTGCCACCCAACGTGCTCTCGAAGGTGTAAGTCAACTACCCGGGCCAGCAAGATCTCCGGATCTGTCCCCCAATGAGCATGTTTGGGACTGGATGAAGCGTCGTCTCACGCGGTCTGCACGTCCAGCACGAACGCTGGTTCAACTGAGGCGCCAGGTGGTAATGGCATGGCAAGCCGTTCCACAGGACTACATCCAGCATCTCTACGATCGTCTCCATGGGAGAATAGCAGCCTGTATTGCTGCGAAAGGTGGATATACACTGTACTAGTGCCGACATTGTGCATGCTCTGTTGCCTGTGTCTATGTGCCTGTGGTTCTGTCAGTGTGATCATGTGATGTATCTGACCCCAGGAATGTGTCAATAAAGTTTCCCCTTCCTGGGACGATGAATTCACGGTGTTCTTATTTCAATTTCCAGGAGTGTATTTAGTCGTAACATTGCAAAGAGATATGAAACGGAACGAGCACTTGAGGACGGTTGTGCGGAAGTTGAATGGCCGACCTCGATATACCTGGAGAGATTTTGCAAAGTGCAGCTCATAAGCAAAGGAGATCGCAGGTAGAACACTAGTGAGATCCATTCTCGACTTCTGGATCCTATGAGGTAACGAACGAGCTGTGGCGCCCTGGAAATATTCTATGTTCGGAGTTGAGGCGGCCGCACAGGACGCTCGCCAAGGCCGCGGCTCGTTAGCAGCCGCGTGATGCAGCACAATAGATGGACCACTTGGTGGCGAACGTTAGCCGGACGAGAGGGATGGGCCCAGCGCATGGTCCAGCCGTGTGGCTGGGAATTTCTCTGTGACGAGGACGGTGCTTTGTGTCGACGAAGGAGATGTCTATGCCAGGAGTGCCAAAGATGGCTGACTTCGTGAAACCTTAATGTCAGTTCGTATAGAAATTAATAGTAGATAGGTGAATCATGATACCTCAAAAAAGAAACATGTACGTTACTATTATTTGCACGACGAGTCTGACCGTGTAATCAGATTTTCAATATTTTTATTAGTTTAAAGTTTAGTATTTGTCGGTAAATCATACAAGTAACACCCAGGAACGAATTTCCAAACTATAAACGCTTCATCCGATTTTGTCAATCACCGTGTCTTTAGAAAGTTATTAGTGTAAATGTAAATTAGTATGAATTACAGGCATGTAGCTTAAATAGTATATGAGTTATTGGAGGTCAAAGTGGCCGATTACTATCGATTGCGTCAGTCCATAAGTGCTCCACAGTTACACGAAAAAACGGTAGCAGCATGCTTGTAAATATATTTATTCGTCTATGTCTTTGTTTATATCCGACATATACTGTTCATGAAGAAATTGGTTAAATATTTACTGTGTGTTAGAAAGCACAGAGACGTTAGGCTCCTGGCCTACTTTTTGCTTCTTTTCTTTTAATACATGTTTATTTGTTTACGTATTTAATAATGTGTGTTAGAGCGTTTTTATGCTCCAGCCATAGGGATATTTATTTAATTTCAAGTAGTTAAATTTAAATCCAGTATTTCGTATATGCTGAAAAAGTGTGTGGGTGCGTTGGTTGAAAACATGGCGCGAGCGCTCTAGCCAATCACAGCGCTCGTAAATGGGGAGACTGGATGGGAGCGTCGTTTCCGGGGAGGACAGGACAGTTCTGGCAGTGCGGCAGTTCTGGACGGTACGGCACTGGACACGGGAATGAGTGCTGGACGCGGATATAACAGCGCGACGGACGCACAGTCGCGGGAAAGACTTGGACAGTGCAGCAGTTTGCGCGTCATCGCGAGAGATAGAGATACTTCGAGTGCCGGCTTGTGTGCCTCTGAGATTTCCGTGGCTTCTGCAGTGAAGACGAAGTATGCTTTTGGAAGTGAATATCTCGCAAGCTATGTTGTTGTTCATAACTAATTACGTGAAGTAGGAATCTGTTGTTTCCCTGTTATTCAACTTATATTTTATTTAATTGCTGGGCCATCGACACCAATAAGTGTTTTGCAGAAATATACTGCATTCTCAAAAGTACTTCTGCTATCGTACTCATCATTTACAGTCGTTAAGATAGTACCTGCAGATTTTATTTAATCGCAATCTTTCATTTATAAATCTCTATATTAATTCGCAATTTCCGAGTGATAAGAACCTTCGACCATTCTATTCATGTGTGTATTCATATTATATACTGTAGACTCAGCAGTATTTGTCTCGTAATGCGGCAACTACGTATCCCAGGCCCTAGACAACGAAACCACCCAAAACTTTTAATATTGCAGCATTGATTCGGAGGGTGCGTAGTCGTTTAGAAAGCCCGCAATCCCCACCAGGTTCGATGAAAAGAAGAGGTTGGAGCAGTTGAGAAGCGTGTTGCTAAATTTGATACCGGTAGGTTTAATTAACACGATAGTATTACCGAGACGCTTCGTGAACACATATGGAACTTCATCTTGGGTATTAATAATCGCTTCAGCTGTATTTTGGTCCTTTATTACAGTGCCACTGCCGGTTTCGTGGCGTTAAAGCCACATCTTCAGGTGACATATGATTAAAACATTAGAGCGGGAAAGTTCGAAAGCTTTTTTCCAACATTCGTTGTCTGTCAAATACAAAACACCACTAAAAGACGGTATGTCATGGGTTAAAAACTGCGATGTTTTGTATTTGACAGACAACGAATGCTGGGAAAAAGTTTCCGAGCTTTTCCGATCTAATGTTTTCATCATATATCACCTGAAGATTAACGCCACGAAACCGGTAGTGGTGCAGTAATAAAGGACCAAAATACGGATGAAGCGGTTATTAATACACGAAATGAATTCTCGCAGCTGTGGTTGCCCCACCTACAAGGTTCTCTGCAGAAATGGAGCTCCCTGTAGGGGACGCTGTAGAGAAAGTTTAGAGAACAGACATCTGCAGCTGACTGCGGAACGATTCTTCTGCCACCAACGTACATTTCTTGTGAAGACCGCGAAGACAGGATGAGAGAAATTAGGACTCGTACGGAGGCGTATACACATTCGTTTTTTCGTCGCTGCATTTGCTAGAGGAATGAGAAAGGAAATAACTGGTAATGGTAATGATACCCTCCACCATATACCACATGGAGGCCTGAGTGCTTATATAGATGTACAGGTAGATAAAAATGCAAATGTTGAAGCGGTGCTGTGAGTACGCTTCATGAATGCAAATCGTCCGTAAGTTGAATAAATCCCAGTTGAGGAGAGTCAAACGTTGATCGGCTAATTGCAGCATTACCATATGATCCTCACATGTTAAGTCAATAATCCAGCTAATGGACATGGCCAAAGGCAATTAAGTGTTTTATTTCGTTTACTTTTTTAATGTGTCACACTTCTTCATCCTCTCTGTACTTTTCCAGGATGTATGAGGTCATGTGTGAATGTGCTGGGCTTAGAAAGGTGAATTGCTGTTTAAATGATTTTCAGTAGACGCAGGAGGCTTCTCAAAGGAGAAGCTGCGGAAGGTAAACATAGGGAAAGCCTGAGAGACTTCAGAAAAATCGATTCTAAGGGGTGTAGAAGGCAGAGATTGGCATTCAGCCAATACGAACGTCGCAATTAGAACAATGGCCGGTCGGTAACGTGGTTTGGGGCTGGCAACCGGGACTTGCTGAGGAGTGGATGCAGTTTAGAGACGCTCCATCTGGAAGGTGGTAAGATGCGAAATGCAGTATATTATAGTAGATACAGCTCGCGAACCAACGTCTTGTCTTTGGCCTACCTCAAGAGCGCAGTTGAATATTATGTGCTCATGCGTTTCTGTTGGTAGCACCCCAGCTCTGTGCGATCGCACTTTTATATTAATTTGTACAGTAGCGCCATTTTTCGTAAAGTTTCGGGTGTGTTTCGGCTTGTCGACGCATGGAATGGATGTGCCCTAGTGTATGATAATGAATTCTCTCCGGCCTCTCTACAATGTGTCAATTGATAGGTTAATGGTACGAGACCAGTCATTTCAGTACTTATCAGCACCGATAATAGTATAAGCCAATGATTCCCGATTATATATAACTGTACCGTCTTATTATGTAATAAAATTTCAGTCACCTGAATCAGTGTTGGGGTTTTCAGACAGTTACCCCTCGTATCCCAATTGGCTATTTTGAAGCTCATACTCATACTTATAAAATAGTAAGAACCACTTAATGCTTTATCAAATAAAGCCAAATCAATTAGCCTTCCCCACTCTTGATAACACAGCAAGAATATGAGCGTAGGCCTGAATAACTAGCGGTTACCGCAATTGTCATTGAGTGCTTTGGTTCTATGTGTGTGTGTGTGTGTGTGTGTGTGTGTGTGTGTGTGTGTGAGTGCGTTACCCATACTGTGCACTAGTGTTTTGACAATTATTAAAAATCAGTGTCGTTGAAGTAATCACACGACGAAATGCTTATGCATACTCAACCACAGCATCTAGTAGGGGAGAAACATACCAGGTAGTTTCACACGTTATAACATGGAAACTAACTTTGAAGCATTAAGTCTCTGTATGTCCATATTTTCAGAAATGGTTGCAGGACTCGGTTATTAGATACAGGATGTCGAATCAAACACCATTCAGTCCTCTAGTTTCCAAACATTTCATTTGGCTACCAGTTTCGGCGATTTTCAATGCTATCTTCAGGCCCCTGACCGACGTGTAGGAAGATTCCACCTCGGCTCTGGTCAAAACAGGGGCCAGCATTACTGGTATTAGTAGATTTTTGTTTGCTATAGCGATTACTTCAACCAGCAGTTGCCGACTGTCGGCTCATTGTGACACGTCAACAAGCGCACTGCGACTGGTCAGGTGTGAGAGACTATGAATCACGATGACTGATCGCGTCACCTGGTGGCCATAGTTGGAACTGCACGGTGGAGCCGTGACGCATGGAAATGTTGCGCCCCCATACTCTGGACATTAATGCTACCCCGTTTCCGTCTTAAATAGTAGATAAGAATACAGTGCCATACTAGTGAATGAGAACCAAAGAAGCAAGCAAGTAGCACAGGCAAGCATCTAAGAAAAGACGGTTACCGCACCGCGCAGTGTGCCTGATACTTTCACGTTCCCTTTATTGTCAGGTTTCATCTCATCGTCTTCTTCTGCCTGCACTACGACGTGGTCTTCATGCGGTCGGTACGTAATTTCGGATTTGTTGTTGTTAGTGGTGTTGGGTGGCTAGATGCCCTTCCTGACACCACCGCTTCCACCACTCCTGTCCCGTCTCCCCCCCCCCCCCCCCCCCTCCACGGGACAGAATTGTATACCCCATCTTCCTGCGACTAGTGTTTCGGCTTTTGCGAGTATGTTTGCGAATTCTGTAACTTACATGGTAAGTGGGTACCAGCCCGGTGTTTATCTATTCGAATGTGCGAAATCGCCTGCAGAGCACACCAGGGTTGCTGGCCGCCACATCGGCCCTCGTCGTTAATCCGCCGGGCAGATACGATCCGCAGCAGCTGTCCCCACCCTACGTGTTACGGAATTGAGAAGCAGTAACGCGTATCGGACACAGTTTAAACCTTTTGAACGAAATGAGCGATGGAACTTGAAATCAGCTAGACGTGAGTGGGATCTCTTATGACGAACAGTACGTAACTACTGATTTGCATGTAGATTTACCAGCAGCTGGTGGCAGATGAGGCGACTGAACTCAACTGCGCACAGTACGTACATCAGCATGCTGCATAGTGTATGTGTGTTGTTCGTCAGGATAGATGTCAGGAGCGGAAAATTGTGGTCGTTGCTATAATTAAAAGTAATCAAACTGGAATGGACCCTATTTATTGATGTAACGATGGTACATGGGAGTCTACATAGGGCGGAGCAGCCCCAAGAGGGGTTGCCGTCTGTTCATCAGGAGGTTTGAGGAGAGAGGCAGAGGCTAGAGGAGCGACTACTCGGGGCCGAAGTCTGAAGCTAAGAGAGCACGGAGCTGTTTCCGAGCCGCCCTCACCGCTCCCGGCCGTGTCCCCACGTGATCACACGACTAGTCTCTGATTGGAGGGTTGATTCCGCCAACCCGCCTTGCTAGTAGCGTACCCTCGTCAGCGCGACCAACCCGTGGGACCAGAGCCTGACCGAGGAGCACGTGGTAGGAATGTGCCGATCACGGTCTTCTGGCCAGCACCTTCCACCACAGTATGCCCAAGCCGGCTACGGCCGTTCATTATGAATGGAAAAATTATTTAATAAAATTTTATCGGCTATGATCCCTCTTGGGGGATCTCCTCTCTCCACAGCCTTTCCCCTTCCGAGGAAGGCTCTCTGCATGAAAATGAATGAGCTTATTCTAATTGATTTTTGCATTTAAAATATATATACGATCATTATGAAGGGTCACAGAAATTAACATCCATAAGATAGTGATAGCAATATGTGCAAAAGTTACAAAGTGGCCTGATGGGCCTGAAGGAGGAGGAGGAGGAGATTAGTGTTTAACGTCCCGTCGACAACGAAGTCATTAGAGACGGAGCGCAAGCTCGGGTGAGGAAAGGATGGGGAAGGAAATCGGCCGTGCCCTTTCACAGGAACCATCCCGGCATTTGCCTGAAGCGATTAAGGGAAATCACGGAAACGGATTGAACCTTCGTCCTCCCGAATGCGAGTCCAGTGTGCTAACCACTGCGCCACCTCGCTTTTTTTTGTTTTTTTTGTTCGTTATTGATCGTTGTGTTTGGTCTACATCTACAACTACATCTACATCCATACTCCGCAAGCCACCTGACGGTGTGGTCGTTGCGGACGTCGCAAGTCATCCTGTTCAAGTTCGGTGGTTGATCCTTCCACTCAGTTTTTTATTGCAGAGGCCAACCGGCTCTCTGACCGAACACGCTGAGCTAGCGTGCCGGCTGTCCTCGCTCGGTGGGCCTGAAGGAAGGCCCTTGAATAATAAACTTGTGAAGTTGAGGCGACGGCAGTAGGGGCGGCGCCATGGTGTAAGTGTGTGTGTCGGCGCTTTTGGAGACAGTGACTCGTAACATTTTAACGAACTGAGTATCGTCTCGTCGTAGGAGACCTTCTTAGCAAATGGTACCCACTAACAGCGATATTCTAGCGAGGCCAACCTCGTGATTTGAATATCGTATCAATGAAGGCGTCTTGCTTAGGCCATGAAAAGAAGCCCACGTGTGTGTCGGAATGCAATATCAGGATGGTCAGCTGCCTATAATAAGTAGGTCGTACGATGTACAAAGGGTAACATGCAAAATCTGCATTCTTGAAATATTCAGCACCATTTCGCGGTATCAAAGAGATCTAGCAATGACAGATGAAAGAGGGAAAATGAAATAAAAGAAGTAATACCAGTGCCTCCCACAGGTTCATACCTCACCATGAAACCAAAGCATGTTTCGAAGGTTTAAGGCAAAAATAGTTGTAAATCTGAGACATGAATATGATGTTTATTATTTATGTATACTAATAATAAATCTGAAAAAATATCGGGTCTGTTTCTACGCGCTTCACCAGAGTTACCAGACAAATTTTCATAGGGTCTCTGCAGGTAACTTGAGCGTAGCCTGGAGCACCGTATAGGATTTAGTCCATCAAAACCGAATTACGGAAAAGAAGATATCGTGATTTAAAATATTATCTAAATCCGTTGTATCTGTCTCTTTGAAAACGTTAACGCGTTTAAGGGGTTTTCGCAGGAAACTTGGCGCCGTATAAGTTTTATTTCATCAAAATCGGATCACGCAATAAAAGTTTTATCCTTACAAATATTATAAACGCAAAAGTAACTTATATTTTCACGGCTAATCCGCTTAACAGATGTCGTTGAAATTTGGTATCAAGATAGGCTGAGCCCCGAGGAAGAACATAGGCCGGCCGGGGTGGCCGAGCGGTTCTAAGCACTACAGTCTGGAACCGCGCGACCGCTACTGTCGCAGGTTCAAATCGTGCCTCGGGCATGGATGTGTGTGATGTCCTCAGGTTAGTTATGTTTAAGTAGAGTTAAGTTCTAGGGGACTGATCACTTCAGAAGTTAAGTCCCATAGTGCTCAGAGCCATTTGAACCATATGAAGAACATAGGCAACTTTAGAAATTTTCTACGAGGGTCGTTACATAAGTAATGCAACACATTTTTTTCTCCCGGTCAATTTCGGATTCAGAAAACGCGAAATTTGTTACGGGACACCGTGGAATATTCCTGTTTCAGCCCCTGTTGTGTCCTGGAGTTCCGACTGGTGGCGGTGCTATGAAGAGCTTTCAAAATGGAGTCTGTAGCAGAGGTACGTATCAAGCAGAGGCCTGTCATTGAGTTTCTTTCGCCGTACAACCAGAGCATTGCAGATATCCACAGACGCTTGCAAATGTCTACTGAGACCTAGCATGGTAAGTCGTAGGACGAGGCGTCTGTCATCATTGCAACAAGTTTTCACAAATGTGCACCATCTACAGCGTGCCGGCCGGCCGCACACAGCTGTGACTGCTGCAGTATTGGAACGTGCAGGCACTCTCGTTCTAGGTGATCGACGGATAGCAGTCAAACACGCGGAACTGCATGCACATTAGGAGTCTGATGGTGACAATTTTGTACGAAACATCGTCACAGGCGATGAAATACGGGTTCATCTCTTCGAACCGGAAACAAAATGTCAGTCCATGGAGTGGCGTCACACCACCACTCCTCCGAAGAAAAAGCCGCTCTCTCAGCCTGCAAAGTCATGACGGCGGCCGTCTGGGACCCTGAAGGGGTTCCTCATGGCGTAACGATCAGCTGTGAAATGTATTGTGCTATCCTCAGGAAACTGAAGAAACGACTTCGGCGTGTTCGTCACCACAAAAACGCGAACGAACTTTTCCTTCTCTATGACAGTGGCTTTCACGAGAATAGCTCACAAAGCTTCATTGGACTGTTCTTCCTCATCCACCTTACAGCCCGGATGTCGCACCTTTCGAGTTGCATCATTCTGGCCCAATGAATGATGCACTCCGCGGAAAGCAGTACGTGGATGATGGTTGGTTGGTTGAATTGGTGGGAGGGGACCAAAACGCGACGTCATCGGTCCCATTGGATTAAGGAAAGACGGAGAAGTAAGTCGGCCGTAGGCTTTCAGAGGAACCGTCCTGATATTTGCCTGAAGCGATATAGGGAAATCAAGGAAAACTAAAATCAGGATTGCGGGACACGGGTTTGAACCATTGTCCTCCCGAGTGCCAGTCTAGCGGATGATAGAGAGGTTACTGAAGCAGCAAGACGTTCGCTCCCACGTCGACCAGGATGCTAGTGAACGATGGTGGACAAGCAAGGTACTGCACGTGCAGTAACATCAGCTGCCCTCACCTCTCTGTCTGTTCAGGTAGGTACAGCACGTGATGTGCTCCCCACTCTGTCTCCTACCAAGCGTCGCTCCCGAACAGTGCGTAGCTGCGTACACAGAGTCATGGGAAGGGGAGGTAGCTATGCTTCGTGCTGCTGAATTTACTATACATTAAACAACGTGCACACTATGTAACAAATAGTGTGGAAGTGTAGGTTAAACACATCGAAGACTGCATAATACTGTACTCACTAATACGATGCATGTATCAACAAATAACATCATTTTCACAAATATGATTGAGTGAACAGTTTTTTCAAAGGGTAAATATTTTTCCCCAATATGCGTAATAACCAGTTCTCAAGCAACTTCTCTGCCTCGTGATGACTGGGTGTTGTGTGATGTCCTTAGGTTAGTTAGGTTTAAGTAGTTCTAAGTTCTAGGGGACTGATGACCATAGATGTTAAGTCCCATAGTGCTCAGAGCCATTTGAACCATTTTTTGCAATAGCTCTTTGTATGTGCAAGTTTTCTTGCAAAGTCAGGATGTTTTTGTTGCGATTATTCACATTAATAACTATCATGTCACGTTCCAAGCTGGATGGTTCGCGTCCATGCTTTATCAGGTGTTCGGCGAAATCAGAGTGGCTGTTTCATATTTCCAACTTCTTATATCTTCGTTATATCTAGTTTTGAAGTTCCTACCTGTCATCCCCAGATATACTGATTTACATTCTTGGCACTCTAACTGATAATACCTACTCCTTGCTATTTGTCTGGTTTGTCTGCTGTTTGTAAATGTGGTAAATGTGACTGGAGTGTGTTTCTTGTTCTGTAAGCAATGTGCAACTTCGTTTCTTTACTATATTTGCTATCTTATGTGCAGCTTTCTCTCTCTCTCTCTCTCTCCCTCTCACTCTCTCACTCTCTCTCTCTCTCTCTCTCTCTCTCTCTCTCTCTCTCTCACACACACACACACACACACACACAAACACACAAATGCTCGCGCGCTCACAAGTATCCGTTTAATTTTAAAAAAATCTCACTCTTCAGAAAGAACGATACATTTACACACAACAAAACACACACGTGCGCACACACTCACACACACACACACATACACACAGAACCAACGAAAATACCAAACCACACACATAACACAAACAAAAGGCGAATGATAAAACACACAGCGACAATTGGTGACACTACCCACCGAAAACACACACACGTTGAACACAAAATGTAAACTGCAAGTCATGTATGCGATGTGTTGCATCAAATGTGGGTGAAAGAACACATCTCCAGGACCTCACTTATAGGCAAACAGCGCTGGAAACCGTAATTGACACCGATCGATTATTTCACATCACGAAATTTGTGATGCAAAAGTTTATTCGGTCCTAAAAAATCTAAGAGAAAAATACGACAATGTATAAGATAGTATCTTGTTGTAACTACCACATAATACGTTTATTATATGTATAAAAAGAAACATGTATCACAGGCCACTGGAGCTGCTTCACAAATAAAAGAAGCGGAACGCATGTGGAAATAAACAAACTGCTTTCAATTAGTTGCATAGACGGAACATACCACCACGAATTTGAGATAAATTGTTCTTTAAGCTGGAAGGAAATTCTGAAGTGAGGCCCCAGATGTTGGTTCCCACGCACTAGGAATAGCCATACGAGGATTTTTGGCAGTCAGAACGTACAGCTAAGATAGAGACCCTTTCTCTCTGAATTTCCGGCGTGTTCGACCGCTGGAGTCCCGGTTAAACCCGCGCAAGCACTTAAGCGGAACAACGCCGCTCCTGCGGAGAGCAATTAATCATTAGACACGCGTTTGTTCGCAGGAGAACCGCCAAGAAGCGCCGTAATTTGCGCCAGCAATCTTGCTGACCCCACCTCTGCGCCGAGCAATTAGTAACATTAAGGAACACAGATTACAAACGAACTGGGACTCCACAGTAATTGCTTCCCTTCTCAGGAGAGGTACCAAGAGTACAAATCCGAAATGAGCCGGTTCTTTCTCGAGTGCGATTCTGCCTTCGCCTCGACGATAACCGTACATTGAACTTAAAAGAGGAAGTAAATGAACCTCAATCGAAAACACAAGCTACCGTGTAAGGAGGATTAATGTCTAACCCTATTTCAGTTATGGTATAACATCGTAACAGATATTCGTTTTGCTTGGTATGATGAGCTTCTGCTGAATAATCTGTTTATCATTCAGATACCCATAGAGTTGGAGTAACAGGTTGCTCAACAATACATATCGGAAGACTCCACATTGCATTGATTTTCTTACCCTCTCCTTTACTCTCTTCTAGTGATCTCGTAAAATATATCTTAGCACGTCTTTTTTAATTTCAAAACGGTACTTACTTAAAAAACACGTCTCGTATATATATTTAAGTAAGTACCGTTTTGAAATTAAAAAAAGTCTTGCTAAGATATCTCAATAATTTTATTTTTACATGAAAGCCTGTACCTTAATCTACTCACTGACGCCACTACAGTCTGATTCTTCCTTGTTTACGTTGTGTACTGAGTGTTTAAGATGCCGCCGATAATCGTGAGTCCCGCCGACTGTGAAATACGGGCTGTTATAAGATTTCTTAGTGCTAAAGGCCTAAAAGCGATCGATATTCATCGTGAGATCTGTGCAGTTTACGGAGAAAACATTATGAGTGATGGAATGGTAGAAAGTGGGTGAGAGCATTTAAAGATCGCCGCACAAATGTGCATGATGAACAACAGAGTGGGCATCCTTCGGTTTTTTGATGAAAGTTTGGTGCAGGAAGTGGACAATAAGGTGAGAGAAAACAGATGCTTTACAATGTCCTCCTTGCGGGATTACTTTCCTCATGTTCCTCGTAGTGTTTTGTATGGCACTGTGACCGAGCACTTGAATTACCGAAAATTGTGCGCACGTTGGGTACCGAAAGTGTTGACGAACGTGCACAAAACCAAACGTTTAGACAGTGCATAGAGTTTCCTTGAGCGGTACCGCAACGACGGTGATGATTTCTTAAGCCAAATTGTAACGGGCGATGAAACATGGGTGGCCTACATCACACCCGAATCAAAGCAACAGTCCATGGAAGTTGAACAAGGGCTTCTCTTTGCTGCAAGACAGTGCCCGTCCGCATGTGGCGAATCAAACCAAAGATCTCATCACATCTTTTCGATGGGAAACTCTAGATCATCCTCCGTACAGCCCCGATCTTGGGCCCAGTGACTACCATCTGTTCCTGCACTTGAAGGAACACCTGGGCGGTCAGCGTCTTCAAGGTGATGACGAAGTCGAAACAGTGGTGATGCAGTGGTTAACAAGACAGGGGGCAGACTTCTATGAGGAGGGTATTCAAAAATTGGTACAACGTTAAGACAGGTGCCTCAGTATTGACGGAAATTATTTAGAAAAGTAGATAAGGTACAGGCTTTCATGTAAAAATAAATTTATTGAAATAAGTTTCCTTTAATTTCCTTCTATGGTCACAATTTTTTCTGTTTAACAGACCATAGACGGAATTTAAAGGAAACTTATTACATATACGGGTCACTATGTTTTTTCGCGACGATGTCGCAGCTTGTAAATTTATTGAGATATCTTACCGCGCGACCGCTACGGTCGCAGGTTCGAATCCTGCCTCTGGCATGGATGTGTGTGACGTCCTTAGATTAGTTAGGTTTAAGTAGTTCTACGTTCTAGGGGACTGATGACCTCAGCAGTTAAGTCCCATAGTGCTCAGAGCCATTTGAACCATTTGAGATATCTTAGCACGTCGTTTTTTTAATTACTTAAAAAAACACGCCTCGTATATATTTGCCTGTCATCCACTTGTTGCATATAGTTAGGCATCACCACTTCTTGCCTAAAAAACAAAACTTGCTCTCTTATAGTATTGAACACATTTTCACTTTCTTAAGTATTCCACAGGTTTTCACTCGTTCTGCCTGACCTTTCTCTCTGTCCTTACCGTTTCTAATATTTTAATTGATTTATTTCATTCCTTCGTTTCTGTTCTTCCTATTTCACTTGGCGTCATTGAAATTTTCTGACACACAGATTTGCTAACTCTGCTACTGCATTGCGCGGTCTGATTTTGACGTTGAGTGACCGATTCGTTTTACTGAAAATTTATGTGCAGGGAAAGGATGGTAGGATGTATATTAAGACATCAGGGAATAGTTTCCAGATTACTATACAAGATTATTAAGGAAGCCGTAGAAAGCAAAAATTGTAGGGAAAGAGAGGAATTGAACTACATTCACAAGTAATTAACGCCGTTCGGTGCAAGTGGTACTCTGAAATTAAGGGAATGGTACAGGAGAGGCAATTGTACCAGGTCACATTAGACTACCCAGGAGATCTACACTACCCTCTCCCTTCCCCCGCCCCCATCCCCCCCAAAAAAGTGTCATTCTCACTATAATGGTTTTGTTTACGCAGATCCACTGATTTATTCACGTACGTAAGTCGCTGATAATATACTTCTACCTGGCACTGTGTATTCCCTGTGATGGTAGCGGTAGATAGTTGCTTGGACCCTAAGAGACTACAAAAGCCGTAGGCAGGAATCCCAATCAATTACCGCACGACCTCAGGGCATCTATCTTGGATATTTTTTGTCGAGGTTGACACAACAGAAATCATTTCTGGGAACTTGGACTCACCGCGAGTACTCTCATGTTCGTCTGGTGTTCATCAAGCCTTACAGTTCAAGTGAGATGAGGTGCCCTGTCTCACTGATGGTACAGGGGGCCTTACGGATGACACAGGCAAACAAACGGAGGCACGTGATTGGATACTAGAAACATAGCTTGTTCGAGTGAACGGTTGGCAAGCATGCTGAATCGCTTCATGTTGTTTCCGATATACTCAAAACGTTTGGCTATTTATTCCAGGGAATCTTTCAACACGCTTCCAACATTCAGTGACGATGGTTTTAGCTCA
Source organism: Schistocerca cancellata (assembly GCF_023864275.1). Taxonomy (NCBI): domain Eukaryota; kingdom Metazoa; phylum Arthropoda; class Insecta; order Orthoptera; family Acrididae; genus Schistocerca; species Schistocerca cancellata. Next base: position 640,899,647 of record NC_064626.1, read on the forward strand.
TGCGTAATGGCTGCGTCGTGTGGCTTACGATCAACAAATTGAAGTGTTTGGGGTGGTGGTTTCGGTATCTCACATTGAGGAGAAACGGCTGATAAAAAGTCGTTGTTGTTTAGCAGCCTGATGATATTTTATTTAAACAATTGCTTTCCCACCATTCACTGCGATGGATAGTCAAAATATTTCTTCGAATTATTCTTTCTTACTCAACTTTTTTTGACCAGAAGATACTGCCGCGCTACTACAAACACCCGCATACCAACGAGCCCGTCACTGATTTGTCATAAATGGAAGACAACATAATAGACCAAGAGAGAACTTACGGCTCTGACTTTCTACGTTACTGGCCCACACTTAAACAATCATTCAAACAGAGGATCTGATAGTCTTTTAGCTGGATATGGTACGCAAGCGATCTCTGCTTCTAGACAAACTTTCTGCAGGTTGACATCAGCAAAAACTGAGACTGTAGTTTCCAATGATGTGTCGTGCAAGGGGCAAACTTACCTGCTCATACTCAGCTTTCTCTGTAATAGGCTTACACACGAAGACAGTAATTGCTTCCAGTGAAACTCTCCTAGTGGCAACCAGTAGCTAGTTTATGTGTGGAGGTGGTGAGTGTAACATTGTATGAGAATATTTGAGAACATGAGGAGACTGGTGAAGACTAAGAGGAATCTGTTGATGAAGCTGTGAGTGAAATTGTACATTGTTCAGGTGAGGAACTTCAAGAAATATTGACGAAAAATTGGCCGTACTGAGTTAAAGACTGAGTGTGTCGTAGAAATCAGCTGGGAGCTTCGTCTACTTCGAGAACTTGTCGAGGAAGATCCTCTAGAATAAAAGGAGAATTATGAGAATAAATGTGGGTATACGCGAATGGGAAACGCAGTTCCTACCCGTCAAAACTGGAGGCCGCCTTACGATTTTTAACAAGTGGTGACAGCTACCAACCTCCAGCCATCAAGTTTCGAATACCATTTGAAACCATTTCAAGTTTTACGCCGTAAGTACTTACAGCAATAGCTACAAGAATATATGAAGGTAAGACATCACAATTTATTCCTTACTAAGTAGTTAATTTATAGTATGCGATGAAGAAAATCAAGAGTGGGCCTGTCTTTTGCATCGCGTAATAAACGTTTCTGAAAAGGACAACATTCTTAGTAATACTGGTTATTTTAAAAAATAAAAAAAAATAAATGCAAAAATGTGCATACATAATCTGAAGTAGTCACTTTCACAAACCACACAAGAGGTGTTGAAACAAGATATATAAATGTTATACAGTAAAATTTACTCTCAGATACTTGACATAGAACAAAACATGATTTTCAGTCAATTACATTCCACTGTAAATGTCTGTAAGGAAAATTTCCTTCGGCTCTAAACTCGTCGCCTGTATCGCCTACGTTGAACGAGGCTCCGGATAACGTCGGAGTAGCTGATGGTTTGGGGCTACGTACAATCGTAGTCTGTTTCGTCAGGTTGATTGAATGTGATCCTGATATATAAGCTTATTTTTCAGGGGAAGGTCCCTCAACTGAGGGATGGAAGTCAGCCTTGTCGAGCTGAGATCTATTTGAAGTTTACGGGAGACTCTTCGAAATATTCTGTAACTTACAATGGCACTCTCAACTTTTACCAACTACTTGTACAACACCGGTTTTTCTTTAATGGGTGTTGGAGAAGTAGGCATACTGGGTTGTGATGAACCATCGTCATTCCGTACGGTGTTAGTAGTTTGAGGGTAAGACGGATCAGTTTCGTCATCAATCCCATCATATTTAGCACTGATAGCTGGTGTAATCTCGATTTAAAACACTATCAAAATTTAACAGCACTCACAACTCTCAATGTTTGCGTTAATGTGTTTGTATGCACTTGCAAATTCAATTTTGTAATTAATATTGTTTTAGGATCCGCAAACGTCGGAGGAATAGGTGGAAATACAAGAAAAGTGTTAAAATATTATTTTCCTTTAGTTCTGCTGTTGTTGAGGGAAAGCATGTTTCCATAAGCGTCCGTCTGGGAGTTGATCTGAGTTTACAACTACAAAGGAAGGGCCGCGCGGGATTAGCCGAGCGGTCTTGGGCGCTACGGTCATGGACTGTGCGGCTGGTCCCGGCGGAGGTTCGAGTCCTCCCTCGGGCATGGGTGTGTGTGTTTGTCCTTAGGATAATTTAGGTTAAGTAGTGTGTAAGCTTAGGGACTGGTGACCTTAGCAGTTAAGTCCCATAAGATTTCACAGAGATTTTTTTTTTTTTTTTTACAAAGGAAGGCTGCAGCGTTATACCTATGGCACTGGTAGGGCTGATTATGTTTCTATACACAGATGTGGGGACCACTGGAAGAGCCAATGACGCAAGTTCTTCCCGGCTCTCGTCACATAAGTCAACCTTAGACCATAGTACACTAAATTTTCCTACTGATTATTTTCATTTTAGGCGATGATGAGTTCGCTTTGTAACTGAAATTAATAAAGACCATTTCCAAACGAAAATTGGCATTAGTGAAACGTATATTCAACTGACGTTTAGTGTGCGGGTGCAAAGTGATGGGAAACGGGTTTGGCGTGATGGCACCACAATTTAGAATCCTTGGAAAAGAAATCGAAGTTGGCTTAGAAGCTGCGGATTTGGCTGTCATGTACTCTCCGCAACTGGTTGCGAGCAACGTCACCAGCAAAATACGTTGAACGATGCTGGGTTGACCATGAGGACAGAACTACCGTCATTGAGAGGGGCTTACTCTACAAAAACAAATTCGAAAACTTCCTCGGAAACGAGGAAGAAACTGGCTGAGTACTTCAGTGGCCGAGTGTTTTGGCAGATGTAAGCCGTTGGTATGTGATAAGTGGGAAAGCAAATTTACTTAGGTTCTACTTAATTATCGACTTACTCTGAAATGAACTGTTCTGAACATCTTACTGGCGATGTTGTTCAATCAGTCAGAAATTTTGTTTAAATTTTAATAGCTGATGACATAAAAACATTGCAAAATATTTAAAAGTACAATTGACTTCTTGTCGTAGTGGTTTGATATATCCTGTTATCTCATTAAATCTCATACTTTGGAGACAGTTGTCCTTTGGAGCAATTTTTATTATACTTTTTTCTTCGTTTATAAATATGTTTGTTGCTTTCGTTTCAGTTGTAGTAAGTACTAGGAACTGTATGACCTAACATCTAGGAAGGTGGAAGCCTCGCTGCAGTGGTAACGCTGATTCCCGTCAGATCACCAAAATTTAGTTCTGTCGGGCTTGACTAACACTTAGATAGCTGACCGTAATCATCTGCCGAGAGCTGTTGGAAATCGGGCTGCACTCTTTTGAGATAAATTGAGGAGCTACGTGATTGGGGAGTAACGGCTCCGGTCACTTAAGCTGTCAATGGCCGGGTGAGTGGTGTGCTGACCACACTACCCCTCCATATCTGCGTCCTGTGATGCCTATGAACTTGGTTCTAATGGTTCAAATGACTCTGAAGTGCCTAGAACCGCATGGCCACCGCGGCCGGCTCCTATGAACTGATGATGACATTACGGTCGGTCCGTACCAAGGCCTGTTCAGACGGAGTTTTTTTTTCTATTTATTGATTTACCTGGGCTCACAGTTTTGATTCGACGTACACAAAGATTAAGAACCAAACTTACCAAATTCAGTGTTGGCCTCTTCGTGATGATTACATCTCTCGAGAATCTGTCGGTTGCAGCCAACCATGGTAGCGTGGTTACGAAGATGTCGTCAGTGCCCGCTCCACTTGGCATTGATGCACTCGTTTTCAAGAGTACACCTCCGTGCGTGGCCTTCATACTCTCTACATGAGTTCTCAAACAACATGTCGGGAACTGCGATCCCTACTCCAAGTAAGTCACACTCTAACTTCATCATAGAACTCTCCCTCTTCACTTTGTTGACATAATCACAACGACGCATGTTCCATAGTAGTTCATGGATTACGTAAGTTTTTAAAAATATTCCTATATTATACTCACCTTTTTTTCACTAGCAGTTGGTTTTGACTTTGCTTGTTCAGATATTGAAGACATTTCGCTGCGAAGGTGTAAGACACACAACAGTAGTTCCTCAACAGCGTCTAGCGCTCTATTTTTAAGCCGCGTGTTACTGGCCCTTTGGTGTCCGCTCAACTCAAACCTGCTTGAGTTTGCTGAATGATGAAGTGGAAGTGCCCCTTCACACGGGGCCAGCAAAGGTATAATTACTAGCGGCCAGTACTGGCTAGTGCTACTAGTCGCCAATATTGTCCCTGTGTACAGAGAGTATGAGCCATACCAACAGCTGTGATCGTTGAAACGTTGACACAAAATGCATAGTGCGAAATGTGAAACGCTGGCAGCGTATTGGAGACTGAACTTTGAAAATCTAAGACTGAAGAGCGAATTCGTCAAGCCTTGCGGTTTGGGCACTGAGGGAATGTACATCAACTAAAGATCGACTACGTTTCCATCTTACGGTGGTAACGTGTACACAATGTTGGAAAAAAAAAGAAATTGAACGTTTTACATATTGGGAATATGTCGGCCAGACAAGTTTAGAAGCCCTTTTGTTTCTGTCCAATATAACCCGAAAGAGCGGCGTGTAAATAGTCGCCTGCTGCTGTGGAAAGGCTGACATAGGTTCAGTGAAATGAAATGATAGTGAGGCATTGTTGGCCGGGAAGCCACGTCCGGGGAAAGTTCGGCTACTGGGTTGCAAGTCTTATTTCACGTGACGCCACATTGGGCGACTTGCCCGTCGGTGATGATGAGATGAACACAACACCCAGTCCACGAGCGGAGAAAATCTCCAGCCCGACAGGAATCGAGCCCGGGCCAGCTATATGGTAGGGAAACTCGTTACCATTTAGCTAAGCAGGCGACGTAGGTTCAGTGTTCGTGACAAATGAGTGGGACGTCGATCTTACATAGGATTATTGCAGTCTGCGAAACTTGCAGCGTTGAAACCTGACACGCAACGAGACAGGTGGTAACTGACGTGTTCTGCGACTGTTGTTATGTACTTGCGCAAATTTATTGAAATTATATTGGAAGTAAAAATTTACTATCTTTGATTACAGCTGTTATAAAAATCTTTGTCTTCCCAATGGAGTTGATCACTTTTCCCCCGTTTTGCAGCAGATTTCTGGTACGAGAGGTTCACCACTCAGTTCGTCAAAACTTTGGTTAAAACACGATAAAATAGATTGTTTACAAGGAAAAGGTATGGTGCAGCAGTGCACTGCTCATGAAGTGGCAACGTGCGAGTCGGAGGCAACTGGTGTGTAGAACATCCGCTACTGGTGTAGTGGCAGTTAAGTGAGATATAAATCAAAACGTTTCATCTGAGGATGGCTGCCTGATGGACAGCTGAAACATCATATTCAGTTGAATGCAGTACCAACGGACAATTCCGATAAGAAGACGAGTTATTAAGCTGGAGAAGACTAGATCGTTATCCAGATTGTGTAACTACAACGCCTATTCAAGCGGGATGTCATTTATCCAAACTAAATAATAGGTACAGTGGCCTTGCTGCAATACGGATGCGACAGGAAGCAAAAAGTATTGCCGTGCCAGACAACGAGCCAGACAGGACGCTCGTGATATATGTCCGTCAACGTCAGCCGCCAGGCGCGTGCGAATAATTCCATCTGTGTAGGATAAAAAAAATGAAAGTAAAAAACACTAATATTTTAATACCTCAAACACGTGGCCTGTGCCAGTGTTTGTAAAAGCGTGACATCAATCACTGACAGGTACATCCGCATGTATACATTTACAAAAACGGGCAAATCGGCTTAAGAGCAGAATTAAAATTACGGGCGCGCCCGAGACCGCAGGCACACGCGCAGCGACACCTGCTGCCGGCTGTCCCTGTTAACAGCGCCAGCAGCCACCGGCCACCACGCACCAGGCATCTGTGCATGGCAAGGGGCATGGGAAAATCTGCCGGCTGTGCTACGGCGTATGGACCTTGGCGGTGAGTGGGTTTTGTTGCTACAGGTGAGAGGGAAGGTATGAAACTTCCTGTTAGACTAAAACTATGCGCAGGACCGAGAATCGAACTCGGGACCTTTGCCTTTCGCGGACAAGAGTTCTACCTCTTGCCCGCGAAAGGCAACGGTCTAGAGTTCGAATCTGAGTCCGGCACACAGTTTTAATCTGCCAGGAAGTTTCATATCAGTGCACACTCTGCTGCTGAGTGAAAATTTCACTCTTTAAACATCCCGCATGCTATGGCTAAGCCGTCCGTGTCTCCGCAATATCCTTTGTTCCGGAAGTGATAGTCCCGCAAGTTTCGCAGGAGAAATTCTGTGAAGTCTGGAAGATAGGAGACGAGGTACTGGCAGAAGTACAGCTGTGAGGACGAGTCGTGTGTCGTGCTTGGGTAGCTCAATTAGTGCCAGCACGGTGGCTCAGGGTGTTCGCCAGAGGATTAGCTGCCCTCTGTAATAAAAAAAGATCTGAGTTAATGTATCAACGATGAACTTTAACAAGGGTCATAGGGCGTCCGTCCCGAACAAATACAACGATAAATTACGAACAAAATGAGATTAAAAAATGTTGGTAGAGCACTTGCCAGCGAACCACAAAGGTCCTGAGTTCCAGTTTCAGTGCGGCACACATTTTAATTGTGCCAGAAAGTTTCACATCAACGCACACTCTGCTGCAGAGTGAAAATTTTGTTCTGGAAGAGGGAAGGCAGGTTGCCATGGGAAACACATTATATTCATGGCAGGCGTTGCCACCGGAAAATACCCGAGAATGGGAAACTCGTCTGAAAACAACATATCTGTTGAAACGACCACTCAGCAAACCCTTACATTACACAAATAATCAGGTCTGTGGGGAAAAGACGCTCTGAAATGGAAAAACGATGAAGTGAATATCTTAAAGGTGATATCTTTCAAAAAGTCCATACTAAATTCTGCAGACATTTTTAAAGGACATAAATGTTTCGCACTCCAACGTCGGTTTTAGTTTCTGTGCATAAAACATTACTACCTCATTTAGCACACAATTGATATGTGCCTAAATGATAAGGTAATTTTCCTGATATAGGAAGTATGCAGGTTGTTGCAAAACAAATAGGTTTTAAAGTTTCGTAGCCTTTTTTACATTCAACTTACAATTGAGACACTTAGAATCTTAAGATCCAGAATTACTTCATCGTGGATTTTCGTACCGAATGTATGTATTCATGCTCCTGACATCTGTTGATCTCACGGTGAACCATCTTCATCAGTAGTGTACCCCTAGGCTGTATATACGAATATCCACGAAAAGCTGTCTTACAGATTTCTCAGATAATCACTTCCATAAGGGCCCAAAGTACAAATTTTAGTTGCTGTAGAAATTTTCATTGACTATACTGACGTGCATTTCTTCTAAAAAACTTGAAGCTGCTGAAGGGATGTCATATCTTACATTCATGTTCCATGTTTTCAGCATTCCAGTCTGTAAAATAGATAATGAGGAGTACAGATCCTTTAATGAGTGTGCTAGACCTCACTACCAAACGAAAAGTACATTTCAGAAACATTACATGATGAAGTTCTCAACAGGTTACCAATAACTGTTGTTTAAAGTAATATATTTTTCATTGGAGTCACTGGAGGCCACCATTCTTTTCATGACACATCGAGGGAAATCCCAGTTCTGTTTATTCGCCAAAGTTTGTATATGCCTTGTAAAACAGAGTGCTCAAATATCCTAGGTGGAAGGCAAATGTCTTGAAACACAGGGACTCTGAAAAACTACTAGATCAAACTTTAAACTTTCCCAAAGCGAACAAACAGTTGTAGCTGAACCTGAAGCCAGAGTATGTGATTGATGAAAACGATGATAATGAGGACCGCTTCCTTGATTTGTGTGTGTGTGTGTGTGTGTGTGTGTGTTTGTGTGTGTGTGTGTGTGTGTGTGTCATTCCGAATCATTTCTCTATGTTCTGATTCTAGATTCACATTAATTACAAACTAGAAAACAGTCAAAAACATTAATGATAATAATCCTAAATATTAATTAAAATTTCACAACATAAAATAGGTTCATGATTTTTATAAGAAATATGGCAGGCTGAGACTTGATTTAAATAAATGTCAATCAAGTGAGACTGGGTTAACTACAAATTTGATTTTCACAAATATCTATTTTTCTCAAAACTTCGCATCTGTGATTTAGGCACTTATGGTTCTCAGTGCCTCAGTTATATATAATATGTCAAATGAAAGAGCAACTCAGACCGTTTTCTTACAAGTCTTCAGTGTGGGCACCATCTTTCACGCATCGAGTCGATAGGTGAGTTCTTTCCAAAACGTGATCAGTGTCTGGAGTAATTGTTGCAACAACGCTGTTAGTAAAAGTAGGGCAGGTCAGCTGCTAGCAGAGGTACGTACACACGATCTTTTATGAACCCCTAAAGGTAAAAAATCGCATGTCGTCCGATCTTGTGTGCATGCGGAGGTCATGCAAAACAAGCCCTGCCATCCGGCCCCATGCAGCCAAACCAGCGGTCGGCTCTACGTCGTTTAACCAGTCGCGTATTAAGTTATGATAGTGTGTCGGTGCACCATCTTGCTCCAAATAAAATCCTGTGTGAGCCATGCCGGCTCGTATCGATTGATTGATCGGGTCGGCATGGTGTAATCTTTGGGCTCGGCCTTTTGAGTAGGCTTTTGGCCGCGACGGGCGTGTGGCGCTAGAGAGAGACAGCCGGAGAGCCACGCAGTGCGTGAGAATCGGAGGCGAGCGTGGTTGAGCAGGCCGGGGCACGACGCAGAGGTTGTGGTGTGTTTGACGCGTTTGCAAGACCGAACCTGGCTTGTAGTGTGGGAACTGAACTCGTCCACATTACCCGAATCGAGTCATGCGGCCCTGATTTGGGTCTGTAAAGGATTTCATAAAAGATTTGTGTGTTATAGTGTACTGTGTGCGGCACCCTGTCCAGCTCGTCCGCTTGCTGTGGGTTCTGGGTCTAGCCGCCTCTGGTCTGGCTCTAGTGAGCCTCCCTTCTGCTACTTGCCTAGGTGACGTGACCTGTTTTGAAAATGTGGCACTAAGGGGCGTGTCTGTTTGTATTTTATTTTCTGTTAAAAAGTTTTGTGATATCCATTATTGGTTAACGTTTATCTCATTAATGTAGTCTCCTTTTGGGAGCTTTACTGTGTATAGGGTTTAATTAACTTGCGAGTCACATAATGCTTGTTTAAAGATTAATGTTGTTGTTTGAATAGGGCGGTTGCCCGTGCTTGTAAGGATTATTTGCTAACTTACCTTATCACAAAAATTTTAAAGATAAAATTTTATTTTGCGGAAGAAAACTGGGAATGTTGTTCATGTGGCCCGGTGCTCCCGCTCAACAGCAATTGGCTGATTAGGGTGAACTGACCACCACACTGTGGTTCAGAATCTTTCAATTGAGGAAAGAGCTAACATCCTATCACACCAAGAAAAGAAACACCAGTCACAGGTGCATTACCGAAAAAGAAAAGCCCATAAATATTCCGCCGGGTAAAGCACAAAAAACATTCAGTTTAGGGGAGTTTTGTGGCAACTGTACTGTCTCGTGGGAGAGCCTGAAAATCCGCCTGTAATTGCGTGCAGTGGTCTTACAATAAGGCCCTATCATGTTACTCCAATAGGAGATTACCCGTAACGATTTGCATGTTGTTTAATACTCCCTGAGAGTTACACGATGTATTGATATAAAGCCTATAAAATATATACACTATATTTTTAGATCATGTTCACTCCACATTTAACGACTGCATTGATGTTCATTCTGTGGCTCAGTTGTTCTATGCCTAGAAAACACGTTTACTATCTGTCTGCCACACAGTTCAGTGATTTTATACTTATCTACACATCGAGACATGTAGTTCAATAGATCTTGACGATGACTTCATTTAGCCAAGTGTAATTATACTCAGTATCAGCATTGTCAAACTTCCTGGCAGATTAAAACTGTGTGCCAGACCGAGACTCGAACTCGGGAGGGGGGGAGAGGGGGTAGAGGGTGGGGAGGTCGTGGTCGTACTTGGGTAGCTCAGTTAGTAGAGCACTTACTTGCCAGCGAAAGGCAATGGTCTCGCGTTCGAGTCTCGGTCCAGTACACAGATTTAATTTCCGAGCGTCGTTGTACTTGACAATGGCTTAAGGCCGAAATTGTGATAGTCATGTAAAATAAATGAGTCTTTAAAGTCAAATGACGTAAATACCATTCAGAGAGAAACAATACCAGCTCACAAATAAATGTTGTAGACCGGCGTTTGTGGTTGCATAAATGTTGTATGACGGAATTTGTGTTTGGTTGAGATGCTCTGCTTTTTGCTCGTCTTCGACTATTCTGAGAAGTTGCTTGCTACCAATGCGTTTTTTACTTTTCTTGTTTGTGAATACTGACTTCACAACCAAAAGATCTTGGAAATCAGTCTCTTTTCGCTTCATTTTATGCGTGGACAGAATTGCATTTAGAGAACGTTGGGAAGCATCTGAACCAGAAGAATTTGAAGAATCGTGAGTCTCCAAATTGCGTTCAGCAGTTTACGTATTTGTGCAACAGGTGTGGACGGCAGATAAGAAATGTTCGGCGAGATCTCGGAAAAAGCTGAAGGCGCGAACACAATTTCAGGAATAATGTCCGGATTATATGGATATAGCTCTTTTGCTTTTAAGCCAGATACGAAGCTCACAGAATTTATTCATCTATCCTGAACAAGGAAAATATTTTCCCATATGCAGCTCTGTTTACGTTTCGTTCTGGATGAGACCAAGTATTCCTGCAGTTCATCATCCAAATATGTCTCAAATGATTTAAAGATTGATTTATCTGGCGATTGCAATTCGTGGGTGTATTACACGGCAAACAGAACACAGTAATGTTCTGTCTCGCCTCTGCAGAAACAATACGAGTATCAAGCTGTGAAGAAACGCCACTAACAATAAGTAACGTTTTAGTTACATTCGTCTTGTATTCGCAAAAATGACCGATTCACTGTATAAAAACTTCGGTGATCATGCTCGTCGTCGGCGTAAACAAAATCATGGGAGGAATATAATGCCCCAAAGTGTATCTTCAGGTAACAACTGCTGTTTTCTCAGCATGGTCTGTAGATACCAAATGAATTCGTTCAGCTCCTTTTCGTGCGAACACTCGTTGTTGGTGGTGCAACGTAAGTCTACATCCTTTCTCACCGATATCGTATGTCAAATGAGGTTTATCAGCAACAACCATATGATCAGTTACTTGTTTCAGTTTGATTAAGTAGTCAGTGACAATAAACTTAATGAACTGGAAGCCGTTCGGTGATATAGGTTTCGCGCTCTGCTTTTTGCTATTTCTGGATGACGTTTTAGAAACATTTCTACCCAACGACGTCCTCCTTTAGTTCGTATTTTCGTTCAAAGGGTTTAGAATTTTGTTTTGTACGCAAAAGTGTAAACACAACGTTTGAGAATATATCTTGTGACTGGCGTTCCTAGAGCAGCCAGTCGAAAAATTCTGCGACATAGTTCCTCCTCTTGCTCTATACTTAGAGTTCAATGACGTCCTAGTTTCGTTTAAGCTATACGAACAGCAACTAAAACTCACTCCAACTGCATCTTTCCCCACAGAGCTCCCTTCTCTTACAAGTGGATGGGTTTCATTATTTACCAACAAAAAGAACAAAAGTTCTTTACTGAACTACTATGTCATACACCATTAATTACGGTCAATTTACATACCCTAAAGAAGCAATGTTGAGATCGCTTGGATTCGAACTATTGACGATATACGAGGGAGCCGCCAATGGAGGCTCATGAAATAACAAAACACTGTAAAAACTTAGAAATTCCACAGTTCCCTCAGATACCCCAATAATTAACTTCCGAATTAAGCTGAGATGGACATAAAAATAAATAAGGTAATCAGACCATCTAATAAGGCCACACTAAACCAACACATCAGCATGTGGCGACCCTGAAAAGCTTCTAAAAGGATCAGCATCGCATAAATGATCAGAATCAAGTGCTGCCTTCTAGAAATTCTCTAGCGCACTTTTCCCACATACGGCCACTGGTCTTATTCTGCACCTGCTCTCATTTGGGTCCTCTACCATACACACTTTCACACGTTTATTCATAAATGCCTCTAGGGTTTCAAAAGGCAACTGAGGGGAAACTATGAGACACACAGAACATAGATAGATGTCAGTAAACAGAGCATGTATCTAACTACCATTACAAGTGCTCAATACATGCACCGTTCGTGACATGGCAAAAATCGATACGGGCGTGACATTCAGCCCCCCCCCCCCACTTTTATAAGGCTCTCCAAATCCTAGAACGTCACACACTCCGCCTTGCCTTGCGCATCCGCCTTCCTTCCCCCAAACGACTAATGTATGACCTCATCCGCTTTTCCTCCAACATCGCCACATCCTTTTCAGTGTCGGCAGGCTTGATCCCCCCACTCCCTGGTTTCCTCTTTCCTCTCCACCCCCACCCATTGCTGCGCCTCTGTCGCTGTATCCCTCCCTCTCTCCACACCCTCCAACTCCTTCATCAGGGCAATTTCCAGCACCTCCCCCTACCGGATGTTAAACTTTGCCATGACATCTACCTTTCCTTCCAACTGTAGCCTGGCCTTGTTCCCCCCCTCTCCCCAGGGTCCCCCTTTTCCTCCCCCCTCCTTCTCTCAGAGCGGATTCTCCTCCTCCCCCCTGAGTCCCTGCACCCCCTCCTCAGCTGTTTTCCTCTCCTGTCACTTCCCTCCTCCAGACTCCCTTCGGCACTCGCCCCAACTCGTCCCCCTTTCTCTTCCCTCCTTCTTACCTCATTTTCCCTTCTGCCTTTCCCCCCACCCCTGGCAGATCCTCCCAGATTTTTTGTTCAGTATCCCCTGTGCTGTGTTAGTGTTGTGTTCAGGGCCATTATACAGTGTCATCAAGTAATGTGGTTTTAAATTGTGTGCTCGGCCTGTCCATGATTGTTCATGTGATTTGCTCCCATGGCCGACTTTTAACTTGTGTTCGACTCCACTGATTTTAAGTGCACAACAAATTGACAGCTGTGTTCTTTTAACTTTATGTGGACTTGTTAACTGTCCCCCTATGCATGTCCACGTAATAGTGTATATTTTACTGTGTCTTTTATTTCCCCCTTTTATCCCCCCCCCCTATTTTTTATGTAAACGTTCCCATTTCATGTATTTTGTTAAACCATATGGCTGAAGAGCGGTGGACTGTGCTGCTGACAGCCCTCTCCTGTCCATATGGGGCAGGGGAATGAAATGACAATAAAGAAAAAAATTACATTCACAGAAGCTACAGGCACGAAATAATTCGATGTGAGAGTATGGTCCACATGATGCACAGGCCCTAACATGCCTGCATCCTACTGCAACAAGTGCAACAATGTCACAGCGTGTGTTACGAATCGGAACTTGGAGATCTGTCTCTGATATATGTCCGCTTACTGTATGTCTTGTAGTTCTCAAGCGGTCGACTTCTGAAACCAAAGAGTACTCATGAGTAACACTGTACTATCTGGTTTAATGAAAACACAGACCAAGCTTGGACTGCCAAAGAAGGTCCATTTGAACAGAATGCAATCTTCAGTATCGCGAACGTACGTTTTTATGAGCATAAACTAACTTGTTGTGTAATACTACTCTTTCTTTCTTTCTTTTGCTACTGCATTGATCCTGCATTGTGCGCAGGGTCGGCAGGGTTAAGTGTGGATATGGCGTGGTGAATTTTAAGGGGTGGCCTGATGCCCTTCCTGTCGCCACCCCATACCCCCTGGGATGGAATCAGTGTACCCCCAGCTGTCTGTGTCTAGTGTAAATCGTGAAATAGTGTGAATGTGTTTCAAATGTCTGCGAGTCGTGTAACTGAGGTGGCACTTGGGGACCAGCCCAATATTTAGCTAGTAGGATGTGGAAAACCGCCTAAAATCCACATCCAGGCTGGCCGGCACACAAGTCGACGTCGTTAATCCGCTGGGCGGATTCGATCCGGGGCCGTCGCGCCTACCCGAGTCCAGGAAGCAGCGCGTTAGCGCTCTCGGCTATCCTGGCGGGTTGTTATGTAATACTCCTTAAAGAATCGAACTCAAGTGTACAGGGTGACCCAAAAGTCCGTTACCATTTGACAATGCACTAATTCAGGGAATAATGTAGGTAGAGAGGCAAAAATTGGCACACATGCTTGAAATGACATGGGGTTTTATTGAAACCGAAACCCTTCCCAGTGCAAAAACTGGCCAACAGATGGCACTGGACAGCAACACATCAGAGAAACCGGGTGTATAAAATGATCTTTAGTGAGAGAGGGAGTCAGATCATCCCAACCCGCTAGAAGGTACGACTTTTATGCAAGAAGGCACTCCGTGCCATATCACTACACGTGTGGAAGATCTACTGCACACATCCTTTGGTAAGGACCGGGTGCTGACTCGCCACATCCTTCATGCTCTGCCTACGATGTTCCCAGATCTCAGTTCGTTTGATTAATCGTTGTGGCGTTACCTGAAAATCCCAAGTCTCCCTCGATCGTTGGAATTCATTAGGAATGCAAAATACATCCGACGGCAATTTCTCACCATACCTACTGACGTACTGTACATTATTGTTCTCAACATTGTCCCCTGACTACAGGCATTGATGATGACTGACGGCTGACCTGGTGGAGCATGTGTTATAGAGAACGTCTTTCCAAAAAAAAAAAAAAAAAAGTCAGTTACTATGCTAATTATTGCTCCTGTTTCATATGAAGTGCCATCTGTTGGTCATTTTGTGCACTGTTTCTTGGTTGCAGTGAAACCTCACGTCATTTCAAGCATTTGTGTCAATTTTTACCTCTCTGCGTTATTCCGTGAAATACTGAATTTTCAAATGTTAACGGATTCTTGGACCACCCTGTATAAAGCAACTTCAAACGTTTGATTCCTTTACAAATGAGTAAATGAGTGAAATATTTGCCTTTAAGCATGTAAGCTAAGTGTTTTTACTCTGAAACACTGAATGAATATACTGTGGGTAATTTGCGCTCCAGTTTAAGCGAAAGCCAATTTTTCGCCTAGCCATTCTTTGTGACTATAAGTCGCTCAAGGATATAATATTTCCAGTACTATATGTGGAGTCTATCTGCAAAGCTTGCTACGAATAGAATTAATAAGAAATTAAAACGTGATGACTGCAGCTGAAATATGACTGCATGAACAGCGGAAATATAATAAACGACAAACATCGTTCCTTTCATCATTTTGTGGCGTGTGTCGGCGAGAAAAAGTATCGTCAAAATTTTAAATTATGTGCTAACTTTGTTGGAATTCGTTAAATGCTTTCATTCTCAAATACTGGATGAATGAAGTCCGCACTTGTGCGCCATCTTTTACGCAGCCCGAGACAAACATGTAGTTTCTCAGATGTAATACTTGTCTTATTGTTTCTTTAACATAAGACTTAAGTAGATTATGATAGCATTTTAAAATTTTAAATTCTGAAACCTCAATTCCGTCCACATGAGCAAGTAACTGAAAAGTATTCTGTTTTAAACATAGTTTATGATTTTCTAGACTTCACGGCAAATTTCGAGACTTGTAATTTTCATGCCACTTTATTCCCCTAAATTTGACTGACAGATCTGGAAATTGGTTTGTGCGAAAGTATAAACGATTTTACTAAAATGTTCTTTGGGTAGAACAGACAGATGTCATGATCCCCATGACACATCTTACTGCACTTTAAACTGCAAATAGACATAATAACTGATTAGTACTTAACTTAAACAGGTAAAATTCTGCTTACAGCCGATAAAAAAACCTTTACCTGGCTTTCTTCGCCCTACAGGTATGGGTTGAGTAAGGTTTTATACCTGTGACGGGTGGGGGGAGGTAGCTGTAGGTCACACGACTCCAGGTTAAAAAGGATCAGTTTGTGAGGACGAGAGAGAGAGCAAAGACAGAGGCTAAACAAGAACAGTAAATCAGTGTACTGTGCCGCATTCAATCGAGAGAGTGAGTATCGATTAAGAGAAAGGAACGAGAAGTAAAACGATTACTGAAATTAAGAAATAGGAGAAAAGAGAAGAAGTAGGTGGGAGAGAAACCAAGTGGAATAAGTGAAAATAAAAATGTAAGCAGTAACAGAGCAAATAATTCAGCAACCAATGATGTTCGACTACAAACAAGAGAGTGTGTTCTACACAGAGATAACTACCAGGTGGTTGGTAGAACCTGAAAGTACGTTGGAATGAAATTCTCATCTGTAGCATTGACGCTTGCCGGTGTGGCCGTGCGGTTAAAGGCGCTTTGTCTGGAACCGCGTGACCGCTACGGTCGCAGGTTCGAATCCTGCCTCGGGCATGGATGTGTGTGATGTCCTTAGGTTAGTTAGATTTAATTAGTTCTAAGTTCTAGGCGACTGATGACCTCAGAAGTTGAGTCGCATAGTGCTCAGAGCCATTTGAACCATTTTTTGTAGCATTGACGGGAAGTAGTACGCAGTAGGAGAACCCAGTCAAGCCGTATGATGCAGCCGGCACAAAAGTCTGTTGAATCATATTTAAAATGCACTCCTGGAAATTGAAATAAGAACACCGTGAATTCGTTGTCCCAGGAAGGGGAAACTTTATTGACACATTCCTGGGGTCAGATACATCACATGATCACACTGACAGAACCACAGGCACATAGACACAGGCAACAGAGCATGCACAATGTCGGCACTAGTACAGTGTATATCCACCTTTCGCAGCAATGCAGGCTGCTATTCTCCCATGGAGACGATCGTAGAGATGCTGGATGTAGTCCTGTGGAACGGCTTGCCATGCCATTTCCACCTGGCGCCTCAGTTGGACCAGCGTTCGTGCTGGACGTGCAGACCGCGTGAGACGACGCTTCATCCAGTCCCAAACATGCTCAATGGGGGACAGATCCGGAGATCTTGCTGGCCAGAGTAGTTGACTTACACCTTCTAGAACACGTTGGGTGGCAGGGATACATGCGGACGTGCATTGTCCTGTTGGAACAGCAAGTTCCCGTGCCGGTCTAGGAATGGTAGAACGATGGGTTCGATGACGGTTTGGATGTACCGTGCACTATTCAGTGCCCCTCGACGATCACCAGTGGTGTACGGCCAGTGTAGGAGATCGCTCCCCACACCACGATGCCGGGTGTTGGCCCTGTGTGCCTGGGTCGTATGCAGTCCTGATTGTGGCGCTCACCTGCACGGCGCCAAACACGCATACGACCATCATTGGCACCAAGGCAGAAGCGACTCTCATCGCTGAAGACGACACGTCTCCATTCGTCCCTCCATCCACGCCTGTCGCGACACCACTGGAGGCGGGCTGCACGATGTTGGGGCGTGAGCGGAAGACGGCCTAACGGTGTGCGGGACCGTAGGCCAGCTTCATGGAGACGGTTGCGAATGGTCCTCGCCGATACCCTAATTTGCTGGGAAGTGGCGGTGCGGTCCCCTACGGCACTGCGTAGCATCCTACGGTCTTGGCGTGCATCCGTGCGTCGCTGCGGTCCGGTCCCAGGTCGACGGGCACGTGCACCTTCCGCCGACCACTGGTGACAACATCGATGTACTGTGGAGACCTCACGCCCCACGTGTTGAGCAATTCGGCGGTACGTCCACCCGGCCTCCCGCATGCCCACTATACGCCCTCGCTCAAAGTCCGTCAGCTGCACATACGGTTCACGTCCACGCTGTCGCGGCATGCCACCAGTGTTAAAGACTGCGATGGAGCTCCGTATGCCACGGCAAACTGGCTGACACTGACGGCGGCGGTGCACAAATGCTGCGCAGCTAGCGCCATTCGACGGCCAACACCGCGGTTCCTGGTGTGTCCGCTGTGCCGTGCGTGTGATCATTGCTTGTACAGCCCTCTCGCAGTGTCCGGAGCAAGTATGGTGGGTCTGACACACCGGTGTCAATGTGTTCTTTTTTCCATTTCCAGGAGTGTATGGTCAGGAAGTGGATGCTGGGAATCATCAACTTTGACAGTTCTTCTATGTCTAGTCGTATGTTTAACCAGTTCAGTGGTGGTATTTCCAATAAAAGTGGTGTGCAGTGAACACACGCTGATTGGTAAATAGCATGTTCCTCTCCCATTGATGACAGTTTTAATACATTTTTGTTACATTTAATGATTACTCTGCAGATCATAAAGGAAGTGGCCTGCTAAGATATGAAATACATCAAAGATCGAATATATCCGTGCACATTTTGATTCAGAAGTGAACAGTAAGAAGTAAATGCAGTCTAGTTGTTTGAATGTTCCACGGATCATAATTGATACCTCTCAATGTGATGTGTAATGATTCATTTTTTAGAGTTACATAACAATTTCTCAATAAAAATATAAAAATATGGTAACATACAGTTTACACGACTTTATTTTTCCTTAAATATACTGATTTATATATTTTTCTCTGTTCATCCTCTCTTAGT
This sequence comes from Schistocerca cancellata, assembly GCF_023864275.1. Taxonomy (NCBI): domain Eukaryota; kingdom Metazoa; phylum Arthropoda; class Insecta; order Orthoptera; family Acrididae; genus Schistocerca; species Schistocerca cancellata. The sequence continues at coordinate 640,918,089 of NC_064626.1, forward strand.
TTCTTTCTCACCCACACACACAGACAGAAATGCGCGCATGGGCAGTGTACGATGGTATTACCATGCGTTAAGAAATTCTTCAGTAGAATGGAAGAAGTCCTAAAGCATGCTTGATTTCAGTTTGTTTCAAATTAGTTTTATTGTCTACTAAATTATTTTTATCATTGGGTACGTGGTCAAGAATTTTTATTTCTCAGTACTTCAATTCCATATGAGCCACACAAAGGCGAAATGAAGGATGATGTACGTCATTTCTCCTTGTAACATTATATTTACGAATGTTACTGTTATTTTCGAATCACAATTCATTATTTTTTCTGGCCCTATGCCGTGTCGTCACTTGGTTGGTATGGTTGTCTGGCAGAGGGACGCCCTTAACGTCGCAATTACTCTTCCGTCCTCCCAACCCCGCCCCCTACCCCTTGCCAATCCTACCACCAGCACGCCACCGGGTCGGATTTGTGTGCCCCATCTGTCTGCATCTAATGTTTCCAAAGTGAAATTGAACATTTTTCTAAATGTTTGCTATTCGTCTTTTTAAGACGATTCGTCTTTCTCGATGTGGGAAACCGCTTAAAAACCTCGTCCACTCTTCCTGGTCCACCGGGTCTCGTAGTTAATCCGAAGGGCGTATTAGACGAGGGGCCGGCGCGCCTCCACGAATCCCAAAACTATCGTGCTAACGCACGTGGATACCCAGGCAGATCCGACTAGGATTCGTTGTTGACAAGAAATAACGTAATGGACTAAGTTTACTGTGCAGCTTTCGTCGGAACGGCCAACTGTTTGAAGAGCTCTGTTTGAAGAGCTGTCTACAAAACATTCACAGTGGGCATCATACATTATCCTTGTTACACGCAATTTTCTTCCTCTAAGGAGATTGACCCAGAATGTAATCTCACAATTTCATTGGCTGTTTGTGGATGGAAACACGGACAGCAAGTCAGAGTTTTGATATTTTCAACTGAGTCGTAATATTATTCAAGCGGAAAATTAGCAGAGCCTAGACGTTTAAGAAGATTAGCATCTTGTGACTTCCAGTTTAGTTCTCACCTATATTAATGATAGGGAGCATGCTGGTAGTTTGGAGTGGTAATGTGCCGGACCGTGCACAACTCTTAGGCATTTTTGCTCAAACTATTTCATTAATTAAAATTAGCTTGGCTTCCTTCCAAATAACAAAAGTTTTCAAAGTAGATTTCATTAAAACAATGTATTCTTTGAAAATAAAACTCAACAGTTACTTAATGAATAGAACAGCTCTTAGTTAATTTATTACACGGTACTTGTGAAATTAATAAGTACTGAATGCCTTGGAATGACTAGTTGAATTAATTAAATGTCTCTAACTTCAGCACAATTAAAGAAATTTCATTTCCTCGAAAGATGTGCGTTACTTCACACTCCTTTCATATCTTTTATAATACTTAATCCTGCAGTGGTATCGTTATCATTTTTGCTCTGGTAATGTCATATCGTGTTGCTCCTTACTTTTCTTCAGCCAAAGCCACACTTATACTTGAGAGAGGATGGGAGCAAGGCATTTCTGTTTTATTTTCTTAAAAGCTCCACTCTCTCAAGTAGCCACAGTAGTCTCTTTTATCCAACTACGCCGTTTAGCTTGAAATCGTGGCTTTTTGGTTTGAATGCCTTGTAGGGGCCAAAGAAGCCCCTTCACGTATTCTCCTAAGTAGCAGTAGTAACCCTAAAAATTTGCCTCTCCTGCGTGTTTGGTGACGCAAAGAGGTCCCCCTGCCTACATTCTGGCGAATCACAAGCCATCCTGCTGTATTCGGGCTACTTGCCAGAACAGCAAGTAATTTACGCGGCTGTTTTGCACGGCCTCATTGGGCAGAATGTCAAACACAACTTTCTGCCCCCTAAAATTCGCAAACAATGATGATGGGACATCTGTTAAGGCATTAGGAAATGACTTCCATGGTACTAGAGGGAGCTGTAGAGAGCAAAAACTGTAGAGGAAGACAGAGATTGACATAGATTCAGCAAGTAGTTGAGGACGTAGGTCGCAAGTGCCACTCTGATATGAATAGATTGACATAGGAGAGAAATTCATGGTGGGCCCCGCACCAAACCCTTTGAAAAAGGGAGGGGGGCTAACTTCTGTAGATGAGTTGTGTTCTTGCTGTTGGTAGGTAACCATGTGTTCCTACTGGACACACATTTAGGCTAAGTAGCGATGCTTATAGTAAGTCAAGATTTAGGTAAACTTGAAAGCAATAGTGCATTCGTGCCCTCCTGTTTGTTCTTATTTCAATTTGCGTTTATCGTTTTGCTTGCAAAATTCATAGAATGTTAACCTGTAATCTGCCGGGAAGCTTCTGTGATAGTCTCATCACCCACCCTTTTGTCTGTGGAAAAACTTGATAACCACGTTAAGTAAATTCATCCGCTTTTCAGGGACTTGTTTCGCCTTCAGATAGTTTTATATTCTGTTCAATATTTCACGAGTCAACTGAATATCTTTAGAACCGATCCATGAGCGAGGCAGGATTCCAACCTGAGACCGTAGCACTCACGGCTGAGGAATCAATCATTTCCACTGTTGTCAGCTACAGATCGTGTGATCAGTACTCCAGTGATTTACCTAGCGTGCAAAAGGGATTTTCATTTGCTACTTTTCCTTCCTTGTAGAAAATTATTCCCCGGTTTATCTATACTCCAGTGGTGGCTGCATGTTAACCCTCCCCTATTTCTTTGAAACCACTCCCACAATTTTTCGTAGTGTCAGGCTCTTTAATTCTCTCCTTTCTTCCCACTCGAATACTTATTGAGGTACTTGACTGCTGAAAAAAGTGTTCATGCAGTTATAATGTTAAATTATAGTAGGCTAATCATGTCCCGTTTGTAGTTAATACTGTGATTTGCTTTAATAAGCTAATGATGGAAATTCCTTCTTGTAATGACATACAATCCCAACAAAACCAAAAATGAAACCAATTAAATTCCAAAGCATGTGTCATGGCCTCCGTAATCGGAACAAATAAATTCATACAAACAGCTTCTAATTTTAGAACGGTCGTCACGGATCTCGTACTGTTGTCGTGCTGCTATTTGGCTAAATTAAACATACAGGTCAGAGCTTTACATTTTAAGATCCGTTCTGACCATTACACTTACGAAAGACTAGCTGAATATGATTCCCTTTAGTGAAGAAAGCGTCGTGTCTTATTGCTAGGCAACAAATAAAATCCCTTTTGATGTGGTGAAAGAGGATGCTTACATTTGGAAGATTATAATTATGCACTTATTCACTGAGGTCATTCTATAAAGCAGTCTTCCTTATCCGTCCACTGAATATCGACTTTTATAACGATATGTTATTGTCAAGTAATCGTAACATTCCCCACTTGTTTTGCTGAACTATGAATCCTAGCTAAATCCTACTTCACTACGTGTTAATGATGGCTACAACGAAGGGATCTCTGATATAATTAGGTTCACCGGGGTTAACAAAAGCATTAAACCCGGCAACATGATGCTTCGCAGCCTCTTAATAAACCAACTGGAGGCTTGTGAAGTAATTACGATCTCTACATGAGTCAAGATAACAAATGATGCAGAGCTATAACAGAGAGATAAACACAATTATAAAACATCATTTAAATCGTTAAGACACCTGTTTCGATAGCTGTTAATATTTGCCTAAAACAAAACATGGGAAATTCCAATTGTACATCAGATGTATACTCCGAAAATATTTAGAAGGTTATAACAAAATAAGAGTACAAGGCAGTTGTGGTTAAGTGTCGTTAGACTTTGTTCAGCTTTGGTACACCCTGATTTATCACAATAACTTAAGGGTGAAAAAGCGGTTTATTGAAGGTCGCCAGCGGAGGTAATAAGTTAAAAACTTTAAACACGATACCAAATCTGTAGCAACCAACACAGAGGAAGTAAAGCTGTATATAGCAGACATTGGTAAAAATCATTATAGTTGGTAAAAATCATTATCTAACATGTAAATGATATTCACACTCAACGAAGACAAGCAGAAGAGGTCAAATTTCAACGCCAATTTTTGTGCGAAATCCGATGCCATGGCCGCAGCAAGATGTTTAAGATAAAGTTTTCTCTGGATAATTTTTCTGTATGATCGTCCTGAAATAATGGATTCATAGCCTTCGATGTCGTGTGCCAATCGGTATCCACTCAGACTAACTTATTTCTCAAGGCGTTACCCCAAGTTAACGAGCGAGAGCTGGTCTGCAGGAAACGAACTGTAAGTAGATAGGAGCCAAGAAGAACTTCCTCACTCGGCCACAAGCTAGACTAGAGTAATTTGGCAGTGTTTTATACGCAGCACATCACGAGTGAGGGTGTCGCTGCTCTCTCCAGCATGTGACTTAAACGGGGAGCTCGGCAAAGTGCATAAGGGTACATTCCCTGTCGGCCTATAACATAAACGACTTTGCGATATTTTATCATAAAAGCTAATGAAGGAATCAACGTAAAACTTTTTGAATATTATTTATTCAATTGTTGGACAACCTTTACTAAAGTTCTCAAGAAATTCAGCCATCATTAAGCCCCCATCCAAAGAGTTAAGGTGTCGCTGTCAAAAAATGAGGCGTGTCCACGACGGGAGTCGTGAAATCGGCAAATCTTATTCAAATAATAATAAAAATAGGCAGTTGTCTTAATGTGTAGGATATAGCGCTTAGGGTTATTGCACAGTTTTCTGAATTTTAGTGACATAATAAAATGACGGACGTTTGAAACAAAGACGTAGTTTTGTAGTGTTTTTTTGGTCACGTTTTTTGCGATAACTTTTTTTTGAGCGATCAGGCTTCTGACTGGATTGATGCAGCCCGCCACGAGTTCCTCTCCTTTGGCAACCTTTTCATCTCAGAATAGCACATGCTACCTAGTTCTCAATTATTTGCAGGACCATGAAAATTGTTCCCTGATTCTTGACAGATGTCCTACCATCCTGCTTCGCTTCTTCTTCTCAGTGTTTTCCATGTATTTATTACCTCGTGGATTCTCTGGAGAACCTCCTCACCCTCACCTTCTCAGTGCACCTAAGTTTCAACATTCTTCTATAGCATCAAATGCCAAATGCTTCGATTCTCTTCTGTTCCGGTTTTCCCACAGTCCACGTTTCACTACCATACGATGCTGTGCTCCAAACGTACATTGTCAGAAATTTCTTCATCAAGTTAAGACTATATATGACACTAGTAGACTTTAGTAGAAATGCCTTTTTTGCCCGTGTTAGTTTTCTTTTTATGTACTCCTTGCTCCGTCTGCCATGGGTTATTTGATGCCTAGTAAGCATAATCCCTTAACTTCATCTACTTCGTGATCACCGGTCCTGATATTAAATTTGTCGCTGTTCTCATTTCTGCTACGTCTCATTACTTTCGCCTTTCTTTGATTTACTCTCAGTCAATGTTATGCCCTCATCAGGCTGTTTATTCTATTCAGCGGATCTTGCAATTCTTCTTCCCATTCACTGAGGATAGCAATGTCATCAGCCAAACTTATCACTGATAGCCCTTCACCTCGAATTTTAATTCTACTCTTCAACCTTTCTTTTATTTCCGTCATTGCTTCTTCGATGCTAAGATTGAACAGCTGGGGCGAAAGACTGTATCCCTTTCTTACACCCAATTTAATTCGAGCACTTCGTTATTGCTCTTCCATTCTTATTTTTTCCTCTTGGTTCTTGTACATGTTGTATATTACCCGTCGTTCGGTATAGCTGAAACTATTTTTCTCAGAATTTCGAACATCGTGCACCATTTAACATTGTCGAACGCTTCCTGCATGTCGACAAATCCTATGAATGTGATTTTTCTTTATTCTTGCTTTCATTATCAACGCAACGTCAGAATTACCTCTCTAGTGTCTTAATCTTCCCTAAAACCAAACTGTTTATCATCTAACACATCCTCAATTTTCTTTTCCATTTTTCTGTTGTATCATTCTTGTCAGCAACTTGGACGCTTTTGTTAAGATGATTGTGCTATAATCCTCGCACTTGTCGGCTCTTGCAATATCCAGAATTGTGTGAATGAAGGTCTGAGGGTATATCGACAGATTCATACATTCTATACACCAACGTGAGTAATCGTTTTATTGCGACTTCCTACACTGATTTTAGAACTGATGATGGAATATTATCTATCCCTTCGGCCTTGTTCGGTCTTAAGTCTTCCAAAGCTCGTTGAAATTCTGATTGTAATACTGGATCCCAAATCTCTCTTATAGCGACTGTTGTTTCTTCTTCTATCACGTCATCAGACAAGTCTTCGCCCTCTTAGAGGCCTTAATTATACTCTTTCCACCTATCTCCTCTCCCCACTCAGTATAACAGTGTAATTACCGTTGAACTCTTAATGCTGCCACCCTTGTCTTTAATTTCACCGAAGGTTATTTTAACTTTCCAATATGCTGAGTCAGTACAATCATTTATTTTTCGATTTTTTCACTTTTTTCATGCAGCCATCTCGTCTTAGCTTTCCTGCACTTCCTGTTTATTTTGAATTTCCCTGAACATTTTCGTACATCCTCTTTTCATCGACCAACTGAAGTATTTCTTTTATTACCCATGGATTCTTCGCAGTTACCATCTTTGTACGTATGATTTTCTTTCCAACTTCTGTGATTCCCCTTTTTTGAGATGACCATTCCTCTTCAACTGAATTGCTTACTGAACTATTAGTTATGGTCGTATCTGTAGCCACAAAGAACTTCAAGCGTGTCACTTCATTCCTTAGTATTTCCGCATGCCATTTCTTTGCGCATTGATTCCTCCTGACTTGTTTCTTAAACTTCTGCACACCATTCATCACTACTGAATTGTGCTCTGCGTCCGTCTTTGCTCATTGGTACGCTTTACAATCCAGTATCTGATATCGGAACCTCTGCCATACCATGATTTATTGTAACTGAAAACTTCCCGTATCTCCTGGATTTATACAAGTCTACCCCCCTCCTCTTTTGATTCTTGAACAGAGTATTTGCTATCAATAACTGAAATTTATTGTAAAGCTCAGTTAGTCTTTCCACTCTCTCATCCGTGATTGCAAGCCCCTATTCTCCCGTAAGTCTTTCGTCTACTCCATACCCTATAATCGCGTTTTAATCCCCTATGACTAATAGATTTTCATCCTTTATCACGCAGTGAATTACCCGGTTACCCGTTCAATATCATATACTTTCTCTATATCTTCATCTAATGCATGCGACGTCGGCATGTATACTTGAACTGTCCTTGTCGGTATTGATTTGTTGACGATTCTAATGACAACAGCCCTACAACCGACCTATTCACAGTAACACACTCTGTGCTCTACGTTCCTGTTCATAACGAATCCTACTCCCATTACACGATTTTCTGCTGATGCTGATATTACCCTACACTCATCTGAACAGAAATTGTATTCTTCTTTTCATTTTACTTCACTGATCCCTACTATATCTGGATTGAGCCTTATTATTTCCCTTTATAGATTTTCTGGCTTTTCTGGCACGTTCCAACTTCTGACATTCCACTCCCCGACTCGTAGAACATTATCCTTTCGTTGGTTATTCAATCTATTTCTCTTACGCATCTCTCCCTTGGAAGTCCCCTGCCGACATCCGAATGGGGGACTAGTCCTTAATACTTTGCCAATGGAGAGATGATCATGACAGTTTTTCAATAACAGACCTCATGCTCCATGGATACAAATTATGAGGCATTAATACAGAGGTTCCCTTTGCCTTCTGCATCCTCATGCCGCTGATCACTGCTGGTTCATCCGCCTTTAGGGGCAGTTTCCCACCCCAAGGTCAAGAGTGTACCCTGAATCACTGTCCGCTTTTCCGTCCATTTTAACAAGGCCATTGACTGTACGAGGGTGACTTCTGATGCCAGAAGTCTTCTGCCACCCTTGCCAAACATTTGTATTCAACATGTAAGCCGTGGTAGAGTTAGAATTTGGGACCGAGGATGTTTGCATTGCTTATCGAAGATACTACTCCAATACCACTGCTGCCGAAAAACTAATGATTAAAGTAAAATTAAAAGTAGCCTATTACTTCTTGTTGGGCATACCTGAGGAGTAATTCAGCCAAATTTCAGAAATATATCTTTATTAGTGAAGCCAATATCCATTCTGTCAGCTTGAAATACACTCCTCGGCATCTCTGCAGGAAGTAATAGGCTAATTTTTTACAGATACATTGCATCCCAAGCTGACGGAATTGATTTCGGGCACACTAATAAATATATCTTTCTCAAATTTGGCTGAATTACTCCTCAGACATGTCCACAAGAAGTAATAGGCTGCGTTTTATTTTAATTTATTAATTAGTTATTGCAAGAATCGGCACCAAAAGTAGGCAACAAAGCTACATCTTTCTTTCAAACGTCCGACATTTAATTAATTTGTCAAATTTCAAGAAACCGTGGTAATACTCCAAGCGCAATATCCTATAGATTAAGAAAAGTGTTTGTTTTTTAATTTCAGATATAATTTGCAGACTGTAGGACTTCCGTCAAGGGCACAACTCATTTTGGAAAGATCAGCTTTTACTGGAATGAGAGGCTTGATGATGGTTGAATTTCTTAAAAAAAATCAGTAAATTTTGTCCAAGAACCAATCGCTTATTTTATAGGGCGAGTGAGGAGAATTGGCCCCGATGTCGGCGTTGCGTTGGCTACTTCTTGGGGCCTCAGAAAGAGAACACTTCCTCGCCAGTTAAGAAAAGATACACTGATACAGACTGTCGATCGCGCGGAATCACATTGCTCAATAAACATCGGGTGCTTTAGAATATTTGTTTTTATCATTAATTTATGTTTGGTCAGGCCCTTCATTCTACGTAATTGCATATATTGTGTTTTATCTACGTCACAGTGACAGTCCATTTGCACAGAATCAGTTACTGATTTTTAAAATGTTTTATTTGCGTTCTCATGTTTTACCATTAGGCTTGACTCTAACACTTATGTCGTCAGCAAAGGGAACTTTCTGCATTGGATTATGGTACCTGATCATTTATCTGTAACAAGAGGAGATTTAATATTGATCCTTATGGTGCACCAGTAGAGACTATTCTCTGTTCTGAAGATACGTTTCGATGTGTACATTATCTGAGTTTCTTAATGCGACATACTGCATCCTTTTAGTTAGACAGCTTGAGGACAAGTTACCAGCAAGACCACTATTAAAAAAATATTTATAGAGGATACTAAAAATCCCAAAAGCAACAGTTGTTTTGTAGTAGCCAGTCACTGGAAAATTAAAATGAGTTTATATTCAATACTTACTCTTATCAGAGTAAGGAGCTTAAGATGGCAAAATTATAACGGTACATACGAGAGTAAGGCAAAATTTTCTCAGTTCGGGGTGGACACGATACTAAACCACTAAAACAGTAAAATTTCATTCTTATTTGGGGTATAGTTCTGTTCATATAGTGATTTAAAGCGTTCTTGCTGTGAGTGCATCTTTCAATCAGACAAACCGGAGTAGCAAGCAAATGTTAATTCGTTTTTCCTCCTTTGTTTCTCAACACCGATTTATCTCAAAGTTCTGTAGATTTATAAGGACCCGGCTAATTCATTTTGATTAGTCAAGGAATGAGAGAATAAGTTCAAAGAATCACACTTGTTTTGAATTTCTTTGAAGAGTAAAACGTTCTAAATTCATGATATGATACAACAGATAGCTGCAAGTCACTTGTTTATTAAAGCACTACAAATTCACTCAAACAACAAAACATTTCCAGGCTTTAAGAATAACAGGAACTACAGGAATGCATCCCAGACTCATTATTTGTACTGAACCTAAATGGTGTGTTAAAATTATATAATGTGGAATAACATTACACGGGGCAATTTTTTGCCAGGGATAATCACAATGTCAGACACGATTTCCAAATCACTACACTTAAGACAACATGGTAATGTGCAACAGAATGGAGAACGAAGTATGAGAAAATATTGAGTATTCTGGGTAACTGAGTATTAATAATGGATTAGATAACGGTCATTCTTTCATACCCAGTCATCGAACACAATCAAAAGAAAGGTATAGCTTACATTCTCCACTTGGACAGATAATATTAACGCTCGGAAGATCAGCAGATGTCCGATACTACACAAAATTTAGGCCATGTGATGTTATTCAGGTGTGACGAATCTACCATTGCCAATCTTCCACTACTGATTAGTATTTCTCTGCAAGCAACCATCGTTCAGTGACAATCACTGAACAAATCGCTGGGCCCTGTCCAACGACAAGTAGACTAACAGGACTATTTAACTCAGTTTCATCACAGGCGTTCGAGCCCTGGTTCGTCAGGTAATGTGGCTTTCAAACGACAGAACACCAGTTCATTGTGATGTAAACGTTCATCACATGTAAGCCACACACAACCTATCATGTGACCATCCAAATTTTAACTACTTTCTATTAGGCACTAAAAGTCTACCATGAGTGATACTCCAGTAAGATGACAGGGGGAGGGAAGGCGGGGTGGGGTTGTTGCTTACATAGAGAATCCATACTGCGACTAAAATATTGAGTACATAACTCATTTGATCATGTCAGGCAGTCTCTGGATCAACAGCGTAGACTCTGCAATAAAACTGGATACCAAACTCACCGTATCGGGACTGTTCTCAAGTCCCAAGGCTAAAAAATTAAGCATTTCCTGTGTACTGCACAGTTAGAACACTGTGTTCGGGGTCTTACGAATCAACGTTGGCACCATGGCGAACTCCCGAGACTGAAACTGTACTCCTTAGCGCCACCCGCTAGCAGCGGCCGGCCACAGCTTCAGACCAACTTCGGAAGTACATTCCCCTCCCTCACGCCTCCGCCCCCACCCCTCCCTACTACTCTTCCACCCTGCCATCAGCTGCCCACCTGGATCTCGAGGAAAACTTCCCACCAACTCGGAACTTTGAGTGAATCTTCTTTCCGGAAAGCAATTGGAAACTTTGGAACAGCAGCTACATACTCAAATACAGTAGAAATAAGTACACGTCACTGTTTCCCAAATCAATTACATATCTAAGGGAAAACCCGCTACACGCCGCCTGAAAGTTAGAAAGTTAAAACATTTTTACTTCCGAGGCTCAAAAATCACTGCGTACATGGCATGTGATAGCAGCTACAGAGTGCGTGAGGTAATTCTACCACATCATATTTCACTTAAGTTCTGGTGTATGTCGACCTAGTAAATGAATCTCATTGATTGTTTATCACTTAAATTTATATACACTTCTGCGCGAGTAAATTCACATACTTACTCATACCTTTTTAAAGTGTTAATTGAATTGACATAAACAATTTTTTCTTGAACACTGGAGTGCGAAATGCCCGTAATACAATTAGTGAACATTTACTTGCCACATTGCGTCGTTATTTGTATAGAGTGGAAAAATTACAATGGAATCTTCACATTCTTAGGCAGTTATCCATAAATGCAATGGGATCGTAGCCATTATTACAGTACAGGTGGGAGAGTAAAGGCGACAGAAAGTATCCAATGATTGTTACTAGGTCTAACAAATGACGTGACGAATCACATAAAAACAACATGACGACAAAATTTATTTAATATTTTAGCATTGATTTCCTGATGTCGCCTACTAGTCCCTTATCACTGAATACAAGAAGCTTTGCAGTAATCTTATAAGTATACGAATAGCAACTTCTTCGGAGACGATGTCAAAGCCAAATTCAGTAGTATTAAGAGTGAACATTTTTAAATATATTTTAAATTAAATGACAGCAGCCCACTTATGGCGTTTATTAGAAGATTTCAACTATGTAGGCGCATTGTATGACGATGTGTAGATTCTTTCACCACAGTGGTCGACCAATTATTCTTCGATCCCTTTTTTTAATGAGATAATAGCTAACTGCAATTCCTCCTAATGCGGCTCTAGCAAGAAGCGAAATGGAGAAGTAACTAGGCATCTACCCTCATCAGTAATCCAATTATACGAGCTTTTTGTTTCAGTCATCAGTCTTCTGACTGCTTTGATACGGGCCACCTGTTCCAAACTTTTCATCTCAGAGTAACACTTGCAAACCTTCGTCCTCAATTATTTGCAGGATGTGTTCCAATCTCTGTCAACCTCTACAGTTTTTACCCTTCGCAGCTCCCTATAGCACCTAGTGCGCCCCGGTAACAAGATTGACGAATGCCACATTAACCCGAAAGCAATGGAGAACGATCCTGATCCACGGCGGATCAAACAACTCCATTGCACCTAACGACTGTTCAGTGCTGGTTCTAGAACTCATTACATACGTCTTATGAGTGCTCAACAATATTACGGGCAAGTGAGCTGAGTGGCTAGAAAAGCACTTTATCTTCCGTTGAGAATTCTTCAAATCAATCTGAAATAATCCGTGAATGACGGTATGGGACTGTTTCTTGCTGAAATTACAGGTTATTTGCAGGATACTGTAGCAGAATAAATGGATGACGAGATAAAATATTAAATGTTTATACCCTGTATTGGTTAAACACAACGAAAAAGTTCATGAAGAACCGCATTTTACAACTGTGTAGAAATCAGTGTGTAGTCAGGCACAGACAGCAGAACGTATGAACTTTTCCCTAACTTCAGTGATTAAAAATCAAATTTCTTCACCGTACGAGGGTCTGGTATGCATGACCGATCAAGACCTAAATGCTACATACTCGTATGTATACAAAATCAAAGAGCAAATGTATGATAGTTGCGCCTACTGCAGTGTGGGGGCTCTGGAACACTCGTTTTGGGTGTGCAGCGAGTAAGTCATTATGGATGCTAAAGCCCAAAGCAGCGCTGAGGATCTATTCAGCCTGGTGTACATTGAACGATATTGCAGCCGTAGTGTCCAGTAAGGCTACGGAGGATTTCACGAGGAATTCAACCATACGTCAGCATGTTTCAATTCCAGCAAGAATTCAACCTGTACGGGTGGAGAGAAAGTAACTGAGGTTGGTGACCGCTGGATGAAACGGTTTTCAACACTGTCAATCACGCTGGTGCAAGTCATTACGTGAATGTGGATTCTAGAAAGTTAAAGCAAATCTTTTGTCATAAACTAATCACAGCTTACGTGCTCTACGCCCAAGGAATCCGGAAGACAATGGCTATTGATAGGAATAGTTTGAGAGTGCATCCAGTCGGGAAACCAACCTTCCACACTTCAGATGAAACGTAATGAATAAAAAAAAATTGAAATGTACCGTTTGTACATACGAATCAGTAATATTACCAAATGTAGTATTAGTAGCTGGGTATTTCGTTAAGGCAGTTAAAAAGGCAGTAAGTACGTTTCGCTCAGTTGTAGATCACTCAAACACATTTGAAAACACTGGAAGGAGTGAAATAGGCCTGTAATTACAGATGGTTACCTTACGTCCAGTTTTATAGATGGAAGATGATCTCTCAGCAAATATGCCCCGATTCATTTACTTACACAAAAATTACTTAAGAGTAATCATGTCACGGCAGCTGCCAGGTTTCGAGACAAAGTGTCGTTGTGGAACTATTATAAGCATCTCTCATTGAACTTCGCGCTAAATTTCGAACTACTGTATAAAATCGCCAAACTGGGGGGCAGGGGGTTCGCCTTCGTTTAAAATTGGCATATATTTGTCTTTGTTTCTGCAACAGTGTTCTGACCTGTTCTGTGTATCATGGTGTTTTTGTTAATTTATTTAGTATAAGTCTATCAATTGCTGTTGAAACTGTTTCTTTGACTTCAAGCTACATACCGTCTACATTTACCGGTACATTGTTATCTTGGATGCAATGGAGATTGTCTGTCAGGAAGGCGTCAAGCGAATTTTTCTCTGATTTTTTGAATAGGTACATTTCTCGTTTATTTTTGTGGATTTGGTTCAAATGGCTCTGAGCACTATGCGACTTAACTTCTGAGGTCATCAGTCGGCTAGAACTTAGAACTAATTAAACCTAACTAACCTAAGGACATCACACACATCCATGCCCGAGGCAGGATTCGAATCTGCGACCGTGGCGGTCGCTCGGCTTCAGACTGTAGCGCCTAGAACCGCACTGCCACTCCGGCAGGCCTGTGGATTTAGGAGTTACGATATTCAGTCTCGCTACGACAGCCCTGTTTTCACTAGGCCCTGCATCCATTTTGATGCTAATTATTAGCTCAGGTTTATTTGTTGCTGTGAGGTCAAGTGTGTTTTCATAACCGTTTAGAACTAATTGCTTGAAATAATTTTCAAAAAATCCTCATCTAAACATGTATTTCAGGCAACATATCGAGGATAAATAGAACTCACCGCGAACCATAGATGCATGAGTCGAGTACCTGTTTTGAAATTAGACTCAAGTTTTCTTTTAACTGTTCAGCAAGTGCATGATCTTACTTGGCGGGGGGGGGGGGCGGTAAAAGGAGTTAATAATTATTTTATTCCCTTCGCCAAGAATGGCCTCTACCTATACTAACTCAGAGAACCAAACCACTTCAATATCACTACAACATAAAATACTTCCAGCAGCAACAAACACGCCACTGACAACCCGTATTTAGCCTATCCTTCCTGAACACAGTTAGGTCCTTCGTAAAATGTCAGTTGAAATTATCTCCGGCCTTGGCCAGGTTTCAGTGCCTATAAAGAAAGCATTAGTGCTTTCTGTTAGCGCTTGGAGCTCTGGTACTTTTCCAACGCAGCTACCTCAGTTCACGACTGTTATACCGTAGGTTCCTAGATCCAGGTTCTTCCTGTGTTGAAGCGGCACCCTTTGAGACTGAAGCCCTTTCTGTGTTTCACCGAGGCCATTCGAAACCAGACAGAATCTCTTCCGATCCAAAGCAGCACACATCATTTTTACTGACATGAGCCATCACCTGCAGTTGGCAGCACCCTGTGCTGTTCATGGCATCCGGAAGGGCCGGCTCCACGTCTCGAATGACTCCATCCGGTGTGCACACGGAGTGCACTTGGACTTCCTTCCCTTCCTTGGCAGCCATTTCTGTAAGGGATCCCACAACGCGCGTAACATCGGAGCTCCCAGCCACCAATAATCCACCCTCTGTGACTGCCCAGATTTTGCAGCAGGCTGAGAGGTACTTTTCTGAAACAGGACAAGTGACTGTATCTGGGTCATGGATATTGTCAGCCACAGATAGCAACTGGAATCTAGCTAGCCAGGGAGGCCTTACTCCCCCTACCCCCCCCCCCCCGACCCCCCCGGATTTATTTTGCCGCCTGCCATGCCCTGAAGCGACCTTCCACTCGACCACGAGTAGGGGGTCAACCTCAATACGAGCAGTAAAGGTGCGGATCTATTGGATGACTCGTGGGTCATGCTGGACGTCCGTTGAATGCCCACAGCTGGTCCACAAAAGTGATGCCCCTCCACTGCAGCCTCCAGCTGCGTAACTGAAGCCAACTCAGCCTGTAGCTCAGAGCGAAATATCACCAACGCAGCTCGCATCTGCACGCAGCATCACAGGTCCCTGCCCATACTAGAGATGGTGCAAAACTGCACTACACAGACAAAGAAACGGCTATTGACATGCGCTACGAAACTCTACAATCGACACGGACGAAAACGCTAGAACGGATTCTAAATTTGATTAACATGCACAGATTCAAAAACTATACCACCAAAGCACACAGATGAGACTAAATAATTTGCTTCTGCTTAGGAACTTGTAAAATATATCAAAATCGGTTACTTTCTGGTACATACGAAAATGCGCGAACTGTGTCTATTAAATGTTAAATAAAACTCAAAAATCCAAAAAGTAAACTATCAAATCGCACAGATGAAACTATACAGTCGCTCCTGTCAAATGCGTTGGATTTCAATTGCAAAAAGAGGCACATTTGATATTTGTCGATTACGCCGTCAACTACCATGAATAGGAAAGAATCGTCTGAGTAAACTGTACGAATTTTTTGGCATACAATGAAAATATGCAATAAAATGGGGGAGGGGGGTTCCATTTGATAATATGAAGTTTATAGTTTTAACTGAGACAGATATTCCCTTTACTGACATTATCGTCTCACCTAAACACATTTCCGTACGATGCGTCGTTTTCGGGATATTTATTTGTCTCAAGCTGAAAAAGACACCCTGTATAAGTTTACTGTGTCAGATGACTCTAGTAGCATGTCATCAGTTGGCTTCATTCATCATAGCTACACTACTAAGTTCGTTATAGATAATCAGAGTTCTGAATGAGACCACCACTCTTTTATACAACAACCTCTTCCATTAATACCAATGAGCATAATTAGACTCTGTTTGTAGAGTTTTATTAAGGCATTGATTGATGAGAGTTTGGGATTCATGTTAATTAGACTTCTCAGGTAGAAGTAACAAATATTGTGAGCTATCGATCTTTTTCTTAAGGGCGTCTTGAGGTGATTCGTCGGGTCTCTGTAAACTTCTACAATATCATAATTTAAAAGACCTTCTGTAGCTGTAACCGGAGTGCTGCCTTTATTGGCCATTATTGTATTTAAGGGGCTCCGGAACGCCCTATACTTGCAATGTTAAAATAACGCTTATAAATTACATCTTTCCTCACAAAGTATCTGAGGTAGGAAGTTGAACTTTTTACAGATTATTTATTGGAATATGGGCTACAACTTAACACAGGGATTTTACAAAATTTTAGTTCAGTTATTGAAGATGATTTTTTTTTCAATTGTAATGAAAATTCACAACATTTTTTGCAATTTTTTATTTATATATTCAAAAATATACAATTTTTTGGAAAAAGGCTGTGTTAAATAATGCAGAAGGTACTGTGTAACATTTACTGAAAGTTTGAAACAAATATGTTTGGAAGATCCTTAGAAAACATGTAATTAGTATGAGAAAATAAAAGTTTTGGGAATCGAGCGACAAAGATTGGATTAACTTTTTAGTGCATTCCAGGTTCATAGGATGGATTATCTTCATCCTCTGCAAACTCCTTCTCCAGCTTCCTCTTGTTCCTCCTCCTGTTTACTCTTGCTTGTATTTCTAGACTCTTTACAGCCCTGTCTGCAGCCCGAAGGCGTTCCTTGTGTAAAGCAAGCATCGCTCGTACCATGTTAGAATGTTATTATTTACAGTAATAACACATACCTTTGGCTTTCCAACATTTCTCCTTTTCTTAAAAGCCTTCAGAGGATTTCTAATAACTTTACTTTTACTCATTATTATACTTCAACAAAACAGAGACTCAAGAAACAGAATTAATTACGAATATTTTCGAGATAAAGACAGAGTAAATAAACATGAAACAATCGACAATCACACCAGCGATATATATTGAACCATCACAGGTTAGCCACAACACATACTTTATCTCACATCACTAAAATCTACCTGATGAACACGGATGTTAATAATAACACCATTTGACAGCAGTTTAACAGCGCCACAGTGGGTCACGCCCATGTAGAACACATTTCAAAAAAAATTTAAAAATAGTTGTAGTCTTCGGAATTGAATAAATTATATATCTTTTATAAGGTAATATCTGCAGATTCAGAAAACGCAAAAAAGTAAAAATTGAACTTTTCATGATTTTGAGCCTTTCCGGAGCCCCTTAAATACTTGGAGACAATAGTGAGAAAGAGTAAAAAACTCGGCAGCATTCATAATTTGAGAAAGCATATGTGCTGAATTTTACTTTACCGGTCTCAATGGTAATTCTGGATGACGAAAAAGAGGCAGCGATATACTTTGAGCGTGTCGCGTTGTTGGAGAAGGAGACGCAGGGCAGAAGTGGTGGCTGCGGGCGCTCCAAGTGTGCGGTGCGGTGTCGGGCGCCTGCCCTGGCTGAAAGGGGGGGGGGGGGGTTCGGGTCTCTCTTTTTAAAAGCAAATGTGTGTCGGGATGCGCCCTCTCCGGAAGTAATATCGGCAAAATAGCCAACCGCGACAGGGAAGGAGGGTGAGAGTGTTTATGGCGGCGGATAAACACGTCTGAAAGGTAAAGGTTGGGAGGCGGCGGCAGCGGCACGGCTGACAGCGCAGCGGCGCGCGCCGGCCCTGTACCTATTCAAACAAAGGACTGTGGCGCGGCCCTCAGAAGGGCTCGTGTCGTCGGCATTTGTCATGAGTCCCGCCGAAGAACATCAGAAATCCGATAACACAGATACGCTCTCAGCGCTTGTCTGTAAGGACGACTCCATCGGCTGCACAGAACGGCCCGCAAGGAGCGTGGCCCGCGGGCGACTCGGAGAAGAAGCGGACATCAGAATAAAACAGCGACGCGAAATGGGGAGCCGCGCTCCAGGTGCTGCTGTCATATCTACCGGCGGCGGTGATGGCTGAAGAGGGTGGATGGAACCACAAAGGGCAGCCTCACGTGCTCTCAGCCACGACTCCACGGAGTGCCGTAAGAGGTTCACGTGCTTTACTTCAGCTCCATTAATATACTCCTATGTCTAAGCGTTCTCACGAGTACGTGTGATCAGGTAAAGCGCATGTTTTTTAAGTAGGTACCGCTTCCAAATATTGTCTCTATTGCACTGCAGCCGGCTGGTTGTTCATGTGCGCCAGGTACGTGAAATTGTTGGCGACCCTAGACACCATAACGGAAGTGTACACAGATGTTTGTGTTTATTTCCGCTTATTTGAAATGCCGCACGTATTTGAAAAATTCCCCAAATGAGAAATCACGGAATAATTCGTATGTTGTTTGCGAATAATGCGAAATTGTCCGAAACTTATAGGGAGATTAGTTCATCTTACGGAGGAAACACTATGAACACTGGAACACATTCGTTAGAGCTGGTCAACATTACGTGTGCAGTGTCTGTCCAACTGTCGTTACGGAAGACTTGTACGCAAAAGCTACAAAATGCGGAACGTTTGCAATTTTGTCCTTGTCTATTGTGTTTCCTCAAGTTTTAAGAAAAAAAAATGGTTCAAATGGCTCTGAACACTATGGGACTTAACATCTTAGGTCATCAGTCCCCTAGAACTTAGAACTACTTAAACCTAACTAACCTAAGGACATCACACACATCCATGCCCGAGGCAGGATTCGAACCTGCGACCGTAGCAGGCCCGCGGTTCCGGACTGAAGCGCCACCGCGGCCGGCAAGTTTTAAGAAAGTTTACGTTATTATATATACATCCATACCAACAGCCTCAAGACAAAGACGACAACTACAAAACGGTCATTCAGCAGTTCTTGCTGAATAAATCGGCTGATTTTTGTGAAAATGGAATCCAGAAATTGGATGTTCTCCATGATAAGTGTATCAACAAGTGTGGATATTACGTTCAAAGTAAATTATGGTACTGATTTTCTTGTAATAATAATTTGTTGAAATGTACATGTATTTTTTTTTTTTAGTATATGACCTCCTGAGTCCTAATATATCATCCCAAGCTTTATCTTCCTACCTCGCTGTTCCCGATTATAGCTTACAGCACGCCACATCAGGGCATCACTTGTTTTCGTTTCCGCACGTTCCCAGCAGCTGCTAGCATCTCATGAAAGAAAGCGGTTCGTCACCGTGTCAGCATATCTTAAACAACTAAAGGTAATTTCTGTCTTTAGTAATTTCAGACTAGAATGCGTGTAGAACATGCTGCCGTATGGTAACATATCACATACACGTAATATCGAAAATTTTTTTGCTGATTTCAGTACCACAATTCAGCCAGTTACTCTATTTTGCGACGTAGTATTCGGCAACAACTTATATAGGATGGGGCAAATAAAAGTGACCTGGAGAGTGGATAGAATTGGACGTGAATGTATGCTATAACAACACCCGGCGACGCGCCCTCTGCATGTACGCCAGCCACATAATCCACACTGGTTCAGAATTTAGAGCGGGCCGTGTCAGTGTGAGTGGAGCAGTGCAATGAGGGCGATGGTACCCACAAGTTATATGACATATTACATGGAAAGTTATATGACAGTGAAGTCGTGAAAACTATGTGGTCAGTTGTTTGAGGTGTATTTTAATGGATCAAAATGCCAGCAAAGAGTGCCATGCAACGCTTAGTCCAAAATGGTGTCAGACAGATTCTGGTGTGAACAAACCAAGCCGGCAGCTGTGATCGAGCAGTTCTAGGCGCTTCAGTCTGGAAGCGCGCGACCGCTACGGTCGCAGGTTCGAATCTGCCTCGGGCATGGATGTGTGTGATGTCCTTTGGTTAGTTAGGTTTAAGTAGTTCTAAGTTCTAGGGGACTGATGATTCGGTTGGATTGGGTTGTTTGGGGGAAGAGAGCAAACAGCGAGGTCATCGGTCTCATCGGATTAGGGAAGGGCGGGTAAGGAGGTCGGCCGTGCCCTTTCAAAGGAACCATCCCGGCATTTGCCTGGAGCGATTTAGGGAAATCACGGAAAACCTAAATCAGGTTGGCCAGACGCGGGATTGAACCGTCGTCTTCCCGAATCCGAGTCCCGTGCGCTAGGGACTGATGACCTCAGATGTTAAGTCCCTTAGTGCTCAGAGCCACTTGAACAAATCAAGAAACTCTCTGAAACGTGCCCACACACCAGAGAATGTGGTTACAGGTCACCTAAAAGTGCTTCAGAGCACTACCGGAATGTTACATCGGTCATGAGGACTTATACTCCATCTAGACCTTGAGATGAATCCCTAGCGAGTGTCTGTTGTTACGCATTGAAACCAGAAGATGCTGCTCAGCGCCTCCAGTTTTGTGACTTTCTGTTTACTGACATAACAAGTGAATGGCTTGGACATTGATCCTTCTTTATGTCTGATGAAGTCTGGTTTCAGCGGAGTGGTTATGTCTACTCACAGAATCACAAGTTCTGGGTAGCAGGGAATCCGCATAACTTCCACGAAACACCACTGCGTGATCAGAAGGTTAGGATTTGGTATTCAATGTCTGCATGCAGCATTTGCAAGTCCCGTCTTCTTTCATGAGACGCTGACAACAATTTGAAACCATGTGTGGCAGAATTAACGGAGGAGGAAAAGGCCTACAGTTACTTGCAACAGCATGGAGCAGCAGCCCATACAGTCGGCAGAATCTTGAAGCACGTTACACCATCTTCAAGGTTGACAGAGCTGTCATTAGAGGTCCGTCTGGGTACGGCTCTAGCTTGCCACCAAATTCACCTGATGTGTCAGTGTGCAAGTACCTTGTGTGGTTATCCCTCAAGTCTAAGGTGTATCGCAAGAACTCTCATAGTCTTCAAGATCTGCATCAGAACATTTCGGATGAGATTGCAGCAATTCCAGCAGTCCAGCTCCGATCCACCTTCAGAAACTTGCTGACCAGGACCAAAAGTGCCAAGAGATGCTTGGTGGTCACTTCCAGTATCTGCTACAACCAGTTTAGTACTGCATTTCCTTTCCTCTGTTGTGTGTCTTTGTACCCTGAAAGTCTGTTCTCTGTGCCACTTTTATTTGCCCCACTCTGTACTTTCACATTTCAGTAGCAATGTTTTTATAATTTTCAGATGTTTAATGTAGCATTATCTGGGTACTGTAGGTATTTCAATGCTTTCTCATAATAAATAATATTCACTTTCGTGTTAGATTTAGTAAATTATTGTTGATAATAGAATGTTACGACACATCCTAGCATGTAAATGCAGCTCCACATATCAACGAAGATACATGCACTATTGTTATGACACACAAGCAGGGTATTGTATTTATTGTGTTATGCACGTATTCATTTTGTTATGTAAGTATGTAAAATTTGATACAACTTGATGTGCCAAGTTAGCGAGCTAATGTAGCACATCAAGTGCGGGTATGTAAAGCTATGCGTATTTTGGCAAGCTCATTGGCTGCCCAGTAGTGGTACGATGTAAGATGAGTTTGAAGTACAGCTGAACAGCAGTGGACCCAAGGACTCAGTGCGCGCAGCAGCAGGTCTGGCTAGGTGAGGCGTCCAGCCGGGTCCAGGTGCGGAGACAAGAAGCACGTGGCCAGAAATGGGAAAATCCTATGACGGGAAATCTTGAGCTGAAGAGGACAGACAATGCTCCAAGAAATGGCGACGTGTCAGACAAGCTGAAAGATGGCTTCTTACATCTCTTTAAGAGTCTACAGTCATTTACATAAAGTATTAATGGAGATTCGAATACGTCGTCGATCCCAGGAAAATAAGAAACAGCCAAAGATGCAACACTAGGGATTTTACTACAATTCTCATAACGCTCCAACAGAACTGTACTGCATTTCAGAAAGATATTTTCTGTCTGTATCTTAACTGAATATTGTAGGATAGCTGCCCATTTGAGATACCACTTCTTGAATAAATAGTATTCACAATAATTCTCTGTCATCTACGGGCAATTACAGACATTAGCATAGGAATTATTCATTTAACTTTTCTATTGTATCTCTGTTATTTTATTAGCTCACAACTCTAGCCATTGCATAGATTATTTACCTGTAGGGTGACAGGTACAGATTTTTATTTGCAGCGAATTAGCTGTGGGGCATGAGGGCAGACACGCATGGCTCGACCGCATGACTGCACTGAACTATTATTTTTTCACAGAACCATACGTAGCCCAAGTACCTAAAGTACGAGTAACCACAGGTAAACATGCATCTTGTTTGCTGACATGGGATGCTGTTTAAAAGAGCAACTACACTCAGCTGCAACCGTTAGGTACTGTCACATAACACAATACTTTATCTCCTCAGTGTCCTGATTGGTTCAATGCGTCCCTCCATGACTTCGTGTTAGAGTACCACCCACATCTGTTATGCTCGATTATTTGTTCTACACATTCTACTCACTGTTTACCCTTACAGTTTTTACCCTGTACTGTTGTTCTTAGTGCCACTGAACTCATTCCCTGATATCATCGCATACTTTCTAGTGACAGATTTCCACTTATTCCTTTCCTCGCCGTTTCGCTGGAGGATCTTCTCCGTGCTTACTCTGACAGTGCACTTACTTCACAGAATCATTCTGTAACATCATATCTCAAACGCTTCGATTCACTTCTTTCCCATTTTCCGCAGAACCCATGACCCACTCCCATAAAATTGTGCACCCCATCCGTACATTTTCAAAATGTGCTTCCTCCAATCAAGAGCCTGATATTAGTAGATTTCTTTTATTGAGGAATGTTCTCTTTGTCTCTTATAGTGTGCTTCTTACTTTCCCATTTAGAGCGATAAGAGCGATATGCTTTACTTTATTTCCTACTTTGCAGAATTACTTCACTTTGTCTTCTAATAGATTCCTGACATTGTTGTTAGCATTACCGCTAGTATCGTCTTTGGGACTCACATCTGCTTTCTTTTTTCCGTGGTTTACCCTCAACCCATACATTTGTGCTCATTACTGTTCTTTCTGTTCAACAGGTCATGTAACTCTTCTTCACTTTCACTGAGGATATCTCTGTAATCGATGAATCTTGTCAGTGATATCCTATCACCTTGAACTTCAGACCATACATTGAACTATCCTTTTTATTTATTATTGATACTTAGATGTAACAATAAAGGATAAAGCCGCCACCTCCGCCTTAAGCCCTTTTTCATTTGCACGCTTCTCTCTTTGTCATTCGTTCTTGTTGATACGTTTTGATCTTACATATATATTACAGCCCCTATAGCGTCTAACCACTTTCAGAGAATTCAACCACATAGATCAGCTTTCCATTATTGAGCTTCTTGTAGACCCACAAATCGTATAATGGTGTCTTATTTTTCAGAAGACTTGCTCTTGCACGACACCAAAGTCGCGTCACTAATGCATTTTAATTCCGTAACGTTATACTCATCGTATGTTTACAGATCATCTTTTTTTTTTTCATTCTTTTGTATATTGCTTTTGTCAGCCACTTGGACGAACAAGCTGTTGAGCTGATTATACGACAGTTCCTGTATGCACCTGCTTCTGATATCTTCGAAATTGTGTGGATCACATTCTTCCGAAAGTCCGACGCTGGATCTCCAGCCTTGTAGACTCAACATACTAACTTAAATTATAATTAGGTGACCAACTCACCTAAACATTTAAGAAAAAAATCCAATGATCGTGTGGAATTGTTGGCCAGGAGTCCATGGAGGTCGCCAGGTTGCAAGTCTTATAGGGTGGCGCACGCAATGTGTTACCAATTGTTTCTTCCACAATTTACGACGCACACTATATATCCCGCTGGGATCTCTACGGCAGTACCAGCAGAGGTTGGAAAAACAAATGAGTTACGAAATGACGTGTAATTCACGATACTGCCGTTAGGAGACTAGTGAGCAGCAATGGCTGACAATGGAAGACTGACGACACAGCAACGATCGGCAATTGTGTTACTTTTTCATGAAACGAAAAGCCTTGTTGTGACTCAGAGGCGCTTTCGGCAACAGTTTAACACACGATGGGTCCCTTGCAAGGAGACCATCCACAGGTTGTGCGATAAATTTCTATAGGAAGGAACAGTATTGGAAGCGAAGCGACCTCGACCTAAGCCTGTTTGTTCGCCGGAGAATATTGAAGCGGTACAAGTAGCTGTACATAGAAGTACCGGGAAATCGTGTAGAAAGACAGCAGTGCAACTGGGAATATCCAGACGCTCCGTTCAACGCATTCTTAAACGTGATCTCCATATGTACCTTTACAAGATGACCTGTGCACAGAAGCTCACTGTAGAACACAAGCAGCAGAGACTATTGTTTGCTCAGTGGGCGGAGGATAGGGAAGAAACTCTCAACAACGTTTGGTTTTCAGACGAGGCGCATTTTCATTTAGAAGGTGTGGTTAACAAACAAAATGTACGCTTTTGGGCCTCTGAAAACCCACAAGTGCTTCATGAACGTCAACATTATGCTCCGAGGATTACAGCGTGGGCAACAATTTCCAGTCACGGACTTATTGGACCATTTTTCTTTGAAGAAACTGTGAACAGCGAGCGTTATTTGAGCATGCTTCGCAATAGCTTCAATCCACAGCTTCTTGCTACTGCCTTGCCCTTCAACATGCAGTGGTTCATGAAAGATTGAGCAAGGCCACATACTGCAAACACTGTGTTGGAAATTTTACACGAGCATTTCGATATGCGAATCATTTCACTCAGGTTTCCAGTCGCTTCAATGACGGACAAAATTGGTCCCCCAATAGTCCAGACCTCAATGCATGTGACTTTTTTTCTTTGGGGGTACCTAAAGGAAAAAATTTTCCCGAAACGTCCACGTGATTTGATGGAGCTCAGAAGACTTATTCTTCAAACTTGCAGTGAAATTACGGAAGACATGTGCCGTAGGGTAATCACTAACTTCAGTGTTCGTTTGAAGGAGGTTAGGAAACGAAATGATGGACATATTGAGCATGTGCTGAGTTAGAACAAATCTCCATGGACGGCTCTTCAATGTAGTATATGCTCCTTTCAGATTGTACTGACAATAAAGTTCATATTCAAAAACAAAATGTATTTCAGGGGAAGCCACTTTGAGAGACTTGCGTATCGGCGATGATGATGAAAGTGAAGAAAATCTCTAACTCAGCCGGGAATAGAACCCGGGCTCACTGCATGGTAGTCAAACACATCACCACTTAGCTAAGATGGAGGACAAACATTTAAGAAATTCCAAAAAAATGTTATCTATCCCTTCTGCCTTGCTTATTCCTATGTGTTGCGAAGCTCAGCCAACCTGTGATATACTGGATCCTCTATTTGATCCAAATTGATATTCATTTCTTCTTCTGTCATATCAGCAAACAGATCCTCCCTCTTATAGGGGCCTTCAGCAAACTCTTTCTGTTTTCTCCTTTGTTTTTTACGGGGGAATTCCTGTTGTGATTATAGTGTTAAGGATGTGCTGTTTCCATTTTACATAGTTAAGCCCATACCTACTGTGTAGTATAAAACTCTCATAAGGATCGCTAGCACATGTTGCTTCCCCCACCCACAGGTATGAATTATTTCATTCTGTATGAATAACAATTCTTACACAGGAGTAGTTTCATAATGTCATAGGCGGCGAAGCTAGCTTATTGCTAAATTTTGAAAAAAAGTATTTCAAAATAAAACAATAGCCAATGCATAGACCTGACTACCCTCAATAAATTCACAGTACAGTACATATAAAAGAAAAGTGTTAAACCTTGTTGTGATTCTAGATTCCAGCAGGACAATGAAACACAGGACACAGCAGTTAACACAGGAAATGACTTGAGAAATTTACAGATCCTTTAGGCGTGCTCCGTACCCTGCTTTACTGTATTACTCACAGAGCCAGTTTGTGCTGTACCCTTCAGCTTAGGTCCCCCGCAATACATCTAGTTCTGCCGGGTTGTTTGCCGAGGCTGAGGAAGGCGTTAGTCGGACAGGCGGTGCCAACACCGCTGGACTGTTTCCTTACGCCTGTCACTTCTACGAAAAGTGGTACAAGTAACCTTCCGCTCAGCCTGTATTTGCGAGGCCGCACAGCTTCACGACAGCGAGTTGAAGTATATCAACATCCCATTTCCTCCCACTTTAATTCTCCTGGAAGATTCTCATTAAATTTCACTCTGCTCTTCGTCATTACTAAATGGCTCTGAGCACTATGGGACTTACTTCTGAAGTCATCAGTCCCCTAGAACTTAGAACTACTTCAACCTAACTAACCTAAGGACATCACACACATCCATGCCCGAGGCAGGATTTGAACCTGTGACCGTAGCGGTCGCGCAGTTCCACACTGTAGCGCCCAGAACCGTTCGGCCACCCCGGCCGGCCGTCATTACTAACTTGTTACATCAGTTTATATCTGCACCTGGGTACGCCTTATAATCCATATCTGATTTCGAAATCTGTGTATGACTATAATGTAATCCAGCTGGAATTTTCCCTTGTCTCCAGGTCTTTTCCAAGTACAACTAATTCTGTTTTTGTTCTTGAAAAGAGTATTCGCTGTTACTCCCTGACATTTATGCACAACTCAGTCTTCCCCTTTATTTTTCCTACTGCCAAGCCCATATTCTCCTGTAATCTTTTCTTCTGTTGCTTTTACTACAACTACGTTCCAGTTCCATATGACTATTCGTTTATCGTCTCCCTTTACATTGTGAATTTCCTGTTCAATATCCTCATATACTTTTCTATTGGCGACGGTGGCATGCATATCCGTACCATCTTTATCGGCATTGGTTTGCTGTAGAATCTGAGGAGAACAACCGTATCACTGAAATCTTCACATTAGTTCACTCTTTGCTCTACATTCCTGTCCATAACGACATGAACTCCCGATATACAATATTCTCCTGATATTCTGTTAATAAATTACCCTGTACACGTCTGACGAGAATTCCATATCTTGTTTTCATTTCGCTTCACTGACACCTCCTACGTTTATATTGAGTCTCTTCATTTTACTTCTCAGATTTTCTACCTTTCCTCCTACATTCAATCTTTTGACATTCTATGCTTCGACTTGTAGAATATTATCCCGCCATTTCTTATTCCATATTTCTCTCATACTCACCTCCACCGTGGCTCTCCCTTCTGGAGATTCGATTTTGGAACTAATCAGGAATCTTTTGGCAATGGAGAGGTGATCACGACACTTTTTCAGTTGGAGACCACTTGTCCTTCGTAGACACATAATTTAGCTTTAATGTAGTGGTTTCCATCGTCTTCTGCACCTTCATGCCGTTTACCATTACTGATTCTTTCACCTTTTGGGGGGCATTCCCCACCCCAAGACGTGTGTTTCAGCAGGGGCTGTGTTTGAGCAGGGCACTCAAGAAACTTTCATTACTAGATAGAGACGCTACCACTAAACCAAGGGTTACCGTTGTTTTTTAAATCTAGGGTTCCCCAAAGATTAGTCTGAATAGGCTTTTTAATTCTAATGAAATCCGACACACTGTTATTTAAAATGTCTAGCTGTTGCTTCCGATTCTGCTGTGATCCTCGACCCATGAGATCTCTTGGTAGGTTTCCTTCAGTTTGGGTACACATGTTGGAACCCAGATACTACAAAATAAACAAGCGGCCACAAGAGTACAATGGAACAGCATCGTCGTCCTGCTGCAGGGAAACACAGCCCCTCGGCACAAGCTGCAGATTTACTGTTGCGATCCAATCATCCGCTACATTTGCACAAGCTGGATTCAAATTTAAGGTTCACTAAAGTGACATGGCCTGTCCTGCAACTGCTGAATCTGAATGGAACATTGGGAACACCATCCCCAGAGACCAGCAATTTAATCACCCTGAAGAGGACCGCTGAAAAGACGGTCGATACATCGCTGTTAATAGGGGTTTAGTTTCAAAATGACCAAAAGGATTTCGTTCAAATTAATACATAACTTTTGTTTGATTTAATCCTTGATCACTAAAATACCTTAAGTAAGGATTAATGTAATTTGCTTTTGCACGTTTTACTACACTCTTGTGTGATATCACAGTTGCTAAAACTTATTAAACAATCCCCCTACATGCTATTTTGAAGTCTTACAGCGGTAATGTTCTTGTATAGAGATGGGTAAAACTTTATTCGTACACATAGGTACCCCACAAATTGACGCGTTGCATTTCATTCTATACCACACATCCGTTCACATGTAGCAACTACCCGCTACACATTTATTTATTTTACAGGTCCTACAAGGTATCGGTGGAAGTGTGTTATTTGTGATATCTTAATGTGTACACACATCAGTATTTTGTGTTGGTTGCTTTTTCTATGGGTTGATCTTCCCACAGACACGTCACATAATTTACTACCTGATGTTTTCTGCACAGATGTGTCTGCAGAACTAAGTGGACACCTACGGCCAGTATAGACTAACCGTTTTGGCTCACGTGTCCATACTTCAACATCTGACCTGCTGCCCAGTTGCTTTTGCCACGTGTACTTGAAGGTACTACCCAACCTAAAAACATACCACTTGTAATGGGTATAATTATTAGTCTGCAAAGACGTAAATTATGTAATTTTGTTCAGTACACCGTAGCCACCCATATGTTCATATGTCCTTTTTTTTCTCTTTATCTTCTCAAGGATTGTATCCTGTAATTTACACTCGTTTAACAGTACAACTTCTATAGCGAGAGGCAGTAACCTCAGGACCCCTCGAATATGTCCTGAACGAGTAAATACATACATAAAAAAAAAGGTCTGCATCACCCCACTTCCCAGAACTCCTGAAGATAGACGTGGACTGTGGATATTCTATCACAGACACAGTCCGTTTGACTGTTGAAACACGTCACTAAACCCACCCAAAGGTGTAAACAACCACGCATGAGCAGCGCATATTAGACAGAGGGCGTATGACAGTCGATCAGTTCCAGTCATTCCATCAGGAAGGAGTTACACGGCTCGTGTTGTCTGTAGTTCAACCATGCCTAGACAGTCAATACTGCGGTTCGATCACGTCCGCATTGTTACTTTGTGCCAGGAAGGGCTCTCAACAATGGAAGTGTCCAGGCGTCTCGGAGTGAACGAAAGCGATGTTGTTCGAATAGGAGGAGATACTCAGAGACACGAACTGTCGATGACATACCTCGCTCAGGCCACCCAAGGGCTACTATGCAATGGATGGCCGCAACGTGCGGACTATGGGTCGGAGGAACACTGGCACCAACGCCACCATGTTAAATAATGCTTTTCGGGCAGCCACAGGACGTCGTGTTAAGACTCAAACCGTGCGCAATAGGCTGCATAATGCCCGACTTCCTCCCGACTCCAGGCGAGGTCCATATTTGCTACCACGACACCATGCAGCATGGTACAGATGCACTGCCCAGGATTGGCATCACTTCGTCTTCTCCGATGAGTGTCGCATATGCCTTCAACAAGACTATCGTCGGAAAGGTGTTTGGAGGCAGCCCAGTCTGGCTGAATGCATTAGACACACTGTCCAGCGAGCGTAGCAAGGTAGAGGTTCGCTGATGTTTTCGGGTGACATTATCTGGGGCCGACGTAAGCTGCTGGTGGTCATGGAAGGCGCCGTAACGGCTGTACAATACGTGAATCTATACTCAGACCGATAGTCAACCATATCGACAGCATATTGGCGAGGCATTCGTCTTCATGGACGACAATTCGCGCCCCCGTCGTGCACATCTTGTGAATGACTTCCTTCAGGATAACATCACTCGACTCGAGTGTCCAGCATGTTCTTCAGACATGAACCATATCGAACTTGCCTGGGATGGACTTAAAAGGGCTGTTTATGGACGACGTGACCCACCAACCACTCTGAGGGATCTACGCCGAATCACCGTTCAGGAGTGGGACAATCTGTGCCTTGATGAACTTGTGAATAGCATGACACGACGAAGACAATCATGCATCAATGCAAGAGGACGTGCTACTGGGTATCAGACTTACTGGTGTGTACAGCAGTCTGTACCACCACCTCTGAAGGTCTCGCTGTATGGTGGTACAACGTGCAAGGTTTGGTTTCCATGAGAAATAAAAAGGGGGTGCTATGATGTTTATGTTGATCTCTATTCCAATTTTCTTTAGAAGTTCTGGAACTCTCTGAACCGAGACGATGAAAAACTTTTTTTGATGTGTGTATCGACTTGCACTTTTGTCCAGTTATAGGAGTCAGCTTGGGAATTGTTCTGACGTACACAAATAAATTTTATCGTCTATACCTGCCGAAATATGAACCCGACTTTTAAATGACTATTCACACTTCATTCTGTGGTATTGGAAAGAAGGCTCGGAGAGGATGTCAACGCCATTAACTTGATCAAGTAGCAAGAAGGTAATATCACCCTAAACCATTGCCCCCTCAGAAGAACACATGTCACAAACGTTTGACATACTGCACCAAATGTAAGGTAACTTGTGACTAAGATTCGGTGCATGTGTTTCGCTGTGCGCTTCAAGTCTATCAGTCTGTGCTTCGTAGAGGAATATAACTTTATTATGAAGCTTTGCACTCTTTCATATTGTACTATAAATTCGAAAAAGTGATTTTGTTTAAGGAGAATGTAATGAAATGGCTAGAGAAGCGGTGCAATTGTACGCTGAACGGTATCCTAGTCATTCTGAGCCAGCACAAGCCTTTTTTCCGAACATTGAAAAAGTTCATTTCAGTGGAAATGAGAAGAATAAAATACACCAACGAAATATAACAGCAACTTAAATCTCAGCAGTGACAACACACTATCAAAATATCACATCGAGGCAGCTTGAATGTGCGACTGGCATCAGTAAAATATTCTCCGAATGGTACGAGGGTGAGCGGTGAATAGTAAAGCCTCCCAATCTGTTATTCTGTTCTCAATATCGTCTGAAATCTTACAATTCATGCATATTACTCGTCGATTTTCCAGCTTTGCGGACTCACGTTTTACCCTTTCGAATTATAGCATGCAACATGAGTGTGTAACGTAACTGCGTAATTGGAATCCATAGACGAATGACTCCTGTGTACGGTGATGAATGTATTGACATCAGTAATGTGTTCTTAATGAAGTAAACGTCCGCCCCTAGTAGCTGAGTGCTCAGCGCGACGGAATGTCATACCTAACGGCCCAGGTTCTATTCCCGGCTTGGTCGAAGATTTTCTCCGCTCCAGGACTGGGTGTTGTGTTGTCCTTATCATCATCATTTCATCCCCGTTGACGAGTAAGTCGCCGAAGTGGCGTCAACTCGAAAGAATGGCACCAGGCGAACGTTCTACCCGACGGGAGGCCCTAGCCACATGGCATTTCCATTTACAATGAGGGAAATGGTGGTGCTAATATCAACGAGTGTGGCAGATCACGGAATTGACGTCCGCTTACAGCAACCAAATACTCATCGGAAACGGGTTGATGAACTCTGAGAAAATTGTCGGAAAACATAGACACAGCACTTAGGTAAGTGTGTCATATCACGGGAGCATGTACAGGCCATGACTTCAGAACTGCGGCACTGGAAACTGTGTGCACGGTAGTGCGCCGAATGTTCACTACCGACATAAAACAGAGGAGGTTTTACATACGTCAACAATTTCGTTTGTATTTGGAGGGTGAGGGTTCCTTAACAACACTGTGACAGGCGATGAAGGCTGCGTTCGCCATTTTGACCCCAGAAACCACCCCACAGAGAGCATCGGTGGAGTTCCACCACAAAGGGTCACCGACGCCTAAAAGTTTCGGACCATGCCATCATGCTCACACTATTGGGGGACATTCATGGTGTGGTGCATATAGAATTCATGTCAAAAGGCACCACCATAAACTCCGAAAGGTGCTTCGAGACTCCAGAAAAGTGATAAACGAATTCGAAGAGCTCGTACACAGATAGAGCACCGTCTGCTTCAACGTGACAATGCCAGACCACACACGAGAGCTGTGACACTTACAATCCGATGACTTGTGGTTCAGTGTCATCGATCACCATCCGTACAATCCTGACCTCACTTCATCCGATTTTCATCTCTTTCCAAAAGTTAAAAAAAGTGATTTCTGGCGTTCCCCATGATAGTGTTGTAGGCCCTTTGCTGCTCCTTATCTATATAAATGATTTGGGAGAGAATCGGAGCAACCGCCTTAGGTTGTTCGCAGATAACACTGTCGTTTATCGACTAATAAAGTCATCAGAAGATAAAAACAAACTGCAAAACGATTTAGAAAAGATATCTAAATAGTGCAGTTGACCCTAAGTAACGGAAAGTGTGAGGTCATCCACATGAGTGCTAAAAGGAATCCGTTAAACTTCGGTTACACGATAAATCAGTCAAATATTATCAGTCAAATATTATTCAACCTAGGAATTACAATGACGAACAACTTAAATTGGAAGGAACACACAGAAAATGTTGTGGGGAAGGTGAACCAAAGACTGCGTTTTATTGGCAGGACACCTAGAAAATGTAACAGATCTACAAAAGTGACTGCTTACACTATACTTGTCCGTTGTGTTTTAGAATACTGCTGCGCGGTGTGGGAACCTTACCAGATAGGACTGACGGAGCCCATCGAAAAAGTACAAAGAAGAGCAGCACGTTTTGTACTATCGCGGAATATGGGAGAGAGTGTCACTGAAATGATACAGGATTTAGGCTGGACATCATTAACAGAAAGGCGTTTTTTGTTGCGACGGAACCTTCTCACTAAATTCCAGTCACCAACCTTCTCCTCCGAATGCGAGAATATTTTGCTGACATCGACCCGCATAGGGAGAAACGATCACCACGATAAAATAAGGGAATCAGAGCTCGTACGGAAAGATACAGGTGTTTGTTCTTTCCGCGCGATATACGAGATTGGAATAACAGAGAACTGTGAAGGTGGTTCGATGAACCCTCTGCCAGGCACTTAAATGTGGTTTGCAGAGTATCCTTGTAGATGTAGATTTAGAACATCTTTGTGGACTTCACTTTGTTAGTGATGAAGCGGTGCGGCTCAGTCAACAAAGTCAAACACACTACAGTGACGCTATCACAAACCGGTCTCTCTTTGGGAGAAATGTGTCATGCCGGGTCTTACTATGTTGAGAAATTAATATGTAGACATGGAGAATAAAGATATAGAATGTTAACACAGTTTCTTTTATTAAAAAGCTTTAAGTGTATTACATCAAAAATTCGGAGGCATTACCATTCAGCAAATCCTCGTACATTCCTGTCCATTACATCCTTCCTTCCATCCGTGGAAACTGGTTACAGAAAAGTACGTACAGTTCCTTAGCTGGTGTCCATGAAAACTGTAAAGTGCTGCAGGCATTCCACAGTTACTTCCGTTTACAAATGAAACTTCGTTTGAAAACTATGTGAAAATCAGTCTTTGCAATAGGCACTTCTAGTCAGTTGGAAATAGACGCTGCTGTGATGAGAATTGGGTAGACATTGACCTTGCTCTGTCAATTTACGATGCGGGAATTTTAAGAATCGTATCACTGGTGTAGATCAATATTCTGTACTCATTAATCTGATCTTTCCATTTAACACATCCTGTGATTCTTCTTCACTTTCACCAGCGATAGCAATGTCATCCAAGAATCTTGCCCAACTCTGAATTTGTCCAACACTTGAACTGTTATTGTATTTGCATCATTACTTTTTCCATGAGTAGACTGAACAACAGGGGCGAGAGACTTTTCATTCCTGTCTCACACTCATAATAATCCGACCACTTTGTACTTTGTCTTCCGTTATATTCTATCGTGGTGTACATATTATGTATTATCCGTCTTTCTCTATAGTTTACTCTCATCTGTCTCAGAATTTCGAACGTCTTGCACATTTTACATTGTCGAAAGCTTTTTCTAAGTCAATTATCAGAGCTGCCTCCGGTACATTTAACTTTCCTAAAGCCAAACATATCATCCAGAATGAGATTTTTCACTCTGCAGCGGAGTGTACGCTGATATGAAACTTCCTGGCCGATAAAAACTGTGTGCCGGACCGAGACTCGAACTCGTCTCGAGTTCGAATCTCGGTCCGACACACAGTTTTAATCTGCCAGGAAGTTTCAAACTTATCATCATCCAATAACTCCTCAATTTCCTTTTCCTTTCCTCTGTATGTTTCTATTATCAGGAGCTTGGCTGCATAAGCCGTTAAGCTGATTGCGTGGTAGTTGTCGCACCTATCTGCTCTTTTTATCTTCGGAAATGTGTGGATGACATTTTTCTGAATGTCTGACGGTACGTCGCCACTCTCATAGATTCTACACACCAACGTGAATAGTCGTATGGTTGCCACTTCCCTCAATATGGATTAGGAACAGCGAAGGTTCAATTGGCTCTGAGCACAATGGGACTTAACATCTGAGGTCATCAGTCCCCTAGAACGTAGAACTACTTAAACCTAACTAACCTAAGGACATCACACACATCGATGCCCGAGGCAGGATTCGAACCTGCGACCGTAGCGATCCTGCGGTTTCAGACTGAAGCGCCTGGAACCGCTCGGCCACACAGGCCGGCAACAGCGGAGGGTCTATAAAACTCCGTTGGGGAATATCACTTCTGTTTTACTCGATAATTTTCCATCGATTACTATGTACTGTGATGTTTCTGACAGGAATTTACGAATCTAGTCGCATAAGTGAGGCGATATTCTGTAGCACGAAATTTGATTATAAGTCTAGCACTCGCCTATGGTGACTGTGCGGCTAATGACGTCATCTGGATAGTCCTGACACAGCTGCAGCTTTTCCGCTGTTGCCTCGGTTCGGAGTGCTTTTTAAATGGAAGTTATATTTCTGTACTCAACCTGCTCCTGTATAGGTTTTATTTAAATATGCAGCTGTTTCCCGTCTATGTCGACTACCTTCTGCCACTGGTCCAAACAAACATATCAATAACTTTTATAAAACTGCTTATACATAAACATGTGTTTCATTAGACATGTTACGGGTGTGGAACACTAGAAGATACACCTTATACTTCGTACATCATTCATAGTACTGTGCCACTTTTATTTTGCTTTATACTCTCAATTTATATGACGATTATTAGAGGGGAAGTTGTGTCTGATTTCTGATTTCCTTCATTTCACTGTATTTAGTTGTGATCAGAGCCGCATAACTTCTCATGTAGGTAGGCCTGCCGGCCGAAGTGGCCGTGCGGTTCTAGGCGCTGCAGTCTGGAACCGCGAGACCGCTACGGTCGCAGGTTCGAATCCTGCCTCGGGCATGGATGTGTGTAATGTCCTTAGGTTAGTAAGGTTTAATTAGTTCTAAGTTCTAGGGGACTAATGACCTGAGAAGTTGAGTCCCATAGTGCTCAGAGCCATTTGAACCAGGTAGACCTGATGCTTCACCCTGTATATAATGGGCGGCTCACTTGCAAGTTAGAAGCAGTACCTTCCTCTCTTACTTTGGAACCGAGGAAATGTTAGTTTTCTTCAAACGTAGCCGGCAGATACAAATCTCAACTAACGAGCCGAAACTTCGCTCCTAGTCTGAAACCATGTCATTTCATTTGCGTTCCAGACTTCCTAGCAGAAACTTCGACAGTATTCTAGAAGAGTTTTCTCTTAAGAAAGAAATTCGGTATAGTTTCCACCGTGCCCTTTCTAAAACCCGGATCGTGTCAGCTTCTCACGCTTTTTCAGCGCCACTGAGAATTGGCCACTATCGTTTCCTCAGAAAATGCGGGCGCTGAACGTTGCATCATGGGATAGGCGAGCATGACACTCGCGAGACTGTCTCTTTTCTGGGCACTTGGTGGATATGGTTCCTCCGCAGGTGCACAGAGACGCAATTTTACACCTACGTGTGTTTCATTAGTTAGGACTTTAAGCCATACGGAGTGACTGATTATCTTTAATTTATATTTCTGAGTGTTTAATTTGCTTTCTTGTGTGAAACTTGATACCCTGTGAAAACATCAGTGTTAACATGCCTTTGGGTTTCGCACACCACTTGTGTACTGCCATATTGTCTGTTGTAGTCGGTCTTGTAATTAGTTAGCGGCCAGTTTTACCTAGGAGGTCATGCGCCGTGTCACACCATTTACCAATTTTATTGTTCGTATGAGGTAAATCACTTCAGAAATCAGTTTACCCACCAGTCACAGTTTTCTTGTGGTATCTTTCCCTGTGTAACTAGACCTTCACAGTGTGTGCATGATTCGTAATCTATCCTTATATAGATCTTGACCTCACTTAGAGAAAAGAGGCTCTTGAATGCTGGTCGTCACCAAATTTTGAAATTGTCCTCCCACCCCACGTGCAACTACGAGACTTTATCGATTATGTTTGATGGTAAGATTGTTGATAATGTTTTGTACAGTTTAATTCTTCGTTAGTAAATTGTGATATTCATCGGTACTATGTTGACCGCCGAACTACATCATTTGGACTTCTTGTCCTCTGGTAGCTAAGTACCACATGTGGCTTGCAAAGAATGCCTGTTTAAATGAAGCGAATCTCTATGTCACTGCACGGTCGTACTCAATTTAGCATTTCCATTGGGTGAAATTTCTGTGCTTAAGTGTTTTATGTGTTAACATGTAATTCAGTATGACCACTGCTCCTGTGCTGGACGAACAGCTGACGATAGAGACAGATGTGGTGAGATCCACATAACTGGCACTATTTGCTTAATATCTCCCATGCTCAATTTATAAATAATTAACACCCTATTTTACTCTGTTCCCCGCAGCCAGGATATAATATTATTAAAACTACGTACGCCTAGCAACATTAACTTGAAAAAGTATAGAGAAATCTGGATGGTTGTGAGTGGTTGCACAACTCAACGGGTGGCGGCCTCTGTCAAGTTTAAAATGTCGTGCAGATGCTGAAAACAGGCCCATGACTGATTTTCACTTTTTCCACTGTCGCCTCGATTGTGATACCAGCGAATGGTGTAAGCACCAGGGACTCTAATTCTCTCGTCATTCCCATTTCCAGGGGGAAGGCATCAGACATAGCCAACCGATATTGGGCAGGTCTCTTGTGTAAACTCCCCTATTTTGAGAAAATCACCCCTAAAGTTCATGGCGTGCAGCCGGCTCAAAATTGACTGGATTGATAGATAACTAGAAATCAATATCGTGATATTTTCCTAAGAATGGAGAAAAGAAACTGCTCTGGCTACCGCTTATGCATCCATTAATTAAACGCCGTCCAACGGAAGCGTCTCTGACGTAGTAACCTAGGCGTTTCGCTAGAGAACAGAGAAATTGTGTTTGCTTCTAAGAGCATTCTTTTTTTATTAATTTGTATTTTGTCCGTTCCCAAATTGGTAGGAATAGTGGGCTAATGAGATAAATAAAACATGGTAGGTACATAAATTTCTCAAACGACTTACATTGGTAAAAAGATGAAGAATTTAATCCCGGTTACTTTACAATGGCTCTTTCACTCTTTCTGTGTTACATGTCATCCGTTTGTTTCGAACAGCTACATGGACAGTACTTGTCACATAAACATTCGAAGCAAATAAATTCGTGACCCCAAGAGCATCAAATGAATGCAATCTTTGAACAGTTACATCGTTCCTTACGAAGATTCTACAGAAAACAGACTTGGTTACGATTTTAAAATATTTTTAGCGCAATTAATTTTTATGCATACCGCAAATACAATCACATTGCTTCGAAATATCGGTGCTGAAAGTTGATAATTAATTACGCTGTGAATCGTTATTGCATCCTCTCGGTTCTGCAATGCCCGCTGGGTTTCCAGAAACAGATTAAAATTCTGAAGCCTAGAAATAAATTTTTTAACCTAGCGATAAGCATTTCTGGCACACAGGTGTGTAGTTTGGTGGCAATACTTTTACCGTGCAAATCGGTTTACCCTCGTTTTCTATAAACGTGCCATCATTCATGACAGTATTACATTGTCAACCTCACGAATCCATTGTGAGCATTATCAGAAACGTGTAGTTTTAAAATATTGTCAAGAAATGTTTTGTAAATTCAATTTGTTAATTTACCGGATTGGAAAGGAGTGACGCAAAGTCTTTTAACGACACAAAAGACTGACCTCTCTGTACCCCGAGAGCCAAATTGTTCGTTATAAGCACAGTAGAAATTTAGCCGACAGTTTCCTTGACTCTGTGATGGAGTACTGTGCCGTATATGAGTGCGTTATTTTATGTATGCAACACACTGCGATAATGGTTCATATTAATCCGTCATGCCATAAAATGCGTTGAATGCTCATCTTCGAAACATTCTTATTCAGAATTCTTTTCGTACAACAGGGCTTAAAATTGTAATTTTTTGCTATTCTAAGTCGTCCGAGAAATTTATTTGCCTAACTTTTATTATTCCTTGTTGATTTACTTACCTTATTAAAACTCCTATT
Organism: Schistocerca cancellata; assembly: GCF_023864275.1. Lineage (NCBI taxonomy): Eukaryota > Metazoa > Arthropoda > Insecta > Orthoptera > Acrididae > Schistocerca > Schistocerca cancellata. The sequence goes on from NC_064626.1 coordinate 640,956,712, forward strand.
CCTACCAATTTCGAAACGGGAGAAAGTGAAAGAAAATGAATGCACTTGGAAATCGAACAGGTTTCATGCTCCCAAGCCAATGCCTTGGTTACTGCGCTAACGTCGCTTTCATTGCATAGGGTTTATCTTATGGGTATGTAAGCGGCTGTCAAAAAAGTTCATTTCCTCGGTTTCTAGAAAACCTACATTAGCGCACCTCTTAGACGTAGATTATGAGGATAAGTGCCCAGTTTTCACTTCTCTAACGAGCTTGTCAATGTAGAATCGATTGCGCGTCGTGAGCTTTAGAGACGGTTTTCTCAGAAAAAGAGGGGAAGGGGGGGGGGTGATCCAAAATATCTTAGAGTCTTCCATTTTAGGTTGTACACAGCGACCTGCCAAATATGAGCCGAACCGGTTTGTCGTGTTTGAGGCCTTTCCCTTGTGAGCGATGGCTTGTCACTTTCTTCGTCGTCATGAACTTAAGAGTTACCTTCTATCAAAAGTATTATTCGATAGTACATAAATGACGTAGTAAATTGTAGAATTACCGGTAGTATGGGGGCCGTACATCGTTCAGTGTTAGTCCTCTGTGTATTCTGAACCCTCGCAAAATATAAATAGCAATTTATGAGTAAAAATATGAGCTACTCGCGTAACTTCTACACTTTTACATAACAAAAACAATAACTTTTGATATAAGTACAGTCTACATGCACAAAGATAAAAAATGTATTTACAATTATGGTTGTTATTTTGTACTCAATAGAATGTTCTTCGGCATGATCAAAGGCTTGAATTTCCTGTTATAAGGGAGAAAGTTACGTAGCAATAACAGAATCATTTTGTATATATCCAAAGCTCGACGAAGTATTGATGCGATGTTTGATACGTTTTTGTTGATAATTTGTTTTAAATTTCACTTCAACGTCCCTCTGTACCACGTTACAAGTCATAAGTTTTCAAACAAAACCAGAATTAAACGATAACAGTTTCAATTTAGCTATAAATACTGTTTATTTTTAGGTAACAGACAGGATGACAACTATGTAGAACAAAAATGTTCCGCAATTTACGTGGCCTTTATGTACCCACACTCAGTTAATATACAATTCATAGCTTCCGCTTTCTAGGGGAATCACGGGAGACACTGATCGCATACGCAGACAAAGCGATCGAAATCAGGTAGCGCCCGCTAGCTATGCAATCCACCTAACATACAGGTAATGAGGTAACGATATTAACTGGCCAAAGCTACATAGAGTATATGGTGGCCTACAGTAGTTTTACAACCCTATTCGGTCTTGTTTGGCCGCACGTGAAGCGTCTGCGCCGTGTCCTTCTGTGTTATATGGTGATACATCGTCGCCTTAGCGTAGAGTCTAGCAGTGTTACTGTCTTTCAAACGGACAAAACGGACAACCGCACGATGCGTCACTTTACCAACAGCCTGCACCATTTTGCCTCTGCAGCTCGATGTGCTACGGTACTATAAGGCGGTTGTTTCAGTGTGTAGCAGACCTGCATACATGTACCCAGCGTGAAGTGGTATCTGTTCTGTCGTACACGTCCACCTTAATGTAGGCTTTCCGGCACTAGCAAGGTATTTTGTAGATTTCAGCCCTGCGCAATCCGAGGATCTTCGGGATTGCAGCCGGATGACGTCAACTTTTTGGCAAGATATTTCGGCTTACAACCATTCGACTTCTTCAAGCGATGTTTTGCCCTGGGGATTGCTACTAACATCACTAACTTTTGATGAAGTATATGGATACTCTCCATATAAAATCAGCACTGTTTAGCCGGCCGCGGTGGTCTAGCGGTTCTAGGCGCGCAGTCCGGAACCGCGGGACTGCTACGGTCGCAGGTTCGAATCCTGCCTCGGGCATGGATGTGTGTGATGTCCTTAGGTTAGTTAGGTTTAAGTAGTTCTAAGTTCTAGGGGACTGATGACCTCAGATGTTAAGTCCCATAGTGCTCAGAGCTATTTGAACCATTTTTTTCAGCACTGTTATATGGAGGAAGAAACGAGTCCACCCACAAGATCAAGAGATTGAAGAGCGGTTCAAGTCTAGGGCGTATGCTCGCAATATTTCATCGAAATTGGCAGACTCTTAAGGAAACATCATGTCAGAGTAATCTTCTGCCCAAGTACTAAGATTTGTGCCTGTCTCGTTCAGCAATGGACGGCCTCGGATTGCGCAGGGCTGAAATCTACAGAATACCTTGCTAGTGCGGGAAAGCCTACATTAAGGTGGACGTATGCGACAGAACAGATACCACTGAAATGTATACATTTTTGTCAGAGCGCGGCGGCTCCTTGAAGTTTGTTTCAGTGCGGTCCTACTATATCGCCCGAACTCCTACGGGAGTCAATAATTTGCGAATAGGAATATAATGGACGAGGGACGCTGCATTTTAGCGTGCGATAACTTGGAAATTTGAGTCGGTCAGAGTCCGTGCCCTGATGACAGAAGTGGATAAGGCTAGCGCGCATGAGAAGAGTGTAATATTCCTGGCTTTGCAGCTATGATATTCACCTACAAAAAGGTTTTCTTAGACCAGTTGAGAAGATAACATAACGTGTTGTGTGGTATCGGTGACAGAGCGTTTATTCGGTACTTGTATAGTGAGAAAGGGCGCCTAAATTTTGTTCCTTCTCTGCAATTGGCTGATGAATTTGGATATAGGGCACCAAAATGATAAACGTCTGTTATTACAAGGTGTATTCTGAAAGTAAGATCCAGTTAGGTGCGAAATGGAAACCACTGTGAAAATCCGGGGGAACTTTGCACGGATGTCGTGGGCAGCGTCTTTAGTGCGCTAGTCGATCGCTTCACGTCGCTTTTTTCAGTTCGGAGCGCAAAGTGATCACGTGAAATAACAGTGCCTTCCGCCAAGTATGTGGATCTGGTGACAGATTTCGCCTGAAGGTGTGCAGCCCACAAAATATAAATGTCATGCGTTTCTTTCTTCAAGACAATTTTCAGCCGCATTCTGCAGGGGCAATGAAGACCATCCTGCAGCGTTTTCGATGGGAAGTGTTTGATCACCCACAATACAGACCGTAATTGGCTCTCTCTCCGTTGTTCATCTCTGCTCACATGAACCGTTGGCTACGAGGACGTTTTGGCACAAACAACGAAAGGCAGACCAGCGTAGAGGATTGGCGGCAAGCACAGGCGGCTGCTTTCTATGACGAGGGTACTGGAAAATTTGTACAACACCATGACAGATGTCTAAGTTGGAGCGACGATTAGTTAGAGAGGTAGTAGTAGGTGTTGGTAACTGTTGTGAATAAAAAAAATTTAATTTTCACCGTGGTTTTCATTTCACGACCGATCGGACCTTAGTTTCCGAACAGCCCGCGTAATATTAGAAAAACTAAACACTGAACTTACTTGCCATCCACATAAAAACATACCTCAATAGCAACCTATCATTCCACTACTCCAAAATTGTTAATTACCAACAGGATCATAAATAATAGCTGAACGAATAGGCAGACGAAGCACTTTGCAGATCTTCGGGTAGCGCCTAACTTGGATGGCGGGCGAAGTGGTTGGCTGTCAGATCAGAGCTGGATCGACAGTCTCCGAGGACAGACATGTTGTCTGCCGCGGTCGGTATAATCTAAGACCTTAATTACCAATCTCTGTTATGGACATGTAATTGAGAACTAGCCTGATAGTAATTACGCAAACACGAAGTTCATTACTTTGTTTATTCTCTGTGAAAGTGTGAATAAGTGGAAATTACGTGTGATTAATAAAGTGAACTAGAATTGTGCAGTTTCTTGTATTATGCTAGTACTAAGCGAGTGGCATCCCGTTTAAACAAACCAATTCAAAATTTAGTTATTTGTACAATACCAGTTCCACACTAACAATTTATTACAGTCGCAAGATAACGGACTCACGACCTACGTGCTGTTTTCTGGGCAGGGGACAACAATTATGGAAGACTGCAGGTTAGCGAACATTATTCAGAACTTACGCATTCCAGTGAGGGTGGTGGAAACAACTAGCCACCCCGCGCGAGTTGCAGTCCTAGTACAAATGACATCAGTGACATGTCATCTGTGGTAACACAGAGGAGGCATGAAGGAAAGATATTTTCCAGAGAAGGGTTTTATCATACTCACTTAAATCCCTCTCGCAATCTTTATCTTCCTCTCTGTCACTTGCGGTAAGCAGTAAATTCGAGTTCGAGTCCCGGTCTGGCACAAATTTTCAACTTTTGTCTTTGCGTACCACAATGTCCTGTGCAGCTGGAACTAATAAATTTCCACCAATCTCTTCCCATTCTTTCTCCATTCTCTGCTTCATATAATAGACTACATTGGTTTGACAACACACACAGTGCGCGGAAGGTGCGCTGAACATGATAGCCACATTCGCCTTTCGCAGCCCAGTTAGTCAGCCAGAGCCGAGCATTGTATCTCCACAGGAAATTCCATGGATTATTCTGCCACGGAAGGCCTGGCCTCGACTAGATCGTTCTGGGATTAAGTTATTAAGCAATCTGTGAAAATACATTGGCGGAAAATCTGGTTCTGTGATGGTTCTTTCAACCGGACACCCGGTGATTTCTTTAACATGTTCAGGAAGATAATATTTTGTGACTAACGACACGTCTCACAGCAGTTAACTGTATTACGATGGAGCAATATACGAGGGGGGCGCGAAACTCGAAAGAGTTCTCTCACGTAGCGGCTGCCTTTGTGCTTGCGTCTCCGTGCCAACTTTTTGTATAAAATTAGCAATGTCAGCTGGCAATCTCCAGTACAAAAACTCACCCGAAGACGACTAAATGGTTATCAGCCGAAATGTAGTGGTAAGGAATCGACGTCATCCAGCTGCAATACCGAAATTTCATAGAAAGCAAAACATTAATTACGTATCTTTAATTTTGTGAAATAACAATTAAAACTTTATGACTTCCTGTCATTTGACTCGCAGCTCTCAGAGATCGACGTTTTCACCCAGTGGGACTATCATACGCACATTGCAGTAGTATTCACGGCAACATAGCGATTTTGATTAAGAAATAATACCAGAAGTACGGCTAGGATAAATTACAAGGATTTTTCCCTAGCTAATTCTCGTGGATAAGACGCTCTCCCGTAGCGTACCCCAGATGCGCGCATCTGGTAATGCCCCTACCCCAGAGGCGGTGCGGAGTGGTGAGGTGAAGCACGAGGGTGTTTGCGAGACGGGTTCCCGCCAAGAACGCTAGCACAGAGGTGGTGCAAAATCTCACCGAGAAAAAGAAAGAATGACGATTTAAGAGTTAACAGGTAAAAATACCTGAGTTCTTCTACCTCTCGTCTTTCTATCTTCTGCCCACGAGAAGAGGCCTTTCCCTTCATCCGCGATTGTCATAGGTTATTATCGTAGTGTTATTTCTACAGTGACATTTCGTACAACTAGCATCCTAAAGAAATTACCACTGCATACGTCTATCACTAACATGATTTATGTGGCAGCAGTGCTCTTGATTTAAACAACAGCCGCCTACAGGCTACGTTCGAGTTCACCAACGTTGTTCTTCCAGCTGCTTCGCTACGGTATTGTACGATCTCAGAGTTTGCGAGTCGACAGTGATTGACATAAATATGCCATTTGATCGAATGCTTCCGATTTTGGCCCATTTCTGTTAGGACTGGAGCGAGAAGTCAAGATGGAGGAGGCGTGCAGCATGCAAGAAAGGTGCCATTTGGAGATAGTGAGTGTAGCTGTGGATACTAGAAAATGGAGTACCAAGTACAGATATTGGAACACATATTTTTCTGTTTTAGTTCAAAAGAGGGGTACAGCAACGGAGGCAGCCAGAAACATTTCAAATTCTTAGATACGTTCTACAATTTGTTATTTATTTACAAAAATGATGTATTCTACACTCCTGGAAATTGAAATAAGAACACCGTGAATTCATTGTCCCAGGAAGGGGAAACTTTATTGACACATTCCTGGGGTCAGATACATCACATGATCACACTGACAGAACCACAGGCACATAGACACAGGCAACAGAGCATGCACAATGTCGGCACTAGTACAGTGTATATCCACCTTTCGCAGCAATGCAGGCTGCTATTCTCCCATGGAGACGATCGTAGAGATGCTGGATGTAGTCCTGTGGAACGGCTTGCCATGCCATTTCCACCTGGCGCCTCAGTTGGACCAGCGTTCGTGCTGGACGTGCAGACCGCGTGAGACGACGCTTCATCCAGTCCCAAACATGCTCAATGGGGGACAGATCCGGAGATCTTGCTGGCCAGGGTAGTTGACTTATACCTTCTAGAGCACGTTGGGTGGCACGGGATACATGCGGACGTGCATTGTCCTGTTGGAACAGCAATTTCCCTTGCCGGTCTAGGAATGGTAGAACGATGGGTTCGATGACGGTTTGGATGTACCGTGCACTATTCAGTGTCCCCTCGACGATCACCAGTGGTGTACGGCCAGTGTAGGAGATCGCTCCCCACACCATGATGCCGGGTGTTGGCCCTGTGTTCCTCGGTCATATGCAGTCCTGATTGTGGCGCTCACCTGCACGGCGCCAAACACGCATACGACCATCATTGGCACCAAGGCAGAAGCGACTCTCATCGCTGAAGACGACACGTCTCCATTCGTCCCTCCATTCACGCCTGTCGCGACACCACTGGAGGCGGGCTGCACGATGTTGGGGCGTGAGCGGAAGACGGCCTAACGGTGTGCGGGACCGTAGCCCAGCTTCATGGAGACGGTTGCGAATGGTCCTCGCCGATACCCCGGGAGCAACAGTGTCCCTAATTTGCTGGGAAGTGGCGGTGCGGTCCCCTACGGCACTGCGTAGGATCCTACGGTCTTGGCGTGCATCCGTGCGTCACTGCGGTCCGGTCCCAGGTCGACGGGCACGTGCACCTTCCGCCGACCACTGGCGACAACATCGATGTACTGTGGAGACCTCACGCCCCACTTGTTGAGCAATTCGGCGGTACGTCCACCCGGCCTCCCGCATGCCCACTATACGCCCTCGCTCAAAGTCCGTCAATTGAACATACGGTTCACGTCCACGCTGTCGCGGCATGCTACCAGTGTTAAAGACGGCGATGGAGCTCCGTATGCCACGGCAAACTGGCTGACACTGACGGCGGCGGTGCACAAATGCTGCGCAGCTAGCGCCATTCGACGGCCAACACCGCGGTTCCTGGTGTGTCCGCTGTGCCGTGCGTGTGATCATTGCTTGTACAGCCCTCTCGCAGTGTCCGGAGCAAGTATGGTGGGTCTGACACACCGGTGTCAATGTGTTCTTTTTTCCATTTCCAGGAGTGTATTTGAGGTGTGTGACGTTTTCTTCAGTGCAGTTGGACTGCGGCATGCCAGGTTAAAAAAAGTGAAGCACCCAGAAGACATCGTCAGATGTTAATTCGACTTCATACGTGTACAAACAATCGATGATTAGAGTAACAATTCTCTGTGACAGGTGAAACGAGCAGCAGAGCCCGTTTATGTTATACGTATGTCGTGTTGTTAGCAGACCTGGTAGGGTGTATAATGGGCATGAAGAGCGTCAGATGCTGAGCGATAACTGCGCACACGGAGACGCTGGGTACTCGTGTGAGACAGCGTTGTCAGTCCTCGACAGAGTTTGAGAGTGCCCTAATTGTGGGACCCAGTTTTGCTGGCTGCTCGGATCGTGTAATAGCCAGACTTGTGAGACATGAGGATGAGCCAGTGGTCAGGTGTTGGACTTCATACTAACCTAACGCAGGCAAACTAGTTGTCAAATCTCTAGCTTAACCGCATCTGACCGCCAAAAGGGTGAATCGCTGTACTGCGCATCAAGCATAGCGTAACCCCTTCACATCTCAGTGTGCCAACCGAGAACAAGTAACGCATTCTGTGGTATTCCGTTCATGAACTGTCTGAATGATGTACTCTCATGGCCTACAGCTGTCTCCAAAAGGACATGTGTGGGACCACCTCGGATGTTTACTCCGTCGAAGTACCAGTGTCCAATATATCAGTGACCAGTTGCAACAAATGTTAACCAGCTAGCCTCAGGATACTTTTCCCAACTGAATCAGAGTATCAACGTAGGCCAATGAGTGTGTAACGTTACACTGATAAGTGGGCTCATGGTGCCATGTACAGAAGAATCTGGCTCGATTTTGTAATCGCTGCAATAACATCACTTTCCCTCTCGAGAGGAGAAGTTTGATTTCGTTTCCTTCTTCTCTTCTGGGTACTTCATTTTTGTTGTCATGCCATATATTTTTCATAATCCATTCATTTTTAGTGTTGTGAATCTCAACTGATAAAAACGGAGTCCTCACAGGATCACTATATTCTCCGTATGTCTGACTGTACGACTGTTGAAAACCCTTTTCCTCAGAATCTGTTAGCCACATCATGTTGAAATTTACGTCACATTCTGTGGTCTATGACCTTTTGGCGGTGTAAAACGTTGAGGCTTGTAAGTGAATGCAGTCAAAAGTGCGACCATTTATGTGACATATCTAAAAAGTCGCAAACTCACTCATCAAAACCTAGGCCAACTGGATGTACCTGTTCGCCTAGAATCATGAAATTAGCCAAAAACTAAGTTTTCGTACTACAACCAAACCAAAGAACTCCGAAAACTGTAAAATTGTAATGTCACAACAATTATTTTTTTTATTTCTCATTTGACTCTCTGTCTGTTCGTCCGTCTGTAAACACATCTTTTTCTTAGAAACAGGTAGGCGAATCAAGCTGGAAGTTGCGTCAAAAGATACACCCATTTACATCACGCATTTTGATATTCGCAAACTTACTCATCAAAACCTATAGGCTTCTTCCCGTTGGACTAGAATCATGAAATTTGGTAAGAAGCAAGGTTTGAAAGTAGAAGTAAAGGAAAAAGTTCGAAAATTTAAGTCTCCGACAACATCACACGGAAAAAATATTTCATTCGTCATTTCTTATCCAACGTCAAACTTGAAATTAAAACGGTGAGTAGTTCCCCATTCAGACTGACTGAGTCGCAATGGTAAAAGCCAAACACTGGGCAAAGAATGACTTCATTACTGATATGTCGCGTTTCGGAATTTATTCATCAGCAGATATCCCGGAGCGATTACTGCTTGCAGGGTCACTGGTAGGCGGGAATCGAAAAACGAAGCACCCTCTTTTACTACCATCGGTCTCCTCGATTCTCCCCGTCCCCCTCCACCCCTCAGCAACATCCAATGACACAGTAATGCAAATCTCCTATTATACTTTTAATCATTAAACAAACCTGACCTGCCGTTTTCATTGCCTGGGGACAGTCTGCAGTTTGCACGCGTTGTCTGTCATAGATTGAGGTGAAAGAGTGACCTTAGTTTCTTGTTTCTGTCCTCAGTTTTTGAAATTTCCAAAACTAAATGAAATAGGAAGAAAGTGCTCCACATTTTAAATTGGAATTCAACTGAATATACCAGTGCATCTAAATTTGGCTCCAATTGCTCATTTTATTTTAGTTTCTTGTTTCTGTCCTCAGTTTTTGAAATTTCCAAAACTAAATGAAATAGGAAGAAAGTGCTCCACATTTTAAATTGGAATTCAACTGAATATACCAGTGCATCTAAATTTGGCACCAATTGCTCATTTTATTTAATTGCAACGAAATGGACAAATGAAGTTGTGGAACTATTTCTTGGTATAAATGAATTTTTACTTGACATGATAAATTATTCTATAGTGATGAGAGACACCGCGAAGCATCAAACTAGGTCATCTGGATAATCGTGATGTTATTTAGTTTCTGTTTTAATAGATATATTTTGAAAATGAAGAGTAAATCTCATTTTCCGCACCCACTTTCTTGCGATCAAATAAATAAATGACTCCTTGCTTGCGTTTTCTATTGAGAGCTCTAGCTAGCTTCAGTGCTCTAAATGATTGGGTTCTAATCATTTGTCTGAGATGGGTTCAAGATCGAATCCAGGTGAGAGATTGTGGCTGTCGGAAAGCAATGGCTGTTTCCGTTGTTTCCGTTTCGTACTCAGTAGTGATTGCTGTAGTTCTGAGGTAGGTAGGGGCAAAGTGTTTACTTTCGTCAAAGTAACGAAAGACTTCTTAAGTAACTGTTCCGTTTGCTTTGGAAAACAATTCGGTATTTAATTGTCACTATTTTCTCTTTTTCTCCTCACACTCTCAGTTTTTTCAATGGTGCATTTGAAATAATTTTTTTCTGCCCCTTCCTGCCCCTAATATTTTGCCACCCTAGGCTGTCGCCTAGTCTTGCCTGCTGACGGTAGAAACGGCCCTGACTGCAGGTAGATACGGCTTTCAAGCTGTGTGTGAAACAAACATTAGTAGACTAGTCTACGAATGTTTGAGTCGCATACAATTTTAAAAATCGTATCCACGTGCAATAATTTCTGCTGGATATCTGATGATGGATAAATTCGAAACACGTCCTATTAGCTATAAAATCATTCCATTCTTGATGTGTGACCTTTACCATTGCGACCCAGTCAGCCTGAATGGATAACCAGTTATTTTTATAATAATGGTAGCCTGCCTCCTGCATGACTTTATGTTATAGGAAGAACAAATCTTGATTTTTGAGATTTAATTTGTATTGATCACGAATTTTCTGTGTAAGACTTATATTACTGAAATTAAAATATTGTCGAAAATCTTGGAATGCCCAGGACCGATTTATTGACAGTATCAACGTTGGCAAAAATGGTCAAGGTTCTCTGTTCCCTGAATGGACGAAACGTCTGCAGGGTTTTTCCGTAACAGCGTGCAAAAATTTAACAGGACATAGAGGATGCCACACAGAACAATTTGAGGTAGGAAACATGGGGCCGGAGAAGCAAGATTAAGGCGATAATATGAATACAGTCACATTACTGTGTTAATTTAAATACCACCATTGACACAATGAACGCTCCGTTTGTATTGTATCTTACAAAATGTGCTGACTGATAGCCATCAAACTCAATGCAAGCATGATTTTGGCAGACAAGATCGCTGGCGTGTTTCGAATCAAATCACAGGCAGGTTGTGATCTCTTACACAAGTGACTTTAGATGTCCCGACAGATAATAATCAAGGGCATTCAGGTCAGGTGACCTCGCAGTCCACAGAATAGGACCTCCCCTTCCAATCCAGCGACCAGTAAATACAGCACTGAGATGCTTGCGGACATCCACACTGAAATGAGGCGGTGCACTGTCTTGTTGTATCCACATCCTTTTACAAACATCCATGGGTAGGTTTTCCAACAACTTAGGTGGAGCTCTTTGAACGAACCTCAAGTACAGATGACCATTCAGACGGCCAAGTAGAAGATGTGGTCCAATGAGACCTTCGCCTAAAATGCCGGCCCAGATATTCACAGCAAAACGTATTTGATGTTGTGACTCTAGTATAGAGTTAGGGTTTTTCTCATCCTATACAGGGTGTTACAAAAAGGTACTGCCAAACTTTCAGGAAACATTCCTCACACACATATAAAGAAAAGATGTTACGTGGACATGTGTCCGGAAACGCTTAAATTCCATGTTAGAGATCATTTCAGTTTCGTCAGTATGTACAGTACTTCCTCGATTCACCGCCATGATTTTATACGGGATACTCTACCTGTGCTGCTAGAACATGTGCCTTTACATGTACGACACAACATGTGGTTCATGCACGATGGAGCTCCTGCACATTTAAGTCGAAGTGTTCGTACGCTTCTCAACAACAGATTCGGTGACCGATGGAGTGGTAGGGGCGGACCAATTCCATGGCCTCCATGCTCTCCTGACCTCAACCCTCTTGACTTTCATTTATGGGGGCATTTGAAAGCTCTTGTCTACGCAACCCCGGTACCAACTGTAGAGACTCTTCGTGCTCGTATTGTGGACGGCTGTGATACAATACGCCATTCTCCAGGGCTGCATTAGCGCATCAGGGATTCCATGCGACGGAGGGTGGATGCATGTATCCTCGCTAACGGAGGACATTTTGAACATTTCCTGTAACAAAGTGTTTGAAGTCACGCTGGTACGTTCTGTTGCTGTGTGTTTCCATTCCATGATTAATGTGATTTGAAGAGAAGTAATAAAATGAGCTATAACATGGAAAGTAAGCGTTTCCGGACACATGTCCACATAACATATTTTCTTTCTTTGTGTGTGAGGAATGTTTTCTGAAAGTTTGTCCGTACCTTTTTGTAACACCCTGTATATGCCTATTCCTGCTGTTCGAAATACCATTGCGATCAAAAGACACCTCGTCAGTAAAATGCACCATTTGGAGGAAATTTGGTCGATCAGTCCATTGTTGGAGCAACTACTGACACAATGAGATGCTTGGTGCAAAGCCAGCCACAAGCATTGCATGGACTCGTTGTGGGTGATATGGGAGTAATTGTTGTTCGTGGAGTACTCGCCACGCGCTAATATGTGCAGTGACCATTTCACGTTTAATACGACGAGTACTTGTAGTGAGGTCCGTTGCAACACGTTCCAGCACCTCCTCTTCAAAATGGATGTGCGAGTGGTCCTCATGTTGCCAAGCCCCTCGTCTCTTCTTTCCAATGAAACAGTCTCCCGCATTCGTCGATCGAGAGGAATAAACACTCGTCGTGACGGATGATGTGTGTTAGGAAATCGTTCCTTGTAAAGCTTCTCAGCAGCGAGAGCACTGCCACGTAGTCCGCCTCCGTAGCGTAGCAGTAGCGTTACCGCCTACCACGCAATGGGACCGGGTTGGATTACTGGCAGTGGACTGGGTATTGTGCGTCCTTCATCATCATTTCATCATCATTGATCATTGACTCGTAAGTCGCTGAAGTGGCGTCCACTAAAAAGGACTTACAATACGGCGACCATACCCCCCGAATGGGACTTCCCGGCAAACAATGCCATACGATCATTTTACTGCCACGTACTTCCCCACACACAAGGTGCATGTCAGTGAGTTCTGCGAAAATTTACCGCTAGTGAGTAACGAATGGGTTGATTCACAGCTCGTTCCATCATGAGACAACGCAAATACAACAGAGCCACCTGATGGACAAGAGAAGAAAACAAAACTTGATCATGACTTTCTAGTAATCAAGCACGTCCTCCTTGTTAGTTCGCAGGAAATGTAAATAAACAGCACAGTGCGTACGAACTTGTACGCATGTTAATTGTAAATAAGCTGGAAAACAGTTATGTTGTCATATAGACATTTTTATTTTTTAAAGGTAATTTATAGGCTGCTATACTTTTTTTCATTTATTGAATTTCGATCCCGCCCAGAGGGGTAGGGCGGGGGGTGGCCGACAGCAGCTTAATACGTCGCTCTGCCGCCGATAGAAGAGTTAAAAAACATAATGGGAAGATGATAAACAATACGTAAAGGCAATAAAACGACTTTGTTAAAAACAGTAAAATGGTGCAAAGTTGCTGAAGCTAAAATAGAAAAATTATGGGGTTGGAGATGCTAACGAAGACACACAGTAAGTACACAGGCACAATTAAAAAGCACGGCGACAGTATGGTTTCTGCTTGTAACACTTTAAAAAGGAGGCACACAACACTGAACACTCAAACACTGCACCAGAGATCAGAGACGAAGATAACACACCACAGCCTAAAGCAGTTAGGAGGGGAATGGGAGAACCCAGACGGATGAGGGGAAAAAAGGGGTGGGGAAAGCAAAAAGTGGGAGGGGGAGCGATTGCTATAGGTAACGTATTACTTATATTTCATTTTTGACTGTAAATTCACCATAAAGTGTCAGACCTATTATCTTTGTATATTGCCTTTAAATAATTTTGTATGCATAACTGTATTCGTATTTTATTTTATTACAATTGGTTTCTATAATAGTTATCAAACTTTCAGAGTCTACTACATGTATTTTGCCTAATGTATTTTTATCATATTATGATTCTTGTGTAAATGAAGAATACATCTAAGCCCACAATAGCGACATCTATGAAGGATATAGGCAAACATATTTATGATAGCTACTGCTAGCGACATCTATGAAGAATATAGGCAAAGATATTTATGATAGCTACTGCATTCAAGTCGGTTTGTACAGTGACGCCAGTTGAAAAATGACTGTGTGGACGATGTGGCCTATTTTATACCATATTTTAGTTTTAAGTCAAGATGCTTTGCGGAGTGTATTTATATGTTTCGACTATGCAATGGCATATCATGTTAGCGCATGGTGTAGAAGAGGTAGGTTTACCTTATTTTATCTCTACATTCCCAGTTTGTATGAGAGTATATTGTGATATGAAATACTGTATTGTTTTGAAAGATACATTCTCCCTCCTCACCTTCCTTTCACCCCCTCCTTTCTCCCGCGTCTCCCACTTCTACCCCTCTCCTGTCGCCCGCCCTCCCTTCATTCTCCGACTGGCTTCACCCTCCCCTTCCCGCTCTCCTACATCTCGCTTTGACCTGGAGGCAGCCCCCCCCCCCACCCTTCGTCAGCGTGAGTGCTTCGCTTAAGATCATTGCCATTGTTTTCCGTGCATCAGTGTCTCTCCGTTTATGTACAGTGTCTTCGTCAGTGTTTTCTACTACGTTCGTGTCTCCACCTGGACGTCATAATCTGTTTTCAACTGGTGCCAACATTCATTGCAGTGTCTTCTGATTTCTTGTGCAGTGTTCATCTTGAGTTTACCATGTTTTTTTTTTTTCTTTCTGTGCCTTCCATGTATTTATATTAGGTATTTTGGCCGAAGAGCGGCTTATGCAGTCTGCTGCCGGGCTGTCTCAGCTGAGGCATGAAATCACAATAAAGGAAAGAAAAAGAAAAAGAAATTCCCCTCATCCCATGGTTGCTCCTCTCCTCTCCAGCCCCCGTCCACTGTCGCGCCTTCACCGTTGTACACCCCCCCCTATCATCCATCTCTACACCCTTCATCTCCCCCTCCTGGATGATATCACTCTCCCTCCATTTATCCCTCCTATCAACTATGACACTCATCTCCCCCTTCCCTCCGTCCCTCTGCCCTTTTGCTGGGCTCCCTCCCTCCCCCTCTTCCACCCTGTCATTTCTCACCTACACACTCCTTGACTACATTCTCTCCCTGTGAGTCCTTTTTCTTTCCCCTCCACTGTCTTCTCCAATCCTTTCTCACGTCCGCTCTGCATCTCCCTTTTTCTGTGCCGTCTCCCTCCATCAGCTGTCGACCTTTTCCCCCTCCTCCCTCATCTGTCCAGATCCTCCTCCCACCCCCCCCTTCCCATATGCCTTCGTACTCTGTAGTGCAGTGCTTTCCATGAGTGTTCAGTGTTGTGTGTCCCCTTTTTAGAGTACTGCGAACAGAAACCAGACTGTCGCCATATTTTTTAATAGTGCCCGTCTATTTCCTAAATGTTTTTAATCAGCGTCAGTGACCTCTTTATTTTTTTATGTTTTCTTCACAACTTTTTCGCCATGTCAAGTTTTAAACAGTCACACTTCTATCACCGATTTTTATTGTTATGCCTCCTCATTATGTTTTTTAACTTCATCTGTAGGCCGCAGAGCGGCGTATTACGCCTGCCCCCCCCCCCCCTCTGAGGGGGAAGAAAAAAAAAGAAAGGTAGACTGCCCACTAATTGTATAGTACTATATTGTAGATCTGAAGATAGTCATTACTGACTGAAACCGGTATCGTCAAATGAGTCTACATTGTGACCAAAGACTGGAATAAAAAACATTTCATGGTTATGCTAGACGAAGTGGTGGGCAAGTTTACTTCCAAACCTCATTAAGCAGGCTTCTCCGACGCCAGGTTCCCTACCTCAACTTGTTCAGTGGAGCATTCACTACGTCCTGTTAAATTTTTGCACACTTTCACGGGAACACCATGTGTGTACATAATTACATTTTTACGGAATCGTCAGCGCGAGAGTCCTACTTGTTGTTGTTGTCGTCTTCAGTCCTGTGACTGGTTTGATGTAGCTCTCCATGCTACTCTATCCTGTGCAAGGTTCTTCATCCCCCAGTACCTTCTGCAACCTACATCCTTCTGCATCTGTTTAGTGTATTCATCTCTTGGTCTTCCTTTACGATTTGTACCCTCCCGCTGCCCTCCAATACTAAATTGGTGATCCCTAGATGCCTCAGAACATGTCCTACCAACCGATCCCTTCTTCTAGTCAAGTTGTGCCACAAACTTCTCTTCTCTCCAGTCCTGTTCAATACCTCCTCGATAGTTATACGATCTACCCATCTGATCTTCAGCATTCTTCTGCAGCACCACATTTCGAAAGCTTCAATTCTCTTCTTGTCTAAACTATTCATCGTCCATGTTTCACTTCCATACATGGCTACACTCCATACAAATACTTTCAGAAACGACTTCCTGACACTTAAATCTATACTCGATGTTAACAAATTTCTCTTCTTCAGAAACGCTTTCCTTACCATTGCCAGTCTATATTTTATATCCTCTCTACTTCGACGATCATCAGTTATTTTGTTCCCCAAATAGCAAAACTCCTTTACTACTTTAAGTGTCTCATTTCCTAATCCAATTCCCTTAGCATCACCCGACTTAATTCGACCACATTCCACTATCCTCGTTCTGCTTTTGATGATTTTTATCTTATATTCTCCTTTCAAGACACTATCCAATCCTTTCAACTGCTCTTCTAAGTCCTTTGCTGTCTCTGAAACGATTACAATTTCATCGGCGAACCTCAAAGTTTTAATTTCTTCTCCATGGATTTTAATACCTACTCCGAATGTTTTTCGTTTCCTTCACTGCTTGCTCAATATACAGATTGAATAACATTGGGGAGAGGCTACAGCCCTGTCACACTCCCTTCCCAACCACTGCTTCCCTTTCATGTCCCTCGACTCTTATAACTGCCATCTGGGTTCAGTACAAATTGTAAATAACCTTTCGCTCCCTGTATTTTACCCCTGCTACTTTCAGAAGTTGAAAGACGGTATTCGAGTCAACATTGTCAAAAGCTTTCTCTAAGTCTACAAATGCTAGAAACGTACGTTTGCCGTTCCTTAATCTACCTTCCAAGATAAGTCGTAGGGTCAGTGTTGCCTCACGTGTTCCGATATTTCTACGAAATCCAAACTGATCTTCGGGGCGAGGTTAGCTTCTACCAGGTTTTCCATTCGTCTCTAAAGAATTCTAGTTAATATTTTGCATCCGTGAATTATTAAACTGATTGTTCGGTAATTTTCACATCTGTCAGCACTTGTTGTCTTTGGGATTGGAATTATTATATTCTTCTTGAAGTCTGAGGGTATTTCGCCTGTTTCATACATCTTGCTCACCAGATGGTAGAGTTTTGTCACGACTGGCTCTCCCCAAGGCCGTCAGTAGTTCTAATGGAATGTTGTCTACTCCTGGGGCCTTGTTTCGACTCAGGTCTTTCAATGCTCTGCCAAACTCTTCACGCAGTATCGTATCTCCCATTTCATCTTCATCTACATCCTCCTCCATTTCCATAATATTGTCCTCAAGTACATCGCCCTTGTATAGACCCTCTATATACTCCTTCCACCTTTCTGATTTCCCTTCTTTGCTTAGAACTGGGTTTCCATCTGTGCCCTTCATATTCATACAAGTAGTTTTCTTTTCTCCAAAGGTCTCTTTAATTTTCCTGTAGGCTGTATCTATCTTACCCCTAGTGAGATAAGCCTCTACATCCTTACATTTGTCCTCTAGCCATCCCTGCTTAGCCATTTTGCACTTCCTGTCGATCTCATTTTTGAGACGTTTGTATTCCTTTTTGCCTGTTTCGTTTAATGCATTTTTAAATTTTCTCCTTTCATCAATTAAATTCAATATTTCTCGTTACCCAAGTATTTCTACTAGCCCTCGTCTTTTTACCTACTTGATCCTCTGCTGCGTTCACTACTTCATCTCTCAAAGCTTCCCATTCTTCTTCTGCTGTATTTCTTTCCCCCATTCCTGTCAATTGTTCCCTTATGCTCTTCCTGAAACTCTGTACAACCTCTGGTTCTTTCAGTTTATCCAGGTCCCATGTCCTTAAATTCCCACCTTTTTGCAGTTTCTTCAGTTTTAATCTACAGTTCATAACCAATAGATTGTGGTCAGGGTCCACATCTGCCCCTGGAAGCCGGCCGCGGTGCCAATGCGGTTCTAGGCGCTTCATTCCGGACCCGCGTGACTGCTACGGTCGCAGGTTCGAATCCTGCCTCGGGCATGGATGTGTATGTTGTCCTTAGGTTAGTTAGGTTTAAGTAGTTCTAAGTTCTAGGGTACTGATGACCTAAGATGTTAAGTCCCATAGTGCTCAGAGCCATTTGAACAATTTTTTTGCCCCTGGAAATGTCTTACAATTTAAAACCTGGTTCCTAAATCTCTCTCTTGCCAATATATAATCTGTCTGATACGAGTCAGTGTCTACAGGCTCCTTCCATGTATACAACCTTCTTTTATGATTCTTGAACCAAGTGTTGGCTATGATTTAGTTGTGCTCTGTTCAAAATTCTACCAGGCGGCTTTCTCTTTCATTTCTTACCCCCAACCCATATTCACCTACTATGTTTCCTTCTCTATTTTTTCCTACCATCGGATTCCAGTCACCCATGACTATTAAATTTTCGTCTCCCTTCACTACCTGAATAATTTCTTTTGTCTCATCGTACATTTCATCAATTTCTTCGTCATCTGCAGAGCCAGCTGGCATAAAAACTTGTACTACTGTAGTAGTCGTGGGCTTCGTGTCTATCTTGGCCACAATAAGGCGTTCACTATGCTGTTTGTAGTAGCTTACCGGCACTCCTACTTTTTTTATTCATTATTAAAACGACTCCTGCATTACCCCTATTTGATTTTGTATTTATAACCCTGAATTCACCTGACCAAACGTCTTGTTCCTCCTGCCACCGAATTTCACTAATTCCCACTATATCTAACTTTAACGTATCCTTTTCCCTTTTTAAATTTTCTAACGTACCTGCCCGATAAAGGGATTTGACATTCCACGCTCCGATCCGTAGAACGCCAGTTTTCTTTCTCCTGATAGCAACGTCGTCCTGAGTAGTCCCCGCCCGGTGATCCGAATGGGGGACTATTTTACCTCCGGAATATTTTACCCAAGAGGACGCCATCATCATTTAACAATACAGTAAATTTGCATGCCCTCGGGAAAAATTACGGCTTTCAGCCGTTCGCAGTACCAGCACAGCAAGCCGTTTTGGTCAGTGTTACAAGGCCAGATCAGTCAATCATGCAGACTGTTGCCCCTGCAACTACTGAAAAGGCTGGTGCTCCTCTTCAGGAACCACACGTTTGTCTGGTCTCTCAACAGATACCCCTCCGTTGTGGTTGCACCTACGGTACGGCTATCTGTATCGCCGAGGCACGCAAGCCTCCCCACGAACGTCAAGGTCCATGGTTCTTAGGGGGGGTTAATCCACGTATAAAATCATAAAACGTGATATTGAAAGTGTTGGAGGGTCGCAGCTTTAGAAGTCCTGGCCGGCGCCCGGGATCACACCGCCCGTGCGGCTGTGCTTCTGCTCCCCTCTGCGGCATCACACAGCTCACATGACAGGGCGGGACAGCTGGCTGTGCGCCACGTGCGCCTGCAGACGGCGCCATCTGCCCTCGACCGGCTCGCAAAAACAGCGCGGCTCCAGCGCAGCGCTAATTACGGCTGTCACGGCGGCGGCGCGCGCAGCTGCCGACAACACGATGCTGATGGGGCCGCCATATCGCATCGCACTGCGGCGCAATTGCCCAAATACTGGTTTATCTTTCTAATATATTCTTCGAATTCGTGCCGACAAATAAACAGCAGCATAAATTCGTTATGTCTAATTTCGAACTGTTTGCTTAATTACCCACAAAATTAATTAGCTCGATATCACAGCAGTGCTACGGGTCACTGATACTCGCTGCTATTCGCATTTTATTAACTTTTCGGTTTCCATTATGCTGATTGGAGGCGTCCATTAGCGACACCACGCATTTCGTGTATATTACTGGAACTGCAAGAGAATGAAAGATATCGCCCCAAGCGTTTTGCTACAGGTAAAGGTTCCTTTTTGAGAATTGATAATGCTGCAAGAAATACTGAGCTACATTTGTTTTCTAGAAACTCATTTTATTCTGTCAGAAAGAACAAAGAGGATTAATCAAAGCATCCTTTGTGGCATCTCGTTCTCGACATTGAAGAAGATTCTTTGTTCCCCCTCGTTATTTGTCACTGTAGAATTTTTCATCTTTAGCATTAATAATACCATTTCAGTTAATGATTCAAATTACTACACTCCTGGCCATTAAAGTAGCTACACCAAGAAGAAATGCAGATGATAAAGAAGTATTCATTGGACATATATACTATACTAGAACTGACATGTGATTACATTTTCACTCAGTTTGGGTGCATAGATCCTGAGAAATCAGTACCCAGAACAACCACCTCCGGCCGTCAAACAGAGCTTGCATGGCGTGTACAGGTACAGCTGCCCACGCAACTTCAACACGATACCACAGTTCATCAAGAGTAGTGACTGATGTATTGTGATGAGCCAGATGCTCGGCCACTATTCACCAGACGTTTTCAGTTGGTGAGAGATCTGGAGAATGTGCTGGCAGGGCACCAGTGGAACATTTTCTGTATCCAGAAAGGCCCATACAGGACCTGCAACATGCGTTCGTGCATTATCCTGCTGAAATGTAGGGTTTCGCAGAGATCGAATGAGGGTAGTGCCACGGGTCGTAACACATCTGAAATGTAACGTCCACTGTTTAAAGTGCCGTCAATGCGAACAAGAGGTGGCCGAGACGTGTGACCAATGGCACCCCATACCATCACGCAAGGTGATACGCCAGTACGGCGATGACGAATACACGCTTCCAATGTGTGTTCACCGCGATGTCGCCAAACACGGATGCGACCATCATGATGCTGTAAACAGAACCTTGATTCATCCGAAAAAATGAGGTTTTGCCATTCGTGCACCCATGTTCGTCGTTGAGTACACCATCGCAGGCGCTCCTGTCTGTGTTGCAGCATCAAGGGTAACCGCAGCCATGGTCTCCGAGCTGATAGTCCATGCTGCTGCAAACGTCGTCGAACTGTTCGTGCAGATGGTTGTAGTCGTGCAAACGTCCCCACCTGTTGACTGAGGGATCGAGACGTGACTGCACGATCCGTTACAGCCATGCGGATAGGATGCCTGTCGTCTCGACTGCTAGTGATAGGAGGCCGTTGGGTCCAGCACAGCGTTCCGTATTACCCTCCTGAACCCACCGATTCCATATTCTGCTAACAGTCATTGGATCTCGACCAACGCGAGTAGCAATGTCGCGATACGATAAATCGCAATCGCGGTAGGCTACAATCCGACCTTTATCAAAGTCGGAAACGTGATAGTACGCATTTCTCCTCCTTACACGAGGCATCGCAACAACGTTTCACCAGGCAACGCTGGTCAACTACTGTTTGTGTATGAGAAATCGGTTGGAAACTTTCCTCATGTCGGCACGTTGCAGGTGTCGCCACCGGCGCTAACCTTGTGTGAATGCTCTGAAAAGCTAATCATTTGCATATCACATCATCTTCTTCCTGTTGGTTAAATTTCGCGTCTGTAACACGTCATCTTCGTGGTGTAGCAATTTTAATGGCCAGTAGTGTACTTCAATTAAAGTTATTTTCACTTAAGACACGCAAACTCTAAGTATTATCCAATACATGTCATTCTTTTCGTTTAACGATGGATAGTCCATAGTATCTGATCAAAAGTATCCTAATACCTCCGGGTAATGCGGAACTGACCATCAAATGTCACGAGAGGTGGACCCGACAGTATACAACGAGGTAGAGATGTAGTGTTATCAGTAGAGGAGCAATAACAATCTAATGGGTTGATCAGGATAGCTCAGTATCTTCGAACATGGACTAATCACTGGACGTGACCTGAAAACTGAGTAATAGATCCATGAGGGACAATCCAACTCTTCTAGAGCTTTCCAGCCTACTGCCGATGTGACTGAGAAGTGGAAACGCGAAGTAACAGACACAGGTAAACCAAGACCACGAGGACCTCATGTACTGTCGGATAGGGGTACTGGGTGGTTATAAGTAATCGCATGAAATCAGCAGAAAGACCACTCGCCATTTTCAAAACTCTAACAGCAGCCCATGTAGTACGATGACTGTGATGATGATGATGTTTGCTTTGTGGGGCGCTCTACTGCGCGGTCATCAGCGCCCTTACAAACTCCCCACTTTTACACAGTCCAATTTTTGTACACAGTCCAATCTAGCAACTTTCACGAATGATGATGATAATGAAATGATGAGAGAACACAAACACCCAATCGCCCGGCAGAGAAAATCCCAGCCCGGCCGGGAACAGAACCCGGGACCCCGTGATCCAGAGGCAGTAATGTTAGCCACTAGACCACGAGCTGCGGACAATGACTGTACGTAGAGAGTACAATGATGGAGAATCACCTGATAAGCCACTTATTTATGTAATCAGTGATAGGCGACACTTCAGATAGTGTAGACAGCTACGCCACTGGACTGTTGATGACTCGAAGCGAGTGATCTGGAATGATGAACAAGGTTGTATCCTGCGGCAAATGCCTAGAGAACGATTTCTGCCGTCATATGAAGAGGCAACAGTGAAGTACGGAGGAAGTTGTATTATGGTATGGGGGTGTTTTCCGTGGTTAAGATGTGGTCAACTTACTGCGCTCAAGACCACGCTAAAATGCGGAAGCATATCAAACCGTTTAAAGCATTGGATGCTGGGTACAGTAGAGGAACAGTTCAGACACGATTATAGTTTTATTAGGATGACAGTGCACCTTGTCACAAGGCAAAGTCTGTGAGGTAATAGTCTGTGGACAATAAAATTCCTGAAATGGCCTGGCCTGGCCTGCCCAGAGTCCAGACTTAATCCCAATGGAAAACTTTCGGGATGAGTTAGAATATCAGCTTTGCTCCAGACCCCAACATCCATTGTCAGTCTTTTCTGCAGTTTCGACTGTTGAGGAAGAATTGTTTCTCGCAGATATTCAGACGCCTCATTCAAAGTGTCCCCAACAGAGTTCGAGGAATCAGATCGGCGGAGGGTGGACACATCCAATATTAATGTCCACTAGTAGCTGTCCGGATTCATCAGAAACTACGTCACTTCAGTAAGTACAGGACGGTATGTGGGCTGTGGATGGAATGGAAGGTATGGTTGTCAGGGGTGACTCAACTGAATATATTCAAAGAAGATGAAGGCCTTCACAATGGATGTTCTTATTCCGCGCAAGCCTCATAGGCAATAGGAATGTGGATGATGTTATACGGTCGATTATTATTTGCTAATATCTGAGACGCTTCCAAAGATATTCACTGCGGTATGCAGAAAATAATCGCTTGATTAAGGCTCTGACGGTGAAAGGTCAGTCAGCTTGGTTGGAGAGTGGCCTGTGGTCTGTGGAAACAACGGTAACTCTCGCTGCTCGCTCAACCAGAGAAGATTGTGGAGCGGACCTGTAGCGTAGGCGGACGAGACAATTTGGTGTTTGGAGTCTCTGAGGGTGTCGATAGCGGGCCTGTCGCGTGTCAAGGAAAGCCCGGCGCTCGAGGGACCCAATCGTAGTCGTGGACAAAGAGGACGGGAAGTGATTGTCAACTACGTTGGATAGATGTGTACGATACCTCGACCTTCAGAACTTTTGAGGCATTTTGACCACCCGAACAGCCAACCTGTAACAGCCAAGCTGAAACAGACAAGCTGAAAATTTTGAGCACATATCATGTTAATGGACATTATGAGAAAATAAGAATGCCTTTAATTCATTGTGAAACATTGTGAAAGATAACACGCTTATTACAGTTGACAATTTTGAAGGTCTTGAGCCTAATTTAAGTTTTGATAGTCGAAGATAAAATACTATATATATATATATATATATATATATATATATATATATATATATATATAGTATTTTATCTTCGACATAGTGCTCAGAACCATTATATATATATATATATATATATATATATATATATATATATAATGGTTCTGAGCACTATGGGACTTAACTTCTGAGGTCATCAGTCCCTAGAACTTCGAACTACTTAAACCGAACTAACCTAAGGACATCACACACATCCATGCCAGAGTCAGGATTCGAACCTGCGACCGTAGCGGTTGCGCGGTTCCAGATTTTAGCACCTAGAACCGCTCGGCCACTCCGGCCGGCACTATATACCGGGTGATCAAAAAGTCAGTATACATTTGAAAACTTAAGAAACCACGGAATAATGTAGATAGAAAGGTAAATACTGACACACACGCTTGGAATGACATGGGGTTTTATTAGAACCAAAAAAAAAAAGAGTTCACAAAATGTCCGACAGATGGCGCTGGACAGCAAAACGTCAGTGACTACTACCGTGACGGGTGAGAGGTACCCCGATATGTTACAGAATCGCATCATCCCCAGCCTGGCTGATAAACACCTACTGGAACGTACGATGTTTATGCAGGATGGTGCTCCACCCCATATTGCTAGATCTCTTGCGCGCCTCGTTTGGTGATGATCGTGTGCTCAGCCGCCACTTTCGTCATACTTGGCCTCCCAGGTCCGCAGACCTCAGTCCGTGCGATTATTGGCTTTGTATCGTGATCGACCGACATCTCTACGGATGCTGAAAGACAACATCCGACGCCAATGCCTCACCGTAACTCCGGACATGCTGTACAGTGCTGTTCACAACATTATTCCTCGACTACAGCTATTGTTGAGGAGTGATGGTGGACATATTAAGCATTTTCTGTAAAGAACATCATCTTTGCTTTGTCTTACTTTGTTATGTTAATTATTGCTATTCTGATCAGATGAAGCGCCATCTGTCGGACATTTTTTGAACTTTTGTATTTTTTTTTTTGGTTCTATTAAAACCCCATGTCATTCCAAGAATGTGTGTCAATTTCTACCTCTCTACCTACATTATTCCGTGATTTATTCAGTTTTCAAATTTATACTGACTTTTTAATCACCCGGTATATACTTACCTTGGTTGAGCACATTGTGACTATTCAGCTGATGTTGTTTTTGCATGTTTGGTTACTAAGTGTCAATAGAATGTTGAAGTTGCTTTTGAGCTTCAATATGTGCTAGTTCGTTCGTCCATAAATAAGTCTGTCTCCACCCTGTTCAGAGTGATTTCAGAGTTAAATATTTTAGGAAAAGCCGAATGGTGAATAGTAAATGGAGCGCAAGATGCAACTTGCTAAAGAGATGAGAGCGAATGATCTAATCCCAGCTACCTTGAAGTTGAGCTAAAGTACGAGAGCGTCAGGAGCAGAAGGCTGCCCTGCAGACATACTCAAGAAAGCAGATGCAAGTGGTCCAGGCAATTTGATCTAGCGGGGACGATAGATACAAGTGAGAAAAATACACTTTCCCCTCTTCCATCTACAAGAAGGTGCATGAGACTGTCAGTTACCTCTCTCCCATGTCTTGATTATTCGAGAAATACGGGATCTGTCTGGAACTGACCAGAATTATGCAATTTTTTCATATGATTACATGTTGGAGACCGTGGCTGTTTTTGAAGACAAATGTTGATGGTGTTAGGACAGCAACCAGCCACAAATTTACTTTGAGTTCCTTTATTCAAAGGAAACCGTTACCGGTTTCGAATCGTTGCGATTCATCATCAGACGGTTTACATGCTTTCTTTCTGACATTGGTGTGTTTTTATAGATTAATTGTCGTGAAACGTCGGTTTCGAGTGATTGTTTCCATAACGTTCATCCAATCGATGTAAATGCATTCCCACTGCATCCTCGTTGTTGCACGCGTAATAGTTCTCACTGTACACTTTAGGTTTTTCGCTGAGATCATTCATGCATTTACATCGATTGGATGAACGTTATGGAAACAATCACTCGAAACCGACGTTTCACGACAATTAATCTATAAAAACACACCAAATGTGAGAAAGAAACATGTAAACCGTCTGATGATGAATCGCAACGATTCGAAACCGGTAACGGTTTCCTTTGAATGAGGGAACTCAAAGTAAATTTGTGGTTGGTTGCTGTCCTAACACCATCGACATTTGACCAGAATTAGTTTTACGTTAGTATCTGATATGACTTACTAATTAAAGATGATTATCGGTAGAGAGATGTTATAACACCACTGTAGAAATATATTGTGATTAGCAACTACGCATTTATTTCGATGCTATATACTTGATCATTTAAAACCATCATATTTTTAATGTTTTAACACTTCCCGATGAGCCGGGTGCGGCTCGCGTTCACGCCGTTTGTTCTTTGGCATTTTGACACATCGAGTGCCGTCTTGTTTCTTCCTTACTTACTGGCGTCAGGAAGTCGCTGGCTTGCTTCCTTGAGTGGCAGCAGCAGCACTTATCGATACTAGTATTGTCGTACTATCTTTGGTGTGACAACTAGTATTACCGGGTGGTGGTGGTGTGTGTGGGGTCAGTCAGTTGGGACGGAGCAGCGAGGAAGTCTCCGCGGCGCAAGGCCAGGCCGGGAGCTGTGGCGGCGTGCATGCAATGTCGGATCGTGAGGCGCTACTGCGAAAGCGGCAAGTTCGTTGCCCGCCGAACCTGGACGCTGAAGTTGAGTGATCAGTTAACCTGTTAGGAAACCTCAACTATTGTGACATCTCTTAGTTCATTTCAGCCAAGGCTTCATCCGTTCTTGGTTTTGGTGCGGCTTTGGGCCTTCAGGCCAGAAAACATCTCAAGTTTTCTTTCACTAGGCCTTCAACCATATTGCCTAATTGTGATCTCACAAAGCAATGTGTACATAAGTGGTTCTTAGAAAAATAAAGTTGTGTGATTGTGGAACTCTCAGTAACTGTTTATGGCCCCATCCATAATCATAACCTTATCCTGTGCGCTCTCTGAGTACCTACCAACCAGGTTTCACCTGAGGATATCATATTTTATTATTACGCGAATAGCAGTATTTTACCAAGGGAATGAGGAACCCATTGATGCTGAGGAAAGTCTAGCTTTTCCCGTTGTCGTTTTGTTTCGGGAATGCCTTTTCTACGAGGGCAAATGCACCATAGGCTGACCCAGTGCACAGAGTCGACAGCGTGGTTTATCGTTTCCTAAATATCTTCAACATTTCGCGGCCCTGTCAGCAACTGTATAAATATTAATTTTAACTTCAATAATGAACAGCCTCAGTTGCGCCGTTTACATAGGTTTACCTAGGTTTCAGTCGGGATAACCCAACCTACTTCAGAATAACAGTGTCGCCCGTTTGTCCATAGTGGACATTGTCAAGCTAGAACTACAAATCCATAAATTATCGTAAAACTTTAAAACTTATCTGGCACTGCCTCGCGATGCGGCAGCAACGAGTGCTGTACTGGAATTCAGTATGGGGCAATGGAAGAAAGTCATGTAGTCAGATAAGTCTTGTTGGACACTGTTTCCAAGTTTTGGCCGCGTTTAGGTCCTAAGAGTGGAACGAGGCGGATATTACGTAAAGATATGGACAGCCATATCGTTCTATTCCGGGGCTCCCATGGCTACTGTGCAAGACCCACACAACTGCCAAGGATTATGTGACCATTTGGGCTGATCAGGTCAACACCATGGTATAATGTTTGTTCCCTAACGGCGATGCTACGCTGACGAGCCAAAGAAACTGGTACACCTGCCTAATGTCGTGTAAGTCTCCCGCGAGCAGGCAGAAGTGCCGCAACATGACGTGGCATGGACTCGACTAACTTCTGAAGTAGTGTTGCAGGGAACTGACACCATGAACCCTGCATGGCTGTCCATAAGTTTGTAAGGGAACGAGGGGCTGGAAATCTCTTCTGCAGAGCATCTCAGATATCCTCAAAATGTTCGTGTCTTGGGAGATCTGTGGCCAGCCGAAGTGTTTAAACTCAGAAATGTGTTCCTAGAACCACTCTGTAGTAATTCTGGATGTATTGGGAGTCGCATTGTACTGCTAGAATTACCAAAGTCCGCCGGAATGCACAATGGACATGAATGGTTGGTTGGTTTGGGGAAGGAGACCAGACAGCGTGGTCATCGGTCTCATCGGATTAGGGAAGGATGGGGAAGGAAGTCGGCCGTGCCCTTTCATAGGAACCATCCCGGCATTTGCCTGGAGTGATTTAGGGAAATCACGGAAAACCTAAATCAGGATGGCCGGACGCGGGAAATGGACATGAATGGATGCAGGTGATCAGACATGATGCCTACGTAAGTGTCACCTGTCAGAGTCGTATCTAGACGTATCATGGGTCACATGTCGCTCCAACTTCAGGCGCCCCACTCCATTACAGAGCTTCCACCAGCTTAAACAATTCCCTGCTGATATGCAGGGTCCATGTCTCCATACCCGTAAACGTCCATCCGCTCGATACAATTTGAAACGAGACTCGTCCGACCAGGCATCAATTTTCCAGTCATCAACAGTTCAATGTCAGTGTTGATGGGCCCATTCGAGTGTAAAGCTTTGTATCGTGCAGTCATCAAGGGTACACGAGTGAGCCTTCGACTCCAGAAGCTCATATCGATGATGTTTCGTTGAACGGTTCGCACGCTGACACTTGTTGATGCCCCAGCACTGAAACCTGCAGAAATTTGCGGAAGAGCTGCACCTCTGTCACGTTAAACGACTCTTTTATGTCGTCGTTAGTCCCGTTCTTGCGGGATATATTTTCGGGAGATTTGATGTTTTCCCGCTTCCTGATGCTCACGGTACACTCGTGAAAAGGTCTTACGCGAAAATCCCCACATCATCGCTACATCGGAGATGCTGTGTGCCATCGTCCGTGCGCCGACAGTAACACCAAGTTCAAACTAAAAAAAATGGTTCAAATGGCTCTAAGCACTATGAGACTTAACATCTTAGGTCATTAGTCCCCTAGACTTACAACTACATAAACCTAACTAACCTAAGGACATCCATGTCCGAGGCAGGATTCGAAACTGCGACCGGAGCAGCCTCGTGGTTCCAGACTGAAGCACCTTTAACCGCTCGGCCACAGGGCCGGCCGTTCAACCTCACTGAAATCTTGATAACCTGCCATTGTAGAAGCAGTAACCAATCTGACAACTGCACCAGACATTTGTTGTCTTACACAGACGTGGCCGACCGCAGCACCGTTTTCTGCCTGTTGACATATCTCTGTATTTGAATACGCATGACTATACCAGATTTTTGGACTCCAGTTATACTCGAAGCGGCCACGGCCTCTGTTCACACAGTTCGCATCGTATAGGACTGGTTTTGTGAACACTATGATGAATTGTTTCATCTCCCCTGGCCACCAGAGTCACCAGACATCAATATTTTTGAGTCTTCGTCGTCTGTTTTAGAGAGAAGTGCGCGCGATCGCTGTCCGCCCCCATCAATGCCACCGAAACTTGTCCTAATTTTCAGGAAGGATGGTATACGATTCCCTTGAAAATCGTGCAAGACCTGTGTTTATGCATTCCAAGATGACTGGAAGCTATTTTGAATGCCTGTGGTTTTGCAACTCATTATTAATAGTAGCGTGTGGTTTTGTCCAGCCACCTTGGTTCAGTTTTGAGGAGTCGCGATTGGTCATATACTTGTATAAAGAAGGACCAAACAGAAATATGCTTTATCCACCGAATTCCCTGTGGCTTGGAGACCGTCACCCGCCGCACTACTCTCTGCCACGACTGTGCCTGGAGCATCGAATTCGTCTCGTACTACAGGCGTTATTCGACCCTCTCGCTATCACCGTAGTTTAAGAACGGAAGAGGATAGAACAACTTCACTTAAATAAGAGTCCATCAGAGATTTAAATAAATACACATATTTTTATGAATATTCACAAGAATACTGACCATGAACCTCACAGATAGAACAGGCTAAAGTGGCATTTCTACAGGTGACAAAAGTGCTTGGATACTAGAAACTTATTACTGAACTGGTAGACAACGCTTCGTTAGTAGAATTAAACCACACAGATAACTAGAGGAGGCAAAAGTGGAGAAATAAAACACGTGATTTAGAACGAGCGAGAGAAATATTGTCTACTGGTGGCACCTGGCAGCAAAACACGGCAGGAAGACTGTCGTAGTTACAAGCTACCATCGTAATTCTGGATGATATGACTGTTGCTACTAACGAGCAACAAGATCTTTAACTGTTTCTTCGAGTAATCCACACACTTTTATTGACCCTTCTGGCAGCTTCAGCACTCAGTTAAACTGTCTCAACATGGCACCTAAACGGTAGGACCCTGCCATCTTTCGACTCACTGTACCAGCCGCGCAGATGCGTATTGATGGGAGTAGAATTCGAGTACTAGTCAGACAGAGGTCTTGCTGTCGGAGTTACTTAACAACTGCGGTAGGGAAGGAGCAACGCAAATTAAGTCCGAGTTAGGAGGAGGTCAGTCGGCCCGCACCACCTCTTGTAACTCTGTCTCAGGAGAGAGGGGACTGAATATTCGAAATATCATCTGCCACAATATGTAAACGGGACGCATAGTGGTGCTACGTGTGATTCACATACGAAAGTCTAGTGCGTCCATCCGACACTTCTCGTAACTGAACCGTAGCCATCATGCTTACCTCGCGCCTCGTACATGTTGCCCCAGCTGATTGGTTTCCGTCGGTCGCGAACACTAACTCTTGTCCAATAAAGAGATCATAATAATGTGGTAAGTGAGTGGGTTTAAACGCTGAGTGTAATGGGAATCGTAAAATGTTAGGACGCCAACTAATTTTGTTTTATTTGCCCAGTCGCAAAAGTAGTAAAACGATTTCTAGAGCCAGTCTATCGTTAATATTCATAACAAGATTACCGGTCATGAATCATTAGTTCTCGAGCACCACAAAAATGCTTCACACGATCTTAGAGTCAACATGACATCGCACAAATTTGATTTCCGGGGGAACTGTAACAATGGAATCTTTCTTTATGCGGAGTTCACTTCACACACGCTAGTTCACATGCTGCCACCTCGAAAACCGATCGTAGAGAGCCTGTGAGCTGTCTTAACAGTTTGGCGTTTGCCCTTTTTGTGTGCAATTGTTTTTGGTTCATCCTTCCCATCGATTAACATTGACAGTAATTAAATCTGAAATTAGCATTTCCTGATGAATTGAGCGATATGGAAAGTTATATGCTTAGTAAGTTGATGAAGGATGGAAAAGACCCACCATCGTTTAATAACTAAATTTGGAAAATACTGAACAACCAGAGGTTATTGCACTCTCGGTTCAAAAGAGAACGGACAGATGGCGAAAAGCAAAGTTTAGTTGAGATTCATGCGTCTGTGAAAAGATCTGCGCGAGAATCATACAACTACCAACGTCATACCTAAGCAGAGAACTCGAGAAAATTCTGGTCCGATATAAAATCGCTAAGCTGGTCTAAGTCTTCCTTTCAGTCCCTTGTTAACCTGTCTGGTGTGGCAGTTGAAGATTGCAAAATTAAAGCCGAAGTTTTAAATTTCACGTTCTAGAAATCGTTCAAACTGGAGAATCGTACAAACATACCGTCATTTGACCATTGGACGGCCTTCCGTATGGATGACATAGTAATAAGCAACCCCGGCGTAGAGAAACAACTGAAGGATTTGAAAGCAAATAAATCTTCAGGTCCGGGTGGAATCTCAATTCGGATTGCTGCAGAACCCTTGAACGTATTATCAGTTCGAATACAATAAACTTTCTGGAGACTGAGAAGTTTACGTTCACGAATCAGCGTGGTTTTAGAGAGCAGCGCTCGTGCGAACTCAGCTTGCTCTTTTTTTATGGATGAAGGTCAACAGGAATATTCTGTATTCCAAGATTTCCTGAAAGCAGTTGACACTGTGTCCCATTCCAGGCTGTTAACGAAGGTACGAGCCTAAGGAATAGGTTTACAGATCCGAGAGTAGCTCGAAGACTTCTTAAGTAATAGAGTCCATTATAGCGTCGTACGCGGCAAATGTGCATCAGAGAGTGCTCCAGGCAAGTGTGATGAGACCGCTGCTGTGCTGTATATGCACAAATGATTTGGCGGTTGTTTGATGACGATTCTGTGGTGGACGGTAAGGTGTCGAAGTTGAATTATTCTAGCAAGATACAAGACGGCTTATACAAAATTTCTAGTTGACGTGAAGAACGGCAGCTAGCTCTAAACGTGGAAAAATATAAGTTGATACGGATGAATAGAAAGAACAAACCTGTAATGTTCGGTTAGAGTTACTGGTGTCCTGCTTGACACAGTCAAGTCGTTTAAATATCTGGTCGTAACTTTGCAGAGTGATATGAAATGGAACGAGATCGTTTGAGAACTATCCTAGGGAAGGCGAACGGTCGACTTCGGTTTATTGAGAATTTAGGAAAGAGTGATATACCTGTAACGGAGAACACACTAGGATGTCGGTGCGCCAAATTCTTGAGAACAGCTCGCGTGTTTGGGTTCCGTACTAGGTCGGATCGAAGGAAGACATCGAAACAATTCAGAGGCGGGATGCTAGATTTGTTACTGGGAAGGTCGAACAACACGTAAGTGTTGTGTAGTTGCTTCCGGAGTTCATATTGGATTCTCTGGAGGGAAGGCGACGTTCTTCGTTCTTTTCGAGAAAAACTGTTGAAGAAATTTAGAGATCCGGCGTTTGAAGCTGACTGCCAAACGGCTCTACTGCCGTCAACATACACTGTGTGTAAGGACCATTAATATAAGATTCGAGAAATTAGATATCATATGGAGGAGTATGGACAGTGGAACAAGAAAGGAAATGAGTAGCAGTGGTACAGAGTACCCTCCGCCACGTACCGCACAGTGGCATGCGGAGTATCTATGTAGATGTAGAGGTAGATGTAGTTATTGGTGTCTGTTCTTTAGGACATGCATACCGGGCTCGAAGAACTCTCATTTTTGAAAGTATTATTTATATATATGTGGTGTCTGTTCTTTCGGACATGCGTACCGGGCTCGAAGAACTCTCATGGGAATCAGCGAAATGCCGCGAATAACGAGGATAATGGACCTACACTCGTAGGTTGAGAATTTGGGTCTTACTGGAGGCCTGCTAGGATAATCAGTGCTGTTGCTATGACCGCTGTGTCCGGATAGCGCAGTAGTCGTCTCATCTATCTATAATCCGTTCATCATAAAAATAAACCTGATGTAAACAAATACAAACGTGGTTGTCTGTCAGAAGCCGTAACACACGTACACTGGTGTTGTTAAACTCTTGGAAGTAGGTCCTACTTATGTATTAGATATCTTGTTACTAAGTTATGTTAACTGAAACTTTAAGATTTTCAAAACTGTTAACAGCCATCAGCGTTTCACTTAATCACGCTTTAGCTACGTAGTTTTTATTTCAAAAATCGTGTACGGTCACAGCCTCTGTAGCATTGTGCTCTGATTGTCGCACTGTTAATGAAAATGGTTGAGACTGCTTTCTGCTCCGTAGTGAAACACGCGAGTGGAACACGGTTAGAAGGTGCCGAGAAACGGGCTGTTTTTAACGTCTTTCATAAATCATGGAGATAATCGGCTTTGAAGTTCTCCCACGGTTGTATGCTATGCAGTTGATAATTAATTGAAATATGAATGTGTAGTGCAGTTGGCCGACCGCTGTGACCGAACAGTTCTAGGCGCTTCAGTCTGGAACCGCGTGACCGCTACGGTTGCAGGTTCGAATCCTGCCTCGGGCATGGATGTGTGTGATGTCCATAGGTTAGTTAGGTTTAAGTTGTTCTAAGTTCTAGGGGACTGATGACCTCAGATGTTAAGTCCCATAGTGCTCAGAGCCATTTTAATTTTTTTTTTTTTTTTAGTTCAGGTGGTAACGTAATGGAATATGAAACAAGTGCTGTTATTTGTGCGTTGGTTGAAATCTCCCCAATGTCATTTTTTTTGCTCGGTCTGTTTGAAATACCTATATCTCGCAATTATAAAACTCATCATTTTTCATTAATAATGCACGGCTTCTTGTTTCTAACTACATATTGGACGAAAAATTCCTGTTTCCATTTCAAATACAAATTCTTAGCTATCGATGTTTTATGTAAGGCTGTTCATAAAAGTTGTTTAAATTAAGAAAACAAAACAGTTTAATTTCTCAAGGCAAAAATGAATAACCAAATCCTCTTTATTTGGCCTATGTCCATAGTTTTATACCGCAGAGGTAGATAAGTATCGTAGAAATATGAAAAACAATTTTTTTCGCAGCATCGACCACATCAAACAAATACTGTATTTTTACATTTGCTAAGCCTACCATTGCACTATGAACCCAACAGAACTGATCTGGAGCCAAGCTGCGGGATTTGATCCGAGATGTAACAAGACTGTTAAGCTGCCAGACGTACAGGAACTAACGCACGCAGCTTTCTCATACGTCACTGCCTAACGCTCTCGGGATATAGAACGGCTCGTCGTAAAAGAAAAAGAGAAATTGCTGCTCCTCGTTGACTTCGTGGATTCTGGTTTTGATAGTCTCGTTATCAACGTAGCAGGTGACACATCCAGAACTCAGATGTATTTCTCCGTTTCGAATAAGGATGGACCTAAGTGATTACCAGACGACTGACTAAGTAATACCTTCGGTGGTTTCAATATTTAACTATATGGTGAAATCCTTCAGTACTTTCTTACGTTACACACAGCTTATGCAGAAAAATTACCCTGTAGTTAAGTCAGGAATTTTCTTCATTCTTGTTTTTAATTACAGTAGTACGTTAGCTGTAAACAATAACGTGTTGCGGCTTTCGTCTAGCAGTCTAGGGAGCGTATTGTGAGAAATTTGCAGTGTACTATTTCATTCTTGTTAAAAATTAAATGACATTCGAAGCTGTATTGCTCCTCTGCTCGTCTCTTTTTACGTGTGAACTGCAGCTGGCCACGTCACTGCAGGCTAGCTGTACCAGCTGACCAGCCAGTGCTATTCAAGTGAAATGCGCCTTAAAGCTGTTGTCCCGTATTATCGCTAAGTCGATGTGCGCGTAACTCACAGCACAAAACGTTCCTTTATTATCGTACTTGACAGTACTCGAGACAGCTTGGCTGCAGTCCCACGTGAAATGGAAATCCAATGAGGTTCTAGCAAACGCGGAAGAATACATAGTGCAATGTTTACATCAGGTTTATTCTTATGATGAATGGATTACAGTAGCAGGAGACCCGGGTGTGAATCCGAGTCCAACAAAAATTTTCAACCTTCCCCTTCCATTTAAAGCAGTGCCCACTCGCAGCCATTGTCTGTAATTCCTTAGTATCGAACTTATTCTTAAAATGGTCTCAGTGGAAGTAATGTCATCAGCACGGTTCGAACTGTATTTTAATATTCAAACAATAAATATTAACAATAGAAAATTTGCGTCTTGGCGCCCGGCGATGTAGGTGAATCTCGACTGTCTCCCTCCGTTCCAGTACGATACGGTTGTTGCTCGCCCGGCCATTCTAACGCTATATGACCATCTGGTGCGTCATTCAGTGAGTCTGCCTTTGATCGTACATACTTGCTAGCTTCCTGTAACTAAAATTTTCCTGCACAATGCATTAAAATATAGCAACAAAAATGTAATAAACTTGGGCAGTGACGTGGCATAAACGCCACATGCTGCATGCATAATTGGGCTCTACCCGGTCAGTATCAGGGTATCACAGCACTAGTCGAAGCTGTGCAGTGCCTGCGCGCCAGAAGGATGACACTGCACGACCTGCCACGAACTTTGAGTAGGTTCGAACTATTAAGAGCCTTCAAACAACTTTTAAGGGAGGCCAGAACTCAGAGATGTTATGAGCAACAATAGCAACACTCAATAACCATTAAAATTATCATAAAAATTACAACAAAAAGTCAAGAATGATGAGGTATTTCCAAAAGCCGCGTAGCTGTGTGAAGTTGCGCTATTCGCAACTATAGATTTCACGTCAGTATAGAAAAATCATCAGGTTTATAATGGTTATATTTCCACAATGTAGATGGACAGTTACGGAATCCTAGCTTCCGGCAAGTTATCAACGTTAAGAAAATCTTTGGATGCGCTCAATGTTAATGCGACTACCCACCTTCGTGGTTTCACTCTTAACATGGATAAGTTGCCGGAAGCTGTGATTCCGTAACTGTTCATCTACACTACGAAAATATAACCATAATAACCCCGATGCCGGCCACGGTGGTCTAGCGGTTCTAGGCGCGCAGTCCGGAACCGCGCGACTGCTGCGGTCGCATGTTCGAATCCTGCCTCGGGCATGGATGTGTGTGATGTCCTTAGGTTAGTTAGGTTTAAGTAGTTCTAAGTTCTAGGGGACTGATGACCACAGTAGTTAAGTCCCATAGTGCTCAGAGCCATTTTTAACCCCGATGACGAACTGCACGAAGTGAAGGCGGTAGTTACGAACAAGGCAACTTCATATAGGTGTGCGGCTTTTGGAAACGCATCATTATGCTTGACTTTTTAATTGTTTAATTTTTATGATAATTTGAATGGTTATTGAGTGCTGAGCATTGTTATCGTTATTCATGCAGGGTATTCTTGTCTAGTAAATGCGTGCATATGTGTGTGTGTGTGTGTGTGTGTGTGTGTGTGTATTTGTGTGTTTTGTGCGTGTCTGTGCGAAATTCTTTTGCAGCGTATGGCAAGTGAGAGAGAGAGAGTAGTAACTAGAGAGCAGGATTTACGAATGTATGATAAATCCCTTAACTCCAAAATTCCCCCCTTCATACCTCCTCTGTGTTACCACTGATGACGTGTCACTGATCCCATTTGTACTAAAATTGCAATAGACGCGGGGTGCCTAGTTGCTTCCACTGCCCTGAGTGCAATGCATAAGTTCTGATAAGCGAGTCGTGAGTCCTTTCTCTTGAGGCTGTAATAAACTGTTAACAACTAAATATTGAATTTGTTTGTTTCTTCGGGATGCGACTCGCTTTTTATTAGAAGAATACGAGAAACTACACAATTAAAGTCATCTTTATGAATAATAAATAATATCCATTCTTCACACCTTCACAGAAGATAAACCACGTAATGAACTACGTGTTCGCGTAATTACTATCAAAGTAATTCTCAATTACATCACCAAAAGACCAGATATTGTTAGTTAAATTTCCAGCCAATACTGACCGCGGCAAAGGACATGTCTGTCCTCCGAGACTGTCCAACCAGCTCTGATCTGACACGCGAACAACTTCGCCCACCTTGCCCGCAGTTCGAAGATCCCGAAGAGCTTCATATGACCCTTTGTTTAGCAGTTGCTTATTATTTTGCTGGTACTTAACACTTTCGAGATAATGTAATGGTAATCTGCACACATCAAAAAAAGTTTTGTATCACCTGTACAGAAAACTGGAATACAGATCAACATAAACATCAATTGCGCCATTTTTATTGCTCATGAAAACCACATATTGCATGTTGTACCACCATAGAGCGAGACTTTCAGAGGTAGTGGTCCTGATTGCTGTACACACCGATACCTCTAAAACCCAGTAGCACGTTCTCTTGCATTGATACATGCCTGTATTCGTCGTGGCATACTATCCACAAGTTCATGAAGTTACTGTTGGTCCAGGTTTGTCCCACTCCTCAACGGTGATTCGGTGTAGAATCCTGAGATTGATTGGTGGGTTACGTCTTCCATAACCAGCCCTTTCCAATCTATCCCAGGCATGTTCGATAGGGTTCATGTCTGAAGGAAATGCTGGCCACTCTGGTCGAGCGATGCCGTTATCCTGAAGAAAGTCATTCTCAAGATGTGCACGATGGGGACGCGAATTGTTGTTCACGCAGACGAATGCCTCGTCAGTATGCTGCCGATATGGTTGCACGACCGGTCGAAGGGTGGCATTCACGTATCGTACAGCCGGGCCGCTACGGCGCCTTCCATGACCACCAGTGGCGTACGTCGGCCCCATATAATGCTACCCCAAGACAGCAGGGAACCTCGACATTGCTGCACTCGCTGGACAGTGTGTCTAAGGCGTCCAGCCTGCCTCCAAACACGTCTCCGACGATTGTCTGGTTGAAGACATATGTGACAATCGTCGGCGAAGAGAACGTGATGCCAATCCTGAGCGGTCCATTTGGCACATTGTTGGGCCCATCTGTACCGCGCTGCATGGTGTTGTTCTTGCAAAGATGCACCTCGCCGTGGACGTCGGGAGTGAAGTTGCGCATTATGCAGCGTACTGCGCACGGTTTGAGTCGTAACACGACGTCCTGTGGGCCGGCCGCGGTGGTCTAGCGGTCGCAGGTTCGAATCCTGCCTCGGGCATGGATGTGTGTGATGTCCTTAGGTTAGTTAGGTTTAAGTAGTTCTAAGTTCTAGGGGACTGATGACCACAGATGTTAAGTCCCATAGTGCTCAGAGCCATTTGAACCATTTTGACGTCCTGTGGCTGCACGAAAAGCATTATGCAAGATGGTGGCGATGCTGTGAGTGTTCTTCCGAGCCATAATCGAACCGCGGTGTTGACCGTCTAGGCATGGTTGAACTACAGACAACACGAGCCGTGTGTACCTCCTTCCTGGTGGAATGGCTGAACCGTCCGTCTAATAGGTGCTGCGCATGCATGGTTGTTACATCTTTGGGTGGGTTTATTGACATCTCTGTACAGTCAAAGGGTCTGTGTCTGTAATACAGTATCCACAGCCGACGTCTACCTTCAGGAGTTCTGGGAAACGGTGTGATGCAAAACTCTTTTGATGTGTATAGTATTGAGATCCGCTTTTACAAGAAATGCAGTTATAATTCACTGTTTATTTTTCTAATGGTAATAAGTTAAATTTATTATTGTGGTCCGCTACTTCCGAACATAGGAGCCAATCTCGGAGAAGGAGCACGGTTTAGGCGGTCTCTTACGTTACACGTACAGAATAAACCATCTGTCACCGGTACCTCGCACCACATTATGTCATCGTCCCACTGCGGCCTTCACACTGGACTCGCATTCGGGAGGATGACGGTTCAATCCCACGTCCGGCCATCCTGGTTTAGGTTTTCGGTGATTTCCCTAAATCGCTCTAGGCAAATGCTGGTATGGTTCCCTTGAAAGGTCACGGCCGACTTCCTTCCCTAATCCGATGAGACCGATGACCTTGCTGTCTGGTCTCCTTCCCCAAACAACCCAACCCAACCCAACTGCTGCCTTCTCAGCTGCTCTAAGGAGAGCTTTCCGTAGATGAATATGATGGTTGTAAGCCAGAAATATTTCAAGTGCATTGGGGAACGTGCACCCTGACGCCCGCTGCTGCTAGTACTCGCAGAAATTTTCTGGGCTGTCTCCTTGGCGCAGTAGTCGACGGCCGGGCGCGGCATATTGGGACAGGACGCGAGCCCCTCTTCGTTGCGAGGGGAGGCGAGCTAAGCTGTGAAGCGCCGTGTCGGCCGGCGCAGGCCGGCGGGAGCCAGGCGGGCCATTTGCGGGCCGGCCGCAGCGGCGGCTCAGAGCCCAGGGCCGAGGGCAGAGGGCTTGCTCCCCGGGCGGCCGTTCCACCAAACTGGTCGGCCAGCGGGTGGCTCGGCGTGGACCGCGGACCGCGGGGAAATCAGGCGCGCACCTCCGCTCCGCCTCCCCTGCGGGGCGTTGACACCGCTCCGTCTGCTTCAGCACTCTGCCGTGCCGCGCACTCTCTGTACGGTCCCGCGGCTCGACTTGCCTAAATATGCTCCACTCAGCCGCCGCCATATACGATCGAGTATCGCACGGGGCGGCACAATCGATTGTTCCTGTGAGAACTTAGTTTCTCCCGGCGTATACAGTGTTCAGATAACTTACGGGAATGCAGCCGGTGACGTAGTCGACAACAGCCTATATTTTAACAGGAGAATATCTGCCATTTTAAATTCAAAACTTTAGCAAGTAAGCGCTGCGCAGCCAACTGAAAACCACGTTTCTTCAGAGAAAAGCAATAAGGACAAAACAAACACACAAAACACTGTAAACAAAAGCGCCATCAGAAGCCAAAGACGACTGACGTCAGAAGTTATCGATAGTGAAATTAATAATCTGTTTTTTTTAATTGTATTTATTTATTTTTGGCAAGTCAGAGAGCAGGAATCCATTCAGAATTTAAGCAAAAATCACCAAACCTATTTACAAGGTTACTTGCTAATTTAACAACTTCCTTAATAACAGTGTCCCAGTAGATGACAGAATCTGTCTTGGTGAATTCTATAGGACGACAAGTGTAAAGACAGTGTTCTGCCATGGCAGATGTGGTCGGCTGTTGTATACGTGTGAGCCGCTTACGCTCAGTACGCCGCTCCTCCACAGTCCTGATAGTCTGACAAATATATTACACGTCACAACTGCAAGAAATTCGGTGGACACTTACTTGACTCACACAAACCACATCATCCTTTCCGGTACCTGATCTTTGACAGAGGGCGAAAAACGCACTTCACATTATATTTCCGCTAGATACGACCATTATTATTCGAAATGCTCCCTGCGAGAGACAAAGGGCCAATAGGCTTTGGTGCCATCTCGGTACTATCACCACGTCTGATCTGTCTTTCACTATAACCATTCTGACGACTTCAAGATGGGCCGACTATCTCTCAGGGCAGGAGGCGACTTGGGCCCTGTGAACAAGTGTGCGAAGTAACCCTTCACGTTGAGCCGGATGGTGACAACTATGGCCTGTAGATACAAGTCAGTGTGAGTAGGCTTCCCATGAACGGCATGTCCCAACGTACTGTCCGCCTTCCTTCTGTTCAACACATCAGTCAGGGTAAGACAACCATCCTCTTCCCTCTACAGCGTGAAAAATATTCAGGTCAATTGAATTCAGGCATTCTAAAACGTCGTTCGAATTCTCTCTGCTATGACGCCAAACTACAAAAGCATCTTCTACATATGTGAAAATCACTTAAGATTCAAAACCACCAGAGTCACGTTCATAGAAATCTTCCGTTAACAAATTGGCAATAATAGATATAAATGGGCTTCCTATCGCAATTGCCTTCTATAGGAAGCCTACTCACACTGATTTGTATCTACAGGCTGGTAGTTGTCAGGGCCCATGTCACCTCCTACCCTGAGAGATTTTCAGCTGAGTTAGCCCAGCTCGAAGTTAGCTTTCGTCAGAATGGTTATAGTGAAAGACAGATCAGACGAAAAAAAATTTGTAGTAAGATCCTATGGGACCAAACTACTTAAACTAACTTACGATAAGGACAACACACACACCCACGCCTGAGGGAGGACTCGAACCTGCGAGGGGGGGGGGGGGGGAGCAACGCGAACCGTTCAGGACGCCACAGATCGGACGAGTGTTGCGCTATCGACCAACTGTGCGCAGGGTGACTGAGATAACACCGAGGTGACACCAAAGTCTACAGTCTTTTTGTCTCTCCCAGGGAGCATTTCGAATAGGATTGGTCATAATATGAGGAGGTGTGTTTTTCGGCCTTAATCTAAGATCAAGGTCCTTTTAGGTTCCGTAAAGGATGCTTTGATTTGCGTAAGTCCACTGAGTGTCTACCGTAACCCCTGCGGTTGCGACAGATCATATATCGGTCAGACTATCAGGACGGTGGAGGGCCGGTGGACTGAGCATATGCAGTACACGCGCTTACAACCACCGAGCAAATGCACCACTGCAGAGCACCGGTCATGCTATGGAATATAACAATACGGAGTTTCTGACAGGCTCTTCAAGTTACTGGTATAGTTTTATTAAGGAAACTGCTGACATTAAATTAGTAGGTAACATTATAAACAAATATGGTGGTTTTTGTGATAATTGTACGTGGAATCTTGTTCTTCCACGTGTAAAAAACAAAGGGGTTGATTATTAATTTCATCTTCGATAACTTCTGACGTCGGTTATCTTTGGTTTGTGATAGCGCTAGTATGTGTGTGTGTGTGTGTGTGTGTGTGTGTGTGTGTGTGTGTGTCCTTTACGAGTTTCTCCGGAAACCGAGGTTTTAAATTGTCTTGCACAGCGCTTATTTGTCGTTTTTCCTTGAAAATGACAGGGTGTGCTCCCGTCGAAATATCGGGGCTTGTCGACTATGTCACCCAGCTACATTCCCGTAAGTTATTTGATAGTTCCTGGTAGCCTCATAATGGAATGGCATCTGTTTATGCGCAGTAATAGAGCTCAGATGTCCAATGGATTTCTGAGTCAAGGAATTACGTGTGAGCAATTATTATTATTCTTAGAAATTTACTTTTACGGCTGAATTTGACCGTGTAAGCTGCAGTTTATTCGCGAGTTTCCAACAGACATCTGTCCGCTTAGTTAACGCGAGTCATACGAGTGCATCAACTTCGTACTTAGTGATCACTGAAATGGAACTGTGACGTGCCTTTTATACCGTTAAATAAACATCGTTTTATTGTCTTAGTTGTTTACAACTCAGTTCGTCCTTTTACAAAAGTGTTACTCTTCTTCCTAGTTATATTTTAACATCAAAATGTCAATAATTAAAAATTACTACATGTCAACCATTAAAAAAAACAAGATTCCTTTTCCATCGTATCTATAATACGTCGGTCTTGTCCAGTACTTCCTAATCTCGCAAATAAAAACTAAACAATTCGATTCTGTTTTTCAAAAGATAATTACTACTGTCACAACTTCGTAAGAGTCTAATACTTATCAAGCAAGTTATCAATAATTAATTTTTCTCAGTTAGTTGCATTAATGCGATGGATGTTACAGGTTCCTCGTATAGTCAACCCACTGCATGCATACGTCGTGCTTTGTCCTGCCCGCCGCTGATGATAAAAGTGAGACATATGTGTAACAAACGGTAAATATCTCAAGCAAATGTCTTGTAGATTAGCCAAAATTTGCTTCATTACTCGCTTCGAGACATATAAATGAATTATTTGAGAGCACGGCACAGCAGTAACTACCTAAGGGCTGCTATAGTACTGCACACAGTATTATTATTACTATCATTACTGCTACTTCTAATAGTGGCTGTGCTCAGCCACAAGGCATTAACAGCCTGAGGTCTACCAATTTCTGCCAGTTCAGAAATAAGGAGCAATCATGTGACTTACAAACAGTAAGTGTAGTGCCCACATTTTAAATGGGGTTGCAGTGTGCAGGTCAAGCAAGTGTTGGAATTGAAAAGGGGTAATGCGAGGGAACGATGATTTGTAATAAGTATCTACCTTCTAATCTGATCTCTCAAACCACTGACTGAAAAGGAGATGGCGATATAGACTTACGCCATATGTTGATTTGAAGCCGGAGTGGCCGGGGCTTTCCATCTTAAATACCCCAAAACATTAGCAGACCCTCGTTTGCGATTGCTTCTTGTTTATTATTTCTGTCGTGTGCAAGCAACAACTGTTATAAATACTAAAAATTATACTGCTTACGTAACTAACATAGTGCAAGGAAGGCAATTTCGAATGTTTTTCTGTTCTTGAATCCGTATTTTCTTTAGTAATACGACACACTTGGCCTGATTAATGTAACTAGTCTTCTGTTAACATACCGTTCGTCATATTTACAGCTTTCAACTCGTGTGTGCAGCATTTATTAATGAACATGTTTGCAAAATACTTACCTCCGTGTCCTTTGTTAATTCATAAACGTTTGCAATGACGAAAGAAGCAAGGCATGTTATCTTTTCTTGTGCATGTTAACAAAGTGAAAGATTATTGAAATGTCGAAGATACAGAACTGCATAACGGCATACTTCCATACGGAATAGAGTTCTTGTTTTATTAGATTATCAGTGCATTAGTCTCACTGTAGTTTGAACCTCTTCCCACTTTTAAATTTGTCATTTTTTTCCTTCTGGAGCTGTGATTATATACACACATCAAAAAAGGTTTTGCATCACCTCGGTCCCGAGAATTCCGGAACCTCTACAGAAAACTGGAGCAGAGATCCACATAAACATCATTTCCGCCCTCTTTTGTGCTCATGAAATCCACACATTGCATGTTGTACCATCATACAGCGAGATCTTCAGAGGCGGTGGTTCAGATTGCTGTACACACCCGTGTCTTTAACACCCAGTAGCACGTCCTCTTGCACTGATGCATGCCTGTTTTCGTCGTTGCATGCTATCCACAAGTTCATCAAGGCACTGTTGGTCCAGACTGTCCCACTCCTCAACGGCGATTCGGCGTAGATCCCTCATAGTGGTTGGTGGGTCACGTCGTCGATAAACACCCTTTTTCAATCAATCACAGACATTTTCGATAGGGTTCATATTTGAAGAACATGCTGGCCACTTCAGTCGGGCGATGTCATTATCCTGAAGGAAGTCATTCACAAGATGTGGACGATGAGGTGCGAATTGTCGTCCATGAAGATGAATGCCTCACCAATATGCTGCATATACAGGGTGTTACAAAAAGGTACGGCCAAACTTTCAGGAAACATACCTCACACACAAATAAAGAAAAGATGTTATGTAGACATGTG
Organism: Schistocerca cancellata; assembly: GCF_023864275.1. NCBI lineage: Eukaryota > Metazoa > Arthropoda > Insecta > Orthoptera > Acrididae > Schistocerca > Schistocerca cancellata. The sequence goes on from NC_064626.1 coordinate 641,001,008, forward strand.
TCCGGAAACGCTTACTATCCATGTTAGAGCTCATTTTACTAGTTCTCTTCAAATCACATTAATCATGGAATGGAAACACACAGCAACAGAATGTACCAGCGTGACTTCAAACACTTTGTTACAGGAAATGTTCAAAATTTCCTCCGTTAGCGAGGATACATGCATCAACCCTCCGTCGCATGGAATCCCTGATGCGCTGATGCAGCCCTGGAGAATGGCGTATTGTATCACAGCCGTCCGCAATTCGAGCACGAAAAGTCTCTACATTTGGTACCGGGGTTGCGTAAACAAGAGCTTTCAAATGCCCCCATAAATGAAAGTCAAGAGGGTTGAGGTCAGGAGAGCGTGGAGGCCATGGAATTGGTCCGCCTCTACCACTCCCATCGGTCACCGAATCTGTTGTTGAGAAGCGTACGAACACTTCGTTGAAATGTACAGGAGCTCCATACGTGCATGAACCGCATGTTGTGTCGTACTTGTAAAGGCACATGTTCTAGCAGCACAGGTAGAGTATCCCGTATGAAATCATGATAACGTGCTCCATTGAGCGTAGGTGGAAGAACATGGGGCCCAAACAATACATCAGCAACAATGCCTGCCCAAACGTTCACAGAAAATTTGTGTTGATGACGTGATTGCACAATTGCGTGCGGATTCTCGTCAGCCCACACATGTTGATTGTGAAAATTTACAATTTCATCACGTTGGAATGAAGCCTCATCCGTAAAGAGAACATTTGCACTGAAATGAGGATTGACACATTGTTGGATGAACCATTCGCAGAAGTGTACTCGTGGAGGCCAATCAGCTGCTGATAGTGAATGCACACGCTGTACATGGTACGGAAACAACTGGTTCTCCCGTAGCACTCTCCATATAGTGACGTGGTCAACGTTACCTTGTACAGCAGCAACTTCTCTGACGCTGTCATTAGGGTTATCGTCAACTGCACGAAGAATAGCCTCGTCCATTGCAGGTGTCCTCGTCGTTCTAGGTCTTCCCGAGTCGCGAGTCATAGGCTGGAATGTTCCGTGCTCCCTAAGACGCCGATCAATTGCTTCGAACGTCTTCCTGTCGGGACACCTTCGTTCTGGAAATCTGTCTCTATACAAACACCGCGCCACGGCTATTGCCCCGTGCTAATCCATACATCAAATGGGCATCTGCCAACTCCGCATTTGTAAACATTGCACTGACTGCAAACCACGTTCGTAATGAACACTAACCTGTTGATGCTACGTACTGATGTGCTTGATGCTAGTACTGTAGAGCAAAGAGTCGCATGTCAACACAATCACCGAAGTCGACATTACCTTCATTCAATTGGGCCAATTGGCGGTGAATCGAGGAAGTACAGTACATACTGACGAAACTAAAATGAGCTGTAACATGGAAATTAAGCGTATCCGGACACATGTCCACATAACATCTTTTCTTTCTTTGTGTGTGAGGAATGTTTCCTGAAAGTTTGGCCGTACCTTTTTGTAACACCCTGTATGGTTGCACTGTTGATCGGAGGATGGCATTCACTTATCGTACAGCCAGGACGTTACGGCGCATTCCATAACGACCAGCGGCGTACGTCGGCCCCACACAATGCCACCGCAAAACAGCAGGGAACCTCCACCTTGCTGCACTCGCTGGACAGTGTGTCAAAGGCGTTCAGCCTGTGCCTCCAAACACGTCTCCGACGATTGTCCGGTTGAAGGCTTATGCGACACTCATCGGTGAAGAGAACGTGATGCCAATTCTGAGCTGTCCATTCAGCATTTGTTGGGCCCATCTGTACCGCACTGCATGTTGTTGTGTTTGCAAAGGTGGACGTTGCCATGGACGTCGGGAGAGAAGTTGCACATTATGCAGCCTATTGCTCACAGTCCGAGTCGTAACACGACGTCATGCGGCTGCACAAAAAGCATTATTCAACATGGTGGCGTTATCGTCAGGGTTCCTCCGAGCCGTAGGTAGTGGTCATCTACTGCAGTAATAGCCCATGGGCGGCATGTAATCGACAGTTCCTGTCTCTCTGTATCTCCTCCATGTCCGAACAACATCGCTTTGGTTCACTCCGAGACGCCTGGACACTTACGTTGTTGAGAGCCCTTCCTGGCACAAAGTAACAATGCCGACGCAATCTAACCGCGGTATTGAACGTCTAGGCATGGTTGAACTACCGACAACACGAGCCGGGATCTCCTTCCTGGTGCAATGACTGGAAATGATGGGCTGTCGGATCCCATCCGTCAAACATACGCTGCTCATGCATGGTTGTTTACATCTTTGGGCAGGTTTAGTTACATCTCTGATCAGTCAGAGGAACTGTGTCTGTGATGCAATATCCACATCATTGTTTATCTTCAGCAGTTCTGGGAACCGGATTGACGTATTTCTTTTGATTTGTTTACTTCATTGTTCCTGTTGAACTGAAGTGGATTATTTACAACAAACGTCATGAGGGAATAACTATAGTACGATGCGGATAGATAGCTACTCACACGTAGAGCTGCAGACAGGCATAACGAGAAGTGTGTTCTCATAACGTTGCAGTCAAAGGCCACTTCATATAGGAAACAAAGCGCGCGCGTACGCGCACCCGCACCCGCACTCATTCACATGCACACGCACACACACACACACACACACACACACGCACACACACACACACACACACACACACACACAAGGGGAGGGACATACAAGAGGGAGGAAATGTGAACAATGAATAATAATTGGCGGGAGCAATTTACGGCATGAGATGCTGAACCAGCAATCAGTGCAGTACATAGATGTGTGTTGTGTGGATATGATATCATTGATACAGACATGTCTCGGTTTGTGGGGCGGCCGGTTAGTAATAATAAATAAGAAATATTGCTCCCCGCCTACTATGAGATTATGAAAATTATTTTTGTTGTCAGCCAGAAAGAGATGGAGGACATACTGACCATAATCCACATTCTTCTTTCGTTCACTGAAAGAAATGTTTCTTCTTTCTGTTTACTCAGAGAGATCCGGAACTATAAATATAAATAAAAGTATTGAGTACTAACTGATTCGAAAAAATTTCACACGCACAACACAGCAATGTTGTTGTTGTTGTGGTCTTCAGTGCTGAGACTGGTTTGATGCAGGTTTCCATGCTACTCTACTCTTCATCTCCCAGTATCTACTGCAACCTACATCCTTCTGAATCTGCTTAGTGTATGCATCTCTTGGTCTCCCTCTACGATTTTTACCCTCCACGCTGCACTCCAATACTAAATTGGTTATCCCTTGATGCCTCAGAATATGTCCTACCAACCGATCCCTTCTTCTAGTCAAGTTGTGCCACAAATATCTCTCCTCCACAATTCTAGTCAATACCTCCTCATTAGTAATGTGATGTACCCATCTAATCGCCAGCATTCGAATCGCCACATTTCGAAAGCTTCTGTTCTCGTCTTGTCCAAAGTATTTATCGTCCATGTTTCACTTCCATACAAGACTACACTCCATACAAATACTTTCAGAAACGAATTCCTGACACTTAAATCTATACTTGTCAACAAATTTCTCTTCTTCAGAAACTATTTCCTTGCCATTGCCAGTCTACATTTTATATCCTCTCCACTTCGACCATCATCAGTTATTTTGTTCCCGAAATAGCAAAACTCCTTTACTACTTTAAGTGTCTCATTTCCTAATCTAATTCCCTCAGCATCACCTGACTTAATTCGACTACATTCCATTATCCTCGTTTTGCTTTTGTTGATGTTTATCTTATATCCTCTTTTCAAGACACTGTCCATTCCATTCAACTGTTCTTCCAAGTCCTTTGCTGTCTCTGACAGAATTACAATGTCATCGGCGAACCTCAAAGTTTTTATTTCTTCTCCATGGATTTTAATACCTACTCCGAATTTTTCTTTTGTTTCCTTTACTGCTTGCTCAATATACAGATTGAATAACATCGGGGAGAGGCTACAACCCTGTCTCACTCTCTTCCCAACCACTGCTTCCCTTTCATGTCCCTCGACTCTTATAACTGCCATCTGGTTTCTGTACAAATTGTAAATCGCCTTTCGCTCCCTGTATTTTACCCCTGCCACCTTTAGAATTTGAAAGAGAGTATTCCAGTCAACATTGTCAAAAGTTTTCTCTAAGTCTACAAATGCTAGATACGTAGGTTTCCCTTTCCTTGATCTAGCTTCTAAGATAAGTCGTAGGGTCAGTATTGCCTCACGTGTTCCGATATTTCTACGGAATCCAAACTGATCTTCCCAGATGTCAGCTTCTACTAGTTTTTCCATTAGTCTGTAAAGAATTCGCGTTAGTATTTTGCAGTCGTGACTTATTACACTGATAGTTCGATAATTTTCACATCTGTCAACACCTGCTTTCTTTGGGATTGTAATTATTATATTCCTCTTGAACTCTGAGGGTATTTCGCCTGTCTCATACATTTTGCTCACCAGATGGTAGAGTTTTGTCACGACTGGCTTTCCCAAGGCTGTCAGTAGTTCTAATGGAATGTTGTCTACTCCAGGGGCCTTGTTTCGTCTCGGGTCTTTCAGTTCTCTTTCAAACTCTTCACGTAGTATCGTATCTCCCATTTCATCTTCATCTACATCCTCTTCCATTTCCATAATAATATCCTCAAGCATATCGCCCTCGTATAGACCTTCTACGTACTCCTTCCACCTTTCTGCTTTCCCTTCTTTGCTTAGAACAGGGTTTCCATCTGAGCTCTTGATATTCATATAAGTGGTTCTCTTTTCTCCAAAGGTCCCTTTAAAGTTCCTGTAGGCAATATCTATCTTACCCCTAGTGAGATAAGCCTCTACATCCTTGCATTTGTCCTCTAGCCATCCCTGCTTAGCCATTTTGCACTTCCTGTCGATCTCATTTTTGAGACGTTTGTATTCTTTTTGCCTGCTTCATTTACTACATTTTTATGTTTTCTCCTTTCACCAATTAAATTCAATATTTCTTCTGTTACCCAAGGATTTCTACTAGCCCTCGTCTTTTTACCTACTTGATCCTCTGCTGCCTTCACTACTTCATCCCTCAAAGCTACCCATTCTTCTTCTACTGTATTTCTTTCCCCCAATCCTGTCAATTATTCCCTTACGCTCTCCCTGAGAGTCTGTACAACCTCTGGTTTAGTCAGTTTATCCAGGTCCCATCTCCATTAATTCCCACCTTTTTGTAGTTTCTTCAGTTTTAAACTACAGTTCATAGCCAACAGATTGTGGTCAGAGTCAACATCTGCCCCTGAAAATGTCTTACAATTTATAACCTGATTATTAAATCTCTGTCTTACCATTATATAATCTGTCTGAAACCTGTCAGTATCTCCAGGCTTCTTCCATGTATACAAGCTTCTTTTATGATTCTTGAACCAAGTCTTAGCTATGATTAAGTTGTGCTCTCTGCAAAATTCTACCAAGCGGCTTCCTCTTTCGTTTCTTACCCCCAATCGATATTCACCTACTACGTTTCCTCCTCTCCCTTTTTCTACTGACGAATTCCAGCCACCAATGACTATTAAATTTTGGTCTCTTTTTACTATCTGAATAATTTCTTTTATTTCATCATACATTTCTTAAATTTCTTCGTCATCTGCAGAGGTAGTTGGCATATAAACTTGTACTACTGTGGTAGGCGTGGGCTTCGTATGTATCTTGGCCATGATAATGCGTTCACTATGCTGTTTGTAGTAGCTTACCCGCATTCCTATTTTCCTATTTATTATTAAACCTACTCCTGCATTACCCCTATTTGATTTTGTGTTTATAACCCTGTATCCACCTGACCAAAAGTCTTGTTCCTCCTGCCACCGAACCTCACTAATTCCCATTATATCTAACTTTTTAAATTTTCTACCCTACCTGCCCGATTAAGGGATCTTACATTCCACGCTCCGATCCGTAGAACGCCAGTTTTCTTTCTGCGGATAACGACATCCTCTTGAGCAGTCGCCGCCCGGAGTTCCGAATGGGGGACTATTTTACCTCCGAAATATTTTACCCAAGAGGACGCCATCATCATTTAACCATAGAGTAAAGCTGCATGCCATCGGGAAAAATTACGGCTGTAGTTTCCCCTTGCTTTCAGCCGTTCGCAGCACCAACACAGGAAGGCCGTTCTGGTTAGTGTTACAAGGCCAGATCAGTCAATCCTCCAGACTGTTGCCCCTGCAACTACTGGAAAGGCTGCTGCCCCTCTTCAGGAGCCACGCGTTTGTCTGGCCTCTCAACAGATATCTGTCCGTTGTGGTTGCACCTACGGTACGGCTATCTGTTTCGCTGAGGCACGCAAGCCTTCCCACCAACGGCAAGATCCATGGTTCATGGGGAGCAATATTCCTGATAATTATAGTAATAATGATGTCTCTTTCATAAACAACACTATGAGGCGACCTCTACCGTAAGTTCCCATAGAATGGTGTTTCGTCCTGACTTTTAATAATCAGTCAACTGCTCGTCGCCAGCCGGGGTGGCCGAGTGGTTCTAGGCGCTACAGTCTGGAACCGCGCGACCGCTACGGTCGCAGGTTCGAATCCTGCCTCGGGCGTGGATGTGTGTGATGTCCTTAGGTTAGTCAGGTTTAAGTAGTTCTATGTTCTAGGGGACTGATGACCTTAGAAGTTAAGTCCCATAGTGCTCAGAGCCATTTGAAGCATTTGAACTGCTCGTCACAGAAGTGGAACATAATGTCACCATTTGCCACGGGGTTTTGTTAACATTACGGGCGGCACACAAACAGTTACTTCCGCGAAATATAAGCTATATAAGAGGGTGTACAGTCCTCTTGAATTCACTTCCTATTTGTACCGAAAACTTGCTTTTAGTTGCAGCCTGGCTGTGACGTCACTCGAAGCACCGCGTAAGCCGGGGTTTGACTGACGCGGACCGATTGACAGCTGGGTGCGAAGTGAAGTCTTTTCAGAAATCCAAACGATCCTGGACGGTGTACAGTCTCCGCGAGTTCACTTCCTACTCTTACCGAACGCGCGTTTTGTTGCAGCCTGGCTGTGACGTCACCCGAATCAGTGCACATACAGGCGTTTGACTGACACGGACAGCGTGACAGCAGGGTCGAAGTGATCACTGACTTTCAGACCGTGCTTATACACTCCTGGAAATTGAAATAAGAACACCGTGAATTCATTGTCCCAGGAAGGGGAAACTTTATTGACACATTCCTGGGGTCAGATACATCACATGATCACACTGACAGAACCACAGGCACATAGACACAGGCAACAGAGCATGCACAATGTATGCACTAGTACAGTGTATATCCACATTTCGCAACAATGCAGGCTGCTATTCTCCCATGGAGACGATCGTAGAGATGCTGGATGTAGTCCTGTGGAACGGCTTGCCATGCCATTTCCACCTGGCGCCTCAGTTGGACCAGCGTTCGTGCTGGACGTGCAGACCGCGTGAGACGACGCTTCATCCAGTCCCAAACATGCTCAATGGGGGACAGATCCGGAGATCTTGCTGGCCAGGGTAGTTGACTTACACCTTCTAGAGCACGTTGGGTGGCACGGGATACATGCGGACGTGCATTGTCCTGTTGGAACAGCAAGTTCCCTTGCCGGTCTAGGAATGGTAGAACGATGGGTTCGATGACGGTTTGGATGTACCGTGCACTATTCAGTGTCCCCTCGACGATCACCAGTGGTGTACGGCCAGTGTAGGAGATCGCTCCCCACACCATGATGCCGGGTGTTGGCCCTATGTGCCTCGGTCGTATGCAGTCCTGATTGTGGCGCTCACCTGCACGGCGCCAAACACGCATACGACCATCATTGGCACCAAGGCAGAAGCGACTCTCATCGCTGAAGACGACACGTCTCCATTCGTCCCTCCATTCACGCCTGTCGCGACACCACTGGAGGCGGGCTGCACGATGTTGGGGCGTGAGCGGAAGACGGCCTAACGGTGTGCGGGACCGTAGCCCAGCTTCATGGAGACGGTTGCGAATGGTCCTCGCCGATACCCCAGGAGCAACAGTGTCCCTAATTTGCTGGGAAGTGGCGGTGCGGTCCCCTACGGCACTGCGTAGGATCCTACGGTCTTGGCGTGCATCCGTGCGTCGCTGCGGTCCGGTCCCAGGTCGACGGGTACGTGCACCTTCCGCCGACCACTGGCGACAACATCGATGTACTGTGGAGACCTCACGCCCCACGTGTTGAGCAATTCGGCGGTACGTCCACCCGGCCTCCCGCATGCCCACTGTACGCCCTCGCTCAAAGTCCGTCAACTGCACATACGGTTCACGTCCACGCTGTCGCGGCATGCTACCAGTGTTAAAGACTGCGATGGAGCTCCGTATACCACGGCAAACTGGCTGACACTGACGGCGGCGGTGCACAAATGCTGCGCAGCTAGCGCCATTCGACGGCCAACACCGCGGTTCCTGGTGTGTCCGCTGTGCCGTGCGTGTGATCATTGCTTGTACAGCCCTCTCGCAGTGACCGGAGCAAGTATGGTGGGTCTGACACACCGGTGTCAATGTGTTCTTTTTTCCATTTCCAGGAGTGTATATGGGTGCAGCGGACGGCCGGAGGGAACACCTGCCGTCATCTGCTCTATGCTCCCGTAGTAGCCTCAGAATGGCAGCTTTCTCGGAAACAATTTATAGCACTGTTATGTATTCATTTAGAATCTTTGTGATTTTTGTGTAAGTCGAATTAAGTTGGCTATTATCACAGAAAAAGATTTAACTCGCCTGCATTAAACTTCGCCGTCTACAATTTTTAGAACGGAACTCACAGTAGAACATGACCTCTGAACTACATCTTTAAGCATTACTACATCTTTCGAGCATTAACATAACTGATACTTAATCTGCTACAAAGAGGGATGTTTTTGTTCTAAATTTAGTTTCCAGTCAATGACTCGTAAACTATTAGAGGTAGTTTAATGGGGTCTCATAGTTACTATTTTTAAATAGAACTGAAGCTTCATACAAATTTTTGGCTTTCGAGCTTTATTATTTAGCGCCACTTATTTTTTTCTTAAAACGATGTATTTATGGAAACATATTCATCTGATCATTGAGATTTAACAATTTAAACATTAATATAGTGAAGTACATAGTGACAAAGTTTGGAAAACTACTTTAACTTTTAATTTAATGCTTAGATTATGGTGCGCAGACGCTTTATGATGACGTGGCGCTATTAGCAGTGAACTGGGATAATTCCCGGCACACTCGCATGCCTCTGTACTTCTTAAGCGATACAGCGCTTGTTTCGCCACGGGTTGTCGGAGCGTTTGTGATTTGGCTAAATCTATGACGATTGCATTCACGGACAAAGTTTCTATCTGTAGGTGGGAGTGAATTTTAAAATATTCTGTTTAATATGTTGTTATATCTTCATTCCGTTTCAGGATTACCATTTCATATGAATCAGTAGCTATAACATTATACTCTATATAAGAGCTTTTTTTGTTGTTTACCTTCAGTTGTTTTGGGACTTGCGTTTACATTAAATCATGTCGGTAAATTGTTTATATAGTATCTAATCGTGTTTCGTGTAGATTAAAACCAGGCAAGAAAGACTGCATTTTTGTTTTACATCCTTTTTAACATGTGCTCTTCGATCTTTATCTTCCATTCTTATTTTCCTGCTTTGTTCTTGTACAGCGTGCACGTTATCCATCATTCCCTATACCTTATATCTATTTTTCTGGGAAAATTCAAACACTTTGCAACATTTTACTCTGATAGACGGATTTTTCACGTCCGTTCAAAATCAGAACGGACTCTATGGTGTTTTTACTTTTCTCAACGGTGAACTGTTCGTCATATCAGAGATATTCATTATTTTGTTACCCATCTTTTTGTGTAATAATCTTGTCAGCAATTTGGATGCACGGGATTTTTTGACAGTTCTCACATTTATCTGCCGTTGCTGCTTCGCGACTGTGCAGATGATACTTTTCTGGAAGTGTGATGGTATGTCTCCAGTCTCACAGATTGTACCCATCAACTCGAATAGTCGTTTCGTTGCCACACGTCAAATGGTTTCATAAATTCCGAAGGAATATTATACACCTCTACCAACTTATTTGATCGCACGTCTTCCAAAGCTCTGCCAAACTCTGACACTAATACTGTATCCCCAAAGTCTTCTAGATCAACTCGTATTTCTTCTGTCACTTCAGTGCACTCTTTTCATCAATCCGCCGTCTTTTCTGTGATTAATAACGGAAATAGTTTTCACACAACTGTTATTTGAAGGAGCGACGTAATGTGTTAACAACAGATTCGCAAACTGAACATATGATATAAAATTGAGTAATGAAACTGGAAATAAAAAGCCTAGCACTGCTGGCGATTCAATGGCAGAATTGTTCTATAATATGACGGTCGATTCGAGGTCGATGCATCATGAGCGACTTCCATTACGTTACTGCAAGCGCTCCAGCCAGTCGCAAACACAATTTATGTACATAGATTCAGTTCGGTACATTTACCACTTGGCTAGACACAGCAGACAACGCGGCTTCGACTCAAGGTGTTTGACGACAAGCGGCGGTTCTCATAGTGCCTGTTACAAGTACGTTCCCTCTTTTTCAAAGCACGTTCTCGTTTATAAAACTGTTCGTTTGCAGAAAGTTCGCAGTATTTTCATGGCGTTTGCTGTTGCCGCAGTTTTGATATTCCTCATAACCAAATAGTGGGAAAATCGCACAAAATCAAAATGCCAGAAGGTTAATCAACCTGGGAAGTTAGTCTTTTCACCTACGTGAGTGATGATCGAAAGATATTCTGCTAGTGTTTGAAATCTATATTCGAGTTTAACAAATTTCTGTTTTTCAGAAAAGGTTTTCGTGCAGCTGCAGTCTTTATATTTTGCTGCAAAAATAGCAAAACTCATCTACAGCCTTACTGTAACTGATACAGCAAATTTCAGCAAAATGGCGCGCAGTGTAGGAGTAATTTCGGCCTGAAATTGATTAAATTCTAGTACATCCTGCCTCATTTACATTTATCTTGGTTTCACTCTGTCATTTCAGGCGAACGCTGGAGTACTTACTATATCAATAGTTTGATAGCAAGATAGTGGGAATGGAGTCAGGGACTGCTCCAGGTAGTCGCGCCAATAAAACATTTATAGCCGGCAGACACAGTGTACACTATTATGTGGTTGGGTCTTCGTAAGTGGTTTATTCTATCTTACGTCCTAATGAATGTGACGCAGATGTAGTGCTAAATGCCGCCTGAGTATTTAAACTCCTCCACGAAATTCTTACAAAGGCCGGAGACTTTTAGTGTGATGGTACGGCGCTGTCATCGTGCAGCCACATCACGGGAGCCCGTAAACCGGCCGCGGCACTGATGTCTGAGATAAGGCTTTAATTTCCTGTCCCCATCCATATCTGCGCGATGCTGCTGACAGCTGCGGCGGCAGTGCGTTTTGCGTCACGCACTCTGACAGGCCCTGCGGGCGGACCCTGTGCTGTGACCGATACTTGGGTGGAGCTTTCATGGTCATAAACACTTGCTTAACTATTATGTTTTCTCAGTTACTGAATTATAAGTCGAGAAGGAAGGACCACAAAGGGAAACCCCATTGTGTAGGAAATCTTTCGGACGTACTGTGTCAGACACACGTTTCACTAAATTACATGAATAGCTGTATTGTTCTAAGCAGGAAGAATTTTTGCTGTGAGTAAAGAATTTAACTTTATTAGAATAATCGAAAAGATACAGTATTACTTTAAGATGTTTCTTAACGTACTAAAAGAAGTTGCAGTGCGGAAAACGTTTATTCACTCTTTAGTGTATTTCTCACACGACATCCGATATACTTTGATGTGCTGATGGATACACACTGCTCAAGAAAGAAAAGCTGTCGTGATTTTAACTGAACGTAATTTTCAAATTTTTTACACAAGCAGACTTACTTTAAAAAGTTTTCCACGTCTTCTCAAATGGAAATGAACACAACCTATGAGTTGGCTTACACCTCTGTTCACTAAATAAGTAACGAAGCAATCGCAAACTGGTGTTGGGGGCAGCGCACTTGAAGATGTGGGGCGATGGAATTTTTGAAAATGCAAGCTGCATATCGCGATTCTACAACCGCTTTATGCTGTGTGATTAGTTAAAATTGTCGACCTTATTCTTCGAATGACCGCAGGTTCAGATCATATGATTAAAAAAAAATTAAAAATTAGTAACAAAGTCAAGGGCAATGGTGGATCGATGCCACATCTTGTTGCGTTGCGTCTCTCGCACAAGAAAAATATAAATTCGAATGATTAGTACAATGATTATTCAACGTAGGAATCACACAGCCAACTGGTTGCAAATAACTCTTTGGTACAATGACCCAGGTTTCGACACCTCTAAGGATGACTTCATTTAGAATGGAATTTTAAGAATCCCTACAAAAATAGTACATAGACAATTAAGTTTTACAAAAAATATTAAGAAAGTGATAATAGTCATGACTCACAAAGGTTACTCAAGTAAAGTTACATTTCGATAATGCAATGGTCCTAGCTTACGGCAGATATGTTTAACTCAAAGATTAAAATTAAGCACATTCCAGGGTTTGGCACGTATGCCTTAATTAGGAACATCAGACAGATCGGCCCAGTGACTTACGTTGCTGCCAAGAAAACAATATAAGTTGAGCCGCCTGTCGGGCGCAGACAGTGGCACGTGCCCATTTGAGACATTATTTCAGAAATAATTAAATTAAACAACAATTAATTATAAAAACAAAACACAAAGGAACAGAACTTAATTTATTTTTGAAAATACCAAGTAGTCAAGCAAATAAAGTATAACTAAGAGCCATCTAATAGGCTTTACAGAAATTACCATTTCGCAAAGCACAGAATATTATAGAAAATTTATACAAACAGCTCCACAATCCAAAAAATATTTGCATGAAGGTTTTTTAAGGGGAGACGGAAGGCAACTGTGCTTCAAAAATTCGATTTTTAGATTTTAGCGTATTTGAAATGCCTGGTCTTTCCTGCGTGAAACAGTTTTTGCTTCATAGAAATACGACAATTTTTTCGTGAGATATGATGGTTTCCCTGACGCTTTGTGCAATCTCGGGATGGTGACAGCAAGGCTTATGACCGGGTATGTGCAGGACAACCCTATGGTCCTAATGTCACAATTTATAAATTATATTGCATTAGGCATGTCCAGAAGAGAATGGGGTCCAGGTTAAGAAGATTATTGAAAAAAAGTAAAAAATAGTATTGGAAAATGATAAGAAGATAGGCGGTAAAGGTAACCTGACAAATGTTGATATAGATACATTACAGAATTGTAGGGAATTTAGAAAAGCTGTATGGGCTATCTTTTTCCATAAGCTTTCCACAAATTAAAATCCAGTGCACGGTCTTTGCCCGAATGATCCTGACTCTTGGTGCAAGCACAGGAGAAGTGCCACATATAACCACAAATATTCTTTACCTGCGTCAGTAATGAATGAAATTAAACACGTATTTAGAGACATTTGTAAAGATACCTTGTTGAAGAAATGTCTTCATGGGAAAAACCTAAATTTAAATGAATGTGTGAATTCTGTTATTTGGAACCGGTTACCTAAAACTGTATTTGTTTAGCTTACAACCCTCAAATTTGTTGTTTATGATCCTATTTTATGCTTCAATGATGGTGTAATTAGAAAACAGGATGTTTTGGAAGTATTGAACATAAAATCTAGTGGAAATACTGCAAAATCCTTGGTGCAAATAGATAAAGAGAGAATCCGCAAAGCAGGTATTTCTAATTTAAAATGCACAAAAGAAGCCAGACAGAAAAGAAGAGGGACCAAGTGAAGAAAAGAAAATAAGAATGTTATTCAGATTATGCTCAGTATGGTGCAGGACAATGTTATTGGTAAGTAATTCTCATCAAAAACTATACTAGAGTTGCAATATTAAATTTTTAATGGATTTTTCTCAAAACTACATTTTTTTTACTTTCAGGTACCATTATTTGATAAACTAATGGGGTTTGAAATATGAAATTTGGTCAATTTGTACTGCAGGTTGTAATAAGTTATTACAAGCAAATTGAGAACCACCAAACAATCATAAACTGTTTTATAATAATGTACAAAAAAAGTTAAAGTTTACTAGTGAAACAATAAAATTTTTCTTTCTTCAAAGGTATTATGTTCATTTTACGTGCAAATTGAGGCGTATATGTTATATATACATACGCAGTAAAAATTTCATTGTTTTATCACTTATAGTTCTTTTGAAAAGTGTGCTTATTCAAAGGGTAAAATAGCATTGTGAGAATAGGGATAAAAATTGCCTTCTGTCTCCCCTTAATGGTACACATCTATGAGAATCGAAGAAAAAGATGTTCCGGAACTACATGCAGGAAAACTTAACAAAAAATAAGGAAATCAAAATTCCGCGAGTGATGGATCAAATTCACTGAAGAAATTTTTGTTACGTAATTGCAACTGTACATTGAGGATGAGGTCATCGTACTTAGCAACATGCTTGAAAATCTCCAGCTCTTCGATACATCGAGCGTATGACTTACCTTTTCCCGATGCAGAATGTAAATTTCTGCAACACTTTTCGCTTTGTAACCGGAAATTAACAGATGATTACGTACATTAGTGCCCCTTTCTCCCAATAAATGTTCCTTGTACCTGATACTGAAAGATCTTCCAGTTTGTCCTACACTGAAGCGTCGAAGAAAGTGGTGTAGGCATGCGTATTCAAATACAGAGATATGTAAACAGACAGAACAACGCGCTGCGTTCGGCAACGCCTATATAGTACAATTGTTTGGCGCAGTTGTTAGATCGGTTACTGCTGCTACAATGGCAGCTTATCAAGATTTAAGTGAAGTGAACGTGATGTTGTAGTCGGCGCACTACCTATGGGGCACAGCTTCTTCAAGGTAGCGAAGAAGTGGGTAGTTTCCGGTACGACCACTTCACGAATGTATCGTGAATATCAGGAATCCGCTGAAACATCAACTCAGCGACATCGCTGCGGCCGGAAAAGAATCCTGCAAAAACGGTGCTAACGACGACTGAAGAGAATTGTTCAACGTGACACAAATACAACCCCTCCGCAAATTGCTGCAGATTTCAATGCTGGGCCATCAACAACTGTCAGCGTGCGAACCATTCGACGAAACATCACCCATATGGGCTTTCGGAGCAGAAGGTCCACTCGTGTACTATTGATGACTGCTGGGCACAAAGCCTTACGCCTCGCCTGGGCTCTTCGACACAGACATTGAACTATTGATGACTGGAAACATATTGTCTGGTCGGACCAATCTCGTTTCAAATTGTATCGAGCGAATGAACGTGTACGGGTATGGAGACAACCTCATGAATTCATGGATCCTGCATGTCAGCAGGGGACTGTTCAAATTGGTGGAGGCTCTGTAATGGTGTGGGGTGTGTGCAGTAGGAGTGATATGGGACTCCCGATACGTCTAGGTACGACTCTGATCGATGACACGTACGTAAGTATCCTGTATGATCAGCTGTATACATACATGTCCATTGTGCATTCCGCCGGACTTGGGCAATTCCAGCAAGAGAATACGACACCCCACACGTCCAGAATTGCTACAGAGTGGCTCCATGAACAATCTTCTGAGTTTAAACTATTCCACTGGTCACCCCATTCCCCAGACATGATTATTACTGAGCATCTCTGGGATGACTTGCAACGTACTCTTACGGATTTATGGACAGCCCTGAAGGATTCATGGTGTCAATTCTCTCCAGCACTACGTAAGACTTTAGTCTAGTCTGTGTCACGTCCTGTTGCGGCACTTCTGCGCGTTCGTGGGGCCTACACGCTATTAGGCAAGTGTACCAGTTTTTTTAGGTCTTCAGTGTATATAATAAACGGGACAAGTACGGCAGTGATTTTGTAAACTCCAGAACTGCGTGAAGAAGCAAATGTGTACTTGAGATTTTGAATAAGATTTTTTTGCAAGTTATTGTTATTGGAAAAGATTACTTTGCATCTATGTTTTTTAACTAGAAGATGACGCATTCTGTAAGAAATAGGGAAATCGAAAAAACTTTTTGTGCTCGTTACTGTCAGAAACAGCATTCACGCCTAAAGTGGCATTTTTAACTTTGATGATCTTTTCAAATAACGAGGGATCATAGCCGTTATTAACTGATTTTTTTTTTTTATTAAATTCATCCATTCTATACGCTTGTCATGTGGCAAAGATACGGAAACTGCACGATGAATGGCTGAATGGAAAACTGCTTTTTTTAGGGTATGAGGATGCTGTGAACTAGCGGGCACAAATACTATATGTATTAGTGACTTTTCGAAAAATACCAAAGGGAAGCCCGTCGTTGTCAATAGGAATACTAAGGCTGACGTTCGTTATTTTATGATCTACAAGTGAAGCTGATTTTTTCATGTAGACTATTAAAAGTTTCACAGAAATGATCAATTCCTTCGTAGAAACCATTGTATGTGGTCAAAATGGCGTCCACGTACCGAGAATATGACAAAATACCCAGATCAGCAGCTGAAAAATTATTGAAGAAATTCTCTTCCAGTGAATTAATGAACATGTCGACCAGGGTGCTGAGAACAGCCATGGTTAAAATATTTTAAACTACAATGATTATTGAAATAAATATGTGGGCTGGTGTTGTGACAAAGTATTCAAACATGTTTTTCATGAAAATTGGCTTAATATATTAGAAATTATTCAGAGTTACAGACAACGATGCTTACATGTCAAGATCAGATGGTAAAATACCAAAGCGAACAACCAGTTATATCCTAGCTATCCTCGAAGACAAAACTGAAGGCCGCGCCCTCGTTTATTTGTACAGATAGCACAAATATTTCCCTATTGACTTTTTGACCCTCAATCGACATTTCCTTTCCATAAGCGTACACAAAATTTTACGCACTTAAAAAAAAATTATTAATGGTAAAGGCGAGTTACACAGCATTAGAAGGTATTTGCTTTCATTCCCGTTGTGTATAAAAGACTGTAAAGAAGTGAAGTGGATCTTGTTCTGCACATAAAAAAATCTTTCTTTGCATTTGATGCACATCAGTAGCCGGTGCTTCTCCATCTTGCTTCAATAGAGGCAGCACAGCGTCTCGACGTACATCGAATCACCTTCCGAATGAAATCCCGTGAAATTTTTTGGCACTTCTCTAGTAAAGTTCCATGGAATTTTTGTAGCGTTTCTGGAGGATTTGCAGGAGAATAAACGCTTGTCCTTAGAGAGCCCTATATGTGCTCTTTGGGGTTTAAGTCGAAACTACAGATTGGCCACTCCGCAACATTGATATTCCCTCACCGAAGAAAATTTTATCTGGCACTGCAAGATGGGCACGAGCACTACGTATTCATCTGTTAACTTCTTATTTAGCTGGAACAGATTAAGGCCTTAAGATTACCAGGAGCAACACATGCAAAAGATGTTACAATACTTCCCGACAATAACAATAATAGTCACAAATAACAATAAAAATAATAACTGCTGTAATAGAAAAGGGAATTTACAATGATTTAGACTAGCTTAGCACATATGGAGCTGTATTTAGTATTATCATAAGCCGAATGGATAAAGGAAGTGGAGAGAAATTGAAATGACAGTCACAGTGGCTGTTAGGAAAAGAGCATGATAAAAATAGAGAACTCTGCCGTCAGTGGGCGGGGACAAGTTCTGCGGGAGACGGACTGACAAGAATGCCTTGCACAAAATGTAGGATATGTCTATTGTGGCAGAACGTCGACCATTAGCTGTCTTTTGATGTTCGGAAGGAATTTAGTTTCTCTGATATTTTGAGGAAGATAGTTCCAGTGGCAGGTTTCTGATAATTTAGATAACATGGCAGTGCTATTTGATGGTGGAGAGAGAATTTTACTTTGCTGAGGCTTAACATTTTTGCTGTGCTGTTCAGATAGTAGAATAAGGGTTGAAGATTTACTGGAGGGAGTGCAGTGATTGCAAAACGATACAGGAAACACAGAGTGTGAGTCTCTACGCTTATTGGCACTTTGGTGTGATATGGCCGAAAAAGCGTACGTCAGAAATGTATCGTGAACAAGCAGTCGTCGCCAGTTCCAGCCTGTGTGAGATTTCATATGAAAGTGCTTGGAAAATGGCTTCACCATAGTGAAGTATGGGGAGTACAGTATTTCTACGAGCTTCTTTTTAAGCTCAAAAGCAAATATCTCTTCATATTTTTGTAGTGAGTGAAGTAACCCTGAAACTTTCGTATATATTGCAGTTGTTTGTTCAGTCCGATCTAAATGATGATCCAGAATTACACCCAACTTCTTTGTAGAAGAAGAGATGATTATTTCTGTGCCGTTTAGGATTAATGATGCAAGAGATTGTCAGAGGTGAGGGTAATATGTCCCTCGTGAACGACTAAGGCTAACGCTTTTTAGCTGGTTAAGTTTTCAGCATACGTTGTGCGCCCACATAGATGGCGTAAGTAAATCGGCGTTCACCTGCTGATGGCTGCGGACAGGTTTATTGGACTTGCACTTAGATACAACTGAACGCCGTCAGCGTGAAGGTGACATCGGCAGTGGGAGAGAATAGTTGTCACATAGTTAACATATAATGAAGTATAGTTATGGGTCCATTACTGATCCTTGTGGAACCCCTGACACTACATCTCTTCATTGTGACCTTTTTTGTTTCAACTATTACACAGTGTTGGCGAGATCTTAGGTATGAGTGGAACTACTGTTCAGCATTTGAAGAAAAATTTTAACTTGTGAGTTCAGTAAGTAGAATGTTGAAGTCGACAGTGCCGAAATCTGTGATGAAATACGAAAAGAACATAACAATCGCCTATTCCAGAATGAGATTTTCACTCTGCAGCGGAGTGTACGCTGATATGAAACTTCCTGGCAGATTAAAACTGTGTACCGGACTGAGACTCGAACACGGGACCTTTGCCTTTCGAGGGCAAGTGCTCTACCATTTGAGCCACCCAAGCACGACTCAGGCTTCGTCCTCGAAGATTTACTTCACCAGTATCTCGTCTCCTAAATTCCAAATTTTACAGAAGCTCTCCTGAAAGAAAGGATATAGCCTGGGGGATGTTTCCAGAATGAGATTTTCACTCTGCAACGGAGTGTGCGCTGATAAGAAACTTCCTGGCAGATTAAAACTGTGTCGGGGCGTGAGTAGTGCTTGGGTAGCTTAGATGGTAGAGCCTTTGCACGTGAAAGGCAAAGGTCCCGAGTGAGAGTCTCGGTCCAGCATACAGTTTTAATCTGCCAGGAAGTTTTATATTAGCGCACACTGCGCTGCAGAGTGAAAATCTCATTCTGGAAATATCCCCCGGGCTGTTGTTAAGCCATGTCTCCGCTATATCCTTTCTTTCAGGAGTGCTAGTTCTGCAAGGTTCGCAGGAGAGCTTCTGTAAGGCTTGGAAGGTATGAGACGAGATACTGGCAGAAGTAAAGATGTGAGGACGGGGCGTGAGTCGTGGTTGGGTAGCTCAGATGCTAGAGCACTTGCCCGCAAAAGGCAAAGGTTCCGAGTTCGAGTGTTGGCCCGGCACACGGTTATAATCGCCTATTGTTTATCCACAGTTTGTTTCAGTTCATCAGTCAGTTTTATACGAGTAGTAGTAGCGCTGAGATTTTGCCGGAAACCTGACTGGTACTCACATACAAGGTTATTTTATGTTAAATTAGTAAGTCAAGTGTGTATTCTAAAGCCTTGGCTAATGCTTGTAGAATGCAAATAGGCCTGTAGTAGAAGGACTGCTCGGCAGATTCCTTCTTGGTTAGTGATTTTATGAGTCATTGCTTTCAAGATGTTGGAAAGATGCTGGATGTCAGGGAACGGTTAAAAATGTCCAGTATTTTGGGAAGTATAGGATCTACAAGAATATTTGTCATCCGCACCGTTACAGTATCGTACTCTGCAGCCGCCGAACGAATTTACGTGTCTGGCTTCCAGACCGTGTTATCGCTTGCTGGCTCCAGGCAAAATTTTTCAATTCTACCAATTACTGACACTTTAAGGAAACCAGTGGTTTGTGCCTTTGTGTGTTGGTCAATTAACGATCTCGGCGTGGCGAAATACTAATTTAGAACCGAAACGGCGAGCTGTGTTTTAGTGTCCACTGTATTCCTCATCAAAGCACTATTACGCCTCCTCCAAAATGTACTGTTGGGGACACTGTAGCTTTCTTATTACGTTCCCCGTGAGTTTTCCATACGCCGAAAAGACGTCCGTCTCGTTGTAAGTTCACTCTAGTTTCGTCGCAGAACAGTGCTTTCCGTCAGTGCCTTAACCTGCAATATGTGTGGTCTTCGGCAAACCAGAGTCTCCTTTGTTTAATCTCTTTAAACGAAGCACTTTATTCTGCCGTCTGTACCTAAACTGATTCTCGGGTAGTCTGTTACAGATTGTTTGATCACTAAACAGTTGTCCAGTAGCTTGGCGAAAATCTTCTCATGGTTCACGTGCTGCTTTTGCGCGGTTCCTCAGTACAAAAATTTGAAGATAACGATCCTAAACAGCTGTTGTTTTCCTGCAAAGAGTCGAACCTCACTCTCTAACAACAGTATGCCTTTCATTGTATCGTTTCCACAACTTAGAAACTGCATTTTGATTTACTCCCAGTTCTCGTGCTACATATCACAGTGAGTGTTTCTCCTGCAGAAGAGTTATTCCACGATTGGTTTCCTCTATTGTTAATTGTCTGTGTCCCCTGTTACCGACAATGTCACGTACTTCCAGGCCTATGCAATGTGGTATACTGTGTTTACTAACGCTAATACCGTGCACACTCACTTAGTTGTGAGCACTGTGCTTCATCTCCACGTATTCACGAGTAAGCCCACAAGGCTAAGACTCATGTAAATTTGAGGATAATGCAGTGTATCTGTCGGTGAGACTGAAAGTGCTGTAATGTCCATTGTTTACGTGTGTGCACAACACCTGAGACTAGTGGTAACGTTTCCTTTTGAATAGTATATATGTAGCCTGTTCTCAGGCGCTCTTCCACATTAACGTCGAAAGTATAATCTTTATGTAGAGTTTGTCTTTTTGTCGTAAAGTTATTACATAATCATGTGGAAAGAAGCTAAACATTGCTAAAAACAAAAGTGTGTGTCTTGTGAAAATAGTCGTGAAAACAGTAACTTTTTTCATGCATTTTGTGCAACAAAGTTTGAGGTTATCATAAAATGACTATTGTAACGTACATTAGTTTTCAATTAATTTAATTATGAAGTCGAATTTCGTACACAAATGATTTTGCAGCTACCTAGGAATGCAAATAGTCAATATAAACTGAGTTATTGATATTGAATTATATGTTCCTTGAGCCTAGGCTGTGACCTGACTGTTGCACTAGAACTGTAATTGAATGTTACCTAGCGCTCGGATTTTAGTGTTTGAACGCGGTATAGTGACATGTGCTGCATCTATTTAGTCCCGCCAAGGTAAGCCGGTAAATTTGTCTGGGACAGTCTGTTGATATTCTGATAAATTTTATAAACAGACCACGTCAAGATATGCTGCCACTCTTTTATTTTTTTTATGTTACCGACCTCGGTGATTTCTGCTCATTAGTAATTATAACCACAATATGGCACCCAGCAGGACATTTCGAAATATATGATATACATTCCTTTGGTGAAGCGTAATGGTAAGCTACATTTTTATCTGTTTTCTTGCATCATCAAAAAATATAATTTATGACCGGTAATTTAATTGAGCCACAGCTACGCCAAGTTCTAAGTTGTTACTACTGGTATCGATGTAATGTCGTCGCTGCTATTCACGACGGCGTATGAAAAACGCTACAATACAGTGCACCATTCGAAATTTTAAGATGATCACTAAAGACAGAAACTAAGCTTGGAGTAAATTAAAAGTTAGAGCTCATTAAGACTTGCTATATCTCTTGAAGACAATACTTCTATCATTATAATACGTAAATTATATTTTCCTTTCATTATTGAGAATGGAAGAAGATGTTTTTCTTTAGTTTTTCAACTGGTTTGGTGCCGACCGCCACGGTTTCCCAACTTGTACCAATCTCCTAATTTCACTAAAGAACTTCGATTATTTGTTACACATATTGTAATCTCTGTCGTCCTCAACAATTTGTCTCTTCTATGCCTCTCTCTCTGATGCCTCTAGAGTTATGCATGTATGCATCTATTTCTATCCTTCTGTTAAATTCCTTCTGTTAAATTAATTTTCTGTGTCCTTCTCTAACACCACATCTCATCTGTCCACTTACTTTTTCCGTAACTGAAAATCGACAAACTGAAAATCAACAATTCTTTCAAGACACAAAGAAATGGCGACCTGTTACTGCTAGCGGGCATTGATTCACATCACTGGGTAAAGATGAAAAGATTCGAACCCAGGTCTCCTTCTTATTAGGTAGATGATCTGACCACCAAGCCATCCGGACTCGATGGTCATCACAACTTCACGGACTGCCCTAGCACGCCTTCTGTCAGACCCAAATTCTTAACTTACCAGCACATTACTGACGTAGTGTGCGGAGAAGCTGAGAATTTTGATCTGACATAGTGTGCGGGTAAGTTGAAAATTTGGATCTGATGGGAGGCGTGCTAGGGTAGTCCCTGCTGGTGTGATGACATATGTTCGGATTGCTTAGTGGTAGTCTGTATTAGGCAGTGGCGCGGCACGGACCTGTTGTCCCGGCCGCGGGCGCGCATGGAAGAGGAAGTGTTTACACCGCTGATAACCGTGCGTCTTGTTGTCTGACAAGATCACCATGGCACACAATTTTAGAAAGACTACGCTCCAATTTACGTTTGACAATGACTATGCCAGACCTAGGGCTTTCGAAATAGAGTTCGTTTACCTTCTACAGACCTAACTGGGATACAATGTACGTCAAGATGACCGATGAAGCTGAGTGTGGAAGAACTATCTCCGCTGCTCAAAGAAGATTTAAATTTGGACACTCTGATGGCCATATCAGTGATGTAGCAGTAGTCCTTCAGGCTTGGATGTGAGGGTCATTCGGATCTTTCTACATCTACATCTACATCCATACTCCGCAAGCCACCTGACGGTGTGTGGCGGAGGGTACCTTCAGTACCTCTATCGGTTCTCCCTTCTATTCCAGTCCCGTATTGTTCGTGGAAAGAAGGATTGTCGGTATGCCTCTGTGTGGGCTCTAATCTCTCTGATTTTATCCTCATGGTCTCTTCGCGAGATATACGTAGGAGGGAGCAATATACTGCTTGACTCTTCGGTGAAGGTATGTTCTCGAAACTTTGACAAAAGCCCGTACCGAGCTACTGAGCGTCTCTCCTGCAGAGTCTTCCACTGGAGTTTATCTATCATCTCCGCATCGCTTTCGCGATTACTAAATGATCCTGTAACGAAGCGCGCTGCTCTCCGTTGGATCTTCTCTATGTCTTGTATCAACCCTATCTGGTACGGATCCCACACTGCTGAGCAGTATTCAAGCAGTGGGCGAACTAGCGTACTGTAAACTACTTCCTTTGTTTTCGGATTGCATTTCCTTAGGATTCTTCCAATGAATCTCAGTCTGGCATCTGCTTGACTGAGGTAGCAGTCTCGATGGTTATTGAATCGCTGCGACCAGTCATACGCCTGAATGCTGGGAGAGTTTTAGCACCTATCCCGTCCTAAACGGCGTCCGACAGGTGCGGATCGTCCGTAACAAATATATCCCTTCATCCTTACATATTGGAGGATGTCGAGCTATTGTGATTTACGATGGCCAGCCACGCACATATTATGACTGTGGTGGAAAAGGACATATCCGCTCGGAGTGCATACAACGCTGGGTCATACAACTGCCACATGGAGAAGCGTAGCAGCGAGAAGGTCCCAAGCAACTGCCGATGTCGTACGTGCCGGTGGCCTGCCGGGAGGTGTTGTTGAGTACAGAGTGTAACACTGACGTGTTGATGCAAGAGGAGACCGACTTAGGGGAGCATGAAGATGACGCAGGGAATGCTCCTACACTCACCTCACGGCAGATGAGGGAGGAACCTTCCGCAACCTCACATGTAGCACGCGGCGTGGAAGTGGCTGTCGAGACAGTGGCGGCAGCAACGGACCATCGAACGCTCGAAGAACACAGTGATGCTGATGGTTGGCAATACTCTCTTAGGATTTAAAGGTTGGCTACAGCGCGCATACATAAGCTCCGGAATCTAAGACATTGTTGTCGCGCTTCGCAGTGCACGGATTAATGTGTGGCAGTTTTGGAAGTCAGTGTAGGAGCCCGCCTGCTGTGGTGCGCACGTGTGTTCGGCGAGGGGTCGTAGCCGAGCTGCTGTACCGCCGTGTCCGCCAGCAGCGACACAGGATTTGGTATTCAATTGGTATTTTTTATAATTTGCAGCGCGCTTATTAATTTAAAGAAAAGGGTTTGTGTATGCACGTAGCAGCAGACGGTAATTTTGATAATGATAGGAGTTTAATTCTTAAGGGAAACCATTGTTAGGCGAATAGATTAAGAATTGAATTTTGTCATTGATTTCTTTTCTAATTGTCTGGGAATTGTTTCACTATGTATTTAATTGAGAAGTATTTCGGTCTGTCCCAAGAGTTTGATTAATTTGTAATATTGCTTTAATGCCACTGGAGGCAGATTTACATACGAAGTGATTATTCAAAGAGCTTCTAGTATCTTGTTAATTGAATGAGAAAGAATCGCTTTCAGAATATAGTTTTTAAAAGAAAGGAATTACTTGTTTGGGTTATCATTTATCGAGTTTAGATTTGACCAGACCCTTTCTCTTGAATTATATGTAGTTGTAGTAAGCAGCAGCAGCAGCAACAGCAGGAGCCGCCATACAGAACATGCATTGTACTCAGCATGAATAATAGTTTTTTATGTTTTTGTTAAATAATGGAATGCAGCAGATCAAGCAGTGGCAGCAGAAAGACCAAGTAAGTTATTTGTTGCGCACAGGACCAATAAAAAAAATTAAAGTTTAGGCGATCTCTGTAATAGTAAAGTTAACAAGAGTACAAGCACAAGATTTTCAGTAGAAAACACGAGATAAGAAGATAGAGCTCGCGACTTTCAATGCGTCGCCTACGGTGGCAGAGGGCAGGAATCGCCGAACGTGGCAAAAAGCGTCGCCTTAGTTCGGGTGAGACGTCCTCCCCTAGTCTAGGGGACACGGAAGTTGTTCGAGCCGAAGAAACATCTGACACGGAATACTTGCCTTTTAGGACGCTGAAAGAGTTCCTTCGGATGGTGACCGGATATCCTGCCTTTCAGGCGGTCCTACTTCATTGACACTAACTGACCCGGTACGGCCGATGGAGGAGTTGGGATAATGTCCCGGCAGACACATCGAAATGCAGCAGAGGGCGTATCTGCTATTGATGACTAAAGCGACTAGACAGAAACAGTCGAAGAGATACAAGAATTGCCACTCACACTTGATGACGACTCACTTACAGGACGCACACCACAGAACGAAAACAACGGAGGGGAGACCGTTGGCGGGCAGCCCTCCTAGCACGAATAGTGCACTAAAGCCCTCGGAGTTCACAATGACATGATACGAGCATGACAACGACAACAGACCACGACAATAAGGTGAGAACAATGAACATTAACACCGCACGATCACTTGCGAAGATGCAACATTTCTGGGACATGATTTACGCCACAGACGTGGATATTCTGCTGGTGCAGATCGCTGTTACGTACGTGAAAATTTAGCCTGGGTTTATTTCCTTAGTGTTATATTACCGTGTATTGGTTGACAATAACAGTAACAAGAACAACCCCCAACCAAGCAAAAATCCACATACATACCAGCAATCTTCATCCACATCTACATTTATACTCCGCAAGCCACCCAACGGTGTGTGGCGGAGGGCACTTTACGTGCCACTGTCATTACCTCCCTTTCCTGTTCCTATCGCGTATGGTTCGCGGGAAGAACGACTGTCTGAAAGCCTCCGTGCGCGCTCTAATCTCTCTAATTTTACATTCGTGATCTCCTCGGGAGGTATAAGTAGGGGGAAGCAATATATTCTATACCTCATCCAGAAACGCACCCTCTCGAAACCTGGACAGCAAGCTACACCGCGATGCAGAGCGCCTCTCTTGCAGAGTCTGCCACTTGAGTTTGTTAAACATCTCCGTAACGCTATCACGGTTACCAAATAACCCTGTGACGAAACGCGCCGCTCTTCTTTGGATCTTCTCTATCTCCTCCGTCAACCCGATCTGGTACGGATCCCACACTGATGAGCAATACTCAAGTATAGGTCGAACGAGTGTTTTGTGTTTTCTAAGGACTCTCCCAATGAATCTCAACCTGGTACCCGCCTTACCAACAATTAATTTTATATGATCATTCTACTTCAAATCGTTCCGCACGCATACTCCCAGATATTTTACAGAAGTAACTGCTACCAGTGTTTGTTCCGCTATCATATAATCATACAATAAAGGATCCTTCTTTCTATGTATTCGCAATACACTACATTTGTCTATGTTAAGGGTCAGTTGCCACTCCCTGCACCAAGTGCCTATCCGCTGCAGATTTTCCTGCATTTCGCTACAATTTTCTGATGCTGCAACTTCTCTGTATACTGCAGCATCATCCGCGAAAAGCCGCATGGAACTTCCGACACTATCTACTAGGTCATTTATATATATTGTGAAAAGCAATGGTCCCATAACACTCCCCTGTGGCACGCCAGAGGTTACTTTAACCTCTGTAGACGTCTCCCTATTGATAACAACATGCTGTGTTCTGTTTGCTAAAAACTCTTCAATCCATCCACACAGCTGGTCTGATATTCCGTAGGCTCTTACTTTGTTTATCAGGCGACAGTGCGGAACTGTATCGAACGCCTTCCGGAAGTCAAGAAAATAGCATCTACCTGGGAGCCTGTATCTAATATTTTCTGGGTCTCATGAACAAATAAAGCGAGTTGGGTCTCACACGATCGCTGTTACCGGAATACATGTTGATTCCTATATAGTAGATTCTGGGTTTCCAGAAATGACATGATACTCGAGCAAAAAACATGTTCTAAAATTCCACAACAGATCGACGTCAGAGATATAGGTCTATAGTTTTGCGCATTTGCTCGACGACCCTTCTTGAAGACTGGGACTACCTGTGCTCTTTTCCAATCATTTGGAACCTTCCGTTCCTCTAGAGACTTGCGGTACACGGGTGTTAGAAGGGGGGTAAGTTCTTCGCGTACTCTGTGTAGAATCGAATTGGTATCCCGTCAGGTCCAGTGGACTTTCCTCTGTTGAGTGATTCCAGTTGCTTTTCTATTCCTTGGACACTTATTTCGATGTCAGCCATTTTTTCGTTTGTGCGAGGATTTAGAGAAGGAACTGCAGTGCGGTTTTCCTCTGTGAAACAGCTTTGCAAAAAGGTGTTTAGTATTTCAGCTTTACGCGTTTCATCCTCTGTTTCAATGCCTTCATCACCCCGGAGTGTCTGGATACGCTGTTTCGAGCCACTTACTGATTTAACGTAAGACCAGAACTTCCTAGGATTTTCTGTCAAGTCGGTACATAGAATTTTACTTTCAAATTCACTGAACGCTTCACGCATAGCCCTCCTTACCGCTAACTTTGACATCGTTTAGCTTCTGTTTGTCTGAGAGGTTTTGGCTGCGTTTAAACTTGGATTGAAGCTCTCTTTGCTTTCGTAGTAGTTTCCTAACTTTGTTGTTGTACCACGGTGGGTTTTTCCCGTCCCTCACAGTTTTACTCGGCACGTACCTGTCTAAAACGCATTTTACGATTGCCTTGAACTTTTTCCATAAACACTCAACATTGTCAGTGTCGGAACAGAAATTTTCATTTTGATCTGTTAGGTAGTCTGAAATCTGCCTTCTATTACTCTTGCTAAACAGATATACCTGCCTCACTTTTTTTTATATTCCTATTAACTTCCATATAGAGGGATGCTGCAACGGCCTTATGATCACTGATTCCCTGTTCTGCACATACAGAGTCGAAAAGTTCGGGTCTGTTTGTTATCAGTAGGTCCAAGATGTTATCTCCACGAGTCGGTTCTCTGTTTAATTGCTCGAGGTAATTTTCGGATAGTGCACTCAGTATAATGTCATTGGATGCTCTGTCCCTACCACCCGTCCTAAACATCTGAGTGTTCCAGTCTATATCTGGTAAATTGAAATCTGCACCTAAGACTATAACATGCTGAGAAAATTTATGTGAAATGTATTCCAAATTTTCTCTCAGTTGTTCTGCCACTAATGCTGCTGAGTCGGGAGGTCGGTAAAAGGAGCCAATTATTAACCTAATTCGGTTGTTGAGTGTAACCTCCACCATAATAATTCACAGGAACTATCCATTCCTACTTCACTACAGGATAAAATACTACTAACAGCGATGAACACTGCACCACCGGTTACATGCAATCTATCCTTTCTAAACACCGTCTGCACCTTTGTAAAAATTTCGGCAGAATTTATCTCTGGCTTCAGCCAGCTTTCTGTAAACGATTTCAGCTTCGGTGCTTTCTATCAGCGCTTGAAGTTCCGGTACTTTACCAACGCAGCTTCGACAGTTTACAATTACAATACCGATTGCTGCTTGGTCCCCGCATGTCCTGACTTTGCCCCGCACGCGTTGGGGCTGTTGCCCTTTCTGTACTTGCCCAAGGCCATCTAACCTAAAAAACCGCCCAGCCCACGCCACACAACCCCTGCTACCCGTGTAGCCGCTTGTTGCGTGTAGTGGACTCTTGACCTATCCAGCGGAACCCGAAACCCCACCACCCTATGGCGCAAGTCAAGGAATCTGCAGCCCACACGGTCGCAGAACCGTCACAGCCTCTGATTCAGACCCTCCACTCGGTTCTGTACCAAAGGTCCGCAGAATGAGATTTTCACTCTGCAGCGGAGTGTGCGCTGATATGAAACTTCCTGGCAGATTAAAACTGTGTGCCCGACCGAGACTCGAACTCGGGACCTTTGCCTTTCGCGGGCAAGTGCTCTACCATCTGAGCTACCGAAGCACGACTCATGCCCGGTACTCACAGCTTTACTTCTGCCAGTACCTCGTCTCCTACCTTCCAAACTTTACAGAAGCTCTCCTGCGAACCTTGCAGAACTAGCACTCCTGAAAGAAAGGATATTGCGGAGACATGGCTTAGCCACAGCCTGGGGGATGTTTCCAGAATGAGATTTTCACTCTGCAGCAGTCAGTCCTGTCGACGATGCTGCAGATGGTGAGCTCTGCTTTCATCCCGCAAGCGAGACTGGCAGTCTTCACCAAATCAGAGAGCCGCCGGAAGCCAGAGAGGATTTCCTCCGATCCATAGCGACACACATCATTGGTGCCGACATGAGCGACCACCTGCAGATGGGTGCACCCTGTACCCTTCATGGCATCCGGAAGGACCTTTTCCACATCTGGAATCAATCCCCCCGGTATGCACACGGAGTGGGAAAGTTCTGAAACAAAATTAGCAACATTTAAAAAATAAATATTAAAACAATAAAAGATAAAGAAAGGAAACGCCTACACCCATTCAGAACTACCAACAACCTAAACACGAAACTTCAGTTTGGAAGAACCAAAATACCAGAACATCCTAATCCAAGCGTATACAAAATTATATGTCTTAATTGTGACAAAATTTAGGTTGGATACACGGGACCTTTTAACATCGGGTTTAGAGAACCTATTAGAGGTAGTGATAGTAATCAATCAAGTCTCATCATGCATTTAAAAACCAAAACCATAAAGTCAACAAAATCGAAACGACACTTCAAATCTTACACGTAATAGTAAAATGACTTAGCACGAAGGTAGGAAGGACTGGAAATTTATATACAGACGAAAAATTATGCCACGACGTATTTAACGAGCAGACCTACATAAAACATAATTATTACCTAGAAAACTTTATGGACATTCTGGAACACGAAAACGGATAAAAAATAAACAACCAAAGCTTACACGAACAAGTTATCTACATGCAGGCAAAAATAAGGTGATCTGTCATTATTTCACATACATGAAGCCGACGTCCGTCATGTCAGTTACTCCAAACATTGGATTCTGGTGGAAGTGTTTTGATCAATAATGCCAGATTGCGTCGCTTACGAGTATTCTACTCATTCTGATTATTTTCTAAAGAGTAAAGGACTCACATTCCATTCCTAAGTGAACTCGTTGAAGTGTCATCTATTTGTCTTCTTGGTTATTCGAAACGTATAACCAAATATGGACATAAGACCAGAATAAGTCTGAAAATGCCTTCCTGATGCAGTGTTATTCACGAAAGTACTCTAATATTTTCTATCTAAAATAAAAGATTAAGAACAAGAAGTAATCGTGTGCTAATATTTTAGGGCTTCTAACACAGAGGCGCTGGCTTCAAAGCGATGTGTAGTGTCAGTCTATAGCGTCATTGTAAGGCGACAACCTATAACTGCTTTGTAAGCAAATAGTATCATCGGGAACCCTAAACTAGCTCTTTATCCTCAAAAAAGCAATGACAATCGACAAAAAGATTCATCAGTGATGAAATTAGTACGTATCGTCCCGTCTAGACATACATATACACGTACAATTAACTCCAGGTATAAATATCGCGAAAGTAAATTAAATTTACCAATTTTAACATCCGCAGATGTACTTGACAATGACAGTACTGCCCAAATATACCTACTGTACGAAATGTAATAAAACTATTAGCATCTGATTCTGAAGATTTATTGAAAATGTCATATTACGGCGTATTTCATGCTGCAGGCCCAACTATACAAAAAAAAAAAAAATTAAAAGGAAGGTTAGCATTGGCCGTAATATTCATGGTTTATTGACAGCAAAGTCGATTTTCAATCACATGGTGTTCATCTTCAGTGTTGTGGTGTACAAATTAAACTCATAGGCACTGGTGTCAAGTTATTATCAGTAACCAAAGCTAAGAAATGTTCACAATAACTCTATGGAGTCGCCAATCAATTATATATACTGAAATCTAGAGATAATACCATGAACAATCGAATGGAATAATGAATTAGCTGAGTACAGAATATGGACTGAAAGGAAACCAAACAAAGGCCAAAGTACTAAGCAGCAGCAGAAATGAGATTAGTGACGAAAACACCAGCGGAACTGTGGTCCATATAGCAGACGAAATGAAATACTCCTGTTATTTTGGAAACAATATAATTAGTGCCTGAAGAAGTAAGAAGGCCATACGTAGAGGACCAGTAGGCCTACAGTCAAATTGGACATTCTTCGCTATAAGAAGATAAAAGGTATCAAATACTGGCTCTGATTAGAGAAAAAAATCAGAATGTACGTCTAGAGTACAGTATTAAATGAATTTGAATCACAAACTATGAGAAATCCAAAACAAAAAATAATCGTTGTACATGTGTCCGAAAGAACAGATACCATTTTTGATTCTAGAGTCATTGTCAGTCAAGACACAAAGGAATTACGACATGTAGCTGATAGCGGGCATTGGTTTACATTAATGGGGAAAGCTGAAAATTTATGCTGGACCGGAGTTCGAACCCCGTCTCCTGCTTAGTAGGGAAATGTTCTCACCACTTTTTTGTAATTTTTTATATAATTTTAATGTCCCAAGAAAAAACTCACGTATGAACAAAAACAGGAAAGAAATATAGGGCAGAAATGACATCCTCGTCACTTCACTGGCAGTAATATCCTATCCCGCGAAACTACATAAGCCTGGGACTCCCCACCGCTTCGGGGGGGGGGGGGGAGGAGGTCATGAAACATGCTGCCTAGAAAGTTCGCAAACTATTTTGTATTTAGAGTGACGTCGGATGATTTCGTGTTGTTCTAGTAGATAATGCCAATAGTCTATGCCCTATATTACGGTCTGCTAGTGCGATGCGTGTTCTCCAATCCAGCGGACTGCCGACGTTTTCTGCGAGGGGAAAAAACAGCGTCTGGGAAAAATAAAGCGTCCGTCGTGATCGAGAAGTCAGCCACCAAACACCCTTTGCCTCACGGCACCGCAGAGAGCGTTCGTTGGTATCCTATACGCCAAATACAAGGCAGAGCTGGAACTCTACCATGTGAATGCCGTACAATCGTCGGCGGGTGACTGTCTTGTGGTTGGTTAATGTAAACCAAGATTATCTCGCTGCCGTGGTGAGGAGAGGCGTATGGACAGCTCTCCAAATCTGTTGCCAATTCCTCGTTGGGTATTTAATTTCGACAACAAATCTGCCATGATGATGCCTCAAGTTTCGATATATCTTACAGGTAGTGGGGATCCTTGTAGAAGGTATCTGTAACTGAACATAACTAAAATCAACAAAGAATCGCGCGACGTGAGATAAAGAAGGCAATATTATGCCTAACACCACCGGCAGTTCAAAGGATGGGGCAAGAAGCACGTCCAGGATCGCCGCCGTGATAGCGTGTTGCCGATGGTTCCATGTCCGTAGCGTCGCTCGCAGGTATAGAGCTAGAGCTTTGTTCCGCACATTCGTGAGATTAAGTCCTTGAGATTAAGTCCCCCAGAATGGTATAGGAGAGTTAAAGCCTAGTATTTGTGCTTAAACGATATCCCTTGGCTGATATAGTATCCAAAGGCTGCCAATAACCTGTCAGCAATAACATGTGGCATTGGCAGTACCTGTGCCAGGTGTGGCAGTCGCGAGGCCAGATGAATATTAGTTTATTCCAATCTTTGGAGCAGGTCGTGGGTTCGGAGGGAATTGTTGCGTATGTGCAGTCGGACGTGCTGGAGCAGACGTCGGTAGCTCGCCGCCATTGATTGCCGTGGCGATCGGGTGAGTCCAGCCCCACCTGATGTCCATAATCTTGGTTTTATTCATGTTGACCCTGCTGCACGCCACTAGTCCATACGTAGTTAGAAGAGCAACCACCTTACTTGCTCCGTTCTCCGATCGGGCAAGTATCATCAAGTCGTCGGCATATGCACGACACGCGAAGGAACTCGCACGGAGTCGGACACCTGTAAGATTCCTCTATGAATCTGCATCAGCGGTTCGAGCGCTATTGCAACCAGCTCCAGCGTTTCGGACATCCTTGTCTAACTTAGCTGCAAACAGGAACCGTTCCTACCTCTCTACCATTCAATCTCACCGTCGAAGGAGCGCCACGAAGGTGTCGCATGAGGACGGTAATAAAATGCTGAGGTATCGCCAAGCGTCGCGTGGTCGAGTCAATGAAATCATGGTTCATCCTGTCAAAGGCACGATCAAAACGCACTGATACGAAAGCCACTGACTTGCTACAAGCTTCCGTCAGGGAAATGATGTCACGGTATTCGCCTAGGATAGAATGGATGTTGCCCCGAACCCCCAGAGAAGCCTGGTCTGGTGGTAATATCTTTGATTTTACAGTCTTGTGCCTTGCTGCCCACATTCGCGCGAGGATCTTACAGTCAGTAATGAGCATCGTGAGCGTTCGAAGTTGATGGGCGCTGACACTCCCTGCCGATTTCGGTATTGGTAGAAGCAGTCCTGGCATGAATTGCGACGGGACGTCCGTGTCACGGTTCAATGACTCATTATACATCAACACCCATTGGGACATCATCGTCAATCCGCAAATTCGCAATAAAATTCGAGAGTCAACCCATCTGTCCTAGGGAATTTATGCACCGCCCCCTTCGTGAGTGCCCTCCGTATGTCGTCCTTCGTTAGGGGTTCCAATAACGCCTCTGCATCCGCACAATCCACCTCCGTTTGCACCTGGCGCAAAATTTCATCTCCTATCCGATTGTCCGAGGACGTCCCAGTGAAAAGAAGGAGGTAATGCACCAGAAACCCATCAGTAATGTTATGTTGTGATGTTAAGAGCCGATCATCACCATCATGGAGCATTTTGATCAAGGATCTACATCTACATCTACGTGATTATTCTGCTATTCACAATAAAGTGCCTGGAAGGGGGTTCAATGAACCACCTTCAAACTGTCTCTCTACCGTTCCACTCTCGAACGGCGCGCGGGAAAATCGAGCATTTAAATTTTTCTGTGTAAGACCTTATTTCTTTTATTTTATCGTGATGATTATTTCTCCCTATGTAGGTGGGTGCCAACAGAATGTTTTCGCAATCGGAGAAGAAAACTGGTGATTGAAATTTCATGAGAAGATCGCGTCGCAACGAAAAACGCCTTTGTTTTAATGATTGCCACTCCAATTCAAGTATCACGTCTGTGGCACTATCTTCCCTATTTCGCGATAGTACAAAACGAGCTGCCCTTCTTTGAACGCTTTCGATGTCATCCGTCAGTCCCATCTGATGCGCATCCCACACCGCACAGCAATACTCCATAACAGGGCGGACAAGCGTGGTGTAAGCAGTCTCTTTAGTAGACTTTCTAAGTGTTATGCCAATGAATCGCACTCTTTGGTTTGCTCTACCCACAACATTGGATATGTGATCGTTCCAATTTAGGTTATTTGTAACTGTAATCCTTAAGTATTTTGTTGAATTTGCAGCCTTAAAATTTGTGTGACTTATCGCTTAATCGAAATTTAGCGGATTTCCTTTAGTACTCATGTGAATAACTTAACATTTTTCTGTATTCAGGGTCAACTGCCACTTTTCGAACTATAGAGGTATCTTATCTAAAACACTTTTCAATTCGTTTTGGTCGTTGATGACTTTACAAGACGGTGAATGACAGCGTTAACTGCAAACAGTCTAATAAGGCTACACAGATTGTCTCCTATGTCGTTAAATACATCACGAACAATAAAGGGCCTATGATATTTCCTTGGGGAACGCTGGATATTACTTTGGGATAGGCGATTACGCTCATGTCCCTTGGACACATGATGCATGCAAATACGTTCTCCATCGACGTTGTCCAAACACCGAGCACGGATCGAAAGTCTCTCCAATCGACGTCTCGTAATCGATAATATCCACGCCCGAATGTGATGGACTTCCGCTTGAGCTCGGGCGATGGAGCCCTGGAGGACAGGTCACAGAGCACCATATAGTAATAATCAAGTGTATCTCGGAGCCTTGCCTCTTTTTCCTTGCCATACGTTATGAGAGCTCTTCGTATCGCCGGTTTTGCACATTGCAGTCACCACGAAAGAGCCGCACAGTGCATCAGGAGATAGCGAGTGCTTGTCTTCCATGTTTCTTCGATCCGCTGACGACATTCGGGATCCACCAATAAGCGTGAATTAAAACTTCCTGGCAGATTAAAACTGTATGACGGACCGAGACTCTAACTCGGGACCTTTGCCTTTCGCGGGCAAGTGCTCTTCCGCAATATCGTTTC
Source organism: Schistocerca cancellata (assembly GCF_023864275.1). NCBI lineage: Eukaryota > Metazoa > Arthropoda > Insecta > Orthoptera > Acrididae > Schistocerca > Schistocerca cancellata. The sequence goes on from NC_064626.1 coordinate 641,036,255, forward strand.
TTCTAGGAGTGCTAGTTCTGTAAGGTTCGCAGGAGAGCTTCCGTGAAGTTTGGAAGGTAGGAGACGAGGTACTGTCGGAATTAAAGCTGTGAGGACGGGGCGTGAGTCGTGCTTGGGTAGCTCAGTCGGTAGAGCATTTTCCCGCGAAAGGCAAAGGTCCCGATTTCGAGTCTCGGTCCGGCACACAGTTTTAATCTGCCAGGAAGTTTCACATCAGCGCACACTCCGCTGCAGAGTGAAAATCTCATTCAAGGGTGAATTAAGTTTCCACGACCTACGGCTCCGCCAGACCCGCTGCTTGAGAGGGTTAACGTGCGTAAATATGCAAGGCGTTCCGTAAAAGTTGTGGGCCAATGTTCAGCAGCCAACACGTGATTCGATCCAGACTGCCCGCCGAGTGGTTGGTAAACAGTGTGTAGCCCTCTCGTTGCCCATGGATCTTTTCCCACGAGTCCATTAATGCCATGTCTCGGCAGATCGGGTGCAGTGCGTAGCAGGAGCTGAAAGTGGACGTTTAATCCTACCCTGTGAGAACACAGATAAAATGCACTCCTACCAAGATGTGGTCATATCTCCCGTGGAATAGGGGCGCAATCTCCTCCGGGTGGAATAGCACACGCGCCTGTCGATTGTCAGATCCGAAGGGTGCATAGATGTTGACAATACAAATGCCGTTCACAGTCATAGCCAAACCCCAAGCTGAAAGGAGGTAATCGAGGTCACACTCCGGCATCCTTCCCGGACTAACATCGCTGTGCCACACCCTACGTCTGGAGTCGGCGCTAGGTAAGTGTTGTAATATAACACTAAGGAAATAAACCCAGGCTAAATAAAAAATCACGTACGTAACAGCGATCTGTATGGGAAAACTCTAAAAGAAAATGAAGAAACGCTAAAAAAAGCTACACCCATATGAATAGCATTCAGAACTGTCAATAATCTAAACGCAGTACGCCACTCTGGAAGAACTAAAATACGCTAATCTAGACATATACAAAACTACAGGTGACAGTAGTCAGACACTTTACTTTGGACAAACAGGATGAAATTTTAACATCGGATTTAGGTAACATATTAGAAATAGGGATAGCCATCATTCGAGACTCTTCGTGTATCTAAAAAACAAACCATAAAGTCGACAAAATCGGAACTGCACTTCAAATCTTACACATAATATCAAAAGAACTTTCCATGAACGCATTAGAAGAATCGAAAATTTATGCAGACATGAAAAATTATCCGCATGACACATGAAACGGACAGACCGACTTCAAACACAAACATTACCTAGAAAATTTTATGAACATTCTGGAATATGACAACGGATGAAAAATAAACAACCATAAATTACGCAAACAACTACATTATCTGTAACTCAAACAATACCGCCGACTAGCTGCAACCACTTTGTAGCAAGCAGCACAATTGAGTACTGTCAACCAGATATCAAATTACAACGTGGTTTCATTCTACCATCATAGAAACGGGGACTATTGACAATGGGATTCATCAATAATGCAATAAATACGTCTCATCCAGCTAGACGTATGTACACATGTATAGTTAATTCTTGGCACAAATATCGCAAAAGTAAAAGAAATTGTTCAACTGTAATAATCTCAGGTGTACTTGGCAATAGAAATACTGCCTAAATAGGCCTATTGTACTAAACATAATAAAACTATTAGCAGATGTCTTGGAAGATTCAATTCAAAACGTCATCCCCAATTTCACACAGGACAGTGGCGTCATCAGCGGTTGTTATCATTGATGTGACCCAAGGTCGATAAATCACATAAGAGGGAGTATAAATTTCTGATTTCTCTTTTCCATTATCGAGGGCACGTTCAGAAATATTTTTGATGCTTTTATCCCTTCACAACTTATTAATTATCTAACAGATACTTAATTTTCTTTCCCATTCTTCTATTCGCATATATTACTATGGTTAGGAACTAGATTGCATTGACTATCATTTTGATTGTGTGAAAGTTCTCGCATTTATATCCCCATCTACCTTCAGAATTATGTGGATGAAATTTTTCCGAATATCCGACGGTATGACTGCAGTCTCAGATATTCTACTCACAAACGTGTACTATCATTCCCCGAACAACTTTAGAAATGCTGAAAAATTTTATCTATGCCTTTTGCCTTGTTCGATAGCAAGCTCTTGAAACTCATTCAGTGATTCTAGTGTTGGATCCTCTGTACCGTTCAAATCGACTCCCACTTCTTCTGCTACCGCGTAACTATACAATCCCTTCCACCGAAGAGGCCATCTCTACTTAAATCGACCATTTACTTTTTGATTACTTCAATCTCTTCCTGCAGCCATTTACCTTTGATTCATCAATGCATACTGAGAACAGTGACGAATTCGTTGCAGTCTTTATGGTATATTATGTACTTAACGCATAGGTCATGTAATTAAGTTCTGCTAGACCGGCTCCCCATTGCTACAAAATCGTGATGCCTTTTGCTATGCGCTAGATACTTCGTCCGTAATTCTATCAGGTAGATGAGATAAAGTTCATGAACATGCTGTCGTTTCTTCCATAGTTTTGTTAAATTTTTAGTGAGTCGTTCATGGATTCCCCATTCAAAAGATAATTTTTAAATTACAAAAGAATCCCAATGCTAAGATCTCAAAAACAAGCCGACGAACCATATATTTCCATTAGTTCGAAAGCCATCGGCGAAACCCATCCTGTTTGTCACTGAAAATGCTTTTCCGTTCGAAGAGTTTAAAAATGCTGAAGAAAATATCCCAACAAAATTCTGTCAACGCTAACAAAAATGAAATCGTTTGCTAGATTCATAACATTATCCCCACCCCCTCCTTTTTTTTGGGAAGCGACTTCATCATCATATTTAAGGCATTCGGGGACACTACCACTTACAGGTGACTAAATTATATAAGTTTAGTATATTAGAAGCTCGTACAATCAGATGTTGCATATTCGTAGCTACTTAGTCATAACCTGTACCTAATGCTTCCGTTTGTATGCACTTATGCGATGAGTAGAGACAGTATAATAACAAAGAAAGCATGAATTTGGTCAACAAAAAGAAACAGGATGAAAACAGTTCATGTTACTATAACTAGCCCATTACATTATACCTATAATCACAGGCTCGTTCAAAACATAATTCTCTTAAGCACAAGCATGATGTTTATGTAGCAACCCACACGAAACAGGTGGAACCACAGTGCAGGATAGTGACGTGAACTCTACATTATATCCGCTGCGCAGATAGGAGTCAAAGAGAAAGTCATATTAGTGCTCCAATTTCATCCTCATTTCTGCGTACGAGCTTAGCGATTTCTTAGCTCTGTTACCGTATAGTTACGGCGTCATATGTGTGTAACCAAAATAGAACAGCACAATTTTCCTTAATCTTATAAAAATACAGTATTCTGTTTCCATTTACTTACGAAACAAATGAGGCAGTGCTGCCCTAAGCTGATCGTTCACTTCGGTCAAAGGGAGCTTACTTATTTAGCTTCATTCATCTCACTGTGCATACGACTATGATGACAAAGTTAGTCGTTAAAGAGCAGAAGTAGCTGCCCATTCATTTAAAACCAGCGATACACATTGTCTATTGTCACAAAACCTTTCTTTCCAGTGCCACATCACGTTTAATTACAAGCAGTGTGCCTATTTACGGTTTCTTTCGTTGTATGAAAATACCCGCAGTGTGTTTGTTATGACACACTGTCAAAGTTTCTTTACTAATACAGTATTCAACGGTATTCAGACGTTCGAGCGGAGATTAGTAAAAAAATTACGGCAAAAAGAGAGTTACGTTAACAGAAGAGTTTTGGAATAGCTGGAAACTGGCGACCGTTTTTCTGAACGTCGCTCGCGCAAATGAAGGAAGGCTTTAACACACAAACTTTGATACTTTCTCGAGCTTTGCAGACGTGCGTGAACGAAAATATAATTCACAAACGCTTAAGCCTTCTGGAAATACCAAATCATCTTTAACGAATACAAAAACTGAGTAATGTTGAAAAACAAATTGATACAGAATCGAAGAATTACGGAAATAAAAAGGAAGGTTCTGGAGCGGGATTAAAATTCAAGGCCAAAGGATGTTAATGAGAAGATTCGCTGGCTGTCCTCTTTGAAAGTGCCGAAGGTTGACTTGACTCATTCAATGAAATTTATGTGGTCAGAGACGGAACCAAAGAAAGGCGGAAGTAATGAGCCGTAAAATAATGATACCACCAATACACTTAACGTCCAAATCTGGAACAAACTGTAGGAAGTGAATCAATTCCGCTACATTGTAAGCGGGGGAAGACAGAGACATCCTTTACATCATCAGCCCTCCGACTGGTTCGATATGGCCCCTCACAGTTTCCTCTCCTGTGCCAACCTCTTCTTCTGAGAGCAGTACTGGCACCGAGCTTCCTCAGTTACTCGTTGGACGTATTCCAATTTATATCTCCCTCTGCAGTTTTCACATTCTACTCTGTCCTCTGTGGCCAAGTCGGCCTCAGTAGATCCGTAACAGCTAACAGTTCTGTTGCCAGTTTTCCGCTACGAAGCACAAAAAGCTGCAAGCGAAAACAATAGCCGTCTATAGAGCTGTGACAAGAATGAGACCGGCAGCGGTGGCCGAGGGGTTCTAGGCGCTTCAGTCCCTAACCGTGCGACTGCTATGGTCGCAGGTTCGAATCCTGCCTCGAGCATGGATGCGTGTGATGTCCTTAGGTTAGTTAGGTTTAAGTAGTTTTAAGTCTAGTGGACTGATGACCTCAGATGTTAAGTTCCATAGTGCTTAGAGCAATTTCAACCATTTGAACCGAGAATGAGATTTTGCCATAGAGAAGTTTTGCAAGATCACGTTACGTAATTGGTGGAGACAGGCGCACGAAGCTGCAACTATCAGGGAACTTCCTGTGCCGATTCTGCTAGAATACCGTGGATGTTACTCTCTAATGTCTTAACATATGTCCTATCAGTCAGTCTCTTCTTCTAGGTGTTGTCCGTGTGCTCCTTTCTTCGATGGTTCTGTGTAGGTTCTCCTTATTCCTTATGAGTACGCCTAACTTTCAAGATTCTTCTATAGCATCACATCTAAATTGATTCGTGTTTCCTTATTTCATGACTCAACACCATACAATGTTGTTCCCCAAAGCTAATATTCTTTTGGAAAGAGATGCCCTCTTTGCCTGTGCTAGTTCGCTTTTAATATCTTACTGCTTCAAAGGCAGCAGTATTCCGTAACTTCATATGGACACGGTCAGAAACTTTGATATTAAGTTTCTCGTTAATCTTGTTTCTCTTGCTCCTCGTTACTTTCGGCTTTCTTCGGTTTATTTTCAATCCGTATTCTATACTCATTAGGCTGTTCATTTCATTCAACACATCGTATAATTTTTCTTCATTTCCATTGAGGATAGAAATATTATCAGCGACTCTTACAATCCCACTCTTCAACTTTTATTTCCGTTACTGTTTCTTCGATGTACAGATTGAACGGTAGGAGCGAAAGACTCCAGCCATGTCTTACGCTCTTTTGAATTTGAGAACTTCGTTTTCAATCTTCCGTTTATATTCCTCCGTCTCAGTTCTTGTACATGTTGCGTATTTCCAATGTTACCCCAAAACTTACTCTTATTTTTTCCAGAGTTTCGAACGTTTTGCACAATTTTCAACGTCAAATGCACTTTCTAGGTCAATAAATACCACAAACGTTTCCTGATTAGATTATACAAGCCATGAAGGCCCAAAGGTACTGACTGGCCACCGTGTCATCCTCAGCCCACAGGCATCACTGGATGCGGATATGAAGGGGCATGTGGCCAGCACACGGCACTCCCGACCGTATGTCAGTTTCCGAGACCGGAGCCGCCACTTCTCAATCAAGTAACTCCTCAGTTCGCCTCACACAAGGGCTGAGCGCACCCCGCTTGTCAACAGCACTCGGCAAACCGGATGGTCACCAATCCAAGTGCTAGCCCAGCCGAACAGCGCGTAACTTCGGTGATCTGACGGGTACCGGTGTTACCACAGCGGCAAGGCCGTTGGCTCTGTTCAATGCGACGGCCTTGTATCACCTTACTGGGAGGTCCTGTATGCCAGCATGGTACCACTCTACTGGTCAACGTCTTGCTGCATCAATAACGTCCCCAACATCAACGTACTGCTTCCCGCGGAGTGCATCCTTCATAGCGCCAAACGGATGGTAGACGGAAGGTGTGAGATCCGGGCTGTAGGGTTAATGAGGAAGAACAGTTCAATGAAGTTTCGCGAGCTCCTCTCGCTGTCGCAGACTTGTGTGAGGTCTTCCGTTGTCCTGGAGAAGAAGTTCGTTTGCATTTTTGTGACGGCTGACGCACTCAGGCCATTTCTTCAGTTTCCTGAAGCTCAATACACCTCAGAGTTGATCGTTACACCGTACGGAGGACATGAAACAGAATAACCTCTTCAGAATTCGAGAAGACTGTCGCCGTGGGTTTACCGGCTGACGGTGCGGCTTTGAATTTTTTATTCGGAGGAGAATTGTTGTGACACTACTCATGAATTACTGTTTTGTTTCCGGTCCATAGTGATCAGTCCGTGTTTCACCTCCTGTAACGATGTTCGACATAAAATTGCCACGACCAGCGTCGTAACATACAAGCAGTTGCGCACAGATGGACCTTCGTTACTCTTTATTGTCCTCTGTTAGGCGGCGAAGAACCCGCACCCAGCGGGCGCACTCCTGTGAGTGCCCCAACTGGAGCACTGGACGAATGTGCCAGCACTGCCAACGGAGACGTCCGGTTATGCAGCGAGGAGTGTGATTGTAATCCGTCCATCACCTCAAATGAGAACGTCTGCGTCTTCCAACATTTGCAGTACTCATAGCTGTGTGGGGCCGTCCGGCACGCGAGAGATCGAGCAGTATGCAGGTGGGAGTCAACAAAAAATTTTGGCAATCACGAAGTATTTGAATGAAATTTCGTGAAAAGATCTCGCAGCACCGAAAACGTGGTTGTGTAATGATTTCTACCCCAACCTCCTCATTATCTACCCACTATTTCACACTAATGCAAAACGAGCAGTCCTTCTTTGAACTTTTTCGAGTCAGGCCCATGGTCTAAGGATACGGAAAGTTAGCGTGTGTAGTCAGGGGGCTGGCTGCCCTCTGTTGCGGTGATTACAGACACCTCGCCCAACAACTCATCATGCTTTTGTTAACTGCGACGTCTTAGTAGAAATTCTGCAGGCACCATGAATATCAGTGATGTTCTGCTTTCCCGCCAAAAGAAACCTAATGACAGCTCTCTGCTGGGAACGCACCATCGTTGCAGATGCCTTATTGAAGGCTGCGTATAGTTCCGCCATCTATTGGAACTTGATGAAACTGTAGGGGCTGAAGTGGGAATATTCCAAGATACCCCACAAAAACATTCCGCATTTTTTCAACCGAAACTGACAGAGAAAGAAATGTGCTCCATTACTTATTGCACGTCCCTTGTATATCTAACACAAAAGCGTATACAATGTTTATTTCATAATTTCCACACCCAACACTCCAAAGTAACGTTGCACTTAATGCTAACAACCTTGTCCATTATGTAACTTGATGTAGCTACCTACATTTAAATTAGGACAATGGACGCAATTATTGTCAAGAACGTGGGTAAACGAAAGATCTATGAGCAGAGGCCTTCATGGACGGAAACTGACGACTGACTGTAGGTGTAAAATATAACACTAATAATCACGAAAAAGTAGTTTTCAAAAAGGAAATGGTTGTTGAAAGGACAGATTCAATAATCGAAAAATGGAAATAACATTTGGAAATTTTAAAAGCAGAGGCATCAGTTTTGAGAGTGCGACATTGTTTCTACCGTTAAAGGCAGAGAAGAAAGCGGATGGGAGCCAAGGTCCATTGAAGGTTATACGAAATGAAAGAAATATCACCTGATGTAATACAAGAAGAAATTGGTAAGAAATGTCACCTGATGTAATATAAGAAAAAATTGGTGTCAGCTTCGACTGCATATTAGAGTCTGACAGTGCGTTGAAGGCCTGTGAACAAGAGATACAGATGTGATGAACAACACTTATTCAGAATTTCTAAGCTCATTTACAGATGTGCCAACTAAACATTAGTAATTGGAATCTATGAGAAAGGGAATGTAAAATCAGTCGGAAAAATAATATCATTCACATTATCTAGAAGACAGCAAGGATTAATCACTGCGGCAGCTATTGTGAAATTTCGTATACCCAAGATTCGAAATACAAATGAATGAACAAGTGCAATACGCACAAGAATCAACAGAGAACACAACTGGAACACCTAAAGACACTTGTTTGGCTTGAAAGATGTATAAAGTATGGATTTAACAGTTTCACTCTACTTTTTAAACTGTAGATTGAAGAGGCAACGGAGAAAAATATAGGACGTTTCAGGTGTGCGGGCAAAATACAGAGTGAAAATATGTCAGTCAAAATTTTATGATGAGATTTCTATCCTCTGTAAAAGTAAGGAAGAGTTACAGGACCTACTCAAAGCAATGAATACTTGACTGATGATATAATAGAACTGAGAGTGAATGAAATAAAGCTGAAAGTACTGAGGAGGAGTCTAAATAAGATTATGGACAATGAAAATATGGTACCAAATAGTAGAGGAACCGACGAATTTTTCAGCGTCGGAAGCAAAATGAAGCATGACAGATGAAATAAGATCATAAGAAGCTCATCTGGAGTATCAGATAGACAACTACTACTATCAAAAACAGTCGTTTAATTGAAGACAGAAATTTCAGAGATTGTACACCTGGTACACTGTATGAAAGTGAATCATTACGTATGTGAAACCAGGATAGAGGATAATCGAAGCGTTTGAGAAAATGAAATGGACTGGCGATATAGGATTTTCACCACAGGATCGGCAAACATAAGAGCACTAATCAGAAAAAGGGAAGTAGTGGTAACATATGTGCTAAGATAACAGGAAGTAACTTGCATGGTACTAGGAACAACATGAATTCGATCATCCCCTCCGCCCCCCCCCCCCTCCGCACTGCTCGTATCATTTGGCGTAACTGTTCCAATATATTGTTCAGGATTCCTCTCTCTCTTTTAATCAAATCCAGGTACTAAGCAAAATTTTTTCTTTGTTTTATTACTGGAATATAACGGTGCAACTTTGCTTGGGAGGAAATAAATGTCTTCTCTTACAATGGTAAGACATTTCCCTCTGACCTCATGTCTTCAATGTTCTATAATTTTACAGAATTTTTAATTTATCTATAACTACTGTCGGAAATTCGGTGCGTCTTTCATACTTGCAACGTATTCCCTGTTGTGTAAGATATCAATGTTAATATTTCTTCTTCTCATTACTGTGTGTATGGACGTTACTGAAGTATCAACAAAACTCAACGGTAAATTCTGAGAATTTTGGTCTTATAAACAATTTGGACCAGTTCATTTACTCCACATACTCTTTGAGTTATTCTTGTCGTTCTTGGACAATTTTTTTAAGGACTACAATATTAGTTATGATTTAAGGCGAAACCAGATGAAAAGCTGGTAGTAGAACTGGAAGTATCGTTAATCTTAGATCTCAAGCCAAGGACTCCAAGAGGCTGTCCCTATCTTCACACACTAGACGGTAAAAGGAACGGCTATCAGAAAGACTCTCCTCGCCAGTGTTTCTTAATCTTCATCAGCCACAGATCTTCTGACCGTCTGCCTTTTGGTTCTAGACCCGACTGAAAGAGCTGACGGATTCTATTACGCCATTTACAACCGTCCTATTTTCTGCCAATTTTCTTTGCATGTTGTACTCGTATCTTTCGTCTTACTATCTCAAATAATATTCGTTTTGTCCCCTAACTAAGAGTAGAACGAACTGTACACTGTTACGAGAGAAGAATATGTGCTCATAATGAATGCGTTAAAGGTCGTTTCTGTCAGAACATTACTGGTTTATTCTGTTGTCTCTGTTCGTTATAGAAGAAGCTGACATCAAAAATATTTATGGTCAGTTTCCTCAAATCTCGAGCGTATTCCGCCTTGATTTAGGGGCGATAACTCAAACGCCGTGCTGCAGCGTCGCTGACCCCTCCCCCCCCCCCCTCCCTGTTGTGTTACTTAGCAGGATTGCGTTCCCCACCCAGCTATCAATTACAGTTACCCGACGCGGCTCAGGCTGCCAGTCGCTCGCTCTTTCGCGGCTACGTTTTTTCTCGGTTGACATCGAGATTCCTCGGCTAATTGTAATTTATATAACGGCGTGACTTTCAGTAACTCGAAGTTTACGCCATGGTCAGTTTTAGTCCACAGTGTGTTAAATAATGGTTGACAGGAACAGTCGATAAAGCGTAGCTATAATGGTGTTAATCCTACTACCTCTACCACATTAAGATATAAAAGATATGATTCTCAAGCTCCGTGTACTTATTAATGCAGGCCAAAAGAGTTTTGTGCTTTGTAATTAAAATCGCTTATCTCCAGTACATCCTTCCTGCTTTCCAATGTCACGTGTATCATAATTTTCTGTCAGAAAAATGCCATTCTAGAATTTACGTACTGTTCATGTCTTAAAGCCGTACAATTTGTGCTTCAGTTTTCGATAATATTACTTGCAATATTTGTTATCTATACACGGCAAAGTTAAATCATTATTGAATTTTCGAGGCTGTTTCATTCCTTATGGTTCTATAAGTAATCTGATTACACGCTACTTTATTTCATTCGGTTTTCTATCGATGAATTCTTTAACTTTCTTTTGTTTTATGACCTAAACAGTGATATTTATCTCACTCTAATTAGTGTCTATTTTGTAGCGCTTTTTCATTGTCATGGCCTTGGGTCCGTGCTCTTCACAATGTACAAACGCTGGTTACCGTGCTCTTCACAATGTACAAACGGTGGTTAAAATGTTTCACGCCAGTCTAAAGTTTTATAGTTCCTCTATCGGCTACGATTCTAAGTGCAAGATTATATTGTGAGTTTCAGACGCTTGCTATTTTCTCTGTTAACGTTTCCTTGTAGATAATCACTCTGTATAGATTTCTTTCCCAAAACGACTGATTAAAATCTTGGTCAATACATTCTACCGCTTGCATGCCACGGTCTGCCCTTGCATAAAACAGGAGATATGTATACTGATGCCTGTCTGTTGCAGAATTTTCCAATGTGTTTTTCACTCATTCATTTGACATTTTTGGTGATTAAAAATCCTCTCTCGTGGACTCCCAAAACAACAACTGTCGGAGACCCAGCGGGCTCCGCTTGTTGACGAGACCTGGAAAACAGGGAATGGTCCCGGGTTTACGTCGTGTTCCTCGACTTCCAAGGATTACATACAGTTCGCACTGCCACCTAATGAAAAAAAAAAACGAGCATATGGGACAAGAGACCAGCAATGAGACTGGATTGAAGAGTTCCTAGCAAATAGAACACAACAGATGTTATCCACAACGGAGAGAAATATTCAGACGTAAACTCAAATCCGGACGTACCCTCAACCGAGTGATAAAAGTCCTCTACTTTTCATAGTATAGATGAGAGACCTAATGGATATCATCGGAAGTTCCAAAATGTTTTCTCAGACGAGGCTGAAGCGAAATGCCAGAAGTCCTGTAAAGGATCAACGCTTGCAGCGGGGACTGGTAGTTGACTCTTGATGTAACATACAAAACGTACTGTGCAGAAATAGGAAGAAAAACCAATTATTTTCATATCACACAATTGCGGAGCAATTACTGGAAGAGTTCAAAATGGTTCAAATGGCTCTGCGCACTCTGGGACTTAACATCTGAGGTCAGCAGTCCCCTAGACTTCGAACTACTTAAACCTAACTAACCTAAGGACATCACACACATCCATGCCCGAGGCAGGATTGGAACCTGCGACCGTAGCAGTCGCGCAGTTCCGGACTGAAGTGCCTAGAACCACTCGGTCACCACGGCTGGCCAAAGTAAAATTGAAAGAAGCCAAAGATTTCTGGTCAGATAAGTATATGATAACACAAACAGCAGCAAATAATGGTTAGCAGGAGTACGATTCGTTATGAATAGTGTGGTTGGAAAGAGAGCGAGTTGCCATGAACAGTTCAGTGATATGCTTGTTGTCGTCTGAATCGACAGCAAAGTACCACCGACAACAATAATTCATTTATAAATTCCGACGTTGCTAGCACAAGATGAAGAGATAGAGAAAGTACAAGAGGATGTTGAACGGATAATTCAGTACGTAAAGGGTGAGACCGAAGTCTTTCGCAATGGCACTTATATGTAAAACATTCTCGGTTTTTCTTGTCGCGTCTATTCGGGATAAAATCTCGAGCTTTCGACGATAGCCTCCATCGACATCGTCAAGAGCAACTGACTGTCTTCACTGATGCTGTGGTGACTTTTTATAGCCCGTGGACACCTTCTGATTGGTCGGCTTGTCATTGGTGGGCGATTACGTACTGCTCTCACAGACGGTGTCAATGTGTGCGCTGGTGACGCCACAGCTTCAGATGGAACGTAAACCTTGGAAAGAATGTCTCTGCTGCTTCTCTGCACCGAGCGCTCGTTTCCATGCACCGCTCAGATAGTATCCGCTGTCGCGTTACAGCTCTTCTCGCTCATTCTTATTTCCACAGCCTCCTTAATAACAGAATCCCAGTATGTGGAGGTATGGACAGCATTTTTATTTCATCGAAAGGTATTTTATGTTTGTTCGTGAGGCTCTGCTCCGCAATTGCCGATTTATCCAGTTCTCTATTTTTAATATGGCGCTGGTGTTCTGCAGAGCGCTCGAATGATCTGACTATATAATTGCAAATATTATGTTCAAGAATCACAAGAGGGGTGGGGGGCGGGGGTAGGGTACCATGAAAAAGCCCGGAGTTACGAGAAGGTTTCAGTTACATTACATCACGGTCACGCAGAGAATCCGAGATCAGATATTGGATTATAAGGCGTACCCAGAAGCACATATACACTCATGTCACAATTTAACTATGAAAAGTAGGCTGAAGTTTAAAAAAGAATTAATACGCAAAGACGTGGTTTACGAATATACTAAGGAATGAAGAGACTTGTTTGGAATTCTCTGAGGCTTTAGATACTGCGATAATGAATAGCTCAGTAAGCAGTTCAGTTAAAGAGGAATGGACATCTCTAAAAAGGACAATCGTAGAAGTTGGTAAGATAAACACTGGTACGACGACGGTAACTGTTGATCGATGGAAGTAGGAAGTACAAAGTTGTTCACTGAAATTCGGGAGTACAGAAATACTAATCATGAAGGAATGAAATAAATAAAAAGTGAAGCAAAGCTAAGGCGAAATGCCTGCATGAAAAAGTTAAGAAATCGGAATTGATTGTCAGAAGGACTGACTCAGTATACAGAGAAGTCAAAGGAGCCTTCAGTGAAATTAAAAGCAAGGACTATAGCATTAACAGTGGAATGGTAATCTGTCTGTTAGAAGCAGAGGAGAAAGATATTAGACGGAAAGAGCAAGGAGGATATCAAAAACGGGCTAGTAGACTGGCAAAAGGACGTTCCTGGCCTATAGAAGTCTGCTAGTATCAAACATAGACCCTAATTTGAGGAATAAATTCTTGAAAACCCATGTTCAAATGGTTCAAATGGCTCTGAGCACTATGGGACTTAACTTCTAAGATCATCAGTCCCCTAGAACTTAGAACTAGTTGACCCTAACTAACCTAAGGACATCACATACATCCATGTCCGAGGCAGGATTCGAACCTGCGACCTTAGCCGTCGCGCGGTTCCAGACTGTAGCGCCTAGAATCTATGTTGTGAGCTATGAATGGTACTGAAACAAGGTCTATGGGAAAACTGGAAGGGAGGAAAATCGAAGGATTTGAGATGTAGTGCTACAGACGAATGCTGACAGTTAAGTGAACTGATAAGATAATGAATGAGGCAGTTCTCCGCAGAATCGACCAGAAAAAACACTGCCAGGAAGAAGGGATAGATAGGATATCTAATAATCATCTTGTGGTATTGCAGCTCTTCTTATGTCCACGATTGCTATGAAAATAGGACGAGGAATTCAGCCTTATGCAAGACAACTTTTCAGTTTCGATTTACCCAGATATGTTTCAGCACTTTTTGTGCTATCTTCAGTGGGTTATTTTATTTTCTTACTTACATGAGTCTATTGGGTATTTAGATTGGTACCTAGTCTGCTAAGTGAAACAACTTGTCATGGCTTTGATGTTGTAGTGTTTTCTCATATGTTTTAGCGAGGTGAATACGCTGATTTCTGTGACTTATGGTCGTCTGACAACGCACTTTCTACAAACTTTCAAACGTGGGGATATCTGTTAACACATGAAAGAATAATATCCATGGTACTAGAGGAAAATGTAAAGGGTAAAAATTGTAAAAAAAAAAAGACAGAGATTGGGTTTCATCCATCAAATAATTGAGGACGTAGGTTGCAAGTGCTGCTCTGAGATGAAAAGGTTGGCGCAGAAGAAGAATTCATGGCGGCCCGCATCGAACCACTCAGAAGACTGATGACTCAAAAGAGATTAAAGAAGATAGAGCCTAAGCACTCAGCAGTATGCCAGAAGAGGACGGGCAGAAGCAGTGTAGACAGTCTCCTTAGTAAGCCCGATACGGAAAAACGCTTGCCGTACCACTGGATCTCAAGAACTCAGCGTCAGAGCATCGAACGGACGCTTCGGCTTACATTAATCGTTTAGCCGCTGCCCTGGATAAAGTTTTGCTAAATGTTCTGGTCTCGGAGATTTCTTTGATGACGAAATTGCAGTAAGTCGATACGCGGAACACAATTTTTTATCTCGCCAAATTTCATTTTATGTTTTTAGCGAGGAAGTGTTTGATAAATTCCAATTTGTCTAAATATTGATATTTAATGTGGCGGTGGTGTTCTGCATCAGCTGCCTCACAAAGTAAATACCAGGAAATCTAAGACCGAGACTGTCTTGTATCGGGTGTACCATATCCTTTGTCTTCTTGGAAGGTTGGAAATTGTTTGAACGTTCTATCTGCTCAGAATTCGGCTCATTATCCTTACGTTAAACCAGTAGTCCTCCCCGCATGAACCATGGACCTTGCCGTTGGTGCGGAGGCTTGCCTGCCTCAGCGATACAGATAGCCGTACCGTAGGTAGAACCACAACGGAGGGGTATCTGTTGAGAGGCCAGACAAACGTGTGGTTCCCGAAGAGGGGCAGCAGCCTTTTTAGTAGTTGCAGGGGCAACAGTCTGGATACTAACCAAAACGGCCTTGCTGTGCTGGTACTGCGAACGGCTGATAGCAAGGGGAAAAGACGGCCGTAATTTCTTCCCGATGGCATGCAGCTTTACTGTATGGATAAATGATGATGGCGTTCTCTTGGGTAAAATATTCCGGAGCTAAAATAGTCCCCCAATCGGATCTCCGGGCGGTGACTACTCACGAGGACGTTGTTATCAGGAGAAAGAAAACTGGCGTTCTACGGATCGGAGCGTGGAATATCAGATCCCTTAATCGGGCAGGTAGGTTAGAAAATGTAGGGAGTGAGACAGTGTTGTAGCCTATCCCCGATGTTATTCAGTCTGCATATTGAGCAAGCAGTAAAGGAAACAAAAGAAAAATACGGGGTAGTTATTAAAATCCATGGAGAAGAAAGAAAAACTTTGAGGTTCGCCGAAGACATTGTAATTCTATCAGAGACAGCAAAGGACCTGGAATAGTAGCTGAACGGAATGGACAGTATCTTGAAAGGAGGATATAAGATGAACATCAACAAAAGCAAAACGAGGATAATGGAATGTAGTCGAATTAAATCGGGTGATGCTGCGGATTAGATTAGGAAATGAGACACTTAAAGTAGTAAAGGAGATTTGCTATTTGGGGAGCAAAATAATTGATGATGGTCGAAGTAGAAAGGATATAAAATGTAGACTGCCAATGGCAAAGTAAGCGTTTCTGAAGAAGAGAAATTCGTTAACATCGAGTTTAGATTTAAATGTCAGGAAGTCGTTTCTGAAAGTATTTGTATGGAGTGTAGCCATGTATGGAAGTGAAACGTGGACGATAAATAGTTTAGACAAGGAGAGAATAGAAGCTTTCGAAATCTGGTGCTACAGAAGAATGCTGAAGATTAGATGGGTAGATCACATAACTAATGAGGAGGTACTGAATAGAATTGGAGAGAAGAGAAATTTGTGGCACAGCTTGACTAGAAGAAGGGATCGGTTGGTAGGGCATATTCTGAGGAATCATGGGATCACCAATTTAGTATTCGAGGGCAGCGTGGAGGGTAAAAATCGTCAAGGGAGACCAAGGGATGAGTACACTAAACAGATTCAGAAGGATGTAGGTACTGGGAGATGAAGAAGCTTGCACTGGATAGAGTAGTATGGAGAGCTGCATCAAACCAGTCTCTCGACTGAAGACCACAACAACAACACAAACCAATAGTGGTTATATAATCCAAGTCTGCAATAAGATCCTTTTTCGATACAAATTGATAATTCCCGCTACACGATTATGGCGTATCGACACAAAGAAGCAGGCGTACTGATACATAAGTGGTATTTACTCCGAACGTGTGACAAAACTTGAAACTCAGAGACAGCCTACCACACCGATCGTTTACCGGTGTTTTACGAGAGTACGGTTTCGTTCATGTTTTCGAGCACGCACCAGGAAAACATATCAAAGCTGCAGTTGCCATTGCCTCTTCTTTATCTCAACATTTGTCTGTTTTAACGGATAGGTCCAATAGTTAATGAGGAGGTATTGAACTGTATTGGGTCGAAAAGGAAGTTATGGTATAATCCGACTAAAATATAGGATCTGATTCTTCAGCTTCTACCGGCATATTTCTTGAGCGAACAGATAAGAAGATAGGATCGATTGATACGACGCATCCTTAGACATTGAGGAACTACCAGTTTCGTAATGGAGATAATTGTAGGGGTTAAAAATTGTAGTGGGAGTTAAGCTGTAACACCTATTTGTGACTTATTTTGCATCTGTATCGACATTTCTGTGTCAATTTGTAGTGTTGCTTATGTAGAGTGTTGTATCTAGCATGGAAGTTCTTTGACTATGTATACATGTTACAGTTATGTGAACTTTTGAACGATGTTAGTTAAATTATGCTTGTGGATTTAAATGAATACTGGAATGATTGTTATATAACGTACTGTAGATGACTTGGTCCATAATTAGGGAACGTAGGTTTTAATGTAAAAGAACTGGGGAAGCCCCGCAGCTACAGAAATAGCCTGGCGGAACGGGGAAGTTGTGGTTGGCACGCAAGTGGCAAATTGTCGTTTGTGGCGGGTAAGGAGTCTGGACTGAGCAGTGCTGTGGTTAATATATTTCTAGCAGTAGCGGACGTCTGTGGATCATACTCGTGGAGTTTTAGGGCCAGATGAGCTAAAGGTATTTACTGGCCTCGGATGCTGTACTTGGCGATAAAATTGTCAAGACATGGTTTTTGGCCCTATAAAATATTATTTCGATGCCAAGATCAGAAATAGGGCGAGGACAACAGTACTGCCATGACTGCGTCGCCACCAGGTCAACAGCCACTGTTAATTAAGCCACCAGTACAATCAGACTTCCACTAAATTGTTTATATTTAGCACTCTATAAATAGACCAGGTGTTTGTGAAATTTTGTTGATTTCAATAATAAACGCGGTGTTATTAAAACTCTGTCTTGCGCCCGTGATCCTCCGAAATCACAAACCTGAATAGGACTCCTATCCTAGTGAATGTAATTCCAAGTATCCTAATTTATTATTGTGGAAAGGCTTATTCGGCACCTGTGAAAATAGCTATGATTGCTTTCTAATGTGTGTAGTTCTATAGTTTGGGAAATATTCCACTTCCAGTGCATTTTTAGACCAATATGCAGTGGTAGAGCACTTGTCCGCGAAAGGCATAGGTCCCAAGTTCGAGTCTCGGTCCGGCACACAGTTTTAATCTGCCAGGAAGTTTCATATCAGGGCACACTCCGCTGCAGAGTGAAACTCTCATTCTGGAATCATCCCCCAGACTGTGGCTAAGCCATGTCTTCGCAATATCCTTTCTTTCAGGAGTGCTAGTTCTGCAAGTTTCGCAGGAGAGCTTCTGTAAAGTTTGGAAGGTAGGAGACGAGGTACTGGCAGAAGTAAAGCTGTGAGGACGGGGTGTGAGTCGTGCTTGGGTAGCTCAGTTGGTAGAGCACTTGCCCGCGAAAGGGATAGGTCCCGAGTTCTAGTCTCGGTCCGGCACACAGTTTTAATCTGCCAGGAAGGTTCATATTTTGAATAGGTTAAGAGACTGCTCCAAAACACATTTGTTACTTAAAGAGTAATAGTTTGTTGTGCTTTATTTAATTAATAATTATTTAAAAGAATACTTACCATTTCTCATAGATACTGCTGTAGTTTTGTTAATAGATATGGTTCTTCAAAGCATGAAAGTTTAAGGGCCTTATGTACTAGGCTAGTTAGTTAATGGAGCATTGCAAAGGCTTCTTCAGAGCCAGTGTAGTTAGATTTGCATTCCGTTTAGTTGCTTCGAACCGACTTTTAGAAAGAACTATCTACTGTGTTATCTGTTATAATGCAAGTTGGTTAACACACAGGCATAGAGACCCTGTACTAATGAATAAATTTATAGAGTATGTTCATTAGCAGACCCCCTGATTTAAATTCAGAATCAATTCAAGCTTTTCCCTCTTCAGTATTGCTACTATAATCATGTGTGTCGTTAATTGATTTTATAAACTATTTCACTTAGTACATTTAAGTTACGTGTTGATGAGAGGCATATGTTACTGTTTACTATCACATTGACCTTTTGTTTGTCTGGCTTACTAGTTAGTAGAACATTTATCTGCAAGCTTAGGTTACTGTGTTGTAGTGTAAACAGGTATAAGGAAAGAGTTTGGTGTGCGTGTTAAGGAAGGTTAGGTTAGCCTTAGCACTGTCTTTTGCTTTAGCATTTTGCTTGACACAAGAATGCCTAATTAGGCTGGTGACCGGTTTTAATGTGTAATGTTACAACTTGCTTTTGTACTGGGAGAACGTCTGTTCCGGACCCACACTTTTACTATTGTTTATACTCTGATGGAGTGTTTCGGAAGCGAATCCCAGTTCGATTGTTCAGTTTCCATTAGGTTATATCACGGCCGCAACTTCTCAAAAATTCCTCGCAGAAGTATAACGTTACCATCGATTGCCGTTTAAGGTAACCGGTGTTACCATTACAAAGTGAGCAGGTTGAAATGAATGAAAGTTGCAATACATACGCAGAGATGAAGAGACTTGCACTTGTTAGGCAAGGGCGAAGAGCTTCACCAGACCAGTCTTCAGTCTGAAGACCAACTACAAGGCTGTCACATGATGCGCTAACGCCACTGTTCGTTCCTACATAGACGGCGTTATGTGAATATTTTCTCCTACTGCCACGCATTGCAGAACAACATTTTGAACTGCTCACTTTCACGTCTGACTGGTAAAAGACATTGTTACAAACTGATCACAAGTAAAGAAGGGAAAAAGCCAACGAAAACCCTCAGTAAATACAGCAGCACCTGAGTTAACTCGTTGCTTTTGTACAAGTTCGTTTTTTCAGGTGCGAAAGAGTATAAAAGCATGAAGTAGTGTTGTGCGGTTTATACAGAAACTAATTAGAAAAGACACACGTTTCACGTCCAAAATCATTCATGTAAAATTTCGAGCGCTACGTCTGGAATTTACCACACAAAATATAATACTTCTGAATATTAAATATAATCCCCCCCCCCCCCCCCCAGGTCAGTGATTTGGTTTCCCTCCTCTATTTCTTCACTGTCAAACCATGAGGAATAACCTATTATAAAAAACAAATAAACCCCTTAATCACTTCAGTACTCACTTGTATCTCAGAACTGGCCATTCCTTTAGAGAATGTGTACTCTTT
The DNA here is from genome assembly GCF_023864275.1 of Schistocerca cancellata. Lineage (NCBI taxonomy): Eukaryota > Metazoa > Arthropoda > Insecta > Orthoptera > Acrididae > Schistocerca > Schistocerca cancellata. The sequence goes on from NC_064626.1 coordinate 641,056,164, forward strand.
CTCGTCTTCGTTACACACAACTAAAAAGTAAACCTGTACAGCTTGATATGTAAATAACATTGAACCGTTTCTAAACTGAACCGAAAGAATTAGGAATATAAATAAAATAACACAGATCAGGAAAGATTTCACAGTGTACAAGGTAATAGCATTAGTCACACACGTTAATGACATTAAGCACCCGCTCCAAGACACGGAAAAGTATCTCCCCATAGGGAATTGCGTACAATGGTGAGAAGTTCTCAAATTTATCTACACGAAAACCTGAAAATTTCCTGAATGACACCGAACACGAAAATAAGTTTGCTTAATCGTTAGCTCAAATCAATGCTGTCATTAAAAAAATCAAATAAAAAATAAACTTCTCCACAATAGCAGACCTATTTCTGTAACAACATAAAAACCCGTGTATTTCTCGAGCTCTTGCTTGACAAAAAATATATATTCCTGCGGTTTCTCCGGGAAACCCTTTATGCTGTGCAAATAGTTGCTGTAAGGCAGGAAAATCTTAATTTTTAATAATCGTTGGAATTCAATTCAAGTACAACAACATCTAAATCCAAGTCGTATGTAATTAACAGTTTATTGAATTGGGTATGTACCTTACAGAAATACAAAAATAATTTGATCATAAGAGTAAACAATAGATTTCTCAAAAGATTCCCCCCCCCCCCACCGGCCTTTTCTGACTTCACATAAGATAGTGACAGATTTACCAAGAGTCATATAAAAAGATGAAGTCTGCGACACAAGACCCTGGTGGGACTAACTGTAGGCAAAGCGCATCCAGTCTTCTCCATGACACTAGAAGATGACGGGTGACGAGTCCAGCGACCTCAGTCTTTTATCCCAGGCTAGACCCTAGGTATATGGAGCCTTGTTGGAAGGACTGGAACCAAGTAATGTTCCCGCCACTATCCAGGATTGAACCCGGTATCTCGATGCCTCGAGTCAAGTGCACTACCTGCTACACCCCACGGCAACCTAGACCCATATAACTTGGATAGCTTTAAGAGCTTTTTGTAGTTCATGGATTACAATCAACATGAACTAAAAATTTTCATATAGTCAGCCTATGGACTTACCGTCATGAACTACGCAACTGAGTTGAACAATAAATGTTTACTACTAATGAACAAATGGACATTCCTGCATTTGAGACGCTTGCGAGTTTTACGTTGACATGTGCCTAAAAACTATTCCGAACTGGTCAAGAACATCACACAAAGCGGCCACTCGCTGTCAATGTCGTCCCGTCCACCGTGTAGCCCCGTTTGTACTGTAAGAGTAGGGGCTAACGTGACCTGTAATTTTAAACTGAATCTTGGAGATTTATTTATTTTGTTACTTGATTATTGACTCTTAGCATTCATATGACCAGCCAGCACCATATTCATAAGCGATTCATCTGATAATTAAATAAAATTTCTATTGATGCATACAGAGAACGTAGTAGCTTTCAACAGATCATAATGTGTCTAGGTAATAGGCAATAAGTACAATTGTTTAGCTGAAGACGCAACAAGATTAGTAATAGTACAAACACACAAATTTTATCCTAGATTTTATGAGATGATATCTTCTTGCTATGCATTGGATTCCATACGGTAAGGAATCAGCAACAGACAGATATCACACAATCACCTGACACTCCACAGGACGGTACGAAAACTCCCTATCAAAATACACTGGATTTTGCAGCATGTAAGAGAGTTGTACGGCCGAAATTTCTGGGCACTTCTGTCACACAAGGCAGCAGAATCCTTTCATTTCCTCAATAGAACTCATTTTATAACACAGCGTACCACAATAAATGTCAAAACTAGACACACTAGCATTTGCGTATACGTCCGCTTGCTGTCACATTGAATACAGTATCTGTTGCTGTATCCGTGAATTAATGCTTATGCTTTCACAGCCTTTGAAAATACTAGCTATGAATGTATGAGTTATTACTTAAACACACGTAGCCAGTACAGAGTCCACAGACGAAACGTTGCAAACAGTCTTCCGTTTTATCTATATGTTAAAAATGAAAAAATCCCTCCAGCTGTATTTAAGGTGTCTTATTAATCTATTCGAATGTGGCGATTTAAACAGAGCCCGTAGCTATACTTGAGGCCATCTTTTCTGCCGTCCCTTATGTCTTCAATGAAAGTGCACACCGTACGACACAAGTTTTTCCGTTTCGAATCTGGGTACAACATGCAGCTTAAAACTCGTTACAAATGATCAGCTCTTGAATAGAAAACTACATTATTCTCACTTTAGGAATTCTACATTCACTGGATACCTAGACTGTATTATACGGAGCCGTAAGCGATTCATGTGAAACGTAACCAGCCCAATAAGGGGATGGACAGTGCGACGAACAGGGACTCATTTGGCTTCCATTTGCTTCACACAGTGAGAAAATACCTGAGATACTGCACGCTGTATGAGTTTATACAGCTGTGTTAGGACGTTCAGCAACAGATGGTTCCTGAATAAACAAACGGCCACTCCGTACAGTGCCACTAGATTACAAGCTGCGCGGGAAGTTGCGAAAGAATGGACAAAATAATTATACATCTACAGAAAAAGGAAGACATTCACCTGTCCAGATTGTAAAAGTCCCTTCTGGAAAATGCCTAAAATACTGCACGCTGTACGAGTTTTATACAGTTGTGTTAGGGCGTTCAGCAGCAGATGGTTCCTGAATAAACAAACGGTCACTCCGTGCAATAAATGGAAATGAGGGTAAGAAATGGATATATAAATATGACGTATTTAAGCCGTGGACCATTCTTGCAATTTGACATGACGGCTCAGTTGGAATGGTCCCAGAGTGAAAAACACAGGAATCATGATTTGGTCCCAGTCCGCCTCATAGAATCAATAAGAAGATAGAAAGAATGTAACGACAATTGAGTCGACATCTAGGTCATTACCATAGGTTGTGGGAAAAAAGGTTGGTCACCTCTCCCAAAGAGACATTCCAAAATTTAAATTTACGAAAACTGACCGGTATGTAATTTCAAACTCTCTTCTTGCGGATAAAACTAATTTAACCTCTGCATCATTACACTGCATGAAAATTAGAAATGAAATGGATGTTCATATACTGAGGGTAAACAATAAATGAGTAAGGACGTAATGGTAAGAGTTACTATCAGAAACTGGGCAGACGTGTTCTAGTCTTATGTGCACAACTTATTACATCAAACGTAATTGTTTGGTCAGTACTGCTTAAATTACTTATTGAATTACAGTAAACGAAGTGTTTTCGGTAATACTGTCCAAGATGCTTGAAACTTAATAAATTTGGTATTTCTGATAACCTGAAGTTTTTGCAACATTACAACTTAAAAGCTTTAAATGCCTTGCATAATTCACACTGAATTACCGAGGTTCTTACAATTTGAATGTATTCAGAGACTTTTTAGTCACGTAACAGAAATCACAATCTACGCTATAATAATTACGTCATCCATTATTGTTATTATGACCACCATATAAAACTACATTCGTACATTCTACTCAGACAGAAAGTAAATAAGGAAGAAAAGAATTCTATATGGTTAACCTAAAGCACAGCAATCATGAAACACAAAGAAGTCATAAATATGTCTGACCTCAAAACAAGAGGCGGAACACGTTTTTCACTTAACCGTGTACCACAAATATCGGTAATTATAGACTCGTTTGGCGTATGTTCCATCGTGCATAGTTAGGCCGAGTGCCGATTTGATAACAACGTTCTTATTTCCGCCATTACGTCATACGTTTGAAACACACGGGGAAGATAAGATACGGGGTTGAAGTTGGTTTTTGACAGCTAATAATACTCTGTATATCCTGTCGTAAATGAAGTGTTACACCAAAAGTACCATGACCGAACACTCTGTTGGATAAATTGATTAAAATTTCGTCCTATAGTCGTATTTCTTCAGTACAGAGAAAAAAAATGTCCTGCAGATGAAAAATTGACTGCATACATAATGATTATTGCGTATGCCTCAGGTTATCGCTAATTTTCTAGGGTATATTGCGAGACAGCTTTCCCAGAGGACGTGCGCGTGCGTCTTATCGGTACCTCACGGAGTTTGAGAATTGTCGAGTCATTAGCGAGGGGATTTTGAGGAAACAGTGCCGATGGAACGCGCGAACAGTTACTGGAAGTGCAACGAGGGTAAAACGAGTACTGACGAAACGCACTCAGGACAGAGGTGTGACAGGAAGAGTATAATGTGGACCGTACAGAACCATTACATCATCAGAAGATCTTGGAACTCTCTGACTGACTCTAACACACAGGATGACAGCAGTTGAAATACGGGCAGAATTTATAGGCAGCGTGTCATCACGAACGGTCGGGGAAACGTCAGTGTAATGATATATTCTCGAAAATACACTCACTTAGGTGATGAAAGTCGTGGGGTAGCGACAAGCACATACACAAATAGCGGTAGTATTGCGTACACAAGGTATAAAAGAGTAGTGCATTGTACTCGATTAACTCATGTGCAAAGGTTTCCGGCGCGATTATGGCAGTACGAAGAGGAACTAACCGACTTTGAACGCGGAATGCTAGTTGGAGCTGGACACATGGGATATTTCATTTGGGATGTTGTTAGAGGATTCAGTATGAAAAGACTCAGAGTGTTAGAATCGTGGCGATAATATCAAATTTCAGGCATTATATACCACTCTGGACAAGGCAGTTGAAAACGGCCTTCACTTAACGACTGGGAGCAGCGCCGTTTGCGTACTGTTGTCAGTGTTAACAGACAAGCAACAATGCGTGAAATAACAGCAAAAATAAATGTAAGACGTACGGTGAACGTATCCGTTAGGACCGTGCGGCGAAATCTGGCGTTAATACACTATGTGATCAAAAGTATCCGGACACTTGGCTGAAAATGACTTGCAAGTCGGTGGCGCCCTCCATCGGTAATTCTGGAATTCATGTAACGTCTCTTAGCAAAAGACATATTATGTAATAAAGAGAAAGCATTATGTGTCATGTTTTGTTCTTGTATAGAATTATGTACTGTTTTTTTTTTTATTTAGATAATATCTGTGTCGGCGAGTACTGAAACCGCCACAGACGATACTTATTAAATATCAAACAAAGATGAGAATATGTGACTAGTATAAATAGTACAGAACGAACATTAATTTCTCTGTCGTCTTCTTGTAGTTACGTGAGTAGGAAGAGCCTGTGACGTTGTATTGTACGCTTGCGTAGCATTCTTTTGTCAAGTTTGTGAGAGAGATGCCATTAGACATAGATTTGTAAAGGTGTGTAATAACTTGATTTGTTTAAATGTTTTGAATAGAGTTACTTAGTGAAACCTTGCATTATGACTTGTAATAAGCTTGCCTGGCATTTTATCCCATCCCTTTAAGACATTTTCAGTTATTTAAATATTATTCGTGGTGCAGAGCTGCGCTACGAACGAACGAGCCGCTGCCGTGGCGCATTCAAACTGCATTAAATGAAATCAATCATACCGCAAAGAAGCGGGCAGGTAATAGTGAACTAAAATTATTTCTTTCAGCTTCCGGAATTGCAGAGCAGAGCAGCAGATTTTATGATGTGTTTTACAGGTTGACGCGGGCTGCTGATAATGTATTATTAACAGTGCAAGAAAGATAATTTACCTTCATAACATAAAAGAAATCTTGGTTCAAATGGCTCTGAGCACTATGGGACTCAACATCTTAGGTCATAAGTCCCCTAGAACTGAGAACTACTTAAACCTAACTAACCTAAGGACATCACACACACCCATGCCCGAGGCAGGATTCGAACCTGCGACCGTAGCAGTCTCGTGGTTCCGGACTGCAGCGCCAGAACCGCTTGACCACCGCGGCCGGCTAAAAGAAATCTTGCTGTGCGTAGTTCTGGTCTGGCAAACCTTATAGTAAAAACATCTTTTTCTATGACAATAGTGTCATGTTCTCGTGTTAGTCGTGGTACGTATCGGTGTTTTACTGTTAACAAAAGTCCACTGCAAAATTTTGATGTTGAAAAAACATTGCGTACTGTAACATCAGTATTCATAACAAAGTAATTTTCATTAACCTTTTCAGTAACAATAAAGTAAGGAAGATATGTTGAACTTTACGGCGAGTTACAGTAACGAAAAAATGTTCCTTTAATAGAAAGCCAGATCCAGAACAATAAGAACATAATCTATTTTGTTTTGTTGAAAATTAATGATCCAAAGAAAGTCACAGCACAGCATCACTAAAGGGTATTTCGGGGCTCTTTTCGTAGCAACATATTTTATTTCATATATTAGTTGTTACGCGAGTAATAATAAAACAAAGCAAATAGTAAAGAGCCAGCGAAATTCACTATGGTGTTGACCCACTCCTAACCTTGATCACAGCTTCCACTCTCGCAGGCATACGTTCAGTCAGGAGCTGGAAGGTTTCTTGAGGAATAGCAGCCCATTCTTCACGGAGTGCTGCACAGAGCAGAGGTATAGATGTCGGTCGGTGATGCCTGGCACGAAGTCGATGTTCCAAAACATCCCGAACGTGATCTGTAGGGTTCAGGTCAGGATTCTGCGCAGGCCAGTCCATTACAGGGATGTTATTGTCATGTAACCACTCTGCCACAGGCCGTGCATTATGAACAGGCAACGTGTTGAAAGATGCTATCGCCGTCCCAGAATTTCTCTTCAGCAAGAAGGTGCTTAAAACATCAATGTAGGGCTGTGCTGTGATAGTACCACACAAACCAACAAGGGGTCAAGCCTCATCCATGAAAAACACGACCACATCACAACACCACCGCCTCCGTATTTTAGTGTTGACACTATATACGCTGGCAGATGACGTTCACCGAGCATTAGCGATACCCACATCCAGCCATCGGATCGCCACTTAGGGTAAAGCCGGCCGGTGTGGCCGAGCGGTTCTAGGCACTTCGCTCTGGAAGCACGCGACCACTACGGTCGCAGGTTCGAATCCTGCCTCGGGCATGGATGTGTGTGATGTCCTTAGGTTAGTTAGGTTTAAGTAGTTCTAAGTTCTAGGGGACTGATGACCTCAGATGTTAAGTCCCATAGTGCTCAGATCCATTTGTACCATCTGAACTTGGGGTAACGTGGTTCGACACTCTACACAACGTTTTTTCACTGTTCAATCGTCCAATGTTTACGCTCCTTGCACCAAGCGAGGCGTCGTTTGGCATTTACCGGCGTGATATGTGGCTTATGAGCAGCCGCTCGACCATGAAATCCAAGTTTTCTCACCTCCCACCACTTACAGTGGATCCTGATGCAGTTTGGAATTCCTGTGTGATGGTCTGGATAGATGTCTGCCTGTTACACATTACGACCCTCTTCAACTGTCGGCCGTCAACAGACGAGATCAGTCTGTACGCTTTTGTGCTGTACGTGTCCCTTCACATTTCAACTTCACTATCCTATCGAAAACAGAGGACCTAGGGATGTTTAGTAGTGTGGAAATCTCGCGTACAGACGTATGACACGAGTGACACCCAATCACCTGACGCATTCGAAGTCTGTGAGTACCGCGCAGCACTCCATTCTGCTCTTTCACGATGTCTAATAATTACTGAGGTCGCTGATATGGAGTACCTGGTAGTAGGTGGCAGCACAATGCACCTAATATGAAAAACGTATGTTTTCGGCGGTGACCGAATACTTTTGATTACATGGTGTAGTTTGCGAGTGCCCTTGCTAAAACCACGACATGGCCTGCAGCGCCTCAGCTGGGCTCGCGACTACACTCCTGGAAATGAAAAAAAGAACACATTGACACCGGTGTGTCAGACCCACCATACTTGCTCCGGACACTGCGAGAGGGCTGTACAAGCAATGATCACACGCACGGCACAGCGGACACACCAGGAACCGCGGTGTTGGCCGTCGAATGGCGCTAGCTGCGCAACATTTGTGCACCGCCGCCGTCAGTGTCAGCCAGTTTGCCGTGGCATACGGAGCTCCATCGCAGTCTTTAACACTGGTAGCATGCCGCGACAGCGTGGACGTGAACCGTATGTGCAGCTGACGGACTTTGAGCGAGGGCGTATAGTGTGCATGCGGGAGGCCGGGTGGACGTACCGCCGAATTGCTCAACACGTGGGGCGTGAGGTCTCCACAGTACATCGATGTTGTCGCCAGTGGTCGGCGGAAGGTGCACGTGCCCGTCGACCTGGGACCGGACCGCAGCGACGCACGGATGCACGCCAAGACCGTAGGATCCTACGCAGTGCCGTAGGGGACCGCACCGCCACTTCCCAGCAAATTAGGGACACTGTTGCTCCTGGGGTATCGGCGAGGACCATTCGCAACCGTCTCCAAAAAGCTGGGCTACGGTCCCGCACACCGTTAGGCCGTCTTCCGCTCACGCCCCAACATCGTGCAGCCCGCCTCCAGTGGTGTCGCGACAGGCGTGAATGGAGGGACGAATGGAGACGTGTCGTCTTCAGCGATGAGAGTCGCTTCTGCCTTGGTGCCAATGATGGTCGTATGCGTGTTTGGCGCCGTGCAGGTGAGCGCCACAATCTGGACTGCATACGACCGAGGCACACAGGGCCAACACCCGGCATCATGGTGTGGGGAGCGATCTCCTACACTGGCCGTACACCACTGGTGATCGTCGAGGGGACACTGAATAGTGCACGGTACATCCAAACCGTCATCGAACCCATCGTTCTACCATTCCTAGACCGGCAAGGGAACTTGCTGTTCCAACAGGACAATGCACGTCCGCATGTATCCCGTGCCACCCAACGTGCTCTAGAAGGTGTAAGTCAACTACCCTGGCCAGCAAGATCTCCGGATCTGTCCCCCATTGAGCATGTTTGGGACTGGATGAACCGTCGTCTCACGCGGTCTGCACGTCCAGCACGAACGCTGATCCAACTGAGGCGCCAGGTGGAAATGGCATGGCAAGCCGTTCCACAGGACTACATCCAGCATCTCTACGATCGTCTCCATGGGAGAATAACAGCCTGCATTGCTGCGAAAGGTGGATATACACTGTACTAGTGCCGACATTGTGCATGCTCTGTTGCCTGTGTCTATGTGCCTGTGGTTCTGTCAGTGTGATCATGTGATGTATCTGACCCCAGGAATGTGTCAATAAAGTTTCCCCTTCCTGGGACAATGAATTCACGGTGTTCTTATTTCAATTTCCAGGAGTGTATATCGGTTGGATCCTATACGACTGTAAAACCGTGGCGTCTCCACAACGATGTTGGCTGTCTTTACATGGAACGGACTGGATGCTCTGGTCCAACTGAATTGATCACTGACTGGAAAAGGTTATCTTTGGTACTTGTGGGCCATCTGCTGCCATTCATGGACATCATATTCCCAAACAACGATGGAACTTTTATGGATGTCAATGTGCCATGTCACCGGGCCACAAATGCTCACGACTGGTTTGAAGAACTTTGTAGACCATTGGGCCGAAAGATTTGGCCATTCAGATCGCCCGACATGAATGCCATCGAACGTTTACGAGGCATAATCGAGAGGTCAGTCCGTGCAAAAAATCAAGCACCGGCAACAATTCGTAATTATGGATGGCTATTGAGGATTAGTAATTCTGCAGGGGACTACCAAGGACTTGATGAGTCCATGCCACTTCGAGCTGCTGCACTACGCCAAGAAAAAGGAGGTCCAACACGATATTAGGAGGTATCGTACGACTTTTGTCACCTCAGTGTATGAGAACGGTATAATATTTATAATTAGAAATAACAATAATATTTTTTAATAATATATAAACCCGTTTTGAATTTATCACGAGTCCGTCTTCCGATGGCTCTGACACACTTTTTTGGTGTCCTGCAGGGGCCCTCGTTTTGCTGTCGTTTCGGAACACGTTTTGTGCATACAAACAGAAAGTTTTTCGTTTAAAATTCGGTAAACTTAAGAAAAAAAATGTATTCCGGTCATTCGTGGATGGTTGTGATCCAGTTTCACGTAAGTAACAAAATCATTAGTTTTCAAGATGCTTTGTAGCGCACGTGAGCACGGTAAACTATATCTTTTCTAAGACGCTTAAATTAATACAAACGCCGAAAAAAAAGTATTAAATTATATCAGATTCTCTTGAATAGCCAAGATGTATCTGGGTGGTAAACTTAGATTACACGAACTACCAGACAATAAGCTACACTATCGTCCAAAATTAAAACAACAAATGGAAATTTTATAAGAATACGTTTATTTTGATACACAACCGTATGAAGAGGCGATAGAAAAGTTGAAAGAATGTAAACAATATGAATATAATTAACTCTTACGTGTATAACAGTAGACGAAAATATTCTTAGTCTTTTCCAGCTTAACGGATTTGCACACACATTCCGGCAACTGGTTAATGTGGTCACTATGGAGTGGAACCATCTCTGGTAGCAACACAGGTCTGACGGTGACGGAGCAGGCTGTGAATAACGTCATCAATGTAATGTTGAAGCAATAACTCCCATTCTTCACGCGGAGCTGCTCGCAAGTCTTGAAGAGGAGTTAGTGGATATTGACGTGATGCAACCCATCTCCCAGTGCAACCTTAACACTCTCTATGGGATTCAGACCGGGAGAGCGAGCAGGCCACGCATGCATGCAGTATCTTTCGTTTCAAGGAAAACATCAAATATTCGTGCTGTATGAGGTCGAACATTATCGTCCATCAGTATGAGGTCTGTACTCACAGCCCCTCGCAATAACCTTACATTAGGTCCCAAGACATCGTTACGGTACCTGGAGTAGTTAAACCTTTCCGATTCACTGATTCAATTTCATGAAGAGGTTTTCGAGTGCGTAATAATCCCTGTCCACACTGTGACGGTACAAACTCCGTTGCTAGATGGATATTTCTAGTATGCAAGTATTTTCAAGTATGCAAGGATTGCTTTGTGGAGAGCGCGCGCTACATGGTGCGCGATTCGCGGAAGCTCGTAGCACGCCCCTGTGAGATTTGTAACGGTCGGTGGGACGCCTCCGTCGCCACGTGGCCCGTAGCTTGGGGCATTGTTTGGTTTTTCGCGCATTACGCGAAAACTAGGTAACTTACGGTGAAGAGCGATGCGCCAGTGGATTGTCGTCAGCAATATGCACCTTCTGAAAGATCGATCTTTATTTCAAGTCACGAGACACAAAAGTTATAATAACCTCAAAATCGGTTAATATCATGAATAGTGACAGATTAATAAAAGTAGTAAATAACTACTTACAGGGATGAGCGAGCACTCATTAAAAACGTTTTGTCAAAGCGGATCGAGTGCCGTAGTCATATGTTAAGATCCATAAATAATTAAGCCCATAAAGAGCAATAAACAAAGTTTGAGGGGAAATTGTTTATAAAATTCAATAGAAAATTCATGACGTAAGGAACGGCTCTATATAATATTTTGGGTGGAATCACAATTATTTTAAACAAGTTAAATTATACTATACACTTAACTTGCAATAGTTTTAATTGTTTGCAAATTATTATTAACATTTATCATCCATAATTAATTAATTATTACAGATATGAAGATTTTGAGCAGCGCAAAGTGTAGATCGCTATAGATTACGTCTAAAAACAGTGCTATATGCAGCTCCATGTTAAAACTGTGCAGCACAGATGTAAACAAACAAAACTGCGCTAAATGGCGAAATTTCGAAAAAACTAAAACTTGCTTTACGGGCTATAGAATAATCCTAGAAATTAATCTAACATGATAAATAAGATGTAGTCCGGCCCCGGTAGCTGAGTGGTCGGCTTGACGGAATGTCAATCCTAAGGTCCCGGGTTCGATTCCCGGCTGCGTCCGAGATTTTCTCCGCTCAGGGACTGGGTGTTGTGTTCTCCTAATCATCATCATTTCATCCACATCGACGCGCAGGTCGCCGACGTGGCGTCAACTCTAAAGACCTGCACCAGGCGAACGGTCTACCCGACGGGAGGCCCTAGCCACGCGACATTTCATTTCATTTCAATAAGATGTAATTTTAGGGCGGTTCTGATGGTGTACTTATTTCTGTCGAGGGATGTATATAACAAAATTTGTAATCTTAACTGGTACTTAAATAACCAGGGGGGTTGGACATCCGAGCCTATATAAGCGAGCGGCCATCTTGGCCAGGGGTCAGTCGTTGGTCAGTCGTTTTGGAGGGTGGGTGGCGAGCAAGCCCCACTTGGGGCTTGCTCATGCTCACTTAAGCTCATGTGGTCGCTTAAGTAAGAATTTTTCGCGCCGATTTATTTCGACAAAGAGTACTGATTAATAGTGCAAGTGTGCAAGCATATATTTGGTGAAATGGAAGTGCTACGATTATTTGTGTGAGTACGATTTACGAGGTATACATCGTTGTAAGTGAACATGTGGCGAACTGTGATTTCACGCCAAGACTGTTAGAACAAAGAGGACAGTGGGACTTGTGGTTATGTTCGAATTATTTGAATAACTGTCGTTAATAGCAGCCTACATTACTGTTATTGGGGGCTCGGAGTCAAATTATTATCAAAGTAGAACTGTAAATCGTCTCACCAGTGCTAATTTCATTGTGTGAAGGAAAAGAACAACGCCAATAAATAGTGATTGCACTGTGTGTTGAAAAACTTATTTTAGTATAATAATCGCCTAATTCTTGTTACCTAGCGTAAACTGTGCATATGTCCGAGTGAATAATTAATTCAAAATCAATAACAAATGCGCGGGTGTGGAAGTGTACTAATGCACTAACTGTGGAAATTATCCCCTGAGACTTACGTGAGAGCCAAAATTTGCAATAACATTTTTTAACCAACATTTGTATATGCACATTCGTGTGAACTCTGCAACCGCACTTCTTTATTTTTACCGCCCCGTCGCACACTTTTAGCGATCCTCCTCGATACCAGTCTCTTTCCTCAATGATCGGGTCTCAAAAATGTGCTCCACATTCCCTTCAGATGCGAATCGGCCGAGAAACCCTCTCCAGACCAAATCTGGACTCATTTTTGAAACGAACATTGGCCCTCTCTTTGATTGTCCAGATGGAATGCTGACAATTCCATTCTAGACGTTCCCTTCTGTGAAGACGCGTTAAAGGCATACATACAGCCTGTCGACGCCTTCTCTACGCCGTCTGCCTCGATACAAAACGTCTAGTGGATGCTGCGACACCAGATGCCAGTGGCCGTGCAGTACTAAGGTGGTACCGTCCTGCCTTTACAGCCAAATAACCGTCCTGCCTTTCTGATGTCACACGTGGTCGGCCCTGCCCTGTCCTTCAGGATACAGCTTCGGTCTCTACAAACTGTCGCCATGCCCGAGAAACAACAGAACGATTCACGTTAAGCCATCGGTCCACATGAGTTTGCGACTGTCCTGCTTCCATTCTTCCTATGGCCCTTCACCTCAGAGAGTTTGGTATGTGTCTTCTCTACTCCGTACTGCACCGTCTGTGACTATGTATACAGCGACTGTGAACCTGGGACTACCAGACGAACACTACTTCGTTTGGTAGGTGTCCGGATCTCATCGCTGGCGTGGTTTTCCATTGAGTGAAATGCCATCTTCCTGCAGAACACGATCTGTTGATAGTTTGTATGATTATATCGTGAATTAAACATAGGATGTGGAAACAGCAGTTCGTTGCTTAAATTTTGGACACCAGTGTATGTATGTTGGGTCCACGTTGCTGTTATAACTAAGTTCAATTAAGTGCTGTTTCATTATTGAGATCCTGCACTGATATTGCGTAAAACTCACGTTTTTACAACGTTTCTCAGCTCTGGTAGACGTGACGAAAGTCGCGATCTTAATACGATGAGTGGCCGACCCCAAACCTTGTTGAAATGGAAACCGCCCCCCACCCAGTCTGTTATCTGACATCCTTATTTCGACAGACATTTCATTTCAATTTATATTCTAAGCAGTGCCAGGCTATAGCTGATTTGCTTGGTTATTAAAGTCAGAAACTGACGTTTATTATTCTTTCTAGTGATATATGTCAGTAAAATTTTCATTCAGTGTTTTAACTTCGCTTAGTGTTACAGTGGTCGTTTTAATTTTTTGGTTTTAGCTAATAATTTTGTGAAGTTTTGCTAGTATTGGTATCGGCTGTTTTGTAGCAGTATTAATACAAGTAGCTGCTTTCTTAGTAGGCAGAGAATTTCGAGACCATTATTGTTAGTTCTTAAATACTTCTACTGGTGTAACTGAACTTTGGTAACTTAGACGTATAGTTTTTTTTCAGTAACTGTAAAATTTTACCATGGGTGAAAAGTGTGGGCTCTGTCGTAGGTTTGTGAGTAGTGGATTACAGTGTGGGATTTGTTCAAAGTATTTTCATTGGGGGGAATGTAGTGGGAAAGCCAGTGGTCATTTTAGGGGGATCTCTCCTGAGAATGTAGAATCTGTAGTAGAAACAAGTTAATAGAGGAGCAGGAGAGTAAAATCTGTGCCCTTCAGGTGCAGTTACAATGCGCAAAGGAGGAACTAGATAGGTTGAGGAGGGTGAAGGGTGGTGGGGAATGGGAACTGGCAGTTGGCAAGAAGGTAGCTAGGAAGAGGAGATATTCAAACAGTTTTACTTTGCATACATGCAATAGATACGACCAACTGTCAGAGTTGAGTGGAGAGGTGCCTCGTGTAGCTGTAGATGTAGGTAACCTGCAGCAGTCCTCAGCAATTAGGAGGCCTAGGTTAGTTGCAAAGTCTAGCAGAAAGAAGGTTCTGCTGCTAGGTAGTTCCCACGGTAGAGGTGTGGGCCAGCAGTTGCAGGAAGCGTTGGGGAGTGAGTACCAGGTCACCAGCATTGTGAAGCCTAGTGCAGGGTTGGCTCAGGTGACTGAAAGCATAGGGGAGTTACGTAAGAATTTTACGAAGGAGGATCAGGTAGTGATAGTGGGTGGTGCAGGGAACAGTCTCGATAGGGACAGGGAATATGATGTCAGTGGTGACTTGGTTAAGATTGCTACTCAAACTGGTGGCACTATGTGCATTTCGTGCAACTGTATCAGCGCCATGATCGGCCTTACCTTAATGCGGCTGTTAGGCGCGTTAATGTGGGGCTGGGGAGGGCACTGATGGCGGAGGGCATTGATCACATCTCAGTGGTGCCAGTTGGGTCTATCAGTAGATGGGGTTTCACTAGGCATGGCCTGCACCTCAATAGGTATGGGAAAGGGAGGCTGGATAAGCCTATAGGTGACAGTGTAGTGGGTGGTGGTGGTGGTAGTGGTGTCACTCATGGAAAAATTCCTGTAGTAGTTACCTACCAATATTCTTCGAAACGTCGAATGACTCTGCTGTGGGTTTGCTCTATTGTGGCCCATTACCTGTCAGCATGTCAAGAGTCAGCACTGTCTTTCTGTTGGAAGGACGACACTACTTCTTCAAGACTGCATGGACATCCACTACTTCCGTGTGCATTGTCTTTTACTGCTCAGACTTTGATAAAAGAAACGGCAGTTTTACTGTGATGAATGATCAGGACTGTCTTTATGCACTGTGAGAAAATTTTAGCTTTTGACCAACATTGTATAAATAAGTGTGTGCATTTGATATCTTTGTTATTGTAATTATGAAAAATTTTTACAAATCATTATTGGCCACTGGCCAAAAATATTTGTAAAATTTTTTGTGGGGAGCATGGGGGCTATGTAAGTAGGCTGTTTATGTTTTCTCTATGTAAGTAGGCTGTTTAGATTTTTATATTGGTAATGCCACGTAGCGCTCTGTATGAAAATCACTGGCTGTGCTGTGTACAGCCTGTGGCTAGTTTGCATTGTTGTCTGCCATTGTAGTGTTAGGCAGCGGCAGCTGGATGTGAACAGCGCGTAGCGTTGCACAGTTAGAGGTGAGCCGCCAGCAGTGGTGGATGTGGGGAGAGAGATGGCGGAGTTTTGATAATTTGTAATACTGGATGTCAATTATGAATGTTAAGGTAAATACATTGTTTGTTCTCTAGTAATATCTTTCATTTGCTAACTATCCCGATCAGTAGTTAGTGCCTTCAGTAGTTTGAATCTTTTATTTAGCTGGCAGTAGTGGCGCTCGCTGTATTGCAGTAGTTCGAGTAACGAAGATTTTTGTGAGGTAAGTGATTTCTGAAAGGTATAGTTTAATGTTACTCAGGGCCATTCTTTTGCAGGGATTTTTGATAGTCAGATTGCGTTGCGCTAAAATTATTGTGTGTCAGGTTAAGCACAGTCTTGTATAAATTGTTCTAAGGGGACGTTGCAACCTGCTTAAAGGAAGTGCCTCTAACTAAGAGCTCACCTCCAGAGGATGTAATGTTTCCAAGTAGAGAAGGAAGTAGCATATTTCATCAAAATACAAGAGGAATTAGAGATAAAGTTAGTGAACTGCTAATAGATGTTCACTCTGAAATTATTGGTATATCAGAGCACCACTTAAATAATTTGATAATTCAGAGGCTCCCTTTACCAGGCTACCGATTAGCTGGCTGTTTCTCAAGGAGTTCCTTTCGGGGTGGGGGAGTGGCTCTGTACGTAAAAAACAGTATTTCATTTGAATCCATAGACGTATCACGACACTGCACTGAACAGATATTTGAAATCTGTGCAGCATTAGTTGAATTTAGTGAAACTAAACATCTAATTGCTGTTGTTTATAGGTCCCATAACTCCGACTTCAGAGCATTTTTGCTTAAGCTAGAGATGGTTCTTGATTCACTTTGTATGAAGTACCAGAAAGTACTTATATGTGGTGCTTTTAATATTAATTTTGTATATGATTGTGCAAGAAAAAGGATGTTGGTAGATCTCCTAAATTCATATGATCTGATGCAAACTGTGTTTTCTCCAACTAGGGTGCAGGGGAACAGTAGCACAGTCATAGACAATATTTTTATTCACTCTTCATTACTAGATGGACATCCTGTTAGTAAAAGGATGAATGGCCTTTCAGACCATGATGCACAAATATTTACACTAAAAGGTTTTTGTACTCAAACAAATGTCATATTTAATTACAAAGTACGTAGGAAAGTTAATCCAACAGCAATAGACAGATTTTTAAAACATGTCAAGGAACAAAAGTGGTAAGATGTTTATAGTGCCGATAATATAGATGATAAATACGATCCTTTCCATAACACATTTCTCCGCTCTTTGAGAGTTGCTTTCCATTAGAACATTCTAAACGGGTTACCAGTAGTAATGGACAGCCCAGTTGGCTGACTAGTGGGATAAGGATATCATGTAGATCAAAGCGGGAATTATATCAAAATGTTAGAAGTAGTCACAATCAAGCTAGAGTAGTTCATTACAAACAGTATTGTAAGGTGCTTAAAAATGTTATTAGCAAGGCAAAAAGTATTTGGTATGCAAATAGAATAGCTAATTCACAGGATAAAATTAAAGCCATACAGTCAGTTGTGAAGGAAGTATCTGGTCAGCAGCACAAGATCGATGATATAAAGTCAGTTCGCAGTAATAATATTTCTGTTACTGATAAATTAGATATATGTACAGATTTAACAATCATTTTCTGAGCATTGCTGGTGAATTAAATAAAAATTTAGTTTATACAGGAAATCATATAAATTTCTTAGCAAATGCCTTTCCGAGATTGACGTCTGAAATACTCCTCTGTGATACAGATAAGAGGAAGATTGAGTCAATAATTAAATCACTGAAGACTAAGGACTCTCATGGTTATGATGGAGTGTCTAGCAGAATATTAAAGTACTGTGCTGCACATGTTAGCCCTGTATTTAGCAATATTTGTAGTTTTTCCTTTAGGAATGGTCAGTTTCCTGAGCGATTAAAGTACTCAGTAGTAAAGCCGCTTTATAAAAAGGGAGAAAGGGATAATGTAGATAATTTTAGACCTATTTCTATGCCATCAGTGTTTGCAAAAGTTATCGAAAAGGCTGTGTATGTAAGGTTAATTGTTCAAATTATATCACACAATTTGCTATCAAATGTACAGTTCGGCTTTAGAAGTCGTTTGACAACTGAAAATGCTATATTCTCTTTTCTCTGTGAGGTACTGGATGGGCTAAACAAAAAGTTTAGAACGCTTAGCGTATTTTTTGATTTAACAAAGGCATTTGACTGTGTTGATCTCACAATATTGCTCCAGAAGTTGGACCATTATGGAATAAGGGGAGTAGCTCACAATTGGTTCACCTCTTACTTTAGCAACAGGCAGCAAAAGGTCTTTATTCACAATGTTGATAACGGCTGTGATGTGGGATCTGAGTGGGGTACTGTCAATTGGGGGTTGCCCCAGGGATCAGTGTTGGGGCCACTCCTGTTCCTTATTTATATAAATGATATGCCCTCAAGTATTATGGGTAACTCTAAAATATTTCTGTTTGCTGATGACACTAGCTTCGTAGTAAAGGATGTTGTGTGCAACATTGACTCGGTTTCAAGTAGTGCAGTACATGATCTCAGTTCATGACTTGTAGAAAATAAACTAACGTTAAATCACAGTATGACTCAGTTTTTACAGTTTCTAACACACAATTCAACAAAACCTAACGTTTTAATCTCACAGAACTGGCATAAGATTAGTGAAACTGAACAGTTCAAATTTCTAGGTGTTCAAATAGATAGTAAGCTGTCGTGGAAAGCCCACGTTCAGGATTTTGTTCTTAGACTTAATACTGCTATTTTCACTATTAGAACGGTATCAAAAGTGAGTGATGCTTCGAAACGTAAATTAGTATACTTTGCTTATTTTCATTCACTGGTATTCATATGGTATTATGTTTTGGGGTAACTCTTCCCATTCTAGAAGGATATTTTTGGCTCAGAAATGGGCGGTTCGGGCAATAAGTGGTGTGAGTTCACGAACTTCTTGTCGACCTCTGTTCACGAGTCTGGGTATTTTGACATTGGCCTCTCAATATGTATATTCCTTATTGTCGTTTCTTGTTACCAACATTAGTTTATTTCCAGGAATAAGCAGCTTTCACTCGGTTAATACTCGGCAGAAATCAAACCTCCATTTGGATCGGACTTCCTTAACACTGGTGCAAAAAGGTGTGCAGTATACTGCTGCATCCATTTTCAATAAGCTGCCACTCGAATTCAAAAATCTTAGTGGTAATCCACGCGCTTTCAAATCGAAACTGAAGAGTTCCCTCATGGGTCACTCCTATTCTGTCGAGGAGTTCCTTGAAAAATTAAGCTGATTCTTATTGTATTACTGATAGCGTTTATTTAAACTTGACTTTTTTTCAGATTCATGAACATTTATTTTTATCTGTTATTACATTTACGTTGAAAGTTCATGTACTGTCACGTTCCATGACCTTGGAGATTTGCTCCTCAATTTGATCCTACGGAACTTTACGTGTAAATAAATAAATAAATAAAATATCGAATTCCGAGAGGGAAGCCAAGAGTCGATTATTTTCCTTATGCTGGTCCGGTATTTGGAAAGATCCATGGAGTTCAACTGTAACACCCCAATTATAGAACCCATAGTGAACACCCTTTTGTTGCAAAAAGAAATAGAAAAATCAGTCATCCAGACAGTGATGACAGCTACCGACAGCAAAATTTACACTCTTGACAGTTTGATTAACAAGAATGTTATGTAAATACTAATGCTTATCATAAAGAAAGGACTCAATGAAAGAATACCATATGATACGAAACAGAAACTTTAAGGGAATAATTCAAAAAAGTTATTATTTACGATGGTTAAAGCCCAGACCATAAATTGACCAAAGATAACATTTATCCTAGAAGAGAGTTGTAGCCGCACCGAGCTGTAAGTTCGCTGTGACTACAATGTAACTCGGCATTGGAGATTTTAACTTCACTTTTCTCGTGTACTCTTCCAATAGCAGTACGCATGTTAAGCGTTACTACATTGTTTTAAAACCGAGCTGAAGTTTAAAAGTTTTATTGTTGGAAGTATTTGTCACAAGTCGCACTGGAGTAAAATCATCTTTACCATTTAGACAGATAACGGGATAGTTGATATATGTGACAGAAAAATAACTCATGTGATTGCTGATTTGTGATGGGACTTGGCCTTCGTGATATAGTCACGAACATCAAAGGACACAGAAAGAGACTGATCGCCGACATAAACTCAATTGTTAGACTTAAGTAGGCAACAGATAAACGCAATGACGAAGAACTTACAACTGCGCCGTTTTGTCAGAAGCTATCGTCAGAGTCAGAATTGCTGATGCTAATAGACGCAATTCCCTGAATGAGAAATCGGTGTGTGTGCTCGGTGTAGGGGCAAATAATTACGAAGAACAATACACTTTAATTCAACTTTAATTCTTGGTGTCGCATACATCATTTAATGGACACTTTAAGTGTATTTGTGGAATTAACTGATTCTTCGGTAACATAAAAGTGAAAAGTGATTTAGTGGCAATTTAACTGTAAATAGCAATAATTTCACACCGAAATATCAAGCATTCTGAACATTGCTCAAGGTTATGTTGTCTCTGGAATTACGTCGTGTACTTTTGTAGAATACGCGACGTAGCGACGCCTTGATGACGGAACAATAATTAACAACTCAATATCCTCGCAAAAATCATTATGAGACGTCGGTTTGTGTGATGGATTTATGATTCAAGACATTATATTTTCAACGTTTGAATACTCATTCTCAAACCGGGTATAAGACCTACAGTCAGCAAGTTTGCGTAAACTGAAAAGTCTGTCGCGAACACCAGAAGGACTTTTGGTTATCATTACAGATATCGCGTTATCGGGTTATCGGGTGGTGCAGTCGCTATGTTTGTAAGTGGTGAAGATCGATAGACATCGAACGCAATTGCTCTAATTACAAGCAAGGGCGGCGCACATACTCCGGCGTGCTGCTCCATCGAGACGTTGATATCAGTTTTGAGAGACAGTATCTGAGAAATAACCAAACCGCGCGAGGGGTTTGTTTTTATAATACGATTGGCGTTGTCGTGATCTACGGACGCCGTTCCACGTCATCTCGACTGGGACAACCATCACCATCGAGCCGAGACAAAACAAGACGTCACGCTACGGAAAGATGGCTCCGAGTGCAATCGCTCCTGTCAACAAAGATGATCTAGGTATCCGAAAGCAGGATGTATACTACGATACATGCGATTTTGACATGTCTTATATGAGGCAGAGTATTAGACTAGTCGAGGAGAGAAGCAAGAAACATCAATGATACGTTCCACTACAGTAGCAAGTCGAAACGGCCTCGAATATACCATCTAGTGGCAAATTTCATCCACTGAAGATGTAACGTCAAAACTAGGAATCACAAATTAGAAGACTAAAATTCTGATGACAGCCAGATAACACATAACGAACGAAACAAACTGGGCATAGAAAAGCATTTTAGCACACGCAAATAAAGCATGTCTGGCCAACAGAAGTCTCCTAGTAGAAACATTGGCTTTAATCTGAAAAAGGTATTTCTTTGAGTACGTTTGGAGGACAGCATTTTAGATAAAGAATCATGGACCATGTGAAAACAGGAAAAAAGTGAATCGAAGCGTCTGAGAGGGGGTCCTATAAAAGGATAAGGAACGAGGTGGTTCTCCACAGAATCGACGAAGAAAGGTGCATATAATATATGCGTTGGCGGAGCTGTCATTTGCGCTTAGGTGATTCGTGTGAAACGGTTTCTGGCGCGATTGTGACGCACAACGGGAATTAACAGTCTTTGAACGCGGAATAGTAGTTGGAGCTAGAGGCATAGGACATTCCACTTCGGACAATTAACACTGGGTAAAATAAACTCAGAAATCACTGTGGGACCTATGGCGAACGTAGTCGTTAGGACAGTCAGGCTGAATTTGCCGTCAACAGGCTATGGCTGCAGACTACAGACGCGAGTGCCTTTCTTAAAAGAACGGTACAGCCTGGTCAAATGAGTCCTGAGTTTACTTCGTAAGTTGTCAACAAGGCTCTGCGCAATGTGCTGGTGGCTCCATACTGGTGTGGGCTGTGTTCACGGGAGTGATAATCTACTGAAAGTGATTATATTGGGCTACTTGCAGACCTTGGAGAACGCTGAGATAGAGACGTAATGAAACAGCTTCGGAAGCCGCAATGATTAGAAGCAATCCGCTATTTGTGTTGTTGCGTTACAGTAGTCTTGACCTAAGAGGGTTCCTGTGGTAAATCAAATCAAAATAACAGTGTCAATCAAATGCGAGTGTCAGAATGCATGAGGCCATTTGCGTTCGCTGACGTACAGAAGGTGTTTCTGGGTAGAGAGGCTGCTTTGGATATCACTAAACTCGGCCTGAATGCGCTGCGGGCACGACAAAGAGGGATGCCAACTTGGGCAGCATGCGACCTGACGTTTGAATAGAGGTACTGCGTCGTCGATAAACATAGTCTTCCGTTTCCACGTATCTAACAATCGCTGTCAGTAGAAAATCATTAATTACCATTTCAGAAGTATCTAAAGCCGTGATAAATATTTATGACACGTCTTCCGGTTGCGTTGCTTCGATAGTGAGCGGGCGCCGCAAACAATGCAGCGAAGAGCGTGCGAGGCGGTGTCTGAATGCTGCTGTGTACGCGAGGCAGGGGCGCCACGAAGTATCGGGGTTGGCGCTGAAGCTTTTTACCCCTGACGTTGCTTCCGGCGCCTCGTACGCGAAGGCCAACGGGGCGGAAATCAGCAGCGTCTGCGACGGCCGAGGAGAAGCGAAAGAGTCTCACAGATGGGCTAGAGGTCTTATAGGGGACATCTCACTGTACAGCTTTCTGCAGGAAGCTCCGGACTTTTAAAGACGAAACTACATAAAACCACACAGATAGTTAAGGGTCCAGAAGTTATAAATGACTGTCCAAAGTTGTGTGAAATCTTGAACAAGCCAATAACGCAAGATACAGGTTTTTAAACTAATGTTTCATAAATCTTTTTAATACGCATTAAAAAACTTTTTTCGGTGTTTGTGGGCTCCGGCGCTGTGTGCTGAGCTGCGTGGGAGTGGGTTGGGGGGGGGGGGGCGGAGGGAGGGAAACAGCGTTCCACGACATCTCTCTATTTTCCATTTCGTTTCTTTATGTTTCGTTATTTGATACTAGTTTGGAGGTCATTGTCCTTTTCTGAAGCTGCCCTCACTGAAATCAGCCGAGCCATCGGACTGAGCTCCAGAGAATCTTCATAATCTCTCGTCTACATATATCATAGTCATATGGAATTTTAATGTGCCTATTACCAATTTTTAATAAATGTAATAAACTGAAACTGAAACTAATGTATAAGGTAAAGTGTAAACATGACCTAGATAGAGGTTTCGGAATATACTCGTACAAAATAGCACTCCAGGAACGCTGCATTTTCTGTTATAACAGTATACAGAGCACATCAAAGCCTACACACACAACAGACACATATCAACAATGTACTCAAATAAATCTAGTACAGGACAGCGATTTGTAAATGTAGAGCAAAGTTTCAAAACATTCTACCGATTAAAGAAACGTCATAAAATCTCTTGGAATAACTTGAGATATATTCACATTACAGAAAATTTAAACACAAATTATTAAACGGAAAAGCAGAAACTAAGTCAGAGAATTACTGTTTCTTATTGTGACTGTAAAGAACTGATACATAGAAATTAGTACCTTTGCTAAATACACAAAGTAAAATAATGATCCAAATTATTAAGAAAAATACTCTCTGCACGAAGAAATATATCATACGCTGTAGACGATCTATCTCTTTATCTCTGTTGACTGTTCCTACAAATATTTGCTTACCTGTTTTTTTTTATACATTTTCTATTGCGAACTTTTACTGTGCAAACAAAACTGTTTGGTTGTTTATCATATACAAGTTTTCACCACGGTAGTCTACAAGAAAATCGTAAGTGCAAGTTCTGTCCAAATTCGCCGTTAACCGTATAAGAAAAAATTGCTCGCGTTTATATGTTACGGTAAAGGTAACACAATAATTAGCACCTCACATAACGAAAACATTTTGAATAAATGGCATAATAAACAAAAAACGCAAGTGAAAATGGCAATAAGTTTCCGAAACGCGCCGTGCAAAATACAAATAAAAAGAAAATTGCGAACTGTAGGAAAAAAGTTATGTTATAAACAAATTACTTCAAGTGAACATTGGAGTTATTTTGGGGAATACATCTCTGAGATCGTACATTTGGAAAAAGCACTGCATATCAGTGAATCGTGGACTGTGGGAAAATCAGTGCGTTTCAGATGAGGTGCTATACTGGTTTATCGTGTAACCGAAGATTAACGAATTCCTTTTGGCACTCATGTGGATGACCTCACACTTTTAGTTATTTAGGTCAATTGCCAATTTTCGCACCATACATATATCTTTTCTAAATCGTTTTGCAATTTGTTTTGGTCTTCTGATGACTTTTTTAGTTGATAAACGACAGCGTCATCTGTTTATATAGATGAGAAAGAGCAAAGGGCCTATAACACTACTTGGGGAACGCCAGAAATCACTTCTGTTTTACTCGATGACCTTCCGTCAGTTACTACGAACTGTGACCTCTCTGACAGGAAATCACGAATCCAGTCACATAACTGGGACAATATTCCATAAGCACGCAACTTAAGTACAAGCCGCTTGTGTGGTACACTGTCAAAACCCTTCCGGAAATACAGAAATACGGAATCAATTTGAAATCCCTTGTCAGTAGCACTCAACACTTCATGTGAGTAAAGAGCTAATTGTGTTTCACAAGAACGATTTTTTCTAAACCCGTGTTGACTCTGTGTCAATGGACCGTTTTCTTCGAGGCAGTTCATAATGTTGGAACACAATATATGTTCCAGAATCCTGCTGCATATCGAATTTAATTATATAGGCCTGTAATTTGATGGATACTCCTACTACGTTTCTTGAATACTTGTGTGATCTGTGCAACTTTCCAGTGTTTTGGTACGGATATTTCGTTGAGCGAACGGTTGTATATGATTGTTAAGTACGGAGCTATTGCATCAGCATGCACTGAAAGGATCCAAATCATACAGTCTGGACCAGAAGACTTACTTTTATTAAATGATTTAAGTTGTTTCACTACTCGGAGGATATTTGCTCCTACGTTACTCATGTTGGCAGCTGTTCTCGATTCGAATTCTGGAATATTTACTTCGTTTTCTTTTGTGAAGGTATTTCTGAAGGTTGTGTTTAGTAACTCTGCTTTGGCAGCACTTTCTTCGATAGCATCTCCATTCCTATCGCGCACACAAGGAATTAATTGTTTCTTGCCACTAGCATACTTCACGTACGACCAGAATCTCTCTGGATTTTCTACCAGGTTTCGAGACAAAGTTTCCTTGTGGAAACTATTATAAGCACCTCGCATCGAAGTCCGCGCTAAATTTCGAGCTTCTGTAGACGATCGCCTGTCTTGTGGATTTTGCGCCTGTTTAAATTTGGCATGTTTGTTTCGTTGTTTCTGCAGCAGTGCTCTGACCCGTTTTTTGTATCAAGGAGGATCAACTCCGTCGTTTGTTAATTTATTTGGTGTAAATCTCTTAATTGCTGCCGATACTATTTGTTTGAATTCAAGCCATATCTGGTCTACACATATATTGTTAATTTGGAAAGAGTGGAGATTGTCTCTCAGGAAGGCGTCAAGTTAATTTTTATCTGCTTTTTTGAATAGACATATTTTTCGTTTTTTTTTTTTTGCGGATTTGGGGGTAAGATTCTCCGCTGAACCGGAAACGACATGCCAACCATCACAAAGAAGACGGGACGGTAAGGTAGGACATGTACATCTTGTTACCAGAGAGAGCTGTAGAGGGTAAAAAACTGTAGCATAAGACAGAGATGAGATTATATGCAAGCGCTTCAGTTTAAGTGCAACTCTGGGATGAAGAGGTTGGCACTAGTCACAAACAACAACAACAAAAATAATATAGGAAATGGCTACTTCAAATAAAGGAATACACAGTTCATCAAGGCCATTCAGATTGTTCACAAACAAGATAAACGAACTGAATGCAACTCCTCAGTCAGAACGCCAATGACGGCAACAACAAAAATAATCCCGGAAATGGGTCTTCAGATATAGGAACACACAGGCCATTCAGGACGTTCACGAAAAGGATATGCAAACTGAATGGGGCTCTATCATTTTGGAACGAATTATGTACATGAATATCAAGTGCTATCCTTTCAACAATGTTTGACATGTGTCTTTCAGTAATACAACATGCGTTGGTGGTACAGATTGCAGACGTTGGCCTTATAGTCAATCATTTACTGGAGTATCCACTATTTCACTGCGTATGCATGTCAAAGTCTCGCTATATGTGTGCTGGTAGGAGATTCCCAATAGCACCTACTGAGACAACGATTGTTTCGTATTTGGAAAAAGAGGCATCATGTGAGAAAATTGCAGTCGGAATGAAGTGGCCATGTAGTGTTGCAGTAACCATTATCCTATTGGGTCAACAAGAAGTTAAAACTTGAACTTTCTGTTAAAGTGGGACTGAGCTGCATTTATTTTATCATTGGACGAGAACACCAAATCAAGAATATCAAAATGCACGTTAATGTTCCTGTAATTGAATCTTTGTACGTGTAAGAACTTCTTCGGATCGCTTTACCTGGCACCTCTAAGCTC
Organism: Schistocerca cancellata; assembly: GCF_023864275.1. Classification (NCBI taxonomy): domain Eukaryota; kingdom Metazoa; phylum Arthropoda; class Insecta; order Orthoptera; family Acrididae; genus Schistocerca; species Schistocerca cancellata. The sequence continues at coordinate 641,082,695 of NC_064626.1, forward strand.
TCTGATTGTCAGACATACACTGAGGTGAGAAATATTATTCGATACGTAATATCGTGTCGAAACTCCTTTTGCCCGGCGTAGTGTATCAACTTGACATGGGATGGACTCAATAAGTAGTTTGAATTCCCATGCGGAATTATTGAGCCACTCTGCCTCCTAGTCGTCTATAACTGCAAAAGAGTTTCCGGTGCAGGATTTTGTGCACGAATTGACCTCTCGATTATGCCCCATAAATGTTCGATGGATATATGTCTGAAAAATTGGGGGCCAAATCATTCGCTCAAAATTTCCAGAGCGTTCGTCGAACGAATCGCTAATAGTCGTGGCCCAGTAATATGATGCATATTCATCCATAAGAATCCCATCGTTGTTTGGTAGCCTGAAGTCCATGAATGACTGCAAATGGTCTACAAGTAGCCAAACATAGCCATTTCCGGTGCATGATTAGTCCGTTTGGACCAGAAGATCCAGTCCATTCAGTGTCAACGCAGGCTTCAAGGTTATGGAGGCACCACAGTGCCTTGTTCACAACTTGGTCCTGGGCTTCGTGGGTTCTGCGCCACATTCAATCCGTCCAATCATCTCTTACCAATTGAAATCGAGACTAATCTGACCAGGTCACGGTTTTCCAGTCGTCCAGGATCCAACCGATATGATCACGAATCCAGCACTGGCACTGCAGGCGATGTCGTGCTGTTAGCAAAGTCGCACATGCGGGTCGCCTGCTGCCATAGCCCACACTGTCCTGGGGATATGCTCATTGTTCGTTCCACATTCATTTCCGCTGCTATTTTACGCAGTGCTACATGTCTCTTATCACTGAAACCTCTACACAATCGCTGCTGCTGCATCTAACACTGTGCTGTCCGTAGTGAGAGATAATACTTGAAATTCGGTATTTTCAGCACACTCTTGACGCTGTGGATAATGAATTTCCTAATGATTAGCGAAATACAGTGTCCTAAGCATCTAACTCCAACTACCATTCCGCGTTCAGAGTCTGCCAGTTCACGTCGTGCGGCCACAACGGCGTCGGAAAACTTACGAACGACAGCTAAGTTAACCCACCGTCCTCACAACATGGCGTATGCGATACTATGGCCACTTGTATATGTGCATATCGCTAGCCCATGATCCTTGTCACCTCGCTGTGTATCACATTCTTATGGAATTTTATTGTGGCTATGACCAGTTTCTAATAAATATAATACACGATGTAAGTAGTCTGTTTGTATGTTTGCTGCGCTATAGACTGTGTTAATGTCACTGACAGCGCTTTGCGCCCTGAGCAAGAGACTCTGTGGTTCGACGGACTAGCAGTTAGCGAATGGATAGAGAAGTGTACGGACATGTTTTTCTTAGTGGAGACTCTGTGTTGGTAGGACTACTAAAGTGAGACGCAAGAAAATGAGGATAGATGTTATGGTAATGTTTCGGCAGTGGAATTGTTGACATTTATATAATTTTTGGAACTGGTTGTTACATGAATATGGTAAAATTTTCTAAATACATTGTTTGCTAACATTATGCCTCCTAGTAGTTAGAGTCTGTAGGTGTTAGGATCTTTTCATTTAGCTGACTATAGTTGCTGCTTGCTGTAATTGCTGTAATTCGTGTCATGAAGATTTTCTGAGAGGTAAGTGACAATAAAAGAAATCGGGTTCATTATTGAAATAAGTTTAGGCAATTAACAGAGTTGGAGGCTGAAATCCCTGGGCTAGCAGGACAGAGCGGATGAGGTTATATTTGTGGAAAGGGGCTAAAATAAGTTACTGTCAGTTGCACTCAACATAAAAACTTTATTTGTTAAAACACGCAATCACACAACCAAGAATCAAAAACTTTCAAGGTTTTAACGAAAGACCTCCTCTGATTTAAAGGGAGCCAGAACGATCCATTTCCTCCAAGGTAATTTTAGTAAATAGAAGGAACATTTTTTCTAAAACCATTAAACATATCGCTCTGAAATTTGGACTACATGTTCAGTTGTAATGCCACGCTAAGAAATATTTATTGTTTTCGTTTTCCATTTTTTTAAAAAAAATGGTTCAAATGGCTCTGAGCACTATGGGACTCAACTGCTGTGGTCATAAGTCCCCTAGAACTTAGAACTACTTAAACCTAACTAACCTAAGGACAGCACACAACACCCAGCCATCACGAGGCAGAGAAAATCCCCGACCCCGCCGGGAATCGAACCCGGGAACCCGGGCGTGGGAAGCGAGAACGCTACCGCACGACCACGAGATGCGGGCATCCATTTTTTTTTTTTTTAAACAGATGGTTATTTATTCTCTAAAATTTTGCACTTTTTCTTCTATAACTCTTGAATTATACAATATTTTTTTACAATTTGTTATAAAAATGAAGGAAAAGAAGTAAACAATATTGTGTATAAATTTCATTGATATACTGTTAGCAGTTTTTGAGAAAATAATTCTCAAAGATGAAAATTTTGAAGTTATGAAAATTGCTTCCAATATTTTTTAATACATTCCTGCCCCATATGATGGATTATCAGCATCCTCTTCTTTCTCCAGTGTTAGTTTCCTTTTCACTGGTCTTTTCTTCCTTTTGCTGCATGTTGTGGGCTTTTGTCTCTTCTTCCTGCACTTCTTAGTCTTTCTTCATCAATTAGGCGCATTGTGGAAATGTTTTTGTGTCCTGGTTGGAAACTTAAACGTTTCAGCACATCACCTTTGATAATGTTTCCTTTATTGAATGTTGCCACTGCATCATAGCTCCTAAATGCAATGGGGTCATTCCATGTCAAATCAACCAATTGTACTACATGATTTGAACCATGACCTCTCAGATTTGGATGAATTTTTTCCCATGTAATGTACCCACTTGCACTAGTTTAAATTTGAAATTTCAAATTTTTCTGACCTTTGGTTTTTAAGTTTCAAGGGTTTAAAAATAAAAAAAAACCTCTGTTTTTGATCAATCGATGAGTGTTTTCAAATGCTGTAGCTCAAAAACTATATAATCTAGAGAGCTCAAACTTGCACCATTGTTTTCGTCTAAAAATTTCCTTCAATTTGATATGTAACATGACTATGCTACCTAAATCTGAAAATTTTAAACTATTCCAAAAAACATTTTTTGAAATTTCCAGAATACGTACCCTTGGGTTTTTTCATAAAAATTGTATGTGTTGTCCAGTCTGACTACATGCATGCAAAATTTCAAGATGGGATCTCAATGGGTTCTTGTATAAAATAATCTTTTACTATCGCAATACACACTAGTGAGGTGAAAATCAGACTATTTCTAGGCAACGAATACTATGGTAGGCCTATGTAATTCTAACAAACTTAAATTATTATGTTAGCCTTTTTATGCAACATTACCCTCTTATTGTTTGTTAATTCATTAAAAGATATAATGTTGTTTTAATTTTATGTTCATGATTCTTTTAACTATGCATCAGAAGGAAGTGAACACATTTTAATTGGTAATATACATGCTACAAGTTAAAATTAAGAATAAAGCCACTCACCTTCATCCTTAGTTGTAATGGCAGAGACTATCTTTTTCTTGGTTTTCCAGTGTTATTTGTAATCATTTAAAACAAATTCCTTATATTAGAAATTTCACTTGGGAAAAAGATTAACTTTTTGTTATTTGCCTGGATAGAACTGTATTTCTAATACTAATTGGTATTTACAAAGTTAATACACATGGTATTTACACAATATAGTGTTTAGTGAGGGTAGGTGTTAAATAATTTAAACGTGCTTCTTTTATGATCTTTTAAGATATTTTTCCAAAGCAAGAGAAGACAACTTCATTTCTTTAGCACTTAAAGTGTAGGTTCTTCCTGTAGCTGTTGTTGAATTTGCTGTTTGTAAAAGAGTATTTCCTGGGATATCTAATATATCTATTGGGTGTGGATAGTAAAAGGAATGGGCTGGACCCTTTGGGTGTAAAAAATTTATCCGGTACATGTCATTGTATTTTTCTGCAATGCATCCTAGCCACCAAGAGTCATCATATGCTACTGTCACAAAACCAGCAGCAATATTTTCCATATGTGTCAGTGTTATTTGGTTCAGTGTTGTCACATATTCAAGAGACTCGTCCAGACTAAAATGATAAGGGTTGACAGTAATTTGACTCTCTGTGCAGGGTTTATATGACTGAAACTTTTGTGTTTTGCCACAATTGCTTTTGATTCACTATACTGAGGAAGTAAGTATTCATTGGTCAGTTCATAGTCCACTGTTGTGCAATGTTGAAAGTCAATGGTTTTTATGTTTTCCATGGCAAATACATAAAGTGATTTGGGTGTCAAGATTTGTTGGTCATATGGCCTTTGTAAGCTGGCTTTAGCAGCTAGCCAGTTAACAGTTCTGCCAGGGCCATTGCATGCATTCTTCCCATGGGATGTTGCAAAGAACTCTCACTCTGCCTCAACTTCAAAATCAGTTTTATGCAAACACAAATTAACGAAGTTTATCAAATTTCTATATTGTGCAGCGCTGCCATCAGAAAAGTAGCCTAAGTGATTTTTTTCAGTGCAAAAGGCAAGGTTTGCTTTATGATTTCTAGCAGTTTTTTCTGGAATATATAGAAAGTGACTGTATTATGTTTCAGGTAATCTGAAATGAAGACACACCGCAGATGTTTTAGTTTTCCCTCCAATTTATAATATATGATGAAAGGATGCAGTGTAGCTTTGGTGGTAGTCCAGTGGAATGACTGTATTTCATCTTGTACTACGAAAGAGTAGTTTTCTGCAAAATCACAGTTGACTAGTACGTGGCCTTCAGTTAATTTGTCCTTGATTTTCGCTTTAGTATTCTTTCTGCTGACTAGCTGTAAATGAATGAGTTTTTACCTTCATTAGAGTGTCGAAAAAGTCATCCATAAAGTCATCAGTACTTTTTAGTACAGTTTCCATCAGACACCTATCTACAGTTACCCACTTTTTGTAGGTAACTTCATCAATCATATCATCAGTGAACTTTTCATTCAATAGATCTTTAAGTCTAGAGACACCAGGACATTCTTCACAAATATCCATAAAATATCGTTGCAATGGTGGATTGCACATCATCGTGACTAGGCAGGAATGATAAGATTTCAAAGTAGTTTTATTTCCATCCAAAACAAAACTTTGCATCTTAGCACTATTCATCATTAGCCCAATGTTTTGGTGTAAGGACACACAAACAGTATATCTGCCACTTCTTCCAGCCAGGATACAGTTCCTTGGTCTTAATTCACAAAACTTGGAAAACCCAATTTTGTTTGCAGGGATCTTTTCCTTAAATAATTGGTATATTTCTTGCAAATTTGCCAACACTAGCCTCTTTTGAACCTGGATCTTTCCATCTTTATTTCTTATAGGTCACACAATCTTTTTTCCCTGGCATCATTCTACTAACATCAGAATTGTAGAAGTCTTTTACACAGTCAACGATATTCTCATTTAGAGTTCTACCAAGTTTAGGATTAGGATTTGACAAAATTCCTTTTTCTTATGCTAACAGTTTTACTGCACGAGCCATGTAGTTTGTCACTCCAAATTCTTCTTCTATTTTGTGACAGTTCCAACTCATAGGTAAGACAGACAAAGTCATCATGTTTTCACTTCTTTTTGTTGTTTGAGCAAACTTTTCTTTTAACTGTTGAATAATCTCCGATTCACCTTCGGAATGTTCAGTAATAACTTCTTCAGAGCTCGATTCTGGTAGTAAGTTCTTTAGTAAGCTAGACTTTATTTTATCAAGTTTTTTTGTATAGGTAGGCACAGCAAACTTTTTCTTCTTTAGTGGTGACTCACCAATGAGTTACAGTGACTTGTTCAAATAGTCTACAGAAGATTGAGGATCAATAAAAGAATAGTTTACATTTTGCTACTGCAAGGTAAAACTACTTCTTCTGTTTTGTGTTTGTCACTAACCTTTTTCCTACATACATCACATATTTTCATGCCACTAATGATTCCTAAGTCTAGAGAGCACATCCAATCTGTTACATTTCTTAGTGATTGTACATGGACTTTCTTATGTTGTTCTACTTTAAAAGGGTTGCTACATTTAGCAGCAATAATCGCCCAATTCTTCTGAGATGCCATTTCTGTAAGGTAACAAATTCTACTATCAAAAAGTAAATGTATATATACAACTTATATAACTACATTTCTATTATTTGAATAATTCTAGAAAAAATAAATATCGTAAATAATCGTATTTTATGATGTTTGATATATTACCACATACATGGCACGGTGTACACTAAGACTACACTGCTCTATACTAGATCACTTGCACACCTTAACACTAAAACACAGTACAATGTAGAGCACTCATAATTTTTTTTGCTATGGTTATTTCACACACATTTTAATGTAGGGTCGAGGCCCCACTTAACGGCCACATTAATGACATGTTTTTAGGTTTTATCATGTTTAACTTGTAAGAAATGAAAATATAATACTTAAGCTTATCGCTCAATAGCTTCTGATGCTTTGTACAACATGTAGAATACGAAAAAAACAACAGATTGTGTGTTGCTTAAAGAAAAACACTACATAACTCAATTTCTGCAACACAAATCTTTATATTAAGTGGTGACTTCAAGTAAGACCAAACAAAGAAATGTTTCTATAGATAACTGAACAGCACATTTCATATTGCTTATTATAATCAATGGTAGTCTGGCTGGTATTCCAAAGGAGCTTACAATTGCACCCTTTACCTCAAGATGGCCATAAGTAGGGTAGTGGCCAAAACTAGAGCCTTGACCCTATATGAAAAGATGTTTTTTATAATAAAAAATGAATGTCATATAAAATCGTTAAGATTCTTAAGTTTTTACTTTTTTATATATTTTATTCTCACATTAAAATATAATTTAATGAATTAACAAACAATAAGAGGGTAATGTTGCATAAAAAGGCTAACATCATAATTTAAGTTTGTTAGAATTACATAGGCCTACCTTAGTATTCATAGCCTAGAAATAGTCTGATTTTCACCTCACTAGTGTATATTGCGATAGTAAAATATTATTTTATACAAGAACCCATTGAGATCCCATCTTGAAATTTTGCTTCTAGGTAGTCAGTTAGACTGCACAACACATAGAATTTTTATGAAAAAATCCGAGAGTAAAAATTTTGGAAATTTCAAAAAATATTTTTTTGGAATAATTTAAAATTTTCAGATTTAGGTAGCATACTCGTATTACATATCAAATGGAAGGGAATTTTTGGAGGAAAACAATGGTGCAAGTTTGAGCTCTCTAGGTTGTATAGTTTTTGAGCTACAGCAGTTGAAAACACTCATCGATTGATCAAAAATAGAGGTGTTTTTTATTTTTAAACCCTTGAAACTCAAAAACTAAAGGTCAGAAAAATTTGAAATTTCAAATTTAAACTAGTGCAAGTGGGTACATTATATGGGAAAAAATTCATCCAAATCTGAGATATCAAGGTTCAGGCTGTTGGTTGATTTGAGATGGAGTGACCCAATGTTTTTATCTGCACAAACACTTTTAGGAATCCTAATCCAAATTAAATTATTTACACTTTCATTTGGATTTTGTGTTTTCCCATGTAAACACTTTTCCAATAAACTTGGCTGTGATAAATCTCTGAATATGGGCATAATTACATTAATTGCAGCATTTGGGAAACTGTTTTTATGGGCATATTCCTTTCCTGATTGGTACTTACACCATGAGTCATCAACAGTGGGGCACAGTGCATGTTGTGGGTGCTCATTTGTTGAAGCAGTATGAAAAAATAATGCCCATACTGCTCTCCTAATATGCTCGATGCTTCTTGTATTTTCCCTAATTGCACGCCCATAATACCTCTGCAATCTATCAATTGCTTCATCTGTCAATCTTCCTCTTCCTCCAAGGGTCTTACCATCACTAAGTTTCTGGGATCCTAACGTCTGCTTTAGTTTGCAGAAGCAAGCCCCCATGCGCTTTTGCACATGTCCAATGCTCTCCTGTTTTTTAATGTGAATTTCATTGCCATAAGGTTTGAGTTCCTCTACAGCTTTATATCCCTTAGAATCACTATCTCCTAGATAGTTAGTGTATCGTACATCATACCACTCCTGTGATCTGGAAAAAATTGCTTTCAGTCCCTCTACTTTCATCGCGCCACACGTGCCGTGAAAATTTACTTCACAACTTTCACTATTTTCGTCCTTGGTATTGCCCTTACATCTACAATGTTTTGAGAGAATAGCAACATCAATTACTTTGCAACTGTCTCTACTGGTAGCTGTGACAATTCCACTTAGAGATTTATGATCTCTACGTTGCCATGATCCATCTAAAGCAACAGTTAAATCTCTACAATTACCATTATCTGTCACAGCTTCTTCTACCGCTTTCTTCATTGTTGCTTGGGCAATATCTTCAGCAGAAGATCCCACCAGTTCATTATAAAATCCAAACTTGGTTGGTGGTTTTGGCAAGTTCATAATTCGACATAACATTGTCCCTGCAGCACTGCTGTTGCCAATGCAACGCAAGCCATACACTAGCCTAACATTTATATCATACACATTCTTTGCACTATTACCACAACGATGAATACTGTTAGAATTAGAAAACGAAACTTCTGCAGCACATTTGTTACACTTCAGTAACATGTTACATGCCAAACCAATGTGTGAAGTTATTTTCATTTCCAGTCCTCTTTCTTTGCAAACTTGGCATAATACATTATGATTCAAAATATTAGAGAGCAAGAAAATGTTAATTACTTCATTCACATCATTACTGTCACTTTCATAGTTTTGAAATTTTTCTTTGCGGTCACAGCGTTTCTTGCTGGAAGAAGTTCTATCACATTCATTTGGAGTAGTCGGTGAAGCAGTCCGAGCAGCATCTCCCTTCGAAACAACAAAAGATTTCTTCTTCCACTCATTGTGCCTTCTCTTAAACACTCGATTGCTGAAACTGGGCATATTGATATCCACAAACCAAATACGTAAAACAGGTACGAGGAAAATTCGTCAAAGACGCAAAATTGAACAGCTAAACAACACAAAGCAAACTCCACAAGTCAACACACTCGGTATAGCGTTTATGTTTACTGATATAAACAGTCACTTGTCACAGAGATAAACCCATACAACGTTGGAAAACAAAACACTGTCTAACTCTGCAAAGATACCCTGCTTGCAGCCAGCGAGCGTCGCCGTCAGAGGTGACACACCAAGTCGCTACAACCGTTTACGCGGCGCGTCAACTTTCCAGCGATAAAAAACACACATAGAATTCACTTATAAGGGTGAAACTTGATTTGTTTTATTGAGAAAACTCCAAATAATTTTATAATCAAATAAACCAAAAAACGTTAATTTTGTCATTTTCATCGTTCCGGCTCCCCTTAATGTAGATCACCTGAAGGCCACACCTAAAATTCAAGGCACAAGGCCTAAGCAAGGAATTGAGTACATGAGTTATTCTGGAGGTTTCACTTCTTTAAGAAATTTTTTTTATCTTCAATTCAAATAGGCTGAAAGCCTTAGCCTAAATCTTTCCCACAGAACTCGGCTGAAGGCCACACATTAATGAAGATCAGTGTTACGGCTGAAGGCTGAAAACTCTGCTGAAGGCCGCATAGCAACAAACCAGTTTAACGGCTTAAGGCCTAGGAAGAATAGCTTCCAATTTGAAAAGGCTGATGACCTTACCTTAAAATATTTCGTGTAAAACTCGGCTGAATGCCTCATACTAAAGAATAACAATCTTATGACTTAATGGCAAGAATAGATTTTGAATTTTTAATTTAAGAGAGATTAAAATTCGACTGAAGGCCACACACCACGCAGAAAATAATTTTACGGCTAAAGGCCTAGAGGGATGAGCTTCTAAACTTCAACTAAAATAGGCTAAAGGATTTATCGTAAAATGATTCACATAAAACTCGGTTGAAGGCCACATACGAAACCCAAACCATCTCATGGCTTAAAGCCTAGACAAAGAAATTTCCAATTTTTAATTTAAGCTGGAAAACTTGGCTGAAGGCCATATACAAACTAGAAAATATTTCTTAAGGCTTGCCGGTCACTGTGGCCGAGCGGTTCTAGGCGCTTCATTCTCGAACCTCGCGACGGATAGGGTCGCTGTTTCGAATCCTTCCTCGGGCATGGCTGTGTGTGATGTCCATAGGCTAGTTAGGTTTAAGTAGTTCTAAGTTCTAGGGGACTGATGACCTCAGATGGTAAGTCCCATAGTGCTCAGAGAAATTTGAACCATTTGATTATTATGGCTTAAGGCCTAGGCAACATTTTTCAACTTTTGATTCGTAAAGGCTGAAAACTCGGCTGAAGGCCACATATCAACTTGAAACAAATTTACGGCTGAAGGCCTAGGCACAAGGAATTTTCAATTTTAATTTTGAGAGGCTGAAACTCGGCTAAAGGCCACATACCAAACAAGAAACTTTTTTTTTTCTTTTTTCTTTTTGTGGCTTAAGGTCTAAGAAGAAAAGCTTTGCAATTTTAATAAGCTAAAACTCGGCTGAAGGCCACACAAGGTACATAAGACTGAAAAGAAAATCACTATGTAAAACACAAGGAGCAGTGCTTAGAAGGTTCCAAGGGTCGGCCTGGGAAGGTAACACTAATACACGTTTAGGTGAGACAGGCTGCCAGGCCGGCAACCTCTTAATCAGAGGGCAAACCCAACCGTGAGGCCAGCCAACGAACCAACCAACAAGATGAGTTCTGCTCTGCCCAACCAGCAAAACGACAACAAGATGCCAATAGCACAACGTTCTGGATACTGGTACCTAATCCAACCAAGTCAGAATAAACGCCCAATACTACTAACAACACCTCAGCTGTCGAACTACACGCCATGCTGGACAGCATCAACACTATGAGGAAAATACACTGCTGAAAACTACATCAACAGCCACTTCAGGTAACCAGGACGTTAACGGCCACAAGGCAGAATATACCGCTGGTACACTTCATTAATTAAGGAATGAATTAAATTAAGCTAAACACCACACAGGAAGATGGCTGCAATCCTAGCTGACTTCAATGCACACACGTTGTTGCTCGTGGGAATTTCCAGAAAGCGACAACCAGGATCGAACGAAGAGATGTGATGGATGTGATGGCAGTTGAGGCTTGATAGTAGATTAAGTGAGCACTCAACTTTAGTGTCCAGGATCGGTGGGCGACGAAATTCGTAACCCTCGCAAGAAGCGCCTCAGAACTCCAAACGCGCGTGCACGCCGCCAGTGTCTCTGGCCTGACCACGCGCCACGGAGACTTCCTCGCTGCTCTGCCCCAACCGACCGACTGCCTCACACAGCACGCCCGGAAAATATATCCGCCACACCAAAGATAGTACAGCAGTACTAGCAACGATATATGCTGCTGCTGCCACTCACAGAGAGAAGAAAGCAACATTACGGCAGTTAACTACAGAAGAAATAAGACACCACTAGCCTGCAACCAATGATAAAAAAACAAGGCATGGCGCGAGCCAGCCACGGTTCAGAGGCAGTTTCATATTTCTTTAATTTCATATTTTTCAGGTTTTTATTATTGTTAAGATTTCTTGCAATTCAGGGCTGTTCTTTTGTGTTAATTGTTGGAAGTCATGTTGTCACTATATAGCAGTCAGATTGCGTTGGGGTCGCATTTTGTGGGTAATAAATGAATAGTTTAAGTTTGAGTTGTCTTTGTCAGGGAAAATTCTGTAGGTCATTGTTTGAATAATTGAAAATAGTAAAATTAAAGGCATAGTTTCTCCTGTCGACCCTTAGCCGAGGATACTTCACTTTAATCTTCTGATTTCCTAGCAGTTTTAATAATTACCGCATGATTAGAAATTAGTTATTGCTTATTCCTAGCACGTAATTGTATGTACGGAATTTCCTTTGTAGCTGTGGTTTCTTGTTGTTGTACTGTATTGTCACGAGCAAGGTAGTTGTGGTATGCATGTGGGTTTGCGCTAAGTATATAGCAGTCGTTTTTGCAACCAATTAGATATTCATTATTTTCAGTGCTATCTTAGTGTATCTTCTTATTTTTGCTTTTCAATTTTTTGCGTGTTATTGTGTAAAATAGTGTGAGAATCATGGCGTGTGAAAAATGTAACACTAGACTGCAAAGTAAATTGAGAAATGACAGAGACGACGAACGTAGCTTCTTAGCACCACCTAGTAACGAATTGACAACTGGTCAAGACAATAATTTGGTAATACTGCATAAGGACATGTACCAGACAGTAAATAACGAGGTATAAATCGAAACAATCAGTGAACAGGGAACTATTGTCGATCGATCGGTCGGTAACAGTTCGCCTTAGGGATGCAAAATAACAGAACAAAATCTTGCAAATACCGTAGATTCAGGTTTTGCATCAATACACTTTTCTCAGTTAAGACAAGACACACTCTCTGCTTTTCAAAATACGAATATTGCCGGTGCAAACGCACTGACGAAAAACACGAAAGAACATGTTTCAGTCACTAACGCATTGTTATTGCAGTTAATTCAAAAATGTGATCAAACAGAGGAACAAACATAGCCCCAACCTCAAACGTTAGACACAGTGGAACAAAATCAGAAACAAACACAGCAATAAATGAAACAAAATTAGAAAAAAAGCACAGCAAAAACTTCAAAACTTAGACATAATTGACGAAATTAATCAAAAACACTTGAACAAACACGTAAAGATTTAACCGCTGAGATACACAACATCGAATCGAAATATCAAAACATTTCTGAAGACGTAAAAACACGAATTTGTTAGCATTTCCAGCCATTTTTTCGCGACATGAGACGCTTTACAGAATCATGAAGCAGCAGTAAAAAACTGCAGACCATTGTACACGAAAATCACGACACCTTGCAGGCTAAAACTGACTGTGTTGCTTATACCGATACGGTCGTGCAGCTTGTCAAAAATCAGGAAAAGTTAATGGACATAGTAGATACGATTACGACACAAATGAACACTTTGAAACTTGGCTGTCACGGAGGAAATCAGCACACTATCGAAAAAGTTAGCCGAACTTTCGAATTAGTTAACAAATTTATCTACGAAGGTATGTGATGATTTGATTGATACAAGATCAGTAGCCTTTACTGACACAAAGAAGTACGAGAAAGTTAGGAAATTTAAACAGAGTCAGAAACAAATTAATACGCAACACAAAAGAGAACTACGGGAACCACAAGATCAGTTGGCACAGGTGATACAAGAATTACATATTTCAGAGGATACTCGCGCTCCAACACGGGAAGAGGGATTTAGAAATACGGAAAAGTCACACAGTAACAATACATGGTATTTCCGAGATCTTTTGCCTCTGTGCGTTTCGAAGGTTCACCATTATCTTCAGTTAGAGAACTGGGAGAATTGTTTAGTTACATAGCTGGTGTCAGTGAAGAACACAAACGCCTTTGCACAGTAGCAGACTAAGTACAAGGCAGTTTATGTTGCGCCTTTGCTGGTGATAAATTTCTATATTTAGAAAAAACACTGTTAAAGTTAAAAAAACCATGCACTTGTGAGAGTAAAATGTACTTAAAGTGAAGTAGAGTCCAAAAAAGGCTGCATACAGCTGCTTGTCACATATGCTCTTTAATGTGCAGTATGTTTAGCACTGCCTCTTCAGAGACGCTATACATTTCAGAGATCTCTTTGATGTGACAGACTGAACATAATGCACAGTGGGAAGAATATGCAACAAGTAGGAGTATGCAGACGTTTTTAGGCTCTGCTCCCCTGTAAGTACCCTTTACTCTTACACATTCATATCTTTCAAGTTTAACAATGTCTTTTTTTTAAACACGCAATTTTATCAATAGCAAAAGACGCAAGGTAACCTACCTTGAACTTGGTCGGATGCTGTGGAAAGGTATTTATACTCTTCATTAACACCTGGTATGTAACTAAAAATTTTCCACCTAAAGGTGATGGTGGGAACCATCGAAACGCTAGCGGCAGAGATAATATGAGACTGGTGCAGAAAATTGTTTTATTTATGTTTATAAACAGTCGCAGCCCTCATGATGTCACCCTTTATGGATGAAATATTAACAAGGTGTAAATTGTACACAGCTGCCTTTGAATTACGAAGGAAACAGAAATGTTCAAGAACAGTAATACATAATGGTAAGAGCGCAAAACAAAGAAGTGGACTCATTGCTGGCCGCACACGCGCGAATCAGTTAGACGCGTGATGAGAATCACTCAGCATAAGCCCTCCGCGAAGACCTCTCCGTCTTCCACGAAGACGGATGCCACCTCGGATGACCGGCGCCATCCACCAGAGCGCGTTATCGCGCCGCCGGCCGCGATTGGCCTGTGCGGTCACGTGCGCTCGAGATGGATGCCCCAATATCTGGCGCTCCATCCCTCACGGCGTCCCGCGGTGGCGAATGGCGACCTGCAGTCGGTGGCACTTCCCGCGTCACGAAGCGGCCGCTACTGACCTCGCTCAATTCCTAGACACGATTCCTCGAAACAATTAGCATCGCTCTCCCAAGCACGACCAACGAGTCTCTTCGAGTAGCACAATTTGTGCCCAAGCAGCCACTTGACACGGTTGCTGTCTTCTCGACTGGAATCTCCAACCCGTAACATTTAGACCTGGTTACTGCCTTTCAGTATCACGAATATCCTAATAGCTGTCAGTTAGTACTGTAAAATCCAACTGTTCTACTGTTTCCTCGTACTACAAGCACGAAGTTTTCGACCTCCCTTTAGAAAGAAAATATTTGCAGGAGTCATTAGTTTCTGGATATACATACTTCGCCATACTTCACCAAGTACTGAAACGGGCGTTGTCACGGGGCTTATTTACCAGGTGTAATTGCTGACGGATGGCAAATTTATCTAATAACAACACCATCTCTAATTATTCAGCATAGTTGAGAAGCGGCACATAGAATTAATTCCCGAGTACATCTGAGGTTTCAGGACAACATCATTTTTGACAGTTACTAATCTATCACGGTACAACGTAATAGGTTCATATAACGTGGTTCGTACTTAATATCTTATCATCAGAAAGTCCTCATTGACATATGAGTTGTAAATCAGTGGTGATTCGATGAGAAGTACTGTTTCTTTTTGTCGGGGAGTCCGCATAAACAGTAACTAGTACTTTGACTTATCACTGTTACAACAAATGCCAAACCAGAAGCCGGCCGCGGTGGCCGAGCGGTTATAGGCGACTCAGTCCAGAACCGCGCGACTGCTACGGTCGCAGGTTCGAATCCTGCCTCGGACATGGCTGTGTGTGATGTCGTTAGGTTAGTTAGGTTTAAGTAGTTCTAAGTTCTAGGGGACTGATGACCTCCGATGTTAAGTCCCATAGTGCTCAGAGCCATTTGAACCATTTGAACCAAACCAGAAAATGTAGCGAATCAGTACCTCATGATGCTGTTAGTCTTGATGCGCTGTAAATTGTGACAGCTTGAGCTGAACAAACCAGTTGTTTTATATTGTGTCTCAAACAGGAATATAACTTAAATGTCTGCTTTCAAACCAAGCAAAATTAGAAACTCTATTTTTCTGTAGAAAGGATAACAAAACGAGGCCACTGGTGTGTTTTGAAAAGGACTTGTAGCTCATTCTTTCTGCAAGTAATCTTACAGTTAATTCGTAGCCAGCTACTCAACAATGTGATGTAATTATAGTGGAATTTGCGGAAAACCTTGTAACTATTTGATAAAAATGTAAGCATATTTCGTGGTGTGTCAGTGGGCAGGGTTCGGTCTACAAGAATAAATGTTCAACACTAAATTATTAATCAATTCTAGGAACTTTTAATTTATTTATAGTTCCTTTCATTTCTGGCAATAATTTGTATGCGAAAGCAATGACATGTTGCACCATTGTACAGGTTATATTGTAGGTTCATAAATATATCTGTTCAAAGGTCGTTAGTTAGTTGCATGTTTCATAAATAATTTGAACTCATCGTAATGGCGAGGAACGAGTCAGTTTACAGATATGTAAATACGGCTACTGTTAAAATTATCGAACACATTTTTTTATTCCTACTGACATTTTTAACAATGGATTGTAAAGGTAATTTTTCCTCTAGTGCTGTAGGTGTGGGATTACTATCCTTCCCAAATTGTGAAGGATTATTTATGATGAATTTCATTAGCGAACCCGGTAGCTGAGTGGTCAGCGCGACAGACTCTCAGTCCCGGCTGGGTCGGAGATTTTCTCCGCTCAGGGACTGGGTGTTGTGTTGTCCTAATCGTCATCATTTCATCCCCATCGACGAGCAAGTCGCCGAAGTGGCGTCAAATCGAAAGGCTTGCAGCAGGCGAGCGGTCTACCCGACGGGAGGCCCTCGTCACACGTCTATTATTCATTAGCGAATATATATATTATGATGGTGCAGTTAAAATGCCAAACTGCGTCAACAAGTACCTAATCGACGACTGCCGGTAAACAGCACACATTGTTCTTACTGATCGCTTTCATGCAATCAACACATTGTTTAAATGTGGTGAATTACCCCATAAAATTATTTCGTAAGGCATTATTCAGTAGAAATGTGCCAAATATGTCACGAAGTTAATTAGTTTATTTCCAAGACTAGCAATTTTACGAAAAACAAAAGTAGCTAAATTTAGCTGGTCGAGAGGCTCAGTAATATGCTTCTTCCGGTTCAAGTTTTCATCAGTATGTATACCCAAAAATTTTGAGCAAATCCAAATACGTCTATTACCCTTTTTGGCATGAGTTTGTTTTGTATGTAGTGAGTTTTCTCAAAATTTATAGAATATCCGATTTCAAAGAACCACTTAATAATTCTTTGAAAAACAGCACCAAAAATCTCTTCCGTTGCTTTCTTTCTAATTGGATTTGTTACAACGCTAGTATTGTCTGAAAACGGTACCAACTCTGCTTGTTAAATGTTAAGTGGAAGTCATTCATATGTACGAGTGTATAAGGAATAAGAGTGGAAACAAAATTGAAACTTTGGAATTCCCTTTGTGGTTTCTCCACAGTCACTAAAATTTTCTACTTTCCCAACATTCCTTGAATTATTCCGCACAACTTTTTGCGTTATATGTGTTAAGTATAATTCAAACCAGTTGTGTGTAAAGCCATACACTCCGTACATTTACGTTTTTCTAAGAGAGTAATGTAATCGATACAGTAAAACGCCTTAGAAAGATCACAAAACTAGCGATATTTTATTATTTACGGCTCGTAACATTTGCTGGATAAACGTGTAAATAGCATTTTCACATGAGTAACACTTTTACCACATCGGCGCTACTTATATGTGGGACTACTCTTGAGTACCTCACTTTTTCAAATATTTTGCAAAATGATGCCTGTAAGGAAATAGGATGGTAATTATTTAGTCTTTCTTGTCACCTTTCTCTTCACTAGGTTTACCAATTACATACTGTAATCGGTCTGAAAAAATTCCTTGCTCCATTGGTGCATATCACTGAGGACAATACTTATTAAGCAAGGGCATCTTTCCAGAATTTTTTTGAAATCCGCTCAACATCATATGAGCTTTTGTTTTTAGAATTTTTACAATTCTATTAATTTCAGTGAAGGATGTTAGTGCTACTTCTAGTTGCTTGAGGTTTTGTGGAGTGACGTTTTTATTATATTGACTTGCTTCTATAACTAAACCGTTTGTAGATTAATTGCTATAGTATCCTGTACTCCTGTACACTGACTGGCTGTCATATCTACAATTTGAAAATATCCTGTACAGCTGTAATATTATTATCTGCATTATTTATTTTCGTCAGGGAATGCATACTTCTGGATATTCTAAACATTTTCCTTGACATACTACAGTATTTTTTGTAGTATGCAAGGAATATCGATCTCGACTTTCCCTCACCTTTACATAAATTTCACTCTTCCTCTTACATAAGATTTTAATACCGTTAGTTGTCCAGAGATTTAACTGTTTTGTTAATGGATTTCCTGGATAACATTTTAGGAAAGCTTCATGCAAACTTTGATACAAATTCACTCTGGAATAATAAACTTACTCCTAAAACACTGTATCCTGGTCTCACTAGAAACTCTCACTGCTTTGTATGAACTTGCCTCAGGGATGTAAGGTGCTATGTTATTTATTTCAATAAATCCTGCATCATGAGCTCATGGTCAGATAGTCCATTAACAATTGCAAAAACATTATCTGTTTCATCCTGAGCACTGTCTGTAAATATGTTATCAATCAGGGACCTGCCACCTTGCTGCACACAAGTTGGAAAATTAAATACTGAAACACCAAAATAACGATTCCAGGTCATTTATTCTGCCTGTATCTTTTAAATCTACTTTGAAATATTCTGAAACTAATAACTGCGTCTTCTAGTCTGACAAGTAGCTCAATAATGCATCTATATTTCCCATAAATCATTGTCAGTTTTCTAGAAGGAACCTATAGACTGTAAAAATTACCAGGGAATTATTCAGCAGTAACAACTCCGAGACACATAGTGTGATATTCACAAAAACAGTTTGTTTCAATATTTCTGACTTTGTGTCCAAGTTTTACAAATGTTGAAACTCCTCCTTTCTCCATATTAACTCTATATGAACATGATGCTAGTCTATAATCCTTGGTATTTTACTTCTTCATCCCTGTGGTTACGTCGTTTTCATAGAGACACAGAACATCCATCACTTCGAGTTTACATGAATTATGGTCCTGTTCTGTTCTAACTTCCCTGAAGACTGTCTGTTTGTAGCCTGATTGTAAGCTGAAAAATGTACCCCTCTTACTCCACTAATCACAGGGATTTTATTGTGCTTGCTTGTGGTCCACCCCCATACACTTTCTGCAAGGAGCTCAGCTAATCTATCCTCCTCCCTCCTATTCATGTGCAGGTTTTGGTTTGTGTGTCCTCATCACTCTATTGCAACATTAGGTGCAGCACAGATATGGGACTTTGTTTCAGTCGAAAGCAACCCACTCAGCTCTTTGTTTACGCGGCTCACAGGGCTGGTCGTGTCTCTGCAAATCCCATACGAATTTTTTTTTTGCTGCACCTATTTCCTCCAGGTCACATTTAACGCTATACTCTAAGTTGCTAACCCGCCTGCTTGCGGCTTCTTCCATTATAACTATCTCATCCTCTATATCAACATCTCTGCGCAAAGCCACTACGTTCTCTATCACCTGGCTAAGCTTGGACTAGGTATTCTACACCTAGCTTTTCTTACAGCGTTTGGCCGGCACCCCTCTCGTGACGAGTTCCTAGCAGTAACATTCTTTTATTTCTACGAACATTTTCAACCGACTATGCTTTGAAGCTGTTCATACGAGTCTCCTGCACACTAATTTGCTCACAACACTGGTTGATTCTCTTCTCCTATTTCAGGTAGCAAATCACACTGGCTGCTGACAGGAATCTGAAACATAATTTGTGTGATTTTCTCCTTTTCTTTCTATTTTCCACCTTTTCCCAGCTCGCAACGCCTCTTTCTCCCTTCAATACATCTAATTAAAAATACGTCATTTCTAATTCTGCGCGTGGCATAAACATTTCTTCCCTGTTCCACGATTCTCTTTTCTGCACAACGTGATCTACATACACCGTGGGAGAGCCTCATCTGGTACTGTTCCCATACTAAGGCAGCATCCAGATTTGACACTCTTGACAATACTTTTACCCTAAACTAAAAAGCACTAAAACACACTTAAACTATAATAAATTAAGATTTAGTGAAAACTTGTTTGCCGATGAGCAGCGTAGCTAACTTCCGTGAGACAGGCGGACGTGAAACACGAAAATATAAGTACGACACAGATACTCGCTGAAAGTAAGTTTTAGGTAGCAGAAGATGCGAAATGAAGGAAACCAAAAAAGCATTATATTTTTTAACAAAAATCTCAAACCGACAATGTCAGGAAATTGTGTAACGCACTGAAATCTGTTAAAACTACACCTAACAACTAAACGGCTGTCTGATGTTAACACTAGAACATAAATAACCCACAGGTACTCACTAAACGTTCATATCGTAGAGTACACGAAATGAATGAAAACGAAAAAAAGATATTTTGACAACAATATTAAACAGATACTGCCAAGAAATTAACACATACGCAACTGCTGGCGCTGATGTGAGAGTGCTTGGGGAGCGCGACTTTTCGCTTCCGGTTGTCAAGGTTGTTTGAGTACGCAGCAGAAGCTCCACTGGAAAACCATTAGACATCCTCCATACAGTCGCTACCTCTTCCAGCGTGATATCCATATTTCAGGAATGCACTTTCTTACTTATATTCCATATATTACAAAGCACAGTTATTACGTTGTAATTACTATCTCATAGTTCAAACAACGTTAAAATGTACAGTAAATGCATATACACTGTATTAGCAGAAAATAGTATTTACGTTGGTCTCAGTGTTATGGCTGATTCCTTCGTTCCTGTTTAAGCTATTAGAAAGATTTTGGCCGAGGTCGTTTGCTGACAAATCACTGGAACATTATGTTGCTTTTAATCATTTTTCTTCTTTTATTTTCATGTTCGTGAAAAATAATTTTCCTTCATCTATTTGAAACTTTTTAAATATACATTTTGCAACTTGATTCAACCATAAAAAGAACATAATCTACCAGAGAACAACACGTGCCAAACTAAGCAGATGCTAAATCAATTCTGATGCTGTTTAAACCAGTTCTTACGAGCTTGGTACCAAACATCGAACTATATACTACGAGCCCAGCGTCCAGTACCTTCTGGAACAGAATATGGTCAAATTAGTATTAGCACGTCTGTCTTCATTGAAATTGTTTTTCAGATATAATTTATATGTTGTTTTCTGAGAACAATTATTTATGTGATTTATAGGCTTGATTGTTAATAAAAGAACACTGCGAATTTTGACAATGCGAAAATTAGTAGCTTACTGTCATTTTATAAAATCAGTTCCATTATCGACAGTAAAACTAAAATAAAAATTATAAATAAAGTCAGAAATTTTGTTTGCATGAAAGCTGAAGACTAATAATATTATGTTTGCTGTAAATTTGCTTCTAGATCATTTGACAGTTATGATTACTAATTTTAAAGGTACTAGATTGATACTACGAAACTGATCGACAGGAATAATTAACAAATATTATCGGAAAAGTAGTTCTTTGTTAATCAGATAGGTTCAGGAATGCCTTCATATGAGAAATATGTAATTAAAGTAAGAAAATTAACCCAAGTCTGGCCAAAACTTATACGTAATCGAACATTTCGGTTTACTTGTGGAAGATCCGAGGTGGCTAGCTTCATTACGGATTTGTTTTGAGTCATGACTCCTCTGACTGGTTTGATCCCTCCACGAATTCCTTTCCGATGCCAGCCTTTTCATCTCAGAGTAGCACTTGCAACCTAGGCCCTCAATTATTTGTTGGAAGTATTGTAAGCTCTATCTTCCTCTACAGTTTTTGCCCTCTACAGCTCCCTCCAATATCATGACAGTCTTTCCCTCATTTCTTAACTGATGTCCTATTATGTGTCGCTTTCTATCCTCTCCGATTCGGCGCAGAACCTCCTCGTACCGTACCTTATCAGTCCACCTAATTTTCAATATGTAGCACCACATCTCAAACGATTCGAGTCTCTTCTGTTCCGGTTTTCCCACAGTTCACTATCACACAATGCTGTGTTTTAAACGTAAATTCTCAGCACTTTCTTCCTCAAATAAGGTTTGTGTTCGATACTAGTAGACTTTCCTTGGACAAGAATGCCCTTTCTACTAGTGTTAGTCTGCTTTTGATGTCCTTCTTGATCCATACGTCGTTGATTATTTTGCTCCAAGGGTAGCAGAATTCCTTAACTTCAGCTGCTTCCTGACCATCAATCTTGATGTTAAGTTTCCCACTGCTCTTATTTCTGCTACATCTCATTACTTTCGTCTTTCTTCGATTTAATCTCAGTCCATATTATGTACTCATTAGACTGTTCATTCCATTCAGCATATATTGTAATTCTTCTTCACCTGCACTCAGGATAGCAACGTCATCAGGAAACGTATCATTGGTATCCTTCAATTTTCATTTTAATTTCACTTCTCAACTTTTATATCCGTAATGGCTTCTTCGATGTAGAGATTGAACAGTAAGGGTGAAAGACTACATTCCCATCTTTCGCCCTTTTTAATCCGATCACTTCTTCCTTGGCCGTCCACTCTCATTATTCCCTCTTGGCTCTTGTACATGCTGTATATTATCCGTTTCTTCCTATAGCATATCCCTAATTCTCTCAGAATTTCGAAAATCTTGCCCTATTTTACAATCTCAACGCTTTTTCCAGGTCGATAAATCCTATGAACGTGTCTTGATTTTTCTTTAGTCTTGCTTTCAGTGTCAACCGCAACGTCAGAATTACCTCTCTGGTGCCTTTACCTTTCTGAAAGACAAACTGATCGTCATCTAACACATCCTCAATTTTATTTTCCATTCTTCTATGTATTATTTTTGTCAGCAAGTTGGATGCTTGAACTGTTAAGCTAATTGTGCGATAATTCTCGCACCTGTCAACTCTTGCAGTATTCGGAATTGTGCGGATGATATTTTTCCGAAAGTCAGATGGTATGTCGCCAGGCTCATACATTCTACACACCAACGTGAATAGTCGTTTTGTTGTCACTTGCCCCAAAGATTTTAAAAATTCTGATGGAATGTTATTGCACTGTTATCCATCCCTTCTGTCTTATTTGATCTTAAGTCCTCAAAAGCTCCCTTAAATTCTGATTCTAATATTGAATCCGCTATTTCTTCTAAACAGACTCCTGTTTCTTCTATGCATCTTTCTCCTCATACAATCCTTCAACGTCGTCTTTAAACCTATCCGTTCTTTCCTCTGCATTTAATAGTGGGATTCCCATTGCACGATAAAAGCCTTCTTATAAATCAGAGCTGATGAGCCCTGGTTTTAGTGGAATTTGAGCTCTTCTATAGCCGAAAGAATTATCAATGAGTCGGGGTTCAGAAACTTCTCAGAGCTGAAGACCAGCAATGAGATAATTTATACACTGACTGAACCCACACAGTTGATATATAGCCATAAAATAGTCACGTATCTTTGAAAATAACAATATTCATCCAGATTCAAGCCCTCTCTGCTGTTGTGTGGACTGTGTTTAGTCTTAAGAAAGCCAAAAAATAGTTCACAATGAAGTAGAAAAAAAATATTATGGGACATTAATAATCTTTATTTCAGTTTTGATACATTAAGTCTTAGTTTCCAAACTGTATTTACAACTTACCTCTGTATTCCCCAGCAGCTTAACACCTATGACGGCACTTGCATTCGGGAGGACGACGGTTCAATCCCGCGTCCGGCCATCCTGATTTAGGTTTTCCGTGATTTCCCTAAATCACTCCAGGCAAATGCCGGGATGATTCCTCTGAAAGGGCACGGCCGACTTCCTTCCCAATACTTCTCTAATCCGATGAGACCGATGACCACGCTGTCTGGTCTCCTTCCCCAAACCAACCAACCAACCAACCAACGGCACTTGGAGTCAGCATGAGTGAACGAGGATTCACTTCAACTGATGCACAAGAACCTACAGCCTGTAAGAGTTGCATATTAGAAAGGTTGTTCCAAAAATTCTAGTAAGTTGAAAAAGAGACATATCAACTACAACAAATATAATATCAAGAAGGATTCCACGAGTAACTTAGTATGTTTACAGCATTGTAACAAAATTCACCGATTAAAATGGAAAGTGTTACATCATGAAGTACCAGATTGATATTTATTCCATTTGTGATGTTCATCACAAAATGGGGATTAAAATATTAAACTTTCATTCTGCTCAAATCTGATGTCCCGTCATCATCCTCAATCTGACTCTTCACGGCCACGAATACACTCTTATTTGTTGTGGTACAGAAGCAAATAGCCTCCAAATGTCATGCTGATAAATTTCTTCCCTGAAACAAATGTTTCATTCATTCAGACTGCTGGCTGGAGGCTGTTATGAAAGTACATGTCATCCTATCATGTCCTAGATATGAAACTGAAAACGACAGTTATGGATCTGTACATTTCTCAAGGCATTTGTGGTGTGAAGTACAGTGTAAAGTTTGAATTATTATTATTATTATTATTATTATTATTATTATTATTATTATTATTATTATTATTGACTTTTTTTTCTCAGACTTATGTCTGGTTAAAAATGGAACGTGACGCGGACCTCAGTCAAGCGTGACTTCCTTGTAACTGTATGGTATATGTTATATTGCATTTAGGAACTTTCGGGTAATTGAACATGTATCAATAATTACAGATTTTTGTAGTTGTATATATATGTTTGGATGTAGCTGTATTGCATTGATGTACTGGTGAATATTGTGAGGTATGACTCCTGTAGTTGATAGTATAATTGGGATAATGTCGACTTTATCCTGATGCCACATGTCCTTGACTTCCTCAGCCAGTTGGATGTATTTTTCAATTTTTTCTCCTGTTTTCTTCTGTATATTTGTTGTGTTGGGTATGGATATTTCAATTAGTTGTGTTAATTTCTTCTTTTTATTGGTGAGTATGATGTCAGGTTTGTTATGTGTTGTTGTTTTATCTGTTATAATCGTTCTGTTCCAGTATAATTTGTATTCATCATTCTCCAGTACATTTTGTGGTGCATACTTGTATGTGGGAACGTGTTGTTTTATTAGTTTATGTTTTATGGCAAGTTGTTGATGTATTATTTTTGCTACATTGTCATGTCTTCTGGGGTATTCTGTATTTGCTAGTATTGTACATCCGCTTGTGATGTGATCTACTGTTTCTATTTGTTGTTTGCAAAGTCTGCATTTATCTGTTGTGGTATTGGGATCTTTAATAATATGCTTGCTGTAATATCTGGTGTTTATTGTTTGATCCTGTATTGCGATCATGAATCCTTCCGTCTCACTGTATATATTGCCTTTTCTTAGCCATGTGTTGGATGCGTCTTGATCGATGTGTGGCTGTGTTAGATGATACGGGTGCTTGCCGTGTAGTGTTTTCTTTTTCCAATTTACTTTCTTTGTATCTGTTGATGTTATTTGATCTAAAGGGTTGTAGAAGTGGTTATGAAATTGCAATGGTGTAGCTGATGTATTTATATGAGTGATTGCTTTGTGTATTTTGCTAGTTTCTGCTCGTTCTAGAAAGAATTTTCTTAAATTGTCTACCTGTCCATAATGTAGGTTTTTTATATCTATAAATCCCCTTCCACCTTCCTTTCTGCTTAATGTGAATCTTTCTGTTGCTGAATGTATGTGATGTATTCTATATTTGTGGCATTGTGATCGTGTAAGTGTATTGAGTGCTTCTAGGTCTGTGTCACTCCATTTCACTACTCCGAATGAGTAGGTCAATACTGGTATAGCATAAGTATTTATAGCTTTTGTCTTGTTTCTTGCTGTCAATTCTGTTTTCAGTATTTTTGTTAGTCTTTGTCTATATTTTTCTTTTAGTTCTTTAATATTTGTATTATCTATTCCTATTTTTTGTCTGTATCCTAGGTATTTATAGGCATCTGTTTTTTCCATCGCTTCTATGCAGTCGTTGTGGTTATCCAATATGTAATCTTCTTGTTTAGTGTGCTTGCCCTTGACTATGCTATTTTTCTTACATTTGTCTGTTCCAAAAGCCATATTTATATCATTGCTGAATACTTCTGTTATCTTTAGTAATTGGTTGAGTTGTTGATTTGTTGCTGCTAGTAGTTTTAGATCATCCATGTATAGCAAATGTGTGATTTTGTGTGGGTATGTTCCAGTAATATTGTATCCATAATTTGTATTATTTAGCATGTTGGATAGTGGGTTCAGAGCAAGACAGAACCAGAAAGGACTTAATGAGTCTCCTTGGTATATTCCACGCTTAATCTGTATTGGCTGTGATGTGATGTTATCTGAATTTGATTGGATATTAAGTGTGGTTTTCCAGTTTTTCATTACTGTGTTTAGAAACTGTATCAATTTAGGATCTACTTTATATATTTCCAATATCTGTAGTAACCATGAGTGGGGTACACTATCAAAGGCTTTTTGGTAATCAATGTATGCGTAGTGTAGGGACCTTTGTTTAGTTTTAGCTTGATATGTCACCTCTGTATCAATTATCAGTTGCTCTTTACATCCCGGTGCTCCTTTGCAGCAGCCTTTTTGTTCTTCATTTATAATTTTGTTCTGTGTTGTATGTGTCATTAATTTCTGTGTGATGACTGAAGTTAATATTTTGTATATTGTTGGTAGGCATGTTATGGGGCGATATTTAGCTGGGTTTGCTGTGTGTGCTTGATCTTTAGGTTTCAGATAGGTTATTCCATGTGCAAGTGTATCAGGGAATGTGTATGGGTCTGCAATGTAACTGTTAAATAACTTAGTTAGATGTGAATGTGTTGAGGTGAACTTCTTTAGCCAGTAATTTGCTATTTTATCATTTCCAGGGGCTTTCCAATTGTGTGTAGAATTAATTGCTCGGGTGACTTCATGTTGCAAAATTATCACTTCAGGCATTTGTGGTATCATCTTGTATGTGTCTGTTTCTGCTTGTATCCACCGTGCATGCCTGTTATGTTGTACCGGGTTTGACCATATGCTGCTCCAGAAGTGTTCCATGTCTGTTATGTTTGGTGGATTGTCTATTTTAATGTGTGTGTTATCCATTGTTTGGTAAAATCTCTTTTGGTTTGTGTTGAATGTTTGGTTTTGTTTCCTTCTATTTTCACTTTTTTTGTATCTTCTAAGTCGTTTGGCCAATGCTTGCAATTTCTGCTTTTTTTCATCTAATTGCTCTATTGCTTCTTGTTGTGAGATTTTACCTAACCTTTTTCGTTTTTTCTCTGATATTTCATTTCTTATAAATTGTGTTAGCTGTCCGATGTCTTTTCTCAGTTTTTCTATTCTGATCTGTAACCTGTGTTGCCATGCTGGTTTTGTGGGCTTCTTCTGTGTGTTGGTTTGTTCTGATCTCTGCCTAGTGTGTATATTTAGTGTAGTGAGTGCTCCTATATAAACCAGTAGTTGTAACTCTTCCATAGTTGTGTTTTCATTTATTTTGTTGTGTATGATTGTGTTGATAGTTTTTATTGTTGTTTCGACTTGTGGGTTATTTGGCGGTCTATGCAAGAATGGTCTAATGTCTGTATTTGTGTCTTTGTATTCTATATATGTCAGCTGAAATTTCTCTTCTATATCTAACACGTGTCTCTCTTCGTGTTCTATTTGTGCTTGTTCTGGTGGCTGTCTTAAGATTTCGTTTTCCTCTGATTGTTTAATTGATGTGTGTTGGTCTCTGTTTGTTTGCTCTGGGATGTTTGAGTCCATTACTGTGTTTTCTTCTTCTTCTGATTGCACATTATTTTGTTCCAGTATTTGTGGTACTTGTTGTTTGATGTTTTCTAATTCTGACTGGGGTATCCTGTTATTTTTGATTATTACACGGATCTGATCAGCTAGTCGTTGTTCTGTTAAAAATTTTAATTCCGGGTATCTGGTAATAAATGTTGTGTATACTTGTGATCTGTATCCAGTTGTGTTGGTTCCTAGGTTTGTTGCTTGGTAATAACAGAACATGAGGTGTCGATTAACTTCATCTGACCATCTCATCCTCTGTCTCTGTTTTCCTTCTAGGGTGGTTGCAGGAAGCATATCCTGCAAAACACCTCTATTCGGATTTAAATCATTTTCCAGTTGGCTAGCAGTGTCGTTACCATTGTGGGCGGGCATAGGGTTCAAGCGTCGTCCCCGACCATGACGGCGCTTGTCCGAGGCTTCTTTAGTTCTGTCCTGAACCAAGTAATCACACTAAAAGGGGGGTTAGCCCTATTAGTGGTTTGTTCTTTTCGTCGCCTTTTACGACTGGCAGAACATACCGGAGGCCTATTCTTTTCCCGGGCCTCCACGGGGTTTATTATTATTATTATTATTATTATTATTATTATTATTATTATTATTATTAGGAGGAGGAGGAGGAGAAGGAGGAGGAGAATCCAAATAGTATGGGTATTGAAGCAGTTGTTGAAGTTTTGATCCAGTGGAGCACAACTGGGGTCATATCATTTCACTAAGCAGTATTGTACGTAGGAATCATAACTAATTATATGTCTATTTCACGGAAGGTTATTTTGACTCCTATATGCCGAGTCAGTCCTACCGACAATTATTTCTTTTTCAATTTCTCGATATTTTTCGTAGAGCCATTTCATCTTAGCTTCCATGCACGTCCTGTTTATTCCATTGCAAAGTGACTTATATTTCTGCATTCCTGAATTTCCCTGAATATTACTGCACTTCCTTCTTTCATCGATAAACAACAGTATTTCTTCTGTTATCCATGGTTTCTTCACGCTTACCTTGTTTGTACCTAAGTTTTCCTTTCCTACTTCTTTGACTGCTCTTTTTAGAGATGTCCATTCCTCTTCAACTGTACTGCCTACTGAGCTATTGTTCCATAAAATTTGAGCGGTGCAGCCGTATAAATTCGACTTCTTCTTCTAATATTTCGGCTGAATACCGTCCAGCCATCTTCGGAGTGAGCCGAGGTGACAGACGCTCTAGCACTTGCTCCGTCCTTTTAAGCACGTGGATCGCACCACTGCGCGTGTGGCTGCAGATCCACAAGGCGCCAGTCTCGTTGATCGGCGCCAAAGAGGTATGACACATGCATGGAATTAGATCTATGACTGCGCCGTCGATCCACGCCGTGATATCGATGTGTCACTGTGAGCTGCACCTTCGCGACGTCTTTGTGAGTTTATTACAGAAACTGCTGGATTCCAAGATTTTCCAGATCTGAAGCCACTGTCTCTATTAATTAAATTAATCGCCGACCGAATTTCAATTGCTTCTTTCGTTACGGAGTCCCAGATAGATGAAGTCGAGACTAAAATTTCGACATTATCGTACACCATAGAGCGCCCAATGTCAATACAGTGCTCTGTCACCGCAAATTTAATTTATTACGTTCTAAGAGGCTGGTGTACCTGCTGTGCTCGGTGCATCTCTCCTAGATTGTACGTGTCGTGTACCCGATGTGTGAACGGCCGCACTCACAGAGAATCTTGTAAACCCCACGCTTCCCAGGCACCAAGTCATCCGTAACAGAGCCCAGGAGTACTTCCGTCTTTGGTGGAGTGTGAAAGATCATTTTTACTTTTTTGTGTTTACTGAGGATCGCCGATCAACGTCTCTGACGTCTTGTGTATCTGTGGCCGCATGCGCAGTGATGCGGTCCACGGCTTTAAAACGACGAAGTAAGTGCTAGAGCGTCAGTAACCTCGGCTCACTCTGAAGATGGCTGGACAATATTCAGCCGAAATATTAGAATTCGAATTTACTCGGCTGCACGCCCCAAATTTTATGGAACAGTCTATGCGCCGCCAAGATATGAAGGTGCATACTGAGGTATTGCTTATAGCTGTATCTATAACCTTAGGAACTTGAAATGTATCTCGTCATTGCTTCGTATTTCTGTATACCACTTGTTTGCGTATTGATTCTTCTGAGTAATCTCTTAAACTCCAACCTACTCTTCATCACTATTCTATTGTGATCTGAGTCTATATCTGCTCCTGGGTACACCTTACATTCGAGTATCTGATATTCGAATCTCTGTCTGACCATCTAAATGGAATCTTCCTGTATCACCCTGCCTTCTCCGCGTACACTTCGCTCTTTTGTGATTCTTGAACAGGGTTTTTTTTTTTTGTTATGGTTTTAGGGCGCAAAACTGCTAAGGTCATTAGCGCCCGATCTGTGACTTAGGAAACAGTAAAAAAACGAAAACGGAAACTAGCAGCAATGGGAACGAAAGTCATAAAATTGGAGAAACTAAAAGCAGAAGGAAGGCTTAAAAATTCACTACAGAAGGGGGTTGGTTGTCCCAAAAAAACTTCAAATGACTGACGTCATTTCACTGGCACGAATGAACTCTAGAACGCGACCGGCCGATCGCGTGTCATCTGCTAAAATTGACGATATATCAGGCGACAGCTGTAGACGGGCGCGTAACGGAGTAAAATAGGGGCACTCAATTAAAAGGTGTCTTACCGTCCACAACTGAGAGCAGTGGGGACAGAGTGGGGGAGGATCGCCGCTTAAAAGATGTCTATGGCTAAAAAGACAGTGCCCTATCCGGAGTCTAGTTAAAATTACCTCCTCCCGACGACGCGTTCGGGAGGAAGAGGTACAAGCACAAGGAAGAGTTTTCACGTCCCGCAATTTATTTTGGGGAAGTGTCGACCAGTGCGAGTGTCATAAATGAACAACACGACGACATAAAACGCTCCGTAGATCGGCGACGGGAATCGATGGAATAGCTGGCCGAAGAAGAGAGACTGCATCCTTGGCTGCAATATCGGCCGCCTCATTTCCGCAGATACCAACGTGTCCCGGGAGCCAGAGGAACGCCACCGAGACGCCCACCAGGTGGAGCAAGCGCAGACAGTCCTGAATCCGGTGGACCAGAGGGTGCACAGGGTAAAGAGCTTGGAGACTGAGGAGAGAGCTGAGAGAATCGGAGCAGATAACGTAGTGTATCCGCTGATGGCGGCGGATGTAGTGGACAGCCCGGAGAACAGCGTAAAGCTCCGCAGTATAGACCAAACACTGGTCGGGAAGCCGAAAGTGATTTGGGGTGTCGCCAACAACATAGGCACTCCCTACACCTAACGATGTTTTCGAGCCATCGGTGTAAATAAATGTGGCTTCCGTCATTTGTGCACATAGAGCAGCAAATGCCCGACGATAAACAAGTGAAGGGGTACCATCCTTGGGAAATCGACAAAGGTCACGGAGCAGGCAGATCCGGGGACGGAGCCAAGGCGGTGCTGTACCCCAAGTTGTCAAGAAGGTTTTAGGAAAGCGGAAGGAAAGAGAATGGAGCAGTTGACGGAAGCGGACTCCCGGTGGTAGCAGGGAGGAGGGGCGGCCTGCATACCCTACATCAAAGGAGGCGTCGAAAAATAGGTCATGGGCTGGATTAGCAGGCATGGAAGACAGATGGCTGGAATAACGGCTCAGAAGGACTGCTCGCCGATTGGACAGCGGAGGTTCAGTCTCAGCATAAAGGCTTTCCACAGGGCTGGTGTAAAAAGCTCCAGACACTAAACGTAATCCACGGTGGTGGATAGAGTCGAGACGCCGAAGAATAGACGGCCGAGCAGAGGAGTAAACTATGCTTCCATAGTCCAATTTCGAGCGCACTAAGGCGCGATAGAGGCGGAGAAGGACCACTCGGTCCGCTCCCCAGGAGGTACCATTCAGGACACGGAGGGTGTTGAGGGATCGCAGACAGCGAGCCGAAAGATACGAAATGTGGGAGGACCAGCATAGTTTTCTGTCAAACATAAGACCCAAGAATTTAGCGACGTCTGAAAACGGAAGGTTGACAGGTCCTAGATGTAAGGAGGGTGGAAGAAACTCCTTACGTCGCCAAAAATTAACACAAACGGTCTTACTGGGAGAAAAACGGAAGCCGGTTTCGATGCTCCAAGAGTGGAGGCGATCGAGACATCCTTGGAGACGTCGTTCAAGAAGGCTGGTCCGTTGAGAGCTGTAGTAGATCGCAAAATCGTCCACAAAGAGGGAGCCCGAGACATCAGGAAGGAGACAATCCATAATTGGATTGATGGCAATGGCAAACAGTACAACACTCAGCACGGAGCCCTGGGGTACCCCCCCCCCCCCCCCCCTGTCCGCAGCTCGTGGTCGTGCGGTAGCGTTCTCGCTTCCCACGCCCGGGTTCCCGGGTTCGATTCCCGGCGGGGTCAGGGATTTTCTCTGCCTCGTGATGACTGGGTGTTGTGTGATGTCCTTAGGTTTGTTACGTTTAAGTAGTTCTAAGTTCTAGGGGACTGATGACCATAGATGTTAAGTCCCATAGTGCTCAGAGCCATTTCTGGGGTACCCCGTTTTCTTGGGAGAAAGTACGGGAGAGAGTAGTGTTCACCCGCACCATAAATGTGCGCTCTGCCATAAATTCGCGAAGAAAAAGGGGCAGCCGACCTCGAAAGCCCCAAGAGAACAGTGTGCGGAGGATAACTGTCCTCCAACAGGTATCTATGCTCTCTCCAGATCAAAAAATATTGCTACGGTTTGGCGTTTCAGGAGAAAATTATTCATGATATTAGTGGAGAGAGCAACTAGATGGTCAACTGCAGAACGATGCTTTCGGAATCCGCATTAGGCAGGTGTTAAAAGACTGCGGGATTCCAGCCACCAAGCTAAACGGTAATTCACCATACGCTCCAAAACCTTACAGACACTACTCGTGAGAGAAATGGGGCGATAGCTAGAGGGGAGATGTTTGTCCTTTTCAGATTTCGGAACAGGAACGACGACAGCTTCCCGCCATCGTCGGGGAAAAGTACTGTCGGTCCAAATTCGATTATAAAGGCGAAGGAGGTAACGCAGACTATGGGTTGATAAATGCAGCAACATTTGGACGTGGATACCATCCGGTCCTGGGGCGGAGGAGCGAGAAGAAGAGAGTGCATGTTGGAGTTCCCGCATGGAGAAAACAGTATTGTAGCTTTCGCGATTTGGAGAGGAGAAAGCAAGAGGTCGCGCTTCCGCTGCACGTTTCATCGGGAGAAACGCTGGCGGGTAATTGGAAGAGCGCAAAATCTCAGCAAAGTGCTGACCCAAGGCGTTAGAAATTTCGACGGGGTCCACTAATGTATCATGCGCAACAGTGAGCCCAGAGACCGTGGAGAAACTAGGCGCGCCTGAGAACCGTCGAAGCCGACTCCAAACTTCCGAGGAGGGAGTGAAGGTGTTAAATGAGCTAATAAAGAATTTCCAGCTTGCCTTCTTGCTATCGCGGATGACGCGACGGCATCGCGCACGGAGCTGCTTATAGCGGATACAGTTGGCCAAAGTAGGATGGTGACGGAAAATGCGAAGAGCACGTCGCCGCTCACGTATTGCGTCACGGCATGCCTCGTTCCACCAAGGAACTGGGGGGCGCCGGGGCAATTCGGAGGTGCGTGGTATTGAACGTTCCGCAGCTGTGAGAATAATGTCGGTAATATGTGTGACCTCATCGTCGACGCTGGGAAAGCGACGGTCATCGAATGTCGCTAAAGACGAAAAAAGTGTCCAATCGGCTTGGGCAAACTTCCAGCGTCGCGGGCGCATTTATGGCAGTTGAGGCTGCAGTCTGAGGACTCATGGAAAGTGGTCACTCGAGTGTGTATCATCAAGGGCGAACCATTCGAAGCGCCGAGCTAGCGGAACAGTACCGACCGCAAGGTCCAAATGAGATAAATTTGTCGTGGAGGCAGACAAAAATGTGGGGACCCCAGTGTTGAGGCAAACTAGATCCGCTTGGTGGAAGACGTCTAGCAATATGGAGCCACGTGGACAAGGATGTGGAGATCCCCAAAGCGGGTGGTGGGCATTGAAGTCCCCAACCAGCAAACAGGGGGGTGGAAGCTGACCAAGAAGATGAAGGAGATCAGCTCGTGCCATTGGTGTGGACGATGGAATGTATACAGTACAAAGAGAGAACGTGTATCCGGAAAGGGAAAGACGGACGGCGACAGCTTGGAAGGAAGTGTTTAAGGGGATTGGGTGATAATGGAGAGTATCATGGAGAAGAATCATGAGTCCTCCATGGGCTGGAGAGCCTTCAACAGAGGGGAGATCATATCGGACGGACTGAAAATGAGGGAGAACAAAGCGGTCACGGGGACGCAGCTTTGTTTCCTGAAGACAGAAGATGACCGGCGAGTAGGATCGTAAGAGGATCGACAATTCATCCCTATTGGCTCGAATGCCGCGGATATTCCAGTGGATAATGGACATGGGGTGAACAGAAAATGGAGGAATGTGACCAAAGTTGCTGTCAACTCAAAGACTGCTCGGAGCTAGCGACCGACAGCATGGAATGGCAGTCAGCCGAAGGCAGAAGATCCTGATCCATAGGTTGGTCAGGAGCAGCTCCTGCCACCAGCGATCGGCCGGTTGACCGGCCATCAGCAGTGCGCCTCGACGACACAGAAGACGGCCGAGGGCGATTTCCGCCAGGTGGTGCCGTAGATGGGACACGCCTTGGCGGAGAAGGAGAGGAACTGGGTTTCTTTGTAGCCTTCTTGGAAGTATGATGTTTAGATGAAGGAGAAACCGATGGTTGTGAAGTTGCGGTACGTAAAAACTCTTCACGAGTATGCTCTTTTTTGGAAGGCTTGGTGTCCTTTGTTGGCCGAGGAGAAGCAAGGACAGTGCTGTATTTTCCTGTCTGAGGCACGGTGGGCTGGCGACTGGCGAATAATTTTCGAGCAGCAAAGGTCGACACCTTTTCCTTCACTCTTATTTCCTGGATGAGCTTTTCGTCCTTAAAAACGGGGCAATCTCGAGAGGAAGCAGCGTGGTCACCCATACAGTTGATGCAGCGAGGGGATGGAGGTGGACAAGCACCCTCATGGGCATCCTTGCCACACGTAACACATTTGGCCGGATTGGAACAGGACTGGCTGGTGTGATTGAACCGCTGACACCGATAGCAACGCGTAGGGTTTGGGACATAAGGTCGAACGGAAATTATCTCATAGCCTGCTTTGATTTTCGATGGGAGTTGAACTTTGTCAAATGTCAAGAAGACAGTGCGGGTTGGAATGATGTTCGTGTCAACCCTTTTCATAACTCTATGAACAGCCGTTACGCCCTGGTCAGACAGGTAGTGCTGAATTTCTTCGTCAGACAATCCATCGAGGGAGCGTGTATAAACGACTCCACGCGAGGAATTTAAGGTACGGTGCGGTTCCACCCGGACAGGGAAGGTGTGGAGCAGAGAAGTACGCAGCAATTTTTGTGCCTGGAGGGCACTGACTGTTTCTAACAACAGGGTGCCATTCCGTAATCTGGAACAAGACTTTACAGGACCTGCAATTGCGTCGACACCTTTCTGAATAATGAAAGGGTTGACCGTGGAGAAGTCGTGACCTTCGTCAGACCGAGAAACAACAAGGAACTGTGGCAACGATGGAAGAACTGTCTGTGGCTGAGACTCAGTGAACTTACGTTTGTGAGCAGACATAGTGGAAGGTGAGGAAACCATTGCGGAAGAATCCCCCATGATTACCAGCGTCTCCGATGGCGCGCTCCGCCTTTGTGGGGGCCCTCACTGAGGGCACTCCCGCCTTAGGTGATTGTTCACACCTCAGGTCACACCTCCCGACAAACGGACGGAGGGACCAATCGGCACTTTCGGAAGGTATCAGCTCGGGTAATCACCCCTCCCTGGGCCTGGCCGTTACCAGGGGGTACGTACGTGTCCTACCTGTCTACCCGGGGCGGGGAATTACGCGTTACCCCGTCACCGGCTACGCATGGAAGTGCGTGGGTCGGCCTTCAGACACGCACAGGGAGGAAAAAAGAGAAAGGGAAAGGAAAGAAGAGGGGTCTCAAACGCCGCAGCGGAGAACAGTGCAGAGAGAAGCGGGAAGGAAAAGAGAAGGACAGAGGAAGGACGAAGACTTGCAAGTATAGAAAGCAAGGAACTGGTAACAGTTTAGAGCGTCCGTCTCCGGACGTAGGCACAAACCATACTCCCAGATGAGGAGAAAGGGAAGCAAAGAGCCAGAGGTGAGGGGAGGAGGGGCGAAGATGCGGGATGGGGAAGGATGCGGAAAGGGAAGGTATGCAGCCCGGAAAGGAAGGAAGGCCACATTAGCTCGGGGTCCTGTGCTCGCTACGCACGTATCCACGAAAGAGTTGTGGACCCCCTGGGGGGCTTGAACAGGGTATTCGCTATTACTAGCTGAAATTTATTACTGAACTCATTTAGTCTTTCTCCTCTCCCATTTCTTGTCCCAAGCCCATGTTCTCCTGTAACCTTTTCTTCTGCTCCCCCTATAACTGTATTTCAGCCCCTACGGCTTTCAGATTTTCGTCTCCCTTTATGTACTGTATTAATGCTGCAGTACTTTCATACGAATTTATGCATCTCTTCATCTTCAGCTTGTGACGTCGGCAGTTGTAATGAACTGTCGTTGTCGGTGTTGGTTTGCTGTCGGTTCTGATAAGAGCTACCCTATCGCTGAATTGTTGTCAGTAACACACTCTCAACCCTGCCTTCCTATTAATAATAGATAGTACTCTCGATATAACTTTTTCTTTTGCTGTTAATGTTGTCCCTTACTCATTTCACCAGAAATGCTTTTCTTCTTTCCATTTCATTTCACGTTTGAGATTTTGCAGCCTTCCTACCAAGTTCAAACTTCTGACCTTTCACTTCCCAATTCGTAGAACGTTATCCTTTCGTTGGTTATTCAATCTTTTTCTCTCTCACTTCCACTTTGTCAGTCCCCTCCCGGGGATCCGCATGGGGGACCACACCGGAATCTTTTGCCAATGGAGAGTTAATCATGACACTGTTTCAACTACAGGCTACATGTCTTGTGTATACGCGTTATTTGTATTTAACGCAATGTTTTCCATTGCCTTCTATGTCCTCATGCCGTTGATCATTGCTGACAATTTCGCTTTTAGGGCAATTTCCTGCCACAAGGACAAGAGAGAGCCCTGAACCTCTGTCCGCTCCTCCGCCCTCTTTGACAAGGCCGTTGGCAGAATGAGCGTGACTTCTTGTGTCAGAAGTCTACGCTGCCAATACTGGTTATTAATCAAACTTTAGCTAGTGGCATGTTTCGAACCCGCAACCGGCGATCTTTGATTACTAATCAAAGGCGCTACCCCCTTTTCTTCGGTTTGTTTGGGCCCCAGTCAACTTCAGATTGGAGGAGACAAAGTGGGCAGGGGTCGAATCCCGAGGCCTGACCACGGTGTGCCTCCCTCTTCCCGTCGCCGTGCTGCACCCTCACCTTGCTCACATTAATTTAACTTATTTAATTCTTTATTTCAATTTTCATGGAAATATGTACAGAGGAAATACAGTTTAAAAAAAGTCCACCCACCGGAATCCTGTAAACCCCGCAAGATGGGGATGGCAGTCTTCCTGAATCCAGTCTTGGATCATTCCGAATAGGGCGCGCACCTGCCACGCTGGGAATACGCCAACTTAGTGGAGGCGTGATAAAATCGGTGTTAAGATAATTGTAAAATACGCACGATAACAGGAATTGTGCGCAGTCTCCGCATGTGCAGTCTGCAAGTATTGCCAAAAGTCAAGGAGCGAGCGACGAGTTAGATACCCCGAAGTCCAGCCCTTTAACCAGAATATTTTGTTGCAGGAAAATATTCCATCTCTGCGTAGAGAAAGGACTCTGGATCAATAACATGCGGCGGCACTCGTAGAAAACACGCAACCATTTGTCTCCCCAACAACCAGACATCCGCAACGGCTGCACAGGTAATCGGTGACGATCATCGTCGATACTACGACCTACGGCAGAGAGTGGAGCGTCGCCAGTCCTATGGTATGGAGCCGCGGATTGGATACTTCCCACAGGTCGCATAATACCAAGTCGATTTGATATGCTTCGGAAAGAAGCTGTGATGAATGTGGGGCCAAATCATAGTCCACGGCAGCAACGGAAAGTTGCCTTCTTCGACGTTACAGGTGACACCACGCAGGAAAAGGACAGAAGTCCTTCTCCCGCAGCAGCGTCGTTCGTGCGAGATCGGCGCGAGCATGACTAAATTCCACAACGAAGGCCACGATGTCATCATACAGGTGTTTCTCAAAACTAGGCGAACGTTGACCACCGCTATATGGCGCGTTGACGATCTTAAGATGATCCCAAGATAGAGGAGATGCTGGACACAGGGCAGGGGTGCCATGTCTTCCGCGGTTAGCCCGCGACCAATTAACAGCGCCGTAGATTTGCGCATATTCATCACACTTCCAGCCTCTCTTCCATGAGCCGTTGGCGTATGGAGCATCTGTGCGACCTCCTCCCTAGACCAGCTGTAAGAGGTTATCTGCATATGAGATACACGACATTGGAAGGTGTAACCACGTAAGGAGAGTCCATACAACAGCGTCGTCAGCAGGCTCATGAGCAGCTCCAGCGCCACTGCATCGAAGTACATGGACAGGGTGCACCCTTGTCGGATCGACCGTTGAGTCGGTATTGGACCCGTCACGCACCCACTGAAGGCCTCTAATGAATCGGGCAAGAAAGACAGAATATAGGAAGACATGGCGCACCCTGTCAAACGCACGGTCAAAATCTACGGCAACAATCGCCGCACTAAGTCTGCACGCCTCTGCCAGCGCAGTCACGTCGCTGTAGTCTCCAGTTGCTGTTTGGACTTAAACTGTGCCAACTTGCGTAGTTTGCGCGTTGGAGAGGACACGTGGTAATATGGGTGTGCAGCGAGCTGCCAATAACCGTGCAGAAACCTTCTAAACGTTATTTAATAAGCTGATAGAGCCGTAGTGGCCCATAGTAATTCCAGGCGTCGGTTTATGAACGGGAATAATTATGCCCTCGCCTAAGGCTGGCGGAATCGCAGACGCAGACGTAATCAGTCCATTGTACATCTCTGTCTATCGTGTTGACACGAGACCAAAAAACGTACGATAAAATTCAGTAGGAAGTCCGGCGATGATTGGTGATTGAAGATAGCGGTACTCACCTCCACGGAGCGAAAGGTTCCATTAACGTAAGCTCCTCTTCGGGTGTGAGAGTGTGCGCAAAGTCTACGGGGATAGGATCGTAGTCCAGGACGGCCCCGTCACTGGCGCAGTAGACTCGGCGATAATGTTCGATGAACCAATGGACTATGTTCGCTTGGCAGGTGACCCACTGCACACGAGTTCGAGAACTAAATTTTGGCTTCGATGTCTGCGATCGTGCACAATACGTTGCATGGAGGGATTCTCCTGCCGCAACACATCACGTCTGCGGGCACGCACCACAGACCCCTGTAGTTTACGGCGAGCAGTCGCTAGTAAGCTTCGCCTGCGTTCAGTCTGTACTTCCATGGAACGTGGCTGCCTATCACGGTCACGGAGGGAGCTGAAGTAGAAGTCTGTAGTGTGCCTGTACCAAGCGATGAAGTGATGAATGTGCGCCTGAGCATCGGTTTGGCATGATTCAGCCTCCGACGACGGATGGGTAGTATAGGAGAAGCTGTTCGCATCTTGTTCACCTCTCAGTGATACCTTGGCGACAATCAGCATCCTGAAGAAGCTGAGTGTGAAGTTTCCATAGCGCTCGACTCCTCCAAACCTCCTGGTGGAGAAGAAGCAATTTACATATGTACTCGCAGTAGTCAGAGAACACCAAAGGCCAGCGCTGTACATCGAGCACCACATCAGTCAGCCTACGGAAGACATAAATTCGGTCTAATCGAGTAGCCGAATAATCCGTGTGAAATGTGAATCCCGGATCGTCGACGTGCCGCTCCTTCCAGGTATCCCGTAGGGCTAGATCACAAACAATGAGAGGGACCTCCTGGCATGGTATAAAATTCGGGTATTGGTCTTTCCGCCCGAGTACGCAATTTAAGTCCCCTCCAAAAAGATTATGTTCATCTCGACCTAAGTACAATGGGGTAATCTCCTCCGCATAAAACTGTGCTCTTTCACGCCGACATCCAGTACCAGAAGGCGGATATATATTAATGAAACGCGTGGAGTGAATCGTAGAAGCCTGGTAGATAGGAGGTACATGATGTCGTCAATGAGGATGCCTTCGATATACACAGATCGGCACTCCACGGCCAACGTGATCGTCGTGAGGGGCATAGAAGTGCCTGCTGTCCTGCTCTCCATGTCCGCCGCTCGTGGTCTCGCGGTAGCGTTCTCGCTTCCCGAGCACGGGGTCCCGGGTTCGATTCCCGGCGGGGTCAGGGATTTTCACCTGCCTCGAGATGACTGGGTGTTTGTGTTGTTCTCATCATTTCATCATCATCCAGGAAAGTGGCGCAATTGGACTGAGCAAAGATTGGGTAATTGTACGGGCGCTGATAACCACGCTGTTGAGCGCCCCACAAACCAAACATCATCATCATCGTCCTGCTCTCCTGCTGCTTGGGGTAGCGCTGCTAAATGCACCTCCTGTAACAATGCGATGTCTAGTTTTAGTTTTGAGAAGATGGATGTCGACCGGCGCGCAGAAGCCGTTACCATTCAGTGTCGCAATACGGTATGCGTGGAGCTGTGCCCTATCAGGGTGGGAGGCTGTAGGTTGCTGCTGTGAAGATGCGGGGGCACCCGGGTCAGCAGGAGCTGTCGGCGTCCCTCGCACGGCCGGCCAGAGTGGCCGAGCGGTTGTAGGCACTACAGACTGGAGCCGCGCGGCCGCTACGGTCGCAGGTTCGAATCCTGCCTCGGGCATGGATGTGTGTGACGTCCTTAGGTTAGTTAGGGCTAAGTAGTTCTAAGTTCTAGGGGGACTGATGACCTCAGAAGTTAAGTCCCATTGTGCTCAGAGCCATTTGAACCATTCTTTCGTCCCTCGCACGGCGCAGAATTTGACATCAGCAGATGGAGACTCCTGCACTGGATCTGTCGTTTCTTCAAAATCCTCGCACTACTCCGGCGGTGACCCGTCGCCGTGGTATCCGTATGTTCAACGGCTGCTGACACAGTCAGATCGACCAGTATCATTCCTTCTTCGGCATGAGCTTCAGAAGCAGGAACATTCCGTTACGTCGATGCGAGAGACACTGAGAGCCGCCGTTCCACAGACGCACTGACGGCGCCGTCGTCCACGGTCTCAGACACTGAAACGTTGATTTCATCATACGCCGACTACCACTGCGCCGTTTAGGGGAGCGTTGTTTACGCAAAAGTCCTTAGGCGGGAGGGAGTCGCGTTGGTCAGGCAGAAAGGCCGCCGTCGGGAAAAACATAGAATCGACCTAGGAGTCACGGTCAACAAAGATCGTCGCACATATGATCAGAAGTACCGCAGACGATGAGGAAAGTGCTACGCCTCCAGTGGGTAGCGGCGTTATCCGTTGCTGCAGACATTCAGATTTGATGTGTCCCTGTTTTGCACACCCAGAACAATTACGCGGCTGTCCTTCGTACATGATTAAGTATTGACAATCCACTCATGGTGACATAAGACGGAACACGACTCCGCAGTTCAACTGTGATCTGGAGCACGCTTTTAAAAACATGGCACATGCGGAGTGGGACCCAGTGTTCTGCCTTATAGCCGGAAAGCCGCTATGACGTCCTCTGCAGGTACCTCGGTTGGCAGTTCGAACACGCGAATAGTTCTAACGCCTAATCCCGCTTGTTCGACTTTGACTATGCGGACGTTACCGTCAGCATGACGGAAACAGATTCCCTGTTTGGTCGCGTTGAAAACTCACTCGCATACAGCATCACTGATCATTTTACCATAAACGGTGTTGTCAAGAATCGATAGGTGGGTACCCATAAGTTCCGATGGCAGGATCCTCGCCTCCTCACGAAGGAAACGTTCCACATCCAAGGCTTTGGGGTCGTTCAAATTACAGGCAACAGCTGAACCGTAATGTCGATTTGCTGAACTTATTTGCCTTATCACTCTGCACGAAGGCCGAGCGCAGGCCAAGTCGCAATGTAAACAAATACGAGCTCACACGCTCGGCAGGCGGAATCACGGCACGTCCACTACAAGCTACCCATAAATACAGATGTTCCGAAAACATTTTTCCTTGAAGACAAGACTGTCTTATCTCAGAGTAGGATAAATTCATTAATAGTTATGGCCACTAATTTTGAAATAATAAACAGTTTACGCTCTTATTTCCATCTGCCTCGTTTTTATTTGACTTCTATCGTTGGTTTTATAATCAGTATACGTAACTTCCTGAAAACTGCATAACATGTCATCTGATCTGGCTTTATGTATTTTAATTAGTTTCCACAGAAGGCAGCGTCCCCGTTAAATTACAATCTCGTCACAAAGATCTAAGGAGCATCCTAACATCGTGTCGTAACCTCCTTTAGCCCGGCGTAGCGCAGGGACACGACTTGGCATTGGCCCAACAAGTCCTTGGAATTCCCCTGCAGAAATATTGAGCCATGCTGCCTCCCTAGGCATCCATAATTGCGGAAGTGCACGAACTAACGTCTCGATTATGTCCCATAGATGTTAGATGGGTGCCCACATCATTCACTCGAATGGTCCAGAATGTTCTTCAAACAAATTGCGAACAATTGTGACCCGATGACATGGTGTATTGTCAACCATAAAAATATCATCGTTGTTCGGAAATATGACGTCCGAACATAACTGTTTCCATGATCGGTTCGGTTGGACTAGAGGACGCAGTCCATTCCACGTAAACACAGCGCACACCATTATGGAGCCACCACCAGCTTGCATAGTCCATTGTTGACAAGTAGGGTCCATGACTTCGTGGGGTTTGCGCCGGACTCGAACCCTGCCATCAGCCCTTAGGGACCGAAATAAGAGCTCGTTTGACGAGGTCACCGTTTTCCACTAGTCTAAGGTACAACCGATTGGCGACGAGCGCAGGAGAGGTGCAGCAGGTAATGTGCTGTTAACAAAGGCACTCGTGTCGATCTCCCGCTGCCATAGTCCGTTAACGCCAAATTTCACTGCACTGTCCTGACTGATACGTTCGTCGTTCGTCCCACATAGATGACAACTCTCGATCGTTAAGTGAAGGCCTCCGGCCACTGCATTATCTGTGGTGACAGGTAATGCCTGAAATTTAGTGTTCTCGGCACAATCACCCGTGTCGTGTCGGTTACGCGTGTGCTCGTCCGAATGATATTGTGGACTGTTAATCAACCATTAATCGGGATAACACTTCTGAATTAGAATGTAAACAGTGCAACCAGCGACTTTCTTTTATCGTCTCAGAATATAGTTGTTCATACCAGACGTCGGACAGTATTGTGTTTCAATGTTGAGTGACTCCCCTAAACCCTCTTGCATACTTCGATAGATAATTTCAGGCAAGCCAGCAGCAGTGTGGAGCAGAACAGTACGACCGCCGCGGGATTATCAGGTACGTGGTGTGGACAGGGCGCACGGTCAAGCAACAGTCCGAAACGACAAACAGTTTAAGGGTCCCCCACCCCCATTAGTACTCCCGGGCGTGTTACATACTGTACCCTATCTCTGAATTCAGTTTATTCGTAAACTGGTTTTCCATCGACTCGTTAACTGGTCTTACAGCTGTGTAGCTGAATCATTCTTAAAACAAGACTTATATGTTTATATAACCTCTTTGACTAGAATGAGAAATCAGTGGGAT
The DNA here is from genome assembly GCF_023864275.1 of Schistocerca cancellata. Taxonomy (NCBI): domain Eukaryota; kingdom Metazoa; phylum Arthropoda; class Insecta; order Orthoptera; family Acrididae; genus Schistocerca; species Schistocerca cancellata. The sequence continues at coordinate 641,125,806 of NC_064626.1, forward strand.
ATTAACTGTCCGAAGGTTGTCTCTAACCGCACCTTCGGTACGGTGCACGAACTGCCAGTGGGCAGAAAAAGTAGTGTGCGGCAGTGCGGCCTGATAGCAGGGCTCGTTATCTGCCTCGGGACACAAAGGCGCAGCCGTATGGCCCCCCTCTGACAGCGGCGGCCTCTGGGGAAAGCAGGTCAGCAACGGCGGGGAGTGGGAGTCGCGGCACCTCGCGCTGACCTCGCCTTACCTGCTGACGTATTTCGTCCCATCAGTGCGTTTTGCGTCATACGACTTGTAGGCGCCTCCGGTCGTACCATCTGGCAATCCTGCGTCGCTTGTAGTCGGACACTTCAAACTGGCCGTCGGCCGCAAGCGCAAACACCCGACAACTTTGGCCGACGCAGGGAGAGGTGAGGTGTGTGGGTGCCTTGCATCCCTCTCGATAAGCTGATGGGCTACACCCGTGGCTTCGGTTTCAGCGAAACCAGCGCGAACACATGATGATATCAAGCGCTGATTATTCTTGTTGTCGTGGAAGTCAAACTCTAACCCTGTGATGACCTCTCCATACATTAAAAATACAGAAGCGAACAACAAAAATACAAAGCAAAGTGGTATACACAAAACAAGAGATAATAGCTAGTGTAACTGCATGATATAAACGAGGAATTAGTGACCCGATCTCTAACGATATCTTAATGCAGCCTTTGTCCACGGCATCCAACCCCATCCTTCCCTTTCTGCCCTCCCCCTAGAGCATCAGTTTACATAATATGTATTGCAGCTGCGGGTTCCTCGTGGTTTCTGTTCCTTCAGACATGTACGAAAGAAGAGATAATACATAACACACTTTCATATCAAAAGATCGTTCCCTCTCCCTGTGCAGGAGTCGGGAAATGCGCGACCGTATTGGTTGTGGACTACGTGACATACGGTTTGGGTCAGTCCTGGAGGTGTGCTCGGGTAGCCGTAGTCGTAAAAGTAAAGGCGGTTAAGGCGACCACTCTTGGTAAGTGGGAAATACGGTTTCAGGCCCCGTCCGGCACACAGATAACTTCACTCCGGATTCTCGAAATCCGAATGCACTTCATAATTTCTAAGGTCGATGTCTGAAACCAGTAGGTTTCTTTTAGCCAGGAATCCCGTCTTGCATGCCCTAGTCTGCTTTTCATGTCCTTCCTGCTTCGTCTCCCCTGTGTTATTTTATTCCCACGGTAGCAGCAGTCCTTCATATCGTTTCCTTGGTTACCAATTTCGGTATTAAGTTTATCGCTGATCGTATTTCTGTTACTCCTCATTACTTCCGGCTTCCTTTGGTTTACTCTCATTTAATCCATTCATCAAGTGATGCAATTATTCCTCATTTTCATTTAGCAAAGCAATGTCATGAGCGAATATTTCATCCACATGCTTTCCACCGGAATTAAAATCCCACTCCCGAAACTTTCTTTTGTTTCCACCATTGCTTCTTCGAGGTATAGATTGAACAGTGGTGATAAAAGACTGCCTTTCTGTCTTACACCCTTTTTTATCTAAACTCTTTGTTCTTGGCCTTCCATTCTTATTATGAAGCACTTCACAGTGCATCGTGGGTGCCACCTACAACTCCTTCTCAGGAAAAAGAGCTTACAATCCACATTGAGGACAGACACTTACTTCAAAACATGTTTGCACTATAGCGCTCTTCTCCTTAGAGACATTTGCTTCATCCACACTCGTTTCAAATAGCCGAATAATGATGTAGGTTACCCGCCCGTACAGCCGCGCGCACTAGCACGCCGATTAGAGGATTCCGGGATACGTGCCGGCCCAGGATCGGATGCGGCCAGCGGGTTAACGTCAAGGCTGGTGTGCCGGTTAGATTGGATTTTTAGGCGGTTTTCCCGATCCGACTAGATGAATACCTGGCTGATACACACGTTCCGCTTTAGTTACAGTGTTACACGATTCGTAAACATTTAGATAAGTTTCTCACACATTCGCGTGGGATAAAACTGGACGCAGACAGGTGAGGTACAGGGTGGACATCCGGTCACCCAATACTAGCATTGCAAATCAAGATTAATCTGTCGACCGCGTGCATGCACGGGATATGGCCAGCAAGGAAAAAGGAATAATGATGGATATTGACGCACAAATATGTCATTCCGTTTTGCCTCCCTGGATGTAGACACAATTAAATGTTGTTGAATGTTTTGAGCTTATTTCTTTGACATCGCAAAACTGTAGCTGTCGTAAGTGTATCCGTAGTCTTGAAAATACACATTTATGTGTCCACCTGTCAAAAGCTTGAGTAACCACTTATTGCAGAGCAACCACAATGAAACATGCAGTGAAAGAGACTGATGTTCTGGAAGGTATTGGCCGGGGTGGCCGAGTGGCTCTAGGCGCTACAGTCTGGAACCGCGCGACCGCTACGGTCGCAGGTTCGAATCCTGCCTCGGGCGTGGATGTGTGTGATGTTTTTAGGTTAGTTATGTTTAAGTAGTTCCAAGTTCTAGTGGACTGATGACCTAAAATGTTAAGTCCCATAGTGCTCAGAGCCATTTGAACCATTCTTTTGGAAGGTATCGACAGGGATGTGGAGCCATGCCGACTCCAGTGCCATGACTAGCTGCAATTGATTTTTCGGCTGAGGGTGCATGGCACGAACAGCCCGTTTGGTTCAAATTCAAATGGCTCTGAGCACTATGGGACTTGACATCTGAGGTCATCAGTCTCCTAGAACTTAGAACTACTTAAACCTAACTAATCTAAGAACATCAAAAACATACATGCCCGAAGCAGGATTCGAACCTGCGACCGTAACGGTCGCGCGGTTCCAGACTGAATCGCCTAGAACCGTTCGGGCACACCGGCAGGCGCCCGTTTGGTGATCGAGGGAGTACGGTAAACTCGTCCTGGTGCTCTTCAAACCAAGAACGTTCACTGCGCGCTGTGTGACACATTGCATTGTCCTGCTGGTAGATGCCCTCGTGCCGAGGAAAAACAAACTGCATGCGGAGGATAGGGTCCCTAAGGATAGCTGCACAAAGGTGTTGATCCATTGTGCCTTCCAGAATGACGAGGCCACCCAGACAGTGTTTACCAGCGATTGTTGCAGGATGTCTGCTTTCAGACGTTTCACGCCGTACACGCCAACGGCCATCTGTCCGATGGAGCACAAGACGTCATTCACCTGAAAACGACACACGTCGGCACTCAGTGTATGTCCAGTTGAGGTATTGCATCAAGCAGGCGACTGCTGCAGTGGGCCACATGCAGCAACGTTCACTGGACGGTCGCACAGCAGACACTGTTGTTAGAGCCTTGCTTCATCTACGCCAACGGCCTTGCCGCAGTGGTAACAGCAGTTCCCGTCAGACCACCGAAGTTAACCGCTGTCGGGCTGGGCTAGCACGTGGATGGGTAACCATCCGGTCTGCCGAGCGCTGTTGGCAAACGGGGTGCACTCTGCCCTTGGGAGGCAAACTGAGGAGCTACTTGACGGAGAAGTAGCGGCTCTGGTCTCATAAACTGAATACGGCCAGGAGAGGGGAGTGCTGACCACATGCCCCTCCATATCCGCATCCAGTGACGCCTTTGGGATGGGGATGATATGGTGGCCGGTCGGTACCGTTGGGATTTAAAAGGACTGTTCGGACTGAGTTTAGTTTAGTTTTTCTTCATCTAGGCGGTCAAGTACTCAAGAGTTGCACATCAGTTGGACGTCGTTTACCCTTGCAGTCTATCGCCCGTGGTAAACTACACTCATGCTCATAAATGAAGGATAATGCTGATACATGGTGCAACAACGCTCTCGTGGGCGGTTTACGGGTTTAAATCACCTCGGGGTATGATCATGAGGTGCATTTGACCCGCGGTCGTCGCACGGTGGCTCTGGCAGCAGTCCACATACGCAGAGGTGTGTTGGTGCATGTCAGAGTACGGTGCAGCGAGTAAGTTTGCAGACGTTTCCAGACGTGCTAATGGTGTCTGAGTGTTGAAACTGGCTCAAAGAACACGTATTGATGACGTTATGAGGGGCTGAATACTAGGGCGACTGGAGGCTGGTCAAACACAGCAGGTCGTAGCACGGGCCCTCCGTGTGCCACAAAGTGTGATCCCAAGATTATGGCAACGATTCCAGCAGACAGGAAACGTGTCCAGGCGCTACAATATGGGACATACACAGTGTACAACACCATAAGAAGACCGATATCTCACCATCAGTGCCCGCAGACGACCACGGAATACTGCAAGTAGCCTTGCTCGGGACCTTACTGCAGCCACTGGAACAGTTGTCTCCAGACACACAGTTTACAGACGACTGAACAGACATGGTTTACTCGTCCGAAGACCTGCAAGGTGCATTCCACTGACCCCTGGTCACAGGAGAGCCCTTAAAGCCTGGTGTCAAGAACAACAGTATATGGTCATTGGAACAGTGGTCCCAGGTTATGTTCATGGACGAGTCCAGGTGTAGTCTGAACTGTGATTCTCGCCGGGTTTTCATCTGGCGTGAACCAGGAACCAGATACCAACCCCTTAATGTCCTTGAAAGGGACCTGTATGGAGGTCGTGGTTTGATCGTGTGCGGTGGGATTATGATTGGTGAACGTACAGCCCTGCATGTCTTTGACAGAAGAACTGTAACAGGTCAGGTGCATCGAGATGTCATTTTGCAACAGTATGCCCGCCTTTTTAGGGGTGCAGTGGGTCCTATCTTCCTCCTGATGGATGATAACGCACGGCCCCACCGAGCTGCCATCGTGGAGGAGTACCTTAAAACAGAAAATATCAGGCGAATGGAGTGGCCTGCCTGTTCTCTATACCTAAACCCCATCGAGCACGTCTGGGATGCTCTCTGACGACGTATCGCAGCACGTTTTCAAACCCCTACGACACTTCAGAAGCTCCGACTGGCACTGGTGCAAGAATGGGAGGCTATACCCCAGCATTTGTTCGACCACCTGATCCAGAGTATGCCAACCCGTTGTGCGGCCTGTGTACGTGTGCGTGGTGATCATATCCCATATTGATGTCGGGATACATGTGCAGGAAACAGTGGCGTTTTGTAGCACATGTGTTTCGGGACGGTTTTCTCAACTTATCACCAATACTGTGGGCTTACAGATCTGTGTCGTGTGTGTTCCTAATGTGCCTATGCTATTAGCGCCAGTTTTGTATAGTGCCACGTTGTTGGCACCACATTATGGATTTATCCTTAATTTATGAGCATGAGTGTAGTTACGTTGGTGCCACGGCGGCCCGCTAACAGTTTACAAACTTAGCCATTTCTGAAATGCTTCCACACTTACCATGAAAGCCAAATATGCCGATTTGGACGTCAGAGAATTCGTTCCACTTACGCTTTATGACAATGACAGCACTGTTTCTCGCATCACCGGACACGCTTTGTATACCCTCCACTGCTGGTGCTGCCATCTAACGTCTGAGAATGGTTACTGCACGTTTGTGGCGAACATAGACGGTGGCCACATTAATGTGACTAAAACGTATATAGCCGGCTGTGTGGCCGCGCGGTTCTAGGCGCTACAGTCTGGAACCGCGTGACCGCTACGATCACAGGTTCGAATCCTGCTTCGGGCATGCATGTGTGTGATGTCCTTAGGTTAGTTAGGTTTAAGTAGTTCTAAGTTCTAGGGGACTGATGACCACAGATGTTAAGTCCCATAAAGCTCAGAGCCATTTGAACCATTTTTGAAACCGTATATAATCGCCGGGAACTACAGTTTGACAGAATGCTAGGTATTTCATCCAACCAATCTGTTTTGCTCCGTGGGTTTGGTCTCCCATTGCTTTCAGACTCCTTATTTGTTTCCAGTTTCTGTTTTAATTGTATTTCTGAGTCTCGGTCACACAATATCATCCATTTCGACCTCCTAGTAAGTCATGATCAGATATTGCGTATTCGTGAAGTAACTGTTCAACTAAACAGGCAAGAGGCATGGCGGAAGCTGAGGAATACAATGAAAGAATTTCGTTGCACGACGATCACCACTGTCACGTGTGTTCGGATACAGGAGGCTGTTGCAGAATTGCTTCTTTTCAAACACAGTCCTGAGACTGAAGAATAGTTAAAAATGAAAAACACCCTAGAAAGGTTTATTCGATTCGGCATTTGCCTTGTAACTAAGGGAGACCATAGAATAAATTTAATCGTAGGCGAAGGATCTGAGTCATGGAGGAGAGTTACGTACAGTAATAGGAAAAGGAATCCGTGATAAATATTTGTTCCCAATCCCAACAAGCTTTAACAGCAGATGGAAAGTGCTGCGGTACATTAGCGCATAGTGTGGCAACGGTCATGAGCAACGAGTAATTACTTTGTTTTACCGACGTGGCCGGATGACATTAATAACATTGGGGGAACAATGTGTAAAACAATTTCTGATGTGTTCCATGTTTAAGCTGTTGCATCCGTGGTCTAGGGGTAGCGTCTTTCATTCATAATCAAAACATCTTCGGTCCAGTGTTTGAATCTCACCACTGCTTATATTTTAATTAATAATCAGCATTGGTGGCCGAAGACAACCGGCATAAGAAATCACCCTCATTCTGCCAACGGCCTTGTCAAAGTGGTCGCAAGAGCAGACAGAGTTTCAGGGCACTGTCTTGTCCATGGAGTGGGAAACTGCCCCTAAAGGCGGACGAATCAGCAATGATCAACGGCATGAGGACGCGGAAGGCAATGGAAAACACTACATTAAACACATGTAACGTGTATCCACAGGACATGTGGACTTTAATTGAAGAAATGTCATGATGACCTCTCCATTGGTAAAAGATTCCGGAATAGTCCCCCATTCGGATCTCCTGAAGGTGACTGCGAAACTGGAGGTTACCATGAGAAAAAGACTGAATAATCATCGAGTCGGGGCGAGGAATGTCAGAAGCCTGAACGTAGTAGGGATGATGGAAAATATTAAAAAGGAAATGCAAAGGCTCAGTCTAGATTTAGTAGGGGTCACTGAACTGAAGTGGAAAGAGGACAAGGATTTCTGGTCAGATGAGTATAGGATAATTCCAAAAGCAGCAGAAAATTTTATAACAGGAGTAGGATTCGTTATGAATAGGAAGGTAGGACACAGATTGTGATACTGTGAACAGTTCAGTGATAGACTTGTTCGTATCAGAATCGACAGCAAACCAACGATAGTTCAGGTATACATGCCGACGTCGCAAGCTGAAAGTGAAGAGATAAAGAAGGTGAATAAGGATATTGAAAGGGTAATACAATGTGAAAATGTATTAGTTATGGCGGACTGGAATGCAGCTGTAGGGGAAGGAGTAGAAGAAAAGGTTACTCGAGAATATGAGCTTGGAACAGGGAATGAGAGAGGAGGATGACTAATTGAGTTCTGTAACAAGTTTCAGGTAGTAATAGCGAATATTCTGTTAAAGGATCACGAGAGAAGGAGGTATACTTGGAAAAGATCGGGTGATACGGGAAGATTACAGTTAGATTACATCATGGTCAGACAGAGCTTTCGAAATCAAATACTTGATTATAAGGTGTACCCAGGAGCAGATATAGACTCAGATCCATCACAGTAATGATAAAGAGGAGTCTGAACTTTAAGACATTAGTCAGGAAGAATCAATACGCAAAGAAGTGGGATACGGAAATACAAAGGAGTGAAACGATACGGTTGAAGTTCTCCAAAGCTACAGATACAGCAATAAGGAATAGCTCAGTAGGCAGTGCAGTGGAAGAGGAATGGATATCTCTAAAAAGGACCATCACAGAAGCTGGGAATGAAGACATAGGTACAAAGAAGGTAACTGCGAACAAACCATTGGTAACAGGAAATACTTCAATTGATCGATGATAGGAGGAAGTACAAAAACTTTCGGGGAAACTGAGGAATAGAGAAATACAAGTCGCTGGGCAATGAAATAAATAGGAAGTGCGGCGAAGCTAAGCGAAATGGCTGCAGGAAAAATGTGAAGACATCGAAAAAGAAATGATTGTTGGAAGGACAGACTCATCATAAAGGACAGTCAAAATATCATTTGGTGACATTAAGAGCAAGGCTGATAACATTTTGAGTGCAACTGGAATTACACTGTCAAATACAGATGAGAGAGCAGATAGGTGGAAAGAATACATACATGGCCTATATGAGGGAGAAGATTTGCCTGATTTAACAGAAGAAGAAACAGGAGTCGAAGCAGAAGAGAGAGGACATTCAGTATTAGAATGAGAATTTAAAAGAGCTTTGGAGGACTTAAGATCAAATAAGGCAGAAGGGTTTGATAACATTCCATCAGAATTTCTAAAATCATTGAGGAAAGTGGCAACAAAACGACTATTCACTTTGGTATGTAGAATGTATGTATCTGGCAACATACCATCTGACTTTCGGAAAAATATGATTCACATCTGGAAACTGCAAGAGCTGACAAGTGCGAGAATTATCGCACAATCAGCTTAACTCCTGATGCATCCAATTTGCTTACAAGAATAATATACCGAAGAAGGGAAAAGAAAATTGAAGGTGCGCTAGATGACGATCAGTTTTACTTTAGGAAAGCTAAAGGCACGTGAGAGGCAATTCTGTCGTTGCCGTTATTAATGGAAGCAACACTGAAGAAAAATCAAGACACGTTCATAGGGTTTGTCGACCTGGAAAAAGCGTTCGACAATGTAAAATGGTGAAAGATGTTCGAAATTCTTTAATAAGTAGGGGTAAGGTATAGGGAGAGACGGGTCATATACAATATGTACAACAGCCAAGAGCGAATATCAAGAGTGGACGGCCAAGAACAAAGTGCTCGTCTTAAAAAGAGTGTAACACAAAGTTGTAGCCTTTGGCCTCTACTGTCCAATCTGTGCATCGAGGAAGCAATGATGGAAAAAAAAGCAAGGTTCATGAGTGGAAATAAAGTTCAAGATGATAAGGATATCAATGATACGATTCGCTGGTGACATTGCTGCCTTGAGTGAAAGTGAAGAAGAATTACGTGATCTGCTGAACGGAATCAACAGTCTATTGAGTACAGATAGAGAGTAAATCGAAGAAAGACGAAGGTAATGAGAAGTATGTATCGATATCTCAAATCGGAGATTGAAGTGTGTCCTCCTTCACAATGGAAATTTATTTGGTTTAATTCCAATAGAACATTCCGTTTGTTTGCGAGAACAAAATCAAGATATAAAGAGTCACTGATTTTTTGCAATATCATATGCACCAAAGGATCATTGTGTTTACTTTAAAATGGTCTGATTCCTGCTTGTCCAGCTAAATGGATATATAAAGTAACGCTGTCATTTATTGTGTATGTGAGAAAGCAGAGTCGTGAAAAGCAATGGATGCAGCCGATTTGGCCGCCGAGATCTAACCTGAAACCTGGTGATCCAAACATTCTACATCAGTCATCTGTCGACAGAAAGGGCATCATATTTCCACCTCTTCGTACAAAACTGGGCCTCAAGAAGAAATCTGTTAAATCTGTGTCAATTGAGCTGAAGGAGACTGTTTCGAGTACAGTATCTCATTTCGACATATACTACCGTGTCATATGAAAAGATAAAGGCAAGTGTGTTTGTTGATCTAGAAATACTGAACTCGTTAAAAATGAACACTTCGTCGTAACTATGACAGAACTTATAAATAACTCTTGGTTGGCATTCAGAAACATTGTGAACGAAGTTCTTAGAAATGTGCGCACTTGGAACTATACTGAAAATGTTGAGCAACTCTTGGAGAGCTTCAAAATGAGAATGAAACTGCATTTTTTCCATAGTCATCCTGCTGACTTCGAGGAAAATATTGGTGCTGTAAGCGATTAGCAGAGCAAGCAATTCCATGCTAGCAATTCCACGAAGGTTTGAAGATCATGGAGCCACGGTAGCAAGGTAGATGTGATATACATTTGATGCCTCACTATTTGGAATGCCCACAGATTAAACATTCCAGAAGACGCTATAAGCGAAACTTTTTACATTAAATTGTATGTTTACCCATTGGTAAATCAACTGTAGTATTTGAATGAATTTAAATTCTGATAGCAATTTTGTCAGTGAATATAAGGTAGTAGCTATGTTCGAATTAATTTACTCAGGCCTTTGTAATAAGTAGCGAAATAATTCCGTCTTATAGTTTAGGTAAAGTTTGTAGCCCTTTTAGAGATCAGAATTGAAACATCTCTAAAACTACACATCGTATCCAAACAACTTACAATTAAAATTTGATTATCTCGGAGGGGCACATACCACACTCGACCCTACACCCTCACCCAACGTGCGTGCGTCGGAGGGGTGGGGGGGTGGGGTGGGGGGGAAATGGGACCAACTTTGAAATCTTAAATGAAAATCCCCATTTTTATTTCTAATTCGGATTCTACGGAAAAAATACGTAAGTTTTGTGTAAACTTTTTTTTTCTTTCGCTACAGATGACGCTGTAACAGGAAAAATCAAAATGTGTAGAAAACAGTATGTTTCAAAATGATATCCAATGACACTTGAATTAACCACCACGCTGCGAGGATAAGACAGGCAATTATTTCGCAACTTTTAATGCGAAACCACATTCTCAACGTTATATTCCTCCGACAAAACGAAAAGAGGACTGTCTGACACGCCACGCCATGTAGCGAACTATGACTTATCAAAAAGGGCAGTCCAGAGCGACCAGAAAAAGGTTCATTGATTTTTTTAACATTAAGTCATAAAACGACGGTTAGCGTTCCCCATGAACAACGACGTGGGAGTAGTAGTTTGTTTTTCACTTTGGGGTGTTTGATCAACGTAAGTCCCTGGGCTTCTCACATATCGCAGTGATATTTTTCCAATTAGAGTAAGTGCTCAAACGTTTGAAGTTCAATACCTTTATTGAGCCTTTCTTCAAATGACTGTGCAGAGGACAGAAGCATATCTGTGGGAATTTCAGCAGAAGCGCTTCTTACGCATTCTACTATGTTTTGAAGCTCTGTTAGCACTTTAGGTGAAACTCATTCTTTAGGTAATCACATAGAAAGAAATACGGCGAAGTCACAGTAGGCCAATCCACGAACCATTGCAAACACGGTCTAATACCTAACGTGCTTGAACTGAGTAATGCACTGGGCAACCGTCACACTGAAATGACATGGAACGGCGTCAAGTGACATTGGTAGTTCCTGGTCCAAAAAATTTCGATAGTTGATTCCATTCAGAAATCCTCCAATAATGTAAGGACCAATTGTAACACCTATTTTTACTTATTTTGTATCTGTATCGATACTTCTATTTTGTCCTTCCTGCCCCCCCCCCCTTGCCACACAGGCACACACACACACACACACACACACACACACGGGGTAGGGTGGATGGTCGAGTTTGGTATTATTCGATGTCCCCATCCGAGATGAACAACTTTTAGTTATAAATTGCTTGAGTTCGACCTGCAGTTGTTCGTTTTTCGAGTTAATTCAATGTCTTGAGATAACTGAACACGCTGTATACACACTTACAGAAGAAAAATTGCAACACCCACAAATAGTTGAAATGGAGTAATGATCTTTCGGGAATATATTTGTGTAAGTAAAATATTTGAGTCATTAACATTTCAAAATAACAAGTTGACATAAGCACCAAGAAACATGTCATCCGTTAGATTTCGTAAAGAATTGCGAAAGAATTTTTCCTGATTACTTATCTGATGTGAAAAAACATCGAGCCGGCCGCGGTGGTCTAGCGGTTCTGGCGCTGCAGTCCGGAACCGCGGGACTGCTACGGTCGCAGGTTCGAATCCTGCCTCGGGCATGGGTGTGTGTGATGTCCTTAGGTTGGTTAGGTTTAAGTAGTTCTAAGTTCTAGGAGACTTATGACCTAAGATGTTGAGTCCCATAGTGCTCAGAGCCATTTGAACTATTTTTTGAAAAAACATAGATGTAATGATCAGCGCCTCGGAAGGTGATGCCAAGCGCTGGGGACTTAACCTGAATAATGAGCAAATGACTTTTAATAAATTTAAACAGAAATTCACAGAAGAATATTGGTTTGAACAAAAGCAGGACTGCTTACGGCGGGAGTTTATGATGACTGAACCTCATGATAATAAGGGCAGGAATTCTTTAAAAGATTTCTGCCAATACTGGTACTGGACGTTGACACACTTATGAAGTAGACGATCAGAATCTGAAATTATCTAGGAATTATGGAAAAAGCTCCCAGAATATACAAAAAGATACCAGGAAGCAACAACCAAAGCTTCTTAGCGTTATTAGAAAGAGTGGAAGACGAAGACCATTGGCGAGGAAACAGGGATAACCGCCTGAATAATACTAACAGAAACAATCGTGATCATGACGAACAAAATGACAGCGATGGTTGTAGAGTCAATGTAATCAATGCAGTTCAAAGAGGTGGAAGTAGGGGCAAAGGAAGAGGAAACTCTGCCGGTTGCAGTAGAGGTTTTACCCACACGAAATTCACACGGGAATGATACGGAAAACTGAATACCGCCGATGTTAAGGGCCAAACTGACGTGGACAGAATTTACTGGCCAGAACGAAGTAAATTTTACCGGAATAGTCACCAAATAATTAAACAGGAAAACAGTCGCACTGCAAAGCACGACGCATCACGTACATCGACAGGTGCACGCTACAGTGATCCCCCGATAGCAGGCAGCGGGCCCAATGTTAGCAAACTTATAAGCTATCAGAGAGCAACGACCGGTGCGAATGTTACAGCTGTTCCAACAGAAGCCGTGTGTGAGGCAGCGGGCCGGCCGCGGTGGCCGTGCGGTTCTAGGCGCTCCAGTCCGAAACCGCGCTGCTGCTACGGTCGCAGGTTCGACTCCTGCCTCGGGCATGGGTGTGTGTGATGTCCTTAGGTTAGTTAGGTTTAAGTAGTTCTAAGTTCTAGAGGACTGATGACCACAGCAGTTGAGTCCCATAGTGCTCAGAGCCATTTGAGGCGGCGGAACAAAATGTAAACATCACAGCAGACAGAAACAAAACCGCTACGGTAAATAATAGTTCCGTAGTGGAGGAAGAAACGGGCACATTCATAGACGTGAAAGAACGTGTGAGTAGCACTACAAATATGAGTGAAATTAGCGGAAATGAGTTTTCAGAGGTGACAGAACGGCGTGTGCAGATGGATGATCTGTACAGGGGTCTCACACAATGAGAATGGAGGGATTTTACGAAAACATGTGTAACCTAAAAGTTGATTGAATGTAGGAGAGATAATAGGGACGCCGATTAGGTGACGTTGCCCGAAAATAAGGAGGAAGAAATAAAAAGCGCCGCGCAAAGTTCGCATACAGCCGATGAAAAGGTCGTTATCGGTAGAAGGGTGTTGGAGGACGAAATCCTCAGCATTAATGATGTCTGTTAAAGATTCGCAACTGATACCGAAAGGCTCGGATTTGAAGATAATGATAATATGGACAATTGTGTACGTGTTCTTGGAGCCCATAAAGATGATACGAAATATGAAGTAACTGTGGATCTTATTAGAGCTGATGAGGATGATAGCTCATGAGAAAAAGTCAGCGAGCCTGAGAAATTAGTTGCACCAACCAATGACAGTGTTTCCAAACAAAATCCTGACGTTATTACTGAACACAGAAAGAAGGATCCACCTCATGGTAAGTACCACTTCAACAAAGAGTTCAAGTAATTAAAAACTTTGAATTTCAGAAACCGAAGAAGCCAGCTGATATAGGTGATTTACAAAAGGAAGGTTTATAGGACCTATTGCCACCATAACCATCGAGCATGGGGCAGATTTGTACCTGAATTTCAGAGTGTATTGAATACCTTGCCTCATGAATGTATTGGGTTCACACCTGAGGAAATCCTGCTCAGTAATAAGAGCAAATGTTTAATTGAGGAAAAACTATAGTTCCCATCGTGAACAGATTTCGGATTAACCCAGAAGAAAGAATTGATAAGGAAAAAAAGCAGAAGCGAGATCTAAAAGGCACAATAGGAACCTGAAGTTTGCCAGGTTCAACATCGGAGACTGTGTTCTTTTGAAGACTAATGAAAAATCAAGTGAACTATGAAATTTAAAAATTTAAATATATGTGTAATGGGCCATTCATAATATGAGATATGCCTCACAACAATGTTTATTATTTAATCCGCCCAAAGTCCCATAACATAGTGGTTATCAAACTATTTCCCTAGGAATGAGTAACAAAGTATATTCAGACATGATACTGGAATAAAAAATATATATTACACTGTAATATAAATGTACTTATCGTATGAAGTTTCTGTAATGTACTTAACTGTAATTTATGTTTTTATAAAAATTTTGGTACCTATATTAAATTCCTGACACTTCCTTCTAAGTTTCAGATTCAAAAAATTCTTGTAAATGTCTAAAGGAAAAATGTTGCGAGATTGAAAAGAAATGTGGACTGACTTAAACACAGACCGGGCAGCATAAAAGACTTTCAAAAGTGTGGCAAGAACATATATCTGAAGTGGACTGCCAAAACCCAAAGTTAGAAGCCAGTTGATTACTATAATGAATATGCAGTGTTGAAATATTTAAAAAATGGTCTGCCAAATGCTACTGCAGGCAGCAAAATTTATTTTATTTTGACTAAAGTTCAGTCTTGATCACACCATTTATGTTTCAATGACATAAGTAACCGGTTTCGGTTATTTTTACATAACCATCATCAGACCTGTGGATTAATTTTAGGAAATACTAGAAACCAATCTTTAAATAAACTGAAAGTGTCTAATGACGTCAAAATTTTACTAGATAAAATAAAATTAATTATACCCATGGCTCCCTTAGGATGGTAGGTGGAGCTCTCCTCAGCTGCTACGAAGTCAACTGATCGTTATGAGTGCTTAGGACGAGCTTAAATATTCAGAGGCTCCGCCTACTTCCTGCCACACTACTTCACAACTGTCAATCAGCGTTCATAATATGACGCCATCGTCAAAGTATAAAAGTAGGAAATACACTAATAACATAAAATTGATTGATTTAAAATGCCTGATTATCAGATAGTTAGTATGTGTACATCTTATTTATATTTTAGATAAAAACAGTAAACTACAATGGGTAATAGTTGTGCCCTCTATGGGCAACCTTAATACTATTACAGTGTCAGTTACATCAAAGATGTGAAAGTCCTTGGAGTTGTGGTATATATCGATTATACCGAGTTGCCTACATCACAATTGCATCTTTGTTGGATGTTGCAGAATCGTCTTACTTTAACTGTAGTTTTCATAGCAATATTCTTTATAGTAGTAGGGTAGCAGCCAAGAGTACGTTCCGCATTATGTATGTCTGAATAACTGATGAGACCGCTGATTAATTTTTAGAACTCATCGATCTAATACTTTTTATAGGACTTTCACATCTTTGATGTAACTGACACTGTAATAGTAATAAGGTTGCCCATAGAGGGCACACCCCCATGAACCATGGACCTTGCTGTTGATGGGGAGGCTTGCGTGCCTCAACGATACAGATAGCCGTACCGTAGGTGCAACCACAACGAAGGGGTATCTGTTGGGAGGCCAGACAAACATGTGGTTCCTGAAGAGGGGCAGCAGCCTTTTCAGTAGTTGCAGGGGCAACAGTCTGCATGACTGACTGATCTGGCCTTGTAACACTAACCAAAACGGCTTGGTGTGCTGGTACTGCGAACGGCTGAAAGCAAGGGGAAACTACAGCCGTAATTTTTCCCGAGGGCATGCAGCTTCAGTGTATGGTTAAATGATGATGGCGTCCTCTTGGGTAAAATATTCCGGAGGTAAAATAGTCCCCCATTCGGATCTCCGGGCGGGGACTACTCACGAGGACGTCGTTATCAGGAGAAAGAAAACTGGCATTCTACGGATCGGAGCGTGGAATGTCAGATCACTTAATCGGGCAGGTAGGTTAGAAAATTTAAAAAGGGAAATGGATAGCTTAAAGTTAGATATAGTGGGAATTAGTGAAGTTCGGTGGCAGGAGGAACAAGACTTCTGGTCAGGTGAATACAGGGTTATAAATACAAAATCAAATAGGGGTAATGCAGGAGTAGGTTTAATAATGAATAAGAAAATAGGAGTGCGGGTAAGCTACTACAAACAGCATAGTGAACGTACTATTGTGGCCAAGATAGACACAAAGCCTATGCCTACTACAGTAGTACAAGTTTATATGCCAACTAGCTCTGCAGATGACGAAGAAATTGAAGAAATGTATGATGAGATAAAAGAAATTATTCAGGTAGTGAAGCGAGACGAAAATTTAATAGTCATGGATGACTGGAATTCGACAGTAGGATAAGGGAGAGAAGGAAACATAGTAGGTGAATATGGATTGGGGCTAAGAAATGAAAGAGGAAGCTGTCTGTTAGAATTTTGCAAAGAGCATAACTTAATCATAGCTAACACTTGGTTCAAGAATCATAAAAGAAGGTTGTATACCTGGAAGAATCCTGGAGATACTAAAAGGTATCAGATAGATTATATAATGGTAAGACAGAGATTTAGGAACCAGGTTTTAAATTGTAGGACATTTCCGGGGGCAGATGTGGATTCTGACCACAATCTATTGGTTATCAACTGTAGATTAAAACTGAAGA